>NW_024061783.1:5747500-10547500 GCF_006381635.1 Hibiscus syriacus | reverse complement strand
GATTATCGAAATTAGTTCCGTAAGAGAATAATTATTTTTTTAGTATATGAATAATGGTTAATTTAGTTTGAAATCGATTAATTAATCAAAAATATTACATATTTAATATAATATATACATTAAATACATATTTTAGGCTCAAATGCATTAAGAACTAATATCCAACTATTTTTTAACTATACTAGACTCATTAAATCGTCAAGATCTAATTACATTAAGCTGAAATATGAAAAACATCTCTATTAAAATCAAATTATTCTAACTAAGACATATTATAAAAAAATTGGTTAATTTAGTCATCAATTAAATAAACCAAACTTTGTTGAGTTCAACTAATAATTAAAAGAACAATTTGATTAATAGATAATTTTTTCTATTAATTCAGTTTTAAAGAATTTAATTCAATTGATGACCGAAATAACAGTTTGAAGACCCGTATCTAGAAGTGGATAATAATTTACCGTTATGACGTATTGTGTATTTTGCTTTTAATTGTTGTCTTGTTGAAATTGAAGAACCCAATCCAAATTTGCCATAATGGAAATCCCATCCATCTCAATATCATGTCTATCTTTATCACCCACTCCACCCTCTAATGCTACAATTCTTAATTTAAGATCGGTCAAACTTAATTAAATATGAAATACAACAAATTTTTTAACTTTATCAATTCAATTATTTTATTCTTTAAATTAATAAAGGGTTATTTACGTATTTAGTATCTAAACTATCTGTTTTGGTCTGTATTAGTACCTAATCTTTCAATTTTTAAAAATCATACCTAACGTTTAATTTTTGTTTCATTTTAGTACCTCGTCGTTAAAAACTTAATGGCATTGCATTTTTATGGGTAAATTACATCATTCATCACTCAACTATCTTCACACTCCTATTTTGGTACTAAAGTTTAAAAATTTTAAATTTAACTACTCAACTTTCAAATTGCTCCTATTTTAATCACTCTAATTTATTTTATTAATAATTTTTATGACATGATATTTATTAATTATAAATAAATTTGAAAGTTAGAGTGATTAAATTAGGAGTAATTTGAAAGTTAAGCAGTAAATTAAAAAAATTTAAACTTTAGTGACCAAAATAGGAGTGAGAAGATAGTTGAGTGATGAATGATACAATTTACCCATTAAAAAGGTTGCAAAGCACCTATTAAGTTTTTAACAACCAAGTGCTATAACGAAACAAAAACTAAACATTAGGTATGGTTTCAGAAAAATTGAAAGATACTAAAACTGATAATTTAATTATTAAATGCGTAATTTATCCATTAATAAATTCAAAGGTGTACAAAATTAAAATAATTCAAAGGTGTACAAAATTAAAATAATTCATAATAATATTACTAAACATCATATCATAATAATATTATCATATATTAAATAATAGAGAAACTAAACATGTAAAATAAAAATAAAATAATATTTTTTTGGTACATAAAAGTTTAGGTCAAGGATGACTCCCCTAATCCAGGGTCAGAGCATACCTAAGACTCAATTGAGATTTACTTAAGAATTTACAGATTGCCCACCAAGAGTGACGTGGTAGGATTCAAATTTGTTCTTACAAACTCAAATTCCTAAATTTCAACTACTTATACCAACACTAATCGGCAAATAATATTTTTTGTGATGAAATAAAACTTATCAAATAATAATAAAAAGCTTATTTGTTTTAAATTATTTAGAAGTTACAAGAATGAAAATGCTTGTTAATTATCTATGTATACAGTTAAATTTTAATTTTAATTGATATATAGTTATAATACTAAATTAATGATAATAAATAAATATTTATTTATAGATTTAATGGTTTATTATTTAATGATACAATAATTCTTTCACATTCACTTGACAAATAACATTTTAAAATTAATTATTTGTAAAAAAATATTTAAGATTAAATAAATTTCATGAAATTACTCATTTTTAATAATAATCATTTTTAAATTAGTTATTTATTATAATATTATGAATTTATTCTTTTTATTTTATGTTTTAATTTCCTTTCTACTCTTCAAATTAAATTGATATCACTAAGTTAAGTGAAATTAAAATTAAGAAACTAATTTTTTAAATTAATTTAAGGCGATTACAAGATAATATTTATTCTGAAGATTCTCAACCATTTAACAATGAAAGCTCAAAAACTCTTGTAGTCTCTAGTGTTCGAATTAGAGACATCTAGAGGTAACAATCATCGCTTTAACTACTGAGGTAGCTTGGTTCGTACAAATTAATAAACTACTTTAAAATATACTTTAAAAATAAAAAGATTTTTTTTTAATATATAACTCTAAGAAAACATGACGCGCTGAATTAATTTACTACTAAAGTTAAACGCTGAAAGATAGTCTAAACAAGCTCAAAACAATAGTGATAATTTAATTTAATAGATTAAAAAATTATAAATTTCTTAAAAGAATTGAGGATATTTAAAATTATACGTTGGTTAAAGAATTTTTTTTAATTAATCACTAATATTCGATTTATTGATCGATTATTTCAGATCGGGTATTGCAGAGGCAATGGTGACCCTCCCAACCCAGTTTACTCCATTCGCAAACACCAAAGTTTGAATCTTATATCTTAATTAAGAAATCTAGTGACTCATCTCACTACACCAATTAGTTTTTGGTGATTAACAAACTTTTATATATCCACTCTCATGTCTTTCCAATAATAAAATTTTCTTTCATTCAAAATTTTTATCTTTTTAGGGTTTTACCATAGTTTTTCTCTTTTCTTTAGTCATCGTTAATCTTATTTTTCTTTATTTTTGTGAATGACGGCGTATCAGTTTTGATACTAGTCGTCGACTCGATATTCATTGTTTATTTTATTTTATTATAGTATAACTTTGTTTTCTCTTGTTTTTTTAATTTTAATAACTCTACCTTTATGGCACGTTTTCTTATGCCTTTATGGCACGTTTTCGATCATTCGGTTGTTGTTTTCGTTTATTTTTTTTCGCAGGGTTGATTTGACATCGCCACGACTGATCAATATGACGCTTAATCTGAATCTCTAAAAATTTTGTGGGGGATAAATTAAATTTTTTGAAAATTTTAAGGGTCTAAATTATATTTTTTTCCAAATTTTTGAAGGCATGTGACCCATTAGTCCTCATTGTGTTTCACCATTGGTTGAATGTATATAGTTTTACGGGTCAAACTTATAAAATTTTAAAGAGATAAAAATAAATTATTAATAGAGAATATTAAAAAGAGAAAATAATCTCATTGACCAAAAATGCCTTATAATATACGATTTTAACCAACTTTTTTTGGATTTGCCAAAATGACCAACTAAATCGCAATGTGATCGATAATTCGCAACGCGATCTCCGGTATCGCAAATCAGTTTCCAGATTCGCAACGCGAACTTCGACTATCGCAATGCGAACTTGGACTATCGCAATGCAACTTGGACTATCGTAATGCGAATATGTAAATCGCAATACGATAGTCGAAGTTCGCATTACGATAGTCGACTATCGCATTGCGATTTACATATTCGCATTGCGATAGTCCAAGTTCGCGTTGTGATTTATTCCAAATTCATTGCGATAGTCCAAAATCGCAACGACTGGTGGTATTGCATTTGTTTCTTAAGAATTTTCTCTAAAAAGATAGTATTCGCGCGGACGTGTCGAAGACACGTATTACCACGACCACGACATGACCCGAGACGAGATGAGACGGACGGCGACGGCGTGGCGGTGCGCGAAAGTCCCCCTTGTTCTCTATCACTCAACAAGGAAGTGGGAAAGCCAAGCCTTAAATATCATTCCCAATAGTGTTTCCAATACTATGTGGGATTGAGCATTACCAACACTTGTTTCCAATACAATGTGATTATTCAGGAAACAATTAACAATCATGCACCTTAAAACAACTGAATCAGTAATCAATTGCATTAGTATTATACGATTAAATATGTCATAATTAAAAGTCAATCTACAATCAATCACGATTATTGCAGTTTTAAGCAAAACATTCAAAAATAATATCACTATTTAAGGCTCAATCCCACATAGTATTGGGAACAAGTGTTGGTAATGCTCAATCTCACATAGTATTGGAAACACTATTGGGAATGGTATTTAAGGCTTGGCTTTCCCACTTCCTTGTTGAGTGATAGAGAATAAGGGGGACTCTCGCGCGCCGCCGCCGCCATCTGTCTCGTCTCGGGTCGGGTCGTGGTCGTGGTCGTGGTCGTGGTCATACGTGTCTTCGAAACGTCCGCGCGAATACTATCTTTTTAGAGAAAATTCTTAAGAAACAAATGCAATACCACCAGTCGTTGCGATTTTGGACTATCGCAACGAATTTGGAATAAATCGCAATGCGAACTTGGACTATCGCAATGCGAATATGTAAATCGCAATGTGATAGTTGACTATCGCAACGCGAACTTCGACTATCGCATTGCGATTTACATATTCGCATTGCGATTTACATATTCGCATTGCGATAGTCGACTATCGCATTGCGATTTACATATTCGCATTGCGATAGTCCAAGTTCGCGTTGCGATAGTCCAAGTTCGCGTTGCGATAGTCCAAGTTCGCATTGCGATAGTCGAAGTTCGCGTTGCGAATCTGGAAATTGATTTGCGATACCGGAGATCGCGTTGCGAATTATCGATCGCATTGCGATTTAGTTGGTCATTTTGGCAAATCCAAAAAAAGTTGGTTAAAATCGTATATTATAAGGCATTTTTTGTCAATGAGGTTATTTTCTCTATTAAAAAAATAAATTTAAATTATATAAGAATTAAAATTTTCAGAAGAAACGATCGTTCATACCAATCCCTTGAACCATCCATGGAGAAGATGTTTTTCTTTTGCAAAATAGAAAAAGGGAACAATTGTTCAAAGTGACCCTTAACCTACCATTATTTGATTTTCACAGCAAATTGCAAGGAAACAAAAGGATTAGTAAATTAGTTTCCTAACCTTTTTGAATTCATAATTGGATGTTAATTAATATTGATTGACTTAATTGAAGTTATTAAATATGTTGTTAATTAATATTGCGAAAACATTCATTTGAAATTAATCATTTGGTATCACATCAATATTTATTTAAATCATGGATTTTTTTTTTCTTTTTTTTAATCAACATCCGATCTATTGATTGATTAATCTAAATCGAGTAATGCAGAGATAAAGATAACCCTCTCAACTCAGTTTACTCCTTTCGCAAACGCTAGAATTTAAATCTCTAACTTTGTTTAAGAAATCTAGTACATCTTCTCAATAAACCAACTGAAATCTTTTCTTTAAATATCAAGTGTTTAGAGTGGATTTACATGTTAACCCAACAATTATAAGTTGGTGAAATAGAGCAACAACAATAGAAAAAGGAAGCAAATGAAGATGGGTCCAGCTTTATTAGTCGAAAGTAGATTATAGAAAAAAACAAGTGTCCCTTGCAATGTCTAAAACCCAAAGTGTCCATGTTTTGTTAGCCTATGCCCCTCGTTACAACTCCATGTCTTCATCCCTTTACCCTTTTGGGCTTCCAATCCACTTTTGTCCTTTTCACAAGTTTCATCATCATCATCTCTACTTATCCTCATTTTATCATGCATTTTTCCTATTCACTTTTCCCCAACTTGTAAATATTTTTGAAAAATTAAAAAAATAAATATGAATTATATTTAAGTAAGTGACCGATCAATCAAGAAATCGAGCATTTGGTTATTAGTTATTTTTTTTAGTATAATTGGCATGCTTAGGGTCTAGAGCACTTGTGTACGAATTATTTAAAGGCTTACATCTTGGCGAGTTGAATAGTTGTTGAGTATTAGGACTATGTTTTCCGGCAAGCATAGATCTCTAAAGAAATTTTTTTTTTTGTTAAAAATATGTGTTTTTTTCGTTATACTTTTTGGTGTCTGAATCGTAACGATCATTAAATTATCGTCCTCATTTTTTTTATTTAAAAAAACCCAAATTATTATTTTAAAAAAACCCAAATGTTTCAAAAATATCAAAATGACCCCTACGATTAAAAAAATCGCAAAACATTGAAATCTATCATTCCAACCCTCATATCAGCCGTCGTCAATCATCACCGACCGCCTTCACCGTCGTTGAATGGCCACCCACCTGTCGCCGAATCTCAACCGCCAACCATCTCTCTTAACGTCGTCCCAATCCCCCTAAACCCATAAATTCCTAAACATAAATCCTTAGACCTAATATCCAGATCCCTAATCCTAATCCCAAATTTATTATTAAATTCAACCCAAATTTATTATTAAATACAATTAATTGAAGCATGGGGATGATGGGGAGAGCATAGGCGAAGGGGAAAGGAAATTGCGGAATTGTGCAAGGGAGTTTTTTAATAAAAAATATTTTTTAAGAATAAAATTTTCAAAAAAAAATACGAGAGCGACACATGTTAGTTAATTGTCAAATTTAATGCCATTATAAACCAAGTACCTAAAAGTGTAATATTAGAAATGTTAGACACTTATTTTTAGCGAAAAATTCTTTAAGCACTAAAAGTCAATTTAAGGTATAATTTATGAACTTAAAAGTGTATTAAGTCATAAGTAAAAAATTAGCTGACCCTTATTACCATATGTAATGGGGTAAGGGGAGGTAGGATAGTAGGCTGCCCCCAACGCCAGGTTGTGAGTAGCTTCCGTAGGAGACCTTCGAGTTATGAAATGCCTTCCGTGGGACTCGATCCCACGACTAAGAATCTTGTGCTCTACCAACTGAGCTAGATGATCATTTCTTCATAAGTAAATATGTATTAAATAAGTTATAATGTGAATATCGCTTGATATAATGTGATCATGTAAAATTGATGAATGTCTAATAAATTAATTGAGTTTATTGTTGCTGTTATTGAGTTTGTTAGTTTGTTAGATATTTGTTATTGTTGCAATGTATATAAAGACCCATGTACATACGTTATGTGAATATATGAGGAATTATTTACATCATGATCTATAATTCAATATGGTATCAGATGTCATATCTGGGCATAGGGCGGTATTAAGCAATGTATATAATTCAGATGGTATCAGATATCTATAATTCAAAGTAGTTAGATGAGTATGATGTTTTAGTCTCTCTCTCCTCTTGTGATCGTGATCGAGCAGAGGGCGGTATTAGGCAAGCATTGAATCAACGCCTCTTCCAATTTTTGATGGGCTTGAATGATTCTTATGCTAATGTTCGAAGTCAAATCCTCCTCATGCAACCTTATTGCAATTCTGATTTCCATGGGTGCTTCTCCAATTCTGGTTTTGCTCGAAGTCGTTTCAATGGTACTTGTTCTTATTGCAAAGTTCGTGGTCATAAACACAAGCAGTGTTATTGCCTAAATGGTTTTCCATATGACTTCAAGTTCACCAAGCTGAGAGACTCTCAAGCTACCTTACATGTTGCTATTGAAGGTTCTGTTTTAGCTTCTTTGATTGACAATTTGTCAGCTTTGTTCCTGCCTCCCCTGCGCCGGTTTTCGCTCAAGCACAATACAATCAAATTCTTGAGTTGTTGCACTAGACTTCTGTTGAGCCAATGATCAATGTGGCATCATCTTCAGGTAACACTTCATGCTTTTCTTGTGTTACTGATGTCTCTTGGATTCTGGATACAGGTGCGACTGATCATGTCACGTTTGACTTCCATCGCTTGCTTAATCCTACTCCTTGTTCTACGACTCGATTCATTTCTCTTCTAAATGGAAAAAAAAAAAAACTCTCATCACCCATACTGGTTCTTCTTCTCAAACGATTCATAATGTGCTCTTTGTACCCCGAATTTAATCACAGTTTGTTGTCTGTTTCGAGATTAACCTCTGACCTTCATTGTTCTTTTTTCTTTTATTCTGATTTTTTCCATATGCAAGACCTCTCAAATGGGCAGATTCGAGCGATTGTAGGCAGCATGGAGGTTTATATTTCTTTACACTTTTTCCCAATGTAATTTCTGGAAACCCTTTAGTTTTTTCTAAATCTGCTTCTGTCCATAATGTGTCATCTCCACGCCTTTCTGCTTCTAAAAAAAATATTGCACTTTGGCAGTCTAGATTGGGACATGACACAGTTGAAAAAAATGAAAAAAATGCATATTTTTTCTCAAACTCTTAGTAAGGATCATATTGCTCATTGTTTTGTATGTCCTTTAGCTAAGCAATCACGAGTTCCCTTTCCAATTAGTACTTCTAGGTCTACTAATATTTTTCAATTGGTACATGTTGATTTGTGGAGTCCATATCGAGTTTCCACTTATAGTGGACATAGATTTTTTCTTATAATTGTAGACAACTAAATGACATGGTTGAATTTGTTGAGACTGAAATCTGATGTTATTCTTTACTTAAAATCCTTCTTCAAATTAGTTGAAAATCAATTTCATACCTCTGTCAAAAATTCTTAGAAGTGACAATGGAACTGAATTCTTCAATTCTGATTATTCTGATCTATTCTCTTCACTTGGAATTCTTCATCAGAATAGTTGTGTCGATACACCTCAGCAAAATGGTGTTGTTAGCGAAAACATAAACATTTACTTGAGGTTGCTAAAGCTTTGCGGTTTACTTCTAAGGTTCCTTTAAAATTTTGGGGTGAATGTATAATCACTGCTTGTTATTTGATAAATATACCACCATCCTCTGTTTTTCAATGGAAAACCCCCATTTGAACTTTTTTATAATCAGCAACCATCCTTTTCTCACCTCAGAGTCTTTGGTTGTCTAGCATATATATGCCACCACACCTAAGTACAAAGATAAATTCTCTCCTAATGCAATTCCATCTGTTTTCATTTGCTATTCTTCTACACAAAAGGCTATTTGTTGTTCAATCTAGAGACTAAATCTTTTTTTTTTGTCAATCGTGATGTCATTTTTCATGAAGCTGTGTTTCCCTTTCATTTTGTTTCTTCTAGTCATACTCCTATTTTCCCCTCTCCACAATGTATTCCTGATTTTGAATTTCTGGTTATTTCTTCTCATTCTTTTGACCCTATTTCTTCTCAGTAGAATTATGTTCCTCCTTTAGCCTCAACAGATGTTCCTCTGTCTCCTTCATTACAATATGTTTCTTCTTTACCTTCTTCTGTTTCTCATTTACAAAACCATAGGCAGTCTTATCGGGTGTCTTAACGTCCTACTTGGTTATGTGATGTCATTTTCATGAAGCTGTGTTCCCTTTCATTTTGTTTCTTCTAGTCATACTCCTATTTTCCCCTCTCCACAATGTATTCCTGATTTTGAATTTCTGGTTATTTCTTCTCATTCTTTTGACCCTATTTCTTCTCAGTAGAATTATGTTCCTCCTTTAGCCTCAACAGATGTTCCTCTGTCTCCTTCATTACAATATGTTTCTTCTTTACCTTCTTCTGTTTCTCATTTACAAAACCATAGGCAGTCTTATCGGGTGTCTTAACGTCCTACTTGGTTATAATACTGCATATGCTCTTATCAATGCTCTGCTTCTGCTTCAGGTCTGTATCCTATAAATAACCATATCTTATATAATAATCTTTCTTCACATAATCATTCATTGCATCCACATCCACGTTCACTAAGCACACCTCTTATTCGAAAGCCGTGACTCAACCAGCTTGGGTCTAGGCCATGGAAGAGGAAGTGCAAGCCTTGGAAGCAAATGAAACTTGGTTAGTCGTTCCTCTACCTCTAAGGACTGTTGACGTTTCAAAGCTCGGCTTGTTGCCAAGGGATATAGCCAGAAAGAAGGGATTGACTTTGTTGAAACTTTTTCCCCTGTTGCCAAACTTGTTACTGTCCGTTTGGTTCTTGCCTTTGCGGCCTCCTTTAATTAGCCCATATACCAAATGGATGTGCATAACGCTTTCCTTCAGGGAGGTTTGTTTTAGGAGGTTTATATAAAACCGACTGGTGTCTTTTGTAGTCAAGGGGAGAGGCTAGTTTGCAGACTACAAAAGTCCCTTTATGAGCTTAAACAAGCTTCAAGACAATGGAATATGAAGCTTACGGAGGCGCTTTTAGCAGCAGGATATCAACAAAATAGATTTGAATACTCCCTGTTCTTGAAAAGAAAAAATGATAAAATAGTTGTCATGCTTATTTATGTGGATGATCTTCTCATAACAGGGAATGATGTGGCATTGATTGATGATTTAAAGGGTTTTTTGAATTGGACTTTCAAGATGGAAGACCTAGGCAAATTGAAATTTTTCTTGGGACTGGAAATCTCGAGGTCTAATAAGGGTATACTACTAAACCAAAAGAAATACACATTAGAACTAATAGAAAGTACAGGTTTAGGGGGAGCTAAACCAGCTTCGACACCTTTGGAACAAAATCAACATCTTACTATTGTAGATTTTGATGCAAAGTTGCAGCAGTCTTCTGAAGATAGTATACTCGAAGACAAAACTCAGTTTCAAAAATTGATTGGAAAATTGTTGTACTTAACAATATCAGACCAGATGTTACATATGCAGTTCAGCACAGGGATTTAAATAGCGTTTGCGGCCGCGTTTTCGGTCGCATCGCGTTTATCGCGGTTGCTGACATAACGGATGCTATCGCGGTTACTGCGGGTGCCACGATCGTGAATTATTTTAAATTTCGCACAACTTATCATAAAACATAATAATTATAATTATAATTATAATGAGTCATTTTTAATGATTTTTAGAATGCTTTCTAAGCTAAAATGACATATATAATATAGTTTAACCATATAAAAAATTTTAAAATTCCGGTAATAGGATAAGATAATTAATTCATGAAAACATTGTGAACACATTATTATTTAAATTACTGAAATTAAGATTAAATTAAACAAAAATTAAAATTTACATTCTAAATTATATATTAAATTATAAATTTAAAAAAGTGAAATGATGAAAAATTAATATATTCCTTAAAGTATATTTTATAATTTACTTTAAAAACATGGGCCCAAAATATTTTATTTTAAACCTAATAACCCTAAAATATTTTAATCCTAAACTATATCCCTCCCCCTACCCACCCCGCACGTTCTCCTTCTCCAGTCTCTCCTTTCTTCCTCATTTCTTTCTGCTCTCTTCTCTCAACACTCAATATCAAATCAAGCAAAAAAACTCCAAAACCATAACATGTTCTACCCTAAATCCATAGCATGAATGATTTTTTTTTCTTCAACAATCTTAAGTTCCGACGAAGATTCCTTTCTCCGATTACAGTGAACTCCACTCCGGCGAGACCCACAAAACAGGTTCGTTCTTCAATTTTACTTTTTCATTTTCTTTTTCTTTTTGAATCTCAACATGCATGTATAAAAAACGTGTTTTTTTTGCAGTAACGGTTGGAATAACGGCGATTGCGTCCCGTTATCGGCGCAATCGTCCGTTTACCGTTAAATTACGGGCGCAATCGACCGCAATTGGTGTGTGAATCCATGACCCACCGCAAAAATCACGAATAACGGTTTCGGACGGTGACGCGACCGCAATATCGCGGCCGCTATAGCATTTTCGGAACGCTATTTGATACCCTGGTTCAGCATCTCAGTCAATTCATGCAACACCCAAAAGTGTCACATATGGAGGCAACACTAAGGGTTTTTAGGTACTTAAAAAGTAATCCAGGACGAGGAATGTTCTTAAACAGTTCTAGTGAGTGCCAGTTGATTGCGTTATGTGATTCAATTTAGGCAGCTTGCCCAGTTTCGAGGAAATCAGTAGCAGGTTTTTGTATTAAACTAGGAGAATCCTCGATATCCTGAAAATCCAAGAAACAATCAACTGTTTTGAGGTCTTCTGCAGAGGCCGAGTACAGAAGTATGACAATTACGGCAGCTGATATAGTATGGTTAAAGGGGCTGTTATGTGAGCTTGGGATTAAAACTAAGCAGCCAGCTATTTTGTACAATGATAGCAAAGCTGCATTACAAATTGCAGCAAACATGTCTTCCACGAGCGAACCAAGCATATTGAGATTGATTGTCATTTCATTAGGGGAAAAATACAAGAAGGTTTGATCAAGACTGAACATGTGAGCTCTGCTGAACAGCTTGCAGATATCTTAACTAAAGCACTTGGGGTTCAACAACATAGTAGATAGGTGTCCAAGCTGGGGCTAAAAGACGTTTTCCATCCTCCAACTTGAGGGGGAGTGTAGAAATTAGTTAGTTGAGTTTATTGTTATTGAGTTTGTTAGTTTCCTAGATATCTGTTATAGTTGCAATGTATATAAAGACCCATGTACATACGTTATGTGAATATATGAGGAATTATTTACGTTATGGTCTATAATTCAACAATAACTAAGTTTCTATTTCTAGTTGTATGACGTGACATCTCCGATTCAATTTTTGAATGAGTTGAGTACGGGGGTGTTATATGCTGCATGGAGAAATTGAATATGGGATTGGTTATGGAATTTTGATGGTAGGGGGAATCGATGACGACGATTGATTTTTTGTGTGGAGGAAATAAAACCAATTGGAGAACCAACAAAATGTGAATATTTAATGGAAGCGGTGATAATTTTTCAGTTTGCTGATTAAAGAAGAAGAAGAAGAAGAAGAAGATAATATGAATATTTAATGAGTCGACAATAACAGTTATGGAGGAGGTGAAGAAGAAGAATTATATGTTACTTTTAATAATGAAATAAAAACAAAAGAAAGAGTCTAACTCGATCTTGAAAATAATAATAAAACAAATGAAATTATTACTATGAAGTCCAAGAACACAAAAATGAAATTGCAACGTGACAACATATGACTACTCCATGTGTTTTGTCCACACCATCATTTAACGATGTTAATCTCAGGGGACATAGTAGAACACAAAAACTCAAGTTTATGGGGCAAATTGAACGTTTAAAAATCAGAGGCACCACATTAGAAGAATTTTCAAAATAGAAGATGCATTGGAGTCATTAACCCTTTAATAACTGAAATTATTTTACATAAAATTGATAATCAGATATTTTTAATTTACTTTAAACTTGATATATATGATACATGTGAATAGAATATGAAATGTAAGAATTGAATTGTTAAAATATTAATCAAAGAAAAAATTATTGAAATGTGTAAAACTTATTAGATAATGTACGGAGGAATTGTTTGTATAGAAAGCCTCTAGTTTTATTAAAAAGATAAGGTTTAATATAAAAATAGTGTTTAGATTATATCATTTTTTTTCATTTGGGTATCTATTTTTTTTTGTCAATGTAGATGCCTAACGTTTGCAACGTTACTCTTTTAAGTACCTACACCGCAACGACCATTAAAAAAATCTATTATTTGGCACGTGTCATATTTATAGAATTTTTTATTTTAAAAAAAAATTTAAAAAAAATTTTAAAAAAAATATCCTAACCCTCGACACCCCCTCTCCACTCTCCCTCCCTGCGTTCTTCTCCCAAACAACCAAAGGTTAATGGGAGTCAAACGACCACTGCAACGACCAACCAAATGGTCATACGACCAACTACCATGATCGAGCAAAGGGATTTAAAAGATTTTTAGAGATTTGAATGTTTAAGATTTTAGGGATTTAAGTTTAAGAATTTAGGGATAAGGTGACAATCGATAACTAGATGGGCGATGACGACTGAGGTGGCTATTCGTAAATGACGACACTAGGGAAGCGATGATGATGACAGCGACAACTGGTGTTTTGGGTTTAAAATTAAGATTTTTAATAATTTGATTTTTTTTAAGATTTAATAAAATTTAGGGGTTTTGTTAAATATTAATTTTTATTTTAAATGAAAATTCCAAATTCTATAAATATGACATCTGTCATTTAACGGTGGAATTTAATGAGTGACGGTGTAGGCATCTAAAAGTGTAACATTGGAAACGTTAGACACCTGAATTTACCGAAAAATAGTTTAGGCACCTAAATAGAAAAAACGATATAGTTTGAGCTCTAATTTTTATATTAAGCAAAAAGATAAAATATCAATAATTACAATGAAAGTTTACAGTCATAATTGTAAACTAAATCATAATTGTAAACTAAACACATAATTAAGATATTTTCTATAATCATTGACACAAAAAATTAATCACTTAATATCACATAATGATCATAATAGGAAAAGGCTAAACCTAAACAAAAAAATTCAAACAAAAGATAGATACAAACATATATGACTATATCGACAAATAAACCATAAAAGGGGATCAAACTAATGAAAGACTACTGACATATTGTAAATCAGAGCCGAATGACATGAGAAAACTATCAATGAACGTAAATTATATATCCAAATCCGATCTGAGGGTCAAATGTAAGGAAGGTTAATATGATAATAAATAAGTGTCATCTTGATCAGTTGAGGCGTTATCCTAAGATAAAAGATAAACGAAAACAACAGTCAAACGATCGAAAACATGTCAAAAGGCAAAGGAATATGCGCTAAAAAGATAGAGAAAAACGTGTCATAAAGGTAAAATTATTGAAAACTAAAAAATAAAGGAAAATGAAAAATGATATAAAAATAAATTAAAAACAAGAAAATATCAATGATGATAACTAACACTAAGATTAATATCTTCACCTACTAACTAAAAATGAGAAAAAAAAGACATAAATGATGTCTTTATTTTTGGAGGTAAGAATCTCCTCTCTATTTTAACCTTAAAATGATATTGAATTTTATTAAAACAATAAAAGATACAACCTTAACTATACAGCCAAACACAGAGGGGATTTTAAGGATTATGTCAAGAGTATTCTTTTATATCTGACCAACTAGACGCTTTAAAGATAATGGAGGGCAAGCAAACCAAAGTAAATTTATAGGCTACTTCGCAAAATAGATTTGAATACATCGACATAAAAAAAAAGAATCTAACCACAAAAAGACCATCAACAATCGCAAATCAAATAAGAACGATGTGAGAATCTCAACACGATCGCATAAATATCAGAGAGGTAGATGAACAACATGGTGATATATTTCTTGGGAGTTAACAAGTGGGGCTTAATACAAAAATAAGTGTCCAAACTATGCCTCAAAAAATGTTTTAATGCCTAAAGAATTTTCGCTAAAAATAGGTGTCTAACGTTTTATCCGTTACCATTTAAGGTGCCTGGACGTTAACTGCCGTTAAAAATCTTCTTTAAGTGACACATGTCATGTTTTGGTAATTTTGAGAATTTTTATTTAATATAAAAATAATAATATTTCCCAACACTTAACTTTTGCTTAATTTTAACCAGCCACCATCGATCGTCGCCAACACTGTTAATCGGCTGTACAGTCAATGATGTGTGACCAAGCAACCACCCACGACCAAAACCCTATGATTTTGCAATCGATCGAAAACCCAAAAATGGTGTAAAGGAAATATTTTGTTTTAAGGTTTTGAAGGATTTATGTTTAGGAATTTATAGATTTTGGGGATTTGGTGTTCGATCGGTTGCGAAAGTATGGGGTTTTCGCCGTGGTTGGTTGGTCAGTCACACGTTGTTGGGTGTTTGGCCGATTTGATGGCGTTGGTGGTGGTCGATGGTGGCAAAGGGATTAAAATTAAAGTTTTAAGAGTTTTGTGATTTTTTTAAGATTTGAAAAAATAGGTTTTTTTTTATTTTAAATAAAAATTCTCAAAATTACCAAAAAGTGACACATGTAACTTAACGAAGATTTTTAACGGCGTTAACACCCGAACACCTAAAATAATAACGGATAAAATATTAGACATATAATTTTAACGAAAAAATCTTTAAATACTAAATACTTTTCGAGACATCGTTTAGTCAGTTATTTTTGTATTAACCCTAACAAGGAAGAGGACATGGGACATGTTCTTCGTTCTCTACAAATCTGGGTTTTCGTAACCCATTCATGTTATACTCATTTAGTTAATCCCATTGAAGAACATGTAAGAACAATAAATCTGGAAGGAGCCCAATACTCGTTCAAAAGAAACCCAACCTCTCTAGCCTTTACTACTCATCCAATCAAATCGGGTCGACTGAACCAATTCAAAGGGTCAACGGTTCAATTCCGCCAAATCGGTTTAAGTCAAGCAACGAACCAATCAAGTTTAAAAATCAGATCAAAGTCGATGGTTAATGGTCAATTTGTACTCTTAATACGTAAATGTAATCTTTTTATAATAAATTTTAAATATAATCATAATCTTATCCAGAAGCAGCGGCGGAGCCACAATTTGGTAAGGTGGACACATGCTCAACTTGAAATCTAAATTATTTTTGATTAGTTACTTATTTTGTTGATGGTGTCCACCCTTAATTTTTATTTGTGCCTATTGCATTAAAAAATTTTGCATTGCTAATATATGTATTCCCACCTAAAAGAATATATCTAGATTCGCCCCTGCCTAGAAAGGAGGTGAAAGAAAAACTCTCGGGAAAATAATAAGAGTGCTCCTAATGAGCCTATAACCAGTGTTTTGAAAATCGGACCGGACCAGTCGGTTCAATCGGGAACCGTTGCCTGGTCCGATCCATTCTATCCTGGTTGAACCGGTTCTAGTGAACGCAAGGAACCGTTCGAACCGGCTTTGAATCGCTCGAACCGGACCGGACCGTAAACCGGTTCAACCTACATTTTTTTATTTTTTATTAAATGTTCTTGGTATTTTTATTTAATTTTTTAAATAATTACGACGTCGTCCGGTTCTTACGACCGGTCTGACCGGCTCGACCGGTTGAACCAGTGTACCGGTAGCACGGTCGGTTCGTTGATCGGTCCGGTTCTGAAAACCATGCCTATAACTCATGACCTAAAAGAATATGAAGGAACAAAGATCAGGGGTGAGCATTCGATCGAGTCGAGTAAAAAATTTGAGTTATTCGAGTTGATGATTCGTTGTAACTCGAACTTAACTTGAATTTTTTTCAATTCGAGTCGAGTTATTCAAGCTTTCATACAAATTATAATTATTTATAGTATTATGGTAAGAATTGATTCCAAATTTTTTATTTTCTCTCACCGTATAAGATATATATATATATATATATATATATATATATATATTTTCATATTATTTTGAGGGTAAAGTATTGATGAGAGTATAAAAGAGTCAAAGAATTGATGGGAGAAAGAAATTACAAATAATTGTAGTCAAAATCAAATTGAGTAAAATGCAAAGTTAAATGACTAAATAAAAAAGAGAATATTTTTTAGTAAGAAATATGAATTGAAGTTACATAGGTATTCTATAGTGATATAGGAGCATGTGATTCAAAACTGGTAAAAATGAGTTTAAAACGAAGGATGAATTGAAGAAATAAATAAATCATGAAAAGTTGAAGGTCTGAATTGAAAAAAAAAGTGTTATAAAAAAGATGAATTGAAATCACATAGGTATTCTATGACGGTTTAGGAGTATGTGGTTCAAATTTGATAAAATTGGACTTAAAATGAAGGAATAAGTAAATCATGGACTAAATCGTAAAATTTTTAAAATCAGCCAAATTTGTTAACTAAAAATTTTCAAATTTCAACTCAACTTGAACTCAAAAACCGAATCAATAATTCGAGTTGACTCAAATAACTCGAAATTAAAAAAAAAAATTGAATCGAATCAAATTTTACTTGAACCTAAAAAAGATGAACAGCATAACCAACCGATCAAATATATTTGTTAATGTAAATGTAATACTTCTTTTATAGCGAAGGTGATGAAATTTGTACTCTTCCAAAATAAATGATTTAATATTAATGTATGGTGTGGGTGGGTGTTTGAAACTATAGGCTGCCTACCAAAATGGGAAATGATCACATGCCACATCTTTAATATACAGTTAAAAAAAATTATCGGAATTATTATTATTTAAATAATAAAATCGGTAAAAAATTATCGAAAATATAATTATTTCTATTAATTTTGTTATTTTTTCTATCAATTTTATTATTGTTGGGCACTTTATCAGAAATATTAAAAAATATTGATATTTTAAATAGAAATAATAATGTTTAGATAATTTTTTTTATCGATTTTATTATTTAAATAATAATAAAACTAGTAACATTTTTTTTAATTATATATTAAAAGTGTCACACCGTATAACTTCCCACCAATATGTCAATCTTTCAACTTAAACAAAAATCTCCCTGTACACAGGGATTGACAGTAGTGTGTTGAAGTACGGTTGTACACTTTAGAAATTTTAAATTATTTTATATTGAAAATTTTTATATTTTTTATTAATTATGTAATTTTGCATTCTCTAAAATGAATTCATACGTTCTTCCTGCCTATACGTTATAGGGAAACTATGCATTTTGTTTTCTATAAATGGATTAGGATTAAGAAAAAAAAATATTTCAGTTAAATGAGTTTGTTCAACAAATGACATTTTCTTTATGTTGCCTTTTTCATTACTTTTTTTTATTTTTTTGACTTCAAATTTTGATTTTATTTATTTATTATTAGGGAATTGTTAATTGGTACACGATGACTTAAGGTCAAGTGATATTTATATAGGAAAAATATAATATAAACGATATTCTTAATTTTTAACTAAATGATTAAATATATAATTTTGTTACACAATGTAAAACTCTTTTAGTTTTATATAAATTTAGGACTGTTGGATGAATACAAATAAATGGTTGAGATTAACAGTAAAAAATGAGAAGATATTCATTGGAAAAAAAATAGGGAGTCAATCTCAACCATCTATTTTCACTCATCAAATGGTCCTAAATCTATATAAAACTAAAGAGTTTTATATTGTGTAAATGTATCATAATCTAACGATCAATAACTAGTTTAGATAAACCAATTTTATTATTGTTATTAGAGTAAACTACACATTTAGTACATAAACTATCAGTTTTGATCTGTTTTAGTACTTAAACTTTCGAAATTTTTAAAACCATACCTAAAATTTAGTTTTTGTTTCATTTTAATACTCCGCAGTTAATATTTGAAAAAAATGAAAGTCTAGGTACCAAAAAAGTTTAACACCTAAATCATACTTAAGTTTTGAAAAATAAAATAAAAAATTTAAGTACTAAAATGAATCAAAATTGATAGTTTAGGTACTAAACGCGTTAAGTTTTGAACACCATATATTAAAATGAAACAAAAAGTAAACTTTTAGACCAAAACTGATAGTTTAAATACTGAATGCGTAATTTATCCTTATTATTATTATGGTAAACTATCCATTTAGTTCAAGGATTAAATGTAATGTTAGTGACTAAAATAAAAATTTTAATCGTAAAGTGACAGAAACAAAATTAAAATTATAACAAAATTTTAATAATTTAATGATAGTAACTAAAACGTAGATGTCTAAATAAATAATATATTCCCTTTTTATTCTTATTATATAGTTTCAATAGTCGCCTAAATTCATTGAAAATAATAATAGAATCAGGTTATGCAATGAACATTCTCTCTTATTTTTATTTATTTTTTATTAATTAGGTGGTCAAAACATTTAGGAAATAAATTAAAATAATAATAATTAGGAATGAAAAAAATCATCACAATGGTGATATCCACGTTGATGCCCATTTTTCTGAGGATAAAGTCCATAAATGATTCTTTGATTATATGCATTACTTTGTTGAGTCTTTTAATTATTAAAAGTTATAAAATAATTTTTTGACTATAGGACATTGTTTTATTGACTCATTTTGACTATTAAAGTTTATAAAATGGTTACTTAAGTATTTATATATTTCAAACTTGTCATTTTCTATTAAAAAATTAGAAGCCGTTTGAGCTGGATAATAACCTGTTGACTGAGATATGATAAAATCTGATCTCATAACCGTTTGAGTTGTATTTTATAGATCGACTCACCATTTATATTATTTCATTGAGTCAATGTTTAAAAGTAACGATGATGCCAATAAATATCGTAACAAATATATTTTTATCATATCTTAGTCAGCAAATTAACTTCCAACTCAAACGGTCGTTAATTTTTTAACAAAAAATGATCGAATTTAGAATATATAAATAGTCGAGTGAGTATTTTGTAATTTTTAATAGTTAATAGATTCAACAAAGTAATATCATATAACACATTATCATTTATATACTTTACCCTTTTTCTTTATTAAAGATGATTAAAATGATTTGGCAGTTCCAAAATATAGGGTAGTAAAGAGGTGGTTTTGGTGACATGCATTTGTAACCACTAACTTCTTTTCCTAAAAACAATGCCCCATCATCATTACATTCTTATAACTCTTTTATATAAAAAAAAACTAAAGTCTCCATAGTGGTTATATGCTGCACATAAACCTTTATTATCTATAGGTTGTGTACAATAACATAAAATACAGAGAACAGAGAAAATGTTTTGGTGAATATTGTTGAAAAATATAAATAGTTTTTTTTAATTAATGTGAGATAAATATAAGATAGTATTTATTCAAAAATAACTCTCTATCATTTAACATTGAACGCTTATACCTCTGTTATTCTTGATGCTCGAACTCTGGAGTTCTTTTTTTTTTCTTCAAATTCAAAAAAATCTTATCCCTTTATACATAGGTCATTGATTCAACATTAGAAAAAGGAGTTCAAATCGTTTTATCGACATGAGTGTTATATATCGATTTTTTTTCTTTTGAAAATATTTTTGTATTTAGTATATAGTAGAAAGAGTACCCTGTTGTATCTTAACATCAAATGGATTAGCCTTAACCATGTTAATGATCTTAAAGAGTAACAATAATTCATTTATCACCGAGATCGTTTCATTCATGAGAAAAAATGAATGCTTTTATTTTTTTAATTTAATTGTATATAAAACGCCTATATATATATATATATATATATATATATAGGCGCGTATCGTATCAATGGGCCTTTCGTACCAATAGGTGTATGGGCGATGTATAGGTTTCCGAGTCACCGATCTTTTTATGCGTTAGTTAGCTTCGCTTTCCAACGCCTGTAATGCGGTAGGTCTCGCTACACGCGCTTCGTATTTGCTGCGCATATCGTTCCTCTTATAGGTAGCTTGCTTCCATAGCGCACCAAATGCGCGCAATAAAGCTGTGCGCTAGAAAGCAAAACAAAAAAAGAGGGCGTGGATTTTCGCCATTGGTAGTTCAGTACGAGTGGCAGGCTCAAACTGGCACAGGCAATATATATATAATAATAAATAGGCGGTAATAAAGTCAGGCTTTTGCCAGAGGATGAGTCTTTCTCCTCCGCTGTGAACGCTATTATCTCAGAAGCTCAGGCTGTTGCACGCCTTACATCTCATATTGCATCTTCGCCTCCACGAAAGAAGAATCAAATCAGTCAAGTTCCATGGGCATCCTCCGAAGTATCATCTCAATCCTGCGCTTTCTAAATATATATATATATATATATATATGTATTCATATGTTTTCTTTTATAATTAAGTTGTGTCTTGAACTCAATACATAGTGAGAGTGTAACCCCCAGACCGATGCGGTAGCCTGATCCGATCCGGGAAGTTACATTAGGGCCACCAGAGCGACCCACTGTAAAAATAGCAGAAAATTTAAAACTTTTTTTCAGAACATGTAAACTTATAAAATCAGTTTTCACTATTTAAAAATAAAACAGATTTCCAAACTCGTATATAAATCAAAATACAATTACATGCCCCCTAATCATATGTACCATACTCTGAAACAATGCCGGAAGAACTCCCTTACTGAAGTCGATAGATGCACTGGTACAATTCTTTTAACCTGAAAAAAATGAGTAATAGAGTGAGCTTCGAAAAGCTCAGTAATACAGAACTACCAGATGATGTTGATGAACGTGCAGATACAAATAAATATATATTTCTTTATTGTTTCCGAACATTTACAGATTTTTATGCTGAGCAGAGATCTCACTGATATTTCAGGTGGTAACGGACAATGAGCTTTCAGTTCAGAGAAATATTTCGGATGACTGAGTTCAGAAGATCAGAACAGGTTATCTAGTGTGTTCCCGTAAAACCAGTGAAAAGATACATATCTTTTAAAATAGTAGCAGTTGAAAACATATTTACCCTGTGCACAAAGCAGAGGAGCATGCAAAAACGATAAGGTCTTATACTTGCACATAGCAAAAGAGCCTGGGGAAACTGTAAGGCTTACCCTTGCACACAGCAAAGGAACCTGGGAAACTGTAAGGCTTACCCTTGCACACAGCAAAGGGACCTGGGGGAACTGTAAGGCTTACCCTTGCACACAGCAAAGAGACCTGGGGGAACTGTAAGGCTTACCCTTGCACACAGTAAAGGGACATGAGGGAACTGTAAGGCTTACCCTTGCACACAGCAAAGGACTGGGGGAACTGTAAGGCTTACCCTTGCACACATCAAAGGGACCTGGGGGAACTGTAAGGCTTACCCTTGTACCAGCAAAGGGACCTGGGGGAACTGTAAGGCTTACCCTTGCACACAGCAAAGGGACTGGGGGAACTGTAAGGCTTACCCTTGCACACAGCAAAGAGACCTGGGAACTGTAAGGCTTACCCTTGCACACAGCAAAGAGACCTGGGAACTGTAACGATTAATCCATATTTAGAAATCATGTACAAAATACCGTAACCAGAAACCATATCAAATATGTGGTAAATCAGATCTCAAAATAAACTGTATCAGAACATCGGGTAGTGTCTCATAAAAATATTCAGTACATGATTTATCAAGATCATATTTCCAATGAAAATAGGAAACCCTATAACATATTTAAAGTAAATAGTTCATAAAACCAGTAGATTCCAAGATGTCATAAATCAGGAATAATTCATATTTTCGGTAAAACCTGTAATCGGAAAACAATACATGTTGTCATGGTTCATAAACCAGTAAATCATAGTTCGGTGAAACTCATTTAAAACATATAAATCGTCATGTGGTACATGTGGAACACACTAGGATATCCAAGTATTTCTCAGAGTCATTTAGTAGTTATCATAATTAATAACATGAAACTGATGTAATTTGATCAGATTCTAAAAATGAGATCCTATTGAAGGGAATCGATTACTAACCAATCTAATCCGACATTTAAGGTTGATACTTTAGAATTCCGATATGATGCTATGCATCAGAAGTGTTCAAAATCTTTATACAAAATATGTCGTTTGATTATCGAACAACTCTTAGATGAATAGTTCCTAGAACTAATGCTTATCGATTGGTCAATTCATTGTTCTTCCAGGATATTACTCTAATACCATTTCTAGTCCATATATTATCTTCGGAATCATTGTTAAATAAATCTTCCAATGTCTTTATTTCATGTTCACTTTCACTATACATGAAATGCTGACGTTCTTGATTTGTAATTCATGATCCATGAGAACATTACATCATGTATGTTCATTAACATTTCCAGATTCATCCAAATCACTTATTTAATCCTCAGTCCTTGAGGTTACTTAATTTATTTAGCATTCGTGTGCATTCCAGTTACTTCGGGATTTTTCAGAGTAATTCAAACGTTCTTGAATTTCATATACATGTTGTACTTTCGTTTCATTCAATTTGGTCTTCGTGGTTGATTTGTCGAACAAACATCCAAATCTTAGTGCTTAACGCGATCTAGAATTGAGATGAGCTGAATACTTCCAAAATTATCATCGTGCCAAGCTTGAGTAGACAAACATGCATTCAAGTAATATCTATGTCGTTCAGGTACTGACATATTATTAAGGTTGATCGGCTCACTTAAGTTATGTTCCATAACTTTTAAAGGTAGTCCAATACCTATGCTTATTTGTATTCCTTAATTAATCCAAGGTATTTACTTAGTTTAGGCCATAAGGTTATTTTGGTAATTTTGGTGTTCAGTTTTATTCCATTTATTTCAGAGCTCGAGGATATCCAATCATTCTTGAGCTTGGTGATATTCTTGGGTCATTTCCATTACAGGGGTATTTTGGTAATTGTACAGATTCAGTGTACTTTAATCATTTCCTTCCGTCTTATCTTACTATTAAATTCAATCTTATCATTTATTTCAGTCATTTCGAACAATTCTGACAACAGAACACCCCTGACAAATTGTTCTTCAGGTATTTACTCATAACTCGGATATTTTCGGGTCAAGTGCCTTCTCAGATTTTACAAACGGAACATCATGAATTTTCCTGCACTTAGTCAGGATTGTAACAATCAAATCCGTACTTAATCGAGTTAAGTACGAATCCTCTAAGTATTTTCTCATTCAGAGTCATCTCAGACTATTCTACCTCTTAAGGGCATTTCCGTAATTTCTTAACCAGAGTTCGATATTAGCTCTTAACGAAAATATAATTTAGAGATCTTATGATTAATTGCTTTCTTGAACACTCTCTGATCTTGAATAATTCCCTTAACACACTTCTAGTATCTTGCAGAAACCTCTTGGGGTTAAAACGGTTATCCATAATTTCTAAGTATAACATCATTTCTTATGCACATCAATATTTATCGTATCAATATGTCTTTTCAGATTTATTATCCACTTCCAGGGACAATTCTTATCATTTTCCAATATAAGGGTAATTTCGTATTTTACCATACGAAGTATTCTCATAATTTCCCATCCAAGTACCTTTAACATTTAACCTTTGATGATATAAAATATAATTTACAAATCCATGTCTGATTTCTTTATCACTATTCACAAACTTGTAATTTAATTCTAACAATCTTTCAATCTCTTATATTAGTCATTAGATCCGTATTCAGTTACAGAATTTCTACCACATTCATATCGAGTGAATAAATTACTCAACTCCACAAAAGTGACCAACATTATCTTATTCATGCATTTACCAATATCAACATGTTCCATAAAGCATAAAGAGGTAGTAAAGTATTACCTCGATTTCCGTGCAATACTGATCGACCATAAAAATTCCATTCGAACGCCTTTGATCTTTAATTCAACTTCCAATAATTCCTCAGAAACATATCAACATAAATTATATCAGAAACGGAGCTTAATTGCGATAAACGGATCGAATCGGGTGATAAATCAGTGAAAGACGGCTTACCGGGTTCGAATTTGGCGAAACGGACTTCGGATTCGGATTCAGGATGTCGAAAGCATAAAATATGACTTTTCAGAAATTTAGAAATTTTGGTCAAAATCAAGGTCAACAGGTTTGATAGGCAATTTCGAGGCCTTCGGGTTCGAATTTCGAAAAAAAGACAGCGGAATCAGATTTGAAAAGTCAAAAAATGTCAGGATAGGTATACTCGGTCGAAGTCAAAGGTCGTTTAATGCCCGGTCAAAGCCAGTCAAAGTTTTGGTCAACAGTGGTCAACGTCGGTCAACGGTCAACGGGTTAACGGGTCGGGTAAACGGGTCGGGTCGGATCGGGTTATGACCGGTCAAACCGGTCAAAATAGGAGCAAACCCGGTCAAACGGTCATTTTTTTCTTCCCCACGCGCAGTGGAGGCGCGTGGGGGCGTGAACAGTGATAAAATCCTGGAACAATTTCTAAAAATTATTTTGAGCAATTTCGAGATACTTACAAAGCTCGGTTCACAATTTTGAACGCGGAGAGCTCGATTTCAACAAATCGGAAACTTTGACCGTTTCACCTCCTCACGCGCCACCGTCGACAGAGACCAAGGATGACACCGACAAACTCGGAACGATGCAACGAACACGATGGTGCGGGAGGTGTCATAAACGGATGACCCGATCGTCGTGAATCGATGAAAACCAACTAAAACCGAGTTATTACCGACGATACTTCCTACTGAAATTAACGACGAACGGCGATGATTCACGACGAAAGGTTTGAGGGGTTTTGTTCATCGGTTGACAAAGAACACGATGGTGGTTTCGGATCGTCGACCGGAGGTCGGACGGCGAGTAGATCGGAGTTGGAAGGAGGGTAGTTGGAGAAGACAAAACTGGAAAAAATATGAAAACCTGCGCACGGGAGAAGAAATTTATAATTCAACATATATAAAAATTGGTTAAATCATGGGTTTAGCCACTGAATTTCCTACACTTTATAAAACGGTCTGCCAACTTTAAAACTTTACAATTTAACCCACTGTTTCTTTCAAAATACCAAATTAAATCCACCACTTTATAATTTCTTAAATTTAGCCCCTAAATTGGGGTGTTACAATTCTCCCCTCCTTAAAAGAATTTCGTCCTCGAAATTCATTCATGTCACATAATTGCAGAAATAAAACTTTCATCAGTTCTCTCATATCTTTAAGTAGCTTTTACAAAAGTACGGATCCTCAACTAATCCTTAACCAGCTCAGCATACATTCTTATCATAAATTTTCCTTATTTCGATAAAAGAATCCGAACGAAAATTTTCTCGAGTAATCAATCTCTTCAGAATTCTCCCTCAGTCCAAGTAATTAATCAAAACAACTTTATCATTGTGAAATCAATTCAGCATTGGTTACGTGAATAGGCTCATGCATATCCCAATTTCATTTCCGAAGTAGAGTCAGAATTTTTCAAATAAATAACTCTAACATAGCTCGTAAGGTACTTTACAGCGTTTAGACAGATGTTACTGGTATTCCTTTTTATACAAGTATAACCTTAACGGATAAAAACTTTGGTCTACTCGTTACAGATAAGGACTCAGCCCTGGGGTTCCAGCTCAGAGAGGTATGTTGCAGTCTAGGGGCATGTACTGATAATACATATTTTGACATTCGACCGGCCGGTCTATCTTGAAAAGTTTTGACTCAAACCATAGCTCTGATACCACTAAATGTAACCCCCAGACCGATGCGGGTAGCCCGATCCGATCCGGGAAGTCATATTAGGGCCACCGGAGCGACCCACTGTAAAAACAGCGGAAAATTTAAAACTTTTTTTCAGAACATGTAAACTTATAAAATCAGTTTTCATTATTTAAAAATAAAACAAATTTCCAAACTCGTATATAAATCAAAATACAATTACATGCCCCCTAATCACATGTACCATACTCTGAAACAATGCCGGAAGAACTCCCTTACTGAAGTCGATAGATGCACTAGTACAATTCTTTTAACCTGAAAAAATGAGTAATAGAGTGAGCTTCGAAAAGCTCAGTAATACAGTACCAGATAATGCTGATGAACGTGCAGATACAGATAAATATATATTTCTTTATTGTTTCCAAACATTTACAGATTTTTATGCTGAGCAGAGATCCTACTGATATTTCAGGTGGTAACGGACAATGAGCTTTCAGTTCAGAGAAATATTTCAGATGACTGAGTTTAGAAGATCAGAACAGGTTATCTAGTGAGTTCCCGTAAAACCAGTGAAAAGATACATATCTTTTAAAACAGTAGCAGTTGAAAACATATTTACCCTGTGCACAAAGCAGAGGAGCATGCGAAAACGATAAGGTCTTATACTTGCACAGCAAAGACCTGGGGAACTGTAGGCTTACCCTTGCACACAGCAAGGACCTGGGAACTGTAAGGCTTACCCTTGCACACAGCAAGGGACCTGGGGGAACTGTAAGGCTTACCCTTGCACACAGCAAAGGGACCTGGGGGAACGTAAGGCTTACCCTTGCACACAGCAAAGGGACCTGGGGGAACTGTAAGGCTTACCTTGCACACAGCAAAGGGACCTGGGGGAACTGACCCTTGCACACAGCAAAGACCTGGGGAACTGTAGCTTACCCTTGCACACAGCAAAGGGGGGGGAACTGTAACGTAATAATCCATATTTAGAAATCATGTACAAAAATACCGTAACCAGAAACCATATCAAAATATGTGGTAAATCAGATCTCAAATAAACTGTATTCAGAACATCGGTAGTGTCTCATAAACATCAGTACGTGATTTATCAGATCATATTTTCCAATGAAATAGGAAACCCTATAACATATTTAAAGTAAACATAGTTCATAAAACCAGTAGATTCCAAGATGTCATAAATCAGGAAAAATTCATATTTTCGGTAAAACCCGTAATCGGAAAACATATAACATGTTGTCATGGTTCATAAACCAGTAAATCAATAGTTTCGGTGAAACTCATTTAAAAACATATAAATCGTCATGTGGTACATGTGGAACACTAGGATATCCAAGTATTCTCAGAGTCACTTAGTAGTTATCAGAATTAATAACATGAAACTGATGTAATTGATCAGATTCTAAAATGAGGTCCTATTGAAGGGAATCGATTACTAACCATCTAATCCGACATTTAAGGTTGATACTTTAGAATTCCGATATGATGCATATGCATCAAGAAGTGTTCAGAAATCTTTATACAAATATGTCGTTTGATCTTATTATCGAACAACTCTTAGATGAATAGTTCCTAGAACTAATGCTTATCGATTGGTCAATTCATTGTTCTTCCAGGATATTTACTCTTTAATACCATAATTTCTAGTTCATATTTTATCTTCGGAATCATCGTTAAATAAATCTTCCAATATCTTTATTTCATGTTCACTTTCACATACATGAATGCTGACTGCTTGATTTGTAATTCATGATCCTAAGAACATTACATATGTTCATTAACATTTCCAGATTCATCCAAATCACTTATTTAATCCTCACCTTGAGGTTATAATTTATTTAGAATTCAAGTGCATTCTAGTTACTTCAGGATTTTTCAGAGTAATTCAACGTTCTTGAATTTCAGATACATGTTGTACTTTTGTTTCATTCAATTTGGTCTTCGTGGTTGATTTGTCGAACAAACATCCAAATCTTAGTGCTTAACGCGATCTAGAATTGAGTTGAGCTGAATCCAAAATTATCATCGAGCCAAGCTTGAGTAGACAAACATGCATTCAAGTAATATCTATGTCGTTCAGGTACTGACATATTATTAAGGTTGATCGGCTCACTTAAGTTATGTTCCATAACTTTTAAAGGTAGTCCAATACCTATGCTTATTTGTATTCCTTAATTAATCCAAGGTATTTACTTAGTTTAGGCCATAAGGTTATTTTGGTAATTTTGGTGTTCAGTTTTATTCCATTTATTTCAGAGCTCGAGGATATCCAATCATTCCTGAGCTTGGTGATATTCTTGGGTCATTTTCATTACAGGGGTATTTTGGTAATTGTACAGATTCAGTGTACTTTAATCATTTCCTTCCGTCTGATCTTACTATTAAATTCAATCTTATCATTTATTTCAGTCATTTCGAACAATTCTGACAACAGAACACCCCCGACAAATTGTTCTTCAGGTATTTACTCATAACTCGGATATTTCCGGGTCAAGTGCCATCTCAGATTTTACAAACGGAACATCAGGAATTTTCCTGCACTAAGTCAGGATTTTAATAATCAAATCCGTACTTAATCGAGTTAAGTACGAATCCTCTAAGTATTTTCTCATTCAGAGTCATCTCAGACTATTCTACCTCTTAAGGGCATTTCCGTAATTTCTTAACCAGATAAGTTCGATATTAGCTCTTAACGAAAATAATATAATTTAGAGATCCTATGATTAATTGCATTCTTGAACACTCTCTGATCTTGAAATAATTCCTTTAACACACTTCTAGTATCTTGCATAAACCCTCTTGGGGTTAAAAACGGTTATCCATAATTTCTAAGTATAACTATCATTTTATGCACATCAATATATATCGTATCAATATGTCTTTTCAGATTTATTAATCCACTTCCAGGGACAATTCTTATCATTTTCCAATATAAGGGTAATTTCATATTTTTACCATACCGAAGTATTCTCATAATTTCACATCCAAGTACCTTTAACATTTAACCTTTGATGATATAAAATATAATTTACAAATCTATGTCTGATTTCTTTATCACTATAACAAACTTGTAATTTAATTCTAACATCTTTCAATCTTATATTAGTCTTTCGATCCGTATTCAGTTACAGAATTTCTACCATATTCATATCGAGTGAATTAATTACTCAACTCCACAAAAGTGACCAACATTATCTTATTCATGCATTTACCAATATCAACATGTTCCAAAAAGCATAAAGAGGTAGTAAAGTATTACCTCGATTTCGTGCAATACTGATCGACCATAAAAATTCCATTAGAACGCCTTTGATCTTTAATTCAACTTCTAATAATTCCTCAGATACATATCAACATAAATTATATCATAAACAGAGCTTAATTGCGATAAACGGATCGAATCGGGTGATAAATCAGTGAAAGATGGCTTACCGGTTTCGAATTTGGCGAAACGGACTTCGGATTCGGATTCAGGACGTCGAAAGCATAAAATATGACTTTTCAGAAATTTAGAATTTTCGATCAAAATCAAGGTCAACAGGTTTGATTGGCAATTTCGAGGCCTTCGGGTTCGAATTTCGAAAAACAGACAACGGAATCGGATTTGGAACGTCGAAAAATGACAGGATAGATATACTCGGTCGAAGTCAAAGGTCGTTTAATGCCCGGTCAAAGCCAGTCAAAGTTTTAGTCAACACTGGTCAACGTCGGTCAACGGTCAACGGTCGGGTAAATGGGTCAGGTCGGATCGGGTTATGATCGGTTAAACCGGTCAAAATAGGAGCAAAACCGGTCAAACCGGTCATTTTTTTCTTCCCCACGCGCAGTGGAGGCGCGTGGGGGCGCGTGAACAGTGATAAAATCCTGGAAAAATTTCTAAAAATTATTTTGAGCGATTTCGAGATACTTACAAAGCTCGGTTCACAATTTTGAACGGCGGAGAGCTCGATTTCAACAAATCGGAAACTTTGACCGCTTTACCTCCTCACGCGCCGCCGTCGACGGAGACCAAGGATGACACCGGCGAACTCGGAACGATGCAACGAACACGATGGTGCGGGAGATGTCGTAAACGGATGACCCGATCGTCGTGAATCGATGAAAAACCAACTAAAATCGAGTTATTACTGACGATACTTCCGACTGAAATTAACGACGAACGGCGATGATTCACGACGAAAGGTTTGAGGGGTTTTGTTCATCGATTGACAAAGAACACGATGGTGGTTTTGGCTCGTCGATCGGAGGTCGGACGGCGAGTAGATTGGAGTTGGAAGGAGGGTAGTTGGAGAAGACAAAACTGGAAAAAATAAGAAAACCTGCGCACGGGAGAAGAAATTTATAATTCAACATATATAAAAATTGGTTAAATCATGGGTTTAGCCACTGAATTTCCTGCACTTTATAAAATGGTCTGCCAACTTTAAAACTTTACAATTTAACCCACTGTTTCTTTCAAAATACCAAATTAAACCCACCACTTTATAATTTCTTAAATTTAGCCCCTGAATTGGGGTGTTACAATTCTCCCATCCATAAAAGAATTTCATCCTCGAAATTCATTCATGTCACATAATTGCAGAAATAAAACTTTCATCAGTTCTCTCATATCTTTAAGTAGCTTTTACAAAAGTACGGATCCTCAACTAATCCTTAACCAGCTGAGCATACATTCTTATCATAAATTTTCCTTATTTTGATAAAAGAATCCGAACGAAAATTTTCTCGAGTAATCAATCTCTTCAGAATTCTCCCTCAGTCCAAGTAAATAATCAAAAAAACTTTATCATTGTGAAATCAATTCAGCATTGGTTACGTGAATAGGCTCATGCATATCCCAATTTCATTTCCGGAGTAGAGTCAGAATTTTTCAGATAAATAACTCTAACATAGCTCGTAAGGTACTTTACAGCGTTTAGACAGATGTTACTGGTATTCCTTTTTATACAAGTATAACCTTAACGGATAAAAACTTTGCTCTACTCGTTACAGATAAGGACTCAGCCCTGGGGTTCCAGCTCAGAGAGGTATGTTGCAGTCTAGGGGCATGTACTGATCAGACATATTTTGACATTCGACCGGCCGGTCTATCTTGAAAATTTTTGACTCAAACCATAGCTCTGATACCACTAAATGTAACCCCCAGACCGATGCGGATAGCCCGATCCGATCCGGGAAGTCATATTAGGGCCACCGGAGCGACCCACTGTAAAAACAGCGGAAAATTTAAAACTTTTTTTTCAGAACATGTAAACTTATAAAATCAGTTTTCATTATTTAAAAATAAAACAAATTTCCAAACTCGTATATAAATCAAAATACAATTACATGCCCCCTAATCACATGTACCATACTCTGAAACAATGCCGGAAGAACTCCCTTACTGAAGTCGATAGATGCACTAGTACAATTCTTTTAACCTGAAAAAAATGAGTAATAGAGTGAGCTTCGAAAAGCTCAGTAATACAGTACCAGATAATGCTGATGAACGTGCAGATACAGATAAATATATATTTCTTTATTGTTTCCAAACATTTACAGATTTTTATGCTGAGCAGAGATCCTACTGATATTTCAGGTGGTAACGGACAATGAGCTTTCAGTTCAGAGAAATATTTCAGATGACTGAGTTTAGAAGATCAGAACATGTTATCTAGTGAGTTCCCGTAAAACCAGTGAAAAGATACATATCTTTTAAAACAGTAGCAGTTGAAAACATATTTACTGTGCACAAAGCAGAGGAGCATGCGAAAACGATAAGGTCTTATACTTGCACATAGCAAAAGAGCCTGGGGAAACTGTAAGGCTTACCCTTGCACACAACAAAGGAACCTGGGAAACTGTAAGGCTTACCCTTGCACACAGCAAAGGGACCTGGGGGAACTGTAAGGCTTACCCTTGCACACAGTAAAGGGACATGAGGGAACTGTAAGGCTACCTTGCACACAAAGGGACCTGGGGGAACTGTAAGGCTTACCCTTGCACACAGCAAAGGGACCTGGGGGAACTGTAAGGCTTACCCTTGCACACAGCAAAGGGACCTGGGGAAACTGTAAGGCTTACCCTTGCACACAGCAAAGGGACCTGGGGGAACTGTAAGGCTTACCCTTGCACACAACAAAGAGACCTGGGGGAACTGTAAGGCTTACCCTTGCACACAACAAAGGGACCTGGGGGAACTGTAACGGTAATTAATCCATATTTAGAAATCATGTACAAAAATACCGTAACCAGAAACCATATCAAAATATGTGGTAAATCAGATCTCAAAATAAACTGTATTCAGAACATCGGGTAGTGTCTCATAAAAATATTCAGTACGTGATTTATCAAGATCATATTTTCCAATGAAAATAGGAAACCCTATAACATATTTAAAGTAAACATAATTCATAAAACCAGTAGATTCCAAGATGTCATAAATCACGAATAATTCATATTTTTCAGTAAAACCCGTAATCAGAAAACATATAACATGTTGTCATGGTTCATAAACCAGTAAATCAATAGTTTTGGTGAAACTCATTTAAAAACATATAAAATCGTCATGTGGTACATGTGGAACACACAAAGATATCCAAGTATTTCTTAGAGTCACTTAGTAGTTATCAGAATTAATAACATGAAACTGATGTAATTTGATCAGATTCTAAAAATGAGGTCCTATTGAAGGGAATCGATTACTAACCAATCTAATCTGACATTTAAGGTTGATACTTTAAAATTCCGATATGATGCATATGCATCAAGAAAGTGTTCAGAAATCTTTATACAAAATATGTTGTTTGATCTGATTATCGAACAACTCTTAGATGAATAGTTCCTAGAACTAATTCTTATCGATTGGTCAATTCATTGTTCTTCCAGGATATTTACTCTTTAATACCATAATTTCTAGTCCATATATTATCTTCGGAATCATCGTTAAATAAATCTTCCAATGTCTTTATTTCATGTTCACTTTCACTATACATGAAATACTTGTAGATGCTTAATTTGTCTGGGGCCTTTACCATTTTCAAAAGAAAGCAGTTCTGGGGAGTTAAAAAACCAGAAATAAACGTGAGAAGGCAGTTAACAAAAGAGGAGCCATTATCGGTAGTGGAGGAGAACACTACTTGAACAACTAAGAAACTGTAAGGAGTCAGTTTCTTTTGGAGGCATTAACCATCAGAAATCAGACAGAGAAGGGGGAATTTAACTACTGAAAAAGGGAGACAGAACGAAAAAAAAAGAACAGAAAGAGAGGGCAAAAAAAATTAACCAAGGGGGAGGTGAGCAGAGGATCATCAGCAGTAACCAGAGAGCAATTCCAACAGAGGATTCAAGCAACAATTAAAAACAAAAAGCGTTCATCGACCACAGTGGATAGAACTCTTCGAAAAAACATCCATTGCAATTAGAGTTTCACTCACCATTGTATTGAAATCCAAGAAGCAATTGAAAGCAAGGAGCAGTTTTTTTTGGTACTTTCCATCCTTATTTCGATTTCCAGTTTAATATATGTATGTCTTTATTTTGAAAGCAATTAGAAATTTCAGCAACATACATTAATAAAATAAAATTACAAGAGAACAAAGTAGAAGAGAGGAAGAGGGTCGTTTTACCTTAGGCGTTTGGTGTATTTGTTCTGTCTTTTAGTCCGGGGTCGAGCGAGGGAGCAGTGAGTTTACCATTTGTCTGTGGCTCCACCGTTGGAGTCTCTTGAAGGTGTCGTTTGAAGAGAGAGTGGGAAGGAGGAACGTTTGGGTGCGTTGGTGGTTCAAGGAGATGAGTGGTCGAGAGATGGCTGTGTGAGTTTGTGAGTTAGAAGAGAGGAGCAGACGAGAGGGAGAGTGGTTAAGGGGTGAGAACTGCGCAGGGAGAGGAAGAAGAAGGGAGCATTGCGGCGCTGAGGGTTACAAATGAAGCTAGGTTTAAGTTTTTAGACCTAAATGTTATATATATTAGATTACTAAACGGTGTCGTATGGATGTTTAGGGATCCTGTTTTGCGCGTGGTTATGTACCGCTTGAGCCATTTAACTTTTCAGTTTCATGCATTTGTGTCCATAAATCATGTTTCCTGTTTCCAATTTTGCATCTTTATTTTATGCGTTTTAATTTTCAGTCCCAAATGTATGTTATTTAGTTTTTGTCATTTAGACATTAGGGCTTCAAGATTCTACATGTTACATTTTAGTCCATGTTTAAGTTCTTATGTGTATGCTGTATGGTTTGTTAATGTTCATTTCGGGGTATACTTATCCTAGGTTTGAACGATGATGATATGTGCATGTGCTATTACGTGGTTCATAAGCATGGATTAGATGTAACATATATTTTATTTAATTAATCTTTGCATGACATCATTTTTGCATAATTTACATGATAGCCTCACGTGCATAACATGACTCTTATTACATAATTTAACTAAGGGTAATATCCTTTTAATTTAAAATTGTTGAAGTGGGCAGTCATACTGATTTGAGGTCTGCTTTTAATGATTTTAAAATAAAAGTGTATCCCGAAAGTGGAACAAAAAAATTGATTCGTCACCTAAAATTTGGGAACGAGAGAAAAAGAAATGTTCGTTTATTTAAATATATCGAGAAAAGATTGTTATATCTTTAAGATCTGGTCTCGATATTTGTAAATAATCGTTTAAATTTACATTTTATTTTATGGGATCAAAAATCAAATAAATCCGTAAAGTTCATTGCAAAGACGTTAATTAATCGACTAGGTACCGATTTAGGGCGTTGTGGGGGTGCTAATCCTTCCCCACATGTAATCGACTCCCGAACTCATTTTTTTTGGTAACGCAGACCTCAATTTGTTGTTTTAATTAAAATTAATTTTTACTTAAAATGACGAAACGTTTTTTGGTGCGCAATCACACCCTAATCAAAGATTGGTGGCAACTCTTCGAACCGTATTTTTCGATCGTAAAGAAAATTCAAAATTTTTCGAAACGAGAGGTCTTTTAAACTGCATTTTTTAATCATTTGAAAGAGAATAATTCAAAAATTGATGTGATTTTCAAAACCTGACTTTTTTCACATTTTAAGGAAAAAATCGTTTCGACAATACTGACGTGCTTGATTTGTAATTCATGATCCATAAGAACATTACATCATGTATGTTCATTAACATTTCCAGATTCATCCAAATCACTTATTTAATCCTCAGTCCTTGAGGTTACTTAATTTATTTAGCATTCAAGTGCATTCCAGTTACTTCGGGATTTTTCAGAGTAATTCAAACGTTCTTGAATTTCATATACATGTTGTACTTCCGTTTCATTCAATTTGGTCTTCGTGGTTGATTTTTCAAACAAACATCTAAATCTTAGTGCTTAACGCGATCTAGAATTGAGCTGAGCTGAATACTTCCAAAATTATCATCGAGCCAAGCTTGAGTAGACAAACATGCATTTAAGTAATATCTATGTCGTTCAGGTACTGACATATTATTAAGGTTGATCGGCTCACTTAAGTTATGTTCCATAACTTTTAAAGGTAGTCCAATACCTATGCTTATTTGTATTCCTTAATTAATCCAAGGTATTTACTTAGTTTAGGCCATAAGGTTATTTTGGTAATTTTGGTGTTCAGTTTTATTCCATTTATTTCAGAGCTCGAGGATATCCAATCATTCCTGAGCTTGGTGATATTCTTGGGTCATTTCCATTACAGGGGTATTTTGGTAATTGTACAGATTCAGTGTACTTTAATCATTTCCTTCCGTCTGATCTTACTATTAAATTCAATCTTATCATTTATTTCAGTCCTTTCGAACAATTCTGACAACAGAACACTCCCGACAAATTATTCTTCAGGTATTTACTCATAACTCGGATATTTCCGGGTCAAGTGCCTTCTCAGATTTTACAAACGGAACATCAGGAATTTTCCTGCACTAAGTCAGGATTTTAACAATCAAATTCGTACTTAATCGAGTTAAGTACGAATCCTCTAAGTATTTTCTCATTCAGAGTCATCTCAGACTATTCTACCTCTTAAGGGCATTTCCGTAATTTCTTAACCAGATAAGTTCGATATTAGCTCTTAACGAAAATAATATAATTTAGAGATCCTATGATTAATTGCTTTCTTGAACACTCTCTGATCTTGAAATAATTCCCTTAACACACTTCTATTATCTTGCATAAACCCTCTTGGGGCTAAAAACCGGTTATCCATAATTTCTAAGTATAACTATCATTTCTTATGCACATCAATATATTTATCGTATCAATATTTCTTTTCAGATTTATTAATCCACTTCCAGGGACAATTCTTATAATTTTCCAATATAAGGGTAATTTCGTATTTTTACCATACCGAAGTATTTTCATAATTTCCCATCCAAGTACCTTTTAACATTTAACCTTTGATGATATAAAATATAATTTACAAATCCATGTCTGATTTCTTTATCACTATTCACAAACTTGTAATTTAATTCTAACAATCTTTCAATCTCTTATATTAGTCATTCGATCCGTATTCAGTTACAGAATTTCTACCACATTCATATCGAGTGAATAAATTACTCAACTCCACAAAAGTGACCAACATTATCTTATTCATGCATTTACCAATATCAACATGTTCCATAAAGCATAAAGAGGTAGTAAAGTATTACCTCGATTTCCGTACAATACTGATCGACCATATAAAAATTCCATTTGAACGCCTTTGATCTTTAATTCAACTTCCAATAATTCCTCAGACACATATCAACATAAATTATATCAGAAACGGAGCTTAGTTGCGATAAACGGATCGAATCGGGTGATAAATTAGTGAAAGACGGCTTATCGGGTTCGAATTTGGCAAAACGGACTTCGGATTCGGATTCAGGACGTCGAAAGTATAAAATATGACTTTTCAGAAATTTAGAATTTTCGGTCAAAATCAAGGTCAACGGGTTTGACCGGCAATTTCGAGGCCTTCGGGTTCGAATTTCGAAAAACAGACAGCGGAATCGGATTTGGAACGTCGAAAAATGTCAGGATAGGTATACTCGGTCGAAGTCAAAGGTCGTTTAATGCCCGGTCAAAGCCAGTCAAAGTTTTGGTCAATAGTGGTCAACGTCGGTCAATGGTCAACGGGTCAACGGTCAACGGGTCGGGTCGGATCGGGTTATGACCGGTCAAACCGGTCAAAATAGGAGCAAAACCGGTCAAACCGGTTATTTTTTTCTTCCCCACGCGCAGTAGAGGCGCATGGGGGCGCGTGAACAGTGATAAAATCCTGAAAAAATTTGTAAAAATTATTTTGAGCGATTTCGAGATACTTACAAAGCTCGGTTCACAATTTTGAACGACGGAGAGCTCGATTTTAACAAATCGGAAACTTTGACCGCTTCACCTCCTCACGCGCAGCCGTCGACAGAGATCGAGGATGACATCGGCGATCTCGAAACGATGCAACGAACACGATGGTGCGGGAGGTGTCGTAAACGGATGACCCGATCGTCGTAAATCGATGAAAAACCAACTAAAACCGAGTTATTACCGACGATACTTCCGACTGAAATTAACGACGAACGGCGATGATTCATGACGAAAGGTTTGAGGGGTTTTATTCCTCGGTTGACAACGAACACGTTGGTGGTTTCGGCTCGTCGATCGGAGGTCGGACGACGAGTAGATCGGAGTTGGAAGGAGGGTAGTTGGAGAAGACAAAACTGGAAAAAATATGAAAACCTGCGCGCGGGGAAGAAATTTATAATTCAACATATATAAAAATTGGTTAAATCATGGGTTTGGCCACTGAATTTCCTGTACTTTATAAAATGATCTGTCAACTTTAAAACTTTACAATTTAACTCATTGTTTCTTTCAAAATACCAAATTAAATCTATTTTATAATTTCTTAAATTTAACCCTAAATTGGGGTGTTACAGAGAGAGATTCTTGTTTTCATTTGAGTAATTGTATAAGGTATATGTACGCCACTAATAGTTAAATAATTATATTTTAAGATGTGTAGTATACACATACCTTACCAAAATAACTACTTCAATCCAAGATTTCTAAGAAGAACAATGTCTATTTTTAATATTAAAATCAATTGATAAGATTTAATTTTTATATAAAGGAATGATAACGTGTACAAACGCTATATACATACAAGTGTTGGATCAAAAAGATTATTTAGAATTCTTTAATTTTAGAGGCGTATTAAGTATAGGAACACGAGGGATTGAATTTAAATCGAAAACCAAAGTAGAAATTCCATTATTAATGTGTTTCTACTTGGGAAGTTTGAAAAAACGAAAATATACTTTCAAGAAAAAGGAAATGTATAAAGAAATCCAAAATTCCAACTTAGTATAAAATCCAGACATAAAACCCAAAGTAGAATCGAAGGCGAAGGACATAGCTGCGACGACGACGACAACAACAACATAGTACAACTGAAACCCAAACAAACAAATACCCACCAAAGCTTTCTCTTTTCCTTCAACCATGAACGTCTCAGCAATCGGTGAGTCCAATCGGGCTGGGCTCGACGAGTCGTATCGACCTTTGCCTGCACTTTACTTGGGTTTCCTTTCCATCTGGTTCTTCTCCGCTTGTTCTTGGACTTTCAACACTTACAAAAACCGCCGTTTCCAGGTTATAATATCTTTTACTTTTATGATTCTTTTGATTGAATTTCATTGCTTTCTTTGTTGAAATTCAAGTTAAATGATTTTCTTATCCCATAATATGATGGATAATGAGAATTTAATACTGCTCCAATCAAGCTGACTGCTTTACTCAAATTTTAATTCGTTTGTTCACTTTTTTCTGTAAAAAAAATCTGGGTTTGGTTATTGATTTAATTATATAAATACAGAATGAAAGAAGAAAACAGTCTCTAAGGATTTCAATTTCTTTTTTGAGTTATTTTCAATTTGGCCAATGAAGTTAAAGGTTTTATCAATTGGTTTTGAACTTTGGATGTTCCTTCCAATTCCAAATATGTTGTTTTTTGTTCTTTTCTCCAAGGTTAAGGCACATAGCTGTTTAATGGAAATTTTGTATCTTTCAATCCCCCTGACAAAATAATGACAGATTGTTTCTTATGAAGTTTTATCATTGTTTTAATTTTTGTGTTCTTATTGTTATACCGGAACAGATAAATAATTTACAATGGACTCTTGCATCTGTACCTTTGATTAAAACCTTGCAACTCACTCTATCTTTCCTTTTCTGGTAAGTTTTGATTTTCCAGCAATACTTAACTTCTTTGTCTTTGAATCAAAATGTTAGAAATCAGCTTGTTGAGCTTCAGGTTTATAAGCAATTCACGTGACTCCAATTTTGCGGTTAATGTGAGAAGAACTTAAAATTGGTAATATTGAGAGCTTCTTCATTCTCTGTGACTCCATTTTAGTTAATTCAGTGTCACCCTTCTGCACCAATTTTCTACTATTTGCAAACTTCTAGAATGTTGAATCTCTCAAAAATAAAAACACTTTCAATCTGTAAGGTTAGGGAAACTTTTCGGGTCACGTCTTAGGAAATGAGGATGATTGTAAAGATCAAAGAGATGAAACAAATATATGATATGGTGGAGGCAGTGGAAAGTCTCCACAAGTTAATGGTGCTTGTTTAATCAACATGATCATAGTTCCGAACAATGAGGAAACCCTGCAGGAAAATCTTACCTGTTAACTACATGTTGCATTTCATGGCTATCTACAAGAATTCAAGTGATGTTTGCTTATTTAGACTGTTCTTTGTTTTGTGGAAATTTTTTTCTGGATTTCAAAGGGACCGTTCTTGCAGGTATTCGTGCTGTTATCTTGAGCTATGCTCACTGTGGATGTCATTCGGAGTGTATATAACTGGAGTGCTCTTTCAGACAGTTTCATTCGTTTCCTTTTTGCTCATCTCTCATGGCTACTGCATCACCTGCGAACGCCTTTCCATAACGGAGCGTCGAACTACTGCTGCACTCGGATGTGTAATTTACTTAACTCTTGTTGGCTACCGAGCTTCTGTACCTTATTTCACGGTTAGTTTCTTGAGTTCGTATTACATATTCTGCTTCCTGGTCAACTGTAACTTCGGCATCCTTTAAATACTGTACTAATTAGATGTGTTATTGCACCATTTTACAGGTTATTTTACTGCTTAATTACATTATTTCTTTCTATGTAATTTTTCACCATATATCACAAAATCTATTAGTGTTGCGGGAGCAATTGACCTTTACTGAGGATGAGGAGGTCCAACCAATGCGTGATGCTGTTTATATGAAGTACAGAATGTTAAAGTATGTTTTGTTATTTAAATCTTTTAATCACATACTGGTTGCTTTTAGTGACAATAATCTCATAAAGCTTCTTTCGCAACCGGGCAGGAAATTTCAGGGTGCTATGCAAATAGTTGCAGTGGCCGAAACTATGGTATGAATATGTCAACCTCACCTTCTCTGGCTTTGACAGTTATATGAGTTTATGAGTGATATATTATGATCGCTTGATATTTTCATTTTCAGATATACATTAACATCGATGACACCTCGGAGAATTACTGGCTTCGGTCATTGGTTCGGGAATGGGCTCAATTCTGCATCTTTATGTACATTGGGTATGTATGAATTACCCATTTTGGTCACTAATGAGCTCGTATATTTTGATGATCAAAAGTACTATAAACAATTCTTAATCTGATGAATACACATTAAGTCATTTCAATAAAATATTTAGCGGCTTTTAACGGATTGCTATGTGCAGGTGGACTTTTAGGTCACAAGAATTGGCACCACATTTTTCGAGTATGCCAACTTTGAAATCTAAAGCGGATTTAATGGTCCCTCCGATCTATCGTATAGTAAGTTAATCCGCCATTTGAAAACTGATCTTTCTTTGATAGATAGCATTTAGTTTCCATGCTGATGGAGTAATTTAAAACCTTAATTTGCATCTCATTAGTGATTGAATTGACTTTTACATCACTTTCATGCAACTTATCCTGTTCCTCATTAACTATGATTAAACGACCAAGAAATAATGTGTTTTCTATCGGAGAGTTTCCATTAAAAACGTTGATTTGTGCTTTGTTCCCGGATGAACATCCATCTTGCAGTTGATGTAAAGTTTCAGCTTCTGCTTTGCTTTTTGCTCTCAGTTTCATTTGATTCTTTTACATCCTAGAAATGAGGACTTATATTGAAATGCCACGTACATGGCGTCGAAAATGGACATTCTCGTCAGCCATGTTTTACCCCATCGATCATTTTGTCGTTAGATACTGTATAGATAGGTAGTAACCCTGAGAACATCGACACTGTCCGGCTCAAAGGTCATAAGAACGAACGCATTCGATTAGCATATATATATATATATATTCTATTTTCCGATATATTAAGTCAGTCAACTGTAGGAAATGGATGCAACGACTTTTCAGGAGTTTCAAAGACATGAATGGCACATCGGTGTGGTAAGCATATTGTATTCAACACACATTCATTGATGGTTGTAGCTTCATACATCGGTATCGATCGTCTTTGAAATTCATTAAATTCTCCACTGTGATAGTCCATATTTAGTATTACGTGTTTACCGGAATTCCTTTTTACTGCTGTAGCCAACTTCTGTCCGAGACGAAAGCTCAAGAGATTCGGTTTTGGTAATAATTCAGCATCCGAATGCTTATCGGCCGGGGACACTACTTTCGTCAAGAAAATAGCCAGTATAGGTTCTAAAGGACTGCTGATTTTTTTCCAGTGGAGGATCATGTTAATGCAAAGAAGGCATAGATTAATAATCCCAATGTGGAGAGGAGCAAAGTATAGCGTAATTAACAGAGATTTTTCTTACCCAAAAAAGAGAGAAGAATTAAATGTCAAAATTCATTGAAATGGGGTTACAGAGTATATATATATATATATATATATATATTAATCTGCAGTAAGTACAAGGCAATATATATTTAAAGATTATTCTCAACCTTTTGACATTGAAGGCTCTTACTTTCGACACTCCTGATGGTCGAACCGGAACTTTAAAGAATAACAATAAATCATTTATCACTGAGGTCACTGAGGTTCGTACTACATATTTGTATTTAATATTCATATTAATTACAAATTGTACATTCTTCTTTCCCATTTCAAGTTTCAAACTTCATTATGGCAAGGGTAATGATTTGGTTCTCTTTTCAACTTATGAACTGAAATTCAAATTAAATGGAAGTTAACATATTCATTAAGTATTGATTAATTGAATGAGTTAATTGTAATATACATCCCCAAATTATATCTCTTGTTCTAAATTGGTCCCAAAACTTTTGAACATTTTAATTTCATCATTAAATTATGACTTTCATTCTAAATTAGTCCCTAGACTTTTGAACATTCCAAATGACCCTCAACTATGATTCTTATTCTAAATTAGTCCCCAATCTTTTGAACATTTCAATAATATCCCCTTAAATCATTCAAAACTTCAAAGTTGAAATTAAAATATTTAAAAGTTTGGGGATGAATATAGAAAGAGGGTTATAGTTTGGGGATGGATATGATATATTCAAAAGTTTGGGGACTATTTTAAAATGAAAGCATAGTTTGAGGATGAAATTAGAATGTTCAAAAGTTTAGGGCCTAATTACGATTAATATCCATCTTAAATATTTGGATAAATTACGCATTTAGTACCTAAATTATCATTTTTTGGTTTGTTTTAGTACTTAAATTTTTATTTTCTTCAAAATCATACATAAAGTTTACTTTTTGTTTCATTTTAATACACTAGCGTTCAAAACTTAACGCGTTTATTACTTAAACTATCAATTTTGATCCATTTTAGTACCTAAATTTTCAATTGTTTTCAAAACTTAAGGATGATTTAGGTACTAAACATGTTTTGGTAACTAGACTTTCATTTTTTCCAAAACTTAACGACGGGGTACTAAAATGAAACAAAAACTAAATTTTAGGTACGATTTTGAAAAAATTGAAAGTTTAGGTATTAAAACGTATCAAAATTGATAGTTTAAGTACTAAATGCGTAATTTATCCTAATTTTTTTATATCAACCCAGGCGATGGAAATACATGCAATTTTTGTGTCTTTTGATGATTAGCCTCGCAAGCATAGACAACTAAATTTTGTGTCTTTATAACTCATACTGACACCCTTTGGATCATATTATGAAATTTGTATTATTTGTGAGTCGAATTGTTACTAATAAAATCAAATTTATATTATTTTGAGTCAGTACATGGGACTTCAAAGAATAATAACAATTCTTTACCACCAAAATCGTTTGGTTCGTGCTCACAAACAACTTTGAAAATGCCAATTAGCCCATTACTGACCTTCATTACCTCTTAAACACTGAGGTCAATGGTTATTTCCAAAATTTTGCTTTATTAATTGCATCATTTACTTTTTTCATCTTCAAATTTCATCTCACTTTTATTTAAGTTTAAAAATTTTCAATTTACTCACTTAACTTTAAAATTACTTATGTTTTAGTGACTTTGTAGTTAAATAATTAACGATGTTATATCATGGAAGACAACACCAAAACAACATTGTTTTGAAAAAGCTAAATTTACACAGAAACGACATCGTTTTGAATGGCCTATAAAACCCTTTTATTTTTCTCTTTTTCTTCTTTTGCTTCCTCTCATCCTCTCTCAAGGTACTCATATTTCAACCATCGTGAGCAACCAACGTGCCAATCACCATCAACCATATCGTTGATGGCACCGAACTTATTTCAGCCTCATAAACAACTTGGTAACCATTAAATCGAAAAACATATCAAACTCCATGAACTAATGCTAAACATGTCAAATGACATAATTCATTCATAATTCATTAAGTCTATTAGAAGATTGACTCCCATTAGGGATTTTCTGCATACACAAGAACTTGAATTCGAAACATTGCTTAAAGGATATCAAGTTGCTTACTACTTGAACCAACCATGTTGGTTGCCCACATTTCTTTTAACTAACCTATAACATTCCAAACTATGGGTTAGTGACTAAATTGTAAAACCTCATAATTTGGTGATTAAAGTAAAATAGTTGAATAGTTCAAGGATTTATTTAGAGATATTTTAAGAATTATTCTTAGTAATTATTAAATGAAGTAAAGGGCAAAATGGTCATTTGACATGAAGATTTTTATTTCCCTTTATAAGATAAGGGAACCACGTGGAAATAGAGAGATTTCTTCAGAGCTTTCTTCTTCTCCAGCCGTGAGTTTCAAGAGCAAATGTGAGTTTCTTAATTAGTTGATTATTTGTTGAATTAAGGGTTGGTTTATGATCCTTAAGTGATACTTAAGCTTAAGGAAGCTTAAGCTATCTTAAAATCAAAAGATGATGGAGTTAGGAGGGATTAAAGTTTAGGAGTTCTAGAATGAAATCTTGAAATAGAGTTCATAATTAGAATTGGAAGTTGGATTTGACTTATCATCAACCTAATTAAGGAATATGAAGTACTAGAATTAGATTTAAAACATGATGAAATTTGAGTATAATTATTGAATGCTATGTGGGATTGGATTTTGACATTAAAGAGGTATTTAATGAGTATTAATTAGTTTAAGTAGGTGTATATAAGTTAATGATATGAAAGAGGTTGAGATAAGAGACAATTGAGCTAGAATGAAGTGATTTTCATGTATAAAATGTGAATTCTGGGCTGGTGTGTATCGGTACACATTCAACATGTACCGAAACATCAAGGGTAAATTTCCAAAAAATGTTCAAAGTGTATCGATACACAGGAAGTGTGTCGATACACCCTTTAAAATGAAAACATCGAATATAATTTTTGTATCGATACATAGGTAGTGTATCGATACACACGTTAAGGGATGTACCGACACACTATAGAGTGTACTGATACCTACTTAAATTAAATATGAAAGTAGCCTTTCTTTTAGTTAAGGAATGAAAGATTATAGTATACCAATCAGCATACTGATATGAACCAATGTATTATTATGTAGATATAGAACGTAATCCCGTTCCGGAATAATCAAAGAATTAGGATCGAATCAAAGCAAGCAAGGCTAAGGTGAGTGCACATTATTTAGTATATGATGTTAATGGGAAATAAGACTTGCGAAAAGTCTATTCCCTATAGTAGATTCTATGAATTCATTAATGTAACATCCCAAAAGTCGGGTCAATGACTAAAATAGAATTTTTGGTAATTTAGTGACCAATCTCAGAAGAGATTGAAAGTTTAGGGATTTAAATGAAAAGTATTGATGTTGGATTTAAATAACAAAGTTTGAAGTAATAAGGGTATTATGGTTATATTTCAGGAAAGATTTTTATTTCCCTTTATAAAGGGTAATAAGCACGTGGGAAGGAGATAATTTCTCCAGAGCATTCTTCAGTCTTCTTCTTCTTCCTCTCGTATCTCCAAGCACAAAGGTGTTTCTTTCCTTGTGGATTAATTATTGATTTTAAGGTTGGGTTATGATCATTAGAGGATAATTAAGCTTAAGGAAAGCTTAATTTGTTCTAAAACAACAAGATGAAAGATATAGAAGAGATTAAAGAAAAGGAGTTTTTAAGTGAATTTTTGAAATATAAGGAGTTAATAGATTTTGAAGTTGAATTTGACTTGTCAAGGGTTAAATTAAGAGATGTGAAGTGATAGAATGAGTTTTAAAACATGTTGAAAATATGGTATGATTCTTGAAGTTAATGAAGAGGAGAGGATATTAAGGTTAAAGATGAGATCAATGAATATAAATGAGTTTAAACATGTATATGTAAGTTAAGAATAATAAAGGGGATGATATATGAAGTAATTAAGCTGAAAAGAGTGGATTTTTAGGTATTAATTGGAATTCTGGGCTGTGTGCATCGGTGCACATTTGTGCACCGATGCATCAAGGGTAAATCCCAGAAATTGTTCAAGGTGTATCGATGCACCTGAAGTGCATCGATGCACTCTTCTAAAATACGAACATCGAATGCCATCAGTGCATCGATGCACAAGTAGTGTATCAATGCACCCCCTTAAATATAAACATCGAATATGATTTATGCATCGATGCAGGGTGTGGTGCATCGATGCATACCTTCATTAAAATATGAAAATTGCTCTTCTTGTAGCCCAAGAAATGATAGTTTAGAATATATTAATTAATATACTGATTAGTATCAATGAATTACTATGTAGATTCAGAGCCTAAACAAGTTACGGAACTTGGCAAATAAGATCAATCAAGGAAAAGATAACAGATCGGTATTGACTAGTGAGACCAGGTGAGTAGATGATATTAAGTGTACATGATGTTTATGGAATTAACACTTGCGATGAGTCTAATTCCGATAATAGATGACATGAGTACAATAATATAAGTATAGTATGATATGATGTTTAAGAGTACCTGAGCATGATCCTGTAATAATATGGTGCTAGAAGTATATGAGTAAATGCATAGGTTTAATTTTCGAATGTATCTTTATATGTGAACCTTGTGAATGCATGTATGTGTGATAATAGGTTATATGATCATAAGAGATAAGATATATGATAAAATATATGTGAAAGTGATATGACTCATATGTGTTTCTATGAGAACGTTACACGATATGCTATGTATGTTATAAGAGCTATGTGAATTTCATGGAAAAATACTATGTGAAAGTAAACTACGTGACTATGTGATATGAATATATAAATGTGTAATGAGATAAAAGATAATGCCCATGTCATGTGTTATGAGAGCTATAGGTATAGTTGGAATGCCAAGAGTTGAGGGTCTACGCGGTCCTTTGGGACATAGTGGTCCTTCGGGACATATGTGTTATAAGTGGTCCTTCGGGACATCTACGTGGTCCTTCAGGACAAATTCTACGCGCCCCTAGTGGGAATTATACGAGCTGTGGTGACAATATAGTGCACAACCTCTATGTACCCACATACCTTAAGTTCTCAATAGTGTGCATGGGCTAACCAAAAAGATAACGATAAAATATGAGTTGCAATGAGAAATGTGTTACATGTTTTATATGATGATATATGTGAATGTGTGTATATGTTATAGGAAAGAATGTGTGTTATGGGTTATGACATTTGTTATGGGATGTACATGAATATATGTTAAGGTATATATATGAATGAATATCAAGGACTCATATGATGATGTAAGAACATGTTATAAGATATAGAATATGAAAATAAGAGATCATATGAACAAGAGATAAGAGATAGAAAGGATAATCATATAAGAGTATGAGAAAATATAAATGGTGACATGCATGTGTGTATGTAATTGTTACATGAAAAAGTATGTATACCAGTATGACGTTGTATTACATAATATATACATGCATTTGATAATTTACATATGTATTTATATGTCTCACTAAGTCTATGACTTAGCATGTGAGTGTTTCACACGTAGGTTACAGAAGCAAGAAGAGAAGTGAAGAAGAGCAAGACAGGTCAACATCTCCCTTACAAAATTTCAGATCAGAATGATTTAAATGTGTTTTGGTAAATTTGAATACAGTTGGCATGTACTAAGTGATTGAGTTGAATATGCTCTGATCGATTTTGGTTATTTTGATCAATTTATGTAGATAAATCGCTTTTAATGGAAGTTTTAAATTTTCTTTGAATTTTGGTCAAGAGTCAAAGTTTGAAAAGTTAATGTGACACCTCAGACTCGTATCCGGGTCGGGTACTGGTTAGGGGTGTTACATTTAATGGTATCAGAGCTAAGGTTTAGGCGATTCTAGGCTTAAACCGAAGTCAAATGAGTTTTAAAAATGTGTACATGCCAACATGAAGTGAAATTTTTTTGATCTGATAGTGTAAGGAGTGTGTTGTCTTGCTAATAGAATTAGATTACTAAGTTATAATAGAAGTATGATTATGATAATTCTGAAATAAAGTGAAAGGTGATATTCCTGATTGTTGTAGCTATTCACCTGCCCTGGCCAGGAAGGATGAAGAGCGGACACCTCAGGAAGTGCCTTGTAAGGTCAAAGGTTGATTTTAAAAAGTTGCAATCATATCTGAATAGTGATAGAAGGTCTTTACTGTTTTGAACCGAAAAAGTGATATGGAATAGTTTCCTTATTACACGAATAAGATAGAATATGGTGAACAAGTGTCACCAAAAGAAAGTTAAAAGATCTAACGATGTGATTAGAATTTGTAGAAAAGTTCAAGAATAAGTGAATTAGTGATCAGTTTATAAGATAAATGGAATCAGAGATATGAATTTGAAACAAAGATATAGTACCGTGTATAAGCAAGAGTGTAGATATAATAAGGGCTTGCATTCTAGATGGAAAGAGTTAGCGTTGGCTAACCAGATTATGTGATGGAAAATGTATTGGAATTAGAAGATTTTGAGATATTGTCAGGATAAGATAACTAAAGATAAGGTGGATCTAAATACAATTGTAACACCCCCAACCCGTATCCGACCAGGATACGAGTCCGAAGTGTCACATTGACTTTTCAAAAATTTATTCGTATAAAATAGTGAGTAATTTAAAAACTTTTGATTACATGCCAACGAGAACTTTATATACAAAAATACATATTATTCACCTCTCTTCTGATCTGACATTCGGTAAGGAGAACTGACCTGTCTTGTTCCTCTTTACTTTTCTTTTCGCTTTCCAAACCTACGTGTGAAACAATCACACGCTAAGTCGATGACTTAGTGAGGCATATAAAACATATAATATTTCATATAACATAAAGCATACATAAACATATACCATCATTATCATAATCTCTATCATTATCATTAAGAAACACACATAACGTCATATGGTTCATGTAACACATTTCAAACCACTTACCTTTGATAACCATTTATAAACCCATCGTATACATATCACATTCAGTATGCTTGTTTAATCACTTTATTAGCCCATGTACACTAGTGAGAACTTAAGGTATGTGAGTACATTGAGGTTGTGCACACATATGCTGTCACCACAGCTCGATCAATGTCCCGAAGGACCAGTCCATAGATTCCGAAGAACCTAGGTAATCAGTCCATATGTCCCGAAGAACATAGGTAAACAGTCCATATGTCCCGAAGAACATAGGTAAATAGTCCATATGTCCCTAAGAACATAGGTAAACAGTCCATATGTCCCGAAGAACATAGGTAAACAGTCCATATGTCCTGAAGAACATAGGTAAACAATCCATATGTCCCGAAGAACATAGGTAAACCCTCGACCCTTGGCATGCCAACTATACCCTAGCTCTCATATCACATAACATGGGCATTATCATTTAACAGTTCACATTACTTGTCATTTCTCTTCTGTCACATACCACATGTATGTGTAACCATGTATTCCATATCATATCACATATATCACGTATTGCCTATTCATATGTCATTTCATATAACATATATCATATGTGTATGTAATCACATAGATCGTATCATACAGCTTCATTCATATCACATATTCATATAAGCTCATAGCTTCTTTCAGATATACATGTAATCACTTAGTCTATTTTCATGTAATTCTTTTCACTTCTCATATGATTTTATATTCATATCTCACATAGCTCATATTACCTTGCATTGTTTCATATAAACATAGATGTCATATCTTGTTCGCATATATTTTCCATATAACTCATATATCTCATAGTTCTTTCACATAGCTCACTATCATATTTTCATATCATATATCTTATAATAGATTCTTATATCATCATTTGTTTCCTTTCTACCTATTCACAATCACACTAACATGTAATGCAAGCAATATGTATTAATACATACATGTAATCACATAACTTATACCACATGATTCATGTAGTCATTTAGATCATTATCTTTTAACACATATCCCATAATCACACAAATCATCACATAGATTACCAATCAAATCACATTTTAGGAGTTACTTCTTACCATAGTAACTCCATCACTAGCTCATCGCAAGCCAATGTTTATTCAATAATATAAGTACAAATTAAATTGCACTCACCTTAGCCTTGCTTTGATTCGATTATAATCCTTTGATTATTCCGGAACTTGTTTAGGCTCAATATCTAAATAAATATATCATTTCAAAACAACTATCAGAAGCCTAAACTTTAAACTTGATGTTAATAACTTAAACCGGTTTAATGAATTTAAACTTGATGTTAATAACTTAAACCGGTTTAATGAATAAAATTCCATTTTTTTATTTAGGGGGAATCGATACCCCCAGGGGAATCTGTTCCCGGGGAATCGATACCCCCCAGGGGAATCTGTTCCCGGGGAATCGATACCCCCCAGGGGAATCTGTACCCCCTGGATATTCTGGAAATTTTCGTCCAAGAGGGGGAATCGATTCCTTTCATAGGGTATCGGTTCCCTCTACCCATAAATTGTATTTTAACCCCGAAAATCATCAATTCTTCACTTAATTCTTTTATTTTAAACCCCTATCATGTCATTAAACTCAACTACCATTACTTAAACCAACTTATATCCATGAAAATCATCTATAACTTCAAAATCTTATCCTTCATATGTAATTCAAGAATCATACTCAAATTTCAATATGTTCTAAATATAATTCTAACACTTCTATCTTCTTATTCTCATAGATGACAAGTCAAATTCAACTTAAAATTCAACTTATCAACTATATTCCATGATTTCATATAAAAACTCATTTTCTTAAATCTCTTATAATTTCTTCATCTTTTGATTTTAAGATAAATTAAGCTTTCCTTAAGCTTAGTTATCCTCTAAGGATCAAAACTCATACTTAAAATCAACAAACAATCAAGAAATTAGAGAACTCACCTTTGCTTTGAGTTTTCACGTGGAGAAGAGAAGAAGATGAAGAAGAGAATTGCTTTTAAGCTTATCTCTTCAATCATTATCCACATGGGTATTATAATACCCATTAATTATTATTTAATTATTTTCCTTGTTCAATTACTTATTTGCCCTTTGAATCCTTTAATATTTACTAATAACTTTCAGGAAATATCTCCACATAAATCATTAAACTATTCAACTATTCTACTTTAATCACCATATTCTGAAATTTTTACAATTTAGTCATTAACCCGTAGTTTGGGATGTTACAAATCTCCCCCTTAAGAAAATTCGTCCTCGAATTTTCATTGTACAAATAGATGGGTAATTGTATACCCATATCTTATTTGCACTCACTTACACACTACTTTATTATCCAACTTATTTCTTTCCATCAAAACATAAACCTTCATCAAACTATCCATATATATATATATTCTTTCAGTCAAAATAATTCATTAGCTATTTCCTTCACTTATCAAACCTTCATCCTCACTCATCCCTAATACAAATTCTTTGGTTCGAATTCAACCATTCCATTACCTTTGTCTTATAACTGATCACTAATATTCATATTCATATTCTTAAACCCTTCCTTGGTCTTTTAATATTCTCCAATTAACATTCAAATCTTTCACTTTATTTTGTCCATGTTGTAAAGAAACTATTCTATTTCAGAATGATAAAGTTCCTTTAATACTATAATTTCCAATCCGTCTGAACGGATTGGCTCTATTCTCTAGCGGGGAATACAACTAATTCATATATGGTTTAAAGGTGAAAACCAGTATCTCTATCTTTCTTTGATGATGCTTAACTTTATGAAGCACTAATTTTCTTAATCATCTGAGATTTTTGTTCTCTAATCCTTTTATTCTGAGCTCTTTCTAGAGCTTTAACATGATTTACCATTTCTTGAAATAAGAACAAATTTAAAACAGTAACACTATTTTGATTTAAGGCACAAGCCTTAAACAACCAATCACATATATTCTTCTTAATCGAAATCATTTCAGCAATAAATCTACTTAACTTATTAAACTTATACCCATACACATGCACGTATAATTTCCTTTCTTCAAGCTCATATATTCGAGCTTCATTTGTCTTATGAACTTATTATCGATTTACTTATTCTTGAACTGTTTTATAAACCATAACCACGTCACTTGATCTTTCAATATTCTTATGGTGACTTTCATTCACCATATTTTATCTTATCTACGTAGTAATGAAACTTCTCAATTTAATTTCTCATCTTTGGAGAAATGAACACCTTCTAGCATTATCTTCATATCATTTAGCCAAAGGTCTGTAACAACAGAACCTTTCTCAAATTCACCCTTGAACTCGGGTGTACTTAACTCTATTCGATACATTCATTCTATGAGTTAACAAAGTATACAATTTAAAACACATCGGAATATCATTCAACATCATGAATCATTCTCTAATCTTATACAAGCATTCCCTGAGGTTTTCGCTCTTCTCCCTGCCTGGCCAGGGCAGGTGAATGCTATTAACTTTAGGTATATCGCCTTGTGATTCACTTTGAAAGCTCTCATATATTCATGTGCTCATATCCTTACTTCTATCACATATCACGTGTGCATATGATCATCCAATTCATATCATATAACATATGTCATTTGTATATGTTCACATATCATCTATCATATTATATAAACATATATATATCTCATAACTCATTCTCAGTATTCACTTATCTTATATAACATACCAATTTAACTCTATTAACAAGACAGCACACTCCTTACTCTATCAGATCAGAAAATTTTTCACTTTGTGTTGGCATGTACACTTTTTAAAACACCTTCGACTTCGTTTTTAGCCTCGAATCGGCTAAACCGTAGCTCTGATACTATTAAATGTAACACCACCAACCCGTATCCGACCAGGATACGAGTCCGAAGTGTCACATTGACTTTTCAAAAATTTATTCGTATAAAATATTGAGTAATTTAAAAACTTTTATAACATTTAAATTATTCAAAACATTTACAAAATTATTCAGAGCTTATACAATATATTCTTTTGATTACATGCCAACTAGAACTTTATATACAAAAATACATATTATTCACCTCTCTTCTGATCTGACATTCGGTAAGGAGAACTGACCTGTCTTGTTCCTCTTTACTTTTTTTTTCGCTTTCCAAACCTACGTGTGAAACAATCACACGCTAAGTCGATGACTTAGTGAGGCATATAAAACATATAATATTTCATATAACATAAAGCATACATAAACATATACCATAATTATCATAATCTCTATCATTATCATTAAGAAACACACATAACGTCATATGGTTCATGTAACACATTTCAAACCACTTACCTTTGATAACCATTTATAAACCCATCGTATACATATCACATTCAGTATGCTTGTTTAATCACTTTATTAGCCCATGTACACTAGTGAGAACTTAAGGTATGTGAGTACATTGAGGTTGTGCACACATATGCTGTCACCACAGCTCGATCAATGTCCCGAAGGACCAGTCCATAGATTCTGAAGAACCTAGGTAATCAGTCCATATGTCCCGAAGAACATAGGTAAACAGTCCATATGTCCCGAAGAACATAGGTAAACAGTCCATATGTCCCTAAGAACATAGGTAAACAGTCCATATGTCCCGAAGAACATAGGTAAATAGTCCATATGTCCCGAAGAACATAGGTAAACAGTCCATATGTCCCGAAGAACATAGGTAAACCCTCGACCCTTGGCATGCCAACTATAACCTAGCTCTCATATCACATAACATGGGCATTATCATTTAACAATTCACATTACTTGTCATTTCTCTTCTGTCACATACCACATGTATGTGTAACCATGTATTCCATATCATATCACATGTATCACGTATTGCCTATTCATATGTCATTTCATATAACATATATCATATGTGCATGTAATCACATAGATCGTATCATATAGCTTCATTCATATCACATATTCATATAAGCTCATAGCTTCTTTCACATATACATGTAATCACTTAGTCTATTTTCATGTAATTCTTTTCACTTCTCATATGATTTTATATTCATATCTCACATAGCTCATATTACCTTGCATTGTTTCATATAAACATAGATGTCATATCTTGTTCGCATATATTTTCCATATCTCATATATCTCATAGTTCTTTCACATAGCTCATTATCATATTTTCATATCATATATCTTATAATAGATTCTTATATCATCATTTATTTCCTTTCTACCTATTCACAATCACACTAACATGTAATGCAAGCAATATGTATTAATACATACATGTAATCACATAACTTATACCACATGATTCATGTAGTCATTTAGATCATTGTCTTTTAACACATATCCCATAATCACACAAATCATCACATAGATTACCAATCAAATCACATTTTAGGAGTTACTTCTTACCATAGTAACTCTATCACTAGCTCATCGCTAGCCAATGTTTATTCAATAATATAAGTACAAATTAAATTGCACTCACCTTAGCCTTGCTTTGATTCGATTATAATCCTTTGATTATTCCATAACTTGTTTAGGCTCAATATCTACATAAATATATCATTTCAAAACAACTATCAGAAGCCTAAACTTTAAACTTGATGTTAATAACTTAAACCGGTTTAATGAATCAAATTCCATTTTTTTATTTAGGGGGGAATCGATACCCCCCAGGGGAATATGTTCTCGGGGAATCGATACCCCCACGGGAATCTGTACCTCTGGATATTCTGGAAATTTTCGTCCAAGAGGGGGAATCGATTCCTTTCATAGGGTATCGGTTCCCTCTACCCATAAATTGTATTTTAACCCTGAAAATCATCAATTCTTTACTTAATTCTTCTATTTTAAACCCTTATCATGTCATTAAACTCAACTACCATTACTTAAACCAACTTATATCCGTGAAAATCATCTATAACTTCAAAATCCTATCCTTCATATGTAATTCAAGAATCATACTCAAATTTCAATATGTTCTAAATACAATTCTAACACTTCTATCTTCTTATTCTCATAGATGACAAGTCAAATTCAACTTAAAATTCAACTTATCAACTCTATTCCATGATTTCATATAAAAACTCATTTTCTTAAATCTCTTATAACTTCTTCATCTTTTGATTTTAAGATAAATTAAGCTTTCCTTAAGCTTAGTTATCCTCTAAGGATCAAAACTCATACTTAAAATCAACAAACAATCAAGAAATTATAGAACTCGCCTTTGCTTTGAGTTTTCACGTGGAGAAGAGAAGAAGATGAAGAAGAGAATTGCTTTGAAGCTTATCTCTTCAATCATTATCCACATGGGTATTATAATACCCATTAATTATTATTTAATTATTTTCCTTGTTCAATTACTTATTTGCCCTTTGTCTCCTTTAATATTTACTAATAACTTTCAGGAAATATCTCCATATAAATCATTAAACTATTCAACTATTCTACTTTAATCACCACATTCTAAAATTTTTACAATTTAGTCATTAACTCGTAGTTTGGGATGTTACAACAATTGTATATTTTGATCATAATAATGTGACATGGTGAAGAAGGTGAGGATTCATATGTTTGAGTAAAGCTAAGGATTGATAAGAAGAGTTTAAGAATGGGTGCATCAGTGATCAGTTTATAAGATAAAGGAAGTTAGAATATAATGTCAGGGTAAATTAATTAAGTATGATGTGAATTTGGATGTGATTCTGATCATATAGATATGATGTAGGCAAGAAAATAAATATTTGTATGTTTTAAAAAGGGGCTTTAAGGAAGGAAATACAAGTACAAGAGATGGTAAAGAATGAAGTTCTCTATAAGTAAAACGGATTATCAAAGTTATGAAGATATGATGAAGATCGGTAATCAGAGATGAGCATAAATGATAAGAAAAGAGTATGTGAACTTTAAAGAAAAATATATGATATGTATAAGAAGATTTTGATTTTGAAAGAAAGAAAGAATAAAAGGATAGGAAAAGATTGTGTGTATAGTAATACAGACAAGGATTAATAAATGAGCCAAAGCTTGATTTATGTGCAAAGCACATAGAGGATGATGGAAAAGATCAATTGATCCATAATATTGAGGAATAAGGATTTAGGGTTGCTGTCCATATAATGAATAATATTATATGGACTTATACAGATGTGAACGTATATTAAGAATTGAGTATGGGAAAATGGTAAGTTTGCTAGTGGTAACAGGAAAGAATAAGGGAAGCAACATGAAAATATTAGAAGATATGATATTATAAAGGTATGCAGTGAAAATTTGAGGACGATTTTTTTTAAGGAGGGGAGATTTGTGACATTCCAAAAGTCGAGTCAATGACCAAAATAGAATTTTTGGTAATTTAGTGACCAATCTCAGAAGAGATTGAAAGTTTAGGGATTTAAATGAAAAGTATTGATGTTGGATTTAAATAAAAAAGTTTTAAGTAACAAGGTTATTATGGTTATTTTTTAGGAAAGATTTTTATTTCCCTTTATAAAGGGTAATAAGCACGTGGGAAGGAGATAATTTCTCCAGAGCATTCTTCAGTCTTCTTCTTCTTCCTCCCGTATCTCCAAGCACAAAGGTGAGTTTCTTTGCTTGTGGATTAATTATTGATTTTAAGGTTGGGTTATGATCATTAGAGGATAATTAAGCTTAAGGAAAGATTAATTTGTTCTAAAACAACAAGATGAAAGATATAGAAGAGATTAAAGAAAATGAGTTTTTAAGTGAATTTTTGAAATAGAAGGAGTTAATAGATTTTGAAGTTGAATTTGACTTGTCAAGGGTTAAATTAAGAGTTGTGAAGTGATAGAATGAGTTTTAAAATATGTTGAAAATATGGTATGATTCTTGAAGTTAATGAAGAGGAGAGGATATTAAGGTTAAAGATGAGATCAATGAATATAAATGAGTTTAAACATGTATATGTAAGTTAAGAATAAGAAAGGGGATGATATATAAAGTAATTAAGCTGAAAAGAGTGGATTGTCAGGTATTAATTGGAATTCTGGGCTGTGTGCATCGATGCACATTCAATGTGCACCGATGCATCAAGGGTAAATCCCAGAAATTGTTCAAGGGTATCGATGCACCTGAAGTACATCGATGCACTCTTCTAAAATACGAACATCAAATGCCATCAGTGCATCGATGCACAAGTAGTGTATCAATGCACCCCCTTAAATGTAAACATCGAATAGGATTTATGCATCGATGCAGGGTATGGTGCATCGATGCATACATTCATTAAAAGATGAAAATGGCTCTTCTTTTAGCCCAAGAAATGATAGTTTAGAATATATTAATTAATATACTGATTAGTATCAATGAATTACTATGTAGATTCAGAGCCTAAACAAGTTCCGGAACTTGGCAAATAAGATCGATCAAGAAAAAGATAACATATCGGTATTGGCTAGTGAGACCAAGTGAGTGCATGATATTAAGTGTACATGACGTTTATAGAATTAAGACTTGCGATGAGTCTAATTCTGATAATAGATGACATGATTACAATAATATAAGTATAGTATGATATGATGTTTAAGAGTACCTGAGCATGATCCTATAATAATATGGTGCTAGAAGTATATGAGTAAATGCATAGGTTTAATTGTCGAATGTATCTTTATATGTGAACCTTGTGAATGCATGTATGTGTGATAATATGTTATATGATCATAAGAGATAAGATATATGATAAAATATATGTGAAAGTGATATGACTTATATGTGTTTCTATGAGAACTTTACATGATATGACATGTATGTTATAAGAGCTATGTGAATTTCATGGAAAAATGCTATGTGAAAGTAAACTACGTGACTATGTGATATGAATATGTGAATGTGTAATGAGATAAAAGATAATGCCCATGTCATGTGTTATGAGAGCTATATGTATAGTTGGCATGCCAAGAGTCGAGGGTCTACGCGGTCCATTGGGATATAGTGGTTCTTCGGGACATATGTGTTATAAGTGGTCCTTCGGGACATCTACGTGGTCCTTCGGGACAAATTATACGCGCCCCTAGTGGGAATTATACGAGCTGTGGTGACAGCATAGTGCACAACCTCTATGTAATCACATACCTTAAGTTCTCAGTAGTGTGCATGGGCTAACCAAAAAGATAACGATAAAATGTGAGTTGCAATGAGAAATGTGTTACATGTTTTATATGATGATATATGTGAATGTGTGTATATGTTACAGGAAAGAATGTGTGTTATGGGTTATGACATTTGTTATGGGATGTACATGAATATATGTTAAGGTATATATATGAATGAATATCAAGGACTCATATGATGATGTAAGAACATGTTATAAGATATAGAATATGAAAATAAGAGATCTTATGAACAAGAGATAAGAGATAGAAAGGATAATCATATAAGAGAATGAGAAAATATAAATGGTGGCATGCATGTGCGTATGTAATTGTTACATGAAAAAGTATGTATACCAATATGACGTTGTATTACATGATATGTACATACATTTGATAATTTACATATGTATTTATATGTCTCACTAAGTCTATGACTTAGCGTGTGACTGTTTCACATGTAGGTTACAGAAGCAAGAAGAGAAGCGAAGAAGAGCAAGACAAGTCAGCATCTCCCTTACAAAATTTCAGATCAGAAAATAGATGATTTAAATGTGTTTTGGTTAATTTGAATACAATGGGCATGTACTAAGTGATTGAGTTGAATATGCTCTGATCGATTTTGGTTATTTTGATTAATTTATGTAGATAAATCACTTTTAATGGAAGTTTTAAATTTTCTTTGAATTTTGGTCAAGAGTCAAAGTTTGTAAAGTCAATGTGACACCTCAGACTCGTATCCGAGTCGGGTACGGGTTGGGGGTGTTATAATCAATATGAGTATAGGTTTGACATGATACATGTGTGTTATTGATTATTGCATATGTTGAATGATATGCGTGAATACATGTTTATATGATACATGTTATGTGATATTATATATGGGACAAGAAATATGAAATGATTCGGTAAGTTAATATCAGCTATGTGAAAGTAATGTAGGTGTCTATATGTGGTATGCGATTTATGTAAAAATAAGAGAGTGGAACATAATTTAGAAGATAAGATCCAAGTTATTATATGCATATATGATATATGTTATTAAATTGGATAAATGCGATTAAGAATAAAGAATATAAACTAGGTGAATACAAATATATGTAATATGATACATCACTATGAGATAAGTGAAGGAATGCATACATGATATATGTGATTACATGTATAAGTGATACATGTTATATGATACGAGATAGATGTTTACACATACATGGGGTATGTGATAGAAGAGAAGGAATATGTGATTATAAGAGAATGTCCATGTTATATGATATGAGAGCTATAGGTATAGTTGGCATGCCAAGAGTCGAGGGTTACGTATATCTTTCGAGACATATGGAAAATTTACCTATGTCTTTCGAGACATATGGACAGTTACCTATGTTCTTCGGAACATATGGATAGGTCTTTCGGGACACATATTTCATATGCCACTCAGTGGATTTTATACGAGCTGTGGTGACAACATATATGGGCACAACCTCATAGTACTCGTATACCTTGGGTTCTCAATAGTGTACATGGGCTTATAAAGGATATAAAGAGTATGTACTTAATTTTATTTTAATATGGTACCATCATTTATATTGATTTATATATATTTATCGTATGACTGATTTATGATATGACGAACATAATTGCATTTGGATAATAGATTGCATGTTTATATTGATATAAATTCTTTATTATATGATAATGCCTCACTAAGTCTATGACTTAGCGTGTAAGTGGTTTACATGTAGGTACCGGAAAGCAAGAAGATAAGCTTTAGGAGCAGTAGAACAACATATCTCCGCGTGACGATCAAATCAGAAGTACTTTACACAGTATGTTTTGGTTACGTAATAGATATGTTGGCATGTAAATAGAGTCGTTAAGTACGCATGCTCTGACTAATTTTGTAATGGTTTGAACTTTAGTTTGTAATGATAAGTTTATGTTATTAAAAGTTTAAATTTCTCAGAGTTTTTATAAATGTACATGGTTGAAAAGTCAATGTGACACCTCAGACTCGGATCCAGGTCAGATACTGGTTGGGGTGTTACAATTAATGATATCAGAACTATAGTTTAGTTGATTCTCGACATAAACCGGAGTCTATAGTGTCTTAAAAAGTGTACATGCCAACATAGTAGTAAGAACTTCTTATCTGACAAGAGTAAAGAGTATGATGTTTTGCTGATAGAGACATTTATTTATATTGTATTAGATGTCTGGATAAGATAGCTCCCGAAGCAAAGCGGGAGATGATATATTAGCTGAGAACAGTAATTCACCTGCCTTGGCCAGGCAAGGTGAAGAACAAGCACCTTCTGGAGTGTCTGTAGGTAATCAAGATATGTTTTTCAAGATGTTAGACACGGTATTAGCTCATTTCCAACCTCTGCTACTTCAACTCCGAGAATGAATGTTGCGATAGAGTTGAAGGGATTAGGAGCTCCAAAGGTCAAAGGTGAAGTCGAAGAAGGTCCTGTTGTTGTGGACCTTTGGTTTAACGATGTAAAGATTATGTTAGAGGGACTCCACTGTTCTGATGTGGAGAAGTTAGACGGAGTCGTCTCCTTGCTTCGTGGGTAAGCGAGAATTTGATGGACTATTGTTAATATGAGGATGAGCAGTGATCAAGTAACATGGTCTCTGTTTCTTGAAGAGTTTAAGCACAAGTACATAGGAGATCAATTTATCAAGCAAATGAAGCAAGAATTTCTGAACCTGAAGAAAATGAACTGCACCGTGTATGAGTATGAGTTCAACAAATTAAGTCGCTTTGCAACAGAATTGGTGCCTACATAAAAATATGCATGTGAGTGGTTTATTGAGGGCTTGCACCCGAAGCTTAAAGAAATGTTAATCGTATTAAACCTGTCCTCATTTCAAGAGGTGATAAACCGTGCTAAAGCTCTAAAGAGAGCTCAAAATGAATGATTTGAGGAGCAAAGAGCTCAATCGTTTAAAAGAATTGGGACTTCATCAAGCTCTGCACCACCCAAGAGAGGTAGGGATTCTGAATTTTGATCCCAAGTAAGGTATGAATCGATGGAATCCTCCTCTAGAGGATCAAATCAAATTAGAGTTGGGCAGACTCAATCAGTAAGGTCTGGTGATAAAAGAGCACAACAAAGACATTTTCAGACTTGTGGAAGATACCACGGTGGGACATGTAGAGTTGAATCTGGAGACTATTTCTGATGTGGGGAAACAAGACATTTTATGAGAGATTGTCCATTGGGGGACAGGAGAGCATGTACAGTCGGAGAGATCTGCTTCGATGTCTCCGAGAGGAAGAGGTAGAGGAAGAAGCAGAAGTCAACCCGAATCCTCTACTCAGCAGGAAGTTCGCTCCACTGCTAGAGTATATAATCTTAATACCATGGAAGATGGGGATGATCTAGAGATAATCATAGGTACTTGTCTATGGTATAGTAAATATGTTATGATGTTTATTCATATGGGGTCTAAATACTTATATACTAGTAGTAATTGGTGAGAGAATTAGAAATTATAGTGTTAAGGGAATCCCCATCATTCTAAGGCAGAGTAGTTCCTTTACTACACTGACAAAACAAAGTATAGAGTATGGATGTTATCAGGAAAATACTGAAAGGGAAAGTGATGGGAATAATGTTCTGAAAGAGTTTAAGAATGTATACATCAGTAATCAGTTTATAAGACAAAGGTAGATGAACTATTTGAATTCGAATTAAGGAAATTATATTATGTATGAGTAAGAATAAAGGCTTGAGAAGAGGAGTAATGGAGAATGAGTCATTTTGACTGGAAAGAATATATATGAAGAATTTGACAAAGGTTTAGGCTCTAGTTTGACAAAGTAATGTGATAGTGGGAATATTAGAATTAGAGGATTGGTATGTTGACGAAAATTGAGGAAAGATAGAAAAGTTTAAGATGATGGAAATCGATAAGTGTGTGGTGATTTGAGTGAGGATTTCACAAAGAATAAAGTTTGTGTATATAGTGTTAATTATCATAATTATGAAAATACGATGAAGAGTATTGTTTAAGGATAAGTGTCAATGATAGGAAAAGGGAGTTAGGAGCATAAGGAAAAGATATGATCTATGATATAAAGAGATATTGATTTCTGAATGATTAAATGGATAAGGAATTAAATAAAAAGGGAATGTAAAACAAAAAAATTGACAAGGGTTATGTAGAAGGGTGGATTATAAGAAAAGGGTATAAAGTGTTGTGGAAAAATTATTGATTTTGGAAAGTATATGTCTTGATCATCTATGATAAAGAAGTAAGATTGTGTTCATACTTAAGTAGATGTAGTCAGAGAGATAAGAATTTAGTTATATGTATTAAAGAAGTTCAAATATAGTGGAAGAATTATTTCCTCTCTTTTAAGTGGTAAAGGATAAGTAGGTTATTTTGAATGTGACAATCAAATAAAGGAAAAAGGTAAGGGAAAATTTAAAGTAACGAAAGTTAATTTTATGATAATGCGAGAAACTAATGAAAGAGGTAATATGTGAATATGAATAGGAGATGTGTGGATGATATCTTCATCTATTAGTATAGTGAAAATTCGAGGACGAATTTTCTTAAAGGAGGGGAGATTTGTAACACTCCAAACTATGGGTTAGTGACTAAATTGTAAAACTTCAGAATTTGGTGATTAAGGTAAAATAGTTAAATAGTTTAAGGATTTATTTAGATATATTTTAAGAATTATTGTTAGTAATTATTAAATGAAGTAAAAGGCAAAATGGTCATTTGGCATGGATATTTTTGTTTCCCTTTATAAGATAAGGGAACCACGTGGAAATGGAGAGATTTCTTCAGAGCTTTCTTATTCTCCAGCCGTGAGTTTCAAGAGCAAATGTGAGTTTCTTAATTAGTTGATTATTTGTTGAATTAAGGGTTGGTTTATGATCCTTAGGTGATACTTAAGCTTAATGAAAACTTAAGTTATCTTAAAATCAAAAGATGATGGAGTTAGGAGGGATTAAAGATTAGGAGTTCTAGAATGAAATCTTGAAATAAAGTTCATAATTAGAATTGGAAGTTGGATTTGACTTGTCATCAACCTAATTAAGGAATATGAAGTTCTACAATTATATTTAAAACATGTTGAAATTTGAGTATAACTATTGAATGTTATGTGGAGGATTGGATTTTGACAATAAAGAGGTATTTAATGAGTATTAATTAGTTTAAGTAGGTGTATATAAGTTAATGATATGAAAGAGGTTGAGATAAGAGACAGTTGAGCTAGAATGGAGTGATTTTCGTGCATAAAATGTGAATTCTTGGTTGGTGTGTATCTGTACACATTCAACATGTACCGAAACATCAAGGGTAAATTTCCAAAAAATGTTCAAAGTATATCGATACACCCCTTAAAATAAAAATATCAAATGTAATTTGTGTATCGATACATAGGTAGTGTATTGATACACACGTTAAGGGGTGTACCGATACACTATAGAGTGTACCGATACCTAGCTTAAATTAAAGATGAAAGTAGCCTTTCTTTTAGCTAAGGAATGAAATATTAGAGTATACCAATCAGCATACTGATATGAACCAGTGTATTATTATGTAGATATAGAACGTAATCCCGTTCTGGAACAATCAAAGAGTTAGGATCAAATCAAAGCAAGCAAGGCTAAGGTGAGTGCACATTATTTAGTATATGATTTTAATGGGAAATAAGACTTGCGACAAGTCTATTCCCTATAGTAGATTGTATGAATTCATTAATATGAGTATAGGTTTGACATGATGCATGTATGTTATTGATTATTGCATATGTTGAATGATATGTGTGAATACATGTTTATATGATACATGTTATGTGATATGATATATGGGACAAGAAATATGAAATGATTCAGTAAGTTAATATCAGCTATGTGAAAGTAATGTAGGTGTCTATATGTGGTATGTGATTTATGTAAAAAATAAGAGAGTGGAACATAATTTAGAAGATATGATCTAAGTTATTATATGCATATATGCTATATGTTATTAAATTGGATAAATGCGATTAAGAATGAAGAATATAAACTAGGTGAATACAAATATATGTAATATGATACATCAATATGAGATAAGTGAAGGAATGTATACATGATATATGTGATTACATGTATAAGTGATACATGTTATATGATACGAGATAGATGTTTACACATACATGGGGTATGTGATAGAAGAGAAGGAATATATGATTGATAACTCCATAAAAAGACTTAATTTTTAGTCTTTTCACTTAAGTTATTGCTCGTCTAAACAAAGTATGCATAGCATTTTAGTTGCATTTAGTTGCATACATGTTATATTAGCTTGTGGTGGATAAATTCTACTTAGGCAAGATTTATTTGGCTTGACTGAAGCTGCTGAGGAGAAAGGGTTGTTTGGATTGTGTTTGTGCAGGAAACTTACAGAGGAAGAACATTTCATTCATGACAACGTAAACTTGCAAAGGCCAACGGAACATATGAGAACATGAGGAGCAAATTTATCTCGCCGATGCAAGGTTTTTCTGAGGAAGTCTGAAGTAGGTGTGATGAAACCGCCTATGTCACATGCCAGCTGGATGACCTACTTCACGTGCAAGAAAGCCTTAATTATTCTGACAGCCGCCTTTCCTTTTTAAGTCTGAACATTTATTTGACAACGGTTATTTAAGGAAACTCCAAAAAGCTTTTTTCTTATAAATAACTAGTCGTAGCTGCGAAAGAACGAGGAGGCAAGGAAGAAGAGAGAAGAGCTTTATCCCTGGCGTGAGCAAGCAACTATAGTGCTTCTTCACCGACTACCCACCAACCTTCCTTGGTGTTCTCCATAGTCAGACTTTAGCAGAGCGGTGATCAGACCTCGAGAGAGGGTGATCACCAATGCAGGCATTGATCAGAATCATTGCGACAGAGCCCTCAGTTTTGGGAGTCGTTCTTCCTTTGTTTTAACTCTTTATCTATTTGGGGTTGTACTAAACGTTGAATTTTGGATGATCTTTGATATCACCATGAATGTCTTACTTGGTGTTAAACTTTGTTTTGCCTATAATATTTTTATGTTTATGAATGATGAATTATATTTTGCGTATGACTGTTTTGCTCATTGTTTAAATATTTTACCTTACGCTATAAGAGCATCGAGAGATCGCCTGGGGTTTTGGTAAAACATATCTTGGCATTGTAAGAGCATCGAGAGATAGCCTTTTCTCTAGATAGTGATTCTTAGATTCGAGAGAATTAAGATAGATCCACGTGAGTAATGGAATGAATCCAGGATGATGAAGTTCTAACTTGTTACCTTAGAGATAAGGAGTGAGTTCTATCATTCTCAATAGTCATTTACATTCAATTTCTAGCCTAAAAAGTTCATCTTCATCAGGTATCATCAAAACATTTCATCTAACTGTCCTACCATTTACTGATGCCATGGCATAACATTATGCTAATATTATCATGCACATGTTCTACAAAGAACACTACCTCCCCCAAACTTGAGAGAATCATTGTCCTCAATGTTGAATAAAAACTAAGTTAAAACTAGACTACATGCTATGTGATGCGATGCAATGCAATGCAAGGTACCTTGTCTTCCTAAGATGGTGGTGGAGTCGCGCTGACAGTGCTAGTAGTATTACGTCTGGTGCACTTTCTCAGTGATGTGGGGCTTTTTTCAGGATCAGAATTGGGTTCAGTAGGTGGTGTGCTAGGGCCTTCAGTGTTCTTAGAAGTTGAGGTCTCCATACGCCCAACAGATGACTTTAGACGTCATCTAGTCCATGTTGACTGGGTTAGCATCCTCTGGCTTGGGTGTAGTGTCTTACTGAGTGACATTTTCAAATGTCGTGGCATCCTCAAATGATGACAAGATCTCATCCAGGATGACCGGAAGATTATAAGCCCAATATGGGAGCATCTCCTTGTGAACAGGTGCCATGACTGCGTCTTGTTAGAGCCTCGATTGCATCTATCTTTGCCGTGACATATTGATTTGTAGTAGCTTGTGAAGTTCCCTCGTGAGATTTCATCATATTCAGCCTTCAGAACACCCTTCATCCTAAAAATAACTAATATTAAAAATAAAGATAAAAAATAAAACAAATAAAAATAAACAAATAAACACTCACGACAAAACAAAACTTCTGAAACATAAATTAAAAAGGGTTCAAGGGATACAAACTCCAAAACATCATGAATTGTCATGGCATTTTTGTCGCGTTCGATTGGAGCACCAATATAGACCAAAATGCTCCACATATATAACAACGCCACCTTCAGTGTAAGTCGATAGAACCCGATTTGTAGGACCTTTGCAGTAGTCCTCTCTTTTCTCCCCCCGTTGCCGTGGAATCTTTTAATTGCTTGGGCACCAAAGTCTTTCAAGAAGTAGGAGTCGTCATCCTGCATCAATCTGTTCTTGCCCTGGCTATTCAAGTACGGAAGCAAAACACCACTAACGAGAAAATTGACAATGTCAGAGTACCACGACAATGCCGTTGCAAATAATAATTTCTCATCAAGGAATTGTTTCTCCATTTCATTCCTTAGTGCTTTAATAATTTCTAGCCTAGAAAAATGGGCAACTAATTAGGGTTGAGTAAATTCAATGAAATCCACAGGTTCAGATTTCGTACCTGGTCTAGCTATTAGTAAGCTAGATTAACCCGCCTCTTTTGAAATATCCTTAAGCTCATCTTTGTCTTCTTCATCGAGCTTCAAGTACTCACAAGTGCCTACAAAATTGTCATGGCATAATTCTGCAACTTCCCTTTGGTCATCAACTTCTCCTAGTGGGGGTTTTCTTTTGCCGTTGCATTATTTTGCTTGCCATCATCGGGTTTACTCATTGAACATCCAGCTTTGTTCTCCAACGAATGTAAGTCCTCTTGCAATTGAGACTCTTCATGCACAATCTCATAGCTAGGTTCTTTGAGTGTTTAGCATCTTTGTATATATAGGTGCCACTCCCTGAGGTGAATGTACTAAATTGCTCACTGCCTTTAGCCTTAGTGACTTCAGTATCACTAGGCAATCTGTCTGGTTGGTATTCTTGTAATGTCGTGGCAATTTGATCCACTTGCATTTCCAAAGCTCTCAAAGACAAACTATGACTTTGCAACCATGCCCCTTGACTTTGTAATAATTCTTCTTGACTCTTAATAGATGCGTCGTAATCTTGTAATAGAGCCTTTGTAGTTGCCATAAAGTCTTGGATAGTGGCCTCTAGAGAACTTGTATTAAGTGAAGATGTTGTCCCTTGAATATGCCATGGCATATTCGTTTGAAAGGCTGGGGGCTCATCTATATATTGCTGCTGAGCGAGATGACTGACATTACGAGCTACTTGATTTTCCCATGAGAAATTTGAATGTTGACTCCATTCTTGGTTGTAGGTGTTGGAGTAAGGGTTGTTATTGCATCCATGAAGCTTCCTGCATAGTTGATAGACCTTTGATTGTTCGAGCATTCACAGTCATGGTGATTGCCTTGGCATAACAGACATGCCAAGCTATCAACCTTCACTTCTTTCACATCCTTAGAATTTTGCAAATTCTTCAACATATTGGCGATGGTAGAGAGTTGGGCCGACACTGAATCTTCAACTTCCAACTTGAATGTCTCAGATGCCTTTCTTCGAGTTTCAAACCTTGAAGAGGGAAATTGGTAATCATGGTTAGCAATTCGATCAAGAATGCCAAAAGCCTCTTCAGGTGATTTGTCAAGCAAAGTGCCATTTGTCCAGGCATCTAGCATCATCCTCGTGGGTGCATTGGCTCCATTGTAGAACATCACGACTTAAGTCCAGTCGTGGAATACATGGTTGGTACATTTGCGAAGAAATTCTTTGTAGCGGTCCCAACACTCATGCATTGACTCGTCATCAGCTTGGTGAAAAGATGCTATGGCATTCCTAAGATGGTTGTTCATATTCGGTGGATTGTGCCGTAGTAATTTTTTTTGCACAATTCAGCCCAAGACCTTATCGAGCCGGAAGGTAATCCATTGAGCCATACCCTGGCATCATCTTTCAAAGAATATGGAAATAACTTCAATTTCAGCACATCTTCGTGCACACCTTCTTGTCGAACATGTTGCCTTGCATCCTCATGAGGAGCACCGCCAAACTTTCCAATCAAGTCCAACATGTCGAACATAACCGGTTTGAGCTCGAATTTGGTTGCCTGAATCTTGGGAGGTATAATAGCAGGTTGTAGGTCATCCAAGGTGGGAGCTAAGTAATTTTAATAGTTTATGGTCGAGCAGCATTCACAGCATTTGGAATTGTCGTGGCATTTAGAACTGTAGGATCCTTCACTTGATTTTGAACAACATGAGCCTCAGGTTCTATATGAAATAATGGTTCTTTGGGTCTTTTACGTGTCATGTGACAACGTAACACCTGAAAAAAGGTAAACACAAAAACAAGTAACTATGTACAAAGAAAATAAATAAAACGGTGCAACAACTAAACTCAACATCATTAATTGACAATCCCCGGCAACGGCGCCAAAAACTTGTTTGCGTGTTGTGAGTACTATAAAATATACGCAAATAATGTGCAAGTATACACAATCGCTCAAGTAATAAAGTGATGAGTGAGTATCGTCTCCACAGGGATTGGAAGGATATTGAGTAAAGTTTATGCACTATTCTATCTAAGTATAGTTAGTCTTGATATATAAAAATGTCACGGCAATGGATATGTGTATGCTGGTGAATGTGGATTGATGGTGTGATGGTGTAGCAAATGGAAATACAGTGGCAAGAACAGATGTTTAATGTTGAAAATGGTGAAATGCCAAGGAAATGAAAAATGATAAAAACAGTAAATAAAAAGAAAATAAAATGAAAAGAAAATAATCCTCATGTGACAAGCTTCCAAGAAAATGAATGGTAGGGATTGATCTAAGAATGCTAAACTTATCTATCAGGCAGATTCAAGCTATCTGTTCTTTACTTACTCGACAGTGCTTTCCTAAAATGTTCTCACATGAACCTAACAGAATAGGGTGCCAAGGCATCTGCTCTCACTCAACGATGTTGGACAGCCTACCCTATTGATAAAGACACCCTTTTTAGTCGTTAAAATCCTATCCTAGTCTCTTCTGAGATCTAAGGGATTAGGTTATAATATTCCTAGGCCGGTTTAAAACCCCTTGAAAATACTATAACCCATTGCTTATGAGGATCTTGTCTTGCGTTTCTTCCAAATACTTACAAGTATTTTTAGCTTAGGATTCTTCCGAACACCTAGCCTTCATCTAAGAAATGGACATTTCCATGCCTCTTACAAGCCTAGATGGTGAAGCATTCATAAGCAAAGCAAATAAAAAACCAAAGTAAACTTAAATATACCATTAAAAATAAAGTTTAAACAACCATTAAATCAACCACCACCAAATAAGTTAGTTCATGGTGGGGTTCGAAATATCCATAGAAAAATCCACAAAATATTCGTTCCAACAACCCACAAATAAAATAAATAAAATAACAGCAAAGGGAAGTGAGAAAGAGCCTTTGACGCGCGCCACTGGAGGTCTCCTCGGCCACCACGAACTGACTTAACTCGCTAGCTCCTCTCGACGCCTAGCTCGCCACTCCTTAAAGCTTTATTAATGGAGGAAAACCCAAGGAAAAAGAAAGGAAAAGGGAAAATAAAAATCTGATTTTTCTGCTACAATATGCGTCTCCTTTCTTCCACACACTCTCTCTCTTGTGAGGTGTAATATATAATAAAAATATCTAGGGGTAATGATGAGGTTGTTGGGATATTGTTGGGTGCAAAATACCCCTCATACCCCTAGAATCACATTTTGTGCATGAACCTTATCCTCCAGGTGTCAGTGGTCCCCTAGCAGGCTGTTACAGCCATCATTTCACGTGCAGAGCCAACTGTCACGTACAGCTATATATTTTTGTCGTTTTCTGCGCCAGAAATACCGAGGTATTTCAATTTGCTTCAGTAACATGTGATGCCGCGACATTACTTCCCAGCTCACCTATTTTGCTTTTTGTTTCCTGCACATCACTAAAAACCACACCTTCCTCCTCATATAGCACCTTAATAAAATAAAATAACACAACCACCAAAAATACAATTATATGCAGCTACATACATCTAAAATGACCTATATGTACCCTTAAACAAACAATAACTTAAGTTGAAAAGGCCTTAAAAATAGTATTTTTACGGAGTTATCAAGAGTTAATACCAAAATTATCTAGTTAAGAAATTACGAAAATGCCCTTGAAAGGTAAAAATAGTCCAAGTTGAGTTTGAATGAGAAAATACTTTGAGGATTCATACTTAACTCGATTAAGTACGGATTTTATTGTTAAGATCCTGACTTAGTGAAGAAAAATTCTTGATATTCCGTTTGTAAAATCTGAGAAGACACTTAACGTGACGGGGTTGTATGGTTCTGGGGAACCTACACATTTTGTACGTGACGGATGGGGGTATATATATAAATATGTTTTAAAATATATTTATCTTTTTACTGGTTTTATGGGAACACACTAGATAACCTATTATAATCTCCTGAACCTAGACATTCGAAATATTTTCCATCTGAACTGAATACTATCTGTTCTTACCTGAAATATCAATGGGACCTCAACTCAGCATAAAGATCTGTAAATATCTGAACCAATAAGGAAATATATGTTTATTTGTATCTGCATGTTCTTCAGCATCATCTGGTAGTTCTGTATTACTGAGCTTTTTGAAGATCCCTCTATTACTCACCATTGCAGGTTAAAAGAATTGTACTAGTGCAACCATTGACATCAATAAGGGAGTTCTTCAGGCATTTCTTGCAGAGGATGGTACATGTGATTAGGGGGCATGTAATTGTATTTTGTTATATATATATATATATATGAGTCTGAAAATCTGTTTATCTCTGCATATTGATAAATCATTTTATGAGTTTACATGTTCTGATAAAAAGTTTTAAATTTTCTACTATTTTTACAGTGGGTCGCTTCGGTGGCCCTAATATGACAACCCAGATCGGATCAGGTTACCCACATCAGTCTGGGAGGTTACATTTAGTGGTATCAGAGCTATGGTTTAAGTCAAAATTTTCATGATAGATCGGCCAGTCAAATTTTAAAAAGATGTCTGATCAGTACATGCCCCTAGAGTACAATCGTACCTCTCTGAGCCAGAACCCAGGGCTGAGTCCCTATCTGTAACGAGTAAACCGAAGTTTCTATCCGTTAAGGCTATACTTGTACAAAAAGGAATACCAGTAACATTTGTCTAAACGTTGTAAAGTACCTCACGAGCCATGTGAGAGTTATTCATCTGAGAAATTCTGGCTCAACTCCGGAAACGAAATTGGGATATGCTATTGCTCTATGAGCCTATTCTCATGACTAAGACTGAATTAATTACTTAAGGAAATTTTTGTTCGGATTCTTTTATTGAAATGAGGGAGATTTCTGATAATAATGTATACTAAACTGGTTAAGGATTAGTGGAGGATCCGTATTTCTATAAGAGCTACATGAAAGATATGAAAGAACTGATGGAAGTTTCATTTATGCAATTATGTGACACGAAAGAATTTCGAGGACGAAATTCTTTTAAGGAGGGGAGAATTGTAACACCCCAATTTAGGGGCTAAATTTTAGAAATTATAAAGTATTGGTTTTAATTGGTATTTTGAAAGAAACAATGGATTAAATTGTAAAATTTGAAAGTTGGGAGACTATTTTATAAAGTGCAGGAAGTTCAGTGACTAAACTCATGGTTTACCCACTTTTTATGGGATGAATTATAACCCCTTCCCCCGATTATTTCTGCGTATTTTTCCCAGTTTTCCCTTCCCCGTTGACCTTCTTTTCCTCTCTGATCTACTCACCGTCCGGTGTCTATTTGACGAACCGAAACCACCATCATGTTCGTTCTCGACCGATGAATAAAACCCATCAAACCTTTCGTCGTGAATCATCATCGTTTGTCGTTAATTTCAGGCGGAAGTATCATCGGTTCTAACTCGATTTCAGTTGGTTCTTCGTCGATTCACGACGATCTGACCATCCGTTTTCGACACCTCCCGCACCATCGTGTTCCTTGTGCCGTTTCGAGTCCACCGAGGTTCACCGTTTCTCCGTCGTCGTCGGCGAGTAGAGATGTGAGAAAGTAAAAGTTTTTGATATTTCAGAATCGAGCTCTCCGCCGTTCAAAATTGTGAACCGAGCTTGGTAAGTGTCTCAAAATGCCTTAAAATAATTTTTAGGAATTTTTCGGGAAATTTTCCGACACCGTATCACTGTTCGTGCCGCCACTGCGCGTAGGGGGTGCTAATTTTGTAATTAATTTATGTTAGGGTAATATTTGTGTAAAATTTGGGTGTTAGTTTTGTAAATATTTTTTGAAGGTGGCTAAATTTGTAATTAATTTCTATTAGGGTGATATTTGTGTAAAACGATCTACTGTTGACCTGCGTTGACCGGGCGTTGAATGACCTTTGACTTTGACCGGGTATACCTATTCTGACATTTTTTGACATCCTGAATCCATTTTTGAGGTTTGTTTCGCCAAATTTGAACCCAATAGGCTGTTTTTGACTAATTTATCACCTGATTTGATCTATTTTCGGAATTAAGCTCCGTTTTTATGTAATTTCTGTTGATATGCATCTGAGGAATTATTGGAAGTTGATTTCAATATCGAGGGCGTTCAAATGGAATTTAATGGTTAATCAATATGGCACAAAAATCAAGGTAATACATTACTTCCTCTTTATGCTTTATAAAACATGTTGGTATTGGTAAATGCATGAATGAAAATGTTTGGTCTCATATGTGTAATTAATGAAGTTCTACACTCGATACCAATGCGGTAGAAAGTATGTAACTGAATATGGCTCAGATGACTATTATAAGAATTGGAGGACAGCTGGAATTAAATTACAAGTTCCAGAATTAAGTGATAAAGGAATCAACCATGGATATGTAGATTATAATTTATCTCATTAAAGGTACTTGGATGATAAATTATGAGAATATTTCGATTAAGTAAAATTATGAAAATACCCCTATGTTGTAAAATGATAAGAATTGTTCCTGGAAGTTGATTAATAACTCTGAAAGACTTATTGATCTGGTGAAACTACTGATGTGCATAAGAAATGCTAGTTTTGCTTAGAAAATTTAGATAACCATTTTTTTAACCCTAAGAGGGTTTGGGCATGTAAAAGTCTGTTAAGGGAATCATTTCAAGATCATAGAATGTTCAAGAAAGCAATTAATAATAGGATCTCTAAATTATATTATTTTTGTTAAGAGTTAATACCGAAATTATCTGGTTAAGAAATTACAAAAATGCCATTGAAAGGTAAAAATAGTCCAAATTGACTCTGAATGAGAAAATACTTTGAGGATTCATACTTAACTCGATTAAGTACGAATTTGATTGCTAAGATCCTGACTTAGTGAAGAAAAATTCATGATATTCCGTTTGTAAAATCTGAGAAGGCACTTACCTGAAAATATCCGAGTTATGAGTAAATACCTGAAGAACAATTTATCGAGGGTATTCTTTTGTCAGAATTGTTTGAATGGACTGAAATAAATGATAAGTTTGAATTTAATAATAAGATCGGACAAAAAGAAAGGATTGAAATACACTGGATCTGTAAAATGACCAGAATACCCCTATAATGGAAATGACCCAAAAATATCACCAAGCTAAGGAATGATGGGATATCCTCGAGCTCTGTAATGATTGGAATAAAACTGAACACCAAAATGACCAAAATACCCTTATGACCTATTTTAAGTAAATGTCTTGGATTAATTAAGGAATCCAAATAAGCATAGGTTTTGGGCTACCTTTAAAAATTATGGAACACAACTTAAGTGAGTTGATCAATCTTAATGATATGTCAGTACCTGAACGATATAGATATTACATGAATGTGTGTTCGTCTTCTCAAGTGTGGCTTGATGATAATTTTGGAAGTATTCAGCTCAGCTCAACTTTAGATCGTATTCAGTACTAAGAATTTAATATTTATTAGACAAATCAACCACAAAGACCAAATTGAATTGAACGAAAGTACAGTATGTATCCGAAATTTAGAAACGTCTGGATTACCCTGGAAAACCTCGAAGTAACTGAAATGGACTTGACTGCAAAATGAATTAAGTAACCTCAAGGACTAAGGATTAAGTAAGTGATTTGGATGAGTTTGGAAACGTTAATGAACATACATGATGTAATGTTCTTATGGATCATGAACTACAAATCAAGCACGTCTGCATTTCATGATATAGTGGAAGTGTGAACATGAAATAAAGACATTGGAAGATTTATTCAGCGATGATTCCGAAGATAATATATGGACTAGAATTTGTGGTATTAAAGTGTAAATACCCTGTAAGGACAATGAATTTGATCAGTCGAAAAGCATTAATTCTGGGAGATATTCATCTGAAGTTGTTTGATAATGAAATCAATCGACATAGACTGTAAATGTCCTGAACCTTCATTTTTTCCATATCAGCTCAAGTCATATTATGAATAACTGATGATTCCGTCAGTTATTGAACTCTTCCAATAGTGATTCTGAATTCCGATATTCTATCGATATACTGAAGATCCGTGTTCCTCTACCTGTTAAGATTATCCAATATCTTTGAATAATATTTGTAAATTCTGGTGTGTTCCCTACTCACATGAATATTATTTTATCTGATTTTCGATTTGAATACTGATTGATACTTGACATGGATTCTGATCTGATATCTGACATGAATTTTGATCTGATACTTGACTTGTATTCTGATCTGATACTTGACCTGGATTTTGATATGATACTTGACATGAATTATGTTTTGATTTTTGATATATCCGTTTACGAACGGAACATGTTTTGTTTGGGGGTATTATTGGAGGAAGAATACTTGGAGGCTCCTTGGCTTTGTGCTCAGTGCCTTACTTGCAGGCTCTTCGGCTTTGTGCTCAGGGCCTTACTGGACGTGATGGGGTTGTATGGTTCTAGGGAACCTATACATTTTGTACGTGACGGATGGGGGTATATATATAAATTTGTTTTAAAAGATCTGTATCTTTTTACTGGTTTTACGGGAACATACTAGATAACCTATTATAATCTCCTGAACCTAGACATTCGAAATATTTTCCATCTGAACCGAATATTATCTTTTATTACCTGAAATATCAATGGGACCTCAGCTCAGCATAAAGATCTGTAAATATTGAACCAATAAGGAAATATATGTTTATTTGAATATGCACGTTCTTCAGCATCATCTGGTAGTTCTATATTACTGAGCTTTCCGAAGCTCACTCTATTACTCACTATTGCAGGTTAAAAGAATTGTACTAGTGCAACAATTGACATCAATAAGGGAGTTCTTTCGGCGTTGCTTGCAAAGGATGGTACATGTGATTAGGGGGCATATAATTGTATTTTGTTTTATATATATATGAGTCTGAAAATTTGTTTATTTATGCATACTGATAAATCATTTTATGAGTTTACATGTTCTGATAAAAAAATTTAAATTTTCTGTTATTTTTACAGTGGGTCGCTCCGGTGGCCCTAATGTGATAACCCAGATCGGATCAGGTTACCCGCATTGGTCTGGAGGGTTACATTTAGTGGTATCAGAGCTATAGTTTGAGTCAAAATTTTCATGATAGACCGGCCGGTCGAATTTTAAAAAGATGTCTGATCAGTACATGCCCCTAGACTACAATCGTACCTCTCTCAGCCGGAACTCTAGTGTTGAGTCCCTATCTGTAACGAGTAAACCGAAGTTTCTATCCATTAAGGCTATACTTGTACAAAAAGGAATATCAATAACATCTGTCTAAACGCTGTAAAGTACCTCACGAGCCATGTGAGAGTTATTCATCTGAGAAATTCTGACTCGACTCCGAAAATGAAATTGGGATATTTTATTGCTCTATGAGCCTATTCTCATGTCCAAGACTGAATTGATTACTCAAGGAAATTTTCGTTCGGATTCTTTTATTGAAATGAGGGAGAGTTCTGATAATAATGTATACTAAACTGGTTAAGGATTAGTAAAGGATCCGTATTTCTATAAGAGCTACATGAAAGATATGAAAGAACTGATGGAAGTTTCATTTCTGCAATTATTTGACACGAATGAATTTCGAGGACAAAATTCTTTTAAGGAGGGGAGAATTGTAACACCCCAATTTAGGGGGTAAATTTTAGAAATTATAAAGTATTGGATTTAATTGGTATTTTGAAAGAATATGGATTAAATTGTAAAATTTCAAAGTTGGTAGACCATTTTATAAGGTGCAGGAAGTTCAGTGACTAAACTCATGGTTTACCCATTTTTTATGGGATGAATTATAACCCCTTCCCCCGATTGTTTATGCATTTTTTTCCCAGTTTTCCCTTCCCCATTGACCCTTCTTTCCTCTCCAATCTACTCACCGTCCGACGCCCGTTTGACGAATTAAAACCACCATCGTGTTCGTTGTCGACCGATGAACAAAACCCATCAAACCTTTCGTTGTGAATCGTCATCGTTTGTCGTTAATTTTAGTCGGAAGTATCGTCGATTTTAACTCAATTTCAGTTGGTTTTCCGTCGATTCACGACGATCCGACCATCCGTTTTCGACACCTCCCGCACCATCGTGTTCCTTGTGTCATTCCAAGTCCACTGTTGTTTACCATATCTCTGTCGTCGCCGATGAGGAGAGGGGTGAGAAAGTCAAAGTTTTTGATATTTCTGAATCGAGCTCTCCGCCGTTCAAAATTGTGAACCGAGCTTGGTAAGTGTCTCAAAATGCCTTAAAATAATTTTTAGAAATTTTTCTGAGAATTTTCCGACCCCGTATCATTGTTCACGCGCCGTACGTGCTGCACTGCGCGTAAGGGGTGCTAATTTTGTAATTAATTTCTGTTAGGGTGATATTTGTGTAAAATTTGGGTGTTAGTTTTGTAAATATTTTTTGAAGGTGGCTAAATTTGTAATTAATTTCTGTTAGAGTGATATTTGTGTAAAACAGTCTACTGTTGACTTGCGTTTGCCGTTGACCGGCGTTGACCACAGTTGACCAGAACTTTGACCGACGTTGAACGACATTTGACTTTGATTGAGTATACCTATTCTGACGTTTTTTGACATCCTGAATCTGTTTTTGGGGTCCGTTTCGCCAAATTTGAACCCAGTAAGCTGTTTTTGACTTATTTATCACCCGATTTGATCCATTTTTCAGAATTAAGCTCTGTTTTTTATGTAATTTCTGTTGATATGCATCTGAGGAATTATTGGAAGTTGATTTCAAGATCGAGGGCGTTCAAATGAATTTAATGGTTGATCAGTATGGCACGAAAATTGAGGTAATACATTACTACCTCGTTATGCTTTATAAAACATGTTATTGGTAAATGCATGAATGAAAATGTTTGGTCTCATATGTGTAATTAATGAAGTTCTACACTCGATACGAATGCGGTAGAAAGTATGTAACTGAATATGGCTCAGATGACTATTATAAGAATTGGAGGACAACTGGAATTAAATTACAAGATCTGGAATTAAGTGATAAAGGAATCAACCATGGATATGTAGATTATAATTTATCTCATTAAAGGTACTTGGATGATAAATTATGAGAATATTTCGATTAAGTAAAATTACGAAAATACCTTTATGTTGTAAAATGATAAGAATTGTTCCTGGAAGTTGATTAATAACTCTAAAAAGACTTATTGATCTGGTGAAACTACTGATGTGCATAAGAAATGCTAGTTTTGCTTAGAAAATTTGGATAACCATTTTTTTAACCCTAAGAGGGTTTGGGCAAGTTTCTAAAAGTCTGTTAAGGGAATCATTTGAAGATCAGAGAATGTTCAAGAAATCAATTAATAATAGGATTTCTAAATTATATTATTTTTGTTAAGAGTTAATACCGAAATTATCTGGTTAAGAAATTAAGAAAATGCCCTTGAAAGGTAAAAATAGTCCAAGTTGAGTTTGAATGAGAAAATACTTTGAGGATTCGTACTTAACTCGATTAAGTACGGATTTGATTGTTAAGATCCTGACTTAGTGAAGAAAAATTCATGATATTCCGTTTGTAAAATCTGAAAAGGCACTTGCCCGAAAATATCCGAGTTATGAGTAAATACCTGAAGAATAATTTATCGAGTGTATTCTTTTGTCAGAATTGTTCGAATGGACTAAAATAAATAATAAGTTTGAATTTAATAATAAGATCGGACGAAAAGAAATGATTGAAATACATTGGATCTGTAAAATGACCAGAATACCCCTGTAATGGAAATAACCCAAAAATATCACCAAGCTTAGGAATGATGAGATATCCTCGAGATCTGTAATGATTGGAATAAAACTAAACACCAAAATGACCAAAATACCCTTATGGCCTATATTAAGTAAATGTCTTGGATTAATTAAGGAATCCAAATAAGCATAGGTTTTGGGCTACCTTTAAAAATTATGGAACACAACTTAAGTGAGTTGATTAATCTTAATGATATGTCAGTACCTAAACGACATAAATATTACTTGAATGTGTGTTCATCTTCTCAAGTGTGGCTTGATGATAATTTTTTAAGTATTGAGCTCAGCTCAACTCTAGATCGCATTCAGTACTAAGAATTTAATATTTGTTAGAAAAATCAATAACAAAGACCAAATTGAATTGAACGGAAGTACAGTATGTATCCGAAATTTAGAAATGTTTGGATTACCCTGGAAAACCTCGAAGTAACTGAAATGGACTTGACTACAAAATGAATTAAGTAACCTCAAGGACTAAGGATTAAGTAAGCGATTTGGATGAGTCTGGAAACGTTAATGAACATACATGATGTAATGTTCTTATGGATCATGAACTACAAATCAAGCACGTCAGCGTTTCATGATATAGTGGAAGCGTGAACATGAAATAAAGACATTGGAAGATTTATTCAGCGATGATTCCGAAGATAATATATGGACTAGAATTTGTGGTATTAAAGTGTAAATACCCTGTAAGGACAATGAATTGATCAGTCGACAAGCATTAATTCTGGGAGATATTCATCTGAAGTTGTTTGATAATGAAATCAATCGACATAGACTGTAAATGTCCTGAACCTTCATTTTTTTCCTTATCAGCTCAAGTCATATTCTGAATAACTGATGATTCCGTCAGTTATTGAACCCTTCCAATAGTGATTCTGAATTCCGATAATCTATCGATATACTGAAGATTTGTGTTCCTCTACCTGTTAAGATTATCCAATATCTTTGAATAATATCTGTAAATTCTGGTGTGTTCCCTACTCACATGAATATTTTATCTGATTTTCAATTTGAATTCTGATTGATACTTGATATGGATTATGATCTTATATCTGACATGGATTTTGATCTTATACTTAACTTGTATTCTGATCTGATACTTGACCTGGATTTTGATATGATACTTGACATGAATTATGTTTTAATTTTTGATATATCCGTTTACGGACGGAATATGTTTTATTTGGGGGGTATTATTAGAGGAAGAATACCTGGAGGCTCCTCGGCTTTGTGCTCAGGGCCTTACTGGACGTGATGGGGTTGTATGGTTCTAGGGAACCTATACATTTTGTACGTGACGGATGGGGGTATATATATAAATTTGTTTTAAAAGATCTGTATCTTTTTACTGGTTTTACGGGAACACACTAGATAACCTATTATAATCTCCTGAACCTAGACATTCGAAATATTTTCCATCTGAACTGAATAATATTTGTTATTACCTGAAATATCAATGGGACCTCAGTCAGCATAAAGATCTGTAAATATCTGAACCAAGAAGGAAATATATGTTTATCTGTATCTGCACGTTCTTCAGCATCATCTGGTAGTTCTGTATTACTTAGCTTTCCGAAGCTCACTCTATTACTCATCATTGCAGGTTAAAAGAATTGTACTAGTGCAGCCATTGACATCAATAAGGGAGTTCTTCCAGCGTTGCTTGCAGAGGATGGTACATGTGATTAGGGGGCATGTAATTGTATTTTGTTTTATATATATATGAGTCTGAAAATCTGTTTATCTCTACATACTGATAAATCATTTTATGTGTTTACATGTTCTGATAAAAAGTTTTAAATTTTCTGCTATTTTTGCAGTGGGTCGCTCCGGTGGCCCTAATGTGACAACCCAGATCGGATCATATTACCTGCATCGGTCTTGGGGGTTACATTACCTATGTCTTTTAAGACATATGGACAATTTACATATGTCTTTCGAGACATATGGACAGTTACCTATGTTCTTCGGAACATATGGATAGGTCCTTCGGGACACATATTTCATATGTCACTTAGTGGATTTTATACGAGCTGTGGTGACAGCATATGTATGCACAACCTCATAGTACTCGTATACCTTGGGTTCTCAATATTGTACATAGACTTATAAAGGATATAAAGAGTATGTACTTAATTGTATTTTAATATGGTACCATCATTAATATGGATTTATATATATATATATATATATATATATATATATCGTATGACTGATTTATGATATGACGAACATAATTGTATTTGGATAATAGATTGCATGTTCATATTGATAGAAATTCTTTATTATATGATAATGTCTCACTAAGTCTATGACTTAGCGTGTAAGTGGTTTACACGTATGTACCAGAAAGCAAGAATATCAGCTTTAGGAGCAGTAGAGCAGCATATCTCCGCGTGACGATCAGATCAAAAGGACTTTACACAAGATGTTTTGGTTATGTAATAGATATGCTGGCATGTAAATAGTCGTTAAGTAAGCATGCTCTGACCAATTTTGTAATGGTTTGAACTTCAGTATGTACTGATAAGTTTATGTTAATAATATTTAAATTTCTCAGAATTTTTATAAATGTACATTGTTGAAAAGTCAATGTGACACCTCGAACTCAGATCCAGGTCAGATACGGGTTGGGAGTGTTACATAACCTTACCTCACTTAAATCCTGCCGATGGCCTACATGTTCTTTTAACCAAGAAAATGATAGCCTAAGAGAATAAAGTTTACTTCCTAAAAAGGTGACTGCTTACAAATTGTTATTTTACTCTACTATTCTTTTTTTTAATCATTTTAACGTTAATGTTTCAATTTCTAATAAAACAAATCATGTTGTACAAAAATCTTTAGTTGACAACGATCAACACGTTGCTGACATAACATTTTCACGTATTCAATTGCTAACGTTTGGGGTTGAAATACTCTAAAAGAGAATATGAGAAAATGATTATTTGAACAAACGTCGGGAGTAATTTTATCATTATACCCTTACATTAACCTACTTAAATTATAACATTATAAATATAAACCATCTATAGCAAATAAATTATTAATTTTTCTATCCCTTTGCATTCAACACAAGCATTTATAGTGGAGGTGGTGGCAAAAAAACTGGAGGTACAACAGCTTCACAAATCCATTACAAGAAATTCATTGAAAAAAAAGAGTACTTCAAAAACCATAACATCTAACTTCAACTGGACAACATTTTCAAAATTTTCTTTCATCTCAGAAACAAATATGCCCGAAAGTTTATATATATATATATATATATATATATAGCCTCTTCTCAAGGATGTCCCCCCCTTATATATTACATGCAATGCAACGGTCAAAGATGCATGTAACATCACTGCTCCGTTATTCCAAAAGAATATTTACCATCATTGGAGTGCCCTGGAGATTCTAAGACGGTAGGTGCATTCAGGCACAATAACATTACACCGTCCTCTTTGGATCACGTGCAGCTGCAAGATGATCCTGCAAAATAGAAACCAGATACAAGATAATTCACAAACAACTCGCTTCACAGCTGAACCATTTCTCATCCTGATTTGACAAGTTCAACAGCGAGTTATTACTTTTCTCTACATCTGACATCCAGCATAAACAGCAATGCTTACTAAGTTCTCACTTTCACCCTTTGAACCACTATTTTAGCTAACTGCTATAAAGAGTTTAGCACGAAGAGATTTTTAATGGCCAAGTACCTGGCTGTGTAATTAGGCTTGACCACATAAAATAAATAAAATGTAGTACAGGTCACAACACAAACAACAGAAGTCACTGGAAACAGAGACAGGGTTTACTGGAAGCTAAATGTTTTACATCTTTGCTTTATTTTCTAGCAGCCAACGAGGCTCCTATAAGGTTGGCATATCTAGTAATAGTAAAGGTCCAATTACTTAAAAGAATATAGCTTATCATGTGAAGAGGAAATTGGTATAACACTACCTTAATTAGCATAGCTAGAACTTAAACTCACCGAAATAAAATCAAATGCTCTGGTATCCTCTTTCTTGGAACTGTTCATCATTGAACTAGGTGTTTGAGTTGGAAAATTAGATTGGAATACATCAGGCAGAGGTGATCCTCCATTAGATCCACTTGAAACATTATTGAAGCCAGCATTTTGTGCATTAAGATTACCAAAGTGTTGTAAGTTGGACATTGTGGCAAGCAATTGCTGCTGAGCAAAGAAATTCTCCATAGCACCATAATTCATAGGCTGAGAAAAGGCTGGGTTCAACATTAATCCAGGAGGGATGGCATATGGCATGGTCCCTAAAGGAAACATTGTGTTTGAATTCATCCCAGCTGCTTGGGAACCTAGAAGACCACTCAAAGCATCATTAGAAGTTTGATGGCTAGAATGAGTGTTGATATCGGCAAATATATCTTCAGGGTGTGCCTCAGAAAAGATTCCTTTCTGCTTCAAATTAGATGGATTCTCATTCATAGATAAGCCATCCATCAAATCCTTAACATCAGTTTTTTGATTTGCTGGCTCAAATGGAGCATCAGAATTGGTCCCAAAGATATCAATTAGTTCAGATTTTTCATTTGGAGCTGCAGAATTACCACTCGCAATTGATTTGTCATCTACAGTCATCCCAGAGAAGAGATCATCCACATTTTCTCTACTCTCACCATTGTGAAAAGAGACATCTGCAAAGGGATCATCATCATTTTTCTGTTCACTGGTGCCGAGACCAGTGTCTATAGCATCTCCAAATAAGTCATCAATAAGAGTTGTCGTTGTCCGTACTGCGGTATTTTCGTCATGTTGGGTTTTTGCGGAATTATCTACTAGTTCATTGTAATCATCAGAATCACCTGTGTCGATCAGGTCAGGCATTTGAACAGGTGTGATCTCAGTCTTCAAAAACTTTTCTGAATTACTTGCCAAAGCATCAGGTTGTTCTCCATTCAAAAGGTTCAACACCTGTTTAACAAGCATATCATGTGACGTCAACCAACTGCTAACTTAAAATATCTCAATTTGAAGGTTCAAACAAAAAGTAAATATCACAAAAGGATCAATAGTGGCATCTATTTCGTTAACTGAGGAGCTCATATACTACCAGCTTTAAATTAGTATTCACAGTAAATGATAACTTTTCAAGTCATATTATGGATCATAACATTTAAAGCAATAAACATTAAAGCACAACAATCATAAGAAGATCACGACTATGGTCAGTTACGCTGAAGGGAAATCAAAACAAGGGAACTGAAATATAATGTGACATCAATCGAGAGCTTATTGTAGTTTCTTGGTTGTTAAACAAAAGAGAAAGGAGAAGGGATCTACTAGCATGCCACCAAAATCAGCACTCCTGGGCTGACCTTAATCGGTAAAAAAATATTTTCATCTTTCCGATTAAAAGTAAAACAGAGGGTTGGCTAAGATATTTACCTTGTTGGCCTTTTCTCTGAGGGAAGTTTGGGGAGACTCGGAACATCTCAAAACAACATCTTTGTTCTCGGTAAAATAAGAAGCCACAATTAAGAAATGCTCATCTTCCTTTTTCCTTAAAATGGACTCAAGCACACATACAGCTTTCATGCGAACCTGGCCATCATTAGTTCTGGTCAAGGTTGAAAGATACTAAAAACACAGATATAACATTTCTTTTTTTTTTTTTCCTTTTTTTGGAAAGAAGTCAATATAAAATATAATTATCACCAATAGAAACATGGTCATGTAATGAGAACGGTGTGCTTCCATGTACACAAAAGTGGTTAAGGTGAAACCAATTTGGGTAGTAGTAGGTTTGAGCTAACCCAACCACCCCACCCCAAAAAAAAAAACAAAACAGTAGTGTTGCACTGATAATTCATTATTTAGGGTGCAGAGAATTACCTGCCACATTGGAGATAGAAGCTTAGATTCAAGGGCATGACTTAAAGCCACAGCATCGAGCTTTGCAGCCTCCACAAGGAAAGCCTGAACTGCATCTCGAGTAGGTTGCAAACGCACACCACCGGATGTCACTATTGTTTCCAACAATCTCTCTTCACGAGTTTTAGTCTCTTTATTTGAGTTGGACTCTCCAGTTGTTATTTCTGCCTTCAATACTCTCGAATCCTGGCCCCACGGTCCACTAGCAGAACTCCCAGAAACCCTTTGAGTTTCTTTGTGCAATTGAACAGGTTCATACCTATCAGAATGATCAATTTCTCCAGTCAATGACCTTCGAAGTGTACTGCTTTTGTAGTTTCCATTATCATTCTTTCCAAGGGAATGACCCTGAGTGAAACTACTAATCCCCTGCTTGATAGAAGCACTTCCAATGCCGACCACCTCACTTAGAAATGATTTTTTATCATCCGGTGGCATTTCGAAGTTTGTGTTCCCAAATCCTTGTATCCGTTTGTTAAGGTCATCTGCAAGAGAAGGCTTACTGGGATTATTGTCCTCTGCAAATATAGCAGAAATAGCTTCATGAGCTGTGTCCCGAACAGCCTTATTGAGAGCATCACCCTTCAAAGGATTCGGTTGCCCTCGGTAATGAAATAATTGACGCACAGCTGCAGAGTTCCTCTGCACTTCTCTCCTAAACTCCTCACCGGACTTTCCCACTGCATATTTTATCAGCCTCAAAGCCTGTAAAAATCCCACAACCAACTGAGTATTGACATGTTCTGATAAGTCATTGATAGGATGTGATTTTCTCATTGTTAGCCTTTGAAGAATATTAGGCTCTTCTCATTGTTATTTGTGTTAATAGCTTTTGCTTTAGTTGCATTTATATACAAACGCAAGTAATACTTTGATACTGATATTTAACTACTTAAAACGTCAGTTAAAATTATACGATCATTACTTCACTGCTGAACTAAATTGAGTTCAACTTCAAAATTTTGGATTCATAACTTCACCAGGAAAATTTCCCCGGCCAAAACGAAAAATCGATTAGAATTGACTATATTTAAGCAAATCGAAACAAAGTTCAAAGCGAATTGAAATGAAATGTAGCTACCTTTTGTTTGACGATGGGGCTCTTGTGATCGAGTCGTTTCAATACAAACTCGGATACCTCTTTAACAATACTAACATGAGACGATCTCAAGAGCTCGCAGATCTCTTCTAACTTATAAACGGGTGTTACTTTATCTTCATCCGAAGTAGCCCCATCTATCATCCGCGATCTCCAATAAGATTCCACCGCTCGTCTGCTCGAATCCATTTCAAAAAAAAATAAAAAATAACACTGGATGCCCCAAATTCTTGGATTGAATTGAAGGGATTAAGATGGATCTATTTGCTGGATTGGTTGGAAGGGAAATCGGTGAATTTCGATGGATAGGGATTTAATTAGGGCAAAGACAGATTTTGGATTTGGGAACGAAGGCGGGTGCCGCGGTGCTAGAGCACAGACTTGTCAGGTTGTTAATTTTGCCTCTGTCACTTGCGCATAGCTGGCACAATAGTTGTTGGTGTTTGATTTAGGAATATTCAAAATACCCAAATTTGATGGCCCTCGACCCGACAAGTCTCGACTTGACCGATGAGCTAGTATTGAGTTTAAGGTAAAAAAATCGAATCGACCTAATAATTTATATATTATATATATATATATATATATATATATATCTTAGGGATTTTTATTTTTATATAATTAAAATATATTTTGTAATTATTAAAAACATAAAAATTATAATAAAATATATTATTTTAATCATTTAAAATATAATAAATAATTATAAATATATTTGGATCGAATAGGGATAGGGATTTTGACTTAAAAATTGGGGCGGGGCCAGGGCAAGAGAAAAAGTAAAATTCATCGCGGCAAGGCGGCATCGAATATAAAGTTCAAGTCGGGGCAACAAAAAAACCGGCGCGACCCTTCTCATGCTCTCATCCCTAGTGTTTTTGGACCGGCTGAAGGTAACTCTTGAAATTTCGGATGTAATGTTAATACATTTTGGTTAGGTTGTTATTTTGTTCATTCAATTATAAAAACTTATACTATAGTTTAATATTTAAATATTATTTAATTTATTTCTCTCAATTAGAAATGTTTAAAAATCGAATTATTGATAAGTACATTAATCCTGGTGTTGGTTGTCCGTTGATATTTCTTAATTTTTCATTTTTATATTACATTTACTTTTCTTTCATTTTATAAGTTTTTAATAAATATGTCGTTATGAAATGTTTTTCTATGTTTTTATTGCACGTTTGCATATATCTTATGGCATGTCTTCGATCGCTTGATCGTTGTTTTCGTTAATCTTTTTCTTAGGGTTAGATTTAATATTGTCTCGACTAATCAAGATGCGTCTATTGGTTATAATGTTAATCTTCCAAGCTTTGAACATTCGGATTGGATTTGGATATACAATTTGTGTTCGTTGATAGTTTTTTTAACATTATTTAACTCTTATTTTCGTATGCCAATGATCTTTTAATAATTTGATCTCTTTTTTTTGGTTTATTTGTTGAAGCGGTCTGATTTGGATAGTCTATATTGATATAAACTTGATGAAATCATCTATGCAAATGTGAAGCATTAGTCACCTTCCATGGAAGATTATAAGTTATCTTCTAGAGTAGTTATCGACATCCCGGTCGGATGGGATAGGTGAGGTCAGGTCGAATTTTCGGTCAATCCGACCTGATGCGAAAATTATACATTCCCACCCGAACCCGACCTGATTTTTTGAGATAAAATCCAAACCTGACCTGAAAAAATATATTATTAAAAAATTATTTTTATTCAATAAAAATAAGGATTTAATTGAAAAAATAATATATAGAGGGGTATTATTATAATTATCCCTAAATATAAAGGTAAAATTATATGTTTTTCTTGGGTTGGTCGGATATTTTTCACCCTAAATCCGAACCCTACCCAATCAGAACACAATCTTTAAAAATACCCGACCCGACTCGAACCTGAATTTTTTTTAAAAAAAGTTCGACCCGATCGGATCGGATTAAATCGTAACTCATCAGATTCGAGTCTCATGCCCATCCCTACATCCTGGGGATATATTGATTAAATTGTTAATCTATCACATAATTCGATTAGACATGAGATGAATTGTATGCCATAAGTTTATTCTTGTTTTAACAAGTTTAAGATTTAACCACTTATTAAGATAATAATTATTTATTTCAATATGTACTATTTAAAAATTTACATATATTAATACTTAAACGACTAATTTTTTACTACTTTTTTTCTCATTTCTTTTACAAAACTTTACTTATTTGCATTAGTGATGTATTGTGAGTAATGAAAATATTAGTAGAAGATTTGGTGAAAGATTTTGAAAAGTGGATAATCGTCCTTTGGATGAATTATTTCTTTACCTTATCGTAATAAACTTAATTATTTTTACATAGTTACCACTAATTAGAGATGAATAAAATTCAACGTGACTTGAAAATTTTATTTTTAAATTTTAAATTATTCGAGTCAACTCAAGTTATCGATTTGATTTTTGAGTTCGAGTCGAGTTGGAATTTCAAAGTTTCGATTAACTTGAAAAATTAAAAATTTGGATGAGTATTTTGACATGTTTGTGATTTGGTCCCTGATTTCCTATTCTTTCGTTTCTTCCTTCATTTTAAGTTATTTTTTTTACCAAATTTGAATCACATGCTCTTAAACCATTATAGAATACATATGTACTCTCAATTCATCTTTTTGATAATAAATTTTCTATTTTTTGAATTTAGTCCCTTAACTTTGCATGATTTCCTTATTTATTCAATTCATCTAAGTACGTTTTTTACCAAATTTGAATGACATGCTCCCCTACCACTATAGAATGCCTATGTAACTTCAATTCCTAATTTTTTTTTACTAAAAATATACTCTCCTTTTTCAATTTAGTTCCTTAACTTTTTATTTTACTCAACTTAATCTTTTTGACTATAATTGTTTGTAAATTTTTTCTTCACATCAATTCATTGACTCCTTTATACTCCCATCAATTTTTTACGCTCAAAATACCTTCTTTGAAATATAATATTGTAAATATATTTTATAATTTTGGATTGTATTTGATTTATTAAATAACATTATAATGTGTAAAAGAATATGAAGAAACTTATATAGAAATTCAAACAACTCGAATTTCATAAACTTTACTTGACTTGAAAAATTTCCAAAAGTTTGAGTCATAAAATACGACTCATTAACTTTAATAACTCGAATTTTTTTTTGTCTCAAATTGACTCGATCAAATATTCACCCCTATTGCTAATCTTAAGGATAACAATTTAATCCGAAATTGATGGATTCTGACCCGACCCAATCTGATAGGGTTGAATTTTAAAAAAAAAATTGAATTCAAATCAGGCCAGATCGAATTCAGGTAGAGAAAATATGTTTTTGAAGTCAAATTGAGTTGACAAAAAATACAACCCAATCCGATCCGTTACTATCTTGCTAATGTCATGTTTTGCAGCAGTATACTAATCCTCAGTGACGGAGCGAGTATTAAATATTGGTAGGGCCGAAATATTTATTTTTTAAAAAGAACTACAATGACTTATTAGGTATTTAAACTCAAAATTCATAAGAAAATGAATATTTTTTTCTAATATTTAAACTTACAATGACCTAAATTATTATTAAACCAAAAATTTTGAGAAAATGAGAGTATCATTCTTTAATTCGGCCCATACTTGATTAAATATTTAATAAATTATTATATTTTTTAATTAAATATTTATTTTTATATGAATCAAAATAATATTAATTCAAAATTTATCGAATATATAATTTTTTTTACAGGAATCGGTGCCCCTTTGTGCCCAACATAGCTCCGTCCCTCATAATACTACACACTAGAAGGTTGAATCAACAAAAGCAACTCAATCTCTCTTCGCCCAATACACTGTTTATAGTGCATTACATAACTGGATACTAAATGACCTAATCACCTATTCGAACAGTTAACTCTTAACAGATAACTAATTTTAGTTGGGCCAAAACCAACTTTGACCGTCCTTGGTTCATTCAACATGATCAGGATAGACTGGAGTAGGGTTGTAAATAAGACGAGATATATCGCGAGTTACTCGAGATCGACTCGATCAAGGCTCGATAAATACTCGGATCGAATGGACTCGACTCGAGTTCTTAACGAGCCGAAACGAGCTACTCGATATTCGACTCGAAAAAGCTCGTGAGCTACTCGAAAAAATGTTATATTATAATTTTAATTTTTTTTAAAATTACATTATTAAAAATATATTAAAAATACATTATTGATACTTATTAAATTTTAAAAATATATAGAAAATTCTATAATACAACTATCCTCAAATTTTAATTTTTTTTAATTAACCAGCCCAAGTCTAATTGTTACATTGTATATTACTAAAAGGAAAATAAAAGCCCATTTAATTAAGCACATGTTAGATTACACGTGTTTGGCTGATTTTTTCTTTATTTTTTAACTTTTTACTACACAAATACTTGACAACGTAGAAAAATAAAATAAAAAATAAGAAAAAACAACCAAACAATAGAAAAATTGAAAATGATTACAAATTATTTTTGAATAAATATTCTTATATTTATTTTAAATTAATAAAAAAATTATTTATCTAATGACAAATATTTAATATATTTCTAATGATAATATTTTTAATAACTAATTTTTTAAATTGTTGTTATATTTTGAGGTTCCGGGTTCAAATATCATAAATATCAAGGGTTTGAACATTTAATATCAAGATACTATATTGTACTTACCTTATAAATTAGTACCAAGTCGATTAATTAATGTATTTGTAATGAACCCTAAACCTTAAACCTTAAACCCTAAGCCCTAAGCCTTAAACCATAATCCTTAATCCCTAAGCCCTTAATCCGATTATGTGATAAGGGTTAAATTATGCACATGAAGGTAACATATAAATTATACAAAATGAAGTTATGTTTCGTTTCTCGATGATACGCTATTAGTGGGGGAAATTTGGTAATGAAAACCATGAGAAGCACATCGTTTCGACAAACAAATTTGTTAAGGAAAGTAATCCAATTCTAGGTAAATCCAAACGAAAACTCGATGAACACACAGATTGAACTAACATCGAACACATTCACAGATTGAGAAGTTATTAAAGGTGCAATAGAACATACGTTAAATGGAATGTAAGCATGTATGCCATTGACAGGACCAACGGTAAAGCCTGTATATCCGACCATTGCTCCATGAACTGCGACGTGAGCAAGTAGGGCGCAGACGCAGTAGAAATTATCCGAAGCGATGCTAGGAATAGCCCGGATCATGTATGTAGGATCTGCAAACCAAATTTCTCAAGTCAAAAATTTTTGCACGTTATTTAAAAGGTTGAATTTAACAGTAAGTACGTAACATGTTAACCTATATATTTTCTCTGAGTCGTTTTTCTATATATTCATATAGTCCACCTCTTCCTTTGAGATAGAGTAAAACAGAAAGTGTTGGAGTTTGGGTGGAAGGAATGGAGAAGAAGCTGATATACAGTGGGGTTTGTCTTTGAAAAATTGTGTGTTGGCAGCATTCATGTGAGCTGAGCTGAGAAAGCAATTGAAAACCAGGTAGGATCGTTATCCGACTTAGATTGCCCACGTCAAGCATTCACTCAACGCCGCTTTTTCCGAGGTTCTGTTATGTTCTGCTGCGCCATAAACTAGTGGCACCCGCATATTGATGTTTCGATTGTTTGGTATCTTTATTATCGAACCAGGATTTGGAAATATTTATATATCGAATTATATAATTATAATCTATAAGAGATATTGGAAGTGTTTGAGTATTATATATAATCTGCAATATAAACGCAATTGTTTTATGATTTCAATTGCGTAATTAGTTTTTGGAAGCAGTCAGCTGGTGGCTGAATGCATTGTCAGTATTCCACATCGTTGAGATACAAAGAGACGACGATAGAATCTTCTTATAAAAAAAGCGGGTTTCTACATTAAAGTTTCGTATCTTTCTTGGCCTTTTACATAAGATCAAGTGTAGAATTTGTTCTTATCAGTTAATTTTGTTACGTGAGCCAATGTTATTAAGATATTAAATTTATCAGAGTAGCTTGGTACTGAGACTCAGGTTCACGAGCGTTCTACTATAGCTTCGAGTTCAAAATTGAACTTCAATTGAGTTTTGAGTTTCAATCTAGCTTAAGTTCGAGCTTGAATCGAGTTCGAGCTTGCATCGAGCTTTAATCCAGCCGTAGTTTCGAGCTTTAATCAAGAGTTCGAGTTTTTTCGAGTTTGAGTCGAGTTTTAATATTATCTTTCGAGTTTGAGTTGAGCTTGAAAATTTTAGGTTCGCGAATTTTCGAGTCGAGTCGAGCTTACATTTAAAGTTTTCGAGTTCTAGTCGAGTTCGGTGATACTCGAGCTCGACTCGACTCGTTTACACCCCTAGATTGAAGGATGTGGATGGAGACAATCCTATGAAAATTTAAAATATTATCATATATATATTTTTTATTTTTTATATGTTTTCTATTAAAGATCTATGTTAGTTCTTTGGAATTTTATAAGATTATACATTTCTAAAATTTTAGAAGTTTACCCTAATATAGATTCATGAGTCCACCACTGACTACTACATATTGTTCACCCCTAATTCTTTTTTATTTTTTGTGGTACGAATGTATTTATGAGTGAAAATAAATCTGAATTATATCATTATCACTATATTTTTTTTTGTTTAATTTCTTTTTCATTCGATTCTTTCTTTTGTGGTTGATTGATGACAGCGATATGTTTGGTCCAATTATTGCACAAGAGTAGACCATAAACAAGTATAATAAAATCAATTGGTTCAAATGTTATGCATATTGATATTATTTTAGTAAGGTTTTTAATTCGAGTTATTATATATACAGAAAATCTCAATGTGGAGAGTTACCCGCTAAGACATCATATGTACATATGAATTGGTTGGTTTAGCCAAATCAAAACCTTAAAATGCTAAGGTAAAAAAAAAACAAGTATAATAAAAAGTGGCTTCAAATCACCAACCTCATCCATTTCCACAACAGCAACGATTGGCACAACAAGCTTTTCAAACAATTACCAAAAGAACAAAACATAAAAGAAAGCTAAAAAAAGGAAGAACAGCAACATCAGCCATTTTTTCTTTTTTATTACAATATCCAATGGATTCAAAGATCAAACCAAATTAAAATTGTCATTTAGATTGAACTTAAAAGTCATTGGACAATGGTGCATGTTCGGAGTGCATGAACACATTTCCATAGATGAGTCCAGCCAAGCCACCGCCGATGAGTGGTCCGACCCAGTAGATCCAAATGCCGCTGAAGTCGCCACTAGCCACTGCAGGTCCGAACGAGCGAGCTGGGTTCATTGACCCACCAGAGAATGGACCGGCAGCCAAGATGTTGGCTCCAACAATGAAGCCAATGGCAATAGGTGCAATGGTGCCTAGTGAACCCTTCTTTGGGTCTGCTGCAGTTGCATACACTGTGTACACTAATGCAAATGTTATGATGATCTCCATCACCACTCCTTGAATCGCCCCGACTCCGGCTCCGACACCGTGGGTTGGAATTGCCTGCAATAAAAACCAATGTACTCGAAACATCAGCCTAGGTTACTCGGATTCGAGTATATAGTTCGATTTTTAATGACGAGGATGTTGTCACTGTTGTTATTTAGGCTTACCAAGCCACCCGTAACTGCCTTGAGTAAGAAGCAAGCAACAATGGATCCAAGGAGTTGTGCAATCCAGTAAAAGATGCCGGTGAGGATGGTGATTTGGCCACCGAGAGCTAACCCGAATGTGACGGCGGGGTTGACATGGCCACCGGAGATGTTGGCACCAATGGCTACTGCAACAAAGAGAGCAAATCCATGGCAAACAGCAATGGCGACTAGACCATCAGGATCTAGGTCTGCATCTGTTGTCACCTTGTCTGCACCAAAACAAAGAAAGCGTTTCAACAAAAGCAACATCATCTATGTTTAGTTAGTGCTATTGTACATGGGGAGGTAGGGTTTTAACTGTAAGCAATGGCGGAGCCAACGCCGGCGAAAACGAAGACCAAAGTCGAGATGAACTCGGCAAGATAGGCCTTTATGGAGCCTAAATTGAACGAATCATCGAAACGACCGAAGGCGATTCCAGTCATGTTTGAATGAAAAAGAGAGCTAAAAGAGTACTATAGGCTCTTTGTAGAGAAGGAAATAGAAAGAAAACAGCTCAACTTCATACAACACTCAAACCCTATTGTTTGATCACATATAAATACTATCAAAGGGTTCCATAATTTTATGTTATTATGGGCTACCTTCACTTTTTCTCGAAATAGTTATCCAAAATTTACCATTATCTTTATTCAAGATAAGATGATTGTACGAATTAATCGAATTAAATTCGAATTTATTCTAATCGTATTCAAATAATATTATATTCATATGCATCCTAGCTGTCATTAACACAGGGTTAAATAGAATTGTCGAGAAGGAAATAATTTATTCGTCCATGTGAGATGTGACCCAACCTCTCCTTTCTTTTCCTTTTTGTGTTTTGTTTGAATGTGTGAAGAAATTATGATAAAGAAAAATAATAATGGAAATGGGAAAGAGGTGATGAGGTTTGGGCCACATAGTGCACCGACCATGTTTCAAATGAAAAATGAAATCAAAATTGTGTGGACAACATTCACTTACTGTTTATTCACATTGAAGATATCATACATAAAAAAAATTTGGTGAGTGTTTTTTTTTTCATTTGAATTATGAATTAAGATGGATAGGAGGAATCTTAGGTAAAATCAGGTCAATAATGCAGACGAAAAAGAATTTTAAAAAATAAAGTAATCGAGAATAATTTTAGGATGTAAACCATTTGTTATAATATACGTGAAATTCGTCATGTGTAAATGAAGAGTTTTATCATATGAAAGTGACGCGTTTTATATAAATTTGATCCATTTTATATGATGAGTTTAGTTTTTAATTTATTTTATAAAACTCATCATCTTCACATGATAAATTTCACATACACTATAACAAATAAAATATATCTCAAAATAAATTTGAGGGTGTTTTATTTTGATAATTAATTATTTCGCCCGCATTATTTGCCTGATTTTACTGGAATCTTAAGCAACTTTCTGGCCCCTTTCTTGGTTTACTTGTGAAAACTTTTCTCATAACACACGCCTTTATATATATATATATTTGTTCGTACTTAAGATATTAAAGGAGAATAATATTTCTTTTAATTATTAAATTATTTGATGAGTTCACTTTACTCTTTTAATTTAGGATTAATTTTATGTATTATCATATAATTAGATAATAATATATTATTTTAAAATTTTAAGATTAATTTTTTTAATAATATATCTTATATCTTTTATGTAATTCATTTATGTATCTGCATCAAGTATCCACCCTTTATTTTAATTGCATGTTTAAGCCATAAAAGGTGGGATTTGAACTCCATTATTTTTTATTCATTTTGTCCTTTCAAGACAGTGGATAACGTTAATTAAGAATTCTAATCTCAAATATTATACTTGCATTATTTTTATATATCATACATTTTCAGTCAATTAAATTTAACTCCATAAATATTACCAGAAATGTAACATATAAGAGGATATTGAATCATATATGTTTAATTATTAACCGATAATCTTTGTGATTAGTGGCTGCAGCCGATATTCATTGTTTTTTTTATTATAACATATTTTTATTTTTTCCTTGTTTTTTATTTTTGATAATTATGTTTTTAAGACATTTATCTTCTGTCTTTATAACACATTTTTTATGTCTTTATGAAACGTTTTGGTTGTTTGACTATTGTTTTCGTTTATCATTTTTTTAGGGTTGAATTTAACATCATCACGACTGATCAAGATGACGCTTTTTATTATCATGCCGATCTTCCCTGCTTTGGACACTCGGATTGAATTTGGATACACGATTTACGTTCGTGGATAGTATTTTTACTTCGCTCGATTCTAATTTGTGGTTTGTCGGTGGTCTTTCAATAGTTTTATCATCTTTTGTGGTTTATTTGTCGATACGATCAGATCTGTTAGTATCTACCTTTTGTTCTAGGTTTTTTTTTGTTAATTTACGGTTGTGGTTGTAAATATTCATTGTAATTTAAATATTTTGTATTTTTAATAAAATTAGTGACTTATATAAAAAATATTAACCGATAATCAATTAGTTTAGTAAGATGAGACATTGTATTCCTTAAATAAGGTCAGGAGTTTGAATCATTGCGTTATGAATGGAGAAAATTAATTTCAAACGGTCACCGCATAATAGTTTTCTACAGTAGTCAATCTGGATTAATTAATTAACAGATAAAAATATATATACCTATTCATTTAAATATTAAATATCTTTAAGTTCTAAAATAAGAAATAATTGAAATAATTTTGATATATATATATATATATATATATATATATATATATAACAGTACATTCCTAAGATGATCATATATTTATATTAAAAGTTTTTATAGGAATAGAGGGTAAATCACATTATTTGAAATCAACTAAGAAAAAATGTATACCATAAATTCATAAATTAAATAATATATTTGATCAATTATTAAGTTTTATTTTATTAAGAAATAAAATTTTCAACATTTTAATTTTCTAATTGAATTGGTAATTTTCTTGAACTTTCTCTAAATACAAAAAATCAACAAAAAGTGGTTGAATATGATAAGTGGATCATGTTGAAAATATTAAATTGATTACATTTTTATTAAGAAAACAAAACATTCAAATTATTATATTTAATTTTTATCTAATTTTTTTAAAATAATATAAAATAAATTATTAAAAAATTTAATCCTTTAAAAAAGAATTAAAAATTTAAAATAATAAAATAAAAATTTTACATAAATCAAGATTTTTTATTGTTGATAACCCCATTATGTTGGTGGTTGGATAGAAATGACACCCCTAAAGTTTAGATCATGTCCCATTCTCCCAATTAAATTCCATAATTATTCTTTTATTGATATAGCAAAAAGTTCTGTAATATAAAATCAGCACTAAAAAAATAATATTTATCTTTTAGTTTATCATATCACACAAATTAATTTATATTATTGTTTTTAAAAATAATATTTAATAACTGTGAAATTCGAATTTAATAAAATTCGTAATAGATTCTTTGGAATAGACACAATAGATTGATTTTTAATTCAGAGTTCCGAAAAACAAACAATATTTTGAACGAGACTCTTCGGCTCCAAGCATAAGCACAGCAGGCGATAGAAAATAATGATGGTCGGATGGACCAGCAACGAGCTCGGGCAAATCGCCAAATCTCATGGCAACCACCTCCATACGGATGGTGCAAAATAAACACGGACGGGGCTCGTCGGTCGAATACGGGTTCAGCAGTTTGTGGGGGAGTAATAAGGGATGACTATGGACACTGGATTGTGGGTTTCACAAGAGCTATTGGCCTCTGTTATGTACTTGACGCGGAATTGTGGAGAGTCTACGAGGGTCTTTAATTAACTTGAAATCGAGAGGACAAAAATGTTATCGTTGAAGTGAATAGTAAAGATAATGATTATAGAAATTGAATTTTTGGATAAAGATTGATTAGGAAATGAGATGATATTTAAATGATTGCTTAATGTCACATATTTTATACAATTTAATAACATGTTAAAATATGACATATATGGTGAATGCTTACTGGAGTTAAATGTAGTTTATATAAGAATGGATGATACTACATAAGCTTAAGTTCATATGATGATGAATGTTTTAGATTTATAAGATTGATGTATGAATGGGTGAAACTATGTATGTGGTAAAAGGGAATGTTGATTGTCTTAGAGGTTATGGGTTTGAGCAGTGTGTGCGTGTTTTCAATAAGATAAGAAATATGAAGTGGTTTTGGAAGGTTTCTAAACATGGTTTATATTGCTTGTGAGATACAGTGTGTTGGTGAGTGATTGAACATATTTACTAGGTAAAATTAATAAAATAATGCATTTGGTATCAATATTATACTGGAAGAATCGACACCATAGATTAATATTCAAACGTCAAATATTAAATTGATATTGATACCTAGCATGAGTATTGATATTGTCTATACTGATATCGATATCGATCCTTAGTATTAATATTGAATTAAGGCTCAATGTTGAAGGGTATCGTTACTAGGGTTTAGGTATCGGTACTTTACAAATAGTGTCGATACTGAAAATTTTAAATTGATAATTTATTCAAATTAGTCCTAATTGTATGTTTAAGATTTGTTATGATCATTAAATAGTAAAATAATATGAATTAAGATTATAAGTAATTTCTAACATTCCTAATGGATTTTCGGTTGATAAAAAGTTAATTTCATTAAATTATTAAGAATTACATTTAGGTCTCTAAACTTTTATAAAATTTCAATTTGATCTACATTTGTGATATAGCTATGAAACGAGTTAATAGTGAATGATAAGCCTTTATGACCAGTAGTGTGATGTCAAATGTGTGTTAATATATGAGTTTGAATGTTATGATTGAACTTTATCGTTTGCTTCCTACTGATGTTATAAGTAGTAAAATGATCTCCAAGAACTTTTAGGAGTACATTAGCTTGATTAATGACTCAATTGGATAATTGGTAATAAACAATTGAATTTAAAATGATTTATAAGATAATACCTTAATTTTTGAATAATTATGCTTTAGTTCCTATATTTTAAAAAGTTTCAAATTGGTCCTTAGTCAAGATAACACCCTGAAAATGATTAATAATTGATGATAATCCTTGGTATAAACTATAAAGATGATTTATGTCAAAGCATGTTCAATGTGTGTTTTTTGTGAATATGATTTATGTTCTCTTCTGATATGGTTTTCATCTAAATCGGATTGAGGATGTTACAGTCGTCCACTTCAAAATTCAGCTATATAATATTTGAAGAATTTTGTTAACCTCAAGAGATGACATCCATTTTGACAATTACACTATTAAGGTGCTTTTATTTCTAATACAATGATTCTTTTACGACACATTTAACTTGCGAATTATTTTTTATTAATTCAATTTAATTATTCAATCAGTACTAACGATATGTTTTACAATAGTATTATTTCTAACATGATAAATTATTGAAAAATGAGTGAGGTTTATCCTAAGTCCAATTCTCTCCTCTTTTTTTCTTCTATTTTAAAAATCCCAATCCTCATTTCAATTCTCCACTTCTTTTTTAGGTGATAATTTCTTGAGTGATTTATGTTAAACTACAGTCAATTTTTAATGGAAAAGGAAACATATGAATAGTCAATGAACATTTTGTAACTTTTAATAGTCAGACACTCAACAAAGAATCACTCTATAATCGAACACCATTTGTGTACATTTCAATGCTCCCATCCAAAGACACATCTGTATGTTTTTAGGAATTTGGGTGATCCCACAACAACTCCAAATAATGTAGCTCTGCCAACCAGAGTTTACTTTTTTTTCATTATTAAGTGATGTCCACTAGTATTTTATACATCTGTCTCATCTTTATATACTCTATTATATTTTAGGGTAAACAACACATTTAGTATCTAAACTATCAATTTTGGTCCGTTTTAGTATTTAAACTTTCAAAAACAAATTTCAAAATCATGCCTAACATTTAGTGTTTATTTCATTTTAGTACTCCGCTCTTAAAAACTTAGTGGAACAATTACAACTTGGCATTTTTAATGGGTAAATTACATCATTCATCACTCAACTATCTTTTCACTTCTATTTTGGTCATTGAAGTTTAATTTTTTTAATATAATTACTTAACTTTCAAATAACTCCTAATTTAATCACTCTAACTTTCAAATTTAATTTTTTTATTTTTAATTATATATTAATAAAATAATAAAAATATCATGTCACAAAATATTATTAATAGAATAAATTAGAGTGATTAAAACATGAGCAATTTAAAAATTGAGTAGTTAAATTGAAAATTTTTAACTTTAATGTCCAAAATAGGAGTGAGAAGATTGTTAAGTGATGAATGATGTAATTTACTCATAAAAAAGTGTCACATGTAAAAGTTTAACGATGTGGTACTAAAATGAAACAATAACTAAACGTTAGGTGTAATTTTTAAAAATTGAAAGTTTAGGTACTTAAACGGATCAAAATTGATAGTTTAGGTATTAAATGTGTAGTTTACCCTATATTTTAATCGTATTTAAAGTATTTCATATTTACATAAATCTAACCATTAATATCATAAGAAATCTTTTTTTAATAATCTGAGGTGATTACAATGTAGTATTTATTCATAATTTTTTTAAACATTAACAACATATACACACTTTACAAAAGTAACAGCTATAAACCAAAACCTCAAGAAAAATAATACTCTCTTTAACCACTGAAGCCACTTAATGAATTCTAATATCATATAAATTTTAAAAATGAATATTTGAATTTCTTTTATGTTTAATATTATCGCATGCTATACTTTGATGATTGAGAATTAGTGATAATTAAGGCAGTTGTTGGGCCATGGAACCAGGGAAGATATTCCTACAACGCCCTGCTCACTGTCCAAACAAATGGGGCCTTGCCTGCTAAATGCAAAATTCTATGGACCCCTCCCAATAAATCTTCACATCCCTTTTTTAAACTAGGGTACAATAACTCATATTATCCTATTAGGGGTGTTTATCGAACGAGTTAATTGCAAGTTAGATAATGTTTGACTCGTGCTCGTTAAAAAAATTGTTGCTCGTTAAAAAAAGTTGCTCGAATTGATTCGTTACTCGTGAAGCTCATTAAAATTTTACTTGGCTGGTGCTCATTAAAAAAAGCTTGTTGCTCGTTAAGCTCACAAGATTTTTGGGTTGAGTAATTAAGGTTTGATTTTTGATGTAGTAAATTAATTATTCATTATTAATAATTTAATTTTTTTTATTTTTTATTAGAAAATTAATAGATCAATCATACCCTCATTAAGGAATTTAAGACCATTGCCAGCTGTCATTTTATTCACATAATGGGTATGAAACCGAGGGTATTTAGTGAATTTCCAAGAGCATTAAACCCTAGAAGTTCCTACTATAAATATCCCATTATACCTCTTAAAAAAGAAGAGAAAATAAAGAGAAAAATATACCCTAAAAAGAGGTTTAGAGTAAGCGGTTGCAACAATTCACTTTTTCTACCGTCCCCACTCGACCGTTGGTGCCCTCCATAGCCGGGCTTCGCCGGAGCGGTGGCCAGGCTCTCGAGAGAGGCTGGCCGCTAGAGCATTCATGGTTGTGGTCTAATGTCATGGCATAGCTCTATTTTGGGAGTTTTTCTTCCTTTTGTTCTTTATTTCCATATCAATTAAGGGCTTGTACTTAAAGATTAAGTTTTGGGATGATATTTACCACACCATAAACTATTTTATTTGGTGTTGGTTGATGCTTGGATGATATTTTATTCGATTTATAATGAATAATTAAGTTTGTTTATGCTAAGTGTTATTTTGTTCACTATTTTAATATTTTTTCTTGACACTGTAAGAGTTTTTGAGAGATTGCCTGGTGCCTACACAAAAAAATCCAAGTCACTGTAAGAGCTTTTGAGAGATTGCCATTTTTCTAGGAGTTGATACCTAATATTGAGAAAGTTAGGTTAGATCTAAGTGAATAAGGGAACTAATCCGGGATGGTGACTTTTTAATCTACCTTGGAGATAAGGAGAGGGTTTCATTGAATTAAAAAGGGTAAATACTTGAGTAAGATAGACTAAAAGCTACAGTTTACGCTGAGGGGTATTACCGCCAGTTTGACAAACCAAGGGCTGTAGTTCACGCTGAGTAGTATTGTCGTAACAAAAGTTCTAGGAACACTCTAGTAAATCCTTTTGGGCAACTTATGTATAGCATACTAAATCATCCTAGACATAGAATAAATTCTCATTGTAGCAAATCCAACTCAAGTGCTCTGTTAGAAGTCTAATTGTGTGAGATTTTTCATATTATATTAAACTAAACATTTTCATTTTCCTTTACAACTTTTATTTGTTTACTTTGCATATTTTTATTGCCTTGATCATACTTTTTTCTCACTTTACTTTACAATTTTTCTCACCTCGACAATGCTTTTCCATATGTTCATATCATTTGATACTACTTGTTTTTTCTTTTCAGACAATAATCTTATGACTAATTAGCGACACTTAGTTCTAGCTGTAGCAAACATAAAAAATTCCCACCAATTCATGTGGAGATGATAACTCATTCACTACAATATTACTTGCATCGATTGTGTATACCTGCACATATTTGCATGGCACAATATACACATTTACACGCGATCAAGTTTTGTCGCCGTTGCCAGGGATTAACAACTGGAGGGATTTTGATAATTTATATCATAACAACTTTTATTTTCTGGTCATTTTTAGTTAGTTTTATGTGTTTGTCTTTTCTTATTTTCATTTCTAGTTTTATGTCATTGCATAACCAGGAGATCTGCTGACGGACCATTAGTACCATTCGAACATGAGATCGAGTGATTGTTTAGACAAAGGAAACACATTCAACGTGCCAGAGGCTACATGAATCGAATGTAGTTTCAAGATGATAACCCTATAAAAGATCAGACATATCCCAACATCGCATCGAATAATATTCCCCAAAATACTGCAAGACCACGAGCGATACAAGATCACTTAAATCCTATTCTCGATGATCTCAACCCTAGAATTGTTGCACCGAAATACAGACAACCCACTTTGAACTCAAACCGGTGATGTTCAACATGCTCAATTCTATCGGTCAATTTGGAGGCTTGCCTAATGAGGATGCTAGACAGTATGTACGTGCTTTCCTTGAAGTGTGTGACTCATTTAGGCAACAAGTTGTGCACGAGGATGTGCTGAAACTAAAATTATTCCCTTACTCTTTGCACGACCGAGCGAGAGTTTGGCTTAGTGGAGTCCCATATGGTTCAATGGAATCTTGGGCTTACTTATGCAAAAATTTATGCTTTAATATAACCTGCACAATAGGAACACCCAGCTCTGCAATGACATTGCAAGTTTTCACCAAGGTAATGATGAATCTATGTATGAGTAATGGGACATATATAAAAGTTTGCTTTGCAAGTGCATAAATCATAGATTCCACGATTGGACCCAAGTCGTCATGTTCTATAATGGCGTCAATGCACCTAATCGCATGATGTTGGATGGCTCGGTAAATGACACTCTGCTTGACAAATCACCCGAGGAAGCCTTTGATATCATCGATAGGATAACCAACAACGATTATCAATTCTCATCTACAAGGCTTGGAACCGGCAAAAAAGTGTCTGGGGTATATAAACTTAACGGTAAGGATTCAGTTTCTGCCCAACTTTATGCTATAACAAATATGTTGAAAAATTGCAGTGTTCTGGCGAGGTGAAAAAAGTTAAGGCAACTAGCTCAACATTTATTCTTTGTCACGACAACCATCATAAGAGTGAATGCCTAGAAAAACATGAGTCCATCAATTTCGTGGGCAATTTTAAAAACAACCCCTACTCTAATACATACAATCCTGGATGGCGACAACACCCAAATTTTTCTTGGGGTAATCAAGCGAACAACAAAAACTATGCATGCAACATTAATAGACCACAACCAAAATATTTTTGAACATTCAAGCTTTTAGCATCCACTGATGCATTGGAAAAATAATAACAAGGGTTATGCATCTTCCTCAAATTCTAACTCCCTCGAAGCTTCACTACAAGAATTTATGGCCTCAACAAAAAAGATTTCATGGTTTCAACAAAGATCTTGATATATGAACACTCATCGATAATCAAGAATCAAGGTGTTTTGTTATAAAACCAAGCAACACTATTACAATGCCATAGTTCATTATTGAGAGCGTTAGAGAATAAAGTGGGCCAAATTGCCACCGCACTACATTCTCTTCTGCAAGGAAGTCTCCCTAGTGATATTAAAGTAAGCCTCATAGAAAGGAGCAATACAGTGTACTCACGCTAAGGAGTAGAACCCAAATGAATCTGGAAGATAGTTTGGGGGAACATGCTAAACAAGAAAATTTGCCTTGAGGGAAAGAAAAAGACAAGGGTTCAACAAGTCATCATATTTATGGTGAGAAATTTATTGCAAAGGCAAAGGTCTCACCCCCACATGCGGTAGATGAAGTCAGACCTCATCGCCTTTCCCTCAATGGTTGAAGAAGTATAATGATGATATCCAGTTCAGAAAGTTTGTTGATTTCCTTGACCAGCTGTATATCAATATTCCACTGCTCGAACCCATTGATCATATGCCTTCATACTCTAAATTCTTGAGGACATTGTCACGAAAAAGAGAAATGTGGAAAGAATAAAAAATGATGCCACAATGATAGAATATTGTTCGACATTGAGTAAACTTTCGCCCATGCAAAAAGATCCTGGCAACCTTGTTATACCATGTTCCATCGGTGACAACTATGTTGGGAGAGCCCTTTGCGACTTAGGGTCAAGTGTAAAGTTGATGCCCAAGTCTATATTTTTGAAACTTGGAATGGGTAATGCTAGACCAACCACCATGATTTTGTAAATGGATGATCGATCACATGTTCATCCCGAGGGAAGAATTGAAGATGTAATCATTCTTTCCATTAGATTTCCTTATTTTAGATTGTGAGATCGACAAAAATGCACCTATTATTCTTAGGCATCCCTTCTTATATATAGGGCGCATTCTAATAGATTGTGATAAGCGAGAGTTCATGATTATGGTCGATGATCAAAGCGTCACTATCAATATCTTCAACACTCTTAAATATGTTGTTGATTATGAAGAATGCCATTGCACTGGAGACATGGAGTCAAATAAGGAAGAGGGGACAAATATCTTTTTCCACAACAAATTTTTACATCTAGAGGAGTATGATACTCTGTTCCAAGATAATAATTCTCAGGAGGAGGAGTGTAAATATTTTTGCCACGACTATATTTTGCAGTCAGAGGGACATAATAATTTTGGCCCAAGTGAATTTTTTTAGAATGAGGCATACAAAAATATTTACCTAGGCAATTTTTTTTTCGATTGAGGCAAATGAAAGATTTGTTGAAGATAAAGAAAATGCAAGTCCGAGGATTATTCATTGGAGGAAGAACAATCTAGATTACTTCAATGTAGACTAGGTATGAGATTTGAACCCCTTATCTTTAATGAATTTATTCCTCAAAATTCTTCGCAGCAGCATGCACCTACCTTAGAATTTAAACCTTTGCCATTATATTTTAAATATGCTTATCTAGGTAGTGATGATATTTTACCAGTTATAATTTCTGTTAGTCTAACCCCCGAGCAAGAGGGTAGTTTTTGAATGTTTTATCACAACCCAAAAAAAATCTCGGGTGGAATATGGCAGACTTGATGGGAATCAACTGTATCATTTGCATATACAAGATCCATTTAGATGATTGCCATAACAATTCTGTGGAACCCCAAAGGGTACTTAATCTAATAATGAAAAAACTAGTGATGAAGGAAATAATTAAATAGCTCGATGATAGGGTGATCTATCCCATATTCGATAACTCTTGGGTTAGTCCAATTTAATGCGTGCCGAAGAAGGGCTGCGTGACCGTGGTAAAGAACGAGAATGATGAGCTTTTGACTACACAAACCGTCACAGGATGACTAATTTGTATGGATTATAGAAGGCTCAACAAGGCGACAAAGAAATACCATTTTCCTTTCCATTCATCGATCAAATGCTTGATCAGTTAACAGGCAAGTCATTTTACTATTTTCTTGACGGATATTTTGGGTATAATCAGATCACCATAGCACTAGAAGATCAAGAGAAGACCACCTTCACCTTCCCATATGACACCTATGCCTTTAGGAGGATGTCGTTTGGACTATGTAATGCCTCGACAACTTTTCAGAGGTACATGGTAGCCATTTTCTCATGGTAAAGGACTTCTTAGAAATATTCATGGATGATTTTTCCATCTCAGGCGATGAATTTGACCGATGCCTCAGTAATTTATCTAAAGTGTTGAAGCGATGTGAGGAGTCCAACCTTGTACTAAACTGGGAAAAATTCATTTTGTGGTGACATAAGGAATTGTGTTAGGACACAAAAATTCTTGTCAGGGCATAAAGGTTGATAAAGCCAAGGTGGAAGTAGTTGAGAATATGCCTCTATCCACCAATGTGAAGGGCATAAGAAGTTTTTTAGGGCATCGAGGATTTTACAGGTGTTTCATAAAGGATTTTTCAAAGATTTCAAAGCCATCATGTCTTCTGTTATAGCAAAATCAGCCGTTCATGTTCAATGAGAAATGTCACAATGTATTCACGGACCTTAAGAAAAAACTTACTTCGGCACCAATTATTTTTCCACCTGATTGGGACTCCCCGTTCGAGTTGATATGTGATGCAAGTAACTACACTGTAGGGGCAATGCTCGGGAAAGGAAAAATTAAAATATTTCATGTTATTTATTATGCCATCTATACCCTAAATGATGTACAACTTAATTATACCACCATTGAAAAAGAATTACTTACCGTAGTATTTGCTTTTGATAAATTTAGGGCATACCTTATAGGCACTAAGGTCATTGTTCACACTGATCACTCATCCATTAAATACCTAGTGAATAAAAAGGATGCCGAGCCTAGGCTTATTAGATGAATACTATTGCTGCAAGAATTTGATTTAGAGGTGAAAAATAAGAATGGTACCGAGAACCAAGTAGCAGATCACTTGTCTAGGCTAGAGAAAAAAACATTTCCCTGACGTGAAAGAAATTAAGGATGAATTCTTTAACGAGAAAATTTTATTTTTCGTGGTAGTGCCATGGTATGGTGATATAGTTAACTTTCTTGTTAGTGGTATTATGCCTCCAGATTTATCTAGCCATGGCCAAAAAAGTTTAGACATTATGTACACTGCTATTTTTGAGATGAACCATTCTTATTTAAACAATATGGTGACCAAATAATACAGAGGCGAGTCCCCGAAGAAGAACACACGAGATTATTTTTCATTGTCATACATCCCCATGTGGAGGGAACTTTGGTGGGATGAGGATGCTACAAATGTCCTCCAATCTAGTTTCTATCGGCCTACCTTATTGAAGGATGCACATAATTTCTATAAGTCATGTGACTATTTCCAATGTACTGGAATTTATTGAAGAGAAATTAGATGCCATGGAAAAATATTTTGGAGGTTGAACTCTTTAATGTATAGGGGATTGATTTTATGGGACCCTTCCCATCATCCTCTGGTAATCTATTCATACTCTTGACGGTGTACTATGTTTCCAAATGGGTTGAAGCCATGGAAACAACGCGCAATGACGCCAAGACTATACTAAAATTCTTGCACAAAAATATATTCACTTGTTTTGGAGCACCACGAGCAATTATCAGCGATGAATGCACTCACTTTGACAATTAATTAATTGCCAAGGCGTTACAAAGATACGGGGTGCACCATAAAATGACCATGTCATACCATCCCCAGACAAATGGGCATGATAAGGTCTCCAACCAAGAGATCAAGCAAATCCTTGTGAAGGTGGTCAACGCAAAATGGAAAGATTGGTCACCAAATCTCGATGAGGATCTTTAGACTTACCGCACATCATTTAAAATATCACTAGGGATGTCTCTATTCAAGTTGTTTTATGGAAAGCATGTCATTTGCCCGTGGAATTAGAAAACAAGGCATTTTGGATCATTAAGAAGCTTAATATGGATGTGCAACTTACTAGAAAAAGTGATTGTTAAAGCTAAACGAGATGGACGAATTTAGAGCTCAGGCGTACGAGAATATCCATCTTTACAAAGAAAAGACGAAGAAGTGGCACGACAGAAAATTTTTTCCTCGACAATTTTTTCATGGCAAAAAAGTATTGCTCTATAATTCAATGCTCAAGTTGTTTCCAGGCAAGCTGAAGTCCATATGGTTGGGACCTGTCATATTGCATCAAGTGCATAGCAACGACACAATTGGAATCACTAACTTGGATAATAGGACAAATTTTAAGGTGAATGGGAAACGACTGAAGGCATACAATGGAGCACCAATCCTGCATGATAATCGACGTCACTACTCCACGACACCTAAGAATTTCTTCTTCCCTGAACAAATTTTATTGCCTAGGCAACATAATTTGTATTTTGTACATAAATAATTTTTCTTTATCTTATTCTACACGAGTGTTTTATTCTTATCTTATTCTCTAATATTGTCTTTTTTTAATGGTCTTTTTACACATGGCAACATAGGGCTAAAACTCATACATGGAGGGAAGCAAAACCCTAATAAAATTACTTGGGCGATACTTTCAAGAGGGAAAAATCTTTTCCCTTAATATTTTATTCCTTTTTTATCCCATCAAAAGTCTTTTTCATTTATTCCCTATCTCGCTTTTTTACTTTTCCTTTATTAACACCCAGAAAAACGCCCATTAACCTACAATTTTCTCTAAAACTGCATACTTTACTCTTCTCTCTCACCGTCTATCTTTAATTCATACTCATACTCGTTTTCATATTTTATTTTTCCTTTGATTTTTCATCTTTCCCTAAACCCCCCATAGTTTCCGTCCAAAATCCTTGCTCTCTCCATTAAACTTTTCATCAAGATAACATGGCTCGATCCAAGTCAAACCATGGTGCTTCTACCTCGTCCGCCACCGTAATAAACTTTCAGCACTTCCAAAGTGCTGAGGTCGAGAAAAAGTTTAAGGTATTCCAACAATACCAAGTCTACTTGGAAGATGACTTTGTATTCCCTAAGGCCGACGAGGAACCTTTCGGGCCTGAGGTGATGGACATCATCCAACAACACAACTGGGAGAAGTTTGCCCGACACCCAAAGGTGGTGGCGTCAGTGCTGGTCAAGGAGTTCTATGTGCATATGGGAAACCCTTCCCAACACTCTATTTATGTTCGAGAGAAGTTCATCCGGTTCACTTTTCTGCCATCATATGCTATTTTAAACTCAACAAAGTTGAGAACCACCATAAGAAATTCAAAGACTTATACTTTGGCTAGCCAAAATTTGAAGAAAACTCCCCGAACGGGAAGCGTGTCGATCGTCACATCCATCATCTACGGGCGATCGATTAATGTGGGCGAAATTATCTTCAAATAAGTCCATTAGTGTGCCAAACGGGTGAAAGTTAACTTACTTTTTCTAAATCTAATTACGGCTCTCTGTTGGAAGAAGAAGGTCCCTGAGGAGCCCTTCGACGAGTTCATCAAATCTAAGGAGGGCATCACCAAGAAGAAGGTGCATGAAGTAATGAGTTTCGTTGATAATGCTCCGAGTGAAGGACTAGAACGTGGTGCAAAATCTATTGCCGTGGCAAGAATGACGACTGTGGTCACTACCACTTGAGAAACAAGGGAGCGGCTAGAACACTTGGAAGGTCACATGCAGACCTTCTTTAATTATGTCAAGACAAGAGATGCACAAATGAACATCTTCTTTAAGGAACAATTACCAGTTACCAATGAAGATCTATCACATTTTCCTACGGAAATATTGCAGAAATCAGTACCCATAGGCGATAGAACATTTTTCGGCTCGACATAAAATGTTCAGCCTGATTCCCCAATTGAAGTAACCCTTCTCACTACACATGCCTCTTACATCCATGAAAAAGGCCAAGGCCAGACAGATGAGTACCTCAACTCAACCTCTTTTTCCTCAGAGCACACTCAGGAAATTTCGTCAAATTTTTTTGAAGCCACAGGCTTTGTTTCAACCACAATTTTTGATGAACCAATTGATGAACAACCAACCACTGAGCAAGCCCCTGAACAACCACCAAATTTGAACAACAAATCGGTTATTGAAACCGAAGCTAGCCAGCCCTTACACGCACCTACTGAGACTTCCCCAACTGAAGAGATGCCACCACAAATAGTCCTCTCAAGATCCAGTGTCATCTTAACTGCTCAGCTGGTCGTATTGCTATGCCATCTCCATCATCGCTCCTATCTAAAGAAACAAGATCTGTCAACCCTTCTACTCTCAAAAAGTGCCAAATCCAAGCATCCAACATAACTACCCCACTACAATAAGATATCACTTTACATTTGCATAACATTTTTGAATAATTACTTTACCTTTTTCATGCATTGAGGATAATGCATCTCTCAAGTTTGGGGAAGGTGTTGTGCTTCACACTTAGTTAATTGCATTGATAATAATTGGTAGAATTTTTTTGTCATCGCATGAGTTATGTTAGGATAGTTGTTCGGAATAAGTTGAGGATACCCGATGATGAAAGAAAATTCTTATTGTGTATGCCATAATTATTTTACATGACTGTTGAAGGTTAGAACCTACCTTAGGACTTGACTATTTGTGATCCTGTTAACATGATTGTATGTTTTCTCTACTTAAGGTACTTAGAAATTTTTTAGGAAAGAACTTTTTGCGCATCGTGGCATTAAATGATTGAAAAGATTAAGTTGAACTCCTTAGTGTTTTGAATTATGTTGAATTATAAATAAATGCCTTGGCATAACTGTAGAGGGACACTTCTGTGTGCATCGGCATGACCTAGAAACGCCCTTAAATAAATGGTTGCCTCAACACATGAGTGAATAAAAGCAGTCACAGGATTACTTTACTTGACTAGATCAAGGGTGGAAGGTATGCTCCCTTTCACCTAGAGTGTGGGACGGTAGGTGTGATGAGTTGACTCCCCTTGAAGTAATGTTGATAAAAAATATTTAAAGTTACATATTGAATAAATAGGAGTGAAACTGTGCTTAATGAATAATTTAATGCCTTGGCAAAACAGAAGAACTTACTTAGAATTTTTCTAATTTCATTAAGCATAAACTAGATACAATCACACACACACACTGTCAAAGAGTATTGACCTAGGGAAGAGTACTTGACTTCTTATTCAATCTAGCATGTTGAGGCCAAACTTATTGTTGAGGGCTGAAATTTTAAACCACTTGATTATCCTAATTTATACTTTGCCATGACACTTTATTTTTCTACTGCTTATTATCCATTGCTTGAGGACAAGAAATGGCTTAAGTTTGGGGGTATGATAACTCCGTAAAAAGACTATGTTATATGTATTTTTTACTTAAGTTATTGAGCGTCTAAAAGCCATTGATTTAGAATTTTAGTTGTATTAAGTTGCATTTAGGACATATGTGCATATGGTGGATAAGTTTTGCCAAGGAAAAGTTTATTTGACTAATCTGATGCTACTGACGAGAAAGGTTATTTGTTGGTTGTGATGATGCAGGAAATGACTAAGGAAAATTCATTTGCTGAGACAAATTAATTTGCTAGGGCCAGTGGAACATAAGAAGACGACAGTGAGAACAAATTTTCTTCATAATGCAACTTTTATCTTGCAAGTCTGACGTAGCACAAGACGAAACTGCTGAAGTCACTTGGCCAGTTGTCCAATCTACCTCACGTTCAATCATGCCTTCATCAATGAATTTAACACCATTGTCAGCGGTTGTTTTATTCACATAATGAGTATGAAATCGAGGGTATTTAGGGAATTTCTAAGGGTACTAAACCCTAGAAATTCCCATTATAAATATCTCATTATACCTCTTAAAAAGAAGAGAGAGTAGAGAGGATAGTATACCCTAAAAAGAGGCTTAGAGTAAGCGATTGTAGTAATTCACTTTTTCTACTGTCCCCGCTCGACCTTTCTTGATGCCCTCCATAGTCGGACTTCGTTGTAGCGGCGATCAGGCCCTCAAGAGAGGCTAGCCACTGGAGCAATCATGGTGGTGGTCTAATGTCACGAAAGGGCTATGTTTTGGGAGTTTTTTTTACTTTTGTTCTTTATTTCCATATCAATTAAGGACTTGTACTTAAAGATTAAGTTTTAGGATGATATTTACCACACCATAAACTGTTTTATTTGGTGTTGGTTGATGTTTGAATGATATTTTATTCAATTATTAATGAATGATTAAGTTTGCTTATGCTAAGTGTTGTTTTGTTCACTGTTTTAATCTTTTACCTTGACACTATAAGAGCTTTTGATAGATTGCCTGGTGCCACGGTAAAACAATCCTAGTCACTGTAAGAGCTTTTGAGAGATTGCCATTTTTTTAGGAGTTGATACTTAATATCGAGAGAGTTAGGTTAGATATACATGAACAAGGGAACTAATCTGGGATGGTGAGGTTGTAATATGCCTTAGATATAAGGATATGGTTTCATTCGACTTAAAAGGGTAAATGCTTGAGTAAGATAGGCTAAAAGCTACAATTTATGCTGAGAAATATTGCCGCAGTAACAGTTTGACAAACCAAGGGCTGTAGCTCACGCTGAGTAGTATTGTCGTAGCAAAAGTTCTAGGAACACTCTAGTAAATCCTGTCGGGAGCATAGGCATAGCATGCTAAATCATCCTAAACGTAGAAAAAGTTCTCGCCGTAGCAAATCCAACTCAAGTACTCCTTAGAAGTCTGATTATGTAAGGTTTTTCATATTATATTAAACTCAACATTTTTATTTGCCTTGACAACTTTTATTTATTTACCTTTGCATATTGTTATTGCCTCGACCAAACTTTTCTACTCACTTTACTATACAATTTTTCTCACCTCGACAATATTTTGCCATCTGTTCATCTCATTTGATACTGTTTGCTTTTCTTTTTAGACAAGAATCTTAGGACTAATTAGTGAAACTTAGTTTGAGTGTTAGCAAATATAAAAAATTCTCACCAATCCTTGTGGAGATGATAACTCATTCACTACTATATTACTTGCATCGATTGTTATACTTACACAGATTTACGTGCCATAAAACACATATTTACACGCGATTAGAAACTACCTCTGAATGACTCAATTTACTCCCATAACAACCCAAACGATTAGAATTGATAGAGGGAGTATAAAAACAATATTTCATGTCATATGCAAAGACAAAAGATAAAAAAGAAAGTCAAAAGCAATAATTTGAGCCAAAATCATGTCAACATTCTTTAACATTCATTTTGCTTTCAAAGAACACTTTTTGTACTCATTTGTATTTATTTCAAGTGTTCTTATTTGTTCTTGAATTGTGAAAACACATTCCTAGTGAGGTTTTTATAAGTTAGCAATTTGTAATTTTCTCTTTGAGAGAGTGTCTCAAGAATTTGGGGTATAATTCTTGAGGGAGTTGTAAGGTTACACCTTATCCTCAAAGGTAGCTACAAATGAGTGAATTTATGAAAATCCTTAGTGTAGATAGGTAAGGTAGTTATAAAGTAAAACCAATATAAATTATTGTATTCAATTTTTATATTTTCTCTTCAAGCTTCCACAAAAAAATTATTTTCCAATTCACTCCTTCTTCACTATTTCATCCATTTGATTGACTCAACAATTCGTATCAAAGCTAGACTCATTGGAAGGTTTAACCATCTTTTGAGAATATCCTAGAATAGCTCAATCATCATCCAAGTTACCCATGGCCTCTACATCAAATTTCAACATTGTTAATTACTTTTAACCCATCAATAAGCCTCCATACTTCAATGGAGCCAACTATGCCTACTAGAAGAATAGGATAAAACTCTTTATTCAAGAAAATGTGTCGAGACGTTTCTCTACCCGATGACGGAGAGTACAAATAGTACACCTAACTGTAACTAGTATCAAAAAAGTAAGTGCTTATCTTCCTTGAATAAGATAAAAGACTAAATTGTAGAGTCTCCACCAATATTTTAATTTGGTGTGATTGGTCACCAAAATGTTATATTATTCTAATAAAATTATTGAGAATAGTATTAAAATAATACAACACAGGGTTTACTTACCAGAAAAATGAGTTCGGGAGTCGGTTACGTATATGGAAGGATTAACACCCCCACAACGCCCAAAATTGGTACCGGTGTTTATTAATTGATTTGTCATTGCAATAAATTAACAAATTTGTATTTAATTTTATACAAATAAATATAATAATAGGAATATCATTTAACACCAATAACCATTTTAAAATACCTTCCTAATTAATTAAGAAGATATTTAATGATCTATTGTATGAAATAACACAACTTAAATAATAATAATTAAAATATAAGAATATCAAAATATCATATTACTAATGCAAAGGTTACAAATTTTAGGTACTAAAATATAAATAATAATATAATATTTTTTAATATTAAAATTAAAGGGATTAAATTATTAAATATTAAAACATGGTGGTTAAATTGTAAAATAACAAAAGTAATAGCACTAATTTGAAACATTATAAAATTTGGGTATTAGTAATATAATTTGACCATATATAATAATTCAGGATTAAAATAAAAATTATAAATATTAATAGGGACTAAATACAATATTTTTCCTAAACTATATATAAATATATGAGTAGGACTATAATAAAATAAAAAAAATTTAAAGACAAACTTTAAATACATAGAAATCTGATTTGGTGACTAACTTGCAAAGCTTACAGAGTGCATGGGTCACGGGTGTAGTTTAACTATTTGCATAATTACACAAACAACACTCCCCAAAACGACGCTATTCAGAGAGGGTTTAAATAGCCTAAAACCGACCCAAAGAGGGCCAACCCTCTCATTTCTCTATTTTGGCTTCTCTCTCTTAGAGATAGAAGCTCTCGTCCATATCTAGAATTCCCTCGTCGAAGGGAATCTGGCTACCGTCGGTCGCCGTGTTCCGACACCGATTACCGCAGTCGGCCACCACCTATGGTGGCCGAAAAATTTCAAAACCCACCAAATCGAAGCTTTGTTTACCCTAAATATAAATCTATCTTCCCTTTGGCTAAAACCTAAAAAATCTTCGTAGATCTAGCCGTTTACCTTCGAACAGACAACTTTCGGATGGCTCTTCCTGGCTTCGACGATGACAAGGTAGGCTTCTTCTCCTTTTCTTTTGTGATTTCCTCGTTATTTCTTTGTTTTTCTCTCTTGCTCTTGCTACGTATATGTCTGTTTACTGTTGGGTTCCCCTTTCTCGCTCTCTTTCTGAAGCTTGAAGGAACGCCTTTTATAGGCCTCGGTGAGCCCTTCATAATGATGATTTCTTCGATGAGTCACCGGACCGATGGTGGTGACTCACTGTAGATCGATGTGCTGTGCGATCGAGATGCTTCTTTTGGAGCCTTCAGGAGAGGTCTGGATATGCAGTGGCAGTGTGGCCTCCTTCGATTGGAGCAGCTGAAGGAGGTGGCCGGAATAGGCCCTTAGGTATAATGAAACCCTAGGGCTTCTACTAGATGGCTGTAGACTATTGGATCTCTCTATATCCAACGATGATTGTTGCTGGAGGCTACTGATGTGTTGGAAACCCTAGCTGGTTTGGGCTTCTCGGGCGTGTTGGGCTGCTCGGGTCGGATCCGGGTCTCCTGGGATTGGGCTTGAACTAGTTTGTTGGGCCTGAACCAATTATAAACTGAATCTGGTTGTAGATGGGTTGGGTTGTAACCAGGCCTGCAGTTGATCTTGTAATTCGAGTCTTCAGGCTTTGTAAATAATAGTAATATTATATATTAGATAAAATGTAAACGTCACTCGGTCGAAAATGAATATCGACAACTATTCCTCTTTGTTTATTTTTGTGTTAACAAGAATAAAGAAAGATAAAAAAAACAAGAAGTTTTCGTCGAGTGAACTTCATGCTTTACTAAGAAATTAGTTCCACTACTCTTTCGTGGAGATTGAATCTTGATATGCTCCAGCTTCACTACTCTTCCGTGAAGACTGAGGATGATTTGCAAATGATTTGCTTCACTACTCTTCCGTGAAGGCTGAATTTGCATTACTCCACTACTCTTCCGTGAAGGTTGAATTTCCATCTCTTTACTTCACTACTCTTCCATGAAGGTTGAAAATGACTTAAGAAGAATCTGTTTCACTACTCCTCCGTGAAGATCAAACTCGAGGTTGTATTACTTCACTACTCTTTCGTGAAGATCAGATTCGAGGTTGATTTGATTCCACTACTCTTTCGTGGAGATCTTACAAATGGCCTTAAGGAATTATCATCTAGCTCGAAAGACTAACAAATCACCCGAAGGATTTACAAATTACCCAAAGGTTTTACAAATAACCCGGAGGCTTTATAAATGACCCGGAGGTTTTACAAATAACCCGGAGACTTTACAAATGACCCGGAGGCTTTACAAATGACCCAGAGTATTTACAAATGACCCGGAGGCTTTACAAATTTGTGAGAAATAATTTACTAGGAAAGAAACTTCTTACTTTTCAAATATTTCATTTTCTAAAGGGATAAAATGAGAAACTTTGAAAATCATTTTTCTCATTTTTTGAAACAACTTTTGGCTGGGCATGCCCAAAAAATAATGTCCCTTCTGTATGGATTGCATCAATCTATTCTTCAGATGTTTGCCTTTTCAAACATGATTTTTTATTTGGGATTTGGATTCTACCTTCCATTTGTAAGGTATTTTGTCCCCGCATCTTTATGTGAAAAATGTATTTATGCAAATGCAATCAAATGTATGATCCTTTATGCAAATGATGTTCTTATGAATACAAAATGTCGGTTAAATCTTTAATTGACTCCAAAGTTTGATCTTCTTCAACTTGATCATTCCTTTATGGGATTCACTTTAGTCATCATGTAGCAGCTTATGCTATCAAGCTTGCTTTTCTGAGTAACCATCATATCAAAATGTATCATTGTGCCTTCTTTACATTGAAGTCTCAGAAGAACTGTTTCATGGGACTCTTTCCATATTCAGAATTATGACCTAATTGTCCTCTATTTTATCCTTTGATAATATCAACTTTCTGTACATGAACTTGTGTAGAATCAAATAAAGCTTTTTCATTTTTGAAAAGAATATCTATCATCTTTACAGAATATAGATATAACCTAACAGAGATTAATCAGAAGAGCAACGTCTGTTCTGATTTAACTCTTGAAATACATCACAAGAAGGATTTATCCTAATTCCTTTCGTGTCTCCACATCTAATCAGATCTCGAACAAAACCATTTATATCATGTCGAGATGTCTAACAACAATCCACCATTTAATCTTAGTTGGCTCCAATATTTTCTTGTTGTTAAAATTCCAACGCCCATTCGTGTAAGGAAATCTTCATCATTTTCATTTCTTCTTAATATTGGCATTTGAAGACAAACTTCATCTTAAGTCAACCACATGATTATAACATTGGTTCAACACCATAATCACTGGTTTGTAAAACATTTGACAACACATTCATCATTTCCTGTGGCTTCTACCTAGATTTCAACTAGGGAATTCATACCATGAGAGCTTTTGCATGACATCACAAGGACACTTTAAGAATAATGCTCATTGGGAATAATAATGGGATGCCTTGACTTGTCATCATCATTATAGTTGAAATTATCAGAATAATACAACTGTCACTATTTCACTATTTTCATTCTTCATACCTTTCTGTTTCATTTGCTCAAATCAATGATCTTTCTAAAGGATGATAAGTGCTTTCAGCATGCCCCAGCATGTGCTTCTTGTTAATGCGAGCTTTCAAAATGCCCCAACATTTTTCATACTGATGTGATCGTTCAAAATACCCTGTTGGGATCATTTCTGTCTAATATGGGCCTTCACAATGTCCCAACCATTTCATGCGAATGTGAGCCTTCAAGATGTCTAAACATGCTAAGTTGTAAGGCTTACTTTCAATGTTTGTTCGATTTGAATCTCGTGATTCCCTCGAGGTCCAACTTTGATAATACCCCATTGTGGGTACACATGGCTCTATTCGTGCTCCCTAATTTCAAATGTTCTCATTCCAGTGTTACTAAACAGTGATGCTGTTAAAGTAACTTGAGAAATTCTCTTCATGTCATCACAAACTTAAGGAGTAACCAACTCTTCTAACATAAATATTTGAGATATGTGACTTTTCCAAATGAAATAATCATCTTCTTTTTGGTTGATTACATTCTTGCCCTATTGTTATGTACTAGAATATGTGCCTTTCTTTTGGATGAGGCAATCATCTTCTTCTTGATGAGTTGTCACAACATAATATTATAAGTCCAATTCCCCAGACTTTTGGTTTCTTGGGCCACTTGCTTTCAAGAATATGAAAGGCTTCATCATTCTGGCCTTACTTATTCTCTTTCTCAAATAGGGGTAGAATAAGCCTCAAGAACCTTTCTCATTTGAGACTGTCATGTTTGAAAATATTTTTCCTCCTTTCTTTATCAAAGAATGAAATAATTTTGTAAAATATTGCCCTTTATAAGTTCACAATAAAATCAGATCATAAGCATGAGTTCAAAGAATATAAAAAAATCAACAACTTTTACTATTTCAGAGTTATAGTTTTTTTGACAAGTATCAAGATTGAGAGGTTAGTTTCAGGTTGGCTTCCCTATTTTCTATGGTTACATCTTATTGAAGATGTCACTCCTCTTTCACTCTTTGTGAACATTGTCACATACCTCACTTTCTTGACTTGGTATTTTAACCTGATGCGTACAAAATGACGCAATTAGCATAACCAATTACTAGACCTTCTAGGATACCTCTATTTCAATTCTCTGAAATCTTTGATTCTAGCCAAAGCAGTGTGAGAATATTGGTCTAATAATGAAATTTATGTGTGCATGTGTGTAAAGTAGACTATAACATGTATTATTTCACTCTCTTACAACAACTTCTTCTTTTGCCATTTTGGCTAGCTGAATTCAGTTTTTTGTAATTAACCTTCATTGGGCTAATTGAAACTTATCCATAAAGCTAGGGCTATTAACCAATTTCTCTAGAGGGATAATTTTATTGCATATAATAATATAACATGCGTATACGGCTCTACATTCTCAAAATTGTTAAGAAAAACCTGTTATAGTCTAGGTGGTTTGGTGGAAATCAGAAAATATCATTACTAGATTTTAATTCCCAAGCAACTGACTTAGATTAGATTTGTAAAAGTTTCATCATCAAATATCATCAATAGAAAAGTAATCTAGTCAGTTTTGCAATGTCATAAAAAAGATGCCCCGCGTTGTATGCTTCTATTTATAAATACCAAGCCTTTTGTCTATTTTCTTACACTTGAGAAGGCTATTTCATTTTTGTAATAGGGTATAATGTTTGGGTATATTTCATATGAGGTATGGTCAATGTCCCTTTTTTCCCGGTTTTCTATCTTGATACTTTGTCAAAGATGTATAACTCTAACCATAAAGAGTTTTTAATCCAATGATATTCAAAGAACTGCAAGATTGCAAAATTGATTCAATGCTAATATCCTTAAAAGCATCTCAAATTTATTTATTTCAAAAAAGGCGGAGAAAAGAACAAAAACATGTTCAAACAAGATGCTACAAAATGAAAGGTACAATTGTGGTAGATAACAACTTCTAATTATTTATTTAATTGCCTCATTACTTCTTTGAATGTTAGAAGTGTAATTGAACCAGGGTATTTGTCTATATTTTCCCCCTATTCGTTGATCATTTCTTGGGTAACTTCTTTGGATGAGCATTCAGATATGCAAATTTCCATTTTCTCCTGAGCAGTTTTTTGTCAAATTTTATCATCATCTTTTCCTTCCCTGACTGAAAATTGGGCTCAAAGTTAGTTTCAGAACAAATTTCTTTGGTGATGATAGTTGTGTCCTAGTTCTATACGCTCTTTGCAGCTGTGATTAGAGTAGTATTCACTAGACTCTTTAAATTACCCCATGCTTCCCTTGATTTTAGAAAATATGATATAAGTGTCTGATATGTTTTCAGGGTTGTACCTGCCCTTTTTCTTCTTAAACCTGTAGGCCAGTCTCGGATTACCTTTCCTTTCACTTTTTCATTTTTCATTTCTATTTCACTTATCAAAGAAGTATCGAGAGTTAAACCAGCCATACATACTTCATTTTCCTTGGCTTTGCCTTTTCCTCTATTTGTTTTGATACTATCAACTTCATTTTAGGGGTTGACTCCCAAATGTTTGATCAAAATAGATTGACTATTAACATCTACTTCTATAATTCCATGAGTCAAAAGATCTTGAACTCGTCGTTTAAAGTTGCCACAATTTTTGATGGAGTGTCCTTGGATTCCAGCATGATACTCATAAAAAACTTTTTCATTATACCATCTTGGGTGAGGAGGTATCAAAGGTTTAGCCAAACATGGGGCAATAAGTTGGGATTTGTGTAACTCGGAATATAACTTGCTGTATGAGACTGAAGGAAAACAGGGTAAAAACTCTCTCGACATTATTATCTCTTTACTATTGCTTTCCTGAAGACCTTGTAATTGATAATCAAAATGTTTGATTTGAATGCTTGATTCTTGACCAACATCATTAGAGAGATGGTGATTTGAAGATTTTTCTTTCTCAACCAGCCTTGAGTTTTTTAGGAGCTAAGGTTTCCCATCTTCGAAACATAACAACCCTTCTGCTATAAGGTATTGGACTTTTAATTTCAGAATTATGCAATTTTATGTAGAGTGACCAAAATCTCCAGAATGATAACAACTCCGAATATGAGATTGGAATTGGAATGAGATGTGTCATCATCTTTTCCTTCTTTCCTTTTTAGCTTTTTTTAATGGGACTTGGTCCTCTTTCATGTTTCTTTTCTTTGAACCAACATCAATTTCCATGTTCTCTGTCATATTTGCCGATCCTTGAAGCTGAGTTGGATTTTTGAGTTCCATAACAGGTTCTTGGTCATTTATCTATGTATTATTAAGATTTAGACTTTTTCCCAAGGTTTTCATCTTTTTATGCTTAATAGGGTCTTCTAACATCTTATCCCCATATAGTAGAGTAACCATAATACTCGTCAGCTTAGACATCTGTTCTGTTGACTCAGCTTGGAACATTCTTGTTTCTTTAAACATTTCTCATTGAATCTCTTGAAGCTGCTCTTGGATTCTCTCAATATTTCCAACTCGAGCTAATATTCCATTCATTGCTTTCAATCTTTTAGAGACCTACCCCTGATTCTTGAATGTACTTTTAGAATACTTGATTTCGAAATACTTCACTGATTACTCCCATGTTTTCATGATTGCCACATGTTATCATGCTATGTAAATACAAAAATAAAAATGCAAATGCATATGTATGTATGAAAAATGTGTAATTCAAGAGTGATCATCTTAAAATAGCTTTCATTAAACACACAAAAGGTTTTCAGTATATCCAAAAGATCATTACATATAAGGGATAACTTTCCCTCCTAATTTCTCTATTTCCTTAAAAAGCCAATTTAATTTCCATTTTCTCTAGAATTGAGTTGTCATTCTGCTTTATTTTTCTGGTAAAACCAGCTAAGTCCACTAGCTTGTAAGCCACATTGCTTACTTGGGTAGCAGCTTTCTTCATTTCATTATCTTTCTCTTGAATCTTACTTGCCATCTCCTGAAATTGTAGACAAAATTACTCATTTTCCCTCATAAGAGAGCCCTTGTGTTCAAGAAGTTCTTGTACAAGATCTCCATAGTCATCTACCATCTTGATCAATGTATGGTTCTTGGCTTTAGTTCATTTTAATTCAGCATCAATTTCAAACTGGCAAAATTGATATGAAGTTTCTATATTAGCTATAGTCTTCTTCAACATCTGGTTTTCAGCTTGACATTTTTCCAAATTGGTGATGGTTGTATTTCACATTTGTTCTGCAATTTGTAAGTCACAGGAGAATTTCTTTGCTTGATTTTCATACATCTTTTCCAATGATCATCACCATTTTTTAGTTTAATGACCCCTGTTATCCATTCTTCTAGGGTATTTCCTAGACCATAATTTTTAAATGCTTGAATGATATTTCGAAAATCATTAAGCATGGCTTCGACCTCTATGCTCAATTTCTTATTTTCATCTTTCAAAAAATGAGCTTAAGCTTAATAAAAACTCTCTCCTGTCTGACTGCTTCTATTGATCTTCTTACCATAAAATGCTTTTGGTACCAATCTAACATGATCTTTGGGTACATAACTTTCAACTATTTTGAGAGCTTCTTCAAGATACCAGTCCTTAACTCTTGTTATAGTTCACTTGATCATAAAACCCTTCATCCATAATGAAAACTTTTGATTTTGATGATCACTCTTGAATCAACACTCTTGATCATGTCATGATTATGCAAATGCAAGTAGAAAAATTAATATATGTAACTTTAGAATAGAAAAAGATAATAAAACTGGTTAGTACCAATGAACGAAAAGAAAAGATCCTATCTATTGTATATATATCCTGCCATAATGTTTTCTAGTTCCATGCTTTGTTTTGGAAAAATAACCTAACAGCATGATTTCTAGTTCACATGCATTTATTCAGAAAATAATACTAAATAAATTAAAAGACTCAACATGCTTTTCCTCGTGTGCTAACCTTACGAGACTTATTAGGGGTTAGGTTCTGACTAGACTCAAGTTCTAGGTTTACAATATACTGGGTTTTGGCTCTAAGGTAAAAAGGGTCAACGAATTATCCTTTGTTGGTGCCCCCTTGGACTGCCAAGCCCTCAATCCTGGTCCATTACAGACTTTCGGATCAAGTTCAATTCGAAGGAACACACTTCCTTATGTCCATACAGAGGTGAAAACCACACGAGGAACATAAGGTGTGAGCTCAAGGAATGGTCCCCTATCCCATACGGAGGTGAAAACCACACGAGGTAGTAGTTTCTCATTCGAACTAAATATGATAAGAGCGGAGTTTTAGCTCATGTCATGAAATGCAGTGCACAGTGGGTGAGGAAAAACATAACAAGAATAAAATAATATACACCCTACTATTTTATTCTAAAGACCCAAAATTAAATCTGTACACATAAAAAACAAATTAGTATAATTAATAAATTTTTTTAAGGAAAAACCTAAATTTAAAACAAATTTATAATTTTATTGCAAAGACAATTAATTAATAAACTAGTGGCTTGACTCTCTTTTAAAAAAATCCCCAGCAGAGTCGCCAAGCTGTCGAGACCTTTCTCTGCCCGGCGACGGAGAGTGCAAATAGTACACCTAAGTGTAACTAGTCTTGAAAAGGTAAGTGCTTATATTCCTTGAATAAGATAAAACACTAAATTATAGAGTCGCCACCAATCTTTTAATTTGGTGTGATTGGTCACCAAAACGTTATATTATTCTAATAAAATTCCTGAGAATAGTATTAAAATAATACAACACAGGGTCTGCTTACCAGAAAAATGAGTTCGAGAGTCGGTTACGTATGGGGAAGGATTAACACCCCCACAACGCCAAAATTGGTATCGATGTTTATTAATTTATTTGTGTTTGAAATAAATTAACAAATTTGTATTTAATTTTATACAAATAAATATAATAATAGGAATATCATTTCACACCAATAACCATTTTAAAATACCTTCCTAATTAATTAAGAAGATATTTAATGATCTATTGTATGAAATAACACAACTTAAATAATAATAATTAAAATATAAGAATATCAAAATATCATATTGCTAATGCAAAGGTTACAAATTTTAGGTACTAAAATATAAATAATCATATAATATTTTTTAATATTAAAATTAAAGGGATTAAATTATAAAATATTAAAATATGGTGGTCAAATTGTAAAATAACAAAAGTAATAGAACTAATTTGAAACATTATAAAAATTGGGTACTAGTAATATAATTTAACCATATATAATAATTCGGGATTAAAATAAAAATTATAAAAATTAATAGGGACTAAATACAATATTTTTCCTAAACTATATATAAATATATAAGTAGGACTATAATAAAATAAAATAAAATTTGAAGACAAAATTTAAATATATAGAAACCTAATTTGGTGACTAACTTGCAAAGCTTACAGAGTGCACGGGCCACGGGTGTAGTTTACCTATTCGTATAATTACACAAACACCCCTCCCAAAACGATGCCATTCGGGGAGGGTTTAAATAGCCTAAAATCAGCCCAAAGAGGGCCAACCCTCTCATTTCTCTATTTTGGCTTCTCTCTCTTAGAGATAGAAGCTCTCGTCCCTTTCTAGGATTCCCTAGCCGGAGGGAATACGACCACCGTCAGTCGCCTTGTTCCGGCACCGGTTGCCGCCACCGACCACCACCCATGGTGGCCGAAAATTTTAAAACCCACCAAATCAAAGCTTTGTTTACCCTATACCTAAATCCAATATTCTCTTTGGCTAAAACCTAATAAAGCTTCGTAGATCTAGCCATTTACCTTCGAACAAATGACTTTCCGACGGCTCTTCCGGGCTTCGACGATGACAAGGTAGGCTTATTCTCCTTTTCTTCTATGCTTTCCTCGTTATTTCTTTGTTTTCTTATCTTGCTCATGCTATGTATATAGCTTTTTGCTGTTGGGTTCCCCTTTCTTGCTATCTTTTTGTTGCTTGTAGGAACGCCTTTAATAGGCCTCGGTGAGCCCTTCGTAATGATAATTTCTTCGGTGAGTCACCAGACCTATGATGGTGAATCACCGTAGATCGATGTGTTGTGCGATCGAGATACTTCTTCTGGATCCTTCGAGAGAGCTCTGGAGAGGTAGTGGCAGCGTGGCCTCCTTCGATTGGAGTTGCTGGAGGCGATGGCCGGCATAGGCCCTAGGGTGTAATGAAACCCTAAGGCTTCTGCTGGATGGCTGTGGATCGGACCGTTGGATCTCTCCATATCTAACGGTGATAGTTGCTAGAGGCTGTTGATGTGTTGGAAACCCTAGCTGGGTTGGGCTTCTTGGACGTGTTGGGCTGCTCGATTCAGATCCGGTCTGCTGGGATTGTTCTTGAACCAGTTTGTTGGGCCTGAACCAGTTTAAATTGAATTTGGTTGTAGATGGGTTGGTTGTAATCGGGTTTGCAGTTGATCTTGTAATTCGAGCCTTTGAGCTTTGTAAATAATAATAATATTGTATAATATATATAATATAAACGCCACTCAGATGAAAACGACTGTCGACAACTATCCCTCTTTGCCTATTTTTATGTTAACAAGAATAAAACAAAGATAAAAAGGACAAGAAGTTTTCGTTGAGTGAACTTCATGCTTTACTAAGAAATTCATTCCACTACTCTTTCGTGGAGATCGAATTTTGATCTGCTCCTGCCTCACTACTCTTCTGTGAAGACTGAGGATGATTTGCAAATGATTTGCTTCACTACTCTTCCGTGCAGGCTGAATTTGCATTACTCCACTACTTTTCCGTGAAGGTTGAATTTGCATCTCTTTACTTCACTACTCTTCTATGAATGTTGAAAATGACTTAAGAAGAATCTGTTTCACCACTCTTCGTGAAGATCAGACTCGAGGTTGGATTACTCCACTACTCTTTTGTGAAGATCAGATTCGAGGTTGAGTTAATTCAACTACTCTTCCATGGAGATCTTACAAATGGCCTTAAGGACTTATCATCTAGCTTGAAAGACTAACATATCATCCGGAGGATTTACAAATTACCCGAAGGCTTTACAAATGACCCAAAGGTTTTACAAATAACCCGGAGACTTTACAAATGACTCGGAGGCTTTACAAATGACCCGAAGTCTTTACAAATAACCCGGAGGCTTTACAAATTCGTGAGAAATAATTTACTAGGCAAAAAACTTCTTACTTTTCAAAAATTTCATTTTCTAAAGAGATTAAATGAGAAACTTTGAAAATCGTTTTTCTCATTTTTCGAAACAACTTGTTGGTTGGGCATGCCCCAAAAATAATGTCCCTTCTGTATGGATTGCGTCCATATATTCTTAAGATGTTTGCCTCTTCAAACATGATTATTTTATTTAGGATTTGGATTATACCTTCCATTTGTAAGGTATTTTATCCCTACATCTTTATGTGAAAAATGTATTTATGCAAATGCAATCAAATGTATGATCCTTTATGCAAATGATGTTCTTATGAATGCAAAATGTTGGTTCAATCTTCAATTGATTCCAAAGTTTAATCTTCTTCAACTTGATCATTTCTTTTTGGGATTCACTTTAGTCATCAGTGTAACAACTTATGCTATCAAGCTTTCTTTTCTGAATAACCATCTGATCAATATGTATCTTTGTGCCTTCTTTACATTAAACTCTCAAAAGAACTGTTTCATGAGACTCTTTCCATATTCAGAATTATGACCTAATTGTCCCCTATTTTATCCTTTGATAATATTGGCTTTCTGTACCTGAACTTGTGTAGAAATCCAATAAAGCTTTTTCATTTTTGAAAAGAGAATCTATCTTTACAGAATATAGATATAATCTAGCATAGATTAATTAGAAGAGCAACGCCTGTTCTGATTTGACTATTGAAACACATCACAAGAAGGATTTATCTTAATTCCTTTCATGTCTCCACATCTAATCAGATCTCGAACAAAACCATTTATATCATGTCGAGATGTTTAACAACAATCCACCATTCAATCTTAGTTGGCTCCACTAGTTTCTTATTGTTAAAATTCCAATGCCCCTTCGTGTAAGGAAATCTTCATCATTTTCATTTCTGCTTAATCCTGGCGTTTGAAGACAAACTTCATCTTAAGTCAACCACATGATCAAAACGTTGGTCCATCACCATAATCACTGGTTTGTAAAACATTTGACAACACATTCATCCTTTATTGTGGCTTCTACCTAGATTTAAACTAGGGAATTCTTTACATGATGTTCAGAGCTTTTGTATGACATCACAAGGACACTTTAAGAACAAAGCTCATTGGGAATACAAATGGGATGTCTTGACTTGTCAACATCAATATAGGTGAAATTATCAAAATAATACAACTGTCACTGTTTCACTATTTTCATTCTTCATACCTTTCTGTTTCATTTGCTCAAATCAATGATCTTTCTGAAGGATGATATAGGCTTTCAGCATGCCCCAACATTTGCTTCTTGTTAATACAGCTTTCAAAATGCCCCAACATTTTTCATACTAATGTGATCGTTCAAGATACCATGCTGGGATCATTACTGTTTAATATGGGCCTTCACAATGTCCCAACCTTTTCATGCTAATGTGAGCCTTCAAGATGTCTAAACATAATAAGTTGTAAGGCTTACTTTCAATGTTTGTTTGATTTTAATCTCATGATTCCCTCGAGGTCCAACTTTGATAATGCCCCATTGTGGGTACTCATGGCTCTATTCGTGCTCCCTAATTTCAAATGTTATCTTCCATTGTTACTAAACAGTGATGCTGTTAAAGTAACTTAAGAAATTCTCTTTATGTCATCACGAACTTAAGGAGTAACCAATTCTTCTGACATAAATGTTTGAGATATGTGCCTTTTCAAAATGAAATGATAATCTTCTTTTTGGCTGATTACATTCTTGCCCTTTTGTTATGTACTGGAATATGCGCATTTCTTTTGGATGACACAATCATCTTCTTCTTGATGTGTTATCACAACATAATATTATAAGTCCAATTCCCCAGACTTTTGGTTTCTCGGGCCACTTGCTTTCAAGAATATGAAAGGCTTTATCATTTTGGCCTTATTCTTTTTCTCAAATAGGGGTAGAATAGGCATCAACTTGCTTCAAGAACCTTTCTCATTTGAGACTGTCCTATTTGAAAATATTTTTCCTCCTTTCTTTATCAAAGAATAAAAGAATTTTGTAAAATATTGTCCTTTATAAGATCACAATAGAATCAGGTCATAAGCATGAGTTCAAAGAATATAAAAAAAATCAACAACTTTTAATATTTCAGAGTTATAGTTTTTTTGACAAGTATCAAGATTGAGAGGTTAGTTTCAGGTTGGCTTCCTTATTTTCTATGGTTACATCTTATTGAATATGTCACTCCTCTTTCACTCTTTGTGAACATTGTCACATGTCTCACTTTCTTGACTTGATATTTTAACTAGATGCGTACAAAATGACACAATTAGCATAACCAATTACTAGACCTTCTAGGATACCTCTATTTCAATTCTCTGAAATCTTTGATTCTAGCCAAAGCACTGTGAAAATATTGGTCTAATAATGAAATTTATGTGTGCACATGTGTGAAGTAGACTATAACAGGTATTATTTCTCTCTCTTACAACAACTTCATCTTTTGCATTTTAGCTAGATGAATTCAGCTTTATTGTAATTAACCTTCATTGGGCTAATTGAAACTTATCCATAAAGCCAGGGCTATTAACCAATTGCTCTAGAGGGATAGCTTTATTGCATATAATAATATAACATGGGTATACGACTCCCTCTTCTCAAGCTTGTTAAGAAAAACCTATTATAGTCTAGGTGGTTTGGTGGAAATAAAAAAATCTCATTACTAGATTTCAATTCCCAAGCAACTGACTTAGATTAGATTTGTAAAAGTTTCATCATCAAATATCATCAATAGAAAAGTAATCTAGTTAGTTTTACAATGTCATAAAAAAGATGCCCCACATTGTATGCTTCTATATATAAATACCAAGCCTTTTGTCTATTTCCTAACTCATATATATTTGATGAATATTTTGTTGATGAGTTGTAAGAGGCTTATGATGAGTTGGCCCCAAAATTTGAGATCATGATTTCAAAACATAAGAAAAATAATTCAAAATTGAAAAATGAGAATGATCTCTTATCCAAGACCAACAATGAACTTGAAAGTAAGGTCAAGGATATGCAAGTCAAACTTGAAGAGTTTGAAAAGAAAAATGATGACTTGAACAACCTATTTTGAAAGGTTCATGATGATCTTCAAAAGAAACATGATGATTTTAAGGCTTCTTTTTAAGTTGAAACAAATCGTTTTGGAAAAATGATAAACTTCTAAATCCAACTATATTAGAAATAACTTTAGACCATAAAATCATAAAGGTCCCTAAAGAATCTCAAATGGGAAAGTTTTTAGAAACGTATGGGTTCCCAAAGGAATCATTACTACTAAGGACAAAGATATCCTAGAAAAATAGATACATAAGGGGACTATATTATTGGGAACTAATGCCTATGGACCTAAAAGAATTTGGTACCAAAACTCAAACCTTGATCTATGTTTGTAAGTGGAAGAGCATTGCTACAAGGAACAAAACAAAAGTTCAAACTCATGGTACCTTGATAGTGGATGCTCAAGACACATGATGGTGATAAAAGCCGATTCTTGGAGCTTAGAGCTAAAAGTGGAGGAGTAGTAACTTTTGGTGACAACTCAAAATGTCACACTGAATGAATTAGTTCTATTGGTAACAACTCTTCCATTCTTATTGAAAATGTTTTATATGTGAATGGGTTAAAGCATAATCTTCTTAGTATTAGTCAATTATGTTATAAGGGATATAATGTCTTATTTGAGTCTAATGGTTGCAAAATTGTTAACATTGCATCTAATATGATTATGCTCGTTGGTCATTAGATAAGAAATATTTTCATGGTGCATTTAGATAATATTAATATTTCTAATATATGTTTGGTTGCTAAAGATGAGCATGATTGTTGGTTGTGGCATAGGAAACTTTGACATGCTAGCATGAGTGTTTTAGAAAAACTTGCTCAAAGCAATCTAGTAAGAGGCTTGGCTAAGATAAAATTTGATCTTGATAAAATTTGTAATGCATGTGCTAAAGGCAAACACAAAAGAAAACCTATTAATGATGTATCATCTAGAAGAGTGTTACAATTAATCCATATAGATATTTTTGGGCCTATTAGAACTACTATCTTGGGTGGAAAACAATATGTGTTCGTATCGGTAAATGACCACTCTAGGTTTACTTGGGTTCTTTTCTTAAGTACAAAAGATAAAGCTTTAGAAAATTTCATCACTTTCTCTAAAATAATCTAAAATGAAAAAGGTTACTCTATTTCAAGTGCTAGGAGCAACCATGAACCGAAATTGAAAATCTTGGTTTATGTGATTTTTGTAATCTAATGGAATTAGCCATAATTTTTCAGCCTCTAGAACCCCTCAACAAAATGGAGTTGTTGAGAGGAAAAATAGAACTTTAGAAGAAATAACTAGGACCATGCTTTGTGAAAATAATTTGTCAAAGTGTTTTTGGGCAGAAGCCATAAATACCACTTGTTATGTGATTAATAGAGTAATGATTATGTATATTTTAAAGAAAAATCAATATGAAATTTTCAACAATAAAAAGCCTAACATTAGTTATTTGCATCCTTTTGGATGCAAGTGTTTGTTTAAAATAATAGAAAAGACAATCTTAGCAAATTTGATGCAAAAAGTGATGAAGGGATTTTTCTTTGTTACTATTTAAATTCTAAAGTTTATCGAGTCTTTAATAAAAGAACTCTAGTGGTAGAAGAGTCAATACATGTTGTTTTCGATGATAATCCCATTCCGATGAAGGATTCTTGTATTGATGATGATAAAGGTATCTTAAATCCAAATAAAGTTAGTGATCATTATTGAAAGAAGTAAAGAATGAGGAAACTCAAGATGTCTTCAAGAATCTAACTTAGATGAAAGTGAAGTCACATACCCAAGGGAGTACAATTATGTCAAGGATGGTGAAATTTTGGGTGATCCATCTAAAGGGGTAACCACTAGATATTCTCTTAAAAATATTTTTAATTATGTTGTATTTATCTATTTCATAGAGTCTAAGAATATCAAATAAGCATTAAATGATAAACACTAGATTATGGTTATGCAAGAAGAGTTTAATCAATTTGAGAGAAGTCAAGTGTGGACATTAGTTGAAAGGCCTAGTAATAAGTCTACTATAGGTACTAAACGGGTATTTAGAAATAATTTAGATGAAAGTGACAATATGGTGACAAACAATGCTAGGCTTGTTGCTCAAGGGTACACTCAAGAAGAAGGAATAGATTTTTATGAAACTTATGCTCTCGTAGATAGGATGTAGGCTATTAGAATGTTTTTGACATTTGCATGTTATCATGGCTTCACTTTATATCAAATGGATGTTAAAAGTGCATTTTTAAATGGGTTTATAAAATAAGTGTATGTGGAACAACCTCCTGGTTTTGAGGATTCAAAATTTCCAAATCATGTTTTCAAATTGATAAAAGCTTTATATGGTTTAAAACAAGCTCCTGGAGCTTGGTATAAAAGATTGTCAAATTTTCTTATTGAAAAAGATTTTTCAAAAGGGTAGGTTGACACTACCTTGTTTATAAAAAGTAAAGGTAAAGATTTATTAAAAGTTCAAATTTATGGTCATGATATTATTTTTAGTTCTATTAATGATATTATTTGCCAAGAATTTGCTAAGCTAATGCAAGGTGAATTTGAGATGAGCATGATGGGGGAGCTTTCATTTTTCTTAGGGCTTCAAATCAAGGAAAGAAAATATAACATATTCATTAATCAAGCAAAGTACATCAAGGATATGCTCAAGAAGTTTGAATTAGAAAACATGAAACTCTAATTCACTCCTATGAGCTCATCTACAAAGCTTGACAAGGATGAAGAAGGTAAGTATGTAGATATTAAACTTTATAGGTTTATGATTGGATCATTGTTTTATCTTACCGCAAGTATACCAGACATTATGTTTAATGTTTGCTTATGTGCTAGATTTCAATAATGTCATAAGGAGTCATATTTACAAGCCATCAAGAGAATCTTTAGATACCTTAAGGATACTCCTAGCATATGACTTTGGTATCCTAGAGACTCGAGCTTTAGCTTGCATGCTTTCTCAGATGCGGATTATGGAGGTTGCAAATTATATAGGAAAATCACCTCCATACATGTCAATTCTTAGAAAATATTCTAATATCATGGTTTTCAAAGAAACAAAATAGTGTCGCTTTATCTACCACCGAAGTGAAATATATTTTGGCCTGTAGTTATTGTGCACAAGTTTTATGGATGAAATAACTTTTAGAGTATGGAGTTGATGTGGGTACCATTTCTATTAAGTGTGACAAAACTAATACTATTTTTCTTACTAAAAATCCCATCCAAGATTCTAGAACTAATCATATAGAAAATATACATCATTTCATTAGAGATCATATCTTAAATGAAGATATAATTCTAGAGTATGTAGATATTTTGCATCAAGTAGCCAACATATTTACAAAACTTTCAGAAAAAGAAAGATTTTGGGCGTTTAGGAGAGAATTAGGTCTAACCAACCTAACTTGACCTCTTTAATATCTTCTATGCAATTAGTTAAGGGAGCTTATGATTTTCATGAAAATTTATGAAATGTTCAAATTATGCTTAAATGTGCATTTGTTTACTAGAACATATTTTCCTTGCCTATTTAGAGTTTCCTACACCACTATTGATATTCTAAAGTATGCATTCCTAGATGTTTTTCTTGTTTATCCTTATATGAATAAAGGAATACTTGTATCTTGGTCATAATTTTATGTCTCATATAGTCTCATATAGTCATAAATGTTGCATGTCCTTAATTGACATTAAAAATGACATTTTTGGACTTATTTGTTGCATTTTTTTTACCATTCTATGCATTTAAGTACTGATATTGTTCTTCAAATACCAATAATGTTCTTGCAACCTCGATAGGGTATTGATACTCAGTATCGAATACTATCAAATTTTTTTGCTATGAAGTATCTCTACTCCCTTTAGAGTACCGATACTACTGGTTGGGTTTTGATATATAATACCCTAAAAATCCCATTTTTTTTACTTTTTCTCTTACTCTTCAAAGCACTCGTCGAAAACCTGACCAAAACCCCTTCGAAAATTTTCTTCAATCCTTCATTTTGGAGTCATTTTTGCGCTATTTTCATTCTTCTAACTTTCTATTATCATTAAACTCGTGCATTCTTCATCCATTCCATCTCAATAAAACTCTTCAAGGTAATGTTTTTAAACTTTAACTATTTCTTTTTCGAAATTAGGCTTAATTTTAGTTAGTTTTCGATTAAATTAGTGAATGGGTTTCAAATACATTGCATTTTTACACTAGATTATACTATTTTTAACTACATTACATTAAATTCTTTAATTTTTTTAAGTTAAAAATTAATATATATATATATATATATATATATATATATATGCTTATAATCTATATCCATAATACATATATAATGACATATCACATTATTTACATATACATACATATATATATTTTTGTGCACAATTTTTTTAAACTAAATTTAATTTATCGATTAAATGCCTTGAATTGTGAACTCGTATTGAGTTTTGAGATTGATTTGTTGCATACATGTATATTTTTTTTCTTTATAGGTTTCCTTTTAATCCCAACCTTTAAAATATCTCATAAACGTCCTCGGTACTCCTTCTCTCGAGCTAACCAACCTCTTAATCCTCCTCCAAATCCTAAATCTGGTTCTAATGAGCTAACCATATTGAATTCTTGTTTTAATGAACCCAATCGTCAAAACCTTTATTTAAGGTATGCTAGTCATTTTGAGACTTATGTCCTTAGGGGTGAGAGTCTTCCTTCCATTCCGGCTATGAACGCCATTAAGTTTAAAAATTTTCCCCTTCTCAAAGCATGGAAACTTGATAATACCTTCAAAGTAAAACCAATTGTTTATCACCAACTTGTCCACATTTCTATTCCAATGCGATTTGTATACAAAATGAAGCTCGCACTAATGCCGAAATTATTTTCTCCTATCTTTTTGGGTAATACATCATCATTGATTCTGACACCACTGCCTGTGCCCTTGGCCAAGATAACACCGGTATTGACAATGAGAAAAATTATGTCCCTTCTAACTTAGAAGTATGGAAAAGCACTAGTGTCCTTGATTTTCATGAGAGATTCTTACATTTGATTATTGATCGCTTGTAAATGTATATGCAAAGGTAAGCAATTTTGTGCAAGTATACACATTCAAATCAAATAATAAAGGGTAAGTGAGTTATTGTCTCCTCAGGGATTGGTAGTGATTTTGATGTTTCATCACAACTAGAACTAGGTGTCACGAGCTAGTTCCTGAATTGTTGTCAAAATAGAAAAACAATTAGTAATGGACTATACGAACATGTGTCAAAGCAAGAAAATATAATGAAGTATGGTTGTAGAAAAGTTTGGTCGAGGCAAAGTAAATATGAAAAAGTAACAATTTAAACAGACAAGGCAAAGAAAAGTGTTGATTCAAATATATTCAAAATAACCTCATATATTCAGACTTTTCACAGAGCACTAAGGTTAGTCTTTTCCTATGATAATAAAATATTTTGAGTCTAGAATGAATTGTTATGATATGCTTAGGCTACCCGACAAGATTACTGAGTATTCTTAGACGGTTGTTATGGCAATTCTACTTAGCTTTAATAACAACCCTTGGTTTGTCAGACTATTATTGTAGCAATACCCCTCAGTGTGAACAATAATCGTTGCCTATCATATCAAGTGTCTATCCCTTTTAGTCGATTGAAACCCTCTCCTTATCTCTAAGGTAGGCAGATTAGAACATCACCATCTCGGATCTATTCCATTGTTCACGTAGATCTGTCTTAATTCTCTTGAATCTAAGAATCAATTCTAGAAAAATGACAATCTGTTGAAAGCTCTTACAATGTCTAAAAGTGTTTCAACTAGGCACCAAACAATCTCTCGAGAGCTCTTACAGTGTTAAGAAAAAATATTAAAACAATGAACAAAACATATATAAGAAAAACCATAATATATCATTCATAAACCATAAAATAATTGTCTTGGCAAAACAAAAACCAATACCAAGCATAGCAATTCATGGTGTTGGCAAAGAGTCATCCAAGAGTATCATTGTTTAATACAAACCCCAAAACAAATTAAAGAAATTAAGAACAAAGGAAGAACGAGTCCCAAACAGGGAGCTCTGCCGTGACATCTCTGACCATCAAGACGTATGCTCTGGTGGCCAGCCTTTCTCGAGTCCTAACCACTGATCTGCTATAAACTGGCTATGGAGGACACCAAGGACGGTCAGGTTGGAGAACAGTGGAAGGTATGCACTGCAGCTGCTTACTCCACACCTCAGGTAAGTTTTCTTTTTCTTTGTCTATCTTTTTTAGCGGCTATGACTGGGTATTTACTAAGGGAATTTCCTAGGGTTTCACATAAATATTCCCTAAATATTTGTGTTAACTTATCCAAGCTATAGATGGAAACACGATTGGATATTGTCAGAATCTTGGGGGCTTAATTACACGTGAGGTGAGTCGTACAGCTGGCAGGTGACATAAGCAATTTGTCAGATCCGCTTCAACTTGCAAGATAAATCTTGCCTTGGCAAGATAAACATGTTCCTCACTATCCTTGTCTTCTGTGTTCCACTGGCCCTAGCAAAATATATTGTCACGGCTGAAATGTTCCTCCTAAGTCAATTCTTACACACACACAATCCACACAAGCCCTTTCTCATCAACAACATCAGTCAAACCAAATAAATCTTGCCTAGGTAAAACTTATCCACCATATGCAATTATAACCTAAATGCAACTAATATGCTATGACCACATTGATTAGAAGAGTAATAACTTAAGTAAGAAGACTAAAAATAGAGTCTTTTTCTAGAGTTATCATACCCCAAACTTAAGTTATTGCTTGTCCTTTTAACAATGGTAATAGTTAGTAGAAAAATTAAAATTGTCATGACAATGTGATATTAAGATAATCATGTGGTTTTAAAATTTTAGCCCTCAACAAAAAGTTTAACCTTAACATTTTAGACTGTCATATAATTCAAGTACCTTCCTAAGTAAGGATTCTTTGCTAGTGTGTCTGCGTGATTGTAATCAGTCTATGCATTAACGTAATTAGAAAACTTCAAGTAAGTACATATGATTTTTCAAAGGCATCAAATTATTTGTCAAGCACAGTTTCCACTTCTATTTATTCACTTTTTTTAACAGGGAGTCACCTCATCACAACTACCCTTCCACACTCTAAGTGAAAGGAAGCATACCTTCCACCCCCAAGCTAGTCAGGTAGAGTCATCCTGTGACTACTTTCATTCACTCATATGCCTAGGCAATCTTTAATTTTTATAGAGTTTCTCGGTTATGCCATCACAAAGAGGAGTGTCCCTTTTATTTCCCTAAGTTTTAAGTACTAAGAAGTTTAACATAAGCTTTACAATTCTTTGAAGTCTCTGCATGCAGAGAGTTATTTCCTAAAAATTTACTAAGCACCTTAAGCAGAGACAACATACAATCATGTTTATAAGTTTACAAAGAATCAAGTCTAAGGTTGGTTCTATCCTTTCGACAATCTTGTAAAATAATTCTGGCCTAGGCAATAAAATTATGCTTTCATCATCGGGCATCCTTAATTTAATTCAAACAATAGACTCAACATACTCATACCATGACAACCAAAATTTTCAACCAATTATCATCAATTGCTATTAACTAAGCGTGAGACGCAGTACCTCTCCCAAACTTGAGGGATGCATTATCCTCAATGCATGAAAAATAAAACAAACTTCATGAAACTAAATGTAAATGCAATTGTAGAAGGGAAAAAATGCTTGACTGAATGCTCGTGTTATGTGTTGCTTTGGAGGAGGGGGCTCTCTGATCCCGTATCTTTCGATGAAATCTAATAGAGAGATGGCTGGAGGACACGACCTACCATTCACATAATACGACGCTTTGTGCTCGGACCACTTGTTGGTGATTATTTTTCCTCAGTGAGGGTGGGCTGTGCAGGTGTTGCTTGAGACTAGCTTTGGTCAGGTTTGGGAATTGGTGTTGTGTGACGATCCGAGGACTATTCAGTTGCTTGTTCGGTTGTGGGCTAATCGGGGACTGGAATGAAATCATCATCTATAAAAACTTCGGGCAACATTTCCTAGGTGTTCTCAGAGGAATAGAAGGAGGAGCTCAGATATTCATCTGTCTCACCGACGAGACATGCGTGGCAAGTGGAGGGACATCTGCAGGGAACTCGGGGGGAATATTTTGTATTGAGGTATGAAATGTATGGCCGCCTGCTGTGTGTTTCAGAATTTCATTAGGGAAGGGCGGTATATTTTCATTGGTAATTGGAAGCAACTCCTTGAAGAAGGCATTGAGTTGTGCCTCCTCGCCTTGACATAGCCAAAGAAAGTCTGCATATGAATTTCCAAGCACTCGATCCTCTCGTGTGTCTCTCGTATAGATGTGACCACAGCTGCCATTCTGGCCGCGGAAACTAATTTGGCTCCTCTCTCCAAGCCCTCATGTGGAGTATTATCATCGAACCTCATGAGTTCTGGCACCTTCTTAATATACCCATCAAATTTCTTCCACTTATGATTTCTTACTACGTCCATTACCTCTGGTACGAATGGTAAGTCACTTTCTATTGGAAAAAAAACTGTCCTCCAAATAGACTTGCCTTTTTTATAGCTTTTTGAACCTTGCTTCAGCTTTAGCAGTTTGAAAACGCTCAAATCCTGAGGATGGGGCTAGATTTTTCTTGGATTTGGCCATGGTTTTTGCTGGTACAGGGTGTATCGTGGCGGCAATGTGGAGAAAAGATTTAAGGGAAAAGGTTGACAGAAAAGAAAATATGGGAACGATAAGGAATAAAGAGTGATGGTTGGTTTTTTAGGGAAGCTAATGGGTGGTTTATTTGGGGCAAAACGATCAAAATGAGGAGGGAAAAAGATCTTATATTAATGACAAAATATTTTAATTCGACATAAAGTAAGGGAGATATATCTTTCCCTTTTCATAATTATCGCCAAAACCACTTAGATTAGGGTTTCTCTTCCTCCCATACGTGAGCTTCAACCCCATGCTCCCACGTGTACCTTACATGCCACAAAGAAACAAAAATAAAATAAAACTAAATAACTCATGCATAATAAAATAACTTAATTTATTTATGTACAAAATTCAAATTTTTGTTTCCTAAGCAACAAAAATTGTTCAGGAAAGTAAAGCAAACTCTTAGTCATCGTGCGTTATCGAAGTTGGTTTATCGCGCATGAATAGTGCTCCTTTGTATTCCTTCAGTCTTTGACCATTCACCTTAAAGATGGACCAATCATCTCGGTTCTTGGTTTCCATTGCTCTGTTGCTATGGACTTGGTGTACGATGAACGGTCCTGACCATCTAGATTTTAGCTTGCCTGGAAACAATTTGAGTAATGAATTGTAGAGCAATACTTGTTGTCCATAATAAAATTGCCTTGGAAAATTTTTTCTATCTTTTCATCGTTTTGTTTTTTTCTTTGTATAGGTGGGTATTTTCGTAAGCGTGAGCTCTAAACTCATCCATTTCGTTCAGTTCCAGAAGTCTTCTTTCTCCAGCAAGCTGAGAATCCATGTTCAATTTCTTGATGGCCGAATATGCTTTATGTTCAAGTTCCACAGGGAGATGGCACTCCTTACCGTAGACTAGTTTGAATGGGTACATTCCTAGTGGTGTCTTGAATGTTGTGCGATAGGCCCATACTGCTTCATCTAGCTTTGGCGAGCAGTCCTTGCAGTTTGGGTTAACCACTTTCTCGAGGATCAGTTTGATTTCCTAGTTAGAGACTTTGGCCTGGCCATTGTTCTGGGGGTGATATGCCATGGAAATTCGATGACGCATCACATATCTTTTCAGTGCCTTCGCAATTAATTTGTTGTCAAAGTGTGTGCCTTCATCGTTGATAATAGCTCATATGTTCCAAAACGCGTAAATATTTTCTTGTACAAGAATTTTAACATGGTCTTGGAGTCATTTTATGTGTTGTGATGGCTTCTACCCACTTGGATACATAGTCTACTGCTAAGAGAATGTATAGGTCACCAAAAGATGAGGGAAAGGATCTCATAAAGTCTATCCCACACACATCTAAAAGTTTGACCTCCAAAATATTTTACCATGGAATTTCATGTCTCTTCAATATGTTCCCCGTGCGATGGCATCTATCACATGACTTTATAGAATTCGTGTACATCTAACAAGGTGGACCAATAGAAACCAGATTAAAGAACCTCGCTGTTGTCCTCGTTCCACCCAAATGTCTTACGTACAGGATGAGTGGAAATGAAGTAGAATTTCTTTGTGTTCTTATTCTAGGACACGTCTCCTGATTATTTGGTCGCCACATTGCTTGAATAGGAATGGTTCATCCCAGTAATAGTGTCGCACATCATGTCGAATTTTTTTTAGCCATGGCTCGATAAATCTAGGGGTATAATACCACTAATAAGAAAATTGACTATGTCAGCGTACCACGACATAGCCATGACAAATAAAATTTTCTCGTCAGGGAAATCCTCCTTGATGTCCTTCATGTCATAATGAATGATTTTGTTTTCAAGCCCAGACAAGTGATCTGCTACTTGATTTTCAATACCCTTTCTATCATTTACCTCTAAATTGAGCTCTTGTAGTAGTAATATCCATATATTCAGCCTAGGCTTTGCATTTTTTTATTGATTAAGTATTTAATGGTAGAGTGATCAGTATGCACAATAACTTTAGTTCCTATGAGATATGGCCTAAACTTATCGAATACAAAAACTACTTCAAGAAGTTCTTTTTCAATTGTGGTATAGTTCATCTGTGCATCATTAAGGGTACAACTAGCATAATAGATAACATGAAAGAGTTTAATTTTTCATTGTCTGAGCATTGCCCCTACTACATAGTCACTAGTGTCGCACATGAGCTCGAAAGATACGTTCCAGTATGGGGGAACAATAATTGGCGCCGAGGAAAGTTTTTTCTTCAAATCTGTAAAAGTATTTAAATAATCACCATTAAACAAAAAATGTTAATTTTGTTGAAGCAAAAGACACAAAGGTTTTGAGAAAAATCCTTTATGAACCGCCTATAAAATCATGCATGTCCAAGAAAACTGCGTATGTCAATTACTTCCACCTTGGCTCTATCTACTTCAATACCTTGACAAGAAATTTTGTGTCCCAACACAATTCCTTCGGTTACCATAAAATGAAATTTCTCCTAGTTTAGTACTAGGTTGGCTTATTCACATCGCTTCAGTACTTTAGATAAGTTGTTGAGGCATCAGTGGAAGTCGTCGCCCGAGACGGAGAATTCATCCATAAATATTTCCATGCAATATTCCACCATATCTGAAACAATGGCCATCATACACCTCTGAAAGGTTGTTGGAGCGTTACATAGTCCAAACAACATTCTTCTAAACGTATAAGTACCATATGGGCATGTGAAAGTAATCTTCTCTTGATCCTCCGGTGCTATGGCTATCTGATTGTATCCAGAATATCCATCAAGAAAGCAATAAAATGCTTTTTCTACTAACCTATCAAGCATTTAATCAATGAAAGGGAGGGGAAAGTGATATTTATTTGTTGCTTTATTTAGCTTCCTATAGTCCATACATATTCGCCAGCCCGTGACTGTTCTCATAGTTAAAAGCTCATCATTTTCATTCTTAACCACAATCACACCACCCTTCTTTCGCACGCACTACACCGGGCTGACCCATGAGTTATCAGATATCGGATAAATTTCTCCCGCATCCAGCCATTTTATGATTTCCTTCATTACTACTTTCTTTATTTTATTGGGTTAAGTCTTCTTTGTGGTTTCACATAATTACTATGACTATCTTCTAAGTTGATATTGTGCATGCATATGGTGTGTTGATTCCCTTTAAATCTTCCATGGTCCATCCGAGAGCTTTTTTGTGTTGTGACAAAACATTTAACAAACTGTTCTTTTGTTTAGATGTTAGACTAACATAAAGTGTCACCAGTAAAGTCTCATTATTACCTAAATAAGTATATTTCAAATGCGATGGCAAAGTTTTAAGTTCCAATATGGGTGCAAACTGTAATGATGATTTTGGGGGACTAACTTCATTGAAATCTAATGGTTCAAATTTCATACCGGTCTGGCATGAAGGAAGCTAGATTATTCCTCTAATTCATAGTCTATTTTTATTTATTTGTCAGGAAATCAATCAATTGCTTTATTCGAGAGATTGTTGCTGAGGCGCAAATTATCGAAATCCTCTTCTAACAATTTTTTGCTCAAGCCAAAATTTTCGTGTTCATGCGTCAGAAAAATCAAGTCTTGGCACAAAGTGTCGTATTCATTGATATGTAAAAATTCGTCTTGGCCAAGATTTTCTGCTCCTTCTTCCTTCATTAATTTCATGTCTCTAATGCATTGTCATTCTTTTGAATCATCAACATATTTCATGGAGTTGAAGACATTGATTTTGACGCTTTGATCTCCTACCAGCATCGTGAACTCTCCCTTCTCGCAATCTGTTAATATTCGTCCAGTGCCCAAGAAGGGTCACCCAAGAATGATGGGTGTATTTTCATCGGTCTCACAGTCTAATATGAGGAAATCAACTGGAAACACAAATTTGTCCACATTCACAATGACATCTTCTATTATGCCCTCAAGACGAACATAAGACCGGTAAGCTAATTGTAAGATAACTGTGGTTGGGCGAGCGTTACACATTTCTAGTTTTAAAAATATGGGCTTGGGCATCAAATTTACGCTTGACCCTAAGTCAACAAGAGCTCGTCCTACAAAGTTATCACCGATTGAACATGGTATCACGAAACTAGCAGGATCTTTTTACTTTAATGGGAGTTTGCTTACTGCAGAGCATAATTCTTTTCTCACGACAACAATTTGTACCTTGCTCTTTTTCGTGACAATGTCTTTTACAAATTTAGCATAAGAAGACATATGCTCAATGGCTTCAAGTAAAGGCACATTAATATACAACTGATCTAGAACATCAACAAATTCTTGAACTGGATCTTATCATTGTGTTTCTTCAATTGTTGAGGAAAGGGTGGTAGAGGTCTGACTTCATCTGCTATAGGTGGTGAGGAGACTTTTTCCTTCACAACAAATTTCCCATTATCTGCTTGATAAACTTCTGAACCTTCACCCTTTTCTTTCTCCTCATGCAATCCCTCCAATTCAACAATTTCGGCTTGATCCCCAGGGTGTGTAGTGCCTTAATATCACTAGGGAGACATCCTTGTGGGCGAGAATATAATGTCATGGCGATTTGCACTTGGTTTTCCAATGCTCTCAAGGATGAACTATGGCTTTACAAAAGAGTTTTTTGACTTTGTAACAAATGACCTTGGATTTTAATTATCGATGAGTGTTCATGCATCAAAGTCTTTGTTGAAGCCATGAAATCTTTTGTTAAGGCCATAAATTCCTGCAGTGAAGCCTCCAAGGAGTTAGAAATAGAGTTTGTATTAGAGGAAAAAGTTGTATATTTCGTATGATGCCAGGGCATCTGTTGATGCTGAAAATTTTGGTGTTCAGAATTACTCTGCTGTGGCCTATTGTAATTTCCTGCCTGATTGTTGTTGTTGGTTCCTTGATTTCCCCATGAAAAATTTGGATGTTGTCACCATCCAGGATTATATGTATTCGAGTAGGGGTTGTTATTGCTTCGTTTGTAGTTGCCCATAAAATTGATGGACTCCTAGTTTTCTAGACATTCACTCTTATGATGGTTGTCGTGACTGAAAATACATGCCACACTAGTTTCCTTAACTTCTATCACCTCATTAGATGCTACAAAATTTTCAACATATTAGTTATGGAAGAAAGTTGAGCAGAAACTGAATCCTTACCTTCAATTTCATATGCTCCATATATTTTTCTACTGGTTCCCAGCCTTGTAGTCAGGAATTGATAATCATTATTTTTTATCCTGTCGAGGATATCGAAGGCTTCTTCGGGTGATTTATCAAGCTAAGTGACATTCACTGAGGCATCCAACATAATTCGAGTAAGTGCATTGACTTCATTATAAAACATCAAAACTTGAGACCAGTCATGAAATCCATGGTTTACACACTTGTGAAGAAGAATTTTGTATATGTCCCAACATTTGTACATGGATTCATTGTCTCCTTGGCGAAAACTTACAATGTCATTGCGTAGCTGTGTGTTCATATTGGATGGATTGTATCGAAGTAGGAAGCTTTTACATAAATATGCCCAAGATTCCATTGAGCCTGAAGGCACTCCACTAAGCCAAACTCTTGCAAGATCGCCTAGAGAATAAGGGAAGATTTTAAGCTTTAGCACATCTTCATGCATTCCTTGTTGCTTGAATGAGTCGCACACTTTGAGAAAAGCACATAATGTTGTCTAGCATCCTCATTAGGTGAGCCACCAAATTGACCGATGGAGATTAGCATGTTAAACATCATCGGTTTAAGTTCAAAATGGGTTGTATGTATTTCAGGTGCGACGATGCATGGATTGAGATCATCAATAATAGGATTCAAGTGGTCTCGTATTTCTCGTGGTCTTGCAACTTCTCTAGGAAACTTATTTGTTGCTATGTCAGGATCCGTCTGATCTCTCATATTGTTGTTGCCTGATACTGTAGTCGGTTCATATACTCTCTAGCTCGTTGGTTACGTCTCCGTTGTCTCAAATTTTGGGACTGTCGGCACACCCCATGGCACAGTGAAAACAAAACTCGATGGTCTCACCAGAGATCCAAGTACGAAAAACTGAAATTGGGAGGAAGAGATGCGAATACTTATAGTGGGTTCCTTGAAAAACAGCAAGGACAACAGTGAATACTGGTGGTGTAGATCGGTTCGAATCTTAAGCATCCACGAAATCACGTCTCGGCCTCTACTCTGTTCACCCGATTGAGAGCAATCTTTGTTTTCCCCAAAACTCTTTTGAGAGAAAACAACTGAAAGTTTTTAAGTGTGTGTTGTTTTTTTTTTGGCTGCTAGACCTAACACACTCTTTTATAGCCAAGTTACCCTAATCATATTAGGGTTTTATTATTTCAAATTAATTAAATCTATATTTAATTAATTGGAATTTAATAATCCTCTTATATCCATGTTACCCTAATCATATTAGGGATTTTATTATTTCAAATTAATTAGATCTATATTTAATTAATTGAAATTAAATATTTGGGATTATTAAAACATATATTTAATTAACTCTAGATATATATTTTAGTAACGTACAATAATTGTACATCTTTGCTAGTTTCAATCCTAGGGTGTGACCATATAGGTTCTTGTAACGTTAGCAGTAATTATTAGAACAATTCTAATATTACATACAATGAGTGACATCTAGCAATATATCATTGTCACCTAAGTTACAAGAAAATATGATTTGACATATCATCTTGGTGATTACTCTTTTATGTATTACATCCTTATGTCCTTTATATCTAGAATAGGCACAAGTCTTGGAATAGTCACACTTGTATAGTCCATCTATTGTTTCTTGATATCTAGAGTAGACTTTAATTAATGAATAGTTTATGATATCTCATATCAACTTATTCGAGCATGGCCATGCGTTTCTAGTCTTACTCAATCAAGTGGCCTGTGATATATTTCCTATTATGTAGGAAGGACAAATCATATCTTAATCATACACACCCACTACATATATTGAGATATATTCAATAATAGTCTTTATAGAGCAACCAGTTACAGAGCTTGTTTAGCTGCATCAAAACATACAACAATATATGTTGGGATAGTATTGATCTCAAGTCTGAGGATCATACATATAGTCATCACCATAAGCAATGTTATGACTGTCACATAATAATCCAAGATATATGCTCATGGTCGGTCAATCCAATATATTGTTCTCTAACAAAATAATCATGTATTAATTCTGACATCTCTATGTCAATGAAAACTCATTGTCATCAATCAATAACATGTTAGTCTTAAGCGTATTATTATTTTCCATGCCCATAATAATACTTGAATAGGGATCTTTTAATAATAACAATTATGTCATTATATAGACTTTATTATATTTCAGTTTATGTTAAACACATATATATATAAATGAAAATAATAGCGGCAATACCTTTATTCAATAAAATCGGTAAATAAAAGTATTATTACAATCATCATATGATTGGTCTTTGGGCATACTCTAACAATCTCCCAGTAGCACTAAGACCAATCACTCACATATCTAATACCGAGTGACTCAGTGTGACGATCATGCCTCTACTGTGTAAGAGGCTTCGTCAAGGGATCAACAATGTTGTCATCCATGTGTACTCTACATATTTCTACATCTCCTCGATCAATGATCTCTCGAATGAGATGAAAGCGCCTAAGAATATGTTTGGATCGTTGATGAGATCTTGGTTCATTTGCTTGTGCAATGGCTCCATTATTGTCACAACGGAGTTCTACAACATCTGATATGTGGGGAATAACCCCTAATTCTGATATGAACTTTTGATCCAAACAACCTCTTTTGCTGCTTCACTGGCTGTAATGTATTCAACCTCTGTTGTAGAATCAGCTACTGTGTCTTGCTTCGAACTTTTCTAGCTCACAACATCTCTATTAAGACAAAACACAAAACCCGATTATGATCGTGAGTCATCCTTGTCAGTTTGGAAGCTGGCATCAGTATAACCTTTTATACTAAGCTCTTCCTCCCCTCCATAGACAAGAAATTTATCCTTAGTTCTTCTTAAGTACTTAAGGATATTTTTAACCGCAACCCAATGATTTTCACCAGGGTTTTCTTGATACCGACTCGTCATGCTTAGAGCATACGATACATCTGGTCGAGTACATATCATGGCATACATTATAAACCAATAGCCGAAGCATATGTAATCTTATTCATCCGTTCTATTTCTAGTGGATTTGAAGGACACATTTCCTTAGAAAGAGAAATGCCATGTCTCATAGGCAAAAATTCTTTCTTGGATTCTTCCATACTGAACCTTTTCAGCACTTTGTCTATATATGTACTTTGACTCAGACCTAGAAGTCGTCTTGATCTATCTCTATAGATCTTAACTCCTAAGATAAACGCTGCCTCACCCAAATCTTTCATAGAAAAACAACTACTTAACCAAGTCTTAACAGTTTGTAAAGTGGGTATATCATTTCCTATGATGAGTATGTCATCTACATACAAGATTAGGAAAAAAACAATGCTCCCACTAGCCTTCTTATAAACACAAGGCTGATATTCATTTCTGATAAAACCAAACTCTTTGATTGCATCATTGAAACGAAGATTCCAGCTTCGAGAAGCTTGCTTTAGTCCATAAATAGACCTCTGTAGCATACAAACCTTTCTAGTATTTTCTGGAAAGGCAAAACCTTCTGGTTGTGTCATATACACATCCTCTTCAAGTTTTCCATTAAGGAAGGCGGTTTTGACGTCCATTTACCAGATTTCATAATCATGGAATGCAACTATTGCGAGCAAGATCCAGATGGACTTAAACATAGCTACAGGGGAGAATGTTTCGTCATAGTCTACACCATGAACTTGTCAAAAACCTTTAGCGACTAATCGCCCCTTGTATGTTTGTACATTACCATATATCGATTTTCTTCTTGAAAACCCATTTACACCCTATAGGTTTGACCCCTTTAGGTGGTTCAACCAAAGTCCATACTTGGTTTACTGACATGGAATCCATCTGAGATCTCATGGCTTCAAGCCATTTCTCAGAGTCTGGGCTAGACACTGCCTCTTGATAAGTTCTGGGCTCATCTTGATCCATAAGAAGAACATCTCCATGAGTCGTAACGAGAAATCCAAATCTCTCAGGTGCATGATGTTCTCTTGTGGATCTACGCAGTGATTGTGTTTCTAAATCTGTTGAATGCTCCTCAACAACTTGTGAAACATGCTCAACTTCAGGTTCATTTATTTGTTGTTCTTGAACTTCTCCAAGTTCAATATTTCTACCCTTCCCTTTCTTTGAGAGAAATTCTCTTTCGAGAAAAACTCCTGTTCGAGCAACAAACACTTTGTTCTCGTTAGGGTTGAAGAAATATTATCCCTTAGTTTCTTTAGGATATCTAACAAATATACACTTATGAGATTTAGGTTTGAGATTTGTAGACATCTGATGTTTTATATAAGCTTACAACCCTAAATCTTTATAAAAGACATACTAGGATGTTTCCCAGTCCATATCTCGTATGGTGTCTTTTGAACCAATTTAGATGGAATACGATTTAGTGTAAAAGCGGCTGTTTCAAGTGTATGTCCCCAAAAAGAAGTTAGAAGATCACTATGACTCATTATCGATCGAACCATGTCTAACAATGTTCGATTCCTTCTTTCAGAAACTCCATTTCACTGTGGTGTACCAAGTGGTGTAAGTTGTGAGACAATCCCACATTCTTTTAGGAGTTCATCAAACTCTATGCTTAAGTATTCTCTACCTCGATCTGATCGAAGTGCCTTAATACTCTTCCCTAGTTGATTTTGTACTTCATTTTTAAATTCCTTAAACTTTTCAAGGGCTTCAGATTTATGGCGCATACGATAAATATACCCATACCGACTAAAGTCATCAGTAAAAGTAATGAAGTAATGGAAACCACCTTTGGCTTGTGTATTAATTGGTCCACATACATCACTATGTATTAACCCCAATAAATCACTTGCTCGCTCACCTTTACTATTAAAAGGAGCTTTAGTCATTTTTCCTAACAAGCAAGATTCGCATACATCATATTGTTCGAAAACAAATGAATCTAAGAATCCATCTTTATGGAGTTTTGATATGCGTTTCTCACTTATATGGCCTACACGACAATGCAAAAGATAAGTTTGATTCAAGTTATTTGTTTTTGATCTCTTAGTATTTATGTTATAAACGGTGTTATCTTGATCCAAAATATAGAGACCATTAACCAATTGTGCCGAACCATAAAAAACACTATCGAGATAAAAAGAACAACAATTATTCTTAATAATAATCTCAAAGCCAATCTTATCCAAACAAGAAATATAAATAATGTTCTTAGTCAAACTAGGCACATAATAACAATCCTCTAAATTTAAATCAAGTCTACTAGGCAAAGATAAAACATATGTCCCTCTAGATAATACAACAACTCTTGCTCCATTTCCCACTCATAGGTCCACGTCTCTTTTAGCCAGATTCTTTTCTTTTGCAGTCACTGTACAGAAGTACAAATATGAGAACACAATTGGTGTCTAATACCCAAGAAGTAGATGTTGACAAATTAACATCAATAACATAAATACCTTAAAAAAATGTTTCATTTGCTTTTGCCTTCTTGACCTCTTCAAGGTAAACAGGGCAGTTTCTCTTCCAGTGTCCGGTCTTATCGCAATGAAAACATTTTCCTTCTTTGCTAACTCCCCCTTTGGGTTTCAATGCATTTTTTCCTTTTGGTTTGGTCTTACCATTTCCCTTAGGCTTTGCCACTACCTTTTTCTTTCCCTTTCCTTTGTCCTTGTGGACCATCAGAATGGGCTTAGGTCCAACCTTTTTCATGTTACTTTCAGCAGTTCGTCACATGCCAAGTAACTGTGGCAAAGTTTTGTTAATTTCATTCATGTTGAAATTAAGGACAAATTGGCTAAAGCTATCTGGCAACGATTGCAGGATAACATCGGTAGCCAATTCATCTTTAAGAGGAAATCCCATCTTTTCCAACGTTTGGATGTAGCCCATCATCTTGATGGCATGAGCTCATACAGGAGTTCCCTCTGCCATTTTGCATTGAAATAGAGCTTTAGAGGTCTCATATCTCTCTTGACGTGCTTGCCCTTCATATATTTCTTTTAGATTTTGAATCATCTCATATGCAACCATGCCTCATGTTGCTTCTGAAGCTCAGGAGTCATGGTGGCAAGCATTAGACATCCAACATCTAACATATCATCCATATGTTTCTTGAATTTGTCTTTGTCAGCTTTTGAAGCATTAGCTGTCGGTTCATCAGGAACAGGTTCCTCAATGACATATTCCTTCATTTCCTGTTTGAGAACAATTCTCAAATTACTAAACCAGTCAAGGAAATTTATGTCATTGAGTTTATCCTTCTCAAGGAGTGATTGCAGTGATTGCAGTGTTGTTTGCCATTAAATCTACAACAATGAAAATATTAAAGTAAATAAATTTACCGAATTTAAAATTTATAAATAGGACTTTATTTACAAATTACTCCCACTATTTTATTCAAAATTAAAAACCCTCTTTGTTTTAATTTCAGAAAAATTCAACGAAAATTTTTCTAGTGGGTGAGGATACATAATACATCAATTTCCTAAATCAGCTTTGGTTTTTCTTTTAGGATAATGATTATTTAGGTAAGTAACACTTGACTAGTTACATCTAATGTAACTCCTCATTTTGGTGAACAACATTTTGTTCAAGTCATCTCATGACTTATCCAAATATTTAACCTCTAGGTTTCTAATCCTATTAGAATAACCTAGCTAAGTTATTACCAATATTTCAACCGGTGAATATCACTTGCTTATTCTTAGCGTTTAACCAAGATAGATTTATGTGCCAATGCTTTGGCAAAGCCCACACAATATCGATCAAAGCCTTAACAAGGGTAAATATTGGACGGTTAAGTTATCTTAGATTATAAAGAGGGATTTACGTAATTATCTCATCATTGTTCGTTTTAATATTAGGCCCTTATTGATCTCATCAATATTTATTCTTATTATATCATTTGATACGTTGTATACATAACAAATATAGCAATAAATAAGATGCAATGGTTATAGCCCAAACCAATGACTAAGGTGGCCCTTCCCAAGCTAATGGGAGAACCAAAAACCCTAAAGCCTAAGACTACTCTCTAGGCATCTTCTCGCCATTCTTCTGCTCTTTGTGAATCTTTATAGATTTACAATTTTAAAAGAAACTCGTTTTTCATATGAGGGAGTAAGATGAGAAGAGAAATACAATAGAGATATAAAAAGGCACGGCTCGCAGACCGTATTTCAAAATAAGCCATTGTGAATTGAACAAGGGCTATAACCATGCATATCAAACACCGTACAAAACAAACATATCATATATATATATACACGTTGTTACGCCTTTGTTAAAAATATTAATATGGGCATTCAATTTATACTTCTGTTTCTATGGAAAGACTTCACGATTTGATAACAATTATCAACATAATCATTCTTTTGGGATTTTCAGTCCCGAAAGTTTTTTGCATCGGAACAACCATTGTTCCACTGCTAAACGCGATCTGCTATCGCACTCCCATAGATCATCCAGTAAAAATCGATTGAAAAACATATTAACAAATTAACATATTAATCGTTGTGGGTATCGATTCGAACAATGATATCAACATATTTACCGAAATCGATAAAACTAGAACATGCATCTCATACATATCGCATCAACCAAAAATTTAACCCAAAATCAGATCGTAATAGTGGATCTGATGCCACTGTTGGGACCGTTTGCGCACCCCATGGCGCAGCGGAAACAAAACTCGACAGTCTCACCAGAGATCCAAGTACAAAAAATGAAATCGGGAGGAAGAGATGCAAATACTTACAGTGGGTTCCTTGAAAAACAGCAAGGAAAACAATGAATACTGGTGGTGTAGATCGATTCGAATCTTAAACCTTTACGAAATCACGTCTTGGCCTCTACTCAGTTCACCCGATTGAGAGCAATCTTTTTTTCCCCAAAACTCTTATGAGAGAAAACGGCTGAAAGTTTTTAAGTTTGTGTTGTTTTTTTTTGGCTACTAGACCTAACACACTCTTTTAAAGCCAAGTTACCCTAATCATATTAGGGTTTTATTATTTCAAATTAATTAAATCTATATTTAATTATTTGGAATTTAATAATCCTCTTATATCCAAGTTACCCTAATCATATTAGGAATTTTATTATTTCAAATTAATTAAATCTATATTTAATTAATTGAAATTAAATATTCAGGATTATTAAAACATATATTTAATTAACTCTAGATATATATTTTAGTTACGTACAATAATTGTACATCTTTGCTCGTTTCAATCCTAGGGTGTGACCTTGTACGTTCTTGTAACGTTAGCAGTAATTATTAGAACAATTCTAATATTACATACAATGAGTGACATCTAGCAATATATCATTATCACCTAAGTTACAAGAAAATATGATTCGACATATCATCTTGGTGATTACTTTTTTATGTATTACATCATTATGTCCTTTATATCTAGAATAGGCACAAGTCTTGGAATAGTCACACTTGTATAGCCCGTCTATTGTTTCTTGATATCTAGAGTAGACTTTAATTAACGAATAGTTTATGATATCTCATATCAACTTATTTAAGCATGGCCATGCGTTTCTAGTCTTACTCAATCAAGTGGCATGTGATATATTTCCTATTATGTAGGAAGGACAAATCCTATCTTAATCATACACACCCACTACATATATTGAGATATATTCAATAACAATCTTTATAGAGCAGCCAGTTACAGAGCTTGTTTTGCTGCATCAAAACATACAACAATATATGTTGGGATAGTATTAATCTCAAGTCTGAGGATCATACATATAGTCATCACCATGAGCAATGTTATGACTGTCACAAAATAATCTAAGACATATGCTCATGGTCGTTCAATCCAATACATTGTTCGCTAAGAATATAATCATGTATCAATTCTGACATCTCTATGTCAATGACAACTCATTGTCATCAATCAATAACATGTTAGTCTTAAGCGTATTATTATTGTCCATGCCCATAATAACTCTTGACTAGGGATCTTTTAAAAATAACAATTATGTCATTATATGGACTTTATTATCTTTCAGTTTATGTTAAACACATATATATAAATGAAAATAATAGTGGCAATGCCTTTATTCAATAAAATCGGTAAATAAAAGTATTATTACAATCATCATATGATTGGTCTTTGGGCACACTCTAACATTAATGACTATTCAATTTTAGGGTTAAATGGTTCTAGTGGTTTACCAACAGATCTTAGGGTCATGCAATGATAAAAACCTTCAAGGGAAAATAAAAAAAAAGTTAAACAAGTTAAGCTATCTAAGTAAAATATGACAAGAAATAAAAAATTGTTATGGCAAAAATTTTCAAAAATATCGTCAGTTGGCAATCCCCGACAACGATGCCAAAAACTTGATTGCTTGTAAATGTATATGATAAGGCAAGAAATTCTTTGCAAGTATACACAGTCGAATCAAGTAATAAAGGGTAAGTGAGCTATCGTCTCCTCAGGGATTGGTAGGGATTTTGATGTTTCACCACAACTAGAACTAAGTGTCACGAGCTAGTTCCTGAATTCTTGTCAAAATAGAAAAAAATTAGCAATGGATTATACGAATAGGTGTAAAAGCAAGAAAATATTATGAAGTATGGTTGTAGAAAAGTTTGGTCGAGGCAAAGTAAATATGCAAAAGTAACAATTTAAAACAGACAAGGCAAAGAAAAATGTTGATTCAAATATATTCAAAATAACCTCACATATTCAGACTTTTCACAGAGCACGCAGGTTAGTATTTTGCTATGACAAGAAATTATTCTGATTCTAGAAGGATTTTTTATGATATGCTTAGGCTTCCCGACAGGATTACCGAGTATTCTTAGACGATTGTTATGGCAATAATACTTAGCGTTAACTACAACCCTTGGTTTGTCAGACTGTTGTTGTAGCAATACCCCTCAACGTGAACTATAATCATTGTCTATCCTACTGAAGCATCTATCCCTTTTAGTTGATTGAAACCCTCTCCTTATCTCTAAGGTAGGCAGGTTAGAACATCACCATCCTGGATCCATTCCATTGTTCACGTAGATCTATCTTAATTCTATCGAATCTAAGAATCAATTTCTAAAAAAACAACAATCTCTCGAAAGCTCTTACAATATCCATAAGTGTTTCACCTAGGCACCAGGCAATCTCTCGATAGATCTTATAGTATTAAGGCAAAATATTAAAACAATGAACAAAACAAATATAAGCAAAATCATAATGAATCATTCATAAACCATAAAATAATTGTCTCAGCTAAACAAAAACCAACACCAAGTAAAGAAGTTCATGGTGTTACCAAAGAGTCATTCAATAGTATCATTGTTTAATACAAACCCCAAAATAAATTAAAGAAATTAAGAATAAAGGAAGAACGACTCCCAAACAAGGGGCTCTGTCGTGACATCTCTTACCAGCACCGCGTCTGCTCTGGCAGCCAGCCTCGAGGCTATAGAGGACACCAAGGTCAGTCAGGTAGGAGAACGGTGGAAGTTAGGCACTCCAGCTACTTACTCCATGCCTCAGGTAAGTTTTCTTCTTCCTTGCCTCTCCTTTTTGGCGGCTGTGACTGGGTATTTATTAAGGGAATTTTCTTAGGGTTTTACATAATTAAATATTCCCAAAATACCCGTGGTAACTTGTCCAAGCTATAGATGGAAAGGCGGCTGGATATTGTCAGAATCTTGGGGGCTTGATTGCACGTGAGGTTAGTCATACAAGTCGCAGGTGACATAAGCAATTTGTCAGATCCGCTTCAGACTTGCAAGATAAATCTTGCCTTGGCAAGAAAAATTTGTTCCTCACTGTCTTTGTCTTCTGTGTTCCACTGGCCCTTGCAGAATATATTGTCACGACTGAAATGTTCCTCCTAAGTCAATTCCTGCACACACACAATCCACACAAGCCCTTTCTCCTCAGCAACATCAGTCAAACCAAATAAATCTTGCCTAGGCAAAACTTATCCACCACATGCAATTATAACCTAAATGTAACTAATATGCTATGACCACATTAATTAGATGAGCAATAACTTAAGTAATAACACTAAAAATAGTATTTTTATGGAGTTATCATTTATCTCTTGGTGGTTTCGGCCATTTGGAGGTAAATACTCTTCTCTCTGCAGTGTTGACATTTGGTGGCTTCACTGCTTTCAACAAAACAATAGGATTAACTTTGCTCAAATTGTCTTTGGTGAATTAGTTGAAAACATTAACATGTTTCTTCTAAGAGGGTCAAGTCTCTTGTTTATTGTTGTCTTCCAAGCTATCTCTTTGTCAAATCCGGTCTTCGAGTCGATCTGATACTGTTATCTGCCTGACCACATTCCTTAATCTAAAATCTCTTCGTAAGTCAGGTTGGGAACAAGTTGGAGACACATGGAAAATGAAAGAAAAAGGGCCACAAGGTGCGAGTTCCTTTAGAGCGGCTCCAACTCAACGTCAATACGATGACATGCAGAACGATATTGATGATCCAGTGAATCCTGTTCCCATTGAGCCTCCTAGAGATGGTGGTGAGATGCCTCCTTACCTTCAGTTCATGATGGGACATTGGACTGCAGGTTTGCTTCTATGGAGTCTGACTTTACTATCTTGGGAACTTAGGTGTCTGAGATAGCTTCTCAACAGTTGGCACTACGAGCGATGCATGTGAATTCTCGATGTGTCATCCTTGTTTGATTCAACATGGTGACTGGTAGGTTTGACGCTCTCTCTTGAGACTTTTCTTCTTTCTGTGAACCCGCTTCGGATCCGGATCATCTTCTTCCTTCGAATGCCTGATCGTTTTTGCTTTACTAGTTGCATTTGAGTTAGTCTTGCACTATCATATTGACTTTTATCATTGATGCTTTCATTATACTTTGATATTTTGGAATTGGTATTTCTTTTATGCCTTGGATGGTTTGATAGATTTTTATGCTCTATGGATGTTTATTGTGATTATTATAATATTTCGGATATTATGAGACATGTTTACTTTTGTTATGACCATGCCTATTGCCTATGGATATTGATTATGTTGACTGACTTGTTTGACACTTTTAATCTTCATGGCCTTGTTATTTATCTTGTTTATTTTTTTAACTTTTTGATTTAACAAAAAAGGGGAGAAATGTTAGGGTGAATGGGTAGTATTTTTTCAAGAAAATATTAAAATTTCTTAAATGTTTTGTTATATCGAAAAGGAGGAGATTGTTGAACACTTTGATATTTTGATATACCAAAAATGTTAAATAGTTTTTAATAAATTTTAAGATTATATTCGATTTGGTCATTCAAATATATAATTTTTTTAAGGTTAAAAACTCTATTTTACTTCTCACTCTATTGGAAAGGTTGAGTCTTATACTGGAAATATATTTGAAATAAATTTTACTAAGGGTTTAGAACTTCAATCTTGTCAAAAATTCATTTTTTAGTATAGTAGTACCGATACTACAGGAATAGTATCGATATTGTTAATGAAGTATCTATACATCTATTGATGCTGAAGCCCAAAATTATGCAGTAGTACCGATACCACTAAGGCAATACCAATATTGCTTGTAGGTTTGACAAAACATATATTCATTTGTTACCGATACTATTTCAGTATCGATACTATTTTTCATAGTAGTATCAATACTCCACAATGTATTACCGATACTACCCTTTGTTTTTGAAATTGTCAAATTCCAGTATATTCGTTTGGTACCGATACTAGTCCAAGTATCGATACTACTTATTATAGTAGTATCGATACTACCTTTCTCCAATGGCAATATTTTGCATTTAATGTAGGGAGTATCGATACTCAAAGCCCGAGTACTGATACTACAAGCTTCTGGACAACATTTATTTCAGGAAACTACCTCTCAATGACTCTATTTACTCTCACAACAACCCAAACAGTTAGAATTAATAGAGGAAGTATAAAAACAAGATTCCAAGTTATATGTGAAGACAAGAGATCAAAGAGAAAGCCAAAAGCAACAAATTTGAGCCAAAATCAAGTCAACATTCCTTTTGCTTTCAAATAACACTTTTTGTACACATTTGTGTTTATTTCTCAATTGTTCTTATTCTTGAATTGTGCAAACACATTTCTAGTGAGGTTTTTATAAGTTTGCAATTTGTAATTTTCTCTTTGAGAGAGTGTCTTAAGAATTTGGGGTATAATTATTGAGGGAGTTGTAAGGTTACACCTTATCCTCAAAGGTAGCTACAAATTAGTAAATTTGTGAAAATCTTTAGTGTGGATAGCTAAGATAGTGGATATAGACTTTGGTCTATAAAGTCTAACCACTAACCACTCAAAAATTCTTGTGTTCAATTTTTATATTTTCTCTTCAAGCTTCCACCAAAAATTTTATTTGCTAATTCACCCCCTCTTAGTTATTTCATTCATTCGATTGACTCAACAATGTATGATTTTGAAAAAAAGATAATAGTTGGTGACTAAAACAAAACAAAAATAATAATTGAGATACTAAAGGTGTAGTTATCCTAAATTTTTAAAATTAGAAGTGATCAAATTAAAAAAAACATTTAAATTTATAATTTAAACATTGTATATGAATTAATAATAAAATTTAACTGAAAATAATTAAAATATAATGACCAAGTCTATAGCTTATACATTGTATCAAAATTAGTAATACTATTTTATCTAAAATTTATTCCACGAATTTTGATAATCTCCAACAAATATCTTGAACCCTTATGCTTATCTCTTCTGAATAATGGTGGCTTCGAGTTAAGTGTTAAATTAATATTTCTTTAAAAAAATTCATAATTATCGATAATACGTACATACTCACAGACGTAACTGCTTGAACATAAAATTTATAGGAAGAATATTACACTTTTAAATTACTAATGTCACTCGACGAATTCAATATGATCAGAGGATTTAAATTCTTCTATAACAAGCCAAAAGTCATGTGTCACAGAACGGCCATTATCCCTTTCAGATCTCTTTATTATAAAAGTTATATTAATTTAATCCTCCTATTATAAAATTGATCAATTTAATCCCTCTATTATAGAGACCGGATCGATTTGGTTCAAATTAGTCCAGGATTTGGTTCAAATTAGTCGATCTACTATCAAATGAATCAATTTAATCCATGTATATGTGAAAAGAATCAAACATGGTGATTTTTTTGTCTAGATTTAACATTGATTGTTTAGAAGATGACAATTATTGTTTAAACCGAGTATTTTTTTTCGTTCTTTTTACTAGTACAATGACTAAAACTAAACATTTAATAGTAGAGAGATAAGTTTGAATCAATATTTAATAGAATTACTAAATTGGTCTATTTAATAGTATATATATAGCATGATCTTTCACCCACTTATATAGCACTTGATTTTTTTCTTCCCGGTTTCAAAGTTTTGTTTTGACTAATTCGGACCGACCCGCATTGTACACCTGATTTTGGTGGGTGAGTCTCCCAACGAGAATTTTCTACATACACAAAGACTCGAGGTGTTTAAGCAATATCAAAATGCTTACCACTTAAACCAATTCCTATTGGTATAGCACTTGACGTTTAATCATACTGTAAATAAAGAAAACGTTGAATGAAATATTTATGGATCGCTAGTAAATTATTTGTTTATGAAACTAAATAAACAAATACAAATGAAAATATATGTTTATTTTTTGAATGAATGAGTTTAAAAATAAATGTGTTAAACTGACTTATAAACTTATTTATTTAAATTTAGTATTTTTCTAAAATATATTTAAAAATAATTATATGTATATTTATTTTATTTATTATGACTTCAAAGAAAAATCAAGGAATTCAAAATACAATATTGACATATAGAAAAAAAAATGTTTAAAGAGAAGAAAATGATTATTGCTTTATATTTTTTATCAGTATGGAGGGAATATAAAGTGATAAATGTTTAAAGATTTTTAATCATATAATATTAAACGTTTATATCCTTGTATATGTGGTGCTAGAGCCTAAGACCTCAAAGAAGAAGAACAACTTTTAATCATTATGATTACTTGATTCGTGCTATTATTTTTGTATTTTCAAGTGCAGAACAGAAAAGAAAAGGAAATACTACAAAGTGGGAAAATAGGATATGACAGGGTTCAACAGGTAAAACTTAAAACTTTATCCGATGACCTAACATGTTAGAAAAAATTATTTCAAATATCATTAAACTTTACCTGTTGATTCATTTAAATCATTGATTTTTCAATTTTACCAATCATAACACAGAACTTTAAATTTACATTCAATTATGTCATTATGTTGTTAAAGTCAATAACAAGACAATAACTTGATTAACAGTTGTTGAAGTGATTGTCAAATCTAAACGACGTTATTTTGATACCTAAAAGGCCCAAAACGATGTTATTTTGTTAAAGAAAAAATAAAATTTAATTATTTTTTTTATAAGGATTGAGAACCCCTAAGATCTAAAGCCCACGTCTAATATAATAAAAAAAAATCGATTATTGTCGGACAAATGAAGGCTTAAAGAAAAAATTGAGAAACTAAAACTACAACTGGGGACTAGATAGAAACCAATAATTTTTTTAAAATATATAACAAATTATTTTCAATTTCCCATCTACTGCATTTTAAAATATATATTATTTGTGTAACAATTGTTTCTGAAATTTAAGTCAATTTGGGGTTAGGCATGAGCTTTAGATCTTAGGGAGGTAAGGTTTGAATCTTATGAATGCTAGTTTAATTTTAATTTTCTTCTAATAAAACAATTTCGTTTTAAGTTGTTTAGGCATTAAGACAATCACACCAAAACGACATCGCTTTGGTGTGGCAATTACGTCAATAACCGTTAGTCATGTCATCATCTTGTTACTATCTTTAATGATGGAATGAAATCATTGTATGTAAAAATATTTTTTTTAAAGAATGTAAAACTAGAATTTAATGTTATAATTGATAAAATTGAAAGTTTAATAATATAAACGAGTGAACAGGAAAAGTTTGATGGTATCTTAAAATAAATAGTCTTTTAGCCTAGGCTTGTTGCTTAGTTTTATTTACTGTGCTTCAGTCGTCAATTCAAAAAAAAAAAAAATAGCCTTTTAGACTTATTTTAGGGATTTTTATTTTAGACTAACCCAATCACACGTATTAAGTCATCATAAATTTACTAGATCCTTAAGTAGGGGTGTACATTTTTTATTTCATATATTATTCTATCCAAAATTTTAAATATTTAAAAATTTAGATCATTGAAATTACCATTCGAACATAAAACTTAATTTGATTAAAAATTAAATTTAAATCTTATATTTTGTGACTTTATGCAACATCATCTGTATGTATATATAATCCCTTCATCGTTGTCATCGCCGCCAACAAGGAACGATACTTCACGTACGATGGTGTTGTATGTGCTGGGTGAAGTGAAGTCGTGCCTACTAGATCCCCTCCAACTATTGGCATCGATTAAACATACCCAAATAGATGGTGTAGAACCCTTTTTGTCCAGGTCGAAAAAATTATTACTATTATTATTAATCATTATTAATTACATTTTGCAGGCTCCACCGAAGCCCAATTACAAGACCCAAATCAACATGACTGTTACAACCAGACCACTACAAGGGAACCCAGCAGGCCCGACCCGGATTTGACCCAGGACCAGACCCGAAGCCACCACCAACTCAATTGATGCCCATACCTTGCTGCTCTAACACGTCCACCAACTGCCTACAACAGCCATCCCGTGACCATGCTGCTGCCACCCGAGCTTACCCTGCCACCAACAACAAACCATCACAATTCACATGCAAGGAAGATTAAAGGGAAGCATTCGGTGAGGACAGAAAGGGGGGAACATTAAAAAAATGTAAAGAGAGGGCCTCAGTAAAACAAATTAGGGTCTCTCGATTTTGAGGTTCATTCCAAACAATGTAAAAAGGAATTTTTATTCCCGAAAATTCTTCGAATGGAAAATAAAAACAACAACCAAAGTAAATTTATTTCCAGTAGTAGCATTTTTTTTCTTTTTTTATGAAACAAAGCACAACCAAATAAAAAATAAACAAACGAAAAAGAGAGAAGAAGTGATTCTTACACATTTGGCTGGCGACGCTCACGACTTTGGAGGGCTCTTTCTGTGAATCTGAACGGTGAGAAGGGAGAGTACACTGTCTCGAACAATATATCTCATAATGGGGATGATCTAACAGTGGACGGTGGTGGATCAGGGAGAGGAAAGAAAAATAGTTTCGGCTAGATTCGTGGAGCTTGGGGCCGATTCTCAGAAAACCGACCTCAGATCCAAGACAGTGAGGTCGAGAAGGATCTCCCGATGTAATTTGGAGGTCATCGGCCACTGACGATGGTGGCGAAGTAGCGACGGAAGACACGACGGGTGACAAAGGTGAGTGGTCAGCCACCCACCGATTTTCTAGAGAGAGGGGAGACCCTCTCTCTCTAAAATTAATTTTAAAAAAATGAAATGAAAATTAAATAAGAAAGAAAAAGTTGATATTTATAGAAAACCTAAAGGAGGAAATTGCACTTAAGTCCCCCAACATTTGGCGTGTTTTTGTAAAATGATCACTTATAGGGACCAATTTCATAATTTAACCATTTAAGTGTATGCTTTATAACTTTTGGTTTAATTTTTGTTTAGTCCCCCTAACTTTAGCTTATTTTTGCATGTTAGTCACATGTAGGGACTGTTTTTGTGATTTTCTTATTTTTATGCCTGTTATATTTTTAGGGTTATTTTCAATTTAGTCCATTGTATCTTGTTGTGTTTTTACATTTAGGTAACTAGATTTATTTTATTTTGATTTAAGCCTTCATGTTTTGTTTTATTTTATTCTGGTCACTTGCTATAATATTTGTTTGTTTCGAATTGTTCCATTAATTTTTATTATTTTTATTTAGGTCACTGTTTTAGTAGTTTTACTTATTATCTTCATGCTATGATTTATTTCACATTTATCAAATAATTTGTAATGTTTATATTTTAGTCAATAATAAAATCACCTTCGTTTTTGTCATTTAAATCCATTTATTTACATATTATTTTGTTTTAATACTTATGTCCCTGGATATAAACAAAATAGTGTTTTAGTTTATTATTTATGTTTTAGCCCTTGTTAATTGTATTATGAATGTGTTTTGGTCATTATTAATATGGATTAATACATAGATAGCCCCTTTTCTTTTATTTTACTTTAATAGGATATGTCATACTTAGTTCCATTTTCATCATTAGTGTATTTTAATCCTTTGAATTAGTTGAATGCAATTTCTTTTCATTTTGCCATATAGATGTTTATATTTGTCTAGTGTTATTTGTATGTAAATCATATCTTGTATGAAAATAAATTTATTTACTAAGTAATCTTAATGCTTGTACACTCATGTATGTCATCATATTTAATCTTAGCCTATTTATTTATTTATTGGTTATTTAAAATTTATCAACTAGTCAGTATTTTACTCGAATATTTTCAATAACTCTGATTTGTAGAATGGGTGTGGAAAGCACTGCTTGATAGAAGTAGTGTGATCCGATACGACATTCGAATGGAATGTGTACTTGAAATAAATCGATTTTATTTTGCTAATTAATTCATTTTTATTTTAAGTTAAACAATGCAAAACATGTTTCTTTAAATAGCAATTTATTTTATGCAAAATGTTGATGTACAAATTATATTCGATTTGCGCTTTTTAAATCAATGAGGAGGGAATACTCTTTTACAAATAAGAAATAAACAAGACAGCTTTCCCGATGGAGGATTGCTAATCTCGAGATTTCTTTTCCAGTTAAAGAATTTTCCCTAATAATAATAATTCGAAGCAAATTAATTAACTTTAATAAATGGATCATACTTTAATTATCGATGCTAGTTCATAATTTCCACCATTTATGACAAAGTGTAAGCGACCCAGTACCAATTTTGGGCGCTGTGGGGTGCTTACCCTTCCCCACGCGTAATCGACTGTCGAACCCTTAAAAATGATTTTTTAGTAAACAAAAACTGAATTTTGTCTTAAAAATGATTTTTCTTAAAATGGTTTTAGAAGACATTTTTAGGTATTCGACCTACCTAACCCAAAGGTCGATGGCAACCCCTTTCAATTTAATTCAAATAAATTCAAAATAGCCAATTTTTTAAATAAAAAGTAATAATTGTTTTAAAAAAAATAATTAATTGTTTTTTCAAAAAAATGGTTATGACAGCTTGGTGACTCTGCTGTGGACCTTTTTTTAGAGAGTTAGGCTATAAGTCACTTACATATTGTCGTTGAGGTGGAAATTATGAGTTCATGTCTTTAATTAACTTATGATCCATTTATTGAAGTTTTTAATTTCTTCATTTTTAATTATCATACTAACATTTTAATTTTTGCTTTCAGCTCTGTCTGAGTTTGTGTTGGGAGTTTTTATTTGTTCTTCTTTTGAGTCAAAGGTTTGTACGTTCCTCCTCACACACGTCACGGGCATTTGCATGACATAAGCTCTAGACCCGAGCTTCGATCCAAATAAGTCGAGGTGAATGCTTTACTCTCGTAAGAATTTATTCTTCGTATGAGTTTTAGCAAATAACCCTAGGGATACATATGCCTTATACCTCCGTAGGGATTTATTCCTCGTATGGGAATAAGGAAGTGAATCCCCTCGAATTGAACTCGATCCATTTATGCCTGTAATGGGTTAGGATTGAGGGTTTGGCAGCCCAAGGGCACCGATGTCAAGGACAATTTGAGTACCCTTTTCCTGTTAGAGCCGAAACCATGCATATAGTGAACCATAGAACGATCACCCTATGTATAGACATACCTAACCTCTGTTTGTCAGTAGGTACCCAAAATAAGTGTACACAAAGGAGGAGCTTTTCTAAACCCTTACCTTTTGCTTTAAGTTCATTGAAAATATTTTCTTTTCGAATAAAAGCATGCGAACTGGATACCATACGCTTAGAATTATTTTCTTGAAAATAATCACTTTGGGTAGAAAGCATGTCCGGGTAGTAATGCTATTTAATAAAAGCCTGATATATAGATATTATGAGTGGTTAGGTGTTATATTTATTTGTAGATAGCATCTTCTAACTCTATTGATTATCTTTCTTGTACTAATTTATTTCTTTTCTTTTGTTTGTGTCATTTTTTTATCCTTTTTGCATTGCATTTCATCAACATAACATAATGCGAAAGTGTTGATCCGGAAGGGGATATTCGAGAGAAAATTTCACAAGAAGAGATAAAAGTTTTGTAGTCAAGTAGTCACGTAGACAAACATGCACGAAGGATAAACGAAGTTCAGAGTACAAGAATGAGACTTACTCGAAGATCGTGTATCATTCAAGACTGAAAAAATGATCCACTGATCCGAGGATTAATCCAACAGTGGAGTCTTATCTACGATCGTACCATCGCTAGTCATCAAGGAGCGACGTACTAACTTCTGCACCGCCATGGCATTAACAGAGTAGTTTACAGAGCGCTTGAGGGGCATCATTCTCAACGACGAAGATCTGAGACTAAGAAGTGATCCACTTCAGACTCAACATCTAAGCGAACGTATGTCTGTAAAGTGGACTGTCTTGTAATGTGAAGGCTTTTAGCTTTGGTGAAAATTATTCTACGATATTCATAGTTGGGATCAATATTTTTGCATCTTCATTTGCATCTTTGCATTTTGCATCTGTATTTCATTCATTCAAGCATTTTCGCATACATCATTCATAAAAACATGGCGTTAATTCATGGAGAATTTGATGAAGTGGTCTTAATCATGTGACACCACATTGAGAATAGAAGCAAGATTTGAACAATAAAAAGAAGAAGCTGAAATCAGTACGGTGGGAGCCTGTTCAACTAGTTGTAGGGTTAAGCCTTCTAGGATGATCCGAGAAAAGAGTCACCGTTTCTTGATATTTTTGATGTTGAATTCGTGTGCAGTTACCACATAGGAAGCTCCAAAGATTCCGCTGAAAACTGTAAGACACTGAAGCACAAGATCCAGAACCTGATGGATTCAGGGGCATGGACAATCGAAGAAGGATGGGAGGCATTGCATCTACCATTTGCATTGAGATCATTATTTTGTTTGAACTTGTTTTTGTTATGTCTTTCATATTTGCTTAATATTTTAATGATTGAACTTATGCTACCTTCTAAGGTTGAATAATTGAATGAATTTTAATCTTGTAGTTCATCGAATATCGAATGAATTACATATTCTTTTAGTTCTTCAAGAATTATATATTTTTTACATATGGAAAGATTAGACATTTCTTATACCATCTAAAGCCAAAAATAAAATCTCTCGATTCTTTACCCGAAATAAGTCATGGTCACTACCAAAGAACCAAATTTTGACATCACCTCTCTTTGAGATTTTGAAATATTACCTTTATCTTTTTCGAGACACAACAAGTCATACCCTTACCTTTCGTTGAGCCATCAAAGTCACACCATCGTCTTCTTAGATGCAAAACCGATATTTTTCTACCAATAAAACCTGAAGGCATAGAATACAAGATGTTCACTTGAACATGAACCTTACTACAAGAAGAAACAATATGGGGGCATCTCGAAGCAATTTTCTTAGGACGAGCCTGAGCATTTGAGACATGCTGAAAGCAAGAAGCAGAAAAAGGAAATTAATTCAAAATAATTTTATCATGCATTAATTACATTATTTTCATGTGAATCAAAATTAATCCTGAAAATCTATCCCCCTAGGGATACCTCTTCTGCAATGAGTTATGTGTATGAAATGATAAATGACTTTCTTTCATTATCCCTTCACAAAAGGTGAAAATATATCCTTTGTATCCCCTTTGAGCCTAAATTATTTTTTCTTCTGATTCAACCCTAACCAAGGATCACCCTCCACACTAGGGGGCAAGGCAAAGAAAATATGCTCGCATAAATGAATACATGAATCCAAAGAAGATACCGAAATGCAAACCAAATGAAAAGTGCAAAGATCAAATCAAAACAAAGAGAAAAAGCAAAGAAATTAGAAAAGCAAAGAAAAAGAAGAAAGAAAAAAGAAAACAAAAGAAAAGAAAAAAAGAAGACAAGAAGCACATGCAAAGAGTCCCTCAAGTTAAATGACGCATCAAGCTTCAAACTAGAAGATTTATCCAGCACAATCATTCCAGAATCAATTAACCAGGAGATCATAGAACATTCGGAGAAAATAAAAGACGCATACGAGCATATTCAAATCGAGCAAGACAAGATTAAAGTCATCAGAATGAATTGATCCATGGTTCAACTACCCTTAAACACTTTTTTGGGCCTATTTATCCTTTTCTTTCATAACCATGAACCACAACCTACATTACGTGCCTTAAAAAGTCCCTTCCAATCATACATGGATTTGTAAACATAATAGACTATTTTTCAGATTTCATCCCGCCTATTAGGATTAATCTTTTATTTATAAAAGGTTTTCTAAAAATCTTTAACGCATGATAGAGAAAAAATAACAAAGGGGGTTCAAGACATAAATTCTGAATAACATCTTGAAACCAAAGGAGGATTTGAGTTAAAAACCTAAAAAGGTGGCTCGAATATAAAGATGGTGCAACTTTGTATAAAAGGTGATAACACAAATCTCTTGATAAAGCATCGCACAACCTGAGTGTGATCATGAGAGCTGGGAGTCGGAGAACACTTCTAGTAGATGAGCATAGAAGCTACTCCATCATATCATTGAACATCAAAGAAATAAGAATGCCAAACCTTTGACCAAAAATAACAACCTAAGACATTTTATCCTCTCCTTACTTAACCATACGTCAAAAATAACATTGATCTTGACACTTGTCAAAACTATAATTTATTGAAGCATTAAAAGTTTAATTAATTCTTTGATATCCAATGAACTCTTATTTTATGATTTGTCTCAATTGTGAAACCTAGAAAGGGGCAATATTTTCAAACTATTGATTAAACATTTTTCAACATCCTTTGAATTGATATTTTTAGACTTTTTGAAAATAAAAGAAGAAGAAAATTGTTTTTCAAACAAGATAATCTCTCTGAGTGGATCTTGATAGTTGACATATGGCTCTCAGACAGAAAGCTCATGCTTAGAATCAGTGCTGAAGCATGAAATGATTAATGTTGGGGCATTTTGGAGATTCAACATCCTAAAGTGAATGCTCAAATATTCTGAAGGCATTTCCTCCACATGCAGGAATAAGCATATTGTTTGTCGCCTTTAAGATTGTTTCTCTCAAAACAAAGCGTCGTCTCACTAGAGACAATTTTTCTTAAAATTTTTTGTCTTGCTTAAGACAGTTTTCTCTAAAAACAAATTTTGTCTCGCTTGAGACAATTTCTCTCAAAATAAATTTCGTCTTGCTTAAGACATTTTTTCTTTAAAACACAAGTTCTGAAGTTGTTTAACTGGAAACAAAATTTATAATATTTGAGTCTGTTTCTCTTGAAACAAATTTTTGTCTCTCTTGAGACAGTTTCTCTTGAAACAGTCATCTTTGAGTCATTTCCCTTGAAATGAGTTTTGTCTCCTTGAGATGATTTCTCTTGAAACCATGATCCCTAAATATGGCCTACCGTCCTCATCACGTAGGAACCGTGTCATCCCCCAACCAGACCTCCCCATCATGTAGGAGCCATGTCAACCTCAGATAACCAGTCATCCTCATCACGTAGGAACCATGTTATCATCCCTAAAGATGGCCTATCATTCTCATCAAGTATAAACCATGACATCCACCGACCAGACCTCCTCATCATGTAGGAGCCTTGTCACCCCTAGATAGCCATTCGTCTTCATCGCATAGGTATCGTGTTATCATCCTTCCTAAAGATGGCCAATCATCCTCATCGCGTAGAAATCGTGTCATCCACTGACCAGATCTCCTCATCGCGTAGGAATAATGTCACCCTTAGACGACCAGAACTATTCATCACGTATGAGCAGTGTCGTCTCCAACAACAAACATATCAAATTTCCAAAATCAAAAAATAGAATCGGACAAAAACCTGTTGTCATTTTTCGTCTTTGTCCTATTCTTGTTAACACAAGAATGTGCAAAGAGGGGCATCTGTAGATACTCGTTTTTGTCCGGGTAGAAAAAATTATTAATTATTATTATTGTAGATAGTGAATTTTTGTTCTGCCATATTATTATTATTATTTATTATTTACAGGCTACAAAAACCGTCCCAATTGACCTGGGCCCAAATCACATCACTAGGCTCGATTATATTACGAGTGACCCATATCCCAACCAACTCGAGCCCAATAACCCAAAGACCTAACCGGTTCAGCATAAACCCGATAGAAACCTTACACACATTAGGATTTTTGGTGACTTTTCCTAGCCGCTGCCTTCAAGATCTATCGTCTGATCTTTGTAGGTGTAATCCACGCTCCCACCGCCCATGTCCCTTCAGCCGCAGTGGTGTCAGGTTTCATCCAAAGCCAGAGCATATTATGATGCATGTTCCAAAGTAAGTTGGGGGGCAGTGAACAAGACCATAGTAGTCCACCAACACGCTAGAGTCCCCATAAAAGCACAACAACAACAACAAATTAGGGAGGATTTTTTTAACAAAAAAATCAAAAAAAACCACAAAGTAAAAAGGAGATTCGAAGTGAAAACTAAGTAAAAATAGAGAGAATGGGAAATAGGAAAGCTTACCACCCGAGGTCACACATCTCGCTGCCGAAGAAAGGAAATCACTGAAAAACCGAAGGTAATCCCTTCGTTTTTCTTAGATCTAAGACTATCGGTTTAGATTTAGGGGGTTTGGGGTTTATTTTTAGGCTAAGGAAAGGCTAAGGGTTGTTTTAGGGATTTTTTTGGTCGTCGACGGTAGCCGGAAGCTCCAGCGAGCCGATCACCGACCTCCCTCCGACGAGGACTTTTAGAGAGAGGTAAAAGAGAAAAACCTCTGATTTTTGGGTTTAAATACCCCTTCCCATGCGATGTCGTCTTAGGGATGGGGTTTTGTGTATTCAGGGAATGGGTAAACCATCCACGCGATCCCTATAGTCTATAATTTAACATTTTGGTCACTGAAATTAAGTTTTACGTATTATGATTTTGTCTTCAAGTTTTATATGTGTTCTATTTTAGTCCCTTTATATATATTATTTCATTTTCATGTTTATTTTAATTCGAGTATTAGATTTTAATGGATTTTATTTTAATCCTGAAATTATTTATGGTTAAATTACTTTTCCAATACATATCATGTGTATTATTTTCATTTATTGCCATGACTTTTGAATGTTTACAATTTGATCCTTAAGTTTAAATAATATAATTTTGAATAATATTATTGGGTTATTTACGATTGAAGTTCCTAAAATATGAAATGATTGCATTGGTTGCCTTAATATTTTGCTAGTTTTATAATGTAATCCTCAAAGTTATCATATTTATCATTTTAATCCCTCATTTACATATTCATAAATTTCTTGTTAATCAAGGTACTTTTATATATTATTTTATACGAGTGATTCAAGGAAACATCCCTTAACTTACAAGGAGTGTGTTTCTAAGAATGGTTCAAATAAAATAATGCCTTTTTATATTTTAAATAAATTTATTTTATCCTTTTACATTTTTATTTATTTTATTATATTCATTGTAAAAATAAAAAGAAAATAACTCCAAGGGAATATTATTATTTACGAGGAATCCGTAAAAATACCCCCTTAACTAACTAGGAAGGTATTTTTTAGGATTGTTCGTACAAAATAATATACCTTTTTAATAGGATCACAATTTAAATATATATTCAAATTTACCAATTTCAACATTCAAATGACATGTAATCGTTTAGGTACCGATATAGGACGTTGTGGGGGTGCTAATCCTTTCCCACACGTAATCGACTCCCGAACCCTTTTCAAAATGAATTTATGGTTAAATGCATATAATTTTTTATCTTTTAAATTTATTTTTCTTAAAATTATTTTAAAAGATATTTTTAGGTATTCGACCTGCCTAACACAAAGGTCGATGGTGATTGAAAATATATTTTTATATTTATTTTGAAACCCAACCTTTTCCCAATATTAAGTTGGATCGATCCCCGCAATAAGCCCTAAAAAGCTTAAGGACAGTTCCGACAGCTTGGCGACTCTGTTGGGGACATAGATTGGAGAGTCAGGCCGTAATCAATTATACGTCATCTTTTTAGTTGAAAATGGTAAATATAAATGATATTTAAATTTTGATCCTTAAATTTTGTTTGCATCACATCCCTTTTTTTGTCATACTAATGTGATTGATTTACATGTTTCAGATTTCTGACCTTTTAGTTTGATTGTTCTGAGATCGAGGAAAAGGATTGTGAGTTTTCCCTCGCACAAACCGTTTGACATTTAGAGCCTTCTAACTGTGCTCTGTCCCGTTAAGTAGGGGTGAATGCTAAGCTTACTTGAGAAAAAATATTTTTCTCCACATGGGCTTTAGTAAGTAACCTCTGGGGTATATACGCCTCATGTTTACGAGTAAAACGTTGATTTTCCTCGTATGGAATTGGGGAAATGTATCCTCTCGAATTGAACTCGATTCATTTAAGCCTATAATGGGTGAGGATCGAGGGTTTGACAAGCTCAAGAGGGCACCAACAAAGGATAATTTGAGGACTTTGTTAGTCGTACCAAGTTTCTACCCTTTTATGTTGAATCTCTATCCGCGGTTCATCAAAAGTCATAAAGGGGAAACTCATTCTTACATTTTCCTTGAATCTATTTACTTATTTTGCGAGAAGCATGAGAACTAGAAAATTATGCGGTTAGGATTTATATCTTCATACAAAGCCTGTGAATTAGAAAAATGTGGTTAGGATTTAATTTCCAAATAAAAGCATGAGGGTAAAACTTTATGTAGATTACATGTGGGTAAGGTTTATGGTTTATTTTCATGCTATTCGATTATCCACTGTATATACTGACACAATTTTATTTTTTTCTGTTTTTGGTACTGTTGTATTGCATGATCATTCATTATGAAATGTGTTGGTTCATAAAGTGGTAATCATAATAGAAGGTACTCATAAAATGGACAAGAGTTTTCACAACAAGGAAATAAAGAATGTAGAAGTGAGGTCATGGTCTGAAGAAAAGAAGAAGAAGAAAGGGGATAGTTTAACTGAAGACTACATTATCAATGCTACCAGAGGTCGCTCTAGTCAGTCTAAAGCAAAATAATCTACAAGAGCTGCGTGAAATCTGGGAGAGTTAGAAGTCTGATAAGAAGCATGCATTTTGGTAAAAATATTGTGACATAGCTCTTTTATTATACGTGAAGGTAAATGAACCCTTGATCAAAGCTCTGATCCAGTTTTGGAATCTGACATATATTTATTTCACTTTCAACAAGGAAGACATGAACCCCACGTTGGAAGAGAACACCTCCCTGTTTTATTTCGAAACGATACATATGGATAGAATCTATTTTAAGGTAACAAGAGTGCAACCCTTCAAAAGTAAGCTTGCAAAGATTACCAGAATGAGGGAGAATTGGGTAGTTGATCGAATCCAAAAGAAATGAGAGTCTGACTATTTTCCTTGGTCGTGCCTTAAAGATATGATTTTCAAACACAGTAATATTGAGAAGAGCATGGAAATGTTCGCTTTGGGAATTTATGGATTGGTGATTTTCCCGAAAGTTCTTTGCTATATAGAATCTACCGTGGTTGATTTATTTGAGTGTTTGGAAAGTAAAGTAAATCCTGTTCCTGCAGTCTTAGAGGAGATATTCAGGTCGCTTAACAGTTGTAAAAGAGCAGAGAGTAGCTGCTTCACTGGGTGCATTCAGTTGCTTACTGTATGGATTCATAGCCACTTTTGAAAGATTGATCGAGAATACAGTCGTCGATTCTGAAGTGCCTATTCACCCCTGAAAGATTTCCTCGCCAAAGAATGGCCTGAACATCTCACAAGAAAAGATTGGGTTTCACTTTTCAAAAATTTATAAGATCGCGATATAGTGTGCCGCGTCCCTTGGATAGCATTTGTCGATATATTATACAAGTGTGGGGATTCTGATTGGTAACTCTATTAGGGTTATAGGGTGGAGTTGGTTATGTTCCATTATTGGTGTTAAGGCAATATGGGGCACATCAATTTATCCCAGTTACCTCAGGCATAAGTAAATCCAAATTGGTGTACCACAGAGATCATTATAAGAAGACCGCTCGTTTGATGTCAGATGCAAAAGTTAACATTTCGAACTGATGTGGTAGAAGCTGAGGTAATGTTAACACTCGATTATGTGGCTTGGAGAGATGTAATAAAGAATGACACAATTCCCTTAGCTGACCATGATCAAGTTATTCCTTTAGAAGAAGAGTTCAGATACATGTCGTTTGAGTTAGAAATACTGAGGAATGAGTATGAAGCCAAAATTACCAGAAAAGAAAGAGTGTGAAAGCCTTAGGCAAGAGAATTTCATGTTAGATCTCAATAGTGGATTCCATAGTAAACAATTTGAGTTCATGCGAAGGAGGAAAGATAAAGTTGAGGCTGATTTCACAGACTTACAAAAGAATTTTCGAAAAATGAATTGGGCCTTGGAAATTATTGGACTAGGAAAAACTTCAGAGCAATGGAAGCTGGAACTCAACGTTGAAAAGAAGCGTCGAGTTAAGGACGTCAAAGCTGAAAGAGAATGTTGGGTTAGAGAACTAGAGGCAGAGAATGAGAAAATAGATCAAGAGTTTAGGATAGAGAAGAAATATTGGGCTCGTGCACTGAGTGGTGAAAGAAAAGAAGCTAAAGAATTAGACAAAGGAACATCCTGAGTAAGAAGCGAGAAGTGGAAATCACTTTTGAAGTACAAAGGTTGCAAGCTAATATCGAGGAGCTCAAAATGGAAAAGCAAACCAAATTAAGCGAGATAGCAGAGGGGAAGTGAATAGTAGAACAATTGGACGTAGAGAAAAGTAATATGCTTAAAGGGTTCATAATGGAGATGAATAGCATGTTAAGTGAACTTGAGATTAGAGGACGAAGAGTAAAAGAGCTTGAAGCTAAAAAAGACAAAGCAGTAAAGATCTAAAATTAGAAAGGTAACATCGAGATCATGTGTTCCAAGGCAAGCATGATGAAGTTTTCCTTTAGATATAACGACGTGGGTCAAAGAACGAGTGAATAGAGGTCCTCAATCAAGAGATGCAAGAGATGGAAGCAAGGTATGAGGAAGAGATAGCTTAGGCTCAGGCAAAGAATGAAGAGTGTAATGCTCATATTCAGTAGCTCGAATATTCCTTATTCATAGGGAATAGTCAGCAATGGCTGACATATCTAATGGTCATTTGAGGATTGAAAAACATATGTGAATCGTGTAACCATCAAAACCATGAATTAATTGAGTGGTATTGCAAGGTAGTTGGGAGAGATGGACATCCAAGCAAGAGTTAACCAAAGCTACACAAATCCATCATCAGATTTGGGAAAAAGGGTCACTTGGCTTGTTAATGAGATAGTGGAGCTGAATACTAGAGCTAGGCCTTTTCTGTAATGGATTTATCTTGTAATGACAATGTTTTTGTCCTAAATGAAAGTTGTTCTAATACAGATCACGTTTTATGAATCAATGTCTTTCTACATACATTTGCATTTTACTTACAATTTAAGTTTTGTGTTTTGCATTTTATTCGCACTTTTACGACTATTTTTTCAATATTTTATTCCCATATAGTTTGCATTCATCTTAAAAACATCAAAATTAATAATAAAGGGTACACTACAGAATACTGGACACCTCTAAGCATCCATATCATACCCGAAAAAGAACAATGGATGAGAAAATCACCCAAATTGAAAAGACTCAGCTCGAAATGCATGAGAGCTTCAAGAAAGCTCAAGAAGAGATGCGTGAACAAATGTTGAAATCCCAAAATGATTTGATGGAACAACTTGCAAGCACGTTACAAGGAATAGGTATAAATCGATAAAATGCCCCAGCTGTCGGGGTTACTACTGAAGAACCTTTGTACCCCACAGGTTTTGCACCTCGAGTAGATCATGAAAAAGCTCCAACTATTGGTATTACTACTGAAAAGCCTCTATACCCCAAAGTTTTACACCACCTCATATTATAACACAAGAAGGAGCATTTGTGCAGCTAGAAAGAGTGCACATACATTTACCTGGCAACTCCATAAACCAGTAACAAGTTGAAGAGGTCCTAGAGTTTGACTAGGAAGGCAGGAAAGAGTCAAGCAAACAATTTGAAGAAAAATGGAAACCAACTAGAAAAAGAAATCAGGGCTATAAAGGAGGACACTAGCACGTACGGAATTGATGCTAAAGAGTTGAGTTTGGTTCCAGATTTGGTATTACCACCTAAGTTCAAAGTTTCATAGTTTGAAAAATTCGATGGCACAAGGTGCCCCTATGCTCATATTACAATGTTTTCTAGAAAGATGACTGAATACATAGGGGATGATCAGTTATTGATACACTGCTTCCAGAAAAGCTTTACAGGCTCAACAATCAGATGGTATAATCAACTGAGTAGAGCTAATATTAGTTCATGGAAAGACCTGGCTAAATACTTTCTTGAGCAGTATAAACATGTGAAGGATGTTAGGCCTATTAGAATGATGTTACAAGGCATGGAAAAGAAGTCTCAGGAGAGCTTTAGATAATACGCTCAAAGATAGAGGGATGTGGCCGTGCAAGTTCGCCTACCACTAGAAGAGGATAAGACAAATATACATTTTGTTAATACCTTAAGGGCTCATTTTTTCACACACCTAATAGGAAATCCTTATCAAAATTTTGATGATATGGTTATGGATGGGTAAATGATTGAAATGGCCATCAAAAGTGGATAGTTCATGGAAGGTGAGTCAAACAAGAGACCATAGATGAAAAAAAGGAAAATGAAGTTAACAATGTGAGGCAGTATGACTCTAATAATATCATAGTATCCCAACCTCAGGGAACATGATCATCAATACAAAATGAAAGTAGACAAGGGGCAAGGGACCAGAGGAGAGAAAGAGAGAGGCCTCAATTTAATCCTATCCCAATGACTTATAAGGAACTATTTCAGATATTGTATGACTGACACGTAGTTTCACCTTATCATGTGTCACCAATACAAACTCCTTATCCCAAATGGTACGATGATAGTGCTCAATGTATGTACCATGCGGGAACTCCCGGACACTCAATCGAGAATTGTATTACATTCAAAAAAGTTATCCAAAGTTTGAGGACAAAGAATGTTATCAACTTTAGTGATAACGAGCAACTGCATGTAGCCCAAAATGTGTTGCCAAATTATGCAGGAGTCGGGATTAACACAGTTACCGTGGAGAAGAAAATGAAAGTTATAAAGAAAGTTGATGAAGTGGAATCGCCCATTTATTGGGTATGGAGTCAAATGATTAAGGTCAGATTGTCGAGGCCCAATCCATCATCTGAAATATTTAATAGTGAAGAGGTATACCATTATCATAACTGTGCAGGACAGTGTATACAACAACGGTGTCTTGATTTCTTAGAGCTGGTACAAGAAATTATCGATAACAAAGAAATTGAGTTTTTAAAGAGATTACTGAAGAAGAGGAAGCGGAAGTTTTTGCTTCTGAAGGATCATCTAAAGGGGTTTACAATGCTAGTTGTCCCCTAATCATTACTCTGAAGACTCGGGTGCCAAAAAAGATAGCACCGAAGGTGGTTATTACACCCACATATTCCTTTCCATATAGAGATAATAAAAAAGTACCATGGAGGTATGATTACCAGATGGGATAGGTTACAAAGGAAAATGAGGAAATAGATGAGGTAGGACACCTTACTAGAAGTGACAGGTGTTATTCTAGAGAGCCCGAGAAAAAGTTTACTGCTGATAAGGGGAAGAAGGTGGATTTACAGATAAAAAAAAGATGAGCCTGTCATTAATAAACCTGTAATTGAGAATGAATCAGTGGAACTCTTAAAATTTTTGAAACATAGGGAGTACAATATTTTCGAACAACTACACAAGTTGTCTTCTCGTATCTATGTCTTATCACTTCTTTAGAGTTTAGAGGTACATTCAAATGCATTGTTGAAAGTTTTGAACCAAAATTTTGTCCCGAAATAACTGCCCATAGATAAGCTGGATAGATTGGTTGTCAACATACAAGTTGATAATTTTTTTTCTTTTTCCGAAGATGAGATCCCTTCTGGGATAATCGGTAGTCATAAGGCTTTTCACATCACAATTATATGGAAATGACATGTTCTGTCCAGAGTATTGGTCGATAATGGTTCAGCTTTAAATGTAATGCCCTTGGTGACTCTGAAGAAACTGCCAGTGGACAGCACACTTATAAGAAACTTTTAGAGCGTGGTTTGTGCTTTTGATGAGACTAAAAGAGAAGTGTTAGACAAGATTGATATTCCCTTAACCATTGGTCCAACAACTTATGAAGTGGAGTTCCTCATAATAGACATTATGCCTACTTATAACTACTTGTTGGGAAGGCCTTGGATTCACCAGGCTGGTGCAGTTCCATCGACATTACCCTAAAGGTTGAAATTTGTAATTGATGGAAGGTTGGTATGTATTCATGCTGAAGAGGACATCGTTTATTCTGTTTCTACTACTGCTCCATATATTGAGGTGGATGAGCAAGCTGTAAAATGTTATTTCAGATCATTAGAATTTGTCAATGCCACATTTGTGGCCGAAGGCAAAAAGATACCAAAGCCTAGATAGTCAAATTACACTAAAATGAAACTCAAGCTGAGCCTTGGAAAATGAGTAAAAGTGGGAAAAGGGTTAGGTAGTCAGTTGCAAGGACCAGTGAATTCAGTCTGCCTCATTGCTAAAAGAGATTGGTTTGGTTTGGGGTATTAGCCAACTTTAAGAGAGAATCTGAGGGGTTTCCAAAAGAGCCAAGAAATGAGAAAGGCAATATTGGTTGGTGAAGACCTTAGTTGGGAACCCATGACCTTCCTGCTGTTGAATAACATTTTTGTGTCAGGAGAACATATGTTTCAAGGGAATTCACTAAACAAGGAAATGATGGTTGAGAATGCCTTGGGAGATCTAGGCATTAATGTTATAACAGAGGATGAATTTGAAAATAACGAAAGCTACGGGTATTTACCCTGCACCACCGGGCTTCGTGTTGAACAATTGGACTGTTGTTAAACTTCCTGTAGTTTATAAATCTTTTACAAAGTAATGCACTAGAACTTTTCCCTATTGCTTATACCCTGAGGCAATAGGTGATTTTTTTGTTAAGGGTTAAACTATATGTTTTTTCTTACTTTCAAGATGCATTCCAAATAATTCAAAATGGCAATCATTCTACCATGCATTCTTTTCATTCTTTGTTATATGTATGTATTATTTATTTCTATTTATTTTAATATTGGATAAGTTTCTCCCATATGTACATGTATATATATATCCTCTTTCGTTATTCTTTCAGGAACTCATATATCAATAGCATGAATGCTGATGATATTAACTCGGAGATTAACTTTGAGATGCCTATATGTCAAGGGGAAATCGAAGATTGTGATGAAGAGGGATGTGAACTACCATCTGAACTGCTGAGAAAAGTGGAAAAGGAAGATAAACAGATTCTGCCTCATGAGGAGCTTATTGAGATTTTAAATTTGGGGACGGATGAGGACAAGAAAGAAGTAAAGATTGGTACCACTCTATCAGCTGAAGGATGACAAAATTTGATAGATTTGCTTCAAGAATCAAGGATATATTTGTTTGGTCATACGAAGACATGACATGCTTAGATACAGAATTGGTTGTCCACAAATTGCCGATAAAACCTTAATGTAAGCATGTACAACAAAAGCTGAGAATAATGAGACCCGAAATGTTGCTCAAAATTAAAGAAGAAGTAAAGAAACAAATTGATGTCGGGTTTCTTAAGGTCGCCAATATCCTGAGTGGGTGGAAAATATCGTCCCAGTACCAAAGAAGGATGGGAAAGTTTGAATGTGTGTTGACTACATAGATCTCAATAGAGCTAGTCCGAAGGATAATTTTCCTTTGTCACATATAGACACTTTAGTGGATAATACTGCTGGAAATTCCTTGTTCTCATTTATGGATGGTTTCTCTGGCTAGAATCAAATTAAAATGCACCCTAAAGATATGGAAAAAATAACATTTGTCACTATGTGGGGAACTTTTTATTATAAAGCAATGCCATTTGGATTGAAGAACGCCAGGTAATATATCAAAGGGTCATGGTAACGTTGTTTAATGACGTGATGCATAAAGAAATAGAAGATATTTCGATGATATGATTATTAAAGCCAAGACAGAGAGAGAATACATTGAGAATTTAAGAAAGCTCTTTCAAAGGCTAAGAAAATGCCAGCTGAAACTTAACCCAAATAAGTGTACTTTTGGGGTGACATCCGGGAAGCTTTTGGGATTCGTAGTAATCTGAAAAGGAATTGAAATATATCAGGATAACGTAAAAGCTATTCAATATTTATGGCCCCCACGAACGCAAAAATAAGTTCGAGGATTCTTGGGAAGATTAAATTATATAGCTTGATTTATCTCGTAGTTGACTGAAAAATGTGATCCCATATTTCGCCTTCTTCACAAGAATACTTTAGGGAAATGGAGCAAGGATTGCCAAGAAGCTTTCGAAGCAGTTAAACAATATTTTTCAAATACCCCAATCTTAGTGCCACCACTCTCAGGCAAGACCTTAATACTTTACTTGTCAGTTTGTGAAAATTCAGTGGGATGCGTACTAGGACAACATGACAAACTGAGAAGAACGAGAGGGATATTTATTATCTTAGTAAGAAGTTCACTGAATGCAAGGCCAGATACTCACCAATTGAAAATTTGTGTTTTGTTTTGGTATAGGCTACCCGAAGGCTCAGGCAGTATATGCTATATTACACAACTTGGCTTATATCCAGACTCGACCCTTTGAAGTATATAATGCGTGTAACTGTATTATCGGGAAGATTAGCTCAGTGGTAGATCCTATTGTCAGAGTTTGATATTATGCATTTAAGCCAGAAAGCGGTGAAAGGGAGCGCCATAGCAAAATTTATTGCAAGTAGGGCTTCTGAAGAATATGAGCCGTTAAGTTTTGATTTCCCAGAAGAAGATCTAATGGCTATTTCAGTGGAAGAAATAGTTGCGCCCACCAGTAAACATTGGAAGTTAACTTTGATGGAGCTTCAAATGCCTTGAGGCGTGAGATTGGGCAATCTTGGTCTCACCAAATGAAGATCATTATCCTTTTAATAGTCGGCTCAATCTTGGTCTCCCAAGCTTATAGAATACCGTAAATTGGTCATGGAACTTATCAAAGAATTTGAAGAAGTAACCTTCAATTACCTCGTAGAGAAGAGAATCAGATGGCAGATGCCTTGGCCACTTTGGCAGCAGTATTCAAGGAGGATAATCACTCGAATATGATGCCCATAGAAATGCCAGCTTATGAGTATCAGTCCCATTGCTTTAACATTAAGGAAGAAGAATATGGAAACCCTTGGTATTTTGATATCTTGCAATACATTAGATATCAGAGTTATCCCGAACAAGTAACTGAGAATCACAAGAGAACTATTAGAATAATTTCATTAGGATATTTGCTCGATGGTGAGATTCTATATAAGAAAAGCTCAGATCAGGTCCTATTTAGATGTGTGGACACCAAAGAAGCTAAGACAATTCTCAAAGAAGTGCATAAAGGAGTATGCGGTACCCATGCCAATGGACATGCAATGGCTAGACAAATTATGAGATTTGGGTATTACTGGTCAACCATAGAAACTAACTGTATCAATTATCCACAAAAATGTCACAATTGTCAGATTTATGGAGACATGATACATACCCCTCCTCAACCGTTGCACGTGATGACAACTCCATGGTCAATCTCTATGTGGGACATGGATGTTATTAGACAAATTTCGCCTAAGTTTTCAAATGGCCATCGTTTCATTTTGGTAGCAATAGACTACCTTACCAAATGGGTAGAAGCGGCTTCATATGCAAACGTCACTCAGTCAACAATTTGTAATTTCTTAAAAAAGGAAATCATCTGTCGATATGGCCTATCGGAGAGGATCATTTCTGAAATGCATTGAATCTAAACAATAAGATGATGAAGTCAGTCTGTGAGCAGTTAAAAATAAAGCATCATAATTCCACCACTTACCGCCCGAAGATGAATGGGAAAGTAGAGGCGGCTAATAAGAACATCAAGAGGCTTATAGAGAAGATGACTGAGACTTATAAGGATTGGCATGAGAAATTACCATTTGCTTTGTTAGCTTATCGAACTTCAGTACGGACGTCGATTGGGGCGACTTCATTTTCTTTAGCTTATGGGATGGAAGTTGTCCTACCCATTGAGGTAGAAATTTCGTCACTTCGAGTTTTATCAGAAGTCAAACTAGATGAGGCAAAATGGGTACAATCCATCTATGACCAATTGAATTTGATTGAAGAAAATAGATTGAAAGCTATTTTTCATGGTCAGATGTACCAGAAGCGCATGATACGAGTACATGATAAGAAAGTTTGCCTCCGAGAATTGTACGAAGGGGATCAGGTGCTTACAAGGATCCTATCGATTCAAAAGGACTTCCAAGGAAAATGAAGGCCTAACAGGGAAGGACCTTATGTTGTGAAGAAAGCCTTTTTTGGAGAAGCCCCTTACAGAAATGGATGGGCTGAAATTACCCTACCCAGTGAACTCTGATGCAGTTAAGAGATATTTTTCCTGAAGTAAAGAAAAAAAAGAAAAGAGAAAAAAAGTAAAGAGAAAAAAAGGTGGGTTCGAGATGAAAATCCAAAAAGGACGTCTTAAAACCAAAAGAGGTCTTAATTTGAAAACTCGCGAATGACGGCTTGAGTGTCATTCAAATTTAGGATTCATGCCTGGTAGAGGTCTTGGATTTATTTGAAGGATTAAAATATTTTGGGGATGAGTAACGACATCAAGTAGTGATCAGTATTAGGACTGAAGATATAAGATTCAATAGGGTTGATAGTACTCAACATCTGGAGATTTGGCAGTCAAGAAGGAATTTCACACCCTTAAACATTATTGGGATTCTCAAGATCCTTTTGACAGAATCTACACTTGGGTCACTCTGCGGTGTGCCAGTTCAAAAGCATTTGTACTATTGATATTTGAGGATGCCTACTTATTTTCCCTTTTTACACTTTTCTAGTAAAATTTTGTCATGTAGTTACTCAAAAACTCTATACATTTATATAATTAAAAAGAGGTATTTTCTTGTTAACTCCCCTTTCGCAAGCATCTTACTTTGAAAACTAAAAACATGTAGTTTAATTTGAAGTACATGAGATCATTGTGTATTGATGTGCAAAAGGTTCTGGAAAAGTACAGGTATTTTGAAGCTGACAATAGTTTTAACCTGTAAACTCATAGGACGACGAGATGCATGAAATTAAAAGCTGGGAATACATAGAAAATCTCATCCATTGGGTGATGACCTAAAATATGCGTTACTAATCGAGCAGTTGATCATGGGTATTTGCGGGTTTCAAGAAGGAAGAAAACTAAGATCATTACTGACCAAATTTGGGGTCAATATCATCAGTTGGGGTGAATCGGTCATGTTTTTTGTGCCCAGGATGAGGTCGAGTCACAAGACGGCCAACGAGAGAGAGTTCTCATTTGGAAAATAAAATGAAATAAAATTGAATAATTGCACACATTTTAGGCATAAATAGGATCATGACATTTATAAATGCATGATGGCAAATGTAATTAAGTATCTACAGGTTTCCCAAAAAAAAGGCAAAGGTTGAAGATATTGAAACCTCAAGATATTTGTAACCAATTCAACATCCCAAAAAGGGAGAGGTTCAAGTGGCACTCGAGTCAAGGTAGATTCTCATATCTAGTGGCTGCGAGACAAGCTCCCACAAGAGAAATGGATTCTCAAATATTCTCTCAAATTCTAAATTTTTCGAGTATACTATTTTCAAATTTTCAAGCATACATTAATGATTGGTAATGTTTGATTTTCAAGTTCGATCTTTGAAGAAAATCAATCTTAAGCCTTCACGGAAGAGTAGTGAATCAAATCAATCATAAGCCTTCACGAATTAGTAGTGAAGAAAATCAATATTAAGCCTTCACGGAAGAGTAGTGAAGAAGTCAATATTAAGCTTTAACGGAAAAGTAGTGAAGCAAGTCAATCTCAAGCCTTCACGGAAGAGTAGTGAAGAAAATTAATCGTAAGCCTTCACAGAGAGTAGTGAAGAAAATCAATCTTAGCCTTCATAGAAGAGTAGTGAAGAAAATCAATTTTTCAAGTCCTATACTCCCTGAAAGAAGAGGGAGCAAACCCATCTTCTGAATATTTTTCGAGTCCTATACTCCCTGAAAGAAGAGAGAACATACCCGTTTTTCGAAGATTTCTCTAGTCATATACTCCCTAAAAGAAGAGGGAGCAGACCCGTTTTCCAAAGATCTCTCGAGACATATACTCTCTAAAAGAAGAGGGAGCGAACCCATTTTTTGAAGATTTCTCGAGTCCTATACTCCCTAAAGAAAGAGTGGAGCAGACCCGTTTTCCAAAGATTTCTCGAGTTTCATCTCCCTAAAAGAAGAGTGGAGAAGACTCGTTTTAAAAAATTGATCTGAATACCCGAAAAAGAGGAACAAATCAAGTCTTATTTCCCTGAAAGAAGAATAGAGCAGTTTCGTTTTAAAAAATTGATCTCATAAAAGATTAAGTCCAATTTACCCCAGAGAAACAGTGGAATAGATTTCTCATCATATCTCAAAGCATAAAGTTAACTGGACGAAAACTCATTGTTTTTTCGTCTTTGCCCTATTCTTGTTGACACAAGAATGAACAAAGAGGGGTAGCTGTAGACAATGAATTTTCGTTCAGCCATATTATTATTATTATTATTATTATTATTATATCATTAATTACAGGCTAAAAAAATTGGCCCAATTATCTTGAGCCCAAATCACATCACAAAGCCCGATTACAATACCAGTGACCAGTTTCTGACCCAACTCAATCCTAGCAACCCAAAGACCCAATCGGTTCAGCCCAAACTTGACATAAACCCTAAACATATTAGGGTTTCTGGTGACTTTTCCCAGCCGCCGCCTTCAAGATCTACCGTCTGATCTTTGCAGGTGTGATCCACGCGCCCACCGCACATGTTTCTTCAGCCGTAGTGGTGTCAGGTTCCATCTAAAGCCATAGCATATTATGATGTCCATTCCAGAGAAAGTTGGGGGCGGTGACAAGACCATACTCGTCCCTCAACACGCCAGAGTCCCCATAAAAGCACAACAACAACAAATTAGAAAGGATTTTTCAAACCAAAAAAATCAGGAAAAAAACCACAAAGTAAAAAGGAGATTCAAAGTTTATATTTTTCATATTTAGGTCATTATTATTATTTTTATTTAGGTCATTATTTTAGTAGTTTTACTTATTATCTTCATGTTATGATTTATTTCACATTTGTCATATAATTTATAATGTTTATATTTTAGTCAATAAAAAAATCACCTTCATTTTTGTCATTTAATTCCATTTATTTACATATTATTTTGTTTAATACTTATGTCCCTCGATATTAACAAAATAGTGTTTTAGTTAATTATTTATGTTTTAGCCCCTGTTAATTATATTATGAATGTGTTTTGGTCATTATTATTATGGATTAATACATAGATAATAGTGTATGTCATACTTAGTTCCATTTTAATCATTAGTGTATTTTAATCCTTTGAATTAGTTGGATGCAGTTTATTTTCATTTTGCCATACATATATTTATATTTGTCTAGTGTTATTTGTATGTAAATCATATCTTGTATGAAAATAAATTTATTTATTAAGTACTCTTAATGTTTGTATACTCATGCATGTCATCGTATATAATCTTATCCTATTTATTTATTGGTTATTTCAAATTTATCCACTAGTCAATATTTTACTCGAATATTTTCAAGAACAATGATCTATAGAATGGGCGTGGAAAGCATTGCTTGATAGAAGCATGTTTCTTTAGAATAGCAATTTATTTTATGAAAAATATCGATTTACAAATTATATTCGATTTGCGCTTTTAAATCAATGAAGAGGGAATATTTTTTTACAGATAAGAAATAGACGAGACAGTTTTCCCGATGGAGGATTGCTAATCTAGAAATTTCTTTTCCAGTTAAAGAATTTTCCCTAATAATAATAATTCAAAGAAAATTAATTCACTTTAATAAATGGATTATACTTTAATTATCGATGCGAATTCACAATTTCCACCATTTACGACAAAGTGTAAGCGACACAGTACCAATTATGGGCGATGTGGGGTGCTTACCCTTCCCCATGCGTAATCGACTCCCAAACCCTTAAAAATGATTTTTTGGTAAACGTAGACCGAATTTTTTCTTAAAAATAATTTTTCTTAAAATTGTTTTAGAAGACGTTTTTAGGTATTCGACCTACCTAACCCAAAGGTCGATGGTGACTCCCTTTCAATTTAATTCAAATCAATTCAAAATGTCCAATTTTTCAAATAAAAAGTCATAATTGTTTTTTTAAAATAATAATTAATTGTTTTTTCAAAAAAATGGTTATGACAGATGGTTCGAATGTTCTTTCTCTACTTACCACATCACATTATGATTTGACTATGATTTCTAAACTCAATAGATTTGAATCCAATTTAAATTTTTGACATGGAAAGAATAAAATTGTGCACCAGACTCATCTTGACATGGAAAGATGACATTCAAGTAAACCTTATTGGCCACTCGAATTCACATGTTGATGTTGAGGTTGCTTGGTAGCAAGAACTTTTTTGCTTCATCGGTTTCTATGGGTTGTATGACCGTGCAAAGAAAAAAGACAATTGAATCCTTTTGGGTCGTATCAAGGCAACGTTTTCACTTCTCTGGCTCGTCGGAGGGGATTTCAACGAAATTCTCTTCGCCAACGTATAAATAGTAAATTTTAAGTACTGAAATTGTATTTGGTTTGTGTTTGCCTAGTTTTCAGATTGGATGTTGTCTAATTTCTTTTCAGCTTTGTGATAAGTTCATTTCTGTGAGAATGTGGTAGATCGGTAGCTGTTAGGTTCACTTTGGTTCAGTTCATGGTACCTTGTGTTGTTTCACTTATGTTTCTCTTTTGTCTTGTTTTAGTGTGTCGAACAGTTTCCTAAACCAACGTTAATGGTGTTATCTTTAGTTTCGACGATGACATGGTGTACTATTTTCCTTCACGTATAGTTAGGGAATTTTTTAACGAGACTCATATCTTTGTCAAGTTTTGTTGTTGCGATCCTTTAAATAAAAAAATTTACGGTTTATTATTCATTTTCATTTGTTGTTGTCCAAATTATATCTCCCCATTCTCTCTCAATAGGCAGTTATGGGCTATCACAAAGTAATTTTCAGTTTTTGTCTATCGTCGTTTGTTGTTATTCCATTTGAGACGAGAGTAATCTCTAAAGGGAAAGCTTTCCTTCCACTTCATAGATCTGACTACCACTTTTTGAAATAAAGTCACCTTATTCTTGGATCTAAGGAAATGGAATCTTTCATCATCGTCGCCACCATAAGCTACTGAACCAGTGAGTTCCTTTCTCTTTTCTTCATTTTTCTTTTTTTCTTTTCTCTTCTTCTTTGTCTAATCCCTCTCTTAATCACTCCTATCACCATGAACCTCACATCGCTAAACACATTGCTGCTACCTTCGTTGACCGAATACTGACCCTAGTGAAGAAAAGTACAAAATCCTAACTTGGGTTTGCTTGGGGGGCTAGCCTAATAATCAAACCCATTGGTTAGCTCAATTGGAAATCTACTTAGGAGCCCATTGGTATAAGCCCAAGCTTGCCTCAGCCTTTAGGTGACCCAAGTAGTCAACATGTCTAGTTAGTTTGACCGACCCATGAATTTGATTTGACCCAATTCATTAACCCGATTTGACTTGACTTGCTGACCCAATTTAATTGTCTTGGCCTTTGACTGAGTCAAGCCAAGACCAGAGCTGAGCCATTTAATCGAGTTATGAGCTGACTTATTGAGTTGTTTAGCTGATTCTTTGAGCTGTTTAGCCGAGCCATTTAGTCAAGTTTATAAGTGTTAAGATTTCAGTTAGTTTTCTATTATTAGTTAGTTAGAAGTAGTTTTGAATTACTTAAGTAGTTAGAATTAACACTTGCATATATAGTGAGCAAATTGTAAGTTTATGAATTAATGTGATATGAGAAGTAATTTTTCATTTTCTGGTTTTACAATTTAACATGGTATCAGGCTAGTCGATATTACTGAGCCTTTCCTTCTTGGGCTTGTTCTTATTTCTCATTTCACATTTATGGAGCTGTTTGTTTTGAGTCGATGACGAAACCGCTGCAATGCCACCGAAGACACTTCCGATGGCGGACCCTACCGTGATTGACTTCAATCATTCATTATATCTTCATCCTTCAGATACTCCTAGTACAATTTTAATTTCGCATCAATTGTCTGGGCTAAACAACTACACCATCTGGAGTCGATCTATGCGAATAACGCTTCTCACAAAAAATAAGTTAAGGTTTGTGGATGAAGTATGTTATCGTGATGATTTTGAACCTCTCTTTCAAGCTCAATGGGACAGATGCAATGCCCTTGTGCACTTCTGGATCATCAATTATGTGAGTAAGGAGTTGTCTGCTAGTATTGTTTTTTCCTCCAGTACAGCTTTAGTTTGGGTAGATCTCAAGGAACGCTTCAATAAAGTTGATGGTTCGCGTGTGTTCTTCCTCCATCATGAGATTACGATGCTGGTTCAAGGTGAATTTTCTATTTCTTCATATTTCTCGTGTATGAAACTTCTCTGGGATAAGTATAATGTGTTGGTGCCTCTTTCGAATTGCACCTATGAGAATGCTCAATCTAGTTCGAGGCATATCTCTCAACAAAGACTCTTTCAGTTTTTAATGGGATTGAATGATTCTTATGCTGCTATTCATAGTCAACTGTTATTTATGCATCCTTTATCTTCAGTCAATAGTGCATACTCTATGATAGTTCAAGAAGAATCTCATCGTCTTCAATTATCTGGAGTAGTTCCTCTTATGGAGTTTACATCTTTGTATTCTAATGTTTCTGGCACTCATAGAATGTTCAATGGAACCTGTGATCATTGCAAGGTGAAGGGCCATTAGAAAGAAAATTGTTACAGGCTTATTGGATTTCCACCTGACTTCAAATTCAACAAGAAAAAGGGCTCCCAGACTGTCATGGTAGTTTATTATGATCCTGAGTCAGTCTCTCCAGCTCCATCGGTCTTCACTGTAGAGCAATATAAGAAGCTTTTGGGGATTCTGCATTAGGCTTCAAATCAGACTTCTAGTCCAGATTCCTCTGTGAATTTGGCAAGTACTTTCTGTTCTCTTGCTCATACTTCAATTAAATGGATTCTGGAGCAACTGACCATATTATGTCAGACTTTACATGCATGATTGATCTTGTGCCTTGTACATCTACTCCTAGATATGTTCAGCTGCCTAATGGCAAATCTTTTTATGTCACTCACATAGGTTATGTTAAATTCCCAAATGGTCTTTAGTTATCTAATGTTCTTCATGTGCCTCACTTTACTCACAATCTTATCTCTTTTTCAAAATTATCTCATGATTTAAAGTATGTTGTCTTGTTCTTTCCTGATCTTTGTATCTTGTAGGATCTTTACAGTGACATGAAGATGGTGATTGGTAAAGGATTAAGGGGTCTTTATCTGCTCAGGTTCCCTTTAAATTATGTTTTTTTGTTTATGATTTACAAAATTCTGCTTGTAAATCTTCTGTTGGTTCTGAAAATTTTCTCAATGCTTGTAAATCTATTGATGCAAATAAAACACATCTTTAGCATGCTCGTTTAGGGCATGTTCCAGCTTCTCAATTGAGTAGATTACCCATGTTTTATAATGCTGGTTTGCACCATGATTCTGCTCATAATTGCTCTATTTTTCCTTTAACTAGACAGTCTAGGCTTCCAATACCAATTAGTAGTTCTAGGACTACTAACCCCTTCAAATTGATTCACATTGATTTGTGAGGACCTTATCGTGTTTCTACTCATGCTGGTCAACATTTGTTTTTACCATTGTTGATGATTATACTAGAATGTCTTGGATGTACTTATTGAAGCTTAAGAATGATGTTGTTTCTTATCTTCGAACCTTTATCTTAATGGTTCAATATCAATTTTATGTCTCAGTTAAAGTCATACGTAGTGACAATGGTCGCAAGTTTTTTAATTCTGAATGTTCTCCCTTGTTTGAATCCTTGGGAATTATTCATTAAAGTTCTTGTGTGCGTACTCCTTAGCAAAATAGGGTTGTAGAACATAAGCATAGGCATCTTTTGGAGGTTGTTCGGGCTCTCCGTTTTCAATCTCAAGTTCGTTTCAAATTCTGGGGAGAGTATGTGTTAGTTGTATGTTATATTATTAATAGGTTGTCTTCTTCAGTCTTGTCTTGGAAAAATCCTTTTGAACTCTTATATCATAAACCACCTACTTATGACTATTTTAGAGTGTTTGGATTCTTATGTTTTGCAACAAATCTCACTCCTCATGATAAGTTTGACTCTCGTGCTTTTATTATGCTTCTATTTTTTTGGGATATTCTCCAACTCAAAAGGGTTATTTGTTGTTTAATCTAGATTCAAAAAAATTATTCATTAGCAGAGATGTTAAATTTCATGAAGATCAGTTTCATTTTCATCATTATTCTTCTTTTTATGATTTTGTTTCTACTTTTTTTCCTATATATTCCTTTTGTTCCTGATGGTGATTTTTTTGTGTTAAACTCTCTAAGTTCTCACACTTCTATTCCTAAAAATAGTGTTCCCACTGAGCAGGTTTTTGCTGCTAATGAACATGATTCTCAGGTTCTAGTCCAATCTTTTATTTCAATAAGTGCACCTATCCCTTCCAAGAAGTCTTCTAAAGTGTCTAACCCTCCTTCTTGTTTAAACAATTTTGTATGTTCTTATCAGTCATCTTCACCATCTTTCAGTTCTAGTTCTCTTTCTTATTCTTATTTGCCCACTCATACTCATGTTTTTTTGTTTTCCATTTCTCAAATTTCTGAGTCTCATTCTTATTCTGAGGTTGTTCAAGATCCACTTTGGGTTCAAGCAATGAAAGAGGAAATTCATGCATTGGAATCTAATAGAACATGGTCCCTTGTTCCATTACCACTAGGAAAAGTTCCTATTGGATGTAGGTGGGTTTATAGAGTTAAGTACAAAGCATCAGGTGAGGTTGAGAGGTATAAATCTCGCTTGGTTGCTAAAGGTTATAATCAATATAAGGGAATTAATTTTTTTGATACATTCTCTCCTATGGTCAAAATGGTTACTATTCGAACCATTTTAACTCTTGCTTCTGCTTTCAATTAGACATTGTTGCAGATGGATGTCTTCAATGCTTTTTTACAAAGAGATCTTTCTAAGGATGTTTATATGCAGTTACCAGAAGGTTTTTGCAGTCTAGGGGAGAGGATTGTATGTAGACTGCAAAAATCATTGTATGGCAAAGCAAGCTGCCAGGTAATGGAATTTGAAACTTACAGAAGCCTTGATTTCAACTGGATATGTTCAGAGCAAGTATGATTATTCTCTGTTCATCAAGAGGCAGGAGGGTAAAATGGCTTCGTTTTTAGTATATGTTGATGATTTAGTAATAATAGTTTATAGGAGTGTGTTGATTACTGAATTGAAGCAAATCTTGAATAGTCATTTTAAGATGAAGGATTTGGGTGAATTGAAGTATTGTTTAGGGATTGAAGTATTAAGATCAAAGGAATGTATATTTTTTAATGAAAGGAAGTATGCACTTCAGTTAATCAAAGATACTAGTTTGGAAAAAGCCAATTTTGTTGCTACTCCATTAGAACAGAGCTTGAAATTGACTTCTCTAGATTATGATAAAGTTGTGTAGTATGATGATGAAGATGAGTATGATCTAGTTGAAGATAAATCAGTTTACCAAAGGCTCATTGGGAGATTGATTTATTTAACTTACACAAGGCCTGACATTACATATGCAGTAAATTTTCTCAGTCAATTCATGCAGCAACCTAAGAGGTCTCATATGGAGGAAACTTTAAGAATAATCAAGTATGTAAATAAGAAACCAGGACAGGGAGTTTTATTGAGAACTTCTTCAGACTGTCAAATTTCAGCCTATTGTGATTCAGATCGGGGATCATGTCCAATGATAAGAAAATTTATTACAGGGTTTTGTATTAAGATTAGTGATTTGCTAGTTTCATGGAAATCAAAGAAGCAAAATGTTGTAGAAAGATCTTCAGCAGAAGCAGAATATAGAGCTATAGCAGTAGTTACTTCTGAGTTAGTATGGTTACAAGGTTTACTTGCAGAACTTGTATAAAAGGCTTGAAACCAGTAAAGCTTTATTGTGACAATAAGGCTGCTCTTCAAATAGCTGCCAATCATGTGTATCATGAAAGGACAAAGCAAATTGAAACTGACTGTCATTTTGTGTGAGAGAAAATTCAGGAGGGAATGATATAAACAGAACATGTTTCAACTCATGGGCAGCTTGCAGACATCATGACAAAAGCCTTGTGAAGCCAGCAACATAGTTATTTGTTATCCATGTTAGGAGTTGAAAATTATTTTCAACATCCAACTTGAGGGGGAGTGTTAAGATTTCAGTTAGTTTTCTGTTATTAGTTAGTTAGAAGCAGTTTTGAATTATTAAGTAGTTAGAATTAACACTTGTATATATAGTGAGCAAATTGTGAGTTTATGAATTAATGTAATATGAGAACTAATTTTTCATTTTCTACAATTTAACAATAAGCCATTTAGCTAAGTCGCTTAGCTGAGTCTCTGAGCAATCTAATCGAGCCACTTAACCAAGTCATGTCACCGAGTTGAGCTGAGCTAACCTTTGAACTCATTGGCTTTGGTTGTTAAATGTGATGACTTTGACTATTGATAGCATTAACTTTGATCGATAAATTGACTTTTCACATTGACTTCTCTTATTTGATTCGTTTTATTCAAATATCACATGTATTGTCATGTTATTGATATATGACATTATTTTTATCTTTTTTGAGGATGTTTAATTGAAGATTTTCCTAAACGGTTATGCCACATCAGCTCTAAATCCTCTTATATTAGCTATGATTTTCCTCAATGGAAAAATCACACAATAGGTCATTCTCATTTCATATTAAGTTTAAAAATCTCTTTTCTATCTCCAACTAGACAAATCCATTGTTTAATTAAGCTCATATTTGACCTAAAAGACCCTCATACTTTAATTAATTTATTGAAATAAACTTTGGGTTAATACTCAGATATTAACTCAAAAATATAAGTCATTACAACTAGGGTTTATTTCGTACATCCCTAATGATTTTTCATTATGATTGATTTAAAATGCATGATATGATAACATGGTGATATTGATGTTCTTATACATGATATGCGTGTGCACGTTGCATAGTTGGTTAATGATAATATTACAATAAAAGTTACAATAAAGAATGAATAATGCTTGTTGCATAATGAATCTAGGATTATTACTAAGAATGATCTTAATAAAACGAACGAGACACTAAGATGATTAGAAGTAAGATATACTCTAGACATTTAGTGAAATTATAAGCCATAATGATAGATTAAACACTATAAGAGTGAATGGATAATGGCAAATAGTTTATAACATGAACGCATGCTTATTCTTATCAAACAAATATAGTAGAGTATATATGTATAATTGAGTTTTGTAAGCTCAACATTCAAATTTTTACGTTCGCACGTTACAAGATTCAATGATCACGATTGGACAACATTATTATTGAAGGAGTCCTAATGAAAGTATCATAGTACAATGATGATAACTTAAATGGGCATGTAGGGATGGTGATTTTTCTTTGAGTCTTGTTATAAATATTTTTAGGGTAAAGTGTAGTAATGGTCACTAAACTTTTCTAAAGTTTTTATTTATGTCCCCCAACTTTTAAAACTTGCAATACAATCCTCCAATATTTAGTTCGTTTACAATATGGTCCCTGACGTAACCGGTCATTTGATGTCGTTACACTGCTGTTAGTACGTTTGCAATATAGTCACTGAACTTTTTAGGCCTTGCATTTAGGTCCCCCAACTTTTAAAACTTACAACACAGTCCTCAATTTCATTCTAAACCACAAATTTCTTTTCAATCTCGAATTTCCTTTTTCGCTTCTCTCTTCTCATTTCCAACGTAACTTTTCAGTCAGGGATGCATGGAAAATTCTAATCTAGCTTTGAATTATGTGGAGGTGTTGACTTGAATAAGGGTCCATTGAGAGAAGACCCGACCAAGGGACTATCATGACCATCAACGATTCAAAGTGTAATGTTAGATACATGTCATCTTAGGTGAAACGTAGATGTTCAATGAAATGCTTGTGAGAAAAAAATGGGGCTAGAAATGCAGAGTTGAAAAATACTACTAAGATGAACTAAGTATCATTGTTGAAAGTCACCAACAAAGCTGGAATTATTTTGTATAAATGGCATATAATAATTTCTTCGTTTAATCATTGTGGTTAAAGATTTTTTCGATAGATGATTAAATATAATAAAAAGTTGGGGACCTAAATGAAAGTTGTAGAAAAGTTCAGTGACCATTACTATACTTTATCCATATTTTAATTATGTATTTTCAAATAAAGGAGCTTTGCTTTTGTGATTTTTTTATATTTTTATATAAATTATTTTAAAATTTTGAGTAATTCGTGTTTCAAAAGTTATGAAATGTGTGATCACTTAAGTGATTGAATGTGGCACTTGTGAATTCGACAGTGTTTAAAGATCGAGTTTGAGGTGTTACACGTACCCATTTAACTCTGTCACTTTATGGCATTCCCTCAACTAAGGGAGAATAATTGTTATACCTTTTTCAAATCTCCTCTGCAAGATAGATCTCCATAACCCAAGGCCTCTAGAGAACCGCTTTGAAGTTAAAATCCTGAAGACTCCTTGGAAAGAAACAACCTCTTGATACAACCTCTGATATGCTCGTATGAACCATAAAGCTAAATTCATTTTCAGCCAATTATACCTAGTACTATCTTATCAACTTACAAATAGCTTTAATGACCCTACGTCTGACACCAACAATAAGGGTCACTATAAAACCTCCCGATCAAGACCAAGAGAAAGACTAGACTCTCCCTCACTCATCTCTTCTACCTCCTCATGGAGACAAAAGACTTTAACACCAGCGAACTATTGTTTCACCACCGATTATGACTCTTCGCTCAGATTAATAAAGATAAACCGGCTATATCCATTGTGACCATTTATTCTCATCAACGTAAACTAAAAAGTAATTAACTACATATATTTATATCTAGCACGTATCCATGGGATATCCAAATCGATAATTATTAAAATTTATGAATAAAATATGTTGTGTAATGAGAATGCAAAAGTTTAAAATGATGGGATCATCTCAAATAATAACATCCACTAAGCACATTGCAACATATGCCAATCTTACCCAAGTTTAAGTTCCAGATTCATTGTAACTAATCTAAGCTTTGCCTTTTTACGTTCTTTTTTCCCATTGTTTGTCTTATGATTGATTTCAAAGACTTTAAGACTTAGGCATGCTCTTCTTTTTTGATATAAAAAAGGAAGAAACAAACATAATCAATCCATTTACACTGTACTGGAAATTACATTAATGGAGAATGTATTTATATATATATAAAGCATGCAAAGCTTAAATAATTGGATATGTCTCCAATGCCATCATCTTCCTAATAGGAAACTTGTTTTTTTTTCTTGAAGAAGATCCACTAAATACTTCAAACTTATCTGAAGATATATAACATATCCATTATTGCATTAGTTCTGGTTCTTGCATTTCTCCATGCACCTTGGAGCTGAAAGTAGCAAAGTAAGCCTCAATCAATATCAGGAATTCAGGAAATAGTCAATGTTAGCCAAGAGAATGTAATGGAATTGTTAGATTCCAAGGTCAAAGATGTTAAACTTGGAAGGATGGTTGACGAAAACAATTGGTTAAGTACGGTATATTTTGTATAATCGTTAAGGGATACCTAGTCCGATTGCCTCTGAACCTTGCATTATTCGTAGTCTCTTGCACGATTTGGTGAGCATCATGTATAACAAAGATAAACAACAAATCTATCATCACAAAGAACAAATATAGTAAGAATAAGTAAATGAAAAAGACCAGATTATTGGAATATGAGTGGCACATTGCAGTCCAATTGCTTTATTTTGATCACAAATAGGAGAGGACTACAGAAAATTCAGGATGAAATGTACTTACTCCCACGGAACATCATCGACGAGCATCCAAACACCGTCATTGTCTTCATATGTCAGCACATACTCAGATCCATGGAGGAGATCCATCAAACGACTCTCACTGAGATCGTCTCGCACTGGAAGTTCATTGGAACTGCATTGCCCTGCATCACAGTAGTTCTAAAACCTTACCAACAATATGGAACATATTACTTATTTCAAAAAGTCCTTAATTCAATCTATAGCTATTTTGCACATAAATCTTGCTAAATAAATATCATTAACAGATCCTCAGTGTTTTTTCCAATATCGAATTTAGGTTTTATATAAAGCTTGGTAAAGTATATTATCAAAGTATATGTGAAGGATTATATACCAATGGTAAAATAGCTGAACATATTCTCTAAAGCTGATGAGAGTTTCATATAGTTTTTGCAGGTCTTGAGATCAACCTTCCTCAGATATGGTGCTCCATCCATGCTCACATTTACATAGAGGCAACCGGCAGCTTCATCTCTATTTTTCACCGAATTTGAGGCCATGGTATTCTTCTAGAATGATCGAATTAGTAGCCATCCTACGACCAGTGCCCTGTTTAAATCATAAACCATGCTCAATAATTGTTGTAAAACTATAAACTAATAAGTTGTTCAGGAAGTAAAAGTATACCAAAGAGATTGAAATCCCCAACAATTAAAGAACTAAGCAATGAATATTACAAGGATGGATGAAGAACATTTAAAAATGCTCAAGGAAAAGAACTTTTTGGCTCAGTACATTCCGAACAGGATGCAGAACACATTCCTGAGGCTACAACAAAGGTAAAAAACAAGGCAGATATCAAAATGAAAATCCAAACTGTCTCATTGGAACTTCAAATAGCAATGAAAAGTTTATAAAATAAACATATTTTGAAGCAGGAGCATTAGAATGCTCATTTGCAGGAGGAACGTGATTCTTCTTATCTTTGATTGGTTTTAGAGACAAAGGAACAGAACCAACCTCTTTCATGGCAGATAAATTGTTTTTACCCTCGAGAACAGCCCTAGGGGAGGCCAAGACAGAACCTTTAGCCAAGTCAACATCAGGTTTACCATTCATGGAGAATACCCATTTCCCATTAGGTCCATCAATGGCAATTGAGAAACCTTTTTGGCTCCACACACCAATTTCTTCAAAGGGCTAACAACAAAACCATTACTTTTGTCATTACTCTCCAAATGTTTTCCAAAAAGAGAGGGTTTTATCTCGGGAGACTGAGAACCTGGCAACCCTAGCCTAAACTCAGTTTCTTTAAGATTGAGATGACTATCTGTGGTGGTTTTGTCTTCAATGGAAGGAGTTGAAGAGGAAGAAGGAGAAGAAGAATGAGAAGAAGAAGAAGAAGGGATCTTCTCAGAACTTCTTTCCCTTGAAGAAGTCTCTGATAAGCCTATGTAATCATGTTCCAAAGGTGTTGACATCTAAGTTTGAAGCTCTTGAAAACTTATTTTTCTTGAATATATCAACAACAACAACAACAAATGAAGAAGAATAAGAAGAACAAGAAAGCTATTGTGAAAAGAGAGAGGAGCAGTCTGGTTAGGATGTACAGAGAAATGGTTTTTCATGGAGAAGAAAAAGAAGATTCTTTGGCCTTTCTATAGTTGCTTTGCTTATTATTATTTTTCCCTTCAAACTCTATGTATATTGGTGTAGGGAAAATAAAGAAAAAAATAGGGGATATAGTTTAGTTTGATTCCAGGGTAAAGTACATAAATACCCATCAATTACAGGGTGTTGTTGCAACATCCTAAAAATCGAGTTAATGACCAAATTGTAAAACTTCATAATTTTATGACTAAAGTAGATAAATTGAAAAGTTTAAAGACTTATAGGGAAAATTCTGTGTAGGACAAAATAACAAAGAAGGATGATTGGAAGGGAAAAAGGGTCATTTGACCAATAAGTGAATTAAAAATGGATTGTGGTGAAGATATATTTACACGTGGAGAGTTGAGAAAAAGGAAAGAATATCCAGAGTTTTCTTCTTCTTCAGTCGTGAACCCTAAATTTTTACTAAGGTGGGCTTCTTCCTTAATGGTTATTCCTTGAATTTAAGATTGGTTTATATTCCTTAGATGATACTTAAGCTTAAGGAAAGCTTAAGTTGTTCTAAAATCAAAAGATGAGGAAGTTAGGAATGGTTAAAGATAAGAGGTAGATAAGTGAAATATTGAAAGAGAATTAGTAAATTAAGTTTAAGACTAGAATTGACTTGTCATCAACTTAATTAAGAAGTATGAAGTGTTAGAATTGAAATTAGAACATGTTAGAAATTTGGTAGGATTCTTAAATTCAAGATATAGGAGGAGATTTTGAAGATAAAGATGTGTTAGATGAGTATAAATAGGTTGGAGTATGTGTCCTTAAGTTAAGTGTATTAAAGAGAATAAGACATGAAGGATTTAAGTTAATATGGATTAATTTTGGGGCTTAAAAAGTGAAATATGGGCTTTGGGTATCGGTACTGCTTCATCCAGTACTGATACTTCAAGCGTGAAAGAGTGATGTTTGGTATAGGGGTATCGATACTGGTTGAACAGTATCGATACCATAAGCTTCAATTTATTGAAGGCATTCATGGGGTATCGATATTGGGAAGGTAGTATCGATACCAAGAGTACCGATACCATAAGTTCAGTATCGGTACCATTTTTGAACAAGGATTCCAGAATGCAAATTGGGTATAGATACTCAAGCTCGGTATCAATACCACAGCTAAGGTAGTATCGATACCCTATAAGGGGTATTGATACTACTTCAAATAGAAACTAAAATTACGCCTTTCTTTTTATCTAAGAAATTAAGGATCGAATCATGATATTTGGAGTGTTGATTTGTATATAATGTATGATTATGTAGATATCGAGCATAAGCAAGTTCTGGAACAATAGAAGAATTAAAAACGGTCGAGAGAGAGATAAAGTTCTAGGATTTATTCGAATCAAGTGAGGCTAAGGTGAGTTCATACCATAGTTAGTATATATATTGTTTTATGGAAATAAGACTTGTGATAAGTTTATTTCCTATATTTGATTTCACGATTTCATATTCATGTACATGAATATGTTATGATTATAATGAGTATGTGCATAACTCATACATGCTTTAATATGATATAATATATGATGAATGCAATCATAAGAGAATCATTCCAAGCTATGTATTATAAGACAAGTGATTATATGTATACATGTGAAGTATGTGATGTGTTTAAATGAGAGATGATAGAATAGATATGAAAATGTGAAACTTATCAATATTTAAGCCCATGTATATGATATGAGAGCTGTAGGTATATTTGGCATGCCAAGTGTCGAGGGTTCTTTGTGGTCCTTTGGGATATATATGTAATCCTTGGGAACATATATGCGGTTCTTCGGAACACATAGTTGGTCCTTTGGAATATATATGTGATCATTAAGGAGTGGTCCTTCAAGACATTTATGTGGTCCTTAGGGATATATAAGTGTGGTCCTTCGGGACAAATTTTAAGTGCCCCTAGTGGGAATTTATTCGAGCTGTGGTGACAACATATGTGTACAACCTCAGTGTACTCACGTGCCTTATGTTCTCAATAATGTACATGGTCATCCAATAAGATAAATTGAATTAAAACCCTTATAAGTAGATATGTTTCATTGTGCATTTAATGATTATATATGTTATAGTTTAGTAACTATATGCAAATTGTATTGTCATGATGAAATGATAGGAGTGCATGTTTCATGAATTTATTGTTACATGTTATATTATGCCTCACTAAGTGTTTGACTTAGCGTGTAAGTGGTTTACACATAGGTACCAAGAAACAGGTAGATCAGAGTTAAGGTTTAGGAAGGCAGCATCTCCTTTAAAGCGATCAAATCAGAAGTGATTTAAACAATATGTCATTTTGTTGTAATAATTATGTTGGTATGTAATTGTAGTTTAAATCATATATGCTCTGATCGATTTTTTAGTCATTTTGATGGTATTTATGTAAATTATTGCACTGTTGATTCAATAAAAGTTTTTAAATTTTATGAGATTTTGCAAAAATAAACGTTTTGAAAAGTAAATGTGACAGCTCAGATTTGTATCCGGGTCGGATACGGGTTGGGGGTGTTACATTTAATGATATCAGAGCTAAGGTTTAGCCTATTCTAGGCATAAATCGAAGGTTATAATTATTTTAAATGTATACATGCCAAATAAATAGTGAGAACTTTTGATATGATAGAATAATGAGTATGATGTCTTTCTAATAGAATTATATGGTTATGTTTTATTAGATGTCCGGACATGATAGCTCTCGAAGCGAAGCGAGTGATGATAGGCCCGTTGAGAGTAGTAATTCACATACCCTGGCCAGACAAGGTGAAGAATAGGCACCTTCTGGAGTGCCTGTAGAAGATCAAGATATTTTCTTCAGGACGTTGGATGTTATCTTGGCATGTTTCCAACCTCCTGCCTCTTCAACTCAGAGAAAGAATGTTGCGAAAGATTTGAAGGGATTAGGAGCTCCAGAATTTAAGGGTGAAGTCGATGAAGGTCCTGTTGTTGCGGACCTTTGCCTTAACGATGTGAAAATAATGCTTGATGAGATTCATTGTTATGATACAAAGAAGCTGGATGGAGTGGTCTCCTTTCTCTAAGAGCAAGCGAGAATATGCTGGACCAATATGACCTTGAGGATGATTGGTGATCAGGTAACTTGGTTCTTGTTTTTAGATGAATTTAAGCATAAGTACATAGGAGATCAGTTTATCTAATAGATAAAATAGGAGTTTATGAATTTGAAGCAATGGAATCATACAATATATGAATATGAGTGTGAGTTCAACAAGTTAAGTCGCTTTGCTGCTGAACTTATTCTGACAGAAAATGATGCTTGTGAGTGGTTTGTGGAGGGATTGCATCCTCGATTTAAAGAGATATTGATTGTGTTGAACCTATCCTCATTTAAAGAATTAGTTAACCGTGTCAAAGCTTTGGAAAGAGCTCAAAATGAAAGGTTTGGAGATAAAAGAGCCCAGACGTCTAAAAGAACAGGTACTTCTTTGAGTTCCGCACCTTCAAAAAGGGACAGAGATGCTAGTTATCGACCCTATGCAAGATCAGAGTCAGTTGCATCATCTGCTAGATGATCAAATCCGATAAGAGCCAGAAAAACTCAGTCTGTGGGATCTGGAACTGGGAGATCTAACCAGGGCCAAGCTAAACAGTGTTTATATTATGAAAAGAATCATCTGGGGATATGTAAAATGATTTCTGGAGTTTGTTTCAAATGTGGGACACCAAACATTTTATCTGGGACTATCCAATGATAATCGAGGAGCCTGCACAGCCGGAGAGGTCTGCTTCTATGACTCAAAGAAGAAGGGGTAGAGGTAGAATAAGAAATCAGTCTGAATCTTTGACTCAATAAGAAATTCGTTCGACTGTTCGGGTTTATAATCTAAAGACTAATGACAATCGAGATGACCCGGAGATTATTGCAGGTTTTTTTCAATTGTATGATAAGAGTGTTTTAGTATTGATTGATCTGGGTTCTACATATTCTTATATTAGTAGTAAATTAGTGAGGGAATTGAAAATTCAGTTAGAAGCTATTAGTAGTGATGTGATAGTGACGAAACCATTAGGGCATAGTGCTCGAGTAAATAGGGTGTGTCGAGGGTGTCCCATACAGATTCAGGGAATTGAATTCCATGCTAATCTGATGGAATTACCTTTTGATGAATTCGAAGTGATACTGGGAATAGATTGTTATATCGTTATCATGCTAATGTTGATTGTAGACTGAAAAGAGTAACGTTGATCAGTTTAAAAGGTTTGGAAGTTATAGTATTTAGTGAAAGATAAAATCCATCGATAAATGTAATATCAGTGATGTCAACAAAGAAATTACTATTACAGGGATGACAGGGTTTTGTTGCTAATGTGTTGGATATTAGAACTAAGTAGAAAGGGATTGAAGAAATTCCCATAGTCAAAAAGTTCCCAGATGCCTTTCCTGTAGAGTTGCCAGGGTTACCTCTGGATAGGGAGGTGAAATTTCATATTGAGATGATGCCTGAAATAGTACCCATTGCCATGGCACCATACAAAATGGCTCCAAAAGTGTTGCAGGAGTTAAAGATTCAGTTAGAAGAATTGTTGGACAAATGGTTTATTAGACCAAGTGTATCACCCTGGCGAGCTCTATTTTTGTTTGTCAAAAAGAAAGATGGTTCAATGCATCTCATCATTGATTATAGGCATCTTAATAATGTGACTATCAAGAATAAGTATCCCCTCCCTAGAATTGACGATTTGTTTGACCAGTTGAAGGGAGCTTCACTGTTCTCTAAGATTGATTTATGGTCGGGATATCATCAATTAATGATTCAAGAGAAAGATATTCCAAAGATGACATTTAGAACGAGGTATGATCACTACGAGTTCATTGTTATTCCATTTAGAGTTATGAATGCACCAGGTGCTTTCATAGACTTGATGAATAGAATATTTCAACCCTATTTGGACTAGTTCGTAGTGGTATTCATTGACAATATATTGGTGTATTAGAAGTCAAAAAAAGAGCATAGTACACTCTGAAGATAGTTTTGCAGATTTTACAAGATAAGAAGCTATATGCTAAATTGTCTAAATGTGAATTCTGGTTGAATAAAGTGACATTCTTTGGAAATGTAATTTCTACAGAAGGAATTAGAGTGGATCCCTAAAAGATTAAAACCATTTTAGAATGGGAAGTTCCAAAGAATGTGTCGGAAGTTAGACGTTTCATGCGGTTAGCAGGTTATTATCGAAGATTTGTAAAAAACTTTTCAATGATAGCTTTACTCTAAACTAGGTTGATGAGGAAGGATGCAAAATTTTCCTGGACTCAGGAATGCCAAGAAAGTTTTGAAGTGTTAAAGAAGATTTTAACAAAATCTCTCATATTAGGTCAACCTGAATCTAGCAAGAACTATATGGTTTATAACGACATGTCCCATAATGGCTTGGGATGTGTATTGATGCAAGAGGGCAAGGTAGTAGCTTATGCATCGAGACAATTGAAACCACATGAGAAAAACTATCCAACACACGATCTAGAGTTGGCTGCAATAGTGTTTGCTCTTAAGATTTGGCGTCACTACTTATATGGTGAACGTTGCTATTTATATACCGAACATAAGAGCTTGAAGTATTTGATAACCTAGAAAGAATTGAATTTAAGATAGAGGAGATGGGTGGAATTTCTAAAATATTATGATGTGGTAATCGACTTCCATCCTGGAAAAGTAAATGTGGTAGCGGATGCTTTAAGTCGGAAGACATTTGCAGGCTTACAAGATCTTGATGCTAGGTTGTCATTAGATGGAGATGGTGCAATATGTGCAGAATTGAAGCTTAAACCATCATGGTTGAATCGAATTAAGAGTTGCAAAGCAAATATGAAAAGTGTTTGAAGAAGTAGTAACAAGTAAAGAATAAGGAAATGAAAGATTATGAGATCAAGTCTAATGGGAATCTGTATTACCAAGGAAGATTAGTGATTTTGGATGATGATGAGTTAAAGAAGGATTTATTAACAAAAGCTCACTGTAGTCCATTGACTATGCACCCTAGTGGAAACAAGATGTATATGGACCTCAATAGTCTATATTGGTGGTCTAGAATGAAGAAGAATATTACGGAATTTGTATCCAAGTGTTTGACTTGCCAGCAAGGTAAAGCTGAGCATCAGGTTCTGTCGGGACTATTACAACCAATGTCTATTCCTCAATGGAAATGGGAGAATGTAACGATAGATTTTGTGGCGGATTGCCTTTGACTCCAAACAAAAGAGATTATATCCAGTACGAGTTGATTTCTCCATGGATAAATATGTTAAATTGTATATCAGGGAGATTATATGACTGCATGGGGTACCTGTTTCAATTGTTTCTGATCGACATCCTAGATTCACATCAAGGTTTTGGAAGACTTTGTATTGAGAGTTAGGAACTCGATTAAACTTTATCATATTATTTCATCCTCAAAACGATGGAAAGTCAGAGCGTACTATTCAAATTCTGGAGGATATGTTGAGAGCCTGTGTAATAGAGTTCAAGGGATCGTGGGAAAGATACTTACCACTTGTTGAATTAGCTTACAACAATAGCTACCAGTCAAGTATCAAAATGGCTCCCTATGAGGCTTTATATGGGAAGAAGTGTCGTACGCCTTTGAACTGGTACGAGCTTAGGGATCGAGAAGTTCTTGGTCCTGAGTTGATTCAGAAAGTGGAAGAAAAGATTCTAGTGATTCAGAACAATCTGAAAGTAGTAGCTGATAGACAGAAATCATATGCGGATCTAAAGAGAAAAGAAATAGAGTTTCAAGTTGAGATAAAGTGTTTTTAAAAGTATCTCCTTGGAAGAAGGTTTTGAGATTTTGATTAAAAGGAAAACATAGTCCCAGGTTTATTAGACCCCTATGAGATCGTTAAGAGAGTGGGACCAGTGGCATACCAATTAGCTTTGCCACCTGAAATGGAGAAAATACATGATGTCTTTCATGTTTCAATGCTTCGGAGATATAGGTCCAATCCCTCCCATATTGTAACACCAGAAGAGATAGAGGTTAAGCCTGACCTGACTTATGAGGAAGAACCGGTCCAAATTCTAGCTCACGAGGTAAAGAAACTAAGAAACAAGACTATTCCATTGGTCAATGTATTGTGGAGGAATCATAAGAAAGAGGAAGCAACATGGGAGCTTGAAGAGGGTATGAGGAATCAGTACCCCCATCTCTTTATACAAGGAAAATTCGAGGATGAATTTTCTTAAGGGGGATATTTGTAACATCCTAAAAACCGGGTTAGTGACCAAATTATAAAACTTCAGAATTTAGTGACTAAAGTAGATAAATTAAAAAGTTTAAGGACTTATATGGAAAATTCTGTGTAGGACTAAATAACAAAGAAGGATGATTGGAAGGGAAAATGATCATTGAACCAATAAATGAATTAAAAATAGATTGTGGTGAAGATATATTTACACGTGGAGAGTTGAGAAAATGAAAAGAATATCCAGATTTCTCTTCTTCTTTAGCTGTGAACCCTAAATTTTTGCTAAGGTGAGCTTCTTACTTAATGGTTATTGCTAGAATTTAAGATTGGTTTATATTCTTAGATGATACTTAAGCTTAAGGAAATCTTAAGTTGTTCTAAAATCAAAAGATAAGGAAGTTAGGAATGATTAAAGATAAGAGGTGGATAAGTGAAATCTTGGAAGAGAGTTACTAAATTAAGTTTAAGACTAGAATTGACTTGTCATCAACTTAATTAAGAAGTATGAAGTGTTAGAATTGAAATTATATCATGTTGGAAATTTGGTAGGATTCTTAAATTCAAGATATAGGAGGAGACTTTGAAGATAAAGATGTGTTAGATGATATGGGCATAAAAAGTGAAATATGGGCTTTGGGTGTCGGTACTGCTTCATCCAGTACTGATACTTCAAGCGTAAAATAGTGATATTTGGTATAGGGGTATCGATACTGGTTGAACAGTATCGATACCATAAGCTTGAATTTATCGAAGGTATTCATGGGGTATCGATACCGGGAAGGTAGTATCGATACCAAGAGTACTGATACCATAGGGTCAATATCGGTACCATTTTTTAAACAATGATTCCAAAATACAAATTGGATATCGATACCCAAGCTTGGTATCGATACCATAGCTAAGGAAGTATCGATATCCTATAGGGGGTACTGATACTAGTTCAAATAGAAACTAAAATTACGCCTTTCTTTTAGTCTAAGAAATTAAGGATCGAATCATCATATTTGGAGTGTTGATCTGCATATAATGTATGATTATGTAGATATAGAGCATAATCAAGTTCTGGAACATTCGAAGAATTAAAAATGGTCGACAGAGAGATAAAGTTCTAGGATTAATTCGAATTAAGTGAGGCTAAGGTGAGTTCACACCATAGTTAGTATAGATATTGTTTTATGGAAATAACACTTGTGATAAGTTTATTTCCTATATTTGATTTCATATTCATGTACATGCATATGTTATGATTATAATGAGTACGTGCATAACTCATACATGCTTTAATATGATATAATATGTAATGAATGCAATCATAAGAGAACCATTCCAAGCTATGTATAATAAGACAAGTGATTATATGTGTACATGTGAAGTATTTGATGTGTTTAAATGAGAGATGGTAGAAGAGATATGAAAATGTGAAACGTATCCATATTTAAGCCCATGTTATATGATATGAGAGCTATAGGTATAATCTACATGCCAAGAGTCGAGGGTTCTATGTGGTCCATCAAGATATATATGTAATCCTTAGGAACATATATACGGTTCTTCAGAACATATATTTGGTCCTTTGGAATATTGTTAACTTCCTAAAAAGGCTACTTTTAAAGCTTTTTTCACTTAAGTTATTGTTTGTTTAAAAGCACATTTAAGTCATTTTAGGATCATGTAGTTGCATATAGTTGCATTTGTGGTGGTTGTGCTATTTTATTTCTTAATGGTGCTGTTTGAGGGAAAGGTGTAGTTTGTCTATGGTGTGCAGGGAATAGCAAGAAAAAGGATTCTTTGGGAAGTAATGCCGCGGCATCACACGTTGCTAAAGCATATTGAAATGGCTTGGCATTTCTGGCGCAAAAAAGACATAAAGATATTTTTACATCAGGACAGCTGGCACTGGACTGTTGTCTCTGCACGTGAAGGACTGCTGTAACCGCCTGCCAGAGCTGGCAAAGGACCACTGCCACTTGGAGGATAAGGTTCATGCACAACATGTGATTCTAGGGGTATGAGGGGTATTTTGCACCCAACAAACTCATCATTACCCCTAGATATTTTTTATTATATATGACACCTCATGGGAGAGAGAGAGACACACGGACAGAGAGCACACGCATAGAGCAAAAAAAATCACATTTTTATTTTATTTTCGTTTCCTTTCTTCTTCCTTGGGATATTCCTCCATTGATAAAGCTCCAAGGAGTGGCAAGCTAGGCGCCGAAAGGAGCTAGCGAGCTAGGTGGTTCGTGGTGGCCAAGAGGAGACCTCCGGTGGTGCGTCGAAGGCTTCTTCTCACTTCCCTTTTTGCTGCTATTTTATATTATTTTGTGGGTTGTTGGAACGAATATTTTCATGACTTTGTGTTTGGATATTTCGAACCCCACCATGAACTAACTTATTTGGTGGTGGTTGATTTAATGGTTATTTAAACTTTATTTTTAATGGTATATTTAAGTTTATTTTGCTTCTTTATTTTCTTTGCTTATGAACGCTTCACCATCTAGGCTTGTAAGAGGCATGGAAATGTCCATCTCTTGGATGAAGGTTAGGTATTCGAAAGAATCCTAAACTAAAAATACTTGTAAGTATTCGGAAGAAACGCAAGATAAGATCCTCATAAGCAATGGGTTATGGTATTTTCAAGGGGCTTTGAACCGGCCTAGGAATATTATAACTTAATCCCTTAGATCTCGGAAGAGACTAGGATAGGATTTCAACGACTAAAAAGGGCGTCTTTATCAATAGGGTAGGTTATCCAACATCGTTGAGTGAGAGCAGATGCCTTGGCATCCTATTCTGTTAGGTTCTTTTGAACACCTTAGGAAAGCCCTGTCGAGTAAGTAAAGACAAGATAGCTTAAATATACTTGAGAAATAATTTTAGCAACCTTAGACCAATCCTTACAATTCATTTCATTGGAAGCTTGTCACGTGAGGATTATTTTCTTCTTATTTTATTTATTTTATTTATTTTATTTACTGTTTTTACCATTTTCATTGCCTTGACATTTCACCATACTCAATATTAAACATCCATCATTGTCACTGCATTTCCATTTGCTACACCATCACACCATCAATCCGCATCCACCAGCATACACATATCCATTGCTGTGACATTTGTATATATCAAGACTAACTATACTTAGATAATTTAGTGCGTTGCTTTGGTTAGAATTTCGTAATTTCACCCAATCCCTATGGAGACGATACTCACTCATCATTATATTACTTGAGCGATTGTGTATACTTGCACATATTTGCGTATATTTTATAGTACTCACAACACGCGAACAAGTTTTTGGCGCCGTTGCCGGGGATTGGCAGCCTGAAGTTATTTAGTTTTGCCAGAGCATTTTATTTTGTTTTGCATTTTTATTTTTTGTATAGTTTTTTATTTTTGTTTTATTTTTAGGTTTATTTAGTGTATGCCTAGAAGAAATTCTGAAGAGCCTTTGGAACCAATAGAACCTGAGATTGAAAGACTCTTTAGAAGAATAAGACGTGCTCAAGGAAATATGTATCAGATTGGAAACCAAAGAATTGGTCAAGATGACGGAAATCAGAATGCCGCAGCATTAAACAATGCTGAACCTACTATCAGGCCTCGTGTTATTCGAGATCATGTAAATCCGATGCTGGATGATCTGAATCCTGGGATTGTGGCACCCGAAATTCAAGCTGCACATTTCGAGCTGAAATCAGTCATGTTCAACATGTTGAATTCCATTGGGCAGTTTGGGGGTATGCCAACTGAAGATGCCAGGCAGCACATTCGCAATTTTCTGGAAGTTTGTGATTTTTTTCGCCAAGAAGGAGTGCATGAGGATTTTCTGAAATTAAAGCTTTTTCTGTATTCATTGCGTGACCGAGCAAGAGCTTGGTTGAGTGGTGTACCAGCCGGTTCGATGGAATCATGGGCCGATCTTTGCAAGAGTTTCTTATTGAGGTACAACCCACCAAACATGAATACGCAGTTAAGGAATGAAATATCATCTCTTCGCCAGGGCGACGACGAATCCATGTATGAGTGTTGGGATCGTTACAAGAGTTTGCTTCGAAAGTGTTCAAATCATGGTTTTCATGATTGGACTCAAGTAGTCATGTTCTATAATGGAGTCAATGCACCTACGAGGATGTTACTGGATGCCTCGACAAATGGGACATTGCTGGACAAATCACCTATTGAGGCATTTGCTATCTTGGACAGAATTGCTAACAATGATTATCAATTTCCTTCCTCAAGACTTGGGAGTGGGAGGAGAGCACCTGGAGCATTCGAGTTAGAAGCCAAAGATTCGGTGTCCGCTCACTCTCCGCTATTACTAATGTTGAAGAACTTACAATGTTCCACTGATGTGAAGGAAGTGAAAACAACTAATCTGGCATGTCTGTTATGCCAAGGCAATCATCACGAGAGCGAATGCCCAACCAACCATGAGTCCATCAACTTTGTTGGTAATTACAATCGAGGCAGCAACAATCCTTACTCAAACACTTATAATGCTAGATGGCGTCAGCATCCCAATTTCTCATGGGGAAATCAAGGAACCCACAATGCTAATCAACCTACTAGGCAGTAGAATCACAATGAGCCTCAAAGTTACCAAAATGCTATGCCATGGCATAATGCTAACAAAGGAGCTTCATCTTCAGCGAGCATAAGTTCCTTAGAAGCTACAATTCAAGAATTCATATCTACTACGAAGACAATGCTGCAAGACCATTCTACTTCAATTAAAAATCAAGGAGCTTTACTACATAGTCAAGGCGCCTTACTTCAAAGCCATAGCTCGTCTCTGAGAGCTTTGGAAGGTCAAGTTGGTCAGATTGCTACAGCATTGCAAGAGCGTCAGCAAGGATGTTTGCCAAGTGATACTGAAGTCACTAAAGGGCCTGAAAAAGAGCACTGTAATGTGTTAACTCTTAGGAGTGGAACACAAATCAATCGACAAGTCAAGGATAGTGGGCCACAGCATGATGATTCTAATCCCACTACTGAAGCTGAATTACAAGATGATAGAGTTTATGAGAAGGACAAGGAGGAGGATTCTGCCAAGGTACCAGATTCTGATGCCAAGGCAAAAGAAAATTCTATTCCTACAACTAAGGAAGCTAGACCTCCCCCACCCTTCCCGCAAAGATTGAAGAAGCACAATGATGAAGTTCAGTTCAAGAAGTTCGTAGACACTCTTGATCAGCTCCATATCAATATACCTCTCTTGGAAGCTGTTGAACAGATGCCGATGTATGCCAAATTTCTGAAGGACATCTGTACCAAGATGAGGAAAGTAGAGACTGTTGCCACGGTAACAAAATTTTGTTCTTCATTGAGTAAGTTGTCGCCAAAGAGAAATGATCCGGGCAGCTTCATTATTCCTTGTTCAATTGGAGCTAATTTCGTTGGAAAGGCTTTATGTGATCTTGGTTCAAATGTCAACCTAATGCCGAAATCGATATTCTTGAAGCTTGGCATAGGAGATGTAAGACCCACCTCAGTTATTTTACAGCTTGCCGACAAATCCCATGTTAAACCTGAAGGGAGAGTCGAGGATGTCATAGTAAGGGTGGACAAGTTTGTGTTTCCAGTCGACTTCTTAATTATGTACTGCGAAGTTGATGCCAAGGCACCAATCATTCTGGGAAGATCTTTCCTAGCCACTGGATGTATCTTGATAGACTGTGAAAAAGGTGAACTCACCATGAGAGTGGCTGATCAGTGTGTGACTGTCAATGTTTTTAGAACGCTCAAATATGTTGATGACACTGAAGAATGCCAAGGCATTTCTGAATTGAACTCAGTGATTGAAGAAGAGACTGAACATCTTTTCCAGAAAAACTTCATTCAGCTAGCAGAAAATGAATATTGGGTGGATGATGAAAGCTTAGTGAGTCCGACGACTTTCCAATTTTAGAGGAGCAATCTAGCTTAGTACAAGTTAGATCAGGTATGAATTTTGAACCTCTGAATTTTGATGAATTCATTTCTCCTAAGCCTTCATTATTGCATGCACCTAATCTAGAACTTAAGACTTTGCCAGGGCATCTTAAATATGTTTACTTAGGTAGCGATGAGACTTTACCGGTGATTATTTCTGCTAACCTTACTGCTAACCAAGAGCAAAGTTTGTTAAGTGTTTTGATGCAGCATAAGAAAGCAATTGGTTGGACTATGGCCGATTTGAAAGGCATTAGTCCCACGATCTACATGCACAAGATTCTGCTAGAAGATTGCCATGGCAATTCAATTGAACCACAAAGAAGACTCAACCCTGTTATGAAGCAAGTGGTGATGAAAGAAATTCTGAAATGGCTTGATGCTGGAGTGATCTACCCTATCTCCAATAGCTCATGGGTGAGCCATGTCCAATGTGTTCTGAAGAAAGGAGGAACGACGGTGGTTACTAATGAGGATAATGAGCTATTGCCACTCGCACTGTGACCGGATGGAGGATATGCATGGACTATCAAAAACTCAACAAAGCTACGAAGAAGGACCATTTTCCTCTACCTTTCATCGACCAAATGGTTGATCGATTGGCCGGCAAAGCATTCTATTTCTTTTTGGATGGGTACTTGGGGTACAATCAAATTGCCATCGCACCAGAAGACCAGGAGAAGACTACATTTACTTGTCCCTATGGCACTTTTGCCTTTAGGAGGATGCCTTTTGGACTCTGTAATGCCCCGGCAACGTTTCAACGCTGTATGCAAGCTATATTTTCAGATATGGTTGAGGATTCTCTGGAGATCTTCATGGACGACTTTTATGTTTGTGGGGACGACTTTGAACGATGCCTCGGCAATTTAGCAAAAGTTCTCAAGAGATGCGAGGAGGCTGAGTTGGTCTTAAACTGGGAAAAATGTCACTTCATGGTGACTGAAGGTATTGTATTAGGACACAAAATTTCACACAAGGGTATTCAGGTGGACAAGGCGAAAATTGAAGTGATTGAAAAGTTGCCACCACCAACTTCGATCAAGGGAATAAGAAGTTTTCTTGGACATGCTGGATTTTATAGAAGATTTATCAAAGACTTCTCCAAGATTTCTAAGCCCTTGTGCACATTGCTTCAACAAAACCACCCTTTGTGTTGACAAATATGCCTCGGCGATTTACTGAGCTGAAACGACAACTGATCTCGGCACCCATTGTAGTCCCTCCCGACTGGACATCACCATTTGAGCTGATGTGTGATGCAAGCGATTATGCCGTAGGAGCTGTTTTGGGGCAACGCGAGGTAAAATTTTCATGTTATTTACTCTAGCCGCACTTTAAATGAAGCACAATTGAACTACACCACACTGAGAAGAATTACTTGCCGTAGTATTGCTTTTGATAAATTTAGACCTTACCTAATAGGCACTAAAGTTATTGTTCACACTGATCATTCGGCTATAAAATACTTAGTGAACAAAAGGATCCAAGCCTAGACTTATTAGGTGGATCTTACTTTTGCAAGAATTGACTTAGAGGTGGTAGAAAGGAATGAAAATCAAGTTGCTGATCACTTATCTAGGCTAGAGAAAAATTCTGAATGCCATGACACTGTAGATATCCAAGAGGAATTCCTGATGAGAAAATTTTATATGCCGGCAATCCCGTGGTACGCTGACCTTGTTAATTTTCTTGTTAGTGGAATTGTGCCTTTTGATTTGAATCAGGCTAAAAGAAGTTCAAGCACGATGCAAGGCACTATTTTGGGATGAGCCATATCTGTTCAAACATTGTGCCGATCAGCTCATTAGACGATGTGTACCTGAAGAGAGCAAGTGATATTTTGTACCATTGTCATTCGGCCCCAAGTGGAGGCCATTTTGGGGAGCAAGGACTACTGCTAGGTCCTGCAATCAGGCTTTTACTGGCCACTTGTTTAGAGATGCCCAAGCTTTTACAAAGGATGTGATCGATGCCAACGGATGGACATCAGACATGAGATGCCGCTGCAAATATTTTGGAGATAGAGCTGTTTGATGTGTGGGGCATCGACTTCATGGGACCATTCCCATTTCTAAAGGAAAATTATATATTGCTTGCTGTGGATTATGTGTCAAGTGGGTGGAAGGATAGCAACATCAAGGAATGACTCCAAGATCGTACTCAAGTTTTGCACAGTATATTTCACTCGGTTTGGAGTACTCGTGCTATCATCATGATGGAACCCATTTTGATAAAAGTTGATTGCCAAGGCATTGCTGAGATATGGAGTTTGACACAAGATGCCACGCATATCATCCGTGACAATGGCCAAGCGAGATATCTAATCGAGAGATCAAGCGATTTTAGAGAAATAGGAACCCAAAGCGAAAAGATTGGTCGCCAAAGTTGGATGAAGCACTTTGGGCGTACAGAACAGTATTCAAAACTCGTTTGGGGATGTCACCCTTCAAGTTAGTGTATGGTAAAGCTTGTCATCTCCCGGTTGAGCTTGAACATAAAGCTTATTGGGCTATCAAGCGATTGAATTTCGATGCTCAACTAGCTGGGAGCAAGATTATTAGAACTTAATGAATGGAAGAGTTTAGATCACAAGCATATGAGAATGCTCGGATATACAAGGAGAAAACCAAGAAGTGGCATGACTAAAAACTGATGCCACGACACTTTCATGTGGGGCACCAAGTCTTGCTTTATAACTCCAGACTTAAACGATTTCTTGGGAAGCTAAAATCTCGATGGTCAGGGCCATTTGAGGTGCATTATGTCTATCCCCATGGAGCTATTGACATCAAGAGAATAGACAATGGGAAGATCTTCAAGGTCAATGGCCAGCGTCTGAAAGCCTACAATGGAATTCCACCACCGCACAACAAGGACGTGTTACGGCTGCACGATACTGAAGCGTGCCCAGAGGAGAACCAAAATTCGATGCCTCGGCATAGAATTTGTGTCTGTGCATAAATAAAATTTAACATTCAAGTTTTTTTTCTTTAGTTTTATTTTATTTTATTTTGTAATTAATTTTTGATCTGATTTGTAGGGACCACATTGCTACAAACCGTACAAGGAGCGGTTACCAAAGGGAGGAAAGGACAAAGCATTAATTGGAGATATTCTTTTGATTTGTTTCTTTTATTTAATTTAATTTCTGACATTACTTTTCTCTTTCCACAGTTTTTGTCCCATCATCATCATTGCTTTTTGGCAGTTTTTCCTTACCCATACACGCACACCCCCACCCACTAATTTCTCTCTTAACTGTCCTATCACCCCCTTTTCCCTCCCAAATTTTTAACTTTTTTCTTTTCTCTTTCTTTATTCATTTTTTTTCTCTTTCATGTTAACTTTTACTTTTTCTCTCTCTCTTACTAATCTTCTTCCCTTATTCTCTCCATAGCCAAAATACATCCAAGTTTTTAAATCTTTCAAAAGCTTCTTCCTTTTTCATTTTTCTTACATCAAAAACACTGAAAATGGTGCGCTCAAGACCGGCTCCAACCGACACGACCGCTTGGAACAGTTTGAGAACGATGAGGCTAAGGCTCGGTTCCAAAACTTCAAGAACCGAAAACTCTTTTTTGAGTTAGGATTTATTTTTACCGAGGAAACCGATGGTGGTTTTGGACCCGAAGTTATGGACATCGTGACGCCACTCAAGTGGTAGAAGTTTGCCCGTCATCCTAGTTCGGTGAACGCCTCATTAGTTAAGGAGTTCTATGCGAATATTTCCAAGCCCAATCAACACTCCATCTTCGTTCGAGGTAAGAAAATCCGTTTTACATCCACTGCTATTAATCGTTATTTTCATTTGCAGGATGTTGTGGATAACCATGCCACGTTCGAAGAGGAAGCCGATAGCAACACATAATGGGTCTTGGACCTTTGTTTCAAAAACACTGAGTGGAATGGTCGCCAGACCCGATACTCGGTCAAGGGAACGTCTTCAGCCGCGTGCCAAATTATGGAATCACTTCCTCAAGCATAAACTCATGCCCACCTCCCACAACACTACGATATCACTTTCACACTTATTGCTTTTAGATTCTATAATGGTATCCCGTCCGATCGATGTGGGTTGTATCATTGTTCAGCAAGTTCACGACTGTTTGGGTAAAAAGGCAAGTGCTTTGGTGTTTCCTAATTTAATTACCGCTTTATGTCGTAAGAAAAAGGTTGAGGAAAATGCTTTTGATGAAATTTTACCTGGATTATCGGGTATCACTAGGGCTAGACTTCCACTGTTGTTGGGAATTGAAAATCCCAAGTCTAACGACCCTGTTCATGAGCAATCTGCAGGTGCTACAGAATCGAATGCCGAGGCAAGGTTACTTGCTCTCGAGGAAGCTGTGACGCAGACTCAAGCTCAAATGCGTGCTTTACACGGTGAATCCGTAACTTCTTTGGATATGTGAAGCATAGAGATGCTGTGGTGGAATCATTCTTTCAAGAAATCATTCCCCATGGACAACGCAATTTTCCTGGATTCCCAGATGAAATTCTGCCGGCATTCAATGCCGAGGCATCTCCAGAGCCTGAGCACGATGCACCTGATCCTCCTGCTGATGACCCTACTCCTGATACACACCGTTTTGAAACTCCTGAATATCCATCCACTGTCCCTGTCGAAGAAACACCCAGCCCCGTCCCAACACCCAATCTTTCTCATGCACAACGTAGTGGTCGCCGCACCAAGACCATGGCTGGACGCATTGCGCACTATTACTCCACTTCTTCCGAGTCCAGCCCAGCACCTATCCGAAAGCGCACCCGACGAGGAGCTGCTAGCACCTCTAAAGCACCACCACCACGTAAACATTGAGGTACCTCTCTTGCATCCATTTTCATTTAGTTGCATTTCATTGCATAACATATAGTTTATAGTTAGTTTAGTTCTCTTTAAAGCATTGAGGACAATGCTTCCCTTAAGTTTGGGGGAGGTATTGTTCTTGGTAGGTCATATGCATGATAGCATTAGCATAGTATTATGTCATGGCATCAGTAAATGGTAGGACAGTTAGATGAAATGTTTTGAGGATACCCGATGATGATAATTTTGTTAGGCTAGAATCTGAATGTAAATGACTGTTGAGAATGATAGAACTCACTCTAGGGCTTGATGCTTTGTGAAAAATATTTACACAATTTGTATGTTTTCTATACTTAGAAAATTTAGGAAATTTTTATGAAGGAACTTTAGTTAGTCTTGGCATTGAAATATAGTATGGTGTTTAAAAGAAAATTAAAAAAAAAACTCCCTTAGAAATGAAACTGTGAATAAATGCTTAAGCATAGCTGTAGAGGGACACTCCTCTTTGCCGTGGCATTTCCTGGAACTTTCTTTAATAAATGGAAGCCTTGTGCATATGAGTGAATGAAAGAAGTCAATGGATGACTCTACTTAACTAGCTCAGGGATGGAAGGTATGCTCCCTTTCATCTAGAGTGTAGGAGAGTAGGTGTGATGAGCTGACTCCCTTCGTAATAGCATAAAAAAATCACAGAAAAGGAGTAAAAATGTGCTTAATGATAAGTAAATGCCTTGACAAAACTAGGGACTTGATTAGAAACTGTCTAAATTCGCTAAGTATATTTGGATCAATCACGCACACACACTACCACAAAGGATTTTGACCTAGGGAAAAGTACTTGAATTCTTGATAAGTCTAGCATGTTGAAGCCTATCGTTCTGAGGGTTGAAATTCAATTTTTTCCTACTATCTTACTATCAAACTTTGCCATGACATTATGCTTATGTAACTGCTATCCATTGCTTGAGGACAAGCAATAGCTTAAGTTTGGGGGTGTTTAACTTCCTAAAAAGGCTACTTTAAAGCCTTTTTCACTTAAGTTATTGTTTCTTTAAAAGCTCATTTTAGTCATTTAGGATCATGTAGTTGCATATAGTTGCATTTGTGGTGGTTGTGCTATTTTATTTCTTAATGGTGTTGTTTGAGGGAAAGGTGCAGTTTGTCTATGGTGTGCAGGGAATAGCAAGAAAAAGGATTCTTTGGGAAGTAATGCCGCGACATCACACGTTGCTAAAGCAGATTGAAATGCCTTGGCATTTCTGGCGCAGAAAAAGACAAAAAGATATTTTTGGCTCTGGACAGCTGTCTCTGCACGTGAAGGACTGCTGTAACCGCATGCCAGAGCTGCCAAAGGACCACTGCCACTTGGAGGATAAGGTTCATGCACAACATGTGATTCTAGGGGTATGAGGGGTATTTTGCACCCAACAAACTCATCATTACCCCTAGATATTTTTTATTATATATGACACCTCATGGGAGAGAGAGACACATGGACAGAGAGCACACGCATAGAGCAGAAAAAAATCACATTTTTATTTTCTTTTCCTTTCTTCTTCCTTTGGATATTCCTCCATTGATAAAGCTCCAAGGAGTGGCAAGCTAGGCGTCGAAAGGAGCTAGCGAGCTAGGTGGTTCATGGTGGCCGAGAGGAGACCTCCGGTGGCGCATCGAAGGCTTCTTCTCACTTTCCTTTTTGTTGATATTTTTATATTATTTTGTGGGTTGTTGGAACGAATATTTTCATGACTTTGTATTTGGATATTTCGAACCCCACCATGAACTAACTTATTTGGTGGTGGTTGATTTAATGGTTGTTTAAACTTTATTTTTAATGGTATATTTAAGTTTATTTTGGTTCTTTATTTGCTTTTCTTATGAATGCTTCACCATCTAGGCTTATAAGAGGCATGGAAATGTCCATCTCTTAGATGAAGGTTAGGTATTCGGAAGAATCCTAAACTAAAAATATTTGTAAGTATTCGGAAGAAACGCAAGATAAGATCCTCATAAGCAATGGGTTATGGTATTTTCAAGGGGCTTTGAACCGGCCTAGGAATATTATAACTTAATCCCTTAGATCTCAGAAGAGACTAGGATAGGATTTCAACGACTAAAAAGGGTGTCTTTATCAATAGGGTAGGCTGTCCAACATCGTTGAGTGAGAGCAGATGCCTTGGCATCCTATTCTGTTAGGTTCTTTTGAACACCTTAGGAAAGCCCCGTCGAGTAAGTAAAGACAAGATAGCTTAAATATACTTGAGAAATAAGTTTAGCAACCTTAGACCAATCCTTACCATTCATTTCATTGGAAGCTTATCACGTGAGGATTATTTTCTTCTTATTTTATTTTTTTATTTTTTTATTTACTGTTTTTACCATTTTTCATTGCCTTGACATTTCACCATACTCAATATTAAACATCCATCATTGCCACTGCATTTTCATTTGCTACACCATCACTCCATCAATCCGCATCCACCAGCATACACATATCCATTGCCATGACATTTGTATATATCAAGACTAACTATACTTAGATAATTTAGTGCGTTGCTTTGGTTAGACTTTCGTAATTTCACCCAATCCCTGTGGAGACGATACTCACTCATCATTATATTACTTGAACGATTGTGTATACTTGCACATTATTTGCGTATATTTTATAGTACTCACAACACGCGAACAAATATATATGTGATCCTTAAGGAGTGGTCCTTCGGGATATTTATGTGGTCTTTATGGACATATAAGTGTGGTCCTTCGGGACAAATTTTAAGTACCCCTAGTGGGAATTTATTCGAGCTGTAGTGACAACATATGTGCACAACCTCAGTGTACTCACGTACCTCATGTTATCAATAATGTACATGGGCATCCAAAAAGATAAATTGAATTAAAACCCTCATAAGAAGATAGGTTTCATTTATGCATTTCATGATTATATATGTTATAGTTTAGTAACTATATGCAAATTGTATTGTCATGATGAAATGATAGGAGTGCATGTTTCATGAATTCATTGTTACATGTTATATTATGCCTCACTAAGTCTGTGACTTGGCGTGTAAGTGGTTTACATGTAGGTACCAAGAAATAGGAAGATCAGAGTTAAGGTTTAGGAAGGCAACATCTCATTTAAAGCGATCAGATCAGAAGTGATTTAAAACAGTATGTCATTTTGTTGTAAAAATTATGTTGGCATGTAATTGCAGTTTAAATCATATATGCTCTGATCGATTTTGTAATCATTTTGATGGTATTTATGTAAATTATTGCACTGTTGATTCAATAAAAGTTTTTAAATATTATGAAATTTTGCAAAAGTAAACGTTTTGAAAAGTCAATGTGACACCTCGGATTTGTATCCGGGTCAGATACGGGTTGGGGGTGTTACGGTTGCTTTATTGAGTCTCGTATCTATTAAAAGTTACAAAATGATCCCTCGACTATAGAGTGTTGCTTTGTTAAGTCCTTAGACTATTACAAGTTACAAAATAGTCACTTGACTATTCATATGTTCTAAAACCATCTTTTTTCATTAAAACATTGACCCCCATCTGAGTTGGACATTAACATGCTAACTGAGATATGATAAAATCATATTTGAATGATGTCTACTGGAATCGACGTTGCTTTCAAGCAAGTGTTGCTTTGTTAAGTCCTTAGACTATTACAAGTTACAAAATAGTCACTTGACTATTCATATGTTCTAAACCATCTTTTTTCATTAAAACATTGACCCCCATCTGAGTTGGACATTAACATGCTAACTGAGATATGATAAAATCATATTTGAATGATGTCTACTGGAATCGACGTTGCTTTCAAGCACTAGCTTCTCAGCATAATGTTTCAAGCATTGGATCGATGTCATAATGTAAACAGAGTCTAATGTAAACAGAGTCTACTCATAAAATACAACTAAAACAATTCTTAGATCAAATTTATCACATCCTTGTAATACCCCAAACATCAGGTCAGTGACTAAAGTGTAAGGACTTAAAATTTAGCGGTTTAATTTTGATAAATTGAAATGTTCAATGATTGATTTGGAAAATTTTTGTTTAGGATATTTTATCAAAGATTGAAGAGTGAACGGTCAAAAATGTCTTTTGGCATGAAATGAATTTAAAATTTATTTTTAATTATATTTAAACATGTGAAGATAAGGGAGAAAAGGAAAAGAAAAACATAGAAGTTTTCTTCCTCTCCTCTTATTCCTTTCTACCGTGAACTTCCATTACTAAGGTAAGTGATTTTAAAGTTGGTTGTTAATTTCATTTTTTGAATTGGTTTTGAGTCTTTGGGTGGTATAGAAGCTTAAGAAAGCTTAAAAATAATTAGAAGCTATGGGATTGATGAGTTAATGGTGAATTGGTAAAATGGGTTTTTAAGGGAATTGATGAAAATTGATTAGTATTTGTATTTTAAAAGTATATTTGACTTGTCAAAGGTTTGAATATGGTATTTGAAGTATTAGAAAGGATTGGAAACATGTTTCAAGAATGGGTGTGATTTTTAGTTTTAAGTGTTATAGTGAAAATTTTGGATGTTAAAGGGAATTTAAGGGATATAAGTTGGTTGTGATAAGTGTTAGTAAGTTTAAGGGTTTGATTAGAGTTATAAGTGTGAGATTTAGGTGAGTATTGGGTAAAATTCGAAGTGAAATGAGTGAATTTTGGGCAAGGGTATCGGTACTGGAAGAATAATATTGATATTGTATGAATTAGATGAACAAAATCGATATTGATGGGTAGTATCGATACTAGGGGTATCGATACCAATATATGGTATCGATACTGTAATTGAAAAGGAAATTCCAAAATGCAATTTGGGTATCGATACTGAGGTAGGTATTGGTACCATAGAAGAAAAGTATCGATACTGGGTGTAGAGTATCGATATTGTTCAGCCTGAAATTGTGAATTAGGTGTTTTATTTAGTTTATGTAAATGATGATTTGGTTAACAATTTTGTGAGCTCTGGTATTCATTTTGGTCATGTTAACGTGTAGATTTCAATCAAAAGCAAGTACCTAATGACTTGAAGTAGTAAAGAGATTGAACAAAAGTGAAAAACGATTTTGCTTAGGGCTTGAGTGAGGCAAATGAGAGTGCAACTTACTTATTTTATATTCGTTATGAGGACACCTTGCGATGAGCCAACCTAGAAGGTTTTTGATCGAAAACATTTTGAATTATTTTATGTTAAATTTTATGCTTTTACTTAAATTGTATTTCAGAAGCATTGTTTTGATTTCATTACTATGAATATATGTTCTATATGAAATTGTTCTATGTGAATAAATGATATTTGAATAATGCTATGTGAAATATTTATATGGTTAAAGCCCAAAGTATGTACTATGAGAATTAGATGTATAATTGGCATGACAAGAGTCGAGGGTTCTACACGGTTCTTTGGGACAATTCTACGCGGTACTTCGGGAAAAATCTATGTGGCACTTCAGTGCATATTTTACGTGGCACTTCGGTGCAAATTGTATGCGGCAGTTTTGATTGCAATTACAGTGCACAACCTCAAATTACTCACATACCTTGAGTTCTCAGTGATATACGTTGGGCAATTTAAAAAAATATATATGGATGGAATAGTGAATAACAGTATATATTATTTATATGAAATGTATCATGTTTTTTGTATTCAATGTTTCTTCTAAAATGTTTAAGCAAGTGTTTTAATATTTTATTATGTTCATTTATGTCTCACTAAGTCAAAGACTTAGCGTACGAGTGTTTTCACACGTAGGTTCAAAGAAATCAGAAGAGTAAAGCTAGGTTGGGACAGCATACATTTGGAGAAGATCAAATCAATTTGAATAGTAGGTGATTTTGTTATTTTGAAATTTTGTTAGCATGTACTACAAATGTTTAAATCGCAAATGCTCTGATCTTTTTTGTAACCATACTAATTAAGGTTTATATAAATATATTAAATATTTGTTTTCATTGTTTATTATAAATTTTGATTTTTAACTAGTGTTAATGAGGGCTTTGCCACAACAATAAAAGTAAAAAGTCAAATTTTACTCAGATTTTCAATGAGTCAAATCATTGAAAAGTTAATTTGACACCTCATATTCGTATACAGGTCGGGTACGGGTTGGGGGTGTTACAATCCTAGTCAAAAGGTTAACATCCATCTCAGACGACTACCAATGTTTTAACGAAAAAGGACGAGTTTGGAATATATGAATAGTAGGGTGACCATTTTGAAACTTTTAATAGTTGGAGGACTCAATAAAGAAGCGACCTATAGTCAAAGGACCATTTTGTTACTTTTAATAGTCAGAGGACTCAACAATACAATATCCTATAGTCGAGGACCATTTATGTACTTTTCTCTTGATTATATTATTAAAATTTTAAAACCATTATAGTTATTGCATATTATACATTTTTTTTAGTTTTCTAAAAGTTAGAATGGAAACTTTAAGCATGAATCAAATGATCTTCGTGGTTAAAGATTTGTTGTTATCTTTTGAGGTCTTAGGTTTAAGCACCGTTTATGCAGAAATATTAGTGTTCATAATTAAATGGTTGAATAACATTTATATTATACAACATTTCGAATTTTTAACATTTTCATTTTAATTGATCTTTAAGGGAGTCATTATCATTCCACATCTAAAACTTCCTACAAACTCATATGCATATGCTTGAAAATTTCTAAGTTTATATTCCACTAGCAATAGTATTTTAGAGTTCTTTTAAAAACGTATCGATAAAAGTAAAAAGTGTCTAAAATAACATTTATTTTCCTATGCCCTATAATTAAGTTAAAACTTTTAATCTTGAATCTCTAGACTTTTCTCGAAATTGGAATATTTTTTGTCAAGTTTGAATAGAAAGAAAATAAAAGGGAAAGAAAAATAGTTCGATGATCTTTTTGACCGAAAACCCCATCAAAGTATGATAAAAATTATGGTTAAAGGATATGACGAACAATTTAGAAGAAGAGTCAATGGTTTTTGTTGGAGAAGAAAAATTTAACGTGTCACATCAACTTTTTTAACGGTAGCTGACGACAGTGGTAGTATTAAAACCAAATCGAAAGTTTAGTGATTATACTACAAGTTTTAGAAATTTAGTAACCAAATTGTAAGTGATCTAAAAGTTCAAAGACTATTTATGTACTTTACCCTTTTTATATTATCCTAATTATTTAAGATATTTTGTTTAAAACATTAATCACTTTTATTAATAGAAAAAGAGAGAAACATTAGCAATAATTAAAAAAAACAATTTGAAAGGTTAATATTTTACAGTTTAGATGTCCAAGTCTGAGCTGTGAACCCTAAGATTGTTTGTTAAACAAAAAATTAAAAAGAAAATCTTTGTTGATTAAATAAGGGGTTTTGTTCTGTTGCTTATTCGCTAAAGCCTTCTCGGACACTTGCCACAAATAACAACTGTGTAAATTAGGGGTTAACGTTTGATTAAGTCGAGTTGAATCAAAAAAATTTGAATTATTCAAGATGATGGATTCTATTTATAATTGTCACCCAAAAATTAATTTGCATTTAATCCATCTCAACAATACTCATTTGAGAGAATGTATTTATATGCAGGAATGGACGTAAAATCTTATACTGAAGGGTAAATATCTAAATTTTAAAATGGAGTGAATTTATAAAATTCTAGGGGTGAAAACATATTATCAATTGAAAATATAAATATAATATCTATAGTATATATCAATTTAAAATTTTTAGGGAGGTTTGTAACACCTCAAAATTTAAGTAAAAGATAGTTGACGACCAAATTATAAATTTTTTAAAGTTTGTAGCTCGATTTTGGAACCTGTGGGAAGTTTAGCGACTTAACCCTAAATTATACCATTTTTCTGGTCAGTGTAAAATAAAAACCAAAACCCATTTGCTACCACCCGAACTGTCCACCCCGATCTCTGTTCAGCCTCATTCGATCGGTAGTGAGGTGCACCATCGCGTCCTTCGGCCTCAACAACGACCGAAGATCCAACCGAAACCTTAGATCTCCCGTATAGGTCATCGTTCATCGTGAACTTAAAGAACCCATCGATACCCCAATCGTTCGGTTATTCAAGATTTTCGGCCGTCTCGCCCCCCGGTTCGACTCATTGCCGCTGCCAAGGAACTCCCCACCTTCTTCTACTCAAAACTGACCGGTGGTTCGTTTCAACGTCGCCAGTTTCGTTCGACCGCCAGCGTGGCTATAGGAGTAATCGGCAGCCGTCCCCCGACCCATCACCGACAATGCGCGTGGGACTTGTCCCTCAACTCTGGTTTCTTCTAGAACGATATGGATCAGCTCGAATTAGCCCAACCTAATCTAAATTGGGTCTGTTTGATCGGAACCGAGTCAACCTGACTTAACCTATTGACTTTGACCCGACCCATTGAATTTGGTCATAGTTGCTCGTTGACTTTGACCAAAAAGTCAAAAAAATTAAAATCAATATTTTATGTTTTTCGACATCCTGAGTCCGAATCCGAAGTCCATTTCCCCAAATTCAATCCCGGTAAGTTATTTTTCAGCATTTTACCTTTTGATTCGATTCGTTTTTCGTAATTAAGCCCCGTTTTTGATGTAATTTATATTTATATATATATCTGAGATATTATAGGATGATGGATTCAAGTTCAAGAGTGATCGAATGCAGTTTAAATGTTCGATCAGTGTTATATTTCAAAACTCGTTCCAAAGGCAATAAAAAGTAATTAAACTGAATAAGACACATATTACACGTTTAGAACACTAAAAGACTAATAAGGACTAATTTCAGGTTCAGTGATTAATCGATAAACAATCAACCTCAAAATCTTTAAATTCTAATTATTTTCATTAAAAAGTTTAGTACTAGAATCACATAGTTAAGAAATTACAATATTATCCCTATGAGGTAAAAATGGATCATATTGACTCTGATAGTGAAAGTACCCTGAGAATTCATTTTTAAATCGACAAACTACTGATTCACCTATTAAATTCCTGATATGTTCAGAAAGACGCTGATAATCATATCTTAGGATTCGAAAAGGTACAAGACCTATAATTATTGATTTATTAGCAAACAACTAAAGACTAAATCATTGAGAGCATTATTTATGTTTAATTGTTCAGGAAATTAAATTAAATGGAAAAACTGGATTGAGGTGTAAAATGACTAAAATCCCCCTGAAGTGTAAAATGATTGGAATGACTAAATACCCTCAAGCTATGAAATGAATAAATCAACCACGGATACCAAAATGACCTAGAATTTCTATTTCCTGAGCGAACAACTGGAGACTAAATTACCAAAGATACTTTACACATTTGAATTTCTTGAAATGATTATATTATATGACCAAGTTGAACTAAATAGAAATAATGTATGTTTCTGAATTGTGGAAATGACCTAATTACTCTGAAAACGCTGAAGTGATCGGGATAAACTTGGCTACTAAGTGACTTAAGTACCCTCAATGACCTAGAATTAATCAAGTTACTTGGATAAGTCTAGATACGTTGATGAACTTACATGTTGTATCGTCCATAACGGTTTTGAACCACAAATCAAGCACGCAAACATTTCTTGATACCGTTGCAATACAGAAATGAAATAAATAACATTGGAATACATGTTCGTCTCTCTAAGATCCATTCAACTATGATTCTGAAGATGATCAATTTGACCAGTGATTTCAGTATTAAAGTGTGAATATATATATCCTTGAAGTGCATCGATTTGACTAATTGACAGGTATCATAGTACTAGGATTTGTTCTGTTTGAATTGACTCGATATCCTGATAAATCGACATGAATCTAAAATACCATGAATATTCACTCTACCCTTATTGAGTTAAATTGTTGAGAATTCTCTAAGAACCAAAATGTCTGAAATACCCTTGTTTGTTTAAATAATGTAATCGCTCCTTGTATACCTGAAATCTCAAGTAACTCTAATGTAATAGATATGAATACCTTCCTGATTATTTAGTGCTTCCGAAAAATATATGAATATTATATGATCTTGATAAATCATTTATCGAATGACTGATGAATCTGTTAGCTATCAAACCCCTTTTGATACGGTTTCTGATTCTGAAATCCTATTAAATTACAAAAATTTCATGGCTCCCTACCTGATAAATACCAAGTACCTCCGAATAATAACTGGATCCTCTAGTGTGTTCCCTATGTGATATGTAATTGCTTTACCTATTTTAAAGCATGATTTTTTGAAATTACATATTTACTAATGTTTTAATTTACTTTTAAATGAAATATGGTTACATGATATGTGTTCTTTGATTACCTGTTTTCACTGGAAAGTATAATCGTTCTTGATTTATGGATCATGGATCTATTGGTTACTACTTGAACTGTTTTATTGGGACATTATCTGGGTAGGCTGGAGTATGGAGGTTCAGCTCGGTCAAACTGGCAATTCCTTATATAGGTTCAACCAATCGAGCTGGTAATTCCTTGCGGATCTAAGTTGACCATTAGTTAGGCTTTGAGGCCCCGAGAAACTTTCTTGGGTAGGTTCTCAGGCCCCAAGTAACTCCCTTAGGTAGATTATGGGACTGCATATGGTGTATGGGTGGAGGGCATTCATGTGATTTAAATAACTACATGATCATTTTACAATATACTACTAGATCATGATTTTGATATTATAGGGCACTGTTAAATATGATTTCTATTAGAGATTGTATGGGTTGGTTGGAGTATGCAGGTTCAGCTTGGTAAAACTAGTAATTCTTTATATAAGTTCAGACCGATCGAGCTTGTAATACCTCAAATATCAGGTCAGTGACTTTAGCGAAAAGATTTAAAATTTGAGGATTTATTTGATTAAAATGATAAAAGATGAGAAATAATTTGGATTAGTGGTTTAGATTAAATTATAACAATGGATGATTGAAAGGGCAGTTTGGTCTTTTGGAATGAAATGAATTTAAAACTCAAATTTCAATAGGGATTTAAGAAGGATTTAAGAAAAGAGGTTAAGTTATTTACTTTCCTTTTTCTTCTTCCCGTGACTTTGTGCTCTCTTCCATAGCCAAAGGTAAACTTCATCTAATTAGCTTTTCCTTTCGATTATGATTTTTTTTACAACCTTAAGTGATACGTAAGCTTAAGAAAGGGTTAAATAAGATTAAAACTAGGAGATGGAGGAAATATTTTAGATTTAAGAAAATGGTTTTGAATGATATGTTAGAATATGAGTTTTTATTGAGGTTTATTAGTATATTTGACTTGTCAAATAAGTAAATAAGATATTAGAATTGGATGGGATTAAAAACATGTTAGAAAAAGTGTTATGATTCTTAGATGGAAATGTGCTTGTGAGATTTTAGATGTTTTAAGAAGCTAAATGAAGGAAAGTTAGTAGGGATAAGGAAAGAAGAGTTTAATAGTATTGTTGAGGGTAAACATAAGGAAATTTAACCAAATTTGGGTAATAATCGGGCTAAAAATGGAAAATATGGGTAAGGGTATCGGTACTGATAGAATAGTATTGATACTATAGTTTTAAATGGGTAGAAATATGATGTACAGTACCGGTACTAATGCAATTAGTATCGATATTGATAGGGTATCGATACCAAAAAGGAAAGTATCGATACCATGGATCCAAAATCTAGAAATGGTATTGATACTGAAAGGGAGTATCAGTACCACATTATAGAAGTATCGATACCATGGTAGGGGTATCGATACTATTGGGCCAGGAATTTTAATATGGGTTGAGATTGTTACAAAAAATTTAATAATAGTACTTTTGAGTATTGTTAAAGTATAAATATTAGGAAATATACTAACATTTGGAATGGTATGTGTCTTTAATGGATGTTTAAGTAGATCGAAATCAAGCTCCCGAGTCAAGCAAGAAAAAGGGCAAGAACAAAGTTGTCGAGTAGTTGGACATCACTACAGAATATCAGGTGAGTGCATATATGGTAATTATATTAGTTGAGGGAGAATCACAATAAATTCACCTCAAATGTTTAAATTAATGTATTTTTTGCCTTATATGATATATGTTTATAATGTGTGTGGAATTGATACTATGAATAATCTTTAGGGTATGAAATGTTTTAAAGTAAAAGATTAATTGCCTAGATGTGCATTTGACAGAAAGGTGTCAATCATGCCAGTTAGATGAAAGGTTAAATATATTTGAGTAAAAGATAAATTGTCTAGCTATGCATTTGACAGAAAGGTGCCAATTATGCCAGTTAGATGAAATGTTAAATACCTTTGGGTAAAAGATTAATTGTCTAGTTGTGCATTTGACAGAAAGGTGTCAATCATACCAATTAGAGAAAGGTTAAATACCTTTGATTAAAAGATTAATTGCCTAGCTGTGCATTTGACATAAAGGTGTCAATCATGCCAGCAGTTAGATGAAAGGTTAAATACCTTTGAGTAAAAGATTAATTTCCTAGTTGTGCATTTGACAGAAAGGTGTTAATCATGCCAGTTAGATGAAAGGTTAAATACCTTAGAGTAAAAGATTAATTGCCTAGCTGTGCATTTGACAGAAATGTGTCAATCATGCCAGTTAGATGAAAGGTTAAATACCTTTGAGTAAAAGATTAATTGCCTAGTTGTGCATTTGACAGAAAGGTTTCAATCATGCCAGTTAGATGAAAGGTTAAATCCCTTTTAGTAAAAGACTAAATGCTTAACAGTGCATTTTTACATAAATAGTGTCATCTATTGATTTAACTAAAAAGATCGTAAAGGATTCTCAAGAAGTAGAAGAATTATCATGGTTTTGATAGTGAGGATATGCATATGAATAAATTGTAATTCCTTTATAAGATTATACATCACTAAGTACATACTTAACGTGTGTTGATTTCGCGTGTAGGTAAAAATCAAAGATTTGTCAAGTAAGGAGTACAGAAACATCAACTATCATCAATTAAAGTTTGATTTGTCAGTAACGTTGGGACAATCATATTCATTTTGAAAACTTAGCTGCCATGTAATTGAACTTAAGAAAGTATTTTGTAATGTATTTAAAGTGATAATACTAGTAAGATTTTTCTATGAATGTTTTACTATTGTGTTAAATTGTGTGGATTTAAAATTTGAAACAAAATTTTACATATTTTCAAATGAGAAAATATTTTTAAAAGTGATGTGGCATATGTATCTCGTGTACGGAAAGGTATACGGGAGATGGGTGTTACAGAGTTGGTTATTCCTTACGGACCTAAGGATACCCTTGGGTAGGCTGGGGAAACTGCATAGAGGTGTTCAATTGGAGGGTATTATTGTGGTTTTAAAATATGTTTTAAACTACTAACGTTTTTAAAGGATCTATATACATTACTCTGTTTTGTTGGAACACACTAGACATCCTATTTCGATCCCTTGAACTTGGTCCTCTGAATGTTGCATCTAAACTGAAATCTTCAGGTCTTTTACTCGAAGAAATACCTGAACTGGTCCTCTGAATGTTGCATCTAAACTGAAATCTTCAGGTCTTTTACTCGAAGAAATACCAGTGGAACCTCAGTTCATCCCGAAAACCTGTAGACGTCTAAATCAATAAGGAAAATTTTATGTTTTTCATTTATTTGCATGTCCTTCAGCATCACTTGGTAGTTCTATATTACTGAGTTTCCCAAAGCTCACTATTTTACTCTCCATTTTAGGTTAAAATAATTGATCCAGTGCAGCTATCGACATCTGTAATGGGAGTTTCATTGTCTTGGGTTGAAGAGTACGGTACAAGGAAATTAGAGGGCATGTAGGTCACATTTGACTTATTTTTTTATACAGAGTTTGGAACTTGTATTTATTTACAAATTGTTTTATGTTTACGTTTTAACAAAAAAATTATTTTTCCTGGATTTTTATTGTGGGTAGCTCCGGTGGCCCTAATGTGAGACCTCAGATCGGATCGCGTCACCTGCATCTGTTTAAGGGGGTTACAAAGTCTATCTAGGGATGGGCACGGGACCCAAACTCGACGGGTTCCAACTTGACCTAACCCGACTTGACTATATAGGGTCGGATTTTTTAAAAAAAAAAATTGATTCGGGTCAGATTGGTTTGGATCAGGTCAGGATCGAATTTTATATTAAAAAGATGGATCGGGTTTAGGTCGAGTCGAGAGTGTATAATTTTCAAGTCGGGTCTAGTTCAAGTTTTATCTTAAAAGGACGGATCAGGTTCGAGTTGGATGGAAGATGTATTATTTTCAAATCGAATCAAGTTGACCGAAAACATGACCAACTCAACCCATACTTAACCCATACTCAACCCATACTCATTTCTAAATCTATCTACTCCCTTCTGTTCATCCTCGTTTATATGAATGTTACGTTAATTATGATGAATGGTGAAACTTTTTTCTAAGGATAAATACCATTTTTAAGCTATCAGATTTTAGTAATTGATCTATTGAATCTTTTACTTTGATTTGTGTAATTTTTTTATATAATATTAAAATTTTTATTGGAATAATTACGTTTAAATCAATTAAATTAGAAATCAATTCAGTGCTTTGTGATCGTCTTTGCCTTTTCTTTCTATTTTTTATTTAAATATATTCCATTTTGAGTAATAAAAATAGTGTAAATCGGAATCCCTTATGTAATTGAATAGGTTAGCGTATGAGGTGTTTGGGGTCTAGATTATTAAAATAATATCTTTTAAGGGATAAGATCTTGATACATGATATAAAACTCTTTTAGTTTTACACAGATTTATGATCGTTGGATGAATGAAAATATATGTTTGAGATTAACAGTTGAAAATGAGAAAATATTCATTAGGGAAAAAAGAAGTCAATCTCAGTCATCTATTTTCACTCATCCAACGATCTTAAATCTGTGTAAAACTAAAAAGTTTTACATTGTGTAAATGAATATTAACCCATCTTTTAATATTTATTTATTAAAATTGTATTTAGAAAATTTTATATCTTAAAATAGTACTCATTTTTATCACATATAATGAATGTGTACCTACGTGACAGCGTCTTTTGAAAGACTTCTTAAGAGAAACTTCTTCATTTCTATCACATTCGGTAAGATTCTTCTCAAGAAAGAGCCTTTCAAATGTCACTATCCCATAAGCACACATTTATCTTATATGGAAAGAAAAATTGTCATTTTAAAAAATTAAAATTTTGGTTAAACTATATATTTAGTACTTAAATTATTAATTTTACTTTGTTTTAGTATCTAAACTTTCATTTGTTTCAAAATCATACTTAACATTTACTTTTTGTTTCATTAAGTACTTAATTATCTTCTCACTTCTATTTTGGTTTTTAAAATTTAAAAAAAATCAATTTAACTACTCAACTTTCAAATTGCTCATATTTTAATAACTCTAATTTATTTTATTAATAATTTTTATGACATGATATTATTATTATTATTTTATTAATATATAATTAAAATAAAAAATAAATTTTAAAGTTAGAGTAATTAAATTAGGAGTAATTTGAAAGTTAAGTAATTAAATTAAAAAATTAAACTTCAATGATCAAAATAGGAGTGAGAAGATAATTGAGCGATAAATGATGTAATTTACACATAAGAAGTTGTCATGTTGTAACAATTCCACTATGTTTTTAAGGACGAGGTACCAAAACGAAACAAAATGTAAATGTTAGGTATGATTTTGAAATAAATGCAAGTTTTAGATACTAAAATGAAACAAAAATAATAGTTTAGATACTAAACATGTAGTTTACCCTAGAAAGATTTTAGTATTATTTTAGTAAATAGATATTAAAAGAGTATTATTTTGATAATTTAGCATGTTTGGGGGACCATAACGTCGTTTACTTGACGGAGGTAAACCATAATGATTGAGTTGTTGACTTGGTTAACTGTCGTGACAAATAAGAAATGAATTCTGTAATAAAGGAATTGTTGTTATTCCTTGAGGTCTTGGTTCGAACATCATGAATGTCAATGGTATGAACGTTCCATGTCAAATGGTTTAGAGTTATCTTTGAACAGATCATGCCATATACTTACCTCAGATTAATATAAAAGAGAGTTATGCTTTTCTATTTTTACTTCCTTAATTAAGTATTTATTTTACACCAAAATTCCACATTCTTGATTTCCCCTACATTTTTAAAAAATAAATTAAGATATTGTTTGATTTATACTTATATATTTGTTTTTTTTCATTTTAAAAGGATTTCACCTCAATATTATTCATAATGTATATCAAAATATTTTTCAAGATTTAATAAATAGTGATTTATGTAGTTTGATGAGTTCATATATCGAGTTTAGTTTCTTAGGCACTATATCTCATCTTACAAATAAATGACTACATGTCTATTAAATATTCTAAATGTATAATATAGTCCTATAAGGTAAATATTTTTTTTTCTTCTGAACTTTATCTATTTATCTCTCATGCTTAGCAGTGACGGATCTATAATTTTTTTCTAAGGTGGACACATATATATTAACTACATAAAATTTTTGTATGAGAGTATAAACAAATAATATTTTAAGATAGACACAATCAATAAAATAAAAATTTAATTGAATGAAATTCAAATTTCATGATGAGAACTTACCCATCCTCAACCCCGCTTGCGTCCTCCTCAACCCCACTTGCGTCCTCCACTAACTCTGAGAATATTTTTCTTTAATTTGGACTCCGACCGCTAAATGACTCTTCGTCTAAATCAGAATGAGTTTGGGAATGCTTCTAGCAATAGAAAAGTGATTTTCCACCCCATAAGCAATGTTAAACACCCAAAAATTGATTTAAAATCATAGTTGGAAAAATGATTTTTAACCTAACCTCGCAAGTTCAAATTTCTAGCTTTTTGATGTGAAAAATCACCTTTTGGTAAAATTATATTTTTATCCTTAAATACTATATTTTCGATTTACAACATAATGTCTAAAATTGACATTTTATCTTTTTAAAATCACTTTTTATCGGTAATCTCAAACAATTAAATTTTAAATTATATTTTTTAAATACTTTTAAAAGTAAATTTTTACCGTACTAACCTCCGTAAACAACTGATTCACTACTTTTTTTCTCTTTAGATTAATCTGGGCTAAGTATAAGATAATATATGTTTAAAGATGACTCTTAACCATCAGACGTTGAACGCTCGTACCCCTTAACAATATCTACTATTAAGTAAAATATATTTGATTAAGGATACTATTTTTTTTAAAAAATAAGAGTATACTATATATGATTTTATTTCTTAAAAAAACATGTCAAAAAGTCTCCCTCGGAGATCCGTTAGACTTGAAAAATTAGTTTCGGGGAAGGCGATGAAAATTCAATTTTAAAACCAATTTGATTTTGGAGTCGCCACCAACCTTTAAGTTTGGTAGGTTGGAAACCTTAAACGACAAAAAATGGTCTGCGTTTTACCAAATATTTATTTTTAAGAGTTCGGGAATCGATTACGTGTGGGGAAGGGTGAGCACCCCACATCGCCCAAATTTTGGTGCCTAAACGATTATATGTTATTTAAATATTGGGAATTACAAACTTCAAAAATATATTTAAATTATGATCCTTCAATTTATTCAAATTTATTTAAATAAGTGTCAATTTTAAAAAAAAATTAAATAAGGAATGCAATGGATCAAAAAGATTAAATAACCCAAAAATTTTTATTGAATAAAAAATATTATAATTACTTTTATAAGAGAAAATGTGTCATTTTGTACGAACAATCCTTGAAAATGTACTTCCTTTATAGTTATGAGACTTTTTCATAGATTGCCCTCACAAAAGATGTTATTTCGTAATTTTTCGCAAAGATAATACAATAAACCAAAACAAAACAAAATAAAAGTGAAAATAGTTGAAAAATAATCTAAATAAATAAACGTAGAACAAAGAAAATTATCAAATACAAAACAAACATTCATGCGAAAAATCCTCGAAAAGATACCTTCCCTTGTAGTTGGGAGATGTCTTCGTATATTTCCTTCGCAATGAAATTTTCCCATTTACATATTTTAGAAAACAAAATGAAATATAAAAAATAAGGTGCAAGCAATAATACCAATGTGCAAATAGATAAGGAACCAACATGCAAACTTTCTAAACTAACCATCCATATTAAAAATACCATACAAGTAAAGGGGTAAATAAATAAGACTGAAATATAAAAAATAAAAATTACATGCACGAAACATAAATACACCATCAATAAGCTCAATGATTAAAATAAAATAACATAAAATAAAGTAACAAAATCAAAAATAAATAAAACAGGAAATATAACATATCAGTGACTAAATTGAAAGTAACAAAACTAAAATGCTAAAAATAAAATTAAAAAATAGGGTTTGGGGAGTAAAATGAAAAATAGACATGTAGTATAGGGACTTGGAAGTAAATAAACCAAAAAAGTTAGTGTTAAGAATTAAAAAACAAAAAATCACTAAATCAGTCCATAAGTATTAAAAATAATTTAAACAGTCACTACATATGACCAAAATGCAAAACATGCCTAAAAGTACAGGGACCAAATAGAAATTAAACCAAAAATATATACATGCATCAAAAATGGGTAAACTATAAAAACAGTCCCTGTAGGTGACTATTTGCAAAACACACTTAACTTAGGGGAACCTAACTGTAATTTTCCCCTAAAATTTTCTATAAATATCAACATTTTTCTTTTTTTTCAATTTTTCATTTAAAATAGGTTTTAGAGAGAGAGGGGGACTCCCCTCTCTATAGAAAATCGGTGATCACCGGTAGCTTACCACCCTCCGACCATCGTGCCATTCGTCGCTAGTCGTCGCTGCACCATTGCCTTCGGTGGTCGATGGTCACCAAATTACACCGAGAGGATCGTCTTGGTCTCCTCATCTCCGATCTGGCCTTCGTTTCTCAAGAATCTGCACCGTTCGTCGTAAAAAGGCTGAAAATCGTTTGACCTTCCTCTCCCTGATCTGTCGTCATCCACCGTTGAATTGCCACCATTTTTTAGTATGTTGTTTGTGGTGGTTTCCTTTCCATTTCTAGCGTTTATATTCGTGAACGTATGACCCCAATGTTATGAAATGTCATCGGTCAGTTGGGTAAGCAATATTTCTTTCTCTTGTATTTATTTTTTCTTTGTTTCGAAATAGGTAAAAATTAAAATAAAAAAAAATTGTTTGAACTTTTTTATTGTTGATAAAATTGTCCCCCATATTGTTTGGTTTTTTGGGGTTATATACCACAGAAAATATCAAAACAGAAAAAAAGTTTCTTTCTTTCCTTGCTTTACCTGTTCGGTGGTGGTAGGGCATGGGGCATTGGCAGGGTAAGACAGTGATGTGAAGAGGTGAGACAGCAGCATGGTGGTCTGCTCGGTTGGCATAATCTTGGTTTTGGCTCCTACTGAGCTGCTGGATCGGGTCCCTTGTAGTGGGATGGTTTGTTTGGGCATGCAAATGTAATATGTAAATTAACAATAAATAATATAAAATATAAAAAAAAATTAATAAAAATGAGAACTCGGACAAAAACGGGTGTCTACATCTGCCCCTCTTTGCCCATTCTTGTATTAACAAGAATAGGGCAACGACGAAAAGATAACTAGTTTTTGTCTGGTTCTCTCTTTGGTTTTGAAATTTGATATGTTTGTTGTTGGGGATGACATTGCTCATGCGTGATGAAGAGTTCTAGTCGTCTAAGGATGAAACAGCTCTTACGTGATGAGGAGGTCTGGTCGGTGGATGACACCGTTCCTACGTGATGAGGACACATGGCCATCTTTAGGGAGGGTGATAACACGATTCCTACGCGATAAGGACGGCTGGTTATCTAGGGGTGACACGCCTCTTACGTGATAAGAAGGTCTAGTCGGTATATGACACAGTTCCAACGTGATGAGGATGGCATGCCAAAATTAGGGATGATAACACGATTCTTACGTGATGAGGATGGATGGTTATCTAGTGGTGTCACGGTTCCTACATGATGAGGAGGTCTAGTCGGTGGATGACACAGTTCCTATGCAATGAGGATGTTTGTCCATATTTAGGGATTTGTTTCAAGAAACTGTCTCAAGAGAGACAAAATTTGTTTCAAGGGAAACATACTCACATATTGGTGTTTCAAGGGAAACTGCTTTAAGAGAGAAAAACTTTGTTTCAAGGGAAATGGACTCAAAGATTTTAATTTGTTTCAAGAGAAACTGTCTCAAGAAAGACAAAACTTTGTTTCAAGGGAAACAATCTCAATGTTATGTTTCAAGTGAAACAATTTCCTAACTTTGTGTTTTAAGGGAAAACTATAACAAGTGAGATGAAATTTGTTTTGAGTAAAAACAATATCAATTGTTCGTGTCATAAGGAACAATGTCTCAAGTGAGACAAATTTTGTTTTGAAAACAATTTCAAGTGAGATCAACTTTGATTCAAGTGAAACAAATTCAAAATATACATCTCAAGGGAGAATTGTCTCAAGCGAGACGAATATGTTTTGAAAGAAACAATCTCAAGTAAGATTAATTTTGTTTCAAGTAAAATAAACTTTGAAATTTGTATTCCGAAGGAAACTATCTCCAGTGAGACAAAATTTGCTTCAAGTAAAATTGTCTCAAGCGAGACAAATTTGTTTTTTTTAGAGAAAATTATGTCAAGCGTGGCAATATTTAAAAAAAAAATTGTCCCTAGCGAGACGAAACTTTGTTTCGAGAGAAACAACATCAAAGGATACAGATAGTCTGCTTGTTCCTGGATTTTGAGGAGATCTAGCTTCCTTTAGAAGATCTAATCGTTCACTTCAGGATGTTGAATCTTTAGATGACATTTGGTCATTCTCGAACCTTTATTTCCTGAAAAATCAATGATACATTTATGGATGATTATCTTGGATGTTTATGGGTGTCATGATGAAATATATTTGATGTGTTTGATTTGATGAATTATTGAATTTGTCCTCAAGAGAGGAGAAAAATGTTTTTAATACACATGATTATGAATGTTTGATGCAAAGATGCAAATTTAATGTAACAAGTGTGTTGATGCAAGTTTTCTCGATCAATGGTGGGAATGGTTGTATGAGCAGTCTTCATTATATCCATTATTCGGTTATCTTCATTCTTTGTTTGCACCAGCGTGCCTCTTGGCAAATCTTGACTCACAACAATTTTGTTATGATTTAGGATAAAATGATAGAAGAAATTTTTAGGGATTTAAGAAAATAGAGAGAATAGGTTACAGAAAACGTGCATTCATTTCATAAGATCATTCCTAAGGAAATTGGTACAAATTATATATAAACAGGTACCAGCTGTCAGAACAGAAAATCTATCAAAATAACTGCCTATATGCTGACTCATCACCAATTCTCTACCCTGATATTATTCTAACAGATTATAGCCCAAATGTTTAGGTCCACCTGTATACTTAATTGAGCTAAGTCCATTAGGCCCAACTATTCCTCCACCCGTATATACCCCAGCCTTACTCTCCTTACCCATCTCCTGTCTCACTTCACTCCCAATCCCCTCTGATAATATATCAATCCCTAGCCCCCTTTTAATCCCTATATTCCGTTCGATCCTCCCCCAAATTCTTCTGATCTTCCCCTAATTTCTTCTGCTGTAACCCTAATTCCTCTCTTTAATTTCCCCCCAAATCAATTCCTTCAAACCCTAACTCACCCTCCATCGTGACAATACCCCCTCCATCAGATGATCCTTATCCCCAATGATCGAAATCAGGAAACTATTTCTTCAATACTGTAGCATCTTCCCAAGTGGCGTCTGCTAGTGCCATGTTCGTCCAGTGGATAAGAAATTGATCAATGGCTTGATTATGTCCTTTTACCAGTCGTCGATTTAAAACCGTGGATGGGTAAACTTTTAGTTAACCGTCTGACGCAACCTCCGGAGGATTTATCGAGGTAAACGCCTGTTGCCCTACTTTTTTCTTAAGTAAACTTACATGAAACACCGGATGCAACCTCGATTCTGGTGGCAAATCAAGTTTATACGTAACTTGACTGATTCTCTTCTGTATTTTGTAAGGGCCAAAAAATCGAGCAGCAAGTTTCAGATTCTTCCTCAATGCAAGAGATGTATGTCTATATGGTTGAAGTTTCAGGTAAACTTCATCTCCGACTTGAAATTCTCTGTCAGTGCAACTTTTATCCACCATTTGTTTCATTCTATTGCTTGCTTTGAGTAGTTGCTCTCTTAGGAATAAATTCAATTGATCTCTGTGTTGCATCAGACTCTGAACTGCATCCACCCTTGACTCTCCTGACCAGTGTAAATTAGGGGGTTTATACCCATATAATGCCTCAAATGGGGTCATCTGTAAAGTTGTGTGGTAATTTGTGTTATACCACAACTCAGCTTGTGGTAGCAACTGTGACCAACAGCTTGGCTTTAGAAAACACATACACCTTAGATACTACTCCAAACATTGATTGAGTCTTTCAGTCTGACCATCTGTTTCTTGATAATAGGCAGTACTAAAATAGGTTGTTGTCCCCAATTGCTTAAGTAATTCTTGCCAAAATAAGCTGGTAAAAGACTTATCTCTGTCAGAAATAGCAACTTTAGGTGGACCATTAAATTTATAAAACTGATCAAGATACACTCTAGCAACCTCCACCACTGTATAAGGATGAGATAAAGGAAAAAAAATGAGCATACTTAGTAAATTTGTCAATCACTACCAGAATACAATTGTACTTTGTTGAAGGTGGTAATCCTTCAATAAAGTCCATTGTAATCACTTCCCAAGCATTGTTTGGAACTGGAATAGGTTGTAACAGACCAGGCTTAGGAATATGCTCAACTTTAGTCCTCTGAAAAATATCAAACTGCTTAATATGTTCTTGAGTCATAAATTTCATTCTTGGCCAGAAAAAATAAGATTTAATTCTCTGGTATGTAGCTTGAATACCTGAGTGTCCTCCTTGTGGGGAATCATGCTGAGCCACAATTATCTTCTGTCTAAGGTCTCTTGTACTTCCAACATAAATCATGTGCTTAAAATATAAAACTCCTTTAGTTAACTTCCAATCCTCCATACTCTCTGGTTGAAGAATCAGAATAGGAATTTTTTCTTGAGCTATGACATCACCTTCATAACTCTTTTCAATGTCATTTACCCAAGTAGGAGTTATAAGTGTGACCCCCATCTGTAAAAACTCACTAAAATCAATCTGTTGTTTAGAGAGTGCATCTGCCACCTTATTAGATTTACCCTTTCTGTACTGAATGGTATAATCCAGCCCCAGCAACTTTGTAAGCCCTTTCTTCTGTAAAGCTGTAGTTAATTTCTGTTCTAGGAGATGTTTCAAAGGTTCATGATCTGTTTTAATCACAAAAGACCCACTCTCTAAATAGTGTCTCCAATAAGATATTGCCATCAGGATAGCCAAATATTCCTTTTCATAAATAGAAAGATATGTATGCTTATGACCCAAAGCCCTACTCAAGTAAGTTATAGGTCTACCTGCCTGGGATAGAACAACCCCAATTCCCTTTGAACTAGCATCAGTTTCTAAAAAATAATCTGTTCAAAATTGGGTAAAGCCAAAACTGGAGCTTCACACATAACAGCTTTTAATTTTTCAAAAGCTAATTTGGCCTCTGTGGACCAATGGAATCCTTCCTTTTTCAGCATGTTTGTCAAGGGTTTACTCAATTCTCCATACCCTTTTATAAATTTACTATAGTATCCTCTGAGACCCAAGAACCCTCTTAAAGCTTTTAGGTTCTTAGGCAGAGGCCATTGTTGCATAGCCTTAATTTTAGCAGGGTCAGTTGCCACTCCCTTAGCTGAAATAAGATGCCCCAAATACTCCACTTGCTGCTGCCCAAAAAAACATTTACTCTTCTTGGCATATAACTGATTCTTTAACAAAATCTCTAATACAACCCTCAAATGTTATTTTTGTTATGCCATACTAACATTGTAAACCAGAATATCATCAAAAAAAATATAAGAACAAACTTCCTTAAATAAGGTCCAAACAGATCATTCATCAAAGCTTGAAAAGTAGCTGGAGCATTAGTAAGTCCAAAAGGCATGACCTTAAATTCATAATGCCCTTGATGAGTTCTAAAAGCAGTCTTATGAATATCCTCATCTCTTATCCTGATTTGCCAATAACCAGACCTCAAATCAATCTTTAAAAAGAAAGTAGCACCATATAGTTCATCCAATAAGTCTTCTACTATAGGAATAGGAAACTTATTCTTAACTGTAGCAGAGTTAAGTTGTCTATAGTCTACACAGAATCTCCAAGTTCCATCTTTCTTTTTAATAAGAAAACAAGGAGAAGCAAAAGGGCTTTTACTTACTTGTATGATAGAAGATGATAACATCTCAGCAAATCTATAGGGTCTCAAATTAACTGGTTGTGTTCCTTGTTTCAAAACAATAGCATGATCATGTTGTCTCCTATGAGGCATTCCTTTTGGTTCTTCAAACACTTCATTAAACTCTTCCAATAATTCTTGCAAAGGTAGGGGAATTAAATTGTCTTGCACTTCAGCATTTAACAAATAAATTTCTCCAGTTAATTCAGTATCTTTTTCCACCAATTTCTGAAATTTTTCACCTGTTATGGGTTTGATTAGTGGTAATTTTTTAGTACCTCTAATCACAACAGCCTTTCCATCCTTCTCAAAACTAATGGTTTTTGCCTTAAAATCCATCAATATATGGCTAAATTCCTCCATCCAGTCCACCCCCAATACCATGTCACTGCCTCCCAAAGACAATACCCTGAAATCATGCTGAAATTCATAACCTTGCATCTTCCAACTCACCTTATTGCTTCTGGCAGTACTGAACAATTTTTCCCCATTAGCTACTGTAATAGTCAATGGTTGAGTATTAACTACCTCTACTCCTTCTTTAGCCCACTTGGGAGTCACAAAACTATGAGTGTTGCCACTGTCAATCAGCACATTAATAGGTTTGCCTCTGATAAAACCTTGAATCCTCAAAGTAGTGTGTCCTACATTCCCTGTAAACATTGATAGAAATTTCCAGTTCTTTTTTAGTTTGATCTTCCACCTCTCCATTCTCTACTTCTGTTAAATCTTGTTCAGTAGATTCAATAGGTTCCTCTTCCTCCATACAGTTTAGCTGTCTGACTTTGCATTGATGCCCTGGAACAAATTTTTCTCCACATTTAAAACACAGATTATTGGCTCTTTTATATTCTAGTAGACTCTGTTTTGGATTGGAATTAGGAGGAATTGACTTAGGCAAGAAATTCCTATTACCACTGTTCTGTTAACTGTTTGAAGGAGTGTAAGAAAAAAATTTACTAGCAGATTTGTACTTCTTCCCTTCAATCTCATTAGCCAACTCATATAGTTTAGCTTGCCTATAAGCTTCAGATAAATTCTTAGGCTCCAGCACTTTCACTTTATGTTTTAATTCTTCATTGAGGCCACTAATAAAGTTGGACACAAAATAATTCTCCACCAAATGGATGTTCTATTGCAACAAATAAGGCCTTAATTCTTCAAACTTTTCTTGATACTCCTCCACACTCCCCTTCTGCATCAGCTTATTGAATTCTTCAATAATATCAGAATAATTTCTATCACAAAATCTGTGACACAAATCAGCCTCAAATTCATGCCATGTCACTCTATACTTCTGTATAATGTACCTATCAAACCACGTCTCAGCCTTCCCAACTAAATACATATCAGATATTTCCAGTTTCTGCTCCTCATGTATTCCAAACAAACTAAAAAATTTCTGACATTTCCTGACCCAACCCCTCGGATTATTACCTTCAAATAATGGTAACTCTATTTTTGGTCTAGGTAATACAGAACTAGGATTCCCAAAAGGGTTTTTACAGTAGTTTATAGTATCAACATGCTCATCTCCTCCCCCATTATTCTCACTAGAACTACCCATAAGTTTCTCTTCTTGCAACTTCTGATTAAAAAGTTGAGGTTCAGTAAACCCATAGGTTTAGAGGCTAAAATCCTTGGTTCATTAGGTTGAAAGTGTACTTCTCACTCTCACTAAGAACCGCAATTAAGCATGGTGCTTTACCTTCACTTTTGTTCTGTTTCTCATCTGCTGGTGGTTGGTTCTTCACTGACTTAGGTGAATCTTTTTCCTCCGCTGCCTGATTAACCATCTATAAGATCCTCTGCAAATACCCTCTGTTCTCAGTCATACCTTCTTCCAAGGTTTGTATCCTTCTTTCCAGCTCTGTCTTCTACCCAGCCCACAAAGATGGTAAGGTCTCCTCTTTAACCTCTACTGCTGCTTGTTCTGGTACCTCTGTGGTTCCAGCTCTTTGCGTTTTTCTTGTCTTTCCCAGATTTAACAATTGATTTTGGATCCAAAACTCAGCTCTGTTTACCAATTTGTTATGATTTAGGATAGAACGATAGAAAAATTTTAGGGTTAAGAAAATAGAGAGAATAGGTTACAGAAAACATGCATTCATTTCATAAGATCATTCCTAAGGAAATTGGTACAAATTATATATAAACAGGTACCAGCTGTCAGAACAAAAAATCTATCAAAATAACTGCCTATATGCTGACTCATCACCAATTCTCTACCCTGATATTATTCTAACAGATTATAGCCCAAATGTTTAGGTCCACCTGTATACTTAATTGAGCTAAGTCCATTAGGCCCAACTATTCCTCCACCCGTATATACCCTAGCCTTACTCTCCTTACCCATCTCATTTCTCACTTCACTCCCAATCCCCTCAGATAATATATCAATCCCTAGCCCCCTTTTAATCCTTAATTTCGTTCGATCCTCCCCCAAATTCTTCTGATCCTCCCCTAATTTCTTCTACTATAACCCTAATTCCTCTCTTCGATTTTCCCCCAAATCAATTCCTTTAAACCCTAACTCACCCTCCATCATGATAAATTTCTTCTTGCCCCAGCAAATTTTACCCCTGATGAATTTGGCTTCCTTTTTCTGGACCTGTATAGAAATCCCATAGAGTTTCCCTCATGATACCATCATCATCTATGCCAGATGATATGAAAAGAGAATCTATCATTTCAAGCTTCGGAGATTGTGTATGCACAGCTGTCCTGTAGTTGGAAATAAAAGACCACTGCTTGGAGCTGGCCACCGTAGTAATTGATGGAATATCAGACTGCCCCAAAGAACCATGAGACACATCCATGCCAAGTATAATAGTTGTAACATTAGAATAAACTGGAATTGAAGGTGTTTTCTCAATTGTTAACATCGAATTCAGTTCTCCGAACTTTGTATTGATTATGAGGAGCAAATTTGTAAGGTACTGATCATTGACCCAAGTTAAAGTTATATATCGTGTGACTATGCCAAACTCGAAAAAGACTCATAGAGATCATAATTTTATTATTAGATGAAACACAAAGGAGGAACTGTGGAGCTCTAGGAAGTTTGGATATCCTCAAACGTCCAGAAACTTATTCATCATTTTCTATGGCTTCTGTCTAGATTTTTCAATCAGGGAATCTCTTTGTATAGTGTTCAGGCTTTTTTGTATAGTGTTGCAAGGGAACTAAAGAGTACAACTCCGTAGGTATATAAGTGGGATACTTTGGCTTGCTAACATTAATGCTTGGCCGATCACCAGAACAATGCAAATATATGTTGCGATAATGGACAAAATAGTTATATATAGTGAGCTCCAATTCTGCTTCACCATTTTCATTATTCTCACATTTTTCTAACTCATTGATGTCCGCTCAATTTAATGATGTTGTACTCATAGATGATATGAGCCTCCAAAGATGCCCCAACATTCATCATTTCTTGCTTCAGCACCGATTATGAGCTTTGTGTCTGAGAGTCACGTGTTAACACTCAAGATCCACTCCAGAGAGATTGTCTTGTTTGAAAATGATTTTCTTATTCTTTTTATTTTCAAGAATTTGAAAAATATCAATTAAAATAATTTTGAAATTTTTTTAATCAAGAATTTTGAAAAAATATTGCCCCTTTCTAGGTTTCACAATTGAAACAAAACGTAAAACATGAGTTTCGAATATCAAAAGAATCAACTACTCTTTTATCTTTCATAGCTGCAAATCTTTGACAAATATCAAGATCGAAAGGTTGGTTTTGAGGTTAATTGCCTACACTTTGAGGTTTGTTTCATTAATTCGTCCTCGTTCATTATGACAATTATTACATGCCCCTATTTCTTTGTTTGGCATTTTAATCGGTGGCGGACAAAATAATGCAACTAGCATAGTCAATTACTAGACTCTTTAGAACACTTCTATTTCAGTTCTCTAAAATATTCTATTTGTTCAAGCTTCGTAGGCTCCTCTAGCCAAGGTAGTGAAGAAATATTGGTCTAAAACTGAGATTTATGAGTGCTTGTGTGAAGTTGACTATAACAGTTGTTCCTCAACTCCCTTAGTCCATATTCACTAAAACTCTTTGTTTAGTAAATTTGATTTAATTTGCAATTGTTTAGCAAATTGAATTCAACTTTATTGTATATATATATTTTATAATTGTTTTTGTTTGGCTAGCTGAAGGATTCATGTCGTCACAAAGTTTTCGACTTGACAATCACAATGGAGCAAACACCGAATTTCCAAATACCAGATTAATGTCATGGTTTGAATGTAATCTATTATAAAGCCATGGCTTTTGAGTTTCATCTATAACCAATTGCTTTAACGGAATAGCTCAGCTTTATTGTGTGTATATATAATATATATTATGGTATACAAATTCCATTTCTAAAGTTTGTCAAAAAGAACCTGTTATAGTCCCGGTGTTTGTTGAAGGACAGAAAATCTCATCGTTAGTGCTTAATTTCCAAGCAACTGACCTAAACTAGATTCACCTACTCGACCATTCCATCTGTGAAGATCATGATCATCATTGAACATCATCAACGGAAGTATGAACTAATCAACTTTGCTATATCATGTGCTAGATACCCCATTTTGTCTGCTCCTGACACATACCTGAATGCCAAGTCCTCTGATTGCTTCTTCATGTGAAGAGAAAACTAGTTAGGTCCCTACAAGATAAGGATATATATTCTGGTGTATCTTTTAAATTAGGATCAAGGGATCCTTGTTTTGTAAGGGTTCAATCTTGTCATTTGTCAAAGATTTACAACCTTAACTATTAAAAAGCTTTTAATTAAGATGATATTCAAAGAATTCCAAGATTTAAAAATTTTCTCATTGCTCATTTCCTCAGAATGAATCATTTTATTTAAAATGTTCTAACATCAAGTGACTTACAAACATTTAAACGTAGGAAGAAAAAGAAAATCAAGTTCAAATATGATGACATGCTTTGATGTGAATGCAAAAGAATTCCTGATGGATGTCATAACCTACTACTGACTAGAATGCCCTATTGCACATCAAATGTCCATGCCCCTGAGTCGATCAGATCTTAGACATGGCCTTCAGTATATGTGGACTTTTTTTTTTGCTTGGAATGAATGAAAGTCACAAGATTCTTCTCAACCAGCGTTGGAAGTAATTCCTCATAGGTCATTAGAATTTGATCAAATTAACTCTCTTTTCTCGGATCATCCTATAAGGCTTAGTCCTACGACTGGCTGAGTAGGCTCCCACTATACTGATTTTAGATTCTTCTTGTAATTGTTCGAATATTGCTTCTATTCTTAATGTAGTGTCACATGAATAGGACCACTATCGAAATAATTCCATGTTTTCATGAATGATGCATGTGAAAACGTTTAAATAAATGCAGTGCATAATGTAAATGCAAAAGGTATCGGTTTCCAAAAGTAACCATTCTTAGAAAGAGTTTCATTCATCCAAAAGAGCTTTCATCTTTACAAGAGAGATCAATCTACGAACGCAGTTTGGCCCTTTTATTTAGCTCCATGATCTCAGTCATGATCCCATCAACTTTCTCTTCTTTCCAGAAATAACTTCGAATCTAGATGGTGAATAGTTAAACGCAGCCTCTGAATCGAAATCCCTCTAATCTATGACAATTATTTAAGGATCGAAAGGTCTCTGCCAAGACAGTCGGTGCAGGATTTATACCTCTCTCCAATCTGTGAAAGAAATATGCAACAGCAGCCTCTACGTGGAGAAAAGTCTTTGGGAATATTACCAGACCATATATAGTCAAAGCAAAGGTGTTTAATCTCTTATCTTCATCTATGTGCTCGAGTATCACCATCTTAAGACAATGTCATGGAAAACATTTGCTTTCTCCCTTTTGTTGGATGTGCTTCACTATCCAATTTTTACCTTTACTAGTAATCTTCAGAAGTTTGCTTTTGAAAGATAGGTCTTTTAGAAGTCTGGAATGAATTTTATCAACCTAGAGGCTTTCAAAGTTAAATAGAGCTATATACTCTTCTATCATTGGCGTCAAACCTTATCTATTGAATGTGGAACATTTGTAAGTAGGGTTTCAGAATCGGACCAGAGTTTTAATCAAAGGTTCCTATATCTTTACATAAAGGAGGTGGGCTATGTCACCATATTTCTTGTGAAACTTCTTGGTAGCTATTCTCCAACTTTCCTAAATCTCTATCAGCTCTTGTAGATCATCATGCTTGAAATTGACAATAACATCTGTGGACATCTGTGATACGTAATCCCCAGGCAAACTATCTCTTTTTTCCCTTTGTGTTTCTTCAGACCAAACTCGGACCACCGAATTGGGTTCTTCCTTGTTATGAAAACTCTTTTCCATCTTAATAATCGCTCTTCTACTCTGATTATTACTTGGTTAATCAACACCTTTATTTTATTTATGATGATTATGATAAATTCTAAACAATAAACAATCAAACATATAAAATATGTCTGTAAAAAAATCAAATATCAAGCATATATTATTAAAAGGTAATTGCAACACCTGCCCACATTCTTTTCTACCCTTATTATGTTAAATCCTACCCACCCAATGCTTTATTCGAAAGTAAAACCTAACCACATGTTTTTCTAGTTCTCATGCTTTATTTGGAAAAATAAAATAATACGAGTAAAGAAAAGAGGTTTAGTGTCGTTTCTCCTTAGTGTACACTTATTCGGATACCTAACAATGGACATAGTTTTGGCATGAATTTTATTCGGTGGGTTGTTAGGGTTCACTATATGCGGTATTGGGTTCTAAGAAAAAGGTAATTGAATTGTCCATATTGGTGCCTCCTTAGGCTGTCAAACCCTTAATCCTGGCCCATTACAGGCTCGTGTGGACCGAGTTCAATTTGAGAGGATATATTCCCTTCTGTCAATGCGGAGAAACAATTTATCTCACGTAGACATAAGGTATATGAACCCCAAAGGTTACTTGCTATAACCCATGCGGAGAAACAATTTATCTCATGTAGGCTAAGTTTTCGCCTCAACTTAAAAGGGACAAAGCTCGTAAGTAAGCTTATGGTATGCCAATACACATGTTGTGTATGACGAGAAACTCACAAACCTTTAAAACACGACAAAAGACAACACTTTCAATAGTTCCAAAAAAATATGTTCAAATCTGAAGACCACTGAAATAAAAAAACCGATTAGTTAAAAGTAGAATAATGCATGATATTTCGAAACTCAAAATAAAAAAATTGATCATAAATTAAATACAATTTAAGTTTGTAATTCTCAAGAACAAAAATAGCTTATAATCGTTTATGGCCTAACTCTCTAAGTCCCCAGCGGAGTCGTCAAGCTGTCATAACGTTTCCCTCGGGGATTCGTTAGACTTGAAAAATTAGTTTCGGGGAAGGCGATGAAAATTCAATTTTGAAAACAATTTGATTTTGGAGTCGACCGTTTTACCAAAGATTCATTTTTAAGAGTTCAGGAGTCGATTACGTGTGGGGATGGGTGAGCACCCCCACAACGCCCAAATTTTGGTACCTAAACGATTATATGTTGTTTAAATATTGGGAATTACAAACTTCGAAATTATATTTAAATTATGATCCTTCTATTAATTCAAATTTATTTAAATAAGTGTCAATTTAAAAAACAACTTAAAATATAGAATACAATGGATCAAAAAGATTAAATATCCCAAAAATATTTGTATAGAATAAAAATTATAATAATTATTTTTATAAGAGAAAATTCGTCATTTTGTACGAACAGTCCTTGAAAATGCACTTCCTTTATAGTTAGGAGACTTTTTCATATATTCCCCTCACAAAAGACGTTATTTCGCAAAGATAAAAAAATACAATAAAACAAAATAAAAGTAAAAAGAGGTGAAAATAATCAAAATAAATAAACGTAGAACAAAGAAAATTATCAAATACAAAACAAACATTCATGCGAAAAATCCTCAAAAATACACTTTCTTTGTAGTTGGGAGATGTCTTTGCAGATTTCTCTCGCAATGAAAATTTCCCATTTACATATTTTAGAAAATAAAATAAAATATAAAAAATAAGGTGGAAGCAATAATACGAATGTGCAAATAGATAAGGGGCCAACATGCAAACTTTCTAAACTAACCATCCATATTAAAAATATCATACAAGTAAAAGGTAAATAAATAAGACTGAAATATAAAAAATAAAAATTACATGCATGAAACATAAATACACCATCAGTAAGCTCAGTGATTAAAATAAAATAACATAAAATAAAGTGCAAAATCAAAAATAAATAAAACAGGAAATATAACATATCAGTGACTAAATTGAAAGTAATAAAGCTAAAGTGCTAAAAAAGGGATTCGGGGACTAAAATGAAAAATAAGCATGCAGTATAGGGACCTGGAAGAAAATAAACCAAAAAGTTAGTGTTGAGAAGTAAAAAAAGGAAAATCACTAAATCAATCCCTAAGTATTAAAAATAATTTAAACAGTCACTACACATGACCAAAATGTAAAACACGCCTAAAAGTACAGGGACCAAACAAAAATTAAACTAAAAATATACAACATGCATCAAAAATGGGTAAACTACAAAAATGGTCCCTACAGGTGACCATTTTACAAAACATGCTTAACTTAGGGGGACCTAAGTGTAATTTTCCCCTAAAGTTTTCTATAAATATCAAAAAATTTCTTTTTTTCTTTTTTCATTTAAAATAGGTTTTAGAGAGAGAGAGGGTCTCCACGCTCTCTAGAAAACCGGTGATCACCAATAGCTTACCACCCGCCTATCGTCGTGTCGTCTGCCACTGCGCTGCCTTGTCGCCACCATCGCCAGTTTTGATGGCAACTAAATTACATCGAGAGTTTGTATTGGTCTCCCCATCTCCGATATGGCCTCCGTTTCACGAGAATCGGCATCGTTCGTCGTAAAAAGACCGAAAACCGTTTGGCATTCCTTTCTCCGATCTGCCGTCGTCCGCATTTGGATTGCCACCATTTTTTAGTATGTTGTTTGTGGTGGTTTCCTCTCCATTCCCAACGGTTAGATTCGTGAAAGGAGGTCCTCAACACCGTGAAATATCGCCATTCGGGTGGGTAGCAACCTTTCTTTCTCTTGTATTTATTTTTTTCTTTGTTTCGAAATAGGAAAAAATTAAAAATAAAAAAGAAATTTGTTTGAAATTTTTTTATTGCTGATTAATTTGACCCCCATATTGTTTGGTTTTTTTAGGTTATATACCCTTACAGAAAATATCAAAACAGAAAAAAGTTTTCTTCCTTTCCTTGCTTGACCCGTTCAGTGATGGAGTGATGGATGTGCTATAGTGGAGTTGGTGGTGGCAGGGCATGGGCCACTGGCAGGGTAAGGCAGTGACGTGTGAAGGTGAGGCAGCAGTATGGTGGTCTGCTCGATTGGCATAATCTGGGTTTGGGCCGGGTCTGCTTGATCGAGTACCTTGTAGTGAGCTGGGTTATTATGGCCTGCAAATGTAATATGTAAATTAAAAATAATAATAATAATAATAATAATTTAATAAAAACGAGAAACCGAACAAAAACGGGTGTCTACAACACACATTTGAGTTTTTGCAAAGAATTAAAGCTTAAATCATAATCAATTGAAGGCTGAAGCTAACATTTTCACATGTTTTTTTTATAATCATTGTTTTTCCTTTTCCTTTGTATGTATAGTTTATTTCGTGATGTCGCAACCGTCTTTCGGGTAGGCCCGAAATTGGGCTTTGACTTAAATAAGTACCGATCATTTATTTTAAGAAAAAATAGGTTGATACCTCGATTTCTTACCTGATCTGCATCTTATCAAAGATATGTTGGATTCGGGAGTCAGTTACAGTCAAGGAAGTATTAGCACCCTTGAACTGCCCTTTCGGTACTAGACTAATTTCCAGATGTCTTAATTGAGAAAATTGCAAGTTAAATTAAAAAGTAAAAATTTGATCCAAATTACTTACCTCCGATCGATTTAAAAACATACCCTTAAAAAAGTCAAAAAATGTTAGATTGGTAAAGTAGCATGCTAAATCCAAAAGAAAAAAAAGAAAGGTTAAATTATAATGTTTTAAGTAAAAAATACACATGCTGAGGAATTAACAGAAATAAAAACAAAGTGCTCATATTAAAACACACATCAAATAAAAATAATGTGAGGGGAAAAAGTCTATTAAAAAAGTAAAATAAAAAATACTAATTGCAAGATTAAACGTAAACAATTACTAAAATAAAGAAATAAAATAAAAATATAAAAACCCTAAAGAAATATCTAAACAAAAAATAAAATAAATAAAAAATAATAAAATTCTAATATCAAAATAGGAAAAAGTAATAAAATTAATAAAAAAAAATTAAACAAATTAAAAAATAAAAAACCTAAAAATAGAAAATAAATAAAATAAAATAAAATAATGGAATTAAATAAAATAAAAACAAAAATGAAAAACAAAAAGAAATAAAAATAATAAAATATATATATAATAAAGTTATAGTATTAAATAAATAAAAGAAAAAGAAAAAATAATTAAAATGTGAATTGAATAAAAAAGGACTAAATTAAAAGAAAAATAAAGTGGTTGGTAAAATTAAAAAGCAAATCAGGGTAAAAATCGATTTTAAGGGGCAAAATAAAATTCAAAAACAAATGAGGGACTGGAGATGCAATTAACCCCTTTTCCAAGCAAAAACACGCGGATCCCCTAGGGGATCCGGGCGGGTCGGCGGGTCGAGTATAAAGTTAATTTTTCATAAACAAGATTTCATTTTTTCCCTTCTCCCCATTTTGATCAAACCAAACCCTAAAATTTTCTCTCTTTCGTTCTTCGTGTTCTTCAGCAAATGAAGAACATGGCCGCCTGGGTTCATAGAGAACCCAGATTCTGGCCACTGTCGTCTTGTCGACCGCCGTTCATCATCGGCAAAATCGAAACTTTTTCACACCATTCGAAAACTCAAGCTTTTCTCTTTTAAAAAATCTAAATAGTTTTTACAAAATAACGGGCTAGATCTGAGAAAGATCTTTCTAATCCCTCCCCTCCGATCATCGGCCTTTCGAACCAGAAAAGAAAAAAATAAACCCCCAAGCCACATGCAAGCAAAAAATGACGAGCAAGGTAAAAGTACCTTCTTTTTTATTGCATTTCTCCTTTCGATTGTTTACACTTTCTGCACCGATTTCTCTAGCGTATTTCTTTCGTATTTTCTGTGTGGTTTTCTTATATCTTTTGCCTTATGTTTACACCAATTTATAGTCCTAAAAATCCTATTTTAGTTCAATTTTAGACTCCTAATAGGAATAAAATACATGCTTTTGTTTCTTGTTTTTCGGTTGGCTTTGGAGTCCCATGAAATCACGTCGCCGAGTTTGTGGTCTTGCCAAGAAAAAAGGTCGGTAGGTTGCTCCCTTGCATGTTGGTTGCGCGGTGCTGAGGAAAAAAGGGTTAGGGTTTGAAAACCCTAACTACTTCAGGTGAAAGGTTAGGTTGGTTTGGGTCTGAACCGGGTCTCGGGTCGGGCTCCATATCCGGGTTGCTACTGTTGGATCACTGTTGGGCTTGAGTATACTACTGGGCCGAGCATTGCTTGTAATGTTTTTATTGGACCTGATACATGTAATAAAATAAATGATAAATATAAATGCATGTTCAATATTATATAATATAAATATAATTAAAATGTGTATACCCTATGGTATAAATCAATATGCAATATAAATATATTATATAGTATAAATAAGCACATAAACATAATATAAATCAATACAAGTTTTAATTGTATATTTAATTATATGTATGTATATGAACTGATAAAGTTGTATCATTGGTAAAAGAGAATATTTTTTCTAGAGATCTTAAGTTCAAACAGTTATATTTACAAGGTGTGTCAACATTTTCAATTGATTAAAAAATTCTAAATAAATAGTACCCTTGTAATCCCTTCAAATTATTAAAAACAAATATCATATATATATATATATATATGAGTGTGATCTACTGTTGTTATACACAATGTCTTAATTAAACTTTTAAAATATTCTAGAGACACTAGTTATTAAAAATATTTAATTGTTTAATTATTGTTTGCTGCTATCCGAATATCATAATTCCTTTATTGAATTTTATTTTTAAGTTTTAAATTAAATGAAGAAATCAACTTTAAAATATTTAATATAAATATTTTAAATTTATGCAAACTTGTTCAATGTATTATAATCTTGGGATGTCCCCAATGACAAGTCCACAAGAAGCATGCGTATAAATTATAATCATCACCCTTTTGTCAATTTTTTAGTTATATTTTCAAAATAAATATTGAGATTTAAATTTACACAAAATGAAATAATATAAATAAATTTAGTCATTCAACCAATTAATGAATTTCTAAAACAAACGATCTTTGGTTGAATTAATGTCTTTCATTTCCATGGCACATTTCAAGAAGCTTTCTTAATTAGGCCATTGATCACTTAGCATTGATTTTGGAGATGAAAAAGTATTTTTCGACCCCATAAGTAATGTCAAACAAAATCTTAGAGTTATGGTTGGAAAAATGCTTTTTCCATCCAATCTCAAAAGTTAAAATTTTTAGTTTTTGATGTCGAAAATCACTTTTGGAATGAAATTATATTTTATATTTAATTATTTAATTTATTGAGATTAAATATTATGCAAGAATAGTTTATAGTCCAATACATATTAATTATTTATAAATATTTAAATATATTAGACTCGTGAAAAAAAAACATAATTTAGAGATTAATTCTTCATTTAAGTAAAAATTCATATTAAATATTTAAAAATATTAAAGAAATTTAAGTTGGTTTATTTTATGCATAATAATATTAAAAAATTTATATATCACTTAAGTTAACTTATTTTTAATTTAAAATATCATGTCTAAAATATAAATTTTATCATTTCAAAAATACTTTTTAATAGCAATATTAAACACTAATTAAAATCTTAAAAAAGAAGTTACAAAATCACTTTTCAATATTTTCTAACTAACACTTTTAAAAATCAACGCCAAACAATTAGCAATGCTATATATAATATATTTAAGAAATAAATTATTTTTACAAATATCATAAATAGATTAAAAATTAAGAATGTATTCTTTATTTATATTAAACTTTTAATATGAATATAGATATTGAATTCTAATTTAACTTTTTAAGTATTAACTATTAATGGCTTAAGCATGTATGAGGCATCTATTTTTTTAAGAAAAAAATCAATTAAAATAAACTTAAATCCAAGACATTAAAACAATATATTATTAAACATTCAATTTCATTTCGAATATAGAGTTGTTTCTTTCAATGAACATTGAGAAGTCAGTTTGTATTTGCTTCCACTTCAAGATGCTTTCTAGTCAAAGGCTCTATTTTATCAAACATTCAATTTCTTTTGTGTAAAGTACACAAATGGTCCCCGTTTATAAGTCATGACTTTTGTTGAAAACATTTTGATGTTTCGATATAACGAATAAGTATAAATAAATTTTAAGATTTTATAAATCATTTTCAAAGTATATTCGATTCAATTATTCGAATATAACTCCAAGTTTTTCAAAGTTTAATTTCAATCCTTACTTAAAGTGTAAAATTATGTTTTAATATCAAAATATTTTTAAACAAATATTACAAAGTATTTCGAGCCTCAATCGAGCCAAAAATTATTTTTAATTGAAGGGATTCACAGAAAAACCAGAATGCTCGGATGGTATCGATACCCCAATGGCAAATTTGGCTCCGAGAAAAATAGAATGCTTGGATGGTACCCCCTGGATGGTACTGATACCCCCAGTCATTTAACGGTCGAAATATTTGAATTTTACACTGCAGTTACCGATACCCTATGGAATGGTACCGATACCATACGCTCTCATCATATAATTTTTAGTGGATTTTCACACTACAACGGCTCCAACATAACCCAAATGGTTCCCAATGGCTAGAATCATTCCAAGGTGTATTTAAACAAGTTCTAAAGCCATTAATCAACAAGAGATCATTGAGAAACAAGAGAGAAAGCATCAAACACCAAGTTTGTGCAATTCAAGCCAATTTTCCTTTAATATTCATCTTTGCTTTCAAGAACACAATTTGTGCTCATTTGTAATCATCTTTGAGTGTTCTTTTCTTGTTCTAAAATTGTGCAAACACTTTTCCTTATGAGGAATTTCTGTAAGTTTGCAAAATTTGTATATTTCTCTTTGGGAGAGAGTGTTCTCAAGAATTTGGGGTATAATTCTTGAGGGAGCTATAAGGTTACTCTTTGTCCTCAAAAGAAAGAACAAATTAGTGAATTTGTTGGAAAATCCTTAGTGTGGATAGCTAAGGTAGTGGACATAGACTTTGGTTGAGAAAGTCGAACCACTCTAAATCGATGTGCAAATATTTTCAATTTTCTGCAAAAGCTTCCACCAAATTTTTAATTGCCAATTCACCCCCTCTTGGTTATTTCGTCGATCGATTAACTCAACAATTGGTATCAGAGACTCACTCATTTGAAGGTTTAATTGCCTCTTGAGTCGATTCGGGAAGAGTTACATCGATAATCAAGTCATCAATGGCCTCCACTTCAAACTCTGACTTCGGTCTTGATTCATTACGCGTCAACAACGCCTCCTTTCTTCAATGGAGCTAATTATGCTTATTGGAAGAATATAATGATGTACTTCATTCAAGAAAGTGACATGGGAGCATGGAATATCATAGAAGACGGATATATCAAACCTTCCACTCATCCAAGATTGTGGAGTGAAGGAGAGACAAGAATGTTCCAGCTCAACTCCAAAGCTATCCATATTATTTTTTGTGCTCTTGGACCGGATGAATACGGGAGAGTTTCATCTTGTTCAACCGCCAAGGAGATATGGGATAAACTACAAGTTACTCATGAAGGCACAAACGAGGTAAAAGAATCTAAAATTAGTCTTCTAACTTATAGCTATGAAAATTTCAGAATGAAACATGATGAAGATATCAAAGCTATGATGGATAGATTCTCATCGATTGTCAATGGTCTCAAATCATATGGATAAATCATTCCAAATGACAAGCTTGTGAGGAAGTTAGTTTACTCTCTTCCAAAAGCTTGGCAATCAAAGAAGACAGCGATCATCGAGGCTAAAGATTTAAAATCTTTAACACTCGATGAGCTTATTGGTTCTCTCCTCACGCATGAAATGATGCTTAAAGAAGAAGAAGATCTCAAGAAAAAGAGATGAACCAAAGAAGGAGATGGAAAAGAAGAAGAACGTGGGAGTTTCTCTCAAATCTACAAGATATGAGAGTGATTTGGATGAAGATGACGATGACGAGGAGATGGAATTATTTGCCAAACGGTTCAAAAAATTAATGAGGCCCAACCGAGGAAGAAAAATTAAACGAAATGAAGGCTTCAAGAGTGAACCAAAAGAGAATGACCCGATCATTTGCTACGAATGCAAAAAGCTGGGGTATGTCAAATATGATTGCCCATAAATGAAGAAGGAGGGTCAATCAAAGAATAAGAACAAGGCTCTTGTGGCTACATGGAGTGATGAAGAAGGTTCCGATGAAGAGGAACAAGAAGTTGCAAACTTGTGCTTAATGGCCATAGGGGAAAACTCTAAGGTAACCTCTAACTTATTTGACTTAGATGATTTATCTTATGATGAGTTATTAGAGGACTATAATGGGTTGGCTTCGGATTATAAGACTTTATTTTCAAAATACAAAAATGATATTTCAAAATTGAAAAATGAAAATAGTCTTATGTCCAAAACCAACAATGATCTTGAAAATAAGATCAAAGAATTGCAAATCAAATTAGATGAATTTGAAAAGAAAAATACCGATTTGCATAACTTACTTTCAAGAGTAAATGATGATCATCAAAAGAAAATTTATAATCTTAAAGCTTCTTTTAATAAAGTTGATCCAAAACTTTTTGAAATTGGAGAAAGTTCAAAAATCAACTTTGTTAGAAAAAGTTTTAAAAGCTACAATCATAGATGTCCCCAAAGAACCTCAAATGGTAAAATCATTATAAGTATATGGGTTCCTAAAGGACTCATTACTACTAAATATAAGGATATCCTACACAAATGGATACCTAAGGGACTATGATTTTGGAAACTAATGAATATGGACCCAAAAGAACTTGGGTACCAAAAATAAAAATTTAATCTATGTTTGTAGGAAAAGGAGCATTGCTACAAGGCACGGGAAACAAATTAAAACTCATGGTACCTTGATAGTTGATGCTAAGACACATGACTGGAGATAAGAGTCGGTTCATAGAGCTTAACACCAAAAAATGGAGGAGAGATGACTTTTGGTGATAATTCAAAAGGTCACATTGAAGGTATAGGTACTATAGGTAATACCTCTTCCATATAAATTAAAAATGTATTATATGTGAATGGATTAAAGCATAGTCTATTGAATATTAGTCAATTATGTGATAAGGGATTAAATTTCATGTTTGAGACTAGTGGTTGTAAAGTTGTTGACATTACATCTAATCGGGTTATGCTTGTTGGTCATATAATAAAAAACATATACATGGTGTATTTAGATTCTATAGATATAACTAATTTATGTCTAGTTGCTAAGGATGAGCATGATAGTTGGTTATGGAATAGGAGACTAGGACATTCTAGTATGAGTGTTTAGCAACGCTTGATTCAAGGAGATTTAGTGAGAGGGTTTCCTAAACTAAAATTTGATAATGATAAAATCTGTGATGCATGTTCTAAAGGAAAACAAATGCGAGTTTCTTTTAAATCCATTAATGATGTATCAACTAGTAGAGTATTACAATTGATCCATTTAGATCTTTTTTGGGTCATCTAGGACAACTAGCTTGGGTGGAAAACAATATGCATTTGTCTTGGTAGATGACTATTCTAGATATACTTGGGTTCTATTCTTAAGTACTAAAGATGAAGCATTAGAAAAAATCATCACGTTTCCAAAAGTAATCCAAAATGAAAAAGGTTACTCTATAACTAATATTAGGAGTGATCATGGAACTGAATTTGAAAATCTTGGGTTTACTGAGTTTTGTAATTCTAATGGTATTAGTCATAATTTTTAGCACCTAGAACCCCTCAACAAAATGGAGTTGTTGAGAGGAAAAATCGAACTTTAGAAGAAATGGCTAGAACCATGCTTTGTGAAAACAATTTACCAAAATATTTTTGGGCGAAAGCCACAAATACCGCTTGTTATGTTATTAATCAAGTAATGACTAGGCCTATTTTGAAGAAAACTCCATATGAACTTTTTAAAAATAAAAAGCCTAACATTAGCTATTTTCATCCTTTTGGATGTAAATGTTTTGTTTTAAACAACGGTAAAGAAAATCTTGGGAAAATTGATGCTAAAAGTTATGAAGGAATTTTTCTGGGTTATTTCTTAAATTCTAAAGCTTATCAAGTATTTAATAAAAGAACTTTAGTTGTAGAAGAGTCTATACATGTTGTTTTCGATGATAATCCCCTTCCGAGGAAGGATTTTTATGTGAATAATGATGTAGGTATTATAAAAACAAAAGACGTTAAACATGACGTTGGAGAACCATCATCAAATGAAGAAACGAAAGATGAGGAAACTCATGATGTTCTCAAAAATCCAACCATTGAAGAAAGGGAAGTCTCTTACCCAAGAGAGTACAACTATGTCAAGGATGGTGAGATAATAAGTGATCCATCCAAAGGGGTAACAACTCGATCTTCTCTTAGAAATATTTGTAATTATGTTGTATTTATCTCATGCATAGAGTCTAAGAATATTAAAGAAGAATTAAATGATGAACATTGGATTATGGCTATGCAAGAAGAGTTAAATCAATTTGAGAGAAGTAAAGTATGGACATTATTTGAAAGGCCTATTAATAAATCTACTGTAGGTACTTGATGGGTATTTAGGAATAAGCTTGATGAAAGTGGTAATATAGTGAGAAACAAGGCTAGACTTGTTGCTCAAGGCTGCACGCAAGAAAAAGACATAGACTATGATGAAACATATGCTCCCGTAGCTAGGATGGAAGCAATTAGAATGTTATTAGCATTTGCATGCTTCAATGAATTTAAATTATATCAAATGGATGTTAAAAGTGCACTTTTAAATGGTTTTATAAAAGAAGAAGTGTATGTGGAACAACCTCCTAGTTTTGAATATTCAATATTTCCAAATCATGTTTTTAAATTGACAAGCGCTTTATGGTTTAAAACAAGCTCCTAGAGCTTGGTATGAAAAATTGTCAAACTTTTTAAGTGAAAAAGGTTTTTCAAAAGGGAAGGTTGACACTACATTATTTTTAAAAAGAAAAGGTAAAGATTTATTAGTAGTTCAAATTTATGTTGATGATATAATATTTGGTTCTACTAATGATGTTCTTTACCAATAATTTTCAAAGCTAATGCAGAGTGAATTCGAGATGAGCATGATGGGGGAGCTCTCATATTTCTTGGGACTCCAAATCAAGCAAAGAAAATATGGCATCTTCATCAATCAAGTTAAATACGTCAAGGATATGCTCAAGATGTTTGGATTAGAAAATGGGAAACCTCATGCTACTCCAATGAGCTCTTCTACAAAGCTTGACATAGATGAAGGGGTAAATGTATAGATGTTAAATTATATAGATCCATGATTGGTTCACTTCTTTATCTAACATCAAGTAGACCAGACATTATGTTTAGTGTTTGCTTATGTGTTAGATTTCATTCATACCCTAAGAAATCACATTTACTAGTTGTTAAGAGGATCTTTAGATACCTTAAGGACACTCCTAGTTTAGGACTTTAGTATCGTAGAGACTCTACATTTAGCTTGCATGCCTTCTCTGATACGGATTATGGAAGATGAAAAATAGATAGGAAAAGCACCTCTGGTACTTGCCAATTCCTAGGATATATGTTGATTTCTTCGTTTTCAAATAAACAAAATTGTGTTGCATTATCTGCCACTGAAGTGGAATACATTTTAGCAGGTAGTTGTTGTGCACAAGTTTTATGGATGAAACAACAACTTTTAGATTATGGAATTGAAGTATGTATCATACCTATCAAGTGTGACAATACTAGTGCTATTTGTCTCACTAAAAATCCCATCCAACACTCTAGAACTAAGCATATTGAAATTAGACATCATTTCATTAGAGATCATGTCTCTAAAGAATATATAGTTCTAGAATATGTTGATACTTTGCATTAATTAGCGGATATTTTTACAAAACCTTTAGATAAAGAAAGATTTTGGACACTTAGGAGAGAATTAGGTTTAACCAACCTACCTTGACTTAGCGTTTAAAATAATTTTAGCACTTTTAATTAGAAATGAAAAATGCTTATAAAAATAATATTTTTGATTACATTCTTTGCTATTAGTTAGGGGGAGTTTATGATTCTTAGTGAAAATTAATTATATGTCAAATAAGTTTTAAAGATAGATTCGATTGATTGAACATTGTTAATTTTCATGATATGAGATTGCCAATACCACCAGAGCAAATTAATTTAGCAATTTGAGTGTTTAAAATACATATTTTTTAATTTTCTGTGTGCTAGGTATTGATACCCCCTTAGCGTTGGTACCGATAGCATCCTTGAATGGGCACCGATACCACCCCAGGATAGTACTGATACCATCCATGGGTTCTGGTTTTTAACACCTAGAACCTCATTTTTCTGCAAAACCCTCTCTCTCTAAACTCTCACCCTGTTCACTCTCTATCTCACCCCTAATCTCTACATTGCTTGAAATCAACAGTTTCAAGTCGGATTTCACTAAAATTTCAACTCCTAAATCTGCTAGCATCATTAATTTCATGCAAATATCATCAAAATCCACTCAATCGTCATCTTTCAAGGTAATTTTTCTAAAAACTCTATTTTATTGATTTTTGAACTTAGGACTAGATTTGATTAGTTCTAGGTTGAAATAGTGTTCGGGCTTTGATTATATAATGCTTCTAAACTAGATTCTACAATTAATTTCATCAAAAACACAAGATTTGATCAAATTTTGTTATTTTTTAAATAAAAAAATTATTTTTTTGTTTTCAAATTGTTGTGTTTTGATTTAATTATTTTATATTTGAAAACTATATTTATTAATTTTTCAAACATTGTTTTCAAACATAGTTTTCAAAACATGCCCATGGGGATTATATTAGAGAATCTTGATATATTGAGGACTCATTTGAGTTTTGGGAATTGATTATATTGCATACATAAGTTTTTAAAATTGCAGGTTATTCTTTCGATTTCTTAATCATGTCTCACAAATGCCCTAGGACATCCTCTAGTCGTTCAAACCGACCACCAAGTCCACCTCAAAACCCACCTCCTATTCAACAAATTCCTAATCCTGATGAACCCGAAATGACTATTCGCAATTTGTACTTTAACGAAACTGGTTGTGGACAAAATCTCCTCTTTAGGTATTCTCAGTATTTTGAGTCATACAAAATTTGGGGAGAACGTATTCCTTTTCTTCGAGCTATGGATGCAATAAACTTTAGATATCTTCCTACTCTTCAAGAATGAAAATTTGATAAACTTTTTCATCTCGAACCAGTAGTTTACCAACAACTCGTTTGGATTTTCAATTCAAATGTCGTTTATATTCAAAACTGAGCTAAAATCGAGACAATAGGAATCCGATCCTATCTTCTACGTAGATTCATCCATATTGACTCGTCCTACATTGCTAACGCATTTTGATTAGATAATGAAGGCTTATGTAATGAAAAGGAAACAATAGGTTCTCCTTACAAGGTTAGGTCTAGTGCGAGTGTGTTAGATCACCAAGATCGTTTTCTTCATCTGATGATCTCTTGGTGGTTTAGACCATCGAGAGGAAAATACTCCACTTTTAGAGCATTAAACCTTTGGTGGATGCAATGTATTCAGAATAATAGGAAAAACCTTTCTCAGATTATATTTGCCGAACTCGTTGAAACCGTAAACCTAGTCCCTAATAAGAAAGTTTGTAAAACTCTCATTTACGGTTATCTCCTGAGTAATTTGTTTATCAAAGCTGATCTTAGAGTACAACTTGATGTAGCCATCCCTATCAAAAACCAAATCAATTTGACATCTTTAAAGAAATCGGGATGGATATTGGATAAGGAAACTAATCAATGGGTTCGTTCAGTCGAGAAAACTCCTGTAGCTAGTTCCTCACGAGCTCCACCAGCACCGGCAGCGGATGATGATCCCAAGCTTCAAAAACAAATGCAAGATATTAACGAAGTCATATCCGAGGATGAGCCAGCTCCGGCACAGCAAGAGGAACAAATACCTCCATACTTTCAATCGTTTATGGAGACATTTGACTTCCGGTTTGCATCCATGGATTCACAATTTACATCCATAGAGTCCCACCTTACCACTATGGGGGCTCAACAATTGGATATATTACGGGAGATGCCGTGAACAATGAAATAACAAATGAACAAATCAATGCGCTTACTCTTGAGATGGCTGCTATGCGAGCTCATTTTCCTCCTCTGGATCCTCCTACGGATGCTTGAACCTTGCCTTGCTTTAGTTTTCTTGGATGGGACTCAGAACTTATTGTTTTAACATTCTGGATGTTTGTGGATGTTTAAATTTATTTTGGATGTTTGAACTTAAATTCTTATTTATATATATATATGTTTGATTTATGTTTTGCATCATTTACATATTAGTAAATATGACCAATTTAACTTTCACATTATTTTTGAATATTGAATTATGGAACTAATGGCTAACATTTCTCTTGATTATGATCTTAGCAGCTTAAGCTATATCTAAATATCAATTGGCTTAAATTTCAAAAACCTTGTTTAAAAATGTTTTAGAGTCTTTTTGATTTAACAAAAAGGGGGAGAAGTGTTATAGTAAGGAGGAGAATTTTACAAAAATTGATTTCAAAAATGTTTTGTCAAAGAAAATCTTAAAATTACTCAAATGTTTTGTTATATCAAAAAGGGGGAGATTGTTGAAAATATTTTGATGTTTCGATATAACAAATTACATATAAATAAATTTTAAGATTTTACAAATCATTTTCAAAAGTATATTCGATTCAATTATTCGAATATAACTCCAAGTTTTTCAAAGTTTTATTTCAATCCTTACTTAAAGTGTAAAATTATGTTTTAATCTCAAAATATTTTTAAAACAAATATTACAAAGTATTTCGAGCCTCAATCGAGCCAAAAATTATTTTTAATTGAAGGGATTCATGGAAAAACCATAATGCTCGGATGGTACCGGTACCCCTAGATGGTACCGTTACCCCCATGGCAAATTTGGCTCCGAGAAAAACATAATGCTCGGATGGTACCGATACCCCATGGATGGTACCGATACCCCCAGTCATTTAACGGTCAAAATATTTGAATTTTACACTGCAGTTACTGATACCCTATGGAATGTTATCGATACCATACGCTCCCAACAGACAATTTTTAGTGGATTTTCACACTACAACGGCTCCAACATCATCCAAATGGTTCCCAACGGCTATAATCATTCTAAGGTGTATTTAAACAAGTTCAAAATCCATTAATCAACAAGAGATCATTGAGAAAAAGAGAGAAAGCATCAAACACCAAGTTTGTGCAATTCAAGCCAATTTTCCTTCAATATTTATCTTTGCTTTCAAGAACACAATTTGTGCTCATTTGTAATCATCTTTGAGTGTTCTTTTCTTGTTCTAGAATTGTGCAAACACTTTGCCTTGTGAGGAATTGCTGTAAGTTTGCAAAATTTGTATATTTCTCTTTGGGAGAGAGTGTTCTCAAGAATTTGGGGTATAATTCTTGAGGAAGTTGTAAGGTTACTCTTTGTCCTCAAAAAGAAAGAACAAATTAGTGAATTTGTTGGAAAATCCTTAGTGTGGATAGCTAAGGTAGTGGACGTAGACTTTGGTTGAGAAAGTCGAAACACTCTAAATCGCTGTGCAAATATTTTTCAATTTTCTGCAAAAGCTTCCACCAAATTTTTAATTGTCAATTCACCCCGCTCTTGGCTATTTCGTTTATCGATTAACTCAATAGCTTTGTTGAGTCCCCCAGCTATTAAAAATTATAAAATAGTCTTCCAACTATATGATGTTGCTTTGTTGAGTCCCTTGACTATTAAAAGTCATAAAATGGTCATTTAACTATTCATATGTTCTAAACTTGTCATTTGTTGTTAAAAAATTGAAGGCAGACTGAGCTAGACATTAACTTGTTGACAGAGTCGTCTCATATATTACGGGACCCTGAGAAAAAATTCAAAAATAAATCCCTATAGAATGAAAGCATATTTCATTACTTTGAATAATTAATTTAATATTTTATTAATAAACTATAAAAAAATAATTAAACTTTGTCAAACACATTATTCATAACTAAGAAATGGGACCATAGTTGTAAAGATTAAAAGAATGGGGTCCTAATTGTAAAGATTAAAAGAATAGGGTTCTAAGTGTAAATATTAAAGGAGCGGGGCCCTGAGAAATTGCTCAGGGTGCTCCTGCCAAGAGTCGGCTATACCTATTGACAAAGATATTATAAAATCTGCTCCATGAGTTTTAAACGACTATTATATCACTGGTAGTATGTTAACGTCCAACTTAGACGACCAAAAAAATTTTAATAGAAAAAGACGAGTTTGAAACATATGAATAGTTGGGTGATCATTTTGTAACTTCTAATAGTCGGATGATAATTTTATAACTTTTAATAATTTGTTGATTCAATAAAGCAACACCTATATGTGTCATTTTGTGTACTTTACCCTTTCTTTTTCCTACTTTAAAACATTCAAATGAGACATAGGCTGCAATTTCTTTGACTAATTGCAACCCTTGAGATATTTTAGGTTCTATAATCACTAATTCTTTATTTTATTATAATGATAATCGATTTAACGTCAAATCTAACTCTCAGAAAAGTTATAATATTTTTTATTTGAATTTTGATACGAGTGTTAAATAAATGTATCATCTTACGCTTTCAAAAGTCAAAACTTAAGGGATTTTAGACTTATATCTTTTATATTTGAAATATAAAGATGTTAAGTATGTCCACCATGATCATGAATCAAGGAGGGATCAAATTCGACATAAATTATTATAGTAGGTGTGGAGCCAGTTTATATCATGATCTGCAATTATGCTCTGTGGAGCATGATAAATTACAAGCAAGAGTTTTCATGGAAAAACCATGATCCAATACTGTGAACCTAATCTTTTTTACTCACAACAAGAAATTGTTGCATGGATTTTTTTAGCAAAGGTTAAATGAGGGACGAAGGTAAGATTTTATGTTAATGGGTGCGAATTGTTAGAAAGTTATATTAGAAATTTAAAGGGTAGAGAATTATTAAATTTTAGGGATGTGAAATTAGATCATCGATAAAATATATATATATTATATGAGAATTTGAAATTTTCAATATACGATCACCTTTAACGCCCTCTCGATCCATCGGAAATCATTCAAATGCAGTTTCATTGTAAACATTATAGCTCCTTGAAGCCAGAAGATCTAATTTTTAAGAAAGAAATTAAAAACAACATTGATATTTTAAATTTCAAAGAAAAGAAATGCATGATTGATTGCATGAAAGCTTTACATTGTCAGCAACCAGGGATGGACCGACAGTTCGTCCCTTAAAAATTTAAAATTATCATATATTTTAAAAAATTTCTATATATTTCTATTAAAAAATTATGTTCGTCCTCCTGTAATTTTATAAAGTTGTCTATTTCTAAAATTTTAAAAGTTCACCTCCTAACATAAATTCCTACGTCCGTCCCTATTTACAACCTTAACTCTTTATAATGATCTTATGCATCCAACTGAATTTAACAGAAGACTGAGGAGTAAATATGTAACACCCCCAACCCGTACCCAACCCGTATACGAGTCTGAGGTATCACATTGACCAGTCAAAGCATATACTTTTATAAAAACCATGGAAAATTTAAAACTTCTATTCTATAAAGTAGTTCTTTTACATAAATATGTTTAAAACCTTAACAGACTCCATCAGAGCGTACATTTTTAATAACTTTGTTTACATGCCAACATATTATTTACATAACATAACATACTTTACAAGATATTTCTTATATGATCTTCGAGTGTTGATATATTATTTTACTGGTATAATCTTGATCCTCTTGCTTACCAAAAACCTACGTGTAAGACACTTACACGCTAAGTCATAGACTTAGTGAGACATGTAAATACATAATATAACTAACCAATGCATGTTTGTATCTATATATATATATATATATATGTATGTATCTCATGTAATACAACATCGTACTCGTATTCCTACTTAAACCATCGTTAATATATAATACCATACTATCATCCAAAACAGTATAACATTACATATATTCAAATATACACCTATACAGAATTTTGTTATTACTATCAATAACTTCATATCATAATCTATATTATATTCATTCTTATCTCTTAGTTATTTATTCTTATACTTAATCTTCTTACTATCATTTATCACATATATCACTTCATATCACAAAGACACATATACTCTCATTATTATTATCCTCATTCCCATTATCATATTATTTCAAACTTATCATTTATACATGTCATGTAACACAATTATATTATCACAAAAGAACACACATATTATCATAACAATTATTGATTCTCTTTAAAGCCCATGCACTCTTTTGAGAACTTAAGGTATGTGAGAACATAGAGGTTGTGCACAATGCTGTCACCACAGCTCGTATAAATCCCACTAGGGGCGCGTAGGAATTTGTCCCGTAGGACCACTATGTCCCTAAGGACCACTGATAATCCATCGACTCTTGGCATGCCAACTATATCTATATCTCTCATAACACATGACATAGGCATTACCTTTTATATCTTTTCACATATTCACGTAGGCACATAGTTCACTTTCACATAACATATTTCCATGTAATTCACATTCACTTATCATATAGCTTTTCACCTTTACTTGTATTCTTTTTCACATAGCTCATAGTCATGATTCTTATCTTATAACACATGTTTGCATATACATGTTCTCATACAATCCCTTCATTCAGTTATAACATTTAACATAGCTTATTACACTAACATGTATTTACATCACTCATTTAGTATACATAGCATATCATGTAACATTCTAGTAGAATCACATATAAGTCATATAACTTTCACATATATTTCATCTCATAGGATCACATAACCTATTATCACACATACATACATTTACATAGTTCATATATAAAGATACATTCAATAATTAAACATATGCATTTACTCATATACAATACATTTAGCACCATATCAGTACGTGTTTACACTTCAGTACCCCTAATCACATAATAGTGGAATTAGACTCGTCACAAGTCTTAATTCCCCATACATAACGTACACTTAATATCATGTACTCACTTGATCTCAATGAACACTCTTAAGCTCTTGTTTTCCTTGCGTATCTTACTCTACCGACCTATCTGAACTTTGTTTTTGATCAATATCTACACAATCATATATTGATACTTATCAGTGTCCAATTGATTTACTCTAATCTATCAATTCTTAGACTGAAAGAAAGATTTATTTCATTTCCCATTAAAGTGCATCGATACACTCTATAGTGTATCGATGCATCTCTTACGTGTGTATCGATGCATCTCTTACGTGTGTATCGATGCACTACCTATGCATCGGTACATAAATTACATTCGATGTTTTCATCTTAAGGGGTGCATCGATGCACTCCCTATGCATCGATGCACTTTTTGCTTTTAATGTTTATTTTGTTGAGAGTGCATTGGTACCCATTGAATATGCACCGATGCACACAGTCCAGAAATTACATTTTGAACCCGAAAATTCTTACTTTGTCCTCAAATTCTACTTATTAACCCATCATTATGCCTTAAAACTTATATATACATATGTAAACCTTCTTATAACACTATAACATTTCACCGTCTCTCATAACTCACCATAATTCTTGAATCAAATATTTTCATCAAATTTTCCATGTGTTCTATATTCACTTCTATCACCTCTAACTTCTTAATTAACCCTTTGACAAGTCAAATTTATCCTTAGAACTTCAAAAACCTTTCTATATCAAAAGTTCCTTTCTAAACTCTTAATAGAAATTCCTTTATGATTCTCTCTTCTTGGTGTTTTAAGCTTATATAAGCTTTACTTAATCTTATATAACACTCAAAGAATCAAGACCTACTTATAAATTCAAGAAATCAACAATTAAAATCCAACTTACCTTTAAAGTTGGAAGCCAACGTGAAGAATAAAGAAGAAGAAATAAGCTTTCCAGATAACTCTCCCCATCCCCACATGTTATCTTCCTAAATAAGGGAGATAAAATATCCTCCAATCTAAATTATCATAATACCCTTATAATCCTTTCATATTTACCCTATCTTCCAATATTGAAATATTTCTATTAAAATCCTTGAACTTTTCAATTTTTCCTAAATTAATCCCCAAATTTCAAAAATTCTCATTTTAGTCATTGACCCGTATTTCGAGATGTTACAAAATATTTTTGAATTAATGGAGGAATTACAACTGAATTAAATAATAAATGGTAGCAAAATACAAAGAAGAAAGAAGATGAGAAAACAGAGAAATTCCAACAACTCAATATAAGCATAACCAACTCCCTAGTGAGTCATATATTCCCAAGCTGTTAGTAGGAATGTTCAAAAATATTTGATTCCAATTATTCAATATGTTGTTCGTCGACTTGGTTAAAAATTATCGGGTATTTATTATGTAAATATTTGAATTTGCAAGTCGAGTACCCAACCACTATTTTTTCGGGTTTTCGGGTCAAGCCCATGTTGCAATATTTTCCTTTACTGGGTACCCGATTAATTTTTTTTTTAATTTTAATTTTAATTTTATTTTATATTAGATTTTCATTCTCAATCCCTAAATTATTTCACGCTAATTTTTCTTAAATTATTACAACATAAAATTTCATATTATTTCTCAAATTATTTCTTTAACTTCAAAATTATTTTAAATTTAATTTAACTTTTTAATTCTATTTTTTATATATTTGAAGTATATTTTTGAATTATGGAATTTTTTAAAAAAAAAATTATATGTAGATTATATAATATATATTTTTAAAATTTAGCTTTTATGTGTTTTCTACGTAGATTTTTTTAATAATATAATTTTAAAACGTATAAAATAAATATGAATTGGGTACCTATGATCTAAAAATGTGAATATTTTGGATTTACTAACACATGACTTGTAAGTACCCAAAGTGAATAGATGAGCATACAAGTCAATATTTTGGTAATCAAAAATCTTGAATGCGCGAAAATACGAGTACTCGGTTATGAATACCTTAACCTGAATTTATCTTTCAAAAAATTCATTTTGTTAGACTCAACCCGAACTCAATTTTATTTAAAAAAAAAACTCAACTCGATTAGATTGGATTAGATAATTTGAATCTCATGTCTATTGTGACATAGACTCAAACTTTCTAGGAATCACCCTTGACCGAGTGCTTCTTTTAGGCCCAATTTGTACGTGTCCATTCTTTTGGTCTGCCTCGGTGAGCCAAATTTGTGACGTCGTTGCAACCGTTTTTTTAATAAATTTTTAATCCACCAAATGGCATCACGTGTCATCAATTGAACGAATGAAAAATAAATTAAATCAATAATCGTTATTGATGGGGTTTGAACCTAGGAAGCAAGCCAAAAATTTAGCACCTTAACCATAGTAGACCACTAAATTTGTCTAGTATACAAAACATAATCTATATAATTTATAATATGGTTAATGATAATAAATGACCTTATAAGATCGGAATGAAATAATTAAACGTATCATTTACATTTTAAATTAATAAATAGTCTTCATTATTCTTATTTTATTGAATTGAAATGTATTATATCTTATATTTTAAAATATTATAACGTCAAACATATTTTATTCTTATTTAACAACTCTATATTAAAATAAACTAATTCAATAAAATCAAGTTTCCCCTAAAATTTTCTTCAAATATATAATGAATAAATAATCAAATATAAAATATTATGTATATCATATTATCGTATAATTCAATTATTCCATGTTGGAGTTCTTATTAGGTCATTGTTCCTTTTTTATTGCCATTAATTGCATATATTATATGTGATAGGTTTATTTGAATGGTGCAGCCCAATGGTTGGAGTGTTCATCGTCTCCTCATGTCTTAGGTTCAAACTTCACCATCAGCGAATATTAATTCAATTTATTTTTTATTCATTCAATTGGTGACACATGACACCATTTGATTGAATGGAAAATTTATTAAATTAAATCAAAATATTAAGAAAAAAACATTCAGTCACATAGTGACACATGTCACCATCTGATTGAGGATTAACTTATTGAATTTATTAAAAGTTAGGACCAAATTAATAGAATGTGTAAGTAATGAGAACTAAATGTGTAAGTATTCAAATTTTATTAATTTCTGCCTCATCTGCTCCATTAATATTTAACGACAGGTGGCTTGATTAACAAGATTTAAATAGTTAGGTGATCCGATTGAAAAAATTGAAAAAATAATTTTAAAGTAAAAGGGGTAAATAGTTAGGTGGTCAATGGTATAGTTTACCCTAAAAACTAATGTTTTTATAAATATTGTGTTTTAATTAAATTACATTTAGATTTTAACTAATTTATAATTATATATTTAGTAATTTATAATTTAATATTTTATAAATTAATTTAATTGTGCTCATCATTAATGGTGCTCATCTACACTCGACGAGCATTGTAGAATTTTTTTAATGATTGAAGTTGTAGGTTATAGAAGTAACAAATAATAGAAGTAAAATACGACGTATACTTTATATTAAGGGTAAAGTACACAAATAGTTCATCGACTATAAGATATTATTTTAATGATTTATCTGACTATTAAAAATTATAAAATGATTTCTCGACTATAGGACGTTGTTTTGTTGAGTCCCATGACTATTAAAAGTTACGAAATTGTCACTCAACTATTCATATGTTCCAAACTCGTCATTTCCCTTTAACAACTAGCGATTGTCTGAGCTGGACGTTAACCCTTTGATTGAGATATGATTAAATTTAATTCTATAACCATTTGAGTTGTATTTTGTAGATTAACCCTCTGTTTATATTATGTCACCGAATCAATGCTTGAAATATTATGTCGTCGAGCTAGTACTTGAAAGTAACTGCGGCGTCAGTAAACATAATTAAAACATGATTTTATCATATCTCATCAACAGATTAACGTCTGGTTCAGACGACCGACAATTTTTTAACGTAAAAGGACAAGTTTGAAACATATGAATAGTCGGGTGACCATTTTGTAACTTTTGATAGTCGATGGACTCAACAAAATATCGTTCTATAGTTAGGGGACCATTATGTAACTTTTAATAGTCGATGGACTCAATAAAATATCACTTTATAGTCAGGGGATTATTTTGTAACTTATAATAATTAAGGTACTCAACAAAATAATACTATATAGTCGGAGACCATTTCTATACTTTACCTTTATATTTAATAAACTAAAATCTAAACCTAAATAAAATACATTTAAATTTGTTTTAATAAACTTTTTTTAAACTTTTAATCTAGAGGAGAGAATAACTTTCGTACTTATCGTTAGGGAAGTTATAGTCAAAATAAACTTTTACATGTCAAATATTGAAATCACATATAATTAATTAAAACTTTTAAAAAATGAACCAACTTACCTCAGTGGTTAAATGAATCATTGATGTTCTTAGAGATCACGGGATTGAACACCAACAACTGCAAGGGTGATTGAACGTTTATTTTCAAATAATTGAGAGTACTTAGAATAGATATTACTTTGCAATCACCTTTGGCTTAATAAAAAAATATTAGAAAATTAAAACTTTCTAAAATCTTAGAAAATGAAAACTTTCTATCATATCAAATATGGTGAGCAAAACTCGTTTCAATTTAAAAAAATTGATTCAATTTAAATTTTATATATTCAATTTAACTTGAAAAATTTTAAATAAAATTTGAATGATAAAATATGACTCATCAACTTAATGAATTCAAAATTATTTAACTAAATTAATTCGAATGTTCACCCCTTAATTCATCTTATCCCTAATTCATATGTTAGTTTAAGTCATTTTTACCAAATTCGAATCACATGCTCCTTTAACATAAAATTTCTATGTAATTTCAATTCTTATAGAATATATGTGCAACTTTAATTCATACTTTTAACAATAATTTTACTTTTTATAATTTAATCTTTCAACTTTACATTTATTCAATTTAGTTTTATTACAGTTGTTTTACAAATTATTTCATCTCATCGTTATGTGACTATTTTATACTATAATTACTTTGATCTCATAATATATTATTGTTGAAAACATTTTGATATTTCGATATAACAAATTAAGTTAAATGAATTTTAAGATTTTCCAAAAAAAATTTCTAAGTATATTTGATATAATTATTCGAATATCAAAATATTACTTCAAATCTTTCAAATGTCATTTTTAATCCTTACTCAAGTGTAAAATTAAGTTTTAATCTTAAAATAATTTCAAAACGATTTTAAAAAATATTTTGAACCATTTCAAAGCCAAAAATTCCATATTGCTCAGAGGGAACTGATTCCCCCTGAATGGTTTGGCTCCGAGAAAAACAGAATGCTCGGAGGGAATCGATTCCCCCCCCCCAAGGGGGTACCGATTCCCCATGTTTAACGGTCGAAATATTTGAATTTTACACTTAGGGAATCGATTCCCCATGAGGGGGTATCGTTTCCCCCCACACTCCAAGCTGTTGTATTAATGGTTTTCACACTTAAACGGCTCCATTGACTCCACTAATCATCCCCAACGTTCAGAATCAATTGAGGGAGTATTTAAACAAGTTCTGAAGCCTTTGATCAACAAGAAATTATAGAGAAACAAGAGAGAAAGCATCAAACACCAAGTTTGTGCAAATCAAGCCAATTTTCCTTTCAATATTCATTTGCTTTCAAGAACACCATTTGTGCTCATTTGTAATTATTTTTGAGTGTTCTTTTCAAGTTCTATAATTGTGCAAACATCTTACCTTGTGAGGTTTTCCTTGTAAGTTTGCAAATTTGTGTATTTCTCTTTGAAAAAGAGTGTGCTCAAGAATTTGGGGTATAATTCTTGAGGGAGTTGTAAGGTTACTCTTTGTCCTCAAAAGAAAGAACAAATTAGTGAATTTGTTGGAAAATCCTTAGTGTGGATGCTAAGGTAGTGGACGTAGACTTTGGTTGTGAAAGTCGAACCACTCTAAATCGTTGTGCAAATATTTTGAATTTTCTGCAAAAGCTTCCACCAAAATTTTAATTGCCAATTCACCCCCCTCTTGGCCATTTCCATCAATCGATTAACTCAACAATTGGCATCAGAGCTTGACTCATTTGAAGGTTTAACTGCCTCTTGAGTAGATCCGGGAAGAGCTAAATCAATAAAGATGGTGTCCACTTCCGGTTCATTCTCCATGGAAGAATCCAGACCAATTGACGTGCCTCCACACTTCAATGGAACAAATTATCATCGTTGGAAGAAGCTTATGATGATATTTATCCAAGAATTTGATATGGAAGCTTGGATGATGATCGAGAAAGGATATTCTTCTCCTACAAAGAAGGCAAAGAAGTGGAGTGATCAAGAACAGAAGAAAGCTCAACAAAACACAAAGGCTATGCACATGTTGTGTTGTGCAATTGATCCTAATGTATATAAAGGAGTTTCTTCTTTTTCAAATGCCAAGGAGATGTGGGATAAGCTTGAGGAGATCAATAGAGACAAGGAAGAAGAAGAACCAATAAAGATGATGTCTCTATTAGCTCTCACAGAGCCAAAGGTATCTTCTAACTCAAATAGATTAAATTCAAAATCTTTTAATGAGTTACAAGATGCTTATGATGAATTATTTTTGGAGTTTGAGACCATGAACTCCAAATATAAAAATCTGATTTCTAAATTTATTGCTAAAAATGATCTTCTTTTGAAAGCTAAAACAGACTTGGAAAATCAAAATGAAATGTTGAGAAAGGAGTTAGATCTTTCAAAAATAAAATCTAAAAACTTTGAAAAAGAAATTTTCAAATTAAACAAACTTCTTCTAGAAACGAAAATGGATTTTGAAAATCAAAATGAAATCTTGAAGAAGGATTTAGAGCTTTCAAAAATGAAATTTGAAAGTATTGAAAATGAAAACTTTGATTTGAAAGTTAAGCTTGAATGCTTAACAAAATAAAAAGAGATCATTTTAAATAATTCATCTAGTTCAATAATGACAATATGTTCACATTGTCATTATCATGGTCATAAGGAACATACTTGTCCTTTAAAGAAAGGAAAACGATTTAAAATTAGACAAGTATGGGTTCTAAAAGGAACAAGAGGTATTGAAACTAATGTTAAAGGATCCAAAGCAATTTGGATACCAAAATCTACTTAAATGTCTCTTGTAGGTGTGTGGGAGAAATGGTGATGAAGATGATGATATTCAAGATGCTCTAGCCACACATGAAAAATGAATGGGTAACCTCTAAACTTAATGTTTTTATTTTATTTGGTTGCTCATTTAGTTTATACATGCATGAGGTTTTAAATGTTGAATAATCTAAATGATTATGTTTTATCTCATGTATGTTGAAAAATATTGTATGATGAACATAGTAATTTTTGGTAATGTTTTATAAACTCTAGTTCATCATATTAATTTTTTTTGGGTCAAAATTGGTTTTTAAAATGTAATTGAAATCTCTTTAACAATTGATATCGATTTTTTCAAGAACTTTGGTTTTACAAAATTTTGACCTTAAATTTTTCTTAATGTTTATGCATAGATTTTTTTTAATGCATAACATTTTCAAAACCTTTATGCACGTGCTTTTAATCTTGATAATCAACATTGCATAATGTTTTGTATGTGAATGGATTAAAGCATAATCTGATTAGATAAATTTGACAAAAGATACAATGTCTTATTTTTAAATTAAGTGTTTGCAAAATTGATTGACATTGCATCTATTTTGATTATGCTTGTTGGTCATAGAATAAGAAATATATACATGGTGCATTTAGATTCTATTGATATGACTAATTTGTGTCTAGTTGCTAAGGATGAGCATGATAGTTGGTTATGGCATAAGAGACTAGGACATGCTAGCATGAGTGTTTTGCAACGGTTAGTTCAAGGAGAATTGGTTCGAGGGCTGCCTAAACTAAAATTTGATAATGATAAAATCTGTGATGCTTGTGCTAAAGGAAAACAAGAGTGAGTTTCTTTTAAATCCATTAATGATGTATCAACTAGTAGAGTATTACAATTGATCCATATAGATCTTTTTGGGCCAACTAGGACTACTAGCTTGGGTGGAAAACAATATGTTTTTGTCTTGGTAGATGACTATTCTAGATATACTTGGGTTCTATTCTTAAGTACTAAAGATGAAGCATTAGAAAATTTCATCACATTTTCAAAAGTAATCCAAAACGAAAAAGGTTACTCTATCACTAGTGTTAGAAGTGATCGTGGAACTGAATTTGAAAATCTTGGAATTAACGAGTTTTGTAATTCTAATGGTATTAGCCATAATTTTTTAGCACCTAGAACCCCTCAACAAAATGAAGTTGTTGAGAGGAAAAATCAAAACTTTAGAAGAAATGGCTAGAACCATGCTTTGTGAAAATAATTTGCCAAAATATTTTTTGGCGAAAGCCACAAATACCACTTGTTATATTGTAAATCGAGTAATGATTAGGCCAATTTTAAAGAAAACTCCATATGAAATTTTCAAAAATAAAAAGCCTAACATTAGCTATTTTCATCCTTTTTGATTTAAATGTTTTGTTTTAAACAACGGTAAAGAAAACCTTGGCAAATTTGATGCTAAAAGTGATAAAGGAATTTTTCTGGGTTATTCCTTAAATTCTAAAGCTTATCGAGTATTTAATAAAAGAACTTAGTTGTATAAGAGTCTAAACATGTTGTTTTCGATGATCTCCTTCCGAGGAAGGATTCTTGTGTTAATGATGTGTAGGTATTATAATACAAATGACGTTAGACATGACGTTGGAGAATCATCAAAGGAAGAACGAAAGATGAGGAAACTCATGATCCTCTCGAGAATCCAACCATTGAAGAAAGGGAAGTATCTTATCCAAGAGAGTACAACTATGTCAAGGATGGTGAGATTATAGGTGATCCATCAAAATGGGTAACAACTCGATCTTCTCTTAGAAATTTTATATGGTTGCATTTATTCATGCATAGAGCCTAAGAATATTAAGAAGAATTAAATGATGAACATTGGATTATGGCTATGCAAGAAGAGTTAAATCGATTTGAGAGAAGTAAAGTATGGACATTAGTTGAAAGGCCTAGTAATAAATCTACTGTAGGTACTAGATGGGTATTTAGGAATAAGCATGATAAGAGTGAAAATATAGTGAGAAACAAGGCTAGACTTGTTGCTCAAGCGTATACTCAAGAAGAGGGCATAGACTATGATGAAACATATGCTCTCGTAGCTAGGATGAAAGCAATTAGAATGTTATTAGCATTTGCATATTTTCATGAATTTAAATTATATCAAATAGATGTTAAAAGTGCATTTTTAAATGGTTTTATTAAAGAAGAAGTGTATGTGGAACAACCTCCAGGTTTTGAAGATTCAAAATTTCCATATCATGTTCTTAAATTGACAAAAGTACTTTATGTTTTAAAACAAGCTCCTAGAGCTTTGTATGAAAGATTGTCAAATTTTTTAATTGAAAAAGGTTTTTCAAAAGGGAAGGTTGACACTACATTGTTTTTAAAGCATAAAGGTAAAGATTTATTAGTTCAAATTTATGTTGATGATATAATATTTGGTTCTACTAATGATGTTCTTTGCCAAGAATTTTCTAAGCTAATGCAAAGCGAATTCGAAATGAGCATGATGGGGGAGCTCTCATTTTTCTTGGGACTCCAAATCAAGCAAAAAAAAAAGATGGCATCTTCATCAATCAAGCTAAGTACGTCAAAGATATGCTCAAGAAATTTGGACTGGAAAATGGCAAGCATCATGACACTCCAATGAGCTCTTCAACAAAGCTTGACTTAGATGAAGGAGGTAAATGTGTAGATGTTAAATTATATACGTCAATGATTGGATCTTTACTTTATCTAACTGCAAGTAGACCGGACATTATGTTTAGTGTTTGCTTATGTGCTAGATTTCAATCATGCCCTAAGGAATCACATTTACTAGCTGTTAAGAGAATCTTTAGATACCTTAAGGACACTCCTAGTTTAGGACTTTGGTGTCCTAGAGACTCTAGCTTTAGCTTGCATGCCTTTTCTGATGCGGATTATAGAGGATGCAAATTAGATAGGAAAAGCACCTCCGGTACTTGCCAATTCCTTGGAAATATGTTGATTTCTTGGTTTTCAAAGAAACAAAATTATGTTGCATTATCTACCACTAAGCAGAATACATTTCAGCTGGTAGTTGTTGTGCACAAGTTTTATGGATTAAACAACGTTTTGATTATGGAATTGAAGTAGGTACCATTCCTATCAAGTGTGACAATACTAGTGCTATTTGTGTCACTAAAATTCCCATCCAACACTCTAGAACTAAGCACATTGAAATAAGACATCACTTCATTAGAGACCATGTCACTAAGGAAGCTGTAGTTCTAGAATTTGTTGATACTTTGCATCAATTAGCGGATATCTTTACAAAACCTTTAGACAAGGAACATTTTTGGACACTTAGGAGATAATTAGGTTTAACTGACCTATCTTCACTAAGTGTTTAAAAAATAATAATAATAATTTTAACATTTTAAAGAATAATTGAAAAATGCTTATAATAGTAATTTCTGATTACATTCATTTCTATTAGTTAGGGGGAGTTTATGATTCTTGATGAAAAAATTAACTTTATGTTCAAATGTAGTTTAAGGATTAATTTGATTGATTGAACATAAATAATATTTGGTATATGAGTTGCCAATACCACTAGAGAAGATTAATTTAGCATTTTGAGTGTTTAAAATACATATTTTTGAATTATAGGGCAGAGGGAATTGATACCCCCTTGAAGGGCAACCGATTCCCCCTTTGAAGGGGAACCGATTCCCCCTAGGGGAATCGATACCCCCTTGGGGTTCTGGTTTTAACACGGGAAAACCCAATATTTTCTCAATCCCTCTCTTCATTCTCTTCACGTCGTTCTCCTCTCTACTCTCTCCCCATCTCCATTTTGCCTCAAAACAACATTTTTAATCGGAATTCTCTTCAAATATCATCTCCTAAACCTGTTAGAATCAACAAAATCGTGCAAACTTCATCTAATCTCACTCAAATCCGAAAATCTTCAAGGTATTTTTCTAAAACTTCTATTTTATCAAATTTTGAACATAGAACTAGTTTTAATTAGTTATAGATTGAAATAGTGATCGGGCATTGATTTTTTAGTGATTAGAAACTAGATTTTACAACTAATTTCATCAAAAACACAAGAATTTTCCAAAATTCTTTGAAATTTTTTAAATAAAAAAAGTTATTTGTCAAATTATTGTGTTTTGATTTAATTATGTTGTTGCTATGAAAACTATACATATATTGATTTTCAAAACCTTATTTTTCAATAAGTTTTTCAAAAAAAAACTTTACCCATTAGGATTGGTTTAGAGAACCTTGAAATATTGAGGACTCAATTGAGTTTTGGGATTGATTACATTGCATACATGTGTTTTATAATTGCAGGTTATTCATTCTATTTCGATTTTCTTAAACCATGTCAAATCCTAAACGTGCTAGGTCTTCATCTAGTCGTTCAAACCAACAACCAAATCCACCTCCAAATCCTCTTCCTATTCCTGAAACTCCTATTCCTAATCCCGTTGATCCTAATATGACTATCCAAAACTCGTGCTTCAATCATCCTGGTCCTAGAAATCATCGTTTTTGGTATTATCAATATTTTGACTCTTACAAAATTAGAGAAGAACGTATCCCTTCTCTTCAAGCTATGATAGATATCAATTTTAGATATCTTCCTCTTTTACAAGAGTGTAAATTTGATAAACTTTGTGACCTTGAACCTATAGTTTACCATGAACCTGTTTTCATCTTCTATTCTAATGTCGTTTGTATTAAAAAACCGAGCTCAAACCAAAACAATAGGAGTTCGTTCCTATCTCCTAGGACAATTCTTCCATCTTGACTTAGCTTACATAGCCAATGAATTAGGATTAGATAATGATGGTATATCAAATGAAAAACAGTTTTTAGGTTCTCAGTATAAGCAAAGGGATAGTGCAAGTGTTCTAGACCTTCATGACCATTTTCTTCACCTCATGATCTCTTGGTGGTTTCGACCATCCGGAGGCCGTTACTCTACTCTTCGAGCCTTAGATCTATTTTGGCTTCATTATGTCCAAAATAATCACAAAATTAACCTTCCACATATTATTTTTGCTGAACTTGTCGAAACCGTAAATCTTGTTCCCAATAAGAAATTGTGTTCTTCTTTAGTTTACAGTTGTATTCTTAGTAATCTGTTTAAGAAGGCTGGGCTTAGAGTTGGTCTTGATGCTTCCTTTCCCCTCAAAAACCAAATCAATATATTCTCTTTAACTAAATCGGGATGGAAGGTCAATGAAGAAACTGATCTTTGGGTTCGTACCGGTGAGCAACCACATGAAGTTGACGACTCCGACGATGAACCAGAACAGCATGAGGAACAAGCACGAGTATAGGAACAAGCACAGCCAGAGGATCAAATGCCTCCATACTTTCGATCCTTATGGAGACATTCAATTTCTCATATGCTTCCATGGATTCTCGCTTCACTTCCATAAAATCTCATTTATCCACAATGGGAGCTCAACAATTGGAAATTCTCCGGGAGATGCGCACAAACAACGCTTCTATGAATGAACGCATTGATGCACTCTCACATGAGATGGCCGCTATGCAAGCTCGTTTTCCTCCTCCCGATCCTCCTACGAATGCTTGATTATGTGTTATGCTTTAGTACTTTGAACTTAAAGCTTATTGTTTCAACATTTTGAATGTTTTTGGATTGTTTTTACTTTGGATGTTTGAACTTATATTTCTATATATTTGGTGTGGTTAAATTTATTCATTATTGCATCATTTTCATCATGTTAGCTATATGACCAATTTTTCCATGTCACATTGTTTATGAATATTGATTATGAAACTAATGGCTAATGTTTCTCTTGATTGTGATCTTAGCAGCTTAAGATATATATATATATAATCAATTGGCTAAATGATTTCAAAACATTGTTTAAAATCTTTTACGAGTCTTTTTGATTTAACAAAAAGGGGGAGAAATGTTAAAAGCGTTTTTAAAGAGGAGTAGTGTTAGAGTAAGGGGGAGTAATTTCAAACTTGAAACTTGATTTCAAAATAAAATCTTAAAATTACTAAAATGTTTTGTATTATCTAAAAGGGGGGAGATTGTTGAAAACATTTTGATATTTCGATATAACAAATTAAGTTAAATGAATTTTAAGATTTTCCAAAAAGATTTTCTAAGTATATTCGATATAAGTATTCGAATATCAAAATATTACTTCAAATCTTTCAAATGTCATTTTTAATCCTTACTCAAGTGTAAAATTAAGTTTTAATCTTAAAATAATTTCAAAACGATTTTACACTTAGGGGGTACCGATTCCCCCCTGTTTAACAGTCGAAATATTTGAATTTTACACTTAGGGAATTGATTCCCCATGAGGGGGTACCGATTCCCTCCACGCTCCAAGCTGTTGTATTAATGGTTTTCACACTTAAACAGCTCCATTGACTCCACTAATCATCCCCAACATTCAGAATCAATTGAGGGAGTATTTAAACAAGTTCTGAAGCCTTTGATCAACAAGAAATTATAGAGAAACAAGAGAGAAAGCATCAAATACCAAGCTTGTGCAAATCAAGCCAATTTTCCTTTCAATATTCATTTTGCTTTCAAGAACACCATTTGTGCTCATTTGTAATTATTTTTTAGTGTTCTTTTCTTGTTCTAGAATTGTGCAAACATCTTACCTTATGAGGTTTTCCTTGTAAGTTTGCAAATTTGTGTATTTCTCTTTGAAAAAGAGTGTGCTCGAGAATTTAGGGTATAATTCTTGATGGAGTTGTAAGGTTACTTTTTGTCCTCAAAAGAAAGAACAAATTAGTGAATTTGTTGGAAAATCCTTAGTGTGGATAGCTAAGGTAGTGGACGTAGACTTTGGTTGAGAAAGTCGAACCACTCTAAATCGTTGTGCAAATATTTTGAATTTTCTGCAAAAGCTTCTACCAAAATATTAATTGCCAATTCACCCCCCTCTTGGCCATTTCCATCAATCGATTATCTCAACAATTATTTTTTAAAAAATATCATAAACATATTTTATAATTTTATACTTCATTTAATTTATTTAATAAAAATGTAATATGAAAGAAAATATGTATATCTTACGTGGCTAGAGAAAGTCTACACCATAACAATGTAAATATTTATAATTAAGTTTGAACATAAATTTAAAAATTTGATTTGATTCAACTCAACTCAAATTTCATAAACTCGACTCGGATTGAGAAGATTTCAAATAAAGTTTTAATCTTAAAAGAATATCTGTCAACTCAATTAACTCAATTTTTTTAATTCAATCCAACTAGATCAAATATTCACCTATAATATTAATCGACCACTTATAAATTATATAATATTCATCATTTAGGTTCTACGATTCCTTAGTAGCTTAAAATATTATATTCATTTAAAATTTTCAATAATGGCTTTCTGTTTTATTATTATACTAATATTTTAACTATCAAAATAATTAATTTATTTTAATTAAAATAAAAGCAAACGTGCAAAAATATTAAATAAAACTTTATATCTATGTGAGAAATGTTTTTATATTTAAAAACAATAAAAATAGTATATATAAAACCATAGATTTAAATATATTATTAAAGATTCATCTAAATAATATAATTTTACAATGTAAAGATGTAATTAAATACTCATCATAAATTTAATTTATATTATTTAATAAATTTTAATTTTATAGTTATGTTAAGCCTTAATGCAAAAATAAGTGTCCTAACTATAGCCAAAGTTAATTTTAGGCGACCAAAGAATTTTTTATTAAAAATAAGTGTTTAACGTTTTTGAAGTTTAGAGATGGGTATGGGTCGGGTCAGGTTGAATTTTAAGTAAATCCGACCCAACCCGAAAATTATACACCATCCACCCGACTCACACCCGACTCGAACCCGATCGTCCTTTTTGAGATAAAACATGAACCCGACCCGACTCAAACCCAATTTTTTTTTTTGAAAAAATCTGACCCGATATGATTAGATCGGGTTAGAATCCATCAGGTTCGAGTCATGTGTCTATCCCTACCGAAATTATACTTTTAGGTCATGATGTTAATAGGGATGTTCAAAATTCAGTTTTAACTGAATTAACCGACCGAACCGAATTAATTCGATTAATTCAATCGGCCACCGAATTAGTTCGGTTAAGAAACGATCAAGGTTTTTTTAAAATTCAGTTAATGGTTAATTCGGTTCGAAATCGGTTAATTCATCGAATTAACCTTTAAATATTAAATATATTATATATAATATATGGGCTCAGTCCAAACTATTTAAAACTCAATTAATAATTTAGGATCTAATAACTTTTAAACCAAAATCAATATTAATTAATTAAAAAATCCATATAAAATTTTATTTTATAATTATATATTATTTAAATTAATTGTAAATTATTTTTTGAATTAAAAAAAATATTCAATTTTTATATAATTTAGTAAATTTTAAAAAAACCGGTTATAATGGTTTATAGCTTATTTTAGAGTTAAAGAAAATTCAAAGACCAAGCCCTGAATTTACCCAAGAAAAGTTGGTCATAATGGTTTATATATACGTGGTTTTCTATTTTGAAAACAGAAAACCACTTCCCAAAATCCTCTCTTCAAACCTCAACTTCCGACAACGATCCTGACGCCGTCTGAATTCCGATCATCGTTTTGAAACCACCATCGTGTTCGTTCTCAAGTGAGGAACAATTCCCTTAAATTAATTAAGGTGAAACACTGCCAAATGCCGTGAATTTCAAGTCACAGCCTCGACGTTTTTTTTAGCACAACCGCCTAGAAAATCCTAAATTCATCGCCGATCATCGCTCCGTTTACGACACCTCCCGCACCATAGTGTTCCTTGTGTCGTTCCGAGTCCACCGGTGTCATCCTCGGTCTCCGTCAACAGCGGCGCGTGGGGAGGTGAAGCGGTCAAAGTTTTCGATTTGATGAAATCAAGCTCTCCGCCATTCAAAAATTTGAACCGATATTTGTAAGTATCTCGAAATTGCTCAAAATAATTTTTAGAATTTTTTTCATGAATTTTACGCAGCCAGAACAGCCCTCACGCGCCCCCACGCGCCGCCACTGCGCGTGGGGAAGGCTAAAATAACCGGTTTAACCGGTTTTTCAAAGGGTTGATCGGTTTGACCAGTTTTGACCCGACCCGACCCGTTGACCCGACCCGACCGTTAACCATTGACCGTTGACCGGGTGATATTTTGGGAATTAATTCGAAATGGGTGCTATTATGGGAATTTAATTCAAAAAGGTGCTATTTTGGGAATTTAATTCGAAAAGGTGCTATTTTGGGAATTATTTTAAAAGGGTGCTATTTCTGTAAAATGGTTGATAGTTTGTTGACCTCCTTTGACCAGAACTTTGACCGGCTTTGACCCGGCATTAAACGACCTTTGATTTTGACCAAATATACCTATCCTGACATTTTTCGACGTTCCAAATCTGAATCCGAAGTCCGTTTCACCAAATTAGAACCCGAAAGTCTCCAAACTGTCAGTCAAATCCTTTGAATTTGATTTTGACCAATAATTTAAATATCCGAAAGGTCATACTTTATGTTTTTCGACGTCCTGAATCTGATTCCGAAGTTCGTTTTGCCAAATTCTGACCCGAAATTCCCGAATCGAGCTTGTAAACCAAAAGGCTTAATATTTTAATATTTTGATTATTTATTTGAGATTTGGTTAAGGAATTGATTCAATAAAAATATTTTATGAAGGTACTCGTGTTTCACTTGAGCAAGGATCAGTTAGGTCCGGTGTTGTACGTTCGTTAGATCAGCCTGAACTGCGTACTACGAGAGTACCCATAGGTTTCCGTATATTATTTAAATATATTATATTATTTATATTAGGATTCCACTATGGATTTTTCTGATTTGTAGGATCTAGCACTGCAGCAGAGCGTGATCGACAAACCCAATAATAGGCTTCCCTATCTAATTTCGTAGACTGTTACAGGTGTGTTTACTGACGGTGTTATCTTATTGTTTTAAACTATCATATAAATGGTTTCAAATTTATGATGATGTTTAATATTATTACAACATGATACATGTTTTATGAATACTGGTTATCGACACCTGATTTACCGGATATTACTGATCTGACGTATGGTTTATGTAATTTCTGCATATGATTTCTAAGCATGAACCATTTTCATGTTTTAATAGACTAATATTTATTTCACCTAAATACATACATGTTAATTTTTGTCACTGGGATAATATTGAGGGAAGTATTTCAGGCTCCTTTGCTGTGTGCTCAGGGTAAGTCCTTACTGGTGTGCAGGTGGGTGTATGGTTTTGGGGAACCTACACATTGTAGTGATTGGAGTGACTGGATGGGGAAGTTATTACTGCAGGCTCCTTTGCTGTGTGCTTAGGGTAAGTCCTTACTGGTGTGCAGGTGGGTGTATGGTACTGGGGAACCTACACATTGTAGTTATGGAAGCGACTGGATGGAGAGGTTATTACTGCAGGCTCCTCAGCTTCGTGCTTAGGGTAAGTCCTTACTATTGTGCAGGTGGGTGTATGTTTCGGGGAAATATATAAAAGATAGAAACCGGAATTATTAAATGGAAATAATGTTCATATTTTAAAATATGTTTGATAACCGATTTTATTGGAATATTTTATTCGTATGTTTTTATGCACTGTTTGGAGTACACTGGGCTTTTTAGCTCATTCTATAGTTTTTAACTTTTTCAGATAACAGCATACCGTAAGCTAGCAGGTTTGGCATCAGGGAGATCAACTACTTATTTTATATGAACGTATATCTCTGTATGTTTCTCATTTGTGTTTGATGACATATATTTGCTATCGTTTTGAATATATTTGTATTATTTATATTTTGTTCTGTATTATATCTAATGTATTAAAAGTTGTTTTAAAATATAAAAAACTTTGAATGGGATATGTGACCACTTGGATTTGGGTCTAACTTATAGACTGGGTCTAGAGGGTTACATTTGGTGGTATCAGAGCTTTCGGTTTTAAACACTCGGACTGTATATGGGTCCTAAACATTGGATTTTTAAGAAATTTTGAAGAAAAAAATATGTCACCTTATTTTATGATTTAAAGATTTTCTGAGATCCCTTATGCTAATCTGACATATGTTTTGAATTCTTTCTGTAGAGCCTTATAGATCCTACAATGAGTGCTGCTAGAGGTCGTAGAACAGGACGTAGTCGTGGTCGAGGACGAGCCACTCGACCTTCTGTTATGTTATGATAGATGATCCGATGTCTCCACGTGATCCTCCTATTCTGCAAGTAGATCCTACCCTTTCTCATGATGATCAGTTTACTCCTATGAGAGATCCTCTCGTCATTGGATGATAACTGACATAAATGAAGATGCCCTTAATAGAGCTATATTCTGCATGTTTCAGAGAGCTATAAGAGCCCCTAATAATATGATTGCAGTTGAGATTTCAAACTCTTTGGTTGCTGTTGGTGTAGTCCCATTCGAGGGTATTACTGGTGGACCCCCGACAGACGCTGAGTATTGGCTAGAGGATACAGAGAGGATTATGGATGAGATGGACCTCAGATCTGAACAGAAGTTGAAGGGGGCCCTAACTATATTGAAGAAAGAGAGCTTCATATGGTGGCAATCAATTTCTGGTAGTATTTTGAGAAACCAGGTAACATGGGATCTTTTCAAGATGCGCTTCCGGAGTCGCTACATCGGAGAGAGATACCTGCAGGAGCGACGTCAGGAGTTTCAGAATCTAGTGTAGGGCAACATGTCTGTTATGGATTATGAGGTTGAGTTCATCCATTTGAGCCGCTATGCTCCTGGACTTATTGACACTGAGACAAATAGATGATTGAGTTTCGAGAATGGACTCAGGTATGAGATCAGGAGTCGAGTCGCTACCCACCGAGAGAGGAATTTTGATGCATTGGTTGAGATAGCCAGGACTGCTGAAGAAATAGAACGATCAGGTATGGAGAACAAGAAGGATAGTGATGAAGCTCAAACCCGATTCAGAAGGCCTTTCGGTTCTGTTGATTCTTCAGCACGCCCTAACAAGAGAAGCAGGGGTACGTCTTTACAAAGAAGCGAGGCGAGTGTCAGGCCTGTGACATCTGGTTCTTCAGTTGTACATTCTTCTAGACACGGTGATTCTTTTGGGTTGCAACCTTTGCAGCTATGTGATTATTGTGGGAGACGTCATCCTGGAGAATTCTGGAAGAAATTGGGTACCTGTTTTAGATGTGGTTCTCGTGACCATTTCATGAAGGATTGTCCAGGGCCAGTTACTACAGTTCAGACGCCAGCTCGTACTCCCGCACGTACTCAAAGTATTGTTCAGACTCCAGTAGTAAGTCGTAATCATAGCAGAGTACCAGGATCTTCTAGTAGAGGCTGAGCATCTCAGAGTAGGGGTCCAATCAGATCTGAGGCCGGACAACCTACATTGGTTTACACTGCCAGACTTTGACAGGATCGCGATGGGCCTAATGTGACTGTAAGTACTGTTATTATTCATTCAGTTCCCTACTTTGCATTGTTTGATAATGGTTCTACCAATTCCTATGTATCACATTCCGTTTCTGAGGGTCTAATTATTCCTGTGGAGAATACTGAGCATTCGGTGATAGGTCAAAGTCCCTTAGGCAAGTCCATAATGTTGAATCGTATTTTTAGAGAATGTCCTATAGAGATCAATGGGGATATTTTTCTGGCCGACTTGATGGAGTTACCTTTAGAAGAATTTGATTTGATTCTCGGCGTAGATTGGTTGGACAAAGATCGAGTAAATATTGATTTTTAGACCAAGAGAGCTGTTCTGAAGACCCCAGATAATCGAAAGATTGTAATGATTGGGGAACGCCGTGGATTTCTGACGAATGTTGTAACTTCCTTGGTAACTGAGAAGATGATCAGGAAAGGTTCCGAGGCGTTTCTTGCTTATATATTGGATACTAGGAGTTCTCAATCTGATATTGAAGGCATCTGGATTGTCAAAGAATTTCCCGATGTTTTTCCATGGGAGTTACCTGGGTTACCTCCGGATAGAGAGGTTGAGTTTGAAATTGAAGTATATTATGGTTCCACTCCAGTTTCAATGGCTCCTTATTGTATGGCCCCAAAGGAGCTTAAAGAACTGAAAATCCAACTCCAGGAGTTGTTGGACAGGGGATTTATCCGACCCAGTGTATCACCGTAGGGAGCCCCAGTTCTCTTTGTTAAGAAGAAAGATGGGACATTGAGACTTTGTATCGATTATAGGAAACTGAACAAGGTCACGGTTAAAAACAAATATCCTTTGCCCATAATCGATGATCTATTTGACCAATTTCGAGGGGCTTCTATCTTCTCAAAAATAGACTTGAGGTATGGGTATTATCAACTCAAGGTGAAAGATTCAGATATTTCGAAGACTGCTTTTCGTACTCAGTATGGGCATTATGAGTTTTTAGTGATGTCATTCGGGTTAACAAATACCCCTACTGCTTTTATGGATCTGATGCATAGGGTGTTTCGACCTTATTTGGACCAGTTTGTTGTTGTGTTCATTGATGACATACTGGTACATTCTAGAAGTGCAGAAGAATATGAGGAGCATTTAAAGATTATTCTACAGACTCTAAGGGAGAATAAGTTATACGCTAAGTTGAGAAAATATGAGTTATGGCTCAACGAAGTGACTTTTCTTAGACATATCTTTTCTGTTGATGGTATTCGGGTGGATCCAAGCAAAATGGAGGCTATTCTGAACTGGAAGCAACCCATGAATGTCTCTGAGATTCGTAGTTTCTTGGGCTTAGCTGGTTACTACCGTCGTTTTGTTGAGGGGTTCTTCCTCATTATAGCTCCTCTGACGAAACTATTGAGGAAAGATGTTCCATTTGTTTGGTCTGAGAACCAACAAGCTAGCTTTGAGAAACTGAAGACTGTTCTAACTCAAGCCCCAGTACTGATTCAGCCTGAATCTGGGTAAGATTTTTCTGTCTACAGTGATGCTTCTCACTCTGGATTAGGTTGTGTTTTGATGCAAGATAGAAAGGTTGTCGCTTATGCTTCGCGTCAATTAAAGCCGCATGAGCGTAACTATCTTATTCACGATCTGGAGTTAGCTGTCGTAGTTTTTTCTTTAAAGATCTGGAGACACTACCTATACGAAGAAAAGTGTTATATTTATACTGATCATAAAAGTCTGAAATATCTGCTTACTCAGAAAGAATTGAATTTGAAACAGCGTCGCTGGTTGGAGCTTCTAAAGGACTATGATTTGGAGATAGAATATCATCCAGGAAAGGCTAATGTAGTGGCAGATGCCTTGAGCCGTAAGGCGATATCAGATCTCAGAGCCTTATTCACCAACTTGAGTTATTTGATTATAATAGTATGGTAGCAGAGTTGCAGGTTAAACCTACTTTGGCCGAGGAGATTAAGACCAAACAACTTCGGGATAGCTCATTGCTTTTCATTATTGAGCAAATTAAACAAGGATCGAGTTCAGAGTATACTGTGGATCAGGATGGTATTTTGTGTTTTCACGGTCGTTACTGCGTTCCTAAACATGATGAATTGAGACGGGTTATTCTTCAGGAGGCTCATAGTAGTCCTTATGCTATGCATCCTGGCGGGGACAAAATGTACAATAATCTCAAGGAGCGTTACTTTTGGACTGGTATGAAAAAGAATATTTCAGATTTTGTGGCGAGGTGTTTGACTTGTCAACTGGTTAAAGTAGAACACCAGCATCCATCTGGATTATTACAGTCAATTAATATTCCTGAGTGGAAATGGGAGCGCATTATGATGGACTTCGTTACTGGTCTTCCTCTGACTCCTAAAAAAGATTCTATTTGGGTGATTGTTGATCGACTCACTAAATCAGTGCACTTTATCCCTATCCGGATTAATTATTCTTTGGACAAACTGGCTAAGTTGTACATTTATGAGATCATTAGACTTCATGGTGTTCCGTTGTCTATCATATCTGATTGAGATCCGAGGTTTACTTCCAGGTTCTGGAAGGCTTTGCACGAGGCTTTGGGTACTCGTTTAAATTTCAGTACATCTTTTCATCCTCAGACTGATGGACAGTCTGAGCGAGTAATTCAGGTGTTGGAGGATATGTTACGGGGTTGTGTGATTGATTTTAGTGGTAGTTGGGAAGACTTCTTGCCATTAACTGAGTTTGCTTACAATAATAGTTACCAGGCAAGTATTCGCATGGCACCATACGAGGCTCTGTATGGACATAGATGTCGTATTCCTATATGTTGGACAGAGTTGCATGATAGAAAAACTTTGGGTCTAGACTAGGTTCGAGAGACTGAAGATACTGTCAGACTGATAAGCGAGGCATTTGATAGGCAGAAGTCATACGCAGATAAGCGACGTAAGGATATCGAGTTTGAGGTTGAAGATCAGGTTTTTCTTAAGGTATCTCCATGGAAGAAGGTATTGAGATTTGGACGTAAAGGTAAACTGAGTTCGAGATTTATTTGGCTTATCGTATTCTGAAGAAAGTCAGACCTGTTGCTTATCAACTTGAGTTGCCTCCCCAGCTCAGTCGTATTCATGATGTTTTTCATGTGTCTATGTTGAGGCGATACCGTCCAGATCCAGATCATATCATTCAAGTTGATGAGGTAGAGCTAAGACCTGATTTGTCATTTGAGGAGGAGCATGTTCAGGTTTTAGAGAGAGATGAGCGAGTTCTTCGGAATAGGCGTATTCCAATGGTCAAAGTTCAGTGGAGTAATCGTAGCCCCTCAGAAGCTACTTGGGAGACATTGGAGTCAATGGAGGTTCAATTTCCTCATCTGTTTTCATAAGGTAAATTTCGAGGACGAAATTTCTTGTAGATGGGGAGAATTGTAACAACCCGAAAATTTCAAAATAATGTTTAATTGAAATTTGAGGTTTTAATTGTGAAAATAGGTAAATTTTGGGGACTAAATTATAAGTTTTTAAAACTTGTAGCTTACTTTAGAGTTAAAGAAAATTCAGGGACCAAGCCCTGAATTTACCCAAGAAAAGTTGGTCATATTGGTTTATATATACGTGGTTTTCTATTTTGAAAACAGAAAACCACTTCCCAAAATCCTCTCTCCGAACCTCAACTTCCGACAACGATCCCGATGCCGTCCGAATTCCGATCATTGTTTTGAAACCACCATCGTGTTCGTTATCAAGTGAGGAACAATTCCCTTAAATTAATTGAGGTGAAACGCTGCAAAATGTCGTGAATTTCAAGTCAAATCCTCGACATTGTTTTAGCACAACCGCCTAGAAAATCCTAAATTCATCGCCAATCATCGCTCCGTTTACGACACCTCCCGCACCATAGTATTCCTTGTGCCGTTCCGAGTCTGCCGGTGTCATCCTCGGTCTCTGTCGACGGCGGCGCGTGGGGAGGTGAAGCGGTCAAAGTTTTCGATTTGATGAAATCAAGCTCTCCGCCGTTCAAAAATTTGAACCGATCTTTGTAAGTATCTCGAAATTGCTCAAAATAATTTTTAGAAATTTTTCCGTGAATTTTACGCAGCCAGAACAACCCTCACGCACCGCCATTACGCGTAGGGAACGCTAAAATAACCGGTTTAACCGGTTTTTCAAAGGGTTGACTAGATTGACCGGTTTTGACCCGACCCATTGACCCGACCCGACCGTTGACCGGGTGATATTTTGGGAATTAATTCGAAATGGGTGATATTCTGGGAATTTAATTCGAAAAGGTACTATTTTGGGAATTTAATTCGAAAAGGTGCTATTTTGGTAATTATTTTAAAAAGGGTGCTATTTCTGTAAAATGGTTGACAGTTTGTTGACCTCCTTTGACCAGAACTTTGACCAGGTTTGGTCGGGCATTAAACGACCTTTGATTTTAACTGAGTATACCTATCCTGACATTTTACGACGTTCTAAATCCGAATCTGAAGTCCGTTTCACCAAATTCGAACCTCAAAGTCTCCAAATTGTCAGTCAAACCCTTTGACTTTGATTTTGACCAAGAATTTAAATATCCAAAATGTCATACTTTATGTTTTTCGACGTCCTGAATCTGATTCCGAAGTTCGTTTTGTCAAATTCTGACCCGAAATTCCCGAATCGAGCTTGTAAACCTAAAAGGCTTAATATTTTAATATTTTGATTATTTATTTGAGATTTGGTTAAGGAATTGATTCAATAAAAATATTTTATGAAGGTACTCGTGTTTCACTTGAGCAAGGATCAGTTAGGTCCGGTGTTGTACGTTCGTTAGATCAGCCTGAACCGCATACTACGAGAGTTACCCGTAGGTTTCCGTATATTATTTAAATAATATTTATATTATTTATATTAGGATTCCAATATGGATTTTTCCGATTTGTAGGATCTAGCACTGCAGCAGAGCGTGATCGACAAACCCAGTAATAGGCTTCCCTATCTGATTTCGCAGACTGTTACAGGTGTGTTTACTGACAGTGTTATCTTACTGTTTTAAACTATCATATAAATGGTTTCAAATTTATGATGATGTTGAATATTATTACAACATGATACTTGTTTTATGAATACTGGTTACAGACACCTGATTTACCGGATATTACTGATCTGACGTATGGTTTATGTAATTTCTGCATATGATTTCTAAGCATGAACCATTTTCATGTTTTAATGGATTAATATTTATTTCACCTAAATACATACATTCTTATTTTTGTCACTGGGATAATATTGAGGGAAGTATTTCAGGCTCCTTTGCTGTGTGCTCAGGGTAAGTCCTTACTGGTGTGCAGGTGGGTGTATGGTTCTGGGGAACCTACACATTATAGTGATTGAAGTGACTGGATGGGGAAGTTATTACTGCAGGCTCCTTTGCTGTGTGCTTAGGGTAAGTCCTTACTGGTGTGCAGGTGGGTGTATGGTACTGGGGAACCTACACATTGTAGTTATGGAAGTGACTGGATGGAGACGTTATTACTGCAGGCTCCTCAGCTTCGTGCTTAGGGTAAGTCCTTACTGGTGTGCAGGTGGGTGTATGTTTCGGGGAAATATATAAAAGATAGAAACCAGAATGATTGAATGGAAATAATGTTCATATTTTAAAATATGTTTGATAACCGATTTTATTGGAATAATTTATTCGTATGTTTTTATGCACTGTTTGGAGCACACTGGACTTTTTAGCTCATTCTATAGTTTTTAAAGGATGAACATCTGCTGCAAAAATAAATTTTGATTGTTTAATCAAATAATTTTACAAATCCTATTTATATCTATATATATACACACACATATTTATTTTAAATAATTTAAGGTAATCTCATAATTTCACTATTTTTTATTATTGAAGTTAATTTATTTTTATATCAGAATATAATAATTTAAATTCTAATAAAATATTCATAATATGAATTATGTGATATGTTACATGTTACTACATTAATTTATTTATAATGGGCCTTACAAATTATAATTTTCTTTATAAATTTAGAATAAATACAAGGTACGTTCATATTCTTGAGTGTACGGTGTTTGAACTCGAAATTTTAATGAATAACAATAAATCATTTAACCATTGAGGTCGTTTGTTTCGACCTTTACAAATTAGAGTTTAATAGACTAAACACTAACTACAATAAATGAAAAATGAATATATATTAGACCTGTAAATAGGAGTGACCAAAACTTGTCTAGACTCAAAAAAATCATTTTTTTCATTTTTGAGTTATTTAAGTCGAGTAGTTCAATTCAACTTGAATTATAAATTTGGTTTTTGAGTTCGAGTTGAGTTGAAATTTCAAAATTAAGAGTAACTCGAAAGACCGAAAATTTGGATGAGTATTTTGACAGATTTACAAGTTGGTCTATGATTTCCTGTTCCTTCAATTTCTCCTTCATTTTAAGTCAAAAGTTTACCAAATTTGAACCACATGTTCATAAATCATTGAAGAATACATATGTACTTTCGGTTCCACTTTTTGATTTTTTAATTTAGTCCATCAATTTTGTATGATTTTTCACATTTCTTTCAATTCATCCTTCATTTTAAGTACATTTTTTACCAAATTTAAATCACATGCTCCCTTATCACTATAAATACCTATGTAACTTCAATTCCTTTTTTTACTAAAAATGTAGTATCTCTTTTTAATTTAATCCTTTGCATTTTACTCAATTTAGCCTTTTGACTACAATTGTTTACAAATTCGTTCTTAACATCAATTCTTTGACTCCTTTATACTCTCATCAATCTTTTATCCTCAAAATGCCTTCTTTAAAATATAATATTGAAAATATAATATTGTAAATATATTTTATAATTTTATATTGTTTATGATATGCTAAATAATATTATAATGTGAAAAGAATATGAAGAAATATAAATATATATATATAGTTAGAGAAAGTTGAAAAATTAGAATAAATTTGTACTATAATACTATAAATAATTACAATTAAATTTTATAGAAACTCGAATAACTCGACTCGACTCGAATTTCTTAAATTCGACTTAGAAAAATTTCAAGTTAAGTTGGAGTCATAAAATATGACTCTTCAACTTAAATAACTCGATTTTTTAACTCGACTCGACTCAATCGAATGCTCACTCCTACCCGTAAATAGATATGGTTTAGGTTAATTTTGATCTAAAAGATTATGTCGAATTGTAACATCCCAATCATCGGGTCAGTGGCTAAAATGTAAGAATTTTAAACTCAGTAGTTGAATTAGAATAATTTGATAAATTCAAGGATTTATGGTGAAATTTATGTGTAGGGCTTGTTGGAAATTTTGGTTTAGTGGAGAGGGCAATATGGTCTTTTCTTATTAAAAGATAATTATCTCCTTTATTTAAGGGATAAACACGTGGATGGGAGTTATAGAAGTCTTTCTTTCTTTCTTCTTCTTCTTGTTATGCACCTCTCCACTCCCAAAGGTAAGATTCTGAAAATAGTTGTTTTTCTTAAATTTTGGGGTTAGTTTTTTAGCTTAAGTGCTATATAAGCTTAAGGAAAGCTTGTATAGTAGTAGAACAACAAGAGAAGTAAATTAGAGATGAAATTATAAAATGGGTTTAGAAATGAAATATTGATATGGAGTAGCTTTTGAAGTTTTAATGAGATATTTGACTTGTGAATAATCTAACTTAAGAGTTAGGATTGATAGAAATGATTAAGAATAAGTTTGAAATTTTGGTATGATTTTGAGATTCAAGTGTTCAAATGGGATTTTGGATAATTAGGAGTAGTAAAGGAAGTCAAGTTAGTGTTGATGTATAAGGGTGAGTTTAAAGGTGTAATGTGGGATAAAAATAAGAGATTTAGGAAGATTTTGGGTGATTTTCGAAGTGAAAATAGTCATTATGGGCTTCGAGTATCGGTACCGTTAGAACAGTACCGATATTTCAAGGGTTAAATTTGTGTATTTCTTAAGGGTAGTATCGATACCAGTTGAAGAGGTATCGATACTGAGCTGGTAGTATTAATACCAGGGGGATGGTATCGATACCATTTTTAAGATGCAATTCCATAATGCCAGAACGATATCGGTACCTTGAGGAGGTATCGATACCCTTGAAGAGTAGTACCGGTACTGTAGAGATAGTACCGATACTTCTAGGCATAAACAAAAAGCTAGGGTTCTTTCATCATAAGTTATTCTAATTGGATATACATGATTCAAAGAACGATATTGATTCTCGATTATTTTGTGTAGTGATTGAACGTAATCAAGTTTCGGTTAGCTCGACATATTAAGTACCGATTCGAAAGGGTTAAGGATTTTGCTTAGAACTTCAGTGAGGCAAAGGTAAGTGCAACTTCTCAGTTTTGTAACAGAATTGAGGAAGGCTTGTGATAAGCCAACCTCAGTGTTTTCGATCGAAAACAATATAATTTCTTTTATGTTATATTGCAATGTTTTATTCAATTTATATTATATAAGCTATGATTTATGATTATATGATTATGTAAATGTGAACTTTGAACAAGTGTATGTGAAAAGACTCTATGTGAAAGTAACTATGTAAATAAGAGACACTTCGAATAATGATTGAACATAATTATGTGATTAATAGCCAAAAGTATATGTATGAGGATTAGAGGTATAGCTGGTATACCAAGAGTAGAGGCTTTATGTGGTCCTTCGGGATAAATATGTGGTACTTTGGTGAAAACTTATATGGCACTTCGGTGCAAACCTATGTGGTCCTTCGGGATAAATATGTGGCATTTCGGTGCAAATTACAAGCTGTGGTGACAACATTAGTGCACAACCTCAATGTACTCAAATACCTAGAGTTCTCAGTAGTATACATTGGGTATATGAATAAAACTATACAAAGTGAATAATATACATAATTATACCTTTTTTATATGGAAAATAATGAGAGTTCTTTATAAAATGTTTTGATAAAAACATATAAGATTTCGTTTACTAACTTAACACTCAAGTATTGGCCTCACTAAGTCATTGACTTAGTGTGTGTTTTTCTCACACGTAGGTTTGAAGAAAGCGAAGACTGATTGGTTGAGGAATAGCATACCATTTGAAGATCATATCAGGACAAATAAATGTAGGTTTTTGATCATTTTGTAAATTGTTAGCATGTATTATACGTTTAATTTGAAATGCTCTGATCGATTTTGTAAACTCATATATTTTGTATTTATGGAAACTAACAAAGTCTTTATGTAAATATGAATGTGAAATGTTTATTTATATAAGTTAAGGTTTATACCTTTTATTTTGATCAAAAAATTTAAATGGTTATTATTTGCTAATTACATATGTTTTTAAAAGTCAATGTGACACCTCATATTCGTATCCGGGTTAGATACGGGTTATGGGTGTTATATTTAATGGTATCAGAGCCAAGTTTAATTAGTTTAAAGTTCAAAATAAAGTCATTTTTATTTTTAAAAGGGGTACATGCCAACTTTTAATAAATGTTTTCTGATCTGATAAGGTGATTAGTATGCTATCATTGCTAATATATTTAGTAAATTGATCTTAATAGATGTCGAACTTTGAGGGCTCCCGAAGTGAAGCAGGAGATAGAATGGAGGAGAGTAATAACTAACCTACTTCGAGCAGGCATGGTGAGGACCATGAACAATCGGGAGTGTCTGTGCAAGATCAGGGGACCTTCTTCTAGACATTGGACGTGATTCAGACGCGTTTCCAATCGTCTGCTCCCTCTACCTCTAAGATTAATGTCCCTAAGAATCTGAGAAGTATTGGGGCACCAGAATTTATGGGAGAAGCTAAAGAAGGTCCAGTTGCTGTCGATTTGTGGCTCAATGACATGAACATTATGCTAGAGAATCTTTATTTTTTTGAAATGGAGAAATTAGATGGTGTAGTTTCTTTATTGCGGGGTCAAGCTAGAATTTGGTGGTCGAATATGATGATGCGAGTTTCAAGGGTTCAGGTACCCTTATTTCTTGAGGAGTTTAAGAACAAAGATATAGGGGATCAGTTCATCCGGCAGATGAAGTAGAAATTTATGAGTTTAAAACAAGGGAATCGCATAGTGTATGAGTTCAAGTGCAAATTTAACAAGTTGAGTCGATCGCTGCAGAGTTAGTCCCTACAGAGAATGACTCATGTGATTGGTTTGTAGAGGGTTTACAACCCAGATTGAAAGAGTTATTATTGGCACTTAACCTCTCTTCTTTTCAAGAGGTTGTGAATAGAGCTAAAGCTCTGGAGCAAGCTCAAAATGAGAGGTTTGTGGAGCAAAGATCACAGTGGAATAAGAGAGCCAGTGCTTCGTCCGGTTCTTCCCAACCAAAAAAGAGTAGAGGTTCGAGTTTTTAACCTCAGTCTAGAGTAGAATCTGTAGCATCCTCATGTAGAGGATCAAATCCGGGAAGAGCAAGATAAACTTATTCAGTAGAATCTAGAGGGGACAACCCGAAACAATGTCAGCATTGTGGGAAAAATCATAATGGTGTTTGCCGAAGGGTCTCCGGAGCTTGTTTTAAGTGTGGATAGGCATGACACTTTATTCGAGATCGTCCATTGATGAAGGGAGAGCATGCTCAAACATAGAGATCTACGGCTACACCTATGAGAGGAAGAGGTAGAGGTAGAAGAAGAAATCAATCTGAGTCGACTGTTCAACCTGAAGTACGCTCTACAGGTCGGGTATACAATCTTAAAACCAGTGAAAATTATAATGATCCTGAAATCATTATAGGTACTTTTTCAGATAGCTTGTAAATCTGTTTTAGTTTTGATTGATCCGATATCAAATTATTCATATGTTAGTAATAAACTGGTTAAAGACTTGAGTATTCTGTTAGAGCCTATTTGTAGTAAGGTGATTGTGACTAATCCATTAGGACATAGTGCTCAGGTGAGATAAATCTGTCGAGGGTGTCCCATATGGATTCAGGGAATTGAATTCCCTATTAATCTAATGGAATTACCTTTTGACGAGTTTGAGGTTATTCTAGGAATAGATTGGTTGTACCATTTTCATGCCAACGTGGATTGTCTACTTAAGCGGACGATGTTAACAAGTCTAGATAGATTGGAGGTTAGTGTGGTCAGTGAAAGAATAAATCCCTTAGCTAATATGATATCGTTGATGTCAATTGAAAGTTATTGTTGTAAGGATGTCCAACGTATATTGCTAATGTAATCAATACGAGAGCAAAAAAAAGAAACTTAAAGATATCCCTACATCCAGAGAGTTTCTAGAAGTATTTCCGGATGAATTACCTGGGTTACCTCCAAATAGGGAGGTGGAGTTTCAAATTAAAGTGATGTCGGAATCAACATCGATTTCAATAGCTCCTTACAGGATAGACCCAAAGGAGTTGAAAAAGTTAAAAATTTAGTTACAAGAACTTTTAGATAAAGGATTTATTAGACCTAGTGTGTCACCTTGGGGTGCTCCAGTGTTATTCGTAAAGAAGAAAGATGGTATGATGCGTCTGTAACATCCTCAATACCGGGTTAGTGACTAAATTGTAAAGTTTCAGAATTTGGTGATTTAATTAGAAGTAATTAAATAGTTTAAGGGCTTATATGTGAAATACTGTGTAGGATTGAATTGAAAAGAAGGTGGAATAGAAGGATAAAATGGTCATTTACGAGGGAAATAATTAAGTTATGGTTATATATTAACCACGTGGAAGTGAAGGAAAATAAGCAAGCTTCTAGAGTTCTATTCTTCTCCTTTCTTCTTCACGCGTAGAAGTCAAGAGAAAAGGTGAGTTCATGGTTAGTTAATTTCTTGATGAATTCAAGGTTGGTTTATGATCATTAGATGATAACTAAGCTTAAGGAAAGCTTAAGTTATCTTAAAATCAAAAGATGACAGAGTTAGGAGAGATTAAAGATTTGAAGTTCTTGAGTGAAATCTTGAAATAAAGTTCATAATTAGAATTGAAAGATGGATTTGACTTGTCATCAACCTAATTAAGGAATATGAATAGTTAAAAGTGGATTTAAAGCATGTTAAAAATTTGAGTATGATTCTTGAATTCTATGTAGGGAAGTGGATTTTGAAGTTAAAGATGTATTGAATGAGTATAAAGTAATTTAAGCATGTGTAGGTAATTAGTTATATGTGAGGGGATGAAATATGCAATTTTTGATAAGTTGAGTAATTTACGTGCTCCAAATATGAATTATGGGCTATGGTATATCAGTACACATTCAATATGTACCGATACATCAAGAGTAAAATGCAGAAAATATTCAAAGTGTACCAATACATAGGAAGTGTATCGATACACCCCTTGTAACGAAAAACATCGAATGTAATTTGTGTATCGATACACACGTTAAGGGATGTACCGATACACTACAGAATGTACCGATACCTACCTTAAATAAAAGATGAAAGTAGCCTTTCTTTTAGTTTAAGGAATGAACGATTACAATATATTAATTAGAATATTGATATGGATCCATGTATTATTGTGTATATATAGAACGTAATTCCGTTCTGGAACAATCGAAGAATTAGGATTGAATCAACGCAAGCAAGGCCAAGGTGCGTGCATAATATATGTATAATTTAATGGAAAAAAAACTTGTGATAAGTATATTTTCGAGATAAATTTTATAGTATAATAGTATGAACATGAATACATTATAGTCTTTATTAAATGTGCATAAGTCATATATGTTTACATATGATTCACTACATGTTATATGACTCATATGAATGTATTCAAACACTTGTGTTATAGAATATGAGATGGATGATTATATGCATATGTGAAATGTGAAAAAAGAAAAGATATATGTGATTACAAGGGAAATGATACAAGTACATGTTTATATGATGTATAATCTTAATGCCCATGTTATGTAATATGAGAGCTCTAGGTTCTTCGGGACAAATCTAATATGCCACTCAGTGGGACTTATACGAGCTGTGGTATAAATCATATGAAAAATGTGTATTGCCTTATATGTTATAGTATTAATATTATTTAAAATGAATCATATGAAATGATATGGAATTTTGAATATTATGTTGCATGTTCATATTCATAATAGATGCATGATTATGAGTTTATGCCTCACTAAGTCTATGACTTAGCGTGTAAGTGGTTTAAACGTAGGTACAGAAAAGAAAGAAGACCAGTCTTAGGAACAGCAGAGCTGTATATCACAACTTGAAGATCAGATCAGAAGCCTCTTGCATAATATGTTTGTTTATGTAATATATGTGTTGGCATGTAAATAGAGTCGTATAGTACGTAAGCTCTGATCAAGTTTGTAATGTTTTGAACTTAACGATGTAAATATAGTTTTGGTGTTAATAAAAGTTTAAATTTACTATGGTTTTTATAAATGTACGAGTTTTGAAAAGTTAATATGACACATTGGATTCGTATCTGGGTCAGGTACGGGTTGGGGTGTTACATTTAATGGTATCAGAGCTACGATTTAGTCGATTCTCGACATAAACCGAAGTCTAGATTGTCTTAAAAAGTGTACATTCCAACATAGTAGTAAGAACTTCTGATCTGATAAGAGTAATGAGTATGTTGTTTAGCTAATAGAGACATTTGGTTATATCTTATTAGATGTCCGGATAAGATAGCTCCCGAATTGAAGAAGGAGATGAGAGGCTAGCCGAAAGTAGTAATTCACCTACCCTGGCCAGGCAAGGTGAAGAACAGGCACCTTCTAGAGTGCATGTACAAGACCAAGATGTCTTCTTTAGGACGTTGGATATAATCTTAACGCGTTTCCAAACTCCTGACTCCTCAACACAGATGATGAATGTTGCAAATGAGCTGAAGGGATTAGGAGCTCCTGAGTTTAAAGGTGAATCAGAGGATCATGTTGCTGTAGACCTTTGGCTTAACATGTCAAAATTATGTTAGAATGACTCCACTATTTTAATGTAGAGAAATTAGATGGAGTGGTCTCCTTGCTTCGTGGGTAAGAGAGAATTTGGTGGACAAATGTAACTTTGAGGATGACTAGTGATCAGGTGACATGGTCTCTGGTCCTTAAAGAGTTTAGGCACAAATATATAGGAGATCAATTTATCAAGAAAATGAAGCAAAAATTCCTGAATTTTAAGCAAATGATCCGATCGGTGTATGAATATAGGTGTGAGTTTAACAAATTGAGTCATTTTGCGGCTGAGTTGGTGCCTACAGAGAGGGATGCCTGCGAATGGTTCGTGGAGGGCTTACGCCCAAGGTTGAACGATATGCTAATTGTACTGAATCTGTCCTCATTCTAAGAAGTACTAAACCGTGCCAAAGCTCTAGAGAAAACTCAGAGTGAACGGTTTGGGGAGCAGAGAGCTCAACCATCTAAAAGAACTAGAGCTTCATCAAGTTCTGTACTACCTAAGAGAGGTAGAGATTCCAGCTTTCGATATCAAGCAAGATCTGAATCTGTGGCATCCTCTGTTAGAGGATCAAATCAGGCAAGAGCTAGACAAACTCAATCTGTAGGATCTGATGATGGGTGAGCACAACAGAGTCAAGTTAGACAATGTCAAATTTGTGGAAAAAATTATAGTGGGATATGCAGAGTTAAAACAGGAGCTTGTTTTCGCGATGTGGGGAAACAAGATATTTCATGAGAGACTATCCCTTAAGGGCTGAAGAGTCTGTTCCACCGGAGAGATCTGCTTCAATGTCCCAGAGGGGACGAGGTAGAGGAAGAGGCAGAAGTCAACCTGAATCCTCTACTCAGCAGGGAGCTCGCTCCACTGCTCGAGTATATAACCTCAAAACCAATTAAGATCGAGATAATCCAAGATAATAGCAGATACATTTCTACTATTTGATAAACGTGTTATGGTTTTGATTGACCCGTGGTCTACATATTCATACATTAGTAGTAAGTTAGTGAGAGATTTGAACATTTCGTTAGAAACTACTAACAATGAGGTGATAGTAATGAATCCATTAAGGCATAGTGCTCTTGTGAATTTGGTATGTCGGGGGTGTCCATATAGGTTCAGGGAATTGAATTCACTACCAATCTGATGGAATTACCCTTTGAAGAATTTGAAGTGATACTGGGAATGGACTGGTTATACCACTATCATGCAAATGTTTATTGTAGATTGAAGAGGGTAACGTGAATCAGTTCAAATAGATTGGAAGTGGTCGTGTTCAGTGAAAGATGGAATCCATTGGCAAATATCATCTCAGTGATGTCAAAAAAGAAGCTATTGTTACAGGGATGTCAGGATTTTATGGCTAATGTACTAGATACTAGAACCATGAAGAAAGGGTTAGAAGAAATTCTTATAGTCAATGAGTTTCCTGATATTTTTCTAGCAGAGTTATCGGGGTTACCTCCAGTTGGAGAAGTGGAATTTTAGATTGAAACAATTCCATGAACTGCACCTATTATTATGACACCATACAGAATGGCTCCAAAAGAGTTGCAAGAATTAAAGATACAGTTATAGGAGTTGTTGGACAAAGGATTCATAAGACCGAGTGTTTCGCCATGGGGAGCTCCAGTATTATTTGTTAAAAAGAAGGATGGGTCAATGTGTCTCTACACCGACTATAGGCAACTCAATAAAGTAACCATTGAGAATAAGTATCATCTCCCTAGGATCGATGATTTATTTGACCAGTTGAGAGGAGCTTCTGTTTTCTCTAAGATTGATTTGCGATCTAGATATTATCAGATGAAAGTTAAGGAAAAAGATATTCCAAATACCACATTTAGAACGAGGTATGGTCAATATGAATTTATTGTGATGCCTTTTGGAGTTACAAATGGATCGGCTGCCTTTATGGATTTAATAAATAGAATATTTCAACCGTATCTACACCAATTTATTGTAGTTTTCATTGATGACATATTGGTGTATTAAAAGACGAAAGAAGATCATATTGTACACTTGAGAACAGTGTTATAGATTCTACGAGAAAAGAAGTTATATGCCAAGCTATCCAAATGTGAATTCTGGTTGAATGAAGTAATATTTCTCGATATGTGATTTCTACGGACGGAATTAGAGTAGATCCTCAAAAAGTAAAAGCTATTCTTAAATGGGAGGTTCCCAAGAATGTGTCGAAAGTTCAAAGCTTTCTGGGACTTGCTGGTTATTATCGAAGGTTCGTTAAGAACTTTTTGATGATCGCTTTACCCTTTACTAAGTTAATGAGAAAGGGTGTAACATTTGTGTGGACTCCTTAATGTCAAGAAAGTTTTAACATGTTGAAAAAGATTTTGACAGAAGCTCCAGTACTAGTTCAATCGGAGTCTGGTAAAAACTATATGGTGTATGGTGATGTGTCCTATAATAGCTTAGGATGTGTATTATTGTAAGAGGGTAAAGTGGTTGCGTATACATCAAGGCAGTTAAAACCGTATGAGAAGAATTATCCTACGCATGATCTGGAGATGGCTGCAGTGGTGTTCGCTCTTAAAATATGGCGTCACTACTTGTATGGTGAACGATGTTACTTGTATACAGATTATAAGAGCCTGAAGTATCTAATGACTCAGAAGAAGTTAAATTTAAGGCAAAGAAGATGGGTGGAATTTCTAAAAGAATATGATGTAGTAATTGACTTCCATCATGGAAAAGCAAATGTAGTGGCAGATGCTTTAAGCTGGAAGACGTTTGCAGCCTTACGAGCTTTGGATTCTAGGTTGTCATTGAATGATGATGGTGCTTTATGTACGGAATTATCAATTCGACCATCATGGATAAATAGGGGAATTGCAAGCTAGAGATGAGAAGTGTACAAAAAGGTTACGACAAGTACATAATGGAGAGGTTACTGATTATGAGATTAAATCGGATGAGAATCTATACTTTTGAGGGAGATTAGTAATTCTAGATAATGATGAAGTGAAGAATGATTTGTTAACAGAAGCTCACTATAGTCCTTTGATGATGCACCCAGGAGGAAACAAAATGTATATGGATCTCAAGAGTCGTTATTGGTGGCCAGGAATGAAAAGAAATATTACGGAATTTGTGTCCAAATGTTTGACTTGTCAACAAGTCAAAGCTGAGCATCAGGTTCCGTCAGGATTATTGTAACCCATGTCGATTCCACAATAGAAGTAGGAGAATGTAACAATGGATTTTGTAACGGGGTTACCTTTGACTCAGAATAAAATAGATACAATCTGGGTGGTCGTAGATAGATTGACTAAGTCATCCCATTTCATTCTGGAGCGAACTGATTTATCCATGGATAAATATGTCGAATTGTATATCAGAGAAATTATCAGATTACACGGTATACCAATTTCCATTGTCTCGGATAGAGATCCTAGATTTACGTCGAGATTTTGGAAGTCTTTACAGGGAGCATTGAGGACTCGATTGAATTTTAGCACAACATTTCATCCTCAGAATGATGTACAATCTGAGCGGACTATTCAAATCCTAGAGGACATGCTAAGAACTTGTGTAAAAGAATTCAAGGGATTGTGGGAAAGATATTTGCCACTTGCCTAATTTGCGTACAATAATAGTTATCAATCAAGCATCAAAATGGCTCCCTATGAAGCTCTTTATGGAAGAAGATTTCGTACGCCCTTGAATTGGTTTGAGCTTAAAGATAGAGAAATTCTCGGTCCTGAGTTGATTCAAGAAGTGGAAGAAAATGTCCAAGTGATTCAAAGTAACCTCAAAGCAGCAACTGATAGACAGAAATCTTATGCAGATATAAAGAGAAAAAAGATAGAATATCAAATTGGAGACAGAGTGTTTCTCAAAGTATCTTCTTAGAGGAAGGTTTTGAGATTTGGACGTAAGGGAAAGCTTAGTCCCATGTTTATTGGACCTTATGAGATCATTAAGAGAGTTGGACCCGTGGCATATAAATTAGCTTTGCCACATGAAATGGAAAAGATACACAATGTCTTCCATGTCTCAATGCTTCGGAAGTATCGATCTAATTCCTCCCATATTATGACTCCAGAAGAGATCGAGGTTTAACCTGATTTGACGTATGAGGAAGAACCGATCCAAATCTTAGCTCATGAGATTAAGCAATTAAGGAAAAAGACTATTCCATTGGTTAAAGTCTTGTGGAGGAATCACAAGGTAGAGGAAGCAACGTGGGAGCTTGAAGAGGACATGAAGAATCAGTACCCCCATCTCTTTGCACAATGAAAATTCGAGGATGAATTTTCTCAAGGGGGAGATTTGTAACATCCTCAATACCGGGTTAGTGACTAAATTGTAAAGTTTCAGAATTTGGTGATTTAATTAAAAGTAATTAAATAGTTCAAGAACTTATATGGGAAATATTATGTAGGATTGAATTGAAAAGAAGGAGGAATAGAAGGATAAAATGGTCCTTTGCAAGGGAAATAATTAAGTTATGGTTATATATTAACCACGTGGAAGTGAAGGAAAATAAGCAAGCTTCCAGAGTTCTCTTATTCTCATTTCTTCTTCACGCGTAGAAGTCAATAGCAAAGGTGAGTTCATGGTTAGTTAATTTCTTGATGAATTTAAGGTTGATTTATGATTATTAGACGATAACTAAGCTTAAGGAAATCTTAAGTTATCTTAAAATCAAAAGATGACAGAGTTAGGAGAGATTAAAGATTTGAAGTTCTTGAGTGAAATCTTGAAATAGAGTTCATAATTAGAATTGGAAGTTGGATTTGACTTGTCATCAACCTAATTAAGGAATATGAAGTGTTAAAAGTGGATTTAGAACATGTTAAAAATTTGAGTATGATTCTTGAATTTTATGTAGGGAAGTGGATTTTGAAGTTAAGGATATATTGAATGAGTATAAAGTGAGTTAAGCATGTGTAGATGAATTAGTTATATGTGAGGGGATGAAATATGTAGTTTTTGAGTTAAGTTGAGTAATTTACGTGCTTCAAATTTGAATTCTGGGCTATGGTGTATCGGTACACATTCAATATGTACCAATACATCAAGAGTAAAATGCAGAAAATATTCAAAGTGTACCAATACATATGAAGTGTATCGATACACCCCTTGTAACGAAAAACATCGAATGTAATTTGTGTATCGATACATAGGTAGTGAATCGATACACACGTTAAGGGATGTACCGATACACTACAAAATGTACCGATACCTACCTTAAATAAAAGATAAAAGTAACCTTTCTTTTAGTTTAAGGAATGAACGATTAGAGTATATCAATTAGAATATTGATATGGATCCATGTATTATTGTGTAGATATATAATGTAATTCCGTTCCAGAACAATCAAAGAATTAGGATTGAATCAACACAAGCAAGGCCAAGGTGAGTGCATAATATATGTATAATTTAATGGAAAAAAAACTTGCGATAAGTCTATTTCCAAGATAAATGTTATAGTATAATAGTATGAACATGCATACATTATAATCTTTATTAAATGTGCGTAAGTCATATATGTTTACATATGATTCACTACATGTTATATGACTCATATGAATATATTCAAATACTTGTGTTATAGAATATGAGATAAATGATTATATGCATATGTGAAATGTGAAAGAAGAAAAGATATATGTGATTACAAGGGAAAAGACACAAGTACATGTTTATATAAAGTATAATCTTAATGCCCATGTTATGCAATATGAGAGCTCTAGGTATAGTTGGCATGCCAAGAGTCGAGGGTTTTATAGGTCTTTCGGGACATACTCATAGGTCCTTCGGAACATATTCATAGGTCCTTCGGGACAAATCTCAAATGCCACTCAGTGGAACTTATATGAGTTGTGGTGACAGTAGATGTGCACAACCTCTATGTACTCGAATACCTTAAGTTCTTAGTATATACATGGGCCTATAAATCATATGAAAAGTGTGTATTGCCTTATATGTTATAGTATTAATATTGTTTAAAATGAATCATATGAAATGATATGGAATTCTGATCATTATGTTGCATGTTCATATTCATAAGAGATACATGATTATGAGTTTATGCCTCACTAAGTCTATAACTTAGCGTGTAAGTGGTTTACACGTAGGTACAGAAAAGCAAGAAGACCAGTCTTAGAAGCAGCAGAGCAGCATATCACAACTTGAAGATTAGATCAGAAGCCTCTTGCACAGTATGTCTGTTTATGTAATCTATGTGTTGGCATGTAAATAGAGTCATATAGTACGTAAGCTCTGATCAAGTTTGTAATGTTTTGAACTTAACGATGTAAATATAGTTTTGGTGTTAATAAAATTTTAAATTTACTATGGTTTTTATAAATGTACGAGCTTTGAAAAGTCAATGTGACACGTTAGAGTCATATCCAGGTCGAGTACGAGTTGGGGGTGTTACAGCGTCTTTGTATCGATTATTGTTAGCTTAACTAGGTGACCATAAAGAACAAGTATACTCTTCCAAGGATCGACAATTTATTTGATCAACTCAAGGGAGCTACAGTGTTTTCAAATATCGACTTGCGTTCAGGGTATCATTAGTTGAAGATTCAAGAAAAAGATGTTCCAAAAATGGCGTTTAGGACTCGGTATGGTCATTACGAATTTGTAGTAATGTCATTCAGGTTAACTAACGCACCTGCAGCGTTTATGGATATGATGAATTGAGTTTTCCAATCGTATCTTGATCAATTTGTGGTCGTCTTTATTGATGACATCTTGGTGTATTCAAAGTCTGAGAAAGAGCATGATGTTCATCTTCGTGTAGTTCTCCAAATGTTGCAAGATAAGTGGCTTTATGCAAAATTTTCTAAGTGTGAATTCTGGCAAACGAAAGTGGCATTCCTTAGACATGTGGTATATATTGAAGGAATTCATGTAGATCCTCATAAACTTAAAGTTGTGGTAGAATGGGAGATCCCAAAGAATGTGTCAGAAGTTTGAAGTTTATTGGGTCTCGCAGGATACTATCGAAGTATCACCTTGGAAGAAAGTACTTCGCTTTGGGCGTAAAGGAAAACTGAGTCCTAGGTTCATTAGACCTTATGAAGTTCTGAAAAGAGTTAGACCAGTGTTCTATCAATTAGCGTTGCCACCAGAGATGAAAAAGATCCACAATGTCTTCCACGTATCTATGCTTCGGCGGTATCAATTTGATCCTGTATACATTATAACTCCAGATGTGATAGAAGTTCAATCTGATTTGACATATGAGGAAGAGTCGGTGCAGATTCTAGCTTTTGAGACCAAGCAGTTACAGAATAAGACGATTCAAAGAGTTAAGGTTCTTTAGTGGAATAATAAAGTAGAAGAAGCTATGTGGGAGCATGAAGAAGATATGAGAAAGCAATATCCCTACCTCTTTGTTTAGTGAAAATTCGAGGAAGCATTTTCTTAAGGGGGAGAATTGTAATATCCCAATCATCGGGTCAGTGGCTAAAATGTAAGAATTTTAAACTCAATGGCTGAATTAGAATAATTTGATAAATTCTAGGATTTATGGTGGAATTTATGTGTAGGGCTTGATGGAAATTTTGGTTTAGTAGAGAGGGCAATGTGGTATTTTCTTGTTAAAAGATAATTATCTCCTTTATTTAGGGGATAAATATGTGGATGGGAGTTCTGGAAGTCTTTCTTTCTTTCTTATTCTTCTTGCCGTGCACCTATCCACTCCCAAATGTATGATTCTGAAAATGGTTGTTTTCCTTAAATTATGGGGTTAGTTTTGTAGCTTAACAGCTATATAAGCTTAAGGAAAGCTTGTATAGTAGTAAAACAACAAGAGAAGTAAATTAGAGATGAAAATGTAAAATGGGTTTAGAAATGAAATTTTGATATGGAGTAGCTTTTGAAGTGCTAATGAGATATTTGACTTGTAAATGATCTAACTTAAGAGTTTGGATTGTTAGAAATGATTAAGAACATGTTTGAAATTTTGGTATGATTTTGATATTCAAGTGTTCAAACGGTATTTTGGATAATTAGGAGTAGTAAAGGAAGTCAAGTTAGTGTGGATGTATAAGAGTGAGTTTAAAGGCTTAATGTGGGATAAAAATAAGAGATTTAGGAAGATTTTGGGTGATTTTTGAAGTGAAAATAGCCATTCTAGGCTTTGAGTATTAGTACCGTTAGAACAGTACCGATACTTCAAGGGTTAAATCTGTGTATTTCTTAAGGGTAGTATCGATACCAGTTGAAGAGGGTATCAATACTGAGTTGGTAGTATCGATACCAGGGGGATGATATCGATACCATTTTTAAGATGCAATTCCAGAATGCCAGAACGGTATCGGTACCTTGAGGAGGTATCGATACCTTTGAAGGGTAGTATCGGTACTGTAGAGACAATATCGATACTTCTAGGTATGAATGAAAAGTTAGGGTTCTTTCATCATAAGTTATTCTAATTGGATATACGTGATTCGAAGAACGATATTGATTCTCGATTGTTTTGTGTAGTGATTGAACGTAATCAATTTTCGGTCAGCTCGACATATTAAGTACCAATTTGAAATGGTTAAGGATTTTGCTTAGAATTTCAGTGAGGCAATGGTGAGTGAAACTTCTTAGTTTTGTAACAGAATTGAGGAAGGCTTGCGATAAGCCAACCTCAATGTTTTCGATCGAAAACTTTGTAATTGCTTTTATGTTATATTGCAATGTTTTATTTAATTTATATTATATAAGTTATGTTTTATGATTATATGATTTTGGAAATGTGAACTTTGAACAAGTTTATGTGAAGAGACTCTATATGAAAGTAACTATGTGAATAAGAGACACTTCGAATAATGATTGAACATAATTATGTGATTAATAGCCCAAAGTATATGTATGAGTTGGCATGCCAAGAGTCGAGGGTTTTATGTTGTCCTTCGAGACAATTATGTGGTCCTTCGGGACAAATATGTGGCACTTCGATGCAAACTTATGTGGCACTTCGGTGCAAACCTATGTGATCCTTTGGGATAAATATGTGGCACTTCAGTGCAAATTACGAGCTGTGGTGACAGCATTAGTGCACAACCTCAATATACTCAAATACCTAGAGTTCTCAGTAGTATACATTGGCATATGAACAAAACTATACAAAGTGAATAATATACATAATTATACCTTTTCGATATGAAAATAATGAGAGTTCTTTATAAAATGTTTTGATAAAAACATATAAGATTTCGTTTACTAAGTTAGCACTCTAGTATTGGCCTCACTAAGTCATCGACTTAGCGTGTGTTTTTCTCACACATAGGTTTGAAGAAAGTGGAAGACTGATTGGTTGAAGATAGCATACCACTTGAAGATCAGATCAGGACAAATTAAATGTAGGTTTTTGATCATTTTGTAAATTGTTGGCATGTATTATACGTTTAATTTAAAATGCTCTGATCGATTTTGTAAACTCATATGTTTTGTATTTATGGAAACCATAAAAGTCTTTATGTAAATATGAATGTGAAATGTTTATCTTATATAAGTTAAGGTTTATACCTTTTGTTTTGATCAAAAATTTTAAATGGTTATTATTTGCTAATTACATATGTTTTGAAAATTCAATGTGACATCTGAGATTCGTATCTGGGTCGAATACGGGTTAAGGGTGTTACACGAATGATATATTATAGGCGTGAATTTTAGGTTAATATTTTTTTTGGTTAAATGAAAGAGCTAAACTAAATCACTTGAACCTTGTCCATCAGCATTGTATTCCACCTGTATAACACTGAAATCTCTGTTGGAGGGTTGGTGAATGTCACATAGCTTGTTCAAAAAAATTTCAAGTTAAGTTTGTTCTATTATCATATTGCACTCCTTACGGTATATGGTTAATTGAGACCTGCCAATCTTTCTTGAGTTCTTCCGTGATTTGTCTTTACAGCGTAAACGACTCGTCACTTTGTTGCCTCATTTGTAGTAGCGTTGACACTTCCAGGCTTGAGGATTACCTTTCTTTCTCCTACTCTCCATGCTTGTTGGAGCCCTACCAGTGCTCCCTATAGTTCGCCTTCAATCACTGTGCATATTCCAATGAATTTGGTGAATCCCACCATCCACGTCCCCGAGTTTTTACGATAATTTCCTTATATGATGCAAGGCCTTCGTTACTCATTTGCGCTCGTTGATCTTTATCCATCCCTATGGAGGCGGCGTCCACTTTGTTGTCTCATCCTTCCATCTGTACTTCGATTGTAGTATCTAGGTTCATAGTTGGTCTTGTCGAGTAACTAAAATAAAACCTATCTTTGTCAAGAAGATTGTATTTTATCAAAAAATTGATCTGATATAGAGATTGACACAAGTCTTAAATATAAATATATATATATATATATATATATATATATACCCCTCATTTAGAAAAATTGTTTGACGTACTATTAATAATATAATTTATAAAATTTACAAGCACATGTTAATTTATTTATTTTTTAATGTTGATCACAAATGTTTTTATTTTAAAGATAATAAAAAAAAATAAGATTTAAGCGTACAATGGAAATGAGATATTTATGAAGTCCTACATTTATTGTATTTATTTAGTAAATATGTAGACACCTCACAATTTTTTTTTAAAGTAATATTTGTTCAAAGATAACTCTCAATTATTTGCTATTGAACGTTCTTACAACCATTTATTATGCTCAAACCAAAGACTACTAGAAACCTCAAAAAATAATAACAACCGTGGTAGTTTGGTTCATGCGACACCTCACAATTTATATATGCTGGAATCTTGAAAATTCAAAAGGGATAGTATTTTCTTTTATATAATGTTTTTTTAATAATGAGGGTGTGACATTAAAGAAACATGAATTTCGAAAACAAAATCGATAGACAAAGAATGATATTTCCTGTAGCTAACAGAAGTACAAAACGTCTTTCTTGATTCAAAGATGATGCTTTGGAATTTCATGATCTATCTATCTCTCTATCTTTTTCCAGTTTTTTCTCTTCTCCATCAATGGCGTGATGTTGGAGTTTTTGATTCACTCAAGCTATCAAGATAAGAAATCTTCCTGCTAATCAGCATGTTCAGCTTCTGCATGTTCTTTTGATCCGGTGCCTCTGCTACTTCTTCGATATCGTTTTGATCTGTGCCCCAAGTAAGTAAATCCGACAGCGTCATCCCGTTCGTGCACTCTGATTCGTCTCTCGGGATTGCAGCATGGTTCTCTTTCGATTCAGACGGACCTCGTGCCAGGAAATCGCATTGGATGACATCTTCGATTCGGGATAGAACCGTGTGTGCCAAGCTTTCCAGTATTCTTGAATAGCTCTCTAGGACGGCCTGTCCTACATCCTGTAATGCCAAACACACACTACCAGTTCAACGCTAAGGAAGATAGGTATGAAAACGATACGAAACTCCAGATGTTCGATTCGGAATGTCGGTCTGTGATCCGAACAAGTTACCTTATTGTACTCGATTTTGCTGATGTCTAGTGAAGATTGAGGCAGTCCTGGGAACCTATGTTTGATAAGGTGTAAAATGATCTCAACTCTTTCCTCAAACAGTTCTCTTTTCTCAATGCTAACACCAGAACCCCACGATTTACTATCCTTTTGGTGCATTTTCCTCTTCCAAATCACAATAGATGCCTCGATCCTGTTCTTGAGGTCTAAAATCTTGTGATCCGATGAGAGGTCCATACTGGCGAGAAATTGATCCGGATCGAAGAATTCATCCGTGATGCTCCTATACATTGAATCACCTAAACTAGCTCTCCCATTCTAACAAACCATCAACCAAAAAAACCGAGGTGAGAATCGACCAGTGTAGACCCGAGGTTCGAGAGTTTCGTTACTTTACCTTGGGGAGGGATTCAATGTAGCTATCAGGGATGTCCATCTCTGACAGTAGTTGAGCATTGATGGTCATTGCTGCTTTAAGAACCTGAGTGACGCATTCCTTTTGAACCTGCAGATTTTTCCTCACCGCTTCCGACAAACTACCGGGAGGAACTTTAACGGTAGGCAGCCACCATTTATCATCTTTTCTCTTTCTTTCGGAGTCCGGGGCATCTTTCGACAGGTAATAGAATTCATTTTGGTCCTTGAAGGCATCCAGACAATCCTGCTCACCATTGTTAACTTCTCCTCAGATTGTCCAATCTCAAATGGAATAACACAACAAATAGAGTAAACCAGCAAAATCTACGTCCTTACAATAAGCCTTCTATCAAGTGTCTTGAGTGCAGGAATGTTCATAAGCAGATCTTTTCGTTGCTTTGTGACCATTATCTGAACAAGTCAAGAAAAAAAAAAAAACAAGATCACCAAGAGAATTAGAGTTTGTAATTACATGTCCCATTTTCGAACGTGAAGAGATACCTCCATGTCGGAACCATCCTTGTTCTTTTGGTAAGAAGGAACTAATTCAACAACATGATCAGTTATAGACAACAGCCAGTCCATTTCTTTTCTCCACCTTGCTTTCCTCTCAGGCGACATCGGCTCCAAGCGTGATTGTTCACCAAAAACAGATGCTGAAACCAATCATCAACACAAATTCCATAACCCCTTCCCCTCCGTGTAAAATACTACGAATGTTCGATATATGTCCGAAAAGAATGTCGAAAATAAGGGAAGTTGGAAAGTACCGGCAAGGTTTGTAATGGCATTTGAGAGTGCTAAAGCTGATGAAACTCCTGTCCCTCCACCTGACATGTCCTCCCCCAGGAGTAACTTAGCAAATTTTTCCTTCATCTGCTCCATATCTGAATCAAAAACCATACTTTTTCATGTACATGAATCAATCATATAAACAAAATTCGAAAGAATCACGTATGTATGTAAACTCGCCGTGTAACAACTGTTGTTCCCTGGCTCGGAAGGCAGCGACCAACTCCTCAAAGGCATCACGGTCACCATCAAGAGCTGCCTCTTCAAGCTTAGTAGTACCGATGCTGAGACTCTTGGCATGTCTGTCTTTGTTGTCCTTAGCAGCCTTGAGATTAGACTTCTTACTGTCTTGTTCTTGTTCAGCAGCCCGAACCATTGTCCAACCTCTGCTAAACAAAAACGAAGAACAATCAAACTGGAAGCTTGGAAGTAAATTTATTGGATAACAAAGGAAGTGGGTTTGTTTGAAATGAACTGTTGGATGGAGGAAGGGGGGGATTATAGTGACTCAGGGTATTCCATTAATGATTGTTCTTTTCTCAGAATTAGATAATTTCTAAATGTTGAAATGGTTTTTGAGGCTGATTTTCAAGGGAAGGGTTAAAGCTCCAGCTGAAAACAAGGGATGATTGAGGATTAATAGCAATATCCTTTCTATTCTTCATGCATAAACTTTCCTGTAATATTAACCTCCCACATGGAAGCTTTTGATTACTTTGTAATGTCCTCAAAGTATTATCCTTATTTTAAATTGGTCCCTAAACTTTTAAATATTCCAATTTTATCCGTAAACTATTACTATCATTCTAAATTAGTCTCAAACTTTTGAATATTTCAATTTCATCCCCAAACTATGACCTTTATTCTAAATTAGTCCCCAAACATTTTGAACATTCTAGTCTCATCCCAAACTATATGTATATACTAATCACATTCCATGTTAATCAAATCGTTAGGCCAAGTTATATAATTATATGTTTGAGAAAAATAAAATTTAGGTTAGACTATGGTTGAAATTGATTACATATTTGGGTGAATTTGGGGATGAAATTGGAATATACAAAAGTTTGTGAATCAATTTAGAAAGAGGGTCATAGTTTGAGGATGAAACTTGAATGTTCAAAAGTTTGAGAACTAATTTAGAATGAGAGTCACCGTTTAAGGATGAAATTGGAATATTCAAAAGTTTAAGAACTAATTTAGAATAAGAGTCATAATTTAAGGATGAAATTGGAATATTCAAAACTTTAAGGACTAATTTAAAATAAGATTATAGTTTGGAGACATATGATTCAATTAACTCATTTAATTTATATTTTTAACTAAATTTAACTATTAGTCTGGTTTTAGTTAAATTAATATGAGGAGACTCACCCACCACAATCAAGTGTGCGACGCGAGTCAATTTAAATTAATTAAGGTGAATCTTGGAACTAGAAGGACAAAAAAATGATTTTAATGAAAAATAATTAAACCATTAAATTTTTATAGAATTAATGTCACAACCTACACTATATGTACTTCATTAATAATATGATATAATATCACATCATGAAAATTCTTTAAAACTTTTTAAAAAAAATTGATACCCATAAAAATATTTATAGAATAACGTACACAAATGATACATTAATTAATCTATTTACTATTATTAATATAATTTTAATATTTCAATCAATCAAAAAAATTAAACTCTAACCATAAAATAAAATTATAATACACAAATTTCAAAATCGAAATCGATACTACGATCATCAAGAGTAAGAAACCATTCCTCCATATATATATATATATATATATCATCATTAAATTATGTTGAAATAAGGTAGTATTTATCTTTAAAAAATTAATCATTTGATATTAAACTAGATACATAATCAAGATTAAATATTTGTGAAAGTCGAAATATTTTTTTTTAAATATAATGACTTGTTAAATATTTAAACTCAAAATTCATAAGACAATGCTTATTTGTCTAATATTTAAACTTATAATGATCTAAATTGTTATTAGACTAAAAAAATCTGAGAACATATGATAATCCATATTTAGTTCGGTCCATGCTTAATTAAATATTTAACAAATTCTTTTATTTTTTAATTTGAATATTTATTTTTACATAAACCAAAATAATAGTTGATCAAAATTTATCAAATATATAATTTTTTCCTTGGGCCCTAAGGGAGCTCCGTCTTGCATTAAACGATCATATACTCCTATACATGTAATATTTAAACTCAAGATCTCAAGAAATAACAACAATCCCTTAACCATTGACGCCGCTTGATTTGCTATAACAATTTAATCAATTAAATGATTGTTTTATAATAATTTTGTAACATTTTAAAGTTTTAATAATCATTTTAAAAATATTATTTTAACGTATATTAGTGTTCATTTGTGAATTTTATCTTAAAATATAAAGCTTAATCGAGTTAGTCATTTCCTCGATGACCATTTTTCGATGAAGAGCCACTATAATCAGAATCGACGGGAGCTGAATCGAGTTCGTCATTTTGTCTGGTTTATTATTGATTTCATCGCCTAGGTGTATTTTTGTAGGTAGTTGTTCGGGCGTAAATGACCGTAGAGTGGAGGCGTGCTCGGAGATAGGCTCAGTCGACAGCAACGATGGCCAAAGCAATAGTCAACATGGATATAGAACTGAAATTAAGGTTTTCGAAGTTTTTGAGATTTTTTAATATTTCTGAAAATTTTGAGTTTCCTTAATAAAATTATTTTTAATTTTTAATTTTTTTTTCAAAATTATTATAATGTAACACATAATATTTAACAAAAATTTTCAACAATGATTATAACTCGATATTTAAAATAATAATATTTGTAATATTAGTTATACACTATTTTTAAAAAAATAATATAGTTTAACTACTTATTTTTATATTAAGTATTAAAAATATATATAATGAAAATGCATGGCTTGTGGCCATTTGGTGGGTTCTTCCTAATCTTCATTCCTCAATTTCTCCACCCGTAACGTTGGTTTGGTTCCATTTCTACTACTCGCATCAGTCCTCTCTCTCTCTCTCTCTCTCTTTCTCTCTCTCACTCTTCAATTCGAATATGGAATCTATTGGAGTCCTAATGGCTTGCCCCATGAACCCTTACCTGGAACAAGAACTCGACAAGCGTTTCACCCTCCACAGGTTCTGGAAGGTCCCTGAGAAATCCACATTTCTTTCTACTCACAGTAACTCAATCCGGGCTGTCGTCGGAAATGCCTTCGCCGGCGCCGATGCCCAGCTGATCGAGGCCTTGCCCAAGCTGGAAATTGTTGCCAGCTTTAGTGTGGGGCTTGATAAGATAGATCTGGCCAAGTGTAAAGAAAAGGGTATCCGAGTTACCAACACCCCTGACGTTTTGACCGAGGATGTGGCGGATTTGGCCATTGGTTTGATCTTGGCGGTGTTGAGGAATCTTTGTGAGTGTGATCGGTATGTGAGGAGTGGCAAATGGAAGAAAGGGAGCTATATGTTGACTACTAAGGTTCGTCCACTTTCTTTGCCATAATTGAGCAGTTTTGGTTTATTTGATAATACGTAGTTCCTTGAATTTACTTCTGTTAGTTACTTTTTTGCGTATTTGATGATATTAGTCTTTCTGGGCTGTTATTGGATTTTGCTGAATTTGTTCTTTGCATAACTATTTATCACGTGCCAGCGAATTTGTGTTTCTGATTAGTGAGTTGCTATATTTAAGGGTTCTCTTTTTCTTCATCGAAGATGGATGATCTTGCAATATAGTCTTCTGTCCTGAAAGATTCTGGGGAGAAAAAAAATCGCTTATATTCCTTGTATTCATCTTTCAACATATGCATTTAGTTTAAGATGCAAGTTTTACGCATGTAAATTTCATGGTTAGCTGTTCCTTTAGCCTCCCAAGAATTCGTTTTGTGGTAATGTGGTTTGCTGGGGGCTGCATTAATTGATTTGGTGTTATTCCGGTCTCAGAAACAAGCAAAAGAGTTCGCCACCTTTATGCCATATTATTACACTGTCATTGTTGTTGATTTCACCTCTTGAAATTTCTTCTCTCTTTGGATTTCAGCATGATCATTATGTTGTAGAAAATTCTTAATGGTAAAGGGTCTTTATATGGTGAACTAATAGGTAAATGTTTGGCAAGCCCAAGAAACCATAATGAAGTCTTTAGTGGCAGGTCGAAATGCTTTACCAGAGTAAATTTATTTGGGTTGGGGGGGGGGGGGGGGGGGGGAGGGGTTGAGCCATGCTATTAAAACTGATATATGTCTTTCACTTAATAAGCAAATTCAGCTGTTGATAGAAAGCACTAAACAGACTGAAGTTTTATGAGTATGAAGCTGGTCCGTTTAAACAATTCTAGATTTCAAAGGTATAGAGCAGCGCCCATAGTCCTTAAGGATGATCTTTGGGTATTTTACCCTGGTGTTGTTTTTTCTTTTATTTTACTTTTGTTAATTAATGATGAGTCTCAGTCAAGGATGGGTTAACTTTAAGTCCAATTGATTAAGCAAAGAAATCTGATATTCAGGCTGTTAAAATCAACATTTTTAGATATTTAACAGCTCGAATGGGTCCCGAGTAGTACCATAAGGCATGGAGCTAAAATAGTAGCTCTACGTGCTCTACCATACATGGACATATAGGTAGATACATGTTTGCATGATGCAATTATGGATGTCTATGTGCAACTATATTTTCTTCGAGTATGATATGTAATGCATATAGCAATCAATTCAGAAGGATGCATGGTAGTTATGAGGTCCCTTGTGTGGATAATGGAGGTTCAAACAATTATAGGTACAGGTACAAAGGAGTTATAAACTGCTTTGGAGTAATGGTACAACCTAATTCAGGACAACAGTTTCTTTTACTAATGGTTTCAGCATTGTGAATTAACTGAAAATGGGTTACTGATTAGCTATTAGTTGGTAACTTGGTAATTGTGTCCTGTTTATTTTCTATAAATTAGTATTCTTCCTTATTCGACTTATTTTAAATACTGCTGAGAAAGCAAGGCCATTAAGCTGTAGTTAGAGTCTTGTGAATGGGGCCCTTTGACTAGTACTAAAAATTAGTCGATTAATTAGAATGCTCAAGTATACGCTGCTCCAGAGAGAAGGGTGTGGCGGTGCATGCATATCGTATTGTTGTTCTTTACTCAACTTTGAGAAGAGTTTCCTTCTTGAGTTGCAAAAGAAGAGAAATTTCTTTTGCTAAGATCCCGTTCTCTCCCCTTACAAGATTAGTAATAAGGAGGCTAGCTTTTGCTCTTTTAGACTCAGAAAAGCGGTTTTCTATTCCACATGGAATCCATTTGTTTGGAAAAACATGAAGCATCTATGTCCAGCATGATAGTGACTTTTGACTTTATGACAACAATTATAACATTTTGCAAGGGTTTATTAGATGCTTTCATCCATTTGGAATAAAAAAAACATGAAGATTGAATTGAATCTGTGTTACCTTTATATTCTTTTCATGCATTTGCTATGAGAAACATTAAAGATTGAATTGAATCCGTGTTAACTTGTTTCTTGTACATATGTTCCATCAGACTTGGAGGATACAAGAGTCGGGAGTCTTTTCTTCCCCTCTCTTGCTTATGTTTTTGTGCCCATTTAATTGTACTATCTCCCATCTTTCAGTTCACTGGAAAAAGAGTCGGCATTATTGGTCTGGGCAGGATCGGCATGGCAATTGCGAAGAGGGCTGAAGCATTTAGCTGCCCTATTAGTTACCATTCTAGAACAGAAAAACCCGAAACCAAATACAAATATTATCCAAGTGTTGTTGAACTGGCTGCCAATTGTGATATCTTGGTTATTGCTTGTTCACTGACTGAAGAAACACGACACATAGTTAACAGGAAGGTGATCGATGCTTTGGGTGCAGAGGGTGTGCTCATCAATATTGGGAGAGGCCCTCATGTCGATGAACCTGAGCTGGTTTCCGCGTTGGTTGAGCGCCGGATAGGAGGTGCTGGACTTGATGTATTTGAACATGAACCTGAAGTACCTGAAGAGCTTTTCGGGCTCGACAATGTGGTGCTCTTACCACATGTGGGAAGCGGCACGGTAGAAACCCGTAAAGACATGGCTGATCTTGTGCTTGGTAACTTGGAGGCACACTTTCTGAAGAAACCATTATTGACTCCTGTGATTTAGTGGTGATTGGGAGCTTCATATTGCTGCTCTCCCGTTTATATTTTTCATGATCTTTAGGACATTGTATGCTGCAAATAAATATGCACCACTGTTAAAACCAGAAAGAATTCAGTCATTCATGTCCCCTGAAGTATCTTTTCTCACAATATAATTTTTTTTTCAAAGTATTCATATTTAAAAGTATTTAGATGAGCGTAAAGCGTCTCATTCGACAGAGACAAAGAGTTTTATAAAGATTATTGGGTTTTGTTGATGTTGGACATCATTCTCAAAGGAATGTTTCGTTTTTTTTCGTATCTTTGGGTTTAATGTTTTTATTTTGTGTATTAGCTTTTTTTGTTACTATTGTCTCATTTTTCTCTATATGTTTGAACGCATTGTAATTCTAACTTATTCTATTATTTTTATTAAGAAAAATTCTACAACACTCGTCGAGCGTGGATGAGCATTAACGATGAACACTATTAAATTAATTTATAAAACGTTAAATTATAAAGTACTTAACTTATAATTATTATAAATTAGTTAAAAATTTAAATATAATTTAATTAAAATAAAATATTTATAAAACATTCGTTTTTAGGGTAAACTATACCATTGACCACCTAACTATTTATCCCTTTTACTTTAACAACCGATTTGTCCAATTTTGTCAATCTAGTCACCTAACTATTTAAATCTTGTCAATTATGTAACAACCCGAATATTTACTGTAGACACACTATTTTTTTTATAAACATATATATATATATATATATATATATATATATACGCCACATATATATTACATATATATATATAAATTATTTTCGTTTTATTAAACCAACATTTGCATTTGTTTTCATGTCAGGCCCAAATTACAAGTGGCCCAACAATGGCCCAACAGGCGAACCCGTCCAAGTTAGTTAGGGTTTTTCCTAACCCTAAATCTCTACTGCCCATCCGTCAGGTGCCTCGACCATTGGATCCAGATATGATCCAACGGCCAATAATATGAGCCAGATAGGGTTATGCTTTTTTCCTTAGAGCGCCGCATATCCTGGACAAGTCAGAACCTCGCACGGCTCTCGGAGAATCCTCGTCTCGGTGGCAACGTGCTCCGGGTTTCTCGGCGTGTGGGTTTCATGGAGATAACAAACCAACAAATAGAGTTAGAATAGGACTCTGTAACCACATCTAAAAATAGGATTTTTACTCCTATAAATATCTGTAAGCAAATCCATTTGAAAAAAAAAGGGAGGATACGAAATAAAGGCAGCAAATTTCAAGCAAACCTCAGAACAATCCAGTTTTTTTTCTTACGGAAACTCGAAGGTAACAAAGGTGAAAAACCTTACCTTTCTTTTGTTGTTAGGCTTGCATGTTGGTGTGGCTTTTGTTTTCTCACTGTGTTGGTTCGAATATACAAAAAAATTGTGGCCGATGACCAAGGGCGTGTTCGAGGTCTACTGTTGTAGATCTAGCCCCGAGGCCAATTTGTTTTAAGAAAGCCGTTTTGATATTCGGAAGGAAAGGGGGAAAGAGCGTTTTAAAAAGCAAAATTTTTTGAATGGGCCGCCGATGAACGGCGGCGACGGACGATTTCTGGGTTCATCAAGAACCCAGACGATGGCTGTTCATCAAGCCACATGAACAAACCAGAGGAAAGCGAGAGAAGAAGGAGAGGCGTCTGATGAAGAGAAGAGAAATGAAAGCTTTAAAAAAAAAATTTTGAGTTAAATAATATCCATACACACGTCGGAATCTGTGTGTTTTGCCTTAAAATAGGGTAAACTTCCCCTTTAGTCCCTCCTCGATTTCAAAGAGCATTTAAACCCCTAATTTCCTTCTAATTCGACCACTCAATTCGTTTTACTTTCAATTTGGTCCCTGTTAAATTCAAGTCGTATTTTTTAAATTTTTTTTATATATTACGTTTCATTATATATATATATATATTATTATTGTTATTATTATTATTATATGTATATATATATATATATTTACTTATTTCTTTTTATACTCTTTTACCATTTTTATTCTTATTATTATTACTCTTTATATTATCCTTATTATTTCTATTATTACTATTTTTTTATTTATGTAACTATATATATATATATACGTATTTTCTATATATGTCATCTATATACTTAGTGTTAATACACATATATTATTTTAATTAACTTTTTGGTCATTTCTTTATCTATCTACTACATCTTATAATTTTATACGTTATATATGTATTTTTTTTATTATTTACCAATCTAACTCATTTTATCTTATAATTATATTTCTATTAACATTTTTTTTGCTTGAAATTTGTATTTATGTATGTATATACATATATATATTCATTTTACCCATTATTGATATTTTTCCTTTTTTATACTTTAATATATATATATTTCTCGTTTCATACATTAATTATTTATTCCATTTTTATTTTATTTATTTCCCCTTTTACTTTTTACTATTATTATTATTTATTTATTTATGCTATTATATTATATTAGTATTATATACGTATATGTATTACTCATTTTTTTTTTACTTTTATTGTTTTATATTTTATTTTATTATGTGTATTTTCTGTTTTTATCCATTTATATTTTATTATATTTTCTTCTTTTTCTTTATTTGTATTTTCGCTGTTTTTTCGTTGCATATTTTATTTTATGTTTAGTCATATTTCATTCTTTCTTTTTTTGTATACATTTTTTATATTATTTCGTTTGTTCGCCTATTTTTATTTATTACTTTCATTACCTAACCTTTCCTTGGCTTTTTGAGAGAACTTCAAACAATCAGGTAAGCAATTTGAATCAATATTTACCTTTAATTTAACTTTCAATTTTCTTAATTAAAAGACAACTGGAAATTACACAGTACCGAAAGGGCAGTTCAAGGGTGCTAGCCCTTCCTTGACTGTAACCGACTCCTGAATCCGACACATCTCTGGTAAGAAGCAGATCAGGTAAGAAATAGGGTATCCGATCAACCCATTTATTTTTAAATAAATGATCGGTGGCGACTCCAATCCACATTTTTCAAGTCGAAGCCCAATTCCGGGGCCCAACCGAAAGATATCGTGGCAAGCGTGACCACGGAGGCTCCATACATCGAAGTAGACGAGGAAGCGGTAGAATGTTCGTTCCGCTCCTTGGAGTTTGTGAATGCCACATTCGTGGCAGAAGGAAAAAGAATCCCAAGACCTCGACTCTCCAAATGCACAAGGATGGAGATCAAGCAACCCTAGGCCGAGGCGCAAGAACTGGGAGAGGTTTTGGGAACATTGCAAGGAATGATCAACCCTGTCCGTCCATCCCAAAATTAGACCAATTTGGGCTCGGTTTTCAGCCCGGTTATCATGAAGAGAAAGGAAATCCAAAAGAACCGGGAGAAGGATAGCCAGGTTGACTGGAACGAACTCCAATGGAAGCCTATGACATTCCCGCCGCTCTTCAGAACATTCAAGTCAGGTGGTTATGTGTTTGGACCACCACATCCGAGTTAGAAACGGCTCTGGAAGATCTGAACGTTAATGCCGTGACCACAGAAGATGTGACAACAGAGATAATCCGGATATACCTTCTGCCACATGGGTTCATGCCTAGCAGTTGGTCGGTGGAAGAACTACCTGGTTACAAGAATCTTTCAGAGTAATATTCGAACTGTCCCTATTTGCCTATACCGGGCAATAGGCGATCTTTTGTAAGGGTGAATAATATTTGTTTAAGTTTAATAAAGGATGCATTTTCTGTTTCATGGCAAACAAATTTTTTCTTTTATTCATTATCTATCTCCTTCATTCTAGTACTTCATTTCCAGTTACTCTCAAAGTAGTTCTTGACCATTCGTGTGGGATATTATCCTCTCACACATACACATCTCCTCCTTTCAGGTTCCCAGATAACGAATGTGGGTACTAATGATCCTGATCCGGAGGTGGATTTGAATCAACCATTGTCTTGGGGAATTGAAGAATGCGATAATAAAGAGGAGTACAACTTGCCTACCGAATTTTGAGAATGATAGAAAGAGAAGAAAGCAAATACTGCCACATGAGGAGGCGATCGAAATCTTAATTGGGCACTGAGGAAGATCGAAAAGAGGTTAAAATCGGCAATTCTTTCGACTGAAGCAAGAAAAAACCTGATAGCCTTACTTCAGGAGTACGAAGATGTTGCTTGGTCGTATCAAGACATGCCGGGACTAGACACAGATATGGTAGTTCACAAACTGCCAATCAAACCAGAATTCAAACCAGTGCAGCAAAAACTGAGAAGAATGCGACCAGAAATGCTCTTAAGACAAGGAAGAAGTCAAGAAGCAATTTGATGCCGGTTTTCTCCAAGTGGCCAAATACCCTGAGTGGGTGGCCAACATAGTGTCTGTGCCGAAAAAGGACGGGAAAGTACGCATGTGTGCGATTACCGGGACCTAATAAGGCCAGTCCCAAGGACAACTTTCCCTGCCAACATAGACACTTGGTGGACAATACAGCCGGAAACGCCTACTTTTCATTCATGGATGGATTTTCGGGGTACAATCAGATCAAGATGCATCCCGAAGACATGGAGAAGACCACTTTCGTCACAATGGGGAACTTTCTATTACAAAGTGATGCCTTTCGGATTAAAGAATGCTGGGGCAACATATCAGAGAGCTATGGTGACCCTGTTCCATGACATGATGCAAAGAAATCGAGGTTTATGTCGACGACATGATTGTCAAGGCACAAACCGAGAATGAACATGTCAAGAATCTGAGGAAGCTCTTCCAGAGATTGAGAAAGTTCCAACTGAGACTAAACCCTAGCAAGTGTACTTCGGGGTAACATCTGGAAAACTATTAGGTTTTATAGTCAGCAGGAGAGGCATACATCGATCCTGATAAGGTTAAGGCCATCCAGAATCTACCTCCACCACGAACCCAAAAAGAAGTTCGAGGTTTTATGGGCAGACTAAACTACATAGCTCGTTCATATCTCAATTAACCGACAAATGTGACCCCATCTTTCGCCTCCTCCGAAAGAATAGCCTGGAGCATGGATAAAAACTGTCAGATTGCATTTGAGAAGGTAGAAGAGTATTTGTCTCACACTCCTGTCCTGATGTCCCCTATCCCAGGAAAACCTCTATTTTGTATCTCTCCATATTCGAGAACTCCATGGGGGTGTTCTGGGTCAACACGACGAGTCTGGGAAGAAGGAAAGAGCCATCTACTACTTAAGCAAGAAGTTCACCGATTGCGAGGTCCGATATCCTCCTATTGAGAAGGTTTGTTGTGCCCTGGTATGGGCTAAAAAGACTTCGACAATACATGTTGTATCACACCACTTGGCTGATTTCCAAGTTAGACCCACTAAAATACATGATGGGTACCTGCTCTATCCGGAAGGTTAGCTCGATGGCAGATGCTTTTGTCTGAATTTGACATCGAATACGTGAGCCAAAAAGCGGTAAAAGGCAGCGCCATATCCGATTTTTTGGCAAGCAGAACTGATGAGAGCTATGAGCCGCTGGACTTGATTTCCCGGACGAGGACTTAATGGCCATATCTTTAGAGGAAGCAAGCATTTTAACGGACGGTTCTGGAGAATGCACTTCGATGGGGCATCAAATGCACTAGGACATGGCATCGGGGCAATTCTAGTCTCCCAGAAGGAGTCACTACCATTTACCAGTAGACTGAACTTTGATTGTACCAATAACATGGCAGAATTGAAGCCTGTGTCTTGGGAATTCGGGCTGCACTGGGGCAAAATATAAAGACTTTAGGGTGTATGGAGACTCAGCCTTAGTAGTCTATCAGCTCCGAGGAGAGTGGGAAACCAAGGATATAAAGCTGTTAGAGTACCGAAAACTAGTGTTGGATCTGCTCGAAGAGTTCGACGAAGTCACCTTCCACTACGTGCCTAGAGAAGAAAATCAAATGGCTGACGCTCTAGCTACCTTGGCAGCCACATTCAAGGCTGGCGGGAGTCTGAAATGATGCCAATTAACATGCAGTCGTATGAGTACCCAGCTCATTGTTACCAAATTGAAGAAGTGAAAGACACTAAGCCTTGGTACTACGACATTCTGCAGTATCAGCATCGGAGTTATCCAGAAAAACCACTGAAATCGAGAAGAGAACCCTTAGAAGGTTGGCAGCTGGATATGTCCTTGACAAGAGGTTTTATACAAGAAAAGCCATAACCAAGTTCTGTTAAGGTGCGTCGATGCTGAAGAGGCAAAAATGATAGTGGAAGAAGTACATGATGGGGTTTGTGGGCACATGCAAATGGGCATATGATGTCAAGACAAATAATGAGATGCGGATATTTTTGGTCCACACTAGAAAGTGATTGCATCAACTATGCTAGGATGTCATAAATGTCAATTTATGGAGACAAGATAAATATTCCACCCCATCCACTTCATGTAATGACGTCACCATGGCCTTTTCCGTGTGGGGCATGGACGTTATCGGGCAAATCCATCCGAAGGCTTCGAATGGTCACCATTTCATTCTCGTAGCAATTGATTATTTCACGAAATGGGTAGAGGCGCGTCATACGCCAGTGTCACTCAATCCACTATTTGCAAGTTTCTGAAGAAAGAAATATATGTCGGTATGGTCTACCTGAAAGGATTATCACCGATAACGCAACAAACTTGAACAACAAGATGATGAGTGCTGCTGCGAACAGTTCAACACAAACATCACAATTCCACTGCTTACAGACCAAAGATGAACGGAGCAGTAGAAGCAGCAAACAAAAATATTAAGAAGATAGTGGAGAAAACAACTGAAACCTACAAAGACTGGCATGAGAAGTTGCCTTTTGATTTGTTCGCTTATCGAACCTCGGTACGTACATCGACTGGGGCAACTCCATTTTCACTAGCCTATGGAATGGAAGCAGTGCTACCCTTGAAGTCGAGATTCGTCTCTCAGGGTCTTGTCAGAAGTCAACTAGATGATGCAGAGTGGGCACAATCCAGATATGATCAGCTTAATTGATAGATGAAAAAAGACTGAAAGCCATTCATCATGGTCAAATCTATCAGAAACGAATGATCGAGCACACGACAAAAAGGTGCGCCCGAGAATATTCCGTGAAGGGGATCTAGTGCTAAAAAGATTGGGCCAGTCCAGAAAGATTTCCGAGGAAAATGGACGCCAAATTGGGAAGGACCTTATGTCGTGAAGAAGGCTTTCTCCGGAGGAGCCCTTATCCTGGCTGAAGTGACGGACCTGAGCTGCCACATCCCATTAACTCGGACGCAGTCAAGAAATACTTCGCTTAGGATGAAAACCCTAGAGGGCGTCCTAAGTTGAAAAAAAAAAGAAGAAAAAAAAAACGTTTGGGGTGAAAACCCGAAAGGGACCCTAAATTGAAAAGAAAAAAGAGAAAAAAGAAGAGAAAATAAGGTGGGTTCAAGATGAAACCCACAAAGGGCGTCTTGCAACCAAGGATGGGTCAAGTTGAAAACCCGGAAAGGGCGATTTGGATATTACGGTGGAAACACCCGGCACATGAATCTTCTACGAACACAAATCGGAGAAATGTGCACCCTCCAAACGTTGTCGTTTTTTCAAAGATCCTTTGGCAAAGGCTGCATTCAAAGTCCCAACGCTTTTCACTCAGAAGTGCCCACGTTATCGAGATCTAAGACATTCATTTACACATCATTGTGAATTCGTTTTCTAGAATGTTTGCCATGTATTTTGTCTTCTCCTCTTATGAATAAAGACCATCTTTCCTCCAATTCCTTTGAGCATTGAAATTTAAACCTAATGGTTATTTATTTTTATGAAAGATAATCGCATACTGTACAAAGATTCATTGAAAGTACAGGTACCCAGAAGCTGATCAAGGCCCATGCACATGCTTGAGATGGTTGAGGAGCATCTTTTAAAAAAAAAATCATCAAACATTTGAAGAATTCAAGATCCGAGATCGGAACTTCAAGCTCAAGAGTCAACAACGACAGGCCACCGGAGAACTCTCCAGACCAGAATAACATATATTGCATATGCATTTTAGGCATACCTAAGACCATGACATCCAAACATCACATATATGCATATCTTTGCAGGTTTTACCCAGAGCCAATTTCAACTTCACAACGAAGGTATTGGACTCCAGACAACGCAAGTTCAACTTCACGACGAAGGGACCACTGGTTGTCAACAAACATTTCTCAAATTCAGAGCCAATTTCAACTTCACAACGAAGGATATTGGACTCCAGACAACGCAAGTCAACTTCACGACGAAGGGGACCGCTGGTTGTCAACAAACATTTCTCAAATTCAGAGCCAATTTCAACTTCACAACGAAGGATATTGGACTCCAAGACAACGCAAGTTCAACTTCACGACGAAGGGACCGCTGGTTGTCAACAAACATTTCTCAAATTCAGAGCAATTTCAACTTCACACGAAGGATATTGGACTCTAGACAACGCAAGTTCAACTTCACGACGAAGGGACCGCTGGTTGTCAACAAACATTTCTCAAATTCAGAGCCAATTTCAACACAACGAAGGATATTGGACTCCAGACAACGCAAGTTCAACTCACGACGAAGGGACCGCTGGTTGTCAAAACATTCTCAATTCAGAGCCAATTTCAACTTCACACACGAAGGATATTGGACTCAGACAACGCAAGTTCAACTTCACGACGAAGGGACGCTGGTTGTAAATAAACAACTTCTCAATTTCAGAGCCAATTTCAACTTCACAACGAAGGATATTGGACTCCAGACAACGCAAGTTCAACTTGACGAAGGGACCACTGGTTGTCAATAAACAATTTCCCAGTTCCAGAACCAATTTCAACTTCACAGCGGAGGATATTGGATCGGAACAATACAACTTAATTGGATTTCAACTTCACGACGAAGGATATCCAATTCTCAGGCTCATCTTCAGACGGAGGGGCATATACCATTCCAACTTCACAAACAGATGGACCCAGCTTCATGACGAGGGAGTCATCTCATATTTCAGTTTGATATATTAGTCGTAACATCGAATTTCAACCCTACGACGGAGGACATTCGATATAGACAAAAAGTGTGTCTTTTAATCTTTGCCCTATCCCCGTTACACGACTATGGGCAAAGAGGGGCAGCTGTAGACACACAATTTTTTTTAAAAATATATATATATATATTATTATATATATATATATATATATCTATATATAAGCCACATATAATTACATATATATAAATTATTTTCGTTTTATTAAACCAACATTTGCATTTGTTTTCATGTCAGGCCCAAATTACAAGTGGCCCAACAATGGCCCAACAGGCGAACCCGTCCAAGTTAGTTAGGGTTTTTCCTAACCCTAAATCTCTACTGCCCAGCCATCAGGTGCCTCGACCATTGGATCCAGATATGATCCAACGGCCAATAATATGAGCCAGATAGGGTTATGCTTTTTTCCTTAGAGCGCCGCATATCCTGGACAAGTCAGAACCTCGCACGGCTCTCAGAGAATCCTCGTCTCGGTGGTAACGTGCTCCGGGTTTCTCGGCGTGTGGGTTTCATGGAGATAACAAACCAACAAATAGAGTTAGAATAGGACTCTGTAACCACATCTAAAAATAGGATTTTTACTCCTATAAATATCTGTAAGCAAATCCATTTGAAAAAAAAGGGAGGATACGAAATAAAGGCAGCAAATTTCAAGCAAACTTCAGAACAATCCAGTTTTTTTTCTTACGGAAACTCGAAGGTAACAAAGGTGAAAAACCTTACCTTTCTTTTGTTGTTAGGCTTGCATGTTGGTGTGGCTTTTGTTTTCTCACTGTGTTGGTTCGAATATACAAAAAAATTGTGGCCAATGACCAAGGGCGTGTTCGAGGTCTACTGTTGTAGATCTAGCCCCGAGGCCAATTTGTTTTAAGAAAGCCGTTTTGATATTCGGAAGGAAAGGGGGAAAGAGCGTTTTAAAAAGCAAAATTTTTTGAATGGGCCACCGATGAACGGCGGCGACGGACGATTTCTGGGTTTATCAAGAACCCAGACGATGGCTGTTCATCAAGCCACATGAACAAACCAGAGGAAAGCGAGAGAAGAAGGAGAGGCGTCTGATGAAGAGAAGAGAAATGAAAGCTTTAAAAAAATTTTTTTGAGTTAAATAATATCCATACACCGTCGGAATCTGTGTTTTGCCTTAAAATAGGGTAACTTCCCCTTAGTCCCTCCTCGATTTCAAAGAGCATTTAAACCCTAATTTCCTTCTAATTCGACCACTCAATTCGTTTTACTTTCAATTGGTCCCTGTTAAATTCAAGTCGTATTTTTTAAATTTTTTTATATATTACGTTTCATTATATATATATATATATTATTATTGTTATTATTATTATATATATATATATATATTTACTTATTTCTTTTTATACTTTTACCATTTTATTCTTATTATTATTACTTTATATATCCTTATTATTTATTATACTATTTTTTATTTATGTAACTATATATATATACGTATTTTCTATATATGTCATCTATATACTTAGTGTTAATACACATATATTATTTAATTAACTTTTTGGTCATTTCTTTATCTAGCTACTACATCTTATAATTTATACGTTATATATTTTTTTTATTATTTACCAATCTAACTCATTTATCTTATAATTATATTTCTATTAACATTTTTTTGCTTGAAATTTGTTTATGTATGTATATACATATATATATTCATTTACCCATTATGATATTTCCTTTTTTATACTTTAATATATATTTCTCGTTTACATTAATTATTTATTCCATTTTTATTTATTTATTTCCCCTTTTACTTTTACTATTATTATTATTTATTTATGCTATTATATTATATTAGTATATATATATGTATTACTCATTTTTTTTTACTTTTTGTTTATTTTATTTTATTATGTGTATTTTCTGTTTTTATCCATTTATATTTTATTATATTTTCTTCTTTTTCTTTATTTGTATTTTCGCTGTTTTTTCGTTGCATATTTTATTTTATGTTTAGTCATATTTCATTCTTTCTTTTTTTGTATACATTTTTTATATTATTTCGTTTGTTCGCCTTATTTTTCTATTTTATTACTTTCATTACCTAACCCTTTCCTTGGCTTTTTGAGAGAACTTCAAACAATCAGTGGTAAGCAATTTGAATCAATATTTTACCTTTTAATTTAACTTTCAATTTTCTTAATTAAAAGACAACTGGAAATTACACAGTACCGAAAGCGCAGTTCAAGGGTGCTAGCCCTTCCTTGACTGTAACCGACTCCCGAATCCGACACATCTCTGGTAAGACGCAGATCAGGTAAGAAATAGGGTATCCGATCAACCCATTTATTTTTAAATAAATGATCGGTGGCGACTCCAATCCACATTTTTCAAGTCGAAGCCCAATTCCGGGGCCCAACCGAAAGACGGTTGCGACATTTACAAAATAATATTTAATTGAAATTGGACGTTAATTGTGAAAATTGGTGAAATTTAATGACTGAACTAAAATTTATGAAAAGTTATAGGCCATTTTATAAGTTGAAGGAAATTCAGGGACCAAGCCCTGAATTCCTCCAAGGAGTGTCGGCATGCTTATAATTTAAGCGTGGTTTCTGATTGTAAATCAGAAAACACAATTGAGAATTTGCTCAATTTTCCTTCTCTCGTACCCTTACTTCCAAGCCCGATTCCGACGCCGTTCGACGTCCAATCGTAAAATTGAAACCACCGTTGTGTTCATCATCAAGCGAGGAACAAACCCTTCAAATTAATTGAAGTGAAACGCTGCCAAACGTCGGGAATTTTCAGTCAAAGCATCGTCTTTTTTTTTTAGCTCTATCGTCGGGAAAAACTTAAATTCACCGCCGATCGTTGTTCCGTTTACGACACCTCCTGCACCATCGTGTTCCTTGTGTCGTTGCGAGTCCGCCGGTGTCAACCTTGTTCACCGTCGACGGCGGCGCGTGAGGAGGTGGAGCAGTCAAAGATTCGACCGAGTTGAAATACGAGCTCTCTGCCGTTCAAAAATTTGAACCGATCGTTCTAAATATCTCGAAATCGCTCAAAATAATTTTTAGAAATTTTTCCGGGAATTTTCCGACACTGTGGCACTGTTCACGCGCCGCACGCGCCGCCGCAGGGAGAGTGAGCTGCTGGAAAACTGGTTTGACCAGTTTTGAACCGGTTTGACCGGTTCGAACCGGTTTGACCGGTCTGAACCGGGTTGACCCGACGCGACTGTTGACTAGCTTTGAACAATTAAATAGGATTTGGGACTGATAGATTATTATTGTTTGAAGGTACAAGAGACTCTCCGGATCGTTCGACAGCTCGACCCAGCTCTTCTAGATCAGTTAAACCACGTGTGCCAGTATTCACCCGTTCGAAAATTGTAGCAGAGCATGGTGAAACCAGCAATCAGTAAATTTGCTATTTGAACCTATTGTCGAGGTGTGTTCCCTACTTATTATTGAACTATTTTATTGGTTTTAATATGTGGTACACCGAATTCATTGGCTATTGTTTTTATGGATGCCCAATTTAATGTGACAATTTATGGAATATGGCTGCTATCTAATTTTGTTTTGAAATGGTATATGATTACATTTTTGGATTTATGGAATTATGTCACGGTGCAATTGAATTTTGGAATTGAAATACGATGGAATAGCTCTGATCAAGCTAACTGGACCTAATGTGACTCTGAGGGCCCCAAGATGTTCCATTAGGTCGGCTTTCCTTTGCTGTGTGCTTAGGGTAAGCTATGGACTTATTGACTTGGGCTTAAGGATACAAGCTTCATAGCCTATCCTTAAGTCGGCTTTTTTTTGCTATGTGCATAAAGTAAGCTATATGGAAAATACTTTTGGGAACTACTGATGGTGTACCAGAAAAGGGTTTAAACTATGATTTCAAAAGTTAAACTCTTTTACGAATTTGTGAGATTACTGGACTATGATTTGTACCTATTGTGATTTTACCCTTTCAGATATGTTGGTTAGATACCTTGGTTCGAGCACTTAGAGGATCAACATATCTCTTGAAGTAAATCAAATTGTAATGTTTTTATCTGGCAAGTTGACTTTATTTTGGTGACATGGACCTTATTTAAAATATCGAATTTTATAATGATAACTCTTTTGCTAATACTGCTCGGTTTATTGTGATATTGAATTTGAAGACATGTTTTTAAATAAATTATTATTTATTGGTACTATATTTACGAGTTGGATTTTGATAGTATAATTTGTTTATAATTTCATGTTATTTATAATGTGATTTTATATTGAGGAATAACGGTTTCGAAAAATGTTAATAATCTAATGTGATCCACTAGACTTAGTCGAAACGCATAGGCCGGTCTAGGGGGTTACTTTATTGGTATCAGAGCTTTTGGTTTTTAACCCTCGGACGGTGAATGAGTCCACATTGAAATACAGTTTGAAATCTTTTACAAAACGAGTTACTAAGGCCATGTCACAAAGTTATTAGATTTTAACTATGTTCGAGACTCCAAGTGCTTATCTAACCTTAAGTTTATCTTCTGTAGTAATCTCGATCTACCAAAATGAGTGCTAGACGTGGTCGTCAAACTAGTCGTGGACGAGGTCGAGTAGCTAGATTTGCAGATCCGATGATGAGATACGAGTATCCCCCACCTCCAATAAGTGATCCTGCTCCTACAACACCAACAAATATGCCACCTACCGATGGTATTGGCATGACTACATCGATCATAGGAGCGACCGATTTGAGTCAGAGTCTATGGAGTTGCATTGGATGAGAATTTTAGTAGACAGTTTTCTGCAGTTAATACAGGGAGCAGTTAGAGCTACTGGTGTTGTATCTGAGGTTCCTATTTCACAGACGTTGATTGCCAATGGAGTTAGAACTTTTGGGGGACAGATTGGTGGAGCTCCTACTGAAGCTGAGGATTGGCTCCAGGATACAGAGAGACGCATGGATCAGTTGGGTTTGGACTCAACTAAGAGATATCTGGGTGCTGTAGAAATGTTAGATGGTAATGCCTACACTTGGTGGGAGTCAGTGACCAGTAGTGTTCCTACCGATCGTTTGACCTGGAATTTCTTTAAGGATCGCTTTCGGAGTCGTTTTCTGGGAGAGCGCTACTTAGCTCAGAGACACAAACAGTTTCAAGACCTGGTTCAGGGAGACATGACTGTTTTCTGAATATGAGATCGAGTTCCTGAAATTGCTGAAGTATGGATTCAGTATGGTACCTACGGAGAGAGATCGATGTCGTAAATTTGCCCTTGGACTCAGATACGAGCTGCGTAGGCAAGTTGTAACCCATCAGGATGAGATATTTGATGTGCTAGTGGGCAGAGCCAAAGATGCGGAAGAGGTGGAGGTTTTAGCTTCTGGTAGAGCGTGTTGATCAAGATCGAAATTTTCAGGCCCGATGGATCATCAGCACAGTCCGGAAAGAGGACTCGTACTTCAGCCCCTCAGAGCAATACACGTTTCAGGCCTGCAGCATCCTCACCTTTAGCTGTCAGTCGAGGCGGTTCCTCGTCGTATTATAATGGGCCCCTTTGTGAGTATTGTGGTAAACAGCACTCAGGAGAGTGTCGTAAGAAGATGGGTCTTTGCTATCAGTGTGGATCTACTGGTCATTATCGGAGGGATTGTCCTCAGTTAGTTTCGTTTGAGCAGACCACTACCCAAACTCATGTGCGTTCGCAGACTACAGTACAGACCCCAATTAGAGATCGTAGTCAAGGAAAGACTCGAGGATCAGCGTCCAGGACAGACAGTAGAGCTCAACCTCAGCAAAATAGAGGGCCAACAACTTCTGAGGCTAGACAGCCAGCTTTGGTTTATGCAACTAGACGTCGTGATGACAGAGATGAGCCTGAGGTTATTGCAGGTACATTACTATTTATTCTACCCATACTTTGCATTATTGGACAATGGTTCCACTCACTCCTATGTATCGAGCTCAGTATCTCAAAACCTTCAGATTCTGATCGAGAACACTGAAAATACTGTTACAGTTACAAGTCCAGTAGGACAAGCGGTATTAGTGAATAAAGTATTCCGGCGTTGTCCTCTCGAGTTCAGGGAGAAATTTTTCTCGCTGATCTTATGGAGCTTCCTTTAGAGGAGTTCGATCTAATTCTTGGAATGGATTGGTTGAATAAACACAAGGTAAAGCTGGATTGCGAAACAAGCGGGCTACTCTGAAGACTTCAGATGGTCGGACTGTTGTGTTAATTGGTGAACGGCGTGTTATCTCTCCAATATAGTTTCAGCGATGGAAATTGATCGTATGATCCGGAAGGGATATGAGACCTTCATTGCTTGTATTTTAAACACCAAGGGTGCATTGTCCACGATCGAGAGATTTGTACAGTTTAGCGAGTTTCCTGATGTTTTTTCCGGAGGAGTTGCCTGGGTTACCTCCTGATAGAGAGGTAGAGTTCGAGATTGAGACTTATCCGGGATCGTCACCTATTTCTATGGCACCTTATCGTATGGCTCCAAGGGAACTTAAAGAGTTGAAAGTCTAATTGCAAGAATTATTCGATCGAGGATTTATCCGACATAGTACTTCACCATGGGGAGCTCCAGTTCTGTTCGTGAAAAAGAAGGATGGGTCGCTAAGATTATGTATTGATACTTCACCATGGGAGCTCCAGTTCTGTCGTGAAAAAGAAGGATGGGTCGCTAAGATTATGTATTGACTATCGGAAATTGAACAAGATGACGGTCAAGAATAAATACCACTACCCAGGATTGATGATTTATTGATCAATTGCGAGGAGCTACTGTATTCTCTAAGATGATCTTCGTTCGGGGTATTATCAATTGAAAGTTAAAGGATCAGATATTGCAAAAATGGCTATTCGCACTAGATATGGTCATTATGAATTCTTAGTGATGCCTTTTGGTTTGACGAACGCTCCTGCAGCTTTCATGGATTTGATGAATCGGGTGTTCCGACCATATTTGGATCAATTTGTGGTGGTCTTCATTGACGATATTCTGATCTATTCGTACTGAGGCAGAGCATGACGAGCATTTGAAGATCGTTCTGCGGATTTGAGAGAGCATCGTCTATATGCCAAACTAAGCAAGTTGAATTTGGCTTTAAGAAGTGTCGTTTCTGGGGCATATTATTTCTGCGCGAGGTGTTCAGGTCCATCCCAGCAAGATAGAGGCTATTATGAATTGGAAACGACCTAAGAACGTATCTGAGATCCGCAGTTCTTGGCTTGGCTGGTTATCGACGTTTTGTTGAGGGCTTCTCGATCATTGCTTCTCCTTTGACAAAGTTGTTAAGGAAGAATGTGCCGTTGACTGGGGCGAGGCACAACAGGAGAGCTTGAGAAATTAAAGGCGGTTTTGACTCAAGCACCGGTGTTGATTCAACCAGAGTCCGGGAAGGATTTTACAGTGTATAGTGATGCTTCACACTCAGGACTTGGCTGTGTTTTAATGCAGGAAGGTAAAGTGGTGGCTTATGCATCCCGTCAGCTGCGACCTCATGAGTGTAATTATCCTACTCACGATTTGGAGTTAGCAGCAGTGATTTTTGCCTTGACGATTTGGAGACACTATCTTTATGGAGAAGTGTTATATTTTCACGGATCATAAGAGCTTAAAGTATCTCCTGACCCAGAAGGAGCTTAATTGAGACAACGGCTGGCTAGAGCTTCTGAAGGATTATGATTGTGGATTGATTATCACCCTGGTAAAGCTAACATTTGTAGCGGATGCTTTGAGTCGAAAGACGGTATCGGAGTGAGACTTTAATGGCCAGGAGAATTATATGATGATGGCACTTTGTTAGCAGAATTGCAAGTTAAGCCGACCTTGGTTGATGAGATCAAGGCTAAGCAGCCCTTGATAGCTCCTTGCTTCCCATCTTTGAGCAAGTAGAACAGGGGACAAGCTCAGATTACGCCCTTGAACGGGATGAAGTTCTATGCTTCAAAGGTCGGTATTGTGTGCCTGATGATGCTGAGTTGACAGACTATCCTTACTGAGGCTAGTAGTCCATATGCTATGCACCCGGTGGAGATAAGATGTATCGGAATTTGAGAGAGAGGTATCATTGGATCGGCATGAAGAAGGATATCTCAAATTTTGTAGCGAGGTTTGACTTGTCAACAAGTTAAGGCAGAACATCAACATCCATCAGGTTTGTTACAGCCTATTAAGATTCCTGAATGGAAATGGGAGCGTATTACTATGGATTGTTACTAGCTTGCCTATGACTCCTTCGAAAAAAGATTCAGTTTGGGTGATTGTTGACAGACTTACAAAGTCAGCTCACTTCATTCCTGCGAGTAAATATACTTTGGACAAGCTGGCAAGATTGTATATTTCAGAGATTGTCAGATTGCATGGTGTTCCATTGTCTATTATTTCTGATCGAGATCCGAGATTTACTTCGAGATTTTGGAAGGCGCTACATACGGCTTTGGGAACAAGATTGGATTATAGCACATCCTTCACCCACAAACTGATGGTCAATCTGAGAGAGTGATTCAGATACTTGAGGATATGTTGCGGGGTTGCGTAATCGATTTTCATGGTAGCTGGGAGAAATTTTGCCTTTGGCTGAATTTGCTTACAATAACAGTTATCAGACCAGCATTCGTATGGCACCTATGAAGCACTCTATGGGCGTAAATGTCGCACTCCGATGTTGGACTGAGTTGCGTGATAGGAAAACGTTGGGACCTGAGTTAGTGCGAGAGACGGAGGACACAGTCAGATTGATACGTGACCGTTTGAAAGAGGCATTGATAGGCAGAAGTCTTATGCAGATCAGAGAAGGAAAGATATACAATTTGAGGTTGGTGATCAGGTCTTCTTAAAAGTTTCACCGTGGAAGAAAGTATTGAGATTCGGGCATAAGGGTAAATTGAGTCCACGATTTATTGGGCCGTATCGTATTCTGAAGAAAGTTGGACCTGTTGCTTATCAGCTTGAGTTGCCTTCCCACCTCAGTCTTATTCATGATGTTTTTCATGTGTCTATGTTAAGGCGATACCGTCCAGATCCAGGTCACATTATTCAGGTTGAAGAAGTAGAGCTGAGACCGGATTTGTCATATGAGGAGGAGCCCATTCAGATTTTAGAAGGAGATAAAAGAGTTCTTCGGAATAGGCGAATTCCAATGGTCAAAGTTCAGTGGAGTAATCGAGGCCCCTCAGAAGCTACTTGGGAGACATTGGAGTCAATGGAGGCTCAGTTTCCTCAACTATTCTCATAAGGTAAATTTCGAGGACGAAATTTCTTGTAGAGGGGGAGAATTGTAACAACCCGAATATTTACAAAATAATATTTAATTGAAATTGGACGTTAATTGTGAAAATTGGTGAAATTTAATGACTGAACTAAAATTTATGAAAGTTATAGGCCATTTTATAAGTTGAAGGAAATTCAGGGACCAAGCCCTGAATTCCTCCAAGGAGTGTCGGCAGGTTATATTTAAGCGTGTTTTGATTGTAAATCAGAAAACACAATTGAGAATTTGCTCAATTTCCTTCTCTCGTACCCTTACTTCCAAGCCGATTCCGACGCCGTTCGACGTCCAATCGTAAAATTGAAACCACGTTGTGTTCATCAAGCGAGGAACAAACCCTTCAAATTAATTGAAGTGAAACGCTGCCAAACGTCGGGAATTTTCAGTAAAAGCATCGTCGTTTTTTTAGCTCTATCGCCGGGAAAAACTTAAATTCACCGCCGATCGTTGTTCCGTTACGACCCTCCTGGACCATCGTGTTCCTTGTGTCGTTGCGAGTCCGCCGGTGTCAACCTTGTTCGCCGTCGACTGCGGCGCGTGAGGAGGTGGAGCAGTCAAAGATTCGGCTGAGTTGAAATACGAGCTCTCCGCCGTTCAAAAATTTGAACCGATCGTTGTAAGTATCTCGAAATCGCTCAAAATAATTTTTAGAAATTTTTCCGGGAATTTTCCGACACTGTGGCATTGTTCACGCGCCGCACGCGCCGCCGTAGGGAGAGTGAGCTGCTGGAAAACCGGTTTGACCAGTTTTGAACCAGTTTGACCGGTTCGAACCGGTTTGACCGGTCTGAACCGGGTTGACCCGACCCGACTGTTGATCCGACCGTTGACCCGACCCGACCGTTGACCGTGACCGTTGACTTTCTTTTACTAAAACTTAAAATGGCTTTGACCGACCCTTAAACGACCGTAAATCTTTTCCGAGTATACCTATCCTGATAGTTTTCGACGTGCCAAATCCATTTCCGCAGTTCGTTTCACCAAATTCAAACCCGAAGGTCTCCAAATCGACGGTCAAAGTGGTTGACTTTGACTTTGACCAAGAATCTGAATTTCCGAAAAGTCATACTTTATATTTTTCGACGTCCTGATTCCGTTTCCGCAATCCGTTTGGCCAAATTCAGACTCGAAATACCCCAAATTGATAGTCAAACTCGAAAAATGCTTATACTTAAGAAGACTAGCTTTGAACAATTAAATAGGATTTGGGACTGATAGATTATTTGTTTGAAGGTACAAGAGACTCTCCGGATCGTTCGACAGCTCGACCCAGCTTCTAGATTAGTTAAACCACGTGTGCCAGTATTCACCCGTTCGAAAATTGTAGCAGAGCGTGGTGAAACCAGCAATCAGTAAATTTGCTATTTGAACCTATTGTCGAGGTGTGTTCCCTACTTATTATTGAACTGTTTTATTGGTTTTAATATGTGGTACACCGAATTCATTGGCTATTGTTTTATGGATGCACCAATTTAATGTGACAATTTATGGAATATGGGCTATCTAATTTTGTTTTGAAATGGTATATGATTACCATGTTTTGGATTTATGGAATTTATGTCACGGTGCAATTGAATTTTGGAATTGAAATACGATGGAATAGCTCTGATCAAGCTAACTGGGCCTAATGTGACTCTTGAGGGCCCCAAGATGTTCATTAGGTCGGCTTTCCTTTGCTGTGTGCTTAGGGTAAGCTATATGGACTTATGACTTGGGCTTAAGGATACAAGCTTCATAGCCTATCCTTAAGTCGGCTTTCTTTTTGCTATGTGCATAAAGTAAGCTATATGGAAAATACTTTGGGAACTACTGATGGTGTACCAGAAAAGGGTTTAAACTATGATTTTCAAAAAGTTAAACTCTTTTACGAATTTGTGAGATTACTGGACTATGATTTGTACCTATTGTGATTTTATGGAAATGTTGGGACACACTGAGCCTAGCTCACCTTTTGAAAATGTTTTCCCCTTTCAGATACTGTTGGTTAGATACCTTGGTTCGAGCACTTGGAGGATCAACATATCTCTTGAAGTAAATCAAATTGTAATGTTTTTATCTGGCAAGTTGACTTTATTTTGGTGACATGGACCTTATTTTAAATATCGGATTTATAATGATAACTCTTTGCTAATACTGCTCGGTTTATTGTGATATTGAATTGAAGACATGTTTTAAATTAAATTATTATTTATTGGTACTATATTTACGAGTTGGATTTTGATAGTATAATTTGTTTATAATTTCATGTTATTTATAATGTGATTTTATATTGATGGAATAACGGTTTCGAAAAATGTCTTTAATAATCATAATGTGATCCACTAGACTTAGTCGAAACGCATAGGCCGGGTCTAGGGGGTTACAAATTAAGCCATATGTCGTTATATATTAACAAAGGAGATGACGTGACAGTTAATAAAATTTGTATAATTACACATTTAATCCTCATTACTTACACGTTCTATTAATTTGGTCTCAACTTTTAATTAATTCAATAAATTTAATTCTCAATCAGATGATGACATGTGTCACTATGTGATTGGATGTTTTTTCTTAATATTTTTATTTAATTTAATAAAATTTTCATCCAATCAAATGGTACTACGTGTCACAAATTGAATGAATAGAAAATAAATTGAATAAATATGATAGTTACTGGTGGGGTTTGAACCCAAGGCGTGAGGAGAGAAAGCTAACACCTAACCACTAGGTTGCACAATTCAAACTACAAACCTCTCAGGACATATATATATATATATATATATATATATATATATATAATTAATGACAATAAAAAAGGGGAAATGACCTAATAACAACACCAATATGGAATAATTGAATAATACGATAATATGATATATACACACAAATGTTATAATTGATTAATATGTGAACGTATTTTATTTATATTTTAAATCATTTTAATGAAAAAATAAAAAAATTAATATATTGTAACTGAAATATAACGAAGAGATTCGTTGACTTAGAATTTTCCTGATAGTTAAGGGCTTATCGTAGTAAGCATTTTAACTTATACATTGACTTGTTTATAATCCGGTTAGAGTAAAAACTTTATATTATATTATTTATTCATTATATATTTGAAGAAAATTTTAGGGGAAACTTGATTTCATTGAATTAGTCTATTTTAATATAGAGTTGTTAAATAGTATTAGAATCCGATTGACGTTACAATATTTTAAAATATAAGATATGATACATTTCAGTTCAATTAAATTAGAATAATGAAGATAATTTATTAATTTAAAATATGTAAAATGATACATTTTAATTATAACATATTAAATTCACTTTTATTTTAGTTTTTGCATGAAATGTGATTTAAAATATAAATAAAACATATTCATTTATTAATCAATTATAATATTTGTTTATATATATTTTATATTTTCATACTATTCGATTATTTAATGTTTGAGTCTTTATAAAGTCATTTATTACCATTAACTATATTATAAATTATATAGATTATATTTTGTATTATAGACAAATTTAGTGGTTTAATTGAGTGGTTAGAGTGCTTAAATTTTTAACTTGCGTCCTAGGTTCAAACCCCACCAGTAGCTGTTGTTGATTTAATTTATTTTTCATTCATTCAACTGGTAACACGTGACACTATTTGATTGAATAGAAAATTTATTAAATACAAAATATTAAAAAAACATCTAATCACACAATGTCACATATCACTATCAGATTGATGATTAAATTTATTGAATTAAAAAAAGGTGCAAGAATTAAATAGTTATGTGACTCAATTGACAAAATTAAAAAAAACTAGGGTTAAAGTAAAAAGGGTAATAGTTAGGTGGTTAATATTATAGTTTACCCTAAAGACTAATGTTTTATAAATATTATATTTTAATTAAATTACATTTAGAATTTTAATTAATGTATAATTATACGTTTTGTACTTCATAATTTAATCTTTTATAAATTAATTTAATGATTCTCATCATTAACGGTGCTAATTTGTGCTTGTCGAGCATAGCATCATCATTATTTTATTAATGAAATCCAGTTGCCATTGTTAAAAAAATTAATTATACCTTTCAAAAGTATAGAATTCTTCTAATTGTATGATAATGATTACCTACTAAATAAAATTATTGTTTATAATTTAAGGAAGAAAGAACGTGTCAACCGAAAATTTTTAACCATCTATTTTAAAGATTATTATTATTATTATTATTATTATTATTTTGAATAAACTAGGGTAAGTATGTGATAGTATCTGTTCCAAAATAACTATCAACCTTTAGAAATTGAATGTTCGTACCCCTAACATTTCTAGAACTTGAATCCGGGACTTCAAAAGAATAATAACAATTCTTTTACCACCGAGATCATTGATGTTCGTGCATGTATTTTAAAGATTATTCACAAATTAATAAATTGACTTGATGATTAGATGTTATGCGTCCTACCACCAAACATAGGATCAATCCCCATGGCATTTTTCCCAAAAAATCATCTTTTTAATTTAATATTCCCGATCAGGCACCAGTCAGACTATATTTCTCGATCTAACACCCTTTGCAGTAAGGCGCCCCCCTGCAGCGCGCTATACGCTGATTTGGTGCCAAGTGGGGTAAGGCGTGCCCCCTACGGCGTGCCTTATGCTGACATGGATACACGTGTGTATGGCTTGGGGTAGGGGCCGTGCCTTACCTGTGATTCTGACACGCGTCAGAAAGGCACGACCCCTGCCCCGCGCTATACCCTTAATTACCAACCTACCCCCACCCGTTTACACCCATCCCTCCCTATAAATACCCCCATTCTCAATCACTTTCATCACACCAAATCATCTCAACTTCTCTCAAATACTCTTATATTCTCTTATTAAGGTATATTTTATTATATTTAGTATTTTTTTAATAATTTATTTAATTGTTTTAATTATTTAATTTTTTATTTAATTAATTTTTTTTACAGATATAAAATGGAAGGCGGTCTACTTTGGTTGGATGGAAATCATATATCTCGACATTTTGCTGATACGGTAACATTTTAACGTTTTATTTTAATTAATTAATTATTTAATTTAATGTATGATTATTAGTTTAAAAATTAATTTGTGTAATTATTTATATTTTAGGAGAGAGACCGTATATTAGATCATTCTATTAGGAACCTTAAGTTAGTTATACTTACTCGTGTAATGTCGTATTTAGTAGAGGCTGGATTCGGCCACCTAGGTAGATATCAGGGTCACCGTAAGATAGAACCAGACCTTATTTATGCCTTAGTAGAGTGGTGGAGGCCGGAGACCCACACATTCCATTTTCCGTGCGGAGAGTGCACGATCACGCTTGAGGATGTTTCTATGCACCTGGGGCTTCTGGTGGATGGAGGTGTGATATCAGGGATAGCTTCCGGTTCTTGGACTACTTTGTGCCGGGTTAGTCTAGGACGTGTCCCGGAAAATTTTCACGGTGGACAGATACCGTTAAATTGGTTAAATGCCAATTTTCAGGAGTTGAGCGAGGACGCGTCTGAAGATGAAGTTAAACAGTATGCACGGGCATGCATACTACAGCTGATAGGAGGGTTGCTGATTCCGGACAAATTGCGCAACCAAGTTCACTGTATGTGGTTGCAACATCTTGGCGACTTTCATCTGGTCGGATCACTCAGTTAGGGCTCGGTAGTTTTGGCTTGCCTGTACAGGAAGATGTGTCGAGCCATTGACTACAAGCGTAATGCTATCGGCGGATGTCTCCTGCTGCTGCAGTCTTGGGCATGGTATTGATTGCCCTTTTTATGTCCCGTTATCAAGAACCCATTCGTATTTTCGCTACTCCTGACGTAATTATAAAACTGATTTTGTATATTAATAATTTTATACAGTGAATAAGAAATTATTTTTCTTGAATAGGTGGTTTACTGATAGAAAAAATCATCAGGGGATACCTGATGATTTAGAAAAAATTAGGGTGTTAATCGATCAGAAGGCTGAAACACAGGTATGAATTTTAATGTTTAAAAAATAATTTTAGATTATAGTTATATAATTAGATTATTATTTTGATAAAAATTATATATATTTGTTTTAGTTTGAATGAGTGTCATATTCTACTGATGATGTGAGGGCGATGATCCCACCTGAGTTGAGGGGCCCATCAGATGTTTGGATGGAGATAGTCCCTTTGATATGTTATGCGACCATCGAGTGGCACTACACTGATCACGTGCTCCAACAATTTGGTTGTTTTCAACCAATTCCGGAAGCACCTCACAATATGGACGAGTTACATAGCACAGATAGACGCAGCAAGACAGATACAGATTGGCTAGTGAGGTATCATGCGTGGGTCGTGTTGTGGGAGGATTGACATCGGCGCCTTCCCCGTAGAGAGCCCATTTTACTTGACCTCTTGATGGTTGTTGACGGTTATTACGAGTAGTTCAACAGTAACGGGAAACCATTTTTTCTTCCCGAGGATGCACGAGGGCATCCGCGATGTCGACAGAGATATTCACCGACACAGCACCATCGTCCCCCGACTCGTTGACAGAGAGCAGGTACTTCCAGTTCATCCTCAGTTGCACCACCAGGACCTTCATAGCAGCCATCGTGTTCACCGGCTTACATACCGCAACCATATATGATGCCGCCACCGCCTTTCCATTACCAGATGCCGCCACCGCCACCTTCACCTGGTTTTATGACCCCACCACCGCCACCATCACAGAGTTATATAACCCCTCCTGGAGGCTATTATTAGTCTATGTTTGCAGATTCGACTTGGGGTTCATATACTCACATTTTGGCGGGTTCAACCTCATCACCCATGGCTGCAGCACAGACACCTCCTGTACAGTTTTCACACTCAGAGATGTCTGGGTTTTATGAGTTTTCCTAGTTTTCGCAGGCCGATCGGATAGTCAGTCATACACCTCGAGGGTCTTTATTCTATGGAGGTGCTTCATCGTCATCAGATCCTCATCAACAAAATGTAGCTGCTCAAGACAACGACGACGACGATGACGATGATGATGACAGCGAGGAGTCACAACCAGTGATACGAAGAAATCCTCCTCGAGACCGACAGCCACCGCCCTGCGGAACACATTCGCGTCGCAGACATCGATAGATTTTGTTTTTTTATACTTGTATTTAGTACTTTTTTATTGTAGTTGTTTATTGGACTTTTTATTGTAATTTTTTTTATTTATCATTTAATACTTACTTTGTTAATTCATCATTTAAGTTATTGTAATTTGATTATCATTTATCGTTTAATACTTATTGTATCGTTAATATCAATTATTCGTTAATATAACGCCAACTTCTAATCTCGTATAATTATATCGTTTTTTTAATCTTCATCAGCGGTTATCGAATAACATTAACTTGAAGTAAATTTAAAGTAAAGTACAAGAATTATTATTTGATAAACAACTACATCATTTCCTCATCAATTGTTACTTGATGATAACAGAAGTGGACATGTTTTTCTAGTGTGTCATGGGTTTCTACAATGCCCACATCTTCTGTCTTGTCTAGATCTTTCTCAAATATCCATATTGCAATGAATTCAATTGGATTTTGGACGACCACGCTCCCTTAATAAACTCAGATTTGGTACAATCGGAAGCCAATCTTGAACCTCATCAGGGTCTTTGTCATTACTTATGGGGGGAAACTCAAATTCGTATACCTTAAAAACTTCAGATAGTAGGTTTACGGGATCCACAAAACGGTTATAGTCTTGACGTGTATACGAGCAAGATGCTATCATATGAGAGCATGGATACTTTAGAGCTTGAAAAAACCCGTAGTCGCACGTTCTGTCCCTTAGATTTACTCTTAACGACACAGCTTCAATCCCTTGAAGAGGTTGCGGCAACTCTGTGACACGAAACATTTCATGCCTTTTAGAGAAGCTTGTTACAGACATTTCATTTGATACAACAATTTTTTTCTGTATATCTGCAACTAATCTAGGGTGATAGACATGATCGCCTTGCATCCAGGTTTCAGCTTGTCCCCCGAGCTTCGTAAAAAGTGCCCCCAAACGAAAATATGTAGTTTTTACCAAAACCGCTACAGGTAAGTGACGTCCACCCTTTAAGGTTGAATTGATTGCCTCAACCAAGTTGGTCATCATGTGTCCATATCGATATCCACCATCATATGCATTCATCCATATTTCTTTATCGATGAGGCTGATGTAATCGTATCCTTCCTCGTTCTTCGCCCGCAAATCTTGAAGCATTGATTCAAACGTTCAAGGAAGTAGTTCGTAACCTGATCAAAAAATGTATAACTTAATAACTTGATTTCTTTGCAAAATTAAAATGATCAAAAAATGTATAACTTACTAACTTGCTTTCACTTACCCATGCGCACAATTAATTGACACTCATCATTCTTCTTGTACCTTCCATGGTAGTTCGCAGCAATGTGTCATAGATAATTCCTATGTTGGATAAAAGGTGGTTGCCACATTGGACCCAAAGACTCCATTGCTGCTTTGATCCCAGCTCCGCAATCTGAAATGACACAGATTTTCTCCCTCGTGATAACATATGCACGTAAGTTTTGGAGGAAAAAAACCCAAGAATCTGTATCTTCTCCTTTGACAAGAGCAAAAGCAACTGGAATAATGTTGCGATTTCTATCTTGGATAACTGCCAATAATAAAACTTGCTTGTATTTTCCATACAAGAAAGTCCCATTGATTTGGACCACATGCTTGCAGTATTTGACAGCATTAACACACTGTGGGTAAGTCCAAAAAACCCGGTAGAATTGGCATCGATCGCGTAGAACTCGATCATTATGGTATGCATAGGAGGTTTTGAAGTCCACAATTGTCCCAGGATTCAACATTCACACCATCCTAAACCAAACTGGAAGTTCGTTGTAAGATACATCCCATTCGCCATGAAGTTTGACAATGTCATTTTGTTTTGCCAACCAAGCTTTTTTATATGAGACATTGTACCCATACTGCGATTGTATAGCTGAAATCAACACTGCAACAGCTATATGAGAGCTTGCTTTTACCATGGGCATGATGGCTTGGGCATCACTTCAGAGTCCAAGTTGGGATGATCTTGGTTGACCCCTTCAGCACAACATGTGTGAGGATCGTTGTATACTGTTAGTTCCCATCTGTTGTTTTTCCTCTTCCTCTTCGATACGCGAACCATCCAATTGTATCCGTTTTCGCGTCAGGCATAGTAGCATACATATTTTTTGGTCGTGGAGCGGTCGACGGACTGAACAGAATTACGGATATTGTAATTTTTTATAGCCATCATCGCTTCTTCCTTTCTTGAAAACTCCATGCCTAAATATAACTCGCCATTATTTATTGATGAGTAATATCCATAGTCACCGAGACAAGGCATATCTGCAAATTCTGGCATGTATATTGCATCATAATCAGCTTCATACATGTGTGCTGGAGGGTCAGTTTGTGCCACATTTGCTGGAACTTCATCTACATCATCATCACCATCGGAGTTGAATTGCGGTGATTCTAGGTGAATGAATAGTCTAGTCTCAGCACCATCCGCACCAGGCTCACGAAGCGGTTCTTCTGGTTGAGATGATGGTTCCTCCATGCTCTCCTCATTTAGGTCGAAGAACCTACTACTGGCACGCCTTCCCCTTGAACTAGAAGGCATATCTGTATTGAGATCGAAAAAGCTCGCAGTCGAATGCCTCCCCCTAGAGCTTGAAGCCATCGTGTCAAATGGAAACTTTACATATTATTTCGTCGATGACATCTCCATATTAAGGTTAAAGAAATTTGCAGATGAATGTCTTCCCCTCGAACTGGACGCGATGTTGCCATACGGATTATTCGTGGACCCACCTCGGTACATATCGTAAGGAGTTGCAGATGAATGTCTCCCCATTAAAGTTGATGTGCCGACACCATGATGTGGATTTCCCATTATGGCATTAAAATCATTACACATTACTGTAGTCGGGCTGTCAACTTGATCAACTTGTTCAGCCAGCCCATAGTGTGAGCTTAATGGATGACCCCGAACAACACGCACTTGAACAAACTTTGCATACATCTCAATATCGCCGTCTGAATAGTTACTTTGAGAATCAACCATCATTTCAACATCATCATTGTTCGATAGTTCGAACGCTGTATAAATTAATGGCAACAATGATGTTGTAAATATGTACTGCAACGACGACATTCTTCTACTACTTCCAACATGAACCTTCCTCAAAATCTTCGTTATCAGCTCCTCAAGAGTTATGTTTCTCCTGAATGATGATATTTTAACACGCTCATTTGATACGAAAACAACGCCGGTTTCATCTTCTCAAATTTCTCCATCATAATAAACAATAGCTGAAAGTCGCGTCATTCTTAGAGTTTAAAAGTGCAACAATATTATATCTGCAAAAAAAAAAACAACTGAAACAAACCTGATTAAATAAATAATATATGACAAAAAATATAACATAATAAATTTTTTACACATAAACGTAAATAATTTAAATAATATAATTTTATATTATTACCTGTACCGCAAAAATATTTCGACGTATGTTCCCACTTTCTAATTCTACAAACACAGAAATTAATTGAAAAATAATTAGTATAATATTTTTTTTTCAAATAATCATATATAACTATAAAATAAATATTATAACAAAATTAACTTATAACGAAAGATCGAGCAAACTTATGAATCAAATATAAGATGATTGTCGGATGTTATTTACTGATTCAAAGGATTGTTGGTGAGAGAGTTTACGGGAGACGACTATTTATAGCCGAGAAGTCTGGGAAAATATAATTGAATAGCGCGGACGTGGCGTATGACGCGGCATTTACCCCGCGCCATACACACATGTATCCATGTCAGCATAAGGCGTGCCGCAAGGGGCGCACCTTACCCCACATGGCGCCAAATCAGCGTATTAAAAAGATGATTTTTCGGGAAAAAGCCCAATCCCCATTGCACTTCCCATTAGTAAAATATTATTAACTATAAAATATTGAATAATTATCAAAATAAAATATTGATACCTAAAGTGTTTCAATAAAATATACACCCACATAATTATTTAAAAAATATTAAAAGTAAAATATTACTAACTAAAATATTGAATAATTATCAAAATAAAATATTGATAACTAACGTGTTTCAATAAAATATACACCCACATAATTATTCAGTCAAATATTCAAAATATTTTTAATATTATACCTATTTATTGTAAATATAATTTTAACATTTTCAATTCGAAGTATACATATTACTGTAATGTCTCTAATAATCATTTATACTGTAATTTCAAACTCACCACTATAATATTTGGTTTAGTGATTAAGATAATTAATTTTTTTATATCATTATTTTTAATTTTATCGAAACTAATCTCATCACTTTGTGATCAGGAACATATAACTTATAAACTTTTAAGATAACAAAAATAAATTATTAATTAAAAATATAAAAAATATATATAAAATACATATTAATTTAAAATTTTTAAGAGACGACTGTCTCTACTTCCCCTTTGATCCATCCATGTTTGGGATTGATTTTATGATCAATCACAACTTCGAACATACAAAATGCAATATCGTGAGGATGTTTTCCAATCCGTTGATCCACTGGATACTCTTATTTTCTTGTATTGTTTGTTAGAGATAACATTAATCCGAGAAATAGAATAATAAATAATAAGAAAATAGTATTATTAAATTGAACAAAATAAAATAATTAAAGAACTAAAATAGAAAAATGAAATTGTTTACTCGTATGTAGACATAGAATTGGATGAACAAAGTCGGATAAATAGAAGAAGAATTTTGTTGAGGCATGTATGAACAGTTTCCTTAAGACAGTTCGTCTTCACTTCGATGTTTTGAGTAGCGTTGGACGTCTGTTTCTCAAGATACAACAACAAACGATCACAACAGTAAGCACAACATCAATGATCAGTCGGACGCAATCTTGCATTTCTCTATTACCAGAAAGAACGAATCTGGAAGGAATTTTCTAAATTTTTTTCCTATTCCAAAGTTATTTGGTTTGTTGTATCTAAGATTATGTCTTAACTAATCTATATATAGTGAAAATGAAATGAACTGAATGATTAATGCCTTTTGATGAAGAGTTAAGATTATTTGATGAAGCGATTTATTGAAAAACTAATAAATATAATTAAATAGATACAATTTTAAATTAAAAAAATAAGTCTATTCACCACGTGGCATGACTTATTATTAATAAGTCTATTTACTAAATAACATGACTTATTATTAATAAGTCTATTTACTAAGTAACATGACTTATCACTTATTAAAAATAAATCATTGCTTTTCACGCGGGAAAAGTTTGGAATTGAAACTATTTGAAATGTATATTATATATATTATTTTTATATATTTTTTATTAAATATATATTTTTAAGGTTGAATGATGCATGAAAAAAATAGGAAAATGTAATTTAATTCACCCTTTAAATTGGGGAAGAATGCTTATATATGTCTCGGTATAGGGGTGTAAAATCTGACCCTACCTATAAAACTGATTGAAACCGAATCGAGTCTAAAATATTTTTGAGCTGCGCTGTGATGATCCAAAACCGACTCGAGTCAGAACTAGTGTTGACCTGAACCCGAGTTGAACTTGAAAATTATGGATCTGAACCCGACCTGTACCCGACCTAAACCCAAATTGAACCGAAAATATGATACCCGAACCCGAGCAACATCCGACTGATATGAACACGAACCCGAGATTGACATGGTAAATAACTGGTATTACCCGACCTGTTTTCAACATGATATGTTAAAAACCTGACCTGTAAATGATCCGATTTGTTATTGATCTGATATGATATTTACATGACTTGACATTTACCTAACTTATATATTACCATTGATGAAATTATAAAATTTCAATAAAATTATGAGATTTTAAGTTTAAAATAAATCATATTAATTAATATGATTAATTTTTAAATGTTATAATAAATTATTAATTATGATAATTATATTATGATTTTAATGTTATAAATATTCAATATAATCATTAATTGTATTTTATTAAGTAATTTATGTATTGAACATTATTAATTAAATTAATTATAATGATTACAAGTTAGAATAATTTATTGGCATTAAACATGATTAATAAAATTATTTTAAATGTAAATTATATAATTTAATTTATGTAAAGAAAAATTATTAACAATTATAACATACATAAAAAATAATATAAAAGATTAATTTAATTGATATTGATAATGTAAATAACATTTGATCTAAAATTTGAATAACATTTGATTTATAACAATTAAATACAATAAGATCACAATAAAATGAACAAAAACAAAGTGTCTTTTTAAGCTCTCATAACTTATAACAAAACTTTTATAAGGCTAGAAGCCTAAATTTGCTACCAAAAAATAATATAAGATTAATTTAATTGATATTGATAATGTAAATAACATTTGATCTAAAATTTGAATAACATTTGATTTATAACAATTAAATACAATAAGATCACAATAAAATGAACAAAAACAAAGTGTCTTTTTAAGCTCTCATAACTTATAACAAAACTTTTATAAGGCTAGAAGCCTAAATTTGCTACCAGAAATTTCTTCATCGAGCTTTTGTATCAAAATATCTACATGTTGTCAACATTGTTAAATTACGAGCAATTTTTCATCTTTAAAGCCACCAACATAATTATGAGTAACAATATAGAAAAAATGACAAGCAACAAAAATTTATTTAAGTCAGACCAACAAAATAAATTACAATGCAGAAACAGGCAACATGCAGCAACCAGTAGGTAGCAACATCCAATAGGCAGCAACAACCAACATTTTTGCATTAAACAAGCATGCAATCAATGGTAAAGTCAAATGGAATATGACGACCAACAGTACCAAACATTTCCGACTTTACCAAACCCTTACAGAATCAAGCATTCAACATAGTTTATAATAACAGAAACAATATCAAATAGAATCAAGAAAAAACAACAAGAAGCATTTAGAATGATGGTTGTTGTAACTTGCATGGTACCCTACAAAAACAGAAACATTAGTAAACAATGGTTTCAGTTACTATTAAACATAATAAATATAATAAGTCATTAGTAAATAGAAGTTACCTCTAAAAGGAAGAAACAAGACAGAATCTCCAATTCCAATGGTTTCACTTGTTGTTAAACTCCCTAAAAATTAAAATGAAAATTAAAATAAGTAATAAAAATTTTGAAATATTAATGATATTAACATAAAAAATAAAACAATTTGGCATACATTTATATAAAAGACTCATTAACCACAATAAGTCATTATTCATCCTTATCATCCGACTCAAAACCATACAAACCAATTACGATTTGTTACAAAAATCTCAACATTTTTAGGTAATAGTTTAGCTATTAATTTGTTCAAAATTTGATCCCATACTAAAGGACGATTCAGATGCAACTGAAGTAATTGGAATAGCCAATTTATCTCTCGCCATGCGACAAAGTACTGGATATGAAATACTTTGATTTTTTCAATACTCCAAAAGATTAAAGTCAGATTCTTCTGTATGAGGGACAAAGGGCAAACTGATGTAAAAGTCAACATCAGATCATCCACTCCTTGAAGAAGCTAAATTGGCATCAAAATTTTGAAAAATAAAACACAAAAATTAGTAAATGAAAACAGGAAATAAATAATATAAAATTCAACTTGAAATTATAATAACTAACTTTAAATAAATATGATTTTCTAAATGTTCGAGGCAGATTGGAACTTGAGTCACTTCTACCTAAGGATGTGTTACTTTGGAAAGAAGAAGAGGAAGAACCACAAGGTGTATTTTTTTGAATAAAATACATATAACTCAAGAAACTCATTATAAATAATACTTACCCTCTGTTAAACCTCATCCTCAACATAAAGAACATTGTACAACTCCTTCAGAAGTTGTAATTTATATCGATGATAAAGTAAAACAACAAAAGACATAATCATTGAGTGATCAGACCAATATTTCTCATATAGTTCAAGCATGGGTCTTACCATTGTAGAAATACCTTCACAAGGATCATTATAAGCATCACACAAAAAGTTTTCAATTACAACAACGTTAGCCAAATACAAGATAGAAGTGGGATACTTAAAACCAAAGAGCAAAGTAGTAATTCCATAAAAAGGCTCAAGAAAATCACAGATTGTTTGAATAATTTCCCACTCATGATCGGTAATGAAATCCAACTCATTTTCCCTATTAACAAATAAGTTAATTGCTAATCTAGCCTCAAGTGCCCTATGAATCATTAAGTAAGTAGAATTCCATCGAGTAGGAACATGCAATTGTAATCACCATTTTTCCATTAAACCCAAAACCCAAACCAAACCCCAAATATAACCCAATTAAAAAAATAAAACTAACTTTAACCAGACCTAGACACCAATCTGACCCTAGAACAAACCAAGCCCTACCTGAAATCTAACCTAGCCCAGTAGACACCCGTTTCATCCACTCATTGGCCACCACCCCTCTGCCCCAATCACTGCCAATGTCACCTGTGAACTCCACCACCTGCAGAAAGCAGAGAAGCCAACAAAATGTATCATGATTTTTCCAATGTAAAGGGGATATAAACCCCCTGCATTGATCACTGTAACTCTCTGGGGAGGATTTCAAAAACAAAAAAGTTGTAAACATTTCAGCAATAAACGAACACCAAGGTTTTTTACTTCGAACTGCTTATGGTACTTTTTATTTATTTTGTTTTATAGTTTAAATTCTAGATTTAGTTTTAAAATTATTTTAATATTCGAATCAAGCTTAGAAATTATAATTTCACATTAGTTTTAATTAGGGAGCAATTTGAGTCAAGTTTTCGCATAAGATGCCCGATTACTCGAATCGATTGCTGGACTTAAAATTGATTAATAATTAATATTTTCAAATAAACTTTAGGTTTAATAATTTAGATAAAAATTAGCTTTTAAATTAGTCCTCAACTTTAGAAATTATTGATTTAGGTCCCTAAACTTTTAGATCTTTTAGAAATCGATTTTTTAGATCTTGACTTTTTTAGTCCCTGAACATCGATTAGAACTTTATTATTGACATAATTAAATAGGTTAATTAGAGCCTCCATATTAGGCTTGATTTCACATTTAGTCCTTTAATTAGGCGAATTCTTAATTTGGTCCTCGCTTATGCTTAAGATTCCAATTTAATTATTCGAAGCAATATTTATTAAAATTAATTTAAGTTAATATTAGAACCTACACTTTTAGGTTTGTGCCTTTAGGTCCTTTAATTTTCATAATTTAACACCTTAAGTTAGAAAAAGCCTTAATCCATCCTTAATTTAATTAGGATTAATAAAAATTTGTTTCATTGCATTTTATTTTAAAATCTAAGGCAATGTTCACTTATTCAGGAATTAACGGTATATCTCCCGCAAGTATGCTCAGGGGGTGACTACTAATGGTTCCCGAAATAGGTAGACATCATTTTCATAGACCGCATCATGATTTTTAAAATCGAGACAATATCCAGTTATTAGGCACAATAGCTGATCTCCTGCACCTATGCTAGGGGGCGAATGCTATCGGTGTTAATAAATGGATACCCTTTTCAACTTTGCATCCGTAATGATTTTCAAATTAAATAAAGATCGAACTCAAAATTTTTGAATTTAAATATAGGGTAATCAACTAGGTACCAATTTTTGGGCGCTTGTGGGGGTGCTAATCCTTCCCCACACGTAACTGACTTTCGAACCCAATTTTTAGATTTTCGTAGACCCTAAAACTCGGTATTTTGATAAAAATAAAATGTTTTATTAAAATCACTCGGTTTTCACGATGTCCCAATCGCACCTTAAATGATTGCTGGTGACTCCTCATATTTCGAAAATTCCTTTCAAAGAAAAACCACCGAGTCGGTATCGATCTTTCCCCGCTCGGGCGAAATGGCAACTCCACTGGGGACTTTTGTTTTTAAAAAAACTTGAGAGTTTTTAGGTTTGTGCCTTTAGGTCCTTTAATTTTCAAAATTTGACACCTTAAGTTAGAAAAAACCTTAATCTATCCTTAATTTAATTAGGATTAATATAAATTTGTTTGATTGCATTTTATTTTAAAATCTAAGGCAATGTTCACTTATTCGGGAATTAACGGTATATCTCCCGGCAAGTATGCTCAGGGGGTGACTACTACTGGTTCCCAAAATAGGTCGACATCCTTTACAAAGACTGCATCATGATTTTTAAAATTGAGACAATATCCGGTTATTAGGCACAATAGCTGATCTCCCGCACCTATGCTAGGGGACGAATCCTATCGGTCTTAATAAACGAATATCGTTTTCAACTTTGTATCCGTAATTATTTTCAAATTAAATAAAGACCGAACTCAAAATTTTTGATTTTAAATATAGGGTAATCAACTAGGTACCAATTTTTGGGTTCTTTTGGGGGTGCTAATCCTTCCCCACGCGTAATTGACTCCTGAACCCAATTTCTGGATGTTTGTAAACCCTAAAACTCGATATTTTAATAAAAATAAAATGTTTTATTAAAATCATCCTATTTTCATGGTGTCCCAATCGTACCTTAAATGATTGGTGGCGACTCCTCACATTTCAAAAATTCCTTTGAAAGAAAACCCCCCGAGTCGGTATCGGTCTTTTCCCGCCTGGGTGAAAAACGGTGTCGACAACTTGGCAAATCCGCTGGGGACTTTTGTTTTTAAAACAAAATGATAGTCGAGCTATGAGTTGGTTACCTTGTATTTATGATTTTGGAAATTATGAGTTCGATCTTATTTAATTTACGGTTCATTATGTTATTTAAAAAAATAGATTTTCTCTCTAGTTAATGCTTGCACTTCCGTGAAATTATTTTAGATTGCTGCATGTCATAGCTCTCAACCCGAGCTCAATCCTGGTTTACCTAAGTAGGGAGAAACGTCACGTCTCACGAGGAGTATTGGGCTTCCTTGTATGGGTCTGATAAAGTATCTCTAGAAATCATCCTAAGTTATCTACCCGGATATCAGATCTGAGGTACGCTTTTAGTGGTGTGATCCCCTGAGCCGAATCTGATTCGCAAGTCTGTAATGGTCCAGAATCGGAGTCAACCTTAGCAGGTTGTAAAGATGGTTCGGGAACCTTTGCTAGAACCCAACCTCATGTAGATAATTTAGTAAACCTACCATGCTAGAGCCATGTGGATAACCTAAAAGAATTAGAATGAATGCAATTATGACTATTAATTTTCTTTGTATGCTTTTCAGTCTCAACTTTGAGCTGTATTTAATTATTTTTGCTAAGATTACATTTCTTGGAATAATCATTTCAACTGACTTGATTCCTTTTTTCTACTAGCATTGATTTTCTTTTGTCTGGTCTTGTTGCATTTTTGCATAAATATGACATATCCTTCAAAGGTATTGATCCCTTAAATAACTAATAGTGTAGAAGGTTCTTGAAAAATAATGCCACATCAATGCCTTTCACTGGGATCAGAAGAATTTCGAAAATGTTATACGTAGACTGAGAAGATCCAAGAGAGAGTCTACCTACTAAGGAGACAAACCAGACATCTACCTGCTGAGGTAACAAATTGGACTCGAGACGATTCGACGCTAAAGCCAATAGTTAAAGATCACAAACCAGCTTGAAAGACTTCTGAAAGTAGGAGATGAAATAAAAGTTTTGAAGACGATGCAATACCCAAATGCTCGTAAGAGTTGGACAACTTGAAGATGGACTAGATTTCATTTCCCTAGTGTACCGAGACATTGTCGGGTTTTCAAGAATTGTTCAAGGAACAGTTATTTTTTGGATCAATTCCTTGTTGCATTTGCATCTTGCATTTTGCACTCCCTTTTTGCATCTTTGCTTTTGCATTTGCATTTTTGCATTAGTATGTATACATTGTGCATGGTATACATTACATCTCAACGTGCATTAATTATGAATCCTGAGAGTAACATGCGGAGAATCTCATGATAAACGTTTTGAGGTAAAAATGAAGTCACCCCATTCGTATCTAGAAGAGAATTAAGAGCTATGTACGTGATGTTAGCACTGTCTGAAGTTCGAGGCACATCATTGAGATCTGTGGGGCACCAATGAGCAAGGTCCAAAATTTAATTAACCCGGGAGCATAAACCTTTAATAATGAGACATCCTGGTGTGAACAAAAATTCTTTCATCCACCGTGAAACCTTGTTGAACTGGCATTGTCTTGTTTGAACGAGTTTTTGTTATTTCTTCAATAGATATTTTGTTAATTGAACTTATGTCATTTTCAAGGTTATGAGCAATAAATCAAGTTTTAATCTTGAAATTCTTTGAATATCGAACGAATTAAAGGTTCTTTTGCTACTCCATTAATTATAGATCTTTGACGAGGGGCAAGATTAGACCTTCAATAATCCATCCAAAGCCGAAAGAACCACTACTTGGTTCCTTACCCAAAATAACACATGACCAAACCTTGACATCACTTCCCCCAGAAACAATAAAGTCATGCCCTTATTCTCCCTGATGCACCAAAACCCTTACTTTTACCTTCCCAGACAGAAATAACCTTTCCATAACATTACGTTTTTCAGAATTATGACTTTAAAGTCACACATTTCCCTTCCTAGACACAGAACCAACATTCATTTCCCAGCCTCGATAAATCCTAGGGCATGACGAGGACCTTTCCTGCAAGAAAAACAAGATGGAGTGTTGCATATCAAGTTTTTGAGAATTCAAATAATTGGGGCATACTAGGAGCATATCACACTTGGAGGCAAAGGTGAAGGACATCTGCTCGCATAAATGAAGATCACCAATCCAAATTTTGCTACATAAGCAAGTCATGATGAAATAAATTGAGAATTAACAAGATACCGCAAGGTGGGACAAATAAGAATCGCTCAAAGATCAAATAAAGTTTGACGACACAAAGAGAAAGAAGAAAGATATAGCAAACAAACAAACAAAAAAAAAGAAAAAAAAAGAAAAGAAAGAAAGAAGAAAGAAAGCCAATCAAACACTTTATGAGAATGACTAGAATCAATTTATTCGAAGATCATTGAACACCAAAAGAAAATAAAATAAATGACACACGAGCATATTCAAGACGAGCAAGACAAGATTGAAGATAACAGAATGAATCGATCCTTGGTTCAATAACCCTTAAACACTTGTGTGAGCCTATTTATCCATTTCTTTCATAAACGTGAGCCTCGACCTACATTACGTGCCTGAAAAGTTCATTCTAATCATACATGAATTTCTAAGTTGATATATTGTCTTCATATTTCATTTCGCCCCTCAGGGTTAATATTATTTGCAAAAAATGGTTTCTAAAATCTTTAATGCATGATAGGGAAAAAATAATAAAAGAAGGGTTCAAGAAGTGAAATTTTAGATGACGTCTTGAAACCAAAGGAGAATTCGAGTTGAAAACCTGAAAAAGGCAGTTCAAATACGAAGATTGTCAACCACTGCACAGAAGACGATCTTATACATTTTGATAAAGCATTACACAGTCTAAAGGAGCTCCCGAGGGTTGAGAACTAGTAAACATTTCCAGAAGATAAGCATAACAACTACTTCACCAACACCAGAATCGAGAGATCAAATGGACTAGAGAACAAAACTTCTAACACTTTATTGTGACATTGTCAGAAGCAGATGATCGCCTTAGTTGAAGGTAGTACATATCCGAACTCATAGCAAAGATGAAAGACAACCATGTTAGAGGAATTGATCACTTCTTAAGTGTCCATATGATGGTGGCCTCATGAAAGTAAGCCCTCAAGATATTCGATAGCATTGTTGATTAGGGACACAAGAGTGAAAGCATTCGAGATCAAGATTTTGGCAGGAAAAGAGCCATGAGTACCCACAGTGGGGCATTACCAAAACCAGATGTCGTTAAGATAACAAGATTTTAATCAAACAGACATGATGAATGAGCCTGTTCGATTGGAGTGCTAAGGGCAGAATGAAAACAAGCAAAGCTTACCTAGAGAAACAAACCATTCACGCTTCAGTTGCGAAAAGATTCTTGAGAAATAATTCTGATTAAAAAATCGAGTTAAAGACGTATAATGTGCCCAATCATCTACCTGATCGCAACGAGAATTCTAGGGAGGAAACACTTCTTCAAGAATCATATTGAATAAGTAAGATAAAGATAGAAGATGAGAGGGATGTGATTATTCCAAAGGATTAATTTGACCATGCTAATGTTGGGGGCAGACTCCATACAAGAGTGATCAAGTGAAGGAAGACCGAGATCTTTATTTGGAAGTCAAAATAGGGATACTGATGAACATTTATGCATATAAGAGAGTCAGGAATTACATGTGGATACATATTGCATTCACATTTCATGCATCAAAGCATATATTTACAGATTTTTTCAAAAAAACAGAAAAGGAAAAGTCAGAACTCAAGCCTTGAATGAAGGGAACCATATTTTGAATAACAGGAACTCAATCCAAGAATAATCATTACTTTGATGTGGGGGCACATTACCCAAACAACATGATATTTTCAAAAGAAATATTTTAAAGAAACTAAGCCTAATTTTCAGGGTTTCTTGATGATGATTTTCAAAGATTTTTTTAAAAGAAGCTAAGCCTAGTTTTTATAGGTTTCTTGATGTCTTCAAATGAGTTTTTAGAAACTAAACCTGATTTTCAGGGGGCTCCAAAGAATTATTGAAGGAAGCTAAGCCTAATTTTTAGGGGTTCATTGATGACTATAGAAAATGAAAGATTTTAAGAAACTAATCTTGATTTTCAAGGGTTTCTTGATGAGTAAGTCCTTTGGGCCATCAGTAAGTCTTTCGAGCATGATGCTTAAATCCTTAGGGTCATCTATAAGTCTTTCGAACAAGATGATAAGTCCTCTGGGCCATCCATAAGACCTTCGAGCAAGATGTTCTCAAATGAGTTTTTAGAAACTAAGCCTGATTTTCAGGGGTTTCTTGATGATTATATCCAAAGAAATTTTAAAGGAAGCTAAGCCTAATTTTTAGGGGTTCCTTGATGACAACTAAAAAACTAAGCTTTATTTTCAAGGGTTTCTTGATGAGTAAGTCCTTTGAGCCATCAGTAAGTCTTTCGAGCATAATGCTTAAATTTTTTGGGTCATCTATAAGTCTTTCGAGCAAGATGATAAGTCATTCAGGCCATCCATAAGACCTTCGGGCAGGATGTTCTCAAATGAGTTTTTAGAAACTAAGTATGATTTTCAGGGGTTTCTTGATGATTATCTCCAAACAATTTTTAAAGGAAGCTAAGCCTAATTTTTAGGGGTTTCTTGATGTCAACTAAGAAACTAAGCTTGATTTTCAAGGGTTTCTTGATGAGTAAGTCCTTCGAGCCATCAATAAGTCTTTTGAGCATGATACTTAAATCCTTCGGGTCATCTACAAGTCTTTCGAGTAAGATGATAAGTCCTTCGGGCCATTCATAAGACCTTTGGGTAGGATGTAATGAGTTTTTATAAACTAAGCATGATTTTCAAGGGTTTCTTGATGATTATCTCCAAAGAAGTTTTAAAGGAAGCTAAGCCTAATTTTTAGGGGTTCCTTGATGACAACTAAAAATGAAAGCTTTTGAGAAACTAAGCTTGATTTTAAGGGTTTCTTGATGAGTAACTCCTTCGGGCCATCAGTAAGTTTTTCGAGCATTAATGCATGATGCTTAAATCCTTCTGGTCATCTATAAATCTTTCGAGCAAGATAATAAGTCCTTCGGCAATAATGTTTTTAACATTTTCTTTTTTCAATTTACAACACTTCGAATCAATAACGCCTCATCAAAGGGGTTCACATTTCCTTTGCTCGATTCACAACACTTCAAATCAGTAACGCATCACTCGAGGGATCAACATTTCCAGTGAAAAGATCACGATGAGAAGAACCCGTAGGTTGAAGAACTGAAGATGAAGACTTAACCAAGAGAATGAAGAAAAGATGACATCATTTGAAGTAAGGACTCGATGATTTCACAGAAAGAGATGAATTGACATTCCCAGCAAAGAGTTCGTAGCTTGATAAGGAGAGACCAAGATAAAAAATGGTGCTTTATTATCTTTGCTTCATTCTCGTTTCACAGCAATGAGCAAAGAGGGGCAGCTGTAATCACCATTTTTTTATTAAACCCAAACCAAACCCCAAATATAACCCAATTAGAAAATACAACATGGAGGCCAAAACCCGAAGCCCAACTAACCTTAACTCAACCCATACACCAATCTTACCCGAGAACAAACCAAGCCCTACCCGAAATCTAACCTAGCCCCTTAGTCGCCCGTTTCATCCACTCATTGGCCACCACCCCTCTGCCCCAATCACTGGCAAGGTCACCCGTGCACTCCACCACCTGCAGAAAGCAGAGAAGCCAACAAAATGTATCATGATTTTTCAAATATAAAGGGGATATAAACCCCCTGCATTGATCACTGTAACTCTATGGGGAGGATTTAATAAAAAACTGTAAACATTTTAGCAATAAACGAACACCAAGGTTTTTTTTACTTCAAACTGCTTTTGGTACATTTTATTTATTTATGCTTTTTTTCTTTTTTTCGTTTGAGTTGTACTATTCGGTTTTTATTTCAAACACCATTAGTTTCATTTAGAAGTAGAAAATATCATATTGAATAACTAACAAGTAATTTTTTATCGAATAAAATAAATAAAAACAGGGTTTTTTAACATGCAACAACCGATCTTTTTTCAAAAAAAAAATGCGAGAAACAAAGGAATATGGTGGATCTAACCGTACCTGAGTCGTCGTTCCTTATTAGCGATCGCCGGAGCGCATGAGAACCGAGGTGCTTCGGGTTGGCCGGCCCACTGTCGGCCAAGGAAGGGAGAGAGTTTTTTAAATCTGTTTTGTTTTTTAAGGCTTGGCTGAAATGAGGAGAAAATAAAAATTGTTAGTATTTATAGGGAAAATTAAGGGGTTATTTACGTTTAGCCCATAGTATTTGTGCGTTTTTCTGCAGTTTGGTCACTTCAGCGACCAAAACTGCCATTAAACATTTCTTCTGTGCATGCTTTATTTTTGGTTTATTCACATTTTAGTCCCCCTATTTAAGCGTATTTTTACATTTTAGTCACCTGTAGAAACCAAAATTATAATTTCCCTTTTCTTGCATTTTTTTATTTTGGTAAAATTTCTTTTTAATCCCTATAATTTAGCCATTTTTTGCACTTTTGTCTTAATTTTTTAAAAAAAAAATTAATGTGGATCGATTATGTAATTTACCCTTTTTAATTTTATAGATTTTTTAGGCTTGAATAAATTAGAAAATTATCATTTGGTCTCTTTAACTTTAGCGTGTTTTTGTATTTTAGTATATAATATGTTTATTTTTATTTTGTTTCAATTTAGCCTTCAAATTTTAATTTGTTTTAATATAGTCCCTATTACATGTTCAATTTGTTCTTTCTAGCTTGGTAATTTAATATTTATGCGATTAGGTCCTTATATTTATATTTATTTTATTTATTTTACTTTTTTTTATTGTTTTTTGTATTAATTATTTTAATTATGTTTACTATTAATTATTTTGTTTTATAGTTTAAATTCTAGATTTAGTTTTTAAATTATTTTAATATTTGAATCAAGCCTAGAAATTAGGATTTTACATTAGTTTTAATGAGGGAGCAATTCGAGTAGAGTTTTCGCATAAGATGCATGATTACTCGAATTGATTGCTGGACTTTTAAAATTTATTAATAATTAATATTTTCTAAAAAAATTTAGGTTTAATAATTAAGATAAAAAGTAGCTTTTAAATTAGTCCTCAACTTTAGAAATTATTGATTTAGGTCCCTAATCTTTTAGATCTTTTAGAAATCGCTATTTTTAGACCTTGACTTTTTTAGTCCCCGAACATCGATTAGAACTTTATTATTGGCATAATTAAATAAGTTAATTAGAGCCTCCATCTTAGGCTTGACTTCACATTTAGTCCTTTAATTAGGTGAATTCATAATTTGGTCCTCGCTTATGCTTGAGATTCCAATTTAATTATTCAAAACAATATTTATTAAAATTAATTTAAGTTAATATTAGAGCCTACACTTTTAGGTTTGTGCCTTTAGGTTCTTTAATTTTCATAATTTGACACCTTAAGTTAGAAAAAGCCTTAATATGTCCTTAATTTTCATAATTTGACACCGCAAGTATGCTTAGGGGGTGACTACTAGTGGTTCTCGAAATAGGTCAACATCCTTTTCAAAGACCGCATCATGATTTTTAAAATCGAGACAATATCCGGTTATTAGGCACAATAGTTGATCTCCCACCCCTATGCTAGGGGGAGAATGCTATCGGTCTTAAAAAATGGATACCCTTTTCAACTTTGTATCCGTAATGATTTTCAAATTAAATAAAGATCGAACTCAAAATTTCTAATTTTAAATATAGGGTAATCAACTAGGTGCTAGATTTTGGGCGCTTGTGGGGGTGCTAATCCTTCCCCACGCGTAACTAACTCCCAAACCCGATTTCTAAATTTTTGTAGAGCCTAAAACTTGATATTTTGATAAAAATAAAATATTTTTTTAAAATCACCCGGTTTTCACGGTGTCCCAATCACACCTTAAATGATTGGTGGCGACTTCTCAAATTTTGAAAAATTTCTTTCAAAGAAAAACCCTTGAGTTAGTATCGATCTTTCCTCGTCCGTGCGAAAAATGGTGTCGACAACAATACTAACTTACCAGAGAAAAAAGAATCACAGTTTTTAATAGCTAATTCAAATGTAAAAAGTTGAGAGTCAGAAGATTCAATAAACTTAACAATCTCACGCAATTTAATAACAGAAGAATCAATTAACTTCAAACCTTTTTGAACTATCAAGTTCAAAATGTGGCATCGTACCTTATATGGAAGTACTTACCATTGCAGGGAAAAGGAGAAATGACATTCAAATCATCTTTCAGTGTCTTAACCATTTTATCATTTGTAGAAGCATGATCAAGTTTGTAATGGTAAATGTTTTTTTTCAAGACCCCATTTACATATAATCTTTTTAACAAACTTAAAGATTGACTCACCATCATGAGGAGGAAAACAAAGAAAATTAAGTATTTTAGACTAAAGTTTCCAGTTATTATAAACATAATAAGCAGTAAGAGCAAAATAAGAAAGTGAAGTGCAGGCAAACCAACCATCACATGTAAAACAAACATGACTTGAAATAGAATGCATTGAATCAAGTAGCAATTTTTTATTCTTTCATGGTCTACATGCAATACTCAATAACATTATACCTAGATATATCCATAATAGAAGAATTAAGGTAATGATGCAAATCCCTAAGTTTTTCACGCTCAACAATACTATATGCATAACCATGACACATAATAGCCTCAACAAACAATTCACATTATTTGTTTTGATCAAAAGAACTTACCAAAGTAGGATTTTTCAGCAAGATATTCCTTATAATATTGACATTTCTCAGTATACCTTCTAGGGTTAAATGTACTAATATAAAAATCAACTTTATACCTTTTATTTTTGCAATACTTAAACTCGGCATAAACAGAACCATCGAAAAATTTGATGAAGGTGTAATGCTCCCAAACAGGAGTTCTTCACTTGAACTCGACTGAACATTACCATTCCTCTTAGATGATTTATTAATATCAACTACATCTGAAAGTAGATCATTTACATCACCTTGCAAAAAAAATACTAGTGTTAGTATACAAAATTAATTTTTTTAAATATATATATAAATAAAGCATATACAAAAAAGGGATGAGCAATTTACCTCTTTCAGAATGTTTTTCATTATGATCTGTTGGGGTTTCTCTTATAAAACAAATGAAGAATATATTAATTCAAATATTAAAATAAAAATAAAAATAAAAAAAATGAAAAATACATGGATAATTCAACTCATAAGATAAATTATCCCTGAAGTCATAAAAAATAAAGGTTTCGAATAGTTTGTAACATTAAGGGTTAGAATTAGAGAAGATGATCAAAGATAGAAGATGGGTTTGGGGTTAAAGAATATGAATAGAGACAGAAGATAAAGACATTCTATTTAAGTTTAAGGTTAAAGAATATGAACAAAGATAAAAGATTAAGAGGTTAAGTTAGGGTTTAAGATTAGAGAATATAAACAGAGACAAGAAGTGAAGAGGTTTGGGTTTGGGTTAGGGAATATGAACAATTATGGGTTTGATCTAAAAAATAGTTCAGGTTTTGATTTTCGGTATTTGTAAGGATCAAAGAAGGGTTTTGGGATGAACATGGATGAACTAGTGTTTGGGTTTGGTGTTTGATCGAAAAAATAGGTTGGTTTTAAGTTTTGGGTGTTTGTAAGGATGAAAGAATGGTTTGGGGAAGAACATGGATGAACAACGATTTAATTTTTTGGTGTTTAATAAAAAAAGAATGGGTTTGGGTTTTGGTGTTTGTGAAGATCAAAGAATGGTTTGGGGAAGAACAAAGATGAACACGGATGAACTAGAATGAACAAGGGTTGAATTTTTGGGTGTTTGGTTGAAAAAATGAAATGGTTTGGGTTTTGGTGTTTGTGAAGATCAAATAAGGGTTTTTGGGATAAACACAGATGAATAAAAGATGAATGTCACAACCCTATATAATAAATAAATAAAAATTTAAAATTTAATTTGGTTGAAATTTAGGGGCCAAATTATAAGTTTTTGAAACTTGCAGTCTGTTATAGAAAGTTGCAAAAAATTCAGGGAGCTATAGGGGTTCGAGCCCATTTTCTATTGGCAGAGAAAAAAATAAAAAGAAATGGATTAGGTGTTGTAGGGGTTCGAACCACTACCCCCCACATGAAAGCTGGCCATACCCTAGCCATTTAGGCTAGGGTATTATTTGAGATATTTTTAATTAATATATAATATATGGGTTTAAAACTCGATTAACCCCAAAATCCCCAAATCAAAAACCTTGATCCTTAACCCCTAAATTTTCCCCCACTGGCCCTATCCTCCTTAAAATCCAATGTTGTCTGACCACCCTCGTTTGATTCATCATCGACTGGTAACCAAAACCCGACCCTTATTTCATCATGAAACACCATCGTTTGTCGTAATTTTAGTGGTCAAACATGTGACAAAATAACCCCCATCACATCAAATTTCCTTCAATTTCGGCCAATCCAACGACCGTGCCATTTCAATGCCCCTCCCATCAGTCTTTCGGCATCGTACGAGCAAAACCCTATTAGTTTTGCTCCTTATCGATGTGTCGTCATCATTTTTCCCGTTGAGGTAAGTTACCGAACGTTTTTTGGCATTTATTAGTTATATTTCGGCTTGTTGAGGGTTAATAATGGTAAATGGGAGTGTGTAGAAGACCGAGGAAGATTCGATCGGTTGAAACAACCCCCGTCACAAGCCGATAGTGCACATGGGATTCGTCCAGTCAGAATGAACCGGTCTAGTCAAATCGGTCTGAATAGAGTTAACTCGATAGATTCAACTCATATGAGTCAATCCGGACTGATTCAACTCATCTGAGTCAACCTGTTGACTTTGACCAAAAAGTTAAATTTTTTGAAAAGTCATATTTTATGTCTTTCGACGTCCTGAGTCCGAATTTGAAGCCCTTTTTTCCAAATTCGAACTCGAAATTCTTCGAATAGACCGTAAAACCTGAACATGCATATGTATTTAAGCATTTTATTTAAGGTTAGAGACTGATCAAATATTGTTATTTGAAGGTACACGAGACTCTCTCGACCTCTTTTCGATCAGTTAGACCTCGGGAGCCAGTAGTTACTCATATGACCCGTGAACCTTATGAATACCTAGATTAGAATATTACTTCGATATTAACTTAGTTTACTATGAATTAGGCCTTAGCATTGCTACAGATTGTGGCAAGGCTGATGCTCAGTAGATTTATTGTCTGACCCATTTTGTGTGGTGTGTTCCCTATGTGCTACACGACCTTTTTTTTTATCTATTTTGAAATGTGTTTCACCAAAATTTATGATTTACGGATTTACTAGTTGATGGCTTATGGACTATGGCTAAATGATATATGTTGTCTGATTATTTGTTTTCTCTAGAAATATGATTATGCTGATTTTGGATCATGGAATTTACTGCTTACTATATGAATTATTTATTTGAGATACTGATTTGGATAGGATATTGGAGTATAGAGGTTCAACTCTGATCAAGCTGGTAATTCCTTACGGACCTAAGGTAACCCTTGACTAGGCTCCGAGGCCCCGATAACTTTCTTGTAGGCTCTCGGGCCCCAAGGTGTTCCCTTAGGTTTGATCCTTAAATACACTGGTATAAGGTAAGCCCTATAGAAGCAGTTCTGGGGAACTGCATATGGTGTACGAGATGAGGATGACTTTGAGTTTTTAAAATTTATTTTCACTATGATATTTATGAAATTTTACTGAAATTTTACTTGATTATTTCATCCTTATCATTTATTTGCACTGTTGGGACACACTAAGCCCTATCTCACTTTTCAAACTATTTTTTCTCTTTCACATACATTTGGATAGGTACCCTGAACCTAAAACTTGGAGAATCGACACATTTATTGTAGTCTATCTAATTGTAATGTTTTTATATTCCAAGTTGACTTTATTTTGGTGGCATGTGCCTTTATTTTGAATACATGCTTTTACGATTTATTCTGTTTTGGTATTGCTTATGACATGTTTATTTTACTCCGTTACTTAAGGTTTTATTTGTATTCGTTGGATTTTATTGTTAATTATTACATTTTAATGATGTTATTTAACATATGGAATTAAATTATGGAAGAATGTTTTGGAAATTTTAATGTAATCCGTTAGACCTAGTCATAAAGCATAGGTTGGGTCAGGGGTTACAATGAACACAAATGAATTTCTAGAGAGAAGTCAGATAATTTTGAGAGAATCGGAGAGTTAGAGAGAGGACAAAATCATAAAATGAAAAAATAAAGGAAAATGGCTGAAATTGGAAACATTTTGGCTTATATACGACTTCGTTTGGGTTTCAGGTTTGGGTTTTGACCTGCATGTTTTTTAACTTCATTTGGCATTGTAGCGTTTTACTAGTTTTAAATTTGTTCAATTTAGTATAAATTTAATAATGCAATTTATTAATTTAAGCTTCATATTTAAAATTTATTCAATTTGATCCTTATATATTTTCCAATTCTTTCAATTAATATATATATGTTTATATTAATAAATTATTATATAATTTATATATTCTAATAAACTATATAATATATAGTTTATGTATACCATATAGTTTATATATACTATATAGTTTATATATACTAATGAACTATATAACATATAATTTATATATACTATATAGTTTATATATATCATATAGTTTATATATACTATATAATTTATATATACTAATGAACTATATAATATATTATAGTTTATATATACTATATAGTTTATATATACAAATGATATAACATCCCAAAAACAGGGCTAGTGACTAAAATGTAAGTTTGGAAACTTTGAGGTTAATTTTAAAAATTAAAACTTTGAGGTCAATTTCGAAAATTTATAATAAGTTCAGGGATTTATGGAAATATTTTATGAATGATTGTTTAAAAAATACTGAAGGAAGTAAGGGTAAATTGGTCTTTTCAAATGAAAGATATTTATCTTCCCTTTATAAGGGATTTAAAAACGTGAATTAAGGAAGAAGAAAAAAGAAAAGTCTGGAACCATTGTTATCTTCTTCCATGTTGCCGTGAGTTCCATTTCAAATGTGAGTCTTGGTAAGTTGGTTATTTCTTGAGTTTTAACTTTAGTTTTGATTCTTGGAGTGTTAAGAAAGCTTAAGGAAAGATTAAAGTGGTTTAAAACTCAAAGGTGGATAAGTTATAAAAGACTGAATATAAAGAGTTTTTAAGTGAATTGTTAATAGAAAGGTTGTAAATGAATTTTGAGGTTAAATTTGAGTTGTCATTAGCTGAAATAAGAAATTCAAAGTGTTAGAAATGAATTTGGATCATGTTGATAAATTGGTATGATTATGGAATTTAAGTGAGTATGTGGGATATTGAATATCACAATGAGTTAAAATGATATAAGTTGATTTGAATAAATGTAGTTAACCTTAAAGGGTTAAAAGGAGGTTATAGAATAAGAATTAAGTGAGTTTTGGTTAATTTTCGAAATGAAAATGGCAATTATGGGCATGAAGTATTAGGACTGGAAGAACAGTACCGATACTTCAAGGCAAAATCAGTTGAGTTCAAAGGGTAGTATCGATATTGGTTGAGTAAGGTATCGATACTGAAGTGGGAGTATCGATACCAAGGGTATAGTATCGATACCAATTCCAAGATAAATCTCCAGAATGTTAAAATGGTATCGGTACCGAAGGGTGGTATCGATACCACATAAGAAAAGTATCGGTACTGTAGTGGGAGTATTGATACTATTGAGCATGAAATGATAAATTAAGTGTTTCTTTTAGCTTAATTTATGATAATTGGTTATAAGTGATTAGAATCAAGATATTCATATCGATCATAAGTATCGTGTAGATATCGAACGAAAATAAGTATCAGATGAGTCAACAAGATAAGATCGATCAAGAAAGATATAAATATATTGCTTGGACTAGTGAGGCTATGGTGAGTGCATATTATTATAGTATATGATTATATGGAAATTAGACTTGCGATGAGTCTATTTCCATGATTTGATTTTATGAATGCGTGAAAATAAGTGTAGTTGGTAGCCGTTAGTATATGAATATGTATTGTTATGTTATGTGTTATGTGATATGATTTATGTGATGATGTGACTCTGTGATATAAGTTATATGATCATGAACTATATAAATAACAAAGACCTATGTAATAACAAGAGAAAGTGATATAAGCTATGTGGTATAAATTTAAATGATTATATGAACATGTAATATAAGTTATGTGATAAGGATCTATGTGTTTATATGTCTAGAAGATATAAGAAAAAGATGCAATCCATGTGATATAAACTAGGTAGCTATGTGTTATCGATCTAAGTGAATTATGTGAACATGTGACAGGTGAATATGAATCCTATGAAATGCTCTAAGTTTAAGTGAATAATATGGCATATGTTATATTGTGTGATAATGATCTAGGTGAATATATGAAAATGTTATAGGAAGTAGGTGATAATAAGTTACGAGAATAATTGTCTATGTGACAAGCTATGTGAAACTGAACTAAGGGAATATAGGAAATTAGTATATAAGAAATATAATATAGGGATTATGTAAAACTAGGATATAAACTATATGTTATTTATATATTGACTATATGAAAATGAGTAGATGATTGTGTGATAATTATATGAATTGGTATAATGAAATTATATGAATAAGTGAAAAAGTAAAATAAGTTATGTGCAAATATGAAACAATGGTAGAAGTTATGTGATGAGGAATTATAAGTCATATGATTTATATGAAGATGTGAGAACAATATATCAGTTATGTGATATGATCTATGTGACAATATGAGAATGTAACATAAGAAATATGATACGATATAATTGATTATATTCACATGTGATATATGCTATGAGACATGACCCATGTGACTACATGTAAAATGCTATAAGTTATGTGATGATTTGTGTGACTAAGTGAATATATGAAAAATATAAATGATAATGCCCATGTTATGTGATATGAGAGCTAGGGGTATAGTTGGAATGCCAAGAGTCGAGGGTTCTACGTGGTCCTTCGGGACATATATGTGATCATTTGGAATATATATGGGGTCCTTCAAGACATATATTTGGTCCTTTGGAACATATATGTAGTCCTTAGGGACAGTTCTATGTGGTCCTTATGGACATATATATGGTCCTTCAGGAAAATTCTACAAGGTCCTTCGGGACAATTTTATATGGCACTCAGTGCAATTTATACGAGCTATGGTGACAACATTTATGCACAACCTCAAAGCGCTCACATATCTTTAGTTCTCACAAGTGTACTTGGGCTATTAAAATAAATAACAAAACTAAATTGTATATGATGTTATGTGTTTGCTTTGTGAAATGTATGATATGATGTGTATAAGTGTTAAGTATATAATTATATGATTAAAGGAATTTATAAAAATAATATTGATAATAATAAGAATTTGATGATGATACTGATAGTAGATGTGTATGTATGTATTATTTATATAAATTATGTGGTATTGTTGAATTGTTAATGCATTTTTAAGTAATTAAAGTTACATTATATGTTTTATATGCCTCACTAAGTTAATGACTTAGCGTGTAAGTGTTTCACACGTATGTTTCGAGATGCAAGAGGAGCAAAGATAGGCAAGTCAGGTTATCCTCTCCTTTCCAAAGATCAGATCAGAAAATAATTTGAATTGTATGTATTTTGTTATAAGGAATGTAGTTGGCATGTAATTAAAGATTGGAATTAGATATGCTATGATAGTTTTTGTAAAATCAATTGTATTTATTTAATGTAAATTATTTAGTTTTTTTTTAAATGTGAACTTAAATTTTAGTTATTTTGCAAAAGTAAATGGTTTAAAAAGTCAATGTGATACCTCGGATTTGTATCCGGGTCGGATACGAGTTGGAGTGTTACATTTAATGGTAACTGAGCTAAGGTTTAGCTGATTCTAGGCTTAAACCAAAGTCAGGTGTGTTTTAAAAAGTATACATGCCAACACAAAGTGGAAAATTTCTGATCTGATAGTGCTAGGAGTGTGTTGTGTTGTTAATAAAGTTGAATTGTTAGGTTATATTATATGTCTAACCATGAGAGTTTCCTAAGTGAAGCGGGAGGCGATATACCTAAAGATAGTAGCAATTCATCTGCCCTGGCCAGGCAGGGTGAAGAGTGAATACCTCAAGGAGTGCCTATAGAAGGAGTAAAAGGGTTAAAAATACCCGAATTCAATAGTGAAATTGAGGAAGGTCCTATTATTGCATACTTTTAGTTTAATGATGTGAAGATATTATCGAAATATCTCCACTGTTTTTAATTGGAGTAGTTTCTTTGCTACGTAGGCAAACTAGAGTATCGCAAATAAATGTCATCATGAGAATGTTAAAAGATCAAGTGATGTGGTTATTATTTTTGAAAGAGTTCAAGAATGAGTACATTGGTGATCAGTTCATAAGACAAATGAAGCCAAAGTTTATGAGTTTGAAATGGGGGAAATCTTATCGTGTATGAGTAAGAGTGTGGGTTTAATAAGTTGAGTAAATTGTTGTTGAGTTAATTCCTATTAAAAAAGATTCATGTGATTGGTTATTAAGGATTATGCCTAAATTAAAGAGTGTTACTGGTTTGAAACTGTTCCCTTTTCAAGAAATGGTTGATCACGCTAAAGCTTTAAAGAGAGTTCAGAATGAGAAGTTTACAGAACAAAATTTTAGATGATTAAGAGAATCCGTGCTTCATAAATTTTAGCACTATCAAAGAGAGGCAGAGATTTTGGTTTTCAACTTCAGACTTGGTCTGAATTAGCTATATTCCCTGTTAGAAGATCAAATATGATGAGAACCAGACACACTCAAATAGTAGGGTTTGATACTGGAAGATTAAATAAGGAGCTATGAATGGTTAATTGATATGAAGTTAAGTTTAAAAATGAACTTGGTGAATTGGATTAAAAGTTATGTTGGAAATTATGTAAAGTGAAGTAAAAGAAGTATTTTAAATGGATTAAGTGAGTACTTGAATATGGTATTTGATGAATTAAGCGGAGAAATTGTAAGTATAAAATGGTAAAGAATAAGGTTTTGTGTCAGTGGTGTTGACTAGTAAAGTTTTGAAGAGGTGATAAAGATTGGTAATCAGAGATAACTATAAGTGATATGAAAAGAGTATGAGAGCATAAAGGAAAATATATGACCTATGTTACAAGGAGATTTTGATTTTGTGGAGGAATAAATATATAAGTAAATTAAATGATGGAGTTTAAAGGATCAAGTTTGACAATGATTATATTGAAGTTTAGATTATAAGTTTGATATCGAGGTAGGATTTTTTTTAAAATTCTTAGTAGAACGAGAAAAAGTCGTTATGAATTTTGTATCATAATTTATTTGGAAACTAAAGTTGGACGTTTATGAAGAATTTGATTAAATTAGCACCCTTTATTAGAATAAGGTGAATATTTCATGGATAAGTAAGTAAGGTTATATGAAAAGAATGTTTGATTTCGTGAAATACATGTCTTAAGTATATCTGAGAAAGATTTAAGATTACATCAAAGTTGTGGAAATCTTTGAACAAGGTCTTGGGAATTTGAATGGATGGTAGTAGCTATATCTAGGCATAGAAAAATATTTAATCTAAGCATAATATCAGGTTAAGATAATTAAGTATGAGGTGGATTTAGATATGATTGTGTATCTTGGTTATGTAGAAGTGTTGTAGTCAAGGAGATAAGGATGTGTATATCTGAAGAAAGCTAAAGATATAGTAGAAAAGTTTAAAATGATAAAAAGAATGTGTATTGTAATTCGAATAAGGATTGTATAAGAGTAAGAGCATCTCCAGCCCTCATCTCTACTCTACAGTATCTCTATCTCTACTCTAAAGATGAAACAATAATTCATCTCCAGCACTATCTCTACATTACCACCAACTCTACTTTATTCACAATATTTAACTATTATATTATTGATTTTGCAAATATAAAATAAAAAAAATATATTTCTAATAAATATCAAGATAAAAAGCATAAATAAAATATTCATTAATAACATTGTGAAAATACAAATAAATAAGAAAATTACAATTCATAAAAATAATGTGAAAAAACATAAGTTACATAATTATATATTTTAATTCTCTGAATTAGAATATTCATTCCATAAATGGTCAATTAGTGCATTTCGTAGAGCAAAATGAGCATTTGCATCTTTGATTTGTCTAAATTGGGTAAGGAATTCTTGAAATTGAGTCTTCTCATCTTCAACAAATTCGACATTCGAAGGCGACGCATCTCTTCCTTCTATAATTGGAGAATTAAGATCTCGTTCATCCTTGATTATCATATTATGCATTATTATGCAAGCAGTCATAATATCTTTCAAATCATTTTTTCTCAAAAAATGTGTTGGATTTGCCACAATTGCAAATCGACTTTGAAGAACACTCTAAATGCATGTTCGACATCCTTTCGATATGCTTCTTGTTTTGTCACAAAATAGTTCTTTTTGGGACCAATTAGCTTATAGATAGTTTGAACAAGAGTCGCCCATTTGTGGTATATACCATCAGCTAGATAATACCCTATATTGTACTCTTTTCCACAAATGACATAATGTGCAGGAAGAGCAATACCTCTAGCAAGGTTAGAGAAAAGGTTAGACGTCTCCATCACATTAATATCATTGTTGGCCCCTGGCATCCCAAAATATGCATGCCTATCGACAAATCATAATCAGCTACAACTTCAAGAATAATTGTTGGAGATCCACTTCGGTCGGCATATTGTCCCTCCCAAGCTGTTGGATAATTTTTCCATCTCCAGTGCATGCAATCCAGACTTCCTAACATTCCTGGAAAACCACGTTGCTAACCAATATAAAGTAATCTAACAACATCATCAGCAATGGGTGATCTTAAATATTATTCTCCAAATACCTCTCAAACAGCACTGCAAAATCTCTTGACACATTCAATTGTTGTAGACTATCCAATTTTGATATACTCGTCAGTTGCATCTGCCAGAGTTGCATATGCTAGTATGTGAAATGCAACTGTTATTTTTTGTAAAGAAGACAACCCACTTTCCCAACTGCATCCCTTTGCTGTAGAAAATAAAGATCATGGTCTTTGACAGTATCAATAATTCGTAAGAATAAATTTCGCAACATTCGATAGCGTCGATGAAATTGCTCTTCATTGTATGTTGGATTTTCTGAAAATAATAGTCATTGAAGAGGTTGGATGCTGCTAATTCTCGATCACAAAAGATTGTTCTTCGGCCTAGAACTGAGCCCCCATGAGTACGTCTAGTGTGTAGGCCTTCAACTAACATAAGACGACGACCACTTTCTATCTGATCAACAATTATTTGATGCTCTCCATTGCACTCATCTATTATGGATTTTAACCTATTATCAGGTGATTTTGAATGAGAAGAAGAAGAAGAAGAAGAAGAAGAAGAAGAAGAAGAATCATAATTCATTTTTTTAATTGAGAAAAAATTATGATAATAAGCAAATGAGTTTGGAAGTGATGAAATGGTTAGACCAAATGTTGGAATTTATAACCACAATGCATGTTGTTTTAGAAAACACAATCCATGTGAATTGGATTACAACCATTGATAAAGAAATGAATCTTTCGATCTGAGTCATTCATTCATAATCCATGTGAATTGGATTACAACCATTGATAAAGAAAGGAATCTTTCGATCTCAATCGTTCATTCACAATCCATGTGAATTGGATTACAACCATTGATAAAGAAAAGAATCTTTCGATCTCTGTCGTTCATTCACAATCCATGCGAATTGGATTACAACCATTGATAAAGAAAAGAAATTTTCGATCTCAGTCGTTCATTCACATGTCCTTGCAAGAAAACACAATCCATGTGAAAACAATTATACCCCTTGATTAAGAATTGACTCTTTAAATCTCAACCATTCAATTTTATACCAACTTTTTCTATAAATAGATGGCATCACATTTTTTCTAACACACCTCAGAAAAATCACAATTCTTATATTAATCATTTCTAAAATGTTAACAAAGTCACGCACTAATTTCAAATCAGGTGAAGATCGATACCTCTGCAGTGTCTATATTGATATTACACAAGCTCTAATCGTCGGTAACAACCAAACGAAAGATCATTTTTGGCAGCGTGTTGAAGCAAAACACAATGGCGAATCAAAACCTTCCCACATTGTAGATCATAATTATAGATCGATACAATGTCACATGTCTACCATTCTCAAAGACAGTTGCAAATTCAACAGTTGTATACAACAAGTTGAATATAGTCATCCAAGTGGTGCAAATCAACAAATAATCGTAAGTAGTAATTTATATTATTTATATTATTTTTTTAGTTTACATGAACAATAAATAATTTTATTTTCTATAATGCAGCTACAACGTGCAAGTAAACTTTTCGTGCAAGAAAGGGGTTGTGCATATAAGTTTGATCATGTGTTCGATTTGGTAAAAGATATTTTGCAACTTGAAAAAAGAGTACAATTTCTTCACTGTCTCCAAAAAATATTTCAAATTCTGTTAACCCTTCGTTGTCTTCATTTGAAATCAATTTAAGCATCGATGAAAATATTAGTACAGGTGGTTCTTCTACCCAGCAACCAGAGGGTGTCAAATATCCAAAGCAAAAAGGAAGCAAATAGAAGAAGCTTCTATTCTTGCAAATTCCTTCAATGAATCAACTGAAAAGCTTCGGGAATCATTATTTTTAACATGGGCACAAAGGGAACTTGCTCTTTAACTGGAAAAGGAAAGAATAAAGGCCATGAATAAAAAGTCTGAAATTGCACAATTGAGGAGAAAGAACAAGCTTCTAGCGATGGATCCAAATACCATTCATGACCTCGAACGACGTCACTATTTTTGAAACGAACAACAAAAACTTCTTTGAAAACGAAAAGAAGAAGAACAATCAACCTCTACTACTTTTAATGTGTTTGGAATGAACTTTGATGATCTTGGAGGGAGTGGAGGGGGTCTGTTTGGTTATTAGTTAAATTGTTGTGTTTGGGTTGTTGGTTAAAATGTTGTTTGAGTTTTATTAGTATTTTTTATGTTTTATGTTTGTTGTAGTTTTTATGTTTTAAAAAATTAGTATATCTATTTATCTAATTTCAATGTATTTTTATCTATCTTGCAATTTAATCTACTTGAATTTATTATATTATGTTTAATTTTTATTTTATTGTGTAGAAAATACAATAAAAAAACATAAAAGATAGAATAAGAAAAAATATTGTAACAAAGTAAAGGAAAAGAAAAAGAAAATAACAAAAGAAAGTAAAAAAATAACAAAAACTAAAAATTAGAAAAATAAAAAAAAAACAATTATGTAGCCACTCTAAAGTTGAGATTGTAAGTGGAGATGGGCTAGAGTCTCCAAAGTGGAGATGGGCTAGAGTCTCCAAAGTGGAGATGGGTTGGAGTCTCCAAAGTATAGATTGAAGTCCACTCCAGCGCAGCGCTGGAGTTGCTCTAAAGGTTTGGTTTATGTTGCAAAGCAATGAGAGAATAATAAAACAAGTCAAATGACTCATGATTTTGAATTGGAAAATTGGGGTACTATATTGATAGAACATTATTATCTGCATAATGAGTGGTATGTCAGCAAATTAAGAAAGGTATAAAGATAGCTTTAAGGAAATTTTGCGAAAAAGGAATATTGGACATAATTAAGTTGGTTTGAATGGAAATATTAAGATTTGGTATGGATAGATTGGATCAAAACGTTGAAGAAAGAGTGAAGATTAACTAAGATAATCTTAAGATATCTAATAATTAGTAAAAGTTCTATACAAATTTAAAGAGAAAGGAAATGGAATTCCTAAGAAGGAAGGTGATAAAGTATTTCTTAATGTCTTGTTCCGAAGAATTTTCTTTGTATAGTATAACTCAGTCCTAGATGTATTGAATATTATGAGATCTTAAAAATGAGGTGGATCAGTGATGTATCAATGAGTGTTACAGCTAGAATGGAAAAGGTTAACAATATTTTCATATATCTATACTTAAGAAATATTGAATAGACCTCTTGTCATATCATAACATAGGAAGAAATAGAATTTAATCTGTCATGACCTACGAGGAAGAATCAAGGTAAAATATTGACATATGAGGTTAAACAGTTACGAAATAAGACTATTCCATTGATCAAGGTTTTGGAGGAATCACAAAGTAGAGAAGGCAACATGGGAACGTGAAGATATGTGTATATAGTACCCCGTCTCTTTGTACAGTGAAAATTTGAGGATGAAATTCTTAAGGGGGAGATTTGTAACATCCTAAAAACAGGGCTAGTGACTAAAATATAAGTTTGGAAACTTTGAGGTTAATTTTGAAAATTTATAATAAGTTTAGGGATTTATTGGAAATATTTTGTGAAGGATTGTTTAATAAATATTGAAGGAAGTAAGGGCAAATTGGTCTTTTAAATGGAAAGATTTTTATCTTCCCTTTATAAGGGATTTAAAAATGTAAATTAAGGGAGAACAAAAAAGAAAAGTCTAGAACCATAGTTATCTTCTTACTTGTTGATGTGAGTTCCATTTCAAAGGTAAGTCTTGGTAAGTTGGTTATTTCTTGAGTTTTAAGTTTGGTGTTGATTCTTGGAGTGTTAAGAAATCTTAACCAAAGATTAAAGTGGTTTAAAACTCAAAGGTGGATAAGTTATGAAAGATTGAATATATAGAGTTTTAAGTGAATTGTTAATAGAAATGTTGTAAGTAAATTTTGAGGTTAAATTTGACTTGTAATGAGCTGAAATAAGAAATTCAAAGTGTTATAAATGAATTTGGATCATGTTGATAAATTGGTATGATTATGAAATTTAAGTGAGTATGTGGGATATTGAATATCATGATGAGTTTAAATGATATATGTTGATTGTGATAAATGTAGTATCGGTACTGGTTGAGTAAGGTATCGATACTGAAGTGGGAGTACAAATACCAAGGGTATGGTATCGATACTAATTCCAAGATAAATCTCCAGAATGTTAAAATGGTATCGGTACCGAAGGGGGGTATCGATACCACATAAGAAAAGTGTCGGTATTATAGTGGGAGTATTGATACTCTTAAGCATGAAATGATAAATTAAGTGTTTCTTTTAGCTTAATTTATGATGATTCGTTATAAGTGATTAGAATCAAGATATTCATATTGATCATATGTATCCTGTAGATATCGAACGAAAACAAGTACCGAATGAGTCAACAAGATAAGATCGATCAAGAAAGATATAAGTATATTGCTTGGACTAGTGAGGCTATGGTGAGTGCATATTATTATAGTATATGATTATATGGAAATTAGACTTGCGATGAGTCTATTTCCATGATTTGATTTTATGAATGCGTGAAGATAAGTGTAGTTGGTAGCCGTTAGTATATGAATATGTATTGTTATGTTATGTGTCATGTGATATGATTTATGTGATGATGTGACTCTGTGATATAAGTTATATGATCATGAACTATGTAAATAACAAAGACTTATGTAATAACAAGAGAAAGTGATATAAGCTATGTGGTATAAATTTAAATGATTATATGAACATGTAATATAAGTTATGTGATAAGGATCTATGTGTTTATATGTCTAGAAGATATAAGAAAAAGATGCAATCCATGTGATATGAACTAGGTAGCTATGTGTTATCGATCTAAGTGAATTATGTGAACATGTGATAGGTGAATATGAATCCTATGAAATGATCTAAGTTTAAGTGAACTATATGGCATATGTTATATTGTGTGATAATGATCTAGGTGAATATATGAAAATGTTATAAGAAGTAGGTGATAATAAGTTATGAGAATAATTGCCTATGTGACAAGCTATGTGAAACTGAACTAAGGGAATATAGGAAATTAGTATATAAGAAATACGATATAGGGATTATGTAAAACTAGGATATAAACTATATGGTAATGATATATTGACTATATGAAAATGAGTACATGATTGTGTGATAAATTATATGAATTGGTATAATTGAATTATATGAATAACTGAAAAAGTAAAATAAGTTATATGTAGATATGAAACTGTGGTAGAAGCTATGAGATGAGGAGTTATAAGTCATATGATTTATATGAAGATGTGAGAACAATATATCAGTTATGTGATATGATCTATGTGACAATATGAGAATATTACATAAGCAATATGATACGATATAATTGATTATATTCACATGTGATATATGCTATGAGACATGACCCATGTTACTACATGTAAAATGCTATAAGTTATGTGATGATTTGTGTGACTATGTGAATATATGAAAAATATAAATGATAATTCCCATGTTATGTGATATGAGAGCTAGAGGTATAGTTTGAATGCCAAGAGTCGAGGGTTCTACGTGGTCCTTCGGGACATATATTTGGTCCTTTGGAACATATATGTAGTCCTTAGGGACAGTTCTATTTGGTCCTTATGGACATATATGTGGTCCTTCGGGACAATTCTACAAGGTCATTCGGGACATATATGTGATCCTTTGGAACATATATGGGGTCCTTCGGGACATATATTTGGTCTTTTGGAACTTATATGTGGTCCTTAGTGACAATTCTATGAGGTCTTTCTGGATATATATGTGGTCTTTCAGGACAATTCTACAAGGTCCTTTGGGACAATTTTATATGGCACTCAGTGCAATTTATACAAGTTGTGGTGACAACATTTGTGCTCAACCTCATTGCACTCACATATCTTTAGTTCTCACAAGTGTACATGAGCTATTAAAAGAGATAACATAACTAAATTATATGTGATGTTATGCATTTGATTTGTGAAATGTATGATATGATGTGTATATGTAACATCCTCATTACCGGGTTAGTGACCAAATTATGAGATTTTAAAATTTAGTGACCAATCTAGATAAATTGAAAAGTTTAGGGTCTTAATTGAAATATTTTATATAGGATGGTTTAGCAAAAAATGAGGAATTAAAAGGGCAAATTGGTCATTGAGCAAGAGAAATAATTAATATTTTTTGTGGGTATTTTATAACCCACGTGGAACATATTTTAGGGGAAACAAAGGTTTCCAAATATCTCTTAAACCTTTTTCTTTTTCAACCATGAAACACATAAGCTAAGGTGAGTTAGCTTTCTTTTGGTCAATTCTTAAGATTCAAGTGCGGTTTTGATTGATAAAACATTAGGAAAGAGTATGAAATCAAAAAGAGGTATAAAAACTCAAAGAATGGTGAGTTATGGATGATTGAAGATATGAATTGTTTAAGTGAAAATTTGAATAAGAAGGTTTAAATGAATTTATAAGTTGAATTTGACTTTTCATAGATATGAATAAGAAGTTATAAGTGTTAGAACTAAGTTTGGATTATATGAAAATTTTAGTAAGATTATTAGTTTTAAGAATTTGGATGAGATATGGAAGATAATAAGGTGTTAGAATGATATAAGTTAGTTAAGGAGATTATAGTTGGGTTTAGTGGTAATAAGGGAGTTAAAAATAGAATAATTGAGTAAAGAACTCATGATTTTCGGGTGAAAGAAGCCTATTCTGGGCAAGGGGTATCGGTACCCTATGAACATGTACCGATACCCTAAGACCATTTTAGATGAACATCTTCATGAGGTACCTTTCGACAGCAGTTTTCGTCTGAGTGACGATTATTATATATATACGTTATTATATATATAAAATATTATTATATTATTATTTATAAAACTCGAAGTCCCGGTTACAAAGAAATGAACATAGGCCTGATTACAACCAAACCCGAGCCCAACTGGTTACAAGCCCAGGCCCATCCAAGCCCAACTTCAGCAAGCCTGTGAGAAACCCATCAGCAGTTAGGGTTTCTCTCCATCCTCTCCAGATGCCAGCTCATCTACACCGCACGATCATGAACAGATCTAAGGGCTAGAAACAAACTAGCAGAAACCCTAGGGTGCTAATTGCAACCCTAGGGCCTATTCCGGCTACCGCATCCACAGCTCCAATCAAGCGCTGCCACGATGATCACCGCCTTCCCGATCTCACCAAAGTACTCCAAAGGCTCTAGAAGACGAACACAGACCACACAACGCATCAAGCTAGGGTGAGTCACCACCGTAGGTCCGGTGACTCACCGGATCTTATCATTATTACACCAATCTTTGAGGTCTATATAAGGCGCTCCTGCAAACAACAAGAAAAGGGGACAATAGAGAGCAACAACCAGTACCCACATACAAAAACAAGAGAGCAACCAACCATAAACAGAGAAATAAACGAAAGAATGAGGAGAGGAGCCTTACCGAGCGTTATCGGAGCACCTACACAATTCCAAGCACAACCGAATGATAGAAATACCAAAGGTATTTCCTTAGATCTACGAAATTATAGGGCTTTTTAGAAGAAATCAAAGCTAGATTCGCCTTTAGGGCTCGAATTTACATTTTAGGGTAATAAGGTCTATTCCGGCCACCGTGGGTGGTGGCCGGCGGTGGCGGTTGACAGTGGTGGTCGGAAATGGTTTGTAGAGGGGTTGTTTGTGTAATTCGAAAATGGTTCAATTCTACCGGAGGTCTCCCTACTTTTGTAAGCCTTCAATTTGGTCATCAAACCAGATTTTCACATATTTCAATTATATCTTTTAATTTTATTTATTCTTATTTTAGTCCTTGACTACATACATATATATTTAAGATAAATTATACATTTAGTCCTTATTATTTTTAATTATTTATATTTTAGTCCCATATTAATATATTTGGTTAATAAATTATTAGTATATATAGTTTATAATATGTTGAAATAGAGATTATAATTATATTATTATACAACTTAGTCATATTATTTTAATATCTTTTAATCTTTTATATTATAATATTAGTATCTAAATTTTGTATTCTTTGCATTAATAATATAATATTAGTATATTTTTAATATATAATTTAATCTATGTGATTATAATAGGTTTTATATTATTTAGTAATTATTTGTAAATTAAGATTAAAGAGAATATTTGTAGTTTATTGCAAAGACATTTAATTAATAAATATCGGTACCAATTTTGGGCGTTTTGGGGTGCTAATCCTTCCCCATACATAACCGACTCTCAAACTCATTTTTCTGGTAAGCAGACACGAGTTGTATTATTTTAATATTATTCTTAGAAATTTTTATTAAAATAATATGACATTCTGGTGACCAATCTCACCAAATTAAAAGATTGGTGGTGACTCTACAATTTGGTGTTTAATTTGATTCATGGAGGATAAGCACTTACGTTTTCGAGACTAGTTACATCGTCTGAGGTGTATTATTTGCACTCTTCGTCGCCAAGGTAGAGAAACGTCTCGACAGCTTAGCGAATCCGCTTGGGAGTTGTTGTTTTTTAAATGAGAGTCCAACCTCCAATTTATTAATTATTTGTCTTTGCAATAAATAAAATTTTGTAATAATTTTGTTATAATTATTATTTTACTAACTTTTTATTTTCTATGTGTAAACATATTTAATTTTGGGTAATTAGAATAAAATAATGGGTTGAATAATATTTATTTTATGCTTTTCCTCACCCACTATGCACTGCATTCATGACATGAGATAAAACCCCTCTCTTATCCTGTTTAAGTGAATGAGAAACTATTCCCTCGTGTGGTTTTCACCTCCGTATGGGATAGGGGACCATTCTTTGAGCTCACACCTTATGTTCCTCGTGTGGTTTTTACCTCCGTATGGACATAGGGAAGTGTGTTCCTTCAAATTAAACTTAATCCAAAAGTCTATAATGGACCAGGATTAAGGGTTTGGGAGTCCAAGGGGGCACCAACAAAGGACAATTCGTTGACCCTTTTACCCTAGAGCCAAAACCCAACATATATTAAAACTTAGAAATGGAGTCTAGGTGGAGCTTAACCTGATTGAGTTTTGTAAGATTAAGTACACAGGGAAAAGCATGTTGAGTCTTTTATTTATTATTATTTTCTGAATAAATGCATGCGAACTAGAAATCATGTGGTTAGGTTATTTTTTCCAAACAAAGCATGAAACTAGAAAGCATGAGGTTAGGATATGATTTTTATTACTAACCAATTTTTGTATATATTTTGAAAAATGCATATATTAATTGTTCTGTTTGCATTTACATAATCATATCATACTCAAGGGTGTTGATTCAAGAGTGATTATCAAAATCAAAGGCTTTAATTATGGACAAAGGGTTTCATGATCAAGTAAACTGTAAAACAACCAAGCAAGGGTATATTGAAGAAGATTTTAAAATCATGGTGGGGTATGCACATAAAAATCCTGTTAGACTGGTTCCGAAAGCTTTTTATGGTAAGAGCATCAATAGAAGCAGTCACAATGGAGAGAATTTTTATAAAGCTCAAGCCCGTTTTTGGAAAGACAAAAACAAGAAATTGAGCACAGAGGTCGAAGCCATGCTTAATGATTTTTGAAAAGTCAGTCAGGCCTTCAAAGATGTTGGACAAGGAAATACCTCTGAAGAATGGATGACAGGAATCATTAAACTGAAAAGTGATGCTGGTTACTAGAGAAAGATACATGAGGATCAAGCTAAGAAATTCTCCTATGACTTTCAAATTGCTGAAGAGATATACAATGCAGTCATCACCAATTTGGAAAAATGTCAAGCTGAAAACCAGATATTGAAGAAAGATATAGCCAACATGGAAACTTTATACCTGATTCAGCAATGTGAGATTAATGTTGAGTTAAAATCCATTAGAGATCAGAACCACACATTACTAAAAATGGTGGATGATTATGGAGATCTGGTACAAGAACTTCTTGAGCATAAAGGTTCTCTGATAAAAGAAAATGAGCAACATTGTCTACAAATTTAGGAAATGGCAGGTAAGATTCAAGAAAAACAAGATGACATGAAAAAAGTTGTTGTTCAAGCAAGCAAGTAGCCCACAAGCTGGTGGACCTAGTTGGTTTTACAAGAGAGCTAAAGCAGAATGACGAATCAACTTCTGAGTATGAATTTAAATTAACTTAGCTTTTTAAGGAGATAGAGAAATTAGGAGGGAAAGTTATCCCTTATATGTAATAATCTTGTGGATGTATTGAAAAAAAAATCTTCTTGTGTTCAATAGAAGTTGTTTTAAGATGATTACTCTTGAATTACACCTTTCATACATTTACATTCATATATACATTCATGTTTTGCATAGCATGATATGTGTTAATCATGAAAGCATAGGAGTAATCAGTGAAAGATTTTGGAATCAGGAGTTCTAAAAGTCAGGGGAAGGTCTTAAAAAAACATTAAAACCAATGAATGGAATATTAGCTCGAGTTGGAAGGATTGAGAAAATCAAAGAACAACTTGTGGAAATCCAACAAGAAATGCTTGAAGAAACAAGAAGGTTTCAAGTTGAGTCTAGGGAACAAATGTCTAAGATGAGGGGTATGATGGTTACTCTGCTATATGGGGAGAAAATGTCATAAGATTCTATGAAGCATGAAAAGATGAAAGCCTCAAGAAAAAGTCTGTATTTCAAAGATATAATGACAAATGACCAAGAACTTGTTGTGAAATGTAGAAATCCAACTCAGCTTTACGGATCAGGAACTATGATAGGTAACATGGATATCGAAGTTGGTAAAAAGAAGAGAAACATGGAACAAGTCCCATTGAAAATGGATAAAAAAGGTAAGAAGGAAAAGAGGATGGCATATCTCTTTCCAATTCAAATTTTGTATTCAGAGTTGTTACCCTTTATCTTTGAAAGTGGTCTTATAGAACCCATCCCTCCTAGTACTTATTTGCATCCAAATTGAAAAAATATCAAGAATCCATGCAATTATCATTCTGGAGATTTTGGTCATTCTACTGAAAATTGCATAATGCTGAAATTAAAAGTTCAAGACCTTATGGAAAAAGGGTTGTTATATTTCAAAAATGGGAAACCTAAGCTCCTCAGAAATTCAAAGATGGTTGAGAAAGAGAAATTTCCAAGTCATATCTCTCAAGATGATGGTCAAAAGTCAGACATTTAAAGCAAACATTTTCAAGAAGCCAATAGTAAAGAAACGAACATATCTAGGGAATCTCTACCCTATTTTCCTTCAATTTCATGCAGCAAGTTATATGCAAAATTATACAAAGCCCAACTTATTGCTCCATGTATGGCTAAACCTTTGGTACCTCCTAACCTAAGATGGTATAATAAAAAGGTCTTTTGTGAGTATCATGCTGGAATCCGAGGACACTCTATTGAAAATTGTGGCAACTTCAAACGACGAGTTCAAGATCTTCTGACTCACGGAATTATAGAAGTGGGTGCCGACAGTCAATCCATTTTGATCAAACATTTGGAAGTCAACCCCGAGAATGAAGTTGATAGTGTCAAAACAAATGGAGGACAAGGTAAAGCTAAAGAGGATGAAGTATGTATGGAAGATTTAACTCTCGATACTTCTCTTAAGCTAAAAGATAATGCAAAAAGAAGAAATGAAAAAGCAAAAGGAAAAGGAAAGGTAATCCGAGACTGGCCTAAAGGTTTAAAAAGAAGCAAGGTAAATACAACCTTGGAGACACCCATATCAGATCTTTTAAAATCAAGAGAAGCAGGGGGCAATTTAGTGAATACTACTGTAAGAAACATCCAGAACCAGGATACAACTATTACCACCAAATAGATTAGTTTTGAAATTCAAACTAAGCTCAACTGTTAGTCAGGGAAGATAATGATAGGATTTGAACAAGAAATAGCTCAGGAAAAAACTGAGATTTTTGTACCTAAAAGCTCATCAAAAGAAGCTACCCAAGAAATGATCAAGAAATGGGGGGAAATATCGACAAAGATCCTGATTTGATTATACACCCAACATCCAGGGAATGATGGGACAATGAAAGTTGTTATCTACCACTATTGAACCTTTCATTTTGTAACATCTTGTTTGGATATGTTTTTGTTCCTTTCTCCGCCTTTTGAAATAAAATGTGTTGCTTTTAAGGTTATGAACATTAAACCAATTTTGCAATCTTGTAGTTCTTTGAATATCATTATATTAAAATCTCTTCACAAACAGAGTTATACATTTTTGGTTAAGTATCAAGATTGAATACCAGAAAAAAGTACCCTGACCTTACCTCAGAAGAAATGTATCCCAAACATTGCACCATCTCACAAATATGAGAGAACCTTCTCCAATGTAAGGAATCAGACAAAAGGCTTGGTATTGATATTTATAAGCATACAACATGGGGTATCTTTTGTGACATTGCAAAGCTAGTTAGATTACTTTTCTATTGATGAGGTTCGACGATGAAACTTTGACAAATCTAGTCTAAAGTCAGTTGCTGGAAATTGAAATTTGGTAATGAGATTCTTTGAATTTCACCTAACACATAGATTATAACAGGTTCCCTGTAAAAAGTGAGAGTAATATATGTAATTAGACCAATGATGGCTAATGTTGATAAAGCTGAATTCAGACAGCCAAAATGGCAAAAGAAGAAGTTGTTGTAAACAATAAAATAATACCTGTTATAGTCTATTTCACACATGTGCACACATAAATTTTGTTATTAGATTGATGTTTTCACACTAATTTGGGTAGAATCAAAGATTTCAGAGAATTGAAATGGAAGTACTCCAGAAGGTCTAGTAAATTGTTATACTAGATTGTGTCATTTTGTATGCATCCGGTTAAAGATACCAAGTTAAGAAAGTGAGCCATGTGATAATGTTCACAAGAGAGCGAGAGAAGAATTACATCTTCACTAAGATGTAACCATAGAAAATAGGGAAGCCAAGCTGAAACTAACCTCTCAATCTTGATACTTGTCAAAGAGCTATAACTCTGAAATAATAACAGTTGTTTATTCTTTTGATGTTCTTTGAATTCATTCTTATAAATTTTATTCTATTGTGAACCTGTAAGGTGCAATATTTTACAAAATTCTTCCATTGAAAAAAAGAAAGAATAACATTTTTAAACAGGATAGTTTCAAATAAGAAAGGTTTTTGAAGCAAATTGATGTCTATTCTACCTTAATTGAGAAGAAGAATTAGCAAGGTCAGAATGATGAAGCATTTCACATTCTTGAAAGCAAGTGGCCTGAGAAATTAAAAGTCTGGGAAATTAGACCTATAGTATTCCCTTTGAGGTAAATAGTCAAGAAGAATGATTACCTCATTTAACAAGGGAATGATAGCATTCAAGATCAAGAGATTTGGCACCAAGAGAGCCATGAGTACCCACATGGAGGCAGTATCAAATTTAGATCACGAGGGAATCACATTAAGAGTAAACCTTACAACTTAGCATGTTTAGAAATCTTAAAGGCTCACATTTACATAAAAAGGTTGGGGTATGCTGAAGACCCATTCCAGTTAGAAATAATCCTAGGGCATGCTGAAGGCCCATTTTAGACAAAAATGAACCAACCAGGTATTTTGAATAAGCATATCAGCAAAATCTAGGGCATGCTGAGGGACTATCATCCTATAGAAAGGAAATTGATTTGAGAAAATATTTCCTATGAGATAGAAAGGTATAAAGAATGAAAATGGTGGAATAACAATAATAGAGTTGACCATACATCACTGTTCTGTCCACCATGTGATCACATTATCCCCACAGAAGCCACAGGAAATGATGAATATGTTGTCAAATGTTCCTTGATATGATGCTAACAAATCAAAGCATCCCATTTGCATTTTTACTAAAGTATCATGGTGACATCATACAAAAACTTCAAACATCATACAAAGAGTTCCCTGGTTGAGAAATCTAGGCAGAAACCACAGGAAATGATGAATGTGTTGTCAAATGTTATACAAACCAGTAATTATAATGTTAAACCAATGTTGTGATCATATGGTTGACTTAATGTGAAGTTGTTTTTTTAATCCCAAAGTCAGAAATGAGAAATGATGAAGATTTCTTTCCACGAATGAACATTGGAACTTTAACAACAAGAAACTAGTGGAGTCAACTAAGATTTAACGATGAATTGTTATTAAATATCTTGACATGATATGATCTGAATAATCTTATTCAAAATCTGATTAGATGTGGAGACATGAAAGGAATTAGGATAAATCCTTCTTGTGATATATTTTAAGAGTCAAATCAGAACAGATGTGGCTGATATCTTGGTTAAATCTCTGATGATTTTGGCATAGTTATATCTACATTTTTCAAGGATGATAGATTCTCTTTTCAATAATGATAAATTCTATTTTCAAAGACGAAAGCTTTATCAGATTTCTACACAAGTTCAGATAAAGACAGCTGGTGTTATCAAGAACAAAGTGAGCCAACCAGGACATAATTCTGAGTATGACAAGAGTCCCATAAATGGAACAATTCTTCTAAAATTTTCGTGCAAATTTAGACAAAGAAGACACAAAGATACAAGTTTACCAGATGGTTATTCAGAAATACAAGTTTGATAGCATGAGTTGCTACACTGATATTTGAAAAAAATTGCCCTAGAAAGGGATGATTAAGTGAAAGGAAAAATATCAAACTTCAGGGTCATACATTCATCATTTGCATAGATACATTTTCACAAAGATGCAGGAACAAAATACCTTACGAGTATAAGATAAAATCCAAATCATAGGAGTTATGTTTAGAAGAGGCAAACATCTGAAGAATAGATGAACGTAATCCATACAGAACAAGTATTGGGGCATGCCCAACCAACAAGTTGTTTGAAGAATGAGAAAACGAATTTCAAAGTTTCTCCTTCAATTTTCAAGAAAATGAAAATTTTGAAAATCTCTCAAGCAAGATGATTTTTCTCAAGTTAAATCAAGCTCCACGGAAAAGTAGTGGAAGCAAAACCAACTTTGAATCTGATATTCACAAAAGAGTAGTGAAGCAAAAGCATATCAGATTAAAATTCAATCTCCACAAAAGAGTAGTAGAACTGATTTTTCAGCAAAATAGGAGAACTCTATGGAAGAGTAGCGGAGTAATCCAAATTTGAGTATGAACTTCACAGAAGAGTAGTGAAACAGATTCTGTTAAAGTCATTCCTGATCAATCTCCATAACAGAATAGTGGAACAGATTTTTCAACAAAGTATGAAATCTTCACGGAAGAGTAGTGAAGTAGTCCAATGGCAAGTCTGATCTTCACGGAAGAGTAGTGAAATTAGATTCTTATTTAGTAAATCATTCAGTTTTCATGGAAAAGTAGTAAAACAGATTCTGATCAAGTCATGCAAATTCAGCCTTCATGAAAGAGTAGTAGAGCATATTATTTGCAAAGTCATCCTCAGCTTTCACATAAGAGTAGTGAAGCAAGAGCACGATTATATCAAAATTCGATCTTCACAAAAGAGTAGTGGAACGAATTCCCAGCAAAGCAAGAAATTCACTCGACGAAGACTTGTCTTATTATCTTTGTTTTATTCTTGTTTATATAAAAATAAGCAAAGAGGGGTAGCTGTCAACAGCAGTTTTCATCCGAGTGACGATTATTATATATATACGATATTATATATATAATAATATTATATTATTATTTATAAATCCTGAAGGCCCGATTACAAAGAAAGGCACACATTGATTACAACCAAACCCGAGTCCAACCGGTTACAAGCCCAGGCCCATCCAAGCCCAACTTCAGCAAGCTTGTGATAAACCCATCAACTGTTAGGATTTCTCTCCATCCTCTCCAGCCGCCAGCTCATCTCCGCCACACGATCATGAATAGATATAAGGGCCAGAAAATGAACCAGCAGAAACCCTAGGGTCCTCATTGCAACCCTATGGCCTATTTTGGCCACCGCCTCCACAGCTCCAATCCAGCGCTGCCATGATGATCACCGCCTTCCCGATCTCACCATAGTACTCCTAAAGGCTCTAAAATATGAACACAGATCGCAAAACACATCAAGCTAGGGTGAGTCACCACCATAGGTCTGGTGACTCACCAGATCTTGTCATTATTACACCAATCTTCGAGGCCTATATAAGGCGCTCCTACAAACAACAAGAAAAGGGGACAACAGAGAGCAACAACCAGTACCCACAAACAAAAATAAGAGAGCAAACAACTAGAAATAGAGAAATATACGAGAGAATGAGGAGAGGAGCCTTACCGAGCATTATCGGAGCACCTACACGATTCCAAGCACAACCGAATGATAGAAATACCAAAGGTATTTCCTTAGATCTACGAAATTATAAGGCTTTTTAGAAGAAATCAAAGCAAGATTCTCCTTTAGGGAGCTTGAATTTATATTTTAGGGTAATAAGGTCTATTTCGGCCACCTTGGGTGGTGGTCGGCGGTGGCAGTTGATGGTGGTGGTCGGCTACCGGACGGTGATCGGTCTCCCTCCAATGAGGGTTTTTAGAGAGAAGTTAGAGCTTCTCTCTTTAAGAGAGAGAAGCCAAAGAGAAGAAATGAGAGATTTTGGCCTTTTAGGGCCTGTTTATGGGCTTAAATACCCTCCCCGAATGGTGTCGTTTTGGGGAGGGGTTGTTTGTGTAATTCGGTAATGGTTTAATTCTACCCGAGGTCTCTTTACTTTTGTAAGCCTTCAATTTGGTCATGAAACCAGGTTTTCACGTATTTCAATTATGTCTTTTAATTTTATTTATTCTTATTTTAGTCCTTGACTACATACATATATATTTAAGATAAACTATGCATTTAGTCCTTATTATTTTTAATTATTTACATTTTAGTCTTGTATTCATATATTTGGTTAATCATATTATTAGTATATATAGTTTATAATATTTTAAAATAGAGATTATAATTATATTATTATACAATTTAGTCATATTATTTTAATATCTTTTAATCTTTTATATTATAATATTAGTATCTAAAATTTGTATTCTTTGCATTAATAATATAATATTAGTATATTTTTAATATATAATTTAATCTATGTGATTATAATAGGTTTTATATTATTTAGTAATTATTTGTAAATTAAGATTAAAGAGCAAATTTGTAGTTTATTGCAAAGACATTTAATTAATAAATATCGGTACCAATTTTGGGCCTTTTGGGGGTGCTAATCCTTCCCCATAAGTAACCGACTCCCGAACTCATTTTTCTGGTAAGCATACACGAGTTGTATTATCTTAATATTATTCTTAGGAATATTTTTAAAATAATATGACATTCTAGTGACCGATCTTACCAAATTTAAAGATTGGTGGCGACTCTACAATTTGGAGTTTAATATGATTCATGGAGGATAAGCACTTACTTTTTCGAGACTAGTTACACCGTCTGGGGTGTACTATTTGCACTCTCCATCGCCAAGGCAGAGAAACGTCTCGGCAGTATCGATACCGAAAGGGTTAGTATTGATACTATGGGTATCGTTACCATAAGGTAGATATCGATACTTGGAAACATTGAATTTAATTTGGGTACCAATACCCTAGTAGTGAATCGATATCATTCTAAAGGGAAGTATCGGTATCGTACAAAGGGTACCGATACCACTTAAAAAGGAAATGTGAATTATTTTCTGTTATCAATAGTTTAAGTTATTAAGATTGAGTTATATGTTTAGGCTCCTGATAAATGTCTTGGAAATTATATTTATGTAGGTACTGAGCCTGATCGAGTTCCGGAATAATTGACAAGTAAGATTGATTGAGGGAAAGACAATGAGATATAGGTGAGTGCATATACATAGTATGATTATATTTGTATATTAAACTTTAGACTTGTGATAAGTCTAGAGTCAATACTCCTGATACATGATTACATTTCATGCTATGATACATGACATGAATTCATATTATATGCATTATGTAACAATGATTATAAGTGAATATATATGAAAAGTTTATATGAACCATGTGATAAAGGTAATAATTTATTGTCTATGAGAAATAAACTACATGAAATGTAAAAGGCCATGTTATGTAAATGAGAGTTATAGGTGTAGTTGGCATGCCAAGATTTGAGGGTTTACATGGTCTTTCAGGACATATATGTATCCTTTGGAACATTTATGAGTTATTTTGAGACACATACTTGGTCCTTGGAATATGTATATGATTCTTAAGGAATTTCTATGTGGTCCTTATGGACATCTTATATGGCACTTCGGTGCATTTCTACGCGGCACTTCGGTGCATTTCTACGCGGCACTTCGGTGCAATTATACGTGGCACTTCGGTGCATTTACACGAGCTGTGGTGAAAGTATAGTGCATAACCTCACTGTACTCACATACCTTAGGTTCTCAATATTGTATCATGGGCTAATGAGTTAATTAATATGAATTCATAATTGTTACATTGATAAGTTTATATATGAATTGCATGATTAAATAAGTTACATTACATGGAAATTTTATATTTCCTTTCATTATAATTATTACAGATTATGCCTCACTAAGTCGATGACTTAGCGTGTGAGTGTTTCACACGTAGGATCCGAGAAGCTAGCCGAGCAAGGATAGACAGCGAAGATAGCATCACTTGTACAGATATCAAGACAGAAACAACTTAAATAGTAGGTTATTTTGTTATGTAAATCAATGTTTGCATGTAACTCAAGGTTTAAGTTGTATGTGCTCTGATTATTATGTGATTCTTGTATATACCTATGTATAATATCATATTTTCTTAATATAAGTCCAAATGTTTTATTATTTTGTTTAAGTATATTGTTTTAAAAAGTTAATGTGACATCTCAGACTCATATCCGGGTCGGGTACGGGTTGGGGTGTTACATTTAATGGTATCAGAGCTATGGTTTAGTCGATTCTAAGCATAAACCAGAGTTTTGAGTGTCCTTAAATGAATACATGCCAACCGTTAGTGATAACTTCTGATATGATATAGTAATGAGTAAGCTATCTTGCTAATAGAATGATATGCTTATTTTATTAGATGCCCAGACATAGTAGCTCCCGAAGTGAAGCGGGAGAGGATAGGCCAGCTGAAAGTAGTAATTCACCTGCCCTGGCCAGGCAAAGTGAATGACAGGCATCTCAGGGAGTGCCTGTGCAAGATCAGGATACGTTTTTAGGATGTTGGACGTTATTCTGACGCGTCTCCAACCTCCTTCTCTATCAACTCCAAAAATAAATGTAGTGAAAGAGTTGATAGGATTGGGAGCTCCTGAATTTAAGGGAGAAGCTGAGGAAGGTCCGAATGTGATGGATCTCTGAAAATGATTTGAAGATCATGTTGTATAGTCTCCACTGCTCTGAAGTGGAGAAGTTGGATGGAGTTGTGTCTTTGCTAAGGGAACAAGCTAGAATATGGTGGACGAATGTCACCATGAGGATGTCAAGTGATCAATTGGCTTGGTCTCTGTTCTTGGAAGAATTTAAACATAAGTATATTTGAGATCAATTTATCAGACAAATGAAGCAGGAGTTTATGAATTTGAAGTACATGAATCGCTCGGTATATGAATATGAGTGTGATTTCAATAAGTTGAGTCGGTTTGCAACTGAGCTTGTGCCTACAGAAAAATATGCTTGTGAATGGTTTGTGTAGGGCTTGCACCCTAGACTAAAGGAAATGTTGATAGTATTGAACTTGTCCTCGTTCTAGGAGGTGATTAACAGTGCTAAAGCTCTTGAGAGAGCTTAAAATGAGAGGTTTGGGGACTCAAGAGTTTAGACATCTAAGAGAAATGGTTCTTCTTCAAGCTTGGCACCATCAAAAAGAGGAAGAGATTCGGGATTCCAACCTCAGGCTAGATCTGAATCAATTACATCTTCTGCTAGAGGAGCAAGTCAGACGAGAGCCAGATAGACGCAGTCAGTGGGATCTGGTGCTGGGAGATCCAATCAGGGCCAAATAGGACAATGTCAGCATTGTGGGAAGAATCATTTTGGGACATGTTGGGTGGGTTCTGGAGTTTGTTTCTGATGTGGAGATGTTGGACATTTTATCTGGGATTGTCCGTTGATGGCTTGTGAGTACACTATTCTAGAGAATAGCTTCTGCCTCATAACGGGGTTGAGGAAGAGGTAGAGGGAGAAACCAGTTTGAATCCTCTACATAACCTGAAGTTCGCTCAACCGCACGGGTATATAATTTAAAGACAAGTGAGGACCATGATGATCCCGATATTATAGCATGTACTTTCCAGCTGTTTGATAAATTGGTATTGGTATTAATTAATACGGGTTCCACTTATTTTTATATTAGCAGTAAATTAGTAAAAGAATTGAGAATTCCATTAGAAGCTACGAGTAACGAGGTGATAGTAACTAACTCTTTAGGGTACAGTGCTTGGGTAAATAAGATTTGTAAGGGTGTCCTATAAGGATTTAGGGAATTGAATTTCTTGTTAATCTGATGAACCTACCCTTTGATGAGTTTGAAGTGAATTTGGGGATGGATTGTATGTTTCATTATTATGGAAATATAGATTGTAGATTGAAAAAGGTAACCCTGAGAAATTCAAAAAAAATGAAAGCGAATGTGATCAGTGAAAGAACTAATCCTTTAGCAAATGTAATATCAACGATGTCAGCAAAGAAGTTGATGCTATAAGGATGTCAAGGATTTCTTACAAATGTGGTAGATACAAGAGCTAAAGAGAAAGGGTTAGATGGGATTCCGATAGTTAGAGAATTTCCTAATGTTTACCCTACAAAGTTTCCAGGATTACCTCCAGATAGAGAGGTAGAATTTCCAATTGAAGTAATGCCAGGAATAGCTCCTATTGCAATGGCACCTTATCGTATGGCTCCAAAAGAATTGCAAGAGTTGAAGAATAAATTGCAAGAGTTGCTAGAGAAGAGATTTATTCAATCCAGTGTATCATCTTGGGGAGCTCCAGTGTTATTTATTAAGAAGAATGATGGTTCAATGCGTCTCTGCATTGATTATCGCCAGCTCAATAAGGTGACCATCAATAACAAGTATCCCCTCCCTCGAATTGATAATTTGTTCAATCAGTTAAAAGGAGCTTCGGTATTCTCAAAAATTGATTTACGTTTTGGTTATCATCAATTGAAGATTCAGGAGAAAGACATTCAAAAAACAACTTTTAGAACGAGATATGGTCACTATGAGTTTATCGTGATGCCATTTGGGGTAACTAATGCACCTGCTGCTTTCACGGATCTCATGAATAGGATATTTCAACCCTATTTGGACCAGTTTGTAGTTGTCTTTATTGATGACATATTGGTGTACTCGAAGTCCAACGAAGAGCACAGTGCACACCTAATTATAGTTTTGCAAACCCTAAGAGATAAGAAACTTTATGTCAAATTGTCTAAATGTGAGTTTTGGTTAAATAAAGTAATTTTCCTAGGGCATGTGATCTATGCAGATGGGATTCAGGTGGACCCTCAAAAGATAAAAGCTATTCTGGAATGGGAGGTTCCAAAGACTGTGTCTGAAGTCTGGAGTTTTCATGGGCTTGCAGGTTATTATCGAAGATTTGTTAAAAACCTTTCGATGATAGTGTTGTCTTTAACAAAGCTGATGAGAAAGAACGTACCATTTGTCTGGACTTTGGAGTGTCAAGAAAATTTTGAAGCTTTAAAGAAAATTTTGACAGAAGCTCCTGTATTGGTCCAACCTGAATCTGATAAGAATTTTTTGGTGTATAGTGATACGTCCCATAATGGGTTGGGACGTGTATTAATGCAAGAAGGGAAATTGGTAGTGTATGCATCGAGACAGTTAAAATCTCATGAAAAGAATTATCCAACTCATGAAATGGAAATGGCTGCAATAGTGTTTGCACTCAAGATTTGGCGTCACTACTTGTATGGAGAACGTTGTTACTTGTATACGGATCATAAGAGTTTAAAGTATCTGATGACTCAAAAAGAGCTTAATTTGAGGCAAAGAAGATGGGTTGAATTTCTAAAGGATTATGACATAATAATTGATTTTCATCATGGAAAAGCTAACGTGGTAGCAGATGCTCTAAGTAGAAAAACGTTAACAGCCTTACGAGCTATGGACGCAAGATTATCTTTAACTGGAGATGGTGGTCTATGTGCAGAGTTAAAGCTTAAACTGGTATGGTTGGATTGAATTAGATAATTGCAAAATAAGGATAGTATGTGTTTGAAAAGAATAAAGCAAGTAAGGAATAAAGAGAATAAGGATTTTGAGGTTAAGTCAGATGAAAAATTATATTATAAAGGAAGAATTGTGATACCAGATGATGAGGAATTGAAGAAAGATTTATTGATAGAGGCTCGTTGTAGTCCTCTGACGATGCACCCGGGTGAAAACAAAATGTACATGGATCTGAAGGGTCGGTATTGGTGGTCAGGGATGAAAAGAAGTATCACTGAATTTGTGTCTAAGTGTTTGGTATATCAACAAGTTAAAGCCGAGCATCAAGTTCCGTTAGGATTATTGCAACCACTTTCCATTCCTCAATGAAAATAGGAAAATGTGATGATAGATTTTGTTTCAGGGTTACCCTTGACTCCGAACAAAATAGATTCAATTTGGGTGATCGTTGATTGTTTGACTAAGTCAGCACATTTCCTCCCTGTCAGAATTGATTTCTCTATGGAAAAGTATGCATAACTCTATATTAGAGAAATTATTATATTGCATGGAGTACCTGTTTCTATAGTTTTTTATCGAGACCCTCGATTCACTTTGAGATTCTTGAAATCCCTACATGGAGCATTGGGAACTCGCTTAAACTTTAGTACGGCTTTTCACCCTCAGACTGACGGATAATCAGAGCGGACAATTCAAATATTAGAGGATATGTTGAGAGCATGTATAATGGAGTTCAAAGGATCGTGGGACAAGTATTTACCACTGACAGAATTCGCTTACAACAATAGTTACCAGTCCAGTATTAAGATGACACCCTATGAGGCGTTATATGGGAGGAAATGTCGTACGCCATTAAACTGGTATGAGCTTAAAGACGAAATGTTCTTGGTCTAGATTTGGTTCAAGATGTGGAAGAAAAAATTCGAGAAATTCAGTATAATCTTAAAGTGGCATTCGATAGGAAAAAGTCATATTTTGATCAAGAGGAAAGAGATTGAATTTGAAGTGGGAGATAAAGTTTTCTTGAAAGTATCTCCTTGGAAGAAAGTATTAAGGTTGGTCGGAAAGGAAAATTGAGTCCTAGATTCATTGGGCCATATGAGGTTGTTAAGCGGATAGGACCAGTGGCATATCAGTTATCTTTGCCACCAGAAATAGAGAAATTTCATAATGTCTTCCATGTATCCATGTTGTGGAAATATAGATCTGATCCCTCCTATATCGTTGCACCAGAGCAAATAGAAGTTCAACCTGATTTGACTTATGAAAAACAACCAGTGCAAATATTGGCTTATGAAATCAAAAATTGAGGAATAAAATGGTTTCGTTGGTCAAAGTTCTATGGACAAATCACAAAGTAGAGGAAGCAACGTGGGAACGTGAAGACGATATACAACATCAGTACCCTCATTTGTTCGTTCAATAAAAATTCAAGGACGAATTTTCTTAAGGGGGAGATTTGTAACATCCTCAATATCGGGTTAGTGACCAAATTGTTAGGTTTTAAAATTTAGTGACCAAACAAGATAAATTGAAAAGTTCAAGGTCTTAATTGAAATATTTTATGTAAGATGGTTTAGCAAAGAATGAGGAATTAAAAGGGAAAATGGGTCATTGAGCAAGAAAAATAATTAATATTTGTTGTGGGTATTTTATAACCCACGTGGAACACATTTTGGGGGAAACAATGGTTTCCAGATATCTCTTCAACCTTCTTCTTCTTCAACCGTGAAGCACATTAGCTAAGGTGAGTTAGCTTTCTTTTAGTTAATTCTTAAGATTCAAGTGTGGTTTTGATAGATGAAGCATTAGGGAATAATATGAAATCAAAAAGAGGTATAAAAACTCAAAGAATGGTGAGTCATGGATGATTGAAGATATGAAGTGTTTAAGTGAAAATTTGAATAAAAGGTTTAAATGAATTTAGAAGCTGAATTTGACTTGTCATAGGTGTGAATAAGAAGTTATAACTGTTAGAATTAAGTTTGGATTATATGGAAAATTTAGTAAGATTATTAGTTTTAAGAATTTGGATGAGATATAGAAGATAATAAGGTGTTGGAATGATAGAAGTTAGTTAAGTTGATTATAGTTGGGTTTAGTGGCAATAAGGGAGTTAAAAATAGAAGAATTGAGTAAAGAGCTGATGATTTCGAGTGAAAGAAGCTTGTTCTGGGTAAAGGGTACTGGTACCCTATGAACAGGTACCGATACCCTAAGACCATTTTAGATGAACATCTTCATGAGATATCGATACCGAAAGGGGTAGTATCGATACTAAGGGTATTGATACCATAAGGCAGGTATCGATACCTGGAAATATCGAATTTAATTTGGGTATCGATACCCCAGTAGTGTATTGATACCATTCTAAAGGGACGTATCGGTACTATACAAAGGGGTACTGATACCACTTAAAAAGGAAATGTGAATTATTTTCGGTTATTAATAGTTTAAGTTATTAAGATTGAGTTATATGTTTAGGCTCCTAATAAATGTTTTGGAAATTATATTTATGTAGATACTGAGCCTAATCGAGTTCCGGAACAATTGACAAGTAATATCGATCGAGGAAAAGACAAGGAGATATAGGTGAGTGCATATGCATAATATGATTATAATCGTATATTAAACTTTAGACTTGTGATAAGTGTAGAGTCAATACTCCTAATACATGATTACATTTCATGTTGTGATACATGACATGAATTCATATTATATGCATTATGTGACAATGATTATAAGTGAATATGTATGAAAAGTTTACATGAACCATGTAATAAAGGTAAGAATTTATTGTCTATGAGATATAAACTATGTGAAATGTAAAAACCCATGTTATGTAAATGAGAGCTATAGGTATAGTTGGCATGCCAAGATTCGAGGGTCTACGCGGTCCTTCGGGACATATATGTATCCTTTGGAACATTTATGAGGTTTTTTGAGACACATACTTGGTCCTTGGAATATGTATATGATTCTTAAGGAATTTCTATGTGGTCCTTATTGACATCTTATATGGCACTTCGGTGCATTTCTACGCGGCACTTCGGTGCAATTCTACGTGGCACTTCGATGCATTTATACGAGCTATAGTGACAGCATAGTGCGCAACCTCACTGTACTCACATACCTTAGGTTCTCAGTATTTTATCATGGGCTAATGAGTTAATTAATATGAATTCATAATTGTTACATTAACAAGTTTATAAGTGAATTGCATGATTAAATAAGTTGCATTGCATGGATGCTTTATATTTCATTTCATTATAATATTATTACATATTATGCCTCACTAAGTCGATGACTTAGCGTATGAGTTTTCACACGTATGATCCGAGAAGCTAGCTAAGCAAGGATAGACAGCGAAGATAGCATCACTTTTGCATATATCATATCAGAAGCAACTTAAACAGTAGGTTATTTTGTTATATAAATCAATGTTGGCATGTAATCCAAGGTTTAAGTTGTATATGCTCTAATTATTATGTGATCCTTGTATAAACCTATGTATAATATAGTATTTTCTTAATATAAGTCCAAATGTTTTATTGTTTTATTTAAGTATATTGTTTTAAAAAGTCAATGTGACATCTCGGACTCGTATCCGGGTCGGATACGGGTTGGGGGCATTACAGTATAAGTGTTAAGTATAAGATTATATGATTAAAGGAATTTATGAAAATAATATTGATAATTATAAGAATGTGATGATGATAATGATAGTAGATATGTATGTATTTGTTATATAAATTATTATATGGTATTGTATGAATTGTTCATGCATTGTTAAGTAATTAAAGTTACATTATATGTTTTATATGTCTCACTATGTTAATGACTTAGCGTGCGAGAGTTTCACACGTAGGTTCCGAGATGCAAGAGGAACAAAGATAGGCAAGTCAGATTAGCCTCTCCTTCCCAAAGATCAGATCAGAAAATAATTTGAATTGTATGTATTTTGTTATAAGGAATGTAGTTGGCATGTAATTAAAGATTGGAATTAGATATGCTATGATAGATTTTTGTAAAATCAATTGAATTTATTTAATGTAAATTATTTAGTTTTTCTTTAAATGTGAACTTAAATTTTAGTTATTTTTGCAAAAGTAAATGGTTTGAAAAGTCAATATGATACCTCATATTCGAATTTGGGTCAGATACGAGTTGGGGTGTTACAAATGAACTATATATTATATAATTTATATAAACGAATGAACTATATCAACTATATAGTTTATATATACTAATAAACTACATAATATATAGTTTAATAGTTTATATATACTAATGAACTATACAGTTTATTAATATAATTATATAAATTATATAAACTATATATATATATATATACATATATATAAACCATATAGTTTTTATATAGTTCATATATACACTACATAATTTATATACAATATACAAAATTATAAATATAAACTATATAGTTTATATATTTTATTATTATATACTTTATATATATATATATATATATATATATATATATATTATATTTTTTTAATTTTATCTTAACTTTTGAAATTAATGCAATTTACTCTATTTTTCAGATTTGCTTCACATTTTACAATCATTTTGATTTCATCCTTTTTTGTTCTTTACTTTATTTAAATTTTAATTCATTCATATTTATTCAATTTAATCATTAAATTTATAGTTAAATTTGAATTTGGTCCAATCTTATTTCTTATTTATAATTTTCTAATTAGCACATAACTTTTTAAATGGATATAATTTAGTCATTTTTATATTAATTTCAACCTCACTTTTTAAAATTATTTTGATTTGGTTCTTCAACAATGTGTGTTGTTTAATTTATTTATTTTTTATTTGTAATTTCATATTTGTTCAATTTAGTCCTTAATTTTATATTTTTCATAAAAAATGATCCATGATTATTTATATTCTTAGTAATTTACTCTAAATCATATACAATTACAAATTGCAATTCGACGTTTGCTAAAGAATAAAATAATTAATCCAAAAATAAAAATTGACCCGATTTGAACTCAATCTGTATCTGATAAAGATCAAACCTGAATTTTATTTACCAATGATGTGACCCGATCTGAACGAGATTTGCCTGAAGTTCATCCGATTTTGACCGGAACTGACATCGATCCGAACTGAAAGTAACCCAACCTGAATTGTTTTGACTTGAACTGACATCGATCTGAACTGAAAGTAATCAGACTTGAAAAGTTTTGACCTGAACTGATATCGATCCGAACTGAAAGTAATCCGACTTGAACCTGGTGTTAAATCAACCTAAAAATGACTCGACCTAATCTGAATCGAAGCATCAAATTGACCTAACTTGACATGTATCCGATTTTAACCGATCTGACAAGATCCAACTGAAACATGAACGATTACCTGATTTTACATCTTTACTCGGATCAAGTTACTTTAAGTTATTCCCTTAATTAAAGGAAAGACAATTGTTACACCATAGGCAAGGGCAGTGTAGGCTGATTTTTAATTTTCTTTTTACTCATATATATATATATATATATATATATATATATATATATATATATTATAAAAGAAAAAAATAACACTCCTTTAAAAATGTTTTTACACCTTTCAAGAAAGAAATTGACTCCACATTTTAAAAAATTTAATAATAAAAATTTTAAAACTCAAATTTTCCACTTAAGAAATTCTTTATATAATTTTTAAATGGGTAAACTACATGATTAATCACTTCCGTTTAAGTTTTGTATACTTTTCCTCATTGAATTCAAAAAATATAATATTTGGTCACTTTCATTTTTTATACAATTAAGATTTGATAACTTTCATTTTTATTTGATTAAGATGTGGTTACTGAGAGTTAATTGTCGTTAAACCTTTAACGAATTGCTGATGTGACACAATGAATTTATAAAACTAAAAAGGATAAACTACATAATTAGTCAAAAATGTTTGAGTAAGTTCTTGTTTTCCTCACTAATATCCCAAAAGTAACAAATTGATCAGTAAAATATTAAATATGTTCTTGAACAATGATTTTATATCTAATTTATTCCATTTTTTGTTTATAATTCAAAATATTTGATTGCTTCATGTCCAAGAAAGTTAATTTCTAAGTTTTATTTTTAAAATTTAAAAAATATATACATAAATATTGAAAAATTAGAAAACTTTAGGGTTAAATTAGATATAAAATCATTCTTCAATGACCTATTTGATGTTTTATTGACCAATTTGTTACTTTTGAAACATTAATGGAGAAAACAAAAGCTTACTCAAACATTAATGACCATTTGTGTAGTTTACTTTTTTATTTTTGTAAATTTACTATGTCAGGTTAGCAATCCATTAAAGGTCTAACGACAGATAATTATCAGTAACTACATCTTAATTAAATAAAAATAAAAGTGAACAAATATTATGTTTTTGGAATTAAATGAGGAAAAATGTACAAAACTTAAATAAAAGTGACTAATCCTGTGATTTACCCTTTCTAAATTTGACACCAAAATCAAATTTTCTAGCTACGCCCCTATGTTACACCATCAATATATCTCCTCCATCCAATCAAACTCTGCATGTCTCAACCGCAGAAAATACTCCCTTCACGTTTATGATTCTTTCGCTCACTGAAATTACCTCCAACAAGACTCTTATAAAACAAGTCCTCCAGCCGGCTATAAACCCTTAACAAAGACTCTTGACAGACTCAATAGATTTGTCAAGACCATATCAGCAGACTGGTGAATACATTTTTATACTTAGTCTACACAATGTAGTGGTGATAGTAGGCCTAAGCATATAAATTCTTATGATGGAGAAGACGTTATACTTCTTTTTTGACTAATCTCTCTTTCTAAAATGTCATTATTTATCTTTTCCATCATCAAAATCGTTGATAAACAATTGTTAGACCATCGCTTATAATTTTTTGTCTAAACTGGAAAAAAACCTACTGATGATTGATATAATATATTTATTTTTATTAACATGTAAAGATGAATTAAACTCAGTTGAAATGAAGAAATAGAAAAAAAAAAGGAAATAATAAAAAATTGTGGTCCGATATACTTTGGAAAATCAAGGATTAATTATTTTATAGTATTATACATTTTTAATAATAATAAAGGCAAGTGATAAATCTTATACTCACGTTGAAATGTTTAATAATATATTTCAAATGATTAATAATATTTAAACATATACCGTCTTGTCTTGTATTAACCTTTGAAATGTTTTTTCTTCAAAACTGTAGTAATATATACCTTACAAAACAATAATCTATTAGTCTTACCTCTGCATTACTAATCTAAATTAATTGATCAAGAAATCAAATACTGATATATATATATATATATACCTCTTTAAGCACCGACAGAATAAGATATTAAAAAGAAAAGTATTGTATCGTTACAAGAAGAGAAACATTTCCACAATCAATTTTACAGCGATGCAGTTCCAAATGATCCAATTTGGGGTTAAAACACCCAGAACTGGTATGCTTTTCCACAGCAAGCAACCACTCCATTTGCTTCACTTGGATTACAAATATCGAATTAATCAACCTTCCTTGATCGAATAAAACAAAAACCAACTTATTTTTATAGTATCAGTCAAGCTAAAAAGTAAAGAATGAAGCTTGCAAATTTAGATACAAGACACATTAAGGAGAGGTTGAAGATGAAGCTGATACCCCTTTGAAGATAAGAAACTTGAGTCTCTCCATTGTAAAGTAAATGAAAGTCCCTTTGGAATGAGTGAAAAAACACCCAAAATTTGAACCCACCACACATTGCCATCCACTCCCATATTTCCCATCAAACTCCTGCTAAAACAACTTTACATTCATTAAAAGAAAATTACTTGAAACCATTCCCAAATTTGAGAGGGGAAAAAAAGAAACCTTTTTGATAAAACCAGCAATAGAAGTGCAGTCAAAGACATCATAAAGATCAAGGGCTTGAGAAGCAAAAGACATTGCTTGAATCTGCATCTTCAATGGCATATCTGAGTCATCCACCAAAGCTTTTCCTTCTAACATGTTTGATGATATTAAAAGAAAAATCACATCACAAGAGATGAATATGAGGAATGGGTTTTTTTTATCAGTGCTGGTTCTTATCTTTAAGAACCAAAACAAAGGTTTGGATCAAATCTGATCTCTATTGAGGCTTCTTTTGGCTTGCTTTTCCAAAATTGGAGCAATGAGTCATATCTTTGAAATTCATAAGATATTATTGAGCTGGCACATTGCCAGTTTTCTTGTCCTTATCTACCCTTTTTCTTTTCTATTTGTCTTTGTCTACCTTCATTTTAAAGATAAGGATAATTAGTTAAAGCTATAATGATTAAAAAAATTCTCTCATTTGATTAAATACTTATTTTATTTTAATCAACAGAATTAGTTTAAATAATATATAATTTCATATTATTTAAATACGTCTCGAGTTTGAATTTATGTGTATACAAAAAATATTAAATAAGCTCCTGAATTTATATATAAATGATCATATATTTAAAATTATATAAATAATCATATATTTATAAATAATCATATACTTTTGTAAAAAATATATTTAAAAAAACAAATATTTAAGTCTAACGGAATAAAAAAGAACGAAGTCAAATTTAAAATGTAAAAGTTCAACTTTTGTTTTTTCGAGACGAAATACGACGCCTTGCAAACGTATAGATGTCGAAAAGTTCAGTGGATTAAAAAATATTTTTGTCTCAATGAAACACAAAGTTATAACATTTCAAAATTATCCTCATCTATTGATGATTTTGTCAAAATTGTCTTAACGTGTTGACGATTTTGCTCGCTACTATAACAATCATCCTATTTCCCTTAATATTTTTCTTGAATAGTATTTTCCTATTTTTTTCAACGATAATATTTTACTAATTTTACTTTGAGAATCAGTAAAGAACTCCAATAACATTTATCATTGGAAATTTATAATACTTAAAAAATCTCATATTCGATATATATATATATATCGAAATTTATGCTTGCGTTAACTTAGTTAAAAATGAATATAAAATGTATTATTGATATTCGACAAACGTATTTTAAGATGATTTAGAAAAATAATTGATAGTCGATTGATTTATCGAAAGATGTCTGGATCCAAAAATACTCAGATTTTAATTAAAATTTTGTGCAAGTCAACTGATGTTTCAACTTTCAAAAACAACATTAATTTTTTATATATTAAATGACTTTCTTTACACCTCCTGTGCTCGTAAACTTCTCACTATTTTTAAAGATTTTGTTTTTTATTGGTGGTGAATACATTTAGGTAACATTTGGTTGGATAAAATTCTTTGGAATTAGGGGGAATTAGAATCTAATTCCACCACTTTCTCATGTTTGGTTTAAGTTTTTCAAGGGAATTGGAATCCCTCATGGCTTCAACTTTCCATCAAATGAGGGAAATTGAATTTCATCTAAGAATGGATGGAATTCAATTCCCTTGTTGGAGGGAATTGAAATTTGACCATACTACCCTCATCAATATTTTGATAACTTATTCATATATTGAATAAAAATATTTTTTTATTATTTCGGGTCGGGTTTCTAATTCATATATTTAGGTCGGTCGGGTGAAACTTTTTTTTGGTCGGGTCGGTTATTTTAAACCCGAAAATATATATAATTTTACCTTATATATTTAGAAATAATTATAATAATACCCCTCTATATAATTTGACCATACTAACCTCATCAATCTTTTGATAACTTATTAACATATTTTGATTGCGATGATTTTAACTTATGATGTTTATTAGCATGATTTTTATAATTTATTGAAATGAATAATCAATCAATAAAATGAAAATTTAATATTTTTTAATTTTTTATAATATATTATTACATGTAAGTTGTAAAACAAACTAAAATAAAGCAAAAAAACAAGAATGACAATTCTGTCATTTTACATTACTGAAATTAAATTCATCTGACATGTCTGAGAACCAAACAGAATATGAAATTGGATTCCAATTCCATTTCCTGCCAACCAAACAGAATATGGAATTGGATTCCAATTCCTGACAGATTTCAATTTCCTCATAAACATTCTAACGAACCAAAAGGCACCTTAGATCTTTTCATTTAAATTGATTTGATTCTTATTAGTCGATAAGTATATAGGGGTTAAAATGATAAATTGTTTAAATACTGAAACTATTTTTTTAAATTGGGATTAAATTAAAATAATTTGTAAATGTTAATGATTGTATTTGTTATTATGTTAATTTTATTAGCTTCCATGTCAACTTTACATCTAAAATTTAATTATTGGTGTTTATTTTATAACTTTTAATTAATTGAGTGATCATTTTATATTTTTTTTATAATTGAATGATCCAACTAAAAAAATATCTTGTAATAGATAATCTACCTTCATAATTTACTTATATATTTTTTATTACTCTGAGATTATTAGAAGATAATATTTGTTTAATATTTTCTTAATTAATTAATAATAAATACACTTACATTATACATACATAATTATTCAAACTTAAAACTTTAAGAAAGAACGACAATCTATTTTACTATCGAGTTCGTTTAATAAATTCTCTTATACAGCATATTTTGATAAAATTGAGTCATGACTGACAAGACACGAGTTGTGAAGATAAAAATTATCTCATCGGTTAAAATTATAATAAATTACATTCCAAATAATTTAATTATTAATTTAAGTTATAAATATGTCATATTCTTTTTAAAATTATAACCGAATCATTTCATTAAAATTTTGTTATAATTAAATCATTCCTTCATTAAAATTCAAACAAGCGTTAAATGTTGCCGCTATAGAACATTTTATATTAATAAATATTTTACTTGTAATATATATATATATATATATATATATATATTAAAAAAATGAAAGGCAAAAAGGTTTTAACTCTTTAATTTTTATTAGATTAGGTACACATTGGGACAAAATATAAGTATGGTAGTTAAGGATGAGCAAAATTCGACCGGACATGAAAAAATTCAACTTGAATTGGTTTCGAGTTGTAATTTCATAAACTCATTTGACTCAAAAAAATTCAAGTTCAAATCGAGTTGTAAAATACAACTCGAATAACTCAAAATTTTTAGTAATGAGTGGATTGATTTTCAAGTTAGAGTCGAGTGTCTCGACTCTATATGATATATGTATATCATATATGAAAAAAATATGAAAAATATATATGAATTGTATATGGATATAGAAAATAATTAAATTGGAATCAAATAATATCATAATATTATAAATATTTAAAATTAAATTTAAATAGAAACTAAAAAATTTGACTTGACTCAACTCGAATTTTATAAACTCAAATCGACTCGAAAAAGTTTCAAGTCAACTTCGAGTTATAAAATAAAACTTGTCAACTCGGATAACTCAAAACAAATTTACTCAACTTGATCAAACACTCACCTCTAAAAGTTGGTCTCAAAATATAATCTTCGTTTGGGGAGGGATTTCCTAAATTTTAGTAAAATAATTATAGTAAGGTTGGTTATTGAATTGGATTTAGGGTTCGTTCTTATTATTTTGTCAATAAGATTGAAGTAGAGATCATCAAAGATAGGAATGAACCCAAAATTTTATTACGAGGGATGAATGTATAAAATTTTAAAGAGAAATAATTTTTTAAAATTGTAGGGGTTAAAGAAATGGTTGTTATCCCTAGAAGTTTTAGATTTAAGCACTAAAGAATGTAAGAGTGTTTGAGCTTTCATTGTCAAATAGTTGAAAATATTTAGAATTGTAATCACCTTAAATTAATAAAAAAATGATAAAAATATATTTTCAATAGAAAATATAAAAAAACATATATTATTACTCTCACCCGTCTCTCGATCCATCCATCCAATGAAAATCGTAGCGAAACAAAGTGATAGTAATCATTTCATAATGGTTTGATGCTATCTAGGTGTCGAAACGATTTTTGTACCTGGGTGGGGGCGCAAGATTTTAGAAAACCGCGTCATTTTTAATTATGATTGATTTTAGTTAAAAACATTACGATTTTAGAAAACCTCTCGATTCAAAAAATTTGGAATTCCTTTACGATAAAAACATATGGTTCGAGGAGTCGCCACCAATTTTTGATTAGGGTGTGATTGGGCACCCAGAAACGTTGTCATTTTAAATAAAAAATATTTTTAATTAAAACAACAAATTAAGGTCTGCGTTATCAAAATCTGAGTTCGGGAGTCAGTTACGCGTGGGGAAGGATTAGCACCCCCACAACGCCCTAAATCGGTACCTAGTCGATTAATTAATGTCTTTGCAACGAATTTCACAAGTTCAAGCTTAATTTGATTAATGATCCCCTTTAACAACAAAAATGCAAATTTATAACATTCAAAAGCAACAAAATAAGTTATATTAAAATTACCAAGCCATTAGAAAGATAAAGAATGTTCGATTATTTAAATATATTGAGACCAGATCTTTAGGTCAGTTCTAACGACCTTTTCTCAACAAATTTAAATAGCCGAACATTCCTTTTTCTTTCACTCCCAAATTTTAAAGTGAAGAATCAAATTTTTGGTGACAATGACGGGATACACTTGTAATTTAAAACTATTAAGAACAACTTCTCTGTAAGTTAAGAAAAGCTATTCTAACAGTTTTAAATTAAAAGGGTATTACCCTTAATCCGATTATGTGGTGGTGTCGGGTCATGCTCATGAGGCTATCATGAAAATTATGCAAAAGAGATGTCATGTGATAATTAAGTAAACATACGATTAAAATGAATTAGCAAATAAATCTAAAGCTAAAATCACTATTAAACAAAGATCACAAAAAAAAACCTATCAATGCATTACATATACTAAGATCAAAGTAAAACCAAGACCACCTATAAAACTAAAATGAAAACCGGGAAAATGCTATGCCAAATATGCAACATCACAAGAACTTAAAATGACAAATCCACATGACTAAAATGTAACATGCAAAAACTTTAAAGTCTAATATCTAAACAACAGAAATTAAACAACTCAACATTTAGGACGAAAATTAAATAAACCATAAAATAAATAAACAGAATTTGAAACACGCAAACTTCGACCTAGGGACTAAAACGAAACATAAAGGAGATAAAAGCAACATGTCTAAACAAACTGAAATGAAAACATTACTAATTCAGGGCTAAAATTAAATTCGAGTAAAATAAATAAACAGAAATATAAACATGCAATCTTTGGAGATCAAATACTTGGAACAACATAAATAACAAAGGGGACTGAAATGAAATACGCCTGAAATTAAGATCCATATTTAAAAAAACAACAGAAACTCGAAGCAGGGACCAAATCACAACGCATTCAAATTAAAGGGAGCCTTTACGAATTGAACCCATCACAGACCCAGGTTCTACACGACGCCGTTTTGAAGAATTCATATAAATAAACTTTAGATGAAAACTTACCCTAATCTTCATTTGTAAACACACACCCCTCTGCGCCGTTCTCCCTCTTCTCCACTCCTTTCACAGCCGAGAGCCACCAAAAGCTTCCATGGCCTTCGCCTTACACTTTCCTTGAAGAAAAGATGGAGACCATGGCCACCCACGACCAAGGCCCTACTTTGGGGTTCTCTGATGAAGATCCAACACACAAAGGATGAAACTCGAGGGTTCTCTTCTGTACCAGGACCTCCACGAACCGGATTTAGAAGACAAGAATCGGAGAATCTTTCCCCTCCAACCACCGTTGGGATTTGCCAATCAGTTACGGAGCTTGCGCCGTTAAGAACCCAAGGTAAAGCTTTTCATAATTTTTTTTTGAGGTTGCCGATTCCTTGTTCTTCTCTGCTTGAGTGCTTTTTCCCCCTATGTTGAAAATCCCCTGTTCTGTAGAAAAACCAAGCCTATCACTGTTGGTTTTTTTTGGTTCTACCCGATTGTTCGTGTTCGCTCTCCTCTCTGTCTTCTGATTTTTTTCTGTTTTTATGAACTGTTAATGGTCGTTTTCTGATGTGGTTCTCTCGTTCTCAATGGTTTCTTTGTGTTTCTTTCTTCTTCTGTTTGTCGTCGATGGATGGTAGATTAGGGTTTTTCATACTGTATGTCAATGGTTGATTTGTTGTGGATGATTTCTTTTTTGTTGTTGATTTCCCCTTTCTTTTTCTGCTGTTCGTGACCTCCTCCCCTGCTCTAATGTTCTTTGCTTGTTCTCCAATTGATCACTGACCCCTTCTGCTCGAAATGGTTACCCCTGTTCCGAATGGTCTTCCTCTCTGGTCTCTCCCATTTTTTTGTAATGAATGCCCCTCTTTTCCTTTAAAGCTCCCTTCTTTTTGTTGATGATGAAAACCCTCTCCCCGATGGCCTCCAGAATTGCTTTTGTTTTCTGCTTCCTCTTTAATTATGTGTATCCCTGCTAATGGAGTAATGGGCGTTGCAGGGTATGGGCATGAGCTGTTGGTGGTGTTTGCTCGGGGTGCCGAGCCTTGTCTGTCGCGCTTCACGTGGGTGGATGGTAAGCCCGGGTTAGAAATGGTGAGCTCGTGGTGGTTTCTGCTGAGGGTTGTTACTGGCCTCACGTGATGTTTCAACCGGGTGTTCCAGGTTGAAAGTGGAGTGATCGGCGCAAACTGATGCAGTGGGAGTGCTGCTTCATATTGACGTAGGCGCTCGGTTATGCGTTTAACGTGGGAGACACTTAGGCGTTGTGGAGCATGGGCAGCCAGGCCATGTCTCAGTCTTCACGGGCGTGGTGCTTGGCAGTAGCATGGGCTTCCTTGGGAGGCATGATCTGCTGCAGTGGTTGAGTGTTTCACATTGGGTGCACGTGGGAGGAGTCTGCTGTTGAGTGTCTCCTTCACGTGGGATACACGATCTATTGGCAGCATATGGGTAGCTGCTACCGGATCTGGGCTATAATTGGATTGAACTTGGGCCTATTCTTGAGCTCCGGGTTGGGTTGCTTATAATTAGGCCCGATTTGGGCTTGTTTTGTAAATGGACCTTAGACACTTACATTTGGATTTTGGATTATACTTAGGCTTCGATTTATATCTTGAATTCCAACGTGTACAATTCCAATTCAATTAAACACCTCAAGCTTCCACAATCCATCACTTAAATTAGTTCCTCATCGGCCACAAATTCCTTCAAATTAAATCTTGTTAATCTTCAAATGGATTTAAATGACCCGGACAAAATTAGGGTATTACAGCTGCCCCTCTTTGCTCGTTGGTGTGAACACAAGAACATGGCAAAGATAAAAATAATGACCTAATTTTGTCTGATTGCAACGTCATTTACCTTCTTCAGTCTTCTTCTTGACTTTTGTCTTCATCTCACTTGCACGAACCCTTTTAATGGATTGTTCCGCTTCTTCATATCCGAGAATCTTTGATTTCTCCCCACATCTGATGGTCTGGTGGCTTGCTCTGATATTCTTCTGAAAAGGCTAAAATGGCTCGGATGACTTATTATCCTGGTGAAAAACATCCTGCCCGAAGGTCTTATAGATGACCCGAAGGATTTATTCATCACGCTCGAAAGACTTACTGATGAATTTGCTTCACTACTCTTCTGTGAAGGCTTAAAAATTACCCGAAGGATTTTAAAAATTTTGAAAATTTGAAACTCGCATTCTTTGTTTTCAAAAATTTCATATTCTTAAAACTTCATTTTCCATTTTCAAATTCATTTAAAGCATCCTACCCGAAGGTCTTACGGATGAATCGAATGACTCATCATCTCGCTATAAAGGCTTACAGATGACCCGAAGGATTTAAGAACCATGCTCGAAAGACTTACTGATGGCCCGGAGGACTTATAAATTGGGAAATTTTGAAACTCGCATTCTTCGTTTTCAAAAAATCCATCTTCTTAAAACATCATTTTTCTTTTTCAAATTCATTTGAAAACATCCTACCCGAAGGTCTTATGGATGGATCAAAGGACTTATCATCTTGCTCTAAAGGCTTACAGATGACCCGGAGGATTTAAGCATCATGCTTGAAAGACTTACTGATGGCCCGGAGGACTTATAAATTGGGAAATTTTGAAACTCGCATTCTTCGTTTTCAAAAAATCCATCTTCTTAAAACATCATTTTTCTTTTTCAAATTCATTTGAAAACATCCTACCCGAAGGTCTTATGGATGGCCCGAAGGACTTATCATCTTGCTCTAAAGGCTTACAGATGACCCGGAGGATTTAAGCATCATGCTTGAAAGACTTACTGATGGCCCGGAGGACTTATAAATTGGCAAATTTTGAAACTCGCTTTCTTCGTTTTCAAAAAATCCATCTTCTTAAAACATCATTTTTCTTTTTCAAATTCATTTGAAAACATCCTACCCGAAGGTCTTATGGATGGCCCGAAGAACTTATCATCTTGCTCTAAAGGCTTACAGATGACCCGGAGGATTTAATCATCATGCTCGGAAGGCTTACTGATGGCCCGGAGGACTTATAAATTGGGAAATTTTGAAACTCGCATTCTTCATTTTCAAAAAATCCATCTTCTTAAAACATCATTTTTCATTTTCAATTTCATTTGAAAACATCCTACCCAAAGGTCTTATGGATGGCCCGAAGGACTTATCATCTTGCTCTAAAGGCTTACAGATGACCCGGAGGATTTAATCATCATGCTTGAAAGACTTACTGATGGCCCGGAGGACTTATAAATTGGGAAATTTTGAAACTCGCATTCTTCGTTTTCAAAAACTCCAACATCATTTTTTCATTTTCAAATTCATTTGAAAACATCCTACCCGAAGGTCTTATGGATGGCCCGAAGGACTTATCATCTTGCTCTAAAGGCTTACAGATGACCCGGAGGATTTAATCATCATGCTCGGAAGGCTTACTGATGGATTTACTTCACTATTCTTCTGTGAAGGCTTAAGATTGACTTTGCTCCAATCTCATGTGTGCAAGTCTCTCTTAATACACAAAAATCTTTGTTTTTCTTCTACATCTGATGGTCTTCACTTCAAAGCAATGCTTCTTCTGTGGATTAGACCTCTCTGTTCTTCAGGGTATGCCTCTTTAAATGTAACTCTTTGCATTTGAGGTTTGAAATCTTCCTTTCAATCATTGGGATTTTAACATTCTGCATCTTCTCTTTTCAATGGAAGACTTGTCAAAATCATGTGTTTATGCATAAAACATGAATGCAATTAAATGTATCTGTGTCATGCATTTTATTTTATGCATATGATGTTCTCATGAATGCATAAATGTTGAATCAATCTTTGTTTGCCTTCAAAGTGGCGAACTCAGTCTTCTTCTACTTGATCATTCTTTTTAGGGTCTGCTTTCTATACTCGTGTTGCAACTCATAGTTTCCAACTTGTATTTCTTGACGAGCCCTTTGATCTTCTTCTATCTTCTTGTCGTCTTTGTTTTTTTTTCTTTATTTCGGAGAAAATGTTTTCTCTCTCAACTTCTTGCTATGGTCAGAAATACGATTGTGTTGTCCCATTTCTGTCTTTGGCTCAATTATGCTTTCAGAGTTGTTCTTCCAAGACTCTGTCATTGATCGATGCTCAATTGACTTGCTTTACAAGGTAAGCTCAGCTCAAATTCCCGATCTCCCCCTGACACTTCAAGTTGCGAGACTCATTCTCAATAAATTCTTGGTCTGAATCTTTTCATCTCAATAGGATATGGGTTCAGTCATGCCCTAACATTATCTTATACCGGTACGGGTCTTCAAAATACCCCATTACCTCAAATTGTAAGGCTCATTCTTCATGCCTCATTCTGAATCTTGTCATCTCAACATGATGTGGGTCCATTCGTGCCCTAACATATCATAACTTAAATGTTCTCATTCTGGTGTCACTACACAGTAGTGTTGTCAAATAGTTTGAGGGTTTTTCTTCATTTTACTTAAGAAGTGATCAACCCTTCTAACACAATGTCTTGCATTTTCATTCGGGCTGAGATATGTGCCCCTTCTGAATGATGAGATAATCTTCTTCTTACTGGGTTACTGACAATGTCACAAAGAAATGTTGCCAGTTCTGTCTTTCATCTATTCTGATCTCTTGGACCTTCTACTTCAAGGTCGCGAAATACTTCATGTTATGGCACCGCTTATTCTCTTTCTTCCAATGGAGGCATAATGAGCCTCTCCAGCTGCAAGGACTTTTCACGTTTGAAACTTGTCCTGTTTGAAAATGTTTTTATCCCTTCTCTTATTTTTAGGGAATGTGAAAAAAATTATGAATAAATTTAAAAAATGTTGTCATTTTCTTCAGACTCACAATCAAAACAAATTATAAATAAGAGTTCAATGAATATCAAATAAGTCAAATTCTCTTTTAATCCTTCAAAAGTTATCTACATTTGAAAAGAGTAAAGATTAATGCCGACAAAAGGCTTAGGCTGACTTGGGAAGGTAATGTGTTTTTGGTTAGCTTCCTGCATCCTTGATCCTGGTGTTTTATTGATGTGATGAGGCAACCATTTTGCTTCTCTTCTGGAAATGTTCACTGGTTCTCGGCCTTCGTGAGCGCCTTTGGACTGTGCAATGCTTTGTCAAGAGATGTATAATATCACCCTTCTGTACAGTGGTTGACGATCTTTGTGTTCGAGCAGCCTTTTCAGGTTTTCAACTCGAACTCTCCTTTGGTTTCAAGACGTTATCTAAAATTTTACGTCTTGAACCCTCATTTTATTCTTCTTCTTATCATGCATTAAAGATTTTATTTTAAAAAATTATTTACAAATAAAATTAACCCTGAGGGGCGGAATGAAGTCTGAAGATAGCCTCTCCACTTAGAAATCCATGTATGATTAGAAGGGACTTTTTCAGGCACGTAATATGGGCCAGGGCTCATGGTTATGAAAGAAAAGGATGAATAGGCCAAAACAAGTGTTTAAGGGTCATCGAACCAAGGATCAATTTGTTCTGTTGTCTTCAACCTTGCTCTGCCTAATTTGAATTTGCTCGTGCATCTTCTCTTCTTCTTTTTTACCTTCAATGTTTCACGATCTTCAGTGAATAAAATTGAAATGTTTGAACCACTCGTCTTGAGGTGTTTGATCGATTTTCTTTCATTTTTTTTTCATTTTCCTCATTTTCAATTTTTCTTTTCTTTTCTTTTCTTTTCTTTCTTCTTTTCTTTTTCTTTTCTCTTTCTACATTTCTCTTCTTTCTCTTCATATGACAACTCAATTTGATCTTAGAGCGCATTGTATTTGGTCTGCATCATAGTGTCATGACTTGCTTCTGTAACGAAATCCGGATTGACAATCTTCACTCGTGCGAGCAGATGTTCTTTACCTTTGCCCTCCAGTGTGTAGGGTGATCCTTGGTTTGGGTTGAATCATAAAAAAAATATAGGCTCAAAAGGGGACCACAAGGGATATATATATATATATATATAAGGATAAATGAAACAAAGCCGTTCATCATCTCATACATGGAAGTCTTCGTAAAAGAAGTATCCCCAGGGGGACGAATTTTCAGGATTAACCTTATCTACATGAAAACAATATAATTAATGCATGATAGAATTATTTCAATGATTCCTTTTATTTCTTCTTATTATACGTAGTCCTCGCATGCCCTTGGTTTGTTACACTCCATCTTGTCTTTATTGCAGGAAAGGTCCTCGTCATGCCCCTAGGATTTATTGAGGTTGGGGAATTGATGTCAATGATTAGTCTCTGTGTTATTTCGGGTAAGGAGTCCACCAATGGTTCTTTCGGCTTTGGATGGGACATGAAAGGTCTAATCTTGCCTCTTTTCAAAAGCATATAATTAATGAAGTAGCAAAACAACCTTTAACTCATTTGATATTTAAAGAATTACAAGATTAAAACTTGATTCATTGCCCATGACCTTTGGAAAATGACGTAAGTTCATTTAAAAATCCTTTTAAAAAATTGAGAAAAATGACAAAAACATGTTCAAACAAGATGTTGCAAATGACAAAAAGTTTCGCGATGAACAAAATGATTTCTGTGCAGTCAGGATGCCCCCATTATTCTTCTGATGCAGTGGTGTTTGATTCGATCAGGTGCTACATATTGGGTTGTAGTGCCTCACTCGAGCTCGTCATCCATTGTTCCACCAATTCTTGTGTCAATGTCCCATTTTCAACGAGCCTCTCTATCTCCTTGAACAACATCCTACAATTCTCCGTAGCATGCCCCAATGCCCCTAAGTGGAAATTAGAGACACTATCTGGATCGTAATTGTGGCCAGAAGGGTTTGGTGGTAATTTCATTGGTTTCGGTTTGAGATGTTGATATTTAATCAAAGGTGGGTACAAATCTGAGATAGGAATTTGGAACACCTTCAGAGTATCTTTTGATCGTAGGACCTTCTTTGGGCGACTAGAGCGACCCACCGCCCTTTTTCTTTTACGGTTGTGAGAGCTCTGGATGTGACATTCGTTCACCTCACCAGCCTTTCGCTCTTTATTTCTTGAGCTTTTGGAAGTGACTTTCAAGTTTCCCTTACTGATTGCATCTTCAATTGACTCTCCAGCCAGCATAAGATCCTTAAAGTCATTCATCGAATTTCCCAACATTAACTCGAAAAAAGGAGCCGGAAGAGAATCGTGAAACATATGTGATATTTCCTCTTTTACCAAAGGAGGTTGAACTTGTGCTGCCACTCCCCTCCATCTTAGGGCATACTCTTTAAAGCTCTCAGTAGCTTTCATCCTTATCTTTTGAAGGTGATGACGTTTTGGGGCTAAGCCTTTAACATATTGATATTGCCCCAGAAAAGCATCAGCTAGGTTAACCCATGTCCGGATATGCTCTTTGTTCAAATAATTATACCATACTACAGCTGGACCAGCAAGACTGTCATGGAAGAAATGAATCAACAAATTATCATCATTTAAGTACCCTTCCATCTTTCTACAAAACATCCTCAGATGAATTAGGGGGCAACTGGTGCCATCATATTTCTCAAAATTAGGCACCCTAAATTCATGTGGGATGACCAAGTCAGGGACCAAACTGAGTTCTCTGGCTTCTAACTCCTTGTGAGTGGCATTAACAACCTTCATATTTTTAACGGCTTCATTCAACCACTTGAATTCATTCTCATACTGCCCATAATTGACGAGGCTCTTCCCTTGGTTTGAGTTAGATGCTCCGGGGTGAATTATTACTCTTGGTGCATTAGTCTGATGAGATTGATTTCCTTTATCCTCCACTTTCTCTCTACCAACAGCCTTGGTTGCCAGCACCTAGATCATTTGATTCGATGCGCTTTGCAGATAACCCGATGCTTGATTCCTCTTATCTTGCTGTAACCCGAGTAACTGTTCTTGCAGCTGATCTTGTGATTTCTCATTAGAATGCTCCCTTGCTTCCATTTGTTTGCTCACGATGATGAGGAACAATATGAATGAATGATCTTGTTATTACTGAACAAAAATCTTGCATAAGTTATTTCCGTGTTTTCATAATTAATGCATGTAAAATACTTAAACAAATACATGCAATGCAAATGCAAATGCACGAGGTGCTAATCCCGAAAGTGACCACTTAAAGAACAACCGTTCACTTAGACAACAAGAATTCAATAAGTACACCATGTAGTCGAAATACAACTGTGAGTCTTCATCTCTTCATTTCCTTGAGTCGTACTCTTCATGGGATCTGGTATTGCACCTTCAAAATCGTCGGCGTATTCCATCACATTTGATGACGTCGGATGTATTGAATCTTGAAATCTTCATTCTTATCTTCCATGTGATGTGGTCTTCTCGTCTTGATGAATGGCATTCTCGTCTTGATGAATGACATTCTCGTCTTGATGAATGCTCTTCTCGTCCTTGGTACGATTGTATTTATCCCTTGACTCAACATCTTGGCCTTTATATTTTCTTCAATCAGCTTCAGATCTCTTCATTCATCGGGTGTCCTTCATGGATCGTTTGAACATCTCTGGATCTCCTGGTTTTGACTACATAGTGGAGAATTTCTTGCCTCAATATGGTCAGCCTTCTTGTTAGTCAATCACTTGTGAATTAACACCCCTCGATGACATGAGGATGCAAATGCAATAAAATCACAATAAAATAGACATAGAACGAAAACGGGTTAGTACACATAAGATAAACAACAAGATAGTGGATACCGTAAACATCACATAAAACCTACCCTCACATGCTGGCTACCCAATCATGCTTTAGTAGATCCTACCCGACATGATATCTACCCACATGTTTTGTCATTCATAAAAGATCCTAACCGCATGGTATCTAATTCACATGTTTTGTGCGAAAATATAGAACCTAACCGCATGCTTTTCTAGTTCTCATACTTATGGAAAAAATAAATTCGAGGAAAAGGTTAGAATGAGTTTCCCCTTCGTATCTGCAGACAGAGATTCAACATAAGATGGGCAGAGTTTCAGTATTTCTAAAAAGGTCCTCGAATTGTCCTTTGCTGGTGCCTCCTTGGGCTTGCCAGACCCTCGATCCTCGCCCATTATAGGCTTAAAACGGATCAAGTTCAATTCGAGAGGATACATTTCCCTATGTCCATGCGAGGAAACTCAATGTTTCACTCGTAAACATAAGGCATGTACCCCAGAGGTTAATTGCTAAAGCCCATGCGGAGAAAAGTAATTTTCTCACGTAAGCGTAGCATTCACCCCTACCTAACGGGAGAGAGCACAGTAAGAAGGCTCTAAATATTAAAGGTTTACAGCAACAGTGTGGAAACTCATAATCCTTTGCCTCGATCCAAGAAAAACAATAGACTAAAACGAAGGTCAGAAAACTTAAACATGTAGAACACACATTAGTACAACTATTTATTCATTAACCAAATTACAAATTAAGATGTAAATAAAACAATTCAAACAAACAAGGGATCAAAAACCAAATTAAAGCGAACTTATAAATTTCGTTTGCAAAGACAATTAATTAATCGACGATCGGCCTGACTCTCTAAAAAAAATCCCCAGTGGAGTCGCCAAGCTGTCGAAACGATTTTTGTACCTGGGTGGGGGCGCAAGATTTTGGAAAACCGCGTCATTTTTAATTATGATTGATTTTAGTTAAAAACAATGCGATTTTAGAAAACCTCTCGATTCAAAAAATTTGGAATTCCTTTACGATAAAAACATATGGTTCGAGGAGTCGCCACCAATCTTTGATTAGGGTGTGATTGGGCACCCAGAAACGTTGTCATTTTAAATAAAAAATATTTTTAATTAAAACAACAAATTAAGGTATGCGTTATCAAAATCTGAGTTCGGGAGTCGGTTACGCGTGGGGAAGGATTAGCACCCCCACAACGGCCTAAATCGGTACCTAGTCGATTAATTAATGTCTTTGCAACGAATTTCACAAGTTCAAGCTTAATTTGATTAATGATCCCCTTTAACAACAAAAATGCAAATTTATAACATTCAAAAGCAACAAAATAAGTTAAATTAAAATTATTAAGCCATTAGAAAGATAAAGAATGTTCGATTATTTAAATATATTGAGACCAGATCTTTAGGTCAGTTCTAACGACCTTTTCTCAACAAATTTAAATAGCCGAACATTCCTTTTTCTTTCACTCCCAAATTTTAAAGTGAAGAATCAAATTTTTGGTGACAATGACGGGATACACTTGTAATTTAAAACTATTAAGAACAACTTCTCTGTAAGTTAAGAAAAGCTATTCTAACAGTTTTAAATTAAAAGGGTATTACCCTTAATCCGATTATGTGGTGGTGTCGGGTCATGCTCATGAGGCTATCATGCAAATTATGCAAAAGAGATGTCATGTGAAAATTAAGTAAACATACGATTAAAATGAATTAGCAAATAAATCTAAAGCTAAAATCACTATTAAACAAAGATCACAAAAAAAAAACCTATCAATGCATTACATATACTAAGATCAAAGTAAAACCAAGACTACCTATAAAACTAAAATGAAAACCGGGAAAATGCTATGCCAAATATGCAACATCACAAGAACTTAAAATGACAAATCCACATGACTAAAACGTAACATGCAAAAACTTTAAAGTCTAATATCTAAACAACAGAAATTAAACAACTCAACATTTAGGACGAAAATTAAATTAACCATAAAATAAATAGACAGAATTTGAAACACGCAAACTTCGACCTAGGGACTAAAACGAAACATAAAGGAGATAAAAGCAACATGTCTAAACAAACTGAAATGAACACATTACTAATTCAGGGCTAAAATTAAATTCGGGTAAAATAAATAAACAGAAATATAAACATGCAATCTTTGGAGATCAAATACTTGGAACAACATAAATAACAAAGGGGACTGAAATGAAATACGCTTGAAATTAAGATCCATATTTAAAAAAACAACAGAAACTCAAAGCAGGGACCAAATCACAACGCATTCAAATTAAAGGGAGCCTTTACGAATTGAACCCATCACAGACCCAGGTTCTACACGACGCCGTTTTGAAGAATTCATATAAATAAACTTTAGATGAAAACTTACCCTAATCTTCATTTGTAAACACACACCCCTCTGCGCCGTTCTCCCTCTTCTCCACTCCTTTCACAGCCGAGAGCCACCAAAAGCTTCCATGGCCTTCGCCTTACACTTTTCTTGAAGAAAAGATGGAGACCATGGCCACCCACGACCAAGGCCCTGCTTTGGGGTTCTCTGATGAAGATCCAACACACAAAGGATGAAACTCGAGGGTTCTCTTCTGTACCAGGACCTCCACGAACCGAATTTAGAAGACAAGAATCGGAGAATCTTTCCCCTCCAACCACCGTTGGGATTTGCCAATCAGTTACGGAGCTTGCGCCGTTAAGAACCCAAGGTAAAGATTTTCATAAATTTTTTTTTTTGAGGTTGCCAATTCCTTGTTCTTCTCTGCTTGAGTGCTTTTCCCCCTCTGTTGAAAATCCCCTGTTCTATAGAAAAACCAAGCCTATCACTGTTGGTTTTTTTTGGTTCTACCCGGTTGTTCGTGTTCGCTCTCCTCTCTGTCTTCTGATTTTTTTCTGTTTTTATAGACTGTTAATGGTCGTTTTCTGATGTGGTTCTCTCGTTCTCAATGGTTTCTTTGTGTTTCTTTCTTCTTCTGTTTATCGTCGATGGATGGTAGATTAGGGTTTTTCGTACTGTATGTCAATGGTTGATTTGTTGTGGATGATTTCTTTTTTGTTGTTGATTCCCCCTTTCTTTTTCTGCTGTTCGTGACCTCCTCCCCTGCTCTAATGTTCTTTGCTTGTTCTCCAATTGATCACTGACCCCTTCTGCTCAAAATGGTTACCCCTGTTCCGAATGGTCTTCCTCTCTGGTCTCTCCCGTTTTTTTGTAATGAATGCCCCTCTTTTCCTTTAAAGCTCCCTTCTTTTTGTTGATGATGAAAACCCTCTCCCCGATGGCCTCCAGAATTGCTTTTGTTTTCTGCTTCCTCTTTAATTATGTGTATCCCTGCTAATGGAGTAATGGGCGTTGCAGGGTATGGGCATGAGCTGTTGGTGGTGTTTGCTCGGGGTGCCGAGCCTTGTCTGTCGCGCTTCACGTGGGTGGATGGTAAGCCCGGGTTGGAAATGGTGAGCTCGTGGTGGTTTCTGCTGAGGGTTGTTACTGGCCTCACGTGATGTTTCAACCGGGTGTTCCAGGTTGTAAGTGGAGTGATCGGCACAAACTGATGCAGTGGGAGTGCTGCTTCATATTGACGTGGGCGCTCGGTTATGCGTTTCACGTGGGAGACACTTAGGCGTTGTGGAGCATGGGCAGCCAGGCCATGTCTCAGTCTTCACGGGCGTGGTGCTTGGCAGTAGCATGGGCTTCCTTGGGAGGCATGATCTGCTGCAGTGGATGAGTGTTTCACATTGGGTGCACGTGGGAGGAGTCTGCTGTTGGGTGTCTCCTTCACGTGGGATACACGATCTATTGGCAGCATATGGGTAGCTGCAACCGGATCTGGGCTATAATTGGATTGAACTTGGGCCTGTTCTTGAGCTCCGGGTTGGGTTGCTTGTAATTAGGCCCGATTTGGGCTTGTTTTGTAAATGGACCTTAGACACTTACATTTGGATTTTGGATTATACTTAGGCTTCGATTTATATCTTGAATTCCAACGTGTACAATTCCAATTCAATTAAACACCTCAAGCTTCCACAATCCATCACTTAAATTAGTTCCTCATCGGCCACAAATTCCTTCAAATTAAATCTTGTTAATCTTCAAATGGATTTAAATGACCCGGACAAAATTAGGGTATTACACTAGGGTTTGTCACATATTTAGGGCTCTTGGGTATTTATATTTTTCTAAACATGGGTGTAATTGTTAAAACACACAAAATGGGTGTGGTAGTGTTTTGTTTGTGGGCATGGTGAGACAGTGTGGAAGCACGTAGTGGGACAATGTGCAAATATATTTAAAAAATATATACATATTAGATTCCTTTTTTAGCTTTTGCTTTGTCTGCATGTGTGGTAACCGACAATAAAAAGTAATGGTGCTGATAGTTTATGCAATTCACTATAAAATGCAATTATTTAATTGATTGTTGTGGAGCGGCTACGAAATGAATGGTGGGGTGAGGGTGAATTTAAGAATCTATTTGTGTGAAAATGTGAAAATTTAAAAAATTTACTTATCGTGCGTAGTAGGTAAATGATGAACATGAGAATATTGAATGAGTGTGAGGATGAAAATTTCCCTAATAATGATAGTTGGAGTATTATTTATGATGACAGTAGGATATTTATAGATTGAAAAGAGTAAAACAATTCATTAATTGATTTTAGTGGTAAGATATTAGATTCAAATAATTACATCTATAATATATATACCCTATCAATTGATTAAGAAAATTCTGAATAGATAAACAAATACTAAAACATACGCTACTACAGGATAATAATTATATTTGTTCTCTTTCAACAGATTGACAATTAGAATGGCCTAATTTAGTATGTGCCCAATTTACTTTGTCAAAACCATTAGTTAGTTTGTTTGCTTTTTTTTCTTTCTCATTTCTTCTTTTTTTTCCCTTTTTCACTTTTTTTCTTCTCTTTGGACCACCGCATTAGTTGCTATTCTGACTATCACCAGTCACCATCGTCGGAGGTTGATGAACCAAAATCCTTTTAAAAACGAATCTATTGTTCATTTCAAAAGGTTAGTGATGAAAAATCTCTCATTTTCCTAAAAGAAATTCTTGATGCTCCTGTTATAAATAAAGAGGATTCAATTATTTATCTAGTTATGTTGTCAAGTAGTATAAGTTGTGATATTACAGCTTAGCAATAAAATTGGGCTTTTCAGAATCGTTTACGTGGAAAGTTCTCTGGTTACTTTTCATGAAAAATTTGGAGAGTTGAAGAATGCTTATGAGGTGTTTGAAGAAATGCTTGTCAAGAATGTAGTTTCATGGACTACTATTATCATAACCATTTTTTTTAGGTAAAACAATTAAATATTATTTTAAAAAAACGATTATGATTTTAATTTGGAAAAATTGGTGATTTGGAATTAATTTGATTTAAATTGAAAGGGAGTAGCCATCGACCTTTGGGTTAGGTAGGTCAAATACCCAAAAACATCTTTTAAAAACAATTTTAAGAAAAATCATTTTTTAAGACAAAAATGGTCTGCGTTTACAAAGATTACCTTAAAACGGGTTCGGGAGTCGATTACGCGTGGGGAAGGATTAACACCCCACAACGCCCAAAACTGGTATTGTATCGCTTACACGTTGTCGTACAGAGTGAAAATTATAAATCGAATATAAAGTTAAATTACGATCCATTTATCGAACATTAATTTGCTTTGAATTTACTATTTAAAGAGAATCCTTTAATTCAAAAAAAACCTTGAAAATAGCAATCCTTCGTCGGGAAAGCTATTTCAACTATTTTTCATTGTTAAAGAATATTCTATCGTCAAATATGTAAAAGATGCATATCAAATATAAATGGCAAATTGACAATTGCAAAAAAAATAAAATACATAACTTGCATTGTTCAATGTACAATAAAAACGACTTAACAATTAACAAACTAAAATTGATTTATTTCAAGTTCCATTTAGCTCAAACGTCATATTAGATTGTACCACTTCGATCAAGTGATACTTTCTACGCCCGTTCTACAAATACGTTCTTGAAAATTTCGAATAACTTATACTAGATAAAGAAACATAATGGAAATAAATAAAAATAAAAATATGTGTAATAAATATTTACATCAAACAAATTTAAGTATATTTAATTACACATGGTACAAATAAATACAAAACATAGTACATACATAGAGGATTGAAATGAAAACAAATAAATATTACAGACCAAAATACAAATAAACCAAAAAGTAAATATTTGAAATTATAAGAAAACCAAAATATCAAACCCATAAGCTCAAAGGACCAAAATAGTACAAATAGGAATTTAAAGGACTAATATGGCCAAACATAAACTTAAATGGCTAAAACAGTAAAAATAGAAACTTAAGGGTCTAAAATAAATAAAATAGAAATTTAAAGGGCTCAAAGCAATTAAACCAAATATCAAACAGTGACTAAAATATAACATTTGCAAATTTCATGACCAAATTATAATATCAGTAAATATAATATACAAATTAATGATTGAAATGAAATCATTAAAAATTAAAAGGCTCGAAATAAAATGATCTGGAATTGTATTCAGTGATCAAAATGAAAGAATGATTAAATTTAAAACTCAAAACTTGAAATCGAAACTTGCATTAGTGACTAAAATGGAACCTTTACAAACATGGTGTCTAGATTCAAATATCACAGATAATACACAGTATAGGAAATCAGGGACTAAAATGAAATATGCATAAATATCACAACCAAATTAGAAAATTCACACAAATGGTAAAATACAAAGAAGTAAGGACTAAAATATAAAAAGGAAAATATAAATGCCCAAAATAAAATATTATGAAATTTCATTAATGGCTACAACGAGATGTTACAAATCAGGAGGGACCTAACGAATAGTTTACCCCTTTTACCAAAACGCACAAACCCCCCATAGCCTTAAACGACGTCGTTTTAGTAGGGCAATATAAGCCCAAAACCGAGCCTTTCTCCACTTCTCACTTGCCTCTCGTCCAAAGAAAACAGAAGTGAGAGAGTTTTAAAACTCTCTCAACTTCTTCTCATCGGGGAAGAAATGACCGCCTCATACTGACGGTTCCCACGGTGGTCCATGACGGCCGGCATGGCGGTGCCCGGCGATCGGAGGGAGTAAACAGTCTCGAAAAACTCCCTCATTTACCCTCAACCCAAAAACCACCCCCACCTAACCTAAAACCGACCCTAAACCTTTCTCTCTAATTCCCTCTTGTTTTTTTTTGTTTGGTTCGAGTAGTTCTCTTTTTTCTTTTTTTCTGGTTTTTTTCGTTCCTCTCCCTGAACCTGAATGCCCCTTCTGTCTTGTTGCCTTTGTTTTAATGGGTTCCCCTTTGATTGGTGATGGATCTTGATTGAATCCCACTGCCCGAAAAAATAGGATATCATTATCCTATTTATTAGCAGAGATAGGATTAGATTTGTTTTGATTTTCTGACTTGGTGTGATTTCTATCCACTGTTGATGATGGATGTGGGTCACTGTTGTTACAGAAGAGGACGGCGGCGGCGATAGAGGCTGTCAGAGGGGAGGCTCGGCTTGAGTGGCTCGACGTCTGGGAAGATGATGAGTCTCGCGGCGGCGACTGGAAGTCCAAATGGCAGCGGCGGCTGAGTATATGAATAGAAACCCTAAAAATTTAAGGTTTTATAATGGGCCGGTTCGGGTATCCAGCTGGGTCTGGTGGGCTGAGTGAATGGGTTCATTTGTTGGGCCTGATGTACTGGGTAGGTTTGTAGTGGGCTCCGGGCCTGCAAAATATTGTAATTGGGTTGCATCTGTTTTGGGCCTCGGTTGGCCTACAAAATGTAAAAAAATGTAAATTAAAAAAATAATAAAAATAAGCATAATAATAATAATAATAAAATAACAATAATATTTAAAAAAAGACTCGGACAAAAATGGGTGTCTACAGCTACCCCTCTTTGCACATTCTTGTGTTAACAAGAATAGGGAAAAGACGACAAGACAACACGTTTTTGTCTGGTTCTCTTTCTTTCGCTTTAAAAATTAGATTATGTGTGTTGGTGGGGGATGACACGGCTCATACGCGATGAAGAGTTATGGTCGTCTAAGGGTGACACAATTCCTACGTGATGAGGAAATCTGGTCGAGGGATGACACTACTCATACGTGATGAAGAATTCTTGGTCATCTTTACGAAAGTGATAACACGGCTCATACGTGATGAAGAGTTATGGTTATCAAAGGTTGACACGGCTCCCACATGATGAGGAGATCAGGTCGATGATGACACGACTCATACTTGATGAAGAGTTATGGTCATCTAAAGGTGATAACACGGTTCCTACGTGATGAGGACGACTGGTTATCTAGGGGTGACAAGGCTCCTACTTGATGAGGAGGTCTGGTCGGGTGATGACATGGCTCATATGTGATGAAGAGTTCTGGCCATCTAAAGGTGATAACACGGTTCCTACGTGATGAGGACGACTGGTTATCTAAGGTTGACACGGCTCCTACGTGATGAGGAGATCTGGTCAGGGGATGACACGGTTCCTACGTGATGAGGACGACTGGCCATCTTTAGGGATAATGGTTTCAAGGGAAACCGACTCAAAGATATGATTTTGATAGAAATTGTCTTAAGAGAGACAAAAGTTTTTTCAAGGGAAATGATCTCAAAGATATTTGTTTTTTTTCAAGGGAAACAAACTCAAAGATGATTAATTTTGTTTCCAAAGAAACAGACTCAAAGATTTTTCTTAAAAGAAACTGTCTCAAGAGAGACAAAATTTTGTTTCCAAAGAAACAAACTCAAAGATAGGTTACGTCTTAAGTGAGACAAAATTTGTTTCAAATGAAACAATCTCAAAGGTTGGTTTTTCATTAGAAACTGGCTCAAGAGAGACAAAATTCATTTTAAGAGAAACAGATTCAAAGATTTTTTTCTCAAAAGAGATTTTCTCAAGAGAGACAAAATTTTGTTTCCAAAGAAACAGACTCAAAGATTTTTTTCTCAAAAGAAACAACTCACAGATTTTTTCACGAAATTGTCTCTCTTGAGGCACAAAACTTTGTTTCAAAAGAAATAGACTCAAAGATGTTTTCATGAAATTGTCTCAAAAGAGACAAAACTTTGTTTCAAAAGAAACATACTCAGTGATGAGTTTGTTTCTAGTGAAACAAATTCATAATTTGGAGAATTGTCTCATCTGAGACAACATTTGTTTTAAGAGAAATTGTTTTAAAGGAGAAAAAAATTGTTTTTAGAGAAATTGTCTCAAGCGAGACAAAGTTTGTTTTTTGATAAAACGATCTCAGGTGAGATCAACTTTGTTTAATGTGAAATAAATTCGAAATTTGTATTCTCAAAGGAAAAATGTCTCAAACGAGATAGAATTTTTTTTTGAAAGAAATAACAATCTCAAGTGAGATAATTTTGTTTCAGGTACAACAAATTTAAATTTTTATTTCATAGAAAAATGTCTCAAGCGAGACGAAGTTTGTTTGTTTTTTAGAAAGCGATCTCGAATGAGATCAACTTTGTTTAATGTGAAACAAATTCGAATTTTGTATCTCAAAGGAAAAATGTCTCAAGTGAGATGAAATTTATTTTGAAAGAAATTATCTCAAACGAGACAAAATTTGTTTTTAGAAAACTGTCTCAAGTGAGACAAAATTTGTTTTTCAAAAGAAGTTATCTATAGCAAGACGACATTTTGTTTCGAGAGAAACAACATCAAAGGATACTGATAATTTGCTTGTTCCTGCTAGTGGATGAAATGCTTCAGAAGATCTGATTGTTGACTTTAGGAAGTCAAATCATTGTTTCTTCAAGTTAGAGACATCTAGTCATTTTTGAGCTTTGATTTCCTGAGAGATCAAAATGATGCATTTTTGACTGACTATCTTGGATATTATGTTGGATGTCAAGATGAAATTCATTTGATTTGTCCTCAAGTGAGGCGAAAAATGTTTTTAATACACATGATGATAAATGTTTGATGCAACTTTTATATATAATGTATGTATGTGTATGTATGTATGTATGTATGTGTGTATGTATGTGTGTATGTATGTGTGTATGTATGTGTGTATGTATGTGTGTATGTATGTGTGTGTGTGTGTGTGTGTGTGTGTGTGTGTGTGTGTGTGTGTGTGTGTGTGTGTGTGTGTGTGTGTGTGTGTGTGTGTGTGTGTGTGTGTGTGTGTGTGTGTGTGTGTGTGTGTGTGTGTGTGTGTGTGTGTGTGTGTGTGTGTGTGTGTGTGTGTGTGTGTGTGTGTGCTTTTCTCGATCTTGAAGGACAATGGTTGCAAGAGCAGCCTTCATTGATTCAGTTTGTCTGTATTTCCACTAGGGTGTACTCTTTCAAACCTTGAACTGAGACAATTTGTTTCCTTGCCCCAACAAATTTTGACTCACAAATTTAGCTTTTCTTGCCCCAGCTTTGATCTTGAGCTTCAGAGAGATATTCGTTGAATTCCAAGATATGCATCCAGAGAGATTATCTTGTTTGAAAATGTTTTCCTTTTCCTTTTTATTTTCAAAAGTCTGAAAATATCTATCAAAAGAGTTTTAAAAATGTTTAATCAAAGATTTTGAAAATATTACCCCTTTCAAGGTTTCACAATTGACAAATCATAAAACAAGAGTTCATTGTATATCAAAGAATTAATTACACTGTTAATTCTTCAATAAATTATAACTATTTGACAAATGTCAAGATCAATGCTATCTTTGATGAATGGTTTAAGTGAGAAGAGGATAAAATGTCTCAGGTTGTTATTTTTAGTCAAAGGTATGGTGTTCTCCTTTATTTTTTGTTCACTAATCTGATAGAGTAGCTTCTGTACTCATTTATTGGTTAGACTCCCAGTTCTCGTGTTCTTATTCGGGTTGTGCGATGCCTTATCAAGGGACTTGTACGATCACCTCATATGCAATAGTCTCCATATTCGAGCTGCCTTTTCAGGTTTTCAACTCGAATCTTCCTTTGGTTTCAAGACGTTACTTAGAATTTACGTCTTGAACCCCCCTTTGTTATTTTTTCTCTATCATGCATTAAAGATTTTAGAAAACCTTTTTTTTGTAAATAAAATATTAATCCTGATGGGTGGAATGAAATCTAAAGAGTATCTTATGCTTAGAAATCCATGTATGATTAGAAAGGACTTTTTAGGAACGTAACGTAGGCCATGGTTCACGGTTATGAAAGAAATGGATAAAAGACCCAAATAAGTGTTTAAGGGTAATTGAACCAAGGATCAATTCAATCTGATGCCTACAATCTGATTTTGCTCAATTTGGATATGCTTGTATATGTCTTTCTCTTAATGTTTTATGATCTTCGAGTGAAGTGATTCTGAAGTGATTGTGCTTGATCAATCTCTCGGTTTTAAGCTCGATGCGTCATTTGAGTCGAGAGACTCTTTGTCTGTGCTCTTTGTCCTCTTTTTATTCTTTGCTTTTTCTTTTCTTTTTCTCTTTGTTTTGATTTGATCTTCGCACTTGGCATTTAGTTCACTTTCGGTATATCATCTGAATCGATGTCTTTACTCATGTGAGCAGACTTCCTCCACCTTGCCCCCTAGTGTGGAGGGTGATCCTTGGTTAGGGTTGAATCAGAAGAAAACATAATTTAAGCTCAAAGGGGACACAAGGGATATATTTTCTCATTTTGTGAAGGGATAAAGAAAGAATGAAATTCATCATCTCATACACATAAGTCCTTGCAGAAGAGGTATCCCCAGGGGGATAGATTTTCAGGATTAATTTTTAGTTACATGAAAACAATATAATTAATGCATGATAGAATTATTTTGGATTAATTTTTTTCTACTTCTTGCTTCCAGCATGCCTCAATTGTACAAACTCATCTTCGGGAAGTTGATGCGAGATGCCCCCATGTTGTGTCTTATTGTAGAAAGATTCATGTTCAAGCAAACATCTTGTACTCAATGTCTGTAGGTCTTATTGGTAGAAAAAGTTGGTTTGACGTCTAAGAAGACGATGGTGTGAATTTATTAGCTCAACAAAATGCATGGGTATGATTTTTGTATATCGAAATGATATATACAATGTTTCAAGGTCGCAAAAAATGTTTCAAGGTCTCAAAAAGAATGAATGTCAAAAATTAGTTCTTTTGGTAGTGATCATGAATTATTTAGGGTAAAGAATCAAGAGATTTTATTTTTGGTTTAGAGGGGATAAGATAGGTCTAATCTTGCCATATGTCAAAAAATCTATAATTCTTGAAGAATTAAGAGAATACGTAATTCATTTGATATTCAAAGAACTCAAGATTAAAATTCGTTCCATTATTCAACCTTAAAAGGTAGTATAAATTCACATATTAAGATTAAAAATATTTAAGCAAATATAAAATATATAACAAAACGAGTTCAAACAAAACAATCTCTCAGTTCAAGTGTTAGATGCAATGCCCCAATTTTCTTCGATTGTACATGCCCTGAATTCATCAAGTTCTGGATCTTGATCTTCAGTGTCTTACAATTCTCAGCGGAATGACTGAAGCTTCCTATGTGATATCAACATCATGGACCTCAAGAAACGAAGACTCTTTTCTCAGATCGTCCTGGTAGGCTTAGTCCTACAACCAGCTGAACAGGCTCCCATCGTAATGATTTCAGATTTTTCTTTTATTCTCAATGTGGTAATGACCACTTCATTGAATCCTCCGTTGATTAATTCATGTTTTTTTATGAATGATGAAATGGATATACGAAATACAAAGATGCAAATGCAGATGCAAAAATGTTGATCCCAATGATAAATATCATAGAATAGTTTTCACCAGAGATAAAAGCCTTCACATTGCAAGACAATCCACTTTACAGACATGCCTTCTCTTAGATGATTGAGTCTGAAGTAGATCACTGCTTCGTCTTGGATCTTCATCTTTGAAAATGATACCTCTCAATGCTCTGTAATCTAACTCGATTAATGCCCTTATGGTGGTAAAGTCGTTATATTGCTCCTTGATAACTAGTGATGAAATGATCGTAGATAAACTCTACTGCTGGATCACTCTTCGGATCAGTAGATCATCATATCAGTCTCGAATGCTGCACGATCTTCAAGGAAGCCTCATTTTTGTATTCTGTGAATTTCTTTTAGCCTTTGGTGACTGTCTCTGTACGCGTTTGCTTGATTGAAAACTTTTATCTCTTCTTATGAAAATTTTCTCTCGAATATCCCCTTGCTGATCAACACTTTTACATTATGATGATGCTGATGAAATGCAATGCAAAGAAGGATAAAAAAATGACACAAACAAAAGAATATAAATAGGTTAGTGTATACAAGCAAAGAAAATAAATTAGTTAGTATCGGTAAGATAATTGATATAAATAAAAATGTTATTCCAAAAATGAATATAACACCTACCCGACATGATATCTACCCGAGCATGATTTAAATAGATAATAATCCTACCCGGACATGCTTTCTACCCACAATGATCTATTTTCAAGAAATTGGTCATAACCGCATGATATCTAGTTCGCATGCTTTTGTTCGAAAAAAATATATTCTACGAATTTAAAGTAAAATGTAAAGGTTTAAAGTCGTTCGTCTTTCGTGTACACCTATTTTGGGTACCTGTTGACGGAAAATGGTTTGATATGACTATACCTAGGGTGATTGTTCTACGGTTTACTATATACATGGTTTAGGCTCTAACAGGAAAAGGGGACTCGAATTGTCCTTAATGTCGGTGCCCCTTGGACTACCAAACCCTCAATCCTCACCCATTACAGGTTTCAAACGGAACGAGTTCAATTCGAGGGGATTCACTGCTTTATACCCATACGAGGAATAAATCCCTACGAAGGTATAAGGTATGTATCCCATGGGTTATTTGCTAAAACTCATACGAAGAATAAATTCTTACGAGAGTAAAGCATTCACCCGAACTAATTTGGATCGAAGCTCGTGTCTAGAACTTATGTTATGCAAATCCTCATGAGGTGTGTGAGGAGAAACGTACCTACCTTTAACTCAAAAACGAAAAAGAAATAAAACTTGACAAAACCTGGATCAATCTGAAAGCAAAAATTCAAATGTTAGTATGACGGTTAAAAATGAAGAAATTAAAAACTTCAATAAATGAATCAGAAGTTAACTAAAGACTCGAACTTATAATTTCAACCACAACGACAGTGTGTAAACGACCTATAGCTTGACCCTCTAAAAACATTCCCAGCGGAGTCGCCAAGCTGTCATAACCATTTTTTTAGGTAAAACAATTAAATATTATTTTAAAAAAACGATTATGACTTTAATTTGGAAAAATTGGTGATTTGGAATTAATTTGATTTAAATTGAAAGGGAGTCGCCATCGACCTTTGGGTTAGGTAGGTCAAATACCCAAAAACGTCTTTTAAAAACAATTTTAAGAAAAAATATTTTTTAAGACAAAAATGGTATGCGTTTATGAAGATTACCTTAAAACGGGTTCGGGAGTCGATTACGCGTGGGGAAGGATTAACACCCCCACAACGCCCAAAACTGGTACTATGTCGCTTACATGTTGTCATACATAGTGAAAATTATAAATCGAATATAAAGTTAAATTACGATCCATTTATCGAACATTAATTTGCTTTGAATTTACTATTTAAAGAGAATCCTTTAATTCAAAAAAAAACCTTGAAAATAGCAATCCTTCGTCGGGAAAGCTATTTCAACTATTTTTCATTGTTAAAGAATATTCTATCGTCAAATATGTAAAAGATGCATATCAAATATAAATGGCAAATTGACAGTTGCAGAAAAAATAAAATACATAACTTGCATTGTTCAATGTACAATAAAAATGACTTAACAATTAACAAACTAAAATTGATTTATTTCAAGTTTCATTTAGTTCAAACGTCGTATTAGATTGTACCACTTCGATCAAGTGATACTTTCTACTCCCGTTCTACAAATACGTTCTTGAAAATTTCGAATAACTTATACTAGATAAAGAAACATAATGGAAATAAATACAAATATAAATATGTGTAATAAATATTTACATCAAACAAAATTAAGTATATTTAATTACACATGGTACAAATAAATACAAAACATAGTACATACATAGAGGATTGAAATAAAAACAAATAAATATTACATACCAAAATACAAATAAACCAAAAAATAAATATTTGAAATTATAAGAAAACCAAAATATCAAACCCATAAGCTCAAAGGACCAAAATAGTACAAATAGGAATTTAAAGGACTAATATGGCCAAACATAAACTTAAATGGCTAAAATAGTAAAAATAGAAACTTAAGGGTCTAAATAAATAAAATAGAAATTTAAAGGGCTCAAAGCAATTAAACCAAATATCAAACAGTGACTAAAATATAACATTTGCAAATTTCATGACCAAATTATAATATCAGTAAATATAATATACAAATTAATGATTGAAATGAAATCATTAAAAATTAAAAGGCTCGAAATAAAATGATATGGAATTGTATTCAGTGATCAAAATGAAAGAATGATGAAATTTAAAACTCAAAACTTGAAATCGAAACTTGCATTAGTGACTAAAATGGAACCTTTACAAACATGGTGTCCAGATTCAAATATCACAGACAATACACAGTATAGGAAATCAGGGACTAAAATGAAATATGCATAAATATCACAACCAAATTAGAAAATTCACGCAAATGGTAAAATACAAAGAAGTAAGGACTAAAATATAAAAAGGAAAATATAAATGCCCAAAATAAAATATTATGAAATTTCATTAATGGCTACAACGAGATGTAAGTTATACCTTTCGAGAAAACAAGAAGTCGGTGGTCCCACGGTGGTCCATGACGGCCGGCACGGCGGTGCCCGACGATCGGAGGGAGTAAACGGTCTCGAAAGACTCCCTTCTTTACCCTCAACCCAAAAACCACCCCCACCTAACCTAAAATCGACCCTAAACCATTAGATCTAAGTTATACCTTTCGAGAAAACAAGAAGTCGGTGACCCTTCCTCCACTTGATAACTCCTCCGATCAAGGTACGGTCTCCTTTCTCTCTATTTCCCTCTTGTTTTTTTTGTTTGGTTCGAGTAGTTCTCTTTTTTCTTTTTTCTTTCTGGTTTTTTTTCATTCCTCTCCCTGAACCTGAATGCCCCTTCTGTCTTGTTGCCTTTGTTTTAATGGGTTCCCCTTTGATTGGTGATGGATCTTGATTGAATCCCACTGCCCGAAAAAATAGGATATCATTATCCTATTTATTAGTAGAGATAGGATTAGATTTGTTTTGATTTTCTGACGTGGTGTGATTTCTATCCACTGTTGATGATGGATGTGGGTCACTGTTGTTATAGAAGAGGACGGCGGCGGCGATGGAGGCTGTCGGAGGGGAGGCTCGGCTTGAGTGGCTCAACGTCTGGGAAGCTGAGGAGTCACGCGGCGGCGGCTGGAAGTCCAAACGGCAGCGGCGGCTGAGTATATGAATAGAAACCCTAAAAATTTAAGGTTTCATAATGGGCCGATTCGGGTATCCAGTTGGGTCTTGTGGGCTGAGTGAATGGGTTCATTTGTTAGGCCTGATGTACTGGGTAGGTTTGTAGTGGGCTCCGGGCCTGCAAAATATTGTAATTTGGTTTCATCTGTTTTGGGCCTCTGTTGGCCTACAAAATGTAAAAAAATGTAAATTAAAAAAATAATAAAAATAAGCATAATAATAATAATAATAAAATAACGATAATAATATTTAAAAAAAGACTCGGACAAAAACGGGTGTCTACAACTATCATTGTTGGATTTTCATGATGGCCTACAATTGTGGCTGGTGCTTTTCATTTAGAATGGTCGGTGATAATTCGGAGTTGGAATCGTTAAGGTTTGGGATTTGATTTTGATAATTTTAATTGTATTTTTTATTTTAAAATCATATTTAACATTAAATATTATTAATATTAATATGATATGACTTAATAAATATTAATTTATTCTACGTCATGCAATTGTTAGAGAGAAAATAATTCAGTTATAAAAATAATTAATCTTTAAACTGCAATAAATAAATTGATAAAAAAATAATAAAATAAAATAAAATTTAGCAAGTAAATGTATAATTACCCAAATTTGTAAGGACGAACTATCTAATTGATCACTTTTTTATATTTGTATATTTTTGCTCATCAAATATTTTAAAAATAATTGGTTTATTTCTTGTCCAAGGCCTTCTATTTTATCGTATTTTACATTTCAGTCACTAATTTAGGGTAAAATCACGCTCAAGCCCTTGAACTTTACCATGTATTTGCATCTTGATCACTATTCCTCATGCTTTTAATTATTTCTGATCTTGGTCTTTTGTTTTGTTTTGTTTTAATATGATCACTTATTTATTTCGAATTAGACACTAACTTTTTATTTTGTCAATCTTGGTCACCATTGCCTCCTGCTTTTAATTGTTTCTGATCTTGGCTTTTTGTTTTGTTTTATTTTAATATGATTACTTATTTATTTCTTTTTTATTTCGAATTAAATTTTTATTTTGTGCATTTTATTGTTGCACTAGCAACTAACTTTTCTAACCACCAACATTTATTTTATGCAATTTTAGTCATTCTATCTTTTTTTTTTCATTTTATTGTTTGCACTTTGTTTTCTTTATTTACGTTCCAATACCCTTATTTTCTTTATTTTTCATCATTTTACTTTTATGCATTTATATTTCTGTCATTTTTTTATTTATTTATTTACTTTTCGATACTTAAATTTTCAGCCTTTTATTTTTATTTTTTTAATTTATGCCCTTTACTTTCTCTTTATTTTATTTTTGCCATTGTTGTTGTTTCTTTTCCGTTTTATGTTATTTTAGCATTGGACATTTTATTTTAGTAATTTCCATTTTAGTCCCCAGTCCCTTTAAATTAGCTTTAGCGTGTAATTCCCTTTAGTATAGTCACTACATGTTAACTGTTTTAATTCTAGCTATTCATTATTTTAATATTTTCCTAATTTGCACTCAATTTCATAAAGTTAGCTATCTTTTAATATTTTATTTACCTTAATTGCCATTAATTTCATGGTTTGTCTCTTTTAATTTTAATCAAGCTTTAATTTTTGCCCTTTATTATTATTCCTAAATCGTTTTCCTATTTTAATTCCTTGTAAATCTTGAGAATTTAGTATTGTCACCCTTGAATCATATTTTCCGCTCCTTAAATTTTAAATTTCTTTAAAAATTGTTTAATTCATGCTCTTGTGTTCAACTTAACCGTTTTGTTTTTTTTCCCTTATTCTTATTTCTTTTAATTTAAATTCCCGTTTCTATGTTTCTAACTTTTCCATTACTTTAAAAAAGTTTCCATTATTTCATTGCATTATATATTTTTTAGTCCTTGTTCTTATTCTTATTTTCTCAGGTTTAATTTTATCTTAGTCCTTTAATTTAGGATAAATTTTACTTGGTCCTCGCCTTTATGCTCAAGGTTCCATTTTAATTATTCGATTCAATTTATTTAAAAATGACTAGGTTAATTATTAAAGCCTTCACTTTAGGCTTAATTTCATATTTAGTTCTTTAATAAAAGAGAATTCTTAATTTGGTCTTCGCTTTTGCTCGAGGTTCCATTTTAATTATTCAATTCAATAATTGGTTAAAATTGATCAGAGTTAATAGTAAAGCCTACATTTTTAGGTTTAATCCCCTAGGTTCTTTAAATTTCATAATTTGATACTTTAAGTTAAAGGGAAGCCATAATTAATTCATTTAGTATAATTAGGTCTCATAATCGATTGTTGGATTGCATTTTGTTTTCAAAATAAGGTAATGTTCATTTATTAGGGATTAGTCCGCTTTTTCCTGGGGTGACTGCTATCGATTCTCGAAGTAAATCAACATCCTTTTCAAAACCCCACATCATGATTTCTAAATCATTAAGGCAATGTTCATTTATTTGGATTGGTAACGAAGCTTTCGCTTTTGCTTGGGGTGGTCGTTATTGATCTTGGTAAATCGACATCCATTTTAAAATATGCATACATAATGAATTTTAAATTAAATAAAATTTCAAACTCAAAATTTTCAATTTTAAAATATAGGGTAATTGGCTAGGTACCAATTTGGTCGCTGTGGGGGTGCTAGTCCTTCTCCACACGTAACTGACTCTCGAACCCGATTTCTTATTTCACATACCAAAACTTGATATTTTTAGTAAAATAAAATAATTTACTTTATTTTAGGTGTTTCAATCTCACCTTAAAAATGATTGGTGACAACTCCCATCTTTTCATAAAAACCTTTTATTTTCTAAAAACGTCGTATCGGTATTCCTGTCGAAACTTGTTTACAACAAATATTATTTAATATCAATATGATGTGGCTTAATTAATATTAACTTATTCCATGTCATCCAACTATTAGAGAGAAAATGGTCGAGTGACCCAAAAAATAATCTATAAAGTTCAGTGAGTAAATTGAAAAAATTGAAAGTAAATGAGTGAAATATGAGAGAGGGTAAAGTTCAGTGAGTAAACCTGTAATTTACCCAAATTTGTAAGGGTGAACTATCTAATTGATCACTTTCCTTTTATATTTATATATTTTTGCTCATCAAATATTTTTAAAAATGTATGGGTTATTTTATTAAATTTTGGACATTGATGTTATCGATTGTTATATTTTGGTCATTGAGCCATTAATGTATGTTAGTTTAATTATATGACACGTTAGTTAAAAGGAGTTGATTTTAATTTGACCCTTGAGCTTTAGATATAATACTTTTTGACCCTTGAACTTTAGATATAATACTATTTTGACCCTGAACTTTATATGTAAATCATTTTGACCACTAAATTTTAAATAAAATATCAATTTAATCCCATAAATCGACCAAAGTCTCCCATCACCGACTATCACTCACCTCCATCGCCACCGGCCGCCATCACTAATAACATTATTATTATTATTATTATTATTATTATTATTATTTCATTTTTAATTTATTTTCTTTTTCTATTCGAAAGTCTTTTTTCGATTTATTTCCTTTTTCCACTCGAAAACCTTTTGATTATCGTTCATCTTCTCTATGCTTCTCTAATAAGATGGAGAACAACTGAAAATATTAAAAGATAATCAAGTTTAAGTGGTTGCTTCGGTTCTTGGATTGATTGGTTTTTGTTTTGGTTATGGGTTAAGCGAACTTTGATTGGTTGACGGCAGTTGCTTTGGTGACAATGACGACTACGATGAATGAAATCGACAAATGTAATTCCTTTACATTTTTGAAAGAAACAAAAAACTAATATGTTCAATTCAATTGTTATTTTCAGTATAAGATAGCAAAGAATCATATATTTATAAGAAGAAACTTGGATTCAAAAACATATTTCAGATTGAAGACATCTTATATCTGACATGGTAGTAGGCTTAAAGAAGCTCTTTTTTCTGAGTTTCTTAAACTGCTATTAGTTGTTTTTAATGATGCTTTTGAGGATTTTGTGGCGTAAGATAGTGCGCTAGCGACTTGGTTGTTGTCTACCTTCAGTCCTCAGTTATTGTCTCAGTTTGTTGGTGCTGAGACGACGACTGATGTTTGGAGTAAAGTGGTTCAATTCTTTGCAAATCGTTCAACCACGGAGGTTATGAATCTGTTATACAAACTTCAATCCTTTAAAAAGGAGATGTTAGTATGCGTATCTACCTCACTCGCGTTAAGGAGGTGTGCGATGCGCTGGAGTGTTGTAGCAGTCTTGTTGCTCCGGTTGAGCAGATTGTGAGTGTTCACTACTCATTTCTCAATATTGTGGCTTCCACTTATTAGATATATCAGTTGAAATTTTAGAATTTTGACTGCAATTCTAAATATTTTGTAATATTCAATTATTTTAGTGACAACTCATTAGTGTACAAAAATCTCTGATGTTGTCTCATGATAGTATATACACGACATAGATACACTATAATTAACAAATATTTGAATTTTTTATTCTATAATTTTTATAATTTTTTAATAGTATTGATACTAAAAATATATGTATTTTATTGATTTTAGCATAATTAATTATCCATAACATTTTATTGAATCTTTGACACTCTATTTTTAATTTTATCATCAAATTATCCCAAAATATTTAATTCTGTTTTAAAAAACAACAATTAATAGAAACATTATACGTAACGTAGCTCATTGACCAATACATGACTTTGTTGAGAAAGGTAAATGTAATAACTTATCTCTTAATTTTTTTTATTCAATTTAATCCTTAAAAATAATTAATCCTAAATTAACTCTTTTTTTTCTAAAATTTATAATGAAATAAAATATTTATTTTTATTGATTATATTATTTTATTGAAATGCAAATTTAAGTACAAAAATAATTATTTTAAATATTATAAATAAAAGTATTATATTATATATAATATTATTAAATAAAAATAAATTGAAATAAAGAAAATAAAAAATAATATTAAATGGAAATTTAAACTTAATATTAAATTAATTTAATTAATTTACTTTTCGATTTAATATATAATGAAATAAAATAATCGAGAAATAAATTAAGGTAAATTAAATGAAAATCAGGTAAAATATTTTTTTTAAATACATGTCTCGTGCTTGGTTACTTCAACAATCTTATTATCCGAATGACATTTTTGACACATATAAATATAAAAATCAAGATTTGACACTCTTCAAAAAATAAAATTGTATGTGCTTAAGTTAAAATAAGATTCTTAAAATTTATATGTATACACAAAGACAAAGACAAAAGATGAATTGTCAGTGTAACACCCTAAATCTCGAGTTAATAATTTTGGATTAACCTGAGTTGATCTTAGATAAACTCAATAGTCTATTAAGAACTTTTGGGCAAAGTTTAGGCTTGAATGGCCATAAAAAGGGTATTTTTGGTTTGAGATCAAAATATAAAGGACCAAAGGTATAATTACACCATTATTGGAAATCAAAGCTTATTTTTAGGGATTGTGGATGATATCATACATGGGTTTTTGGAGAAAAGAGGGTCACCTGCTCTTCTTTGTCTTCTCTTCCTTTAGTCTCCTCATTCAGTTTCTTCATTCTTCTCCCCTAATCTTTTGGGCCAAGATAGCTGGTAAGAGCTTATTCCATGTCTCCTTTTATCACTAAATATGTCCTTAAGTTCTATTACATCATCCTAGGTGATTTTTACTTTGTATCTGTTGTTGGCTAGAGGAATGGGTGTAGAGTGCTCAAATTTAAGAGGAAGTTAGTACAACTAGGAAATGACCTCCATTTCGAGATTCTAACATCAAGGTAGTATATTTCTAATCATTTGTTGTATTATGAATTTCCTAAATGCGATGCTTTGTTGGGGATTTGGGTATTTGAGTATATTTGGGGGTTTTGTTTGATTCATGCTTAGATGACATTTTTGGTGTAAAGGTAATGTTTTTATAGTGCTAAGTGACCTTAAATAACTCCCTAAAGCCTTAGAGCATGATTTGGGACCAAACTAGGATGTGTGGGAGAATTTTTGAGTGATTCTTGGGCCTATTTCTAGGTTTTCTCGATACTGGATGAACAATATCGATACTAGATGAACTTGGACGATTTTTGGTAGTTTCAGCAGGGAGTATCGATACTAAGAGGAGTATCGATACTACCCCTCTGGTATCGTTACTAAGGGTATCTGGTATTAATATTGGTTTGTTTTAGCAAAATAGAAGCTATTTTTGGTACCTATACTTAAGGGGTATCGATACTTGACTAAGAGACATCGATACTACATATAGGGTATTGATACTATCCATTTTGGATGGTTAAAGTCGACTTCTTTAATGCCCATAAGAGTTAAGGATGACCCGTAATGGTGGGACTTAGTCCATAAGGGACATAAATGGAAAAAAGTGCTTAGAAACACTCTTAGGAGTGGGTTACGTCCGAAGTAACCATATTAAGCGTATGATAACCATCGTTTTGCTATCAAAATAATTACGGATTCTTAATTAAATAGAAAGGAAAATGTAGTATAGAGAAGTAGGGTCGAACCACATGGACTATGGTTTTTGTGATTTAGTAAAATTGTTTCTTGGTTTTAGGAAAAGATAGAATTCCAGGTAAAGTTGAAAAAGTATAATAAAATAGATAATAATAAATAAAAGAGAAAATAATAAAATAATAGTAGTAAAATAAAAAGGGGGTTTTAAAAGTTATTTTAAAATAAAAGATAAGAATTAAATAAAATAAATAATTAAATAAATAATTGAAAGAGATTGAGATAAAGAGAAACTTATAGTGAAAGTAGCCTCAGACTTAAGCTTTGCCTCAAATTCCTCGGATCATCGAAATAGATTTTTACTTCAAGATTCACGTCGGCTTACAAGGACAATTCTTCGCTGCCAACTTGGATTGTGTCGTTTCAACAATAACTGATTCCGATCTCAGTTTCCTCTTAGCAAACAATTTTGCTAAGTGTGTTCTCAAGAAGTCGAATGTGCTTCAATAAGCCAATCCTTCTTCAAATGTTAACCATAACAACATCCGAACCAATGTCGAAAGTGTTTTGATTTGAAAAGTAAGCTTAGAAAACATAGAGAGAAATCCGAAGTGATTTAAGTACCTTACAATTCTCACATTTGGAATTGAGCCTTCGGGTTAAAAGAAAATTAGCTATGCATGAACAATGTTATACTTAGCATAATTGAAAACGAAATTCTAAAAGAAAATAAAGAAGTAGGCGCAAAATAGAGAGAAAGCTAGAGAGATAAAGAAGATTTAATTCTCAGAAGTCAGAGATATGTCTCTAGGCTCACCCTTAGAGGGTATTTATAGCCTTCAAATTCCTAAAAACAAGCTAAAACATCTTAAATCCTAACTAAAACACTTAAAACTATTTAAACTAAAATACCTAAAACAAAGATAATATATAAAAATAATATTCTAAAACTTAATTAAAATATTAAAACCTATTTAAACTAAAATGCCTAAAACAAAGATAAAATATAATATTTAAAATATTATCCTAAACCTTGAATTTAATTCAAATCCGAATTCCAGAAAGTGTAGTCACTCCATTTGTGCTTCTAGAAACGCTGACTGGATCTTCTAGAAGGTGATGACGTCATCGCCTCGTCAGATGTTTCATGTCCGAATTCATGCCCACTAATCCAGTTTTGATTCCGAAAATTAAAAAAAACTGCAGAATTCTGTCATTTTAGTGCAATTTCTAGAATCTGACGTCCTGCACAGAAAATGAATCAAAACGAACAAATAAGCCACAAAAACCAATGATTAAGGAGTAATTTAAAAACAAAATATTAACTAAAATAAACACTTATCAAATTCCCCCTCACTTATTCAATGCTTGTCCTCAAGTATTCATCAATTAACATATCAAAATCATAAGTTGCCATCTTCAATTTCAATTTATTCCTCAAACTTCCAATTGAACTAAGTCCATGACATTTGCCAAATTCAAGTTACAATCAAGCAAAGACACAACTAAAAAAATTAAAGTAAGCAAGATATCCCAATTAATTGCCAACTTCAATGAAACATGACTCAATACCTTACAAAGATTCACATATATCCGCTCAAAGTGTTTGGGGTAAATGAAATCGCTCAAACCGAAACTAACCAAAATATTACCGTAGGCTTGGAATCCAATCAAGCCTCCACTATGAAAAATGAACATAATGCAATAATCAAGGGGTCTTTAAACAAGGTGTAACGGGGCTTAGGTTAGGGTAGGGAAAAGACCGAAAAGAAAGGTTTAAAATATCGAAACAAGAGATCAAAATAATTAAGAACAATCCAAGAATTAACATGAAGCACAATGATAGATAAATTAAGGAAAAAGAATAGATAAAAGGCAATTGAAACGATCGATTTTTCCTTTTCTTTATTTCTATGCTCGAAACAGTGGACATTTTTTATTTTTTTTGTTTGAAACAGTGAATCTTTTTCTCTATTTATTTTTATTTTTCGTGGAACAAGATTGATACAAGATCTCAAGTCTCGGCAAATGTGTGAAAAGAAAAGAAAAATAAAAATAAAGGCTTCGGGTTTAATTATGAGGTATAAAACAAAGAAAGGGAAATATGCTGAAATTTGGTTCACTAGTGGGTATATTGGGTCGTTTTAGCAAAATAGAAGCTATTTTTGATGCTTATACTTAAGGGGGTATCGATACTTGACTAAGAGGCATCGATACTACATATAAGGTATTGATACTACTCATTTTGGATGATTAAAGTCGACTTCGTTAAGGCCCATAAGAGTTAAGGATAACCCGTAATGGTGGGACTTAGTCCGTAAGGGACATAAAGGGCAAAAAGTGCTTAGACACATAATAAATGTCCATCCGTTGCATTCGTAATAAAAATAAAACACATATATCTGGAAAAAAAAACCCTAGACACATGTATCTCAAAAAACCCAACTAAGACCAATACTAATTAAGAAAGAAATAGAAACATTATGATCAATGTGTTTGTTAGCGAGGACATAGAGCGATCCAAGATGTTGTACCTCTTTGGACTTGGCCGGGGAAAGGCTCCACTAGGTCTTGAGGATATTTATCTCTCTCCATATTCTCCAAACTAAATAAATCCAATTTCAACTTTTGACAATCGTATATACCCATGTCTGATCCCCCTTTTACATGATAATACATAGGGTCATCGTCCGTGATGTAAATACAATCAGACCGGCAACCGGGATAATCAGCGGAGACCACGACAAAAATGCAGCAGTTTCCCAAGAACAAGGCGTTATGATCCAAAGAATAAATCTTTTCCCAACTCCTTGAGAGCATGTCTAGTTTGAAAACCCTGAATTCAGCTGTTACATAATGATCATACCATGGTGCATGATGACCATTCTCGGCTTTTTGACATAAAACCGCGAGATGCCACACAAAGGTTTCCACTTAAATCAAATAAAATTGCACGCGTTTAAGTTGATACAAGATTCTTAAAACTTACTCAAACGAAAGTGTGATTAATCCTATAATTTACCTTAAAATTTATATTCATATATAGTTTAGGGTAAATTATATATTTAGTACCTAAACTTTTTGATCCATTTTAGTATCTAAACTTTCAATTTTTTCAAAAATCATACTTAAAGTTTACTTTTTGTTTCATTTTAATATCTCGTCGTTAAAAACTTAACATGTTTAGTATATAAACTATTAGTTTTGATCCGTTTTAATAACTAAACTTTCATTTTTTTCAAAACTTAAATATGATTTAGGTACTAAACGTGTTTTGGTACCTAGACATACATTTTTTTCAAAACTTAACAGCAGGTACTAAAATGAAACAAAAAACTAAACTTTAGGTATGTTTTTTAAAAAAACTAAAAGTTTATATATTAAAACGGATCAAAATTAATAATTTAGGTACTAAATATGTAGTTTACCCTATAGTTTATCGAATTTTTTGGCATTTTGAATGCTTGAAAGGACTTTGAAGAGATGAATGAAAGTCGGTTGGCAGTTGTTTATGGTTTGAGGAAAAGACGAATAAACATAGATAGTGATAGAGTTTAGGCTAGTGACTTGGCCTGTGTAGACCAATAGACTCTCCCCCTCCTTCGCTCATCCTCCCAATAAAACCCTAAACTCTGCTATATACATCAACCCATCAACACATCTTTTACTTGAGTTTTTGTACCATAAGAATACTAATAAACTTTCAAAATCAATACAATAACATCTGGTTATCAAGTTCTTGATTTGTCCTTTTGAGGAAGAAGAATAAAAACAAGTTTTACATATAGAGTAGGTGAGAGAGAGAAATGAAAGATGAATGAGATTAGTCTCAGCGTAACCTACTTTTTGCTTGCATGGGAAGATAAATAAGGAGACTGCATTTCTTTTCTTTCCTTTTTGATTTTTTGTTTCTGGGAAATCCATCTGAACAAGAGAGAGGGACAAACATGGCGGATAAAAGCATCAGTTTGGAAGAGATCAAGAATGAGACTGTCGACCTTGTAAGTTTTCATCACATTATGTGATTAAATCAGTGGCGGAACACAAGAGGGACTAATGGGATCATGGCACTTTTACCATTTTATAACTATCACTACCGCTCTATTTAGATATGTGTATAACTCGAATGGTGTGAGATTGCAGGAGCGAATTCCGGTTGAAGAAGTGTTTCAACAGTTGAAATGCACCCGGGATGGCCTAACAAGTGAGGAAGGTCAAAAAAGGCTTCAAATCTTTGGTCCAAACAAGCTTGAAGAGAAAAAGGCAACATTTTCTAATCATTACCCTTTTTTATTCTCCATCTAACTCAAAAAAAAAATGTGGGGATTGATTAGTGTAAAAAACCCATCTTCTGCATTAAACAGGAAAGCAAGTTTTTGAAGTTCTTGGGATTTATGTGGAATCCTCTTTCATGGGTCATGGAATTTGCTGCTATTATGGCCATTTGTTTAGCAAATGGGGGAGTAAGTTTATTCTCATCTCTTTCTCTCTCTTGTACCTGAACAAATAGGCTTGAATGAGCATTCTCTAATTGCATGTCCAAAATGTAGGGTAAACCCCCAGATTGGCAAGATTTTATTGGAATCGTGTCGTTGCTGTTCATCAACTCAACTATTAGCTTCATCGAAGAAAATAATGCATGCAATGCTGCTGCTGCACTCATGGCTGGTCTTGCTCCCAAAACCAAGGTGTTTAAGAACAAGGAAAATAATTTGTAAATAGAGATTTCTTGGATTGCAAGAAAAGGCCGCTCTAACCGATTTTACATGTTTGAATTATTGAAGCTCCTAAGAGATGGAAAGTGGAGCGAGCAAGAAGCTGCGATTTTGGTGCCAGGAGACATCATCAGCATTAAGTTGGGAGATATTGTCCCTGCAGATGCACGCCTCCTTGAAGGTGATTCACTCAAGATCGATCAGTCCGCCCTTACTGGCGAATCTTTGCCGGTAAACAAGAATGCAGGTGATGAAGTGTTCTCGGGTTCTACTGTAAAGCAAGGCGAGATCAAGGCCATCGTTATTGCCACTGGTGTCCACACCTTCTTTGGAAAAGCTGCTCACCTTGTTGATAGCACCAATAACGTAGGGCACTTCCAGCAGGTAAACAAGATTTATAAGTACTTGGGAAGTATTTCCAAGTTTGGAACTTGCAGTTGTTCTTTACTTGTACTTGATGTTATTGACGTGCGATGAATGTTGATTGTTTTTATCAGGTTCTGACGGCGATCGGTAACTTCTGCATATGCTCGATTGCTATAGGGATGATTATCGAGGTCGTGGTGATGTTTCCAATCCAACACCGTGCATACAGAGATGGAATCGACAATCTATTGGTGCTCCTCATTGGAGGGATTCCTATTGCCATGCCAACAGTTTTATCAGTGACTATGGCCATCGGATCTCACCGGCTTTCACAACAAGGAGCCATTACTAAGAGAATGACAGCAATTGAAGAAATGGCTGGAATGGATGTACTTTGCAGTGATAAGACTGGGACACTCACTCTCAACAAGCTTACAGTAGACAAGAGCATGGTTGAGGTTAGTTCTTGAATTAAAACTTAAAAATTACTATGACATATGATGTTTCATTAATCATATCACATAATGATAATATGAAATTTCAGGTGTTCATGGACAATGTTGACAAGGAAATGGTTATTCTATTTGCGGCGAGGGCTTCCAGGATCGAGAATCAAGATGCCATCGATGCCTGTATTGTTGGAATGCTAGGTGATCCCAAGGAGGTGAGTTAGTTAAGATTGACAAAAATGAATCCCAGTGATCATGTAAATCCCAGTGATCATTTACATGATAACTGGTAACATAAAATTTACTTCTCAATTTATTTTGCAGGCCAGAGCTGGGATTACGGAGGTTCATTTCTTTCCCTTCAACCCCGTTGACAAGCGTACAGCCATGACATATATCGCGTCTGATGGTAGTTGGCACAGAGTCAGCAAAGGTGCTCCAGAACAGGTAAATGGATCTGCTTGCCATGGTACCAAAGCTTTTGTTATCAACTACGTTCTTCTAATGTTGATGCCTTTCTGATCAGATTATTGAACTATGTAATCTCCGAGATGATGCAAAGAAGAGAGCTCATGATATCATCGCTAAGTATGCTGATCGAGGGCTTCGGTCTCTTGCAGTAGCAAAACAAGTAACTTTCTGAGCCACATTCTCCTTTAACTATACTTGAATTATCAAGTAAATGACAAGAAAAGTTCATTATGGAATGAACTTTCTGATATTGTAGAATGTGCCTGAGAAGACCAAGGATGGCAAAGGAGATCCATGGCAATTTGTGGGTTTATTGCCTCTGTTTGATCCCCCAAGGCATGATAGCGCGGAGACAATTCGCCGTGCTCTAAGTCTTGGTGTCAATGTCAAGATGATCACTGGTGATCAACTGGCCATTGGAAAGGAAACTGGTCGTCGGCTTGGCATGGGAACCAACATGTATCCTTCATCTGCTCTCCTTGGAGATAATAAGGGTGATGCATTAGATACAATAGGCGTCGATGAGCTTATCGAGAAGGCTGATGGCTTTGCTGGAGTTTTCCCTGGTAAGTTTATTCAACACCTTTCGGTATTAATTCAATGCTTTAAAAAAATTTGTCACTGCTGTTTTAACTAATGGCTACCATTCAGAGCACAAGTATGAGATTGTGAAGAGGCTGCAACAAAGGAAACACATATGCGGCATGACAGGAGACGGTGTGAATGATGCTCCAGCACTTAAGAAGGCTGATATCGGGATCGCAGTTGATGATGCGACCGATGCAGCTCGAAGTGCATCAGATATTGTATTAACAGAACCAGGCCTAAGTGTGATTGTGAGTGCTGTTCTCACAAGTAGGGCAATTTTCCAGAGAATGAAAAACTACACCATCTATGCTGTCTCCATTACTATACGAATCGTTCTGGGATTTATGCTCCTTGCTCTAATCTGGAAATTCGATTTCTCGCCTTTCATGGTTTTAATCATAGCCATACTCAATGATGGAACAATTATGACCATTTCCAAGGACAGGGTTAAGCCATCTCCTATGCCTGACTCATGGAAGCTCAAGGAGATTTTTGGCACCGGCATTGTCCTCGGCACCTATCTAGCTTGCATGACAGTTGTTTTCTTCTGGGCTGCTAATGACTCGAACTTCTTTTCGGTATGCAAAAATCCTTTATCTCTTCAAAACCCATAATACAAAGCACAACAAAAGGCTGATAACAAATTGCAGGATAAGTTTGGGGTGAAACACATTAGATACAATAAAGACGAGCTTACAGCATCTGTTTATCTCCAAGTGAGCATTGTGAGTCAAGCACTCATCTTCGTCACTCGTTCTCGGAGCTGGTCTTTCAGCGAACGTCCCGGTTTCCTGCTCGTGATCGCCTTCCTTCTGGCACAACTAGTGAGTTCCCTAAACAAATCGAAGATTCCACTTCAATTGGATAGAATATAATTCTCCTATTTGTCATGAACTTTTGGTTCAACTTCGTAGGTAGCAACCGTAATTGCAGTTTACGCAAACTGGGAATTCGCAAGAATCAAAGGAGTAGGATGGGGTTGGGCTGGTGTAATCTGGCTCTACAGTATAGTCACTTACTTCCCACTTGATGTGATCAAGTTCTTGATCCGCTATGCCATGACAGGGAAAGCTTGGGATAATTTGATTCAAAACAAGGTATCTAATAATCTCAACGATAACAACTCGTAAGTTCAATCTTTAAACATGATCGCATCGATTGTTAATCTCGCATTCGAATCCATAGACTGCCTTCACAACGAAGAAAGATTATGGAAGAGGAGAGAGGGAAGCACAATGGGCATTGGCTCAACGCACACTGCATGGCTTGACAGCTCCTGAAATTGCAGAGAAGAGCAACTATAAAGAACTCTCTGATCTTGCTGAGCAAGCCAGGAAACGTGCCGAAGTAGCAAGGTGATAACCATTATTACCCAGAATATATCAATCAAATAGATGAAGAAGAACATGAAGAATGTAAACAACATAACATTGTTTGTGGTTTACTAGGTTGAGGGAGCTTCACACACTGAAAGGACACGTTGAATCTGTTGTGAAACTCAAAGGACTGGACATAGACACCATCCAACAACACTACACTGTTTGAAGAAGAAGAGAATGGATGGAACTGCGGTTGTAACTCAATGCCATGAAAGCTGGAAGAGATTGAGGTAGAAGTTAGGGTTCATTGTTTTATAAGCTCCTATTATGAATCTTTTGTAATAGGACAAAACTTGGTATTGGAATTATGTTTTTGAATAAATCCACACAAAGAGTTTCTCTATTGGAGTATCCCAAGTTTTTTTTTTTTTTGGTATAGTCACTGGTATCAATTAATCTAGATTGAGTAATACAAAGGCAAAGACACCCTCTCAAGTCAATTTGTTTCATTCACAAACATTAAATCACGTACTCTTGACATTGATTAAAGAATTTAATACTTCCACTATAACAAAATTGTTCTACAGCGGTATTTTTAGCGGCGTTTTAAGAGTAAACGCCATTAACTTTATACATATAGCGGCGTTTACATTTCAAATGCCACAAAATGGTAACTGTAGCGGCGTTTTTATACAAACGCCGCTATAGACTCGTACTTTAATGGCGTTTTTATACAAAACGCCGCGATAGAGTAGTACTTTAGCGGCATTTTTATACAAACGTCGCTATAGACTCATACTTTAGCGGCGTTTTTATACAAACGCCGCTATAGACTTGTATTTTAGTGTCGTTTTTATACAAACGCCGCTATAGACTCGTAATTTTGTGACGTTTGTATTTACAAATGCCGCTATAGGCTCGTACTTTAGTGGCATTTGTGTTTACAAACGCCGCTATAGACTTGTACTTTAGTGGCATTTTTGTACAAATGTCGCTATAGACTCGTACATTAGTGGCGTTTTTATACAAATGCCGCTATAGACTCGTACTTTAGTGGCGTTTGTGTTTGCAAACGCTGCAAGTTTAAAGTTGCTAAATCTCATGCCTCTTTAACCCTATTTCATTTTCCCCTTCACCTATTTTTCCATTTCCGCTTCCCCTTTCTAAAAAATAAAATGTTTCATCTCCTCTCTTCTCTCTCGACTTTAGACTCGTTTTCGGTTCTTTGATTTGTTTCTTCTAACCATGTTTCTTCTCTCCCCTCCCCCTATTTTTCCATTCCTGCTCCCCCTTTCTAAAAAATAAAAATGTTTTTGGGAATGGTCAGGAGCGTTTTTCAGAATGCGTTGCTGATTTTGAGTAATATGGATTGGTATCTCAGACAGCATCATAGATTTTGTGGAAGTCTATTAGAAATAGAAGGGGCAGTGAGAGCACTGGGTGCCTTTGCCATAACTCCGCACAAAGTTTCAGTGTGCATTTTGGTTCATAGCTATGCTTCTCCTTCTCAAATCTCCGTCCCTTTCCCTTTCTCCTCTGTTTCTCAGTACAACAGCCTTGGGTTGTATTTATTAGCTCTCACCAAGGTATTTTCCACCGTTTCCCCTCATTTTCTTCGCTTTTGTATCTATATTTTGCTTTTGGAACCAAATTGATGTGTCGTGTTTGCGTATTGCAATCATGTGATGACATTTTGGAGTCGAAATTAGATCAGCTCATTAACCAATTGAGAGATTGGTGGTTTAATGGATGATTGGTTTACTTATCATGTAACTAGTCGGTTATCATCTTTATCATCGCCTGATGATCTGTTCAATTTCTTTAATGAGTTGCGAGGTTAGCTTTTTATTTATTTGTTTGTTGTTTTATTCACTTTATCATCTTCCTTTCCGTTGTCATTATTGTTTTTTTTTGGTAGAAACACTTGGAGGGGTTGATTCAGGAGTTATGGACGATGGCCATGTTATTTTGGACCCAAACAGTAACCTGGGGATGTTTCTTCGCCGTTGCATACTTGCTTTCAACCTCTTGACTTTCGAGGTATTTCTTTATTGCCTCGTAAACTATAAATATCATGTATTGAATTGTAATTATATGTTTTTGTTGGAATAATCGTTTGTTTGCTATGCTTAAGATGTACATTAAATTGTGGGCAAGAATCATTATAGAGATAGAGCATTATTGTTGGTATCATCACCATATGGGATTCATGTTGGACATTGAATTGAAGTATAAATCTGCCGTTCTTTACCCTGATATTGATGTTTGGATGCATATGTTTATAGAAGAATTTGGTAATTTAATTAACATTATACTCATTACTGGTCAAATGAAATGAAGTACATACCTGTCATTTCATATCCTGATATTGATAGTTGGATGCATATTCTTAGTAAAGAATTGAACGGTTGGGAATTTAATCAACATTCTATTGCTTCTGTTCAAGTGGAATTTAATCAACATTTTATGGGTTTTTTGGATGGCAGATCCGAGACTTTCATATTGCAAAAAGAGAGGAAGACATTGGCTTCTATGCAGGATTTGTGGGTAATAAATATCTAATCCCAACGTTCAGTAGCTTTTACAAGCTGTAACTTGGACTAATGGCTCAACTTTTGAACTATTTTTTACCACCTTGACTGACTTCTATACTTTACCTTTTTGGTTGTTCCTTTTAGGCCATGCTTATGAAGTGTGTAGAGATGAGTATTGGGATTTGGCGCTTTCAGTTGTAAGATGACCAGTCTTGTAGTTTAAGTACATCATCTGGATTCTGCAGTATCATATTTATATCAGACTTCAAATTTTAGGTTAGTACATCTCGAGGCATAGAACTGATTATTGGGTCTGCCATTGGTGGATTCATTGCACAGGTAGAGACGTTCCATTATCCCACTCTTTACACATATTAAAGAATATTTTCTTGCCTGCTAACCATATTTATTAATTCATGTATGGCCTCATAGCCTATAGAGAAATACCAGAATCTATTATCGAAAAGCTCTATCTTCGGGAGGTAGTCTGGATTACATTTTTATTTGTATTTATTATCTTTTCTCTTTATGTGGTGGTGTTTTGATGTGGACACAATTGCAGATTTCCTACTTCTTACCATGCCTCTTAATATCAGTTTATTCTGTTGGAGTTCTTATTGCCTGCAAATGGCTTCCTGTAAGTTTCAAACTCATTTTGTCATCTTTGCATTTTCTTGTTACTTTCAAGAAATGGTATCAGCCTATCAGGTACTACTTGTCTACTCTGATTCATGATCAATTAAGACTTACAGTTTTGAACTTTGGGTATTTGAATTACTGAAACATGTATTCGCCACTCACCCCTAAAACTGAGCAGCATAGCTGAGCAATAAGATTAAGTTAAATTTATATTTCTTTCAGTCTTCAATATGTTTTTTTTCCTTTCATTTAATGGTTGTTTACTGGTTTATATGCTCCCATTTACCTGCAGTTTTCATATTATGATTGATTCTCTAAAAAAAGATTGCATTTTGCATCGAGACAAGTTTAATCCTTTTGTGGGACATGCTTCTTATATTAGTGGTTTATCATAAAAAATAACATCTCTATATTTTATTTCTCCCTCCTTTTTTGTGATGAAATTTTATGTAGGAAACATTACACAAGCATGTTGGAAAGGGAAATGAGACAGTTGATCCATATGATATTCCATAACTTTCTTCAAATTGATTTGGTCGGAAAGGCAATGTGGTAGAACTTGAAGACGTACAGATTCACAAACCAAATCTCTTTAAAAACTGGCCACTAATGTCTACTATCGTAGTATACTGCATTTTCTCACTTCAAGAGATGGCTTACTCAGAAGTAGGTTATATCCCTTAAACACTATTTACTATCATCCAACAGAAGCCACGTTGTTTAGGATTCATCATGATTCATTTCCACATATTCTCTATATGTATAGTCAAGTTCCTATATTTTATTTGCATAAAGTAAATTAACGCAATGGACTAATGGCATATCAACAATTAGAAAATCTTACTGAATTTGGGTCACTTTGCCCTCTTCTTTACCAAGTTATGTTTGCTCTCAAGATTCTAATTTTTCATTATTTAATATCAGGTGGCATTTCAATCTTTGAAATTTGCTCCACCAATCCTTGAACTTGGTAAGATCTAGTTCCAAGTTAAGCAATGCTATGTGCTCCACTTGATACCCTATCATGTACTTAACATTATTCTCTTGTATACTTCAGGCTGCTTAAAGCTTTAGGGGCTCTAAGGAGTGCAAAGATATTCTTTAAAGTTATGAAAGTTTAGTTTGTTAGCTTTGAACTTAATATTCTTTAAAGATATGGGTTTAACTAAGAGCAACCCAATCAAACTTGCCTATGCCAACCTTTTGCAAATAGCGCCATTTGTCGTAAAAATGTCACTACAAATCATAATATATAGCGGCGTTTTGTACTACAAACGCCACTAAAAAGAAAACAATTAGCGTCGTTTGTGGAAAAAACGCCACTAAAGATAAGAAAATTAGCAGCATTTATGGCTATAAACGCCACTAAAGAGAAGAGAATTAGCGGTGTTTATGGCCAAAACGCCACTAAAAACAAGAGAATTAGCGGCATTGGTGGCAAAAACGCCACTAAAACAAGAGAATTAGCGACGTTTGTGGCTAAAAACTCCACTAAAAACAAGAGAATTAGCGGCTTTTGTTCTTTTAAGCGGCGCTATATAACTCAACCTTTTGCGGCGTTTTAGGTTCAAAAATGCCGCTAACTTTAACGGCGCTTGTTTTAGCGGCGCTTCTTGTGGTGCTCTTACTAGCGTCGGTAGTGTTTTTAGCGGCGCTTAAAAACGCCGCTATAGGATTAAAAAAATGCCACTATAAACCTGTTTTGCTGTAGTGTTCATCTCATAGACCAATTGGTTTATCCCAAGGTTCTTGTTACATGCTCTCTTCTCCTTCACAAATTGCCACTATAATATACGATTTTAACCAACTTTTTCCGGATTTGCCAAAATGACCAACAAAATCGCAATGCGATCGCTAATTCGCAACGCGATCTCCATTATCGCAAATTCGCGTTGCATTTCGCGTTGCGATAGTTGGAAATCGCGTTGCGATGGTCTATAGTGTCGTTGCGATTTTCCCAATTTGCAATGCGAATAAGTAAATCACAACGCGAATTGGAAAAATCGCAATGCGATACTGACTATCGCAATGCGATACTTACTATCGCACTGCGATAATACAAAATCACAACGAGATACTGACTTTCGCAACGCGATTCTGACTTTTGCAACGCGATTTACATAGCGCCATTCGTATTAACGCGTATTTTTTTTTCAAATTCCAAACACGAATTTTTTCTTAATAAATCGGAAACTGAACCGTCCACAGTAATCGCAACTCATAACCTCAAACCCAAAATCACAACACTCAGTCCCATCTCTCACTCTCTACGGCGAAATCCGTCCCCATCTCCGAAGATTTCCGTCCCCATCTCCGGCGAAATCCCTCACAACCATTCACAGTCAAAAATCCCTCACAATCATTCAGAAATGGAAAATCAACCTCCGAGGGTTAGTTTTTTTTATTTTTATTTTGAAAATTTTGCATTATTTTAGGTTTTTCATATTGAGATTGATGATAAGTTTACTGGTAATTTCAATAATAGATTAACCATTTCACTTAGATTTCTTATTAAATTCATTCGATTGCTGCCAATACTGCTAAACTGTTTAGCCTGTGAAGTTAGTATTTGTCTTTGTTTTGTCTTTTGGTTGAAGTAATGCAGAAGAAGAATAGTTTCGAGAATGAAAATCGCAACGCGGAAATAACTATCGCAACGCGAAATAAAAAACGCAACGCGAAACCAAAATCGCATTGCGATTTTCATTTCGCGTTGCGATTCTCTTGTTGCGATAGTCATTTCGCGTTGCGATTCTCATTATCTCGTTGCGATTTTCATTTCAACCAAAAGACAAAACAGTGTTGCAAATTTTAGTTTCAAGAATAAACTACTATTTATGTTTATTGTTTTTGGTATATCTTGATAGTGTAGTTTTTGGTATATCTAACTTGGTATGTTTATTGTTTTTTTAGAAATTTTTTTCGGCTTCATTGACATTAAGGAATAAAGTTAGCCTAGCCACTACAATTGCTTCGAAGCTTTCACCTGCACAAAGAAAATTGTTTGAGGAAACCTGCTTCGGGCCATGGCTGAGAGTACAGCATCCGGGTGGAGATGCTAATTTGACCCATTTGTGGCTTCAGACCATGACTAGAGATCTACCCGACAGTATACAACGTGGTGAGGAAGAGATATGGTTTCATTTTCCACCGGCGTATACTTGTTTTAGGCGGAAGGAGTTCTGCTTAATCATTGGTCTACGATTCGGACACGATGATGTAGGCCGGTACACTCGTCATATCACCCGCCCATCATGGTTATCCAGGGTTTTTCCTGATGAGTCAATAGAGAAGCTGAACTTACACGTCGACGACATGAAGAAATTGTTTAATAAGAAAGATGGTTTTACTCGAATGAATGACGTCGATGTTGTCCGAGTATGCCTTCTACTACTTTTGTATGCCGGCTTTTTAGGCAGAGAGGCCAGACAACTTATTCCTCAGGAGCTAATATTATTGGTAGAGGACCTAAATGCATGGAATCTGTTTCCGTGGGGTTCGTATATATGGAAAGCTACCTGGACTAAGTTGTCGTCTGCCTTTGATGACCGCAAAAGTTTACGGGGCGATGGGTCGAAATACACTTTGTCAGGCTTTGTTTGGGCCTTTAAGGTAAGAATTTCTATATAATGTTTTCAAAATTATAATTAATTATTTAACAATTACTAATGTTTGTTATTATATTGTTTGTAGATTTGGATATTCGAGGCCTTTCCCGCCATGAAGACATATGCAATAAAAACTTCAAATGATATTCCCAGGGCTATTTCCTGGAAGAGGAAACGTCTGTTGGATTGGGAAGACTTAATACCATATGCGACAATAAATAATGTAAGTTAACACAAATACTATCATATATAAACAAGTTATTAATAGTAGACGTTTAACTTTGTTTGAGTTTTTATATTTTTAGGAGGCCAACATTCCATTAATGAGACTGACACCCACGGAGGCTGAGCTTGCCACTGATTGGTGGCAAGCTAGTCAGTGTTTTCTTGATGGCACGAATGATGAGTAGCCTCCACTTCCTCTACTTCGAGAGCTATCACCTCACCCAGAGCCATCACCTGATCGACCCGACTATACACCTCTACAACGAGAGCCATCACCTATCCCGTCACATCATCGAGCCTCTTCTCCACCATCACCTCATGATAGGCGACCGGCAAAGATGCCACGACTTCTATCTCCCTATTCTCCACCTCCACGGGATGAGTCAAGGGAGTTACGTGATGAGGTCAATGCCTTGCGTGAGGAGATCGGTACTCTACGCGATAACGATGGTGCATGGCGTGTGGAGGTCAATGCCTTGCGTGAGGAGATCGGTACTCTACGCGATAACGATGGTGCATGGCGTGTGGAGGTCAATGCCTTGCGTGAGGAGATCAGTACTCTACGCGATAACGATGGTGCATGGCGTGTGGAGGTGTCTACTTTACGTGGTGAGGTTGCCGCTCTAAGTGAGATGGTAGTATCGTTATAGAATGAGGTTCATACTCTACGCAACGAGGTAAGTTTAAGATTTTCCATATTTAACTTGATGATAAATTTACTCGTAATTTCACTTAAATTAACCATTTCACTTAGATTGCTTAGTAAATTTATTCGGTTGCTTCCAATACTGCTAAACTGTTTATTAACACTGTGAAGTTAGTATTTGTCTTTTTATTTTGTCTTTTGGTTGAAGTAAATTTATTCGGTTGCTGCCAATTCTGCTAAATTGTGTATTCTTTAACACTGTGAAGTTAGTATTTATCTTTTTTTTGTCTTTTGGTTGAAGTTTTGAAATATATTTGTCTTTGTTTTCACTGTTTAAATATCATGTCCGTTTATTTACTGATATTTGTATTTAATTATTTAGCGGACCGATAAGGTGGATGCTTTACGTCAGGTTTTTCTTGCACGACAGAGTTCACGCATCAGACGGCGTGCACGTGCTATTAAGTCTCCGTATACCCCAATTGTGCGAAGACACCGCAAGAAGAAGCCCGACTCGCCTGTCATCCCTCAAGAGTCCACTCCTATCGTTGAAGAGGCCCCTATCATTCCTCGAGAGTCCCCTCCCACCGTTCAAGAGGCCACTGTCATCGTTGAAGAGGTCCCTCCCACCATTCAAGAGCCCGATTCACATGGCGTCATATGTAGGATTCTTGAGAAACCCTCTGACGTGCCGGACATGATGGATTCAAGTTGGCTCTCGTATGAGTTACCGGCCAGTACCATACCAGTATCTGAAGAGGAGAGGAAACAACTACCGGACACAATTCTGGATAACACCCTTTGGGCTAAGACTGCAGTTGATTTTTATCTACATGAGCGAAGCCAGGGGTGTTTCACTGACATATGCAAGCTCAATGATGATATCTATTTGTTGCTTGATTGGTCTTGGTGGGGCGTATTATTAGGGGTCGAAGACAATGGCTATTTCGATGGAGGGGTAAGTCTTATATTTTTCTTATATTTTAATTTGATTATTTTTTTGTAAATTTATGTAAGTTACTAATATATGTCTTTTTTTGTAAAACAGCATATCGATGCGTGGGTGTCACGTCTTCTAATAATTAGGAAACCTAAGGAAAATAAAAGAAATACACGATATACAATTATGCCGACGTCTTTTAACGCCGTTCACTTGAAGAATCAACGAGATGAATCATTTGCGTTGGGCAATGGACAAGCTAAACTTTATCCTGCATGGTGGGAGGTCGATAAGGTTAGTGTTTATTTTAGATTGAGTTTAAAGGTATTCATAAATAAGTGCGCAAATGAATGAATTATTACTTATGATTGCAGGTGTTTATCCCTGTTTTGGAACGTAACCATTGGCTTCTCGTCGAGCTTCAGATCCCATCCCTTAAGGCAATAGTATATGACAACATGATAAATTACATATCATTGGCTGATTTAAGAGATATTATTAAGGGATTGGATGCGATAAATTATTGGACTCGTTCTGGAAACAAGAAGCCAAAGAAGCTCAATATTACAGTTAGCAGAGACGAGATCGCACCACAACAAACGAAAGGACCCAGAGGGGATTGTGGTCCTCTCGTATGCTTGGCGTTGGACCGTTTGATCACAGGAAGTATAAAGTATCTACCTCCCACCGATATAGATAGAGCTGCAGTAGGCTTGTGGTTTCGACATTATATGGCTAGATCGATATATACGAGACGTTGCCTACCTGCATCCGCGTTATAAAAATGTCCATAAACAATTGGTATGTTTATAGGCTTGTGGTTTGAAAATGTTTGGTTAAGTACCTAGAATTCAATAATTTGCTGTTTGTAGGTTTTAGATGTGTAGAAAGTGTTGTTTGAGCAAATTTTTGGTTTATGCAGGTTAATCTCAGAAGTGAGCTGCGTGAAAATGATGTATGGCTGCAAAAGTTGATTCAATAGTAGAAGTGTTATTTTCTCTAATAATTATTGCTTATTTTTTGATTGTTTAATTGATTTGTAAAAGGTGATTTGTAAAAGTTGATTTGTTTAATTGATGTTAACATAATTCTTATTTGTGCTTGTTTAATTGATTGAAATGTAATGGTTGATTTTGTTGATTTCAATCTGCATTATGTTGAAGGCAAAAAGTACTATCGCAATACGAAATGAAAATTGCAACGCGAAATGAAAATCGCAACGAGAGAAACGCAACGCGAAATTAAATTCGCATTGCGATTCCCTCGTTGCGATTTTCATTTCGCATTGCGATTCTCTCGTTGCGATTTCATTTCGCATTACGATAGTAATTTCCGCGTTGCGATAGACATTAAGATGATTGCCTATTAAAGTGATAACAACTGAACAGATCATAGCAATTTTCAAACTCAAGTTACTAATACATGCCTAACTGAAAATGTTAAAAGTTCACACATAAAATCTACATAATACAACGTTTGCATTTAAAAATCACCTAAGTTAACAGTCCCAAAAGGTGAAGCCAGTTGTGATTGGGATTTTAAAAATGATTGCGATTTTGATTGCCTTTTTCTTGACACCATATGAGCTTTGGATTTTGATGATGATCCATATTTTGGTAGAGGAAAAGATGATTGTGATGGCACTGGTGATCCACATGTCAACCTTGTATGACCACTTTCCTTGCACCGACTACATGTCGATCTCTTCTTCTCTTCACCCTTAGACGGTATACGATCGTGACTTTTTGGTCGGCCAGGTAGCCTTCTGTCCATGGCTGGTGGCAAAACTGTTTGTAAGTCATCTGGTATGTCCCACTCAGAAGGATGTGAAATAGGGTAGACAATCTCGGCATAAGTCTGTCGATATACTTCTGTAGTGTAGCAATCCATAGCGTATGATTTTAGATTTCTATACAAATGAACACCACAAAGTCCATGAAAAGCATCTGGGAAACACCTTCTAACAGCGTTGTCAATTGAGTTTGCCCTATCGGATATGATTGTCAGATTGCTAATAGGACCTATGCAATCCCTAAGATGCCCCATAAACCATGTCCATGAATCAGAGGTTTCAGATTTGCCAACCCCGTAAGCTATTGGCAATATCCCATTGTTAGCATCCATGGCTACTGCTAATAAGTTTACTCCAAGGTATCGACCTTTCAAATGTGCTCCGTCAACTATAATAACTGGGCGCATGCAAGTAATAAACGAACGAATCTACAAAATAATATACACAAGAAATATAATCATTTAAATGTGAAATGCATGTAACTAACAGAAATGAGTCAACAAAATTATATTGATTCACTAACCGCAGCACCAATGGCGATAAACAGCAACTCAAAGCGTCCATCTCTATCTGTTTTGATATGAGTTACCGACCCAGGATTTTTCAGCTTTAAATTGTGACAATAAGCCGGCAGTTGGGCAAACGATGCTTCTGGCGACCCCCTCAACAATTCTAAGGCATAACATTTGGCTCTCTAAGCTTGAGAATATGATATACTAATCTTGAACCGAGCATTCATGTTAGTCATAATTTCATGTCCCCGATATACCCTGCCATTCAAAAACATTAACTCAGCCAGAAAACCACCCAACCCCTTTTTGTTTGCCTGTCTATGGTGAGGAAAAACTTGGGTCTTGAACATGTATGTTTATCAATAAAAGTCCTAACTTGAAACATTGCGCAATCTTTTATCCTCTTTGCAATCATACGCCACGTACAGTTTTTGTCAATCGTACACCTTGTTTCGAAACGATTTTTGCTTGATTTGTTAACTTTTAGTTGATAGCCATCTTCCACACATTTCGTATACAAAGCTATCTTCAAGTCTTCCTTTGTATCAAAACAATTATCTTTCTTGATACGAATAACTTTTGTGTAACAATCAACTGCTTTCTTTGCCAACTCTTCTTCCGGTAGCTGAAGTAATTCTGGCATATTCCAGTTATACTCCCGTGGCATTTTCTTTTCTTCGGGGACTTTTTCTTCTTCTTTTTCTTCTTCAGGATTATATGAATTACAGAATGGATGTTCAACATGTTCATTCACAGTCGTAACTTCCTCCTCATTATCATCAACAACATCTTCCTCGGCAACGAGTGTTTCATCATCAAAATTCGGGTATTGACCAATATCAAAATCATTACACGCAGGGTCTGTTTCTTCTTCTGAAACATCATCAAAATCCGTGTATTGACCAATATCAAAGTCCGGGTATTGACCAAGATCAAATTTCGAATACTGACTAGTACTCACAATTTTTTTCTCTTGGCTCATCATCGTCTAATTGGTCAATACGAAAACCGGAATTTGGTGCTGAAAGTTGATTTGGATTTGGATTAGAGAAAGGCTATGGGTTTTGAGACCCACTTAGTTGATTACTACCCGCTACTGACCCAACAATACTACTTCTAGGTTCAACAACATACAATGTAACATCATCACTTGAAACATTAATGTAAGCAATGAATCATTCAACATCTTCATTGTAGGTTAACAAATAAACTTTACCATTTCTCTGATAAGATAGCCTAAATCCACTTAGGGGCTCTAAATTCAATTTCTTTGAAACACGTAATATTAGGGTTTCATAAGTTAACTTCTTTAATGACAGTTTTAGTTGAAGATTCATGGGTAAAGGCATATATTGTAAAACACCATGAACATTCTCCCATGACCCTCCAAAACACAAATCTATCCAAACATGATCAATATTAGATGATTTCATGGTTGTAACTAAACAAACGAGATGCGAAACTAAGACATGTTGCCGGATGGGGAAGGATGTCGTTGGATATAGGAACGGATGTCGCCGGAGAGAGTGATAGATGGAGATGGAATGAGTTGCGATTTAGGGATTTAGGTTATGAGTTGTTGCTGCTGCGTATATATATACACAAAAAATTTGGCTTGCGAAACTAAAACCTGTTGCGAACTTTGAAACTCGCATTGCGATTCTGTATTATCTCGTTGCGAAAGTCAGAATCGCGTTGCGAAAGGCAATCATTTGACCATCGCAATGCGAAATACAAATCGCAACGATAGAATCGCAATGCGAAATGAAAAAGGCAACGAGGATTAACATGCATAAACTTTTAACAATTATTGAATTATAGGTACTTAACCAAACATTTTCAAACCAAAAGGAGTATAGATGTTAACAAAACTTGCATTATGTGTATTTTATGTGTGCACTTTTAACATTTTCAGTTAGGCATGTATTAGTAACTTGAGTTTGAACATTGCTATGATCTGTTCAGTTGTTATCACTTATTAGACATTCATTTGACTATCGCAACGCGAAAATGGCTATCGCAACGCGAAAATGGCTATCGCAACGAGAAAATCGCAATGCGAAATGAAAATCGCATTGCGATTTTGTCGTTGCGATTTTCATTTCGCATTGCGATTTTCTCGTTGCGATAGCCATTTCGCGTTGCGATAGTCTGTTTTGCCTTCAACATAAAGCAGATTGAAAATCAACAAATCAACTATTACATTTCAACACAAATTATGTACACATCAATTAAACAAATCAACATTTACAAATCATCTTTTACAAATCAATTAAACAATCAAAAAATAATAATAATTCTTATTTCTTCATCAATTATTGAATCAATGAATCAACAACTTTGTGACCCCGTACATCCATTTCACGCAGCTCACTTAAGGATTAACCTGCAGAAACCAAACATTTGCTCAAACAAGACTTCCTACACATCTAAAACCTACAAACAACAAATTATTGAATTCTAGGTACTTAACCAAACATTTTCAAACCAAAAGGAGTATATATGTTAACAAAACTTGCATTTGACTTACCAATTAACAATGGACACTTTCATAACGCGGATGCAGGTAGGCAGCGTCTCGAATATATTGCTCTAGCCATATAATGCCGAAACCACAAGCTTATTGCAGCTCTATCTCTATCGGTGGGAGGTAAAAACTCTGTGCTTCCCATCGTCAAACGCGCCAAGCAAAGGCATACGAGAGGACCACAATCCCCTCTGGCTCCTGGTAATTGCTGTGGCGCGGTCTCGTCTCTGACAACTGTGACATTGAACTTCTTTGGCTTCTTGTGTCCAGAATGACTCCAATACTTAATCCCATCCAAGAATTTAGCCAAATGAGAGCTCCATCCCTTGAAAATATCTCTCAAATCAGACAGTGATATGTAATTGATCATGCTGTCATACACTATTATCTTCAGGGATGGGAGTTGAAGTTGGACGAGAAGCCAGTGACGACGTTCCAAAACAGGGATAAACACCTGCGATCATAAGTAATAATTCATTTATTTGCGCACTTATTTATGAACACCTTTAAAAAATTTAAAAAATAAACACTAACCTTATCGACTTCCCACCATGCAGGATAAAGTTTAGTTTGTCCATTGCCCAACAAAAATGATTCATCTCGTTGATTCAAGTGAACTGCGTGAAAAGCCGTCGGCATTATTGTATATAGCGAATTTTTTTATTTTTCCTAAGCTTCCTTATTATTAGTAGACGTGACACCCACGCATCTATATGTTGTTTTACAAAAAAATACATATATTAGTGAATTACATTAATTTTTAAACAAATTAATCAAAATCATATATAAGACAAATATAAGACTTACCTCCCCATCCAAATAGCCACTGTCTTCAACCCCTAATAGCACACCCCACCAAGACCGATCAAGCAACAAAAACATTTCATCGTTGAGTTTGCTGATGTCAGTGTAACACCCTTGGCTCCGCTCATGTAGATAAAAATCAACTGCGGTCTTAGCCCAAAGGGTATTATCCACAATTGTTTCCGGTAGTTGTCTCCTCTCCACTTCAGATACCGGAAGGGTACTAGCCGGTAACTCATACGAGAGCCAACTCTCATCCATCATGTCCGGAACCGGTGGGGGTTTCTCAATACTTCGATATATTACCCCATGTGAATCGGGCTCTGGAATGGTGGGAGGGACCTCTTCAACGATGACAGTGGCCTCTTGAACGGTGGGGGGGGGAATCTTGAGGGAGAATAGGGGCCTCTTGAACGATTGGAGGGGACTCTTGAGGGATGACCGGTGAGTCGGGCTTCTTCTTGCGGAGTCTTCGCACCATTGGGGTGAACGGAGACGTAATAGCACGTCCACGTCGTCTGATGCGTGAACTCCGTCGTGCAAGGAAAACCCGACGTAAAGCATCCACCTTATCGGGCCGCTAAAAAAAATTAATACATAAATCAGTAAATAAACAGACATGATATTAAACAAAGACAAATATGTTTCAAACTAGCATTGTATTCACCCAAGTCATTATTCTATCATAGTTCACAAAATGCTCAGATAACATTCCAGAAGTAAGCACTTATATAAACATTTAAAGGGACAACATATATAAACATTCCAGAAGAAGAATAGTTTACTTTCGCAACACGAAACTTAAAATCGCAACGCAAAATGACTATCGCAACGCGGAAATGGCTATCGCAATGCGAAATGAAAATCGCAACGAAAAAATCGCAACGCGAAATGAAATCGCAACGACAAAATCGCAACGCGAAACACAAATCGCATTGCGATTTTCATTTCGCGTTGCGATTTTGTCGTTGCGATTTTCATTTCGCATTGCGATAGCCATTTCCGCGTTGCGATAGTCATTTTCGTGTTGCGAAAGTAAACTATTATTCTTCTGCAAATTGAAACTTGAATGGATTGCATTACTTCAACCAAAAGACAAAAACAAAACCAAAAACAAATACTAACAAAAATAGTTTAGCAGTATTGGCAGCAACCGAATGAATTACGAGTATGAAAAATCTTAAACTTACCTCATTGCGTAGAGTATGAACCTCATTCTGCAACGATGCTACCATCTCACGTAGAGCGGCTACCTCACCGCGTAATGTAGACACCTCAACACGCCATGCACCATCGTCTTTGCGTAAAGTACCGACCTCCTCACGCAAGGCATTGACCTCATCACGTAACTCCCTAACTCATCCCGTTGAGGTGGAGGTGGAGAACAGGGAGATAAACGTCGTGGCATCTTTACCGGTCGCCTATCTTGCGGTGATGGTGGAGAAGAGGCTCGATGATGTGACAGAATAGGTGATGGCTGTCGTTGTGGAGGTGTATAGCCGGGTCGATCAGATGATGGCTCTGGGTGAGGTGATAGCTCTGGGTGAGGTGATGGCTCCCGAAGTGGAGGCTGCTCATCAACCGTTCCATCAAAAAAACGCTTACTAGCTTGCCACCAATCAGTGGCAAGCTCAGCTTCCGTGGGTGTCAGCCTCTGTAGAGGAGTGTTGGCCTCCTAACAATATAAAAGCTCAAACAAAGTTAAACGTGTACTAGTAATAACTTGTTTATAAACATATGGTAGTATTTATGTTAACTTACATTATTTATTGTCGTATACCGTAGTAAATCTTCCCATTACAAGGTTCGTTTCCTCTTTCAAGAAATAGCCCTGGGAATATCATTTGAAGTTTTTATTGCATATGTCTTCATGGCGGGAAAGGCCTCAAATATCCAAATCTACAAACAATATAATAACAAACATTAGTAATTGTTAAATAATTACTTATAATTTTGGAAACATCATATAAAAATTCTTACCTTAAAGGCCCAAATAAAGCCTGTCAAAGTGTATTTAGAACCATCGCCATGCAAACTTTTTCGATCATCCAAGGCATACGATAACTTATTCTATGTAGCTTTCCATAAATACGAGCCCCACGGAAACAGGTTCCACGCATTTAGGTCTTCTACCAATTTGATTAGATCATTTGGAATAGGTTGTCTGGCCTCTCTGCCTAAAAAGCCGGCATGCAAAAGAATTAGAAGGCATACTCGGACAACGTCGACGTCATCCATCCGAGTAAAACCGTCTTTATTATTCAACAATCTTGTCAGGTCTTCTACGTGTAGACTCGGCCTCTCCAGCTCAGGAAAAACCCGGGATAGCCATGATGGGCGGGTAATGTGTCTAGTGTACCGACCTACATCATTGTGTCCGAAGCGTAGACCGGTGATTAAGCAAAACTCCTCCCGCCCAAAACACGTATACGCCGGTGGAAAATCAAACCATATCTCTTCATCACGACGTTGTATAGTCTCTGGTAGATCGCTAGTCATGGTTTGAAGAAACAGGTGTGTCAACATCGCATCTCCACCGGGATGTTGTACTTTCAGCCATGGCCCGAAGCATGTATCCTCAAACATTTTTCTTTGTGCAGGTGAAAGCTTCGACGCAATTGTTTTGGCCAGGCTGACTTTATTTCTCAAGGTCAATTGAGCCGAATAAAAGTTCTACAAAAACAATAAACATACTAAATTAGATATACCAAAAACTACACTGTGAAGATATACCAAAAACAATAATAAACATAAAGAGTAGTAGTTTATTCTTCAAACTTAAATTTGCAACACTGTGAATTTCGTATTTGTCTTTGTTTTTTGGTTGAAGTAATGCAATTCATTCAAGTTTCAATTTGCAGAAGAAGAATAGTTTCTGAAAATGAAAATTGCAACACGAAAATGACTATCGCAACGCGAATTTGACTATCGCATCGAGAGAATCGCAATGCGAAACTAAAATCGCGTTGCGATTTGCATTTCGCGTTGCGATTCTCGGTTGATTTAATAAGCAATCTAAGTGAAATGGTTAATCTATTATTGAAATTACCAGTAAACTTATCATCAATTTCAATATGAAAAACCTAATAATAATGCAAAAATTTCAAAAAGAAAATAATTAAAAAAACTAACCCTCGTTGGTTGATTTGATTGATTTTCCATTTCTGATTGTGAGGGTGGCTCTGAGAGATGGAGATAGACGGATTTCGCTGGAGATGGGGACGGATTTCGTCGGAGATGGGTGAGAGAGTGAGAGATGGAGATGGGACTGAGTTGTGATTTTAGGTTTTAGGTTATGAGTTGCGATTACGGGATATACTGTGGATGGTTCAGTGTTCTAATATATTAATATTCGTGTTTGGAATTTAAAAATAAAATACTTGGCCAGGATACTAATGGCGCTTTGAAAATCGCATTGCGATTATGTATTATCGCGTTGCGAAAGTCAGAATCGCGTTGCGAAAGTCAGTATCGCGTTGCGAAAGTAAGTATCTCGTTGCGATTTTGTATTATCGCATTGCGATAGTCAGTATCGCATTGCGATTTTCCCAATTCGTGTTGCGATTTACTTATTCGCATTGCGATTTTCCCAATTCGCGTTGCGATTTACTTATTCGCATTGCGAATTGGGAAAATCGCAACGACACTGTAGACAATCGCAACGCGATTTTCAACTATCGCATTGCGAAAATGCAACGCGAATTTGCGATAATGGAGATCGCGTTGCGAATTAGCGATCGCATTGCGATTTTGTTGGTCATTTTGGCAAATCCGGAAAAAGTTGGTTAAAAACGTATATTATATGGGATTTTTGGTCACTGAGGTTATTTTCTCTTATATAAAACCTCGAATCAACTTATAATTATAAATAAAGAATTAAATGTCACAATTCCATATTGAAATTGATAAATAAACGACTCTTAAAATAAAAATATATTTTATTTTCTCTATATCTAGTACAAAAAAAATTAGTGTGTCAAATTTAAAGAATATTTATTTTTATGTGTCAAATTTAGAAATTATATTAAGATTTTTTTAAAGTAAATGGAAACGAATAACGGATGTAAAATTTTTGTTTAAGGGTCTTAAAATTATTTAAGAATATATTAGTTTTTATTTTTCTTTAAATTATATTAAATTTATAAAGAATTGTTTTCCAAAATTTTTGGGGTGTTATATTGACACCCTTCATTATATGCTGACTCTTGTGTGAATTCGATTCCTGACATTTATCTTAAAAAATATGATATATTTTTAATAAAAAAATAACTTTATCTAGGGGTGTTTAATGAGTTGAGTTGCTCGTGAGTAGCTCGAACTCGATTCAATCAAAACTCAGTCAAAGTTCGACTCGGATTGACTTGACTCGAGATCTTAATGAGTCGAGTTGAGCAAAATTCAATTGGACTCGGTAAGTTTACGAATAACTCGTTAATTTTTTTAATAATTTTTTTAGTAACTATCTTAAAAAATTATTTCATTTAAAAAATTACTAATTTACTAATATACAATAAAAAGATGATAAATTGTTAATATATTAATTTTCTAATGAACAATAAAAAATATTAAATTATTAATTAATTATTATTATTTTACTACATTCAAAGTCAAATCCTAATTATTATTTTAATGTATTTGTAGATTATTACTTTGAAGTTTAGACTTTAAAATTATTTTTTTCACCTTTTTGATAACTTTTGATTAAATTTATTAATTTATGCTTATATTAATTTCTATATATTATAAGTAGATTTTAGCTATAGTTAAAAAAAATAAAAAAATCGATGAGTTTAACTAGCAACAATTTTTTTAATGAGCACGAGTCGAGCAAAATTTTAATGAGCTTAACGAGAAAATATTCGAGTCAAGCAATAAATTTTTTAACAAGAACTAGTCCAATACTACTCGACTCGTGATCGACTCGCTCGATAATCACTCCTACTCACGACTTATTTCCCTACAATGAAAGTTCTACAATGTGGCACCTCAATATATATAACTAAAAAAAAGCATTACCGGTTTTGTTACTATTTAAATAACAAAACCGGTAAAAATTTACCTAAAAAATTATTATTTATACCTAAAACATCAATTTTTTTTAACATTTCCAGTAAAGTGCCCAACAATAACAAAACCGGTAGAAAAAAATAATAAAGCAGGTAGCGCTTTACTGGTTTTGTTAACAAAACCGATAAAACACTCAGTAATAACAAAACCGGTAGAAATAATAATATTTCCGATAATTTTTTATCGGTTTTGTTATTTAAATAATAACAAAACCGATAGAACCTTTTTTTAGCCGTATATTAAGACTGTCGCACGTGATCATTTCCCCACAAATAACCTTCGAGCATTCAATTAAACAAATTTGTACATATGTAAATATTGATTAACTAATTATATGAATAAATTAAACTATACATATTAAAATATTAGAAATTATTTATTCAAACAATTTCATTTAAAGTTTTAGAAATTTCAAATTGAATAAACTCAAATTCAGTTTTCGAATTAGATTATTTTTTAATTTGATTATAAAATTTTCTTCATTTATACTAATTCTTACCTTTATTTTTATTTTAATATTGTGACATTCTAAAATTATATAATGTGTTATTGTCTCATAATATCACATAAAAAGAAAAGATTAAAAATAAGAGTAAAGTACACGTTTAATACTTGAACTCTTATTTTTGTTCTATTTTAGTTATCCGATTATTTTTTTAATTATATTTAAAATTATGTTTTGGTTTCATTTTAGTCACATCTTGTTAAAAAAAGTAATTGTAGACACCCATTTTCTTAAAAGATAGAACTAGCAAGAGTTATTCTCCTATGAGGACTCTTCCACCACCATATCTTTTAAAGCAACAACCACACCAACAAACGTGTAACAACCGAGCAATGAGTCTAGTCGCATTAGGATTCTATTGTTAATAGGATTCTAAAAATAGTTTTTTTCACTATAAATACATGTAATCCTCCTCATTTGTAACAGACGATTTACATACAAAATACAGAGAAAAGCACAGAAAATACAAAGGCAAAGCTATTATAAACGATTCGAAAAGGAAATAAAAGATAGCATCTTTTTTACTTTTGATTCGGTCTCTTACATTTACGTTTTAATTATTATTATTTTATTATTTAACTTTATTTATACGCATATTTTCCTTGTTACTCATTTTATTTAATTGTTTTGTTATTTTTCTTTTCTTTTTTTTTCATGTAATATTTTTTTACATTTTATGCATTTTCTTTTTTACTTTAGTATATATTTTTATTTTTTTAGACTATATATATATATTATTTTTTTATTATCAGTTTTATTAATTTATATATATATTTACTATTTTTATTTATTTTATTTATTATATATATATATTATTTTTACTTTTTATTATTATTTTATTTATTTGTTTTATTTATATATTTTTTTTCTTTTTTTTTTCTTTTTTTATATTTATTTTACTTTCTATTTTATCTTTGTTTTCTTTATCCTATCTTTTATTTAATTTGTTTTTTCTTCATTTTAATTTAATTTATTTATTTATTTCTTACCTTTTTATCTAACATGATTTTTTGACCTTCTTAAGGTCACACCTTTAAAACTATCTAAGGTAAGTAATTGTGATTGTATTTTTACCTTTTAATTTTAAATTACAATTTTCTTAATTTAAGACAACCGACAAATTAATTGGTACCGAAAGAGCGGTTCAAGGGTGCTAATCCTTCCTTAACCGTAACCGACTCCCGAACCCGACACATTTCTGGTAAAAATGCAGATCAGGTAAGATGGTCGGCAGCGACTCTCATCCCAATTATTTCAAGTCGAAGCCCAATTAGGGGCCCAACCGAAAGACGGTTACGACAGCTTGGCGACTCCGCTGGGGACAGGTAAGTGAGTCAGGCTAAGGTAATTTCCAGTTGTCTTTTTAATGAAAAGGGTAAGTTTAAATTTTAAGGTAACATTTCGATCCTTATTACTTACTTTTGATTATATTTTCGAGTAAATAGTTGTACTAACCGTTTTCTAATGATTTTAGCATTTCAAACTCGTTTTTCACTTAAGGCTCTAAACCCGAGCTCCGAACCCATTTTTAAGTGGGGGTGAAAGCGACGCCTTTGTGTAAATTTATTCACCGTATGGGCCTAGCAAGTAACATTCGGGATTCATATACCTTATGTCTTCGTGTGAATTTATTCTTCGTATGGGCATAAGGGAATGTGTCCTCTCGAGTTTAACTTAGTCCTCACAAGCCTGTGATGGGTTTAGGACTAAGGGTCTGGCAAGCCCAAGGGGGCACAGGCAAGGAGAACTCGGGTACCGTTTTTAGAACCTAAACCAGGAGAACATGGATAATTAGAGCCTACCCGAAACCACATTCCAAAATCTATGATATTTTTACCCTAACCATGTTGTTTGCATTTTTTTCTTTTTACCTTTTTCTTTCATTACTATTTTTCTTTTTTTACTAACTTTTTACTTTCGTGTTTATTTTCATCATTTGCATCATTCGAAAGAGGTGTTGATCCACCAAAAACGTGTTCGTTAAACGTAAATAATTCGTATTAATGGACAAAAGGGTTGTTATGCAAGAGATGAAAATGTAAAGGACAGTCTACAATGTGACTATGTGTCACATTCAATCCAGAAGACTTGGTGCTCACAATTGAAGAGTATATCACTCTGTTACATTATAAAGGACTCAGAATGAACCGGGTCTACATCAAGCACAATGAAAGTCTATCTTTGAAGACTGGCTGCATAGGTTGCAGGGGCAAGATGAAGGTTACTGATCTTGGGAGTCCTTTCAAAAACAACAATGGCAAAACGATAGCTGAAATTGGAGACCATTTTTGACGAATTCAAGAAACAAACAAATGACTTCACATAGCTCCTATCAATTGAGGGCTCCAATGACATATTCGTTGGAAACAAGTTCAACAAAAGATAAATGCCAGAGATGTAGTCATTCGAGACTTCTTGGGCCAGTAAAAAAAGTAACTCAACGTTTGCACAGTTCATCCAGAGAAACCAGAGCGGTTCGACAAGTTATTCAACCGGTGACAGACGAATGCAGAAGACTAGTCAACCTGTCAGAAGCTGTCAGGATATTTTTATCTCTTAAAAGATAAAACACTTTTGTCCCCAATAGGGATTATTTATAATAACATGCATGTTTTCGGATCAATGCCTCGAGTATTTCATGCATTTTTGCATCTACATTTCATTTTTAAGCATTTTCATAAACGTTAAATTTCTTCATGGAGGATTCGATGCAGTGTTCTTAATCACATGACACCACATGGAAGAAAGATTTTAACAATTAAAAAAATGAAATCAGTACAGTGGGAGCCTGATCAGCTGATTTTAGGGTCAAGCCTGCCAGGATGATCTGAGAAAAAAAGTCCACATATCCTAAAGGCTACGATGTTGAAGCTGTGTACAGTTACCACTTAGAAAGCTTCAAACATTCCTCTAAGAACTGTAAGGCACTAAAGCATAAGATTCAAAACCTGAGGGATTCAAGAGCATGGACAATCAAGAAAGGGGGCATTACATCTACCATTTGCACTGAGAGGATTGTTTTGTTTGAACACATTTTTTATCTTTCATGTTTGTTTAATCTTTTAAACGAATGAATTTATGCTACTTTCTAAGGTGGAATAATTGAACAAATTTTAATCTTTAGTTCTTCGAATATTAAATGAATTAAGGATTCTTTTAATTCTTCAAGAATTATAGATTTTTGACATATGGCAAGACCTTTCTTATCCTGTCTCAAACCCCAAAATAAAATACCTTGATTCTTTACCCAAAATAACTCATGGTCATTACCAAAAAGACCAAAATTTGACATTACCTCCCTTTGAAACTTTTGAACATTGCCTTTATCTTTTGATACACCCATACCTTTCTTTGAGTCAAATAAAGTCACACCATTGTCTTTTTAGACTCAAAATTGACATTTTTATGCCATTAAAACCCAAGGCATTGAGTTATTCATTTGAACATGAGTCTTCTTCTAAGACACAACTTGGGGCATCTCGCATGAAGCATGAACATTGAGACATGTTGGGGGCAAGAAGCAGAAAGAAGAATTCACTCGGAATAATTCTACCATGCATTAATTGCACTGTTTTCATGTGAATAAAAATAATCCTGAAAATCTATCCCCCTGGGGATACCTCTTCTGTGAGGACTTCCATGTATGAAATGATGAACGTCTTTCTTTCTTTATCCCTTCACAATAGGAGAAAATATATATCTCTTGTGTCCCCTTTTGAGCCTATAGTATTTTTCTTATAATTTAACCCTAACCAAGGATCACCCTCTACACTGGGGGCAAGGTGGAGAAAATCTGCTCGTATGAGTGAAGACATTGATTCAGATGAGATACCGAAAGGTGAACCAAATGCCAAGTGAAAAGATTCAATCAGAACAAAAAGAGAAAAAAACAAAGAGAAAATAAAAAGAGAAAAAAAAAGGAAAATTGAAGAAAAAGAAGACAATATGCATATGCAAAGATTTTCTCGATTCAAACGACGCATCGAGATTCAAACTATGAGATTGATCAAGCACAATCATTTCCGAATCACTGAATCACTTCACTCGAAGATCATAGAGCATCAAATGAGATTGATCAAGAACAATCATTTCTGAATCACTGAATCACTCCACTAGAAGATCATAGAGCATCAAGAGAGAGACACATACGAGCAGATTCAAATTGAGCAAGATATGGTTGAAGACATCAGAATGAATTGATCCTTGGTTCAATCACCCTTAAACACTTGTTTGGGCCTTTTATCCCTTTCTTTCATAACCATGAACCATGACCTACGTTACGTGCCTTAAAAGTCTCTTCTAATCATACATGGATTTCTAAACAGAAGAGACTATCTTTAGATTTCATCCTGCCCATCAGGATTAATCTTTATTTGCAAAAAAATAGTGTAATTAATGCACGATAGAGAAAAATAACAAAAGGGGGTTTAAGACGTAAATTACAAATGACGTCTTGAAACCAAAGGAGGATTCGAGTTGAAAACCTAAAAAGGCAGTTCGAATACAAAAATTGGGCAGCTGAGGCGATCGCACGAATTCCTTGATAAGGCATCGCACAATCCAAGCTTGACCATGAAAGCTAGGAATCGGAAAACACTTCCAATAGAGGAGCATGCAAGATACCCCATCAAACCTTTAAGCATCAAATAAACAAAAATGCCAAACCTTTGACCAAACACAATAACCTGAGACATTTTTATCCTTTCCTTACTTAACCATTTCCCAAAAATAGATTTGATCTTAGCACGTGTCAAACGGCTATAATTTATTGAAGGATTAACAATGTAATTAATTCTTTGATATCCAATGAACTCTAGTTTTATGATTTGTCTCAATTGTAAAACCGTGACAGGGGCAATATTTTCAAAACTTTTGGTTAAACACTTTTCGAAACTCTTTTTTGATATTTTCAGAACTTTGAAAATAAAAAAGAAAGAAAAATATTTTTTTTCAAAACAAGACAATCTCTCTAGAGTAGATCTTGGTAAAAGACACGTGGCTCTCAAACACAAAACTCATGCTTAGAATTAATACTGAAGCAAGAAATCAGGAACAATGAGGGCAGCTTTGAAGATTCAACATCAAATGTTGGGGCATTTTTTTAGATTTAACATCAAATGTTGGGGCATTTTTTTAGATTCAACATCGAATATTGGGGCATCTTTGGGAATTCAACATCCTGATGCAAATTATCAGACCTTTTGAAGGCATTTCCTCCATATCCAGGAACAAGTACACAAAGCACGAGACTCCATTCAGGGGATAAAACAAAACTAATTCATGTTACATGCATCTTAGATATACTTAAGAGCATCGCATTTATCATTTTTTGTATACATAAGTTTTTGCAGCTTTTAGAGTCAAGTTTCAACTTCAAGATGAAGAATGCTCGATTCAAAAGCATATGGTGGTTGCTCTACCTCACAACGAAGGGGCGACTGTCTGACAACAAAACAACTTTTCAGTTTCAGTCAGAGTCAATTTCAACTTCACGGTGAAGGATATTGAACTCAAAGCGACACAATTAGCTCGAGAGTAGATTTCAACTTCACGGCGAAAGATATCTAGCTCGAAGCCAAACTTCACAGTAAAGGGGTCATCCACGGTTTCGACTTCACGGCGAAGGGAATCGTGTCCACCCGCAACATACAATACTTGGATTTCAACTTCACAACGAAGGATATCCAAATCAAGGCTCAACTTCACGACGAAAGGGCCATCTGCGATGTCAACTCCACGACGGAGGATATCGTACCCACACATCCAAAATTTCAACTCCACGATAGAGGATATCGTGTCATTTGAGGCTCAACTTCACGACAAAGGGGCTTCCCAATTTCAGAGTCAATTTCAACTTCACAGCGAAGAATATTGGACTCGAGACAACACAAGTTCAACTTTACAGCGAAGGGACGGCTGGTTGTCAACAAACAATTTCCCAATTTCAAAACCAATTTCAACTTCACAGCGAATGATATTGGACTCGAGACAACACAAGTTCAACTTCACATCGAAGGGACGGCTGGTTGTCAACAAATAATTTCCCAGTTCCAGAGCCAATTTCAACTTCACGGCGGAGGATATTGGACTCAGAACAATACAACTTACTTGGATTTTAACTTCACAACGAAGGATATCCAATTCCAAGGCTCTACTTCACAACGAAGTGGCCATCCACGGTTTCAACTTCACGACGAAGGGAATCGTGCTCACCATTGTCTCTCTTGAGACAGTTTCCAAGTTTTATCTCTCTTGAGACAGTTTCCCTTGAAACAAAATCTTTGAATATCTTTTCCTTGAAACAAATTTCGTCTCCCTTGAGACATTTTCTTTTGGAGCTAAGTTTTGTCTCTCTTGAGATAGTTTCTCTTGAAACATAAACATTGAAAACATTTCCCTTGAAATGAATTTTGTCTCTCTTGAGATAGTTTCCCTTGAGACATTTTCTCTTGCAGCATATTTTGTCTCCCTTGAGACAGTTTCTCTTGAAGCATAAACTTTGAAAACGTTTCCCTTGAAACACAAAATATTTGAATTAGTTCCCCTTGAAACAAGTTTTGAGACAGTTTCCCTTGAAACTTTAATCTTTGAATACAATTTCTCTTGAAACACAAAAAAAAAACATTTGAAATTGTTTCTCTTGAAATACAAAAAAACCTTTGAAGATGTTTCTCTTGAAACACCAAACCCTCAAGTTCGATTACATTCAGCTTTGAGGGAACATCATTTACAGCATAACTCAAGGCTAGAAGGGTTATCTGCCAACCAAAGACCTTCGAGTTCGACTACGCTCAGCTCCAAGGCACATCATTTACAGCATAGCTTAAGGAAATAATGACTATCTGTCAATAAAATTGTCGAGTTCGATTCCATTCAGCTCGATGACACCTCAATCACACTACTGTCTGACTGCAATCGAGGTTTTCAAGCTGAGAAGAAGATATGGGTTAGTCATGTCTTAGTAGCAAGAAGCCTTTTTCCGTCAGCATAACTTAAGTCGAGAAAAGCTATCTGTCAACGAAGACTTTTCGAGTTCGGTTTCATTCAGCTCGAGGGCATATCAACCACATTGTGGAGTCAAGAGATTACTTTCCAGTCGATTTTTTAGCCAAGGTCTTTAAACCGAGAAGAAGACCAAAATAGACTACAACGAGAAGCCACATTCTGATTCAAATCATTTCAAGATGGACTCGACTTCGCGACGGATGAGCCATCCGCAATTCAATTCGACAGGGAGTTATTCTTTAAATCCACTGAACGAAAATTTGTGTCTTTTTATCTTTGTCCTATTTTTCGTGGAATGAAAAAGGACAAAGAGGGGCAGCTGTAGACACCCATTTTCTTAAAAGATAGAACTAGCAAGAGTTCCTCTCCTATGAGGACTCTTCCACCACCATATCTTTTAAAGCAACAACAACACCAACAAACGTGCAACAACCGAGCAAGGAGTCTAGTCGCATTAGGATTCTATTGTTAATAAGATTCTAAAAATAGTTAGTTTTTTTCACTATAAATACATGTAATCCTCCCCATTTGTAACATACGATTTACATACAAAATACAGAGGAAAGCACGGAAAATACAAAGGCAAAGTTATTGTAAACGATTCGAAAAGAAAATAAAATGTAGCATCTTTTTTACTTTTGATTCGGTCTCTTACATTTACGTTTTAATTATTATTATTTTATTTATTTAACTTTATTTTTACGCATATTTCCCTTGTTATTTATTTTATTTAATTATTTTGTTATTTTTCTTTTCTTTTTTTCATGTAATTTTTTTTTACATTTTATGCATTTTCTTTTTTACTTATTATATATTTTTATTTTTTTAGATTATATATATATATATATATTATTTTTTTATTATCAGTTTTATTTTATATATATATATATATACTATTTTTATTTATTATATATATATATATATATTATTTTTACTTTTTTATTATTATTTTATTTATTTATTTTATTTATATATATTTTTCTTCTTTTTCTTTATTTTTTATATTTGTTTTATTTACTATTTTATCTTTGTTTTCTTTATCTTATCTTTTATTTAATTTATTTTTTCTTTATTTTAATTTAATTAATTTATTTATTTCTTACATTTTTATCTAACATGATTTTTTGACATTCTTAAGGTCACACCTTTAAAACTATCTAAGGTAAGTAATTGTGAATGTATTTTTACCTTTTAATTTTAAATTACAATTTTCTTAATTTAAGACAACCGGTAAATTAATTGGTACCGAAAGGGCGGTTCAAGTGTGCTAATCTTTCATTGACCGTAACCGACTCCCGAACCCGACAAATTTCTGGTAAAAACGCAGATCAGGTAAGATGGTATCCGACCCACCTATATTCGTTTTAAAGTGGTCGGTGGCGACTCTCAACCCAATTATTTCAAGTCGAAGCCCAATTCAGGGCCCAACCGAAAGACAGTTACTACAGTAATATAACAACATATGTGTTATTTTTTTAAAAAAAATTTAATGATGACGTGATATTATTTTATGGTGATACATCAACATCATCACTAATTTTTAAAGGTAAATGATAAAAATAAAACCAAAACGTAACATTAAGTATGATTTTGAAATAAAAAATAGTTGAATGATCAAAATGAAATAAAACTGATAATTAAAATATTAAATATATAGTTTACCCTAAAAATAAAAATGATTAAGTCTCAAATTAAGTATTTATGTATATAAAAAAATCTCTATTATAATACACAGCGAGATTGGTTTTAACTATGCACAAATCAAGTTTGATTTGGGGTGCTCTAAAATCATAGCTCCGGTCCAATTCTAACAAAAATCCGTCTAACAAATCACTTATATTAACCAGCAGCCAAAGATTCAATTTTCTCCTAAAATTTTCAAAACCCTGAATTTTTTTTCTGTTTCTTTTCTCTTCTCGGTCGAAATTTGCATTTTTAAGAAAATCATTTAAATCTGATCTAAAAGTCAGAGTGAAATTTACTTGCTATTTTGCTGCATGAAATGAGGGTGAAGCCATTGTTTATAATCGTCTCCACACTTTCCTTATTCTTGGCCGTCGTTTGCTCTCTCCTTCGCGGCCGGTTGTTCCTTCAAATTCTTCCAACAGGTTCCTAATCCATTCTCTCTCTACAGATCTCATTTTCACTATTTATGATTAATTTATTGTAAAACTTTGTTGATTCGGGGAAATTGCAGTGCCAAATCGGAGATATGGAATATCAAGAGAATTGTGGAATGGAGACCTTGCAATTGGTGGCTTCAGTCCCACTTGACTCGTTAGTATTTTATCTATTTGTTTATTGTTTGGCTTTTATTATTCTTGCATTATTAGCTTTATTGCCCGATTTGATACAGTTAGCTTCCAGGGAGGAAGAAGTGCAGTAAATTTTAGTATCTGGGATCTGGGTTTTTTAAGTTTTTTTTTTAGTTCTTCGATTTATTTGATGTAGATATGGTATGATTATATGAAAAAGGGGTTTAGTTTGGGAAGTGTTGAAGTTTTAAAAGAGTGAGAAGTGGGATTTGGATTAGGTTAAACTTCTGTTTAAATCTCATTATCATGAGTCCATTTTTTCTTAATTGGCAATAATTGCAGACATTTTCATTTTCCCCCCTTTTTGTTTTTATTGAAATCGTGCAGCTTTACCATCCAAGAGTAATGGGTATATCCGTGTTGATTGCTATGGTGGCCTCAATCAGATGAGAAGAGATGTGAGTGCAAAGCTGTTGTAGTTCTTGTATGCTATTTTATAAAATAAAATTAATTTGGTCTAAGCATCAGATATTTTTCTTGGTGAGGGCAGTTCTGCGATGGTGTTGGTATTGCACGTTTACTGAATGCTACTTTGGTTCTGCCGAAGTTTGAAGTGGCTGCATATTGGAATGAGTCAAGGTAATCTATGCCTCTTCGAGTTCTAATGGGTATTTTCTACTTGTGATAAATCGTATGTTCTTTTTGGAGTTGCCGATGTTGATCATACATCATAAAAAGGAAACGAATTTTGACAGAACCTGAGATTCTGAATTTCTAAGCAGTTTAAAAAATGTCAAGGCAGTAGAGACATAGGTAATATTATTCTTTATAGTGCTTGTATTGAATACCCAGTAATACAATTCTACTTTCTAAAATTATAATAATTGTGGATCTTCTTATTGAAGTTGAGATTACACTGAAAAAAATAAATGAGTGCAAAATGAAAACCAACACAACATTTGAGTAACTGTTATGGTAACCATGGGGGTTACTGTTACTGGCCATGACTTCCTATCCTATGAGTGCTAAAGTTGGTCCTATCCCGCGTTGCTATCATCCATGGTTTTCCTTTCTCAAATTTATGTTTTTAAGGTTTATAAATGCTAGAACCATTCTCCTTCGGGAGTATGCAGATAGTTGCCAAGAGATGATGTACTTTTTAGTATCTCACATGTTGCTTGACTTTGAATTCCTGAAGTTCTGAACTATTAAACTGGAGAAGAATCCAGTTTGAGCTTTGTTGTTTCGTCTCAAAGACCCCTACACTTCCCTACCTATGTTAGTTTGAACATTAGGATACATCCATCTGCTTTCTTTTTCCTGTGTAAATATTTGGATTATGAACAATTGTCACCAGAAATTTATTAGTAATGATTTCACAGTTATTCCAATCATGCTTAGTGAATGTTAACAGGTTCTTTTGTTTATTATTACACACAATTTAATTATTATCTGATGAATGTAACTAAAATGTTTCCTATGGTACAATGCCTAACGGTATCCTAGTATGTTTATGTGCCATATATACATAGATAAAATCTTTACAATTCATTCCTTTCATCTCCAGCGGCTTTGCAGATGTATTCGATGTTGATTACTTCATAAAGAAGATGAATGGTTTTGTCAAAGTTGTTAAGGAATTGCCACCTGAGATATCATTAAAAGAACCCTATCGAGTAGATTGTAGTAAACGGAAAGGTCAATTTGATTACATTGAAAGTGTTCTTCCGTCCCTGCTGAAATATCATTACATCTCAATCACACCAGCAATGAGCCAAAGAAGGGACCGGTATTACTTTTCTGTTTCTGAATTTCTCACACAATAGAACTATGACGTTGATGAAGAGTATATTTACGTTCCTGTTATGACATTTTGTAGGTACCCAAAGTATGCAAAAGCTGCGCTTTGTCAAGCCTGTTACAGTGCATTAAGGCTGACTGAATCGTTGGAGAAGAAAGCCAACGAGCTTCTGGAAGCCATACCGAAACCTTTCCTTTCCCTCCACCTTCGATTTGAACCAGACATGGTATCTTATAGCCAATGTCAGTACTCAGGCCTTTCATCTACCTCGATGAAAGCCATTCAAGCTGCACGCGGAGATGATAGAAAGCCATGGACCGGAGAAGCAGCTCAGATTTGGAGGAATAGGGGAAAATGTCCGCTCACACCGAATGAGACTGCCTTTATACTTCAAGCATTATCGATACCCACAAGCACAAACATCTATCTTGCAGCTGGAGATGGACTAATGGAGATTGAAGGCTTAACATCTATTTATACCAATGTAGTTGCCAAATCTGCTATTCTTAGCAGTGAGGATTTCGGAACCATGCATGGGAACACAAAAGCTGCCTTAGATTATCATCTGTCAATAAACAGCGATTCTTACATGGCTACATACTTTGGAAACATGGATAAGATGGTGGCGGCGATGCGAGCTTTCAAAGGACTGTACAAAACACTTTTCTTAAGTAGAAGAGCTTTTGCCAATTTGACTTCTCAAGGGTTGGAAGGGAAGCCATTGATGGAAGCGTTATGGAAGGTTCACAAAGATGATTTCATCATGGGACGAGGGTCTGCTTTATCTGACTGCTTTTGTGAGTTCAAATTATAGTTTCATTTTTTTCTCTTAGATTTTTTTGACAATTCATTGTTATTATTGTATCTTTAGGTATTCTTTTTGTATGAAATCTTATGGGATAGCTTTTAAGAAGAGCAGATACTCTAATACATCTACTTTTAACTTTGATTTTGTGCAATGATACACATGAAATTTTAATGTTGATTTAACTTTGATAGTTAAAAGTTTTCTCTCCTAGTTTTCTCGCACTAGTAAATAGTTCATCCTTTTTTCTTTTTTTTCTTTGTCTTTTGGCATGTTTTTCAGTCGTTTGATCGTTGTTTTCACTTATCTTTTTCTAAGAGTTGATTTAACATTGACATAATTGATCAAGATGACGTTTATATATTATTATGTTGATTTTCTCTTATCTGGACTATCAAATTGGATTTGGATACCCATATGCATTCGTGGATAGCTTTTCACATCGTTCGAGTATGATTTGAAGTTTGTCGGTGGTCTTTTTGTAGTTTGATCTTCTTTTCTAATTCGTTTGTCGTTGCGATCAGATCTGTTTGTATCTATCTTTGTTCGAGTTTTTTTTTGTTAAATTTTAATCTTTCCTTGTAATGTCCTTATGTGATATTAATTTGTTAGTTTTGGTTTAATGATTATAGAAAATTGTTCTAATTATATGTTTAATTTATTATTATAATTGTAAATCTTTATTATAATTTAAATATTTTATATTTTGAATAAAATTAATGATTTTATTTTATAAAAATGGATGATTTAATTACATACATTTTATAAAATAAATACATTCACTTATTTTTATATTTAATAAATATTTGTGTATAGTATAGAAATGTAAAATGATGTTACTATGACTTCATTTTTTTAAAAATAAATTAAAATAAAATCTAGTTTTCCTTTAAAAAAAAAGTAAAGCAAAATATCATGTGCATAATTGTACAAAATGAAAGCATAATTCCACAAAATCAAATAATTGTACAAAATCGAATTATATGTATTACATTTGATGAATGTTTATATATAATTTTGATATTTATTTTTAAAATTTTCATTATTTTTTGAAATGTTTGTTTTGGATTCTTATGTTGGTTGATTAAAACACTACATTTAATAGGTAATAAGAATCGAATTTATTAAGGGACCTTGATGATAAAAGAGAATAATACTACACAATGTGCACATGTTGTCAATAACAAATAAAGATACTAAATAGATATTACCGGCTAAATTGCTCCCATGGTGTTATGAAAAAAATTATTCGCTGAAATAGGGTCTCACATAAATTATTTTATGATTCAATGTGAATGCTACAATACCCGTCGGAAGTCACCGGGAACACAATGCGTCTTCGAAAAGTCGTCGAGAAGACTGTGCGTCGTCAGCTTTGTTTAAGCTTCCCCAATGCGTCTTCAGCTTTGTTCAAGCTTCCCCAATGCGTCTTCAACTTTGTTGAATGACATAAAAACGGGGAAGACACATTGTGTTCCTGGTGTCTTCTCCAGAAGACGTATTGTGTTCCCAACAACTCTCCGGTTACTATAGCATTCACACCATCTCGAAAAATAATTTCAATAATACCCTAATTCAACCAATATTATTTTCAAGAACCCTACGACAGTAAATCAGCAAGTTATTACATTATAATATCACACAATTAAAAAATACACAATAGAAACTAATGGATAAAAAACCAGTTTATCTACATTACTCTTCAACATTATTTTTAATGATTTATAATATTATTTATTAATTTATTAATAGTGTGTCTTAAAAATAAAATCCCATAAAAACATACTTGAAAATAATTTATTTTCAAAATGAAGAATTAAAATTACATATATATTCGAAAGTAGTATAAGAGTATGTGTTTCAAATTTAATTAAGGCTTAAATATACAAAAGGTGTCCAACGTATGCATGGTTTTTTAGTTTAGTGCCTAACATTTTTTTTGTTATAGTTTGGTGTCTAACGTTTCATTCCGTAACTCAAAATGGGTCACGTCGTGACGGACCGTTAATTTTGGCAGTTAACCCATTAAAAATGCCACAAGACATATTTTTTAATATTAAAAAATAATTTTGCAAATAAAAAAATAAACGTTTTAATAGGGTGAAACCAATTACCCAGGCTCCCCCTATTTCTGTGTGTATCCCCTAAAGGGCGAAGCTCTTCGTCCTCCGATCAAGCATCTCCAACCGTCGTGCAGGTGTCCCGTCGCTGCTAATGGCCTCAACAACGACAGGCGACCCTTGCATATTCCTCTCTTAATTTTAATATGTAGCAATCCACACCAGCATCCAAAACATATTAAAAAATCAAAAAGAAAGAAAAAGAAAAAGAAAAAAAAGAGAGAAATCAAGTAAAAATGTCACATTTTTTAGGGTTTTTGAAAGGAGATGAAAGTGTTTTAGCTTTGAAACAAAATTACTGCTCCCCTCTCATTTGCATTTTAAATTCCTTGCACAACTGCAAGTATTTTTTGTGACTAGAATTGTTAGCATATATGCTAAAGAAATCGAAGATGATGGGTCGATGGATTATTCAATATGCATGTTGAATCATAGTGCAAAAAAAATGGAGGAAAAAGGAGAGTGAACAATATTCCGCCTAATCTTATCTTCTTCTTCTTCTTCTTCTTCTCCTCTTGAATAGTTGTTAAGTATGTTTTGTTGTCAAGCCAATTTTCCTCTTGCAAAGTTGAATCCTTCAGTGACTTATAACTCATATGGTCCTCGTCCAAGAGGAAACATAATCTTTACAGACGATATAAGCCTTGAGAAAACTATCAATGAAATCTTCAAGAAATCCCCTAAGAATGCTATCAATTAGAACAAAAGCATATAAAGCAACATAAATTTCAACAAAATGAAGCGAACCAATTCCAAAACTGATAAAATGAAGTGAAACCATTTCAAAAAAAAGAAAGCTCTCCTTGTGATTAAGACGCGACGACGGCCAAATCAGGCGATTGGAGTGTCGGGGTTGGGCCGCCAGTCGTTGTTGAGGTCGTTAGCGGCGACGGGGCACCTCCATGGAGGTATGAGATGCCTTATCGGAGGGCGAAGAGCTTCTCCCTTTTGGGGATACACATACTGGAAATCAGAGGGAGCGGTTTTCCCCCATTAAAGCATTTTTTCATTTTAATTTATTTTTTATTTGAAAAATTATTTTTAAATATTAAAAATATGTCACGTGGCATTTTTAATGGGTTATGGTCCATCACATCGTGATCCATTTTGAGTTACGGAATGAAACGTTAGGCACCAAACTGAAACGAAAAAAACGTTAGACACTGAATTGGAAAAACGGGCATACGTTAGGCACCTTTTGTATATTTAAGCCTTTAATTAAAAATAGATTTAAAATCAAAAGTTCAAGTCTCAAATTTAATTCAAATGTGATTAAAATAACTTAAGAATAGAATTTTACTGTTATTAATTTTAAAAAAATGTTAACAATAACTTTATTATTATTGTTTAATTTTAAAAGAAGTCTAGAGTCTTAGGATAAATCTATGGAGTTTAAGGTTTTTATTTTATTTAATGACGGTGCCTCTCCCTGTAGAGATAGTACCGTTGATGGGTTAGGTGACCATCATACTACGGCCAATGATTGCCCTACAAGTAGGATTGGGATTGAGGAAGTCAAAATAGCTCTTAGAAAGATGGGGAGGGACAAAACTGTCGGTCCAGATCAAATTCCTATCACTGTGTGGTTGGCCCTAGGAGAAGAGGGAGTTAAGTGGTTGACCAACATCTTTAATATTATTTTAGAGACTGCCAAGATGCCAGAGGAGTGGAGACAGTCTACGGTGATACCAATCTATAAGAATAAAGGAGATCCCCAATGTTGTGGTAACTACAGAGGTATTAAACTACGCATTCATACCATGAAGCTATGGGAAAGGGTGATAGAGGCTAGGTTGAGACAGTTACTAGGGTTTCAGAAAACTAATTTGGCTTTATGCCAGGCAGGTCTACTACTGAGGTGATTCATCTACTCCGACGGCTTATGGAGAAATATAGGGGAACAAATAGAGATCTCCACATGGAGTTCATTGACATTGAGAAGACGTATGATAGCGTTCCCCGCGATACAATCTGGAAGACCTTGGAAACGAGACGGATCCCAACTGCTTATATCCGGGCGATTCGTGATATGTACTGTAAATCTACTACATACATTAGGACTACAGTTGGCGACACCGAGGCATTCCCGGTGGAAATCGGACTCCACCAGGGGTCATCTCTTAGCCCTTACATCTTTGCCTTGATTATGGACGACATTTATTGTGCGAAACCAGACGGTGTTCCATGGTGTATGCTTTTCGCGGACGACATTGTCCTAGTTGCTGAAACAAAAACTGAGCTGAATAGTAGACTGGCTACCTAGAAGACTGCTTTGGAAGAAAAAGGTCTACGAATCAATATTGAAAAGACAGAGTATTTATGTTAAAACTTCAGTAGGAACCAAAACTATGAAGATGTAGAAGTATGCATAGAATGACATGTTTTCCCCTCAAAAGATTGTTTCAAGTACCTAGGGTCTATGATACATAAAGATGGGGTGTAGATGATGACGTTACACACCGTATAAAGGCGGGATGGCTAAAGTAGAGGGCTGCTACTGGAGTTTTGTGTGACAAGAAGGTGCCTCTAAAACTTAAGGGAAAATTTTATAGAATGGCAATAAGACCAGCGATGCTATATGGATCAGAATGTTGGGCAATCAAGAATGATCATGTAAGGAGGATGGAGGCCGCATAAATGAGAATGCTTCGATGGGTATGTGGTAGGACTCTGTGGGATATGACACCAAACTCTGCAATTAGGATGTCCTTGGGGTGGTGCCTGTATCCGAAAAATTGAGGGAGGCAATACTACGGTGGTTTGGGCATGTCCTTAGGCGACAACCGCCGGATACGATTAGGAGGGTAGAGTCGATTACAGTCGATGGTGCCAGAAGGAGAGGACGACCAAGGAGGAAGTGGGTAGACTGCTTGAGATCTAATTTGAAGGATTTAGTCCTTACCGAGGACATGACCTCTGATAGGAAAGTATGGAGACTTAAGACCAGGGTAGTCGAATAGTGTGGGTCACAGCCATAGGGTGTAGCATCTCTGTTTTCTTTTTAATGCCTTCGTAGTAATTTCCATGACTTCTACTTTTTATACGTTTATGTCATTGAAATTTATGAAGGCTTAGAACTAGGGTAGCGTAGTAGTGTTGTCTTAGTTTAGGTTTTAACCCATTTGATTATATTACTTCTCGTAGTTTGTTATCGCTGACTTCTGTGTATCCGATAACTCCGTAAAAATGTCATATTTGGGACTTTTTCACTTAAGTTATTGACTGTCTAAAAGCCCATTTAGGATCATATAGATGCATTTAGGAGCATATGGTTGCATGTGGTGAAATTTTGTTTGCCGCGATATTTTATTTTGTAATCAGTGTTGCATTATGGGGAATGTGTTTTTCTGGTGATGTGCAGGATTTGGGAGCAAGGAAAAGAAAAAGGGGAATGTCGTGACAAAATGAGACTGCTGAGCAAAATGCAAATGTCGAACCAGTTGGCATTTCGAGAGCGATTAAAACGAAATAAATATTTTTAGTAAAAGCCAGCTGTCACGGTATAAAAAAGTGCTTTATGCAATCAGCATTAAAAGAGGGGTCAATTACCATCTTTGTACCAACTTTCACATAAAAGGAATGAACTTTAGTAAGAGCCAGCTGTCACGGCATAAAAAGTTCTTTCTGCAATCAGCATTAAAGGAGGGGCCAATTACCATCTTTAACACAAAAACCCTAGGTTCATTCTCCCCTATAAATAGAAGATGAAGCCTGACTTTTGGAGACAGAGAGAGAGATTTTTAGACAGCCGCCAAGAGCCTAAAAATTCGGATAAAATGTTCTTCGTCAATCCCATTTGCAGTGGCATTCCTCCGTTGACAGGCTAGAGGGAGTGGCGTTCTAGGCGTCCGAGAGGAGCTAGTTCGCTAGGGGCAGTTCGTGGTGGTCGAGGAGAGCATCCAGCAGTGCACGTTAAAGGCTTTTCCTCTTTCCCTTAGTTATTTGCTTTCATATTTTGTTATTTGGGTTGTAAGGAACAAATGATACTTGCTTTGTGCTTGTTTATTTCGAACCCCACCATGAACTAAACCTATTTAGTGGGAGTTCATTTTGGATAATTAAGTTTTGCTTTAATGAATGATTGTTTTTCTATGTTATTAATTGTTTTGTTTATGGATCTTAATGCCTTAAGGTTGTAGGAGCTATGAGAGTAGTCATTCCTTAGGAGATTACTAAGTGTTCGAGAGAATATCTAAGTAGCACATCTTTAGTATTCGAGAGAAACTAGGGAGGAACCACATATGCAAGGGGTTCTAGATAGTAACTAGGCCTAATCCACCTTAGAGATAAGGCTAGGATTTCATTCGACTAAAAGAAGTTGTGCATGAGCGATAGGTTAGATGTTAATGCTGCCGCAAAAAGGTATTACCCAGACATATCCTGTTATCTGGACCAATAGGATCCCTGCAGTAGCTAACGCCAATCGATTTTGCCAAGGCATCTTCAATCTGTCGAGTCCCTTAACTAGAGATAGCATAGGGCACCCTTAGTAAACTCTGTCGGGTAGTTAAGACAGAGAAGTAAGACCATTATGAGAAGTAAACTTAAATTTTCCTAAGTGACTCCTACCACTCATTCCCATAGTAGCTTGTCGTGTGAGGAGTCTAAAGTTCTTATAAGCAAATCTAGTATTTACAGTTTATTTTGTCTTTACATTTTCAGTTGTTTATACTCAGCACAATTCAATTTGTCATAGCATATCCATCTGCTACCACCTTATCACCATTCTATTTTCGCAACATCCATCTCATTTTGCCACAACATTATCATTTGTTTATACCATTATTAACTTTACTTAGGTGACAAAGTAAAGTGCCGTGACACGTTTATTTGATTTCCCCCAATCCCTATGGAGAACGATACTCACTCATCACTTTATTACTTGTTCGATTGTGTATACTTGCACACATATCCGCACCATTTATAGTACTCATACCGAGCGGACAAGTTTTTGGCGCTGATGTCGGGGATTGGCAACTGGAAGTTAATTAGTTTTGTTATAGCATTTTTTTATACTTGTTTATATTTTATTTTTATTTTTTTAGATAGCTTTACTTTTTATTTTCTTTATCTATTTCAGGTTTTTCGTGGTGTATGACCAGAAGACATTCGAACGAGCCATTAAAACCGGTTAAACCTGAAATCGAGAGGTTTTTTTGGAGAAGAAGACGTGATCAACGTGCAAACATGTACCAGATTGGAAATCAAGGTATTGGTCAGGAGGATGATCAGAATGCCGAGGCAAATATAAATGTTGGGAATGCAGCCAGACCTCGTGCCATTCGGGATCACTTAAACCCGATCCTGGATGATTTAAATCCTAGAATAGTGGCACCATAAATTCAGGCAGCCCACTTCGAGCTCAAACCTATCATGTTCAATATGCTGAATTCCATAGGGCAATTCGGGGGCATGCCAAATGATGATGCCAGGCAACATATTCGAAACTTCTTGGAGGTGTGCGATTCCTTTCGCCAACAAGGAGTTCACGAAGATGTCTTGAAATTAAAGCTATTTCCGTATTCTCTGCGTGACTGAGCAAGGGCTTGGTTGAGTGGCGTTCCAGCGGGTTCAATGGAGTCTTGGACTGATCTGTGCAAAAAAAATTTGCTGCGGTATAATCCTTTGAACATGAACACCCAACTGAGGAACGATATTGCTTCTTTTCGTCAAGCTGATGACGAATCAATGTATGAGTGCTGGGACCGATATAAAAGCTTGCTTCGTAAGTGTTCGAATCATGGTTTTCAAGATTGGACGCAAGTGGTGATGTTCTACAATGGAGTTAATGCACCCACGAGGATGATGCTAGATGCCTCGGCAAATGGGACGTTACTTGACAAATCACCAGCAGAGGCATTTGACATTCTGGATAGGATTGCCACCAATGATTATCAGTTTCCATCCACAAGGCTTGGACTTGGGCGAAAAACACATGGAGCTTTCGAGCTAGATTCTAAGGATACGGTGTCCGCCCAACTTGCTGCTATCACCAACATATTGAAGAATTTGCAGAGGCCAAGTGAGGTGAGAGAAGCGAAGGCAGGCCATTCAGCATATTTATTATGCCACGGTAATCACAATGAGAGTGACTGCCCGACCAATCAAGAATCCATCAACTTTTTAGGCAACTTCAACCGAGGCAACAACCCCTATTCCAACACATACAACCCTGGATGGCGTCAACATCCAAACTTTTCATGGGGAAATCAAGGAACCAACACTGCTCATCAACCAGCTCGGCATCAGAATTTCAATGACTCCCAGGGTTATCAATCGAATATGCCATGGCATAATTCTAACAAGGGAGGGCCATCTTCATCAAACACCAATTCCTTAGAGACCACAATGCAAGAGATTATTGCAACAACAAAGACAATGCTGCAAGACCATGCGACCTCCATCAAAAATCAAGGAGCCCTGCTTCAGAGCCACAATTCGTCATTAAGGACGTTGGAGAGTCAGGTTGGTCAAATTGCCGCGGCATTAAAAGAACGCAGACCAGGACATCTACCAAGTGACACTGAAGTCACAACACCTCATGGCAAATAACACTGCAGTGTGCTAACTCTCCGGAGTGGTACATAAATCAATGTTGAAGATAAGTTTGGGGGAAGACCGAAGGCCGATTCACCCCCTGTGATCGTGCAAGTTGAGCAAGAATTGCTGGAAGAAGCACCAGTGGAAAGGGGGCAAACAAAAATGCCAAGGCAAATTCAATTCCCACCCCGTCAGTACAGGAAGTCAGACCCCCGCCTCCTTTCCCACAAAGACTGAAGAAGCATAACGAAGATGTTCAATTCAAAAAGTTCGTTGACATTCTGAGTCAACTTCAAATAAATGTTCCTTTTCTGGAGGCTATAGAACAAATGCCCACCTATGCTAAATTTCTCAAGGAGATTGTTACCAAGAAGAGAAAGGTTGAGCAGTACGATACAATGGCCACGGCAAAAGAATTTTGCTCTTCCTTAAGCAAGCTGCCACCAAAGAGACAAGATCCGGGCAGTTTCATCATTCCATGTTCGATAGGAGATAAATTTGTTGGGAAGGCACTATGTGACCTTGGCTCAAGTGTGAACTTGATGCCTAAGTCAATTTTCGTGAAGCTTGGGATAGGAAATGCGAGACCCACATCCGTCATCTTGCAATTAGCTGATCATTCACATGTGCGTCCTGAAGGGCGAATTGAAGATGTCATCGTGCGGGTTGACAAGTTCGTTTTTCCTGTTGATTTTCTGATTCTGGACTGTGAGGTCGATGCCATAGCACCCATCATTCTAGGGAGACCCTTCTTAGCAACCAGTCGTATTCTCATTGACTGTGAGCGGGGAGAGCTGACTATGCGAGTGGCCGATCAACATGTCACTGTGAACGTATTTCGATCTCTCAAGTACATGGATGATTCTGAAGAATGCCAGAGCATTTTTGAAGTGGATACAGTAATTACAAAAGAAGCAGATCAATTTTACCATGACAATTTTATTCAGCTAGGACCTGATGAGGGGCTATTTGAAGACTTAAAGGCCGGAGAGCCTAATGATTTTTCTTCCAAGGAGTAGCAGGCTAGCTTCCTCAAAGCTAGCCCAGGTATGCGCTTTGAACCTTTGAATTTTGAAGAGTTTGTTCTCCCCAAGCCCTCATTACAGCATGCACCTACCCTAGAACTTAAGAATTTGCCACGACATCTTAAATATGCTTATCTGGGTAGTAACGAAACTTTACTTGTGATTATTTCCTCTGCCCTTACTCCTAACCAAGAATCTAGTTTGCTAAGTGTTTTGTCACAGCATAAGCGAGCGTTAGGATGGACAATGGTAGATCTGAAGGGAATAAGTCCAATAATCTGCATGCACAAAATCCTGCTGGAAGAATGCCATGGCAAATCCATAGAGCCACAGCGAAGATTAAACCCAATCATGAAACAAGTTGTGATGAAAGAGATTCTTAAATGGCTTGACGCTGGAGTGATTTACCCCATTTCGGATAGTTCTTGGGTGAGTCCCATTCAATGTGTACCAAAGAAGGGAGGCATGACCGTGGTGACAAGCGAGGACAACGAATCGATACCTACTCGCACAGTCACCGGGTGACGAATTTGCATGGACTACCGCAAGCTTAGCAAGGCCACCAAGAATGATCACTTCCCTTTGCCGTTCATCGATCAAATACTGGATCGACTTGCTGGCAAGGCATTTTATTGTTTTTTGGACGGTTACTCGGGGTACAATCAGATTGCCATCGCACCGGAGGACCAAGAGAAGACAACATTTACATGTCCCTTTGGCACTTATGCTTTTCGGAGAATACCTTTTGGACTCTGTAATGCCCCAACAACTTTTCAGCGCTGCATGCAAGCCATATTTTCAGACATGGTTGAGGACTTTTTGGAAATTTTTATGGATGATTTTTCTATTTCTGGAGATGACTTTCAAAAATGCCTCGACAATTTGGCAAAGGTACTAAAGCGATGCGAGGAGGTCGATCTCGTGCTAAACTGGGAAAATGCCACTTCATGGTGACCGAGGGCATTGTTCTTGGCCATAAAATTTCCGCAAAGGGAATTGAGTTAGACAAAGCAAAGATCGAGATGATCGAGAAGCTACCCCCACCAACTTATGTCAAGGGCATTCGGAGTTTCCTTGGACATGCTGGATTTTATCGAAGATTTATCAAGGACTTCTCCGCAATATCCAAGCCCTTGTGTACCTTACTGTAACAGAACCAGCCATTCATGTTCGATCAGAAATGTCATGGCGCATTCAAAGAGCTGAAGCAAAGACTTATCTCTGCACCGATCGTTGTTCCCTCAGATTGGACGGCACCGTTCAAATTGATGTGCGACGCAAGTGATTTTACCGTAGGAGCTATGCTTGGGCAACATAGAGGGTCCATCTAGATTTCAACCGTACCAGCACCCCCTCAGCTCGTAGAGCCACTAGAGGATGCACAATTAGAAATGCCGCAGCAAATTCATCTGCATCTGAACATTCCAGCCCCACACAATTTTGAAAGCACACAAGTTGCATGACCGCCGCACCACCACAAGCGTAAAGTCAAGGTACCTTGCATTTCATTGCATTTCATAGCATGTAGTCTAGTTTTACCTTAGTTTTTAGTAAGCATTAAGGATAATGCTTCTCTCAAGTTTGGGGGAGGTCGGGTTCTCGAATCATTACATTATAGTATTAGTATAATGAATATACCATGACATTAGTAAGTGTTAGAATTAGTTTTCTGGAATAAATTAATGATGCCCGATGATGATAAACTCTTGATGGCTAGGATAGAATGTACATGACTGTTGAGGATGATAGAACCAACTCTAGGATTTGCTTCTTTGAACCCTTTGAATACACGATTGTATGTTTTCCATGCTTGAGAAACTTAGAAATTTTTTTTATAAGAGAATTCTTGAATGTCGTGGCATACAACTTTGAATGATGAAAACCCACTATGTTAAAAAAAAGAATGAAGTTGTGAATAAATGCTTCGGCATATCTGTAGAAGGACACTCCGCTATGCCATGACATTGCCTGGAAACTACAAATAAATGAATGACAGTAATGGCGTAAGAGTGAATGAAAGTAGTCACAGGATGACTCTACCTGACTAGCTTGGGGGTGGAAGGTATGCTCCCTTTCACCTAGAGTATGAGATGGTAGGTATGATGGGATGACTCCCTTCGTAGCAGAATAAAAAAAATCTACCTGACTAGTTTGGGGATGGAAGGTATGCTCCTTTTCATCTAGAGTGTGGGATGGTAGGTGTGATAGTCTGACTCCATTTGTAAAAAAAACAATGTGGGAGTAAAAATTCTAAATGTCGTGGCAAAACAAGAAAGCTTGCTTAGAAAATTTTTAGGTTTGTTAAGCATGGACTTGATACAAACACGCACACACCCACACAAAGAATCTTGCCCTAGGGGACAGTACTTGATTTCTCAAACTAGTCTAGCATGTTGAAGCCAAATTTTCTGAGGGCTGAAATTTTATCCCATATAACTATTCTGCTTCTGAACTTGCCATGGTATTTTTATTTTGTATAATATTATCCATTGCTTGAGGACAAGCAATAACTTAAGTTTGGGGGTGTGATAACTCCGTAAAAAGGTCATATTTGGGACCTTTTCACTTAAGTTATTGACTGTCTAAAAGCCCATTTAGGATCATATAGATGCATTTAGGAGCATATGGTTGCATGTGGTGAAATTTTGTTTACCGAGATATTTTATTTTATAATCAGTGCTGCATTATGGGGAAGGTGTTTTTCTGGTTATGTGCAGGATTTGGGAGCAAGGAAAAGCAAAAGGGGAATGTCGTGACAAAAGGAGACTGATGAGCAAAATGCAAATGCCGAACCAGTTGGCATTTCAAGAGCGATTAAAATGAAAGAAATATATTTTTAGTAAAAGCCAGCTGTCACGTCATAAAAAAGTGCTTTATACAATCAGCATTAAAGGAGGGGTCAATTACCATCTTTGTACCAACTTTCATATAAAAGGAATGAACTTTAGTAAGAGCCAGCTGTCATGGCATAAAAAAGTGCTTTCTGCAATCAGCATTAAAAGAGGGGCCAATTACCATCTTTAACACAAAAACCTTAGGTTCATTCTCCCCTATAAATAGAAGATGAAGACTGACTTTTGGAGACAGAGAGAGAGAGATTTTTAGACAGCCGCCAAGAGCTTAAAAATTCGGAGAAAAAGTTCTTCGTCAATCCCATTTGCCGTGGCATTCCTCCGTTGACAGGCTAGAGAGAGTGGCGTTCTAGGCGTCCGAGAGGAGCTAGTTCGCTAGGGGCAATTCGTGGTGGTCGAGGAGAGCATCCAGCGGTGCACGTTGAAGGCTTTTCCTCCTTCCCTTAGTTATTTGCTTTTATATTTTGTTATTTGGGTTGTAAGGAGCGAATGATACTTGCTTTGTGCTTGTTTATTTCGAACCCCACCATGAACTAAACCTATTTGGTGGGAGTTCATTTTGGATATTTAAGTTTTGCTTTAATGAATGATTGTTTTTCTATGTTATTAATTGTTTTATTTATGGATCTTAATGCCTTAAGGTTGTAGGAGCTATGAGAGTAGTCATTCCTTAGGAGATTACTAAGTGTTCGAGAGAATATCTAAGTAGCACATCCTTAGTATTCGAGAGAAACTAGGGAGGAACCACATAAGCAAGGGGTTCTAGATAGTAACTAGGCCTAATCCACCTTAGAGATAAGGCTAGGATTTCATTCGACTAAAAGGAGTTGTGCATGAGTGATAGGTTAGATGTTAATGCTATCGCAAAAAGGTATTGCCCAGACATATCCTGTTATCTTGACCAATAGGATCCCTGCAGTAGCTAACGCCAATCGGTTTTGCCAAGGCATCTTCAATCTATCGAGTCCCTTAACTAGAGATAACATAGGGCACCCTCAGTAAACTCTGTCGGGCAGTTAAGACAGAGAAGTAAGACCATTATGAGAAGTAAACTTAAATTTTCCTAAGTGACTCCTATCACTCATTCCCATAGTAGCTTGTCGTGTGAGGAGTCTAAAGTTCTTATAAGCAAATCCAGTATTTACAGTTTATTTTGTCTTTACATTTTCAGTTGTTTATACTCAGCACAATTCAATTTTCCATAACATATCCATCTGCTACCACCTTATCACCATTCTATTTTCGCAACATCCATCTCATTTTGCCACAACATTATCATTTGTTTATACCATTATTAACTTTACTTAGGTGACAAAGTAAAGTGCCGTGACAAGTTTATTTGATTTCCCCAAATCCCTGTGGAGAACAATACTTACTCATTACTTTATTACTTGTTCGATTGTGTATACTTGCACACATATCCGCACCATTTATAGTACTCATATCGAGCGGACAATATCCTTCTCTTCATGTTTCCTCCTTTTAAATTTAGTCGGGTCTTACGTTTCTGTCTATATGCAGAGTTTTTTACGCAGGGATTTATTTGCAGGGATTACTTCTCATTCAGAAGCGCATATGAAGACTGTTCAACTATGTATTTATTTATTTATACATGCATTCTATTTTATCTTTATTTTTAATTTTCTGACTGCCGAAGGTCTTCCACGGAAGCTGCTCTCAACCTGGCGTTAGGGGCAACCTACTACCCTACCTCCCCCTTACCCCATTGCATATGGGAATAGGGTTTTGTTGTTGTTGTATAGCTGACTCGTATTGAGGAGATAAAAAAGAGATAACTAAAAATTTTGAGATCCAACTATTGTTAGTGATGGTGGCTGGTAGAGATTATTGATGATGTGGACATTAGTCGATAACTTGAGGCTTTGATTGTATTCGGATATTAAATTAATATTTTATCTAAAATTTAATGATCAAATTGATATTGTATATACATTTTATAACTTAAATTATTATTTTACCAAAGTTTAAGAATAAATTTTAAAATTATTTTTTAATACATCACGTCATCAAACTATATATTTAATATCTAGTAATTAAAATATTATAAATCAAATAAAATTATGAAATAAATTATTTTATTATCACCTCAAACTATTAAAAAAAGAATATAAATAACTAAAACTTTTTTAAAATCAATAATAAAAAAATAACTCATTAAACGACCTCATTAGTAAAAGAATATTAATATATCTTAGATTCGAGTAATTACATATATAAGATACATGTACATTGTTAATATATTAAGAAAAATTTAAATAAATATTATCTTATATTTACTACATACTATTAAAAAAAATAAGGTTTAATACAAATATAAGTGCCTAAATTATACCTCAAAATTACTTTCGGTGCCTAAAGATTTTTTCGTTAAAAATAAGTACCTAACATTTTCTCCGTTATACTTTTAAGTATTTACCGTTATGTTTTTTGTTAAAATAAAAATATTATTTAAAAAAAAGATTTTTTTTTTAAAAATCAACCCCTTTAGATCATCCCTTCTCCCTGCCATCTCATACCTTTGACAATGAAGGGTTATCACCAGTTGGGTTTTATTTAGGGCAAGATGAGGAACTCAATAGTGGTGGTCGTGTAACGCATCGACAGCTGGAGTTGTCAAAATCGTCAAAAAGCAACAATGAAAAACCTAAAAATCCGATGATCCTTTGCGACAGTTTTCAAGACGATCGATGCATATTCACAGTAGGTGGTGGATTAGATTTTGGTCGCGACGACGAGATGATTTTGATAGTGTTAACGGTGAAAACCACAAACCGACGGTGGCCGATTGGCGGTGGAAGAAATACATTTCAATTTTTTTTATAAAAATTATAATATTGAGTGTTTTTTTAAATGAAAATTTTAAAATTTTATATGCGTGACTTGTGTAAGATAACGACCAAATTTAATGACAGTTACGATCCAGACACCTAAAAATATAACGTTGAAAAAGTTAGACACTTACTTTTAACGAAAAATTCTTTAGGTACCATAAGTCAATTCAAGATATAATTTAGATAATTATTTTTATATTAAACCAAAAAGTAAAATAAATAAAATAAAAGTCACCTGATAGTTTATCTTAGGAAAAAAAATAATGGCTGGTGGTCGTAAATGGACTTTTTAATGCGCAATAAGAAATCAAAGGTCTAGATTTTCTGGTTACAAACAAATAAATTAGAACTGATTGTAGTGTATTTCTCTTTGTTGTTTCTCCTCCAACATCGCACCTCCACCCCAAACAAAAAACCTTATACGGAGAAAAATGGTGAAAATCTTCTAAAGATCTTGAGTCTTTTTGAAGAAAAGAAAACCGTAACCCCCCAGACCGATGCAGGTAGCCCGATCCGATCTAGGGTGTCACATTTGGGCCACCGGAGCGACCCACTGTAAAAATAGTGGAAAATTTAAAACTTTTAATGAAACGTGTAACTTATAAAATCATTTGTCACTATTTAAAAATAAAACAGATTTTCACGACTCATATATAAAACAAAATACAATTACATGCCCCCTAATCACATGTACCGTTCTCTGCAACAACGCCGGACGAACTCCCTTACTGAAGTCGATAGATGCACTGGTACAATTCTTTTAACCTGAAAAGGTGAGTCATAGAGTGAGCTTTGGAAAGCTCAGTAATACAGAACTACCAGATGATGCTGAAGAACGTGCAGATACAAATAAACATATTTTTCCTTATCGATTCAGACATTTACATATCTTTATACTGAGCAGAGATTCTACGGATATTTCAGGTAGTAACAAATAGTATTCATTCCAGATGGAAATATTTCGGATATCTAGGTTCAGGAGATCAGAATAGGTTTTCTAGTGTGTTCCCATAAAACCAGTAAAAAGATACAGATCTTTTAAAACATATATATATACCCCCATCCAACAAGTCCAAATTGTGTAGGTTCCCCAGAACCATACACCCACCATCAAGTCTAGTTGACCCTGAGCACACAGCCGAGGAACCGGTAAATAAGGCCCTGAGCACACAGCCGAGGAGCCTCCAGGTATACTTCCTCCAACAATACCCCCAAGTAAAATATGTTCGTCCGTAAACGGATATATCAAAAATCAAAACATAAATCAGGTCAAGTATCATATCAAAATCCAGGTCAAGTATCAGATCAGAATCCAAGTCAATTATCAGATCAGAATCTATGTCAGATATCAGATCAGAATCCATGTCAAGTATCAGATCAGAATTCAAAATCGAAAATCAGATAAAATATTCATGTGAGTAGGGAACACACCAGAATTTACAGATAGTATTCAAAGATATTGGATAATTTTAACAAGTAGAGGAATACGGATCTTCAGTATACCGATAGAATATCGGAATTCAGAATCACTATTGGAAGAGTTCAATGACTGACAGAATCATCAGTTATTCAGAATGTGACTTGAGCTGATAAGGAAGAAATGAAGGTTCAGGACATTTATATTCTATGTCGATTGATCGGATTATCAGACAACTCTTACATGAATAGTTCCCAGAACTAATGCCTGTCGATTGGTCAATTCATTGTTCTTCTAGGGTATTTACTCTTTAATACCACAATTCTTGTCCATAGACCATTTTCGGATCGTTGAATAGATCTTCCAATGTCTTTATTTCATTTCCACACTTCCACAATATCATGAAATGCTGACGTACTTGATTAATTTGTTCATAACCCATTGTAATTGTACACTATGTAAACTCATCAGAGTTTCCAGACTTATCCAAATCACTTACTAAATCCTCAGTCATTGAGGTTACCTATTTCATTTAGCAGTCATCTCCATTCCAGTTACTTCAGGATTTTCCAGAGTAATTCAAACGTTCCTGAATTTCAGATACATGTTGTACTTCCATTCCATTCAATTTGGTCTTCGTGGTTGATTGTCGAACAAACGTCCAATTCTTAGTACTGAATACAATCTAGAGCTGGGCTGAGCTGAATACTTCCAAAATTTATCATCGAGCCAAACTTGAGAAGACGAACACATGTTCCAGTAATATCTATGCCATTCAGGTATTGACATAGTTTTAGGGTTGATCTACTCACTTAAATTGTTTTCCATTAGCTTTAAAGGTAGTCCAATACCTATGCTTACTTGGATTCCTTAATTAATCCAAGACATTTACTTAGTTTAGACCATAAGGTTATTTTGTAATTTTTGGTATTCAGTTTTATTCCATTCATTTCAGAGCTCGAGGATATCCAATCATTTCTGAGCTTGGTGATATTCTTGGGTCATTTCCATTATAGGGGTATTTTGGTCATTTTACAGATCTACGGTATTTCAATCTTTTCCTTCCATCCGATCTTATTATTTAATTCAATCTTATCATTTACTTCAATCATTTCGAACAATTCTGACAGCAGAATACCCCCGATAAATTACTTTTCAAGTATTTACTCATTATTCGAATATTTTCAAGTCAAGTGTCTTCTCAGACTTTACAAACGGAATATCAGAAATTTTCCTGCACTAAGTCGGGATCTTAACAATTAAATCCGTACTTAATCGAGTTAAGTACGAATCCTCTAAGTATTTTCTCATTCAGAGTCATCTCAGACTATTCTACCTCTTAAGGGCATTTCCGTAATTTCTTAACCAGATAAGTTCGATATTAGCTCTTAACGAAATAATATACTTCAGAGATCCTATGATTAATTGCTTTCTTGAACACTCTCTGATCTTGAAATAATTCCCTTAACACACTTCTAGTATCTTGCATAAACCCTCTTGGGGTTAAAAACCTGTTATCCATAATTTCTAAGTACAACTATCATTTCTTATGCACATCAATATATTTATCGTATCAATATGTCTTTTCAGATTTATTAATCCACTTCTAGGGACAATTCTTATCATTTTCCAATATAAGGGTAATTTTGTATTTTTTTACCATACCGAGTATTCCATAATTTCCCATCTTTGATGATAAAATATAATTTATAAATCCATGTCTGATTTCTTTATCACTATTCACAAACTTGTAATTTAATCCTAACAATCTTTCAATCTCTTATATTAGTCATTCGATCCGTATTCAGTTACTCAGATACATATCAACATAAATTATATCAGAAACAGAGCTTAATTACGATAAACTGATCGAATCGGGTGATAAATCAGTGAAAGACGGCTTACCGGGTTCGAATTTGGCGAAACGGGCTTCGGATTCGGATTCAGGACGTAGAAAGCATAAAATATGACTTTTCAGAAATTTGGAATTTTCGGTCAAAATCAAGGTCAACGGGTTTGACCGACAATTTTGAGGCCTTCGGGTTCGAATTTCGAAAAACGGACAGCGGAATCGGATTTGGATGTCAGGATAGGTATACTCGGTCGAAGTTAAAGGTCGTTTAATGCCCAGTCAAAGCCAGTCAAAGATTTGGTCAACAGTGGTCAACGCCGGTCAACTGTCAACGGGTCGGGTCAACGGGTTGGGTCAACAGGTTAGGTCGGGTCAACGGGTCGGGTTATGACCGGTCAAAACAGTTCCAAAACTGGTCAAACCGGTCACTTTTTCCTTCCCCACGCGCAGTGGCGGCGCGTGGGGGCGCGTGAACAGTGCTAAAATCCTGGAAAAATTTCTAAAAATTATTTTGAGCGATTTCGAGATACTTACAAAGCTCGGTTTACAATTTTGAACGGCGGAGAGCTCGATTTCAACAAATCGGAAACTTTGACCGCTTCACCTCCTCACGCGCCGCCGTCGACGGAGACCAAGGATGACACCGGCAAACTCGGAACGATGCAACGAACATGATGGTGCGGGAGGTGTCGTAAACGGATGACCCGATCGTCGTGAATCGATGAAAACCAACTAAAATCGAGTTATTACCGACGATACTTCCGACTGAAATTCATGACGAACGGCGACGATTCACGACGAAAGGTTTTTAGGGGTTTTGTTCCTCGCTCGACAACGAACACGATGGTGGTTTCGGCTCGTCGATCGGATGTCGGACGGTGAGTAAATCGGAGTTGAAAGAAGGGTTGATGAAGGGGAAAATCTGGAAAATTTTCCAGAAAACATACGAGAATGGGGGATTTATAATTCAACTCATAATAAAAATGGCTAAACCATGAGTTTAGTCACTGAACTTCTTGCACTTCTTAAAACGGTCTGTCAACTTTAAAATCTTACAATTTAACCTACTGTTTCTTTCAAAATACCAAATTAAATCCATCACTTTATAATTTCTTAATTTTAGCCCCTAATTTGAGGTGTTACAAAAACTATTGATAAAGAGAATGTCTTTAACATGTGTGAAAATGTCTGAGGATGTTTGTCTTTCCAGTTTTTCTTTATATCTTATACCCATGTCTCAAAATCCAATCCTTTTCTTTTCCAACTTTGAATTATGCTTTTTTTCTTCTTTGCAATGTAATTTATATACAGTGTCAAATTTTATCAAATTCTTTCGAATTTTATTTATATGCTTTGGTCATTGTTGAATTGAAGTGTTAGTCTCTGATTTTTCCGTTTGAATTTTTGTGATTGCAGCAAGTATTAGTTTACATCTTAAATTTTCTGTTTGTTTAAGGGACTGTGAGTTTTTCAAGTTCTTCTTCAGTTTGGCTACTGCAGATAAATGCACCTTGTTCTTTCTATTTTAGTTTATTCAAAAAGTTTGCTCTCTTTCCCCCATTTTGATGTGGAAAATCCACTTATTGCATTAATTTTATACAATAGAAGATGTAGGTTTTACTATGTATTACTCAAAAGTAATTGGTTCAGTTTGTCTTTGTGGATTGTTGCGATAGAGAACATATTCGATTAAAAATATGGTATTTTTAAACCTCGGTTCATGCTAAAATGAGTATGGTGTAATTTCATCTTGCAGTTTTGTCATTCTGTTTTTTGGTTTATATGACATGACTTGGTTTATGTTGTTTTGTCCACCTCTTGCAAATTATAGCACTCAAAAGATGGAAATGTCACTGCATTGATATGGGGAGCATCACCACAATCACGTTCTGATCGACGGAAGGACCGAGTCGAGACAAATCCTGAACAGTTGGCAGCTGCCTCAGCTCAAGCCGGTATATCCTTAAATCTTTGTTCATTTTTTTCTTTGTTAATAAATTGTTGTTTGATTTTCTGTTCATTGCAGTATAAAAATAATATTTTTCTAGTCAATAGCCTTGGCCTTTCCTATGATTACTTGGTGATAATTTAGATCTCCTAAATTATAATAGGCGCCTAAAAGAAAATAACTTATTGTGTTCATGTCTTGGTTATTCAATTTCCGGGCACACTTTCTATTAACTCTTGGATGAGTTTTATATTTAATCAAACAAATGCAAATTATGATTTTCTAGTTCAAAAAATTGTCAACCTCGCAAGTACTGTACCACATCCTTAGAATTTAAACCTGTTGCATTGTGTAGCCGATATGAGAGCGCTTGCTTATTGGTGAAACTTGATTGTTAAGAAGAGTATTCTTAATTGTGTAGGCATAGGCAGATTTTTTATCGGTCATGATAGCTTTTGCATTTATGATTGGTTGCTGGAATTCTGCAGATGTGCAGACTCAGGCCATGTATCAACTTTTAATTCTGGATTTATTGGGCATATATTTTCATGTTTTAGTGAAGATACAAACAAGGTTAGTGCTTCATGCAAACTAAATTCAAACCAATCTTATAGAAGTTCTTTTTATTAAATCTTGAAAGGTCAATAAATAGAATTGCGATAATTTCAGGTTGGAAGAATTCAAGTCATTGCTTTTCAGTCATCGGATGGGAAACAGAACCATGTTTCAGGACCAATTTCTTTTTCACCAGTGAATAGAAGCTCAGTTATTGATCTCGAGTTATCTTTAAGTTGTGGAACTCCATTGATGACATCTGGATCTGCAGAAGTAGACAGTCACATGCAAGACTCTAGTGATTCCAGGTCCATTCAAGGATTTAACAAGGTGCAATTTATGATTGTTGAAGTTAAAATGTCATTATGATGTGGTTTAGAGGGGGAAAAGAGCAGTAATCAAGAGAAATAAGGCTGAAAAACAAGTTCTACAGAAGTTGGAATTCTAGATTACCCTAATGATAACTTAGGATCCTAAACCTAGATTTAAACCTGAATAGAAAACTAATAATCCTATCCGTCTATCTATATGCCTAATAATTATTAATTAAGACTAAAATAATAACATAACTGTCAAGCTCCTGTGCCATTCTCCCTGGCTTGGAAAATTTGACTCCAACAATAAAACTTTGGCACTTCAGCCATAATCTATAACATACACAATATCATCTATGTTGGTGCTACATTCTGCAATATTTGTCGCCAAAACAATTTTTCTCTTGTTAAGTGGAGGATGGTAAGATATTTCTCATTGATTAATTGTTAGCATAGAACCATGTAGAGAAAGAATCAGAAACTTGCTAAGATTCCCAAGAAAGCTAATCGCTTTAATCTTGACAAGGAACTTAGAAGTATCATCCCAATCTGTGAGGAAAACAAGACCAGCTCCATCAGCTTCATAGCAGCATGTATGTTTAATTTCGGCCTCCAGCATATTAAAATCAATTTGTTAGCCTAACCATGCTTCAAGAAAATATCTTGTAGATGCATCGTGCTTCTTAAGTTCAGAATCAATGTCAATTTACACAAAAAGTGGAGCCAAATTATCTTCTTTGAATCCGGCTTCGTCCACCTTTGTGGATTGCCTTTAAAATTTTCAAACTCTGATTTAATACTCTAATGAATTGTCTGCAACTCATCCCCCAAAGATAACTTTGCCACGTTCATGAATTTCAACCACTAGTCATTCCTCTAGAACTTGATTTTTAGCACTAGCTTTTGGAAACTCGGCTTTCATGTTGACAATTTCTCTTAAAGATTGCATCACCGTCACATTGTAGCTTGCCTTCCAAGTTTTCCTGCTTTTTCTCGAGTTCAACACTTAATTTTCTCTTGTGATAATTTGTTTCGCTTGTAGGAATTAAATCAGCTTTTTTTGTCCAAGATCATCACCTGACGTTGTGCCCCTTGGGATATCGAAGGGATTTAGGCTCTCCTTCGATTGTCCTCTTCTTTTGAGGATGTGGCTTTCATTCTAAGAAATACAAAAGACTTTTACCAATTGGATACACGTCAACTTCTTCACTTTCTTCGGGACGCTCATCATAAATAGGATCTAATAGATCATACTCTTGCTCTTCTTTATGCATCTTGCCAAGAAAATCATTGTGTCTGTTATGTGGGTTGGTTTAAGAAATGGTTTCCCACCTTTTCTTCTCTTGCAATGTGGCATGGGGGTTATGTGCTAGCTTTTTGCATCGTTGGGAGGTTTCCTTTGCAATTTCGGAGTGTCCAATAGTTTTTTTTCCTGTTTGGGCAGATCTTGTACCCAAATCAAGTGTTTGGGGGTACATCCCAGGAGCAGTTTTGTGGTCGATTTGGAAAATGAGAAATGATATTGTTTTTATCAACGGAAAATTGGATTGTGTTATACTATCTTTTCTATCGAGGTACAGAGTGACAGCTTGGATTTCTTCGAAGTTTCCAAATCTGACGGTCTCCTTTGATAGCCTTGTGGGGGACCTTGCATTAGCTGATCGTGCGATGTGCTCTGTTAAGAGGAATTTAAAGGTATCTACTTGGTCTCCTCCTCCGTCAGGATTTGTTAAAGTGAATGTTGATGGCGCTATGGATAAGTGGTGGTCGAAGGGTGGCATTGGAGGGATGATTAGAGATGAGAAAGGAGTGATGTTGGGTTCGTTCTCTGAAGGTATTGGATCCGGACCACCCGTTATGGCAGAGTTGATGGCGGTAAAAAGAGGCTTAAATCTGTTTTTGGATTTGGGGATGTCGGCAAACCGAAGGCTTATTTTGGAATGTGATAGTGCCGTGGCAGTCGATTGGATAAAAATTCCATTAAGTTCCACCCCAATTTTCCTATCCTTAGTCAAAGATATTGCAGAGATTGTGGTAGATAAAAGTGTCATTGTGCGTCATGTGGTGAGAGCAGTTAATTGGGAAGCGGATAAATTCGCTAAACTAGGGATTGGTTAAGTGGAGGGGATTTATTTTTGTTGCTGTCATGCTTCTAGGGAATTTTTGAAAGCTTTGATTTATGTTTAAGTTTGTTCCTGGCTGAGTCTTTTTAGGAGGTTGTTTTCTGTAGGGTAATTCATATGCTTAATTGTAGTGCATCTTAGCGCAGTGTTGCACCCAGCCAAGGATCTTGGCGGTATTGTAATCTTATTGTACTTGGTTCTTATGCAATAAAATTTCTAAGGCACTCTTTTCCTCCTTCCAATGCTCGTTAACTCCTTGTTGCTTGACGGATATGAAGGGGTTTTTAATGAGGCATTCCTTATTATCAAAAAAAAATTATTAACTTCAGTAATAGTTCCACCATTGTTTAATTCAAGGGCATGCACCAATTGCTCCTCCAATCCACTTTGTACGTGCGTCCAAAATCATGGAATGAGTTTTCTTCCTTGCCAAAGTAAGATTCTTCAATAAGACTACCTTTCAGTACGTCAAACTGGTAGTGTGCACCTTTTAGAATCTTCATCAGGGGTCCCACTTTTTTCTGTCGCATCCAAGCATAAACTTCACACAACAATTCTTCAGTCTGACATTGTACATCAGCCATATATGTTTCTTGACACTGATTTCCTCTTTCTCTTCCTCGACCACTAATACGTCCAATCATGTCTTTATGGAAAACCCTGGGATCTAATTAGGCTATGATACCTAATTTGATGTGATTTAAGAAGAAAAATAGCAGCAATCAAAAGAATTATGGTTGAACTAAATGATTAGGAAAGAAAATAACATACTGTAGAAAACATAGTAAGTTTCTGTTATTTTTTTCATGTCTATATTCAGTAAAACATATTACATATTTATATACAAATTATGTCTCTAAACTAGGAAACTCTAAGTTAGAAAACTAATCCTAGGAGATGTAATATCTTGAAATAAGGGATTGAAAAACAGAAAATAATTACATAATCTCTTAACTTAAGGGATTGACAGCTCATTTTTATAATTCATACACTCCCCGTCAAACTGGTGTATATATGTTGTATATACCCAGTTTGAATGACAGCTCATCAAAAGTTACTCGTGGAAGGGCTTTGGTGAAGATATCTGTCAGCTGTTTCTTCGTCAGAATGTACTGCAGTTTTGTAACTCCATTGTTGACCTTCTCGTAAATAAAATGTATGTCTATCTCAATGTGTTTCGTTCTATCATGCTGCACTGAGTTTTTTGCTATACTCATAGCTGATTGACAGTCACTAAAAACCTCAAAATTCTTCTTGTAATCTAAGTTCAATTCTGTGAGCAGTCTTTTAATCCACATTCCTTCACATATTCCAAGAGACATTGCTCTAAACTCTGACTCAGCACTACTTCAAGAGACAACGACTTGTTTCTTACTTCTCCAAGTCACCAAATTACCCCAAACGTAAGTACAATAGCCACTAATTGACCTTCTATCAGTTAATTCACCTCCCCAGCTTGCATCCATATAAACCTTCACTATTCTGTCTTGATTTTTTCTAAATATAAGTCCAGCTCCTGGGGTAAACTTCAAGAACCTTAGAATTCTGTTAACAGCTTCCAAATGTTCTTCTCGAGGATTACTCATATGTTAGCTGAAAATGCTCACTGAGTATGCAATATCAGGCCTGGTCAGTGAAAGGTAGATAAACTTCCCAACTAACCTTTTGGTAGGTTTCCTTGTTTACTGGATTTCCAATCCTTTCCTTGCAAAATTTCAAGCCTGGCTCCATTGGAATTTCAACTAGTTTGCAGTCGAGCATCCCAGTTTTTGCAAGAAGATCCAAAACATACTTATGCTAGTTTATGACCATCCCTTCCTCAGACCTTGTAACTTCCATACCCAGGAAATACCTCATACTCCCTAAATCCTTGGTTTCGAACTCCTTTGCAAGATTCATCTTTAGCTTTTCTATTTCTTCTGTATCACTGCTAGTTATAATCATATCATCTACATAGACAATTAGGAGGGTTATCTTATCACTTGGTGTAATTTTTCTGAATAATGTGTGATCCGCTTGCCTTTGTTTGAAACCATTTTATGTCATAGCCTTAGCAAATCGATCAAAGCAAGCCCTGAGAGACTGTTTTAAGCCATATAAGGATTTATTGAGCTTGCACACAGTTTTCTTAGTGATCTTTTCTTCTAATCCGAGGGGGACCTCCATGTATACCTCTTCTTCAAGGTTCCCATTCAGAAAAGTATTCTTTATGTCCAGCTGATGCAATTTCCAGTCCATGTTAACAGCTACTGATAATAATATTCTGATGGTATTTAATTAAGAAACCAGTGCAAAAGTCTACTGGTAGTCGATGCCAGAGGACTGAGAAAAACCTTTAGCAACCAGCCTTGCCTTGTATCTTTCCACACTCCCATCCGAATGATATTTGACTGTAAATATCCACCTGCATCCAACAGCTCTCTTCCCTTCTGGCAAATTTATCAAATTCCATGTCTTATCACAGCCTTTTTCCACTCAGGAGATTGAAATGCTTCTGTCACATTTCTTGGGATTTTCACACTGTTAATGCTGGAAGTGAAGGCCCTGAAATTAAACTGTAATTTCCCATATGCAACATACTTATTTATGGGATGAGCAGTGCATTTTCTTACCCCTTCCTAATAGCAATAGGAAAGTCATCAAGATCAACAATAGTAGCCTCTTGGTAACCATCATTACCTTCTGTTTCAGCTGCAACAGGATCTGAATCTGGTTCTTGGCAAATGCTAGGCTGACTGATTTCTTCAGCAACATCTTTCCTTCTTCTTGAGTAAACACTGAGTTGTTTCGGTTGGGGAGTTATGCTTTCAGGGTCATTGTTAGGTGCATTTTTTGTAGTGGTGGAAGGTGTTTTGCATGGACTAGAGTGCTGAGATAAGGAGGAAGGTAATTCATCAGAGTTATTTAGGTTATTCTCATCACCCTCACTAGGAAGTGAGACAATGCTAGTCGGCTTTGGAGAGACAGTAATAAGTAAGGAAAGGATAGGTTGTAAAGAAATATCGGTTTGAACATGTTGAAATTCCTTGTAACTAATAGGCTGTAAAGAAATATTGGTTTGAACAGGCTGAAATTCCTTGTAACTCTCCCCCTTATGTTCTTGAAAAATAAGGTTGGTTTTCAAAAAATGTAACATCAAAGGAGACATAGGCCTTTTTTGTGGAAGGTGAGTAACACTTGTAACCCTTCTGACTCGAAGAATAGCCCAAGAACACACACTTTATGGACCTAGGATCTAATTTCCCTCTGTTATGGATATGAACAAAGGTTGTACACCCAAACACCCGAGGAGAAAGACTTTAGTTTAAATGTTTAAAATGGGGATAAAGCTGAAACAAAACCTTAGTAGGAATTTTGAAATCTAAGGTCTTACTTGGCATTCTATTGATGAGGTAAGTGGTTGTAAGAAGAGCTTCCCCCAAAGATACTTAGGAGCATTAGCAGCAAACATAAGAGACCTAGTAACCTCTAGAAGATGTATATTTTTCCTTTCTGCTACCCGTTTAAGAGACCTAGTAACCTCTAGAAGATGTATATTTTTTCTTTCTGCTACCCGTTTTGTTGAGGTGTGTTGACATAAGAAGTAAGGTGAACAATGCCTTTTTCCTTAAAGAAATACCCAAGGGTTTTATTCAAATACTCACTCTCATTGTCACTCCTTAGAATTTTGATTTTTGTGTCAAATTAGGTTTCAACTTTTTGATAAAACCTTTTAAAGAGAGACTCAACCTCAGACTTTTCTCTCATTAAGAATACCCATGTTCCTAGAGTAATCATCTATAAAATACACAAACCACTTATACCCAGAAATACTTTTGACAGGAGAAGGGCCCCAAATGTCACTATGGATGATGGAAAAAGGTGTTGTTGGTTCAAATTTGGCTGCAATATATGGTTTTCTGGTGTGCTTGGCCATTTGACAAATTTCACAGGAAAACAAAGATGAATCTTTATTTATAAATAAGTTTGGTAACATTTTGGAAAGATAGAAAAAATTAGGATGACCTAATCTAGAGTGCCATAACATATTTTTATTGGTATTGAGATCAGAAGATAAAATTGGTTTCCTAAGAGCACTGGATAATGCATGATTATGAGATGTTTTACCTCCAAGGGTGTACAATCCTTTGCCCAACCTAGCACTGCCAATCACCCTCTTTGAGCCCTGTGCCTGAAAATTGGTTGCTAAAGGTTTTCTCAGTCCAATGGCATTGACTACAAGGAGACTTTTGCACTGGTTTCTTACAATGTTCACACCAGAGGCGATTTTTCCTATGTTGTTCTGAAAATCTGAAAATCAGATTGAGTGGGGTTGGTCTGGGAAGAGATTTCGGATGCTGAGGGATCCGGATTAACCATGAAAAAAAATAGAGTTGAACATGAATTGATTTAAAGAGAAGCGGAAATTGGATTGATCGCTCTAACCTGATACCATGTAGAAAACAGAGTAAGTTTCTGTTATTTTTCATGTCTATATTCAGTAAAACATATTACATATTTATATACAAATTATGCCTCTAAACTAGGAAACTCTAAGTTAGGAAACTAATCCTAGGAGATGTAATCCCTTGAAATAAGGGATTGAAAAACATAAAATAATTACAGAATCTCTTAACTTAAGGGATTGACAACTCATTTTTATAATTCCTACACATACTGAGTTTTTTTTCTGTATGTGGCATCAGTTGTATAGATGATGTCACATTGTTAAGCACTTTTCCAGAAAAATACAGAAAGATGTGTTTTTCCAATAGTTAGCAGTGACCACTATTAAAGCTTACTCTTATATGTATTATGTTTTTGTGCTTTTATGTTCCACATGATATTTTAGGCTTGTATTTCCTTATGGTTCTCTTTTAAAATGTTTGTGCATATGTGGTTTGACTAGGGTGGTGGACGATCTGTAGACTTGGGAGGTTTCTTCGCTAATGCAGATGCGAACTATCTAGGGAAAGACCAAGGCAGAGGTTACTATAATACCAGTAACGTACAGAATGCTGTTGTTGATATTGATCCCATGGATATTTCGGAAAGCATTCAAGAAGCCATGCACCGCTCGAATTTGGACATGAGGTATACATGAGTATGTACTTGATCGCTCAATACTTTTTTGGATTTGAAACTTGCATATCCTGGATTTGTGTAATGAAGATCTTTTGGTTTGCACATGCAGTAACACCAAAACAGCTTGCTTGTATGGCATAGAGTTTAAATCTATGTACAATTTAACAAACTGTCAATTTGAGATACTTGTATTTGTTTTTTGTGTGTTGACAGTGGTGCAGAGTATATCCGGAAAGAAATTCCTCTGCATGTTTTGCCAACATCTTCTCTTGTTAATCTTGACTCGCCGTTAAAGTCATTCACGGATTTGCAACGTGTACTATATGAAGAGGAGCGAGCAGCATATAACCAAGCCATCTTGCAAAAAATGAGGTTTTATTTTATGGGAAATTACTTCTATTTTTCCTACCGTAACTTATTATTTTATGGCTGATTCTACCTTTCACGTCATTTGACTCAGAGATGGCAAAGTGCATCCCCTTTCTTTCATCCATCAGACATCAACATATCAAGCTTCCATGTGCAAGTTAATCAAATATTGGTTAGAAACAGATGCAATCCTCTTTCAATTACTTGTGATGCTTTTATGTTTGTACTCATGTTCCTCCTTATTAATTTGCAGTTTAAGTCCTGCCATCAGTGCCTTCAGGATCGATTAAAGGAGAACGAAATTCGGGTACAGAATGAAATTAAATTGTTTGATAGTTAAGATAGCAGTTACATTTACTCTTAGGGCAGCTTATCGGACCTATCCTTGGAAATTCCAATAGCTGGAGTTGGCAACTCCGTTTATCAAATTTGGAAGACTTGTCGAGATTACTTCAATGATTTATACACACTAGTTACCAGTATCGCTTTCTATTTTAACAGAAAAGGCATGCTTGATGGCATTTGATGTATCATTTTATTTATAACTTGCAATGAGATTAGCAATTGATATTAGAAGAAAAGTTAGAAAACGGAGAAAACAAAGAGATTGTTTTTTCTTCTTTAAAACAAAGAAGAGTTGCAGATATAAAAGGTTAGTTTAAAAAGAAAATTATAAGACTTGATGTATTGTTTTATTTAGTTGATATTTGGATACAGAAATGATTTATGCTCTCGTTTTTTGGCTTATGATATCATCTAAACCTTTTCAATCTAAATTATACATTCTAGACTTGACATCTTCTGTTAAAACAGTTAGCAATGCTGACAGATGAAGCTAAGACGTTTGAGACTGAAGCCTCCAAGGGGAGTGGACCAAGTTCTCCGCATACTCATGGATTCCGAGGAAGCACTTTGGTGGTTGGCCAGAGAGATTTTCTTAATTCAGCTGAACCCATCAGCATGAGGACATTTGCCGGTACTGGGAGCTGAAGCAGAAAGTGATCTTAATAAAATTTCCATACCAAACCCTCTTCTCCATGCATTTTGTGAGTAATAATCTGATTCCATTAATAATCTCTGTAACGTATTTCTTCATTGCCTTTTTTATATTACATAAATATACCAATGCTTGGCGATATGAATCTCCAAGACCCTCTAGTTCTTGGAGAAACTTAAAAAAGTCGAATCTTCCGATTTTAAACTCACTCTCACGTCGGAGTTTGAAAAACACGATGTTTAAACTCACATGTTTGGTTTAGGATTGATACCCTTACCAATGTTATTTTCGTCTTTGTGAAAGAATGCGTCTTGTTTTCAAAAGAAATGAAGAAATTTGGTTACTTTATATACTAAGCCCGGCGTCGGAATGTTACATTTGTTTCATGTAATGATCATTCCTTCACATTTGAACCCATAGCCTCTAGGTTGAACATGTTCTCGGGTTTATCGGAGGAACTTGTGCAACTTGGTTGAAGGCGTCGGACTTGAAGAAGGTTTGTAACATGTTAGTGATGGTTACCTCCGTGGGAGTCTTTGAAGAAACAAGCAATGGTGATGTAGTATAAATAATCTTGTTTGCTCTTGATCTTGCAGTTTGAATGTCATGCTATTGATGAGGGAGAAGGGGATTTTTTGCCCTTTTCTTATGTTCCCCCCTCCCCCAAATGTATCTTTACTTTTCAATTTAAAATCCCAATGAAATGTTGTGCATTATTTATTTATGATATGTGAAATTTATTAGGTTCTTATGATTTCATTTTTCATTAATATTACTGTTAAAATTAACAATATAATCATATGTAAAAGCTTAACGAATATAAAGTTAAAATCATGCTGCTTCATCTTTTTTATAGTGTTTTGATTCCATAAACATCAAATTCACTTTAATTATTATTTTTTTCTTCTTCTGATTGACCAGTATTAATTCATTAAAAAATACACATGGACCGTCTGCTAAGATTAAATTCAGAATAATTTTGAATCATTAAGATTTAATTTTGAAAATTTAAGATTAAGGCTAAAATGTAAGATTGTGAACTTGAAACATAGAGTGTAAGTAAAAACTTAGCAGCTCTTTCATGCGCATGTAAAAGTCTAAGGACTAAGATTCTAATTTTGCCAAAATTCTTTGGTTGATGGTAACTGTCAAGTATTTTCCTTGGTAAGAGAGAGAAAGTATTGTCATCTTCAAGCTTAGTTTTCCTCCATGGATGAATATCCTTTAAGCATTCAAACTTTCAAATATCATTTCTTTGTAATTTAACAACAAGTGCATCTTTGGTAAACCCTTGCTCTTAACTTTCATTTGGTACTATTTTTGTCGTGTTTAGAGTTAGGGGTGCACAAAAAATCCGAATATCCGATTTTACGAAAAAAATATCCGAAACCGGATTTGAGAAAAACCGGTTTTTTTTTAACCGGATCGGATTTTTTTAAACCGGTTATTTTAACCGGTTTGGAGAAAAAAACCTAGACCAGTTTTTTTACCGGATAAAAAACCGGTTTGAAAAAAACCGGTTAAAAAACCGGTTTTTATCTGGAAAAAAAACCCGGTCTGGGTTTAAAAAACTAGCCGTTAATATAGCCGTTGGGGGGGTTTTGTGACAGTTTTTGACCCTTTTTTCTTTAAAAAATTACCATTTTACCACCCCTAAACATGTATAAATAGGTTGGGGATGTATTTGGTTGATTACAACTTTCTCAAATCTTATTACACAACACTTAAACATCTCTCAAATCTTATTTTTGTAATTTTTTGATCATCATGAGTAACACGGCTGAATCTTCCGTCGGGGGAAACCTTGAAGTCATGAGAGTGATCGAACACACTCGAAACAAAGATATTTGGGATCACTACGATTTATGTGAGATGTCAAAATGGCTCGAGGAGGGCGCGTTGTAAACTTTGTCTAAAGTTTCTTGCATCGGAAGGAAACACAACGTTGAAGAACCATTTGACAAAATCATGCAAGGCACTTCGCTCAAGATCGGATCCTAGTCAATCGAATCTTACACCGCAAGGTGGTGTTTTTGTTTACGACAACGAAAAATTACGAGAAGCGTTTACAAAGTTTGTGATTACAAAAGCATTGCCGTTCGACCACTTTGATAATGAAGGTTTCACGACAACAATTCAACAACTAATGCAACCACGTTATACTCAAGTAAGTCGTACTACCCTTAGAAGAGATGCTATAAAAATGTGGCATACGACGAGGGAAAAATTGATTTTAGGATTTCAAGAACACCGTTATGGTGTGTCGCTTACATGTGACGTTTGGAGTTCTCCTCATAATACCGGAAATTCTTTTTTAGCCGTTACGTCACATTGGTTAGATCAAGATAATTGGCAAATGATGAAAAGAACAATCGCGTTTGAATTATTCGGTGAGCCGCATACCGATGCTAATTTATTTACACTTTTAAAAAGGGTAATTTGTCTTTATAAATTAAAAAAATAAAGTTTTTTCTATATCCTTTGATAATGCATCGAATAATACAAACGCGGTTCCAAGATTGAAAATATTACTTTCACCGATTTTAGACGGTGCGTTTTTTCATACCCGTTGCGTTGCACACATAATTAATTTATCCGTGCAAGCCGGTTTGGAGGTAATTGAGCCGATTAGATTAGAATTTAAAACAATGATAAAATCGATTCTTTGTAACAACAACAAAAGACTAAATGATTATAAACGATTTTGTAAGTCCGTTAATAAAAAGCTTTGGTCCTAATTTGGATTGTCCAACTCGTTGGAACTCAACTTGGATGATGATGCATACTGCCTTAAGGCAAAGGGAAACATTGCAAACATTTCACGATCGGCTTTTCGAGAGGGGTCATGTCCCAAACATTTATCCGAATTCGAGTTGGGAAACTATAGCCAAAATAACCGATTTGCTTGAGGTTTTTAAAAATGCAACAACTTTTTTATCCGGTGTTTATTACCCTACTAGCCCGTTGGTTCTTAATCAAATATTTTTGTTGGCTACCCGACTAAATGACTTTGAATTTGAAACCGAAATTTTTCAAGAAATTGGCTTTGCAATGAAGGAAAACTTTTAAAATATTTTAAGGAGATTCCCCCCATTTTACTTGTGCCGCCGCTTTAAACCCAACGTTAAATGTTGGTGGGGTTGAAACACTAATTGAACAAATTGCATTTGCTTTTAATCTAACCGATGATGAACCCAACTTTGTCCAAAACCAAATAAATTATTTTAACAAATTTTTTCGAGACATGTTTGCAATTTATTTAACTAAATACGGATCAAGTAGTGTAATACACGATCAAATGAGAATGAATGCGGAATCATCTAGTAGACGTCCAAGTAACATAAATTTGAATCTTTTTAACACTCTTGTAAATTCCCAATCCAAACGATCACGTACTACCACCCCAAGTAGCGAGTTGGGAAATTACATGTCATGCGCGATTTTCTATCAAAAATGACATTTGAAGAGTTTGAAAGTTTGGATATTTTGGCTTGGTGGAAAGAAAAGGAAGCACAATTTCCGATTCTAGCCGCCATGGCCCGTGATTTACTAACCGTCCAAGCTTCTACGGTAGCTTCGAAATCCGCTTTTTCTGTTAGTGGCAGGGTTATATCGCAACGGAGATCAAGACTAAGTCCCGAGTCGGTGGAAGTATGCATTTGTTTAAAGGATTATTTGGATGGAGCGGCTCGTAAGCAACATATCACCACCCTAGAAGATGCAATTGATGCCGATTTGGAAGCAAACTTACACATTGAAGAAGTCGAACTTGGAATATCCCCTCCAAACGAAGAAGGCGAAGATGATGAAGAAGAGATGGCAATATAGTTTATTTTTAAACTTTATTTCAATTATCGTAAACTTTGTTTCAATTATCGAACTTGAAGTTTTTAAGTATTTGAATTTATCGAACTTGGAAGTTTTTAAGTATTTGAATTTATCAAACTTGGAAGTATTTAAGTATTTCAATTATGTTGAGTTAATTAAGTATTTCAATTAAGTATTTGAATTTATCGAACTTGAGGTTTGATGCTTTCTCTTTGATTCTCTCTTGATTCTAGTTGCTTGATGTTTCTTGTCTTTGATCAATGGCTTCTAAGCTTGCTTAAATACACCTTGAATCACTTCTGAACGTTAGTGATAATTAATGAAGATAATATAGTCGTTTAAGTGTGAAAACATTTAATAAAAATGCTTGGAGCGTGGGGGAATCAGTACCCTCTCATAGGGAATCGGTTCCCTCTCATAGGGAATCGGTTCCCTAAGTGTAAAATTCAAATATTTCGACCGTTGAATAGGGGGGAATCGGTACCCCTATGGGGAATCGGTTCCCTCCAACATTCTGGAAATCTCGGAGCCAAACCATTCAGGGAGGAATCGGTACCCCCTTGGGGGGAATCGGTTCCCTATGAGCAATCTGGAATTTTTGGCTTTGAAATGGTTCGAAATACTTTGAAAGATTATTTTGAAATTGTTTTAAGATTAAAACTTAATTTTACACTTAAGTAAGGATTAAAAATGATTTTTGAAATATTTGGAGTAATGTTTTGATATTTGAATAATTATATCGAATATACTTAGAAAATCATTTGGAAAATCTTAAAATTCATTTAACTTAATTTGTTATATCGAAATATCAAAATGTTTTCAACAAATTATCGTAAACTTTGTTGCAATTGATGACGATGTAATTTTAATAATATTAAAATCAGTTTTTTTATAACCGGTTTTTTAAAAAAATCGGTTTTTTTAAAATCGAAACCGGTTACACCAGTTAGGATATCCGGCCCTCCAAACCGGTTAGAAACCGAACCGGTTATTTTATAAACCGGTTTTTTTTCTATGGGAAAAAACCGAATCGGATAAAAACCGATCCGGATCGGATTGAAATCCGACAAATGTGCAACCCTATTTAGAGTACAAGTGTTCTTGCTTAATAAATCCTAAAAGATGAGGGTTTGTGTAATTACGGATCCTCCTTTGAAATATAGGCTATTCTAAGTTTCATGATTTTTAAGGTGTTAGAACCTTAGAGTCCAATTATTTGTAATTTAGGGTTTCTGTGCTAATTAATAAAATTAAGATTGTGTGTTTGTTAATCAAATAGGAAATTCAAGGTTATTGAAAGCTAAGATGTGATACGGGACACTTTTAGATTCTGGGGTACACTATGAGTGTAGTTTGTATGTTCGAGGGACTTAGTGTCATTTTGATTCAATACCTTTAACTTTTGTTATAAATTAATTCAATTATTGTGCTTTGGCTCACATAGAGTAATGAGTGGCAAAGTGAATATCAAGATAAGCATAGTAAGCATAAAGTAAAATGTATTTCATGAACATGTTAAGTTTTACGTGATAATCATATATGTTTTATGCAAGCATGAAACAAGTTTCTTTTGATGTGTAAGCATGAAACAAGCTATGTTTTGATATGACAAGGAGCTATAAGCTCATTCATGCTACTTGATAAGCCAAGGCATGACATTATGTGGAAAAAATATGATAAGTATTATCCTTGGATGATAGGTTTCCTTAAGGTATAATTGGCATGTTATAAAGTCTATTGAGCTTATGTCAAGATTTCGATTACAATCCTTTTTGATAAAAAGATTGTATTTAGGACGTTGTAAGTCTCCTCTAGAAAATTCAGTGTAATTTTATTTTGTCTAGACTCCTAGATGATGACATATATCTTTGTTGTGTAATTATTATGTAGTTAAGGTTATATGTTATTGAGTCTTAAATTTGAAAACTTTATATGGTGTAATGATTGTAAAAGTATATTTTGATGATGATGAAGTCCCTCAAGTGCTACAATGATGAAAGGTAAGAACAATCGAGGATGCATGGGCCTATGAAATCATAAGGTAAGTGCATTGGATTTTCATGATGCATGAATTGATGGTTTTGGTATGAATATGCTATATGATATCTTATTTAAGTTAATTTATGTATGAATGAATGATTTTATGGTTCCTTGTGTTATAAGGTTAAACATGCTAGATATAATGTGATTCCATAATGCTTATATGCTAGTTATGATAAATGTTAAGAAAAAAAAATCATAAGTACATTTGTTAATAAGCGGATTGAATTTAGAACCATGCCTTTTGTGAGTATGTTAGCTTACAAGTGCATTTTGATGTTAAATATTGTTAATTTGAATTGCTAAGTGAAATAGTAATTAATTTGAGATGTCCTAGAACTTAAGAAATTTGATTTTAAAGGCTTTAGGGGTTCAATATCAAAATTTAGTCTTCAATATCAAAACTGATGATTCCAGAATAGTTTCTGGTATCCAAACTAACATTTAGTATCGATACTGGATGCTCAATATGAAAACCAAACCTGTAGTATTGATATTGAACTTTGAATTTTGAAAGTTTGTAAACTTCCTTACTTTATAATTGTGTCAATTAATGTCAGAATTGATACTCATTAATAATATTCATCATTTTTAAAGATATTACGTTGAAAAACTTATATATTCAATAAAACAATTAATATCTCAAATGATCCTCAAAATTTTTAAAGTTCATGAATTAGTCCCTAAAGATTCTAATAAGCAATAAGATAATCTTTAAAGACTTTTAAATTTATATCAGCTTGGTTGAAGACATATTTTCATCTAAAGAGTAATAGAATTAGACTTTATAATAATTTACAAGCTATTCTTTTAAACTTTTGAATAATTACATATATATCCCTAAATTTTCAAAAAAAAAATTGATATGATCCTTAAGCATAATTTCAGCTTAAGTTATTTTAATAATTGATAAATGTGATGATTTAGATCTTTATTTTGATTGTAATGTGATAATATGTGTGGTCTCTGTATGTTTGATTTTGGTTTAAATGTTGATAATATATATGATCCTATTTTTGTTTAGACCAAGTCAATGGTGTTATAAAGGCATTTGTTGCTATCTTTCCTCTAGAAATAATTGAGACCGTTTATGCATTTTTTCTTCAAAAACAATTTAACATATAAATTACATTATTTTTCTTAATTATTTCATAATTTTATTTTTTTAGTGAAATCGTTTCTTCTCATTCTAGGAGGTATTAATTACTCTAGGGTCACTTATCATGATAAATTATGAGAGAATGTCATTTTTAAAATGTATATAATAATATTTTTTAGAGTAAACTTTTATTGAATAATATTAATATAATGATAATTTTTTATAGCAAACTTTTGTTGAATAATATTAACAGTCATTTGAATAAAAATTTATTTTGATGGTTGAATTTCAATATTTTGTTTGTAACTTGTTATTTTTTATAAAAGAAATATCAATTTTCCAAATTTCTCAATTATTTGTCCCTATAAAATCATCAAGATCCAAAGCATTATTGTGTACAGAAAGGCTCAAATTGTGAAGTTTTCCAATAATTCCATCGGTGTTTAGCTCATCACATTTAAATATGGACCGACCAATAAACTTTTTTCAAAGGTTTTTTTGTCTTTAAATCTTGATAATATTTTTGTGAGGCAACCAATCTCTTATACTCATAATCGAAGATTGTTTTTACATGTTGATAGAGATGACATTGGTTAGTAAAGTTCAAGTTCTCTTGACCCTTTAGATATTGCTGAAGAATACCAAGGTGATACTAAGGAGAAGATGATCACTTGAAATGAAGCTAATGATAGGAAAGCACACTTGATAAGAATGGTTGGGATTAATGAAAGGTTGGATAAGATGTTGGAAATTTCATAGGGAAACATGTGGCATCATGTTGGGTTTGATGAATATTTGGAACATCATGTCATGTTAACTCAAGTTCTTTTCTCTACCGCTAAGTTCTCATTCTTATATAGTTCACTCTTATACACTTTTTTCTCACTTACAACAATAAAAATTTTCATCCTTATTTATAGATTTTAGTAGTCATTTGATTGTTAACACATGTCAACATCTTAGTCATATAAATCTTACAAATATCTAGATTCTTCTGTAAATAATTCTAGATATAATATAAAGTATTATAAATATCTAAGTTATTTTATAGATATTTTTAGCAATGCATTATTATTATTATTATTATTATTTTAATAAATATTCTAGATATTTATTAGGAATTATCTAGAAATAGGAAAGTTGATGAATATTTAACACTCCCCCTAAATGACTTCTCCCTCTATATGTTTTGCATATCATTACGAGTGCTTCTCCGAACTTATCAAACTTTGATTTACTCAAACTCTTCGTGAATATATCTTCAACTTGTTCATTTGTCTTCGTTGGCACCATCTTGATTTCTCCTTCAAAGACTTTCTCGTGAATATATTGATAGTGTACTTCTATAGGTTTTGTCCTTGCATAAAATGTCAGATTCTTTTCTAGATGTATGGATGATAAATTATTACATATAAGCCTTACTTGGTATTCTGTTGGCTAATGAAGTTATTCCATTACTTTTTTTAACCAAGTGTTTTCTTGTGTCATTGATAATGTAGGTCAGTATTATACTTCGATGCTTGATAATGATATTGTTGGTTGTCTCTTACTGCACCATAATGTTGCTCCTAATCCATGACTAAATATGTATTCACTTATCGATTATCATGTATCATAGTCTCCAGCATAGTCAACATCACAATATACAACCATCTAACATTATTTTGTTTTCTTATATATAATACCAAAATTAATGGTGCCTTTAACATACTTCAAGATATGTCAATTTACATCAAGATGAAACTTTTTTGTATTGCTTATGTATCGGCTAACCATTCCAACTACAAATCTCAGTATGGTCAGCTTAATGTGAGATAGATAAGACTTTTGACCAATTATCGTTATATGATAACATCTAATTTTTTTCCTTATTCTGCTCATAATTTTATATTAGGATCTATAAGAGTAGATATGAGCTTGTAGTTAAGCATTCGTTACTTTTGTAAAAGATCCTTTATATATATTTTTTGTCCCAAAAATAATCCTTCCTTTGTTGTATTTATTCGTAATAATCTTTTCTGATTACGGGTGTAAATGAATAAAGCATTTTGTGAACTGTTCGTATAATGCTCGTTTATGTTCATTTATTAAGTTAAATAAACGAGTATGAACCAAAATTTTATGTTCATTTAATAAACAATGAACATTAACATTTGAGTGTTAGATTCGTTTATGTTTACGAACAACCTCGTTTAATTGCTCATATAGAAACTCGTTTACTTTTTATTTTTTTATATTTTAAATATTGATGAATGTAGGTATTAAATTGAACACTCGGTGAAATTTAATGTTTAAACTATGAAGCTTAAGGAGTTTAAGCACTAGTAGTATAATGTAACGTTACAAACATTACTACTTTAGGTGCTCGGTCGTAACAACCATTAAAAAAACTAGTTAAGTGACACGTGTCGACTTCAAGTAATTTTAAAAAATTTATTTAAAAAAACTCTAATTTCTCTTAACTTACAAAAAAGCCTCAAATCCCTAAAAATCCAAAATCCCTAACCCTAACCTTACTTCCCTTACTGTCACGGCCGTTGTCGCCAATATCGTCCTTGCCATTTCCCTAGTCAGATGGTTGTCCTTGCCGTCGTTTGGCTGTCGGGATCGCGGGGATCGTGATTTGCAATTTTGTTCTTTGTGGGGGGGGGGGGGTCACGTGATTTGTCGTTCGTTGACTTCTCTTCTAGTGGTTGTTAGTGGGATTATTGGTCATCGAGTGGAGGTGAGGTTGGGTTAAGTTCTGAAGACGATAAAGGGCAACGATCGGCGTGGGTTTAGAAACTGAAATAAAGGTTTTTAAAGTTTTGAGTTTTTTTAAGATTTCTAAAAATTTTGGGTTTTTAAAAAAAATATTTTTATATTTTTCTATTTTAAATAAAAAAATTAAAATTAACAGAACATGACATGTATCACTTAACGGATGTTTTTAACGGTCGTTACGGTCGAGACACCTAAAGTGATAATATTTATAATATTATACATCTAGATAGAGTCAAAAAAAAGTTATACGTTACTTTGGAAAAAACGATATAATTTAACACTCACTTTTATATAAACCTTATTTCTAAAGGGTGCTAACTTTACTTGGTGCTCCTCTTCCTTGAGCTCGAAGCAACCATGTCCAAGTAAGATGTCTGGAGAATTGCATTCCTTTGATGATACGTGGGAGATGGTTTATCGGACTTGCTCATGGCATCGCACGGAACTGTTTAAATTCCTAGCAGCTAATAAAAGCTACGAGTTTTAATGGTGACAGAGATGATGGCTGTAGTTGAAGTCGAATATATTTCTTTAATTTTTTATTTAAATTTAAATATAATTATTTATTTATTTAAAAAAATATAATTATTTATAACGATATGATTTTATATAACTCATACAATATATACTTATATTCTTTTGTATTTTTTCCGCCTTTGTAAGTTTTGTATTGTAATTAATAAATTAAGTATTATATAAAATTATATACTATATTTATAATGTTATTTTTTTTAAAAAAAAAGATTTTTTTAGACAAAATATTAATTAGAGTATAAAGAAGTCAATAAATTGATTGCAATAAAGAATTTACAATGTAAAATTGACAGATTAAATTTATTGTCAAAAAGAATTGAAAAACTACATCCAATCAATGGTGGATGCGTGTATACTTCAAAGTAGTATCCATCCTGAAATTCGAATTTCCGAATGTTTGTGTTGTTCATTTTACTGATGGTGTCCACTTGAAATTTTATTGATGTCTACTCCATACAAAAAAAAAATTCTATTATTAATACATACCTGCTCCCCTAAAAAAATTTCTAGATCCGGTACTGCATCGGATACTCACATTCGAGTCTAACCAAATAACAGATAATCACCTGTTTTCGTTAATATTACTCACATTCCCAACTAACAAAACTTGGTTAACTGGGATGAAAAAGAAATCGGAACGTCTAGTACCGACAATATCATATTAATGGTTCCGATACAATAAGAAGATTCCTTCAAACCTCAACAACAGGAATTTTAATGAAAGAATGGTAAGGCAGCCATGGCTTATTTGTTAACCTAAAACGATCCATGGTTGAAAAACATGACCACCCTGTGTCTATATTTACCAGGGGGGGGGGGGAATGGCGATACCATCTCAAATGTCCATGAGAGCCAAGGGCCAATGAAAGCAAAACAAGACAGAACTTGGTTTTAAAAGTTGAAGGTGCATCCAATGCTGGACATCATTCCATCATCTTCTCCAATATTTTATTTCTCTACGAAAAATTGAAAGTTGAAATTAATGATGATCGTCGTCACCATGTCCGTCTGGAGGACCTCCAGGGCCCACAATTTCCAGCTGCCAAACATCAAACGAAATAATTAGGAAAATCCTACAATGCTGGAGACTGCCTAAGCACTTCAAGCAAAGCAATGTCATTGTAGTTTCATTTACGTCTTTCAAGGATGATGATCTAAAGGACTAAAATATCTTATGGCTCAGACATTGCAGCTCAATCTAATAGATGATTCTTACTTGCATCCTCTTATCAATTTACGGAGTAATAGATAAAGTAACGAAAACCAAGTTAACAACAATACATCGATATACATAAGTTACTTATTGCACGAACTGGTTGATCAAACACGCTCTTCAAAGGCTTCCCTAAGAATAAATAAACCGATACTATTTATTTGTCTGACGAGGCCACAGATCATTGACAAATTAATTCAAATCTTTAGAGTTTTTGTTGAACCATTGTATAGGCCAAGAGAAATATTTGAAGGCTTAATGCAAAAATAAGTACCCAAACTATATCCAAAGTTAACTTTAGGTGTCTAAAGAATTTTTCGTCAAAAATAGGTGTCTAACGTTTTCGATATTAAACTTTTAGGTGCCTACCATTAAATTCAGCCGTTAAGTGACTCGTGTCAAGCTTATAAAAATTTTATTTAATTTTTTTTGAAATTTTATATGCTTGACACGTGTCACTTAACGACCAAATTTAACGACATTAACGGTCCAGACACCTAAAAGTGTAACGTTGGAAACGTTAGGAACCTAAAGTTAACTTTAGGTTTAGTTTGTGCACTTACTTTTACATTAAGCCATATCTGAACAGGCAATTGGATCCAATGACTGCAAAGAAAATAACTTTTATATGCAAGCTTAATATACCTACTAAAACTTCATGAATATCTTCTAATTCAATATATCCACTTACCACAAAATACTGTGAGCAAACTGCGCACTCATGTGGCTTGCCTTTCTCCAGCCAAAACCAGACAACATCGTGCTCATCCTCTGCATTTTTTTAAATATGCAAGTCAAATTAGATCAAACAGAATGACTCGATATCATATAAATCTGAGAAGGCATACAAGAACTGAAGTTAGAAAAAGACTAACAGAGAACAAGCGAAAGAAACTTACCACCTTCACCTCCTGGGCATCCAACTATTCTCTTGTTGTAGTAGGACTTAACAACAGCTGGAGCATCCTACAAGCAGATAAAACTATTTCAACAATCGAAAGTCATGACATCATTATTATGATTCAAAATGGTCAATATCCAGTTTCCAACAGGAAAGAAAGGGGTATTTGTCCGACGAGGCCACAGATCATTTTATCAAATAATGCACCCATGAACATCTTCTGCTATATATTTAATTATGTCACAAAACATCAGAGTAAGGATAAATATATACAAGTGATATCGATATCATATCAAATCATTTAAATAGAAACGCACATAAAGCCAATACTTAGCATATAAAAGGAGTAAAGAAAATAGTTTATAGCAAAAGAAAAAGAAGAGGAGATGATCATTAGTGTTTTGAAACACCATATGGCATTGCTTCCATATAAGATGATAAACATGTGATCAAGTATAGGTTCTTCAACCGTAATAGACTGTGAAAAACATTGAAACGCACACTAACCTTTGTGCCAAAAGGACCTACTGGATTGTTTACGTCTTCAAGGATTTTCTTTCCCTAAACAAAATAAAACAATTTTTTTTAGGATGAAACAGGACCAGCCTGATGCATAAACAGAGACGGCAGTAAATTAAATTTAGTCATGATGCTTATAACAATAATCGTCAATCATAACAAATTCTCTCACATTTTGAAACCAAAACAAAGAGTGTAAGAAGAAAAATACCTCAAGCTCAGCTTCAAGCTCCTCGCGCTCATGACCAGTAGCGATAGGCATTACATCCTCAACCCTCTTCTTCACAGCAGTATGCGCTACACATTCCAAACCAATCGAAATCAATGCAGGATATAGGAAATCCAACTTTTAACGTCTTCAGATTTCAAATCACATATTCATATAGAAACAAAAAAATATTAAAATACTTACACAAGGGATGCAAAGCTTGAAACCAAAAATGACACGTTTACGAGGATCTAAGGAAATTAGACTCACCTGAACAGGAGGATAACCGGCGAGTGAGGAAAGAAGCGGAAGGGGATACAGAAACGTGAGATTTGAAACGGAGAAGCGGTGGCGGCGTCTTAGAAGAGGATCGGCATGGGACGGTGGCTAGGGTTTTGAAGTGTGAAGTGAGTAGCCTTCTCCACATATCTCTGAATTGCAATGATTTTTAAGCTTTTTTTTTTGGGTTGTTTATTAGGCTTTTTTTGAGGACGATCAAAAGAAGCGATTGCAGTTCTCCCTCTCTTTTTCAGCGTTTGCTGTTTGTTTTGGCACTGGCACGTACCATTTCTGTTGCTTGTGCGAACTTGGTGGAAGTTTTTAGGGGTGCTCAACGGCTGCCCCGTTTCACGGGAAAAATGTTGATTTCTTCTTTCTTTGCGCTGTACATTTATTAAAAACCAAGAGTTTGTTTAATTCACGTAAAACGTTTTTAGAAAAATATTTTTTTATAATATTTGGTTAGAGGAAAACTAATTATTTCCTGTAAATTATTTTTCAAATTTTTTACTTTAAAAAATAAATTCTCAAAACAATTTTATTTTATTAATTTAATATTAATAAAATATTTTAATATCATTTTAATCAAAATAATAATTATTAAAATAGTTAAAATATATTTATTAATATTTGTAATAATATAATATTATATTTGTAATATTATAAAAAAATAATCAATTATATTATAATAATATAAGATATTATATTTTTATTTTAATAATATATAATAAATTATTAATTAAATTTATATTATTTATGAAAATTTCATAGAAATAATATTATTTATATATTTAATATTAATATAATAATAATAATTTAATAAAGATATTAAAATATACTAATTAATATTTTTAAAATATAATATAACACTATTACTTTAATAAGTAATTAACATAATTTATAATATTTTTATTTCAATAAAATATACCAATATTAATATTTTTATTAATAAAATTATAAAAATAATATGTTAATAATAAATAAATTATTTTATTTTAAAAATAATATTAAGTTTTATGATAAATAATATTATTTATTGTATTTAATATTTGTAATAAATAATTTGTAAAAAAATCGTCAACTAGTGGAAAAATGGTTTAAACAACATCTTCCAAACATCGTAAAATATTTTACAGAAAATGTAATTTATTTTACAGAGAACATTTTCCGGAAAACGTTTTCAGTAAAACAAACGGACCCTAAATTTAAGCTTAATTATTCTTTATATTTTTAATATTTTGTAAAAATAATTATGATAATGTATACAAATAAACGTTATTTTTTTAATAGAAGCTGTTGATCTTATTAAAAGATAAAAATATCCAAAATTAGAACAAATGTTTGTAACTACCCTTGTAAACTAAATACATAATTTAAACATTTTATTATAACATTGAAACTAGTCACTTTAAACATCATTTTACAACTTCATGCGATGCAATTAACTGAATCAATTTATTTTATTTTACAGTTCAAGTTTATAATTATCATTTTAGTTGATTTATAATATTATTTAATAAAATATTTAATTTAAGCATCATTATATCATGTTTAATATGGACATTTTATTTCTCAAAAGTATTTTTTTCATGTCGATACCAAACATTAAAAATTTAAACTTAAATTTTTAAAAGTACTTATAAAGATCACTTTCAAATAACATTTTTTAACAACACTTTCCAAAATAAATATTTAACATTAACTATTAATAATAGAATTACTTCATTAACTAGTCATATAATTCTATAGTAAAACATTTATTTTACTTTATAATAAATATTTAACTTAAAATATATTATAGGTTATTTATTTTACGTTAAATACATATAAAAAATATATTATAACATTGAACTTATCAAGTAGTCTCGGTAATTAAAATTAAAAAAAAGTTTTATATTTAGACAATTACGTTTACAGATGTGTGTTATTTTCATCATCTTTGTAAAAAGGAAAAATCAGTTACATTTTACTTGACCAAACATTTCTATCTCTTTGGCCAATCTCTTCTTCTCCTTCTCGTCGTAAATACGAAAATAGATAGTTTACCCTATTATAGAAAAGGGTTTTTTGTTTTATAGTTTGCCCTTATTACAGTAAAGAAGTAAATATAAAAATATAATAAATACAAACAAATTTTAATATCTTAAAATATATTTTTCAAATTGTACATACTAAATATCCTACAATTACGAGTTGTTTGAGAAATGTATCCAATAAAATATATCAACAAATGTCCTAAAAAAGGAGAAAGGAAAGATCTTGGTGGTGGAATTGTACAGAATAGGAAGTTCAGTTTATGAGCTTTTGTCTTAGCCTTCTGGGTTTGGTTTGCTCCTCTTCATCAAATTTCTTCTCAACTTGCTTTAGTTTGCACGCTAAGTGGAGCTGTCCATGGCTCATATATGTACTCCTTCGGCATGTCTGAGATCCACTAACATCGTCAGTCTTATGTTGATATTAGCACATGACAGTTTCCCTACCTATGATGATGAAGGGGTGGAAACTAAACGTACCTTTTAGTATGGGGAGAAAATGCCTAATATAATTGCCACTCGGATCATATTTCCTTCCAAACGATATCGGTGAATATATGCGGTTATACTGTTCGAAAACAACGATCATTCATGTTAAAAGCCGAGTTATGTAAACGGCAAATTTGGCAGCAATTCTGGAAATAAAATTGTAACTCTAAGAACCTATATCTCAAGCAACGAACTAGTAGCTACTGTGAAAAACCTGCTTTTGACAATTGTAATTCTAGGACATGCAGATATCATTCATCGATAAGATAATCCAGACACGAAATTGCAGGGACAATTTACGATTTATAGTTAAATCCAGTATAGAAGGGTCTACTTATGTTGGCGAAAGAAATCATTTTGAGCTGCCAGTCACTCCCCATCAAGAGACTTTGAAATTGATACATGTGTTGATGGTTCGAACCTGGTAAAAGAACGATGAACACGATAGCCAGAGCCAATTACCATTGTTAATTGCCCAATCTGAATCAATTAGAAGTCTCTCGAAGACAACACGTCCTTTTTCCCAATGAACAAACTAGGAAAAAGAAAAAGAAACTTATGACGTGAAAATGATTGAAAGAAGAAAGAAATGTCCTGAAGCATGGTAGAAACATACTAGATCTCCACGAGTAAGGAAACACGCAACAGAGTGACGTGCAAGATGGTGCATCCAACCCCACTTCCGCAACTACAATGACGTTTATAAAATTATAATGCACAAACATGACACCAAATGTGCAAAATATTAGATAAAGGTATCAAGTTATGCCACAAAAACCTGGACCATTATAGCATCAATCCAAGGGAAACCTGTTCTAGCTTCCCTCCAAGCAGCTAGGAGTTCGTCATCATCATTCCATGGAATCTGAAATCACAAAACTGGATAGCATCAACGGTTTATACATAGTAAGTACAGAGTTCAATACAGCATGTCAGTTATGGTTCACGTAAGATTAATCAATGATTTCTTTTGAAAATGCAAGTGCAATATAGAAAATAATTACTCCAATATTCAAATTTTATGGATGATATAGAGCAAATGGAAAACCACTTAATAATGTCAATATAACCCCATATACTCATAATCCACTTATCAAAGAGGTAAGAGAACTTATGAACAACGCTAGGTGTAAGCAAACTAATTCATCCTACGAGAAGTTACAATCACGACCATTCATTTATTTATTTTTTCTCCCTTTTTAACAAAACCATCTACATATTCGGTACTTGCGTCGCAAGGTGTCAATTTAAGGCAAACATAACCAGATCATTTGGAAATTATGGTGAAACAATTCTAGTTACAAAAGAAACATGGCTTGAATAAATATAGAAGAGTTGTAAGCCTATATGGAAGTGCTGCCCACTTAAAAAGGTTGTCATCTATAGTGTAATACCAGGTGGTTTTTACGCTAACAGCATGTGATTTGTTGGTAGAGTGCTGGACACTTTTAGCTGCAATGATCAATCAAGATTCAAGCTCTAACAACTTCAAGCACCGGGAAAAAATGTTCTATTTATTTTGTTTCCTTTCCTTTTCTTTTTCTATGGTTCTAAGAGGAACGCGAAGAAAGAAACAAACAGAAGCAGACATTTGCATAAAAAGGTTTAGTTTAGTACATTAAATGCACTGACCTGCTTGCATATTTTGTTACCCTTCATTTTGTCAAAATTAGGAGTTCCAAATGCGACGGTATAGAAAAAATCACGCCATAGCAACTGCATGGATGGAATCTAGCTCTCAGTTCTTTGATAGAAAGGGAAGACCAACAACAAAATAATCTCACTGTAGTGAAGAATAAGTAATAGGAAGCCGACCTGCCCAACAAGAGAAACCGGTGGTGATGAATGTCTCTTAACATTTTTGTAGACATCTTGAAGGCACTGGTAAAAATACCTGGAAGAGAGGCATCCAAACTGCCAAAAGGATCAGAAATAGAATAGAGAATGAACAAAATAAAAAGAAAGGGCTGGTAATGCAAGGATGAGATCTCTTAAAGACATTTTATCAGCATATTACAAAATTTTTACAATCGAAGGTACAATCCAAAGCCAATATCAGTTAATCTTGTTGTCACTCACTTTCAAATAAGGTGATAGAACAGTTGTTGCTGGCTTTATATATGCAGAAGGGTCACCCTTAGGTTTCTCGAAATTGGCTACCCATTCCTACAGTAGAAGAAAGGGGTTATATGAATTTGAGTGCCATAAAGAACTCAAGTTTTGAAATAAAAAAACTACAACATGAGAAAGTTAGTAAGATAAGTGAAGGCATTTTTGAAAGAAATCAGGTTCAGTTAATGACAAACCGTAGAAGATTTCACATTTCAGCAGGAACTTAAAAGTTGTCCTCACCAAGACATTAGAAGGAGAAATACAGATTGTTAGGTATGGCTCATAAATATACCAGTAAAGAGGACAGGAGATAGAGCGGAGTGAGCGAAGCGAACATCAACTGTCCTTACAAAGAAAGTCTCGTTGTGGGGTTACAAATTATGTGGGTTGGGGGTGCGGGGCGTAGCCCCCGCGGTACGGTACAGGGTTGATTTTGTAATTATGTACCAGGGTTTTCTATTATAAATAGAGATGTAACCTAGACCTAAAATATCATTGAATAAAATTCTAGCGCCGCCTAGGCACCGAGGACGTAAGTACATTGCCGAACCTCGTAAAATTCTCGTGTTCTTTCGTTTTCTTTACCCGTTTTCGTCAACACAGATGGACCAAATCGCAACTAAACCAGATGCATATTAATGTATCACTAGGCACGTATGAATCACGCCTTCCCATCAAGGCAATGATGAAATATGACAGTGACAAGAGAGCAGTCAACTTTCTTCTCCTCAGCTTGATATACAACATTTCACGAGCTACATATTCACCAAGACCAACCTAAATTCAATGGACTTATCTAACTATCAGATGCAGCTCTTCTCATCACACATGTCCCTATTACCTTACTAGGAAAATCAAATTGATTAAAATGTTGTTACAGCAATTCAGATAAAAATTAACTCAAGCTATTATTTAAAAATAAAATGAAAGAAGAAAGTTAACCAAAAGTTTCCCATGGTTGTTCAAAAACACATAAAGTCGACAAAGGACATGGTAATCTGTCATTTATCTACATTATGTACTACGAATGATAGATATAGAAGTTCAATATCAAATTGTAGAACTTTGTCAATTCCACCATCCTACAATTTCCCAAAACTTCAAGGCCATAATATCTGGGTTTTAAAAGAGTCGCGCCTAGGCGCAAGGTGCAGCCGGGCAATGAAGGTAGCGCTCGCCTGGGTTGAGGAGAGGCGAGGCGATTTACAAGAGCGGGCACCGGGTGCTGTGCCTTTGCGCTTTTCAGATTTTTTTAAAGATATTAAAATTTTTAATAAATAATATTAAAAAAAGCCCATCTAACTTTACTAACTCTCGGTCTCTCAAGATACACAATTAGAAAAAAAAGAAAAACTCAACAAACAAAATACCTAACATTCTTTCTCTCAATTGCATGCCTCTCTTCACTATAATATTATTTATCATGTTAATTTGAGTACAAAATATAGTTTACACGGTCTATATTATATATTACAAATAGTGTTCCTCGCATACGAAAGGCGCGCGCCTGCACCTTGCGCTTAGGCTCCAAGGGCCTTTTGCGCCTCGGTGCGCCTTGCGCTCTTAAAAACCAAGCATAATATTGCTATTTCTAATTCAATGCTCAGTACCATAAGAAAAGAGCATACCTTGTCACATAGTGTTTCTCTCAACCTCCTCAATGCTTCTGACTCACCACCTTTAAAGGGTGTGAATTCATCCTGCACAAGGGTCCCTTCTTTATAAATAGCTCTTTAAAGCAAATGCACATTTATTAAACATAGATAGCTTCATACATGATCCTCTTCCACATACCCAAGTTCCTTAACTGTTGGAACTTGTAAAATATCACACCTTCCAACATCCCTGACAGGAGGAATCGACGAAAGTTCAACCGAAAGTGGGGAAGATGCCCACGAGGGTTCCCCAGCAAGGTTTAAAAAGGATTGATAAGTCAATGGTGGTCTTCCGCCATTTTTTTGTAGACATTTGTCGCATTAATGAAAAGTATCTATCAATCAGAAAACAATAAATAGCATCCTTGGTATGAAAAAAAAGATTAACAACCTTGAAGCAAAAAGTTCCAAACTCCGTTGATACTAACTTTTTGCTTACTTTCTCTATAATATCAGCATGATTGAAGAGTGTATGACTCACTGGAGAGAAAACCTCGATTCCAGCTGCAGAAGCATAATTTTGTTGAAACAAAGGCAATCTTTGTTCACTAGTTAAACAGATCAATTCCTAACTTAACTAACTGTAATATGCAATTAAACATATGTTCCTATGATGTTCAGAGTTTCAGATTTACATTTTTCTTGAAGTACCATATTCGATACCCATGTCTGACATATATTTGGATATGGGTATTAATAAATGATCCTGCAAAGACACTATACATACATAGACAAGCTAGGAAGAAAATGGAAATACATAGTTTTCAGAAATGTACTCGTATTTTATACGTACATCTATGTCCAAGTAACACATATATGTCTAGTACAAGAAAAAACTTACAGCCCTGCATCACATGAATTATACATCTTCACTGAAACCCGAACACTAAACCCAAACTAATTGAAATATTAAGTTATAACCTATTGAATAATCGAGTAAAGAAAACAGAAAGAACATAAGAATTTTAACGAGGTTCAACAATGTGCTTACGTCCTCGGTGCCTTAGGCGACACTAGTTTTTCATTCAATATCTCATAGGTTTTGGTTACATCTCCTTTTTTAATAAATAAACCATAGTACATATTTACAAAAATAACCATGTACCATACAGCGGGGTTGTGCCCCTGTACCCCCAACCCACATAATCGTAACCCCCACTACGAGACTTTTTTTACCAGTATATTTATGAGCCATACCTAACAAATCTCCACCTTAGCGAATATCCTACCCCTTAGGAAACATTCAATGTGGGTTGGGTTACTTTACTTCTTTAACAACTCGAAACATTCAACAAGTCCAAGTAATGCATGAACTTGTCTGTCGTAACTGGCTTGGTGAACATATCAGCGACATTCTCATCAGTATGTACCTTCTGAAACAAAATCTCTCCAGATGCAACCAACTCTCTAATCTTGTGAAACCTTACATCAATATGCTTAGTTCTAGCACGATATACCTGATTCTTAGCCAAGTGAATAGTACTTTGATTGTCACAAAGCAACTGAACTCCACCTTGTTGAACATCCAACTCCTTCACTAAACCAGTAAGCTATAAAGCTTCTTTTGCAGCTTAAGCCGCTGCCATGTATTCAGCTTCAGTTTTAGATAATGCCACAACAGATTGAACATTAGACTTCCAATAAATAAGCCCTCCACCAAGAGTAAAGACATACCCTATCGTAGATATTCTATTATCCAAATCACCCGCATAGTCTGAATCCACATATCCTACAACCAAAGGATTATCCCGCTGACTATTTCATGTCCCACTGTAACATCCCAATTACCGGGTAAGTGACTAAATTGTAAGAGTTTATAAATTTAGTTGGTGAATTAGAATCAAGTGATAAGTCTAGTGATTTATGGAGGAATTTTGTGTGTTGGGTATGATAGTAAATATGGAATTATAATAAGGGTAAAAGGGTTATTGAGTAAATAAAAGAATAAAATAATAATTGAGGGTATTATAATACCCATATGAATGAATTGAAGAGATAAGCTTTGAGACTTATCTTCTTCATCTTCTTCTCTCAACGTGAAGACACAAGCTTAAGGTAAGAATCTAAACCTTGGTCGTTTCTTTGATTTTTAGTTTGGAAATGGAAGTTTGGATGTTATATAAGCTAAAGGAAAGCTTATATGACATTAAAACAACAAGATATGTGTTTTAGAGATAGATTTGAAAAATGGGGTTTTAGATGAAATTTTGATATGGATGAGTTTTTGAAGTTTGAATAAGATTTTTGACTTGTCAAGAAGTTAATTAAGGAATATAGAGTGTTAGAATTGATTAATATCATGTTTGAAATTTGAGTATGATTCTTAGTTGTAAGAATTTGAATGAAGTATTGGAAATAATAAAGTGTGGAATTGATAGAAGTTAGTTAAAATGGTTGTAGTTAAGTTGGTGGTATGAAAGGAACTTTGTATGAGAAATTTAGTGAAGAATTGGTGATTTTCGGATTTGAACAGTAAATTTCTGGATAAAATTTCCAGATTATGCAGAGGGAACCGATACCCTCTGGGGGGGGGGAATCGATTCCCCCTAAATGAAAAATGGAATTTGGTTCTTTAATCTGGCTTAAGTTGTTAACATCAAGTTTAAGGTTTAGGCTTCTGATAGTTGTTTTGAAATGTTATATTTATGTAGATATTGAGTCTAAACAAGTTCCGGAATAATCAAAGGATTAGGATCGAATCAAAGAAAACAAGGCTAAGGTGAGAACAATTTTAATTGTACTTATATTATTGAACGGACATTGACTTGCGATGAGCCAGTGATGGAGTTACTATGGTAAGAAGTGACTCCTAAAATGTTATTTAATTTGTGATTCTTATATGTGCATGAATACATGAAATGAGTATAGGTTATTATATATGTTACATGATATGCATAAACATAAGAGCATAAAACATAAGATATATGATATGATATACAGGATTATATGCATATGTGATATATGCTATGAGACATGACCAATGTGAAATGAGATAAGTTATGTGAATATATGAAATGATATATGAATATGCAATACGTGATACATGTGATATGATATGAAATACATGGTTACACATACATGTGGTATGTGACAGAAAAGAAAGAACAAGTGATGAGAAAAGTATTCATTGTAAATGCCCACAGTATACGATATGAGAGCTATAGGTATAGTTGGCATGCCAAGAGTCGAGGGTTTCATAGGTCCTTTGGGACAACTCATAGGTCCTTCGGGACATATTCACAGGTCCTTCGGGACAAATTTCATATGCCACTCAGTGGGACTTATACGAGCTGTGGTGACAGCAATAGTGCACAACCTCAATTTACTCGAATACCTTGAGTTCTCAGTAATGTACATGGGCCTATAAAAGACATTGAAAGTATTTACAAGATTCATATGTGATATTGTGTGCATTTCTAAGTGAAATGTATTTGTTATATGAGATTGGTAATTATTTATGCAATAGTGAGATTTGAAGTTTATATTATATGCTGATATAGTATATAAAGAAATTAGTGATGATCAAATGAGAAATGATAAGTACAAAATCATATGATAAATAGAGATTATGATGATGATGGTATATGAATATGTATGCATTTTATTATATGAAATATTATATGGTTTTCTTATATATTTTATATGCCTCACTAAGTCAACGACTTAGCGTGTGATTGTTTCACGCGTAGGTTATGAGAAGATGACGGTTGATAAAAGTTATTCAAGACAGGTCAGTTTCTCCTTTCCATAGATTAGATCAGAAAAGAAATGTATAATGTGTATTTTGTAATAACGATAGTGGTTGGCATGTAAATAAATGATTAAATCTGATAAGTTCTAATCGGTTTTGAAAAGTCATACGAATGAGTTTTGTAATGTTTTAATGAGTATATGTAATTAATAATATTCAATTTATTTTGTTAAATAAATTTGGAAGCATAGATGAGAATTTTTATAGTGATGAAAGGTTAATATGTAATTTTCGAAAATTACTGTAGCAGTTACTGAAGCATGAACAGTAACCGCGAGTTTGAACAAAATTTTCCAGTATCTTAGAGGGGAACCGATTCCCTGCTACAGGGAATCGATACCCCCACTATTCATCGTATTATTCACTATTCACTATTCATACAGTATTTTACTGTTCACAAATACGTATTTTTGAACTCAAAATTTTATAACAAGCACAAGTGAACCATATATATGGTCGTATTTTCTTAATATAAATTAAAATGCTCAATTATTTTGAAATGAAATCATTTTTAAAAAGTCAATGTGACATCTCGGACTCGTATTTGGGTCGGGTACGGGTTGGGGTGTTACACCCACAATACCCTTTAAGTACCTAAAGATCCACTTGACTGCTTCTCAGTGTTGCTTACCAGGTTTAGACATGTACTTACAAACTTGACTAACAGCATGAGCTAAATCAGGACGAGTACATATCATTGCATACGTCAAGCAGCCAACAACATTAGAATACGAAACCTTTGCCATATCTTCAGCTTCCTTATCTGTCTTAGGGCACTGTTCTGATGAAAGCTTAAAGTGATTCGCCAATAAAGTGATTCGCCAATGGAGTGCTCACTGGTTTTGTGCTGCTCATCTCAAACATTTCTAGCATTTTCTCAACATAACCCCGTTGAGATAGCCACAGTTTTCTTGAGTCTTTGTCCCTGCAAATTTCCATTCCAAGAATTTTCTTTACAGCACCTAAATCTTTCATATCAAATTCCTGACTCAATAAAGTTTTCAAACCGATAACATCATCCATGTTCTTCGTAGCAATTAACATATCATCAACATATAGTAACAGAAAAATAAAAGAACCATCATCAAGGCTCTTAACATAGACACAACAATCATACTCACATCGCTTGTAGTCAATCTTGACCATATAGGAGTCAAACCGTTTGTACCATTGTCTCGGAGACTATTTCAACCTGTACAAAGATTTCTTCAATATGCAAACAAAATGCTAGTTTCCAGGTTCAGTGAAACCTTCAGGATGTTGTATGTAGATCTGCTCATCTAAATCACCATGAAAAAAAGCAGTTTTAACATCCATTTGCTCTAAATGAAAATCCCAACTAGCCACCAATTCAAGCACTGCTCGGATTGAAGTGTGCCTGACCACATGAGAAAAAAATTCATCATAATCAACTCCTTTCTGTTGTGTAAAACCCTTTGCTACCAAACGAGCCTTGAACTTCTCCCCTTCTTTTTGTGTTACTGCTGGTTTCTTCTTATGCACCCATTTGCAACCAATAGGCTTCTTACCCTCAGGAAGGTGAACTAACTCCCATGTGCAATTGTGATTCAAAGACTCCATCTCCTCAACCATGGAAACCATCCACTTGTTGTTTTCCTGACTAGTAACAACATAATGAAAAGTAATCGGATCTTCACTGCTAACAGTAAGTGTAAAAGAGACGAAGTCTTTAAAACCCAATATGTTCGGAGGCTTTGTATTTGTCTGTCTCACCCTGTCTCTGGCGAGACTATAATCCTGTAAATAATCCGTAGCGGAACCACCAGAAGTCGGTTAAGAAGTTTCTATTTTCTCAACTGGAAATTGCTCGAAATCCACCACTGTCGTGTCTTTCTTCTGCTGCTACATGAACTGTTCATAAAAAACAACATCACAATTTTCTTCGTAGGTGGATCCCAGAACTTGAATCCTTTTACACCTTTCTTGTAACCCAGAAAAATGCACTCCTTCGATTTTGCATCAAGTTTGGATCTCTCATCAGCAGGTAACATAAGCAGGACAACCAAAAATCCGTATGTGATCAAAAATAACATCATGACCAATCTATACATCTTCCTCAACTTTCCCAGCCAATGATGCCCTTGGCGATCTATTGATAAGATAACACACCATGTTAACAACCTCAGCCCATAAGTGTTTGGGAAGCCCCTCATTCACCCACAAACATCTGGCTCTTTCATTCAACGACCTGTTCATCTGTTCCGCAACACCATTCTGTTATGGTGTCTTGTGTACTGTAAAATGTCTCTTAATCCCATGCTCCTTATAAAAGTTTAGAAACTGTGAATTTGTGTACGTACCCTTGTCAGACCACAAACACTTGATTTTTCATCTTGTTTGGTTTTCTACCTCAGCTTTCCACAGCTTGAACTTCTAAAAAACGTTAGACTTTTGTTTCAAAAAATACACCCAAACTTTCAGTGAAAAATCGTCAATAAAAGTAACATAATACCTAGATTCACCCAAAGACGATGTCGTGGAAGGCCCCCAAACATCAGAATGCACATAATCAAGAATCCCTTCAGTTGTGTGCTTCCCTGTCTTGAATTGAACTTTAGTATGTTTTCCAAGAACACAATACTTGTAAAAATCGAGCTTTAAACTTTTAACACCATGCAACATATTTCTTTTATGTAATTCAACCATACCACATTCACTAAGATGAGCAAGACGCATATGCCACAGTTTGGTAGTATCATCACAGGACTCAACAGAATGAACTCTACCTACAACTGTACTCCCTAACAATATTTAAATATTCATCATAGTCATATTTCCTTTCATCACAGTCAAAACTCCTTTAACAATCCGAATGGTTTCCCTATCCTCATCGGCCTTAGGGATAAAACCATTCTTGTGCAAAGTGCCCAAAGAAATAAAATTCTTCTTCAAATATGGGATATGCCGAACACCACACAACGTTCGAACATAACCATCATACATCTTAATTCTGACATCACTAATACCAACAATATTGCAACATCAATCATCACCCAAATAAGCAGAACCAGAATTAACAGACATGTATGTCGAAAACCATTCCCTATTTGGCGTGATGTGATAAGAACATCCATAACCAAGAATCCAAGCATCCGTCAATTGAGTCGTTGAAATAGAGAGCATATCACACTCTCTGTAATCAGAATTGTCATCCTCGACCACATTCACAGACTTAGATAAGTCATCATACTTCTCATCAGTCTGTTTTTTTCAACTTCGGACAATCTCGCTTCATATGTCTCGCCTCCTTGCACTTGTAACAGTGAATTGTCTTCTTATCCCTAGATTTGGATATGAAATTCCACTTCTCAGACCCTATCTTCTCTGGCTTCCGTCCACGGTCTCGATTACCCTTGACATATAAACTATCAGCTTGAGAGCTTTCCCTTGCATTCTGATTCCGCTGGTTGTGAGCCAACAAGGCTGCAGTAATCTCCTCAACTTTGATAGTCTCTTTCCCATATGTAAGAGTAGTCACCATGTGTTCGTAAGAGGGAGGCAACGAACATAACAAAATCATCGCTTTGTCTTCATCCTCAATTTTCACATCAAGCCGAGCCAAATCAGAAATGATTTGATTGAAGACATTCATGTGTTGTGCCAAATCATGATCATCCTGCATCTTCAACCCATACACTCGCTGCTTTAGATAAAGTTTAGTCGTTAAGGATTTTGACATAAACTGACTTTTCAACTTCTTCCAAATTTCATTTGAAGACGAAAGATGCATGATGTGATACATGACCTCGTCCGACAAACATAATCGTATGGTTTCTGCCGCTCGCTGCTGCAATTCTTCCCAATCTTCCTCATTCATCGACGATGGCTTTGTAGGTCGCATAGCCTTCAGGATCTCTTGCTGTGCCAACAGATCCTTCACCCTTGTTTGCCATAATCCGAAGTTACCCTGACCATCGAATTTCGCAACTTCAATTTGGCTCCTGACATATGATACCAATTGCTGAATAATCAGGTAAAGAAAATAGAAAGAACACAAGAATTTTAACGAGGTTCAACAATGTGCTTATGTCCTCGGTGCCTTAGGCGACGCTAATTTTTCATTCAATATATCATAGGTTTTGGTTACATCTCCTTTTATAATAAATAAACCTTGGTACATATTTACAAAAATAACCCTGTAGCATACCGCGGGGCTAGCCCCCGCACCCCCAACTCACATAATCGTAACCCCCACTACGAGACTTTCTTTATCGGTATATTTATGAGTCATACCTAACAAATCTTCACCTTGGCGAATATCATGTCCTTTAGGAAACATTCAATGTGGGTTGGGTTACCTTACTTCTTTAACAACTCGAAACACTCAACAAGTCTAAGCAATGCATGAACTTGTCTGTCGTAACTGGCTTGGTGAACTTATCAGCGGCATTATCATCAGTATGTACCTTATGAAACAAAATCTCTCCAGATTCAACAAACTCTCTGATCTTGTGAAACCTTACATCAATATGCTTAGTTCTAACACGATATACATGATTCTTAGCCAAGTGAATAGTACTTTGATTGTCACAAAGCAATTGAACTCCACCTTGCTGAACACCCAACTCCTTCACTAAACCAGTAAGCCATAAAGCTTCTTTTGCAGCTTCATCCGCTGCCATGTTTTCAACTTCAGTTGTAGATAGTGCCACAACAGATTGAACAGTAGACTTCCAACAAATAAGTCCTACATCAAGAGTAAAGACATACCTGTCATAGATCTTCTATTATCCAAATCACCAGCATAGTCTGAATCCACATATCCTACAACCAAAGGATTATCCGACTGACTATCAAAAACAATTTCATGTCCAACAATACCCTTTAAGTACCTAAAGATCTACTTGGACCGTTGGAGTTGGTTTGGCGCCTTAAATGTGGGAGGAATAAATGTTGACTAACGTGCACGATCAGGGTGTAGTATAAGGATAGTTTTTAATGGAGAGGAGAGAGCCACTTTCAATCCTGCGCATCTGGCGTATGTTAGAAAAATAAATGTGGTGCGGCTAATGTGTAGCCACGTTGAGGGTTCTACGTGATGACAACTTTTGTAGTTGACATGAAAGTTAGCTTTCATAAGTGTTGGGTAAAGTTGGAATTATCCCTTAATTTAACTATTTTTTATTGCTCCATTTTTCACCCTATTAATTCATAAATTTGTATTTTATAACATAAATTTATATTTTATAACGTAAATTAAGGTTCGTTTTATAATGTTGTCTAAATGTATTTTTGGTCTAACAGTTAAATTTGAAAATAATATCATTACCGAATAAGTAAAGCTTAATGGTAAAATTGTGTTTAGAATAATAGTTTTAAACTGTAAAAGTTATATTTTCCAATTTTTTCAATTCAAATTTTCGTTTAGAATTAATGTTATGCTTTTACACCTGATGTGTTGCATGGGCTGTACTCCTTTGCCCGCGATTTTTTTAATTCAATTATTTTTATAAATTATGAATTAATTATATACTAATTACGTTTTGTCGAGGACAAAACCTTTAAATTCATTTTACATTTTTATTATAAATATATTTGTAATTTATTTTTTATAATTTATTTTGATAAATTAAAATATTAATAAATTTAAAATAATTAATATATTTTTAATTTACAGTATAATATCTAAAATGAACATTTTATCTTATTAAAAGTATTTTTTGAATAACAATACCAAATACTAAAATCTTAAACTTGACTTTTCAAAATCACTTTTAAAATTAATTTATAACATCACTTTTCAAAAGTAATACCAAATTGAGAAAATTCTAGAATGTATGTAGTATACCGAAACACACCACTAATGTGACACAATGATACTCGCCACTAACTAAATTATCTTTGTTATATAAATATGAAAAAATATAATGAACTATTTATAATTAATCTTTTATTATAATTTATTTAAATTTTAATATGAATATAATTAAATTATATTTTTTTATTAAAAATTATAATTATTTCAAAAAAAATTATTTGTAGATGATTGGAACACTTAATTTATATAAATTACATATTCATCCGAAGAACAATCATCAGAATCAACCATCGACAATCTTATTTATCGTCAGAAGATCATGTTCTTCAACCTCAGCTTTAAATTCTCGTTTACCCTATCTCTACTGATTTTTAACTGCTTTACAATGTAACATCCCAAAAATAGGGCTAGTGACTAAATTATAAATTTTAAAAACTTTGTGCTCAATTTTGAAATAAGTTAAAAGTTTAGGGACTTAATTAGAGAATTTTTATGTTGGATTTAATAGTGAGCTTGGAAAGATGAGAGGGTATTATGGTCATTAACTAAGGAAGATTTTATTTTCCCTTATTAAAGGGTGTAACATATGGAAATGGAGAAAGGAAAAAGGAAAAGTCTGGAGAATGCAAACTTCTTCTTCTCTCCCCGTGTCTTCATTGCCAAGGTGAGAAGGCTTTCAGTTGGTTAATTCTTTCAAGTTTTGAGTTGGTTTTATTCTTGGAATGTTATATAAGCTTAAGGGAAGCTTAAGATACCTTAATACTCAAAGAATTTCAAGTTATGAAAGATTAAGTAAAATGAGTTTTTAAGTGAATTATTGATTAAGAAGAAATAAATGGATTTTTAAGTTGAATTTGACTTGTCAAGGGTCTAATTAAGAAGATAAAAGTAATAGAAATGAATTATAAACATGTTGGAAAATTGGTATGATTTTTAATTTCCATCTTGAGGATGAGATTTTGAAGATTAAGATGTGTTAAATGCTTAGGAAAATGTTGGAGTATGTATCCTGGAGTCAAGGGTATTAAAGCAACTAAGTAATGAAGGAACTAAGTTAGAATGAATAAATTTTCGGGCTTAAGAGTGATTTATGGGCAGGGTGTATCGGTACACTATGAATAGGTACCGATACACTAAGACCAAATTTGAAGAACAACTTCATAGTGTATCGATACACTAAGGAGTGTACCGATACTAATAAATTTCGAAGCCAATTTGGGTACTGATATACCCGTAGTGTACCGATACACTCCTAAAGGGAAAAATGATTTTAGTTCTTTAAGTTAGCTTAAGTTTTTAGTATCGAATTGTATGGTTTAGGCTTCTGATAATTGTCTGGAAAATTATATTTATGTAGATACAGAGTGTAAATGAGTTCCGGAACCATTGACAAGTAAGATCGATCAAGTGGGAAAGATAAGAGATCAGTATTGACTAGTGAGGCCAGGTGAGTGCATCTTATTTGAATATAGGATTATATGGATATTTGACTTGCAATAAGTTTATTTCCTCTAAGTCTAGTGCATGAAATCATAAACATAAGAACGTGAATGACATGAAATGTATGTATGCTTGATTATATGAGTTGATATGTTCTGGTATGTGTTATGTGGTTTATGTGAGTATAAAAGATAAGTCATGTGATAAGATCTATGCAATATATGAATATGAAGAGTTATAAGAGAACAAATATAAGTTATATGTTAATGAAAGATAAGACTATGTGAATATATGGTTATAAGATAAAATATGTAATAATAGGAGAATATGATGAAAGTGAATTCCTGAGAACAATAGGAACTAGGTAAACATGTGTAAAGGTTATATGAATAATAGAAACATGAGTTAGATAAGTACATAGTGGTATGATCAATTATGAGAATTAGTGTAAAAGAGTTATATGAATTATGGAGAATTAAAGAAAAATAGATAAGATTGAATTATAGAATGAACTAGGAATAATATATCACTTAGGAAACTTGAATATAAAGTGATGATATATACATATAATATAAGATATATGTTTATAATTATGACATAGGTTATATAATATAAATGTATACTAAGAAATAAATAATAAGATAGATGATATGATATAAACTATATTATGAATTAAAGATGTAGGAATGCGATATAAATATGCAATAAAAGTTATGTATTATATGATAAATATGACCATATAAGAACAAGAGATAAGATAACTGATTTTGTGATAGAAGCTATATGACCACGAATTATGTAAATAGGAATAATTTAAGTGTTATGTGATTATAAGTACTTAAATATGTATTTATGTGATGTGATGTATGAGGTCATATGAAATATTATATGACTATGTGATTATATGAAAAAGAATAAATGTACATGTGAATTATATTGAAATGAACTACGTGACTGGATGTGATCTTATGAAAATTGATAATGAGCTATGTGAAAGAGCTATGAGATAATGTGTATATATGATATGAATATGTGAATGTATAATAACATGAATATTACTGCCCATGTTATGTGTCATGAGAGCTAGAGGTATAGTTGGCATGCCTAGAGTCGAGGGTCTACGCGGTCCTTCGGGACATATATGTATTCTTTGAAACATGTGTGAGGTCTTTTGAGACACATACTTGATCCTTAGTGTCCGCTCTTGTGGGTACTATAAAATGAGTGCGGATATGTGTGCAAGTATACACAATCAAACAAGTAATAAAGTGATAAGTAGAGTATTATCTCCACAGGGAACTGGAGAAGTCGAATGGGTTTGTCAAGGCACTTTACTTTGTCACCTAAGTAAAGTAAGTGATGGTATATACAAATGATAATGATGTGGCAAAATGGAATGACTGATGTCGAAATAGAATAGTGGTAGTGTGGTAGCAAATGGATATGTTGTGGCAAATGAAATTGTAATGCGTGGGAATAAATAGAAATGTCAAGGCAAAATAAAAATGTATATATATATATATATATATATGACTTTAGCTTTCTCATACGACAAGCAGCGATGAGAATGAGTGATGAGAGTCATAAGGAAAACCTGAGTCTATTTCTCTGAATGGTATTTCTTCTATGCCTAGCCTTCCCGACAGAGTCTACTAAGGTGCCCTATGCTATCTCTAGTAAGGGACTCGACAGGTTAAAGATGCCTTGGCAAAACCGATTGGCGTAAACCCCTGTAGTGATCCTATTGGTCCAGATAACAGGATATGTCTCGGTAATACCTTTTTGCGGCAACATTAACATCTAACCTATCGTTCTTGCACAACTCCATTTAGTCGAATGAAATCCTATCCTTATCTCTAAGTTGGATTAGGCTTAGTTACTACCTAAAACCCCTTATTTATGTAGTTATTCCCTAGTTTCTCTCGAACACTAAGGATAAATTGCCAAGGCATTCTCTCGAACCCTCAAGCTCTCCTAAGGAAAGGCTACTCTCGTAGCTCCTACAACCTTAAGGCATTAAATTTCATAAATAAAACAGACTAAAGCATAGAAAATCAACCATTCATTGCAATAAAAACTTAAACATCCAAGCAAACTCCCACCAAATAGGATTAGTTCATGGTGGGGTTCAAACTAAACAAGAACAAAGCAAGTTTCATTCATTCCTTACAACCCAACAACAAAATATGAAAGCAAAAACTAAGGGGAGGAGAAAAAGCCTTCAACGTGCACTGCCAAATTCCTTACTCGACCACCAAGACTGCTCCTAGCGAACTACCTCCTCTCTGATGCTTAGAACGCCACTCCCTTCGTCTTGTCAAGGAGAAATGCCACGGCAAGTAGGATTGACTAAGAAAAGTGAGACCTTCTCTCTCTAACTTTTTAAGCTAAAATCTGGGTGGAACCAAAGTCTTCTTCAAGGTGGCTTCATCCTCTATTTATAAGGGAAAACAAATCCTAGATTTGTTGTTAACTATCCTAGGAAACCCCAAAAACCATAGTCAAGTACTTAGGAGTCGAGCAGTACAATCTATGATACAGCCTGGGTAGCTGGCTGAGTGACCGACATAATCCCGTCGCAGGCGCCCAAGGACAGACAAGATCTACAGGGTCATATGGTGTCATCAGTAGAACCGACACTTGTAGTGCCGATTCCTCCAGGCATATCTTTGAGGTAGACTTCTCGGGCAGAGGGCACGGAGAGTCGAGGACAGATGGCTGGAAAATATCTTCTTTCACCTTGTGCGCTCTCGAAATGCCAGTCGAACTTGGAATTTTTATTTAACTCAGCAATCTCCTTATGTCACGTCATTTTCTTTCCTCTTTACCTTGCTTTCAATACCTGCACATCATCAGACAAGTACCTTTCCCGCAAACCGATATTCACCACATGTAACTAAATGCTTCTGAATGCATCTATATGGTCCTAAATAAGCCTTTAGACATTCAATAACTTAAGTTAAAAGGTCCCAAAATATGATCTTTTACAGAGTTATCACACCCCCAAACTTAAGCTATTGCTTGTCCTCAAGCAATGGATAGTAATAAGCAAAACAAAAATACAATGACAAGTTCAGAAGCATAATAGTTTATGGGATAAAATTTCAGCCCTCAGCACATATGGCTTCAACATGCTAGACTAGGATGAGAAATCTAGTACTGTCCCCTATGGCAAGATTCTTTTTGTGGGTGTGTGCGTGTTTGTATCCAGTCCATGCTTAACAAACTTACAAATTTTCTACGCAAGCTTTCTTAATTTGCCATGACAGTTTCTCAATCAATTCTCGCCTTGCCTTTCTTTTCTTTTATTAGTTCTGCTACAAGGGGAGTCAGCCCATTACTCTATCATCCCACACTCTAGGTGAAAGAGAGCATACATTCCACCCCCGAGCTAGTCAGATAGAGTCATCCCGTGACATCTTTCATTCACTAATATGCCATGGCATAGTGTAGTGTCCCTCTATAGATATGCCTAGGTATTTATTCATAACTTCAATTTATTTAGCATATAAACGGGGCTTTCAACAGTAAAAATTTATGCCACGATATTTTAAGAGTTCTCTTATAAAATATTCCTAAATTCCTCAAGCATGGAAAACATACAATCATGTATTTAAGAATTTAAGAGAAAAAAGTCCCAGGGTTGGTTCTATCATCCTCAACCAGTCATGTACATTCTATCCTAGCCATCAAATTCATCATCATTGGGCATCCTTAACTAATTCCAGAAAACTATTCAGGCAATTACTAATGTCATGGCATTTTTAATTTACTACTACTATCATGCAATGATACGAGAAATGTGAGAACCCTACTTCCCCCAAACTTGAGAGAAGCATTATCCCCAATGATTACTAAAACTAAGGAAAACAAAACTACATGCCATGAATGCAATGAAAATGCAAGGTACCTTGGCTTTAAGGGGGTGGTGGTGCAGCGGTTGCGCGGCGAGTGCGCTTTCTTAGCTTGGCGGGGCTAGAATGTTCGGAGTAAGACGTAGGTGCGGCTGGAGGAGTGCTAGGTCCTTCTGGAACGGCTGGGAGTGGGGGCTCTTGATGTTGAGATGCTTTCCTGAGGCGGCGTCGGCTCCTACGCAAGGGAGCTTATCGTGGTATCTCGGATTGAGACTCCTCATTTGACTCGGTGGGCTGTGGTACTTCAGGGTGTGCTTCTTCTATAGGCGTGGTAGGTTGCGATATATGAGGATGTTCGGCCGCTAGGGGTTCAACGAATTGTGGTGGTTTCGAGATATTGGCGAGTTGAAGGTCTCGATTTGTATTGGGTGACACTGTATGGACTGGATCAGGGCCAACTGGATCGTCTGCTTCAGCGGGCTGGTGACTGTCTTTACTGGATGAGTGTTGAGCAGCAGCTGGAGCAGGGTGGGGTGCTTCTGCAGATGCCTCGGCATTCTCATGCGGTGGCGCGAGTATGTCAGGGAAGACATGAATGGTAAAGTTTGTGTGCGGGAGAAACTCCATCAAGGCGTTGGCAAAAAATTCATCTCGACGCTTAGCATAGGCAAAATATGTCATCAGTTTGTCAGACAGCTGCCCGACATGCTCTTGAGTGCGCTGGACTGCCTGCTCGAGGGCATTTGAAGTTGCCTTGGCATGTGGAAATGGTAGCGCGAGATGTGGTTGCCTCTTTTTCCTTCCCTTTGGCTTCCTTGTAACCCAACAACAGAGGGATTTTCACTTTGGTGATTCCAGTAATACCCGGTAAAATCTCATCAAATAATTCTTCAGGGACCTTCTTTTTACGACATAAGGCGGTGATGAGATTTGGAAATACCAGGGTACTTGCAGGCCACTTCAAGCACAAATGAGCCTATTCAACGATAAGTTTCCCTACATTGATGGTGTGCCCGAATATGATTGAATGCAGTAAGACCATCCGCTTGCAGGACACGGTGGTGTTGTGGGAAGTGGGTAAGAGTTTGTGCTTCATGAAATGATTCCACAACTTCACTTGTGGAAGTAGTATCTCCCACTCCACAGTCTTGCAGCTCATTTGTTGACCATTCCATTGAGTATCGGGAAGACAAAGGTCTTCCAGGATGCCTTGGTAAGTTTCGTTGTCAGCTTCTTGTGCAAAACGAGTATGGTGGTCATCAGCAACCTGCAGTTTAAAGTAGCGATTAATGGCAGTAGGAGTAAAATGAATAGAAATGATGCGAACCACCACGACATACTGATTTGGCTCGGTGATGTTTGAATAAAACTCCTTCACTATGGTTGCGTTGACGGCGGCGGGATGCTTGGCAAATTTTTGCCACTTATGTTTGGTGACCACATCGAGCACCTCGCTCCCCAAGTCGGCTTTCTTCTCCTCGGAGAAGACAAACCCTAGCTCAAAAAAACTCATTAGTTCTTGATAGTTTGGAACCTTTCACGAGCGGTAACATCTACAAATCGTGGTGGCGAGGGTGGTGGAGAGGGTCGTGATCGGACCATCGTGAGAAGACAAAACAAAAGAAATGGAAAAAACTTGGCGTGGTCGGCTATAGAGGTTCGGTTAAACGGAGGGAAAGAAGAGATGAAAGAAAGTAATAGTGAAAAGTAAAAGTGAAAAGAAGATAAAACAAAAGAAAGATTTTTGTGGGGGAATATTAAATAAGAAGGTGAGGTCTAGGCGGGAAGAAAACAAAAAGGAAGAATGAAAATTTTTAATCTTAAGTAAAAGTAAAAAGTAAAAAAGTTCCCTCATTTTACTTTTCAAGTTTGCCGCCCAAATTGTTCCCAAGCTTCTTCCATACAACTCACGTGCTCTCCATGTGGGTTAACCCTTGAAAAAATACAATAAAAATAATTAATTAAAACAAGAAATATTAAAATAACAGCAAGAAAAGAATAATTTATGTACAGAAGTAAAATTAAAATGCCATGACATACTTAAGATGCCGGACCAGTGTCGACGTCGTGCAAGAGCAGCGTCGACTTGTCACTTGCAGGTGGGATTCCCTGGTAGACCTTTAGGTGCTGGCCATTGACTTTAAAGATGGATCCATCGTCCATGTTCTTGATATCAACAACGCTGTATGGGTAAACATGATGGATTTCAAATGGTCCCGACCAACGTGACTTCAGTTTGCCACGGAAGAGTTTGAGCCTTGAGTTGCAAGGTAACACTTTCTGGCCCACATCAAAATATTGTGGCAAAAGCATTTTGTCATGCCACTTTTTGGTTTTTTCCTTGTAGAGCTTGATATTTTTATATGCTTGCGCTCGAAACTCCTCCATTTCATTTAGATCAAGCAATAATTTCTCCCCAGCAAGTTGTTCATCGAAGTTTAACTTCTTGATTGCCCAGTATGCCTTGTATTCTAGATCAACTGGTAGGTGGCAGGCTTTTTCATATACCATCTTAAAAGGCGACATTCCCAGAGGTGTTTGAATGTCGTCCTATAGGCCCATAATGCTTCATCGAACTTGGGGGACTAGTCTTTCCTTCGAGGGTTCACCACCTTCTCAAGGATTTGCTAGACTTCTCGATTGGACACTTCAACTTGCCCATTTGTCTGCGGGTGATATGTCGTGGCAATCTTATGTTGCACTCCATATTTATGTATTGCCTTGCAATCAGGTTATTGTCAAAGTGAGTGCCCTCATCGCTGATGATGGCTCTTGGGACTCCAAATCGAGTGAATATGTTCTTGTGAAGGAATTTGAGCACCGTCTTAGAATCGTACCTTGGCGTAGCAATTGCTTCAACCCGCTTTGAAACATAGTCCACCGCAAGCAAAATATATAAGTCTCCAAAGGAATATGGGAATGGTCCCATGAAATCAATGCCCCAAACATCAAAAATTTCTATCTCCAGAATATTTTGCAGTGGCATTTCGTGTCGTCTAAAAATGTTTCCAGTGCGCTGGCATTTGTCGCACGCTTTACAAAATTCGTGGGCATCTTTAAATAGTGATGGTCGATTGAAGGAGCTTTGCAGCAGTCCTCGAACCTTCAAAATTCCCTCCATAGGTCGCTGTGTGGCAATGGTGTAAGATATCATTTTCTTCTTCTTTGAGGACGCACCATCGAATCATTTGATCGGCACATTGCTTGAACAAGTAAGGCTCGTCCCAAAAATAAAACTTGGCATTATGCAGAAACCTCTTTTTGCCCTGGTTGTTTAGTTCATAAGGAAAAACACCACTAACAAGAAAATTAACAAGGTCAGCGTACCACGGAATTGCCGTGGCATATAAAATTTTCTCGTCACGGAATTCTTCTTTAATATTAAAAATGTCATGGCATTCTGAAATGTTCTCTAGCCTAGATAAGTGGTCTGCAACCTGATTTTCAGTACCTTTCCTATCGATTACCTCTAAGTCAAATTCTTGCAAGAGTAATATCCACCTAATTAGTCTAGGGTTGGCATCATTCTTGTTCACTAAGTATTTTATAGCTGAATGATCAGTGTGAACTATAACTTTGGTGCCTAACAAGTATGGCCTAAACTTGTCAAATGCAAATACCACGGTAAGTAATTCTTTCTCAGTGGTCGTGTAATTTAATTGTGCATCATTTAAGGTACGGCTGGCATAATATATGACATGAAAGATTTTACCTCTACGTTGCCCAAGCACAGTTCCCATGGTAAAATCACTTGCATCGCACATTAATTCGAACGGGGTCGTCCAATCTATGGGAACCACGATTGGTGCAGAGATAAGTTTTTACTTCAGCTCTTTAAATGCGCCATGGTATTTTTGATCGGACACAAATGGTTGGTTCTGTTGCAGCAGGGTGCACAAAGGCTTGGATATTATGGAGAAGTCTTTGATGAATCTTTGATAAAATCCGGCATGCCTAAGGAAACTCCAAATTACCTTGACAAAATTTGGTGGGGGAAGCTTCTAGATCACCTCGATCTTGGCCTTATCTACCTCAATGACCTTTGCAGAAATCTTGTGGCCTAGAACAATACCTTATGTTACCATGAAGTGGCATTTTTCCCAATTCAGCACGAGATCAGCCTCCTCACATCACTTCAGTACATTTGCCAAATTGCCGAGCATTTTTGAAAGTCGTCCCCAGAAACAGAAAAATCAACCATGAAAATTTCAAGAAAGTTCTCAACCATGTCAGAGAATATGGCTTGCATGCAGCGCTGAAAAGTTATCGGGGCATTACAGAATCCAAAAGGTATTCTTTGGAAGGCATAAGTGCTATAGGGTCATGTGAATGTGGTTTTCTCTTAGTCCTCTTGTGTGATGGTAATCTGGTTATACCCCGAGTAACCGTCCAAGAAACAATAAAATGCCTTTCCAACAAGTCGATCCAGCATTTGATCGATGAACGGAAAAGGGAAGTGATCCTTCTTGGTGGTCTTGTTAAGCTTGCAGTAGTCCATGCAGATTCGCCATCTGGTGACCTTGCGAGTAGGATTCAACTCATTGTCTTCACTCGTCACCACAGTCATGCCTTTCTTCTTGGGAACACATTGAACGGGACTCACCCATGAACTATCTGAAATTGGGTAAATTACTCAAGCATCGAGCCATTTGAGAATCTCTTTCATCACAACTTGTTTCATGATTGGGTTCAATCTTCACTGGGGCTCTATGGATTTGCCATGGTATTCTTCCAGTAGGATTTTGTGCATGCAGATTGTTGGACTTATTCCCTTGAGATCTGCCATCGTCTAACCTAACGCTTTCTTATGTTGTGACAAAACACTTAACAAACTCGATTCTTGGTTAGGAGTGAGGGCAGAGGAAATAATCACAGGTAAATTTTCATCACTACCTAGATAAGCATCTTTAAGATGTTGTGGCAAATTCTTAAGTTCTAGGGTAACAACATGTTGTAATGAGGGCTTAGGAGGAACAAACTCTTCAAAATTAAGAAGGTTCAAAACGCGTACCTGGGCTAGATTTAAAGAAGCTAGCCTGTTGTTCCTCAGATGAAAAATCATTAGGCTCTCCGACCTTTAAGTCTTCCACTAGCCCCTCATCAGGTCCCAACTGAATAAAATTGTCCTGGCAAAATTAATTTGCTTCTTTTGTTATTACTGTATCCACTTCTAAAATGCTCTGGCATTCTTCAGAATCATCTATGTACTTGAGAGATCGGAAGACATTCACAGTGACTTGTTGATCGGCCACTCGCATGGTCAGCTCGTCCCTCTCACAGTCGATGAAAATATGATCGGTAGCTAGGAAGGGTCTCCCCAATATAATGGGTGCTATGGCGTCGACCTCACAGTCCAGAATCAAAAAATCAACTGGAAAAGTGAACTTGTCAACCCGCACGATGACATCTTCAATTCACCCCTCTAGTCGAACATGTGAACAATCGGCTAATTGCAGGATGACCGAGGTGGGTCTCGCATTTCTTATCCCCAGCTTTACGAATATTGACTTAGGCATCAAGTTCACACTTGAGCCAAGGTCACATAATGCCTTCCCAATAAATTTGTCTCCTATCAAACATGGGATGATAAAACTGCCCGAATCATGTCTCTTTGGGGGCAGCTTACTTAAGGAAGAGCAAAATTCTTTTTTCGTGGTAATTGTTTCATACTGCTCAACCTTTCTCTTCTTAGTAATAATTTCCTTGAGAAATTTGGCATATGTCTGCATTTGTTCCATAGCCTCTAGAAAAGGAACATTGATTTGAAGTTGACTTAGAATGTCAACAAATATTCTGCATTGGATATCTTCGTTATGCTTCTTCAGTCTTTGTGGAAATAGAGGTGGGGGTCTGGCTTCATGTACTGACGGGGTGCAGACCGAAGTTGCCTTGGCATTTTTATTTGCCCCTTCAGTTTCTTTACTTGACGACTCCTCAGCATTTTCCTCTTCCACTGGTGCTTCTTCTTGCACTTCTTGATCAGCTTGCTTGGTTATAGGGGTGAATCATCCTTCGGTCTTCCCCCAAACTTATCTTCAACATTAATTTGTGTACCACTTCGGAGAGTTAGAACACTGTAGTACTCCTTGCCATGAGGTTTGGTGACTTCAGTGTCACTCGATAAATGTCCTATAGAATTCAACATATTGAACATGACAGGTTTGAGCTCAAAGTGAGTTGCCTGAATTTATGGGGCCACTATTCCAGGATTTGAATCATCTAAGATCGGGTTTAAGTGATCACGAATGGCATGAGGTCTGGTTGCATTCCCAATATTTAAATTTTCCCCGATCCTCCTTATGACCAATGCCTTGATTTCGAAGTTGATACATGTTTATACGTTGAGCGCATCTTCTTTGTCTAAAATACCTCTCAATTTCAGGATCAATCGATTCTAATAGCTCTTCAAGGTTGCTTATGGTCATGTACCTAGAGAAACAAATGAACAAAAATTAAGGAAAATAAAAAATCAAAGCTAAATATGAATAAGTAAAATAAAAATGCTATGAAAAATCAATTTAACTTCCAGTTGCCAATTCCCCGGCAACGGCGCCAAAAACTTGTCTGCTCTTGTGGGTACTATAAAATGAGTGCGGATATGTGTTCAAGTATACACAATCGAACAAGTAATAAAGTGATAAGTAGAGTATCGTCTCCACAGGAAATTGGAGAAGTCGAATGGGTTTGTCAAGGCACTTTACTTTGTCTCCTAAGTAAAGTCAGTGATGGTATATACAAATGAGAATGATGTGGCAAAATGGAATGACTGATGTGGAAATAGAATGGTGGTAGTGTGGTAGAAAATGGATATGTCGTGGCAAATGAAATTGTAATGCGTGGGAATAAATAGAAATTTTAAGGCAAAATAAAATACAAATAATTTATTTGATATATAGGACTTTAGCTTTCTCACACAACAAGAAATGATGGGAATGAGTGATGGGAGTCACAAGGAAAACCTAAGTATATTTCTCTGAATGGTATTTCTTCTATGCCTAGCCTGCCCGATAGAGTCTACTAAGGTGCCCTATTCTCTCTCTAGTAAGGGACTCGACAGGTTAAAGATGCCCTGGCAAAATCGATTGGCGTAAACCCCTGCAGTGATCCTATTAGTCCAGATAACAGGATATGTCTCGGCAATACCTTTTTGCGGTAGCATTAACATCTAACCTATCGTTCTTGCACAACTCCTTTTAGTCGAATGAAATCCTATCCTTATCTCTAAGGTGGATTAGGCTTAGTTACTACCTAAAACCCCTTGTTTATGTAATTCTTCCCTAGTTTCTCTCAAACACTAAGGATAAATTGCCAAGACATTCTCTCGAACCCTCAAGCTCTCCTAAGGAAATTCTACTATCGTAGCTCCTAAGGCATTAAGTTTCTTAAACAAAACAGAATAAAGCATAGAAAATCAACCATTCATTGCAATAAAAACTTAAACATCCAAGCGAACTCCCACCAAATAGGATTAGTTCATGGTGGGGTTCAAAATAAACAAGCACTAAGCAAGTTTCATTCGTTCCTTACAACCCAACAACAAAATATGAAAGCAAGAACTAAGGGGAGGAGAAAAAGCCTTCAACGTGCACTGCCAAATGCCTTACTCAACCACCAAGACTACTCCTAGCGAACTACCTCCTCTCTGATGCTTAGAATGCCACTCCCTTCGGCTTGTCAAGGAAAAATGCCACAACAAGTATGATTGACTGAGAAAAGTGAGACATTCTCTCTCTAACTTTTTAAGCTCAAATCTGAGTGAAACCAAAGTCTTTTTCAATGTGGCTTCATCCTCTATTTACAGGGGAAAGCAAATCCTAGGATTTTTTGTTAACTATCCTAGAAAACCCCAAAAACCATGATCAAGTGCTTAAGAGTCGAGCAGTACAGTCTATGATGCAGCTTGGGTAGCTGGCTGAGTGACCGGCATAATCCCGTCGCAGGCGCCCAATGACAGACAAGATCTGCAGGGTCAGATGGTGTCATCAGTAGAACCGACAGTTTCAGCGTTGATTCCTCCAGGCATATCTTCGAGGTGGATTTCTCGGGCAGAGGGCACGGAGAGTCGGGGACAGCTGGCTGGAAAATATCTTCTTTCACCTTGTGCATTGTCAAAATGCCAGTCAAACTTGGCATTTTTATTTAACTCAATAATCTCCTTATGTCATGACATTTTCTTTCCTCTTTACCTTGCTTTCAATACCTGCACATCATCAGACAAGTACCTTTCCCATAAAGAAGCACCGCTATAAAAATAAAATGCCACAGCAAACCGATATTCACCACATGCAACTAAATGATTCTAAATGCATCTATATGGTCCTAAATGAGCCTTTAGACATTCAATAACTTAAGTTAAAAGGTCCCAAAATGTGGCATTTTACGGAGTTATCACTTAGCATATGTATATGATTCTTAAGGAATTTCTACGTGGTCCTTAGAGACATCTTATATGGCACTTTGGTGCATTTCTATGCGGCACTATGGTGCAATTCTATGTGGCATTTCAGTGCATTTATACGAGCTGTGGTGACAGTATTAGTGCACAACCTCTATAGACTCACATATCTATAGTTCTCACATATATACATGGGCTAATCAAGAGATAATAACAAATATATGTTTGTGATATGATAAATGTTATAGAAATGATATGATGATGTGTGTGTATAGTGTTTGATTAAGAAGGTTAAGTGTAAAAAGTATGTGATTAAAAGATAAACTGTTAATGATGCTTTATTTGTATGTATGTATTTATTGCTAGTTAATTTGATATGATTTTATATGATACGATGAAATAAAGTGATTTGGTATAGCATGATAGAACATAACATGCATGCATTCTTAAATGTAATAAAGTGCATTAAAAGTTTTATATGCCTCACTAAGTCGTCCACTTAGCGTGTGAATATTTCACAAGTAGGTTGGAAAGATAGAAGATAAGCTAAGAGGAGCAAGACAGGTCAGCATTTTGCTTACGAAGTTCAGATCAAAAAAGTAAAGATAATATGTATTTTTGTTCTTTCGGATATAGTTGGCATGTACTATTAGATTTGAATTGTATATGCTCTGATAGGTTTTGTAAAACCAATTAATTTTAATTAATGAAAAGTAATCATTTGTTTTTGAATTGTAAATTTAAATGTTTACTATTTTGTAAAGAAAAACGTTTGAAAAGTCGATGTGACACCTCATACTCGAATCCGGGTTGGAGGTATTACATTTAATGGTATCAGAGCTAAGGTTTAGCCGATTCTAGGCTTAAACTGAAGTCAAAGAAGTTTTAGAATCTGTATATACCAATTTAAAGTGGATAATTTATGATATGATAGTGTAAATAGTATGCCGTCTTGCTAATAGAATAAGAATAGTATGAGATAGTTATGAGAATGGTCGAAGTGAATCAAGAGGTGATAAACCTGATGGTGGTAGTAAGGCCAAGTAGGATGAAGAGCGGACACATCAGGGAGTGCCTCGTAAGATCAAAGATTGATTTCAGAAAGTTGAAATCATATCAGAATAGTGATAAAAGGTTTTCACTATTTCGAATCGAAAAAGTAATATGGAGTAATTTTGTTATTATGAGGATAAGATAAAATATGGTGAACAAATGTCACCATGTGAACTTTAAAAGATTTAGTGATGAAGTTATTAGTTTAGAACAGTTCGAGAATAAGTATTCGGTGATAAATTTATCAAATGTATGAAGCCAGAGCTTATGAATTTCGAACAGAGGAATCGTAACGTGTATAGATATGAGTGCAGTTTGATAAGTCGAAGAAATTGTTATTAGGTTGATTCAAAGGAAAATGATGTATGTAAGTGATGTGTGGAGGTCTTGTTCCTAGACTAAAAGGATATTATTGGTGTTGAAATTGTTCTTTTCAAGAAATGGTGAATTGTGTTAAAGATCTAGAGAGATCTCAAAATGATTAAGAGAATTAGCATCTCACATAAATCAGTACTATCGAAGAGAGAGACATAGATTATGATTTTTAACTGTAGACTCGACTCGGTTTGAATTAGTTGTATTCCTTGTCAGAGGATAAAATCTGACAAAAGTCAGACTCACTTAAGCAATAGAGTCTGGTACTGGAAAATTAAATAAGGAGTTGGAGATGGATATGAAGAAAAATATGAAGGTGGAGGAATGGATTAGGAGTTCTGTTAGTAAATATGTTAATTGAAGAAGAAAAAGTATTTAAAATGGATCAAGTAATGTGGATATTATTTCAGAAGAGTTTAAGAATGTGTACATCGATGATTTGTTTACAAGACAAAGGAAGTTGGAATGTTGAGTTTGAGCAAAGGAAATTGCATAGTGCCTGAAGAAGAATGTGGATCTGATAAGTTAAATAAATTATTGATGGATTAATTCTGATTGAAAGGAATATATAAAATTGGTTCAATGAATGTTTACGTTTTAGATTAGAAGAACTGATGTTGATTAACGAAGTTATGTGATAGTAAGTGTAATTGAGTTAAAGGATTAGAAGATAATATCAGAGTAAATTAATCAAGTATAGTGTGGATTTGGATACAGTTGTATATTTGATTATATGAATGTGATGTAGTGGAGAAAATAAGGATTTATATGTTTAAGGAAAATTACATATTTATGAAAAAGTTTAAGGTGATAAAAATGGGATATTGATATTATATTTGAATAAGGATTTTTCAAGGAATAAGATTTATGCAAAAAGCTTGAATCATCAGAGTTATGAAGATGAGAAGAATAGGTAATTAGAGATAAGTATAAGTAATATGAAAAGAGTATGAGAGTATGAAAGAGAAGATGTGATCGATGTTATAAGGATATTTTGATTTATGGAAAATAATGGAATAAGGAAATGAAAGGATGGAATTTACAGAATTAGATATGATAAGGGATATATGGAAGTGTAGATTATAAGTTTGATGTAGAAGTAAGAAAAATGTGTAAGGCGATATGGAAAAATTGGTTGATTTTGTAAAGTATACGCCTTAATCATATTTAATAAAGACTTAAGGTTGTGTTTCTTGTACAAGTAGATGTAGTCAGGTAGATAAGAATGATTTATATGTATTAGGGAAGTTTTAGAGATAATTAAGTAAAGATGGAATAAAAGTTTGATTATTACGGTAAGGCAATTAAAGATTGATAAGGAATTTGATTGATTTATGATTTTGAGTGATAAGAACTAATGATACTGTCTATATGATAAGTGACATGATATGGAAGTATAAAGGAAAAAGGTAGTTGAAGAATTAAAGAAAAGAGAGCCAAATTGTTAGTATAACAATTCAAGATTAGATTAAAGAGGTAATCTGGGAATATGAATAAGGTACGTGTAGATGGTATCTTCATCTATAAGTGAAATGAAAATTTGAGGACGAATTTTCTTAAAGGAGGGGAGATTTGTAACATCCTAAAAATAGGGCTAGTGATTAAATTGTAAATTTTTAAAACTTTGTGCTCAATTTTGAAATAAGTTAAAAGTTTAGGGACTTAATTGGAGAATTTTGATGTTGGATTTAATAGTGAGGTTGGAAAGATGAGAGGGTATTATGGTCATTAACTAAGGAAGATTTTTATTTTCCCTTATTAAAGGGTGTAACACATGGAAATGGAGAAAGGAAAAAGGAAAAGTCTGGAGAATGCAAGCTTCTTCTTCTTCTCTCTCCGTGTCTTCGTTGCCAAGGTGAGAATGCTTTCAATTGGTTAATTCTTTCAAGTTTTGAGTTGGTTTTATTCTTGGGATGTTATATAAGCTTAAGGGAAGCTTAAGATAGCTTAATACTCAAAGAATTTCAAGTTATGAGAGATTAAGTAAAATGAGTTTTAAGTGAATTATTGATTAAGAAGAAATAAATGGATTTTTAAGTTGAATTTGACTTGTCAAGGGTCTAATTAAAAAGATAGAAGTAATAGAAATAAATTATAAACATGTTGGAAAATTGGTATGATTTTTAATTTATATCTTGAGGATGAGATTTTGAAGATTAAGATATGTTAAATGCTTAGGAAAATGTTGGAGTATGTATTCTAGAGTCAAGGGTATTAAAGGATCTAAGTTATGAAGTAATTAAGTTAGAATGAATGAATTTTCGGGCTTAAGAGTGATTTCTGGGCAGGGTGTATCGGTATACTATGAATAGGTACCAATACACTAAGACCAAATTTGAAGAACAACTTCATAGTGTATAGGTACACTAAGGAGTGTACCGATATCCATGAATTTCGAAGCTAATTTGGGTACCGATACACCCGTAGTGTACAGATACACCCGTAGTGTACCGATACACTCCTAAAGGGAAAAAATTATTTTGGTTCATTAAGTTAGCTCAAGTTTTTAGTATCGAATTATAAGGTTTAGGCTTCTGATAATTCACTACAAGAAAATATACCTTTAATGACACACACTTATTTATGACTTGCAAAATATGTGTGTCATAAAAAAATGTCATGTTTCTTAAAATTTGAACGATTTATGACTTACAATAATGTGTGTCATATTTAATAGTCATAATCCAAAAAATTTTAGCAAAACACGAAGTACACTTTTCATTGTGTGTCATCTCTAAAAGTCGTCTTTTAATTTCCCCATAATTTTCATCACGTACACATGCTTTCTCGCTTCTAATCCATTTTGTGTTTCAAAAACAAAATTTTCATTCAGGGATACTTGGACAAAATGGAAAACAACTTTGTTCTGCTGTGTCCCAGTATCTTAGTTGCTATCCTCTCCTATCCTAGTATCTTCAACTCCATTTTGTCGTTTCAAAAATGGCGGCACTCGTTGCAGGAACGCCATGGATGAGAATAAGAGTAATCCCTAAATTCGCTCCTCCGCTTATTTTCCGGTGCCATTTTCGTAGAAATTTCTCTGTTCGTGCTTCGGTTGAAAGCAATGCACCGGTCAGAGTCCGTTTCGCTCCTTCTCTGACCGACAATATGCACGTCGACGGCGCTCGAACTGCTCTCTTCAACTACTTATTCGCTAGGTTTTTTCCTCTCTTTTTTTACATCTTGTGCGTTGTTATCTTGTTTCTAACTTCGTAGAATTTTGATGATTTTTTCTTTTCTTCTCTTTATTTTTTTCTCTTAAGATCTAAGGGAGGAAAATTGCTGCTGAGAATCGAGGATACTGATTTGGAGAGGTCGTCGCGAGAATCGGAGGAGATTGTTCTTCGAGATTTAGCTTGGCTTGGACTTGACTAGGATGAAGGTACTATTTATATGTCGTTGCCATTGTCTTTCCGCTTTAATTAAATTGGTTTGAAATTTATTGCTTCAAATCTTCAATTTTACATGTATGGTTCGATTGTGTTTGTCACTTTTAGCATTAAGTTGATATTGATTATATCACTTGCCATGTAGGCCCTGACATTGGTGGGGATTATGGTCCTTATCGAAAATCTTAGAGAAAATCTATGTATAAACAATATGCTGAGAAGCTCTTAGAATCTGGTCAGGTTTATTGTTGCTTTTGTTCCAATGAGGTAATTGATTTGAAGGCATTGCAAATGTGAGATATTTGTACCTTGAATTATAATTTTTGTCCTTCATTTCATCGGAATGCCTCTAGGAATTAGAATAACACTATTCCTTTGAAGACAAAAGTGTGAATTTTGTGTCTCACAGAACATAACCTTTAATTCAAATGAACTATGATTATTTGTTTCGAAGCATGCTCAGATTTTAACATTTGACTAATAAGGTTTTTTGTCTGTTGAATTGAGGATTTTTTACGTAAAGCATCATTATCTTTGAGTTTCAGTGGTCCATCAACAACAGAATGTAGATATATCTGTAATTTACTTTTACAAGCACTAATTTGTTTGATAGTATCATGAAGGTTAGCTGGAAATTGGACACACTTGGGGATTTTGTTATAATGAGGAGCAATGGTCAACCTGTTTACAACTTTTGTGTTACTGTTGATGATGCTACCATGTCTATTTCACATGTTAAACGGTAATTGAGAGAATAATTGATTATCTTTTTGCTACATCTAATATATGTTCTGTTAGAACATTTTTAGTCATTTGTTCTCACACTCTCTATACTGGTATTTCAGAGTAGAAGAGCATTTACCTAATATTCTAAGTCAAGCCTTAATATACAAGGTAATGTTATTTATTTACTTTTGTTAATATTTAGTGGCTTTTGGAGTTTCTGGTTTCATTTCACCAATATAAGGAAGCTAATCTTTAAACTGAAAAAAAAATTGATACAGGCTCTGGGATTCCCCATGCCTTCCTTAGCCCATGTTTCTTTGATTTTGCACCTGATAGGAGCAAATTGTCAAAACGTCATGGTGCAACTTCAGTTGGTCAGGTAGTTATCTTCATTATACTTTGTTTCATGGAAAATGTTGTAAAATAATTGTATCATCTCCTTGGTTTCCATGGGGTCTACAGTATCCTTTTCAATTGAGGATTAAAAGTTTCTACGTTTAATAATTATGTTGTTCCAGTTCAGAGATATGGGGTATCTGCCTCAGGCAATGGTGAATTACTTGGCACTTCTAGGTTGGGGTGATGGAACTGAAAATGAATTTTTCACCATTGATCAACTTGGTTAGTTTTCCCTTTCACTTGTATTGATCCGTGTACCTCTCTATTTCTAGCTCCACAAAGGAAGTGGAGAAATGTTAATGTTGTATTGGATCACATGCATCAGTTATTAAGTGGTGATGAAGGTGGTATACAGCGTTGCATTCAAGATGCACTTTTATGAGCACCATAGAATTCTTACTTGTGTTGGACAGGTAGGTTCATACTCATATCAAGGATCAGGGGCACCAACTATGTTTCAGGCCATGAGACACCTTGTTGGTTCGTTAGCCAATAGTTATGCCGGTGACTCGGTGAAAGTGCCTTTGACCGTGCAATTCGCCTGTCTTTTCTTGGTATGCATCTACTGGAAGCTTTTAATTACACAACTGAACTCTTTGTAATGTTTTTGTTCAGAATTGCGTTAACGCTTTTATTTCTTTTGAGAATATTTTTTCATCGTCTTAAAAGGGAAAAGAGTACCTTTTTAACAAGTAGGTATTTTTATTCTATTTTTAGAAGGAGAGAAAGGTCTTAACCTTTGCATGTCAAATATGTAAAATAGGGAAAAAGAGTATATTTGAATGTTGAATATGCAAAATAGGAAAGATTAGTAAAATAATAGGCATATCAACTGAGCTCGAGTGAAACTTGAGCTTATCACGGAGGATCAGTCCTGTTAACATGGTAGTTACTGTTTAATCCAAAAACACCTTGTCTCAGCTTATAGACTGACACTGTTTTTGAAACTGGAACATGCAGCTATGAGCAATCACCTATGCTTTGTTTAAGCTTCTATTTTACAATTTCCAAGGGATCAAGCTTGATAACCTTTTTCACTTAAGTCTCATGAACTCAAAGATGAAAGATGGAGCTTATGAGCAATCACCTATGCTTTTTCTCCTCAGACATTCAACAGGTAATTTACGCAACTATTTTTATTTGCATGGATTGCTTGAATGAACTTGCTTAGTTTAAAGCTAAATATGTTACATTGATTGAATTAAAATTTTATAAGCTCAATTTTTAGTTACGTTTATAACAGTTTATTACATTCTGGGCCCTTAGCTAGATGATGTTAGATTCTATATTGCTGAATTTTTGTGAAGGATTTCCAAATGAAATATATTGTTTTTAGTCAACTAGTTTTCTCATTTCTTTTTGTAGGACATTCTAGAAGTGAAAATTTATGCTTCATGTAGCAATTTTATTTGGATTTATTTGTAAAACCACATTAGTACTAAGAAATTGGATGGATGTGGGACCTGAGATCAATTCTTATATTTGTATATGAAAAATTTGCAATTCTTTTGAATGATTTGAGCATCTGCTACTTATTTTTATAAAGACATTTACTAGATCTGTGTGTCTTATTTCTAGTTGATTATTCTTGCATATACATGGTGTATTTGTATCAGATTATTGCTTCTTGGGATATATGATTCTTAATCCCTTTGTTCTTATCTTTTCAACCAAGGTTGATTATTTTCCATTTTTTATTGTAGATATATGATTCTCCATTGGAATATCTAAACACTACCTCTCTTTCCCCAAAAAAGGATTATCAAATAAACAGGTATCCTTAATCGTATCCCTGCAACTAGGGGAAGTTAATGTCTGCAAGCATTAAGAAAGCAGCTTGGATAATCCTTCACGTTGTATTGCAGATTGATTCCTGGAGTTCTTCAGCTACCTGCGAACTCAAACTTGATGGTTGATGAAACACAACTAGAATCATGAAGTCTCAACTCTATTGGAATTGAGAATACAAAGTTACTGAAAAATCTGATAGAGTTTCAAAAAGTAAGCTATCACTTGTTTTGTTGAAACATGAGTGCATGTTTTTGCATATATATAATGGACCTAGGAAGGTGTTTTCACAAGTTTAATGTGCATATTAGGAATGTGCTTGTTCTATATATTGTAACTAGTTTTAACTGTTACAATTATTTTCAATTATTTCTTGTGTACACGCCCGGATGGCGAGGGCATATTAGTAGAACTTTATTATGCCGTGATATTTTGTATCGACATATGATTACAATATTTTTGATAACTTAATGTGAATATATTATATGCAAATGGATTGCTTATATATAATATTTTATATATATTTAGTATTATGAGGCATTAAATGTGATTTAGTTTGATTATTTGTCAATCCACAATATATATATAATTTACGAAATACAATCACGACACACGAATGTGTGTCATCTTTTTTAATGACGTGTGATTCAATGACACGCAATGTAAGTCATACATGCTGTCATATATTTATGACACACAAATGTGTGTCATCTTAATTTATGACAGGGGCTTCAATGACGCTCAATGAACGTCATAAATGCACGTCATAAATGTGTGTCATAAATGCGCATCATAGATTTATGACACACAATTGTGTGTCATCTGAAATTCATGTTGGTGGCTTCAACGACAAGTATTTGTGTGTCATCCGCACCCATAGATGACGCACAATGCGCGTCATTAAAGGGGTTTTTTCTAGTAGTGATTGTCTGGAAATTATATTTATGTAGATACAAAGTATAAACGAGTTCCGAAACCATTGACTAGTGAGGCCAGGTGAGTGCATCTTATTTGAATATAGGATTATATGGAAATTTGACTTGCGATAAGTCTATTTCCTCTAAGTCTAGTACATGAAATCATAAACATAAGTATGTGAATGACATGAAATGTATGTATGCTTGATTATATGAGTTGATATGTTTTGGTATGTGCTATGTGGTTTATGTGAGTATAAAAGATAAGTCATGTGATAAGATCTATGAAATATATGGAAATGAAAATATATGAATATGAAGAGTTATAAGAGAACAAATATAAGTTATATGTTAATGAAAGATAAGACTATGTGAATATATGGTTATAAGATAAAATATGTAATAATAGGAGAATATGATGAAAGTGAATTCCTGAGAACAATAGGAACAAGGTAAACATGTGTAAAGGTTATATGAATAATAGAAACATGAGTTAGACAAGTACATAGTGGTATGATCAATTATGAGAATTAGTGTATTAGAGTTATATGATTTATGGAGAATTAAAGAAAAATAGATAAGATTAAATTATAGAATGAACTAGGAATAATATATCACTTAGGAAATTTGAATATAAAGTGATGATATATACATATAATATAAGATATATGTTTATAATTATGACATAGGTTATATAATATAAGTGTATACTAAGAAATAAAGAATAAGATAGATGATACGATATAAACTATATTATGAATTAATGATGTAGGAATGTGATATAAATATGCAATAAATTTTTTTTATTATATGATAAATATGACCATATGAGAACAAGAGATAAGATAAGTGATTTTGTGATAGAAGTTATATGACCATGAATTATGTAAATAGGAATAATTTAAGTGTTATGTGATTATGATTATTTAAATATGTATTCATGTGATGTGATGTATGAGGTCATATGAAATATTATATGACTATATGATTATATAAAAAAGAATATATGTACATGTGAATTATATGAAAATGAACTATGTGACTGGATGTGATCTTATAAAAATTGATAATGAGCTATGTGAAAGAGCTATGAGATAATGTGTATATATGATATGAATATGTGAATGTATAATAACATGAATATTACTGCCCATGTTATGTGTCATGGAGCTAGAGGTATAGTTGACATGCCAAGAGTCGAGGGTCTACGTGGTCATTCGGACATATATGTATTCTTTGGAACATGTGTGAGGTCTTTTGAGACACATACTTGATCCTTTGCATATGTATATGATTCTTAAGGAATTTCTACGTGGTCTTTAGGGACATCTTATATGGCACTTCGGTGCATTTCTAAGCGGCACTACGGTGAAATTCTACGTGGCACTTCGGTGCATTTATACGAGCTGTAGTGACAGCATTAGTGCACAACCTCTATAGACTTACATATCTATAGTTCTTACATATGTACATGGGCTAATCAAGAGATAATAACAAATATATGTTTGTGATATGATAAATGTTATAGAAATGATATGATGTTGTGTGTGTATAATGTTTGATTAAGAAGGTTAAGTATAAAAGTATGTGATTAAAAGATAAATTGTTAATGATGCTTTATGTGTATGTATGTATGTATTTATTACTAGGTAATCTGATATGATTTTATATGATACGATGAAATAAAGTGATTTGGTATAGCATGATAGAACAGAACATGCATGCATTGTTAAATGTTATAAAGTGCATTATAAGTTTTATATGCCTCACTAAGTCGTCGACTTTGCGTGTGAATGTTTCACGCGTAGGTTGGAGAGCGAGAAGAAAAGCTAAGTGGAGCAAGACAGGTTATCATTTTCCTTACGAAGTTCAGATCAGAAAAGTAAAGATAATATGTATTTTTATTCTTTCGGATATAGTTGGCATGTACTATTATATTTGAATTGTATATGCTTTGATAGGTTTTGTAAAACCAATTGATTTTAATTAATGAAAAGTAATCATTTGTTTTTGAATTGTGAATTTAATTTTTTTTTCTATTTTGTAAAGAAAAACGTTTGAAAAGTCGATGTGACACATCGGACTCGGATCCGGGTCGGATACGGGTTGGGGGTGTTACATACAACCTCCCCTTCCATCTTGTAAGCAACCTTTATAAACAATCTCAAAATCACCTTCATCAAAAAGATTACGGTATAAAAAATATTCATAGCATCGATTAATTCTTCATATGTAAATAATGATTTCAAATTGACTAAACCATCGGGTTCTACCATCATTGGTGGCGAATGCATAAAATCACTTCCAAAACCAGTTCTAATTAGAGGAGCTAAAGATTGTGTCTTTTGTATAGGATGAATTCATAAGCATGTAACATTGATCAAAACTGGAGCTCCGATTAGAGGCGTGCATAAATATCCGATACAAATAATCCGATTCGTTTGTCCGATGATTCGATCCAAATATTCGAATATTCGATTCAATTTTTTTATTTTGAATAATTCGGATCGAATATCCGATTAAAAAATCAAATATGTGGATCGAATACGGATAGAAAAAATATACATCTCAGATTATCTGAATATCCGAAAAATAAATGAGAAATTGCTAAAATATACCGCACATAAGTGAAAACTACCATGGTTTCCCATCTAAAAGAGCGATGTTAATGCTCAGTTATTGATGTCACCAGCTTCTTCTTTTCAGGTAAATGAATCTTCTTCATCTTCAGATTCATCAAATCATCACCAATGGTTTTAACCATTCAAGTCGAGAATAATTGTAGTTAATATGTACCGACCCCAGATTGTGAAAGTGGAAGAACAATGCATGATTACTGCAGAAGAATGTTGCAATTTCTTATCAGTGGATCAACCTCCATCACTTCAATGGTATTTTACGGGACAGTGAAAAGAAATAAAGTCTTTAAAACTCCATCGAATGCAGCAATGGTTATGATTTAGCACCTTCTTAGAAAATATGCTCACAAGGCTTGGTTACCATAAAAGATAATCCAAGTCACACACAGCTGAATAACAACCTAATAAGTGACATTTTCAGATAGGATATTCGGATATTAGAAAATTCGAATAACCGGTTATTTCAGATCGGATTTGGATCACTATTTTTGTGATTTAAAATTTCGTATCGGATCCGATATCCGACTATGCACACCACTAGCTCCAATTACATATAAATTGAAAATGCAAAATTATATAATTAAGTGTTCTGAACATAAACAAATAAAAAATCTTAAAATAATTATAATTTTTTAAAAAATATATAAATTAATTATATTCTTTTTAAAATTTAAACAAAATAATAATAAAGGATTAATTGTGGATAGGTGATCATATTTTTCAATATTTATTTAATAAGAACGGTTTAATTAGTAGTGTACATCAGTGTGTCACATTAGTAGTGTATTTCGATATGCGACGTACACTCTAGATTCATCCTACCAAATTGGCCCTTAATCTATTTGATATCTCATCTGATTTTATGTTTTTGTTTTAGATATTCAACTAATTTTTAATAAAAATGCATCTAATGTTATGTTTTGTTTCTATTTGATCATCAACCTTTATTTCATTGTTAACTTTTTGGATAAAGTGACATGACATATATAATTATCATTTTAGTTCCTAAAGCTTATCAATTTGGTCGTAATTTAAAAATAATTTAGTAAATTTAATTTTTCAAAATAAAATTATTTATACTAAAATTATCTTAGGTATGAGAACTAGGATTTTGGATAGAAATTCAAATTTAGGATAAATCTTATAAACTATTTTTAAATTAAAATCAAATTGATAGACTATATAAATTTTAATGATTAAAATTATTATATTACATCACATCACTTTTTATGTTAAGTTAATAGTCAAAATTAATGAATAATTTCTAAAATAAAAATAAAATATAACATCAAATATGATGTTACTAAAAAATTGAATGATTAAAATAAAAACACAAAATAGATAAGATACCAAATATACAATATACTACAATTAAAAGATAAATTATTTAACCATAAAATTTTAACTCATTTAAAGTTTTAAACATGTCATGTATCTAATAAATATCCTCACTTTATTTATCACAAAATAAATAAATAAAAATAATATTTCAAACCTAAAACACATTAAATTCCCTTAATACACCACCTCCGCACCTCTAGAGTTATTATGTAAACGTGAGATTTATTACTCTTCCGCAGCAAATGATGTTAGCTTGCACCTCGAGAGCTTTTTTTTATTTAATTTCTAGCATTTTAAATTCTCTGATCAATTATTATATCATGATGCGATCATCTGTATGCCCATGTGATCTATTTGACAATTTATTTTATTCATCTTGTCTCGAGGTGCACAAAGAATCTGAATATCCGATTTTACATAAAAAATATTCGAAATTAGATTTGGGAAAAACATGTTTTTTTAAACCGGATCGGATATTTAAAATCGGATAGTATAACCGGTTTGAGAAAAAATTGGACGATCGGTTTTTTTACCGATTAAAAATCGGTTTGAAAAAAACCGGATTTTATCCGAAAAAAATCCGGTCTTGGGTTTTAAAAACTAGTCGTTGGGGGTTTTGCGACCGTTTTTTGACTATTTTTCCTTAAAAAATTACCATTTTACTATCCTAAACATGTATAAATAGGCTGGATATGTATTTGGTTGATTACAACTTTCTCAAATCTTACTACACAACACCTAAACCGGTTTTTTTATCCGATTTTTTTTAAAAACCATTTTTTTTCAAATTGAAACCGGTTACACCATCTGGCCCTCCAAACCGGTTAGGATCTGAACCGGTTTTCTTAAAATCCGGTTTTTTGACTAGGTGAAAAAACCGAATCAGTTTTTATCCGATCCGGATCGATTTTTTATCCGACTTTGTGCATGTCTAATATTGTCAATCTACAAATAATTATTATAACCTTACATCTAATACAAAAACTAAAAGTTATTATATAAACACTTATAATAGGTAGAAAATGGGTTTCCTCTTTTGCTTTTTCTTATTCTTTCCCTACTGAGAGTTAAAAATATTTATCATCTTCAATGACCATCATTTGTAAACTTATCGATTGTGGATCTCCGTCCAAATCAGAAGTGGTAAACTATCTACTATTGACTCAACCAACTGATTCTGATCAATAATTTGTGCGATGAGCATGAAATACCTTCTGGCAGAAAAGAATCACCCGAGAAGAAAACTCTCATCGTATACTCAAACATCCTATGTAAGTTCATAATTTGTCAGCATGTTTAAAAATTTGCTAATGTTGCTCTCGAGCGCTTGACAGATGATATGTACAGGTGAGGTGTCAATGATGATATCCTTAAAAGGACTTTGATCAAATTCAGAAAAGATTTTTGACAAGAAAGATAGGTTCATTTAGTTAAATTTGACGATCAAAAGCTCGATCAGATACTATGTAAAAAACAAATATTTTGGGGAAATTTATCCCTTAGTACATATTATGCTTAAACACCTTTAAGGTGCACAAATACTAGAATTCTTCCTCCGTTGTGGTAACTTTAACAATAGTCACCGACCACCCATAAAGGAAAGTATAACCTCGACGTCTATCCGAGTAATTTTTTATACGTGTACTTAAAGAAATGTTATTTATATTGTATGTTATAACCCAAAAAATTAACTAAAATTTATTTTATTGTTTTTCTGGACTAAACTGCAAAATTTTAAAAACTTCTGTGCTAAATTCAAAAGTTTTAGAAATTTAGGGGCTAACCCTATGATTTACCTATTTTTCAGATAAAAAATGTAAAATGAATGAGTTGGTGGCTGAGGAGATTTGAACCGTTGACACCCAGGATGGGCACTCATGCCCTAACAACTAGGCTAGGGCACTGTTTGTGTCAAATATTAATAAATATATGTATTAATATTTATTAGTCAACTCGTCTTACCCAGAATTAAAACCCCTCCCCCGTCGAGAGTTAAATTCTCAAATATGGGAACCCTAAGCCATCATTACTGTGTTCCCTCATCACCTGTCGAACCAGCATCCTCCGGCGAACCTAACCCAACCGTTAGCAACCCGAATAGTCCATTGGTTGAGCGAAATCGAGAGTAAACCGTCGTGACTTCGCCGTTCGGTTTTTCGTGAAATCCATCCAATGTGCTAATCTGTTCACCTCACCACCCCTAAATTTGGATTCCTCATTGTCCTACGCTCAAAACCCAACCGAAGTTACCATCCATCATCGTCGTTTTCCTTATCGTCGGCGTGGGTAAGCTATTATATAAATTCTGGTTGTTTGTTGCGGTTTTTGGTTGATTGTTGAGTTGATGTGGGTTGTTTTAGCTGTTTAGATTCTCTGGGAGTGATCGACCACCGACTAAACCCTTTTTCGCCAGTTCAATCATTGTTGGTAATTTCTTGGATAGGTTCAGCACCGACTGGTAATTCCTAATGGACCTAAGGCGACCCTTGGATAGGCTCTGCGGCCCCGAGATTTTTCTTGGGTAAGCCTCCATGGCCCTGAGAATTGTCTTGGGTAGGCTCTTAGGCCCCAAGGTACTCCCTTAGGTTATGTAGTTCTGGGGAACTATATGTGGCGTTCGGTTGGAGGACAATACTGAGTTTTTAAACTAAAAACTCTTTTGATGTTTTAATAACTATGATCTGCACTGATTTTTAAAGCATAAATGTATGTTTTTTATTTCTACACTGTTGGGACACACTGAGCCTCTAACTCACTTTTCAAACTGTTTTACCCCCCTTTCAGATACTCTTGGATAGGCACTCCGTATCAGCCACTTGGAGGATTGTCACATTTAGTACAAAATATTTTTATTGTAATGTTTCTATCTTCCGAACTGCTTTTAATTATAGTGACATGTACCTTATTTTTGAAGTACTTATCTATTTATGATGTTTACTGCTTTTGCTACTGATATTTGATTTATTGTGCTTCAGATTTATTACATGTTTTATTTTACCTGGTCGCTTTTAGTTTATATTTATGAGTTGGGTTTTATTGTTATTTATTATACTTTTATAAATGTTATTTGTAATATGATTCAAATTATCGAATAACAATTTTTGAAAATATCTTTAAGAATCTTTAGTGTAATCCGATAGGCTTAGTCGAAATGCATAGTCTGGGTCTAGGGGTTACATTTAATTGGTATTATAGGTTTTGATTTTTAATCCTCGGATTGTGAATGGGTCCAAACTGAAAATAAGATATTTGAAATGTTTTACAAAACAAGTTATAAAGGCCATGTCACAAAGTTTTTACGAGTTTAATTATGTTCAGGACTCTAACTGCCAATCTAACCCTAAGGTTTATCATTTGTAGTAAACTCGAGATCCACCAAGATGAGTGTTAGACATGGTCGTCGATCTAGCCGTGGACGAGGTTGAGTGACTAGATTTGCAGACCCGATAGATGAGATATGTGTAGATCCCCTTCCTTCGATAGATGATCCTACTCCTACGACCCCAACAGATCTATCTCCTGTCTCTGGTATTAGCTTGACTACTTCGATTAGAGGAGCGACCGTTACTAAGCCCTAGTAGACTAGAGTTGTATTAGATGAGGATCTTGGTAGACAGTTTCTTCAGTTGATTTAAGGAGCAGTCAGAGCTGTTGGCGTTGTACCTGAGGTCCCCAACTCTCAGACCCTTATTATAAATGGAGTTAGGATGTTTAGTGGCCTTACTGGTGGAGCCTCAACTGAGATTGAGGATTGGCTCAGTGATATCGAGCGATGCATGAATCAGTTAGGTTTAGATCTGCATCGATGTTATTTAGGAGTAATTTCTATGTTGGACGGGAATGCCCACACCTGGTGGGAGTCTGTAGTAAGCAGTATTCCGACCGATAGTTTGACCTGGGATTTCTTGAGGGAGCGCTTTAGGATCTGGAAGAGCGTTATCTATCTCAGAGACGATAGAAGTTTTAGGACATGGTTTAGGGAGATATGATAGTTTCTGAGTACGAGATTGAGTTCTTGAAATTGCTTAAGTATGAATTCAGTCTGGTACCCACCAAGAGAGATAGGTGCCGGAAGTTTGCTCAGGGACTCCAATACGAGTTGCGGTATCAGGTAGTTAGTCACCTGAATGAGGTATTCGATATTATAGTCGAGAGAGCAAAAGACTCTAAAAAATTTGAGGCTTCTGCACCTGATAGTGATAGGGTAGATCAAGATCGATCTAAGAGGCCTTCTAGTCAGTCTGAGCATTTTGTACGCCCTGATAAGAGGACTCGTACTATTTCTAATCAGATGAGTCATTATGGTTCGAGGCTTACGTCTCCTCTACCTACAGTAGCAAGTCGAGGGGATTCTGCATATTCCACTCTAAAATTGAGTTTCGAGTTTTGTGGAAATCGAAATGGGGGAGAGTTTCATAAGAAGATAGATACCTATTTTTGTTGTAAATCCAGTAAGCACTTCCTGAAGAATTGTCAATATCCAACTCCTATCGATTAGACACATGCTCATACTCCTATGCATTATCAGGCCTCTGTTCAGACTCCATCTAGGAGTCATAGTTAGGGTAAGACTTTCAGATATGTTTCTAGGGTCGACAGTAGAGCTCGATCGCATAGTAGAGGACCAACTGCTTCTGAGGCTCGACAGATTGCTCTTGTTACCCGATGTTCCGGTGATCAAGTTGAGCCTAGGACTTCTGCAGGTATATTTATTGTTATTTCTATTTCATGCCATGCATTTCTAACAACACCCTTTCTATACCCGAATTTCGTATCTTAAGATCCACATACTTTTGATTAAGGCATCGAGACCCTATTTTCGCTCCGAGTCTAGCGAGATTCTCCGTTATTGTCAATAGAGTAATTAGCCTTGTCCTATATAAGAGCCTTCAGAGACCTAGTTTCGTTTTCTGTTTGACTCTAGTTAATTTAGAGGACGAAATTCTTTTAAGAGGAGAATTGTCATAACCCAAAAATTTAACTAAAATTTATTTTATTGTTTTTTTAGACTAAACTGAAAATTTTAAAAAAAACCTCTGTGTTAAATTTGAAAGTTTTAGAAATTTAGGGCTAACCCTGTAATTTACCCATTTTTCTGATCAGCTAAAAAATATGTAAAATGAATGAGTTAGTGGCTGAGGGGATTTGAACCCCTGCCACCCAGGATGGGCACCCATGCCTTAGTCACTAGGCTAGGGCACTGTTTGTGTCAAATATTAATAAATATATGTATTAATATTTATTAGTCAACCCGTCTTACCCGAAATTAAAACCCCATCCCATCGAGAGTTAAATTCCAAAATATGGTAACCCTAAGCCACCGTTACCGCATTCCGTCATCACCGATCAAACCATCATCCTTCAGTGAACCCAACCCAACCTTTAGTAACCCAAATCGACCACCGATTGAGTGAAATTGAGAGTAAACCGTCATGACCTCGTCGTTCAATTTTTCACGAAATCCGACCATCATGCTTATTCGTTCACCTCACCGTCCCTAAATTTGGATTCCTCATCATCATGCGCTCAAAACCCAATCAAAGCCACTGCCCACCATCGTCGTTTTCCTCATCGTTGGTGTGGGTAAGCTATTAACTAAATTCCAGTTGTTTATTGTGGTTTTTTATTGATTATTGAGTTGATGTGGGTTGTTTTAGCTGTTTGGATGCTCTGGGAGTAATCGACCGTCGACCAAACCAAATTTCGCTGGTTCACGCACCCCCACGCATCATTGCGTGTGCGTGAGACTTGTTCCAACTCTGGTGCCTTCTATAAACCGGTCTAGCCGGTCTAGACCGGCCTGAACTGTCCCAACCCGACCCGAACCGTTGACCTGACCCAACCCAACCCGAACCGTTGAGCTGACCCAACCTGAACTGTCAACCTGACCCGAACCATTGACCTGACCCACCCAAACTGTTAACCCGACCGACCTGTTGACTTTGACTCGACCCATTGACTTTGACTAGAGTTGACTTTGACCCGAAAAGTCAAATTTTTTGAAAAGTCATATTTTATGTTTTTCGACGTTGTGAGTCCTAATCTGAAGACTTTGACCTGTTATAATATGGCTTAGGTTCCCGTTCAGTAGAAGAGCCTAGTGAAGCCAGTGCTCGATAGATCTTCCGGACTGACCTGTTTTGCGAGGTGTGTTCCTTGTGTGCAATATAACTATTTTTAAATATCTGTTTGAAATCTCATGTGGACATGATTGTTTTCTCTGATTTGAAATATAATGTTTGAACTGATTTAACTACTATAAAATTTATCTGATTAGAAGCCTGATTTCTGATTTACTGAAAATTAAAGCATGTTTGCCTGACTTATGATCACTGGTTACTGTTTTACTGAATTGATGATCTGTCTGAACTCTAATTTACTGCTACTACTGGTTACCGTCTGAAAAATGTTTTCTTCGGGGTACTCTAAGATCTGGTATGAAGACTCTGGCAGGTTCAGTCACTGTTGGTAATTCCTTGGATAGGTTTAGGACCGACTGATAATTCCTTATAGACCTAAGACGACCCTTGCGTAGGCTCTGCGGCCCAAATATTTTTCTTGGGTAAGCCTCCGTGGCCCCGAGAATTATCTTGGGTAGGCTCTCAGGCCCCAAGGTACTCCCTTAGGTTATGCAGTTCTAGGGAACTGCATGTGGCGTTTGGTTGGAGGACGATACTGAGTTTTTAAACTAAAAACTCTTTCAATGTTTTAATAATTGTGATCTGCACTGATTTTAAAAGATGTATGTTTTTATTTCTGCACTATTGGGACACACTGAGCCTCTAGCTCATTTTTTAAACTATTTTACCCCTTTTGCAGATACTCTTGGATAGGTACTCCGTATCAAGAACTTGGAGGGTTTGTCATATTTAGTACATATCTTTTTGTTGTAATGTTTCTATCTTCCGAACTACTTTTAATTATAGTGACATCTGCCTTATTTTTTAAGTACTTATCTATTTATGATGTTTACTGCTTTTGCTACTGATATTTGATTTATTGTGCTCTAGATTTATTACATGTTTTATTTTACCTAGTCGCTTTTAGTTTATATTTACGAGTTGGGTTTTATTGTTATTTATTATACTTTTATAAATGTCACTTATAATATGATTCAAATTATCGAATAACGTTTTTGGAAAAATATCTTTAAGAATCTTTAGTGTAATCCGCTAGACTTAGTCAAAACGTATAGGTTGGGTCTAGGGGGTTACATTGTATCTTGTGGCATGGTAAGCACCCCCTAATCATATGAAAATAGAGTTTTTTTTCTTCCGTTTGAAAATTGAATCTAAAGGTACGTCTTCTATACCACCACACTAATGTTTCATAGGAAATGTTAGTGACCTCCATCATATTGCCCTGATATTGAGACATTTTCATTGTGCCACCACATTGTGGATACCTTATCTTTAGCCAAATGTGTTGAGTTGTCTCCACATTAATCGATCAGACGAGTTTAGACGCCTATATTATCCAAGGGAAATAAAGATGCCTCCATCCCCAAACATTATTGGGTTACCTTTACCATGGATCAAGATGTTTTCACCCCAAGATTACAACTTATGAAAACCACCCTAAGGGATAGAGAGTCTCCACTCTAGCAATATGAGTGATTCCATTGTGATTTAACGAGTGTCCATATGTCATTTACCCTAGTGAGAGGTATTCCAACTCTTCGCTTCTACCAAGGCAAAGACTCCTCTCTCATACTTGCAGAATTTCAATGCGTAGAGTTGCCTTTGTTATACTTATTGTGTGCTACCACAAATTGAGTTGCCCCATCTAATATGATCATGAGTGTTGAGATGCATTCGCTCATCTATAAGTTCTTCTTAACACCAACCAACAAAGTTGGGATATCTTTGTCTTGGTAATATGTATTATCCCATTATCACATCATAGGGCATTAAGAAGCCTCCACTTGAAAGCGTCAAGATGTCTCAACATAACTTTTGTCGAGTGAAGTTGTGTAACACTCTCTACCTAACCTAAATTTAAATTGGGTCAAATATATTATCCGAGAATAAAAACTAAATTTACTGGTCATACATTGATCAAACAATCATTTTAAAGATCAAAAATTAATAAAAATATTCTAACAAGTTCATACATTTTCATTTAGTGAACATTTACTTTTGGTAGAAGGTATGATAATTTATTATTTTTATTAAGGAGAGATATATTACATTTTATGATATCATCAATATTCAAATTCATACAAGATGTGATAACATGTGCATCTTTAACCACTTGATCAATCAATGGATCTCATACATTTAAAGATTAATTTGTAAACTTGAAAATTGAGAACTTAAGTATTGATACCATGTTTTTAGTATCAATATTTTTCAACTTCAAACCTATAATCAGTATCGATACCAAGAGTTAGTATCAATACTATCATAACCAATATATATTGATACCAAGTCTGGATATCGATATATCTTGAACTCATACTAAGTTTCCATTAGTCAAAACCAACATTCTACTTGAACTCATATGTACATCGTTGGGCCTATGAAGAACGAGGATATTGAAGGGAAAATATATGTCTTAGTTTGTATAAATGATTCTTCTTGTTAATTTAGGTAAAAGGGTAACTTTTTCCCATGTAGTAGACCCACTTATTATTTTTGCACCTATCGTATTTTCGCATCAATTTAGCTCTCAAAGTTGTTTAATTGCATTATTCTATACCCTACCCCTAACTTAAAATCCTAAATTGGTAACACTAAACCATAACCCCATAATATCTAAACCTTAAATCTTAATCTCTAACTTAAAACCCTCAATTTAAGGTTTTAAGTGAGGGGTAGGGTATAAAATGATGCAATTGAACAACTTCGAGAGCTAAATTGATGAAAAAATACGATAGGGATGGAAATAATAAATTGAATCTACTATAGGGGCAAAAATTACCCTTTTGCCTTTAATTTATGTGGGATTTTTAAGGGAGACGTCCGTCATAACTTAAAAATTATTGAATGACAAAAAGACATGTTATAGGGAAAATCACTCAAATTCGGAACAATCATGGAAGGGAATTTGAGAATGAAGAATTCATTGATTTTTTTCCTGATAATTTGTGTATTCAACATGAGTTCTCTACACCAAAAACATCCTAACAATTTGTAATATACTTGATTTCTTCTATTAAGTATCAGGTTTGCAAATGGAAAATTCCAAGAGTGAATTATATAACTTTGGAATTCGACAATCTAGACTTACTAACCCAGGGCATGACTTTACTTCATGGCTTCCTATTCAATAAAAAAAAAGGCTTAAAGGATTTCCCCCTTAATTAATCATTGATATTTGATCTATTGTCCGATTAATTCAAATAGAGTTGCAGAGGCGACCCTTCCAACCCAGTTTATTTCATTGGCAAACGTCAATGTTCAAACTCTTGATCATGCTTAAGGAATCTAATGCCTTATCCCACTAGACCAACTGGTTGTTGGTTGAAGGATTTTTTTCTTTCAGTAGACCCAATTTATTATTTTCGCCCCTATGGTATTTTCGTATTAATTTAGTCCTTAAAGTTGCTTAGGCGCATCATCTTAGCCCTCAAAGTTGTTTAATTGCATCATCTCATACCGTTGACTGTTTTGATTAACAGAACTGTTAGTCTTGTGCATATGTAGATTAAGTGATTAGATTAAAATATTTACTAAATATAATTGTTAGAAAAAAATCCTAAATTTATTATTTATTTCGGTAAGATTAAGAGATTATGTTAAAATTTTGGGTATTTTTTAAACATTGTGTTTAGTAAATATTTTAAATATTATATTATATTATTTTTTAATAAATGTCATGTCATCATCAAGCTACGTCAGTAATATTGGTTGACGTGGAAATTGTTGGAGTTCAAAGACAAAGAAAATTAACAGTTCTCTCAGTCAAACCAGACTTTGAGAACTAAAATGATGCCCCTCAACCACTTCGAGAGTTAGATTGATACGAAAATACTATATAGATGAAAATAACAAATTAGATCTACAACATGAATTTAACCTAAAATAAAATCATTTTTTTATTTTTAATTGTTATTTTATGTTATTTTTGAATGAATTAGTCAAGACTTTGCTTGGGAGACAAATTTGACTGCAAGGCTTATTACAAATAATTTTAGGGTGTGTCTAAATGTACCAAATGTTTTATTAAATATACCAATTCTTTTAATAGAATAATAGAAAAGGAAAGAGAGGGCATTATTTTTATTTCTTTATTATTTTTTTAATAAATATGTAGGGTGTATGGGTGTCAAAGAAATAAAAATGGGCAAATGGGTTATGTTAATGTGTGACGCACGGGTTGGGTGTTATTCGATCAAAAGTCTCATATCTGCTATAAATTTATTCGATTAAAAATATTTGTGATACCTGAAAATTCAAAGAAAAATAAAATTAATATGTAACAAAAATAAAATAAAATTGAAATTGAAATAATTTAAACAAATCAGAACCTACTATTTTTTTATTATTTTAATATATATATTCTCAATTCATAATTTTTTTGATTTAACTCAAAATATATAAAAATGTCGAAGATATTTTTTGTTATTAATATTTAACTCTTCCTTACGACTAACATATGGGTTTCTCATGCAGATGCAACTTTTATATTCTAACATTAGTCAGATCATCTAACGGTTAATAACACGATGGCCAAAAATCAATGGATGAGATGGAATTGCGCACTCCAAGCATAAACCAATGTGCGCTAGGGGTGTGCAGATCTGGGTCGGTAATTTCTCGGTCCGTGTTCCGACCCGGATGTTTCGGGTACCCGATAATCGGGTACCTGGATTTTGCGGGTACCCGTATGTCGGGTACCCAGATACCTAGATTTTTTTTTTCAAATTATTAAATTAAAAAACACACACAATTTGAAGACTATCACTTGAAAATCAATAGGTATCATATTTTATCAGATTAACAGTTAAATGTTATTTTATGTTTTTAAACCAAGCATAAACCAATGTGCGCTAGGGGGTGTGCAGATCTGGTCGGTAATTTCTCGGTCCGTGTTCCGACCCGGATGTTTCGGGTACCCGATAATCGGGTACCTGGATTTTGCGGGTACCCGTATGTCGGGTACCCAGATACCTAGATTTTTTTTTTCAAATTATTAAATTAAAAAACACACACAAATTTGAAGACTAGAATCACTTGAAAATCAATAGGTATTCATATTTTATCAGATTAACAGTTAAATGTTATTTTATGTTTTTAAAATTTAAATATTATGTTTCATGTGAAACTCTAAATATTATGAGGTTTTATTTAATAGGCAATGAGATTTATTTATGATGAATTTTAGTGTGGTGGATTATTTAAAATAATAGGTAGTGGTTTAACTTAGTATGTTTAGAAAAAGTTGGTATCTTTAGTAGTACCCTAATTTTATATGTGCTACTCACTAATAATATAATCAACTAAAACTAGAGAGAAAAGAAACCGCCTGTGGAAGTCCAAATCCAAGTCGAATTAAAAGTTTATGGCTAAACTAAATGTTTAGTACTTAAATTATTATTTTTTGTTTTATTTTAATATTTAAATTTTATTATTTTTAAATCACACTTAATATTTAATTTAGATTTTATTTTGATACCTTATCGCTAAAATTTAACAGAACTGTTGATGTGTCATTTTTTTTTATTTTTCAGTGATGACATGTCATTACCTTATGGTGTCACACCAACATTACTGTTAAATTTTTAATGGCGGGTATCAAAATGGAATTTAAACTAAATGTTATATATAATTTTAAAAAATGTAAAGTCTAGATACCAAAACGAAATAAATGTAATAGTTTAAATACTAAATGTGTAATTCACTCGCAGTTTTTTTTTTTTTTGGTCTTAAAGTAATTCTCAGCTGTTCCTGAACCGGCAAGGAAACTTCTTCCTTCTTTAGTACTCATAACCGCCTAACGCTCTCGCCTCACTGTCAGATCATTCTCATCAATCATTTATCACCGTTCGATCACCAACAGCAATTCATCTAGGAAATCCCTGCCCCCCTTATATAATCCCTAATTTCAACGCCCAATTCCTAAAATTTTCCATTATCAAACAATCAAGGATCGTTTCTCTTCAACATCTCCCTTTTCATTGATTCTAATCCTATTCATTGATCATGATATTGAATAAAGGCAGCAAAGTTGAGGTATTGACCAAGGAGGAGGTTCCGACCGGCGCTTGGCGTTGTGCCGAGATTATCTCTGGAAATGGCCATACGTATATCGTTAAGTACGGTTGGTTTCCGATGACCGGCGAGGCGGCAGAGATGGAGAGAGTTCCTAGGAAAGCGATTAGGCCTTTCCCTCCTCCTATAAACGGGAACGATAATTGGGTTTCTGGTGATGTCGTTGAGGTATTCGATGAGTTGTGCTGGAAGCCGGCCGTGATCGTTAGGGTTCTCGGTGGAAACAACTTTTACGTTAGGATCCTTGGATCGACTGCCCAACTCAAAGCACATCAATCTCGGCTGCGTGTTCGGCAATCTTGGGAAGATGGCAATTGGTTCCTCGTTGGAAAGGTCAAAACCTTTTTTGTTTAATATGTCTCTTCAATTTATTTCATTTTATTTATGTTAGAATTTGATGATCCTTACCTTAATTATTATTTTTGACTTCAGGGTTCGTCAAATTCCACTGGTTCCAAGAAGAGGAAAAGATCTTCGATTGGCTTCTCAGATGGCGGTGCGCAAAAGGCAGAGGGTGTTTGAGAAAGGTAGTAGTGGTGTTCAAAGAATAATAATTCGGCTTCCTTCGCCTGCCTCTGAAAAGGTAGACGCATTCCCAAATAATATATTGGGTGAAAGATGTATGCCTTCTTTTAATAGAATTGATGATACCATGAGTTGTGCATCCTCTGTTGGTAGTTGTAGTGGTTTAGGGTATAATGGTCTTAACTTGTCTCCTAATTCTGTAACTAACGGTTGTGAAAACTTAGAGGAGGATTATCGAAGTGATGCTGATTCTAATTCCAATGTGAGATGCCAAGAAGAAGGAAATTACGTTTCCACTAGTGTGGAATTGGGATATGATCTTCATAGGTCTGAACTGCATGCCTATCAGAAAGCCCTTGGGGCATTGCATGCTTCTGGGCCTTTAACGTGGGATGAAGAAGAAAAGGTGACCAATCTACGTCGTTCTCTCAATATTTCAAATGATGAACATTTGATGGAGCTAAGAAAGTTGAGAGATAACGGTAATAGGCTATTTATTAGTTGTTACTAGATTTAGAGAATTCCTTTTGTACATGGTAATGCAGTAATGTTATGTTTTACTCCAATGATGCAGATAATTGTAAAGATACTTCAAAGTCCAATTTTGGAATTGCTTTTATGGTTTCTTCTCCTATCTCCATGATTGAGGCTTTTGTTCTTTGTATATTTTTTTTACTTGCTTTTCATTTTCGCCTTTTGTATGTGTGGCATATCGGTGATGCACTTCAATTTCAGCATAGAAAAATCTGAATTGCCTTTAGTGAAGCTGTTAAGAAACATTTTTATGCAAAAATTTGAATTGTATTCTTTCGTTGGTGTATCAGATGCCCTAAAATGAATTTGAGGACATTCTGTTTCAAATGCATGTACTTTACTGCCCCCTTCCCCCTACATTTTCAAAACCTAAGACAGACCTTTTTCTATATTCAATGGGTAGGGTTCAAGGATTCTAGCTGGTATTTTATATATGGGCTGTTTTATGCATGTGAAACTGTTCTACATCTTCTCATGATGTTGGACATGGATGTTTTACTTGCTTTTTTTTGTCAGTATATGGAATTAATGTTGAGAAATATCTTGATGCTTTCACAGAATATTTCATGGCCAATGTTGGAGGTATCCATACCTTGCTTCTAAAGCCATGATTGGTTGAGTTTGTCATCTCTTGCAGTTGACCAAGGGACAACAGCCATGGTTTATTCCTAAACGAACTCTTAGATTTTGGTATGAATCATTTCTAAAATTATTCTTCAAATTTTGATTTATCTATGGCATTGTTGGTATAGGACGTTGTCTCCCTTGTTGCAGATGCCCTACTGTTAGTAGGTAATTTGATATTGCAGCGACACTTATGGAAAAGCCAAATGCATTGTATGAAAAAAAATTACATGGACTTAAGAAGAGGACTAATATAATGGTTGGAAAGCTTTTGCGCCTCCAGAATGTATGTATAACAATGGAACATCTTAAGCCAGATGATTAATAAACCTTTCTCTCGATCTCTCCCTATTTTGTCCAAAGACTTCGAACCTTAAATGCTCTGATATTTACAAGAATATGTTATATTATCTATGAACTCTGAAAAATCAACTTTGTCCTTTTGGAGGCTGAATTCTTATCAATTTAATGTGTAAACAAGTTCATACATGATGGTTGATGACATTTGATCCAATGCTGTTCTACTTCATAGGTGGTTGCTTGCTTTTGATAGATGGATACTTGTGCGTCCCCCTTTGGAACACCAGGTTCAAAAATCCTGTTGTGATCTAAGAGTTTTTTTTTCCATGCAAAATGCAGCCTCGGCGTTCCAACCTATGATCTGGTCTTTAATTCTACAGTACTTTAATCCCTAACAATGTACAGTGGATGTGAATCCATGTGGATAACACGGACTTTTCCTGTAATCAAGTACATGATGTGTATTGGAGGGCTTGTTGAGGAGAGGTGTCTGTTTCTATATTCATATACCAGGTTCATCTTGGTTGAATGCAGCCATGGACTGAAAGAGGTGCTTCAGTTTATATCATCTACAATTGAAGAGAATTCATGCTGTGGCTAACATTTTATTTTTTCCCAAATCATGTATGGTAGTTGATGCTCTGAGAAGACAGAATAAGGCACGCAGCATGGACTGGAAGAGTTGTTTCAGTTTTATCCTCTGGTTCTAGGTAGGTTCCTTTGAATGGGTAAGTCTTGTTTGCTATTTGGTATTTTACATCTGTTAATGCTGCAATTGAGGATAAGGATTTTACATCGTTTTACTTTTGGGACATTTAGTGCATATGTAGGGCTAAGGTTTTGTTTATATGTAAATGTAGTGGTGGGCATTGATTCTTCCATGTGTACATTAGCATGGACATTTAGGTTTTTTGCTTGGTTGAATGGAAAAATGGAAGGAGGAAAGTGGGAATGTGAAAAGAAAATAAATTGTGTGTTTGGTAGGAAATAAAAGTGAGGGGAAAGAAAGTGAGAGTAATAATAATTTTCCATTTCACGTGTAAACAAATCATTCCAATTTGGAAGGAAAAGATGAGAGAAAATGTGTGAGACAGAGATGAGTTAGTTCAAAATATGTTCTTTTTAAAGCTTAATTTTATTCTCTCATATTTCAACTCCACTAGGGAATGAGTGGAAAGAAAATTGCATTTTCTTTCCATTTTTCCATCAGGCCTACCAAGCCATACAAGAAAAAACTTAATTTTCCATCTTTCTGCTTTTCTACCCCTCTATTTTTTCATCCTTCCAACTTTCTTTCCACCCTACCAAGCAGAGCCTTGGGGTAGGTTAGGTCTTGAATTTTGATTGTAAATAAATTGTTCGTCTTCGGAACTTTTCTCATTAATTTATTTGTCTCAGTAACGTGAGACTAAGGTTTCATTTGGTTGAACGGTGAGACTAGTCAGAAGAAAACAGTGCTCTACTTTAATGATGAAATTGGGATTTTTTTTCCTGTTATCGGAACTCAAAGAAACAAACAAGTAGTGAACTTTAGTTAGTTACATATTATCCAGGAAACAAAGAAACAAGGTGAAATTGGTTGTTGCTGGTTGAATCAGGTTCAAAGTAGTGTTTTGGCCAGGGACTTAGAGTTGTGATGCGCATGATGTTGTTCAAATGGACCTTTAAAGAATTGTCTAGTTAGGATTGTAGCCCAAAAGGGTTGTCCTTTCTGCAAATGGTGTGCATTTCTGGCTGTCTATGTTGGTTGCTTTGATTATGTCTCTGTCTGACAAGCACCCCAGAATTTGTATCAGACATTTCTCAAGATTATTGTGGGATGTTTGATGCAAATTCTTGCCTGGTCCCTTGTGTCTTTCTTGGAAAGAATAAGTCCAGATGCTGTAGTGAGATGCAACAAGCAGGGATTGCCCCTGAGCGCCCGGTTTATCCAACTGTACCTACAGTTGTTGAGTATTTATTTTTGTGATTGTCAGTTATGTTTTGGAGTTGTAGTTGAGGGAGAAGAGCTAGAGTTGCAAAGAAGCAATAGTTAAATTTTATGATTTGTAAAAACATTTCTTAAATCTATAATTTTAAAATAAATTATGTTTTTCAAATGATATTTATATGAAAGTTCAAAGTTAGAATTTTAAACATTTATTGGGCAAATGAATTATTATTCATTTCACGTCATCCTTTAATAATTAATTATATAAAGTGCTAATTTTATAAGAAAATCTATAGTTTATTATCCATTTTTTTATAATTTTAAAAGCTTAATATCTAAGGTATTATTTTTAAATAGTTTAGTGATTATTTTTTAAGTATTCTATTTCAAATTAAATTTTAACTTTCAAAAGGGTTATTTTTTATGCGTCAGGGATTTTTCAAAACCATAATAAATATGTATATATTTTTTAATATTTCAAACATCGAACTTTCTTCATTTTTATCTAGACAAGAAATTTCATAAATTGGTCTATTTTTATAGTAGGCCTCTTTAAAGGAAAAGTGAAATGAAGAAGAAGAAATTAATCGATTATTTCATTTGGCTATAAAAACACGAACATGAAAGATGCCGAGAGACTAACACAAGCTGAAACAGACACTTGTTGAATGCTGTGAACAATTTTAATACCATGTCAGGCATCAGTTGCCTTATCCTTCTCTCCGGTTTTCCCTTCCCCGGCAATATGAAGCCCACTCTCAATATTACGGGCGACCTCATCGGCTACTGCCTTCACTTTCCCACTTGGTTCGTTTCCAGGTGGTGGTACATCACTCTTCATAAGTCACCGGACCTGTCTGCCATATTATATACATACATACATACATATATATACATATATTTGGTATTTTATGGATATATTATAATTATTCTATCCTAAGTTAAAATATATATGTAAATAGATGTGTAAGCATAAAAAATTATTATGTGTTAATTATTTTTAAATTTATACATGTGTGCTATATTATAAATTTTTGTTATTTAAGTGTAATATACTTTAATAAATAATATTGTATATATGTATATTTTTAATTGTATTATTATTTTTATGCACGTTACGTATATAAATGAGTAATTTGGTGCATACTGGCTTAGGTTCTATTTTAAATTAGTTTGCATGGAAACCTCATAAGCAGTTCCTAACTCGATTCAAATAATTTAACTAAACTCGACTCGATTCAAATAATTTAACTAAGGGTAATATTCGTTCATTTTAAGATTATTGTGAAGTGAATGTCTTAACGTATAAAAAAGTTACTTTCGATAATTTTAAAATGAAAGCTTATCCTATTAAGTGACACGAATAAAATTGGTTACATTTTAAAATTTGAGACCGAGAAAAAGATCATGTTCTTTTAATTAAATTTACTGAGAAGAGACTGTTAGATCGAATCTAAGGTATCGATGTATTTATGTAATTGAACATTCTTATTCTCGTTAAATGTTAGTAAAATAAATAATTACTTGTACTTGCTTGATGTATGCTTTTAATTTGTTTCATTTTTATTTTTGCATGCCTTTTCATGTTCTCAAAATGAGCAACATTCGAATTAATATTAAATTTCAAGACGAAATAGTAATATATTTTCGTTTCAATTGGAGTAATAAATGATTGCTTTAAGGCATGAGATGTCATTTATTCTCGATTTGAAATAATTAGATATTGTTGTTTTCTCTCGGATTAATATTTAATTTTAGAAGGGAATAGTAATATTTATTTACTTTGATTGGAGTAAGGAATAAGTGTTTTAAGGCATGAGAGGTCGTTTCTTCTCGATAGAAGATAATTAAATATTTCCTTTTTCCCTCGTAAAATTCAAAGATTGTTTTATTGTCATCTTAAATTTATTTTTATTTGTGCATTTAAACTTGGAATTAATGTTGCATTTGGGGATGAAATTGTAATATTCCTTTATTTCGATTAGGTAAGAATCGACTGCTTTAAGGTCTGAGAGGTTGAATCTTCTCGATAGGAAATAATTAAATATTATTGTATTTCGTCTTAAAATTCAAAGAGTATTTTTATGGGATCTTAAATTAAATTAAACTCGAATTCGTAAATTTCATTGCAAAGACAATTAATTAATCGACTAGGTACCAATTTAGGGCGCTATGAGAGTGCTAATCATTCCTCACACGTAACCGACTCCCGATCTCGAATTTTGGTAACACATACCGCAAATTTGTTATTTTAATTAAAATTAATATTTTTATTAAAATGACAAAATTACGTTTTTGGGTACCAAAATCACACCCTAATCAAAGATTAGTGACGACTCCTTGAATTACGTTTTATCGTTAACAGATCATTAAAAATTATTTCGAAACGAAGTCTCCTTTTCCCTTTTCGAAAGACCTTTTCGACATTAATGATGTTATGGAAAGAAATAAACAATAAAAAATTAAATCTAAAATAATGATGGTTAAGAAAAAAAATACTAACATGTTTTAATTTTATTGGTTGGATTCATATCTTACACGATTAGAAGGGTTCATAAAATAAGTTATCTTTTTTCAGACTTTGTTGTCGTTTTCTCTCTACCTTTTTCATTTTACATCATTTTATATAGAGATATTTCAAGTTGATTTAATTATCGGTAACTTTATTTTAATTTTTTCTATACTTTTAGGATTAAATTAAAATATTTAAAAATATAGAGATTAAAATGAAAAAAATTAAATTTTTTGTTTTGATCTCTATAATTATTTTACTTTCAATTTGATCTTTTAGTGCAAATAGAAATTATAACCAATCCAAAGTCGTCTATGCTAGCACTAAATATGATATTATCATAGTTAAAAACTAAAGAAGGAACAAAGATTTAAAATTATTAGTAAAAAAAATTAAAACATACAGTTTTATAGGTTTTAAATATTTTATTACAGTCCCTATAATTTTAATTTTTGTTTTTTGTATTTATAGTTCAAACAACAATATAATTTAAACAAAATAGAGGTGTGAACATTGCGGGTAGCCGACGGAGCTGCTGCTGCGGCTGGCATTATTTGAGATGATCAGGTGAGCTGGACTTTTGGCTTCTTCAGGAGCTTGGGAACCTGTTCGATATTAGAAAACATACAGTTTTTAGGTTTTAATATTTTATTACAGTCCCTATAATTTTAATTTTGTTTTGTATTTATAGTTCAACAATATAATTTAAACAAAATAGAGGTGTGAACATTGCGGGTAGCCGACGGAGCTGCTGCTGCGGCTGGCATTATTTGAGATGATCAGGTGAGCTGGACTTTTGGCTTCTTCAGGAGCTTGGGAACCTGTTCGATATTAGAAGCTGAATTATGGGCAATCCATGAAACTTTTAAGTCATGCTTGGAAGAATACTAACTGAAAAAACCAACTTTGAATGGGATATTTATGTGCATCGTATAATTTTGAATTTTCTCACATTCAATGACTCATGGAAAGACAGTGGGACAGATCCTTCCTCATCACCATTTGACTGAAGTAGATGTTACAAGAAGCTACTACAAGTGCTTAATCTTTTTATTGAACTGTTATGATTAAAAATATTATTAAGTTTGATTCAACATTACTTAGGTAATAAATATTCAAGCACGAACCAACTTAATTTAGTGGTTAAAGGAGTTGTTGTTCCTAGAGATTATGAGTTTGAGCACCAATGATTGCAACTTAATTTTTCCGGAATATGAAAATCACATCCATAATTGCTAATGGTTTACCAAAACTTGTAATCATTTAAAGAAAATTAAAATAATTTAAAGTTTGAAGCCTAAGGAAGCCTAATGGTAAAAAAATAATTAACAATGTATATAAAGTGAATTTTAGAGTTCAGAAGTATAAGGAATTTAAGAATCAGTGATATAATTTTACCATTTTTCTTTGACTTACGAAATAAAGGATAAAAAGATAGTGTTAAACAAATATATTCTCAAACGTTAAATGCATATATTCGTCAATGTTAAAAGAACATGTTCACGAACGTTAAAAGAACGAACACAAACACAACTTCATTCGTTCAAGCTCGATTCATTTACACCCTTAATTGAACCAAAATGAAAAGCATCACATGATTGATTGTATTTGAAAACGCTTCATTCTACTGTAGTTTCGGTTTCATTTTGAAAGGGTTGCACATGTAGAGAGTTATGATGTGAAAAATGGTGCATAAAACCAACCCTACAGCTTCTTCCCACCAACAAGAGGCGACTGGTCATAGCCCTTATTGACATTGTTGGTGTGCTTGCGGTGTTGCCTTTCTCTAGCGTATAACAAACAGAACAACAAGGAAAACACCACTGAAATGGTGGCTGTCACTAACCCACCGTACACCCATGCACTGTATTTCTTCAACTTCGGGCAATGGTTAAGGGTTACGTTTCTTAAAGTGTCTTCCACTATGGTGCAGTCCACAACTGTGGCAATGAAGTGACTCGACTCATATAACCCGTCGCTTATGTTCACTGCGTTACTCATCTCATCATACATCTCTGGTGTTAAACGCCCTGCTGTGATGCAGTTACCATTTCCTGAATTTACATACGTATTTCTTCCATTCCTGCATCAAAATTCAAAACATGGTAAATGGTTCCGGATTGCTTATCTTTGAAACTAACAAGGTTCTTAAAGGTAATTAAACAAAAAAAAAATAGAGGATTGAGGCTTAATTTCACTAATTTCAAAGTTTCCATGTCCCAAAAAGTAATTAAACCAAAAAAAGTTAGAGGCAAGACTTAGTTTCATTTAACTTTAAAAGTGATAATGTCTTAAAAAATAATTAAAGAAGAAAATTTTAGAAGGGTGAGGATTTAATTTTAATGGTTTCAAAACTTTTGGGGGCTTAAAATATAATTAAATCATAAAAGTTGGGTGGGTCATTTCCACTATTGGTTATTGAGGTTGTCTAATGGGTTTAGAAATTTTATATATTTTTTTTATAAATCTAGGATAAATACAAGATTGTATATGTTAAAAGATTCTCAATATTTGACAATGAACACTTATACCCTTGTATATGTAGTGTTCGAACCTGAAATTTCAAGAGATAATAATAATTTTTCAATCACTCAGGCCGCGTGTTTTAAAAATTATATTAAATATGGATGAGTGTATAAGAATATTTTTATGTCTCCAAAAATTAATGAGGTGACATTATTCTATTGATGCCCACAAACTATAGTATAGGATCGTCTTAATATAAGTTAGGATAAACTGGGTCACTTTACGGTTTGTACAATTTTGTTTTGGTCACCCAACTATTTATCTTTTTAAAATCATACATAACATTACATTTTTATTTCATTTTAATCATTCGTCGTTAAAAAATTAATTGTGATATTAGTGTGTCGCCATAAGACAGTGTCACATCATCATTAAAAATGCTACGTCAGTAGTTATGTTAATTTTTAATGACAGGTGATCAAAATGAAACCAAAACGTAACATTAGGTATGATTTTGAAAAAAAAATAGTTGCCTAATCAAAACAGAACTACGTGAATAATTAGATGACTAAATACATAGTTTACCCTATAAGTTATTTCTGTAGACTATTACCTCTTGTGCATTTGTTAAGGGTACTTGATCACCACAATTCTGTTGAGTAAGGCCGTAAAAAGCTGACTCGACCTGTAAAACTGACTGAAATCGACTCGAGTCAAAATTGTTTTTGACCTGCACTGTGACGATCCAAAACCGACTCGAGTCAGAACTGGTGTTGACCTGAACTCGATTTGGACCTGGAAATTGTGGATCCGAACCCGACCTGCATCCGACCTGAGAACGACCTGAGAACAACCTGAACCTGAATTAAACCAAAAATATGATACCCGAACCCGAACTGCATCCGACTGATATGAACCTGAACCCGAGATTGACCTGGTAAATAACTGGTATTACCCGACTTGTTTTCAACCTGACATGTTTTCAACCTGACCTGTTTTTAACCTGACATGTTTTTAACCTGACCTGTATATGATCCGACTTGTTAATTATTTCATATTTATCTGACTTATATATTTCCATGGAAATGTATAAATATATTTTTAAAATATTATTATAATAATTATATTAATAAATAGACCTGTTATATAAAATTATTTAATAAAATTATTTAAATGTAAATTAGATAAAACATTATTAATAATGCAAAGGAAAATTAATATAGTTTAATTTATATAAAGAAAAAATAATTAATAATAAAGTATTTATTATGTAAATATTAATGGTTACATTAATAATATAAATAATTTGGTAATAAATAATAATTAATTTGACAATGAATATAGTATTAAACATGATTAATTCTCTAAAATATAAATATAAACTATACCGTTTAATTTTTGTACAAAAAATTATCTAACAATTATAACATAAATGAAAAATAATATAAATATAAACTATACCGTTTATATAAACTATATACTTTATTACTTTATATAGTTTATGCATAGTGTTTCTATAAATTGCATCAAATTGAAAATTTAAGAAGATATTTACAATTAATCCATGACTAAAATGAAAGAAATTAAAAATCAAATACAGATGGAAAAATGATGATTGTTGGAGGAGCATGAGCCTAATTAAACCAAATATATCTTATTGGACACTATATTTGGAGCCAACTTCCCAAATTTTTATATTCCCTCTAAATTTCCTAATTTCCCTCTAAATTCCTAATTTCCCTATATTCCCAAAATTTCCTAATTTCCCTCTAAATTCCTAAATAAAATAAAAAAATTTCACATAAAAATCTTTCTTTTAAAAAGTTTTCTCCCACCACTCACTTTGAATAATATATATATATATAAGTATATACATAAATATATATATATATATATATATATATATATATATAATTAAACATAAGTGACTAAAATAAAAGATTCTAATTAACATTTAATAATTAGCCTACATGTATTACAAATATATGCATTTAATAAAAAAAACAAAAAAACCCTAAACTACTCATAACCATCGGTTTTTATGGTGTAGGAGGGAAAAATTTTGACTTTGGTTTTTAAAAGGAGACAAAGCACTAAATGTTGGCCTACCTTTTTAGGTGGTGTGATGTCACTGATCCATGGCTAAAGGTACCAACAAATTCCAACCCTTGGATTAAAAGTAGATCCAATGGCCAAGATATTGTCTTTTCCAAGAAGACTCCAAACTTCATTAACGTCCTATATATAAATTCTAATTATTTTTATTTTTCCCTTCTTTATTTAATGTGCATAATTATTAAATGTTAATGTTAATTTTATAATCTTTTATTTTAGTTACTTATGTTTAATTATATATATATATATATATTTATGTATATATATATATATATTTATGTATATACTTATATATATATATATATTATATATATATATTATTCAAAGTGAGTTGGTGGGAGAAAAATTTAAAAAAAAAAGATTTTTGTGTGAAATTTTTTTATTTTATTTGAGAATTTAGAGGGAAATTAGGAAATTTTGAGAATATAGGGAAATTGAAAATTTAGAGGGAAATTGGGAAATTTAGAGGGAATAGAAAATTTTGGGAAGTTAGCGCCAAATATAGTATCCAACAAGATATTTTGGGTTAATTAGGCTCATACTCCTCCAACAATCATCATTTTTCCACTTGTATTTGATTTTTAATTTCTTTCATTTTAGTCATGGTTTAATTGTAAATATCTTCTTAAATTTTCAATTAGATGCAATTTATAGAAACACTATGCATAAACTATATAAAGTAATAAAGTATATAGTTTATATAAACCTTAAACCCTAAACCCTAAACCCTAAATAATAAACCCTAATCCCTAATCCCTAATGTATATATAAACCATGTATAGTATATATATATATATACCTATATATATATATAAACTATATAAAGTAAATTACTTATATATTTTATAGAAATACTATGCATAAACTATATAAAGTAATAAAGTATATAGTTTATAAAACCCTAAATCCTAAATAGACTAATGTATACATATATACACTATATTAATATAAATTATAACATATAAACTATATATTTTATATAGTTTATACATATATAGTTTATATATATATATATACTATATTAATATAAATAATATTTTATAAACTATATACTTTTTATAGTTTATACATATTGTCACGCCCTTAGAACTTCGACACCTCAAACCGTCAGAATATCAGAGTTAAGGTCTAACGGGTCGTGCGGCCTTAGACGCTCCTCGATCTTCTCGGCGACTAAGTAAGCCTTACCCAAGCTAAGTGAGTGTGCAAACTCACAAAGGTTGGAACCAAGCCCTCAAGTCTTCGGATTGCAGAAGCTTTAAAACACCAACGTGGCTACTCCGAGCCACAAGATCGGACTATCGTGTGGAAGTGCTAACACGAAGGTGGCTACTCCTGGCCACCAAGATAGGCAACAAGAACAAAGAACTAAAAAACTCAGAAAGAATAGAGCAAATGCCTCAGAGCTTTATTACTCTTTCACAAAGAGAAGAATGGAATTGGGTGATTACAAATGAGGATGAGAGCTCTCTATTTATAGTTAAGCTCCCTTTCAATCGATGGCTAAGATCGTTTTACATGAAGGGCTAGGATTGATTCCCACCTAACCCAATCCCTTAAATCAAGGAAATCCCACCTAACCTTATCCTTCTAGAATCCTCCAAGGAACGGGCCAGATATAATGGTTCTGGGCAAGCCCAATAGTCTGTATTATTCTCTTACAGATATCTGCACACATGTCTCAGTTCGAATCCACGAGCCTCGACAACACTGCCCTCATCGCCCTCGTCGCTCCTCTCGGACGCCTCGGAATAGATCCTTCACGGACTTGTTAAGCATTCTCCAAGAATGGCTAAGTCTGGTGGTCATGGTAAGCCTGATACTCCATATTGAACCTCCTCTTGGTCGGACGCTTACACCAATGTCTCGGACCCAAGTTTCTAGCCCGTGACATTCTCCCCCACCGAACCTAGCGACGCCCTCGTCGTTGCACTCGACGATCCTGGGCAACACCATCTTGGATACTCTTCAGTGCCTTGGCTGGTTGCAGTTCTCCCATACAAACTGATTGTCTTGGCTTTTGCCTCATGTAACTTCACGATCTTTCGTGTCATAGTTCACGATCTTTCGTGCCATAGTTCACATCAACTTGGTTGCCTTTCGACGCCTCCGCTTGCTCATGTCCCCCCATAAGGACTCGGCCTCCCATAATGGATGTGCTCGCTTCGGCTCTTGCCGCCAAGTGATGAAACGGGCTAACACGCACACAAGTGCATCTCTGTCGTAGGAACTCTTTCCTACAAGTCTTGATTTGCCTCGGCTTGGATCCTCTTATCCCTTGCGGCAAAGTCTTGGATCCCATCCAAACTTTGTTTCCCCCGCACTAAAAGTTAGATCTTGCCCGACCTACACTTACTTAAAACGGCAAATCAAACTCAAAAGAACACTAAAATCGTGTTGAGATATACCTTCACCTCTTATTAGTTGACATTTACTCAAAATTTTTGCGTCAGCCCTTCTTGCTCCATGAAGTCTGACACTCCCCGCATTGAACCCTTGTCATTGGAGTTCTTTGCGCCATCATGCATCGGCACTTTCTCACGGTAAAGTCCGATGCCCCTCCTTGTTTCCTCCCTTCTAACACGAAGGTTGGAGCTCGCTTCCCACATTTGAAATGGGTGGTGTCTCCACGGTTGCCTTGTCCTTTAACGTCTTGGCTCCCTTCGACTCTTGTCTATGAGTCTTTGAAGGATTGTTCCTCTCTTGAACATCCTCGGTAAGCTCTTGCTTTGACTCCTTGGACATGGACAACTCGGTCTTCCCTTGGATTCTACTCGCCTTCGCAGAAATGAACCTTATTGAGCCAATTCTCAGAGCCCCCTCAATCCTTGGTTTTTTTCCTCTTCTTTGGACAACTCGATCTTGGGCTCATCCGTCACCATGGATGACTCGGCTCTCCTCGGGTAATCTCGCAATACTGTTGGCACCTCAAGTTTGCGCCCCCTAGTTTGCTCGGCTCTTACCCTCGGTTTAGTGTCTATGTCACTTGAACTAGTACAGACATCTTCCCCAGATTCCCCATCTGGTTCATCGTTGAGTGGACTTGCTCTGCCACTCGAGGAACAACCTTCCTCATCCTTCGACTTGCCTTCATCTCAGAATCTCCTACCGTTACCCTCGGCTTTGGGTTTTGCTTTGGAAGTCTTCTTCTTGACTCCAAACTCTTTGATGGATTCAGCGGTTGTCAAGGCTTTAGACAACCCCTTGACTTCCCTTCACTCCAACACTTTCCTCGCCCACGGTTTCAATCCGAACATGAAGGTGAAGAACGCATCTTCTTCAGTCAAAACTCGGGATGTTGAGCATGAGTCTTCGGAATCGACTCACATACTCTTTAGTGTCCCCTTATGCCTGAGACGCCTAAACTTGGACCACGCCTCCATCCTGGCATAATGTGAGCGAACCTGCTCACTCTGCACCCTCGGCTTGACGGCATTATCACTTGCTATCGCACCGGGTCTTTTCCTATGCTCTACTGCTTTGACACCCGCAGTCTCGGCACGCCTCGATCCTGGGTAAACTACTTGACAGCTTGTAGTCGCACCATGCTTGCCCCTCGATTTGGCTACTTTGGAACACGTAGCCTCATCAAGTTTTTCTTTTGACTTGATTGCTTGAACACCCATAATCGTTTCAAGCTTTCCCCTCGGTTCGGCCACCTCATCATCGACAACCTTGCCTCGTTTTGAACCTTGCTTGGCCGCATTGATCCCATCAATCGGACCAAGTCTTTCCCTTGACTTGGTAGCTTTACTCGTGCCTCCGCCAACTCTCGCTACCTCTCCTTCTCCCATTATCCTCATGATGGTTGTAAGACGATGCTTCTCGGGATATCCTCTTATCAAGTGAGGACCATCACAGAAGTAGCATTTCAGCTTTTCCTTGTTCCCCTTCTTCTTTTCCCCGGACTTGGCCTTGCCATTCTTTCCCGATGGCTTTCCTTGGCCGCGAACAGTCGATGGCTCAACTTGGCCACTCGAAGAGCTTTCTATACCATATCTCCGCTGCACCTTTTCCCGGTCTCCCCCATTATTGCCACTATCCTTGGGCATGGGCCTGGATGACACATTGCTACTTGGCTTGACATCAGCAAGCTCAGTTAGCATTCCGGCTACAGCTATGGCTCCCAAAGTCTCTGGGCATTACCTTGCTCTTCCCTGAGCATCGCCCCTGGTCTAAGTCCTTCCAAGAAGGTCTTGAGCACACCCCATTCACTCATTGCTCCCTTGCATATGAGCAACTCCCTCTTGAGCTCATCTACCTCGTTCCTCAAAGCCGTTACCTCGGCTTCTTGGGTATTTCTCCCTCGAACCATCTCCAACTCATCGAGAACTCATTGCGTCTTGACCTTGAATCTGCCCTCCATGGACTCCAATCTATCAAGGCGGGACTCCACAACACCCTGGGTCTGCTTGGCCTCATCTTCGGCTTGTTCATGTCTCCCGACCCTTTATTCCCACGAAGTTGAGACATGCTCAAGATTAATGAGCCTCTCTGTGTGGTCAGCAATACATTCCATCCAATATGCCCATTTCTCGTATAATGAGAGTTCTTCTCATTGTTCCTCATGAAGACTCTCCTCGTCTTCAAGAGAGAACGTGTCTCGCTCAGACATGCCTTCAGCGTCACCCTTGAGCATATCTACTTCGAGAACCGACTCCTCTTGGTGTGATATTGTTGCCTCGAGCATTCCTTACGAACTCATCACGGCATCCTCATGCTTGGACATCGACGATGCTCTTGAGCCCTCCAGACTCTCGTCTTGTTTCCCACCGTGGCACTCCTTGCCTTTGCGTGCGGAAACTCCCTTTCTCCTGTGCTCCATCTCAATTATCAAATAAATTGATTGAAAGTAAGTAAAACAAACTTACCCGATTCGCACCTTCCACCAAAACACGGTTGAAACGATCGTTGCTTGCCCACAATGACTCGTTCTGATACTCCTTGCCTTTGCGTGCGGAAACTCCTTTCTCCTGTGCTCCATCTCAATTATCAAATAAATTGATTGAAAGTAAGTAAAACAAACTTACCCGATTCGCACCTTCCACCAAAACACGGTTGAAACGATCGTTGCTTGCCCACAATGACTCGTTCTGATACCACTTGTCACGCCTTCAGAACTTTGACGCCTCAAACCGTTAGAATATCAGAGTCAAGGTCTGACGGGTCGTGCGACCTTAGACACTTTAGACGCTCCATCGGTCTTCTCGGCGACTAAGTAAGCCTTACCCAAGCTAAGTGAGTGTGCAAACTCACAAAGGTTGGAACCAAGCCCTAAAGGCTTCGTATTACGGAAGCTTTAAAATACCAATATGGCTACTCCGTGCCACAAGGTCAGACTATCGTATGGAAGTACTAACACGAAGGTGGCTACTCCTGGCCACCAAGATAGGCAACAAGAACAAAGAACTGAAGAACTCAGAAAGAATAGAGCAAATGTCTCAGAGCTTTATTACTCTTTCACAAAGAGAAAAATGGAATTGGGTGATTATAAATGAGGATGAGAGCTCTTTATTTATAGTTGAGCTCCCTCTCAATCGATGGCTAAGATCGTTTTATATAAAGGGCTAGGATTGATTCCCACCTAACCCAATCCCTTAAATCAAGAAAATCCCACATAACCTTATCCTTCTAGAATCCTCCAAGGAACAGGCCAGATCTGATGGTTCTGGGCAAGCCCAATAATCTGTATTATTCTCTTACAGATATCTACACACATGTCTCGGTTTAAATCCACGAGCCTCAATAACACTGCCCCCATCGCCCTCGTCGCTCCTCTCGGACGCCTCGGAATAGATCCTTCACGGACTTGTTAAGCATTCTCCAAGAATGGCTAAGTCTGGTGGTCACGGTAAGCCCGATACTCCATATTGAACCTCTTGGTCGGACGCTTACACCAATGTCTCAGACCCAAGTTTCTAGCCCGTGACAATATATAGTTTATATATATAGTTCACATAAACATAATTTTTATATATAGCTTATAATAATTATATAGTTTATAATATAAATATAGTTTATAATTTTATATACATAGTTTATATATATAGTTCACATAAATATAATTTATATATATAGTTTATAATAATTATATAGTTGATAATATAAATATAGTTTATATATAATTTTATATTATATATATATATTATTATTTTTTCAATTTTTTAAATGAATGCAAGTTAGTATATTTTTCATTATTTCTTCACATTTTGCATTTGTTTCGATTTAATCCTTTTGTATTTTTTTAATTTATTTCAATTTTAAGTCTTTCACTTTTATATGTATTCAATTTAGTCCTTAAATTTATATTTACATATTCCATTGTTCGTTGTTATTTATTTATATTTTTGTAATTGGCCCATAATTTTTTAAATGTATTTAATTTAGTGCTTTTTTATATTAATTTAAACCTCACAATTTAAATTATTTCGATTTAGTCCCTTATCTATGTGTGTTGTTTAATTTATATTTTAAGATTTTATTTGTAATTTTACATTTCTTCAATTTTTTCATTAAATTTGTATTTTTTACAAAATTGATCCATGAATATTTATTTTTCTCTTACTTTACTCGAAATCATATACAATTACAACTTACAATTACAACTTGCAATTCAACAATCATGAAAGATGACAAAATAATTAATCCAATAAATAAAAACGACCCGACCTGAACTCAATCAGTATCCGATAAACATCCGACCTGAATTTTATCTGTCAATAATGTGACCGATCTGAATGAGATCCGACTGAAGTCCACCCGAACCTGAATTAACATGGTCTTTATCTGCTTCGGACCTAAACTATTTTTACCTGAACTAACATCGATCTGAACTGAAAATGACCCGACCTTAACCCGATCTGGATCTGGTGTCAAATTAACATGGAAATAACCCGAACTGATTTGACTTGACCTGAACTCGATCTGGATCTGGTGTCAAATCAACCTGAGTTGACCTATACCTGATTTTACCCGACCTGCAAAGATTCGACTGAAACCTGTCCGATTACCTGATTTTACAGCCCTACTGTTGAGAGTCGCCATATTTGTATGGGTAGCAGACTAAAGGCACTAAGGGACCTGATTGATTGTATTGGGCATCTGTGTTGGCAAAGGTGACCCATTGGTTGAGCATATAATTAATAGTTGTGGTTACTGTTGTGCCTGCTTCCTTGATCTTTTCACCTGCTTCCTTCTCCGCACAAGGTATAAGATCGCCCATTGTTGAATTCACCTTCGGGTTCTGAACCCATTCGTCCATCGCAACTCATGTGTCTGGCACGACACTAGAGTATTCGATCAGTTAATTCGATTAAAATCGTTAGGCTAAAATGCAGCAATGAATATTGTTTGTTTGGAGACTTACTCATGGAAAAACAGAAACAAGCCACAAAAGGTAAATGTGAGTGTGATAATAATCCACCCAGGAACCACGAGTCTACCATTGCAGAGTGTGGATTTCCAGTTAAAAAACATGCAAAATTAAGAAAGAAATCTAATATAATTCCAAGTTACTTACATATACAAGCAGTTCTTCATGCCAAGAATGGAAAGCACTGCCATCCATTAAAAACAAAAGCAATATGAGGAGATAGCTAACAAGGGCAGAACTAGGGTGAAATTATAGGAGGGGTCAAGTTGCTTATCTTTGAAACTAACAAGGTTCTAAAAGGTAATTAAATCACAAAAAATAGAGGATTGTGGCTTAATTTCACTAATTTCAAATTTTTCATGTCCTAAAAAGTGATTAAACAAAAAAATTAGAGGCAAGACTTAATTTCATTTAATTTTAACACTGATAATGTCTTAAAAAGATTAAACCAAAATATTTTTAGGAGGGTCGGAACTTAATTTTAATGATTTCAAAACTTTTAAGGGCTTAAATTACAATTAAACCATAAAAATTAAGGGTGGGTCATGTCCCCCTTCCAACCCGGGTGTTTACGACACTTATAGCTAATATAGATAGACATGTAAATAAACTGAACGTTCAGTGAACCGTTCATGAACCGTGCGACGAGAAGTTCGTTTATGTTCGTTTATTTATTAAATGAATGAACATGAACAAGATTTTCTGTTCGTTTAATTAAATGAACGAACACGAACAAATGGCTCGTTCGTTCATTTACGTTCGTGAACGTTCGATTATATGTTCATTTATGTTCGAACAGAGGGCAAGTTGAATATGTTACAAAGATTATTGAAGTTGTTTGGATTTCAAGAAGATTGTTTTGTTGAACAAATTAACTTTAAGACTTTATTATGTTCATATAGTTTATTTATGATTTATGTATGTTTTTTTCGTATTCGAACAAATTAACTCTAAAGTTGCAGGTTATATTAATGAATTTTAAGTTTTTATTCTTGTTGTTTACTTTTTTTACAATCATTTGTTGTGCTCGAATAAGTTTTTTTTTGTGTTTGTGTTGTTCGTTCATGTTCGTTCATTTGTGTTCGTTTATGTTCGTTTATCATTTAAATGAGTGAACATGAACAAGCTATATTCCTTAATGAACGAACATGAACAAAAAAATTTGTTCGTTTATGTTCTTGTTCGTTTATGTTCGTTTTCGTTTATGTTCGTTTATTTATTAAATGAACGAACATGAACATACCTCCGTTCGTGTGCGTTCGATTCGTTTACAGACCTAAATATAGAGCCGAGTTTAAAAAAATATTAAGGCAAAATGACAAAATTAATAGACAACGCTTGCACAAATGATCATTTTATCCTCTATTTCTTTTGGAGCATTTTAGTTCCAACATTATAATTTTTAGTCAAAATAGACCTTGTTGGATGGAAAACGTTAGTCTACTAACGTTAAACACATGTTGATGTATCATTTTCTCATGTGTTTAATAGATGATATGATACATGTCATATCACGTAAGTGATGATGTCGTATGTGTTAACCACTCAAAATGATGACATGTCATGTGTCATATCCTCTAAAGTGATGATGTGTCATGAGTTACATCATCAAAATGATGACATATTATGTGTCACATCATTTATTAAATATGAAAATGACGCATTAACAAAATGTGTTGACAGTCAGTCAACTAATGGTTTTTATTTAATATGAGTTATTTTAACCAAAAATTAAAAGTTTAGAGACTAAATACTTTAAAAAATATAAGAGATAAAGTGACCGATTATGTAAATGTTGAGTACTAATGTTATCATTACGCATAATTATTAACGGTTAGAAATGAGTTAAGCAAAACACTTAGGGTGCGTTTGGTTCACGGAATGTAAGATTACCAGTGAGAATAAAAGATTACCAGGGAATAGGATTACTGAGAATGTTACATTACTGTGTTTGGTTGGTTTGGCATGAATGTTACATTACTGTGTTTGGTTGAAGGAATAAAAGTTTACTAGAATGTATATTTTACCAAATTGTCCTTATAATACCCCCAACCCGTATCCGACCCGGATCCGAGTCCGAAGTGTCATATTGACTTTTCAAAACCTTTGCTTATATAAAATAGTGAGTAATTTAAAATTTATTATTACATATAACTTGTTCAACCAACTTTGCAATATGTAACTCAAATTTATTATTACATATAATTTAAAATTTATTATTAAATATGTAACTCAAGAATTAAACCAACTTTGCAATATGTTTTAATTCCAATTCTATGGCATCTAACTTCTTAATTAGACCCTTGACAAGTCAAATTTAACTTCCAACTCTAGTTATGAACTCTATTTCAAGATTTCACCCAAGAACCTCAAATCTTTAATCCCTCCTAACTCTATCATACATTGATTTTAAGATAACTTAAGCTTTCCTTAAGCATAGTTTTCATCTAATAATCAAACCCAATCTTAAAATCAACAATTAATCCATAAACAAAGAAACTCACCTTTGAGCTTGGAGATACGGGAGGACGAAGAAGAAGAAAGAAAACTCTGGATAATTCTCTCCTTTTTCACGTGGTTCCTTTTCTTATAAAAGGAATATAAAAATCTTACTTGTCATTTTACCATTTTACCCTTTAATTCATTCAATAATTACTAAATAACCTTAATCATATTTCCAATAAATCATTGAACTATTAAATTATCCTACTTTAATCACCAATTTCTGAATCTTTACAATTTCGTCACTAACTTGGTATTAAGGATGTTACAAATCTCCCCTCCTTTAAAGAAAATTCGTCACTGAACAAATCAATAAGAACATATCTTCTATTGTTCTCATATTACCTCCTTTCTTAATCTTTCTTTCCTTTATTTCTTCAACTACCTTCTACTGTAACTGATCATATAAATAATAACTAGTAACTTTAATCCCTTTCTGTCTTTTCTCTTCTTCCATTATGCATTTTCCTTTGACCATTTCTACGACTTCATATAATATCATTAATCTTGTAGACAGTAACATCCATTTTCATCACTTAACCTCATAAATCCCCCTTTAATTATCTTATAACAATAACCAACTCGTTTTCCAACTTCATTTGACCGAGAACACAACATTATATCTTCTTTAAATATAATTAACACACACTTTTAAAGAATCTTTTCACATCACCTTGCACCATTTTCTTACTTCTATATCAAAATTGTCATCTACACTTCCTATAACCTTTATCGTATCTGATCCTTTAACTTATCCCTTTCATTTCTTTATTCCATTATTCCTTTATTTATTCCTTATACCCAAATCATATATTTCCTTTCATGTTCACATACTATTGTCTTATCACCTATACTCATCTTTATGTACCATCTTCATTGCATCCTCATAACTTGATAACCATTTACTTATACGAAACTCCATTCTTTCATTTCTTATACTTGTATTTTCCTTCCTTAAGGTTCCATGCAAATATTTATCTTCTTTTCTACATCATAGCTATCTGATCAGAGTACACAACTATATTCAGTTTCACATCATAATTGATTAACTCAACTCTATATTTTCCTCCAATTTTATAACTATATCACCTTTACTCTGACAGCTAGTCAATAACATCTGTCCAATCTAGGGCACAAGCCCTAGTCAACCAATCATATACATTCTTTCCAATCGAAATTATCTCAAAATTAGTTTATTTCACTTATCAATTTCACCTCTATTCTCATACATCTTGTAATTTCCGTTGCTCAAACTCACCTTATGATTCCTTTGTCTTATACTCTGATCATCGATATACTCATTCTTAAACTCTTCTTATCAATCTTCAAATTTACTCAAATATGCAAATCCTTACTTCCTTTTCCTTTACTATACCACCTTACTATGATCCAAATATACAACTGTATCCAGATCCATTTCATATTTGGTTATTATATCCTGACAATATCTTACTTATACACAATACTATCTCTTCGTTTTGAACTCATAAGCTTTGACTTTATACATTTTATACGCTTGTCGCTGATACACTTATTCTTGAACTCTTCTACCAATTCTCACTGCATCATTTGATCTTTTAACGCTCTTACGGTGACACTTGTTCACCTTATTTTATCTTATCCATGAAATAATAAAACTACTACCAATCACTTTTCCGATTCAAAACAATGAAAACATGCTATCACTATTCTAATATGATTTCAACTTTCTGAAATCAATCTTTCATCTTATGAGGCATTTCATGATGTGTCCGTTCTTCATCCTGCCTGGCCAGGGCAGGTGAATTGCTATTACAATAGATTTACCTTTCACTTCATTTCGAAACTATTGCAATCAGATTTCTACGATATCATACTATTCTTATTCTATTAGGAAGACAGTATACTCCTTACACTTATCAGATCTGAAATTATTGACTTTGTGTTGGCATGTACACATTTTAAATCTCATTTAACTTCGGTTTAAGCCTAGAATCGGCTAAACCTTATCTCTGATACCATTAAATATAACACCTCAACCCGGATCCGAGTCCGAAGTGTCACATTGACTTTTCAAAACCTTTACTTATATAAAATAGTGAGTAATTTAAAATTTATTATTACATATAACTTCTTCAAAACCATTACCGAACTATTCAGAGCTTATACAATATATTATTTTGAATACATGTCAACTAGAACTTTTTGTATTAAAATACATATTATTCACCTTTCCTCTGACCTGACCTTTGGTAAGGAGAACTGACCTGTCTTGCTCCACATTGATCTTTACTCTTCTCACTTCGGTAACCTACGTGTGAAACACTCACACGCTAAGTCTATGACTTAGTGATGAGGCAATAAACATATATAGACTAAACTTATAATCATGCATGAACAATTACTACTATCACTCATACCCTTATGCATGTAACAAATCCCTATCACACATATGCAATATATCAATACATATAAGAACACATACACATATATATTCATCACTCATCATTTCCATCATTAGCTTTATTTCATTATCAATATTATTATCGTGTATATCACATAATACTTATCCTCTTATACCTAGCATTTTAACAACATTGACTAATTTAATCATACAATCCACATCATCTATAAATCATAATACCATTCATAGCACAAAAGCATACAAGTCACATGTAATATATTTGTTGTTATTTCTTTATTAGCCCATGTACACATATGAGAACTATAGATATGTGAGTCTATTGAGGTTGTGCACTAATGCTGTCACCACAGCTCGTATAAATACACCGAATTGCCACGTAGAATTGTACCATAGTACCGCGTAGAAATGCACCGAAGTGGCATATAAGGTTATCCCTAAGGACCACGTAGAAAATTCCTTAAGAATCATATAGATATGCCAATGATCAAGTATGTGTCTCTAAAGACCTCACACATGTTCCAAAGAATACATATATGTCTCGAAGGACCGCGTAGACCCTCGACTCTTGGCATGCCAACTATACCCTAGCTCTCATGACACATAACATGGGCATCATCATTTATGTCATTTCACATTTTCACATAAACATGTAGTTCACTTTCACATAACACGTAAATTATGTCACATATCACGTAGCTCATATCCACTTTTCATACTATTTCACATTTCTTGTCACATTACTTATATCTTATTTTTATGTCTTATCATATATAGATATTCCCATATTCATAGAATCCATCATTTCAGCATCTAAATGTGTATTAATATAATTCATCTTCCTATATATATATATATATATATATATATATATATCATTTTTCCAATACTTGTATTCACATCATTTATATTCTCCTTCTCAAAATCTCATATGTCCTGGTTAATAGCTTATATCATATATATATAAAATAACTTATATCATATCATTTAGCTTATACCTCATTCCATGATATTCACCTAGATCATATTACCTCTGTCATACTCATAAACATATATCACTTCTATTATTTCATATATATACTAGTCTAATCTATTTACCTAATTCAATTCATATAGTACGTAAAACTTTCTAATCTGACTACGTAGATTTCCATCATACAACCCATATATCATAATTTTATTTAAGCAAATGTTTTTTTCCATCTAGCTCATCTTATAGTTCCTATTATCACTTATGTTCAAGTCTCCTATTGATCTACTATTCTCATCATCATATAGGTCAATATTATCTATTGTTTCAATTCTCATTCAATGATATAATTCTATTTTACTATTTCACATAAATGTTCATACCCCTATTCACTTGCCCAACTCACATTCTTATTGTTTATATAACCATTACATTTGATTACTTCATTCCTATCATTTTTTCTAAACTCGCTTTTTACCATATTCCCATATTATTACCTAATTTATCCCATATCATGTATTCGCGTAATCTTATATTCCATTTCTATATATCTCAAGGATCTTATCACATAACTTCTCTTTTATATTCATATAATTTCTTATCATACCATAGTTTATATCATCATAACATATATTCACATCAACCATGGAATACATATACAATACCATGTCAACACATACCATAACATATAACTCAGACACTCATAACAAACACATGTTCATTTTCATACTTCATGCACAATACTATAGAAAATAGACTTCTTGCAAGTCTTATTTCCCATTAAACATTATATATAAAATAATGCGCACTCACCTTGGCCTCACTAAGTTCCAATCCATTTTTATAATTTCCTCTCTTGCGATCGAATCACAACTTGATAATCGGTCCGGGACTTGTTCGTGCTCGATATCTATATAATCGTACATTGATACATATTAGTATCCAATTGATATACACTAATCTATCATTTCTTAGACCAAAAGAAAGGTATAATTCTATTTCCCTTGAAGTGCATCGATTCACTACCCATGCATTGATACACAAATCACATTCGATGTTTTCATTTTAAGGCGGTGCATCGATGCATTCCTTATGCAGCGATGCACTAATTGCATTCGATATTTCCATTTTTAATGGGTGCATCGATGAACTTCCTATGCATCGATACACACTAAACAATTTCTGGAAATTTAACCTTGATACATCGGTGCACATTGAATGTGCATCGATGCACATAGCCCAGAATTCATTTTTAAGCCAAAAATTCTACTCAAATCAATTCAAATGCTTCATCTTTCATCCTTTGTTCAACTCATACACATGTTTAAACCAATTTATATATATATAAACCATCTTTAACTTCGAAATTCTATTCCTCATATGTAACTCAAGAATTAAACCAACTTTGCAATATGTTATAATTCTAATTCTATGGCTTCTAACTTCTTAATTAGACCCTTGACAAGTCAAATTTAACTTTCAACTCTAGTTATGAACTCTATTTCAAGATTTTACCCAAGAACCTCAAATCTTTAATCCCTCCTAACTCTATCATACTTTGATTTTAAGATAACTTAAGCTTTCCTTAAGCATAGTTATCATCTAATAATCAAACCCAACCTTAAAATCAACAATTAATCCATAAACAAAGAAACTCACCTTTGAGCTTGGAGATACGGGAGGACGAAGAAGAAGAAAGAAAACTCTGGATAATTCTCTCCTTTTCCACGTGGTTCATTTTCTTATAAAAGGAATATAAAAATCTTACTTGTCAATTTACTATTTTACCCTTTAATTCATTCAATAATTACTAAATAACCTTAATCATATTTCTAATAAATCATTGAACTATTCAATTATCCTACTATAATCACCAATTTCTGAATCTTTACAATTTGGTCACTAACCCGGTATTAAGGATGTTACAAATCTCCCTTCCTTTAAAGAAAATTCGTCACTGAACAAATCAATAAGAACACATCTTCTATTGTTCTCATATTACCTCCTTTCTTAATATTTCCTTCCCTTATTTCTTCAACTACCTTCTACTGTCACTGATCATATAAACTGTAACTAGTAACTTTAATCCATTTTTGTCTTTTCTCTCCTTCCATTATGCATTTTCCTTTGACCATTTCTGCGACTTCATATAATATCACTAATCATGTAGACAGTAACATCCATTTTCATCACTTAACCTCATAAATCCCCCTTTAATTGTCTTATAACAATAACCAACTCGTTTTCCAACTTCATTTGACCGAGAACACAATATTAGATCTTCTTTAAATATAATTAACACACACTTTTAAAGAATCTTTTCACATCACCTTGCACCCTTTTCTTACTTCTATATCAAAATTGTCATATACACTTCCATATAACCTTTATCGTATCTGATCCTTTAACTTATCCCTTTCATTTCTTTATTCCATTATTCCTTTATTTATTCCTTATACCCAAATCATATATTTCCTTTCATGTTCACATACTCTTGTCTTATCACCTATACTCATCTCTATGTACCAATCTTCATTGCATCCTCATAACTTTGATAACCCATTTACTTATACGAAACTCCATTCTTTATCATTTCTTATACTTGTATTTTCCTTCCTTAAGGTTCCATGCAAATATTTATCTTCTTTTCTACATCATAGCTATCTGATCAGAATACACAACTATATTCAGTTTCACATCATAATTGATTAACTTAACTCTATATTTTCCTCCAATTTTATAACTCTATCGCCTTTACTCTGACAGCTAGTCAATAACATCTGTCCAATATAGGGCACAAGCCCTAGTCAACCAATCATATACATTCTTTCCAATCGAAATTATCTCAAAATTAGTTTATTTAACTTATCAATTTCACCTCTATTCTCATACATCTTGTAATTTTCGTTGCTCAAACTCAACATTATGACTTCCTTTGTCTTATAATCTGATCATCGATATACTCATTCTTAAACTCTTCTTATCAATCATTAACTTTACTCAAATATGCAAATCCTTACTTCCTTTTCCTTTACTATACCACCTTACTATGATCCAAATATACAACTGTATCCAGATCCATTTCATATTTGGTTATCATATCCTGACAATATCTTATAATCTTATAATTCTAGTACATTTTATCACATACTCTGGTTAGCTAACGCTAACTCTTTCCGTCTTAACTGCAAACCCTTATCATATAAACACTCTTGTTTATACACAATATTATCCTTTCGTTTCAAACTCATAAGCTTTGACTTTATACATTTTATACGCTTGTCGCTGATACACTTATTCTTGAACTCTTTTACCAATTCTCACTGCATCATTTGATCTTTTAACACTCTTATGGTGACACTTGTTCACCTTATTTTATCTTATCCACGAAATAATAAAACAACTCCCTATCACTTTTCCGATTCAAAACAATGAAAACCTGTTATCACTATTCTAATATGATTTCAACTTTCTGAAATCAATCTTTCATCTTACGAGGCATTTTCTGATGTGTCCGCTCTTCATCCTGCATGGACAGGGCAGGTGAATTGCTATTACAACAAATTTACCTCTCATTTCATTTCGAAACTATTGCAATCAGATTTCTACGATATCATACTATTCTTATTCTATTAGCAAGACAATATACTCCTTACACTTATCAGATCAGAAATTATTGACTTTGTGTTGGCATGTACACATTTTAAATCTCATTTAACTTCGGTTTAAGCCTAGAATCGGCTAAACCTTAGCTCTGATACCATTAAATGTAACACCTCAACCCGTATCCGAGTCCGAAGTGTCACATTGACTTTTCAAAACCTTTACTTATATAAAATAGTGAGTAATTTAAAATTTATTATTACATATAACTTCTTCAAAACTATTACCAAACTATTCAGAGCTTATACAATATATTATTTTGAATACATGCCAACTAGAACTTTATATATTAAAATACATATTATTCACCTTTCTTCTGATCTGACCTTTGGTAAGGAGAACTGACATGTCTTGCTCCACATTGCTCTTTACTCTTCTCACTTTGGTAACCTACGTGTGAAACAATCACTCACTTAGTGAGGCAATAAACATAAAATATAGACTATAACTTATAATTATGCATGAACAATTACTACTATCACTCATACCCTTATGCATGTAACAAATCCCTATCACACATATGCAATATATGATTACATATAAGAACATATACACACATATATTCATCACTCATCATTTCCATCATTAGCCTTATTTCATTATCAATATTATTATCGTTTATATCACTTAATACATATCCTCTTATACCTTGCATTTAACCAACATTTGACTCATTTAATCATATAATCCACATATCATCATATAAATCATATAATATCATTCATAGCACAAAAGCATACAAGTCACATGTAATATATTTGTTGTTATTTCTTTATTAGCCCATGTACACATATGAGAACTATAGATATATGAGTCTATAGAGGTTGTGCACTAATCTTGTCACCATATCTCGTATAAATACACCAAAGTGCCACGTAGAATTGCACTATAGTACCGCGTAGAAATGCACCAAAGTGCCATATAAGGTTGTCCCTAAGGACTACGTAGAAAATTCCTTAAGAATCATATACATATGCCAAGGATCAAGTATGTGTCTCGAAAGACCTCACACATGTTCCAAAGAATACATATATGTCCCGAATGACCGCGTAGTCCCTCGACTCTTGGCATGCCAACTATACCCTAGCTCTCATGACACATAACATTGGCATAATCATTTATGTCATTTCACATTTTCACATAAACATGTAGTTCACTTTCACATAGCACGTAGATTATGTCATATATCGCATAGCTCATATCCACTTTTCATACGATTTCACATTTCTTGTCACATTGCTTTTATCTTATTTTTATGTCTGATCATATATATATAGATATTCCCATGTTCATAGAATCCATCATTTCAGCATCTAAATGTGTATTCATATAATTCATCTTCTTATATATATATAGATATATATTTATATATATCATTTTTCCTATACTTGTATTCACATCAATTATATTCTCCTTCTGAAAATCTCATATGTCCTGATTAATAGCTTATATCATATATGTATAAAATAACTTATATCATATCATATAGCTTATACCTCATTCCATGATATTCACCTAGATCATATCACCTCTGTCATACTCATAAACAAATATCACTTCTATTATTTCATATATATACTAGTCTAATCTATTTACCTAATTCAATTCATATAGTACCTATAACTTTCTAATCTGACTACGTAGATTTCCATCATACAACCCATATATCATAATTTTATTTAAGCAAATGTATCTTTCCCATCTAGCTCATCTTATATGTTCCTATTATCACTTATGTTCAAGTCTAATATTTGATCTACTATCCTCATATCATCATATAGGTCAATATTATCTATCTTGTTTCAATTCTCATTCAATGATATAATTCTATTTTACTATTTCACATAAATGTTCATACCCCTATTCACTTGCCCAACTCAGATTCTTATTGTTTATATAACCATTACATTTAATTACTTCATTCCTATCATTTCTTCTAAACTCGCTTTTTACCATATTCCCATATTATTACCTTATTTATCCCATATCATGTATTCGCGTAATCTTATATTCCATTTCTATATATCTCAAGGATCTTATCACATAACTTCTCTTTTATATTCATATAATTTCTTATCATATCATATATTTTATATCATCATAACATAGCATATATTCACATCAACCATGGAATACATATACAATAACATGTCAACACATACCATAACATATAACTCAGACACTCATAACAAACACATGTTCATTTTCATACTTCATGCACAATACTATAGAAAATAGACTTGTCGCAAGTCTAATTTCCCATTAAACATTATATATAAAATAATGCGCACTCACCTTGGCCTCACTAAGTTCCAATCCATTTTTATAATTTCCTCTCTTGCGATCGAATCACAACTAGATAATCGGTCCGGGACTTGTTCGTGCTCGATATCTATATTATAGTACATTGATACATATTAGTATCCAATTGATATACACTAATCTATCATTTCCTAGACCAAAAGAAAGGTATAATTCTATTTCCCTTGAAGTGCATCGATTCACTACCCATGCATTGATACACAAATCATATTCGATGTTTTCATTTTAAGGCGGCGCATCGATGCATTCCTTATGCAGCAATGCACTAATTGCATTCGATATTTCAATTTTTAATGGATGCATCGATGTACTTCCTATGCATCGATACACACTGAACAATTTCTGAAATTAAACGTTGATACATCGGTGCACATTGAATGTGCATCGATGCACATAGCCCATAATTCATTTTTAAGCCCAAAATTCTACTCAAATCAACTCAAATGCTTCATCTTTCATCCCTTTTCATGTTCTCAACTCATATACACATGTTTAAACCAATTTATATCCATATAAACCATCTTTAACTTCGAAATTCTATTCCTCATATGTAACTCAAGAATTAAACCAACTTTGCAATATGTTTTAATTCCAATTCTATGGCTTCTAACTTCTTAATTAGACCCTTGACAAGTCAAATTTAACTTTCAACTCTAGTTATTAACTCTATTTCAAGATTTTACCCAAGAACCTCAAATATTTAATCCCTCCTAACTCTATCATACTTTGATTTTAAGATAACTTAAGCTTTCCTTAAGCATGGTTATCATCTAATAATCAAACCCAACCTTAAAATCAATAATTAATCCATAAACAAAGAAACTCACCTTTGAGATTGGAGATACGGGAGGACGAAGAAGAAGAAAGAAAATTCTGGATAATTCTCTCATTTTCCACGTGGTTCATTTTCTTATAAAAGGAATATAAAAATCTTACTTGTCAATTTACCATTTTACCCTTTAATTCATTCAATAATTACTAAATAACCTTAATCATATTTCCAATAAATCATTGAACTATTCAATTATCCTACTTTAATCACCAATTTTTGAATCTTTACAATTTGGTCACTAACCTGGTATTAAGGATGTTACAAATCCCCCCTCCTTTAAAGAAAATTCGTCACTGAACAAATCAATAAGAACATATCTTTTATTGTTCTCATATTACCTCCTTTCTTAATATTTCCTTCCTTTATTTCTTCAACTACCTTCTACTGTCACTGATCATATAAACTGTAACTAGTAACTTTAATCCCTTTCTGTCTTTTTTCTCCTTCCATTATGCATTTTCCTTTGACCATTTATGCGACTTCATATAATATCACTAATCATGTAGACAGGAACATCCATTTTCATCACTTAACCTCATAAATCCCCCTTTAATTGTCTTATAACAATAACCAACTCGTTTTCCAACTTCATTTGACCGAGAACACAATATTAGATTTTATTTAAATATAATTAACATACACTTTTAAAGAATCTTTTCACATCACCTTGCACCCTTTTCTTACTTCTATATCATAATTGTCATATACACTTCCATATAACCTTTATCGTATCTGATCCTTTAACTTATCCCTTTCATTTCTTTATTCCATTATTCCTTTATTTATTCCTTATACCCAAATCATATATTTCCTTTCATGTTCACATACTCTTGTCTTATCACCTATACTCATCTCTATGTACCAATCTTCATTGCATCCTCATAACTTTGATAACCCATTTACTTATACGAAACTCCATTCTTTATCATTTTTTATACTTGTATTTTCCTTCCTTAAGGTTCAATGCAAATATTTATCTTCTTTTCTACATCATAGCTATCTTATCAGAATACACAACTATATTCAGTTTCACATCATAATTGATTAACTCAACTCTATATTTTTCTCCAATTTTATAACTCTATCACCTTTACTCTGACAGCTAGTCAATAACATCTGTCCAATATAGGGCACAAGCCCTAGTCAACCAATCATATACATTCTTTCCAATCGAAATTATCTCAAAATTAGTTTATTTAACTTATCAATTTCACCTCTATTCTCATACATCTTGTAATTTCCGTTGCTCAAACTCAACATTATGACTTCCTTTGTCTTATAATCTGATCATCGATATACTCATTCTTAAACTCTTCTTATCAATCATCAACTTTACTCAAATATGCAAATCCTTACTTCATTTTCCTTTACTATACCACCTTACTATGATCCAAATATACAACTGTATCCAGATCCATTTCATATTTGGTTATCATATCCTGACAATATCTTATAATCTTATAATTCCAATACATTTTATCACATACTCTGGTTAGCTAACGCTAACTCTTTCCGTCTTAACTGCAAACCCTTATCATATAAACACTCTTGCTTATACACAATACTATCCTTTCGTTTCAAACTCATAAGCTTTGACTTTATACATTTTATACGCTTGTCGCCGATACACTTATTCTTGAACTCTTTTACCAATTCTCACTGCATCATTTGATCTTTTAACGCTCGTATGGTGACACTTGTTCACCTTATTTTATCTTATCCACGAAATAATAAAACAACTACCTATCACTTTTCTGATTCAAAACAATGAAAACCTGCTATCACTATTATAATATGATTTCAACTTTCTGAAATCAATCTTTCATCTTACGAGGCATTTCCTGATATGTCCGCTCTTCATCCTGCCTGGACAGGGCAGGTGAATTGCTATTACAACAAATTTACCTCTCACTTCATTTCGAAACTATTGCAATCAGATTTCTACGATATCATAATATTCTTATTCTATTAGCAAGACAGTATACTCCTTACACTTATCAGATCAGAAATTATTGACTTTGTGTTGGCATGTACACATTTTAAATCTCATTTAACTTCGGTTTAAGCATAGAATCGACTAAACCTTAGCTCTGATACCATTAAATGTAACACCTCAACCCGTATCCGAGTCTGAAATGTCACATTGACTTTTCAAAACCTTTACTTATATAAAATAATGAGTAATTTAAAATTTATTATTACATATAACTTCTTCAAAACTATTACCGAACTATTCAGAGCTTATACAATATATTATTTTGAATACTTTCCAACTAGAACTTTATATATTAAAATACATATTATTCACCTTTCCTCTGATCTGACCTTTGGTAAGGAGAACTGACATGTCTTGCTCCACATTGCTCTTTACTCTTCTCACTTCGGTAACCTACGTGTGAAACAATCACACACTAAGTCTATGACTTAGTGAGGCAATAAACATAAAATATAGACTATAACTTATAATCATGCATGAACAATTACTACTATCACTCATACCCTTATGCATGTAACAAATCCGTATCACACATATGCAATATATCATTACATAAAAGAACATATACACACATATATTCATCACTCATCATTTCCATCATTAGCCTTATTTCATTATCAATATTATTATCGTCTATATCACTTAATACATATCCTCTTATACCTATCATTTTAACCAACATTTGACTCATTTAATCATATAATCCACATATCATCATAGCACAAAAGCATACAAGTCACATGTAATATATTTGTTGTTATTTCTTTATTAGCCCATGTACACATATGAGAACTATAGATATGTGAGTCTATAGAGGTTGTGCACTAATCTTGTCACCACAGCTCATATAAATGCACCGAAGTGCCACGTAGAATTGCACCATAGTACCGCGTAGAAATGCACCAAAGTGCCATATAAGGTTGTCCCTAAGGACCACGTAAAAAATTCCTTAAGAATCATATACATATGCCAAGGATCAAGTATGTGTCTCGAAAGACCTTACATATGTTCCAAAGAATACATATATGTCCCGAATGACCGCGTAGACCCTCGACACTTGGCATGCCAACTATACCCTAGCTCTCATGACACATAACATGGGCATCATCATTTATGTCATTTCACATTTTCACATAAACATGTAGTTCACTTTCACATAGCACGTAGATTATGTCACATATCACGTAGCTCATATCCACTTTTCATACTATTTCACATTTCTTGTCACATTGCTTTTATCTTATTTTTATGTCTTATCATATATATATATAGATATTCCCATGTTCATAGAATCCATCATTTCAGCATCTAAATGTGTATTCATATAATTCATCTTTCTATATATATATAGATATATATTTATATATATCATTTTTCCTATACTTGTATTCACATAATTTATATTCTCCTTCTCATAATCTCATATGTCCTGATTAATAGCTTATATCATATATGTATAAAATAACTTATATCATATCATATAGCTTATACTTCATTCCATGATATTCACCTAGATCATATCATCTCTGTCATACTCATAAACATATATCACTTCTATTATTTCATATATATACTAGTATAATCTATTTACCTAATTCAATTCATATAGTACCTATAACTTTCTAATCTGACTACGTAGATTTCCATCATACAACCCATATATCATAATTTTATTTAAGCAAATGTATCTTTCCCATCTAGCTCATCTTATATGTTCCTATTATCCCTTATGTTCAAGTCTCCTATTTGATGTACTATTCTCATATCATCATATAGGTCAATATTATCTATCTTGTTTCAATTCTCATTCAATGATATAATTATATTTTACTATTTCACATAAATGTTCATAACCCTATTCACTTGCCCAACTCACATCCTTATTGTTTATATAACCTTTACATTTGATTACTTCATTCCTATCATTTCTTCTAAACTCGCTTTTTACCATATTCCCATATTATTACCTAATTTATCCCATATCATGTATTCGCGTAATCTTATATTCTATTTCTATATATCTCAAGGATCTTATCACATAACTTCTCTTTTATATTCATATAATTTCTTATCATGTCATATAGTTTATATCATCATAACATAGCATATATTCACATCAACCATAGAATACATATACAATAACATGTCAACACATACCATAACATATAACTCAGGCACTCATAACAAACACATGTTCATGTTCATACTTCATGCACAATACTATAGAAAATAGACTTGTCGCAAGTCTTATTTCCCATTAAATATTATATATAAAATAATGCACACTCACCTTGGCCTCACCAAGTTCCAATCCATTTTTATAATTTCCTCTCTTGCGATCGAATCACAACTTGATAATCGGTCCGGGACATGTTCGTGCTCGATATCTATATAATCGTACATTGATAAATATTAGTATCCAATTGATATACACTAATCTATCATTTCATAGACAAAAAGAAAGGTATAATTCTATTTCCCTTGAAGTGCATCGATGCACTACCCATGCATCGATACATAAATCATATTCGATGTTTTCATTTTAAGGGGGTGCGTCGATGCACTTCCTGTGCATCAATACACACTGAACAATTTCTGGAAATTTACCCTTGATGCATCGGTGCACATTGAATGTGCACCGATGCACATAGCCCAGAATTCATTTTTAAGCCCTAAAATCTACTCAAATCTACTCAAATGCTTTATCTTTCATCCCTTTTCATGTTCTCAACTCATATACACATGCTTAAACCAATTTATATCCATATAAACCATCTTTAACTTCAAAATTTTATTCCTCATATGTAACTCAAGAATTAAACCAACTTTGCAATATGTTTTAATTCCAATTCTATGGCTTCTAACTTCTTAATTAGACCCTTGACAAGTCAAATTTAACTTTCAACTCTAGTTATGAACTATATTTCAAGATTTCACCCAAAAACCTCAAATCTTTAATCCTTTCTAACTCCATCATACTTTGATTTTAAGATAACTTAAGCTTTCCTTAAGCATAGTTATCATCTAATAATTAAACCCAACCTTAAAATCAACAATTAATCCATAAACAAAGAAACTCTCCTTTGAGCTTGGAGATACGGGAGGACGAAGAAGAAGAAAGAAAACTCTGGATAATTCTCTCCTTTTCCACATGGTTCATTTTCTTATAAAAGGAATATAAAAATCTTACTTGTCAATTTACCATTTTACCCTTTAATTCATTCAATAATTACTAAATAACTTTAATCATATTTTTAATAAATCATTGAACTATTCAATTATCCTACTTTAATCACCAATTTCTAAATCTTTACAATTTGGTCACTAACCCGGTATTAACGATGTTACAAATCTCCCATCCTTTAAAGAAAATTCGTCACTGAACAAATCAAAAAGAACATATCTTATATTGTTCTCATATTACCTCCTTTCTTAATCTTTCATTCCTTTATTTCTTCAACTACCTTCTACTGTCACTGATCATATAAACAGTAACTAGTAACTTTAATCCCTTTCTGTCTTTTCTCTCCTTCCATTATGCATTTTCCTTTGACCATTTCTGCGACTTCATATAATATCACTAATCATGTAGACAGTAACATCCATTTTCATCACTTAACCTCATAAATCCCCCTTTAATTATCTTATAACAATAACCAACTCGTTTTCCAACTTCATTTGACCGAGAACACAACATTAGATCTTCTTTAAATATAATTAACACACACTTTTAAAGAATTTTTTCACATCACCTTGCACCCTTTTCTTACTTCTATATCAGAATTGTCATATACACTTCCATATAACCTTTATCGTATCTGATCCTTTAGCTCATCCCTTTCATTTCTTTATTCCATTATTCCTTTATTTATTCCTTATACCCAAATCATATTTTTCCTTTCATGTTCACATACTCTTGTCTTATCACCTATACTCATCTCTATGTACCAATCTTCATTGCATCCTCATAACTTTGATAACCCATTTACTTATACGAAACTCCATTCTTTATCATTTCTTATACTTGTATTTTCCTTCCTTAAGGTTCCATGCAAATATTTATCTTCTTTTCTACATCATAGCTAACTGATCAGAATACACAACTATATTCAGTTTTACATCATAATTGATTAACTCAACTCTATATTTTCCTCAAATTTTATAACTCTATCACCTTTACTCTGACAGCTAGTCAATAACATCTGTCCAATCTAGGGCACAAACCCTAGTCACCAATCATATACATTCTTTCCAATCGAAATTATCTCAAAATTAGTTTATTTAACTTATCAATTTCACCTCTATTCTCATACATCTTGTAATTTCCGTTGCTCAAACTCAACATTATGACTTCCTTTGTCTTATACTCTGATCATCGATATACTCATTCTTAAACTCTTCTTATCAATCATCAACTTTACTCAAATATGCAAATCCTTACATCCTTTTCCTTTACTATACCACCTTACTATGATCCAAATATACAACTGTATCCAGATCCATTTCATATTTGGTTATCATATCCTGACAATATCTTATAATCTTATAATTCCAGTACATTTTATCACATACTCTGGTTGGTTAATGCTAACTCTTTCCGTCTTAACTGCAAACCCTTGTCATATAAACACTCTTGCTTATACACAATACTATCCCTTCGTTTCGAACTCATAAGCTTTGACTTTATACATTTTATACGCTTGTCACTGATACACTTATTCTTGAACTCTTCTACCAATTCTCACTGCATCATTTGATCTTTTAACGCTCTTATGGTGACACTTGATCACCTTATTTTATCTTATCAACGAAATAATAAAACTACTCCCTATCACTTTTCCGATTCAAAACAATGAAAACCTGCTATCACTATTCTAATATGATTTCAACTTTCTGAAATCAATCTTTGATCTTACGAGACATTTCCTGATATGTCCGCTCTTCATCTTACCTGGCCAGGGCATGTGAATTGCTATTACAACAAATTTACCTCTCACTTCATTTCGAAACTATTGCAATCAGATTTCTACGATATCATAATATTCTTATTCTATTAGCAAGACAGTATACTTCTTACACTTTTCAGATCAGAAATTATTGACTTTGTGTTGGCATGTACATATTTTAAATCTCATTTAACTTCGGTTTAAGCCTAGAATCGGCTAAACCTTAGCTCTGATACCTTTATATGTAACACCCCAACCCGTATCCGACCCGGATTCGAGTCCGAAGTGTCACATTAACTTTTCAAAAACTTTACTTATATAAAATAGTGAGTAATTTAAAATTTATTATTACATATAACTTCTTCATAACTATTACCGAACTATTCAGAGCTTATACAATATATTATTTTGAATACATGCCAACTAGAACTTTATGTATTAAAATAAATATTATTCACCTTTCCTCTGATCTGACCTTTGGTAAGGAGAACTGACCTGTCTTGCTTCACATTGCTCTTTACTCTTCTCACTTCGGTAACCTACGTGTGAAACAATCACACGCTAAGTCTATGACTTAGTGAGGCAATAAACATAAAATATAGACTATAACTTATAATCATGCATGAACAATTACTAATATCACTCATACCCTTATGCATGTAACAAATCCCTATCACACACATATGAAATATATCATTACATATAAGAACATATACACACATATATTCATCACTCATCATTTCCATCATTAGCCTTATTTCATTATCAATATTATTATCGTTTATATCACTTAATACATATCCTCTTATACCTAGCATTTTAACCAACATTTGACTCATTTAATCATGCAATCCACATATCATCATATAAATCGTATAATACCATTCATAGCACAAAAGCACACAAGTCATATGTAATATATATTTGTTGTTATTTCTTTATTAGCCCATGTACACATATGAGAACTATAGATATGTGAGTCTATAGATGTTGTGCACTAATGCTGTCACCACAACTCGTATAAATACACCGAAGTGCCACGTAGAATTTCACCGTAGCACCGCGTAGAAATGCACTGAATTTCCATATAAGGTTATCCCTAAGGACCACGTAGAAAATTTCATAAGAATCATATACATATGCCAAGGATCAAGTATATGTCTCGAAAGACCTCACACATGTTCCAAAGAATACATATATGTCCCGAAGGACCGCGTAGACTCGACTCTTGGCATGCCAACTATACCCTAGCTCTCATGACACATAACATGGGCATCATCATTTATGTCATTTCACATTTTCACATAAACATGTAGTTCTCTTTCACATAGCACGTAGATTATGTCACATATCACGTAGTCCATATCCACTTTTCATATTATTTCACATTTCTTGTCACATTGCTTATATCTTATTTTTGTCTTATCATATATATATATATATATATATATATATATATATATATATATATTCCCATGTTCATAGAATCCATCATTTCAGCATCTAAATGTGTATTCATATAATTCATCTTTCTATATATATATATATAGATATATTTATATATATCATTTTTCCTATACTTGTATTCACATCATTTATATTCTCCTTCTCATAATCTCATATGTCCTGATTAATAGCTTATATCATATATGTATAAAATAACTTATATCATATCATATAGCTTATACTTCATTCCATGATATTCACCTAGATCATATCACCTCTGTCATACTCATAAACATATATCACTTCTATTATTTCATATATATACTAGTCTAATCTATTTACCTAATTCAATTCATATAGTACCTATAACTTTCTAATCTGACTACGTAGATTTCCATCATACAACCCATATATCATAATTTTATTTAAGCAAATGTATCTTTCCCATCTAGCTCATCTTATATGTTCCTATTATCACTTATGTTCAAGTCTCCTATTTGATTTACTATTCTCATATCATCATATAGGTCAATATTATATATCTTGTTTCAATTCTCATTCAATGATATAATTATATTTTACAATTTCACATAAATGTTCATACCCCTATTCACTTGCCCAGCTCACATTCTTATTGTTTATATAACCTTTACATTTGATTACTTCATTCCTATCATTTCTTCTAAACTCGCTTTTTACCATATTCCCATATTATTACCTAATTTATCCCATATCATGTATTCGCGTAATCTTATATTCCATTTCTATATATCTCAAGGATCTTATCACATAACTTCTCTTTTATATTCATATAATTTCTTATCATATCATATAGTTTATATCATCATAACATAGCATATATTCACATCAACCATGGAATATATATACAATAACATGTCAACACATACCATAACATATAACTCAGACACTCATAACAAACACATGTTCATGTTCATACTTAATGCACAATACTATAGAAAATAGAATTGTCGCAAGTCTTATTTCCCATTAAACATTATATATAAAATAATGCGCACTCACCTTGGCCTCACTAAGTTCCAATCCATTTTTATAATTTCCTCTCTTGCGATCGAATCACAACTTGATAATCGGTCCGGGACTTGTTCGTGCTCGATATCTATATAATCGTACATTGATACATATTAGTATCCAATTGATATACACTAATCTATCATTTCTTAGACCAAAAGAAAGGTATAATTCTATTTTCCATGAAGTGCATTGATGCACTACCCATGCATCGATACACAAATCACATTCGATGTTTTTATTTTAAGGGGGTGCATCGATGCACTCCTTATGCATCGATGCACTAATTGCATTCGATATTTCCATTTTTAATGGGTGCATCGATGCACTTCCTATGCATCGATACACACTGAACAATTTATGGAAATTTACCGTTGATGCATCGGTGCACATTGAATGTGCATCGATGCACATAGCCCAGAATTCATTTTAATCCCGAAAATCTACTCAAATCAACTCAAATACTTCATCTTTCATCCCTTTTCATGTTCTCAACTCATATACACATGCTTAAACCAATTTATATCCATATAAACCATCTTTAACTTCAAAATTCTATTCCTCATATGTAACTCAAGAATTAAACCAACTTTGCAATATGTTTTAATTCCAATTTTATGGCTTCTAACTTCTTAATTAGACCCTTGACAAGTCAAATTTGACTTCCATCTCTAGTTATGAACTCTATTTCAAGATTTCACCCAAGAACCTCAAATCTTTAATCCCTCCTAACTCCATCATACTTTGATTTTAAGACAACTTAAGCTTTCCTTAAGCATAGTTATCATCTAATAATCAAACTCAACCTTAAAATCAATAATTAATCCATAAACAAAGAAACTCACCTTTGAGCTTGGAGATACGGGAGGACGAAGAAGAAGAAAGAAAACTCTGGATAATTCTATCCTTTTCCACGTGGTTCCTTTTCTTATAAAAGGAATGTAAAAATCTTACTTGTCAATTTATCATTTTACCCTTTAATTCATTCAATAATTACTAAATAACCTTAATCATATTTCCAATAAATCATTGAACTATTCAATTATCCTACTTTAATCACCAATTTCTGAATTTTTACAATTTGGTCACTAACCCGGTATTAAAGATGTTACAGTCCTTGTTCTATATTTGTTAACAAGTAAAATTCTAAATATTTAAATAAAAATTATTTATATAAAAATTCTATATGTTGATAATATATTACTTGAGTATTTAAATATATCATATATTATTATTTTTAATTAATATTAAATTTTACATAATTTATGTAAAAATATATTAAAATTTTACATCAATATTTAACTAAATGTTTACATTGTGGAAATTAGCTTCAGTTCATACGTGACGCATTCACTGGGAGGTTTCTTGTATTTTTCAATCGACAAGGTTTACATTCTAAGTAGGTGAATCACTGACGGCCAACAAAACCACTTTATTTTCATTAATATTGTAAAATATGTGTTTATGAATCATGGAGAACAAAGAATACCCTTTGTTAAAAATCGTAAGCAAAAGAACAGTTGGGTTGTTATTTTCCTAGACATTGAGCCAGGAAGTTATGGAAAATATAATAATGAAATTAAGTGAAGTGAAGCTTAACATTTCCTTGAAAAACATAGTTGTTCTGTTCCAAGATAGTGAACATAAGAATCGATTCTATTTCGAAGACATATAGAGCTAACCTTGCAAAAAGAATGATCATACATGGAAAAGGAAAAGAAAAAGAATCCATAGCTACCATTTAAAAGATGATGTTAAGTTGCAGGCGATGTTCGAGCCCTTATATGTCCAACCATGGAAACCTGAAGAGCCTCCTCTTCATATGCTCTCCTCGCCAACTCCTCCATTCTTGCTTTCTTCTTAACTTTAACAAACATCGCCACTAAAAGCAACCCCAAAAGGAAAGCCCCCAAAACAGCTCCCACCGAGCATCCCACCACCAATTTTCATTGCATCTTCTTCCTCACAGCCAATGACTGCGGCGACTTCACCACCAAATCAAACTGGCCATGCCTGCTTGCCACACAAACGTTGGCTGATACTTGGTTCTTCAATGTTACTTTTCCATTTCCTTCAAAACTAGAACACAATGGCAAGAATCCTGTGATGTTGGATGCCTTTGTAACATTGTTGAAATCGATTTTAATAGGTTTGTCAATGGCAAGAATCCCAAGCTCGAAAAGACTACCAAAACTCATATCACTATCGGCATTATAAGCGATGAGGCCTAATATTGGTGACACCTTATGACCATTTTAACAGTGTTAGTGGTATGGACTAGACAACAACAATAATGATAAAAGATCGGATCATGCCAAGCCAAAATGAAGGGGACTAAATCCGTGAATTGATCATAGTATAGAGATGAAAATCAAAATTTGACTATTTGTAATGATGAAAGTTCAAACCGCTACCCTCCATCACAATGCACCATCCCTGAATTTCCATACATTTTTTAAATAAGTTTTCCTATAGAAACAACAAATTATAGTTAAATTGTTATTATACCAGAAAAATAACATAATACTTATAAAAAAATCAAGATTAAAATGATAAAAAATTTAAATACGAAGAATGAAATTTGAACAAAATAAAAGAAATCTGATAATTTATGGAAATTTATCATTAAAAAAACAATGGATGGAAATTAGAAATTGGAAATTGAACAGATTGTTCAAATATTAAAATAAAGATGTTTAGTACATCAAAATTGGGGGAAAGGAAGAAAAGAATGATACTTGTTTTGCCATTGCCATGAATCTACTTCTGACTATTCACTTGTTATGTTCTACATTTCATATGATTGTCATGGTTTTATTTAGAGAGTGATAAAATAATTCTATCAAGATTTCAGCCCCACAAATCATATGCTCCATTACAGACGAATCATGAATAGTCTCAGATGTCAGTCATGTCCAAACCAAAGTGAGACATGAATTCACATTATCAGGGATTACACACCAGGAAGCAGCATTTGGGAAAAACTACAGTATCGTTGGCCAGAACAAAGCACATAGTGGAATTTTAAAGAATGGTTGAGTTGGGTATTAGAGAATTATCCAAGCAATAAGCATGCATAAATTCTAGTATGCATCTGGGCGTTGTGGTATGTCCGAAACAAAAGGGTACATAAAGAAAAAATATTAATCAAAGACGAATTAATCACAACCATTCAAAGCCAGTGCACAGATTTCAAAATGGCGAATACAAGACTTAACAACCAGAAGAAATCAAACCAAACACAGAGAAGTTCCAGTTCAATAAACAATGCATCAATTTCATAAACGAAGAAGAAAAGGTTCACATCTATGAAAACATACCTGGTTTTTCAATGAAAGATGGATAACTCCTTAGATTTTGAATGGGTTTAACTGCTGCAACTCAAGTAAGCTCAAATCTGGGTGCATTAAAAAATAGTTGCATTAAAAAAATAGTTGCATCTCAATTAGTCCCACGAACCCATAAAAATTAGAAAAATAATGGACAGATCAGTGTAGTAGTTGAGAAAATACAGAAACATGTTGAAAATATCAACGCCAGAAGAAAATACCTAAAAAGGAGATGGGAGACTAATACACCAGAAGCAAATTAAACGCCAAATCCAAGAAGCATAAGATTTTATTTCAGTCAGAATCAAGCGGGGGTATTTTAGACAACGAAATCGAAAATAAGCAAATACCTAAGAGAGACGGGGGATTGATATTCCTGGGAAAAGAGGAAAGAAATACCACTGTTGGTATTCATTATTTCCTTGCACTTGGGAATGAAGCTCATCCAAACATGGGTATCGTTACCCGAAAAAAAACATTCCTCCTAGGAATGAAATATGACGTGAACCAAACGGGGTCTTAGAGAATCCGAGAAATGCCAAGACGAGCATGATGCTGGCAAGAATGATAAGAGCAGTGTTCCTGCAATAAAAAGAAGGGTAAAGTATAGTAATGGTCACTGAACATTTCTGAAGCTTGCATTTAGGTCCCCTAACTTTTAAAACTTGCAATACAGTCCCCTAACATTTATTCCGTTTGCAATATGGTTCCCCAACTTAAATCACTATTAGAAAATTAGGGTAAATTATATAAACGGTCATTGAACTTTTCAGGCACTTGAATTTAGGTCCCCAACTTTTAAAACTTGCAAAACAGTCCCCCAATAATTTTATTTTCTTATTAAATATAGATGTATAGAAAATATAAATGATTCAATTTATATTTAAATGTATGAATCATTTATATTTTTGATATATTTTATTTTTCTTGTATAAACTAGTATTTAAAATATGTTTATATTTTAATCAAAATATTTCAATATACGAATAAAAATATATTTATATAAATGTATATTTATATTTAGATGTATAAATAAATAATTAGGTGGTGACATGTGTCACCAATGACACGTGTCATGATCATGTGCTAACACATGTCAGATCCTAATTAAATGATTAATTTATTAAATTCTATTTAATTTAGGACCAAATTGATTATATAAATAATAAAGACTGAATGCATAATAATGTCAATTCCTTTTAACTGCCACATCATCATTTTTATCAATTGGTAATGACTAGTGGCTTAGTTGAAACAGTTAAATAATTATGTTGTATGATTGATAAATTTAAAAGATCGATGACAAAAGTAAAAAGGGCTAGATAGTTAAGTTGTCAACCTAGTAGTTTACACTTTTATTTATACGTCAAAATAACATTTTATAAATTTAAAATTCGAATTATTTTCAACCTCTTCTATATCCTAACTACTTTTTTTAATTAAAAAATTTCTTCAACAGATAAGAATTATACTATTATATTTATATAAAAAATACGTATCACATGAAATAAGATGAAATTAAATAATAATAAATCTGACATAATTGAATTGAATTGAATTATTTTAGAATTTAGGGTTTAGAATGAAATTGAATTACTTTGGAAATTGGGGTTTAGAATGAAATTGAGTACTGTTTTGCAAGTTTTAAAAGTTGCGGGACCTAAATTCAAGTGTTTGAAAAGTTCAATAACCTTTTATATAATTTACCCTAATTTCTAACGGTGGTTTAAGTTGGGGGACCATATTGCAAACGGAATAAATGTTAGGGGACTGTATTGCAAGTTTTAAAAGTTGAGGGACCTAAATGCAAGCTTCAGAAATGTTCAGTGATCATTACTATACTTTACCCTAAAAAGAAATAGAAATAAAGCTATTAATATATCGTATTTCTCCCGTCTAAATTGCATAGAAAACAAAATATCACGTACGGACACGTGATTTTATATTGATAAACAAATTTATAAAATTTTAGTAGGAAAAAGTTAGATTATTAATAAAAAATATGATGATAAATCGAAAATTCCAGCGATGATGTAATTAACATACACATGTTGAAGAAACTCGTTGATTTCATTCGTGATGTCTTCGGCTTTGACACGAGGAAGCGTTCCAATCGAGTCGATCATCTTGTTGGCATTATCGGTCTCTTGTTTAAGATCATCAGGCACATACTTTTTGTTCAGAACAATATTCTTGGCTGATATAAGTAAATTCTGTATGCGTATAAGACTTTCGTAAATGCTTATTCCTTTATTCACCAGGTAGTCTGTAAAACTTTTAACACTGTCCACGAATCTTTTCTCTCCACTGAACATCACAGAACTCCCAACACTGAAAACCCAGATATATATCACGCATTAACAGCAGATTCTATTCAGATTAACGTAGATGACAGCATGAAATTCTACTTACATTGCAGTTATTGAGAAGACGATGAGACAGACGAGGGAGATTGCATAAACATATTGAGAATAGCATAGGGTTTCTTGCGACGGCAGAAGCAGAAACAGAAGCAAGCAGAAAGAAGAAATATACCCACCACCACGAACCAAATTACAGCCACCACCACGAATGGAACTGCACTGAAACCGACTGCATACACAAATTATATACTTCATTATATCAACCCTAAATGAACATCATCAATAGGGTTTTAGAAATCTTACTGCAAAGTAATGTTTGTTAGTTATATTCCATCCTCCTGTATACATACGGAAGTTATCTGTAGGATCAGGCCTCTTTGTCTGATTCTCAGCTAAAATCATGGAATAATTCTTCTGTTTAGTTTCTTCCATTTTTCGCTTCACCAATCTCAGAACTCCTGCATGTAAAAAGAAGGAAGCGTTTCTTTTACACTAACAATTTTTTCCAGTTTCTTGAGAAAAAAGAAATCTATTTGTTACCGTCGGGTTGCAGATCAGCGGTGTCGTTTTGTCGAACATGAGAAAGTGAAAAGAAAGTTGATAAAATAAGAAACAAAGGTGGGACGATAAAGAAAGGATTCTGAAGGTATTTAGGCCTAAACGTCATCATTTTCTGCAATTTTTGTTTCCCTCTGTTGTTTAATCTAACTGGATGGATCTTTCCTATGAAGAAACGAAGAAGGGACTGTGCAATGCATTTAATTTAACATGAAGTTTAACTGAGTTGAATGCATGTGTCCTTGAAGAGCGTATTGTTGTCTGTAAACACGTATTTACTATTTCTGAATATCTAAATTTGTCTGTAAATTGTTATTATCCGTTTGACCAAACCACCATGTGGGGAAATTTTTTTTCCCAAATAATAATGTATTAAAAAAGTTTTAACATTTTTGTTTGATTATTATTTAGGCTGCAATGACAATTATTTCTTGTTTCAAAATTGTAGGTCAAAGCAGCTTCACACATCAACCTATCAATATCACTTGTTATACCCCATCCGATTCTCCTCCGCAAGCAAGACAAATCTCCGCTTCACACATCAAGACCCTTGAAAAGAACTTCTCCGTAACTAAAACCTGGATGAACATATCCGGACATAGGATTTTCGGAGCTTGAAATATCTCGGGGAAGACGAGATCCTTTGATATGATATCTGATAGATCTCACGAGATCTGTCAGAGCCAAATCGATCGACAGCTGACCACATCTATTAGGTCCATATATCTTGTCAGCCTATGAATAACTATCATGTCTCTATGTTTTATACTAATACTAAGAGTCGCTATAAATCTTCTGAACCAAGATTAAGATCAAGACCGAGAGAAGGGATTGAAACCTTCTTCTTCTTCATTCATCTTTCCTCTACCTCCTGACAGAAACAAATAATATTGAGATTGACAAACAATCGTTTAATCATCGATTGCGACTTTCCACCCAAACTATAAGAGGTGAACTATCAATGACTATCATAATCCACTTGTTCTTATCAACAACTAATACGGTGAACATGGAATACCTCCTACAATAAAAGAATCACTTGAAATGCACCGCAAAGGCAAAATAACCAATATCACCTCACTTTCTTACGAAAATCTCACCCCAATGTATTTTATTGTTTCATACCGATGCCTACAAAAAGGAGTTGTAGAGCTTGCAAGCTGGTTAAAGACCCCTCGTCAAATAAAGGGGAAGACATGACACTCTGCTTATCAGGATTACCCTTCTTAGAAGCGTTGAAAATGAGCGAGGCTATTTTGGGCCTTACTTTTACGAAGCATATATATCCCCTTCACCTGCCCCCCCAAAGCAACTGCAACCAAAATAGCGGCCCGAACATATGAACGGGGAAGCTGGCTATCACCTTCATTAAGCATCACTGTCACCGCGTGCGAGAGAGATTTCTACAGAGAAGAGTTGGATGTTTCTATTGGCAGTGTCAAGTTCAAGTTTCGGATAAGTTGACTTAAAACCATAAATTGAATTCAAATTAGGCTTTATGAAAAAACTTGAATTTTCTTCTACCTTACTAGAACAAGAGGATTCGATGGAAGTTGTTCATCAGCGAGGGAAGGCCAAAATCTCCGATGGTTCAGAAACCGTGGCAAAATCAAATAACTAATTCATTTGAGGTGAATGTAATCACTTTTGTTGTGTTTGTTAGGTTAGATTGGTCATTACCATGTATGTTAGGTTAGATGGTTCAGAAACCGTGGCAAAATCAAATAATGCACATATATGATATTTGCTGATCACCTAGAACACAAAGGATAGCAACATTTGTTATTGGTAAAATTGATAAGTTATATGATTTTATTGCTTATGAAATATATTGAGATTATTGGTATATTTATTTATGTTCGAGATGTAATATGAAAAAAGAGAGCCTATGAAGCTACATGATGATTCTAGAGACATTGGTAAGTACTGTCGAGATTAAAATACAATTAGTATATCATAGAGTTTATACAAATATTATAAGACTTCGATCTTTTCAGTGACATAGAGACGATGATTTGGTTGGACTTGCGTCGAGAATAAGAATTATCAATTCATTTGTGTTTCGGTTTATTCTTTTCAATCACTTAGATCAATGGTTACTTCAATATTATATTTTAAAGAAATCTATGCGGTAACGTATTTCTCAAATTCCTTTATTAAGTAAAAAGGAACCGAACAAAGTAACTGTTCCATAGCATTAATGGCGACGATCTTTATGCTATTGAACGCCGGCATTAAGGCTTCATCTTCACAACTCCAACACCACCAAATTCAATCCCCAAAGCTTCAAAATCAACAAGTTTTTATTTCCCCCCCCCCCCCAATGGCTTCAATATCGTCCACATCGGCTTCACATTTCGATGAGCTTCGATGGCTTATCAACATCCGTCGTTCCTTGGCTGAAGAACTTGAAGAAGAAGAAGAAATCGAAGTCCCCGTTTCCATTTTCAACGTCCCCAAAGCCCTGATGCTAACTGATCCTGAATCTTACGTCCCTCAATTGGTTGCTCTCGGTCCTTACCATTATTGGCGCCCCGAGCTCCATGAGATGGAAACCTACAAACTCGCGGCAGCCAAAAGAACCCAGAAACACCTCCAGTGCCTTCAGTTCCATACTCTTGTTGAAAACCTGATGAGATTTGAACCCCGGATTCGGGCGTGTTATCATAAGTATCTGCATTTCGACGGTGAAACTTTAGCTTGGATGATGGCCATTGATGCTTCGTTCTTGCTGGAGTTCCTACAAATCTATGGTATCCGACAAGGGAAGAAGACACTATCACGTATGTCGGCTCACAATTCGATTCTGAGAGATGTTGTGATGCTTGAGAATCAGATACAACTGTTCATTCTTCGAAAAGTGCTTGAAATCCAGAATTCGTCGTTGGAATCGGCTGATGAATTGTTGGTTTCAATGTTGAATGGATTATCTAAAGAGCTCTCCCCTCTCAGGACGATGGACCACTCGGTGAAGATTGATGTCTCAACGTGTGCTCATGTTTTGAACTTCCTTCACGACACGATCGTCCCCAAGCTTGATGAAGAACAATGTGAAACAAGCGAACCAGAAGACAATAAAACGAGTGATTCCCAAGTTCCGAAACAACTGCTCAGTGAGTCATGGAATCTGGTTTCTAGGATGAAGAGAAATTCATTCAGAATCATCAAAGCTTTGCTGCATTCGAGACCAGCTAGAGTCTTGCTTAAGTTACCGTTGAAAATCGTCTCTAATCTCCCTGGAATTTTAATCCTGAAGCAACTGATTAAACATGTGTTCTTCCCACAAGACAACGAAGAACGAGAAGCGAAACCGGACCACGGTTCAGGCCGGAACAAGCCACCTCCGGCGGAGGAGATCGCCATTCCATCCGTCGAGGACCTATTAAAATCAGGAGTCCGTTTCATCCCCACCAATGGGAACATATCCAAAATTACATTTGACCCCAACACTGTCACATTCCATCTCCCAACCGTCACATTAGACATCAACACAAAGGTTGTCTTAAGGAACTTGGTCGCATACGAAGCGTCGAAAGCATCGGGGCCGTTGGTTTTCACACGATACACCGAACTAATGAACGGGATCATCGATACCGAGCAAGATGTGAAGCTACTGAGCGAGAAGGGGATAATATTGAACCATCTGAAGAGTGATGAAGAGGCTGCAGAGTTGTGGAACGGGATGAGTAAATCCATCAGATTGACCAAAGTTGCCTTCTTGGATAAAGTGATCGAAGATGTTAACAAGTATCATAATTACAGATGGAATGTTAAAGCCAGGAAATTCTTCAAACAATACGTATATGGTTCATGGCAGTTGTTAACATTGTTAGCTGCAATTATGATTCTGATTTTGTTGACATTCCAGACCTTTTGCTCCGTTTATAGCTGCTCTCGAGTATTACGAATTCAAGCCTAGGATTGAATTCATTTTCCTATACCCCTATAAAACAATATTTTTTTCTCAAGGCCAAGTAACTTTATTACATTTACCAAATAATCACCGATGCGACTAGGGTTGTAAATGAGCATAACGTTTATTAAACTCGTCGTATAATATTTGTTTATTAAACTAAATAAAAGGTAAAAAGAAAGTGTTGAATTTAGAGGGAAAACCAGTGAATCTATACAGCATGTTTGTAAACGAATGCTAATCACCTCCTTTATACAGTTCCCTATTTCACCAACCGAGCGAACTTCTCCCCTAAACTGCCTGTGATTTCGTTCTTCCCAAATACAATACAAAAACTGTCCAAGCAAGCTTAAGGATACAAACAATGGACTTTCCTTTCAACTATCCACCGCCCAACACATAGTAGCTTCCCATCCAAACTACCCATGCTGCAGTCCACAACGTTGCAGTACACTACCCCAAACCTTGTAAGAGTAAGAACATAAAAAGATGGTTTTTTTGTCTCAACAGTAATTCCACACAGGATACACATTCCATCCGTATTAACACCCATGCGTGCAAGCCTATCTTTAGTTGGTAGTTTATCCAAAATTCCCATCCCGGCAATAATCGAGTATTTGAGCACATGTTGTAACATCCCGAAATTCAGGGTAAGTGACTAAATTGCAAATTTTGAAAATTATGTGCTTGATTTTGAAATAAATTAAAAGTTCATGGATTTAGTAGTAAAGTTGGAAAATAACAAGGGTGTTATGGTCTTTTCTAAGAGAAGATTTTTATTTTCCCTTATTAAGGAAACCACGTGGGAAAGGAGAGAATTATCCAGAGTCTTCTTCTCCAGCTTCTTCTTCTCCCCGTAAGCCTCATTTAAAGGTGAGTTTAATTTCAGCTGTTTAATTCTTGGATTTATAAGTTGATTTTGATTCTTGGAGTATCATATAAGCTTAAGGAAAGCTTATATAAGCTTTAAACATCAAGAATAGAGAATTAGAAAGGAAATGATATGAAGGGTGTAGAAATGAAATTTTGTTATAGAAAGGTTTTTGAAGTTCTAAAGATGGATTTGACTTGTCAAGGGTATAATTAAGAAGCTAGAAGCAATAGAATTGAATTTGGAACATGTTGAAAATTTAATGGAATTCTTGAATTACATATGGAAAATAGGATTTTGATGTTAAAGAGGTGATTAATGAATAGGAATGAGTTTGAATATGAGTATGTAAGTTAAAAATAAGAAAGGGGATGATATATGAAGTATTAAGCTGAAAAGAGTGGATTTTCGGGCATAAAAGAGGATTATGGGCAGAGTGCATCGATGCACATTCATAGTGCATCGATGCATCAAGGTTAAAACCCAGAAATTGTTTGAAGGTGTATCGATGCATTGGTAATGCATCGATACACTCTTTTAAAATAGAAACATCGAATGCAATTAGTGCATCGATGCATAAGTCATGCATCGATGCATCCCTATAATAATACAACATCGAATGCATTTTATGCACCGATGCATCAGTAGTGCATCGATGCATACCTTCATTAAAAGATGAAATTGGCTTTTCTCTGAGCCTAAGGAGTGATAGTTTCGAATATATCAATCAGTATACTGATAAGTATTAATGTATTATTATGTAGATATAGAATGAAAGCTTGTTCCGGAACAAACTAAGGATTAGGATTGATTCAAAACAACGAGGCCCAGGTGAGTGCAATTTAAATTGTACTTATGTACCAAATAAACATTGGCTTGCGATGAGCCAGTGATGGAGTCACTATGGTAAGAAGGGACTCCTAAAAATGTTATTTGAATTGTGATTCCTATGTTTGCATGAGTGCATGAAAATGGCTACATATGTTATATGCATTGCATATGTTACATGAATTGAATGAATATATGTTAGTGTGATAAGCTTTGTGAACTGGTTTAAATAGTGTATGTGATTATATAAGTTTATAATATAAATATGTGATATAAGACATAAGTAAAGAACTATATGATATTAGATAAGATAAACATATGCTATTATAATTGACTATAGGATCGCGAACTATGTAAAAATAGCAAGGACTTATGTGATAGCAAGAGAAAATGATATAAAATAGATGATATAGATATAAATGATAAGTTAAACGACATAGACATATGTGATTATATGAAAAAGAATATAAGTTATGTGATTATGAACATGTGGATATAGGTCTAGTTGAGGATATAATAACAAGATATAAATTACTCGAGTTAAATATATGAGAATTAGTATAACCAACTTATGAGATGAAATGAAAAGTGAGACAAGTTAAATAACATTGACCTATAGGACAATATGAAAATAATATATAAATTAGGAGACATTGACAGAAGTGATTATATGAACATGTAAGATAAGCTATATGGGAAGAGTTATGGGCTTAAATGAACATATAATATATGAGTCATATAGTAAAGATCTATGAAGCTATAGGAAGATGTTATGGGAGTTATGTGATGATAAGTTATAAGAATATATAGGTAACAAGTTATGTGAAATTGAATTAAGTAAATATATGAAACTAGGATATAAATAATGTGAGATAAGTTATAGGGCATTGATATACGAACTATATGAAAGTATGTACATGAATATATGTATAAGTTTATATGTTATTCCATGTGATATATGATGTATATATGAACATATGTGAATAAGATATGACATGTGTGTTTACATGAAAAATGAGAAATGATATAATCCATATGAAATGATCTACGTGATTACATGCACTTGAGATAAAGGTTATATGATATGAGATGTATGTTCACACATACATATGGTATGTGACAGAAGAAAAGGAACAAGTGATATGAAACATAAGAATAATGCCCATAGTATATGATATGAGAGCTATAGGTATAGTTGGCATGCCAAGAGTCGAGGGTTCTACGTGGTCCTTCGGGACATGTATGTAATTATGTGGAACCTATATGTAGTACTTAGGTACACTTATTGGAGCCATTGTATTATGTATGTGGTTCTTAAGGAGTAGTCCTTCGGGACATAGTGGTCCTACGGGACATATACAGTGGTCCTACGGGACATATACAGTGGTCCTTCGGGACATAGTGGTCCTACGGGACGAATACTGAACTAAGGTTCGGTGCCCCATGAGGGAATTGATACGAGCTGTGGTGACAGCATTAGTGCACAACCTCAATGTACTCACATACCTCTATTCTCAATAATATACGTGGGCAATTGAAATACAAACTTTAAAGTGAAAGTGGTACAAGAAGGTAAGTTTCGTATGTGCATGATATGATTATATATGTTATCGTGTAATAGATACATGCATATTGAAATGTCATGATCAAATGTTTAGAATACATATTCATCGGATGAAATGGGTATTGATTGGAAAAATGTATGATATTATATGATAGATATGTTAATGATAATGATAGTATTTGTACAGGTATGTGTTTTGTTATATGAAATGTTCAATGGTTTTTATTATATGTTTATATGCCTCACTAAGTCAACGACTTAGCGTGTGATTGTTTCACACGTAGGTTTCGAGAAGAGTAAAGAGCAATATGGAGCAGGACAGGTCAGTTACTTCTTACCGAAGATCAGATCAGAAAAGATGTTTTGAATTAGATGTATTTTGTACATTGAAAATGGTTGGCATGTAAATAAATGTCTGAATTGTATATTCACTGAACGGTTTTGCAAAAACATTTAAGCTCTGAATAGTTCTGGAAATCTTTTGAATAAGCTATATGTATAAAAGTTTTAAATTACTCACTATTTTATACAAGTAAATGTTTTGAAAAAGTCAATGTGACACCTCAGACTCGAATCCAGGTCGGGTACACGTGGGGGTGTTACACATGTAGTGGGAACCAAATGAGCCTATGCCACTGCACTCTAGCCCTCTTTTCCCAATTTGTCCCAAACCCATCTGCTAGTAACCACCGACCAGTTAACACCATTCTCGAATAGATCTTTAGCCTCATTCCAAAAGTTCAAAAGTTACCTTAAGGTCCAGCTATAATGAGGCTTACAAACCACTCGTCAATAATCCTCACCCTTAAAAGGAGTAATACTCCTTTACCTGAGTTACCCAAAGAGATCCCTTCCCTGCCAGTATACTTTTGATAAGAAGGAAACTGCAAGTTCTTGACACCCAACTCCCCCTCAGTTTTCAATGAGCAAATTTGCTGCCAATTAATACGAGCTCCCTGCTCAGGGAAATCACTCCCTTTCCAAAACAATCGCATACACATTTGCTCGATCTTTTTGATCACCACCTTAAGTAGAATAATCTGTCTGCACCAGTAATTAGATACACTAAACAGAACAGCTTTGATAAGCTGCAACCGACCACCATAACTGAACACCTTCCTCGACCAAGTTCCAAACTTACCCTGAATCTTGTCCAACAAAGGGAAGCAATCCTTCTTGGCAAACTTCCTCGTAACTAAAGGTATACCAAGATACCTAACTGACAGCCTCCCCCACTTAAAACCAGTCACAATTTGCATTTCAGTGAGTCTACTCTCCTCAAGACCACAAGCAAAAAACTCAATTTTATTAGCATTAAGCTTCAACCCATACATCTCATAGTGTTCCAGCACACTAAACACCCCCACAATCGAATCAATAGAGCCATCATAAAAAATGAACAAATTATCTGCAAAGCGCAAACGAATGAGAGAGATTCTCCTGCACTTAGGGTGATACTAAAAAATCTCATTCTGAGCAGCAGCAACATTCAATAAACAAGATAGAACATTCACCACTAAGATAAAGAGATAAGGGGACAAGGGGTCCCCTTACCTCACCCCCTAGTACCCTTGAAAAACCCCCACCAGAGTGCCATTAAAAGAAACTGAAAATATGGAGGAAGTGACACACTCCTTGATCCACTCTCTAAATATCTCAGGTAATTCAATAGCTTCAAGAACACTCATCAGGAATTGTCAATCAATTGAGTCAAATGCATTTTGCAAGTCAATTTTAGTAGTGCACCTAGGAAAAAGCGACTTTCTTGAATAACCTCTGGCAAGTTAAGAGTATTATCTATTATATTTCTCCCTTTAATGAATGCAGACTGGCTAAGAGAGATCATCCCAGGAAAATAAACAGCTAGCCTTGAAACCAACGCTCTAGTAATAGTTTTGTACATAACAACGAAGCAGGAGATATGACGAAAATCTTTAGCCATGTAAGCACTAGGAGTTTTGAGAACTAGGACAATAGCAGTTGCATTGAAAGCTGACAGCAATAAAGTCATCCTTAATTATCTCCCATGCAGCCTTAAAAAATCCAAGTTGCAATGGAACATGTTAATATTTAAGTTTTTGTTTGTTTGTTTAATTAATATTTCTGAACATATAAATAAACACTAAAAGAATATGTTAAAAAACATATTTATAAATATTAAATGAATTGAATACGTATATCTTAAAAAATAAACAAATGGACAGTTACACTAAATTAAAATTTTAAATGAACGTAGTCTTGTTATTACTGATAAGAATTGTAATTTTTTGTTATTGGGTTAAATAAGCCTACGTTGCAAATTGCTATGGGTCAAGTAATCCAATTCACCAATGAAATTACTTAAGTTTTGCATTCATCCTACTGTCAAAACCTAACCCTGATCATTTTCTTCACCCGCCTCTCATTCTCTTAACCTTCATACATGTTCTTCTCCGGCCGTCGTATACGCCGTTTAACAGCCGGTTATTAAACTTTAACCTCGTTTTATATAATATGAAGATGTTTAATTCTACAAGTGCATGCATTTTGCCTAAATTGAAATACATCAATTTGGGGGAATTTTGAAATTCAATAATTTGTGTGCGTATTTGGATTCAGTCAGAATCAGTTCATAACCATTTGTTGGATTGTTAACAATCTTTCTGTCCCAGACGTCACCTTTTATTTATTCCACTTCGAAACCCTTTCTTTTTGGCAAATAAATCTCCAATGCCCAAAAATATCTCAAAAGGGAAGAAACAATGGGTTCTCTCCAGCTTTTCCACAGCATTTCAGTTTCGGTTTCTCCGGCGACTAATCTCCGCCGTCCGTTAAACAAAGGGAAACTGTGTGCCTGTCTAAAAGTGGACGTGGAACCACCGAATCCGTCGAAACTAAAGTCGAGCAGAAGCAAAGACGTGATAGAGGAAGAAGGGCGAGTTCTCGTTGGAACGTATGCTAGAGCTCCGGTGGTGCTTTCCAGTGGCAAGGGCTGTAAATTGTACGATTCCGAAGGGCGAGAGCTTCTTGATTGTGCAGCTGGGATTGCCGTCAATGCGCTTGGTCATGGGGATCCTGATTGGATCAGGGCCATTACAGAGCAAGCTAATGTGCTTACTCATGTTAGTAATGCCTATTATTCAGTTCCTCAGCTGAGGCATTTTCTTATTGAACTTTACACCTTTTAGGTTTTTTATTATGGGTAATTTCTGGGTTTTTATTCCCCCCCCCCCCTTCTTTAAAACTATATGTTTAGTTGTATTTAACTTCCATTTTTGTTATTGGATTATTGATTTTAAGCTATGCCTACGTTCTTTTTAAGAGAACAAATAGAGGCCAGTGTCTCTGAAATGTTATTAGATAACATAAACTAGTGATACTAGGTAAAATCATGCCTAGGATGTAAACGAGCTGAGTCGAGTTTGAGAATTACTGAACTCGACTCGAAAAGTTTAAATCTAAGTTCGAAAACTCATGAGCTTAAAACTTGTAAGCTCGACTCGAACTCGAAATAAAAAATTGAAGTTCAATTCGAGCTCGAAAAAACTTGGACTCAAAACATTCTCTAACTTAGCTTAACTGAAGCTCGAATTCGAACTCGAACATGAACTTTAAGTACTTAAAAACTCAAGTTTCAGCTCTTTAAGAACTTGAGTTTGAGTTCAAATCGAATTCATTCGAGTGTTAACAAAGTTTTAACTGAGTTGAACTCGAGTAGTTTGGGATCTGTCTCGTTTCTTTGACAGCCCTAATCATGAGAGTAGTGACTTACAGAATCCGCATTAGTGTATTAGTGACAATGCGTTTTCTTTGTTACATGGAAATTCTTTTCTCTTTTTCCTGATAAATGAACGGTTTGATGAATATGGAAGATATACTAAATTTAGCTAATAGTTCATGTTTTAAACCTATTTGACAGAATGGTATATTTTCCTGTTCTAGGTGGAGCTTGCAAAACGCCTGGTGGCTAATTCGTTTGCGGATCGTGTATTTTTCACGAACTCTGGAACAGAAGCAAATGAAGCTGCTATTAAGTTTTCCAGGAAATTTCAAAGATTTATCCATCCCAATAATGAACAGCCTGCCACTGATTTTATCTCGTTTACTAATAGCTTCCATGGTAGGACGATGGGATCCCTTGCTTTGACAAGTAAAGAGCATTATCGTTCACCATTCGAGCCTGTTATGCCTGGAGTTACTTTCCTGGAGTATGGCAACATACAGGCTGCAAAAGATCTTATCGAACTTGGAAAGATAGCTGCGGTATTCGTTGAACCAATTCAAGGTGAAGGTGGAATATACAGTGCGACAAAAGAATTTCTGCAGGGTTTGCGTTAGGCATGCGATGATGCTGGATGCCTTTTGGTTTTTGATGAGGTACACTGCTTCCCATCTCCTAGAAACAAGTTCAATTCAGATGTTAGATCATATTCTATAAATGTCTTTGGTCAGATCTTATTTGTGGTTCGATCTCATGCTTCCTTTTCCCTTTTTATAATTTCTCGAACAACCCGAAGGACAGATTAGAGTATGCAAAACAAGTTTATATATTTCCTAATAGTATATATAGTCTGCTTGAAACAAAACTATAATATATTCTCAGTTTACATTGAAATCATATGTCTATTAAAATGGGTCAAGATCCAATTTTCGCACATGGATCATTACTTTGAGTAAACTTTAACTTGTTAGCAATGTGTTTTGGTAGATAAGTAGAAGTAGTCAATCATATTTTATTCTTCATAGGTAACAGAGAAATCACCATTAGTTCCAATTTTAAAGTGAAGAATGCTTTTCTTTGGTGCCTAAAAGGATGTGTAAAGAAGGATTTCTAGCATAAGTTTTGTAGACAATTGAAGATTATGCTGATTTACAACAAGCAGAATGGTAGCTTTGTTTTGTTTTTCTTATAAATAAATTCAGTTCTCCGTGAAATATTTCGAACATTGATCATCATTTTTGCAATTACTCTCTTATTCCCAGGCTCAATGTGGATTAGGTCGAACTGGTTATCTGTGGGCACATGAAGCATACGGTGTTTCCCCGGATATAATGACACTTGCCAAGCCTCTTGCAGGAGGTCTGCCAATAGGTGCTGCTTTAGTAACAGAAAGGGTTTCTTCTGCTATTGTCCATGGAGACCATGGAAGTACTTTTGCTGGTTCACCTCTGGTGTGTGCTGCTGCTATCGCTGTTCTAGATAAAATCACAGATCCTAGCTTCTTGTCCAGCGTCTCAAATAAAGGTCATTTATTCAGAGAACTGTTGACCCAAAAGCTCGGAGGAAATCCCCATGTGAAAGAAGTGCGAGGTTTAGGTCTTATAATTGGAATAGAGCTGGATGTGTCGGCTTCACCGCTTGTTGATGCATGCAGAGATTCGGGTCTTATAGTATTAACAGCAGGGAAAGGAAATGTTGTGAGACTGGTGCCACCGTTGATCATCTCAGAGAAAGAATTGGAACATGCTGCTGAGGTTTTGCAAGAATGTTTATTTGCACTTGATTGTAGTAACTGAGGTCAGGAGAATTGATTACATCATTTTCAGAATATTAATTCATGTTTGGGAATTTGCAGATAAATTATAGATCTGACTCCCATAATTATTCTAAAATTTAAACTCAAGCTGTCATCAGGGGTTTTGATCCATGTAATCTTCTGTGTTCAAGGAACAAGTAGTTGTCTTCCTTGTTATGATAAATGTTCTAACGTTTACATACATGATGTCTTGTTTTGATAGTCATCGTCGATTTTTATTGGGTAAATTATATGGGTGGTCTCTTATGTTTTTGGTCCTTCTGATTTTGGTCATCGATTTAAAAAAAATGGTTTTGGTCCTTTTATGTTATTGGTCCCCTTCTTTTGTTCAATATCTGGTGAAATGAATCCTGCTGCCATTTGAGATTATCAGATGGAAGCTTGGAAAGCCTGAGTTCAGCAGTTGGTAACCTCTTTTTCAAGGGTCCTTGAAATTCAGGCTTGTTTACAGAACATGGGGGTGTTGATAAAATTTTGGGAACGGGAGAGAGAGACGGCGAGGGTTTCTGAGAGGGGGAGGGGATGCCGATGTTGGGGTTTAAAACTTTGGGATTATGATCTAGAAGTGAAGTTTAATAATTTTATTATTTTATTTTATTTTTAATATTACATGCCATAATTAAATATTAATAAAAATATATATATCACTATATAATAATAATATAAGTTACATCGTCAGACTATTAGTTAAAAAACGGATGAACAATCAAAAAAAATTAATAGGTAAAGTTTAGTGATTAAATTGAAAAGAAAATAAAAATACAGTGAGTGAAATATGAGATATTAGAGTTCAATGAGTAAATATGTAGTTTATTCTTAATAAAAATAATTAAATCTTAAACCACTAATTTAATTGTAATATGACATGGTTTTAGGGTTGATAAGCATTTTTTATAGGGAGTGTTTAGAGACGGATATAAGATTCTATGTTAAGAAGCAAATCTCTAAAATTTCAAGAGGGGATAAATTTATAAAATTTCAAGGAGACAAATACATATTTTCAATAAAAAATACTTAGAAAAAATTTAAAATATATGACGGTTTTAAGTTTTCAAGGAACGACTGTCTTTACTCATCCCTTTAATCAATCTCTGAAAAGTATTTTAAGAGATTAATCCACCTCAATAAAAATCGCTTTTCAAAAAAATTGTTAAACCATATTTTATAATGTTTTGATATAACAAATTATGGCAACATATTTTTGGACTAGAATTGAATTTGTTCAAAGTTTTCAAAAGTTTTCAAAAATAATTCAAAGTCCATTAAAATAGAATTTAAGCACAAAATACAACTTTACATTGTAGTATCGATACCATGAGCATAATATCGACACTGGTCATGCCCAATGGCTTGTAATGGCTAGTTTATTTAAATATTATAAATGAAGTACCAATACTCATTAAAGGAGTACCGATACTCCCTGTCCTAAGCAGTTTTATTTTGCAGAAAAATTATCTCCAACATCTCTAAATCATCCACAATGACTAGAAACGACCACAAACTCATTCCAACTTATAAAAACAAGTTGAAGACACTTGAAGAATGGTTAGAACACCTATCCAAGCAATCAAACACAAGAGAAGAGTTTTTCAATCTTTATTTTTCTTTCTCTTGTAAATATTTGTGTTTTAAACTTTATTGCAAATCTTTTATTTGTTTTTAGTGAACTTAATTTTCTTGTAAACACCCTACCTTAGAGAGATTTTTCTTGCTTATATTTTATTTCTTGTGTAAAAGGGGATTGGTTCTAGCTAAGCCAGTGAATAGCCAGGGAGTTTAAAGATTGAACCTTGATCCTGTAAAAAGAAAAAAACAAATTGTTGAGTTAATAGATTGACAAAATATCCAAGAGGGGGGTGAATTGGCAATAAAAACTTTGGTGGAAGCTTTTGCAGAAAATAGAAAATAATTACACATCGATTTAGTGTGGTTCGACTTTCTCAACCAAAGTCTACATCCACTACCTTAGCTATCCACACTAAGGATTTTCCACAAATTCACTAATTTGTCTTTCTTTTGTGGACAAAGAGTAACCTTACAAATCCCTCAAGAATTACACCCCAAATTCTTGAGAACACTCTCTCCCAAAGAGAAAATTACAAATTCCACAAACATACAGAAAAACCTCACAAGGTAGTTTGTTTGCACAATTCTAGAACAATGAAAGAACACTCAAGAATAATACAATTAAGCACAACAAGTGTTCTTGAAAGCAAAATGAATATTGAATGAAAATAGGCTTGAAAATGCTCAAACGATAAGTTCAAGGCTTTCTCTTTGATTCTCTCTCAATTCTTGTTTCTTGTTTTTTATAAATGGCTCCTCAACTTGTTTAAATACACATTGAATCACTTCTGAACGTTGGGGATCATTGGTGAAGTCAATTGAGCCGTTATGGTGTAATTGTCATTTAAAAAATATGTTGGGAGCGTAGGTGTATCGGTACACTCTCAAGGGTGTATCGGTACACTGTGTATAAAATTCAAATATTTCGACCGTTATATGACGAGTGTATCGGTACACACCAGGTGTATCGGTACACTAATTACATTCGATGTTTCAATAGAGCCAGGAGTGTATCGATGCATTGTTTGTGTATCGGTACACAAAATGCATTCGATGTTGGGTATGTATCGATACATCCAAGAGTGTATCGGTACATCCCTTTGTAAAATTAATTTTTGGCTCGAGTATGGTTCGAAATACTTTGTAAAATTTTTTCAAAAAATATTTTAAGACTCAAATACAATTTTACACTTAAGTAAGGATTAAAATTGACATTTGAAAACTTGGAGTAATATTTTTGATATTCGAGTAATTTAATAGAATATGTAATTTTAAAATTGAATAAAATCTTAAAATTCAATAGTACTTTATTTGTTATATCGAAACATCAAAATGTTTTCAACAATCTCCCCCTTTTTGATATAACAAAACATTTGAGTAATTTTAAGATTTTCTTTGAAAATTCATTTTTTTAAATCAATTTTGAAAATTACTCCCTTACTCCCCCTTACTATATTCTCCTCTTTTTTGTTAAATCAAAAAGACTCTATAAAATGTTTTTAAACAAGATAAATTCTCCCCTTAATGAAAATAGCCAATTGATTTATAATTTAAAGCTTAAGCTGCTAAGATCACAATCAAGAAAAATATTAGTCATTAGTTCCAAAATCAATATTCATAAACAATGTGTAATGGTAATTGGTCATATTCACCCTTTCGTCCATAGCATCAAATCGATGATTCATCGCTTCGTTGTTAGCAGTTAAATGAGACTCGATGGATGCAAACCTTAAGTCAAGATTCTCCATAAACGATCGGAAGTATGGAGGCATCTGACTCTCTTGTTGTACCGGCTCGTCATCGGGTACGTGATCGTCGATATCGCGCATGAGTTCTTCAAGCCCTGGATCATCGTCCACAGTCGGTGTCGGAGGAGCTCATGAAGAGCTAGCTCCCGGTGTTTTCTCGGTGGATCGAACCCATTGATCCTTTTCCCCGGTTCATCCTGACTTTTTCAAGGTTGTCAAATTTATTTTGTTCTTAACAGGGATGGCAAAATCAAACTGGACCCTAAGGTTGGATTTTATAAACAAATTACTAAAAATACAACTGTAAACTAAGGTTTCTACATATTTAGAAGGGACGTTGTTTACAGTTTCAACTAGCTCGGAGAAAATGATTTGTGGCAAATTTATTTTCTTTTTATTTTGGATACAATGTATCCACCAAAGGTCTATTACTCTAAGCGTAGAATATCTACCTCTGGATGGTCTAAACCACCAAGAGATGATCAAGTGAAGGAACCGCTCGTGATGAGTTAAAAGTGTACTCGCACTAGCCTTGGCTTTATAAGGAGTAGCCATAATCTCTCTCTCGTTGTCTAAACTCTCGTTATCTAAACCAAAAATATTAGCAATTGTGTCGGAGTCAATATAAAGGAATTGACCTAGAAGATAAGATCGAATCCCTATGGTTTCAGTTTTACGCTCGTTTTGGACACACATCACATTTGAATAGAAAATGCAGACTAGTTGGTGATAAATGATGGGGTTGAGCAGAAAGAGTTTATCAAATTTCCAAGATCAGAGGGTAGGAAGATATTCGAATTTCATATCGACCATGGCTTGGATTGAGGGGATACGTTCTTCCCGGATTTTGTATGACTCAAATAAATTAGAATACCTATGGTAGAGGTTTTCTCTACGGCCAGTTTGATTAAAACATGAATTATGAATGGTCAATTCTGGTTCGTTCAGATTTGGATTTGGATTGGGAGATGGAATAGGAGGTCAGTTTTGAGGTTGATTTGAACGACTAGATGATGACCTAGGGAGTTTAGAGTGAGACATGGTTTTTAATCGGAATGGATGAGGTAACCTGCAATTTTAAAACACATGTATGCAATACAATCAATTCCCAAAACGCAATATGAGTCTGCAATATTCAAGGTTCTCTAAAATAATCCTAATGGGCAAAATTTGAAAACTAATTTGAAAACAATGTTTGAAAAATTATAATACGTATAGTTTTTATGAAAACAACATAATTAAATAAAAAACATCAAATTTTAAAATCAAAACATTTTTTATTTCAAAATTAAAAAAATTGACAAATTTTGTGTTTTTGATGAAATTAGTTGTTAAATCTAGTTTAGAAACATAATATGAGTAATGCCCGATATCTAATTCAACCTAGAACTAATTAAAACTAGTCCTAAGTTAAAAAATTAATAAAATAGTGATTTTAGAAAAATTACCATGAAATTTTCGGATTGAGTGAGAATGTGATGTTGTTTGTACGAATTTAATGAATGTAGCAAGATCAGAAGTTAAAAAAGAAACGGATTGCAACTTGATTTCGTTGGTTTGAAGCAAAGTAAGATTTGGGTGAGTTTGAGAGCAAACAGTGTGAGTGTGTATTTTTAGGGGTTTTGAGAAAATATGTTATTTTAGGGATTTAATACCCAAAACCTGACGAGTGCATCGGTACACTGCAGAGTGTATCGGTACACTGTAGAGTGTATCGATACACATTCAAGGAATGCATGGGTACACTGTCATAGTGTATCGATACATAGCGAGGGTGTATCGATACATAGGTATCGATATACTGTGCACCAAAATGTCAAAATCTGTATTTAAACACTTAAAATGTTAAATTAATTAGCTCTAGTGGTATTGACAACTCATAGATCGAAAATTAACAATGTTCAATCAATCAAATTTATCTTGAAATTTTATTTGAACATATAATTAATTTTCACTAAAAATCATAAACTCCACCTAACTATTAGCAAAGAATGCAATCAAAAGTGTTATTTTTGAAAGCATTTTCCATTTCTAATTAAAAGTGCTAAAATTATTTTAACACTAAGTCAAGGTAGGTTGGTTAAACCTAATTCTCTCCTAAATGTCCAAAATCTTTCTTTATCTAAAGGTTTTGTAAAAATATCTGTTAATTGATGCAAAGTATCAACATATTTTAGAACTATATCTCCTTTAGTGACATGATCTCTAATGAAATGATGTCTAATTTCAATGTGCTTAGTTCTAGAGTGTTGGATGGGATATTTAGTGAGACAAATAGCACTAGTATTGTCACACTTGATAGGTATGGTACTAACTTCAATTCCATAATCTAAATGTTGTTGTTTCATCCATAAAACTTGTGCGCAATAACTACCCGCTGAAATGTATTTCGTTTCAGTGGTAGATAATGCAACAGAATTTTGTTTCTTTGAAAACCATGAAATCATCATATTTCCTAGGAATTGGCAAGTACCGAAGGTGCTTTTCCTATCTATTTTACATCCTCCATAATCTGCATCAGAGAAGGCATGCAAGCTAAAGCTAGAGTCTCTAGGATACCAAAGTCCTAAACTAGGAGTGTCTTTAAGGTATCTAAAGATCCTCTTAATGTCTTTTAGATGTGATTCTTTAGGACATGATTGAAATCTAGCACATAAGCAAACACTAAATATAATGTCTGGTCTACTTGTGGTTATATAAAGCAAAGAGCCAATCATAGACCTATATAGTTTAACATCTATACATTTACCTCCTTCAACTTTGTCAAGCTTTGTAGAGAGCTCATTGGTGTGGTTTGGGGTTTTTCATCTTCCAATCCAAACTTTTTGAGCATATCCTTGACATATTTTGCTTGATTGATGAAGATGCCATTTTTTCTTTGCTTGATTTGGAGTCCCAAGAAAAATGAGAGCTCCCCCATCATGCTCATCTCGAATTCACTCTACATTAGCTTTGAAAATTCTTGGCAAAGATCATCATTAGTAGAACCAAATATTATATCATCAACATAAATTTGAACTACTAATAAATCTTTACCTTTTCGCTTTAAAACAATGTAGTGTCAACCTTCCCTTTTGAAAAACCTTGTTCGATTAAAAAAATTGACAATCTTTCATACCAAGCTCTAGGAGCTTGTTTTAAACCACATAAAGCTTTTGTCAATTTAAAAACATGATTTGGAAATTTTGAATCTTCAAAACCAGGTGGTTGTTCCACATACACTTATTCTTTTATAAAACCATTTAAAAATGCACTTTTAACATCCATTTGATATAATTTAAATTCATTGAAACATGCAAATGCTAATAACATTCTTATTGCTTCCATCCTAGCTACGGGAGCGTATGTTTCATCAAAGTCTATGCCCTTTTCTTGAGTATCCCTTGAGCAACAAGTCTAGCCTTATTTCTCACTATATTACCACTTTCATCGAGCTTATTCCTAAATACCCATCTAGTACCTACAATAGATTTATTACTAGGCCTTTTAACTAATGTCCATACTTTACTTCTCTCGAATTAATTTAACTCTTCTTGCATAGCCATAATCTAATTTTCATCTTCTAACTTGGATATTTTTAGGCTCTATGCATGAGATAAATACAACATAATTACATATATTTCTAAGAGAAGATCGAGTTGTTACCCCTTTGGATGGATCACCTATAATCTCACTATCCTTCACATAGTTGTACTCTCTTTGGGTAATTGTCTTCCTGATAACTCTGTAAAAAGGTCACATTTTGGGAAATGTTCACTTATGTATTGAATGTCTAAGAGCCCATTTAGGACCATGTAGATGTATTTAGGAGCATATAGGTGCATGTGGTGGAATTTGGTTTGCCGCAGTATTTTAATTTGTCATCAGTGCTGCTTTTCGGGAAAGGTGTTTGTCTAATGATGTGTAAGAATTGAGAGCAAGGAAAAGAGAAAAGAAAATGTCGTGAGATAAGGAGACTGTTGAACAAAATAAAAATGTCGAGTTGGATTGGCATTTTAAGAGTGAACAAAGTGAAAGAAGATATTTTTGGAGCCAATTGCCCCTACTTTCACGTGACCTCTGCCCGATAAATCTTCCTCGAAGATCCGCCTGGAGGGATCAACGCTACAACAGCCGATCCTGCTGACCGCTCCGCCTGCTCTGCAGATCTTGTCTGTCCTTGGGCTTCTGCAGCGGGATCATGCCAGGTACTTAGCCAGCAACCCAGGCTGGATCATAGCCAGCTCTGCCCGATCTCCAAGTGATTTAACTATAGTTTAGGGTTTTTTAGGAATTTCAACACCAAGTCCTAGGGTTAATTTCCCCTATAAATAGAGGATGAAGCCACAATGAAGAAGACTTTGGTTTCAAGCCGTTTTAAGCTTAAATAGAGAGAGAAAAAGGCCTCTCATTTTTCTGTCAATCCTATTTGACATGACATTTCTCCGTGACAAGCCTAAGGGAGTAGCGTTCTAGGCATCCGAGAAGAACTAGTTCGCTGGGGGCAGTTCGTGGTGGCCGAGGGAAGCTCAGACAGTGCACGTTGAAGGCTTTTCCTCATTCCCTTAGTTCTTTATTTTCATATTTCATCACTTGGGTTTTAAGGAATGGATAATCTTGCCTTTTGCTTGCTTATTTCGAACCCTACCATGAACTAATCCTATTTGGTGGGAGTTCATTTTGGATGTTTAAGATTTATTTCAATGAATTATTGTTTTTCTATGTTATAATCTGTTTTGTTTATGAAGTGTAATGCCTTAAGGTTGTAGGAGCTACGAGAGTAGCCATTCCTTAGAAGATTCTTAGGGTTCGAGAGAATACCTAGGTAACACATCTTTAGTGTTCGAGAGAAACTATGGAGGAACCACATAAGTAAAGGGTTCTAGATAATAACTAGGCTTAATCCACCTTAGAGATAAGACTATGATTTCATTCGACTAAAAGGAGTTATGCATGAATGATAGGTTAGATGTTAATGTGGTCGCAAAAAGGTATTGCCGAGACATATCCTGTTATCTGGACTAATAGGATCACTGCAAGGGTTTACGCCAACCGGTTTTGCCAGGGCATCTTCAATCTGTCGAGTTCCTTACTAGAGATAGCATAGGGTACCCTAGTAAACTCTGTCGGGAAGACGAGGCATAGAGATAAGATCATTCTGAGAAATAGGCTTAGATTTTCCTTAATGACCCCCTATCACTCATTCCCGTAGCATCTTGTCGTGTGAGAAAGACAAATTCCTATTAATCAAATCGTATATTTACATTTCATTTTGCCTTGGCATTTCTATTTGTTTGCACTCAACACAATTCAATTTTCCATGACATATCCATTTGTTACCATACTACCACCATTCTATTTCTGCAATATCCACTTCATTTTGCCACAATATTCTCATTTGTACATACCATTACTAACTTTACTTAGGTGACAGAGTAAAGTGTTTTGACAAGCTTATTTGATTTCCTCCAATCCCTGTGGAGACGATACTCACTCGTCACTGTATTACTTGTTCGATTGTGTATACTTGCACATATATCCGCACCCATATTTAATACTCACAAATAGCGGAAACTTTCATTTCTTCAATGGTTGGATTCTCGAGATCATCGTGAGTTTCCTCATCTTTTACTTCTTCCTTTAATGATGGTTCTCCAACGTCATGTCTAACGTCATCATCAACACAAGAATCCTTTCTCGGAAGGGGATTATCATCGAAAACAACATGTATAGACTCTTCTACCACTAAAGTTCTTTTATTAAATAATCGATAAGCTTTAGAATTTAAGGAATAACCCAGAAAAATTCCTTCATCACTTTTAGCATCAAATTTGCCAAGATTGTCTTTACTGTTGTTTAAAACAAAACATTTACATACAAATGGATGAAAATAACTAATGTTAGGCTTTTTATTTTTGAAAAGTTCATATGGAGTTTTCTTCATAATATGCCTAATCATTACACGATTTATAACATAACAAGCAGTATTTATGGCTTCCGCCCAAAAATACTTTGGCAAATTGTTTTCACAAAGCATGGTTCTAACCATTTCTTCTAAAGCTCAATTTTTCCTCTCAACAACTTCATTTTGTTGAGGGGGTTCTAGGTGCTGAAAAATTATGACTAATACTATTAGAATTACAAAAATCATTAAATCCAAGATTTTCAAATTCAGTACCATGATCACTCCTAACACTAGTTATGGAGTAACCTTTTTCATTTTTGATTTTTGAAAACGTGATGAATTTTTCTAATGCTTCTTCTTTAGTACTTAAAAATAGAACCCAAGTATATCTAGAATAGTCATCTACTAATACAAAGCAATATTGTTTTTCACCCAAGCTAATGGTCCTAATTGGCCCAAAAAAGATCTATATGGATCAATTGTAATACTCTACTAGTTGATAATCATTAATGGATTTAAAGGAATCTCTTTTATGTTTTCCTTTAGCACATGCATCACAGATTTTATCATTATCAAATTTTAGTTTTGGCAATCCTCTTACTAAGTCTCCTTGAATAAGTCTTTGTAAAACACTAATGCTAGTATGTCCTAGTCTCCTATGCCATAACCAACTATCATGTTCATCCTTAGCAACTAGGCATAAATTAGTCATATTAATGGAATCTAAATGCACCATGTATATGTTTCCTATTCTATGACCAACAAGCATAATCCGATTAGATGCAATGTCGATTACTTTACAACCATTAGTTTCAAACATGACATTGTATCCCTTATCGCATAATTGACTAATACTCAATAGATTATGCTTTAATCCATTCACATATAACGCATTTTTAATTTGTATGGAAAATGTATTACCTATAGTAACTAGACCTTCAATGTAAGCTTTTGAGTTATCACCAAAGGTTACCACTCCTCCATTTTTGGCGTTAAGCTCTATAAGCCGTCTCTTGTCTCCGGTCATGTCTCTTGAGCATCCACTATCAAGAAACCATGAATTTGAACTTGTATGTTGCGCCTTGTAGCAATGCTCCTTTTCCTACAAACATAGTTTAATTTTTGATTTTTGGTACCCAAATTCTTTTGGGTCCATATTCATTAGTTCCTAAAATCCTAGTCCCCTTGGGTATCCACTTGTGTAGGATATCCTTATCTTTAGTAGTAATGAGTTCTTTAGGAACCCATATTGTTGAAAACATTTTGATATTTCGATATAACAAATTAAGTTAAATGAATTTTAAGATTTTCCAAAAGATTTTCTAAGTATATTCGATATAATTATTTGAATTTCAAAATATTACTTCAAATCTTCCAAATGTCATTTTTAATCCTTGCTCAAGTGTAAAATTAAGTTTTAATCTTAAAATAATTTCAAAACAATTTTACAAAGTAATTCGAACCATTTCAAAGCCAAAAATTCCAGATTGTCCAGAGGGAACTGATTCCCCCCAAGGGGGTACCGGTTCCCCCTGAATGGTATGGCTCCTAGAAAAACAAAATGCTCAGAGGGAACCAATTCCCCCCAAGGGGGTATCGATTCCCCCTGATCAACGGTTGAAATATTTGAATTTTACACTTAGGGAACCGATTCCCTATGAGGGGGTACCGATTCCCCCACGCTCCAAGCTGTTTTATTAATTGATTTCACACTAAAACGGCTCTATTGACTCCACTAATCATCCCCAACGTTCAGAATCAATTGAATGAGTATTTAAACAAGCTTATAAGTCATTGATGAACAACAAGAAACAACAATCAACAAGAATCAAGATAGAATCAAAGAGAAAGCATCAAACCTCAAGTTTAAGCATTTTAAAGCCTATTTCATTCAATATTCATTTTTTCTTTCAAGAACACTTATTGTGCTCAATTGTATTATTCTTGAGTGTTCTTTCTTTGTTCTATAATTGTGAAAACATCTTGCCTTGTGAGGATTTTCTTGTAAGTTTGCAAAATTTGTATTGTTCTATTTGGGAGAGAGTGTTCTCAAGAATTTGGGGTATAATTCTTGAGGGATTTGTAAGGTTACTCTTTGTCCTCAAAAGAAAGACAAATTACTGAATTTGTGAAAAATCCTTAGTGTGGATAGCTAAGGCAGTGGACGTAGACTTTGGTTGAGAAAGTCGAACCACTCTAAATCGTTGCACAATTACTTCCAATTTTCTGCAAAGCTTCCACCGAAATTTTTATTTTCCAATTCACCCCCCTCTTGGCCAATTCCATCGATCGATTAACTCAATAATTGGTATCATAGCCTCACTTATTTGAAGGTTTAATCGCCTCTTGAGTTGATTCGGGAAGAGTTATATCGATTTTCAAGTCATCAATGGTCGACGCTTTAAACTCCTACTTCGGTCTTGATTCATTGCCCGTTAACAAGCCTTCTTTCTTCAATGGAGCTAATTATGCTTATTGGAAGAATATGATGATGTATTTCATTCAAGAAAGCGACATGGGAGCATGGAATATCATAGAATACAAATACATCAAACCTTTCACTCATCCAATATTGTGGAGTGAAGGAGAGACAAGAATGTTCCAGCTCAATTCCAAAGCTATCCATATTATCTTTTATGCTCTTGGACCAGATGAATACATGAGAGTTTCATCTTGCAAAACCGCCAAGGAGATATGGAACAAACTACAAGTTACTCATAAAGGTACAAACGAGGTAAAAGAATCTAAAATTAGTCTTCTAACTCATAGCTATAAAAATTTCAGGATGAAACCGGATGAAGATGTCAAAGTTATGACGGATAGATTCTCCACAATTTTCAATAGTCTCAACTCATATGGAGAAATCATTCCAAATGACAAGCTTGTAAGGAAGTTAGTTTACTCTCTTCCAAAAGCTTGGCAATCTAAGAAGACGACGATCATCGAGGCTAAGAACTTAAAACCCTTGACCCTCGATGAACTTATTGGCTCTATCCTCACGCATGAAATGATGCTTAAAGAAGAGGAAGATCTTGAGAAAAGAGACGAGCCAAAGAAGGAGATGGAGAAGAAGAATAACATGGAGTTTCTCTCAAATCAACAAAAGATGAGAGTGATTCGGATGAAGATGATGATGATGAGGAAATTGCATTGTTTGCCAAATGATTCAGAAAAATGATGAGGCTTAACCGAGGAAGAAAATTCAAAAATGAACCAAAAGAGAAGGACTCGATCATTTGTTATGAATGCAAAAAACCGGGGCATGTTAAATATGATTGCCCGCAATTGAAGAAGAAGTGTCAATCAAAGATTAAGCACAAGGCTCACGTGGCTACATGGAGCGATGAAGAAGGTTCCGATGAAGAAGAACAAGAAGTACCTAACTTGTGCTTGATGGCATTCAGGGAAGATTCTAAGGTATCCTCTAACTCACTTGATTTAGATGATTTATCTTATGATGAGTTATTAGAGGAATATAACGGATTGGCTTTAGATTATGAGAAATTGTTTTTAAAATATAAAAATGATATTTCGAAATTAAAAAATGAAAAGAATCTTATATTCAAGACCAACAATGATCTTGAAAGTAAAATCAGTGATTTGCAAATCAAACTAGAATAGTTTGAAAAGAAAAATTTGGATTTACAAAATTTACTTTCAAAGGTCAATGATGATCATCAAAAGAAAATTGATGATCTTATGACTTCTTTTGATAAAGTTGGAACAAAACGTTTTGAAAATGGAAAAATTTCAAAATCTAACTTTGTTAGAAAAAGTTTTAAAAACTACAATCATAGAGGTCCCCGAAAAACCTCTAATGGAAAATTTGTTAGAAGCATATGGGTTCCTAAAGAACTCATTACTACTAAAGATAAAGATATCCTACACAAATGGATACCTAAGGGGACTAGGATTTTGGAAACTAATGAATATGGACCCAAAAGAATTTGGGTACCAAAAATCAAAAATTAATCTATGTTTGTAGGAAAATGAGTATTGCTACAAGGCAGGGGAAACAAATTCAAACTCTTAGTACCTTGATAGTGGATGCTCAATACACATGACCGGAGACAAAAGCCGGTTCATAGAGCTTAACGCCAAAAATGGAGGAGAAGTGACTTTTGGTGATAATTCAAAAGGTCACATTAAAGGTATAGGTACAATAGGTAATACCTTTTCCATAAAAATTAGAAATGGTTTATATGTGAATGGATTAAAGCATAATCTTTTGAGTATTAGTCAATTTTGTGATAAGGGATTCAATGTTATGTTTGAAACTAATGGTTGTAAAGTTATTGACATTGCATCTAATCAAATTATGCTTGTTGGTCATAGAATAGGAAACATATACATGGTGCATTTAGACTCTATAGAAATGAAAAGTTTATGCCTAGTTGCTAAGGATGAGCATGATAGTTGGTTATGGCATATGAGACTAGGACATGCTAGTATGAGTGTTTTGCAACGGTTAGTTCAAGGAGATTTGGTTCGAGGGCTGCCTAAACTAAAATTTGATAATGATAAAATTTGTGATGCTTGTTCTAAAGGAAAACAAAAACGAATTTCTTTTAAATCCATTAATGACGTATCCACTAGTAGAGTATTACAATTAATTCATATAGATCTTTTTGGGCCATCTAGAACTACTAGCTTGGGTGGAAAACAATATGCATTTGTATTGGTAGATGATTATTCTAAATATACTTGGGTTCTATTCTTAAGTACTAAAGATGAAGCATTAGAAAAATTCATCATGTTTTCAAAAGTAATCCAAAACGAAAAAAGTTACTCTATAACTAGTGTTAGGAGTGATCATGGAACTGAATTTGAAAATCTTGGATTTATTGAATTTTGTAATTCTAACGGTATTAGCTATAAGTTTTCAGCACCTAGAACCCCTCAACAAAATGAAGTTATTGAGAGGAAAAATCGAACATTAGAAGAAATGGCCAGAACCATGCTTTGTGAAAACAATTTTCCAAAATATTTTTTGGCGAAAGCCACTAATACTGCTTGTTATGTTATTAATCGAGTAATGATTAGGCCTATTTTGAAGAAAACTCCATATGAACTTTTTAAAAATAAAAAGCCTAACATTAGCTATTTTTATCCTTTTAGATGTAAATGTTTTGTTTTAAACTACGGTAAAGATAATCTTGGCAAATTTGATGCTAAAAGTGATGAAGGAATTTTTTTGGTTATTCCTTAAATTCTAAAGCTTATCAAGTATTTAATAAAAGAACTTTAGTTGTAGAAGAGTCTATACATGTTGTTTTTTTTTATAATCTCCTTCCGAGGAAGGATTTTTGTGTGAATGATGATGTAGGCATTATAAATACAAATGACGTTGAACATGACGTTGGAGAACCATCATTAAAGGAAGAAACGAAAGATGAGGAAACTCATGATCCTCTCGAAAATCCAACCATTGAAGAAAGGGAAGTATCTTATCCAAGAGAGTACAACTATGTCAAGGATGATGAAATTATAGGTGATCCATCCAAAGGGGTAACAACTCGATCTTCTCTTAGAAATATTTGTAATTATGTTGCATTTATCTCATGCATAGATCCTAAGAATATTAAAAAAACATTAAATGATGAACATTGGATTATGGCTATGCAAGAAGAGTTAAATTAATTTGAGAGAAGTAAAGTATGGACATTAGTTGAATGGCCTAATAATAAATCTACTGTAGGTACTAGATGGGTGTTTAAAAATAAGCTTGATGAAAGTGGTAATACAGTGAGAAACAATTCTAGACTTGTTGCTCAAGGGTACACTCAAGAAGAGGGCATAGACTATGATGAAACATACGCTCCCGTAGCTAGGATGGAAGCAATTAGATTGTTATTAGCATTTGCATGTTTTCATAAATTTAAATTATATCAAATGGATGTTAAAAGTGCATTTTTAAATGGTTTTATAAAAGAAGAAGTATATGTGGAACAACCTCCAGGTTTTGAAGATTCAAGATTTCCAAATCATGTTCTTAAATTGACAAAAGAACTTTATGGTTTAAAACAAGCTCTTAGAGCTTGGTATGAAAGATTGTCAAACTTTTTAATTGAAAAAAGATTTTTAAAAGGGAATGTTGGCACTACATTGTTTTTAAAGCATAAAGGTAAAGATTTATTAGTAGTTCAAATTTATGTTGATGATATAATATTTGGTTCTACTAATGATGTTCTTTGCCAAGAATTTTCTAAGCTAATGCAAAGTGAATTTGAGATGAGCATGATGGGGGAGCTCTCATTTTTCTTGGGACTCCAAATCAAGCAAAGAAATATGGCATCTTCATCAATCAAGCTAAATACGTCAAAGATATGCTCAAGAAGTTTGGACTGGAAAATGAGAAGCCTCATGACACTCCAATGAGCTCATCAACAAAGCTTGACATAGATGAATGAGGTAAATATATGGATGTTAAATTATATAGGTCAACGATTAGCTCTTTGCTCTATCTAACTGCAAGTAGACTAGACATTATGTTTAGTGTTTGCTTATGTGCTAGATTTCAATCATGCCATAATGAATCACATTTACTAGCTATTAAGAGAATATTTAGATACCTTAAGGACACTCCTAGTTTAGGACTTTGGTATCCTAGAGACTCTAGCTTTAACTTGCATGCCTTTTCTGATGCGGATTATGGAGGATGAAAATTAGATAGGAAAAGCACATCCGCTACTTGTCAATTCCTTGGAAATATGCTGATTTCTTGGTTTTCAAAGAAACAAAATTGTGTTGCATTATCTACCACTGAAGCCGAATACATTTCAGCTGGTAGTTGTTGTGCACAATTTTTATGGATGAAACAACAAATTTTTTATTATGGAATTGAAGTAGGTACTATTCCTATCAAGTGTGACAATACTAGTGCTATTTGTCTCACTAAAAATCCCATCCAACACTCTAGAACTAAGCACATTGAAATTAGACATCACTTCATTAGAGACCATGTCGCTAAGGAAGATGTAGTTCTAGAATTTGTTGATACTTTGCACCAATTAGTGGACATCTTTACAAAACCTTTAGACAAGGAAAGATTTCGAACACTTAGGAGAGAATTAGGTTTAACTGACCTATCTTCACTTAGTGTTTAAAATAATTTTAGCACTTTTATGAATAAATGAAAAATGCTTATAATAAATTTTGATTGTATTCTTTGCTATTAGTTAAGGGGAGTTTATGATTCTTTGTGAAAAATTGATTATATGTTCAAATAAATTTTAATGATAAATTTGATTGATTGAACATAGTTAATTTTTCGTAATATGAGTTGTCAATACTACTAGAGCAAATTAATTTATCATTTTGAGTGTTTAAAATTAAATTTTAGCAGTTTTAGTGCAGAGGGAATCGATACCCCCCTTGAAGGGGAACCGATTCCCCTTTGAAGGGGAACCGATTCCCCCCTGTAGGGGAATCGATACCCCCTGGTGGTTCTGGTTTTAACACGGGCAGAACACCCATTCCCTCAAAACCTCTCTTATTCTTCATTTGCCGCCCTTAACTTTATATATCTCCTTATCTCCATATTTCATCAAAAACACCATTTCTAATCGGAATTACTTCAAATATCATCTACATTCTCACAAACTAGTGCAAAAATAATCACATTCTCACAAAATCCGAAAATCTTCAAGGTATTTTTCTAAAACTTTTATTTTATCAATTTTTTAACATAGGACTAGTTTTAATTAGTTCTAGATTGAAATAGTGATCGGACATTGATTTTTTAATGTTTAGAAACTAGATTTTACAACTAATTTCATTAAAATCTCACAATTCTTCAATTAATTTTGAATTTTCGAAATTAAAAAAAAATCAAATTGTTGTGTTTTGATTTAATTATGTTGTTACTATGAAAACTATACACACATTAATTTTTCAAAACTTGTTTTTCAAACATAGTTTTCAAAAACTTTGCCCATTAGGATTGGTTTAGAGAACCTTGAAATATTGAGGATTCAATTGAGTTTTTGGATTGATTATATTGTATACATATGTTTTAAATTGCAGGTTATTCTTTCCATTCCGACTACCTTAAATCATGTCTTACAAGTGTTCTAGACCTTCCTCTAGTCGTTCTAGTCAACCTCCAAATTGACCTCCAAATCATCCACCTATCCAATAAATTCCTAATCCTAATCCCGATGATCCAAACATGATCATTCGTAATTCTTGCTTTAATGAACCCGGTCGTAGACAAAATCTTTACTTTAGGTTTTGTCAATACTTTGAGTCTTACAAAATCCTAGAAGAACGAATCCCATCCCTTCAAGCCATGTTAGACATCAATTTTTGACATCTTCCTACCCTTCAAGAATGGAAATTTGATAAACTCTTTGAGCTTGAACCAATAGTTTACCACCAACTCGTTCGTATCTTCTACTCTAATGTCGTTTGCATTCAAAACTGGGAGAAAACCTTAACCATAGGAATTCAATCCTATCTTTTAGGACAATTCTTTCATCTTGACCCGGAATACATTTCCACTGCATTAGGATTAGATAATGGGGTTAGACAATGAAAAACTAACGGTAGGATCTTAGTATAAATGAAGGGATAGTGCTAGTGTTTTAGATCTTCATGACCGTTTTGTTCATCTACTTATCTCTTGGTGGTTTCGACCATCCAGAAGACGTTACTCTACTATTCGAGCCTTAGATTTATTTTGGCTACATTGTGTCCAAAATAATCTTAAAATCAACCTTCCACAGATTATCTTTGTTGAACTTGTCGAAACCGTAAATCTTGTTCCCAATAAGAAATTATGTTCATCTTTAGTTTACGGTTGTATTCTAAGTAATCTGTTCAAAAAGGCTGGGCTTAGAGTTGGTCTTGATGCTTCCTTTCCCCTCAAAAACCAAATCAACCTATTCTCTTTAACTAAATCAGGATGGAAGATCAATGAAGAAACTGGACTTTGGGTTCGTACAGGTGAGCAACCTCCGGAAGCAGACGACTTCGACGATGAGCCAGAGAAGCATGAGGAACAAGCTCAGCAAGAAGATCAAGCTCCTCCATACTTCTGATCATTTATGGAGAACATTGATATGGGGCTTGCATCCATCGATTCAAATCTTATTGCTACCACAGAAACGATGAATCGTCGTTTTGACTCTTTGGACGAAAGGGTCGATGCACTTTCACGTGATGTGACCAACATTTGGACACATTTATCTCCTCCTGATGCGCCGATAGACGATTAGGCCCTGCTTCTTGCTTAGCATTATTGGATAAAAACTTCAAACATATTGTTTTCAACATTTTGAATGCTTTTGGATTATTTGACTTTAATTATTGGATGTTTGAATTTGTTTGATGGTTTATGGATGTTTGAACTTATATTTCTATATATTTGGTTTGGTTAAATTTATTCATTATTGCATCATTTACATCATGTTAGCTATATGACCAATTTTGCCATGTCACATTGCTTATGAATATTGATTATGAAACTAATGGCTAACATTTCTCTTGATTATGATCTTAGCAGCTTAAAGCTTTAAAATTCTAAATCAATTGGCTAATGTTTTTCAAAACCTTGTTTTATAATCCTTATCGAGTCTTTTTGATTTAACAAAAAGGGGGAGAAAGTGTTAAAGTGTTTTAAAGGGGAGAAGTATTAGAGTAAGGGAGAGTAATTTCAAACTAATTTCAAACTTGATTTCAAATTCTTAAAATTAATAAAAAAAAAATTATATCAAAAAGGGGGGATTGTTGAAAACATTTTGATATTTTGATATAACAAATTAAGTTAAATGAATTTTAATATTTTCTAAGTATATTCAATATAATTATTCGAATATCAAAATATTACTCCAAATCTTCCAAATGTCATTTTTAATCCTTACTCAAGTGTAAAATTAAGTTTTAATCTTAAAATAATTTCAAAACAATTTTACAAAGTATTTCAAACCATTTCAAAGCCAAAAATTCTAGATTGTCCAGAGGGAACCGATTCCCCCCCAAGGGGGTACCGATTCCCCCTGAATGGTTTGGCTCCGAGAAAAACAGAATGCTCGGAGGGAACCGATTCCCCCTAAGATGGTACCGATTCCCCCCTGATCAACGGTCGAAATATTTGAATTTTACACTTAGGGAACTGATTCCCTATGAGGAGGTACCGATTCCCCTCATGCTCCAAGCTGTTTTATTAATTGATTTCACACTAAAACGGCTCCATTGACTCCACTAATCACCCCCAACGTTTAAAATCAATTGAAGGAGTATTTAAACAAGCTTAGAAGCCATTGATCAACAACAAGAAACAACAATCAACAAGAATCAAGAGAGAATCAAAGAGAAAGCATTAAACCTCAAGTTTGAGCATTTTAAAGCCTATTTCATTCAATATTCATTTTTTTATTTCAAGAAAACTTATTGTGCTCAATTGTGTTATTCTTGAGTGTTCTTTCTTTGTTCTAGAATTGTGAAAACATCTTGTCTTGTGAGGATTTTCTTGTAAGTTTGCAAAATTTGTATTATTCTCTTTGGGAGAGAGTGTTTCTCAAGAATTTGGGGTATAATTCTTGAGGGATTTGTAAGGTTACTCTTTGTCCTCAAAAGAAAGACAAATGAGTGAATTTGTGGAAAATCCTTAGTGTGGATAGCTAAGGTAGTGGACGTAGACTTTGGTTGAGAAAGTCAAACCACTCTAAATCGCTGCACAATTACTTTCAATTTTCTACAAAGCTTCCACCGAGATTTTTATTTGCCAATTCACCCCCTCTTGGCCAATTCCATCGATCGATTAACTCAACACATATACTTCTGATGATTTTTCCATTAGAGGTTCTTTGGGGACCTCTATGATTGTAGTTTTTAAAGTTTTTTCTAATATAGTTGGATTTTGAATTTTCTCTTTTTTCAAAACGTTTTGATTCAACTTTATCTAAAGAAGCTTTAAGATCATCAATTTCTTTTTTATGATCATCGTTGACCTTTGAAAGTAAATTATGCAAATCGGAATTTTTCTTTTCAAACTCATCTAGTTTGAATTGCAAATCTTTAACTTTACTTTCAAGATCATTGTTGGTCTTGGTCATGAGATTATTTTCGTTTTTAAATTTTGAAATATCTTTCTTATATTTTGAAAATAATTTCTCATAATCTGAAGCCAACCCAGTATATTCCTCTACTAACTCATCAAAAGAATAATCATCAAAATCGGATGAGTTAGAGGTTACCTGAGAGTTTTCCCCGATGGCAATCAAGCACAAGTTTGCTACTTCTTGTTCCTCTTCATCAGATTGTTCATCATCGCTCCATGTAGCCATGTGTGCCTTGTTCTTTTTCTTTGACTGACCATTTTTCTTTAATTGCGAGCAATCATATTTGACATGCCCCAGTTTTTTACACTCGTAGAAAATGATAAGGTTCTTCTCATTTGATTCAGTTTTGAAGCCTTCATTTCTTTTGAATTTTCTTCCTCTTTTGGGCTTCATTAATTTTTTGAATCGTTTGGCAAATAATGATATTTCCTCGTCATCGTCATCTTCATCCGAATCACTCTCATCTTTTGTAGATTTGAGAGCAACTCCAACGTTCTTCTTTTTCTCTGTCTTCTTCTTTGTCTCGTCTTTCTTTTCGAGGTCTTCCTCATCTTGAATCATCATTTCATGTGCGAGGAGGGAACCAATTAACTCATCGAGAGTTAAAGACTTTAAGTTCTTTATCCTAAATAATCGTCGTCTTCTTTGATTGCCAAGCTTTCGGAAGAGAGTAAACTACCTTCCTCACAAGCTTCTCGTTTGGAATGATCTCTCCATATGCCTTGAGACTATTGACAATCGTGGAAAAGCTATCCGTCATAGCTTTGATATCTTCGTTTGGTTTCATTCTGAAATTTTCATAACTATGAGTTAGAAGACTTATTTTTTATTCTTTTACCTCGTTGGTACCTTCATGAGTGACTTCTAATTTATCCCATATTTCCTTGGTGGTTGTACATGATGAAACTCTCCTGTATTCATCCTGTCCAAGAGAACAAAATAAAATATGGATAGCTTTTGAGTTGAGCTGGAACATTCTCGTCTCTTCTTTACTCCACAATCTTGAATGAGAGGAAGGTGTGATGAATCTGTCTTCCACTATATTTCATGTTCCCATGTCACTTGCTTGAATGAAGTACCTCATTCTATTCTTCCAATAAGCATAATTATCTCCATTGAAGAAATGAGGCTTGTTGACGGGCATTAAATCAAGACCGAAGTCGAAGTTTGAAGTGGAGGCCATTGATGACTTGAATATCGATATAACTCTTCCCGAATCGACTCAAGAGGTGGTTAAACCTTCAAATGAGTGTATCTTTGATACCAATTGTTGAGTTAATCGATCAACGAAATAGCCAAGAGAGGGTGAATTGGCAATAAAAACTTTAGTGGAAGCTTTTGCACAAAATAGAAAATAATTGCACATCGATTTAGAGTGGTTTGACTTTCTCAACCAAAGTCTACGTCCACTACCTTAGCTATCCACACTAAGGATTTTCCACAAATTCACTAATTTGTCTTTCTTTTGAGGACAAAGAGTAACCTTACAAATCCCTCAAGAATTATGCCCCAAATTCTTGAGAACACTCTCTCCTAAAGAGAAAATTACAAATTCACAAACTTACAGAAAAACCTCACAAGGTAGATTGTTTGCACAATTCTAGAACAAAGAAAGAACACTCAAGAATAATACAATTAAGCATAACAAGGGTTCTTAAAAGAAAAATGAATATTAAATGAAAATAGGCTTGAAAATGCTCAAACAATAAGTTCAAGGCTTTCTCTTTGATTCTTTCTCAATTCTTGTTTCTTGTTATTGATCAATGGCTCCTAAGCTTGTTTAAATACACCTTAGATCACTTTTGAACGTTGGGAATCATTGGTGAAGTCAATAAAGTCGTTATGGTGTAATTATCATTTAAACAATATGTTGGGAGCATAGGTGTATCGGTACACTCTCAAGGGTGTATCGGTACACTGTGTATAAAATTCAAATATTTCGACCGTTATATGACCGAGTGTATCGGTACACTAATTACATTCGATGTTTCAATAGAGAAAGGAGTGTATCGATGCATTGTCTGTGTATCGGTACACAAAATGCATTCGATGTTGGGTATGTATCGATACATCCAAGAGTGTATCGGTACATCCCTTTGTAAAATTAATTTTTGGCTCGAGTATGGCTCGAAATACTTTGTAAAATTGTTTCAAAAATATTTTAAGACTCAAATACAATTTTACACTTAAGTAAGGATTCAAATTGACATTTGAAAACTTGGAGTAATATTTTTGATATTTGAGTAATTTAATATAATATGTAATTTTAAAATTGAATAAATTTTAAAATTCAATAGTACTTTATTTGTTATATCGAAATATCAAAATGTTTTCAACACAAATTAATGAATTTATTGGAAAACCTTTAGTGAGGAGATAAGGTAGTGGATTTAGACTTGGTTGAGAAGTCGAACTACTATAAATCATTGTACAAATTTTCTATCTTTTTAATCTCTTTATTTCCTAAACTCAAAAATCAATTCAACCCCTCTTAACAAATTATTCGGTTGATCATTGAGTTTCATCATTTATCCCAACAAAAATACACCTTTACCATGTATGTAATAAACATTTTTCACATTAAGCACTTTGGATTTGGCTCAGAGGGTGCCGTATCGGGAATTAAATGTGAATAAATATTATTTTGGTAAAAAAATTATTGGGGATATATTTGGGTTAAAAAAAACTCTAAATCAATAAATTATGTGTCGAAAAATATTTTAATGCTTAAAGAATTTTTATCTAAAAATATGTCTAATGTTTTTATCGTAACACTTTTAGGTGCTTGAACCGTAACGACCGTTAAATTTGACCGTTAAATGACACGTGTCACGTTCTGATAATTTTGAAAATTTATTTAAAAATTTAAAAAATTATTATTAAAAAAACAGCAGGTGCCCCCTCCCCCTCTTCCTCTACCCCTATTTGGTGAAAATAAATGTGAATACCTTTTTTCTTCCTCTTCCAAATGTGTTTATTCTGACATGTACTTGCTGGAATGATTGAGTTATTTTCTTCTTGTTTTTGTCTTTAGGGTATTAGGAGACAATGGAAAGGTGTTCTTATGTTTGGACCTCCTGGTACTGGTAAAACTCTTCTGGCTAAAGTCGTTGCTACTGAGTGTGGTACAACATTTTTCAATATTTCTTCTGTTGAAATGTCAAAGCTTGGAAAATTGGTTCAAGTTAGGAACCTAATATTGCAATGTCAAAATTAGGTGCAACAATGTTTGAAAATTAAATGGGTAAATTATAAATTTTAGTCACTAAACTTTAGGGTATTTATAAGATTAGTCCTTAAGTTTCAACTATGAATACCCTAGCTCATTTAGCTTCAAAATCATCCCAAAGCATTCTAGCTTTCTTCCAATACTACTAGAGAGATTTTAGAGAGTTTCTTGAGAGTTGTTTTCTCCTTTTTATCTAGAGAGAATTATCATTGTTTTCTTCTTGGTAGATCGAGAGAGGTTGTAATTCCTATTTTCTCATAGTGAAATTCTTTTACCGTTGCCCGTGGTTTTTACCCTAATTTTTAGGGGTTTTCCACGTAAATTTTGTGTCTCTTTTATCTTCATTTTTATTTTCTCAAATTATCAGTTGCGATTTTGCTCTATCCGATAGCCGTCTTCCGCAACAATTGGTATCAGAGCTAGATTAGAGTGTGTAATATCTGCTTATTATCTTTGTGATTACCACCCAAAGGTGGATCCTCCAACATAAGAAAGTAAGAAGTTACTACCCATTCTTTGAAGGTTCCAGAGAACTATTCACGATAGTGAAATAGTGAGAGCTATCCGTAAACGAAGCAATGGCAACGAAATTTGATATTGAAAAGTTCAATGGGAGAAATTTCTCATTGTGGAAATTGAAGATGAAGGCCATCCTGAGGAAAGACGGTTGTCTAGCAGCTATCAGCGAAAGGCCAGTAGATTTCACAGACGACAACAAATGGATCGAAATGGACGGAAATGCTATGCCAAACTTTCATCTAGCATTAGCAGATGAAGTATTGTCAAGCATCGAGGAGAATAAGACAGCTAAGGAGATATAGGATCATCTCACCAAATTGTACGAGGCCACATCGCTGCACAATAAAATTTTCCTTAAGAGGAAATTGTACACTCTCCGTATGCCAGAATCTACTTCAGTGACGGAGTACTTAAATACACTGAACACCTTATTTTCTCAGCTAACATCCTTAAGCTGCAAAATAGGAGAACAAGAACGTGTTGAACTTCTACTTCAAAGTCTACCGGATTCGTACGATCAACTCATCATCAACTTGACAAACAGTAATGTCACCAGTCTAGTCTTCGATGACGTTGCAACTGCTGTTCTACAAGAAGAAAATCGGTGCAAAAACAAGGAAGACAGACAAGTAAATCTGCAACAAGCAGAAGCGTTGACAACGATGAGAGGGAGATCAATAGAACGTGGCCAAAGAAGCAGTCATAAACATGGTAGATCGAAGTCGAGGAGCAAGAAGAATTTAAAGTGCTACCACTGTGGAAAGAAGGGTCACTTGAAGAATGATTATTGGAGTCTAAATAAAAACTCCAATCCACAAGGCAATACCGCAAACGCTTTAGATGATGGAGATGCTCTATGTTGTGAAGCGTCAACCACCGTGGAAGGCAGAAAAAGATTTGCAGATATATGGCTCATTGATTCGGGAGCGACATATCACATGACCTCAAGAAGAGAATGGTTCCATCATTATGAACCTGTCTCAAGAGGATCTGTGTATAGTTGCAATGATCATGCCTTAGAGATCGTTGGAGTGGGAACCATCAAATTGAAGATGTATGATGGAACAATTAAAGTTGTTCGAGATGTGCGGCACGTGAAAGGCCTAAAGAAAAATTTATTATCCTACGGATTATTGGATAATAATTCAAGCAAGATTGAAACACGGAAAGGAATCATGAAGGTGTTCCGTGGAGCGCTTGTGGTGCTGAAAGGCGAAAAGATAGCAGCAAACTTGTACATGTTGAAGGGAGAGACTTTGCTAGAATCAGAAGCCTCTGTTGCCTCATGTAGTTCAGATTCTACAATGCTATGGCATCAGAAACTTGACACATGTCAGAACAAGAATGAAAGTCCTTGTGGAGCAAAGTTACTTCCCCTCTTAACAAAGGTATCACTTCTTTTGTGTGAGCATTGTATAACAAGTAAGCAGCACCGGTTGAAATTCAACAAGTCAAATTCTAGAAGCAAAAGTGTTCTAGAATTGGTTCACTCTGACGTATGGCAAGCACCAGTTACATCCCTAGGCGGAGCAAAATACTTTGTCTCATTTATTGATGACTACTCCAGGAGATGTTGGGTGTACCCTATTAAGAAGAAGTCAAACGTGTTTTCAACTTTCAAAAACTTCAAAGCGCGGGTGGAACTTGATTCTAGAAATAAGATCAAGTGTTTCAGAACAGATAATGGAGGAGAATACACAAGCGAAGAATTTGATGACTTTTGCAAGAAAGAATGCATCAAAAGACAGTTCACAGTGGCGAACACTCCTCAACAAAATGGAGTGACGGAGCGGATGAACAGAACCTTGTTAGAAAGAACAAGAGCAATGTTGAGGGACGCAGGCCTAGAAAAATCATTCTAGGCAGAAGCAGTCAATACCGCCTGTTATTTGGTGAATCGAGCTCCATCAACTGCAATAGAGCTAAAGACACCAATGGAGATGTGGACTGGTAAACCAGTTGATTATTCAAACCTCCATGTATTTGGAAGTATTGTGTACGTGATGTACAACGCCCAAGAAATTTCAAAGTTGGATCCAAAATCCAGGAAATGCAAATTCTTGGGGTATGCTGATGGAGTAAAGGGTATCGCTTGTGGGATCCCACTGCCCGCAAAGTGATCATTAGCAGGGATGTTATCTTTGTAGAAGATAAACTACAAAGAAAAGAAGACGATGATAGCGCTGAAAAGTCAGAGACTACTCAGATACATGTGGAAAAAGAGTTTGAAGAAGGAGATTCTTCTGAAGCAGAACCAGCACATGATGAACAAGAACCAGAGAGTTCTGAAGCTCCAACAACTCGTCAATCAGATCGTGTGAGAAGACGCCCCAATTGGCACTCAGATTATGTTATAGAAGGTAATATTGCATACTGCCTTTTAACAGAGGACGGTGAGCCATCAACATACCAAGAGGCAATAACAACTCAGATGCTTCACTATGATGATGCGACAGAAGAAATCGAAGCCCTTCATAAAAAAATACATGGGACCTTGTGCCACTACCACAAGGAAGGAAGCCAATTGTAACAAATGGGTTTTCAAAATCAAGCGAATGGTGACGATCAAGTGGAGAGGTATCGTGCAAGACTGGTGGTCAAAGGATATGCTCAGAAAGAAGGTATTGATTTCAATGAAATTTTTTCTCCTGTGGTTCGACTAACAACAATTCGAGTAGTCTTGGCAATGTGTGCTACATTGAATTTACATTTGGAACAGCTATATGTTAAAAACAGCTTTTCTTCATGAAATCTGAAGAAGAGATTTATATGCTCCAGCCTGAAGGTTTTGAAGAAGACGAAAAGAAAACTTGGTTTGCAGGTTGAACAATCTCTGTACGGTCTAAAGCAGGCACCGAGGTGTTGGTATAAGAGATTGATTCCTTCATTATGTGCCTTGGTACAACAGACTTAATGCAGACCCTTGTGCTTATTTCAAGAGGTCTGGTGATAATGATTTGTTTATTGATGTTGTATGTGGATGACATGTTGCAGGAACCCACAAAGATCATATTGAAGAATTGAAGGCACAACTGGCTAGGGAATTGAAATGAAGGACTTGGGATCAGCAAACAAGATTCTAGGGATGCAAATTCACCGAGACAGAAGTAATAGGAAGATTTGGCTTTCATAAAAGAATTACTTGAAGAAGGACTTGTCACGATTCAACATGCAAGATTGTAAGCCAATTTCTACCCCTCTTCCTATTAACTTCAAATTATCCTCCAGTATGAGTCCTAGCAGTGAAGAAGAGAGGATGGAGATGTTTCGAGTACCGTATGCATCAGCAGTGGGAAGTTTAATGTTCGCTATGATATGCACAAGATCGACAACATTGCACAGCAGTGGGAGGTGGTTAGTCGGTACATGGTGAATCCAGGCAAAGAGCATTGGAATACAGTAAAGAGGATCCTAAGATACATCAAAGGGACCTCAAATGTGCATTATGTTACGGAGGATCAAACTTACTAATTAATGGGTATGTAGATTCTGACTATGCAGGGGATTTGGATAAAAGCAAATCTACTATAGGATATGTGTTCAAAGTTGTTGGTGGAGCTGTAAATTTACCTGGTGTCGATCCTCTTGTGGCCTGTCAGAGACGTAAGCAACATGATAGTACAAGGTAGAAAGAATGGTGTGAAGATATGATTATTCCAATCAAATCTTCAAGTGGGAGATTGTTGAAATGTCAAAGCTTGGAAAATTTGGTTCAAGTTAGGCACCTAATATTGCAATGTCAAAATTAGGTGCAACAATGTTTGAAAATTAAATGGATAAATTATAAATTTTAGTCACTAAACTTTAGGGTATTTATAAGATTAGTCCTTAAGTTTCAACTATAAATACCCTAGCTCATTTAGCTTCAAAATCATCCCAAAGCATTCTAGCTTTCTTCCAATACTAGAGAGATTTTAGAGAGTTTCTTGAGAGTTGTTTTCTCCTTTTTATCTAGAGAGAATTATCATTGTTTTCTTCTTGGTAGATCGAGAGAGGTTGTAATTCCTATTTTCTCGTAGTGAAATTTTTCTACCGTTGCCCGTGGTTTTTACCCTAATTTTTAGGGGTTTTCCACGTAAATTTTGTGTCTCTTTTATCTTCATTTTTATTTTCTCAAATTATCAGTTGCGATTTTGCTCTATCCGATAGCCGTCTTCCGCAACATCTTCTGCTACACTAGCCACGAAGTGGCGCGGGGAGGGTGAGCGCATGGTCCGGTGCTTGTTTGATCTTGCAAGAGCTTATTCTCCTAGTACAATTTATTAATGAGATTGACTCTCTTTGCAATGTTTGTGGGTAAGTTTGCTACTTGATACTGTACAGTTTGGCTGTTATCTGGGATCTCTTGACAGTCGACTTTCATATATTCTAGATGTACGAAGTTTAAATATTTTTGTGTATATTTTCTAGCATGGTGAGGGGCCAGTATTTTAATGTTTTAACTCAGAAATTTTCATAGATATCTCATTCTTCTTTTTCGTTCGGGCATTTATTGGTGCTTTGATCACTCTCTCTTCCTTTTTGGATTGGCTTTGCATACCCTTTCTTATTTTATTTGGTTTAGGGCTTCTGGGGAGCATGAGTCGTCTAGAAGGGTAAAATCTGAACAGCTTGTTCAGGTAGATGGTGTAAATAATACAGGCACAAACGAATATGGTAGCCGTAAAATAGTGATGGTTTTGACTGCAACGAACTTCCCATGGGACATAGATGTGGCGCTCAGGTTGGTCCTGTTTATTTTCTATTTGTTCCAGTCTTGATTTTTTTCTCTCTTTTTCATTTGACAGGGTATCATATTCGCACAACGTCATATGTTTGAGAGATCATATGATTAAAGTTATTACATTTTTGGTATCTAATTGTTCCTCATGGAATGTAGGAGGCGACTGGAGAAGCGTATATATACATTCCTTTGCCCAATTTTGAGAGTCGTAAGGAGCTCATTCGGATCAATTTAAAAACAGTTGACGTAAATACTCTCACTAATTACAGCTTTATGTTATGGTTACCTTCTTTGTTTCGCCTTTTTTTCATGCCGCATTTGCTTTTCTTTCCCATGATACTTAGTTTTACTTAAGCTAAAAGTTAGTTATGCCATGAATCAAGAAAATGAAATGTCGCTTTGGTAGCATAATGGTGATGGTGTAACCTTGAATATATCTTTTGGAAGCGTAAATATATGAAGCATCTGAAAACTAGATGATTTGAAATGTTATAGAATACTATGATTGGTAGGTCATATATCATGTAAAACTAATTTCTTCATTTATCTGTCTGACGAGAACGAGAAATTTGACGAACAAGCCGTTTCTTCTTTTTGGCGACAGTGGTGGATGTTTGGAGAGTTATATCCCGATACGGCTATACCCATGCCGGATTTATGTCAGACATGGGTGCTACGAGAAAGATAAAGAATTAGAGCAACATAGCTCATACCCTCTTTAAAAACCAAATCTTTTCGATGCTAATGTGGTAATGTGGCAGGTAGCTGCTGATGTGGATATCGATGAAGTGGCTCGTCGAACAGAAGGGTATAGTGGGGATGATCTCTCCAATGTTTGTCGCGATGCTTCCTTAAATGGCATGAGGCGTAAAATAGCTGGTAAAACCCGTGACGAAATTAAGAATATGTCCAAAGATGAGATTTCGAAGGATCCTGTCGCAATGTGCGACTTCGAAGAAGCCTTGGCGAAGGTCCAGCGAAGTGTTTCACAAGCCGATATCGAGAAGCATGAAAAATGGTTTACCGAATTTGGATCAGCGTACCGCAAAGCCGAAAACCTGTAAGTGGATGATATTATCGTTTATTTGTTCATCAGAAAGTTGTTATGCTGTTGTTACTTGCACCCTGTAATCTGATCATTTCCCACTAGTTTATCAGTAAAATGTGAATTTAATCTTAATCTGCCTCAACTAGGGTTTGGTAAAAATTACAATTGTTTAATAAGAGATGAAATAGTTCTTATTCCTTAATTCACACTGTTTCAACAAGATCTTGAATTACAATGAAGGAAATTGTATCTTATAAACTTGTACAAAAATTAAAATGTCATATATGTAAATATATAAGTAATTTCTATCGTCTTTGGAAATTAAACAATCTAATGGAAACAGTAAAGATGGATGCAAACAGCACAGTGAAACCAAGAATTACGGCAACCACAACTCCGAGGAAATCATGTCTGAAATCGTAATAACTTCTGAAATATTGTTCGACCGTCTGACCGGGAAACTCGCCATCCAGAAGGGGTGTTTGTATGTCTCCGAATTGCGAAACAACCAATCCGTAGAAGGTCCAAGATACCGGACAGATCCAATAGTACCATCGCCACCATACAGGCATGCTCTACAAAATCGATTAAGTTGTCAAGAAATTTGAATGAGCTTGAACAATGGAGAATCACTTGATGAAAGGAACGAAAAGAACTTACGGGTCGTGGGACGATGAACCCTGAAAAGAGGTTCCATATTCCATAGAATGCAGCGGAAACGATCGCAGCGATGTGGTAGTTTGGTGTGACAGCAACAGCCATCATGCCATAGTAGGTGAAGTATAGCAAGGTGAAGTACATGAAGAAGAGATACCAGAAGAACTTTGCAGCGGTCCATTCGAATCCGATCATAGAATAGACTATAAGGCCATACACAGTGGCTTGAACAAGAATGTACGGCAACTCAATCAAGACCTGCAATTTGCAAAACAGAAAATGGATGTTTATTCAACTTTCTTAACTGTTTCAAATCTTTTCCAAGGTTTCAAGATCGTAAAATCATACTTGTGATAAGGCGTACGGCATGGCAGAATACATTCCAGCAGCTCTTTCTCGATAAAAGACTGTTCTTTCTACGGCAACAACAGGCTGCACAGATGCAGCGTTTTGGATACCAAGGAAAAGAACAGCAGCATATATTGAACCCATTGCATTGGTCAGATCTTGCCTAGTATTCCTGTAATTCCACAATGTGGCAGTTAGATATATGAAGTTGCTGGAAACCAACATTTAGGCATGAGCCTTTTGGTTTGACTTGTAGCTTACGTTTTCGAGCCAAGGTCCCAGAACAGTGTGCCAAACACCAATGCTATTACAGTCGTAAAAAGAAATCGAACAGCGGTATATGGTGGGTTGCGCCAATATGACCAGTGTTGTTTCCATAAGCAAGCCGCACACTGAGTCAAGAATGACTGAGAGTACTGAGTTGGAAAATAGAGTTCCTTTGAACCAGGAGCAGGCTTGCTTAAATCTTCAATAAGAGCTTTGTTTCTCCTGAAAAGATTATATACATTAGTAGAAAATTCGAGTTAGCTGAGACAGCTATCCCGGATATAGATATCATGCTGAATTAAAGTACTTGGTTGAACCAGTATACAGCTTTTTGTTGCAGTGCTGAGTCTTAGTATCTTATCATTACCTGTACAGATCCGAGTTTTTGTAGATATCGGCGAAATCAACGCCTAGAGATAATTCCTGTGCAGTTGTGGTAACTTCCAACATCCATGTAGCCGGATTGTATCCATCTTTGATTTTTCTAACTCCTTGAATTCCCTGCAGAAAGATGAACATTACAGCATTGGAAGAATAAGTTATGTTAACTTTGTTATTCGGGGTCTTCCATTTCATCGTACCTCGAAGTACTTGATTAGATGTTTAGAATGGTGTCCTAATGGCCCAACATATATCTCTTGTCCTCCCCGTTTCATAAGAAACAGCTGCAATGTTCATGTTTTATTCGGTTATAAACTCGTATGAACAGCCAACAATGATGAAATAAACTCTTTCCGAATTGACTTTCAAGTTTCTCACCTCATCAAATGCTTCAAATATGTCGATACTTGGCTGATGGATGGTACACACGACTGTTCTTCCTGTGTCCACCGTGTTCCTAACTGTTCTCATAACGATTGCAGCAGCTCTTGCATCAAGCCCTGAAGTTGGCTCATCCATGAAAATGATTGAAGGGTTCGCCACAAGCTCAACAGCAATTGTAAGCCTCTTTCGCTGCTCAGTTGATAAACCATTTACACCAGGTAAACCAACTAGTGCTTGCCTCAACGGGTTCAGTTCCACGAGTTCCATGACTTCCTCGATGAACATCTGGAAACACATTTCGAAGCAAAACAATGAACATAAGCCATACCAAACTGATCATTAGGAAAAATGGGTTATTTCGTTGGACTCAATTGTATCTATTGGATTATCATAGTAAAAACATATAACATACATCAAAGAAGATTTAGAGACTTGAAATAGCTCAGAGTTTCATGAATGCCAACCTTTCTAGTTTCGGCATTAACTTCAGCGGGTAGTCGAAGCCAAGCGGAATAGAGCAGGGACTCATACACAGTGACATGAGGAGAGTGAATATCATTTTGCTCACAGTATCCGGATACCCGAGCAAATGTTTCTTGCTTCTTGGGGAAACCTGAAACTGTAATGTTCCCATCTATATAACCACCTGTTTTCCTACCGGCAAGCACATCCATAAGAGTGGTTTTACCCGCACCGCTAACACCCATTAGAGCTGTAAGAACACCTGGTCTAAAAGCGCCACTAACACCCTTCAGCAGCACCAACCTATCTTCCGTAATACCTTGTTCTTTCATTTCCTGAAAAGTTTCAGACCAATCGAACAAACGTTCATATCTAAGGACCACGTTAACTGGAAAAAGAATAATCTGACCATTGAACATGTGTGGAATTTATTCATGGAACCTTGTGTTACCTGTGGCATATCAACAGAATAAATAATGTCATAAAATGTGATGGAATGTGGCTCAAATGGAAGAACCATTCCCTTTTTCTTGATGGCAGTGGCCCCAACAGTTGCCTCGGTTATAGACGAGGACTTCGATGAGATGCTTCTTTTAACATCCTCTTGAGTCTCTGCATATTAACTGGATTTAGCATTCTGCAAAATGGCTAGTAAATAATAAAACGGATATAAGTCTAGATGAGTTCTAATACCTGATCCAGTTACATGATTTGAGCTACTTTCATTGTTTGTTAACAGAATGCTTCCACCAACTCCATTGGCTTGTTCGTTGCTGTCTGTTTCGTCTGATACTACCGCTCGAGAAGTCCCGAATGCTGCATATTTATTTGATTAAAGGTAAAAGATTAGCTCTCTCTTAATCCTTGTTAAGAAGAACAAGTTTTAAATAGATAAAGCTATACTCACGGTTTAAATAGGTAAGAGCAACAGTGAAACAAAAGTTGAACAATATTGTGAATCCAATCAATCCTCCTACTCCGATCCAATACCAATTCGGATCTTGGAAGAAACCCCTGGACCTCAAAACTTCGATTCCTGCTGGTTCTGTCGAGTTCGGAAAAGACTTTGATGCGAAAGAACATATGAAAAGATCAGAAGATTGTTTAGAGATTAAAGCAAAAACACAGATTGCAGATTAAAAGCCTTACATGACTCCACTGGTTGCCACGGAACTCATTAACCATCAATGCGTTTTGTCCATACATTATCGGCGAAATCCAGTAACCCCATATCCACCAGCTCTTTATGTCACCTGTGACATTAAACAAAGAAATCCGATTAGAAGAAAGTCTAGTTTTCATGAAAAGTTTGATGTCTGATTATGTGTCCAAGACTTATCATACCTCGTGCCAGGACAAAGCCACCCAATGCAAAAAGTACAAGCAAAGCAAATGAGCCAAAAGTGTTAGCCACAATCATGTTTCTACCAGTTGCTGCAATGAAGCGAAACAACCCCGACGACATCTGGTTAGCGAGAACAAGTACAAAGTACTGCCTAAACAACCTGCACCAGACAAATTGCTTGCAATTCAGTTCGGATCATAGCTAATAAACGACTGTGTATAAGTATACATACACCAAGAATTTAAGTTCCACAAAAAACTTTTATTGTCATTTCTTTTGTTTACCTTTCAACACTCGGATCAAATCCAATGACATAGTATGTAATAAACACCCATATGGCAACTTCTACAAATGTGATTGGAATCTTAAGTATCCATGTTGGTAGAGCATATGCCCATGGAGGAAAGAATTGCAGGTCTCTTTGCTTGTAAAAGACAGGAAGCTTATTAATGGTCATTGAAAGCTCTGACATTCCATTAAACATTATCATAATCAAGCCAAAGAAAATGGCCCCCATGTAGACTCCTCCCCCAGCAACTGAATTTCGGTTCATTTCAGTCCTTAGAAACAGTGTCATGGTAATTATTGCCATAAATGTGATCTATAAAAAATAAAATGAAAAAGTTAATTAGACTCATGGAAATGATAACAATTGTGGTAAAAGAATTAAGCTTTGTTAGAAGTAATTACTTGAATAAACTTGAAGATGTATACGAAAGAATTTCTCTTCATCAGCAGGTATTCCCTTGAGATGCAAGTTTTCAGCAACTCCCACTTTCCAACACCATATTTCTTGGTTGTCAAAGCAGCGGGATGGCTCTTTGTTTTGTCGAATGGAGTTCGAAGTTCGCCTGCAACTTGCATTCCAACATGGAATGATTGGAATGCCTCAGCGAATTCATCCGCCGTGACAAACCTGTAAGGTTGGTCTCTACGTGCCCAATACTGCATTTGATCTTTCCTTGATGTAACCTGCCATGAAAAAGTCAGTTACAATCAAATGTGATGGAATGGCAACTTTGTCCCAATGAAAAAAATGAAGAAAACCATCGCTGAGCCCTACTTCTTGCAAGAAGTCCGCAACACCTTTTCTGTCAGGACACCTGAACCCCATAGATTCGAAAAAGCTCAGCACATGTTCGCGAGGACCCTGATATACTATCCGGCCATCGGAAAGGAGAATAATGTCATCAAAAAGATCATAAGTCTCTGGAGCTGGTTGGAGAAGAGAGATTAATGCTGTCCCATTAAGGATATGAACAGTTTGCTTGAGGGAGTTCACAATTTGGAAAGTTGTAGAGCTGTCCAGACCAGTTGATATCTCATCCATAAACAAGGCCTTTGCTGGTCCAACCAGCATTTCACCTGTTGTGACACGCTTCTTTTGTCCACCAGAGATACCCCTCAACATTTCATCTCCTACCATAGTGTCTGCACATACTTCCAGTCCTAAAATCTACAAAATTTATGGCAAAGGAGTTCTATAAGTAACCATTTTTTTTATCTTAGTTTTTGGTTATATTTCATTATACTTCAGATTTCTTTAACATTACCTTCAGAATATAATCAGTGATTACATTTGCTTCCTGACCTTCTGCTGCTACTGCCTGAAATTTTTAAAAATGACAGTAAATCATGAATACATGATTGATTCTGTCTATAACTGTGTTTCCTGTCTGACCATAGTTTGAATTCCATTTCTGATTCTTAGTCAATCTTTTTTCCAGTTGATTCTGCCAGAGAGAATAAAAGATGTATAACTTAATCTTACCTTCATGAAGACATCAATATCAGGATCAGGTTTAATGTTTGCCTGTTTCTCTCTTCTTGACAATTCTGCTAACATATCTGAAACACCCAAAACAACAAATTTTCATGCTTTGGTGAATCAAAAAAAGGAAAGTTTTATATTCCACTCAAAGAACTCAAAAACAAATCAAACAAAACTAACCATAACGATCTCCAACCCCTTGGCATCTTGCAGAAAAGGCCAAAGTTTCCCTCACAGTCATCTCTCCTATATGAAGATCATGTTGACTAATATAAGCAGCAGTTCTCTGGGGCACAAACTCATTCATTTTATGCCCATTGTAGGTCACTGTCCCAGAACACTGCAACAGAATTTCACTTACAAATTAGAAATAAGATGCAAAAGGAACAAGGGGCATTGAACCAAAGCTGAATTCTGTAGAGCACCTTGAGTGCTGTATCAAGCTTCCCAGCTAAGGCCAACAAGAGAGTGGTTTTCCCAGAACTTGGAGGACCCAAAAGCAGTGTCATCCTGTCAGAAATACATCAGAAGAGAGAATTTTGATTGATTTTAAGAAACCCCAGATTTATATTTAACAGTCAAAGATCAAAACTTGTGGTTACCTGCCAGGCTTAATGATTCCATTGACATCTTTGAGGATTGTCATCTTTTTCTTTCTACTAGAAAGAATTCCCATCTCGATCATCAAGTTCTTTAATCACAATACGAAACAAATGATATGTCAGAAAAATGTTGAAACAAAGATTACAAGAGTTGAGAATATGTGAAGTGTTTTCCAGGTCGGTGGTACCTCAAATATATTAGTGGTGAAATTAATAACTGTAGGCAAAGCATTGGTTCCTACAAAAGCTTGAGCTTCAATGTTTAGATTTTGGAATCTGACTTCAATGGCGGGAAGATCGATCCCAACCCTGAAAATTTACAAAGCAAATGGTTAATGATACAAAAACACCGATTTTCCTTTTCTTTTTCTTTTTCCCGTCTGGTTTCCCAGTAGCTAACATTAAAAAACACAACAACTTGATACCTATCGACACGATTCTTGAGCTTCAACAAGAACTTCTCATTATCTTCCTCTGCAACTTTGACCAACCTCTCAAGCAAAGTCCTCCTCTGTTGCCACCCGATGTCGAAAACATCGATTTCATTGGCACCGCCTTGAGAGCCGGCCAATATACCTTTCCTTAGACGAGCGACGGTGGGTAGTTTCTCAAGTGCAGCCCATTTTAGAGCTTCTTCATCGTCTTCATCACGGGAAGACCTCGAGAAAACTTCGACGCCATTGTTTCTCCATATGGAAGAGCTCCCAGCACGCATACTTCCCCTTAAGCTAGCACTCGCTTTATAAATATCACCACCCTCCATTATCAAAACAAAAGAACACCCACCAAAACAATATCAAGACGTGATCGTTCCCGGTGCTCAAGTTAAAGAATCAAAAACAGAAAGAAAATGAATTTGTTTTGCTTTCCTATGAAGAGCTTTTGCCTTTGAAGTTTGAAACTGGGGATATAAATATATATATAGGCAAGGGCTCTCCATAGGAAAGCAAATTAAATTCAATATTGCATTACTGCTGGCGGCATCTTTATTTTGATTTCACATCTCAAACTTTTTCAACGTTGTATCTTATGGATTGAATTATTTGTAAAAATTAAAAAATGAAAAAATTCAACGCATGAGCTTAAAATCTAGCAACTTTTACTTGTCATGATTTTCATTTTTACAGAATTTACCAGTAGAAAGTTAAAATATACTTATAGTTTTATTTTCTGTCTGCGTGTTAGTAATTTGTTAAAGGTCTAACGGCAGTTAACCTTCAGTGACCACATGTTAATGAAATAAAAACGAAAGTGGTCAAATCTTAATTACATAAATATGAAAGTGACCAAATATTATATTTTTTAAGTTCAGTGAGAAAAAGTGTACAAAAACTCAGACAAAAGTGATCAATTTTATAATTTACCCAATTTTTTCTTATTTTCCAAGTAAATTAAAATTAATAACAAAATCGGTCCCTATTAATAACAAAATGTCTTATTTCTTAATAAAATAAGTTCCTAATTGCAACAAAAATAAAAGTCAAATACCTAATTATATTTAAAAAAAATTAAGTATTTAATTGCATCACTAAAAAATTAGGCACTATATTACACGTAAATATTAAAGTCAAATACCTAATTGTATAGAAGAAAAATAGATACCAAAATATATAAAAAATATTAAAATTAGATATAAAAAATTATATTTTCTCTTATAATATTTTTATAAAGGTAAGGTATTTATAAGAACAAATTAAATCATTTTGAAATGATTTTATTCTATATACTATTTTTTATTGAAAATCAAGACTGATAGAGAGAGATATTGCAAATTTTGTAAAAATAAAATTTACTAATATTAAGGGTAAGAGTCAACAATTTTTATAGCCTATGTTTAAAAGATTTCAGTTAATACATCTTTTCTCTATTAGGTCATGGGTTTAATAGTCATTATGAGTAATATTCTCCTTCCCATCCCGTATGAATTGTTCAATATATATATATATATATATTTATAAAGATATGATCATATTACACAATGTAAAACTCTTTCAGTTTTACACAAATTTAAGACTGTTGAATGAATGCAAATAGATGACTGAAGTTAACAATAGTAAATAAGAAGATATTCACTAGAAAAAAAATAAAAAAACACTCTCAGTTATCTTTTTTCACTTATCCAATGATCCTAATCTATGCAAAATTAAAAAAAATTATATTATGTGAGCGGATCCTAACTCCATACGTATACAATAATTAAGGGCTTTAATATAAACGAACTGAAATTAGCTATATCATCAAGGAGGTCATTCTAGAAACAATAAAAGATGTTGAAGATTGGGGTTTGACTTTTCTATTTTGTGCAAGGTTTGACTTCTCTATCTGCGTTTCTAGAAGTACCAAAACTCAAAAAACACGTGTGGGAGGTAAGAATACAAACAATGGAAACGAGAATCACTCGTGTACTATTTGTATAATATTTATTTATTTATTTAAATAAATAAATAATAATTAATTAACTAAATGAGTTTAAATATAAATATATTTTTTATTTATTAATTTATTTTCGTGTAAAATCAATAAAAGATATATACAGTAGAACCTCTATAAATTAATATTCGATAAATTAATAAACTCTGTAAAATAATAATTTTCTCGATCCCAACTTAAGTCCAAGTTCTAAATTAACGATTTCGATAAATTAATAAGATAAATAATTTTTCGAAAGACTCTTATCTAAATTTATGATCAATTTTAATATTACAAATTAATAATTCTATAAAAGTACAAATATCACTATAACAACTCAGTAAAATATGATTTGTTGTTGTTTGCTTCTTCTTAAAATTTAAATCTAGTTGTATTTCATCTTTAACTTTCCCTAATGCATTCAAAAGTTCTGGTATAGCGTTCCTCACACTAACAAAAAATTGTGAAGAGATGTCGACGTTGTGAGTGCTTCCTTCCGCGTAATTTGTTGCAAAGATATTGTATCATCATTAGTGGCCCTGGCATTATATATGTTCGTTGAATAAAAAAATATCTCTTTAAATTAATAAATTATTAATTTATCGATTAGTTAATACATCTTTAAATTAATAAAATTATGTGGTCCTAATATTATTAATTTATAGAAGTTTTATTGTATATATTTATTATACGATTAATAATATTTATATTTAATTATTAGGTATAAAAATGAGAAATATGTTTATTTATAATATTTATTTTTATTATCTACACATATATTTTTTATTATAGGTGAATATACTTAATTATATGCTTATAAGTATATTCACATACTTATTTGGCGGTTGTGAAAAATATTTATTTAATGTTCATCAATATAAAAATTAGGAATCAAAAGAGCCAAATAATTGAAGTATTGGATAAAAACAAATAAAGTGATTTATTTTACAAGTTTAACTTGAAGAAAACGTGATAATTGATCATAAATAGCTTCGTTGCGTGTGTATAGATAAATTAAAAAAAGTTAGGAATATGAATTTAGGTAGAAAGTGGGTCCAAAGTACCAGGGAATAAACGCATTGAAGGATGTCAGCATTTGTAAGTTTGGCGAATTCAATAATAATAATAATAACACCAATAGCGATTTTTAATCATCAACGAATTTATTGTTTTTCTTTGAGGTCATAGCGGTCACAAAATTTTATTATTAATATAAAGTAAGTATAAGGTAGTATACGTTTAAAGATAACTCTAAACCGTTTGATATTAAACTTTCATACCTATGACATTTATGGTGCTCAAACCCGGGACCTCAAGGGACAACAACAACAATTCTTTTACCATCGAGGTTGCTTGGTACGTGCCAATGACGAAACTTGATGATAGAGTTTGGGGGTCAACTTAAAACATTAAAAAAATTAGAGGTTTAAATTAAAATTTTTAATTTTTTTTTTGAAAGGTTTAGTTTACATTTTTTTCCAAAAAAAAAAATTAAGGTATAACTAAAAAAATTTAAATTGAGAGGCTTAATGAGAATTTTTAAAAATTAAGGTAGGGGATTTAATTAAGAACATTCAAAAATTTTAAAGTTTAATATAAATTTCTAAATATTTTGAGGGGGGTAAATTAATTTTTTTGAAAATTTTAAGGGTCTAAATTTTAAATTTTGGAGGGGCCATGACTCCAATAGTCCCTCTTGTGTTCCGCCACTGAGCCTTCGATCATTGTATATGCAAGGATATAAACGTTAATTGTCAAATGAATGAGAGTCTTTGAACAAATATTACTTTATATTCATCCTGAATTCATCATCATAATAATAATAATATCTAGGGTTAGCATTCAATCGAGTCGAGTCGAGTCTAGTTAAAATATTTTGCGTTATTCTAGTTGACGAGTCGTATTTTATAACTTGAACTTAACTTGAAATATTTTCGAGTCGAGTTTAAGAAATTTGAGTCGAGTTGTTCGAGTTTCTATATTAATTTTATTATAATTATTTATAGTATTATGATAAGGATTGATTATAATTTTTGACTTTCTCTAACTATGTAAGATATATATTTCATATTCTTTTCATATTATAATGTTATTTAATATATCAAATACAATCTAAAATTATAAAATATATTCATATTATTATATTTTAAAGAAAGAATTTTAAGGGAGAAAATATTAATGAGAGTATAAAGGAGTCAATGAATTGATAGAAAGAAAGAGTTTGCAAACAATTGCAATCAAAAGATGAAATTGAGTAAAATGCAAAGTTAAAGGACTAAATAAAAGAGAGAGTCCATTTTTAGTAAAAAAAAAAGAATTAAAGTTACATAGGTATTCTATAGTGGTATATGAGCATGTGGTTCAAATTTGGTGAAAACGAACTTAAAATATATGATGAATTGAAGAAATAAGGAAATTATGAAAAATTAAGGGACTAAATTGAAAAATATAAAACTTCTTATCAAAAAGAGAAATTAAAAGTACATATGTATTCTACAATGGTATATGAGCATATGTTTCAATTTTGGTAAAAATTGACTTAAAATGAAGGAGAAATTGAATGAATAATAAAATTAGGGACTAAATCGTAAAATAGTCAAAATATATAGTCAAATTTTTGGTTTTTTGAGTAACTCAAAATTTCAAAAATTCAACTCAACTTGAACTCGAAAACGAACTAATAATTTGAGTTGACTCGAATAACTCAAAATTGTAAAAAATCAATTTTTCGAGTCGAGTCGAGTTTTGCTCACTCTTACTATTATGAAGTCCATCCTTCCAAAAATTGGATCAACTTTCCATTTAGTCAAGCAGTTTTTGTGGTACTATAAATTTAGTCATATAAAATATTTTTGTATACTTGAATCATCAATTTTTACAGCACTGTTAATTTAGTTACCATCATTAGAAAGGGGAAAAAAGTCACTTCAATTATAAGTTTAGCCTATCATTTTTACCACTAAAATGGTAATGTGTTCCCACCTTATTGATCATAAAATAAGATAAAAAGTGATGGCCTAACCTAGGAATTAAACCTACAACCCTTCACTGTTCCAACAGACAACTTGCACCAAGTGAAATACTTATTACATGGTTTAAAAATAATGTTTTAAGCATAAGTTGAGATTAAGATTAACTATTTTTAATTTATAAGGATATATTCATTAAATATAGAGCTAATTCCACCATATATCCCTAAACTACGATTCTCATTTTAAATTGAACCTAATCTTTCAAACTTTCTAATATCATCCTCAAACTATGCTCTCGTTATTAAATTAGTCCTTAAACTTTTGAACATACCAAATTCATCCCCAAACTATAACCCTCATTCTATATTGATCCCCAAACTTTTAAATATTCTAATTTCATGTTTGAAGTTTTGAATGATCTAGGGGGATATTACTGGAATGTTTAAAAGCTTGGGGACCAATTTAGACTAGGAGTCATAGTTTAAGGATGATATTAAAATGTTTAAAAGTTTAGGGACTAATTTAAAATAAGAATCATAGTTTGAGGATGTATGTTGCAATTAACTCTTAAATATACATATAGAATAATTTATAATATTAATTAAAAATATAAAAAATATTTATAATTTTTGTTATAAAAATAAAAGAATAATACTAAACACATGAAAAACAATTAAAATATATTTTTTATAATGGTATATTAATTATAACGTAAATTATAACATTATTTTTTTCTCGAAGGGCGTGTTTTCTATATACAAGAAAAACCATACAAAACAAAACAAAACATTGAATCAAACCTCGTTAAAAAAAATCTCCTTACACCTAATTGGAGGAAAAAGAACGCACCGAAATGAGGGTAATACACTACCGAAGGTAAACGAACGTTACAGCCCCAGGCTAAACAACATGAACCCCAAAACCACAAAAACAACCACAAGATACACTAACGTTAAAACCCCATAAAACCAACTAACAGCACAATTAAAACAACGATAACCACACATGAGCAATCCACGCAATAAGCCACACGAGTCGCCTAGGACAAACCACCTAAACAGTAGGAATAAGCAATAAAATCGAGAAAATCGAAAAATCGACACGAATCGAGTAAAACGATTCAATTCGGTTCGGTTTGGCATTATATGATTCGGTTTTTGAGTTGGTTTAAAGTCTTAATTTTTTTGATTCGGTTCGGTTCTAATTTTTCATATAGAACTCATTTGTTCCATATTGAACCGAATATGCAATTTTTTTTAAAAAAAATTATAGTTTCAAGTATTTTTTTATTGAAAAATCGATAAACCGAATCGAACCAAAAAATCCGAACAGTTTAAAAAATCGAATCGAACCGAAAAAACTGGTTTCGGTTTTTTCGATTTTTTAACCATGTGATTTCGATTTAAATTTTGAAAAACTACTTATTTCGGTTCGATTCAATTTTTGATAAAAAATCAAACCAAACCAAACCGAATACACCCCTACTAAACAGCAACAGCAGACCAGAAACACAACTCAACGCTAACCACCTGCAACACCAAAACAGCAAAACGACCAAGAGAAAGGGCGGGCAGCAGCCTACCGCCCAACCGGTTACACCACCCTACAGCAGAGCCACACGCTAAAGTTCCCCACTGCAAGACGAGATAACCACCACAAACAACTGGGAACAAAAACGACAGAATCACCTGGCATAACTGGACAAAGGTTACATCCACACACTATCACTACACACATACCCAACAATAAAACACAAGATTTGTCCCTAATAGAACGCAACTCCAGCAACCACCTTCAAGAACACACTTAAGCTAAAGCAAACCACTACTAAAAACAACACTGGGGTCCATCACCAAATCTAGCACTGAAGGACTGGAATTCGGCCAAAGATTTTTCCACCGCAATCCCACTCTTAAAGCCGCGGCCTCAAACAATTGTCTATCAGAAAACGATTTATTATTAAACACAATCTCATTTCTGCAAATCCAGATTGACCACACAGTACCGAAGAAAATTAAATTCAAAACTGACCTTTTAGTCTTTTGAATCGGCCGCCCTGCCCAGCAAATAAGAAAATCTCGAACGCTTCCTGGACATGTAAAGAAAATCTGCCACGACAACGCCCACCTTTGCCAAATTTGCCACACAACAGCACATTGAGATAAAAGGTGATTAGTTGTCTCCTGCTCGCTTGCAGAACACACAAACTTGAGAATCTGCTTGAACTACTCCTCTTTTATGCAGATTATCGAGCGTCGGAATTCAATTATAAACAGCCCTCCACACAAAAGCTTCAACTTTTGGCGGAGCAATTTTAGCCCATACCAGTCTCCACACTAAATCTTTTTCGCACCCCTCACTTACTAAATTTAAGCAAAAAGATCTCTGGTGATACATCCCATCCGGAGAGCCATCCCACCTTAGACAATCCGACAAAGACCTAGCGCTCACTGCTCTGTTATTAGTGCGAATGAAAACATCCCATATTGGCAATTCCCAGTCAAATGGCGCTCTTCTCAAAGCAATGTTCCAGTCCCAAACACCATTACGAACAGTGTCGAAATCGGCCACTTTACCTTCTTTTTAAACTGCCACGCTAAATATTCTAGGGGATGCACATTTGAGCACGGAGACCTCAATCCAATGATCTTCCCAGAAGTTAACCTTCATACCGTCTCCAACGACAAACCTACACCTTTTCTTAAACGAGTCCTCGTCTGAGAAAACTGGATTGACGATATTCCTCCAAAACCACGATACTCTATGCGAACCCAGTGGACTCGGAATCAAAGTATTAGTATCATAACCACTCATAGTTAATTATTTCCGATCACCTCTCAATGCAGCCATCATCCATATTCACACCAAAAATTCGCGTTTTGCGCGTATTCAAACTTAGCCCCGAAGCTACTTCGAACACTCTTAGCACCCTTTTCACATTTCTAACCGATTTTAGCTCATCACCCGCAAGGACTATCAAATCATCTGCGAACTGCAAATGAGTTACGTGCAAACCCACTGAAACACCTTTGACCAACCCTACATCCGCCGCTTTCGACAAGCATCTACTCAAGGCTTCCCCAATGAGATCAAAGAGGAGGGGAGATAAAGGGCAGCCTTGGCGCAAGTCTCTTCTTATCCTGAACTTCCTCGAAGGAGATCCATTCACGAGAACAGATATGGAAGCTTTTGACGAGCACAATCTAATCCAGTTCCTCCATTTGCTTCCGAAGCCCATCTGCAACATCACAAATTCTAAAAAGTTCCAATCGACCGAATCATACGCCTTTTTAAAGACATCTTTGAAGACCACCGCTTTAATCTCCCTTCTCTTTATGTCATCAATGATCTCGTTTAAAATTAAAGAGCAATTGGTAATCTGTCTGCCCGCGATAAATGCGAATTGTGTTTCACCCACCACTTCGTTAATGCAACTCTTCGAAAAAACACGAGCTAGCACCTTATACGTACTCCCAACAAGGGAAATTGGCTTGAAATCATCAATGTACTCCGGAACACTTTACTTCGAAATTAATGTTAGGAACGAATGGTTTAGGCTTTTATCACTAAACTGCCCGTTGAAAAAGTCACCAAAGAAATCCATAATGTCACATTTCAAACAGTCCTAGAACTTCTTATAAAAATCAAAATTAAATCCGTCCAGGCCGGGCGCCCTTGACCCATCTGCCGAAGAGATTGCACTCCATACTTCCTCCTCTGAAAATGGTTTCTCCAGAGCGCGACAAGAATGCGCACTTAACTTATTAAATTGAACGTCCAGCTGCTTAACCGGAATGGTTTTAGATTCATTAAAGCACTTACGGAAATGGTCCTCAAATGCCTTACGGATTTATGCAGGCTCTGTAATCACAGAATTTCGCACCCTGATAGACGAGATAGAATTAACCCGCCTTCTGATTGATGCTATAACATGAAAGAAACGCGTATTTCTATCACCTTCGTGGAACCACTTGAGTCTCGACTTTTGGAGCCACTCCCGTTCATCTATTCTTAACTTATCCCATAAACTGCTCCTTAATGCCTGAATTTCCGAGTGCACATCCCTATTGCCACCCCCGGATAGGAGAGTAGCCTCAAGAGAGTCAATTCTTTTCTCGATAGCTTTTACTGACTCTAAATCATTTTCTCAAGCATCATTAACCCACACCTTAGTTTCTGCTTTAATACTCTTTAGCAGTGCCCCAGTATTCTGGTTCGAATTCCTTGTACAAGTAGTCTTAATCATATCCACAAAACCTTCATCTTCAAACCAATGCGAAAATATCTTGAAAGGTCTTGGGCCACTCGACAACAATTCCTCCCTCAGCAACACAGGATTATGATCAGATACGTCTCTCGGCAAGGAAGACTGATTTACATTTGGACATCTCTGAAATATTTCGGGCGAAAGAATAATGCGATCCAATCTACTAGCAACTACTGAAGCGCCTCCTTTGATAGCTAACGGCACATCAACTAGGTTCCCCGACTGAATAAAATCAACCAAGCAGTTAGCCGAAGACGGAATGATTGGAATCTCCGTGTTGAAATCTCCCCAGATTATGATTGGAATTCCCCTGAGTCATTCGGAGCATACACATTTATCATCCCAACTTGCATATTAAACTGGAGAAGACGACCCACCAACATCACGAACCGATTACTCACAATATTTCTTTCTACTGTGAAGACACTAGTGTCCCAAAGGGAAATTAATCCCTCCGATGCTCCATCCGAAGCTGTACGGACAAATTCACTCAAATAGCAATTTTGCAGCCGATTCAACACACTTGATTTAACAACGGCCATCTTTGACTCTTGTAAGAAGACGACTCTGGCTTTACTCACATCAATGGTTTTTCTCACCGCTTGAACTTTTTCCGGCCGACGCAAACCCCTTACATTCCAAGTTAAAATTGCAAAATTCATGGAAAAATAGGCACTGGACACACATACCTCGACGGTAATGCTTGACCCAACTCAACGGTCTTCACCCTCTTCGATTTCCTGAATCCTATTAACAACAACATCATGCTGCCTTCCACCCGTGTTGTTACTCGGTTTCCTCTTCTGGTTGCTCCTTTTTTTGGATACATTTTTCCTTCGACTTCCCAAACATGCGTTGCTTTGAGTTTTGGTGCTACCCCTTCAACTCCTGTGCATCAAACAGGCCTCCAACCAACACAGGAACATTGAAAAGATTGGAACCTACTGGGATGGATGAAGGTCTGCGGCCCACTCCCGATTTTGACTTGTGTTGAGCTTGAACTGGGCTACTTATCACACTCTCATAAAAAATATTAAAATCCCCCACAGACTGTAATAGGAACGTCCAATAAACCCTTTGCATTAAAACTACACTTGTCCACTCGAGGAGAGACTTCCACTGCCACTGATTCTATTTCGGCTGGGCTACTCATGATGTTCAAACTGCAGGTAACAGGTGATGCAGGCTGCTGAAAATCCTCATCGAAGCTAGCTCCCACGATATTTACTTCATAACAAATTGGGGAGCTGGGAACCGAAACGCCAGCCCCAACGTCAAGCCAACCGCCCGGGCCTCTACCGTCGATGAAAATCCGTTCTTCTTCAAAATTTTCTACCCGAAGTTTAATGGTTGAGATACTCCCGTTCAAAGAAACGAGAACCCTGTCTGGTATTAAAGATACCCTTTGAGTCTGAATAAGAACCTTAGCCTCATCAAATCGATTACGCTTAATGGTATCTTCATCCACCATTATAGTCGAACCCCAATAATTAGCTAACTAAAAAAGAACTTCTCACTCCAAGCTTGAAGGGGAACGACCTGCGTAACAATCCAAACTTTGATTCTGTTAGATTTGTCTGGAAATTAAGTGGACAAGTTGAAAATTTCATCTTAGTTGGTGGCCAACTTATTGGAAATTTCATCTTGATTGGTGGCCAAACTTTGAACATGTGAATTTCATATTTGGTGGCTAACTTGTACACATTGGAAAATTCTTTGGTAGGTGGCCAAACTTTGAACATATTGTTCTTGAAACTTAACTATAAATAGGCCTAAGTATTTCCATTAAAAATCATCCCAAAAACAAGTTCTCTCTTCCTCTTGTATTCTTCATTCTCCCACTTTGGAATTCTAAAGAATTCCATTTGTTGTAATATTGGCGATATAGTGAAGTTATCATCCGGTGTGGTGCCCGAGGAGTAGACGATATTCTCGTCGAACCTCATAAATTTGGTGTGTTCTCTCCTTTATTGTTTTTTATTCGGTTCTTTTCCATTGTGTTTCAATATTCAATAGTTTGACATGTTTATTCGTTGTGCAACATTTGGTGGTTTTAATCTTGACATTTTAGATTAATTTTAAAACTACGTTCGTGTGGGAAATAACCCTTTTTCCCCAACAATTGGCATCAGAACTTCGGTTGAGGTTATCCTGGTGGTTCCGTTGCTGAAAAGATACAGTTCGTGATATTGAATATTGTTCGTTAGAATTAAAATGCCAAAATACGGATCAGTTGAGACATCAAGCTCTTCATCTGGACCGGTGAGGAGGGTGATGTCAAATGCAAATTTCTCGGTGGAGTTGTTCGATGGATCCGGTCATTTTGGCATGTGGCAAGGCGAGGTGTTAGACGCTTTATTCCAACAAGGTCTAGACATCGCCATCGAGGAAGAAAAGCCCGAATATATGGAGGAGAAAGAATGGGAAACAATCAATCGTTTGGCGTGCAGCACGATTCGATCTTGTCTTTCCAGGGAGTAGAAGTATGGCTACAAGAACGAGACTTCTGCAAGTAAGATGTGGAAAGCTTTGGAGGAAAAATTCCTGAAGAAAAGCTCTCAGAATCGTCTCCACATGAAGAAAAGATTGTTCAGATTTTATTATCAACCAGGCACCAGTATGAATGAACACATCACTACGTTCAATGAGCTAGTGGAAGACTTATTGGGCATGGATGAAACCTTCAAAGATGAAGATTTGGCTTTGATGTTGTTGTCATCTCTTCCAGATGAATTTGAGCACCTTGAGACAACGTTACTTCATGGTAAGGATAATGTTACCCTTAAAGATGTAACTGCTGCTTTGTATAGTTATGAACTCAGGAAGAAAACCAAGAAGGAGAGCAAGTACGAAGCAGCAGAGGCCATGGTGGCAAGAGGTCGCTCGAAAAGTCAAAAGCCAAAGTGGAGAGGGAGATCAAAGTCGAATTCCAGACCGGGAAAAGATGAATGTGCCTTTTGTCATGAGAAAGGCCATTGGAAGAAAGATTGTCCGAAGCTGAAGAAGAAAGGAAAAGCTACTCCAGATGCATGTGTTGTAGAGCATGATGCACATGACTCTGACATATCATTGGTTGCTTCATCAACAACATTCCATTCCGATGAGTGGATATTAGATTCGGGTTGCACCTATCATATGTCCCCTAATCGGGAGTGGTTCTCCGATTTAGTGGAACTAAATGCAGGAGTTGTTTTTATGGGCAATGACAATGCCTATAAAACTGTTGGGATAGGTTCAATTCGATTGAAGAATCAAGATGGATCAACCAGAGTTCTGAATGATGTCCGATACGTGCCCAGTTTGAAGAAAAATCTCATCTCGTTGGGAGCCTTAGAATCCAAAGGCTCAGTAGTCACTATGAGAGATAGAGTTTTAAAAGTCACATATGGCGCACTTGTGATGATGAAGGGCATCAGGAAAAATAATTTGTATTACTACCAAGGTAGTACAATTATTGGAGCAGTTGCAGCAGCTTCCGGATGTGATGATTTGGACGCAATCCAGTTGTGGCATATGCAGTTGGGACATGCTGGAGAGAAATCCTTGTAAATTATGGCAAAGAAAGGATTGTTGAAAGGTGCAAAGGCTTGCAAATTGAACTTTTGCGAGCATTGTGTTCTGGGAAAGCAGAAGAGAGTGAAGTTTAGCACCACTATACATAATACAAAAGGTATTGTAGATTATATTCACTCAGATGTATGGGGTCCTTCAAAGACATCGTCTTTGGGAGGAAACCATTATTTTGTAACTTTTGTAGATGACTTTTCCAGAAGAGTTTGGGTGTATCCGATGAAGTCTAAAGATGAAGTGCTTCAAATTTTCCTGAAATGGAAAAATATGATCGAGAACCAGACTGGTAGAAAGATCAAACGTCTTAGGACGGACAATGGAGGGGAATATAAAAGTGACCCATTCTTTGACGTTTGCCATGAGTATGGTATTGTTCGACACTTCACTGTTAGACATACACCACAACAGAATGGGGGTGACAGAGCGTATGAATCGAACACTATTAGAGAAAGTTTGATGTATGTTGTCTAATGCTGGGTTAGGCAAGGCATTTTGGGCTGAGGTTGTGACATATGCTGGCCATCTCATTAATCGTCTGTCGTTATCAGCGATAGGAGGAAAAACACCATTGGAGGTATGGTCTGAAAAACCTGCTACTGATTATGATTCCTTACATGTATTTGGATCCACTGCTTATTATCATGTGAAGGAATCCAAGCTTGATCCGAGAGCAAAGAAGGCTTTCTTTATGGGAATCACCCATGGAGTGAAGGGATTCCGCCTTTGGTGTTTAGACACCAAGAAGATAATTTGTAGCAGAGATGTTACCTTTGATGAATATGCCCTAGTAAAGAAGGTAACAAGTGAAGCTGTCCAGACAAGTAGTACTCCGCAGCAGGTGGAGCATACTCCAAAACAGGTGGAGTTTCAGCAGATGATGATCCCAGAAGTTGATGCAACTGATTCTTCAACTCCAATAGAAGAATCAGAATATGAAGAGGTTCAAACCCATGAACCATTTGAGACACCATAAACACTTGCTGTTACAAGGCCAAGGAGAGAAATTCGTAGACATGCTCGATTTGTTGATATGGTGGCCTATGCTCTTCCAGTTATTGATGATGATATCCCTATCACTTATCAAGAAGCAATACAAAGCTTGGAAAGTGATAAGTGGAAAAGTGCCATGGATGAAGAAATACAATCTCTCCAAAAGAACGACACTTGGAAACTGGCACAATTACCGAAAGGTAAAAGAGCCATTGGATGCAAGTGGGTATTTGTAAAGAAAGATGGATCTCATAACAAGAAAGATGTTCGCTACAAGGCACGGTTGGTAGCTAAAGGCTACGCTCAAAAGGAGGGAATCGACTACAATGAAGTATTTTCCCCTGTTGTGAAGCATTCCTCCATTAGAATATTGTTGGCCTTGGTAGCATAGTTAATTTGGAGCTAGCTCAACTTGATGTAAAGACGGCTTTCTTGCACGGTGATTTAAAAGAGGAGATCTATATGAATCAACCAGAAGGATACAAAGATGGTGGTCGTGAGAAATGGGTTTGTAAGCTGAACAAATCGCTATATGGATTGAAGCAATCTCCGAGGCAGTGGTACAAGCGATTTGATAGCTTTATGAGGAGGCAAAAGTATACTAGAAGCAAATATGATCATTGTGTGTATTTGCAAAAGCTCAAATATGGATATTTCATTTATCTTCTCTTGTACGTTGACGATATGTTGATCGCTTTGAAGAGTCAAAAGGAGATAGACAAATTAAAGGCTCAGTTGAATCAAGAGTTTAAGATGAAAGATCTAGGTGAGGCCAAGAAGATTATTGGTATGGAGATAAGCAGAGATAGACAGAGAGGGAAGCTTTGTTTAACATAGAAGCAATATCTAAGAAAGGTATTACAATGTTTTGGCATGAATAAAAATACCAAACATGTAAGTATCCCATTGGCTTCTCATTTGAAACTTAGTTCTCAATTATCTCCTAAAACTAACGAAGAACGAGTGTATATGGCAAAAGTTCCATATGCTAATGCAGTTGGGAGCTTGATGTATGCAATGGTGTGTACGTGTCCTGACATTTCAAAAGCAGTTGGAGTTGTGAGCATGTACATGCATGATCCTGGAGAAAGACATTGGCAAGCTGTGAAATGGATTCTACGGTATCTCCAACAAACCGTGGATGTTGGTTTAGTTTTTGAACAGGATGAAGCACTTGGTCAGTGTATGGTTGGATATGTTGATTCCGATTATGCTGGTGATTTGGATAAGCGTCGATCAACTACTGGGTATTTGTTTACTCTTGCTAAAGCCCCAGTAAGTTGGAAGTCTACATTGCAATCTACGGTGGCCTTGTCTACTACAGAGGCAGAATACATGGCAGTTTCAGAGGTTGTAAAGGAAACAATTTGGCTTAACGGGTTGATGGAAGACTTGGGAGTTGTTCAAAGTCACATTAGTCTCTATTGTGACAGTCAGAGCGCTATTCACTTAGCGAAAAATCAAGTCTACCATTCAAGGACTAAGCATATCGACGTGAGGTATCATTTTGTGTGGGAGATCTTTGAAGAAGGAAAGATTCTACTTTAGAAAATTGCGACATCAGAAAATCCTGCAGATATGATGACCAAGGTGGTAACAGTAATCAAGTTCAATCATTGTTTGAACTTGATTAACATCCTGAAAGTATGAACACCTTCGGGTGTGTGGCGCTTGTGAGCGCAATTAGAGGCACTACAAATTTGGGGAGTTGAAGAAGTTGAGTAGGCTTGGTAATTTCAAGCCAATGTGGAGATTTTTTAGATTTGTCTAGAAATTAAGTTGACAAGTTGGAAATTTCATCTTGGTTGGTAGCCAACTTATTGGAAATTTCATCTTGGTTGGTGGCCAAACTTTGAACATGCGAATTTCATATTTGGTGGCTAACTTGTACACATTGGAAAATTCTTTGGTAGGTGGCCAAACTTTGAACATATTGTTCTTGAAACTCAACTATAAATAGGCCTAAGTATTTCCATTAGAAATCATCCCAAAAACAAGTTCTCTCTTCCTCTTATATTCTTCATTCTCCCACTTTGGGAATTCCAAAGAATTCCATTTGTTGTAATATTGGCGATATAGTGAAGTTATCATCCGGTGTGGTGTCCGAGGAGTAGACGATATTCTCGTCGAACCTCGTAAATTTGGTGTGTTCTCTCATTTATTGTTTTTTATTCGGTTCTTTTCCATTGTGTTTTAATATTCAATATTTTGACAGGTTTATCCGCTGTGCAACCTTTGGTGGTTTTAATCTTGACATTTTAGGTCAATTTTAAAACTACGTTTGTATGGGAAATAACTCGTTTTTCCCAACAGATTCTTCTTTTGTCTTCATATTCTTCCAGGAGTTCCAGTTCGTCAAACTATGACTTGATTAACGCTTCTCTACTATTCCAAGCTTTATGTAATTCTTCTGGGTTTACAAATTCTACTACAACCAAAAGATCATGCCACTTTCAAATTTTGAAGTCGAACCCCTCTGATATTAATGCATCTTGGATGAACTCTAAGTTGTACATACATTTGATCCCAACCACAGCTCAACTCTTCCTCCATTCCACGTTTGTTTTCGGGATTTGAATGTGTTTACCTTTCTGCCCATCCTCTTATTCTTAGACGCTTGAATCATCTTCCACTACGCTTACCTTCACCACGCTCCGCACACTAAATTGGCCCATCTCTGCTACCTCTACTCCATAGTTTAAAGCAATATTTTTCTCCACTTCGACTAAAGCCTCCTTGAATGACCTAGCATCATTTAGGGACTAGACCTTTCTCCACTTCCTTCTCACTGTACCATTTTGCCATCTCCTCCAACGACCGCTGCCCTAGCCTCTTCCTTAGTCTTGTATCTCACAAATGCACAAATCTTTACCCTATGCCTCCTCTTCAAATTGTCATATGCAATAAACACATCCAAAACTTCTCCATAGACGTTGAAAAGATTCTTCGCGTTGAATGATGTACCATTTTGCTTACATTGTTTACGAAAACAACAAACCCAATGCGCCGATGATCGCCCTTACCAACCTTGCTGCCATTTGTCCGGTGCCCCTCACCTCCAAATGGCCCAAAATGCCACCTGACGCTTTGCCTCCCGCCCCCGAACCTCATCTCCTTACGATTTTTTGATTTGTTAGATGAAACAAATAGTTGTTAGATTGTTAAGAATTAGTTAGCTGAAGTGGTTATCTTGTTGTTGGGCAGTTAACAGCCTTTGTATTCATGTGATTTGCTGTATATAAATCTCTGTATACATTACTGAATATGATAGTTCTTCATTCCTCAAGTTTCTATTCCTTTGTTCTAATATTCCATCGATTTGGTACGAGGACTACACTTAATTAAAACGTGAAATTCCTTGGTTAATTCTCTACTTAAAACCTAGATTGGTTGAAACTAATACATTTTAGACACGTTTGTCAGCCAAGATTATCACTAATAGTTTCTATCAAACCATCAAAGAAAACGAAATCTCATAATTCATGTAACACCCCCAACCCGTACCCGACCCGTATACGAGTCTGAGGTGTCACATTGACTTTTTAAACTTTGACTTTTGAGAAAAATTCAAAGAAAATTTAAAACTTTCATTAAAATAAAAGCGGTTTATTTACATAAAGCGACCAAAATAACCAAAATCAATCAGAGCATTTTCAACTCAATCAATTAGTACATGCCAACTATATTCAAAATAACCAAACACATTTAAATTATCTACTTTCTGATCTAAAATTTTGTAAGGGAGATGCTGACATGTCTTGTTCTTATTCTCTTCTCTTCTCGATTCTGTACCTACGTGTGAAACAATCACACGCTAAGTCTATGACTTAGTGAGGCAAATAAACATGTAATGTAACTATAACTTGTAATAATGCTGTAACAATCACTGCTATCATATCCTATCACTCATATCCTTATTCATGTAACAAATACCTAGAACACCTATACAATATATCATTAAATGTAAGAACATACACACATATACTCATCACTCATCATTTCCATCATTAGCCTTATTTTACCTTCAATATTATTATCATTTATATCCCTTAACCACATCCTCTTATACCTATCATTTTAATGAACATATGACTCATTCATTCATACAAAGGATCAAGTATGTGTCTCAAAAGACATCACACATGTTCCAAGGAATACATATATGTCCCGAAGGACCGCGTAGACCCTCGACTCTTGGCATGCCAACTATACCCCTAGCTTTCATGACACATAACATGGGCATTATTATCTATGTCATTTCATATTCACACATTCATAATACTTATCTCTTATCGCATGTATGTTCTCTTATAATCATGTAATCACATAGCTCATGTCATTTCTTGTGAAATCATACATATCATGTAAGACATATCAGACATGTACACACAAATCACTTCATATAATTCACATGATTTATTATCTCGTAGATCATATCACATTTTCATACAATTTCACAAATCATTGTCATATATGGATATCACATTTGTACTTACTCACATAGATAATGTTATATAGCACTAAAATCCCACAGTTCCTATTTCGTAGCTTATATATATTGTTCTTATATCTTTTTATAGACATATAAACACCTAGATCATAATTCCCTAATTTATTGTAAATAATCATATCATCATTTATATTCTTAACCCCTAGCTCATATTTTGTTCTCTTATGCTTACATAGATCCTATAACATATATTGTAGCATACTAACATATATCACTTATATAAATTTATTTATATACAAATTTCTTATATTCTCTTAATTCAAGTTTACGTTACTCTTATAACCTTTTCCTATGACTTCATAGATCTTTACCATGTAATTTCTATATCATAGCTCATATAAGCACATCAATCTTTCTCATACAACTTGTCTCTCATATGATTATCATTATTTATGTACAGATCTCCTAATTGATATTCTATTTTCTTATTGTCCTATAAATCAATGCTAGTTAGTTTATCTCCCTTTCATTTAATACTATAAGTAAATTATAATAGTTTCCATAAACTTGACTCATGTAATTTATGTTTTGCTATTATATCTTCATCTAAACATATATTTACATGTTCATGATCACTTAACTTATTTTCTTTCTATGGTTATCACATACAACATTTACTATTATACATGATTCGTGCCCTTATAACTTATTTTACATATTCACACAACTCATAAAGTTCACATATAGTTACATACTTTGTTCTCATATAACCCATATCATATAAATTCACACCTCATAACATATAATATGAACAAACCATATACACATAATACAATCCTTAATCATGCTTCTATTCATGCAAACATAAAAAATTGGAAACAGACTTATCACAAGTCTAATTTCCATATAATAATAAGCACAACCTAATAATATGCACTTACCTTGGCCTCACTAAGTTTCAATTCCCTTTTTATGATTTCCTCTCTTTTGATCGAATCTTAACTTGATACTCATTCCGGAACTTGTTCATGTTCAATATCTACATAATCATACATTGATACATATCAGTATTTAATTGATATACTCTAATCTATCATTTCTTAGACCAAAAGAAATGTTTATTTCAATTCCCCTTGAAGTGCATCGATGCATTCTACAGTGCATCGATGCATTCTTTAACATGTGCATCGATGCACTACCCATGCATCGATACACCAATCACCTTCGATGTTTTCATTTTTAAGGGGTGCATCGATGCACTTCCTGTGCATCGATACACTCTGAACAATTCTGGAAATTTACTCTTAATGGATCGGTGCACATTGAATGTGCATCGATGCACATAGTCCAGAATTCATTTTAAGCCCGAAAATCTACTTAATTCAACTCAAATGCTTCATCTTTCATCCCCTTTCATGTTCTCAACTCATATACACATGTTTAAACTCATTTATGTTCATTTACCTCTTCTTGAACCTTAATATTCTCTCATCTTTATTAAGTTCCAGAATCATACCAGATTTTCAACATGTTTTAAAACTCATTTTATCACTTCATATCTCTTAATTTAACCCTTGACAAGTCAAATTCAACTTCAAAATCTATTAACTCCTTCTATTTCACTAATTCACTTAAAAACTCTTCATATTTAATCCTTCATAACTCATCCATTTTGAAGTTTCAACATACTTTAATCTCTAAATAATCTTTCATAGCACCCCAAGAATCAAAACTAAGCTTAAAACTCAAGAATTAACCAACTGAAATTAAACTTACCTTTGCCATGGAGCTTACGGGAAGAGAGGAGGAAGGAGATAACCCAAGCTCCAGACTTTTCTTCCCACCCTTTCAACCTTAAAAGAAAGATAAAAATCTTTCTGGTCAAATGACCATTTTACCTTTTATTTCCTTTAATAATTACTAAATAACCTTCATCATATATTTCCAATAATCATTGAACTATTTCATTCTTCTACTTTAGTTACCAAATTCTAAAACTTTACAATTTAGTCACTAACCCGGTATTGCGAATGTTACAAATCTCCCCTCCTTTTTAAGAAAATTCGTCCTCAAATTTTCACTGAACATCTTGATAAAAATATATCTTCTAATGTTCTCATGTTGCTTCATTTACTTAATATTTATTGTCATCATCAGAAAACTTACTTTTCAATCCTTTAGCTTTTCAATTACCTTTTTTCCTTTATACACTCATTTAGCTTTTCAATTACCTTTTTTCCTTTATACACTCATATCATGTCACTTATCATTTAAACAACAACCAGTAACTTCAATCCATTTACATCAATCAACATCATAAATTCATCTCTAACTACCTTATAATAATAACCAAATTCGTTTTCCATCATCATTTAACCAAGAACATTACCTTAAATGTTCTTTAAATATGATTCAGCATACATTTTAAAGAATCTTTTTACATAACCTTGCACATTTTTCTTACTTTTATATCAAAATTATCATATACACTTCCATATAACCTTTATCGTGTCTGATCCTTTAACTCAATTCCTTTAATTTCTTTATTCCATTCTTCCTTTATTCATTCCTTATACACAAATCATATCTTTCCTTTCATATTCACATACTCTTGTCTTATCATCTATACTCATCTCTATGTACCAATCTTCATTGCATCCTCATAGCTTTGATAACCCATTTTTCTTATACAGAACTTCATTCTTTATCATTTCTTATACAAAACTTCATTCTTTATCATTTCTTATACAGATCTTCATTCTTTATCATTTCTTATACTTGTATTTTCCTTTCTTAAAGTTCCATGCAAATACTTATCTCCTTTTTTACATCATAGCTATCTGATTAGAATACACAACTATATTCAGATTCATATCATAATCAATTAACTCAGCTTTATCTTTTCCTCCAATCTTATAACTCTATTACCTTTACTCTGATGGCTCATCAATAATCTCTATTCAATCTAGGGCACAAGCCCTAGTCAACCAATCATATACATCCTTTTCAAATGAAATTATCTCAAAATTAGTTTACTTAACTTATCAATTTCACCTCTATTCTCATACATCCTGAAATTTTCGTTATTCAAACTCAACATCATAACTTCCTTTGTCTTATAAACTGATCATCGATATATACCTTCTCAAACTCTTCTTATCAATCCTCAACTTTACTCAAATATAAAAATCCTTATTTCCTTTACTATATCACCTTACTATGGTCCAAATATACAATTGTATCCAAATCCATTTTATATTTGGTTGTCTTATCCTGACAATATCTCAAAATATTAAATTCTATACCTTTTTCATCACATAATCTGGTTAGCTAACGCTAACTCTGTCCATCCAAAATGCAAACCCTTATTTTATCCACATTCTTGCTTATACACGGTACTATTCCTTTATTTCAAACTCATCAACTCTGGCTGTAAATATCTTATACGCTTGTCACTGATGCACTTATTCTCGAACTCTCCACAAATTCTAACCACATCTTTAGATCTTTTAACGTCCTTATGGTGACACTTGCTCACCATATTCTATCTTATTCACTTTATAACAAAACTTCTTCATATCATTTTTTCTATTCGAAACAGTGAAAACCTTTTATCAATATTCAAATATGATTTCAATTTTCTGAAATCAACCTTTAATCTTATAAAACACTTTATGTAGGTTTCTGCTCTTCATCTTGCCTCGCCAGGGCAGGTGAATTGCTATCACCATCAGATTTGTCAGTTATCGATTCACTTCGATAATTTCTATAATCAATTTCTACTATATTATGCAAATCTTATTCTATTGGCAAGACAACATACTCCTTACCCTATCAGATCAGAAATTTTCACTGTGTTGGCATGTACACATTTTATGACACTCTGGACTTCAGTTTATGCCGAGAATCGGCTAAACCGTAGCTCTGATACCATTAAATGTAACACCCCAACCCGTACCCGACCCGAATACGAGTCTGAGGTGTCACATTGACTTTTCAAACTTTGACTCTTGAGAAAAATTCAAAGAAAATTTAAAACTTTCATTAAAATAAAAGTGGTTTATTTACATAAAGCGACCAAAATAACCAAAATCAATCAGAGCATTTTCAACTCAATCAATTAGTACATGCCAACTATATTCAAAATAACCAAACACATTTAAATTATCTACTTTCTGATCTAAAATTTTGTAAGGGAGATGCTGACCTGTCTTGCTCTTCTTCGTTTCTCTTCTCGATTCTGTACCTACGTGTGAAACAATCACACGCTAATTCTATGACTTAGTGAGGCAAATAAACATGTAATGTAACTATAACTTGTAATAATGCCGTAACAATCACCGCTATCATATCCTATCACTCATATCCTTATTCATGTAACAAATACCTAGAACACCTATACAATATATCATTAAATGTAAGAACATACGCACATATACTCATCACTCATCATTTCCATCATTAGCCTTATTTTACCATCAATATTATTATCATTTATAGCCCTTAACCACATCCTCTTATACCTATCATTTTAATCAACATATGACTCATTCATTCATAAAATCCAAATATAATCATATATATAACATGTAATATAATTCATAGCACAAAAGCATATAAATCACATGTAATATGGTTATTGTTATCTTTTTATTAGCCCATGTACACATGTGAGAACTATAGATATGTGAGTCTATAGAGGTTGTGCACAAATGCTGTCACCACAGCTCGTATAATTGCACCGAAGTGCCGCGTAGAAATACACCGTAGTGCCACGTAGGATTGCACTGAAGTGCCATATAAAATGTCCCTAAGGACCACGTAGAAAATTCCTTAAGAATCATATACATATACAAAGGATCAAGTATGTGTCTCAAAAGACATCACACATGTTCCAAGGAATACATATATGTCCCGAAGGACCGCGTAGACCCTCGACTCTTGGCATGCCAACTATACCCCTAGCTCTCATGACATATAACATGGGCATTATTATCTATGTCATTTCATATTCACACATTCATAACACTTATCTCTTATCGCATGTCTGATCTCTTATAATCATATAATCACATAGCTCATGTCATTTCTTGTGAAATCATACATATCATGTAAGACATATCAGACATGTACACACAAATCAATTCATATAATTCATATGATTTATTATCTCGTAGATCATATCAGATTTTCATACAATTTCACAAATCATTGTCATATATGGATATCACATTTGTACTTACTCACATAGATAATGTTATATAGCACTAAAATCCCATAGTTCATATTTCGTAGCTTATATATATTGTTCTTATATCTTTTTATAGACATATAAACACCTAGATCATAATTCCCTAATTTATTGCACATAATCATATCATCATTTATATTCATAACCCCTAGCTCATATTTTGTTCTCTTATGCTTACATAGATCCTATAACATATATTATAGCATACTAACATATATCACTTATATAAATTCATTTATATACAAATTTCTTATATTCTCTTAATTCAAGTTTACGTTACTCTTATAACCTTTTCCTATGACTTCATAGATCTTTACCATGTAATTTCTATATCAAAGCTCATATAAGCACATCAATCTTTCTCATACAACTTATCTCTCATATGATTATCATATTGTCCTATAAATCAATGCTAGTTAGTTTATCTCCCTTTCATTTAATACTATAAGTAAATTATAATAGTTTCCATAAACTTGACTCATGTAATTTATGTTTTTCTATTATATCTTCATCTAAACATATATTTACATGTTCATGATCACTTAACTTATTTTCTTTCTATGGTTATCACATACAACATTTACTATTATACATGATTCGTGCCCTTATAACTTATTTTACATATTCACACAACTCATAGAGTTCACATATAGTTACATACTTTGTTCTCATATAACCCATATCATATAAATTCACACCTCATAACATATAATATGAACAAAACATATACACATAATACAATCCTTAATCATGATTCTATTCATGCAAACATAAAATATTGGAAACAAACTTATCACAAGTCTAATTTCCATATAATAATATGCACTCACCTTGGCCTCACTAAGTTTCAATCCCCTTTTTATGATTTCCTCTCTTTTGATCGAATCTTAACTTGATACTCGTTCCGGAACTTGTTCATGTTCAATATCTACATAATCATACATTGATACATATCAGTATTTAATTGATATACTCTAATCTATCATTTCTTAGACCAAAAGAAATGTCTATTTCAATTCCCCTTGAAGTGCATCGATGCATTCTACAGTGCATCGATGCATTCTTTAACATGTGCATCGATGCACTACCCATGCATCGATACACCAATCACCTTCGATGTTTTCATTTTTAAGGGGTGCATCGATGCACTTCCTGTGCATCGATACACTCTGAACAATTCTGGAAATTTACTCTTGATGCATCGGTGCACATAGCCCAGAATTCATTTTTAAGCTCGAAAATCTACTCAATTCAACTCAAATGCTTCATCTTTCATCCCCTTTCATGTTCTCAACTCATATACACATGTTTAAACTCATTTATGTTCATTTACCTCTTCTTGAACCTTAATATTCTCTCCTTTTTATTAACTTCCAGAATCATACTAGATTTTCAACATGTTTTAAAACTCATTTTATCACTTCATATCTCTTAATTTAACCCTTGACAAGTCAAATTCAACTTCAAAATCTATTAACTCCTTCTATTTCACTAATTCACTTAAAAACTCTTCATATTTAATCCTTCATAACTCATCCATTTTGAAGTTTCAACATACTTTAATATCTAAATAATCTTTCTTAGCACCCCAAGAATCAAAAATAAGCTTAAAACTCAAGAATTAACCAACTGAAATTAAACTTACATTTTCCATGGAGCTTACTGGAAGAGAGGAGGAATGAGATAACCCAAGCTCCAGACTTTTCTTCTCACCCTTTCCACGTGTTTTATAACCTTAAAAGAAAGATACAAATCTTTCTGGTCAAATAACCATTTTACCCTTTATTTCCTTTAATAATTACTAAATAACCTTCATCATATATTTCCAATAATCGTTGAACTATTTCATTCTTCTACTTTAGTTACCAAATTCTGAAACTTTACAATTTAGTCACTAACCCGGTATTGCGGATGTTACAATTCAATTATAACAATTAAAATATAATTGTATCATTAACGTTAACCAAACATAAATAAAAAATGATATTTTAAATCTAATTTTTTTATTGAGCTCGAGTAAGTACATGGTAGTATCGGTTCAAAAATAACTCTTAACTAGGGATGGTAATGGGCCGGGTATTGGTCTCGCCGTCCCCGTCCCCGTTTAAAAAACCCGTACTCGTCCCATCTTAAAAAACTATGAGGATTTAAACAGGGATCCCCATCAGGTAATCGAGGAAAACCGCGGGGAAACGGGTATCCACGTTTAGCATAAACGGGTATTTAAACGGGTATCGGGACGGGTATCGGGCCACATATATATATTTAAATTAAAAATATAAATATTATATATATTTTTTAATTTAAATTAAATTTATTAATATTATATATATATATAATAATTATTTTTAATATTTATCGGGTCGGATAATCGGGTAATCGGGGTAGGGATTACTAAACCCGTCCCCGTCCCCATTTAACATAAACGGTTTTTCCCCATCCCCGTCCCCATTTAGCATAAACGGTTTTTCCCCGTCCCCGTTTAATTCGATTTTCGATTTTCCCCGTCGGGTTCAGATTTTTTTGCCATCCCTATTCTTAACCATTTGACATTGAACGCTCACAACTCTAACATTTATGGTGCTCGAATCTGAGACCCTCAAAGAATAATAATAATTTATTTACTATCGAGGTCACTTGGTACATGCTTAAACTTAATTATTTTAATTAATGTTTTAATAATATATTTTCATAAGAAAAAAATAATAAAGTATATTATAATTATTTTCCCCCTTTTATTTATTTTTAACCAATCAGGTTCGTTTGATATAATATAATTGATTTTCTGAAAAATAATTTATGTAAAATAAATTATATTTTCGCAATAATAAATTCCAAAAATCATTATATGATGTATGGATGATGTTGGGTAAACAATTTTTCAATGATCAATAATTTTTCATAAAATCATTTATTATAAATATCGAATACAATAAATAATGTTATATATTATAAAATTTTAATATTATTTTTACAATTTTATAAATAAAAACATTAAAAGTAGCATATTTTATTAAAATAATAAATATTATTAAGTACTTATATATATGTTTTTTTGTAAATAAATGAAAGAAAACTACTTAAGCAACAGTTATAGCGCTTGGTCTTAACGTAGTAAGGGTAAAACCGTCACTGGAAGATCTATCAACTTGACGTACTTGAAGTACTTATTATTATCGCCTATTTTTGCCAATAAATCCGCTATCTTATTCCCTTACCGAGAAACATGATGAAACCGCACCACCTAGTTTTGTTTCATTAACTCAGCTACGTGATTCACCAGTGTCACTCTACTACGACCAGATTCAGCCGCCTTTAACGTCTCTATGGCTTCCACACTACCAACCTCGACAATAAGTTGATTACCCCCCCATTTCCCCTGCACACAACACCCCCACATCTCAGCTTCCAGGACAGAGCATATCCCTATAAATTTGGTGAATTCCATCTTCCATTCCCCATCATGATCTCGAACAACTCCTCCATACGAAACGAGTCTCGATTCCTTGTGTCGAGCACCATCCGAGTTCACATTCAACCAGCCAGGGGAGGTCACTGCCAAGTATTTACACTAGTATTTGTTCTCATAATCGAAACCATTTGCAGCAAACCCATTGACAGAGCCCGAGTCAAGGTCTCCACTAAACGATTGCTCTGTTCTATTATGGATCGATCATCCACTAATGGCGAATCAAACACGATCGAGTTACGAAATAATCACATGTGCCAGACTATATACCCAAACTAAAGGTCCTAGTTCTCAATTTGTCCAAAAACTCTTTGGCATTACTGAGATTCATAGCTATCCATGCTTTCATGTCCATTGTTATAAAAGCTTGCAGCTTCTCTTGCTTCACCAGGGCAACCCATACGGATAGTGCGGTTGCGCATAATCTCAACAAATGATTAGCATCTTCCACCGGGGCTGAACATAACGGACAAATGCTGTTGGTAGTGAGATGGCGCCTCATGCGTTTGACATTTGTCATCACTCTATCATTACAAACTATCCACAAGAACATTTTAACTTTCTAGAGACCACAATATTTAGTAATTACCGTCCAGATTGTGTAACACTACAAACCCGTACTCGACCCGGATACGAATTCGAGGTGTCACATTGAATTTTCAAATCATTGACTATTAAAAAGTAGGTGAAAATTTAAACTTTTATTCGTATTAAAATGATGGAACCCTTGAATTAAAGCAAATAATAAAACTCACATTAATATTTAAATATACACTTAATAATTTACATAAATACAAAAATATAAGTTTACAAAATAGATCAGAGTATTTCAATTTAACTTGTAGTACATGACAACAATTTACAATTTACAAGAAACCTACATTTAAATTGTTCTGATCTAATCTTCGCGGGAGTATGTTGTCCTCGCCTAACCTCAATCCTTTGATTTCTTCAAACCTACGTGTGAAACAATCACACGCTAAGTCATTGACTTAGTGAGGCAAATGCGAGTCATATAAAACTTTATAAACAAAAATTCTTATTCATGTCATAAAACATTTTTTAAGGAATTCAAATTGCTTTTCATAACAAGAATCAATGCTTTCATTCATTGTTCGGTTCATATAACTTTGTTTTTAATGGACCAAAATATATTACTGAGAACTGTGCGTATTTGAGTATATTGAGGTTGCGCACTAATGTTGTCACCACAGCTCGCATAATTTGCACCGAAGTGCCACATATTTGTCCTGAATGACCACATATTTTTGTCCCGAATGACCACATAGTTTTGTCCCGAAGGACCATATAGAACCCTCGACTCTTGCATGCCAGCTATACCTTTATTCCTCATACATATACCCTAGGCTTTTAACCATATAATTATTTATCATTTCGTTACTCAAAGGATATCTTGTTCACATAGGCACTTTCACATCGAGTATTTTCGTATACACATGTCACATTTTCATAATCATGTACATATAATCATCAAACATAGATTAAATAATATAACTTGAATAAAACATTGTAAAAATATAACATAAAAGATATTGAAAGGTTTTCGATCGAAAACTCTGAAGTTGACTTATCGCAAGTCGCCCTCAAATCGAATATAAATAAATGAGTTGCACTCACCTTTGCCTCACTGAAGTCCTAAACAAATCCTTATCACTTTTGATCGATAACGTATAACGCGAAGTGTCCGTAACTTGTCTTTGTTCTATGTATACACAAGAACAATCGAAAATGAATATCACAATTCATATCGCTTATAACCACACATAATAACTTAAGCTGAAAGAAACACTTAGTTTATCATTTCAGGTGCATTAGTATCGGTACTCCCACTACAGTACCAATACTTTCCTTCTATGGTATCGATACCCACTTCGGTACCGATACCATTTTGGCATTTTATAATTTCAAACCTTATAATGGTATCAATGCCTTACTCTTGGTATCGATACTCCCCTTTCAGTATCAGTACCTCCCTCAATCAGTACCGATACTGATCCTTAAACTCAAATTGATTTTGCCTTAAAGTATCGGTATTGTTCTTCCAGTACCGATACCCTTGCCCAAAAATTACCATTTTTATTTCAATACTTAACTAAATCTCATACTTTTATCTCTTTTTATGCCTTTAAACTCAACTTCATTCATCAAAACCAACTTTTCTCAATTTACTACTCCTAAACATAAAAAATCTCACTAGAACACTTGCATCTCAAAATCATACCCTATTTTCAAACATGTTCTTAATCATTTCTAACTCCTTAATTAGACCCTTGACAAGTCAAATTTATCAATAGAAATCCAAAAACTAAACCATATCAACAATTCATCTAAAAACCCACTTTACAAATTCATCATTATTTTACTCCCTTTGTTTTAATCGACCATAATCTTTCCTTAAGCTTATATAACCCCCAAATATTCAAAACCAAACCGAAATTTGAACAAACAAACAACTTGAAATCACTTACCTTTAAAACTAGAGCTCTGAGTAACAAGGAAGAAGATAACAAGGTTTCCAGACTATTCTTTTTTCCTTTCTCCCTTTTCCATGTGTTTTATATCCCTTAAAAAGGGAAGATAAAAATCTTTCTTGTGAAACGACCATGATGCCTTCCAATAATCAAATTTTGATATCAAGTCCTAAACAAAATTCCATAATAAATCCTTGAACTTTTCAAGTTATTCCAATTAAACTATTAAGTTTTGAATCTTACAATTTGGTCACTGACCCGATATTTGGGATGTTACAGATTACCTCCTTCGAATCAATGGGATAGCTGATGTCGGAACAATCCTTAAGCATTTGATTTGACTGATTTTAAAAATATGAGAGTCATCACCAATCATTTTTAAAGTGGGATTAGACCATCTAAAAATTGAGTTATTTTAATAAAAATATTTTATTTTACTTAAACAAGAGAGTTTTGGTCTACGAAAATAGAAAATGGGTTTGGGAGTCGTTTACGTATGGGGAAGCTTTAACACACCCACAACGCCCAAAATTAGTACCTAGTCGGTTACGTTTTGTTTTAATTTGAAAATTTGCGAGTTCGAGTTTTTATTTAATTAATGATCCACCATGATGCAATTTTTGAAAAAGTTATGAATTTATTATAAACTAATGACAATCCTCCCCTGGCATAAGCAGAGATTATATCATCAATCCCTAATAAATAGAAATTACATCGATTTTGAAATCATGATATGAACTAAAAAGAGTATTAATTTATTTAAGAAATTCACAACAGTCGCCCCGGGTAAAGGCGGGAGTTATATTGTAAATTTCTCATAAACTAATATTCCCTTATTTATTTTAAAATCAATGCAATGCATTCCTATTTTCAAGGGACTAAAACCTAACCTAGAATTGAGGCTCTAATATTAATCCTAATAAATTTCCTAATTACTCTAATTAAAGAATTAAACTAACTAAATTTGAAGTTAAAGGCTTAATCTAAGTCAAGAATAAATTATTTGTTAAGGACCTAATTGTACTAAATATAAGTTAATGCTCTAATATTAATCTTAAATTAGATTTTAGTAAATTTTATTATACTCGAATAATTAAAATAGAACAGGGTACATGCATGAACTTCTTTAAAATATCTCCTAATTAATCTAGATGAGGGCATAAATAAAATAAATAATAAAAAACCCTAAAAGTTTGTCTAAAGTCAAGAACTTTAATCTAGGATTGAAAATAAATAATCTAGAAATTAAAGGATAAAACTAAAAGGAATTTATATATACAAAATAAATATATATAGAAATAAATTTGAGAAGTAAAAAAACATAAAAATAATAGGAAAACAGAGAGAATTTAAATTAGACTAAAACTTTAATCCAAAAATAAAAACAAGGAATAAAATAAACAAAGAATGAGAGAAAGAAAAATTATAAAAATAAAATCTTGGAACCAAATAGGGAAACCAACTTAAAAAGAAAAATAAGGGTAGAAAGTAAAACTGAAAACGGTCAGAATCAAGAAAATCAAATTAAAAAATAAAATAAATTAAAAATAAATAAACATGAGAACTTGAATTATCTCCTACCCGCATAAAAATAAGTGAATCCCATAAGAACACTGTAACACCCTCAACCCGTATCCGACCCGAATACGAGTTTGGGGTGTCACATTGACTTTTCAAACTTTGACTCTTGACAAAATTCAAAGAAAATTTAAAACTTTCATTAAAATAAAAACTGTGTATTTACATAAATTGACCAAAATAACCAAAATCGATCAGAGCATATTCAGCTCAATTAATTAGTACATGCCAACTATATTCAGATTAACCATACACATTTAAATCATCTATTTCCTGATCTGAAACTTTGTAAGGAAAATGCTGACATGTCTTGCTCATCTTAGCTCTTTACTCTTCTCACTTCTGTAACCTACGTGTGAAACAATCACACGCTAAGTCGTTGACTTAGTGAGGCATAAAACATATAATAAAACTCTAACTCGTAATCATGCTTGAACAATTTCTACTAACATATCACATACAAGCATCATACCAACATATACATATAATAATTCCTACTATGCACCTTTCATATATTCATCTATATATATATATCCATGCATACATATAATTATCTTCTTTCCTATCATTATCATATTATCACCTTTCATATTTCTATTCTCTTGTTTATATGATCAATTAAGCTCATATCATATATCTTATAGCATATACAATAATCACTAACACACATATATCATATACATTACATTCCATGTTATCTCTTATTAGCCCATGTGCACCTGTGAGAACTGTAGATATGTGAGTCGATTGAGGTTGTGCACCATTATGTTGTCACCACAGCTCATATAAATGTCCCGAAGGACCTATCCAGAGGTCACAAAGACCCCGGTAACTATCCAGAGGTCATAAAGATCCTCGGTAACTGTCCATAGGTCCCGAAGAACCTGGGTAAACTGTCCATATGTCTCGAAAGACATAGGTAAACCCTTGACTCTTGGCATGCCAACTATACCCCTAGCTCTCATATCACATAACATGGGCATTATCATTTATAACATTTCATATCACTTGTTATTTCTCTTCTATCACATACCACATGTATTTGTAACCATATATCTCATATCACATGTATCACAAGTGCATGTATTCATGTAGATCGTTTCATATGACTTATACCATTTCTCATTTGTTCATGTAACTCGCATGTCATGTCATGTAACATATAACACATAATCATATAGGCTTACAGTTTTATCACCTATCATGTTATTTCACTTATACACTTTTATATCACATAAACTCATATATATATCATGTCACATAACTTATCTCATAACTTATTTGATATTCCTATATATTCTCATCTTATAACTTATATTACCTATGCATATAACCTTATGACTTATTATCAAGTACTCAATTAATGTTCCTATATGGTTCCATCTTTATCATATAACCTATGAGCTATTCTTATATTACTCTATATCAACCATACTTTGTTTATCTCACTTTTCATATCATTCATTCAAAAGCATGTTAACACATATAATCATGCATACATACAATTTATGTCATGCATATACATATAATCATATATTCATGCATTCAACATAGGAAATAGACTTGTCACAAGTCTTGTTTCCATTTAGCACCATAAACGAATTAATATGCACTCACCTGAGCCTCACTAAGTTCCAATCCACTTTTATGATTTTTCATTTCTTTCGATCAAATCTTAACTTGATGATCGTTCCGAAACTTGTTCGTGTTTGATATCTACATAATCATGTATTGATACATATCAGTATCCAATTGATATACTCTAATCTATCATTTCTTAGACCAAAAGAAATGTCTATTTCAATTTCCCCTTGAAGTGCATCGATGCATTCTACAGTGCATCGATACATTCTTTAACATGTGCATCGATGCACTACCCATGCATCGATACACAAATTACCTTCGATGTTTTAATTTTAAGGGGATGCATCGATGCACTCCTTATGCATCGATGCATCAATTGCATTCGATGTTTCTTCTTTAAAGAGTGCATCGATGCACATTGAATATGCATCGATACACCTTGCCCAGAATTTGCATTTTAGCACGAAAATCATCAACTCTTCCCTTAATTCTTCTATTTTAAGCCTCTAATATGTCATAAAACTCAACTACCATTACTTAAACCAACTTATATCCATGTAAATCATCTTTAACCTCAAAATCCTATCTTCCTTATGAAATTCAAGAATCATACTCAATTTCTAACATGTTCCAAATTCCATTCAATTGCTTCTAACTTCTTAATTAGACCCTTGACAAGTCAAATCCAACTTTAGAACTTCAAAAACCTTTCTATAACAAAAGTTCTTTTATAAACCCTTAATAGAAATTCCTTTCTAATTCTCTCTCTTTGGTGTTTTAAACTTATATAAGCTTTTCTTAAGCTTATATAACCCCCAAAGACTCAAATCCAACTTAAAACTTTCAAGAAATCAAAAGCTAAATCAAACTTACCTTTGCTCTTGGCTTCCACTTAAAGAAGAAGAAGAAAGGATAAGAGAACTCTGGAGAATTCTCTCATTTTCCACGTGTATTTATCCTTACCAATCCCATTTTTAATTCATTTCTTGGTCAATTGACCTTTTTGCCCTTTATTTCCTTTAATAATTACTAAATAACCTTCATCATATATATCCAATAATCATTGAACTATTTCATTCTTCTACTTTAGTCACCAAATTCTGAAATTTTACAATTTGGTCACTAACCCGGTATTGCGGATGTTACAAACACAAATCAGGTCATCGGGTTAACTGAATTCAATACTCAATAATAAAAAAATATTTTCTTTCTTTTAAGTTATGGATCAAAAGGAAAGAAAAAATTCTCCTTCAAGATTCATTGTTGGTTTTCATGGAGAAACCTCATGGAATGTTAAATCTCTATGAAAATCTATTTGTAAGTTTTTTTCCTTGTTCATCGATTTCTTCTCATCTGATGGAGTTTTGAAAAGAAAAAAAAAAGAAATGGATAAAAAAAAGAATAAAAGTAAAAAAAACCAATTATCTTTAATCCAAAAACCCTATAAGAGAAAATTGTAGCATCTTCTTATTAATGCTAGATGCACTAATTAAAAGAAAAAAATACTAAATAAACAATGAAAAGTATAAAGTTCAATTTAATTACAAATATTCAATAAAATAATTGAAAATTCGTAATAAATTAAAATCCCCGTATTGGGCCTGAATTCAATTTTCTGCACACGTTGTCTTCACTAAAATAAGCATATCTTGAGTTCTCCATGTCCGATTGAGGTGTTTTAAAATGCGTTGGAAATCTAAAGGAAAGCCGATTCAGTTTCAAGTAGATATCATGCCCTAAAAATGTTTGGATCGTGTCCAAAATTTTGTTGCAAGTTAGCTGATGTATTGGGCTTCAAAATCCACTTCAATAAAAATATCTGAGTCTTGTAAATGGTAGGTCAGACGAAAATTAGGCATTACAGTTTATTTAAAACTACGCTGATTTAACTATGACACGACGGTCATCACGCAAAGTCCAACCCACGACATCCATACCAAACTACTGTGTTGGGCCTTTCTTCACTGCAATTTTCAGCAGCACATTTGATGGAAGGTGTTACTCGAAAAGTGACCAGCGCCAGTTCACTTTCTCGTCGACTATATCTGCAACTGTAACTCGATGCATACCAATCACTCCCGCTGACAGAACATGTTTGATTAGAAGTTTGAAATCATCCAACCAAAAATCTACAGTGCATCTATTGCCAATGTACCAACTAATATTTTGTCTAACATCTGCCAAATGCATACCAGTCCCTTCCACAGCTTAGAACGGTTGGGTGCATCTGGGACTTCCTCAGTGCATTTTTACTTTGGCCGTAAAAATTTCACCCATAACTGATCATTCTTAGGTAATATGTTGAAAGTAATTTTCATTATAAATGCATCATTTTTCTGTTTAAGGTTCCGAAAACCCAATCCACCATGCTTGATCGGACGACAAACATCTAGTCATTTAACTAGGTGTACTCCTCTCTTACCATCTTCTATACCCCGGACAATTCTTCTTATAATGCTGTCTAGTTCGTTACAGATCCGCCTCAGAATAACAGCCGACTGTATTGTGTACACGGGTAGTGAGATTAAGATAGATTTCGCAAGCGTGACCCTCCCCGCTAAAGAAAGAGATTGAATTTTCCACCCACTCAACGTAGTTAGCATATACATATAGTTTGAAATAAAATTGAAATGTTCAAAAAGTTTGGGAATCAATTTATGATGAAGATCATAGTTTGGGGATGAAATTGAAATGTACAAAAGTTTAAGAACTAATTTAGAATGATAGTCATAGTTTAGAGATGAAATTTAAGCATTCAAAAATTTAAGGGCCAAATTTAAATAAGAGTCAAAGACCAATTTAAAATAAGAGTCATACTTTTAGTACATTATGCAATTAAAGGCGTTTGAAAATTTCTTTTAAAAAATTTGATGTAGAGTTTTGAACCAAAACAAGACTTACTTTAAGTAATTTTTTAACCTAAACAAATTAACATTTTTTTTTGTTGTCCTTCCAATTCTTAAGGTTTTACCCAGACTAATTCAAATTCACTGGTGTCGTATACCTAACTTTTATGAGTAAATCACCCTCGAAATTTTTTTACATACATAAAAATTCAAATGAAAGAGAGAACAATATTTGAGATAAAGTAAGCTCATCTAAAAATGTCCCAAAATTAGTCAAGTCCACAACAATCTAAACTATGTACCCTTCCAAATCAAAGAGCATTGGCATTGATATTAAAATTATGAGTGAGAAATTCATTAATTGATAAAATGGTTAAAAATATTTATGTTGTTTTATCTTGTGTGAGTTCATTCAATTTTCTCTGTGGCAATTACCAAAACGCTCATTCACTACAGTAGTTCAAGAGTTATGAGTAAATCGACGAGATTTTTTGGTGCAATGGTGGTGGCCATTCACGGCCACTCCCTGCCCTTTTGTTCCCAATTTTCGTTGTTTCCTTTTATTTTTACTAGTTTTCAATTTTAGTTTTATCATAGTTTAATATTAATGTTTTCTCTTGGTCCTTTTCCTAGTAAAGGGTATATGACTACTAGTGTTTGTGGACTTGTAGTGCAGATTTATTTCTTGGTTTTCTTCTTAGTATGTATTTCAACATGCTTCCATGGATGAGATTGCCTTTTAGGGGAGATCACCCTCTCCGTTTTTCGTTTTGGATCTTCTTCAAGTTTTTCTTATCCATGGTTAGTGTTCGGAGCCGTTGGTACGATTAGTTTATATACATCGTTGCTTCATTTATTCATACTTTTGCTTATCAGATTATCACTAGGCGATCATTGTAAGATTTTATGATAGTCTCAACTGTGTTTGTTTAGTCGGTAAGTGGCAAGATGTCTGTTGATACGGTTTTTGATAAATGAATATTCCCCGTATTATTTAAAAAAAAATATTTACCTTAAAAATGTAACATCCCTCTACTTAATCAAAAAATTATGAGTGAGTATTCAATGAAGTGAAGATGGGTGAAAAAATATTAACACAAATAGAAGCAAGATGTGTGAATTTTTTTTTAAAGTTTTTTTAATTAAATCAACTTAAATTTAAAATTCAAAGAAAAAAATTGAGTTAAGTTAAATGATTTAAAATTAAAAAAAGAAAACCAAAAAAAAATTTACTCACCCTTAAATATTATATATGTTGAACTTATTGAGTGATCTCAATGATAAAATGAATTATTATTCTACTTAGAGAATCTGGATTTGAGTGGTTACGTCTGTAAAGTACGTACGTTGTCAATAACTAAAAAATATTTTTTAGCCCCATTTAAAAAAAAAAAATTGGACCCTTAATTTTTTTTTAAATTGTAGTTTAAACTCCTAAATTTTTTAAAGTTTTAAGTTGTCCCCCAATTTCTATCATCAAGTTCCACCACTAATTATAAACATATATTATTTTATAATCATCACATATTAATAAAAAATATTATATCCACTTTCTATAATAACAATGATGAACCAATTCATTTGTATCTTTAGGGAAACCCCATGACATTAAATCCCTAATGCCCTCAGTCAAATCCCTCTTGGGGGACATAAATTCTTTCTCATAGAAAACAAAAAGAGTAATAACTTTTTCATTACTTCTTCAACTGTTCCATCATTTCATTATTTTCATATTCAACTTTTTAAAGCTTAAAGCAACCATTAATATATATAAATATTGGTTGTAATTTATAAATATTAATCCACCAAATAATTTTATTTTTTTGTTGATAATTTATTATTGTATAATAATATAATAACCTAAAAGTAGAATTCCAATTCGTGGTCCCCAAGTTTTTCTTCTTCATTTTTGCAACACTTCTTCAACGGTCCAACCATGACATTAACAAAGAAAATATAACGATATTTTGTCATTCAATAATATGATGAGCTAATTGCACCATATGTCTCTAAACTATGATCCTTGTTTTAAATTAGACCCTAAACTTTTGAACATCCTAATTTCATCCTCAAGCTATGCTCTCATTTTAAATTAGTCCTCAAACTTTTAAACATACCAAATTCATCCCCAAACTATAACCCTCATTCTATATTGATCCCCAAACTTTTAAATATTCTAATTTCAACTTTGAAGTTTGTTGAAACCATTTTTCGCCCGGTCAGGGAAAGACCTATATCGACTTGGGGTTTTTTCTTTGAAAAGAATTTCGAAATGCGATGAGTCGCCGCCAATCATTTATGGTGCGATTGACACACCATAAAAACCGGGTGATTTTAATAAAACATTTTATTTTCATCAAAATATCGAGTTTTAAGGTTTGTGAAAATCCAGAAATCAATTTTGGGAGTCGGTTACGGGTGGGGAAGGATTAGCACCCCCACAAGCGCCCAAATATTGGTACCTAGTTGATTACCCTATATTTAGAATCAAAAATTTTGAGTTCGAGCTTTATTTAATTTAAAAACCGTTAGGGATGCAAAATTGAAAAGGGTATTCGTTTATTAAAGTTGATAACCTTCACCCCTAGCATAAATGCGGAAGATCAGCTATTGCGCCCAATAATTGGACATTGCCTCGATATTTTAGAAATCATGATGCAGTCTTGAAAAAGATGTCGATCTATTTCGGGAATCACCAGTAGTCACCCCCTGAGCATACTTGCGTGAGATATACTATTGACTCCCTACTAAGTGAAATTGTCTTAGGTTTTAAAGCTTGATACCATCTGACAATTTATTATTAACTCTAATTAAACTAAAAATAAATTAAGGCTTTTCTAGCATAAAGTGTAAATTATAAAATTTAAAGGATCTAGGGAATTAAACCTAAAAATATAGGCTTTAATATTAATCTAATTAATTTTAATCAATTATGAAATATTCGAATAATTAAAAATGGAACCTCGAGCAAAAGCGAGGACCAAATTAAAAAAATAATTAATTATGGAATATTCAAATAATTAAAATGGAACCTTGAGCAAAAGCGAGGACCAAATTAAGAATTCTTCTAAATTAAAGGACTAAATTATGAAAATATAAAGTTTAAACAAAATATCAAATTAAAATAAATGTCGTGAATAAAACTATTTGTAAAATGGATATATTAATACATAATATATACATATATATTCAAAAATATTTATAAATGTTTTTTTATACAAAGTACAACTTATAATATATCATATAACAATTAAAATACTAATTAATATAAACATGTATATATATATAATGCAAACGTAAGGTATAAAATATATTTTTACATACAGTATATAAACATAAATATAATATAAAGTCAACGAATAAATCTTATAGATATTTAACATATAACTTTATATATAACAAGCAAAATATATCTAACATATAATATTTACAAATTAATATATATGGCATATAAGAAAATACCTAACTTATATAATATACCTATATAAACAAGAAACATACATATATACGTCAACATATACCTTATATAAATTATAATAACATAATGGAGGAAATTATTATTATATGGGAACATTACAAGAACAGTAAATGGATATATATATATATAGTAAGAAAGCTTTTATCTAATGAGAATATATAAAATAAAGTAAATAAGGAAACTAGAAATAAGGACTGAAATAATACTAAGAAAAGTGCATTGTACAAATAAATGGAGTAGAAAATTAAATCACAAAAGGACCAAATTAAAAATAAAATAAAAAACAGTATCAATATTAAAATATAATAATAAGAGGAAAAGTGACTGAAATGCAATAAATAAATAAAAAGTAGCTAAAAAAAGCGTGACTTTTAGTGACTGATGTGTAAATAGGTGCCTAAATTAGGGGACCTGGACATGATATTTCCTTTTTTAAAACCTGATCAATTACATAGAAGCATAAAAATGGGAAAGTAACACAACAAGACCCATAAATTTGAAATAAAAACAAAATGGCCCAAATTGGTGACCAAAACACAAATATGCGACCAAGTTACAAGGACCTAGATGCGATTAACCCTTAAAAATAAAGACATGTAAGGAAAAGGGAAAATATCAATTTTGGTCCCTACAGGTGACCAAACTGAAAAAACAAGCTAAAAGTGGGTGGACCTCAATGTGATTTCCCCCCAAACTTTCTCTATAAATAACAAACTTTTTTTTTTCATTTCAAACCGAATAAAAAAAAAAGCTCTCCCCTCTCTCCGACTGCCTCGAACCCCCTCCGGTCGCCACACATGACGGACGAAAAACCCAAAACGCCCCAACAAATACAAAGAACATAGATCTACCCACCTAGGACCTAGTTTAGGGCTTAAAACCACCAAAAACCCCTCTAAACTAACCGAAATCAGCCAAAATCCTTCGGCTTCCCCGGACTTCGGCAACGCCTCCGATGACCCAAGTAAGCCTTGATTTATTATTCCTTTTAATTTTTCGTATTTTTTTACTGTAAAAAAGGTTGATTGCTTAGCCTAAAGATTACATGCATGCTTGTTTTCTGTTTGTTGTTTAAGACCTAAGGTGGGTTTCGACCCTAAAGATTATTGTTATTCTAAAACAAAACGAAGCTAAAAAAGGCTTAAAAAAGCTAACATCAATAAAAACAAAAATAAAATACTTCAAAAAAAGAAAATAAAAACTTTCAAATTTTGGTTGTTATTGCTTCGAAAAAAACATGTTACAGTATTGTTTTTAAATTTCTGAGAGCTTTTACATTTTATAATGCATGGTTTTATAACCACTTTACACTGAAAAAAATAAATGATTCATAATTTGTTGTCTTCTTTGTTTTCTGCAAGTGGTGGAGTGTTAGTGATGGTGGTGTGTTGGAGTGGTTTTGTTAGGATTGAGGGAGAAAATGGTGGCCACGAGTTGGGGCAGAGGAAGTGCTTGCTGGTTGGGGGAAGTGGATGGCTACCTAGGGCTAGGTTAGACCCGAGTCGAGTCTTAGTTGGGCCACAGGTCAGGTTTTGGACTTAGTTAGGTTTTGGGTTTTATTTTCTGATTGGGTCTCGGGTTGGGCTTGAGGATCGTTTGTAAATGGGTTGGGTATTGTTTGGATCGGGTATTGATTTGGGTTCCGGGAGAAAAATGGCGATTACAAAGTTTTTTAATGATTTAGGGGGATATTATTGGAATGTTCACAACTTTATGGACTAATTTAGATTAAGAGTCATAGTTTGAGGATGAATTTGGTATGTGCAAAAGTTTGGGGACCAATTTAGAATGAAAGACATGATTTAGGGATGAAATTAAAATATTTAAAAATTTAGGGACAATTTAAAATAAGACTCATAGTTTGAGGATGTATGTTGCATTTAACTCTAATATGATACAAAAGAGAAAAATAATTAAAATAAGTATTATTGTATGGATTTATCCAAATTTATTTCATGAATATAAATAGATCTATTTGTATGTAGGATCCTTAAATACTTCTTAAGAAAAAACATTATAACAAAATTTAAATATTATTAATTTTTTAATCTATTAAGTAGCTTAGTGATAAAAAAACGTTGTTCTTCTTTGAGATTTTAAGTTCGAATAGTTGATTTTGTAGGTGTGTACATATTGTAAATATTGTTAATGGTTAAAAAGGATTTGAACATATTATCTTATAATCACCCTAGATTAGTTCCAAAAAAAAATATTTCCTCCGTCTAATTAAATTTATCCCTTTTAGATTTTAAAATTACCTCATTCAAAATGTCCTATTAAAATAGTTAACAAATAACAACACACATATTTCCCTTTTTTACCCTTATATTTTTCATTCTTTTACAACTATCAAAATAAATCAGTTAAATTAATCAATCATTTTTTGGGATAATTTTGTAATTTTCCCTCCTTTTATACAACTTGACATGTGGTCAATTTTTTTCCTAAAACTATGTGCATAGCTAACATGAGATAAAAATAATAGGACAGATACACCAAATGATCCATTGATTATAGCGTGTTATTTTGTTGAGTTCCCCGACTATTAAAAGTTATAAAATGATTCCTCGATTATAGGGTGTTGTTTTTTAAGTCTTATGAGTATTAAAAGTTACAAAATGACCACTTGACTATTGATATGTTCAAAATTTATCATTTTCCATTAAAAAATTGAAGACATTTTGAGCTAGACGTTAACCTGCTGACTGAGTTATGATAAAATATGATATCATATTATCAAACGACTATACAACTCAGATAGTTATGGAATCAAATTTTATCATATTTCAGCCAACAAGTTAAACGTCCAACACAGATGAACATCAATGTTTTAATAGAAAAAGATGAGTTTGGAAAATATGAATAGTTGTGTGACTATTTCGTAACTTTTAATAGTCGAGTGACTCAACAAAGCAATGCCCTATAGCTAGGGGATCTTTTTGTAACTTTTGATAGTCGATGGACTCGACAAAGTCACATCTTATAATCGGGGGACCATTTGTGTACTTTACCCTAATTTTTAAATTTGAATAATATTTGGATTCATAAAATGTTAAAAGTATTTAATTTGCAAAGCCCAGCCCAACCCAGCCCATACTGAGTAATGTAGCCGTTATACATCCCCCACCGAATTTGTTCTTCCGTGGCACCACTTAATTTAAAGCTATCAAATCTCCTTTATTTAAATCTTTAGATTGTTTAATAATGCACAGACTTCGACCGTTGCCTTTTATTTCTTAATTCCCAAACCAAAAACACTACATTTTTCTCCCAATTGCTTTTTTCATCTTCCTTCTCAAGAACACCACCGTCAGATAATAATCTCACTAATTTACGAAAATGGCCGTTGATTACGCCTTCGCTGATGAGGAAATGGTGATCGATGAGGGTCTAGGATACCCAAGAGCCTATGCAAAACTATGCCGGGACCCTAGTCTTGCTCCCTGCAACCATGGCCCTCCTTTCACCTTCATTCCTTACGTTTTGCAGCAAAATGAGGTATTTTTTAAGTTCTTTTGGGTTCTTTAAAGATGGAGAAGAAATGGGTTTCCTGGGATTTGGGCGATTTTATTGTTTTTTTAAATTAAAAAAGAAATCGGTGGAAATGGGTTTGGGGAGGAAGAAATCAAGACAATGGAGATTAATCACTGTTTTTTTTTTTTGCAGAATCTGAGATCAAAGGAACTGGATGAATTGTTCCCAGTTATTGATCCAAAGGCAAGACCAACAGCTAAGCCAAAAATCTTCATCAATATCTTGTGGAAGCAGCTCAGTCATTTAGGGTAATTAACTTGAATTAAATTAAAGTAATAATTGCAATTTTTTTCTGATTTCCTTCACTTCCCTTTTAATTCAGGAACGCCGGCTTTGATCCGGAAGTAATCCGAGTCGATCCATTTGGCAATGTCCTGTATTATCATGCTGATTCAGCTTCACCCCTCTCCTGGGACATTGATCACTGGTTTCCTTGTTCAAGTACATTAACTTCTCTATTGGTTCTTTTTTTTTTGGTTACGTGTCACTTCTCATTAAGCTTTATTCACGGTGCTGGGTTTGAAATCTTTAGGGGGTGGATTGACTGTTGCAAATAATCTAAGGATTTTACAATGGCAAGTGTGCAAGAAAAAACATAACAAGCTGGAATTTCAAGTTCCTTGGTGGGACTTTCAGTTGGGGATTTCCGTGAACCAGTTCTTATCCATTTTCGCTTCTCGAAACTCCGATTTCAGGTTCGGGTTTTTCTCTCTTTCTGAAGCTTTTATACACTTTGGATGCAATCTATAAATGGAGAATTGATGATTGAATGATGATGGCAGGCACAGGGCATTTTCATTCTTGTTTGCTGAGGGTGAAAATGAAGAAATAAATGCTTCACAAACTGTGGATTCACATTCTTTCCCTCAGCATTTTATGAAGCCAAAAGATCAACTTGGGCTTGCTCCGGCTGCTGTAATTGTAACTCGAAAGGAACTGTATGATTCTTCATCTGCTTTAAAATCATTGGATTACAACAGGCAGATTAGGCCACAGTCTCCTATTATTGGTTAGTATATGTTACTTAGACTCCACTGTGAGTGTCGGATTCGAGTAGTTTTTCGATCATTTGTCTCGTACTAATTTGAAACTTTTCAGCTGCAAGGAAAATGAAAGGTAGCATTTTGAAGGAAAATAAAAACCCAGATTTTGTTACAAATCCGTATCAGGTTATTGTCATGGCCAGAGATTCATTGAAACAAAGGGAAGAAACAAACAACATGCAAGCCGAAATCCAGAAGTTGGATGCAGAAGTAAGTGAAATGAGGAAGAAGGACGACGAAGAAAAGTTTGCTATTCAAGACTTGGAAGCAGAACTTATAAAGCGGCGGAGAAGGGCTGAAAAGTGCCGGAGGCTGGCCGAGGCACAATCTTCGTACCGGACTATGTTGGAGAAGATGATTCGGGATGCCATGCACCAGTAAGATTGCCCAAAACATGCTGTTATGTGACAATGTTCTACTAGACTTATAGATTTCAAGAGTATTTATTGTTTTGATTCTTGTAGGAGTGTTGTTTACAAGGAACAGGTGAGACTGAACCAGGCTGCAGCCAATGCTCTCATGGCAAGACTCGAGGCGCAGAAGGCAATATGTGATGCTGCAGAGAAGGAACTCCACAAGAAATTCAAACAAAGAGATGAGATCGAGAAGCAGATAAGGCCGGAATTGGAACACGCAAGGAAGCGATCAAGAATGGATGATACTTTCTTCGAAGATCAAGATAGCAAAACCGTTCTTTATCTACCAGGAATCAGGCCCAGCACACCTTCACACAAGGAGCTGAGAGTGTTTCTTGAGGAAGAACAAAAAGCATCTGTAGCTGGTTTATCTTCGAACGAAGATCAAAAGAATGAAGAAATCGAAGAGGAACTCGCAATTGCAGCAAAGAATGCCTTCAAACTAAAGCGTGAGGAGCGTGATAAAGTCGTAGCTGTTTTAGAAGATGAAAAACCAATTGAGCAGAAGTTTCGAAGGCTTGAAATAAAAGATGAGAGACAAGAAATTCGATTCCCCGTTGTCGAACGAACCAAAGGAGACGAAGATGAAGAGAGCAGGAGACAGAGGGGGAAAGGGAATGTTGATAGGTGGCTTCAAATGCTGTTAGAGAGCACTCAAGAAGAATTGGACAAAGTAGATGCAGAGGAAGTGACTAGAACTGATGAAATCATAAAAAAGCTAGATGAAAAGTATCCACTGAAGGAGAAAGAGCTGGCCATGCAAATTCAAGAGCAGGCTGATGATGAGAAGAGGAAAGAAGAGACTGTTGATGCAGAATGCAAAAAAACACCAAGGGGAAAGGAAAGAGTTCTTAAGAGGTCAGAGAGTGCCAGGGTGTTTAGAAGAGTCCCATCATCGCCATCTTTGATCTTGGGAGGTATGAAGAAAGGAGTGGAATGCATGAGAAAGAAGCCAATAGTAACCAGTGATGATGAACGAGATTATGCTATGGGAAACAACTTCATCAAATCATCCATCAAAACAATAAAGAAGGCAGTGAAAATATGAAGATTTATACCTGTGGGGCACCCCTCTGAGTACTTGTTTGTTAATATTTATCTCCATTCTTTCAACATTGAGGTGATTTATTTTTTATTTTATGGTGGATTGCTAGAAGTATCTCTTTCAGGTCGAATAATTAAGTGAAGGTATACGTCTTTATCTGTATTTATAACAGCTTGTTGTTTTTGCTTATAAATCCTAGTAAGTTGGGTCAGAATCTGCATATTTTATCAGTGGTCTTTTCCCTGTTACATATGATTTGGGGTATCGAATAATAAATAGAGTATTTTGGGTATTTTTGTTTTTAAATCTGAATTGGCATATTAGTCTAATGTATATTTCCACGAGTATGGGATATGGTCTTCAAAAACTCACCAAATGAAAAACTTTAGGGTCTAAAACTTATATTGTTTAGACTCTTCAAATATTTTTGATCGATCTAGTGTGATTACAAATGGTAGTATTTGTTTTAAAGACTCTTAACCATTTGACAATGAACGAACCCGGAATATCTAGGGATAACAACCATTCCTTTAACCACTCAGGTCGCTTGGTTCGTGCGACTCTTCATTTTTTAGACACTCCCTTCCGGTACGTATCCAGACGTGACCTTCGTCCTCAAGGATCCTCCAAACATATGAAAAATCCTATAAAAACTTCAATATATTTGTATGCATGCTCAAATCCAACACTCAGGAGTATCTAGAATGGGCCTGGCTAACGCACATCATATTAACAACATTAAAAAAAAAGGAAGCCTAAAGTCAAGAGCAAAAACAGATGTATTTCAATATGATACTGCTGTGAAATTTGATTTTACTTTACAGGAGAAATATAACATTACGGGGGAAAGCAGAGTAGCAGACAACACTTTACCATAACTAAAACAAAGGCATGTGCCTCCCCTATCAATAACCAGAAGGGGTGGACCGGAGCTTATCCAAGTACCAATTTCACTATATCACAAGCCTATATGTGTTATTATTCCGGTTCAAGGAGCTGTCATAAGCAGAGGAAGGGAACTCAAGAAACCTGTCCAGCATCGAAATCTGTAGAACCAAAAGGAGCTTCTCCACCTTTGAAAAACGGAATCGACACACATATGCTTTAAGTTTATAATTCAGGAAAATGGAGTCTGCCGAGCTTCTCTGAGCACCAGGCCACAATCTTAATGCTGTTTCCCTAGTTCAAAAGTACATCCCCAAGCGAACAGAAAAGAAGCTTTTTGGCTGTTCATGCAATTGGAGCATCTACATTCAAGATGATTCTACAGCATTCTTCCAAGCTTCTGAGTCTTTCTGTGTTATACATGTTTCAATATTAACTGGGTGATCCATGATGCGTGGACCGATAATACAATTTTCAGATTGCAACATTTAAGCTGCCTTTTACATTTCTACATTCTCCACGGGAGTTAATAACTTCCCAATTTCTTTCGAAAACTTATTTGTCAAGCTTTCCCTAATATTTCCACATCACCACAAGAACAGATGCCGTCCTTGAAATGGTGGAATTCTTCAGTATCCCTAATAGAAATCTCCCTTCGTACAATCTTGGAGATGGATTTAATGGTACTGTGACACCTTTGGCACATATAGAGATTCTTTGTTACCCAAATAGGTGTTCCAGGAACAGTATTAATGAGACCAAATGCAACAGCTAGTCTCTCACTATGCCCACATAAAATCTCAGCTTTTGAAAGTTCAACTTCACCCATGGAATCACATTTTGGACCACCCATGCCAGCTACCCTCATTTTCTCATAAATTCCTTCTAAAAGTGCATTTATTTCATTTATTTGAGGATGACAATCATCACCGCTGAGGAAAGCATGGATTTTCCCCTTAATTTCCACCCAACTGCATCCAGGATCAATGATTAGTCCATCATCTTTCATCATCTTTCGAACTTTTGCAACTTCATCCCATTTACTACTGTTTGCATACAGATTACATAACAAAACATAATACCCAACATTTCCATCACTTTCAAAAATACGTTGAGCTGCAAATTCACCAAGCTCAACATGGCGGTGAATTCTACATGCATTTAACAAGGCTCCCCATATAGCTGGATCTGGCTTTATAGGCATTTCCTGAATAAACTCATAAGCCTCCTCCAACTGCCCAGCACGGCCGAGCAAATCTACCACACACGCATAGTGCTTCAAATTTGGGGTGACACCAAATTTCAGTTCCATGCTATTAAAATACTTCAAACCTTCCGTTACCATTTCCGATTTACTACAAGCACATAGGAGTGGAATAAATGTAATCTCATCTGGACTGACATTAGATTTGACCATTCTATTGAAGAACTCCACAGCCTGTTTCCCTTGACCCTGCTGTGCATATCCTGTCAGCAGAATATTCCATGCCGAAACATCTTTTCTCTGCGAGTTAAATTGGTTCCAAGCAGGTCCCATCCTTCCACACCTTACATACATGTCCAGAAGTGCATTGGGTAGGAAACCATCAAGTGCCATGCCGGTCCTCAATGCATATGCATGAATCTCTTTTCCACACATCAATCCACCTATCCTAGCACATGCAGATAGAACAGACACCAATGTCACAGAATTTGGTTTTAAACTCAGTTTCATTTGCCGAAAGAAAATCAATGCTTCAAAGCACCGATTGTTAAGCCGAAGTCCCAAAATGATAGCAGTCCAAGAAATGACATCCTTGTCAGGAATGTTGTGGAACACTTCTAGAGCCTTATCAATACATTTACACTTGGAATACATATCAATTAAGGTGTTAGCAACTATAATATAAGATATGAGGCCTGTCTTTTTAGCAAGTTCATGAAGCTTTATTCCCATATCTAGCTTTCCTAAACAAGCACAAGCTGAAAGAACACTGGCTAAAGTGACTTCATCAGGCATGAATCCCTGCTCCCCCATCATTCTGTAAGTATCCACAGCTTTATCAGGGAGTTCGTTGTTCTCATAACCCGAGATCATTGCTGTCCAAGAAACTACATCCCTCCATTCCATCTTATTGAAAACTTTCTCCGCTGTTTCCCAACATGCAAAACTTGAGTACATTTGAATCAAAGAATTACAAACCCAAACATCGGCTGACATCCCTGTTACAACCACATATCCATGAATTTCTCTGCCTAATCTCTCATCACCTAGGCTCTCACATGCAGAGATCACACTCGTCATAGTCATCAAATCTGGATCAAACCTATGCTCACGCATCTTAAAAAACAACCTTATCCCTTCCAAGCACTCCCCATTCTCAAAATACCCCGAAATGATCGCATTCCAAGATATCCTATCTCTCCTAGCCATTTTACCAAACAATAACCTCGCTCTTGGTAAATCTCCACACTTTACATACATAGTTATCAAAGCATTAACCACATCAACATCTGCTTCAAACCCGAACCTAATAACATGAACATGAACCTCTTTACCTCTTTCCAAATTCGGAACAGCACCGCAAGTTCTCAAAACGCAGGGAAAAGTATAAACATCAGGCTTAAAACCGACCCACAACATCCTATGATACAAGCACAAAGCTTCATCGAAGAACCCTTTTTTCGCATACCCACTAATCAAAACATTCCAAGAAAAAACATCTCTTTCTAGCATTTTACCGAACACGTACCAAGCATCACCCAGTTTCCCAAACCTTACAAACATACCCAACAAAGCATTACCAAGCCTAAGACTCAACGAATTACTCGAATTAGATATATAAAAGTAAACCTTAGAACCTTCTTCGAAAGCTCGTTTCCACTCACAAAGTCTCACCATAGCAATTGCCGCGTCTTCATCTAATGGAATCTGTAATTCTTGCATCGACTCCAGGTACTTCAAAGCTTCTTGGAGTTTCGAATTTATACAAAGAAGTTGGAGATGGGAATTCGGGTTTTTGTTGTTCAGGGGATTACTGTCAAGGAATGAGAGCTGCTGCTGAGGTTGCGTTGAGGAGATTTGGAGGGGTTTGCGTTTTTTTGAGAAACATGGGGAATTGGGGTTTCGTATTTTGGTCCGGATAGGGTTTCGGAGGTCCGGGTTGATAAGGGTTTGAGGAGTTCTTGCAGATAAAGCCATTGTTGAAAACCACAGAGCATGGCTGGTTTTGGCTGGGGTTTTTTCTGAAGGGTTTAACTAGATCTGGATAGAAGATAAAATTAAACGCTGCCGTTTTAGAGAGTGGGAATTTTGAAAATGGTTCAACGCAATCGTTTATCTTGCAGATTTGCATCTTAATTTTAAGAGTTAATTGCAATATATGTCCTCAAAGTATGATCTATATTTTAAATTGGTCTCTATAATTTTAAATAATTCAATTTCATCCTTAAACTATGACTATGATCCTAAATTAGTCCTCAAACTTTTGAATATTTCAATTTCATCCCCAAACTATGACCTTCATTATAAATTGGTTCCCAAAGCTTTTGAACATTCTAATTTTATCCCAAACTACATATATATACACACACACTAATCACATCCCTTCTTAACAAAATCGTTAAGCCAATTTATATTATTATATGTTTGGAAAAAAAATTAGGTTAAACTATGGTTGAAACTAATTTATATTTGGATGAATTTGGTGATGGAATTGTGTTGAAAACATTTTGATGTTTCGATATAACAAATTAAGTATAAATGAATTTTAAGATTTTACAAATGATTTTCCAAGTATATTCGATTTAATTACTCGAATATCAAATTAGTACTCCAAGTCTTCAAGATCAATTTCAAACCTTACTAAATGTGTAAAATTGTGTTTTATACTTAATATATTTTTGAAACAATTTTCGCAAAGTATTTTGAACCAAAATCAAGCCTAAAATCAATTTTTCAGAGTGATGCACCAATCCATGCATCGATGCACCATGGAATAAATTGAACATCGAATGCATTTCATGCATCGATGCACATACTATGCATCGATACACTCAGAGTTTTATGAAAACATCGAATGCATTTGATGCATCGATGCACCAACCATGCATCGATACACTCAGGCTATTTTGAAACATCGAATGCATTTTATGCATCGATGCACTCTTAGTGCACCGATGCACTAAGGGTCCAACTTTAACCCCCTCAGACCGATGCGGATAACCCGATCCAGTCTAGAGTGTCACATTAGGGCCACCGGAGCGACCCATTGTAAAAATGGCGAAAAATTTAAAACTTGTATTAAAACATGTTACTTATAAAATGATTTATCAGTATGCAGAAATAAAACAGATTTTCAGACTCGTATATAAAACAAAATATAAGTACATGCCCCCTAATCACATGTACCATTCTCTGCAAGCAACGCCGGAAGAACTCCTTTATTGATATCGATAGATGTACTGGTACGATTCTTTTAACCTGCAATGTTGAGTAATAGAGTGAGCTTCGGAAAGCTCAGTAATACAGAACTACCAGATGATGCTGAAGAGCATGTAGATACAAATAAACACATTTTTCCTTATTGGTTCAGATATTTACAGATCTTTATGTTGAGCTGAGGTCCATTGATATCGCAGGTAGTAACAAATAGTATTCATTTCAGATGGAAATATTTCGGATGTCTAGGTTCAGGAGATCAGAATAGGTTTTCTAGTGTGTTCCCATAAAATCAGTAAAAAGATACAGATCTTTTAAAACATATATATATATACCCACATCCGTTCATATCATAAATGTGTAGCTTCCCCAGAACCATACACCCAACCGCACATGCCATTTAGACCCTGAGCACAAAGCCAAGGAGTCTGCAGATAATCTTCCTCCAACAATAAACCCCTAAATAAAACATTTCTCTGTCGATAAACGGAGATATCAGAAATCAAAACATAATTCAGATCAGATATCAGAACAGAATCCAGGTTAGGAATCAGAACATATTTCAGATCAGATGTCAAAACAGAATTCAAATAAAAAATCAGATAAAATATTCATATAAGTAGGGAACACACTAGAGTTTCCATATATTATTTAGAGATACAAGATAATCTTATCGGGTAGAGAAACAAAAATCTTCAGTTTACCGATAGAATGTCGAAAATTAGAATCACTATTAGAAGAGTTTGTTAATTGACAAAATCATCAGTTATTCATAATATACTTATCATGATCATCTTATTCGGACATTTATCGGAAGCTCTACGTAATCAGAAGGGTATTCAAAATCCTTTACATATGAGTTACTTATGTTTTCATACATGACCAGAGTGATTTGAGTTGATAAGGAATAACGAAGATTCAGGACCTTTACAATCTATGTCGATTGATCAGATTATCGAACAACTCCAGATGAATAGCTCCAAGAACTAATACTTGTCAACTTGTCAAATTCATTAACCTTCCAGGGTATTTACTCTTTAATACCAAATATTCTTATCCATAGATCACCTTCTGAGTCATCACTGAACAGATCTTAAGGAGATGAACATATATTCTAATGGTCTTTATTTCATTTCCATGTTTCAGCTATATCAGGAAATGCTGACGTACTTGATTTATGGTTCATAATCCATAGGGATGATACATCACGTAAGGTAATCCGAGTTTTTAGGCTTATTCCAATTTATTACCTAATCCTCAGTCCTTGAGGTTACCTAGTTCATTTAGCATTCGAGTCTATTTCAACTACTTCAGAATTTTCCAGAGTAATTTCAGATGTTTCTGAATTTCGGATACATATTGTACTTCCTTTCAGTTCAGTTCGGTCTTCGTGGTTGATGTGTCGAACAAATATAAAATTCTTAGTACTGAATGCGATCTAGAGTTACTGAGCTGAATATTTCCAAAATTATCATTGATCCAAACTTGAGAAGACGAACACGCGTTCAAATAATATCTATGTCGTTCAGGTACTGACATATCATTAAGGTTGATCGGCTCACTTAAGTTGTTCCATAACTTTTAAGGGTAGTCCAACACCCATATTTACTTGGATTCCTTATTTAAAACATCTACTTAGTCTAGGCCATAAGGGTATTTTGGTAATTCTGGTGCTCCATTTTATTCCATTCATTTCAGAGCTCGAAGATATCCAATCATTCCTAAGCTTGGTGATGTTCTTGAGTCATTTCCATTATAGGGGTATTTTGGTCATTTTATAGATCTACGGTATTTTAATCTTTTTTTTCCATCCGGTCTTATTATTTAATTTAATCTTATCATTTACTTTAGTCCTTTCAAATAATTCTGACAAAAGAGCACCATTGATAAATCATTCTTCAGGTATTTACTTATAACTCGTATATTTTCGGGTCAAGTGCCTTCTCAGATTTTATAAACGGAATATCAGGAATTTTTCTGCACTAAGTCAGGATCATAACAATCAAATCCGTATTTGATCGAGTTAAGTACGAATCCTCAAAGTACTTTTTTATTCAGGGTCAACTCGGACTATTTTACCTCTTAAGGGCATTTTCGTAATTTATTAACCAAATAATTTCGGTATTAACTCTTAACGAAAATAATTATAATTTAGAGATCCTATGGTTAATTGCTTTCCCGAACATTCTCTTATCTTGAAATGATTCCTTAATATACTTCTAGTATCTTGCACAAACCCTCTTTGGGTTAAAAACCGATTATCCAAATTTTCTAAGCAAAACTAGTATTTCTTATGCACATCAATAGTTTCATCATATCAATATGTTTTTAAAAACCTCTTATCCCACTTCCATGGTCAAATCTTATCTTTTTACAATATAAGGGTATTTTTATAATTTTACCCTACCGAAGTATTCTCATAATTTCTCATCCAAGTACCTTTAACATTTAACCTTTAATGACATATATTATAAGCTACAAATCCATGATAATTCCTTTATCACTAATCACAGAACTCATAATATAATTCTAACAATCCATCAATTTCTTATATTAATCATCTGAACCATAATCAGTTGCCAAATTTCTACTGTATTCGGATCGAGTATAGAAATTCATTAACTACACAAATGAGACCAACATTATCTTATTCATGCATTTACCAATATTCACATGTTTCATAAAGTATAAAGAGGTAGTAAAGTATTACCTCGATTTTCATGCCATACTGATCGACCATTAAATTCCATTCGAACGCCCTCGATCTTGAAATCATCTTCCAATATTTCCTCAGATCCATATCAACAGAAATTACATAAAAAAACAGAGCTTAATTCTGAAAAACAGATCGAATCGGATGTTAAATCAGTGAAAAATAGCTTACCGAGTTTGAATTTGGCAAAACGGACTTCGGATTCGGATTCAGGACGTCGAAAATATAAAATATGACTTTTCAAAAATTTGAAATTTTCGTTCAAAATCAAAGTCAACGGGTTTGACTGGCAATTTCGAGGCCTTCGGGTCTGAATTTCGAAAAACGGACTGCATAATCGGATTCGAAACGTCGAAAAATGTCAGTATATATATACTCGGTAAAAGTCAAAGGTCGTTTAATGCCCGGTCAAAGCCAGTCAAAGTTCTGGTCAACTATGGTCAACGCCGGTCAACGGTCTACGGTCAACAATCGACCATTTTACACAAATATCATCCTAACAGAAATTAATTACCAAATTAGCCCCATTATACAAATATTTGCTAAACTAACACCCGAATTTTACACAAATAGCACCCAAACATAAATTAATTAGAAAATTATCACAGACGATGCCCACTCTTGGAGTGGCGCGTGTGGCGCGTTAACAGTGCTACGGTGTCGGAAAATTCCCGAAAAAATTCGTAAAAGTTATTTTAAGCGATTTTAAGGTACTTACCAAGCTCGGTTTACAATTTTGAACGGCGAAGAGCTCGGTTTACAATTTTAAGGAGAACAACGACATACTCAGAATGGCACAAGGAACAAGATGGTGCGGGAGGTGTCGTAAACGGATGACCGGATCGTCGTGAATCGACGAAAAACCAACTAAAATTGAGTAATTACCGACGATACTTCCAATTGAAATTAACGACGAACAACGACGATTCACGACGAAAGGTTTGAGGGGTTTTGTTCCTCGGTCGATAACAAACACGATGGTGGTTTCGGTTCGTCGATTGAAGGTCAGATGATGAGTAGATCGGAGTTGAAAAGAGGGTTGTTGGAGAGGAAAAACTGAGAAATTTCTGCAAAAAAACACACAGGATATGGGGGTTATAATTCATCCTATAAAGAAAATGGGTAAACCATGAGTTTAGTCACTGAACTTCCTGCACTTCTTAAAATAGTCTACCAACTTTACGATTTTACAATTTAATCCTCAATGTTCTTCCAAAATACCAAATTAAGTTCATCACTTTAAAATTCCTAAAATTTAGCCCCTAAATTGGGGTATTACACCAACGGTCAAAATATTTGAATTTTACACTTGATGCACCGATGCACCTTGGGTATGCATCGATGCACTGACGCTCCCAACTGATTTAATTAATTGTTTTCACACTTAAACGGCTCTATTGACTCCACTAATCATCCCCAACGTTCAGAATCATTTGAATGAGTATTTAAACAAGATTAGAAGCCATTGATCAACAACAAGAAAACACAAGAAACAAGAATCAAGAGAGAATCAAAGAGAAAGCATCAAACCTCAAGTTTGAGCATTTCAAGCCTATTTTTCATTCAATATTCATTTTGCTTTCAAGAACACTACTTGTACTCAATTGTATTCATTTTTTAGTGTTCTTTTCTTTATTCTAGAATTGTGCAAACAATCTACCTCATGAGGATTTCCTTGTAGGTTTGCAAATTTGTAATATTCTCTTTGAGAAAGAGTGTTCTCAAGAATTGGAATATATTCTTGAAGGAGTTGTAAGGTTATCTCTTTGGCCTCAAAAGAAAGAACAAATTAGTGAATTTGTTGGAAAATCCTTAGTGTGGATAGCTAAGGTAGTGGACGTAGACTTTGGTTGAGAAAGTCGAACCACTCTAAATTGCTGTGCAAATCTTTTCAATTTTCTGCAAAAGCTTCCACCAAAATTTTAATTGCCAATTCACCCCCCTCTTGGCCAATTCCATCGATCGATTAACTCAACAATTGTGTTGAACTATGTTTTGATATAACAATTTAAGGCAAAATGGTTTTTGGACTTGAATTGAATTTACAAAAGGTTTTTGGACTTAATTGAATTTATTCAAAGTTTTAGAAGATTTCCAAAATAATTCAAAGTCCATTAAAATTCGAATTTGAGCAAAAATATTTTAGGGTACCGATACCCCTTGCAGGGGTATCCATACCCCCCTGAAGGCTCAAAATTCCAGATTGCTCGGATGGTATCTATACCCCCATGGTATCGATACTCCCGGTATCGATACCCCCCAGGGGTATCCATACCCCCTGGCTGCAACGATTATAAAATTTGAATTTTATGAAGGGGTACCGATACCATATGAATGGGTACCGATACCCCCTGTACGGGACAACCTTTTTGAGTAGAAAAATCATCCCCAAACGGCTCCAAAAAATCCCCAACGACTATATACAACATCAAACACATTCCAAGCTATAAATACAAGCTAAGGACACTTGAAGAAGCAATGAGAACAACTATCCAAGCAATCAAACACAAGAGAAGAGTTTTTCATTCTTATTTCATCTTTCTCTTGTAAATATCTTGTTCTTGTGAGCTAAATCTTGTAAACACCTACCTTAGAAAGGTTTTCTTGTTTTATATCTTTTATCCTTTTGTAAAGGGGAAAGGTTCTAGCTTAGCCCATGTAAAAGCTAGGGAAAGGTTCTAGTTTAGCCAGGAAAAACTAGGGAGTTTGTAAGGTTACTCTTTATCCTCAAAAGAAAGAACAAATTAGTGAATTTGTTGGAAAATCCTTGGTGAGGAGCTAAGGTAGTGGACGTAGACTTTGGTTGAGAAAGTCGAACCACTATAAATCGCTGTGCAATTCTCTATCTTTCAATCTCCTTACTCCCTAAACACAAAACCGTTCCAACCCCTCTTTGCAAACCGTTCCGGTTGTCGATTCGAGCTTCCGAAAATCCCAACAATTGGCATTAGAACCTAACTCGTTAAGAAGGTTTAACCACCTTGAGACAATCCTCGAAGAAGCTCTATCAATTTCCGATGCAACCGACAAAGAAATGACTTTTTCCTCCGGTGCTTATTATCTTGAAGAATATCATATTATGGATTCACAACCGGTCAATAAGCCACCCTTCTTCAATGGAGCAAATTATGCACATTGGAAGAATAAGATGATGTACTTTATTCAATCCTACAATCTAGGAGCTTGGAACACAATCATGGACGGTTACTCCTCTCCACCCGGCAAGTACAACGATTGGAGTAGAGAAGAGCATAAAAATTTCCAGCTTAACTCTAAGGCTATACATATTCTATTATGTGCTTTAGGCCCAAATGAATATGGAAGAATATCATCTTGTTCTAGTGCCAAAGAGATTTGGGATAAGCTTCAAGTCACTCATGAAGGAACCGACAAAGTGAGGGAATAAAAGAAAAGTCTTCTCAACCATAGCTACGAGAACTTCAAGATGAAACCCGATAAAGACATAAAAGCTATGACGGATAGATTTTCTATGATTGTCAACGGTCTCAAGGGATATGGAGAAGTAATCCCTAATGATAAGCTTGTGAGGAAGATGATCTACTCTATTCCAAATGAGTGGCAATCGAAGAAGATGGCCATTATAGAAGCAAGAAACTTAAAGTCTCTCACTCTCGATGAGCTAATTGGTTCCCTTCTCACTCATGAGATGATGGTGAAGGAAGATGAAGAAAGGGAAGAGAAGAAAAAAAATAAGAAGAATGAGGTAGGCATTGCCTTCAAATCCACCAATGAAAGCTATCAAGATTCAAGTGATGAGGTGGATAAAGAAGATGATGAACAAGAAGAAGAGATGGTCAAGCTCTTGAAGGAACTCAAGAGATTCATGATTTCCAAGGAAGTGAAACATGAATCAACCAAGAAGAAGAGTCCCTCGATATGTTTCAATTGTCAAAGAAAGGGGCATGTCAAGTATGAATGTCCTATTCTAAAGAAAAAGGGGAAGAAGGCATTTGTTGCATCTTGGAGTGATGAAGATGATTCCAATGATGAAGATGAAGTAGTCAACCTATGCCTCATGACCACTCAAGAAGAATTCGAGGTATCTTCTAACTCAAATGAATTTAATTCATTTAATTTTGATGAGTTACAAGATGCTTATAATAGGTTGTATTTGGGATTTGAGACCATGAATTCCAAATATACAAAATTAATTTCAAAACTCAAAATTAAAGATAATTTGATTTTGAAAGCAAAAGTTGATTTTGAAAATCAAATGAAATTTTGAAAAATAATTTAGAGCTTTCAAAAATCAAAATAAATGATTTAGAAAAAGAAAATTTTGAGTTAGGAGTTAAGCTTGAAGGCTTAACAAAAGAAAACGAATTAATTTCTAAAAATAACCTATTATGTTTAAAAATGGCAAAATGCTCACATTGTCATTTTTATGGTCATTTGGAACATACTTGTCCTTTAAAGAAAGGAAAACATTTTAAAATTAGACAAGTATGGATTCCTAAGGAAACAAGGGGCATTGAAACTAACGTCCAAGGATCCAAAGCAATTTGGATACCAAAATCGAAATGAATGTCTCTTGTAGGTGTGTGGGAGAAATGGTGATGAAGATGATGATATTCAAGATGCTCTAGCCATATATGAAAAAGGAATGGGTAACCTCTAAACTTAATGCTTTTGATTTTGGTTATTTGGTTGCTCATTTGGATTTATGCATGCATGAGTTTTGATTTTGAATGATTATGCATTGTTTTAATCTCATGTATGTTGAAAAGATGTTTTATGATGAATATTTTAAAGTTTTAAATGATTTTTCAGAATTTCAGTTCATCATAAAAATTTTGGTCAAATTGGTTTTAATGCAAATGATATCTCTCTAACAATTGATATCAATTTTTCAAATACTTTGATTTTACAAATTTTAAATTTTTGACCTAAATTTGAATGCTTATGCATGTGTTTTTAAATACAAAAGATATCTCTCTAACAATTGATATCAAAATTTTCAAATGCATAACATTTTTGGAAAACTTTATGCATATGATCTTAAATTCAACAATTGGTATTGCATAAAGTATTTTAGTCTTGGATATATTGAATTTCATGTGCTACTAACATGTTTGTTATTCTTTGTTGAAATTCAATGTTGTTTAAGTATCAAGTTCTTAAAGCTAAATTTTATTTGGAATGCATTTATTGAGGGGGAGATTTTGATTTTTCAAATAAATTTTTAAATGTCAAATTTACTTCTTACTCTCCAATGTTATTTTAGAACTTTAAAGATTGAATTATTTTTTATATAACAAAAGGGGGAGAAGTTTGGGGTTTAAAAAATTCAATTTCTTAATAAAAAGGGGGAGCTTAACATTTTCATACATTTTCCAACAATTTGTAACAATTTATATCTTTTTCATTAAACATTTCATTAAGGGGGAGTTTTGCCAAAAACAATTTTTCAAATGTTTTGTTATATCAAAAAAGGGGGAGATTGTTGAACTATGTTTTGATATAACAATTTAAGGCAAAATGGTTTTTGGATTTAAATTGAATTTACAAAAAGTTTTTGGACTTAATTGAATTTATTCAAAGTTTTAGAAGGTTTCCAAAATAATTCAAAGTCCATTAAAATTTGAATTTGAGCAAAAATGTTATAGGGTACCGATACCCCCTGCAGGGGTATCCATACCCCCTGAAGGCTCAAAATTCCATATTTCTCGGATGGTATCTATACCCCCCATGGTATTGATACTCCCAGTATCACTACCCCACACGAGTATCCATACCCCTGGCTGCAACGGTCATAAAATTTGAATTTTATGAAGGGGTACCGATACCATATGAATGGGTACTGATACCCCCTATACGGGACAACCTTTTTGAGCAGAAAAATCATCCCCAAACGGCTCCAAAACATCCACAACGGCTATATACAACATCAAACACATTCCAAGCTATAAATACAAGCTAAGGAGGACTTGAAGAAGCAATGAGAACAACTATCCAAGCAATCAAACACAAGAGAAGAGTTTTTCATTCTTATTTCATCTTTCTCTTGTAAATATCTTGTTCTTGTGAGCTCAATCTTGTAAACACCTACCTTAGAGAGGTTTTCTTGTTTACATCTTTTATCCTTTTGTAAAGGGGAAAGGTTCTAGCTTAGCCCGTGTAAAAGCTAGGGAAAGGTTATAGTTTAGCCCGGAAAAACTAGGGAGTTTGTAAGGTTAATCTTTATCCTCAAAAGAAAGAACAAATTAGTGAATTTGTTGGAAAATCCTTGGTGAGGAGCTAAGGTAGTGGACGTAGACTTTGGTTGCGAAAGTCGAACCACTATAAATCGTTGTGCAATTCTCTATCTTTCAATCTCCTTACTCCCTAAACACAAAACTGTTCCGACCCCTCTTTGCAAACCGTTCCGGTTGTCGATTCGAGCTTCCAAAATTCCAACAAATTGGTATCAAAGCCTCACTCATTTGAAGGTTTAATCGCCTCTTGAGTTGATTCGGGAAGAGTTACATCGATTATCAAGTCATCAATGACCTCTACTTCAAATGTCGACTCCGGTCTCGATTCGGTTCCCGTCAACAAACCTCCTTTCTTCAATAGAGCTAACTATGCCTATTGGAAGAATAGGATGATGTATTTCATTTAAGCAAGTGACATGGGAGCATGGAATGTTGTAGAAGAAGAATATATCAAGCCTCTCACTCATCCAAGATTGTGAAGTAAAGGAGAGACAAGAATGTTCCAGCTCAACTCCAAAAGCCATCCATATCATATTTTATGCTCTTGGACCAGATGAATATGGAAGAGTTTTATCTTGTACAACCGCCAAAGAAATATGGGATAAACTTCAAGTCACTCATGAAGACACTGACGAGGTAAAAGAATCTAAAATTAGTCTTCTAACACATAGCTATGAAAATTTCAGGATGAAACCAAATGAAGATATCAAAGCTATGACGGATAGATTCTCAACGATTGTCAATGGTCTCAAATCATATGGAGAGATCATTCCAAAAGAAAAGCTTGTGAGGAAGTTAGTTTACTCACTTCCAAAATCGTGGTAATCCAAGAATACGACAATCATCGAGGCTAAGAACCTAAAGTCCTTAACTCTTGAAGAGCTAATCGGTTCCCTCCTCACTCATGAAATGATTCTTGAAGATGAGGTGGACCTTGATAAGATTGACGAGACACCAAAAGAGAAGGAGAAGAAGAAAAATATTGGAGTTGCTCTCAAATCCACAAAAGATGAGAGTGATTCGGATGAAGATGAAGATGAAGATGACGAGGAAATGGCATTATTTGCCAAACGGTTCAGAAAAATGATGAGACCTTACCGAGGAAGAAAATTCAAACGAAATGAAGGCCTCAAAAATGAACCAAAAGAGAAGGACCCTATCATTTGCTATGAATGCAAAAAGCCGGGGCATGTCAAACTGATTGCCCACAATTGAAGAGAAAGGGTCAATCAAAGAATAAGCACAAGGCTCATGTGGCTACATGGAGCGGTGAAGAAGGTTCCGATGAAGAGGAACAAGAAGTAGCAAAGCTGTGCTTGATGGCATTCGGGGAAGATTCTAAGGTAACCTCTAACTCATTTGAATTAGATGATTTATCTTATGATGAGTTATTAGAGGACTATAATGGGTTAGCTTCGGATTATGAGAAATTGTTTTTAAAATATAAAAATGATGTTTCAAAATTGAAAAATGAAAAAAAAGCTCATATCCAAAACCAATAATGATTTTGAAAGTAAAATTAGTGATTTGCAAATCAAACTAAATGAGTTTGAAAAGAAAAATTTAGATTTGCAAAATTTACTCTCAAAGGTCAATGATGATCATCAAAAGGAAATTGATAATCTTAAAACTTCTTTTAATAAAGTTGGAGCAAAACGTTTTGAAAAAGAGGAAAATTCAAAAACCAACTTTGTTAGAAAAAGTTTTAAAAACTACAATCATAGAGGTCCCTGAAGAACCTCTAATGGAAAAATCGTTAGAAATATATGGGTTCCTAAAGGACTCATTACTACTAATGATAAGGATATCCTACACAAGTAGATACCTAAGGGGGCTATGATATTGGAAACTAATGAATATGGACCCAAAAGAATTTGGGTACCAAAAATAAAAAATTAATCTATGTTTGTAGGAAAAGAAGCATAGCTATAAGGCACGGGAAACAAATTCAAACTCATGGTACCTTGATATTGGATGCTCAAGATACATGACCGGAGACAAAAGCCGGTTCATAGAGCTCAACGCCAAAACTAGAGGAGAAGTGACTTTTGGTGATGATTCAAAAGGTCACATTGAAGGTATAGGTACTATAGATAATACCTCTTTCATACAAATTAATAATGTTTTATATATGAATGGATTAAAGCATAATCTATTGAGTATTAGTCAATTTTGTGATAAGGGATTCAATGTCATGTTTGATATTAATGGTTGTAAAGTCATTGACATTGCATCTAATCGGATTGTGCTTATTGGTCATAGAATAGGAAACATATACATGGTGCATTTAGACTATTGATATGATTAATTTATGCCTAGTTGCTAAGGATGAGCATGATAGTTGGTTATGGCATAGGAGACTAGGACATGCTAGTATGAGTGTTTTGCAACGACTAATTCAAGGAGATTTAGGTCGAGGGTTGCCTAAACTAAAATTTGATAATGATAAAATATGTGATGCTTGCGCTAAAGGAAAATAAAAACGAGTTTCTTTTAAATCCATTTATGATGTATCAACTAGTAGAATATTATAATTGATCCATATAGATCTTTTTGGGACAACTAGAACTACTAGCTTGGGTGGAAAACAATATGCATTTGTCTTGGTAGATGACTATTCTAGATATACTTGGGTTATATTTTTAAGTACTAAAGATGAAGCATTAGAACATTTCATCACATTTTCAAAAATAATCCAAAATGAAAAATTCTACTCTATAACTAGTGTTAAGAGTGATCATGACACTGAATTTGAAAATCTTGGATTTACTGAGTTTTGTAATTCTAATGGTATTAGCCATAATTTTTCAGCACCTAGAACCCCTCAACAAAATAGAGTTGTTGAGAGGAAAAATTGAACTTTAGAAGATATGGCTAGAACCATGCTTTGTGAAAACAATTTGCCAAAATATTTTTGGGCGGAAGCCACAAATACCGCTTGTTATGTTGTAGATCGAGTAATGATTAGACCGATTTTAAAGAAAACTCCATATAAAATTTTCAAAAATAAAAAGCCTAACATTAGCTATTTTCATCCATTTGGATGTAAATGTTTTGTTTTAAACAACGGTAAAGAAAAACTTGGCAAATTTGATGCTAAAAGTGATGAATGAATTTTTCTGGGTTATTCCTTAAATTCTAAAGCTTATCGAGTATTTAATAAAAGAACTTTAGTTTTAGAAGAGTTTATACATGTTGTTTTCGATGATAATCCCCTTCCAAGGAAGGGTTCTTGTGTGAATGATGATGTAGGCATTATAAATATAAATGACGTTGGACATGACGTTGGAGAACCATCATCAAAGGAAGAAACAAAAGATGAGGAAACTCAAGATCCTCTCGAGAATCCAACCATTAAAGAAAGGGAAGTATCTTACCCAAGGAAATACAACTATGTCAAGGATGGTGAGATTATAGGTGGTCCATCCAAAGGGGTAACAACTCGATCTTCTCTTAGAAATATTTGTAATTATGTTGCATTTATCTCATGCATAGAGCTTAAGAATATTAAAGAAGCATTAAATGATGAACATTGGATTATGGCTATGTAAGAAGAGTTAAATCAATTTGAGAGAAGTAAAGTATGGACATTAGTTGAAAGGCCTAGTAATAAATTCACTGTAGGTACTAGATGGGTATTTAGGAATAAGTTGATGAAAGTGGTAATATAGTGAAAAACAAGGCTAGACTTGTTGCTCAAGGGTATACTCAAGAAGAGGGCATAGACTATGATGAAACATACGCTCCCGTAGCTAGGATGGAAGCAATTAGAATGTTATTAGCATTTGCATGTTTTCATGAATTTAAATTATATCAAATGGATGTTAAAAGTGCATTTTAAATGGTTTTATAAAAGAAGTGTATGTGGAACAACCTCCTAGTTTTAAAGATTTAAAATTTCCAAATCATGTTCTTAAATTGACAAATGCACTTTATGGTTTAAAACAAACCCCTATAGCTTGGTATGAAAGATTGTCAAATTTTTTAATTGAAAAAGGTTTTTCCAAATGGAAGGTTGACACTATATTGTTTTTAAAGCATAAAGGTAAAGATTTATTAGTAGTTCAAATTTATGTTGATGATATAATATTTTGTTCTACTAATGATGTTCTTTGCCAATAATTTTCTAATCTAATGCAAAATGAATTCGAGATGAGCATTATGGGGGAGCCTCGTTTTTCTTGGGACTCCAAATCAAGCAAAGAAAAGATGGCATCTTCATCAAGCAAGCTAAGTACGTCAAAGATATGCTCAAGAAGTTTGGACTGGAAAATGGGAAACCTCATGACACTCCAATGAGTTCATCAACAAAGCTTGACATAGATGAAGGAGGTAAATGTGTGGATGTTAAATTATATAGGTCAATGATTGGCTCTTTGCTTTATCTAACTGCAAGTAGACCGGACATTATGTTTAGTGTTTTCTTATGTGCTAGATTTCAATCATGCCCTAAGGAATCACATTTACTAGATGTTAAGAGAATCTTTAGATACCTTAAGGACACTCTTAGATTAGGACTTTGGTATCCTAGAGACTCTAGCTTTAGCTTGCATGCCTTTTTTTATGCGGATTATGAAGGATGCAAATTAGATAGGAAAAGCACCTCCTGTACTTGCCAATTCCTTGGAAATATGTTGATTTATTGGTTTTCAAAGAAATAAAATTGTGTTGCATTATCTACCACTGAAGCAGAATACATTTCAGCTGGTAGTTATTGTGAACAAGTTTTATGGATGAAACAACAACTTTTTGATTATGGAATTGAAGTAGGTACTTTTCCTATCAAGTGTGACAATACTAGTGCTATTTATCTCACTAAAAATCCCATCCAACACTCTAGAACTAAGCACATTGAAATTAGACATCACTTCATTAGAGACCGTGTCGCTAAGGAAGATGTAGTTCTAGAATTTGTTGATACTTTGCACTAATTAGCGGATATATTTACAAAACCTTTAGACAAAGAAAGATTTTGGACACTTAGGAGAGAATTAGGTTTAACTGACCTATCTTCACTTAGTGTTTAAAATAATTTTAGCACTTTTAAGAATAAATGAAAAATGCTTATAATAGTAATTTTTGATTGCATTCATTGCTATTAATTAGGGGGAGTTTATGTTCTTTGGTGAAAATTAATTTATGTTCAAATGTAGTTTAAGAATTAATTGATTGATTGAACATGATTAATATATGAGTTGCCAATACCACTAGAGCTAATTAATTTAGCATTCTGAGTGTTTTAAAACGGATTTTTGACATTTTTGTGCTTCATGCATCGATACACTTAACAATGCATCGATGCATCCCTTTGAATGTGCAACGATACACCATAAAGGTGCACCGATGCATGCCTTGAATGTGAATCGATGCACGCCTTGAATGTGCATCGATGCACACTGCCATGCATCGATGCATCCGTCGGATTTTGGGTTTAAAAGGCTTATTTTCTCATTTGTTTCAAACCCTAAAACTACACCCTCATAAGCCACACGCCTCTCTCACTCTCTAAATTTTCCTCTTACTCCAAAATCATCGTTTTTAATCTGAATTCATCCTCATTTCATCTCAAAGTCCTGCTACTATCATTAAATCGTGCAACACAACATATCATTCTCATCAATCCGAAATTTTCAAGGTATTTTTCTAAAAACTTATAGTTTATCATATTTTGATATTTGGACTAGTTTTAATTAGTTCTAGGATGAACATTATATCGGGCATTGATTGTTTGATGATTTCAAACTAGATTTTACAACCAATTCCATCAAAAACTCACAAATTTTCAAAAAAAATTGAATTTTTCGAAAAAAAATTGAAAATTTGAATTTAATTTTTAAATTTGATGTTTTTGATTTAATTATGTTGTTTTCATGAAAACTATACATATTATGATTTTTCAAAAATTATTTTCAAATAGTTTTCAAAACCTTGCCCATTAGGATTCGGTTTAGAGAACCTTGAATTATTGAGGACTCAATTGAGTTTTGGGATTGATTATTGTGCATACATGTGTTTTAAATTGCAGGTTTCATTCCTTATTCCGATACCTTAACCATGTCTAATCCTAAACGTCCTAGGACTTCATCGAGTCGTTCAACCCGACCTCCTAATATCGTTCCTCCTCCATTTAATAGTCTTATAGGATCCTGTTTTAATATGCGTGAACGTCGTAGAGATGACTTGTACTCTAGGTACATAAATTCTTTCCAATCCTATAGAATCTGGGAGGAGCATATTCATTCTCTTCAAGCCATGATAGATATTGACTTCGAATACCTTCCGATTCTTAAAACTTGGAAGTTTGATAAAATGTTTCACCTCAAACCTATCATCTATCATCAATTAGTCCGCATTTTCTACTCTAATGCGGTCGGCATGCATTCAAAACCAAACTCAATGTGAGACTATAACAATTAGATCATATCTTTTAGGCCAATATATTAATATTATAGCTTTCCGTTTTGGGCTAGATGATGATGGGTTATATAATGAGAATGAAACTGTGGAATATCCCTATGTTCCAAACTCTACTGTTAGTACTCTACGATCTCATCACGATCGTTTTCTTCATTTGATGATCTCTTGGTGGTTTAGACCATCTAGAGGTAGGTACTCCACTCTTCGTACTAGGGATTTATGGTGGATGCACTGTATCAAGAATAAGAACAAAATAAATCTGCCCCACATTATATTTAGTCAATTAGTGGATATCATAAACATTGTTCCTTCAAAACATATCGAAACATTAGTTTATGGATGTCTTCTTAGTAACCTTTTTATCAAACTCGGTCTAAATGTCTCTCTCGATAATCCCATCCCTCTCCAAAATCAATTCAATCTCACCTCGTTGAAGAAAGTGGATTGGAAACAAGATGAGAAAACTAATCTTTGGGGATATCGACGATCACGTACCAGATGATGAGCCTGCACCGGAACAAGCTCCACAAGAAGATCAAGTGCCTCCATATTTTTGTTCATTTTTGGAGACATTTTATCTACGGTATGCTTCCATCGAATCCCACTTGACTGCTACTCACGAAGCGGTAAATCATCGCTTAGACACTTTGGAAGCTCGACAGATGGAGTTTCAAAGGGAGATGCTTGCACATATGGATGCTCTCCCTCTTGAGATGCAGGCACGATTTCCTCCTCCTCCCGATCCTCCGATGGAGTAGATCTATCCTTGTTATGCTTTCTTGATTTTAAAACTTGGATTGATTTTGATGTTTCTAGAGTGTTTGTTTTGGTTTGTTAAATTTTTAAATTTGTTAAGAGTTGGATGATTGGATGTTTGAACTTAATATATATATATTTGGTTTGGTTGAATTTTCTTATTTTTACATCATTAGACATATATGACCAATTATGCCATTTCACATTTGATTATGAATATTGTTTATGAAAGCTAATGGCTAATCTCTCTTTTGATCTTTGATCTTAGCAGCTTAAGCTATATATATATATATATATTTAATCAATTGGCTATGTTTTTCAAAACCTTGTTTAGAATGTTTTAAAGTCTTTTTGATTTAACAAAAAGGGGGAGAAGTGTAAAAGTGTTAAAGGTGAGAAGTGTTAGAGTAAGGGGGAGTAATTTTTCAAAATTTATTTTCAAAGAAAATATTAAAATTGCACACATGTTTTGTTATATCAAAAAGGGGGAGATTATTGAAAACATTTTGATGTTTCAATATAACAAATTAAGTATAAATGAATTTTAAGATTTTACAAATGATTTTCTAAGTATATTCGATTAAATTACTCGAATATCAAATTATTACTCCAAATCTTCAAGATCAATTTCAAACCTTACTAAATGTGTAAAATTGTGTTTTATACTTAATATATTTTTGAAACAATTTTCACAAAGTATTTTGAACCAAAATCAAGCCTAAAATCAATTTTTCAAAGTGATGAACTGATGCACCAATCCATGCATCGATGCACCATGGAATGAATTGAGCATCGAATGCATTTCATGCATCGATGCACATACTATACATCAATGCACTTAGAGTTTTATGAAAACATCGAATGCATTTGATGCATCGATGCACCAGCCATGCATCGATGCACTCATGCTATTTTGAAACATCGAATGCATTTTATGCATCGATGCACTCTTAGTGCACCGATGCACTAAGGGTCCAACAGTCAAAATATTTGAATTATACACTTGATGCACCGATGCACCTTGGGTATGCATCGATGCACTGACGCTGCCAACTGATTTAATTAATTGTTTTCACACTTAAACGGCTCTATTGACTCCACTATTCATCCCCAACGTTCAGAATCATTTGAAGGAGTATTTAAACAAGCTTAGAAGTCATTGATCAACAACAAGAAAACACAAGAAACTAGAATCAAGAGAGAATCAAAGAGAAAGCATCAAACCTCATGTTTGAGCATTTCAAGCCTATTTTTCATTCAATATTCATTTTGCTTTCAAGAACACTACTTGTACTCAATTGTATTAATTTTTTAGTGTTCTTTTCTTTGTTCTAGAATTGTGCAAACAATATACCTTGTGAGGATTTCCTTGTAAGTTTGCAAATTTGTAATATTCTCTTTGAGAAAGAGTGTTCTCAAGAATTGGGGTATATTCTTGAGGGAGTTGTAAGGTTATCTCTTTGGCCTAAAAAAAAGAACAAATTAGTGAATTTGTTGGAAAATCCTTAGTGTGGATAGCTAAGGTAGTGGACATAGACTTTGGTTGAGAAAGTAGAACCACTCTAAATCGATGTGCAAATCTTTTCAATTTTCTGCAAAAGCTTCCACCAAAATTTTAATTGCCAATTCACCCCCCTCTTGGCCAATTTCATCGATCGATTAACTCAACAAATTGGAATATTTAAAAGTTTGGGACCAATTTAGAAAAAGAGTCATAGTTTAGGGATGGAATTAGAATGTTCAAAAGTTTAAGGACTAATTTAGAACAAGATTCATAGTTTGAGGATGAAATTGAAATATTTAAAAGTATAGGGGCTAATTTAAAATGATGATGAAAGTTTGGGGACATATGATGCAATCAACTCTAATTTTAATTATATTTAAATAAATTTTCATAATTTTATAGATGATAGAATATAACTAATTTTAATTATATTTAAATAAAAGTTTCAATATTAATTTATAATTTATTTAATAATTTTTATGTAATTGTTAAGAATATAATATGATTTATTCTCGGTGTGCCTATACACCGATCAGAGGCAGAACTACAGTAGGACTAGAGGGGGTCATGGCCCCCTCAAGATTTAGGAAAATTATTCTAAGACCCTTCAAAAGTTTATAAAAATTTTATTTATTTCACTTAGAATATTTGAAAAAGAAAATGTGTTGTTCTCTTAAAATTGTAAGTTTCATATTAATATACATACATACATGCTTATATGTTTATAAGTGAAATAAAATTGATAGTCTCAAAATATAAAATTTATATATATACATTTTCATAAATAAAAATAACAAATATATGAATTTAAACTTATTTATTAAAATATTAATTTTTTATTTCTAATAGCATAGAACTACAAAAATATTAATAATATATAATTGTATAGTTATAAATTTAATTATTTTTGAGTTTTTATTTCTATATTATTTTTATTTCTCAAATCATGATTTTCTTCTTTTTTTCTTCCTATTTTTATATTACTTTCAAATAAAATAAAATAAGAAAAATTATATTAGAGGAGTCCAAATTTTTAGTGGATGAAAATTAAAAAAAAATCAACAATCTCACATAATATTTTAAACACTTTTAGGCTCTTATTTATTGTGTAAATAAAGGTAAATTTCTATTAATGTTCTGAATATTTTAGGTGTTCCATCTACAATTTGAGTGTCAAAACATACTACTATAATTTCATTTCGTTTTTCTTTCCGAGAAGATCATAGTGGAGAATTTATAAAAAAAAATCTAATAAACCTACATTTGATTAATGAAATCACATATTAATATATGAGATTTAATATTTAAAGCTATTATTAAAATTATTTCTTATAATTGACACCTCCAAAATAAAATGTCCAGTTCTGCCACTGACACCGATAATAATTTTTTTTCTATTGAAATTTTAAATTATAATATAATTTGGATATAGGTAAATTGTACGATGTTTACTTGTAAGTTCTGATCTTATATTATTTTTTTATTAAGCTTCTAATGGATCATTAAATGTTAATATGACTTTTAGGAGAATAATTTGTATATTCTAAATTTACATTTGGGTTAATTATATTATAAATTGATCTAATTGATTTTAAGGGATTAAATTTAAACAATTGTAGGTATTTACAATTAGGTCCCTAAACTTTTTAAAAAATCAATATGAATTTTATGTATGGATTTAACTTGTGATTTTGTTGAACTATGTTTTGATATAATAATTTAAGGCAAAATGGTTTTTGGAATTGAATTGAAGTTACGAAATGTTTTTGGACTTAATTGAATTTATTCAAAGTTTTAAAAGGTTTCAAAAATAATTCAAAGTCCATTAAATTCGGATTTGAGCCAAAATGCTAAAGGATGTCAAAGTGCATCCATGCATCCATGCACCCCTGCAGTGGATCCATGCACCCCTGCAGTGTATCCCTACAGTGCATCCATGCACATGCACTAATGCATCGATGCACCATGCAGTGCATCCATGCACTCAAACACCGAATGCAATTAGTGCATCGATGCATCAAGGCTGTGCATCGATGCATCCTGTTGTTCATCCATGTACGAAGGCTGCAACAGCTAGTTTATTTGAATTTAATGAAGGGGTATCGATGCACCATGATAGTGCACCGATGCACCATGTTATGGGAAGCCTTTTTGAGTAGAAAAATCATCCCCAAACGGCTCCAAAACATCCCCAACAACTATATACAACATCAAACACATTCCAAGCTTTAAATACAAGCTAAGGACACTTGAAGAAGTAAGAGAACAACTATCCAAGCAATCAAACACAAGAGAAGAGTTTTTCATTCTTGTTTCATCTTTCTCTTGTAAATATTTTGTTCTTGAGAGCTCAATCTTGTAAACACCTACCTTAGAGAGGTTTTCTTGTTTACATTTCTTATCATTTTGTAAAGGGAAAAGGTTCTAGCTAATCCCGTGTAAAAGCTAGGGAAATGTTCTAGTTTAGCCCGGAAAAACTAGGGAGTTTGTAAGGTTACTCTTTATCCTCAAAAGAAAGAACAAATTAGTGAATTTGTTGGAAAATCCTTAGTGAGGAGCTAAGGTAGTGGACGTAAACTTTGGTTGAGAAAGTTGAACCACTATAAATCGCTGTGCAATTATCTATCTTTCAATCACCTTACTTCCTAAACACAAAACCGTTCCGACCCCTCTTTGCAAACCATTCCAATTGTCGATTCGAGCTTCCAAAAATCCCAACAGATTTGTTAATGATTTTTGGTTTTGAATTTGTAATTATCATATGATTTCTGAATGTTTAGTTTCGATTTAATTTTTGAAAACATTTCCAATTTATTTTTTAGACCGGTTGAGAATATTGCCCTCAATGTTATAACATTTTTGGTGCAAATGTTCAAGTAACATAACTATATAGTATAAAAGTGAGAATTTGGTTTTTCGCACACAAATGCACTATTTCTAAAATGACTCTAAACCAATGTTATCAAAACCAGACCAGATCGACCGGTTGAACCGAGAACCGATTGCCTGTTTGGTTCGATCAGCCTCCGAAACCAATTTTACAATGAACCACTAAAGAAACGGTAGAACCTGTTGGGAACCGGCAAAACCGGTGTGAACCGTCGGTTTAAGCGATTCACACAGTTCTGTTTTTTTAAAAATTAAACCAAACGCCGTCGTTTGTTATGATATTTTTCAGCCCCAAATTTATTCTCTGGTTTTACATTTGGGTTAAGCCATTTTCACGAATGTTTGCAAGCGGTGAACCCTATCTCTTTTCCACTTTGGTTTCCTTTATCACCGTTCCGTCTCTGGCATCATACTCCCTCACCGGCGTCGTACTCCGTCAACAACAGCCTACTCCATCACCGACGCGCTCTACTCATCTTCCGCACAACATCACGACATCATCTTCGTTTCGGTTCCTACCATGTCTCAGCCACAAGTATTTTCTTTAATCATAAGTATTTTTTTAGTGTTGCTGTTTGTGGTTGATTGAGTTCCTGCTAATAATGTTTACTTGTTTAGCGTTCTTGTTTCCACTTTTCCGTTCATGTTCGTTTTATTTTTTTTTTATTTTTTTTCAATCATAAAATTAGGTTGTTGCTTTCTTCGTAAAATACTATTGGGTTATTGCTTTCTTCGTAAATACTATTGGGTTGTTGCAACAAATAATCTTTTCAGTGGTTGATTGGTCTTATGTGAAGATTCCTGTGTCATGTTATTTAAATAATAAGCAACAAGCCGAAGTCCAAATTAAAAGGATGAAAGCATAGCTTTATTTATTGAGGTGTTGAGATATGATGATCCTTAAATGCATTTATTTGGTGTCATCTAAAACCCAGCTACCACGCGTTGTTTGAGTTGTGAATTCATTGCAAGATTTTGACATCTTTCACTGGCCATCATGCTTAATATGAAGCAACATTATGAAATTTAACTATGTAAAATTTGTTATTCCACGTTAATGAATTATTTGACATACTGAAATTTAACTCTTTGTAATAATTGTTGTGCCTAAAGATTACCATTGTGCCTAAAGATTACTATTAGAAGTTTAACTTTTATAGAACTCTCATTGCTTCTAAATGCTACACTAGTGCACTCACTATAAGGGTCTGCATGTTTCTCTTCTCTATTTTTTTTATTTTAAATATTATTTTAAAAACTGTTTTGTTAAGCAATTTTACAGTTTTCAACAATCCATTTTAAGCTAAAAATGACTAAATTTTGAAAATGATTTCCAAAATAATTATTATAAGAACTTAATACAAAAATAGGTGGCACATGTTTTCTCTTTTCATTTTTTTTCTTGATATTTTAGCTTAGGCATCACAGATAAAAAATCTTGATAGATTCACACAATTTGTCCCATGTTACTACAATTTTTTAATTTATTCAATAACTCTTCATTTCGAGGATGACTTTTAGGATCTCTTTTCCTACCCTATCGACATTTTCAATTTCACCTATAGTGCTTCTCAATTTCTCTAACAGTCTAACTAGCTCCTATCTAGCTCAAGGGTATTGAAATTGGTGCTAGTGAGATTGTTCCTCTATGACAAATTTGGTTGCTCGTTATATTTATAATTGCATATGAATTTCTCAATTATTCAATTATTTATTATTAATCACTGTTTGTGTGTTGTGAGTACTATAAAATATACGCAAATAATGTGCAAGTATACACAATCGCTCAAGTAATAAAGTAATGAGTGAGTATCGTCTCCACAGGGATTGGAAGGATATTGAGTAACGTTTATGCACTATTCTATCTAAGTATAGTTAGTCTTGATATATACAAATGTCACAGCAATGGATATGTATATGCTGCTGAATGTGGATTGATGGTGTGATGGTGTAGCAAATGGAAATGCAGTGGCAAGAATAGATGTTTAGTGTTGAAAATGATGAAATGTCAAGACAATGAAAAATGGTAAAAACAGTAAATAAAAGATAAATAAAATAAAAAGAAGATAATCCTCACGTGACAAGCTTTCAATGGAATGAATGGTAAGGATTGATCTAAGAATGCTAAACTGATCTCTCAGGCAGATTTAAGCTATCTGGTCTTTACTTACTCGACAGGGCTTTCCTAAAATGTTCTCACAAGAACCTAACAGAATAGGATGCCAAGGCATCTGCTCTCACTCAACGATGTTGGACAGCCTACCCTATTGATAAAGACACCGTTTTTAGTCATTGAAATCCCATCCTAGTCTCTTTCGAGATCTAAGGGATTAGGTTATAATATTCCTAGGCCAGTTAAAAGCCCCTTGAAAATACTATAACCCATTGCTTATGAGGATCTTGTCTTGCGTTTCTTCTGAATACTTACAAGTATTTTTAGATTAGGATTCTTCCGAACACCTAACCTTCATCTAAGAAATGAACATTTCCATGCCTCTTACAAGCCTAGATGGTGAAGCATTCATAAGCAAAGAAAATAAAGAACCAAAATAAACTTAAATATACCATTAAAATAAAGTTAAAGCATCCATTAAACCAACCACCACCAAATAAGTTAGTTCATGGTGGGGTTCAAAATATCCATAGAAAAATCCAAAAAATATTCGTTCCAACAACCCACAAATAAAATAAATAAAATAACAGTAAAGGGAAGTGAGAAAGAGCCTTCGACGCACGCCACCGGAGGTCTCCTCAGTCACCACGAACCACTTTAGCTCGCTAGCTCCTCTCGGTGCCTAGCTCGCCACTCCTTGAAGCTTTATTAATGGAGGAAAACCCAAGGAAGAAGAAAGGAAAAGGGAAAATAAAAATCTAATTTTTCTGCTACAATATGCGTCTCCTTTCTTCCACCCACTCTCTTTCTTGTGAGGTGTAATATATAATAAATATCTAGGGGTAATGATGAGGTTGTTGGGATATTATTGGGTGCAAAATACCCCTCATACCCCTAGAATCACATGTTGTGCATGAACCTTATCCTCTAGGTGTCAGTGGTCCCCTAACAGGCTGTTACAACCATCATTTCACGTGCAGAGCCAGCTGTCTACATACAGCTGTATATTTTTGTCATTTTCTGCGCCAGAAATGCCAAGGCATTTCAATCTGCTTCAGCAACGTGTGATGCCGCAACATTACTTACCAGCTCACCTATTTTGCTTATTATTTCCTGCATATACTAAAAACCACACATTACTCTTCATATAGCACCTTAATAAAATAAAATAACACAACCACCAAAAATGCAATTATATGCAGCTACATATATCTAAAATGACCTATATGGACTCTTAAACAAACAATAACTTAAGTTGAAAAGGCCTTAAAAATAGTCTTTTTACGGAGTTATCACACCCCCAAACTTAAGCTATTATTTGTCCTCAAGTAATGGATAACAATTAACACAATCAAAATGTCATGGCAATTTCAACAGTAGGACAACAAGATAATAATTGAATTTCAATCCTCAGAATAATTGGCTTCAACATGCTAGACATATCAAGAATTCAAGTACTTTTCCCTAGGTCAAGATTCTTTATGGTTGTGTGTGTGCGTGATTGTATCTAATCTATACTTAACGAATTTAGGCAATTTCTAATTGAGTTCCCTAGTTTCACCACAACATTTACTCATTTATTAAGCACATTTATACTCCCTTTTCATTTAGTACACATTTTTTTCTTTTTTTCTTTTTTTTTTCACTTTTTCACTTTTTTATGCTGCTACGAAGGGAGTCAACTCATCACACCTATCATCCCACACTCTAGATGAAAGGGAGCATACCTTCCACCCCTGAGCTAGTAAAGTAGAGTCATCCCGTGACTACTTTCATTCACTCATATGCACAAGGCTGCCATTTATTAAAGAAAGTTCCAGGCAATGCCACGGCAAAGAGGAGTGTCCCTCTACAGCTATGCCTAAGCATTTATTCACAGTTTCATTTTTAAGGGAGTTTGTTTTTTATTTTTCTTTTAAGCATAAAACTATATTTCAATGCCAAAAATAACTAGTGTTCTTTCATAAAAATTTTCTAAATTTTCTAAGTATAGATAACATACAAATCGTGTAAAAGTTTTTCACAAAGAATCAAGCCCTAGAATGAGTTTTATCATTCTCAATAGTCATTTACATTTAGATTCTATACTAACATTATCATCATCGGGTATCCTCAAAACATTTCATCTAACTGTCATACTATTTTCTGATGCCATGGCATAAACCTATGCTAATGTTATTATGGATATGACCTACCAAGAACCATACCTCCCCCAAACTTAAGGGAAGAATTGTCCTCAATGCTAAAAGAGAGCTATACTAAATATAAACTATATGCCATGCAATGAAATGCAACTAAATGAGAATGGATGTAAGAGAGGTACCTCAATGAGTGCGTGGTGTTGCCTTGGAGGTGCTAGCAGCTCCTCATCGGGTGCGCTTGCGTATAGGTGCTGGGCTGGACTCGGACGAAGTGGAGTAATAATGCACAATATTGGAGCGTCCAGCCGTGGTTTTGATGCATTTGCCACGACGTGGTGCAGGAGAAGGTTTGGGTGCTGGGATAGGGCTGGGTGTTTCTTCAACAGGGATAGTGACCGGATACTCAGGAGTTTCGGAACAGTGCGGAGTAGGACTCGGATCATCAGCGGGAGGATCGGTTGCATCTTGTTCGGGCTCTAGAGATGCCTCGGCATTAAATGCCGACAGAATTTCGTCTAGGAAGCCAGGGAAATTCCGTTGACCGTGGGGAATAATTTCTTGAAACATTGATTCCACCTCAGCATCTCTATGCTTCACGTATCCAAAGAAGTTACAGATGTCACCGTGTAAAGCATGCAGGTGTGTCTGAGTCTGCATCACAGCTTCCTCGAGAGCAAGTAACCTTGCCTCGGCATTTGATTGTGTAGTACCTGCAGATTGCTCATGAACAGATTCTTTAGATTTAGGATTTTCAAGTCCTAATAGCAGTGGGAGTCTGGCTCTAGTGATGCCCGATAAACCAGGTAAAATTTCATCAAAAGCATTTTCCTCAACTTTTTTCTTACGACATAAAGCGGTAATTAAGTTAGGAAACACCAAAGCACTTGCCTTTTTACCCTAACAGTCGTTAACATGTTGAACAATAATACGACCCACATCGATCGGACGGGATTCCATTATAGAATGAAAAAGCAATAAGCGTGAAAGTGATATCATCGTGTTGTGAGAAGTCGGCATGAGTTTATGCTTAAGGAAGTGATTCCATAACTTGGCGCGCGGCTGAAAACGTTCTCGGTTGACCGAGTATCGACTCGTTTGACGCCCATTCCACTCAGTGTTTTCAAAACAAAGGTCCTCCAAGACTCCATCGTATGTGTTGCTATCAGCCTCCTCTTCGAACTTGGCATGATTATTCACAACATCCTACAAATGAAAATAACTATTAATAGCAGAAGGTGTAAAACGGATCTGCTTACCTCGAACAAAGATGGAGTGCTGGTTGGGCTTAGAAATATTCGTGTAGAACTCCTTAACCACCGAGGTATTCACCGAACCAGGATGACGGGTAAATTTCTTCCACTTGAGCGGTGTCGATGTCCATAACATCGGGTCCAAAACCACCATCAGTTTCCTCGGTAAAAATAAATCCTAACTCAAAAAAGAGTTTTCGCTTCTTGAAGTTTTAGAACCGAGCCTTGGCCTCGTCATCTTCGAACTGTTGCCAAGCGGTAGTGTCGGTTGGAGCCGATCTTGAACGCACCATTTTCGTGTGTATATGAAGCAAGAAAAATGATAAAGGGATAAACTTTTGAAAGCTTTAAAAACTTGGATGTATTTTGGCTATGGAGAGAATAACAAAAGAAGAAGATGAATGAATGAAAGAGAAAAAGTAAAAGTTAAAATGAAAGAGAAAAAATTAATAAAGAAAGAGAAAAGAAAAAGTTAAAAATTTAAGAGGGAAAATGTGTGATAGAATGGTTAAGAGAGGAGTGAGTGGGTGGGGGTTTGTGCGTGCATGGGGAAGGAAAAAAAACTGCCAAAAGGTAATAATGGTGATAGGACAAGTCTGTGGAAAGAGAAAAAGAAATGTCAGAAATTAAATTAAATAAAAAGAAACAAATCAAAAGAATATCTCTCCAATTAATGCATTGTCCTTTCCTCCCTTTGGTAACCGCTCCTTGCACGGTTTGCAGCTCTGTGGTCCTTACAAATCATATCAAAAATTAATTATAAAATGAAATAAAAATAAAAATAAAGAAAAACTTAAATTTTAAATTTTTATTTATGCACAGACACAAATTCAATGTCGTGGCATCGAATTTTGGTTCTCCTCTGGGCACGCTTCAGTATCGTGTAGACGTAACAAGTCCTTGTTGTGTGGTGGTGGAACTCCATTGTAGGCTTTCAGACGCTGGCCATTGACCTTGAAGATCATCCCATTGTATATTCTCTTGATGTCAACAGCTCCATGGGGATAGACATAATGCACCTCAAATGGTCCTGACCATCGAGATTTGAGTTTTCCAGGAAAGAGTTTGAGTCTGGAGTTCTAAAGCAAGACTTGTTGCCCCTCATGAAAATGTCGTGGCATCAGTTTCTGGTCATGCCACTTCTTGGTTTTCTCATTGTATATCCGAGCATTCTCATATGCTTGTGCTCTAAACTCTTCCATTTCATTAAGTTCAAGTAATCTCTGCTCCCCAGCTAGTTGAGCATCGAAATTCAATCGCTTGATGGCCCAATAAGATTTGTGTTCAAGCTCAACCGAGAGATGACAAGCTTTACCATACACCAACTTAAAGGGTGACATCCCCAAAAGAGTCTTGAATGCATTTCTGTACGCCCAAAGTGCTTCATCCAACTTTGGCGACCAATCCTTACGCCTTGGGTTCACCACTTTCTCTAAAATCTGCTTGATCTCTCGATTAGATATCTCTGCTTGGCAATTTGTATACGGATGATATACCGTGGCAATCTTATGTCGAACTCCATATCTCTTCAATGCCTTGGCAATCAACTTGTTATCAAAGTGGGTTCCCTCATCACTAATGATAGCACGAGGTACTCCAAACCGAGTGAAAATATACTTGTGCAAAAACTTGAGTACGGTCTTGGAGTCATTCCTTGATGTTGCTATTGCTTCCACCCATTTTGACACATAATCCACAACAAGCAATATATATAATTTTCCTTCAGAAGATGGGAATGGTCCCATGAAATCGATGCCCCACACATCAAACAACTCTATCTCCAAAATATTTTGCAGCGCCATTTCATGTCGTCTAGATTTATCAAAAGCAAATACCACGGCAAGTAATTCTTTCTCAGTGGTGGTGTAGTTCAATTGTGCTTCATTTAAAGTGCGGCTAGAGTAATAAATAACATGAAACATTTTACCTCGGCGTTGGCCCAAAAAAGCTCCTACGGCATAATCGCTTACATCACACATCATCTCAAATGGTGATGTCCAATCGGGATGAACTACAATGGGTGCCGAGATCAGTTGTCGTTTCAGCTCAGTAAATGCGCCGAGGCATAATTCGTCAAACACAAAGGGTTGGTTTTGTTGAAGCAATGTGCACAAGGGCTTAGAAATCCTGGAGAAGTCTTTGATAAACCTTCTATAGAATCCAATATGTCCAAGAAAACTTCTTATGCCCTTGACCGAAGTTGGTGGTGGCAACTTTTCAATCACTTCAATCTTCGCCTTATCAATCTCAATACCCTTGTGAGAAATTTTATGGCCTAATACAATGCCTTCAGTCACCATGAAGTGACATTTTTCCCAATTTAAGACCAACTCAGCCTCCTCGCATCTCTTGAGAACTTTTGCTAAATTGTCGAGGCATCGTTTAAAATCACCCCCACAAACAGAAAAGTCATCCATGAAAATCTCCAGAAAATCCTCAACCATGTCTGAAAATATGGCTTGCATACAGCGCTGAAATGTTGTCGGGGCATTACAGAGTCCAAAAGGCATCCTCCTAAAGGAAAAAGTGCCATAGGGACAAGTAAATGTAGTATTCTCCTGGTCCTCTGGTGCGATGGCAATTTGATTGTACCCCGAGTACCCATCCAAAAAGTAATAGAAAGCTTTGCCGGCTAATCGATCCAACATTTGGTCGATGAAAAGTAGAGGAAAATGGTCATTCTTTGTAGCTTTGTTGAGTTTTATATAGTCCATGCATATCCTCCATCCGGTCACAGTGCGAGTGGGTAATAGCTCATTATCCTCGTTAGTAACCACAGTCGTGCCTCCTTTCTTCGGAACACATTGGATAGGGCTCACCCATGAGCTATTTGAGATAGGGTAGATCACTCCAGCATCAAGCCATTTCATAATTTCTTTCATCACCACTTGCTTTATAATAGGGTTGAGTCTTCTTTGTGGTTCTATTGAATTACCGTGGCAATCTTCAAGCAGAATCTTATGCATGCAGATCGTGGGACTTATGCCTTTCAAATCGGCCATAGTCCAACTAATTACTTTTTTATGCTGCATCAACACACTTAACAAACTTTTCTCTTGATTAGCAGTAAGGTTAGCGGAAATAATCACTGGTAAAGTCTCATTGCTACCTAAGTATACATATTTAAGATGCCCTGGCAAAGTCTTAAGCTCTAGAGTGGGTGCATGCATTAATGAAGGCTTAGGAAGAATAAATTCATCAAAATTTAGAGGTTCAAAATTCATACCTGATCTAATTTTTAGTAAGCTAGATTGTTCCTCCAACATTGGAAAGTTGTCGGACTCCACTAAGCTTTCATCATCCACCCAATATTCATTTTCTGCTAGCTGAATAAAATTGTTCTGGCAAAGATGTTCAGTCTCTTCTTCAATCACTGAGTTCAATTCAGAAATGCCTTGGCATTCTTCAGTGTCATCAACATATTTGAGCGTTAGAAAAACATTGACAGTCACACACTGATCAGCCACTCTCATGGTGAGTTCACCTTTTTCACAGTCTATCAAGATATGTCTAATGGCTAGGAAAGGTCTTCCCAGAATGATTGGTGCCTTGGCATCAACTTCGCAGTCCAGAATTAAGAAGTCGACTGGAAACATAAACTTATCCACCCTTACTATGACATCCTTGACTCTCCCTTTAGGTTTCACATGGGATCTGTCGACAAGTTGTAAAATAACTGAGGTGGGTCTTGCATCTCCTATGCCAAGCTTCAAGAATATCGATTTCGGCATTAAGTTGACACTTGAACCAAGATCACACAGAGCCTTTCCAACGAAATTAACTCCAATTGAACAAGGAATAATGAAGCTGCCCGGATCATTTCTCTTTAGCGGTAACTTACTCAATGAAGAACAAAATTCTCTTGCCGTGGCAACAGTCTCTACTTTCCTATTCTTGGTACATATTTCCTTTAGAAATTTGGCATACATCGGCATCTGTTCAACAGCTTCCAAGAGAGGTATGTTGATATGGAGCTGATCAAGAATGTCTACGAACTTCTTAGACTGAACTTCATCATTATGCTTCTTCAATCTTTACGGGAAGGGTGGGAGAGGTCTAGCTTCCTTAGCTGCAGGAATAGAATTTGCTTTTGCCTTGGCATCAGAATCTGGTATCTTAGCAGAATCCTCCTCCTTATCCTTCTCAGTAACTCTATCATCATGTAATTCAACTTCAGTAGTGGGATTAGAATCATCATGTTGTGGCCCATTATCCTTGACTTGTCGATTGATTTGTGTTCTACTCCTAAGAGTTAACATATTGCATTGCTCTTTTCTAGGTGCTCTAGTGACTTCAGTATCACTTGGCAAACGTCCTTACTGACGCTCTTGCAATGCCGTAGCAATCTGACCAACTTGACCTTCCAAAGCTCTCAGAGATGAGCTATGGCTTTGAAGTAAGACGCCTTGACTATGAAGTAAAGCTCCTTGATTCTTAATTGAAGTAGAATGGTCTTGCAACATTGTCTTCGTAGTGGATATGAACTCTTGAATTGTAGCTTCCAATGAACTCATGCTTGCTGAAGATGAAGCTCCTTTGTTGGAATTATGCCATGGCATAGCATTTTGGTAACCTTGAGGCTCATTGTGATTCTGCTGCCGAGTAGGTTGATTAACATTGTGGGCTCCTTGATTTCCCCATGAAAAATTGGGATGCTGACGAGTAGGTTGATTAACATTGTGGGCTCCTTCACATCAGTGGAACATTGTAAGTTCTTCAACATATTAGTGATGGATGAGAGTTGAGCGGACACCAAATCCTTGGTATCTAACTCAAATGCTCCAGGTGTTCTCCTTCCACTCCCAAGCCTTGAGGAAAGAAACTGATAATCATTATTAGCAATTCTGTCCAATATAGTAAACGCCTCAGTAGGTGATTTATCCAGCAATGTCCCATTTTCCGAGGCATCCAGTAACATCCTCGTGGGTGCATTGACTCCATTATAGAACATGACTACTTGAGTCCAATCATGAAAACCATGATTTGAACACTTCCGAAGCAAACTCTTGTAACGATCCCAACACTCATACATGGATTCGTTGTCGCCCTGGCAAAAAGATGATATTTCATTCCTTAGCTACGTATTCATTTTTGGTAGGTTGTACCTCAATAAGAAACTCTTGCAAATATCGGCCTATGATTCCATAGAACCGGCTGGTACACCACTCAACCAAGCCCTTGCTCGGTCACACAATGAATACGGAAAAAGCTTTAATTTCAGAAAATCCTCATGCACTCCTTCTTGGAGAAAAGAATCACAAACTTCCATAAAATTGCGAATGTGCTGCCTGGCATCTTCAGTTGGCATACCCCCAAACTGCCCAATAGAATTCAACATGTTGAACATGACTGGTTTTAGCTCAAAATGTGCAGCTTGAATTTTAAGTGTCACAATCCTAGGATTCAGATCATCCAGCATCGGATTTAAGTGATCGCGAATAACGCGCGGCCTAACAGCAGGATCCGCATTGTCTAATGCCACGACATTATGATTTCCATCATCCTGACCAATGCCTTGGTTTCCAATCTGATACATATTTCTTTGAGCACATCTTCTTCTTCTAAAGAGTCTTTCAATCTCAGGTTTTATTGGTTCCAAAGGCTCTTCAGAATTTCTTCTAGGCATACACTAGATAAACTTGAAATAAAACAAAAATATCAAGTAAACTATACGCAAATAAAAAAGCAAAACAAAATAAAATGCTCTGGCAAAACAAAATAACTTCAGGCTGCCAATCCCCGGCAACGGCGCCAAAAACTTGTTTGCGTGTTGTGAGTACTATAAAATATACGCAAATAATGTGCAAGTATACACAATCGCTTAAGTAATAAAGTGATGAGTGAGTATCGTCTCCACAGGGATTGGAAGGATATTGAGTAAAGTTTATGCACTATTCTATCTAAGTATAGTTAGCCTTGATATATACAAATGTCACGACAATGGATATGTGTATGCTGGTGAATGTGGATTGATGGTGTGATGGTGTAGCAAATGGAAATACAGTGGCAAGAATAGATGTTTAGTGTTGAAAATGATGAAATGTCAAGACAATGAAAAATGGTAAAAATAGTAAATAAAAGATAAATAAAATGAAAAGAAGATAATCCTCACGTGACAAGCTTTCAATGGAATGAATGGTAGGGATTGATCTAAGAATACTAAACTGATCTCTCAGGCAGATTTAAGCTATCTGGTCTTTACTTACTCGACATGGCTTTCCTAAAATGTTCTCACAGGAACCTAACAGAATAGGATGCCAAGGCATCTGCTCTCACTCAACGATGTTGGACAGCCTACCCTATTGATAAAGACACCCTTTTTAGTCATTGAAATCCCATCCTAGTCTCTTCCGAGATCTAAGGGATTAGGTTATAATATTCCTAGGTCGGTTTAAAGCCCCTTGAAAATACTATAACCCATTGCTTATGAGGATCTTGTCTTGCGTTTCTTCCGAATACTTACAAGTATTTTTAGCTTAGGATTCTTCCGAACACCTAACCTTCATCTAAGAAATGGACATTTCCATGCCTCTTACAAGCCTAGATGGTGAAGCATTCATAAGCAAAGCAAATAAAGAACCAAAATAAACTTAAATATACCATTAAAATAAAGTTAAAACATCCATTAAACCAACCACCACCAAATAAGTTAGTTCATGCTGGGGTTCAAAATATCCATAGAAAAATCCACAAAATATTCGTTCCAACAACCCACAAATAAAATAAATAAAATAACAGCAAAGGGAAGTGAGAAAGAGCCTTCGAAGTGTCAGTGGTCCCCTAGCAGGCTGTTACAGCCATCATTTCACGTGCAGAGCCAACTTTCTACATACAGCTGTATATTTTTGTCGTTTTCTACGCCACAAATGCCAATGCATTTCAATCTGCTTCAGCAACGTGTGATGCCGCAGCATTACTTCCTAGCTCGCCTATTTTGCTTGTTATTTCCTGTACATACTAAAAACCACACCTTCCTCTTCATGTAGCACCTTAATAAAATAAAATAACACAACCACCAAAAATGCAATTATATGCAGCTACATACATCTAAAATGACCTATATGTACCCTTAAACAAACAATAACTTAAGTTGAAAAGGCTTTAAAAATAGTCTTTTTACGGAGTTATCAATCACTAATCAGTTTATGTTTATAACATGTAGGAATTACCAAGTGTGAATATTATGTACTTTTTTTATTTAGTTGTTGATGAATTTCATTAGGTATTGACCTTAAATATTATGTTGTAGTTGATTTGGATCATTTTGTTTCACTTGATATTATGGTATTTAACTTATATATGTTATGACTTTTGATATTTTTGTACATGTTAATATTGTGAACTTAAAAAGAGTGATATATATATATATAGCTTTGAATATTTTGTAAAATTTAAAAAAATATTATTTTATATAAACCGGTTCAACCGCGGTTTAACCACGGTTGAACCAGTACCTTCATCGGTTTAAGGTCCGGTCTGGTTTTAAAAACATTGCTCTAAACCCTATAATGAAGAGTAAACTATAAATTTAATACATAAACTATCAGTTTTGGTTCGTTTTAGTATTTAAACTTTTCAATTTTTTCAAAATAATACCTAAAGTTTACTTTTTGTTTCATTTTACCCTATAATGAAATGTAATTTTTTTATTAAACTAAAGGTGATTACAAATTAGTAGTTGTTCTAAGTACTCTCAACCATTTAACAATAAATGTTGAATCACCTTTGCAGTCGCTAGTACTTGAACATATGACCTCTAAGAACAATAATAATTCCTTTAATAACTGAGGTGAGTTGGTTCGTGTCCTACAATGAAATGGTTAAGTTGGATTCGATATCCAATATATCCATACTAATGTGTCGACTTTCTCTTGATTGTGAGAATAATCAAGTGACTTAACTTTTTAGTGCCTCCACAAGTTGCCTAGCCCTTAGTAGAGATGTCGTTATATTTGGGGGTACTCAATCTCTCATAATGTTCATGTAGCTCTCGCGTACATACCCGAAAGCTTCTTATGTATTGTGGTGACAACTCTATTAAAATTGTTACGTTCTTTAAGCTTTCTCGATACTTAAAGGATTTAGAACAAACGTCAAAGAAAACTCATAAACAAAATCAAAACTATCTCAAGAATTAATCTAGTTTTGCACAACTTTAAAATGAAATAACACTCAAGTAAATTCAACAAATGAAGTCCAAAGGAATACAAACGCAAGGGTGAAAATTCCCTCGATATTTCTTCACTTCGTTTGATCTCTATTACTCCAGGTGGCTGCCGATCAACTGGGTCCTCGTCATGTGAGTTGAGGGTGCTTAATGTCGTGGCCGTCTCTTTTATGGGGCTACAGCCGGGTAGATATGTCAAGGTCAACCATGTATAGGGCCTATTGGAAGGGTATAATAAGTTTGTTCTTTTTTCAAGCATTTGAATGTTTAGATAGAAAATTAGGGTAGGATATATAGTCCTCAGTTCTAGCATTTTAATGTCTACAAGTAGCATTTATGTTATCTTGTTTTCGCATATATGTAAGGGGTGAACAGTCGACAGAGTTTGGACTGATCCACATGTAAATGTATGTGCGTAGACACACTATCGAGGCTACCCTTACAACCTAGTCAATGGTGTGGGGCGAGTATGGGCAATGTAATCTGCTTTTGTTTTTAATAATAAACTATTTTTTCAACAGAAAGGTTGGGGTCGGCTGTGTGCATGCCCGTATTTGAGCATGGGCAAAAGGGGCACTTGCCCAGGGCCCCCTCTTAACGTTACATTTTAATTTTGTTGGTTATTCATCATTAAAAAATCAAGAACGATATTAATATGATATTTTAAAAATATTTTTCGCTTTTCATTAAAAAATTTATTTCTTATTTTTTTTGGCTAATAGGGGTGCACCTTGAGCAATTGTTCATGCCCCTCATTTTGTATGGGACTCCTAATTTTTTTATAATATTGTTTATTTTATAATTTAACCCTTTAATTTTCTTTAATTTTAATTTTTTATCCTTATAATTGAGGCCCCTAATTTTTTGTAATCTTACTTTTTATCTTTATAATGGAGGCCTTTAATTTTTTCAATCCCATTTTTTTACATTTATAATTGATGATCCTAAGTTTTTCAATCCCACCTTGTATCTTTATAATTAAGCTCCTGCTTTTTTCAATCTCATTTTTTCAATCCCATTTTTTACTCATATAATTTAGGCCCCTAATTTTTTCAATCTCACTTTTTACCTTTAAAATTGATGCCTCTATTTTTTAATCACTTTTTACCTTTATGATTGAGGTCTCTAATTTTTTTCAATCATACTTTTTACTTTTATAGTTTAAGCCCCTAATTTAATAATTTTTATATGATTGATTAACATAATATTAAATTAATTATTCAAAGTATTAGAATATACTTTCATTTTATAAGGGTCTATCTTTTAGTTTCGCTCAGGGTCCCGAAAATGTCTGAAATAACTATGTATTTATTAGATAGTTTATTAAACGTACTAAAAAATAATTTTCAAACAAATGTATTTATTTTTTCTTTATCTTACAATTTAATTTTGTTCGATACTTATTATTGGAGGCCTAATTTTTATATTCGCCCTATGCCACTAAAATCTCATAAACGGGCCTGGTTGTGTGCATCTGTTATGCCCCACGATCTCGACCCTTGGTTTGGGGAACTCTATGGTTACGATAATGCTAATGCTCATGTGATTATTTGTTGGACAAATCATCGAGGATTAAGGCTAACTTGATTTGAGAAGAGTCCCTTTTCAAGTGTCACACGCCCGTGACACTTTGGTGGAAAGGTAATCGTGGGTAGAGAAGAAGTGTAACATTTTCTTCCCGAATCTGATCATTGGACTCGAAACAGAAATGTTATTATGCAATTATTGAACATACATTAGAATTCTCATGTAAAGAGAGCCATTGTTTTATTTGATGGATGTTCATACTAAGCCAATTTTTAATCATTTAGAGCATATAACAATTTTGTAAAACATTCCTACGTATCTTAAGCCATGCTTAATTTTTAATAGAACCATTCAAATGTAGTGAACCCAAAACATGCATATAAGTAAGTTAACCGTGTAAGTCCATATTTAGCAACCATGGGTTATTACAAAACATCATTAGACTAGTATAAAGATTAAACGATCTAGAACAAAACATGGCTAAATCTATCACATACACACACCACTAAAAAAAGTACACTTTTTTTCTTTTTTTTTGGTTTGTAATTTAGGTATATTATTTGAACCATACATGTTTTTTAACACCCATTTGATTTTAGCTTTGCTTTCTCTCTTTGGAACCAGAAATAATCATTTGGGTGATCAGGAAAATTGTCAAAAAAATGTCATAGATTAGTTTGCTTGTAGAGTTATTGATTTTCTTTTGTGCTAATTTATGTTATCTTTTTCTTGTCGAGATATTAAGTTTAAAATTAAACCATAAAGGAACTCGGAAATGGAGTGATTCAAATTTGGCTATTGTAACTCCATTTTTATTGCAGTCATTGTTGCTCTGATCCTTTATTTCTTTCCTTTTTCTCCCATGGCATGACGAGTAAATTTTCAAGGATTCATGTTGTATAGCTCTTATATCTGTCATCGTACTGAAGTTCTCATATCTCATGTTGAGAAAACGAGTTCTACCAGTATAATCTGACCCATATATGTTTTTTTTAGTACCCATTAGATTTTAGCTTTATTTTCTTTTTGGAACTAGAAATAATCATTTGGGTTGTAACACTCCAATTTTCCCCTAAATTAAAAACCTTAGAAATTAAGGATTTTCTTTTGAATCCCTAAAATTGATTTTCAGGATTCAATTGAATTGATAAAAATTTGTTGTAACCATTTCGTAAGAATAGAAAAGTTTGGAGCCTTTTTCGAAAATATTATGAAAATCAGAGATTAACTCTAGTTTACCCATTATTTAGAAATCAAATCTCTAGCCCTATTTGTTCACGCGGCCGCACCATAGCATCTCTTTTCCTTTTTTTTTTTCTTCTTTTCTTTGCTTATGCGCCGCTCGCTTCACATCTCCTCATCGTCGTTGCACTTCTCCTCATCGGTCTTTCAGTGGTCGGGGCTTCACGTATGGTGGCCGAAACGACTGAGTGAGGTGCCGAGCAATCCTGCCGTGGTTAGGGCTGCTGTTTTCGGCTGGTTTAGTCCCGATTTGCCACCGCACCGTCGTTGGCCGCGCCGTGGAGGTCGTGTGCTGTTCGTGCAGGCAGCTGCTGCGTTTCGAATCGAGTTTTCTTGTTTAACGTCGTTTTAACGTTGTATTATTTGAGAAATTGGTGGATCGGAATTTAATGCGAACCTTATATTTTTGTAGGATACTTTGCCTCGGAAAGGGGATTACCGCCCCTCCGCCGTTACCGGCTCACTTTGAACCGACTCGGGTCACTAGAATCGATCGTGAGTTATTGTGAAAAATTGTAAATTTGATTTGATTTGATTTCGTTACCTCTATAGAATAGTAAATTATTTGGTCTGATCCATTGTTTGAGCTGATCAGGAAAATTGCCGAAGAATGTTATAGATTAGTTTACTTGTCGAGTTATTGATTTTCTTTTGTGCCAATTTATGTTGTTTTTTTCTTGTCGAGTTATTATTGATTAGTTTACTGTAATGCTATACAATACAGCCAGAAATGAACAGTGACCCCTGCAACCACACAACCGGCAATGACTTCAGCAGCGGTTAAAGCCAAGGTGTTTCTTCTGCATTAGCCAACAGCAAAATGAGTTTCTAACTCGGTAAGAACTTTGAAAAAAATTCACCCCAACCACCTTAAAACCCATGTTTTTTCACAACTCAAACTTAAAAACCCACCTCGAAAAACTATTCTTTACTTCTAAAATTTCAATATTTCCCCTTTTTGATCACCAAAAATCTCCTTTTAGATACACCCAAATCAACAACTATGTGAATTTGTATATGAAATGGAAGAAAGATCCATTCTTTGACTCAATAATACACGTCCATAAATCCGCAGAGCTTAAACCAATTATTCAACTCAAGAACTTCATTGTAAATGATCCCAATGGTTGTATCCCAGTATCTGTTGTATCAAAAAGAGGTTTGGAGTTTGATATTTCCATTAGGGTTGCTAGTTTCCTACGGCAGTACCCTTCAGTTTTTGAGGAGTTTAGGGGTGAACACAATTTGCCTTGGTTTAGGTTGACCCCAGAAGCTTCTGAGATTGATAAAGAGGAGAAAAGGGTATTTAAAGAAGACAAGGAGGATTTGAAAGATAGGCTGAGACGGTTTGTTTTGATGAGTAAAGATAAAGTTTTGCCTTTGAAGATTATTAAAGGAATGACATGGTATTTGGGGTTGCCTGACAGTTTTTTGGAGGATTCAAAAGGGGATCTTGATGAGTAATTTAGGTTTGTTGATATGGAAGATGGGTCAAAAGGATTGACTATTGAGAGCAATGGAGAAAAAATATTGTCTACAATGCAAAGAAATGCAATGAAAATGGGGTTTATTTCGGTGGTACATTGGAAGGAATTGAGTTTCCACTTTTTCCATCAAAGGGATTAAGGCTAAGGAGGAAGATTGAAAGTTGGCTGAATGAGTTTCAAAAACTCCCTTATGTTTCACCTTATGAGGATTTTTCGCATTTGGATCCCGATAGTGATTTCGCCGAGAAGAGAGTTGTGGGGATACTCCATGAGTTGTTGAGTTTATTTGTTGAACACTCAGCTGAAAGGAATAAGCTTTTGTGCCTTAAGAAATATTTTGGACTACCCCAGAAAGTCCATAAAGCATTTGAAAGGCATCCTCGTATGTTTTATTTATCTTTTAAGAACAAAACTTGTACTGCAATTCTTAAGGAGGCATATTGTGGTAACTTCAGCATAGAAAGACATCCGTTGTTGGTCGTGAGGAAGAAATATATACAGCTGATAAAGGAATCTGATTGTATTTTGAAGAATCAAAGGGTTAATAATCGGTTAAGCATGAAAAGTTAGAGAATGGTTTGGCTTAAGATTCAGATTCTGATGACAGACTAGATATTCTTTTGTGAATCATTTTTCCACGGTTAAGTTAGGCCTATGTAGCTGTTAAGACATAACACCAATCTCCCATAGTTTGAGCTCCATTTCTGCCTTTTCTGTTGGATTTGAAGTGTAATATTTTTGTATTTACTCTTTTTTGAATGAAATATAAATACAAAACAAAATTTTACTGGCAGAAGTTTCTGTATTTTTGCCCCCCTTTTTAGCATTTTTTTCTCCTTTGTTTAATTTTGGGTTTTGATCACATTTTCTTTTAATTGATGACAAGTAGAGTTTATTTTCTGATATCAATTTGTTTCATATAATATCTTGAATTTTGATGAATCAACTTACAGATTGAAAGTTCTGTTGTTATTGGATTAGTTGGTTTTTGTTCTTAGATATATAAAAGTAAACCTTAGAATCTTCTTCGAATTTATTATGGAAAACGATTAAAGATATTGTCAAAATCTTCGTTTGTAACTTTTTTTTTTATCACTTTCCTAAATGTCTTTAGGCATAAAGTTATATATGAACCTGTCTAAATGTCATGTGTAAAACTCTTAAATTTTAGAGCCATGTGATGTTTCATTTGTCACACTTGAACATGAACGAACCTGACAGACGCTACCCACACTCGTTGGCGTCACCCACCCTCACTGGCTGACGTACGTCACCCACTTATTCAGAGCCTAAAGATTCTGCATTATTGAATTAAAATAAGCATGTGTTACCAAGATTAACCAAGCCTTGAACCACAGCTGGTATTCCTATGCAAAGAATTCAATATAGTTCCTTCTAATTTGATTTCACAAATAACAGTCACTTCATACAATTGACTAAATTAAGTGCAAACAAACATTTCAAGATTCAGGTATATTACCAACATGAGTGTGAGCCGAAACACGACACATGTCAAATAACAACCCATTAAGAAATAATGTTGTAGTGGATCTTGTTTTCATATGTTTAAGTCTTCAAGAATGATGGACTTTTTCCAATGTTTCATGTTTACTTCACATTCCATCTAGCAATATAGCTTCTGATCTGTCCTTTCTAATTATATTGTGTCTTTGTATGGGGTAATGGAGTTGATATCCTATATTGCATTCCAAGATATCGTATTTCTCCTAGACATTTTATCGAACATTAACCTTGCTCTTGGTAAAACTCCACACTTTACATAGTTATTAAAGCATTAATCACATCAACATCTGCTTCAAACCCGTACCTAATAACATGAACATGAACCTCTTTACCTCTTTCCAAATTCGAAACAGCGCCACAAGTTCTCAAAACGAAGGGGAAAGTATAAACATCAGGCTTAAAACCGACCCACAACAAACATCCTATGATACAAGCACAAAGCTTCATTGAAGAACCCTTCTTTTGCATACCCACTAATCAAAACATTCCAAGAAAAAAATCTCTTTCTAGCATTTCACCGAACACGTACCAAGCACCACCCAGTTTCCCAAACCTCACAAACATACCCAACGAAGTATTACCGAGCCTAAGACTCAACGAATTAATCGAATTAGATATATAAAAGTAAACCTTAGAATCTTCTTCGAATTCTTCTTGAAAAACGATTAAAAATATTTATTTGTAATTTTCTCTATCACTTTTCTGAATATCGTTAGGGCATAAAAATTATACATAGACGGGTTTAAACAACATTCATATGTATAACTCCCAAATTTTAAGATTATGTGACGTGTCATATGTAACACTTGTACATTAATAGAGTTGACTGTCACCTTCTACTCTCATTGGCATCACCCACCCTACGTCACCCACTTATTCAGAGCCTAAAGTTTCTGCATTATTGAATTAAAAAAAGCATGTGTTTCCGAGATTAACCCAACCTTGAACCACGGTTGGTATTTCTATGCAAAGAATTCAATGTAGTTCCTTCTAATTTGATTTCGCAAATAACACTGTCACTTCGCACAATTAAATTAAGTGCAAACAAACATTTCAAGATTCAGCCGGTATTTCAAGCACGTGTTTCAAGTGTTGTCTTTAAATCCGCCCCAGAATTAGTATGACACATTTTTGAATATTGATAATACTAATTGGCATGTATGTTATATGGTTATGATACTTGGAAATAAATATATATTTGAGTCTGGTATATATTGAATAATACTTATTATTACTGTTTATAAATAATGGTTTGTTGATTAGTATTTTAAGGAAAGTAATTTTAATCACTATCGAGATGAAATATTTTATGGTCATTGATATTAGCTAAATGATTTTTAAAATAAACAAAATTTTACTGATTTTAGAATAATGATTGTTTTAAAAGTAATATGTAACATTCAATACCCTTATTCAATAACATGTACGAGAAATGAGTGTTACAATTCTATTTTTTATTTATTAGTGTTATTTAATAATTTTATCTCAAAATTTTTGCAGGTGTTGTCCCCACATTGATTTCAACATCACCTTTAGTTTCGTACAATTATTGTTATTCATAGAGTCACAACATCATACTGTTATTGTTATTCATAGAGTCGCAACATAAGCATGACATGACAATATAAGTAACTAGTGTCGACCCAACTCATTAGGGGAGTATCTCTGTCTCCTTTACATTCTGCATTTAATTTCATTTTTTGTTTCTTTGTCTACATGCATTAAGTACAATGCATGTCTTAGGTTTGAGGATGTATTATTTATGCATTATGCATTTGTACACATATATACTAGGAATAAGTAGGGATGTTTATATGATATCATGATATTAAGATAGGAAGATGCATTAGTTAATGAACCTTTAAACTTTTTTGATGATGTTCGATGATGATAAAATTTGAATTATGAAATATAGAAAATAAGTGTATCAGACTCTTGCTAAGATTATAATTTTATAGGTTATTCTTGACACAATTGGTTGTATGTTTTCAATATTTAGAGACGTTAGAAAGTTGTTGAACATTGAATAAAAGTTGTAGCGACATTCAAACTCCTATAAAAAAATTACTAGAGATGCTATCTGGCTCTAGTAAAAAAAGGGAAAAATTACTAGAGGTGCATATCCGGCTTTAGTAAAAAAAAGAGAAAAAATTACTAGAGGTACCTATCTGGCTCTAATAAGAAAAAAGGTGCTTAATTGATGTTCGAAGCTTTACTTTGTTTATTACACTAGGGGAATTGGTGTTTGCTCCATTCTTTTCTTCAAGTAGGAACGACATTTGTCAAGCAAATAATTCCCTAAATGAATGAATAAGTGGAGAGAGATGTAGCTACAATACTCAAAATAATAATTGATGTGTAAGGCCACATCTTTCTAATTTCACCAAGTACTGACTAGATACACTTAACATGCACACAACATCACACTTGTAAGTTTTAGTCTTGGCAAGATGACATCGTACTTCTAAATTAAAAAATCACACAATGGTATGAAAATTTATGGTAGCAAAACAAAATTTTGAGAACTAAAAAATGAATTAGCTTGGCAGTATAGTTTTACTTTGTTTTCACTCTATGCGTTGTAGTTGCTTAGATTTATCGGTCTGCCCTTTGTGTGTATTTGTATGTTTAGTTTTTTTTTTTTTTTGCATTGTTGATTTTATATTTCGTCCCTTCATCAGTGTGGTCATTTATATCTCGTGTGTTCTTTCTCCTGACTGCCATGTACCCTTTTCCTCCATTTATGTTAGAGAGGTTTTTAACGATACATGCATATAGGCTTTATTTAATAAATAAAATTTTGTTGTTGAGGAAAAAAATAGTACATCTACTATTACATACTTTCATATTAGTTTAAAGTTTTAACACAATACAAAATACACCGTAATTAATCATACTACAAAGTTCAACTCATAACAATAGTTAAATGTATTATCATAGTTTCAAAGATAAATCTTTAACAAACATTAAACAATATTATTCTTTTATTTTCCCTTAAAATATATCTATAATCTAATAATTGTTATATGATGGATAACTATTTGTCAAAATCCATAATCGTAATCGTTTATTATCATTTTTAGTAGCTTGGTTAAATGAAATTATTTGACCTTAACGATTTAGTTAATTAACATATAAAATATAACAGTCATACCGATTAACAGTTATAATTAACAATCATAGGTTAATATGCCTACCTCTAGTTCTTGTGGTACAATTTACATACACTTACTTTCGCAATTGAAAATCTTTTGAGGCAGTTGCGTCCTTAAGGCGATGCAAACGCAAATAACTTAATGAGAATATTTTTTAAAAATCTAAATTCTAAACCCTAAACTTAAACCACCTTATTATAATTGCTTTTGCATTTAAATGAAAATTTAAGCTAAAAGTTTAAAGAGTACAAACAAAAGAGTTATTATAAACAAACACTTAGATTTTGGGGTGTGATAACTCTCCAAAAGAGTTATTATTTAAGACTTTTTTACTTATGTTTATGCTTGTAATTCAACAATTTAAGATCATATTTTAAGTATTTTAATATAAATTGCATTATATGCGTCGTGATGGTGAATTGGTAAATATTGGTCTAATGTGGTTAGTTTTATTCTGGCAATGCTTATTAATGATTTACCCTAAACTAATCTACTAATTATTAAAAAAAAGTTGAGTTTATGAAATTACAACTCAAAGTCAATTCAAGCTATTCAAATTAAAAAAAATAATTGTTTGAGTCGAGTCCAATTTTTTTGAGTTGTATGTTTGGTGTTGTTACAACGGCGTTGCACATCAACTTCCAAAGGACTACGTTTATGGTCTACAAACTCCTTCTGCAATTCCTTTGGTTCTTGCATCTTCGTTGAAATGCTGCCTCTCGCTCCATGTATTTGAATTTTAGTGTTGTTTTCAATGGAATAAAATGCTCCACTTCAAACAATCTTGCTAAATTTGAGATTAATTAAAAAAATTCTTTAAAAAGTAATTTAATATCTTTTAGTTTTAATATAACATAGTTTTGCCCTAGTTTTCTCCTAACTTTTGCTTTTTTCATCTTTGTTTTGGTTGGTGGTGAAACCAGCCTGGGTGTTGGTCACCGATCTTCAATATTTCTTATTTATTACTTTATTATTTCGTATTTTTACTTTTTATTTGTATTTTTACTTTCTAATAACTTCATCTTTATGACACGTTTCCTCTATCTTTGAACACATTTTCGATAATCTTTATTGGTCGTTCTCTTTATTTAATTTTCTCAAAGTTAGATTTGACGTCACATCGACTGATCAAGATGGCACTTATTTGTTCTCCTACTTTGAACCTCTGAATTGGATTTGAATATACAATTTGCATTCGAATATAATTTTTTCACAATACTCGACTCTGATTTCTGATTTTCAGTGGTCTTTTAGTATTTTGTTCTCTTATGGTGATTCATTTGTCAATATAGTCAAATTTGTTCATATTTATATTTTATTTGAGTTTTTTTTATTAGTTTTTAACATTTTCTTTATATACTCAATGTATAGAAAATGTGTTAATTGTATGTTTAGTTTTCGTTAATGATTATAAATACTCATTGTAATTTTAGATATTTTATTTTTTTTCAAATGAACATAGTTGTTTCTTTTTTACTTTTTGAATAACAAATATCTTTTAATTTTAAAAGTCAACAAACTAAAACAATCAACGGTGAAATTGGCAAAATTATTAAAATAATACTTATTTAATATTTATTTATTGAAATAGCACCCAAATAATATTAATTCTTAAAGTGACATTCATATCAACAGTGAAATTGGTAAAATTATTAAAATAATACTTATTTAATATTTATTTAATAAAATAGCATCCAAATAACATTAGTTCTTAAAATGGCATTCATATCAACGGTGAAATTGGCAAAAATATTAAAATAATACTTATTTAATATTTATTTATTGAAATAGCAGCCAAATAACATTAATTCTTAAAATGATATTCATTTGTTTCACATAGTATCAAAGCGTTGCTATGAAGACGCGGTTTCGTTCTATTTGGCAATACGGGGCCAAAGATGCTATATTGTGACAGTTCCTTCCTTTAAAAATTCAAAAAATAAAAATAAAAGGTGTGTTTTTTAAACAACGCCTTAATTTATAAATTTCATAATTTGGGAAGGAGCCAATTTGAAACGCCTTTCTTTTAAAAATTTTATAAATCGCCTTGGTGTTAGTCCGTGATCGTCGGTATTTATTATTTTTTTAATTTATTATTTCATATCTTTACATTTTATTTGTATTTTTAGTTTTTAATAACTTCGTCTTTATGACACATTTTTCTTTATCTTTTAACATATTTTTTATATTCTTTATTGATCGTTTGGTCGTTCTCTTCATTTAATTTTCTCAAGTGGCTAGTTTCTTGTGTCAGTGATTATAGAAAATATGTTAATTATATGTTTAGTTTATGTTAATGGTTATAAATATTCATGGTAAATTTAGATATTTTATTTTTTTTCAAATAAAATTAGTTATTTCTTTTTAATTTTTTCATAAAAATATCTTTTAATTTAAAACAATAAATAGTGAAATTAGCAAAATTATTAAAATAATACTTAGTTAATATTTATTTATTGAAACAGTACCCAAATAAAATTAAATCTTAAAATGACATTTACTTATATCACATAGTATCAAGGCGTTGTCACGAAGACGCGCTCTCGTCCTATGTGGCAATACGGAGGCAAAGATGCTATATTGTGACGGTTCCTTCCTTTAAAATTTCAAAAAATAAAAATAAAATATGTTGTTGTGAAACAATGCCTTAATTTAAAATTTTCATAATTTGGAATGGAGGAAATTTGAAGAAACGCCTTCCTTTTAAAAAAATTATAAACCACCAAATTAAATATATATGTATATATATATATATATAAAAGGAAGGTGCTTCCATTAAAATAGTTTATAATTAAAGTTTATTGCTTTATGTTACAATTAAAATAATTTATAGTATTAATTAAATTATGCATTATAACTCTAATTCTGATTTAACCTTAAAACATTTAAAAATTATATATAATATTAATTCAAGCTTAATTTTAAAACTATTTTTTTGAAAGGAAACTTTGTATGTATTAATTGGGGAAACACATACAAAGATACATCCGTAAGGGCCTCGTTAAAAAAACTTTCTTAAGCCTAATGAAAGAAAAAAGTGCATCCAAACCTTGAGCTTCAACCATGCACAGGTAACATCACAAAACAGTGAATCCCAAACTCAAAATCAATGAAATCAAAGACGAACAACCATCGAGCAGAAACAGGGCAACTACAGGCGTTGCAGTAAAACTAGAACAACATTTTCAATCCTTAACCAAACCGTAACCATAATGCAACAGAGAGCTGCAACAGAATAAGCTACCTCCACTACATTGAAAACCAAACTTCCAAAAAAGCCAATCGGATCAAGTGCATCTCAACGAGCAACACCTAAACAATCACCAATAGCACACTTGGGGCCTTTGAGACCCACAAACCCTTCCAACACCAACCACACACCTACCTTTTGCAGAGATGAAAACCTCCATCCAGACAACCAGACCGCGCAATCAAACACAGCAGAGACGAAGTGATAACTCTGTAAAAGACATTGTTCTACGTTTTTTTTTACTTATGTTATTGTTTGTCTAAAATCCAATTGTCGTAACATTTTAGTTGCATATAGTGCATTTAGGATATCTTTGCATGTGGTGGATAAGTTTTGTTGAGGCAAACTTTATTTGGTTTAATTGATGCTACTGAGGAGGAAGGTTGTTTGCTGGTTGTATTGATGCAGGAAATGACAAAGGAATAATTCATTTGCCGAGACAAAGCAATTTGATAGGGACAGTGGAGCATAAGAAGACAACAATGAGGAATATATTTTCTTGTCTAAGCGAGAGATATCTTGTAGGTCTAATGCAGCTCAACGACACTGCTGACATCACTTGCCCAACTTCAACCTCACGTGCAATCATGCCCTTATTAAGTTAATTGGGACTACCATCAACCACTATATCATTCATAAAATGGGTATGACATTAAGGGTATTTAGGAAATTTCCAAGGGCACTAAACCCTAAAAATCCCCACTATAAATACCCCCATTATATCTCTTCAAAAAAAGGAGTGATGGGAATTTCACGTCAAGGTACTACATAGGAAGAACCAGAATGTCAAGCTGATGAAGCTAAACACGAAGACTTGTTTGAAGAAAAGGAAAAGGACGAGAGGTCGACAAGTCAACTCAATGATGATGTGAAATTTATTACCAAGGCAAAAGTTTTACCCCCACCTGCATCAGATGAAATCAGACCTCCACCGCCTTTCCCTTAGTGGTTGAAGAAGCATAATGATGAGATCCAGTTCAAAAAGTTTGTTGATGTCCTTGATAAGTTGTACATCAATGTCCCACTGCTCGAAGTTATTGATTAGCTGCCTTCTTACGCCAAGTTCTTGAAAGATATTGTCATGAAAAAGAGGAAAATGGAAAGAATCGCAAATGTTGCTACACCAACATAATATTGTTTAGCATTAAGTAAACTTCAGCCGAAGCAAAAAGATCCTAGAAGTTTTATTATACCTTGCTCCATTGGTGATAAGTATGTTGGGAGAGTGATCGGTTGTAAACATATATGATAAGGCAAGCAAATCAAGTAATAAAGGGTAAGTGAGTTATCGTCTCCCCAGGGATTGGTAGGGGTTTTAATGTTTCACCACAACTAGAATTGGGTGTCACGAGCTAGTTCTTGGATTCTTGTCAAAACAGAAAAACAATTAGCAATGGATTATACAAACATGTGTCAAAGCGTTGCTAAAGCAAGAGAATATTGTGAAGTATGGTAGTAGAAAAGTTTCGTCGAGGCAAAGAAAATATGCAAAAGTAACAAATAAAAATACCAAGACAAAGAAAAACGTTAACTCAAATATATTCAGAATAACCTCACATATTCAGACTTTTCACAGAAAAACGTTAACTCAAAGGTTAGTCTTTTGCTATGGCGAGAAATTATTCTAAGTATGGAAGAATTTGTTATGATATACTTAGGCTTCTCGACAGGATTACTGAGTATTCTAAGATGGTTCCTATGGCAATACTACGCAACGTTAACTACAACCCTTGGTTTGTTAGACTGCTGTTGTAGCAATACCCCTTAGCGTGAACTATAATCGTTGTCTATCCTACTCAAGCGTATATCCCTTTTAGTCGATTAAAACCCTCTCTTTATCTCTAAGGTAGGCAGGTTAGAACATCATCATACTGTATTTATTCCATTGTTCACATAGATCTATCTTAATTCTCTCGAATCTAAGAATCAATTTCTAGAAACACGACAATCTCTCGAAAGCTCTTACAAGGTCTAGAAGTGTTTCGTATAGGCATCAGTCCATCTCTCAAAAAGCTCTTACAATGACAAGGCAAAATATTAAAACAATGAACAAAACAGACGTAAGCAAAATCATAATGCATTATTCATGAACCATAAAATAATTATCTCAGTGAAACAAAAACATACACCAAGTAAAGCAATTCATGGAGGGCAGAGTTTTATCCTGACGATATTTTATAGCTAGAGAGAAACGAAAATTTTGGCCCAGGAGAAATTTTTCATAATGAGGTAGGCAAAATTTCTCCGATTGAAACAAAGAAAGAATATACTGAAGATAGAACAAATGAAGAGTATGCAGATTAATCATTGGAGGAGGAAAAATCTAGTTTACTTCAAGCTAGACCAGGTATGAGATTCGAACCCCTTGATTTCAATGAATTTATTCCTCCAAAACCTTCATTACATCATGCGCCTACCTTAGAACTTAAACATTTGTCATCACATTTGAAATACATTTATCTAGGGAGTGACAATACTTTACCAATTATAATTTCTGCTAGTATAACCCCCGAGCAAGAGGGTAGTTTGTTGAATGTTTTGTCACAACACAAAAAAGCTCTCGGGTGGACTATGTCAGACTTGAAGGGAATCAACCCTACCATATGCATACACAAGATCCAGTTCGATGAATGCCATAGTAATTCTGTGGAACCCCAAAGGAGACTTAATCCTATAATGACGAAAGTGGTAATGAAGGAAATTATAAAATGACTTGATGCTGGGGTAATCTATCCCATATCCGATGGCTATTGGGTTAGTTCAGTTTAATGCTTATCGAAGAAAGGTGGAGTGACCATGGTAAAGAATAAAAATGATGAGCTTTTGACTACAAGAACCGTCACAGTCTGGCGGATTTGTATGGATTACAACAAGCTAAACAAGGCGACAAAGAAAGACCACTTCCCCCTTCCATTCATAAATCAGATACTTGATCGGTTAGCAGACAAGACATTATATTGTTTCTTTGACGGATATTCTGGATATAATCAGATCATTATAGCACCTGATCATGCTATGATGATTTGATTATATCCAGAATATCCGTCAAGGAAACAGTAAAATGCCTTGCCTATTAATTGATCAAGCATCTGATCAATGAAAGGAAGGGCGAAGTGGTCTTTTTTTGGCGCCTTGTTTAGCTTCATGTAATCCATACAAATCCGCCAACCTATGACGATTATTTTGGGAGTTTTTCTTCCTTTGTTTTTTTATTTCTATATCTTTTAAAGGGATGTACTTAAAGAATGATTTTTGGATGATATTTTCCATACCATAACTATTTTATTTGGTGTTGGATAACGCTTGAATGATACTTTGTTCAATTGTTAATGAATGATGCGATTTTTGTTTATGCTAAGTGTTTTTTTGGATAAGTAAATGTATATTCATCTAAAAAGAAAGCAAACTAGTTGCTACAAGTAACAGAACAAACAACTAGACAACTAGATCAACCCCCAATCTATGCATAATTGCTTATTTACATCATCTAGCCTATTCATGCAACATCTATGCAATTTAACCTTAACAGCCTCCTTTATTTTACTTACAATTGTATCAACCGAATAAATCAACCCTCTAAAATGCCTATGGTTACGTTCTTCCCAAATGAAGTACACAAATCCAGTCCAAGTTGGCTTAAGAATACGCACTAAGAGAGATTTACCCTTTAGATTCACAACAATCCAATGAAAGCCTTCATACCAATAATATAGCTCCTGTCGAAGCCCACAAGAGTGAAAAGCAGCACCCCACACCTCCCTCACATAGGTATAATTTAAGAAGAGATGGTTTCTAGATTCCATCCCAATACCCCATACCACACACATTATCAGTAACCATTCCAAACCGTGCAAGTCTATCTTTTGCAGGCAATCTATCAAGAATGGCCATCCATGAGATTAGAGAAAACTTTGGGATATGAGCAGGGAACCAAATAAGGCGATGCCAGCTAACATTCTCCCTCATGTCCTGAATGTTTTCCCATAACCAACTGCCTTTAATTTAAATATAATTAACATTAGGATAAAATAACCTCCTAGCCTCTTCTCGCAATTTAAGCAGTTTACTTAGGATCCAGCTAAAATGAGCCTTATACTCTACATTCCAAAAATCCATATATCTAAAACAATATTCATTAACCCAAGAAATTCAAAGTGAGCCTCCTCCTACCAAAATATTTTTAACAAGCAAAATGCAACAAGCTCTATTCTAGACAGTAAGATTTCTTAACCCCAAACCTCTCTCAGATCTCAAGGAACATATCTGACTCCAACTCACCTGAGCTCTTCTAGCTGAGGTACCACTAACCTTTCAAAAGAAATGCATACATAGCCTCTCAATGTCCCTAATGACACCCTTAGATAGGATGAGCTGCCTACTCCAGTAGTTAAAAATGCTGAACAGGACGGTTTTAACAAACTGCAACAGTCTACCAAAACATAATTTCTTATTGGACCATTGACTAAACTTCTCTTTTATCTTTACCAGCAAAGCTGAGCAATATTTCCCTGTAAGCTTTCGGGTCACCAAAGGCACCACAAGATACCTAGCAGGGAGTTGCCTCACCCAAAACCCAGTTGCAATCTGAATATGCTCAAGTTCATTCTCAGTCAATCCACAAACAAATAGCTCAGTTTTCAAAGCATTCAATCTAAGACCATAAAGTTTATAGAATTTCTCTAAAGTGCTCAGAACCCCAATCAAAGCATCAAGAGACCATGACAAAATACAAGAAAATCATTCACAAAACAAAGATGAGTAAGAGAGACTCTCTTACACTTAGAATAAAATTTGAATATACCCTTTTTAGCAGCAACATCCAACAAGGAAGAGAGAACATTCATAACAATGAAAAATAAGTAAGGAGATAATGGATCTCCTTGCCTAACCCCTCTTGACCCTTAAAATACCCCACCAAACTTCCATTCAAAGAAAATGAATACTTGGGTATAATAACACATGCCCTAATCCAATCACAAAATCCACCAGGGAAACCCATAGCCTCAAGAACAGTCAGCAAAAAATCCCAGTTTACTTAATCAAATGCCTTTTGCAAGTCAATCTTAATAGCACATCTAGGTGAAATACTTTTCCTAGAATAGCCTCTAACAATCTCCTGAGCAAGCAGTGTATTATTAATTATATTCTTACCTTTAACAAATGTTAACTGACTAGCAGAGATCATACCAGGAAAGAAATAAGCTAATCTAGTGACAAGGATTCTGGTAATGGCTTTATAAACCACTGAACAATAAGAAATTGGCCTAAAATCATTTGCCATACATGCATTCAAAGACTTAGGAACCAAAACTATGGTTGTACCATTAAAAGCAGGCGGTAAGGAGGAAGATTGAAAGAAATACCTCATAGCAGCAAAAAAATCATTTCCAAAAATATCCTAAGCAACCTTGAAGAACCAAGAGGTATACCCATTGTTGAGTTAATCGATTGATGGAAATGGCCAAGAGGGGGGTGAATTGGCAATTAAAATTTTGGTGGAAGCTTTTGCAGAAAATTGAAAATATTTGCACAACGATTTAGAGTGGTTCGACTTTCTCAACCAAAGTCTACGTCCACTACCTTAGCTATCCACAATAAGGATTTTCCAACAAATTCACTAATTTTTTCTTTCTTTTGAGGACAAAGAGTAACCTTACAACTCCCTCAAGAATTATACCCCAAATTCTTGAGCACACTCTTTTTCAAAGAGAAATACACAAATTTGCAAACTTACAAGGAAAACCTCACAAGGTAAGATGTTTGCACAATTCTAGAACAAGAAAAGAACACTAAAAAATAATTACAAATGAGCACAAATGGTGTTCTTGAAAGCAAAATGAATACTGAAAGGAAAATTGGCTTGATTTGCACAAACTTGGTGTTTGATGTTTTCTCTCTTGTTTCTCTATGATTTCTTGTTGATCAAAGGTTTCAGAACTTGTTTAAATACTCCCTCAATTGATTTTGAACGTTGGGGATGATTAGTGGAGTCAATGGATCTTTTTAAGTGTGAAAACCATTAATAAAATAGCTTGAAGCGTGGAGGGAATCGGTACCCCCTTATAGGGAATCGGTTCCCTAAGTGTAAAATTAAAATATTTTGACCGTTGAACAGGGGGAATCGGTACTCCCTTGGGGGGAATCGGTTCCCTCCGAGCATTCTGTTTTTCTCGGAGCCAAACCATTCATTTGGGAATCGGTACCCCCTTGGGGGGGAATCGGTTCCCTCTGGACAATCTGAAATTTTTGGCTTTGAAACGGTTTGAAATACTTTGTAAAATTGTTTTGAAATTATTTTAAGATTAAAACTTAATTTTACACTTGAGTAAGGATTAAAAATGACATTTGAAAGATTTGGAGTAATATTTTGATATTCGAATAATTATATCGAATATACTCAAAAAATATTTTGGAAAATCTTAAAATTCATTTAACTTAATTTGTTATATCGAAATATCAAAATGTTTTCAACAATCTCCCCATTTTTTATATAACAAAAGATTTTAGTAATTTTAAGATTTTGAAATCAAGTTTTGAAATTACTCCCCCTTACTCTAACACTTCTCCCTTTTAAAAACACTTTAATATTTCTCCACCTTTTTATTAAATCAAAAAGACCTTTAAAATATTTTAAACAAGTTTTTGAAAAACAATTAGCCAATTGATAACTAAATATAGCGTAAGCTGCTAAGATCATAATCAAGAGAAAGATTAGCCATTAGTTCCATAATTCAATATTCATAAACAATGTGAAATGGCAAAAAATTGATCATAATGCAACTAATATATAAATGATGCAAAAATAAACATTAAGCTCAAAATGAAAGTGAAAATTCAAACACCCAAAATAAAACAATTCATGAACATCAAAATGTTTCACAATTAAAAGTTCTGAGTTCGGGACGATAAACCCATTGACCAATTGACCCTAAGACCGAGTTTGATAAACAAATTACTAAGGAGACAACCATAAACCAAGGTTTCTATATTCTTGGAAGGGACAGTGTTTATGGAAACTCACTAAAGATGATTTGTGGCAGATTAATCTTCTTTTTATGTTAGATACAATATATCCACCATATATCTATGTTCCTAAGGGAGGAGTACCTACCTCCGGATGGTCTAAACCACCAAGAGATCAAATAATGAAGGAATCTATCACGATGAGTTCTTAGGGTACTCTCACTATCCTTAGACTTATAAGGTGAATCCACATTTTTTTTATTAAACCTGAGTTATCTAGTCCAAAATGGGTAGCGATTATGTCAGAGTCAATAAAATGAATTGTCCTAAAAGATAGGATCGAATTCCTATAATTTCAGATCGACGCTCGTTTTGGACACATACCACATTGGAATAGAAAAATGCGGACTAATTGATGATAAACCAAAGGTTTGAGTTTAAAGAGTTTATCAAACTTCTAGGATTTAAGAGTATGAAGATATTGAAAGTACATATCTTCTATAGCTTGGATTGAAGGGATACGTTCTTCCCGGATATGATATAGATCTTGTCTACGACCAGGTACGTGAAACAAGAGTTTAGAATGGTAATATTTAGGTTATTTGGATTGGGTGGAGGAATAAGAGGTCGGTTTTGACTTGAGCGTCTAGACAATGTCCTAGGTCGTTTAGGATTTGACATAGTTTAAGAATCGGAATAGAATATGTAACCTGCAAATTTAAACACATGTATGCAATATAATCAAACCCAAAACTCAAATGAGTCCTCAATATTTCAAGTTTCTCTAAACTGAATCCTAAAGGGCAATGTTTTGAAAAATCTATTTGGAAAATAATGTTTGAAAATCATAATACGTATAGTTTTTATGAAAACAACATAATTTATTCAAAAACATCAATTAAAACAACAATTTTTGATTTTTTTTTAATTTCAAAATTAAAAGATAATTTTGAAAAATTGAGTATTTTTGATGAAATTGGTTGTAAAATCATCATATAACCAATGCCCGATGTAATGTTCATCTTAGAACTAATCAAAACTAGTCCTAAGTTCAAAAATCAACGAAATAGAGGATTTTGAAATATTACCTTGAAAATTTGGATTTTATGAGAATGTGATGTTGTTTGCAAGAATTAGAAGTTGAAGAAAGATCTAATTCCGACTTGTATTTGATGATTTTGGCAAAAATGGAGATTTTGAGAGAAAGAGAGGATGAACGACGTTTAAGAAAGAATAGAGGTTTTGAGAGAATGGGTTTTCTGGTCGTGATATATCCAGAACACGTGGGGGGTATCGATTCCCTCAAGGAGGGAATCTGTTCCCATTCAAAGGGGGAATCGGTTCCCCTTCAAGGGGGTATCGATTCCTGTTGAAAACATTTTGATGTTTCGATATAACAAATTAAATTAAAAGAATTTTAATTTTGAAAAAGATTTTTCTAATCACATTCGATATATTAAGCGAATATCAAAATATTACTCAAAGTATTTCAAGGTTTATTTTAAATCCTTACTAAAGTGTAAAATTAAGTTTTAATAGTAAAATAATTTTAAAACAATTTTACAAAGTATTTCGAACTGTTTCAAAGCCAAAAATTACAGTTTGTCCATAGGGAACTGATTCACCCCCAAGGGGGTATTGATTCCCCCTGAATGGTTTGGCTCCGAGAATTCCAGTATGCTTGGAGGGAACCAATTCCCCCCAGGGGTATCGATTCCCCCTACTGTTCAACGGTCGAAATATTTGAATTTTACACTTAGGGAACTGATTCCCCATGAGGGGTACCGATTCCCCCACGCTCCAAGCTGTTTTATTAAATGATTTCACACTTAAACGACTCTATTATCTCCACTAATCATCCCCAACGTTCAGAAGTGATTCAAGGTGTATTTAAACAAGTTCTGAAGCCTTTGATCAATAAGAAATCATAGATAAACAAGAGAGAAAGCATCAAATACCAAGTTTGTGCAAATCAAGCCAATTTTCCTTTCAATATTCATTTTGCTTTCAAGAACATCATTTGTGCTCATTTGTAATTATTTTTTAGTGTTCTTTTCTTGTTCTAGAATTGTGCAAACAATTTACCTTGTGAGGATTTCCTTGTAAGTTTGCAAATTTGTATTGTTCTCTTTGGGAGAGAGTGTTCTCAAGAATTTGGGGTATAATTCTTGAGGGTTTGTAAGGTTACTATTTGTCCTCAAAAGAAAGACAAATTAGTCAATTTATGGAAAATTCTTAGTGTGGATAGCTAAGGTAGTAGACGTAGACTTTGGTTGATAAAGTCGAACCACTCTAAATCGATATGCAATTACTTTCAATTTTCTACAAAAGCTTCCACAAAATGTTAATTGCCAATTCACCCCTCTCTTGGAAGATTTCGTCAATCAATTAACTCAATAATTGGCATCAGAGCCTAACTCATTTGAAGGTTTAATCGCCTCTTGAGTCGATTCGGGAAGAGTTACATCGATAATCAAAGTCATCAATGACCTCTACTTCAAACTTCGACTCCGGTCTCGATTTGATGCACGATAACAAGCCTCCTTGGAAAAATAGGATGATATAATTCAATCAAGCAAGTGACATGGGAGCATGGAATGTCGTAGAAGAAGGATACATCAAGCCTCTCACTCATCCAAGATTGTGGAGTGAAGGAGAGACAAAAATGTTCCAGCTCAACTCCAAAGCCATCCATATCATATTTTGTGCTCTTGGACCAGATAAATAAGGAAAAGTTTCATATTTTACAATCGCCAAAGAAATATGGGACAAACTTCAAGTCACTCATGAAGGTACCGATGAGGTAAAAAAAATATAAAATTAGTATTCTAACGAATATCTATGAAAATTTCAGGATGAAACCAAATGAAGATATCAAAGCTATGACGGATAGATTCTCAACGATTATCAATGGTCTCAAATCATATGGAGAGATCATTTCAAATGAAAAGCTTGTGAGGAAGTTAGTTTACTCCCTTCCAAAATCATGGCAATCAAAGAAGACGTCAATCATCGAGTCGAAGGACCTAACGTCCTTAACTCTTAAAGAACTAATTGGTTCCCTCCTCACTCATGAAATGATGCTTGAAGATGAGGTGGACCTCGATAAGATTGACGAGACACCAAAAGAGAAGGAGAAGAAGAAAAACATTGGAGTTGCTCTCAAATCCACAAAAGATGAGAGTGATTCGAATGAAGATGACGATGATGAGGAAATGGCATTGTTTGCCAAACAGTTCAGAAAAATGATGAGACCTTACCGAGGAAGAAAATTCAAATGAAATGAAGGCCTAACAAATGAACCAAAAGAGAAAGACCCAATCATTTGCTATAATACAAAAAACCGGGGCATGCCAAATATGATTGCCCATAATTGAAGAGAAAGGGTCAATCAAAGAATAAGCACAAGGCTCATATGGCTACATGGAGTGATGAAGAAGGTTCTGATGAAGAGGAACAACAAGTAGCAAACTTGTGCTTGATGGTATTCGGGGAAGATTCTAAGGTAACCTCTAACTCATCTGATTTTGATGATTTATCTTATGATGAGCTATTAGAGGAATATAATGGGTTGGCTTCGGATTATGAGAAATTATTTTTAAAACATAAAAATAATATTTCAAAATTGAAAAATGAAAATAAACTCGTATCTAAAACCATCAACGATCTTGAAAGTAAAATCAAAGATTTGCAAATCAAACTAGAAGAGTTTGAAAAGAAAAAATCGAATTTGCAAAATTTACTTTCAAAGGTCAATGAGGATCATTAAAAGAAAATTGATGATCTTAAAGCTTCTTTTGATAAAGTTGGAACAAAACGTTTTGAAAAAGGAGAAAATTCAAAATCCAACTTTGTTATAAAAAGTTTTAAAAACTACAATCATAGAGGTCCCCAAAGAACCTCTAATGGAAAAATCATTAGAAGTATGTGGGTTCCTAAAGAAATCATTACTACTAAAGATAAGTATGTCCTTCATAAATGGATACCAAAGGGGACTAGGATTTTGTAAACTAATGAATATGGACCCAAAAGAATTTGGGTACCAAAAATTAGAAATTAATCTATGTTTGTAGGAAAAGGAGCATTGCTACAAGGCACGGGAAACAAATCCAAATTCATGGTACCTTGATAGTGGATGCTCGAGACATATGACCGGAGACAAAAACCAGTTCAAAGAGCTTAACACCAAAAATAGAGGAGAAGTGACTTTTGGTGATAATTCAAAAGGTCACATTGAAGGTATAGGTACAATAGGTAATACCTCTTCCATACAAATTAAAAATGTGTTATATATGAATGGATTAAAGCATAATCTCTTTAGTATTAGTCAATTATGTGATAAGGGATTCAATGCCATATTTGAAACTAATGGTTGTAAAGTCATTGACATTGCATCTAATAGGACTATGCTTGTTGGTCATAGAATAGGAAACATATACATGGTGCATTTAGACTCTATAGAAATGACTAATTTATGCCTAGTTGCAAAGGATGAGCATGATAGTTGGTTATGGCATAGGAGACTAGGACATGCTAGTATGAGTTTTTTGCAACGGTTAGTTCAAGGAGAATTGGTTCGAGGGCTGCCTAAACTTAAATTTGATAATGATAAAATCTGTGATGCTTGTGCTAAAGGAAAACAAAAGCGAGTTTCTTTTAAATCCATTAAAGATGTGTCAACTAGTAGAGTATTACAATTGATCCATATAGATCTTTTTGGGCCAACTAGGACTACTAGCTTGGGTGGAAAACAATATGCATTTGTCTTGGTAGATGACTACTCTAGATATACTTGGGTTCTATTCTTAAGTACTAAAGATGAAGCATTAGAAAATTTCATCACATTTTCAAAAGTAATCCAAAACGAAAAAGGTTACTTTATCACTAGTGTTAGAAGTGATCATGGCACTGAATTTGAAAATCTTGGATTTAATGAGTTTTGTAATTCTAATGGTATTAGCCATAATTTTCAGCACCTAGAACCCCTCAACAAAATGGAGTTGTTGAGAGGAAAAATTGAACTTTAGAAGAAATGGCTAGAACCATGCTTTGTGAAAATAATTTGCCAAAATATTTTTGGGCGGAAGCCACAAATACCGCTTGTTATGTTGTAAATCGAGTAATGATTAGGCCAATTTTAAAGAAAACTTCATATGAAATTTTCAAAAATAAAAATCCTAACATTAGCTATTTTTATCCTTTTGGATGTAAATGTTTTGTTTTAAACAACGGTAAAGAAAACTTTGGAAAATTTGATGCTAAAAGTGATGAAGGAATTTTTCTGGGTTATTCCTTAAATTCTAAAGCTTATCGAGTATTTAATAAAAGAACTTTGGTTGTAGAAGAGTCTATACATGTTGTTTTCGATGATAATCTCCTTCCGAGGAAGGATTCTTGTTTGAATGATGATGTAGGTATTATTAATACAAATGACGTTAGACATGACGTTGGAGAATCATCATCAAAGAAAGAAACGAAAGATGAGGAAACTCATGATCCTCTTGAGAATCCAACCATTGAAGAAAGGGAAGTATCTTATCCAAGAGAGTACAACTATGTCAAGGATGGTGAGATTATAGGTGATACATTCAAAGGGGTAACAACTCGATCTTCTCTTAGAAATATTTGTAATTATGTTGCATTTATTTCATGCATAGAGCCTAAGAATATTAAAGAAGAATTAAATGATGAACATTGGATTATGGCTATGCAAGAAGAATTAAATCAATTTGAGAGAAGTAAAGTATGGACATTAGTTGAAAGGCCTAGTAATAAATCTACTGTAGGTACTAGATGGGTATTTAGGAATAATCTTGATGAGAGTGGTAATATAGTGAGAAACAAGGCTAGACTTGTTGCTCAAGGGTATACTCAAGAAGAGGGCATAGGCTATGATGAAACATACGCTCCCGTAGCTAGGATGGAAGCAATTAGAATGTTATTAGCATTTGCATGTTTTCATGAATTTAAACTATATCAAATGGATGTTAAAAGTGCATTTTTAAATGGTTTTATAATAGAAGAAGTGTATGTGGAACAACCTCTAGGTTTTGAATATTCAAAATTTCTGGATCATGTTCTTAAATTAACAAAAGCACTTTATGGTTTAAAACAAGCTCCTAGAGCTTGGTATGAAAGATTGTCAAATTTTTTAATTGAAAAAGGTTTTTCAAAAGGGAAGGTTGACACTACATTGTTTTTAAAGCATAAAGGTACAGATTTATTAGTAGTTCAAATTTATGTTGATGATATAATATTTGGTTCTACTAATGATGTTCTTTGCCAAGAATTTTCTAAGCTAATGCAAAGTGAATTCGAAATGAGCATGATGGGGGAGCTCTCATTTTTCTTGGGACTCCAAATCAAGCAAAGAAAAGATGGCATCTTCATCAATCAAGCTAAGTATGTCAAAGATATGCTCAAGAAGTTTGGACTGGAAAATGGGAAACCTCATGACACTCCAATGAGCTCTTCTACAAAGCTTGACTTGGATGAAGAAGGTAAATGTGTGGACGTTAAATTATATAGGTCAATGATTGTTTCTTTGCTTTATCTAACTACAAGTTGACCGGATATTATGTTTAGTGTTTGCTTATGTGCTAGATTTCAATCATGCCCTAAGGAATCACATTTATTAGTTGTCAAGAGAATCTTTAGATACCTTAAGGACACTCCTAGTTTAGGACTTTGGTATCCTAGAGACTCTAGCTTTAGCTTGCATGCTTTTTCTGATGCGGATTAGGGAGGATGCAAATTAGATAGGAAAAACACCTAAGGTACTTACCAATTTCTTGGAAATATGCTGATTTCTTGGTTTTCAAAGAAACAAAATTGTGTTGCATTATCTACCACTGAAGTCGAATACATTTCAGCTGGTAGTTGTTGTGCACAAGTTTTATGGATGAAACAACAACTTTTTGATTATGGAATTGAAGTAGGTACCATTCCTATCAAGTGTGACAATACTAGTGCTATTTGTCTCACTAAAAATCCCATCCAACACTCTAGAACTAAGCACATTGAAATAAGACATCACTTCATTAGAGACCATGTCACTAAGGAAGATATAGTTCTAGAATTTTTTGATACTTTGCATCAATTAGCGGATATCTTTACAAAACCTTTAGACAAGGAACGTTTTTGGACACTTAGGAGAGAATTAGGTTTAACCAACCTATCTTCACTTAGTGTTTAAAATAATTTTAGCACTTTTAAAGAATAAATGAAAAATGCTTATAATAGTAACTTCTGATTACATTATTTGCTATTAGTTAGGGGGAGTTTATGATTCTTGATAAAAAAATTAACTTTATGTTCAAATGTAGCTTAAGGATTAATTTGATTGATTGAACATAATTAATTTTTGATATATGAGTTGACAATACCGCATGAGAAGATTAATTTAGCATTTTGAGTGTTTAAAATATAGAATTTTGAATTATAGGGTAGAGGGAATCGATACCCCCTTGAAGGGGAACCGATTCCCCCTTTGAAGGGGAACCAATTCCCCCTAGGGGAACCGATACCCCCCTGGGGTTCTGGTTTTATCGGGCAGAACCCTTGTATTTTGCTCAAACCCTCTCTTTTTCTTCCTTTGCTGTCGTTCCCCCTCTCTACTCTCTCCCTATCTCCATTTTGCCTCAAATCAAAGTTTTTAATCAGAATTCTCTTCAAATATCATCTCCTAAACCTGCTAGCATCATTAAAATCATGCAAACAACATCAAAATCCACTCAATCTCATCTTTCAATGTAAATTTTTCTAAAATATCTATTTCATTGATTTTGAACATAGGACTAGTTTTAATTAGTTCTAGATAGAAATAGTGATCGGGCATTGATTGTTTAGTGATTAGAAACTTGATTTTACAACTAATTTCATCAAAAACACAAGAATATTCCAAAATTCTTTAAAATTTTTGAAATAAAAAAAATGTTTTTCAAATTATTGTGTTTTGATTGAATTATGTTGTTGTTATGAAAACTATACATATATTGATTTTCAAAACCTTATTTTTCAATAGTTTTCAAAAACTTTGCCCATTAGGATTGGTTTAGAGAACCTTGAAATATTAAGGACTCAATTGAGTTTTGGGATTGATTGAATTGCATACATGTGATTTCTAAATTGCAGGTTATCCATTCTATTCCAATTTTCTAAACCATGTCCAATCCTAAACGTCCTAGGTCATCATCTAGTCGCTCAAACCGTCAATCCAACCTACCTCCAAATGCTCCACCTATTCCTGAAATTCCTATTCCTAATCTTGTTGATCCTAATATGACTATCCAAAACTTGTGTTTCAATTATCCTGGTCCTAGAAATCATCGTTTTTGGTATTATCAATAATTTGACTCTTACAAAATTAGAGAAGAACGTATCCCTTCTCGTCAAGTTATGATAGATATCAATTTTAGATATCTTTCTCTTTTACAAGTGTGAAATTTTGATAAACTTTGTGACCTTGAACCTATAGTTTACCATCAACTTGTTTGTATATTCTATTCTAATGTCGTGTGTGTTAAAAACCGAGCTCAAACCAAAACCATAGCAGTTTGTTCCTATCTCCTAGGACAATTCATCCATCTTGACTCAACTTACATAGCTAATGAATTAGGATTAGATAATGATGGTATATCAAATTAAAAATAGTTTTTAGGTTCTCGTTATAAAAGAAGGGATATTGCGAGTGTCTTAGATCTTCATGATCGTTTTCTTCATCTAATGATTTCTTGGTGGTTTCAACCATCTGGAGGTCGTTACTCTACTCTTCGTGCTTTAGATCTTTGGTGGTTATATTGCTTCCAAAATAATCTTAAAATAAATCTTCCTGAGATTATTTTTGCTGAATTGTTGAAACCGTAAACCAAGTTCCAAATAAGAAACTCTGTTCATATCTAGTTTACGGTTGCATTCTGAGTAATCTATTTTCTAAAGAAGGACTTAGGGTAGGTCTAGATGTCGTCTTTCCTCTCAAGAAACAAATTAATCTTCTTTCCTTAACGAGAGCGGGATGGATAAAGAATAAAGACACCGGTGAATGGGTTCGATCTTCTGAAAATACTCTGGGAGCTAGCTCTTCTCAAGCTCCACCAGAAGCTGACGACGATCCCAAGCTTGAACAATTAATGAAAGATATTGACAAAGCCGGCGATGAGTCGGAACAACACGAGGAACAAGCTCAGCAAGAAGATCATGTGCCTCCATATTTTCAATCATTTTTCCGTTATGCATCCTTGGATTCTCGCTTCACTTCCATAGAATCTCACTTCTCGACTATGGAAGCTCAACAATTGGAAATTCTCCGGGAGATGCGTGTAAACAATGAAGCAACTAACGCTCATATTAATGAACTCACTCATGAAATGACAGCTATGCGAGCTCATTTCCCACCTCCCGATCCTTCTACGGATGCTTGAACTATGATCTTAGCTTTGCTTGTTTGGATTGAACTTATTGTTAAAACATTTTGAATACTTTTGGATTGTTTATTTTTGGTTGTTCGAACTTATGTTTAATACATTTGATTTGGATTTCGTGATTATTTTGCATCTTTAGACATATATGACCAATTATCCTTTACATGTTTATGAATATTGATTATGGAAGTAATGGCTAACGTTTCTCTTGATTGTGTTCTTAGCAGCGTATTTATATATATATAATCAATTGGCTAAATGATTTCAAAACCTTGTTTAAAAAAACTTTTACAAGTCTTTTTGATTTAACAAAAAGGGGGAGAAATGTTTAAAAGCGTTTTTGAAGAGGAGTAGTGTTAAAGTAAGGGGGAGTAGTATTTTTCAAAATCAAAATTCATTTTGAAATTAGAAAATCTTAAAATGTTTTGTTATATCAAAAAGGGGGAGATTGTTGAAAACATTTTGATGTTTCGATATAACAAATTAAATTAAAATTTTGAAAAAGATTTTTCTAAGCACATTCGATATATTAATCGAATATCAAAATATTACTCAAAGTATTTCAAAGTTTATTTTAAATCCTTACTAAAGTGTAAAATTAAGTTATAATTTTAAAACAAATTTACAAAGTATTTCGAACCGTTTCAAAGCCAAAAATTACAGTTTGTCCAGAGGGAACCGATTCCCCCCAAGGGGGTACCGATTCCCCCTGAATAGTTTGGCTCCGAGAATTCCAGTATGCTCGGAGGGAACCGATTCCCCCCAGGGGTATCGATTCCCCTTACTGTTCAACGGTCAAAATATTTGAATTTTACACTTAGGGAACCGATTCCCCATGAAGGGTACCGATTCCCCCACGCTCCAAGCTATTTTATTAAATGATTTCACACTTAAACGGCTCTATTATCTCCACTAATCATCCCCAATGTTCAGAAGTGATTCAAGGTGTATTTAAACAAGTTCTGAAGCCTTTGATCAATAAGAAACCATAGAGAAACAAGAGAGAAAGCATCAAATACCAAGTTTGTGCAAATCAAGCCAATTTTCCTTTCAATATTCATTTTGCTTTCAAGAACACCATTTGTGCTCATTTGTAATTATTTTTTAGTGTTCTTTTCTTGTTCTAGAATTGTGCAAACAATCTACCTTGTGAGGATTTCCTTGTAAGTTTGCAAATTTGTATTGTTCTCTTTGGGAGAGAGTGTTCTCAAGAATTTGGGGTATAATTCTTGAGGGTTTGTATGGTTACTCTTTTTCCTCAAAAGAAAGACAAATTAGTGAATTTGTGGAAAATCCTTAGTGTGGATAGCTAAGGTAGTGAACGTAGACTTTGGTTGATAAAGTCGAACCACTCTAAATCGATGTGCAATTACTTTCAATTTTCTGCAAAAGCTTCCATAAAATTTTAATTGCCAATTCACCCCCTCTTGGTCGATTTTGTCAATCGATTAACTCAACAATTCCCTCTGCACTAAAACTGCTAAAATTTTATTTTAAACACTCAAATTGCTAGATTAATTTTCTCTAGTGGTATTGGGAACACATATTACGAAAAATTAACTATGTTCAATCAATCAAATTTATCATTAAAATTTATTTGAACATATAATCAATTTTTCACAAAGAATCATAAACTTCCTCTAAATAATAGCAAAGAATGCAATTAAAATTTATTATAAGCATTTTTCATTTATTCTTAAAAGTGCTAAAATATTTTAAGCACTAAGTGAAGATAGGTCAGTTAAACCTAATTCTCTCCTAAGTGTCCAAAATCTTTCTTTGTCTAAAGGTTTTGTAAAGATATCCGCTAATTGGTGCAAAGTATTAACAAATTCTAGAACTACATCTTCCTTAGCGACATGGTCTCTAATGAAGTAATGTCTAATTTCAATATGCTTAGTTCTAGAGTGTTGGATGGGATTTTTAGTGAGACAAATAGAACTAGTATTGTCACACTTCATAGGAATGGTATCTACTTCAATTCCATAATAAAAAAGTTGTTGTTTCATCCATAAAACTTGTGCACAACAACTACCGGTTGAAATGTATTCCGCTTCAGTGGTAGATAATGCAACACAATTTTGTTTCTTTGAAAACCAAGAAATCATCATATTTCCAAGGAATTGGCAAGTACTGGAGGTGCTTTTCCTATCTAATTTGCATCCTCCATAATCAGCATCAAAGAAGGCATGCAAGCTAAAGCTAGAGTCTCTAGGATACCAAAGTCCTAAACTAGGAGTGTCCTTAAGGTATCTAAAGATCCTCTTAACAGCTAGTAAATGTGATTCCTTAGGACATGATTGAAATCTAGCACATAAGCAAACACTAAACATAATGTTCGGTCTACTTGCAGTTAGATAAAGCAAGGAACTAATCATTGACCTATATAATTTAACATCCACACATTTACCTTCTTCATCTATGTCAAGCTTTGTCGATGAGCTCATTGGAGTGTTTTGTGGCTTCCCATTTTCCAGTCCAAACTTCTTGAGCATATCTTTGACGTACTTAGCTTGATTGATGAAGATGCCATCTTTTCTTTGCTTGATTTGGAGTCCCAAGAAAAATGAGATCTCCCCCATCATGCTCATCTCGAATTCACTTTGCATTAGCTTAGAAAATTTTTGGCAAAGAACATCATTAGTAGAACCAAATATTATATCATCAACATAAATTTGAACTACTAATAAATCTTTACCTTTATGCTTCAAAAACAATGTAGTGTCAACCTTCCCTTTTGAAAAACCTTTTTCAATTAAAAAGTTTGACAATCTTTCATACCAAGCTCTAGGAGCTTGTTTTAAACCATAAAACGCTTTTGTCAATTTAAGAACATGATTTGGAAATTTTAAATCTTCAAAACCTGGAGGTTGTTCCACATACACTTATTCCTTTATAAAACCATTTAAAAATGCACTTTTAACATCCATTTAATATAATTTAAATTCATGAAAACATGCAAATGCTAATAACATTCTAATTGATTTAACTCTTCTTGCATAGCCATAATCCAATGTTCATGTTTTAATGGTTCTTTAATATTCTTAGGCTCTATGCATGAGATAAATGAAACATAATTACAAATAATTCTAAGAGAAGATCGAGTTGTTACCCCTTTTGATGGATCACCTATAATCTCACCATCCTTGACATAGTTGTACTCTCTTGGGTAAGATACTTTCATTTCTTTAATGGTTGGATTCTCTAGAGGATCTTGAGTTTCCTCATCTTTCGTTTCTTCCTTTGATGATAGTTCTCCAACGTCATGTTCAACGTTATTTATATTTATAATACCTACATCATCATTCAAACAAGAATCCTTCCTCGGAAGGGGATTATCATAAAAAACAACATGTATAGACTCTTCTACAACTAAAGTTCTTTTATTAAATACTCGATAAGCTTTAGAATTTAAGGAATAACCCAGAAAAATTCCTTCATCACTTTTAGCATCAAATTTGCCAAGATTGTCGTTACCGTTGTTTAAAACAAAACATTTACATCCAAAAGGATGAAAATAACTAATGTTAGGCTTTTTATTTTTGAAATTTTCATATGGAGTTTTCTTTAAGATTGGCCTAATCATTGCTCGATTTACAACATAACAAGCGGTATTTGTGGCTTCCGCCCAAAAATATTTTGGCAAATTGTTTTCACAAAGCATGGTTCTAGCCATTTCTTCTAAAGTTCAATTTTTCCTCTCAACAACTCCATTTTGTTGAGGGGTTTAAGGTGATAAAAAATTATGGCTAATACCATTAGAATTACAAAAATCAGTAAATCCAAGATTTTCAAATTCAGTTCCATGATCACTCCTAACACTAGTTATAGAGTAACCTTTTTTTTCGTTTTGGATTACTTTTGAAAACGTAATGAATTTTTCTAATGCTTCATCTTTAGTACCAAGACAAATGCATATTGTTTTCCACCCAAGCTAGTAATCCTAGTTGGCCCAAAAAGATCTATATGGATCAATTGTAATACTCTACTAGTTGATACATCATTAATGGATTTAAAAGAAATTCTCTTTTGTTTTCCTTTAGCAGAAGCATCACAGATTTTATCATTATCAAATTTTAGTTTAGGCAGCCATCGAACCAAATCTCCTTGAATTAACCGTTGCAAAACACTCATACTAGCATGTCCTAGTCTCCTATGCCATAACCATTTATCATGCTCATCCTTAGCAACTAGGCATAAATTAGTCATTTCTATAGAGTCTAAATGCACCATGTAAATGTTTCCTATTCTATGACAAACAAGCATAATCAAAATAGATGCAATGTCAATCAATTTTGCAAACACTTAATTTAAAAATAAGACATTGTATCTTTTGTCAAATTTATCTAATCAGATTATGCTTTAATCCATTCACATACAAAACATTATGCAATGTTAATTATCGATATTAAAAGCACATGCATAAAGTTTTTGAAAATGTTATCCATTAAAACTTTATAATATTTTAAAAAAATCTATGCATAAACATTAAGAAAAATTTAAGGTCAATATTTTGTAAAACCAAAGTTCTTGAAAAATCGATATCAATTGTTAAAGAGATTTCAATTTCATTTTAAAAACCAATTTTGACCCAAAAAAATTAATATGATGAACTAGAGTTTATAAAACATTACCAAAAATTACTATGTTCATCATATAATATTTTTCAACATACATGAGATAAAACATAATCATTTAGAATTATTCAACATTTAAAACCTCATGCATGCATAAACTAAATGAGCAACCAAATAAAATAAAAACATTAAGTTTAGAGGTTACCTATTCATTTTTCATGTGTGGCTAGAGCATCTTGAATATCATCATCTTCATCACCATTGCTCCCACACACCTACATGAGACATTTAAGTAGATTTTGGTATCCAAATTGCTTTGGATCCTTTAACATTAGTTTCAATACCTCTTGTTCCTTTTGGAACCCATACTTGTCTAATTTTAAATCGTTTTCCTTTCTTTAAAGGACAAGTATGTTCCTTATGACCATGATAATGACAATGTGAACATATTGTCATTATTGAACTAGATGAATTATTTAAAATTATCTTTTTTTTCTTTTGTTAAGCATTCAAACTTAACTTTCAAATCAAAATTTTCATTTTCAATACTTTCAAATTTCATTTTTGAAAGCTCTAAATCCTTCTTCAAGATTTCATTTTGATTTTCAAAATCCATTTTCGTTTCTAGAAAAAGTTTGTTTAATTTGAAAATTTCTTTTTCAAAGTTTTCAAATTTTATTGTTGAAAGCTCTAACTCATTTCTCAACATTTCATTGTGATTTTCCAAGTCTGTTTTAGCTTTCAAAAGAAGATCATTTTTAGCAATAAATTTAGAAATCAGATTTTTATATTTGGAGTTCATGGTCTCAAACTCCGAAAATAATTCATCATAAGCATCTTGTAACTCATTAAAAGATTTTGAATTTAATCTATTTGAGTTAGAAGATACCTTTGGCTCTATGAGAGCTAATAGAGACATCATCTTTATTGGTTCTTCTTCCTTGTCTCTATATATCTCCTCAAGCTTATCCCACATCTCCTTGGCATTTCAACAAGAAGAAACTCCTTTATATACATTAGGATCAATTGCACAACACAACATGTGCATAGCCTTTGTATTTTGTTGAACTTTCTTCCATTCTTGATCACTCCACTTCTTTTCCTTCTTTGTAGGAGAAGAATATCCTTTCTCGATCATCATCCAAGCTTTCATATCAAATGCTTGGATAAATATCATCATAAGCTTCTTCCAACGACGATAATTTGTTCCATTGAAGTGTGGAGGCACGTCAATTGGTCTAGATTCTTTCATGGAGAATGAACCAGAAGTGGACGCCATCATTATCGATTTAACTCTTCTCGAATCTACTCAAGAGGCGGTTAAACCTTCAAATGAGTCAAGCTCTGATACCCATTGTTGAGTTAATCGATTGATGGAAATGGCCAAGAGGGGGGTGAATTGGCAATTAAAATTTTGGTGGAAGCTTTTGTAGAAAATTGAAAATATTTGCACAAAGATTTAGAGTGGTTCGACTTTCTCAACCAAAGTCTACGTCCACTACCTTAGCTATCCACACTAAGGATTTTCCAACAAATTCACTAATTTGTTCTTTCTTTTGAGGACAAAGAGTAACCTTACAACTCCCTCAAGAATAATACCCCAAATTCTTGAGCAAACTCTTTTTCAAAGAGAAATACATAAATTTGCAAACTTACAAGGAAAACCTCACAAGGTAAGATGTTTGCACAATTCTAGAACAAGAAAAGAACACTCAAAAATAATTACAAATGAGCATAAATGGTGTTTTTTAAAGTAAAATGAATATTGAAAGGAAAATTGGCTTGATTTGCACAAACTTGGTGTTTGATGTTTTCTCTCTTGTTTCTCTATGATTTCTTGTTGATCAAAGGCTTCAGAACTTGTTTAAATACTCCCTCAATTAATTCTGAACGTTGGGGATGATTAGTAGAGTCAATGGAGCTGTTTAAGTGTGAAAACCATTAATAAAGCAGCTTGGAGCATGGGGGAATTGATACCCCCTTATAGGGAATCGATTCCCTAAGTGTAAAATTCAAATATTTCGATCGTTGAACAGGGGAAATTGGTACCCCCTTGGGGGGGGAATCGGTTCCCTCCGAGCATTATGTTTTTCTCGGAGCCAAACCCTTGGGGGGGGGGAATCGGTTCCCTTTGGACAATCTGGAATTTTTGGCTTTGAAACGGTTTGAAATACTTTGTAAAATTGTTTTTGAAATTATTTTAAGATTAAAACTTAATTTTACACTTGAGTAAGGATTAAAAATGACATTTGAAAGATTTGGAGTAATATTTTGATATTCGAATAATTATATCGAATATACTCAGAAAATCTTTTGGAAAATCTTAAAAATCATTTAACTTAATTTGTTATATCGAAATATCAGTTACCTCTTTAGTGAACATATCCCCAGCTCCCTCAGGTAAGGAATAGTTCAGTAGAGCTTTCAAACACTACACAAATCCTCCTTTAACTAAAGGATCAGCAGTACCAATATGGTTAGTGAAAAAATTCACTAACTCAATATTCATGCCATCAAAGGAGTCAAAGTACTGCCCATTATCATTTTTAATGATTTTAATGATGTTTCTCTTCTTATTAGATTCAACTCTCTGATGGAAGAATCTAGTGTTAAGATCACCCTCTTTTAGCCAATGAATCTTGGTCTTTTGCCTATAAAACTCAGATTTAACAACTTCCAAATCCACCAAATCTGCATGAATTCTCTTCTCCTCATCCAATCTCCTTTGATCAACATGTGTAAGGTTAAAGATTTGAATCTGCTCGAGCTCTGTCCTCTTACTAACCACTCTGCCAGAAATATCAGAAAAGATACTTCTTATTAAGCTCTTTTAACAAAGGCTTAAGTCTCTTCAATTTACTAAACAGACATTGCATAACATTTCCCTCACAATTCTCCTGCCAAGAATCTTTAACAGTTCTAAAAAAAATTTCATTAGAAGTCTAGCAGCTGAAAAATTTAAAAGGCCTAGGCTTCTTAGTCATAGCACCCTTTTGAGTCCACACAAACCCAGGGCAGTGGTCAGAGACTCTCTGGGCCTTAAATTCAACTAGTAAATCAAGCAATCACTGAGAATTGATTAAGACCATATCTAGTTTATGAGCCAAATAAGAACCCTCTTGCCTATTAGACTAAGTAAAAAGAGGTCCAAAGAAATGATGATCCATAAGATCCAAGCCCTCTAAATAACCTTGAAAATCCTCTATACCAGAAGTATTATGCATCCCCATTTCATCAAAGTTGGAACTTTCATCAGCTCTAGCTATAACATTGAAATCTCCTCCAATCAACCAAGAGTAAGAGCCAATCTCACCCTCCAAATTATTCAAGTGATCCTAAAGCCTCATCCTAACCAGACTGTTATTGTTTCTATAGACAATAGTGATCACTGTCCTATGCCTATCAATATCTCCTACAATAGAAAGAGCTTGATCATTACCCTTCAAAACAGTAAAAGCCAACTGTTTCTTCCACAAAATCCACAAATTACCTCCATCAACAAAATCATAATTGGCAGTATGATTCCAATCAACAAACAAAGCAGAAAAATATCTAGTAGAATTAACTCTTCTAATTCGCGTCTCCATAAGACAAATTACATCCACTCTTATATTCTCTAACCTCTTTATCATCTTTACCTGCTTAAGAGGATTATTAATCCCCCTAACATTCCAAAAGCTTACAATCATCAAGCATGGATAAGAGGAGTACCACTATCAGTACCCAAATTCACCTCATTACCTTTAGTTTTCTCAACATTATCTTTCGTTTTTTCCTTAATCTCATTAAGTAGCACAACAACTTCCATAGAGGCCACATGAGCCTTCCTAGGATCATCAATAACACCACCTGCTAGTGCTTCCATCTTACTTGAGGAGCCAACATTGTCCTTTTTCCTACCCCTAATCTTCTTCTTCTGGAGCATAGAATCCTAAAAAGAAGAAAATTCCCCACCAGAACTGACACCCTCCTGTAAAGCTTTTAAAGCAACTTCCTCAACTATATCAGTCTTGTCATCTCCACCAGAACCAACAGCTTTCTTTACCACAGTAACATAAGCCTTTTGCTTCTTGAAATCCTGCAAGGAATCTCCATCACTCTTCATGGCTTCCTGCACAAAGACACCAATACCCTCTTGCAGAGCTTGCACAATAGTCTCCTCAGCAATACTAACCTGCAACCCTGAATTCACCATTACCTCACCATTAGTATTGCTAACATTATCTGTAGGGAATGTTGAACAATTAGGCTTCTCATTAGATGTATTATCATTCTCAGCCAACTTCTCTTTATCACAAGGATCAATAGGACTAATAACCTCCTTCTTCCTCTAGACTTGAGCCTCCTTATTTTTCAATGGAGCCTTCATAACCTCTACACACATATTAACATGATGCCCAAAGGTTTTACACTTAACACAAAATTTTGGTAACCAAGGAACATACAACTTAATTCTCACAGTGGATCCATCTTTTAAAACCACATGAATCATATCAGGAATCACAACATCAGCTTCAATCTCCACACACACTTTGGCAAATTCAAGCCTCTCATTCGAAGCTGTGCTCGAATCCATGTATAAAGGGTTACCCAAAGCACTATAAATGTAGCTAAGTCCCCTCTTAGAATAAAGTTCCAGAGGAACATTATACAACTGCACCCAAACCGACATGTATGACAAATCGAAATCCATCTTCTGCATACATGGTTCCTATTTTCTCAACACCAGTGGCTTATTCTGAATGTTCCAAGGCCCATTCTCAAGCTCTCAATCCCTCAAATTTGCATTTGAAAACAAAAATATGTAGAGATTAGATCCAGCTAAACTGACATTTACAGGTGAAGACTTCTCCCATAGCGTTTCAATGATCCGCTACATAGATCCAAAGTTCATATCAGCACCAATGAGCTTACCCACCACTGCATGTCTCAACTCAGTTATCCCTTCCTCAATCACAACAGATGAAGGTTTAACAGTAGCAACACCATCCAGAACCTCATGGGAAAGAAATCGAGAGATTGTTCTTTCGCTCCCGCAAATAATTTCCTCCAATCAAGATTAAAAGACGTTGAATCCATACAATTAACTAAAGAAACAGACCAGTAAAACCTAGAATTAACAAAATCAAAGCTAAAACCAGTAGCGAAGAAGAAAAACTGAGAACCCATTAATCCTGCTAACGTGCGCCTAGAGATTTCATTCTTTCTATCAACATAGATGCACTTATTATGCTAAGCGTTGTTTTGTTCATTATTTTAATATTTTACCTTGACATTGTAAGAGCCTTTGAGAGATTGCCTGGTACCACGATAAAATATTCCTAGACTTTGTTAGAGACTTTGAGGGATTGCCAATTTTCTAGGAGTAGATGCCTAATATCGAGAGAGTTAGGATAGATCTACATGAACAAGGGAACTAATTTGGGATGGTGAGGTTCTAATCCACCTTAGAGATAAGGAGATGATTTCATTTGACTAAAAAGGGTAAATACTTGAGTAAAATGGGTCAAAGACTATAGTTTACATTGAGGGGTATTATCGCAACAAAAATTTGACAAACCAAGAGTTGTAGTTCATGCCGAGTAGTATTGCCGTAGAAAAAGGCCCAAACCACTCTAGTAAATCATGTTGGGTAGCGCAAGCATAACATTCTAAATCATCAAGAACATAGAATAATTTGTCACCATAGCAAGTCCAACCCAAATGCTCCGTTAGAAGTCAGATTGTGTGAGGTTTTTCTGAATATTTGACACTCAAACATTTTTATTTCCTTGACAACTTTGTTATTATTTGCTTTTTTAGACAAGAATCATAGGACTAGTTAGTAACACATAGTTCTAGCTATTGCAAATATCATAAATTCCCATCAATCCCTATGGAAATGATAACTCACTTACTATTATATTACTTTATATCAATTGTGTACACTTGAATAGATTTATGTGCCACGACACACACATTTACACACGATCACGAAGCTAGCCAACCACCTAGACTAGAACCAATAATGAACACTGGGCAACAAAACCTATAGATCTTGACAGTCCAACAGCAATACACCAACACACAGTAGAAAACCAAGACTTAAACCTATTGTTGGAAAGCTTCAAGAGCACCACCATCAAGAATCCAATCCGCAACATGGCTCAACAACACTAATAGTATACCTAAGCTAAACTGCCCCCAAAGTAAGAATACTAATGTACCAGTAGCCCTGAAACTACAAAACACTCCGAATAAACGAACTTGGACCTCTAGCAAAATCCTGAGAAGAAGGAAATTCCAATGGCCAGTTGTTGTTCACCCAATACCCGATCCTTACAACATTAGTATCGAAAAATTCTGGTTTCTGGGCTTAGCTTCCCATTAAGAACTGCATCGTTCCAGTAAGTCCATGTTGGAAAAAGAGTAAATTTTATTGATGAATTTAATATTTAAATTAAATTCATGTACCTTTTTAATATTACAAATTAAAAGATAATTTTAATTTGAATATTAATAGAATAATTATTCTTTAAATATGTCAAATTAAAAGATATTTGTTACCTATTTAAATTTGAATATTAAAGATAATTATATCCTTTTGAATATTTCAAACTAAAATAATATTTATTTAAGTTTGCATAGTAAAAGGAGCTTATATCTTTTGAATATTTCAAATTAAAAGATATCATTATCTATTTAAATTTGAATATTGAAAGATATTTAGTTTGAATAAATCTCTCTTGAAAATCCCCTATAAATACTGAGTTAACCTGCTAGGTTAAACACAATTTTCAGAACAAGTTTTATATATCTCACAATTCAAGATCTTTTACTTTCTTGAAAAATATTTTCTCTCCTTAGTTTTCTGGTGATAATTGAAGGAAAGGATAGTTCGTGCTCTCTACTGTTGTGCTATTGTAGCTGATCATCTAGTTGTTGTATTCTGGGAGAGAGACGACCAACTATATCGAGCACCAAGGAGTGGCTGAAAATTTGTCTTAAGGAAACTATGTAGCGATTGGCCTCAACTGTTTCCGATCAAAAGATCAATCAAGAAAATAGTATTTTTCTTTCAAGTTATTTTTATTTATTTATTAAGAAGTTTAATCTGATTTGTTTTATCTTTTCAAGTGTGATTATGGTCTCAAATTGTTATAATTCTTACAATCCTAGACAAGTAAACTCATTCTTTATCATTAATTTTCATAATGATATTTATTATGATTATTATCATTATATTTTTCTATATTATTCTTGGATTAACGATTTTTGTCCAACAATCTTTAGACATATTCTTGTTGTATACAAAGGAAGTGCCAGAAATTCGACAGAACAAATATTGAGCCAAAATCAAGAGGAATTTGTGAAATGATAAGTTTCCTTCAATTCTGAATTATGAATTCTAAAATCTTTCGTGTAAAGATTTTTTTATGTGGGACATGGTTCCACCAATTTCTGTGTAGGAATTCACATAATAAAATTTCAAAATTTTTGCAAGGTCTTTATGGTTGCGCACTTTGTGGGGGCACACATTGAGTTTTGATAGTTCAAGTTTTTTTATTGATAGTGATAAAGTCAATCAGGTAGGTAAAATTTTAATATTTCCCTATAATCTGAGGTGATTCGAACTTTTTTCTACCTTTCTTTAATCTGAAACGGTTCAGATATCGTGGTGAAAATGAGATAGCAAATAAATTTGTTTCGAGATTTATCCTGTCGTTTTAATGGGTTTGCAAAAATCTTAGAGTGGACAAATCTGATCAACATAAATTGTCATGAAAGTAACGTTGGTTGCTGATTTTGTTTTAGAACGTTGATTCTGTACGATAACAAAATCAAAAATAAATGAGAATTACTTTTCTGTTTATTATAATCTTTGATTTCATGTTGGAAATCAATTGAGGTTTTAATTTTGTTGTCTAATAGAATTATTTTATTACTATTTATAATAGAAATCATTTGAAAGTAACAAGTTTGTTACTCATTTAGTTTGTAACTAAATTTTTTTGGGAGAATAAACCAGAATTTACTTCCGGTTTATTGTTGGAATTATTATTAATTCTAATTTTGTGTGCTAAACAAAATCATGATTGTTTGTGGCCATAAGCCACAATGTGAAACTTGTAAAATTCTATGGATAGAATTTTAAGATATGATAACATAAGATGATATTTTATTTGGTAAATTAGGCCACATATCAGATGATCCTTCTATTATTAGAGAGGATGAGGTAAACATCGTTTCCATATTCATAAGTGTTAAAGCTTGGGAACACTCTAATTTCCTATATTGGAAATACATCTTGAATGTATTACCATATATACATTATAAAGTGTATAGTATCCTTAAAATTTCTAATAATGGCACAGACGAGGAGAATAAATATTTTATTACCTCCATTAATGATAGAAAAAGTATTGCTACGTGTATTTGCTAAAAGAGCAAAAGTGAATATATAGAGAAAATTATTTTCTATAAATATGAAGTTGAAAACCAACTTAAAAGATTAAGATGGTAAGAAGTGATTGTGCACAAACATGATATTATCATGAAGTGGCATCACTATACTCTCTTAAAATAAGTGGAGTAGTAAAGCGGAAGAATTGAATCTTAAAGGAAACAATGAACGCAATTCTAGAAAATTATGGGTTGTCACATAACATGTGGGGGAAAGGAAAAGTTGTTATGTCAACAAATTACCTTTTAAATAAGGTCCCCACAAAAGAAAAAGGATAAGACACCATACGAGTTATGAAAATGTTGAAAACTTGTTTCATACAAACGAGTTATGAAAAGGTTGAAAACTTGTTTCATACAAACACTTAAAAATGTGGGGGTGTCTTGAGAAGGTAATGACTCTATTACCAAAACAAATGAAAATAAATCTTAAACGATAAATTGTATTTTCTTTGACTATCCTATTGTCTTAAAAGGATATATCGATGCTAGATGGAATTTGATATTTAAGATATCAATGGCACAAGTGAACATGTTTCACACTGGGAGGATAAGTCTTGTCATGGAAATTCTCAAGAAAACATTTATAATCAGATCCGCAATAGAGTCAAAGTTTGTAGCTCCATATGAGTTTGGAGAATAAGCTGAATGAATTTAGAATTTCTTGGAGGTTATTTCTGAATGACTGAAACATGTGCCTACAATATGCATATGTTGTGACTAGTATAAAATTTCAAGTATAATGGTAAGTCGAGACATATGTGTCGTCGACGTAATACCATAGACAACTGATCTCAAATGGAGTTATCTCTATTGATTTTGTAAGATCAAAGGATAACAATCGTGGATCTACTAACGAAAGGATTAAATCGAGATCAAGTTGAGAAAACATCTAAAGGAATGTGACTAAAGCTCATGAAATTTAAAGGTTTTATGTGAAGGAAAACCTACCTTGTTGATTGGAGATCCCAAGATCTAAGTTCAAAGGGATAACCTATGTGAGAGTGAAGTGAGGCCGCTTCAAGGAGACTATTGGGCATAGTTCTTTCAAACAATTGCAGAACTAGGCGATGTCCATGGTTTTAAGGACATACCCATGAGAACTAAATTACTATTAGAGAGGTAATTGTGTGAAGGATGTCATCATTTTTACAAATGGCAGAACAATTCAAAGACATCACATCTACTAGTTAGCCACTAAAGTAAACATACTATCACAAGAGAAGGTTCAAAGAAGAACACATACCTATCCTATGCAACTATCGATCATAGAGGCTATCACCACACCGAGTCAAAATGACTTTGATAAAATCATTAATTTTATTCATGTGTGGGATTGTTCGAAAAGAAGTGAATTTCATTGATGGATTTAATATTTAAATTAAATTCATGTACCTTTTGAATATTAAAAATTAAAAGATAATTTTAATTTGAATATTAGTAGGATAATTATTCTTTGAATATGTCAAATTAAAAGGTATTTGTTACCTATTTAAATTTGAATATTAAAGATAATTATATACTTTTAAATATTTCAAACTATAATAATATCTATTTAAGTTTGAATAGTAAAAGGAGTTTATATATTTTGAATATTTCAAATTAAAAGTCATCATTATCGGTTTAAATTTGAATATTGAAAGATATTTAGTTTGAGTAAATCTCTCTTGAAAATCCCCTATAAATATTGAGTTAACCTTCTAGGTTAAACACAATTTTCAGAACAAGTTTTCTATATCTAAAAATTCAGGATCTTTTACTTTCTTGAAAAAAATTTCTCTCCTTAGTTTTCTGGTGATAATTGAAGGCAAGTATAGTTCGTGATCTCTACTGTTGTGTTACTGTAGCTGATCATCTAGTTGTTGTATCCTAGGAGACAGACAACCAACGATCTCGAGCACTAAGAAGTGGTCAAAAATATGTCTTAAGGAAACTGTGTAGCGACATGCCTCAATTGTTTCCGATCAAAAGATCAATCAAGAAAACATTATTTTTCTTTCAAGTTATTTTTATTTATTTATTAAGAAGTTTAATCTAGTTTGTTTTATCTTATCATGTATGATTATGATATCATATTGTTATAATTCTTACAATCTTAAGACAAGTAAACTCATTCTTTATCATTAATTTTCATAATGATATTTATTATGATTATTATCATTATATTTTTTCTATATTATTCTCGGATTAATGATTTTTGTCCAACAAACAACTCTATATTAAAATAGACTTATTCAATAAAATCAAGCTTCCCCTAAAATTTTATTCAAATATATAATGAATAAATAATAAAATATAAAATTCTTACTCTAACTAGGATATAAACAAATCAATGCATAAGTTAAAATGCTTACTACGACAAGCCCTCAACTATAAGGAAAATTCTAAGTCAACGAAGCTCTTCATTATATTTCAATTATAATATATTAAAATTATTTTTATTTTAATTTTTTATTAAAATGATTAAAAATATAAATAAAATACATTCACATATTAATTAGTTATAATATTTGTGTATATATATCATATTATGGTGTTATTCAATTATTCTATGTTGGAGTTCTTATTAGGCCATTTTCCCTTTTTTATTGCCATTAATTATATATATTATGTCATGATAAGTTTATCATTTGAATGGTGTAGCCCAGTGGATGGGGTGTTTTCTTCCTCTCGTCACGCCTTGGGTTCACACCCCATCAACAATGGTAATTGATTCAATTTATTTTCTATTCATTCAATTGGTGACATGTGGCACCATTTGATTGGATGGAAAATTTATTAAATTAAGTAAAAATAGTAAGAAAAAAAATCCAATCACACAATGACACATGTTACCATCTGATTGAGGATTAAATTTATTGAATTAATTAAAACTTAGGACCAAATTAATAGAATTTATAAGTAATGAGGACTAAATATGTAATTATACAAATTTTATTAATTGCCATGTCATCTACTCCGTTAATATTTAACAGAAGGTGGCTTGATTGACAAGATTTAAACAGTTAGGTGATCTGAATGAAAAAATTGAAAAATCGGTGGTTAAAGCAAAATGGGTAAATAATTAGGTGGTCAATGGTATAGTTTACCCTAAAAATTAATATTTTATAGATAATGTATTTTAATTAAATTACATTTATATTCTTAACTAATTTATAATTATACGTTTAATACTTTATAATTAACGTTTTATAAATTAATTTATAATTTTCTATTCATAAACTGTAGTCTATAAATATATTTAAAAGTTCTATTAAACTAATAACTTGTTATTTATAAAGCTCATAAAAATAATTCTTTATAATTGAAAACAAATTATTAATTATGATTATTAGATTAATAAATTTAATTATAATCATAAAATTAATAGATCTAATTTCTATATTAATTATGATAATTAGATTAAAATTTTTAATTATAACCATTAATTTAATTTTATTGAATGATTCATTTATTGAATATTAATTTTATTAGATTAGAAATTAGATTAAATAAATTGACTTTAAATATCAATAAGTTTAATTCGTTATTTTAATGTAATAATTGATTAATAATTTAATTATAATTTAATTTAAAATTTTAATATATATATAAACATGATTTTAATTATGATAATATTATAATATTAAAATTTATAGTCTTTTTCGAATTTAAATCAAGACTTCGAATTTGATCATGTAATAAGATAACTATCATGTAGGAATTAAGTAATGAAACACTTTTAGAGTGGACTTGGATTTAAATCTTAACTCTAATTCTGTAAATAAATTTACCAACTAAGAGTTAGAGACTACAAGTGATTGAAATCCATCAAGTGACCTCAGTGGTAAAAGAAAATTTTAATTTTTTTTAGGATTTATGGGTTTGAACAGCGGCGTTTGCAGGATATGTCTGTATTTTCAATAGGTTAGGGAAGTTTTAAATAGATACTACCCTTATAATCACCTTATACTATTAAAAAAAACTATATGTGGTTGAAATGAAAATGAAAGCTAATTTTAGTGACTAAAATAATTTTCTTTTACAATTTGTTAGTTAAAATGGAAAGTTTTAAAAGCTCAGTGACAGTGATAATGAGAGAACCATAATGAGGAGATCAGTGCAATTAGCCTTCATCTCCGCATAAATCCGTCATTGGGGAACAAGGAGTAAACGAGTCAAAGATAGGCAGCATAAGAGACCACCTAAATCTGCTCAAAAACCAGCACTTAGGCACGACGATTAGGCGAGAAAACCTACAAGCAGGAACAGCAGAAAGCGAAACAAGAATAGCTGCACCAAGCAGCACACCATCATCAATAATTGGGAATAGGACGCACCACCTGTTGAGACCAAAGCAGGATTTGATATAAAATTGTTAATGGAAGTAACCTTGTCAGGCCACACCACCATGCGATCCGAGCTAAGAAGGTGTGTCCAACATTAGATTCTCATCAAGCTTTTTCCCGTTGAAAACATCCTCGCTACGAAACAACCAAATTGTCCAGGTAATACCATGGAGGGCCAGCCGCCACACAAGAAGAGAGTTTCTTCGAATCGGACATTTAACCCACGCAAGAACTACGGATTTGAAATCTCTAGGCATCATCAGCTTGACATCCCATAACCTACAACAGCGAAGCCAAAGCTTCCAAGACAAATGGGCAATGACAAAAAAGATGGGCAACAGATTCTTCTGCTTCCATGCATAAAGGACATTTCGATTCATCAGACGAAATAATTCCCCTGCAAAGAAGTTAAACTTTAACGGGCAGTCTACCAAGAACCCATCTCCACAGAAAGGAGATCGACCACTGCCACACGCCATTGACGATGACACCAAACTCATCAACTTTGCCTTCCTTCTTATTTGCCAAATAGAAAATACGGGGAAATAATTCTCTAAGAGAATACTCGCCAACCCAAGAGTCCTACCAAAATTCAATGAGTTTACCATCACCCAGGATAGGACATAAGTCTTTGGTAAAGGTCTCACCATCAGAGAGAAGCGGTTTTACAATTGACTTCCAAACTCAAGACGCTCGATTGTTCACTTCCGGTAATAAAGAAGGAGATTGATTGACCATTGCACAGATAACCTTTTTCCAGAAACAATCACTATCATTGCCAAAACACCAAATCCATTTATTGAAAAGGGCTCCATTTTTTAACCTCAAGTCAGTAATTCTAAGACCACCTCCCAGCATGGGTTTACATATGTCTTCCCATTTGATCTAGTAGATCGTCCTTTCGTCCACTTTACCCCATAAGAATCTAGTAATCATCCTGTTCAAGACCTTGCTAATGGAAGAGGGCATAAGGAACATCGATAAAAAGTAATTGGGGAGACAGCTCGGCACAAACTTAATAAGAGTTAGCCTCCCATCAGCTGACAATAGGTTACTCTTCCAGTTAGCGAGTCTCTCCTTGAACTTTTCCACTATCAGATTCCACAATGATATATTGTTTGAATACGCTCCAAAAGGGATTCCCAGATAAGTAGAGGTAAGGGGGCCCGAAATACAACCAACAGAAGATGACAATGAGTTCAGGATATTAACGCCAAATAAATTGCTCTTCGAGTTTCAAATCCGATTCCAGCTCAAAGGCTCTAAGAACCCTTTTGATGTTTCTGACATGATCCTCTCTAACCATAGCAAAGATAATCAGATCGTCTGCAAATTGTAGATGCAATAAATACAATTCACCATCCACTGAAATACTGTTAAAGAGCTTGATTTCGATAGCCTTTTTGAAAGTCATACGAAGGCCTTCTACAATAATATTAATAATAGGGGCGAGAGCAGACACACCTGACGTAACCCTCTTTTTAGACGAAAGGATTCGGAAGGCATGTCATTAACCAAAACCGATATAGAAGCCGTAGAGATGCAGTTTTATCCAACTACACCACTTTGAACCAAAGCCCATCCTTCTCATCAAGAAAAGAAGGAAAGACCAATCGGAAGTGTCATAAGCTTTCCAGAAATCTGCTTTGAAGATAATGCCCTCATCACCCCTTTTGCGAAACAAGTCGACCATTTCATTGGCGATTGGAGCACTATAAAAAATCTGCTTTCCGAGGGTGAAAGCGAATTGATTATCATCAATAACTTCACCAATGAAGGATGAGAGTCATCGGACAAAAATCCTTGCGAGGATTTTGTACATACTTCCCACAAGGCTAATTGGACGAAGGTATTCAAATGTAGACGGTGAAACCATTTTGGGTATTAAATTATGTTTATAGAGTATATATATTATAGAAGGATGAGAAAATCTCAAAGATTCAAAAATTTATTAATTGAGTTTAATGATAAACGAAATATTTTTTTCCCTTAAAATTCGAATTAAAATAATTATATCTATATAATAAATTACATTTTTTTCTACTAGACATGTGTCAAACAACCACATCAGTGAGACTCCCATGATAACTGTATCAAAATAATACTCTCTTAATGAATTGGATTTATTATTTTAACTGAAAATTCTTTTATATATGCATGTATACATTCATGATCTTTTTCTTGATCAAAGCACTTAATGATTTTTAAAGCATGAATACAATATTTAAAGTTCAGTATCAATAAATTCCATTAGATCCAGCTTAAATATCTTGAGAGTTCTCCCTTAATATACGCAGATTGTCTCTCTATTATTACCTCAAATTCCCATAAAAATAATAGCAGCTAGAAACCCATAAAGGTTCGAAAAGCAAAAGCCAATGCCAAACTGAAACCGAAATTAAAAGCAGGGAGCAGGCCGCCGTGGGTTGGCTTAGCAGCTGAGATATCAGGAGGCAACGCCTACAACTTCCCCCTCTACTCTTCTGCTCTCAAATCGTTGTTGGGTTTCAGCCAGCAACAAATCACACTCTTGGGAGTTGTGAATGATGTTGGGGAGAGTGTTGGACTGCTCCCTGGTATTGTCTGTAATCATTTCCCTCCTTAGATCGTTCTTCTCGTTGGGTTCTTTGCATGTTTCTTGGGATATGGTGTTATCTGGCTTGCTCTTACCCAAACTATTCATTCCCTGCCTTACTGGGCGGTACGTTCACTTCCCATGTCTTATAATTTCAGCTATATGGGTCTAATTTTGTAAGTAATTTTGGGTTTTCTTTACCTTTTTTTTTTGTCTAGTACCTTGCTGAAATTGAACTGATTCTTTGTTGGTGAGATGATGAAAGAATAGTCATCTGCAAATTTTGATTATGATCTCATCATGTGAATTCTTCACGAGCATCGCTTTATCATGGTGACTCCACTATTTTTTATTATTTTGTAAATGTTAGTTTACTTTGCATGTGGTGTGAATGAATCTAAAGTTGATGCAATAAAGAGCGGCCTAGTAGAATAGCTGTATCGGCTGCATCTGAAACCGTTATTACAAAAAATAGCGGTGTGAAGTAGAATCACACCAATAATAGTGGATCGTAGCCAATTGCGTAATAGCTGGAGGCTATTCCTGCTAATTTTTTTTTTAAATTCAGCTCATTTTAAAAAAAATCAACTCCTTTAGAAAAATTAACAACCGCAATAACCACAATAGCATCCATTATGTCCGTATTCGCGATAAATGCAATGCGACCGCAGCCGCAATTTAAATCCCTTTATCCAGTCTCTATGGAATTTGTGAAAACACAGTGGTTCCTTGGAATGAGGCTATTCCTGCTAATTTTTTTTAATTCAGCTCATTTTAAAAAAATCAACCCTTTAGAAAAATTAACAACCGCAATAACACCACAATAGCATCCATTATGTCCGTATTCGCGATAAATGCAATGCGACCGCAGCCGCAATTTAAATCCCTTTATCCAGTCTCTATGGAATTTGTGAAAACACAGTGGTTCCTTGGAATAACAACAAACAAATAGGTCTAGTCCTAATATCTCATGGAAGGAGATGAATTTGCCCTCCTCCATAAGAGCTGCTACATGAAGTTGGAAGAAAATATGTTTTGAGACTTGCAGTTGAATTTGCCCAAAATATCATCAGGTGAGTCATTACACCTTGAAAAGACTGAGTCAGGAGTATGATTTGGGGCTACTGTTATTGGTTAGCAAGTTCATCAATTATTTAATAATAACATAAAGTAAAATAATATCCCCCATCTGTCTAGCAGTTTGTAGATTCCAATTGTATCTTTTTGAGTTAATGCTCTTAAGCCTTGGACTTGTGTATTGATTGATCTTTATAACTGCCTGGAAAAGCAGCCCAGTGCTTATTAGCAGTTTGCAGAACCTGTGGAATTTTATTGCTGTTGATTATGAACTATGCATCTTGAAGTATTAATGTTCCTTTTTTCTTCTACTTTTATGTTTTTATGTACTAACAATTCCCATTTTAAATGCTATGGCAGTTATGGATTGCGCTTGCAGTTGCCTCTAATAGTAATGCATGGTTCGGCACAGCAGTGCTAGTAACAAACATGAGAAATTTCCCCCTCAGCAGGGGTACCGTTTCTGGCATCCTCAAAGGTTATGTCAGGATCAGTGCGGCTGTATACACCGTATTATACAGTTCAATGCTCGAAAAGTCTGCTTCAAAACTACTGCTATTCCTTAGTCTTGGCATTCCAGTTATATGTTTGGCCTTGATGTACTTCATTCGCCCTTGCGCTCCTCCTTCCGGAGAAGACTCATTGGTTCATGTCCATTTTCTTTTCACCCAAGCTGCTAGCGTCTTGCTTGCCATCTATCTTCTCGTACTAACAGTGCTATATGACACGGTTACTCTTAGCGGTGCTGTTTCTTATGTGCTACTTGCCATTGCACTTTTATTCTTGCTTTCTCCTCTTGGGATTCTAGTCAAGATGACACTTTTTCGAGCAAATTCGGGGTCATTTACACCACTGGTGGTTCAATAGAGCATTTGGCTCCGGAAGAAGGTGATTCAACTCTAGCAATTCCTTTGTTGTCATCGTCTTCGTCAGCATCAAATCTTGGAAGTTTCTTTGAAAGTGATTAGTCCCCCAACAATGTGCGCGTTTTTATAAAATGGTCACTGAGATAGATCGATTTTGTGATTTTCCCATTTCTATTTATACTAGGTATTTTTTAGTTTATTTGTTGTTTAGTCCCTTTAGTTTTGTAGTGTTTTTGCATGTTAGTCACCTGTAGGGACTGTTTTGTGATTAACCCATTTTTATGCATGATATATATTTTTTGGTAGATTTATTTTTTAGTCCCGGTAAGTTAGGCGTGTTTTTACACTTGGTCATGTGTAGTGACCTTTTAATTTTATTTCAATTTTTGTGGACTGATTTTGTAATTTTTCCTTTTTAGTTTAATAGTTTTTTAGGCTTATATAAATTGAAAAATTGCCATTAAGTCCCTTCAATTCTCGCGTGTTTTTTGTATTTTTAGTCCCTTTACTATTTTTTTTATTTTGTTTAGATTTAGCCCTTACATTTTGGTTTGTTTTAATTTAGGCCCTATTACACGTTCAATTTGTTCTTTTTTAGCTTGGTAATGTAATATTTATGCAATTAGGTCTTTGTATTTATGTTTTTTACTTTCGTTTTATGTTGTTTTTTTTTAATTTTTATAATTTGTTATTTTAATTTTTTAAATTAGGTTTATTAAATGTTTCATTATTTCGTAGTTTAAATCTTTAGACTTAATTCTTAGATTAGATTAACACTCCAATCAAACTTAGAAATTAGTATGACACTCTAGTTTAATTAGGGAGCAATTCGAGTCAAGTTTGTGCATAAGATGCTCGATTACCCGAATCGATTTCTCGATTTTTTAAAATTTATTAATAATTAATATTTTTTTAAAAACACTTTAGGTTTACTCCTTTTAATAGGTTAATTTAGATAATACTTTGGATTTTGGTCTATTAATTAGTTCTCAACTTAGAAATTATCGATTTAGGTCCTTATTCTTTTAAGTCTTTTAGAACTCGATACTTTAGATATTTGACCTTTAGTCCCCGAACTTCAATTAGAACTTTAATATTAACATAATCAAATAAGTTAAATAGAGTCTCCATTTTTAGTTAGATTTCAATATAGTCCTATTAATTTAGGGAATAATTCGAGTCGACCCTCGAGTAAATATTCGAGGGACCATCTCGGTTATTCGATTCAATAATTGTTTTAAAAATCAAATAGGGTTAATATTATAACCTATATTTAGGTTTAATCCCCTAGGTTCTTATTTTTCATAATTTAACACTTTAAGATAGAGGAAGCCTTAATCTACCCTTAGATAATTAGGATTAATAAAATTTGTTTCATTGCATTTTATTTTTAAACCTAAGGCAATGTTCACTTGTTAGGGAATTAATGGTATATCTCCCACAAGTATGCTCAAGGGGTGACCACTGGTGATTCCCGAAATACGTCGATATCATTTTCAAAACCACATCTTGATTTCCAAAATATTGAGGCAATATTCGGTTATCAAACACAATAGTTGATCTCTAGCGTTTATGCTAGGGGTGAATGCCATCGACTTTAATAAACGAATACCATTTTTAACTTTACATCTATAGTGATTTTCAAATTAAAAAAAGATCGAACTCAAAATTTTCGATTCAAAATATAGGGTAATCAACTAGGTACCAATTTTTGGGCACTTGTGGGGGTGCTAATCCTTCCCCACGCGTAACTGACTCCCGAACCTGATTTCTGGTTTTTCGCAGATGTTAAAACTTGGTATTTTGATAAAAATAAAATGTTTTATTAAAATCACTTAATTTTTATGGTTTCCTAATCGCGCCTTAAATGATTAGTGGCAACTCCTTACATTTTGAAAAAACTCTTTTCAAAGTGAAAACCGCCTTATCGGTATCAGTCTTTCCCCGCCCGGGCGAAAAACGGTGTCGACAGCTTAGCGACTCTGCTGGGGACGTTTTGTTTTTAGAACAACTTGATAGTCGAGCCATGAGTTGGTTACCCTGTATTTAGGATTCTGGAAATTATGAGTTCGATCTTATTTTAATTTACAGTTCATTATGATTTTTTTAAAAGAAAAAAGAGATTTTCTCTCTGGTCAATGATTACACTTATGTGAATTTATTTAGGACTGTTGCATATCATAGCTCTAAACCCGAGCTTAAACCCGATTTAGCTACGTAGAGAGAAATGTCATACCTCATAAGGAGCATTGGGCTTCCTTGTGTGGGTGTGATAAAGTATCTCTGGAAAGCATCCTAAGTTGTCTATCCAGATACCGGATCTGAGGTACACTTTTAGTGGTGTGATCCCCTGAACCGAATCTGGTTCGCAAGTTTGTAATGGGCCATAATCGAAGTCAATCTTAGCAGGTTGTAAAGATGGCTTGGGAACCCTTTGCTAGAACCCAGCCCCATGTAGAGAATTTAGTAAACCTACCCCACTAGAGCCATGTTGATAGCCTAGCAGAATTAGAACAAATGCGGTTAGGACCTTTGTATGCTTTATTTTTTAGTCTCAACTTTGAGTCATATTTAATTATTTTTGCTAAGATTACATTCTTTGGCTGATCATTTCAACTATCTTGATTCTTTTTCTCTTGTTTCTACTAACATTTCCTTTTTTCTAGTCTTGTTGCATCTTTGCATGAACATGACATATCATTCAGAGGTATTGATCCCTTAAATAAATGATATTTTAGAAGGTTCTTGAAAAACAATGCCACAACAATGCCTTTTGTTGGGTTTGGTAGAATTTCGAAGATGCTCTACGTATATCGAATAGCATCAAGAGATAGTCTACCTACCAAGGAGACAAGCCAGACGTCGGCCATCTGAGGTAACAAGTCAGACTCAAGAAGATTCGATGTTGAAACCAACAGTTGAACATCACAAACCAGCTTGAAAAACTTATAAAAGTAGGAGATGAAATAGAAGGTTTTCAATATGTCTACATCTGGTGAAGGACAATGTGTTACCTAGACGCTCGTAAAAGTTGGAAGATGGACCATATTTGTACTTCCCCATTATATCGAGACATTGCCAGTTTTCAAGAATTGTTCAAGGAATAGTTATTTTGGGATCAATCCTTTCATTGAATTTGCATCCACATTTGTATTTTTACGTTTGCATTTACCTTTACACCTTACCTATTCTTATACGTCCTAACTTGTTTTCTTTTTACCTTTCTTTTCTGTGCATCATATGGTCATGACATACACAAAAGGGTGTCGATTCTGAGTAGTCTTCAATTAAAAGGTTTTCGCCATGGATAAGGGGTTTCATAATCAGGTAAATCGCGATACAACTAAGAAATGGCATTCGAAAGAAGTTCCAAGAAGAGCAAGGAATTATACATCTAAAAATTGCATGTCTAATGAAGAACAAAGTGAACTGTAACAAATGATGGAGCAAATGTCTAAGATGATGGATAGAATAATTGTGTTAGCTAAAGGAAAAGAGGCTTCTGTGCAAAGAGAGAAAGAACTTTACAAAAATAAAGCTGTAACACAAGAGGCTACTTTTGAACAAGGTGATCCAAGCAAACTTAAGGAGCCTCGTGCAATCATTGCCCGCATCAACAAGTTGTCAGGAAGTACAAAGGAAACAATGACAATGGTAAAATAGTTTCAAGTAAATATGGATGAAGAGAAGTCATATGATCATTTCAAACAGGATAAATTTGTATTCTTGGAAGGCCGAGACTCCACAAAGGTACCTAAAAATTTGATGACGAGGGATAACAGGAATCCAAATAAAGCTGCTCAGCGCTTGATGCCAGCTTTGAAAACTTTTGTTCACTCAACAGAGACACACCTCATGAATAGCCGAAAGTTAAGAGGAAACCTTACTTTGATCTTTCTCTTATCGCATATGGAGATTTATACAGTAAGGTATTACAAGCACGAGAAGTGACCCCGCAGTATGTGAAGTCTTTACAACCTCCGTATCCAGAGTGGTACGATGATAATGCCAACTGTGAATATCACGTAGGAGCTCAAGGGAATTATATCGATACCTGTTTCGCCTTTAAGCATTGAATCTTTTGCTTGATAGAGCATGGAATACTAGAATTCAAGAAGGAGGGTCAGTCTGATTCAGTAGCCGAACATCTGGTCAATATGAAGCTGACAGAATCCAAGGACAAAACCATCAGTGAGAATATCCAAAACGAAGAGCATTTATTGAAATAAAAAGCTCAAATACGACAGTTGCAGAGCGAAAATGACATTCTGAAAAAAAGAATTTAAAGCCATGCAAGATGATTTTCAAAGAATCAGTTAAGCCTTCCAAAGTGTGGGTTTAGGCAACACCCCGGGAGAGTGGGAAAGAGGCCTCTAAATTGAAGAGTGATGCCGAACAATGGAAAACAAAATGCAAAATGCAAAATGCACGAAGTACGAGCTAAGAAGTGCACTCGAGATCTGCAGATTGCAGAAGGCGAACATACGTCCTTACAAGAATTGGGGCTTTGGCAAGTGAAGAATGAATTATTGAGAACAACCTTTATCGACTCAGAAGCTGAACTAGAAGCCAGTAAAGCTGACAATAAAACATTGGCAGAGTTGATGTATGACTATAGAAATATTACACGAGAACTTCATGACCGTGTCGAGTTTTTTACGAGAGAAAATGATCAATATCACCTGCAACTTCAAAAGTTGAAATGTAAACTAGAGAAAAAAGATGACCGCGATGAATAAGGCGATTACTAAAGCAAGCAACGTGGCTCACAAGTTGGTCGACTTACCTACCTTTGCAAGGGATTTGAAGCAGAATGATGGCTCAACACCAGACCATACCTGGAAGATAACCTGGCTCCTGAATGAGATAGAAAAGCTAGGAGCTAAACCTATTCATTATATGTAGTTTGGTTATTCAATGTTCTGAAACTTTTTGTGATCAATGAATATCATTTAAGATGGTTACTCTGGATTGACACCTCTTTTTGCATGCATTGTATTTATTTTAATACATTTCTAATAAAAATTATCAGATTAATTTTTGGAAGGTTACATGACAGTAATACCAAGATCACTTATCTACATATCTCCTCCACTTTTGATGGATAAGAGGTTAGAAGTAATAGAGCAGTCCCAAGGAGAGTTACGGGATCAAATACGAGATCAGATGTCCACGCTAACACAGAGGATGATAAGTCAAGATTTAGTCTCTCAAGAAAAAGTGTTGGGTCAAATGACTGGGATATTGGCTACAATAGCCGTCAACCGAGAGAAAGTGTTCGCTGAAAGAAGTCAACGAATTGACACAACAAGGTTGGTTGACCATCTAGACACATTCTATTTGGTTAAAGGGAGGAATCTCACGGTCACCGAGCATTTCAAAGGAATAATTAAGTAGTTAGAAGGGTTGATTGAGGCAATAAAAGTTGGTGAAGTGTCCCGTGAAAACTTAGACACAAGAGAGCTAAGAACCTTGGCCATTCCCTATGAGTTTAGGGTACCTGAGTTTGTAAAGTATAATGGTACTAGTTTCCCTTTAATCCATTTAGAGATGTTCTGTATAAAGATGGAGGGGTACTTGAATGATGATGATTTATTGATTCATAGCTTCCACAACAGTCTTACTGGGCTGAATATGATGTGGTATAACCAATTGAGCAAAGAGAAAATGTTGCGTATGTTTCATAGCACCATCCTAGACCCTTTCTTTGAATTGTTGCTTACAGATTCAACAAATGATTTTGAAGATCTTGTGTCAAGTGGGGAGCAAGTAGAATATGTAATCACCAAGGGGAATTTGAAGACTGCCTCTGAAAGATCAGCCAGTCAGAAATCAAAGGGTAATAAGGTGAATGAATGTCACGTCTAGAGCCCCCACAGTCGCAAAAGAGGGAGGATAGCTAGTCACTCGGATCGACCAAAGAAGATTCCTCAAGTTAGAAAGCTTTGGAGGTGCTCCAAACACCCATATCATAATTATTCTCGTATCTTGTTAAAGGTCAACATATCACTCCAAGACCAATGAAAGTAATGCCAAAACCTTCTAGTCATAGTTATGATAAAGACAATGTCTATGATTTCCACATGGGGGCACCTGGCCATTCTAGAGGAAGTTACGGTCCATTGATGAGGGAAGTAGAGATGCTCGTTAGTAATGGAATGTTAACTCAAGAGTTGGTTGAAAAATGGATGAAGAATTCGAATGGAGCATCAAAGCGCAATATGTAGCCTCTGATCGAGTCAAATACCATTACATCATATGACTAATGGGGCGTCCTAATTATGCAGAGATCATTTCAGCCATCATGAAGCTTTATTCCATTTGCAACACCTTGTTTGAGCTTTTTTTTTTCATTTCTCAGCTTTTTGTAAGGATATTTAAATGACTTATGTTGTTTTAAAAATGGTGATCATTGAATCAAATTTGCAATCTTGCAATTCTCTGAGTATAAACTGAATTAAAAAATCTTTAAATGATTAAATTTATGGATCTTTGACAAAGTGACAAGACTATACCCATATAAAACAAAGGCCCTTAACCTTACCCAGAAGATAACACTCGAATACCATACCCCTCTTTTGCAGTGGCTGATATAGCCTTCTCCTCTCATGAGAATGATCAAGAGGCTTGGTATTCAAGTATGCATAGAAGCGAACAACATGGGGCATCTCTTGTGTATGACATTGCAAAAATGACAACACTACACTTCTATTAAGGACGTTCAGTGATGATCTTAATCTTTACAAATGGAATGGTAGAGTTGATGAATTTAGTATAGGTCAGTTTGTTTGGGAACTGAACTCTAAATATGGGATTTTTTGGACATCAAGGACACATAGACTATAACAGGTTCTTCTCAATGAGCTTAAGAAATTCTAAATTTGAATACTCAAAGGGTTAATAAATTATTATCATACAATAAATTTGAGTTATTCCACTAAAGCAATTGGTTATAGAGAAAACTCAAAAGCCTTGACTTTATGAATAGATTGCTTTCAAACGATGACATTGCTTGGATACTTCGTAGTTCGGTGTTTTCACTACTGCGATTGTCAAGTCAAAGAATTTGTGATGAGACGAACCCTTCAACTAGCCCAATGAAGGCAATTATAATATATATACAATAAAGCTAAATTCAACTAGCCAAACAATGACAAATTAAATCAAGTTGATTTAATAGTGAGTTCCTATGAAAATAGACTAAGGGAGTTAAGGAACACATGTTATAGTCAACCTCACACAAGCACGCAGGAATTTTATATTTAGACAAATGTCCCTGAACTGCCTCTGCTAAGGAAGTCTATGAAGCTTGAACAAATAGAGGATTTCAAAGAACCAAAATAAGAGCGTTTAAAAAAGTCTAGTAATTTATTATGCTAGTTGCATCATTTTTCCGCATCCGATTAAAATACCAAGCCAAAGAAACAAGGTCCATGTTATAATGTTCACAAAAACTGAGAAAGAAAAAGACATCTTTGAAGACCGAAACCTCAAAACATAGAAAGCCAACCTGAAGCCAACCCATCAATTTTGACACTTATCAAAGAGCTATAACTCTGAAAATATTAAAAGGGTTGTTGATTCTTTTTATATTATGTGAACTCATGTTTATGATTTGCTTCAATTATGAGCATGAATTAAGGGGTAATCCTTTACAAAATTCATTCGTTGTTTGATTTTTAAAATAAGAGAAATGAGAAAAACGCTTTCAAACAAGACGATCCCTCGAGGAAGAGGTCCTTTAACTCAACGAGGCAACAGACTGAACAAAGAGGGGCATAACTTACCTTGAGGTTTCCTGGTAACTCAATCTATGAAGAGGAAAAAATTTAGTCACTTCAAATGTCATTATGTTTTAAGATCTCACAGAAAAGGATTCCTCTAAACTTTGACAATAACGAGTAAGACACGTGGTAGCTCTTCTGTGTGCCCAAGATTACGGCTTGTGGTCGTTAATGAGTAGTACGATGATCAAATCTTTCAGAATCAAATATCGACTCTTAATGGTCTAACATTGGGGCATTCCTAGAAAATCTCAATCATATGGAGATAACAATCGAAATCAGAAGGACCCTGAAGGAGAGTGTCACCACTTGGAGTGCTAGGGCCAAAGATGGACAGCAAAAAGAGCTTACCTTGAATTAAACCATTAATGCTTAAGTTAGCAAAGAACTCTTGAGAAACAATTTTGATTGAAATGTTGAGTCAGAGACAGGTAAGGTGCCCAGTCGTCCACTTGATCGCGACAAGAATTCAAGAGAGGAAGTACTTCTTCATGAATTATGTTCAAGAAGTAAGACAAAAGATAGAAGAAGAGAGGGACGTGATTGTACAAGATGATTAGTTTTACCATGTTGATATTGGGGAACACTCCATACATGAGTGATCAAGTGATGGAGGACCAATATCTCCATTTTGAAGTCAAAAGAGGATTGATGATAAACATTTCTCCATATAAGAAAGTCATGTATTACATTTAGATACATATCTATTGCATTCACATTTCATAGGTCAATGCAGTTTTAAAGATTCTTCAAAGAAAAGAGAAGAGCAAAGAAAGAGCATAATTCGAGCCTCAAATGGAGGGATTTTTGTTCAAAGTGGCTAAACCTCAAGGATTGAGGAGTCCAATAAAGAAGAATCATTACTTTGATCTGGGGGTACATTACCCAAACAACATGATGTTTCAAAAGAATTTTTAAAGAAACCAAGTCTGATTTTCAGAGGCTCCTTAAGAAGATGTTTTCAAATGATTTTAAAAGAAGCTAAGCCTAATTTTTAGGGGTTTCTTGATGTTTTCAAATAAGTTTTTTAGAAACTAAGCTTGGTTTTCAAGGGGTTCTTGATGATTATTTCTAATGAATTTTTAAAAGAAGATAAGCCTAATTTTTAGGGGTTTCTTGATGGTGATTTCCAATGAATTTTAAAAGAAGATACGCCTGATTTTCAGGGATTTCTTGACGATTATTCCCAATGAATATTTTTAAGAAGCTAAGCTTGATTTTTAGAGGTTTCATAATGATAATTTTAAACGAAAGTTTTTAAGAAACTGAGCTTGATTTTCAAGGGTTTCTTGATGAGTAAGTCCTTCGAGCCATCAGTAAGTCTTTCAAGCATGATGCTTAAATCCTTCAGCTCATTTATAAGTCTTTCGAGCAAGATGATAAGTCCTTCAGGCCATCCATAAGACCTTCGGGCAGGATGTTTTCAACATTTCCTTTGCTCGATTCACAACACTTCGAATCAACAACGCCTCACCAGAGGGGTTAACATTTATCTTGCTCGATTCACAACACTTCGAATCAGTAACGCCCCACCAAAGGGTTAACATTTCCTATTGCTCGATTCACAACATTTCAAATCAGAAAAATTTCTTTGGGCCATCTTTAAGTCTTTCAAGCATGATGCTTAAATCCTTGGCTCATTTATAAGTCTTTCGAGCAAGATGATAAGTCCTTTGGTACATCTATAAGACCTTCGGGCCATCCATAAGACCTTCGGGCAAGATGTTTTCAACATTTACTTTGCTCGATTCACAACACTTCAAATCAGCAACGCCCCACCAGAGGGGTTAACATTTCCTTTACTCGATTCACAACATTTCAAATCAGCAACGCCTCTTCAAAAATCCTTCAGGCCATCAGTAAGTCTTTCGAGCATGATGCTTAAATCCTTCGGGTCATCTATAAATCTTTCGAGCAAGATTATATGTCTTTCAGGCAATCCATTAGACCTTCGGGTAGGATGTTTTCAACATTTCCTTTGCTCGATTCACAACCTTTCGAATCAGCAACGCTCCACCAGAGGGGTTAACATTTCCTTTGCTTAATTCACAACACTTCGAATAAGTAACGTTCAATCGAGGGATCAACATTTCTAGTGGAAAGATCATGATGAGAAGAACCCCTAGCTTGAAGAACTAAAGATGGAGACTCATCCAAGATAATGAAGCAAAGATGACATCATTTGCAATAAGGACTCGACGATTTCATAGAAAGAGATGAATTGACATTCCCAGCAAAGGGTTCACAGCTTGGCAAGCAAATATCATGTTGAAAAATGATGCTTTGTGTGTTTTTACTCTATTCCCGTTTCACTATAAAGAGCAAAGAAGGGCAGTTGTGATCACAATTTTTCAACCAGACCCAAAACCGAACCGGCCTCAAGCCCTTAGACTCAAAAAACCAAATAAGAACCCAACTCAAAAACCCAAATAAAACCAAAACCAAAACCCGAAATGGACACAATCAAAACCCATATTTAATACCTGACTCGGGGCCCAAAACTTGACCCGACACGGGTCTAACCCTAACCCCTAGGGTAGCTTCCAATTTCACCCACTCACCGGCCACCGCTACTGCCTCCAATCGAGCCCCTGCCATGTCAGAAACCCAGAACATATCAATACAAACAAGTTAGAAAGCAAATCCACACACAAAAAAACAATCATTATATTTTGTAATCATTTGATGTTATCAGACGAAAAATATGTAATATTTGGAGCTATGAAATCCAGAACATTAATCTATAAAAGGGTTTCTCCCCTTGTTTTTTCAAAAGGCAAAAAGATCAGAACATTCAAAGTAGTTTCTTTCCTTTTGATATTTATTTTCTGTGTTCGAAATAACAGTGGGATTCTTTTAAAAATTAAAGAAAGCGAAGCCTTTATTTATAAAAAAAATAGAGACTTTCACATGGTTTTATTTTTTGAGTTTTGAGTTTCGAAAAGAGTCAATAAAAGTAAGGAAAAAAAAGGGGTCTGAAACTTTGAAAATATTTTCCTATTTTTTCTTTAGTTTCGAAGCAAACAGTGATAAGAACCAAAAATTTTGTATGTAAAATAAAGCTAAAATGAAGAGAAAAATAGATAATACATGAGTTGTGGATGAGGTCTTCGCGATGGTCGGATGCCCAAAAGTCGAACGGTCGGGGTTGGCTTTGGATTGTTTAGGAGACGTTTAGGTGGTTTCTAGGCTTAGATGGGTTTCTAGGAGCATAGATCCGGGCTTGGGGAGCGTTTTGGGTTGATTTGGGGATTCTGGCCACCGTGTGCGGCGGTCAAAATAATGGCCAGCAGTGGGCTGGCCGGAACCAAGTGAGAGAAGAGAGAACCTCTCTCATTTTTTTCTAAAACACGTTGCAAATGAAAAAAAGGGAATAAATTGTATATATAGAAAAATATTTGGGTAAAATAACATTTTAGTCCCCCAACAATGCACGCGTTTTTATAAAATGGTCACTGAGAGGGACCAATTTTGTTATTTTCCTATTTTTATTTATACTATGTAATTTTTGGTTTATTTTCTGTTTAGTCCCCCTAGTTTAGTCATGTTTTTGCATGTTAGTCACCTGTAGGGGTTGTTTTATGATTTACCCATTTTTATACGTAATATATATTTTTTGGTAAATTTATTTTTTAGTCCCTATAAGTTAGGTGTGTTTTTACACTTTGGTCATGTGTAGTGACCTTTTAATATTATTTCAATTTTGTGGACTGATTTTGTAATTTTTCCTTTTAAGTTTAACAGTTTGTTTTTGGGCTTAAATTAATTGGAAAATTACCATTAGGTCCTTTTAATTTTCATGTGTTTTTGTATTTCAGACCCTTTATTGTTTTTTATTTTGTTTAGACTTATCCCTTACATTTTGATTTGTTTTAATTTAGCCCATACTGCTTGTTCAATTTTTTCTTTTTTAGCTTGGTAATTTAATATTTACGCAATTAGATACTTGTATTTATGTTTATGTTTATTTTTATTTTATGTTGTTTTTTTACTTTTTTTATTTTTTATTATTTGTTATTTTAATTTTTAAATTAGGTTTATTAAATGTTTCATTATTTCGTAGTTTAAATCATTAGACTTAGTTCTTATATTAGATTAACACTCGAATCGAACTTATAAATTAGGATGACACTCTAGTTTAATTAAGGAGTATTTCGAGTCGAGTTTCAGATAAGATGTCCGATTACTCGAATCGATTGCTCGACTTTTTAAAATTTATTAATAATTAATATTTTTAAAACACTTTAGGTTTTCTCCTTTTAATAGGTTAATTTAGATAATACTTAGGATTTTAGTCTATTAATTAGTCCTCAACTTAGAAATTATCGATTTAGGTCCTTATTCTTTTAAGTCTTTTAGAACTCGGTACTTTAGATATTTGACCTTTAGTCCCCAAACTTCAATTATAACTTTAATATTGACACAATCAAAGAGGTTAAATAGAGCCTCCATTTTTAGCTAGATTTCAATATAGTCTTCTTAATTTAGGGAATAATTCGAGTCGGCCCTCGCGTAAATGCTCGAGGTACAATCTCGATTATTTGATTCAATAACTGTTTTGAAAATCAAATAGGATTAATATTCGAGCCTACATTTAGGTTTAATCCCCTAGGTTCCTTAATTTTAATAATTTGACACTTTAAGATAGAGGAAGCCTTAATCTACCCTTAGTTAATTAGAATTAATAAAAAATTATTTGATTGCATTTTATTTTTAAACCTAAGGCAATGTTCACTTGTTAGGGAATTAATGGTATGTAACACCCCCAACCCATATCCAACCCGGATCTGAGTCCGATGTGTCACATTGACTTTTCAAAGCGTTTTTCCTTTACAAACGAATAAAATTTAAATTCACATTTCAAGAAAATGAATATTTTAACATTAATTAAATCAATTGGTTTACAAAACATATCAGAGCATATTCAACTCAATTTTATTAGTACATGCCAACTATATTCAAAATAACAAAATACATCTAAATCATTCCTTTTCTGATCTGAACTTCGTAATGAAGATGCTAACCTGTCTTGCTCCTCTTAGCTTCTCTTCTCGCTTTCCAGAACCTACATGTGAAACACTCACACGCTAAGTCGATGACTTAGTGAGGCATAAATAAACTTACTAATTCCTACTATGCACACTTCATATGATCAAAATAAATTATAAAATGCATTATGAATCAAAACATAAATACAAACATATACATATAATTTCATTATTCTTATTATTGTTCTTAGTATTATCATTAATCTATTTTATGATATGTCCCTTTACTTACCATATATACACATTAACATCATATAACACATATATCACTACGCAAAGAAACAAACATATCATTATACCATATTTATTTATTTTATCTTTTTATTAGCCCATGTACACCTATGAGAACTTAAGGTATGCGAGTGCTTTGAGGTTGTGCACACATATGTTGTCACCACAACTCGTATAAGGGTCCACTGAGTGGCATGTGAAATCTATGTCCCGAAGGACCTATCCATATGTTCCAAAGAACATATGTACATGTCCATATGTCTCGAAGGACATAGGTAATACTGTCCATATGTCCCGAAGGACATATGTAATACTATCCATATGTCCCGAAGAACATAGGTAACCCTCGACTCTTGGCATGTCAACTATACCTATAGCTCTCATATCACATAACATGGGCATTCTCTTTCATATCATTTCCCATATTCACATAAACACGTAATTCACTTTCACATTTCACGTAGCTTATGTCATATAACTTGGATCACGTATACATATAGTCATGTAAATCACTTTTACATAACTTATATCAACCTTTCATGTCATTTCACATTTCTTGTCACACTGCTTTTATCTTATTCTTATGTCTTCTCATTGACATATATTCACATGTTCATATAGTTCACCATTTCATCCCTTAAATATGTACTCATATAATTCATTTCATTTCATATATAGTCTCATAACGTATCCTGGTATAAATCATATAACATTATTATAACTCATGGTTATATATATACATATATCATTTTACCTATATATGTATTCACATAGTTTATATTCTTCTTCTCATAATCACATATGTCTTGTTTAATAGCATATATCATATATGGATATAATACTTATATCATCTCATATAGATTATGCTTCATTCTCTTATATTCACCTATATAATGTAACATATGTCATACTTATAAACACATATCACATCTATTATTTCATTTATAAATTAATCTAATCTATTTACTTAGTTCAATTTCATATAACCCATATGTCATAATTTTATTTAAGCACATGAATCTTTCCCTTATAGCTTATCTTATATGTTCATATCATCATTTATGATTACACTAACATATACTTACTTATATCATGTATCATATACCATAACATATAATACATACAACAATCATATCAACACATGCCTATATTCATGAATTCATGCATAATAATATAGGAAATAGACTCATCGCAAGTCTTATTTATATTAAACATCATATATCAACTAATATGCATTCATCTGGCCTCACTAGTCAATTCTGCTTCCATATCTTATCTCGATGCCTATTTTTTGTCAACTTGTCTGGACATTACTCTCGATCGATATCTACACAATAATGTATACATATCAATATTCCAATTATTATAATTAAATCCTTAATTTTCTTAAGCTAAAAGAAAAGTCTATTTTCAATTTCCCTTTGAAGATGTATCGGTACCCACTATAGGGTATCGGTACTACCCTAGCTGAGGGTATCGATGCCAATACGGGTATCGGTACTGAAATTACATTCGATACTTCGCTGGTATCGATACCTCCCTTATGGTATCGGTACCTATGGTACCGATACTACCTTCCCAGGTATCGATACCCTTTTAATGCATTCATTATTTTTACTCTTGAGGTATCGGTACATGTTAAATGGGTACCGATACCCCTTACCCAGAAATCACTTATTAAGCTCGAAAATTACTTTATTTTAGCTCAATTGCTTCATATTTCATCCCCTTTCATACTTTTAACTCACATACAAATGCTTTACTCACTTTCTACTCATTCTATACATCCTTAACTTCAAAATCCAATCCTTTACATAGAATTCAAGAAACATACTCAATTTTCAACATGTTCTAAATCCAATTCTAACACTTCATACTCCTTAATTCCACTAATGAAAAGTCAAATTTAATCTTGAAATCTAATTAATACATTTCTATCAAGATTTCACTTATTCCCCTCTTTTCTTTAATCCCACCTAATTCTCTTATCTTTGAATTTTAAGGTAACTTAAGTTTTTCTTAAGCTTAAGTATAATCTAAAGAACAAAACCCAACTTAAATTTCAACTAGTAATCAATTAAAAAGAAATCTCACATTTGCCTTGGGCCTTCACGAATGAAGAAGAGATGAGGAGAAGAGAATTCTGGAAGCTTAGATTTTTTCTTCCCACCATTTCCACGTAGGTTAATATATAACCATAACATAATTTAATTATTTCCTTACAAATGGCCATCTTATCCTTCTATTCATCCTTCCTTGCAATTCAATCCTACACAAGAAATTACAATTAGATCCCTAAACTTTTTACTTATTTCAAAATTGAGCACCAAGTTTCCAAAATTTACATTTTAGTCACTGACCCGGTTATTGGAATGTTACATGGTATATCTCCCGAAAGTATGCTCAGGGGGTGACTACTGGTGATTCCCGAAATAGGTCGACATCATTTTTAAAATCACATCATGATTTCCAAAATATCGAGGCAATATTCGGTTATCGAGCACAATAGCTTATCTCCTGCGTTTATATAGGGGCGAATGCTATCAGCTTTAATAAATGAATACCCTTTTTAACTTTGCATTCGTAGTGATTTTCAAATTAAATAAAGATCAAACTCAAAATTTCTGATTCAAAATATAGGGTAATCAACTAGGTATCAATTTTTGGGCGCTTGTGAGGCTGCTAATCCTTCCCTATGCGTAATTGACTCCCGAACCTGATTTCTCGATTTTCGCATACCTTAAAACTTGGTATTTTGATAAAAATAAAATATTTTATTAAAATCATCCGGTTTTTATGGTGTCCAAATCGTACCTTAAATTATTGGTGGCGACTCCTCACATTTCGAAAAAACTTTTCAAAGAGAAAATCCCCAAGTCAGTATCGATCTTTCCCCACCTGAGTGAAAAACGGTGTCGACATATACATTCTTCAAAGTTTTACACTCCTTAATTACTAGAATCTTCCTCGGATCCACGTAAATTCCTTCTGCTAAAGTCATATGACTTAATAATGAGATCTCGCTCAATCAAAATTAACATTTGATAAGTTTGACAAAAAAATCTATTGTTACAAAGAAATTGTAGTAGTGTCCAGAGATGCTTATCACAATCCTCTTTAATTTTCTAGTATACAAAGATGTCATCAATAAAGATGACTACGATCATTAACCATTCATTAACAATATTTAATTCAACATAGTTAAACTCTTCCTTGGTGAATTTTGATTTTCAATTTAGCACAAGAAGTTAGACTCTTCATAGTTTGGATTTTTGAAAATTAGATGATAACTCCGAAAGTTATTGGAGGAATTATTAGTTTGCCGCTTTAAATTAATGAACATAACAAAACACCGTAATACCCTATAATTTATGGTAAAAAATTACCATACGGTCCCATAAACATATTTGTTGATGTTAAGTCATTTTAATTTTTTTATGATTTTTAAAACATAAAAATTATAATTTTAAAAAAAATATTTTGATATTTTTAAAGAAAAATATTAATCATTAAACTATTGTCATAACATATTTTTTATTAGGCATAGTATAAAAAATAGCCTCAATGTTTACCAAAATGTCATTTCGGTCCTTAATTCTTTTTTGTGTGGAGTATTTTAGCCCCCAACGTTTCACTTTGAAGCAAAAAGCTCTCTCTATAGATGAAAACTATTAATTAACAAACAATTAATGCCCCAAAATAGAAGTTTTTTTAACGTAAAATTAAACATTGTGGGCTAAAATGCCCCAGAAAAAAAATAAAGGACAAAGTGATTATTATGTTAAATGTTAGGGCCCTTTTTGCCCTAAATTTAAACGTTACGGGCCAAAATACTCCAAAAATAGAATATGAGACAAAATGACTATTTTGGTAAACATTATGGGCTAATTTGACAATGATCACTCAACACTCCTGCATATATCATACTCAAACTTCTAAGGATAGCAATCATCCCTTTAACTAATGAAGTCAATTGATTCGTGGGTTATATCATCTTTCCAAAATTTTAATAATAACTTTTTAACATTTAAAAGTTCAATAAATTAAAAAAATCATTTAAACATAATATAAGAATTTCTTTATATATATATATATATATATATATATATATATATATATATTAACATGCTTTTCAAAAAGTGTTCAGACAAAAAATCATTCACAAAAAAAAATCCAGCAGTGGAAGTGATTGTGTTGTGAACGAACAGAAAAAAAAAAATAATAATAATAATAAAGAAGGAAGGAAAATGATGGTGCTGTGGGCATGTTCACATGGCCCTATCAAATTATACTTTTGAAATTTCAAAGACCGAAAGAGATTGAGACTATTCCCATGTGAAACTAATTCTTGGTACATGTTTGCAAAACTTTCTTCTTTCTTTCATCCCACCCCATCCATATCATTTTCATACCATATTTAAATTATTTAAAATTAAAAAAAGGCTTAAGGGTTACTTTTGCTTTTATAATAGACTCAATTTATCATTTTCGTCCTTATGATATTTTACATCAATTTAGCTCTCGAAGTTGTTTAGGAATATTATCATAGACTTCGAAGTCCGTTGACTGTTTTGACTAACATAATAGTTAGTCTTCTACGTATGTAGATTAAGGATTAAGTTAAAATATTTACTAAACACAACGGTTAGAAAAAATTCTCAAAATTTTATTATTTATTTCAGTAAGATTAAAGGATTATGTTAAAATTTTAAGGATTTTTGCTAACATTTGTGTTTAGCAAATATTTTATTATTTAATTTTAATAAATGGCACGTCATCATCAAGTCACGCCAACAATATTGGTTGACGTTGAAATTGTTGGTGTCCATAGACGCAAAAAACTAACGATTTTGTTAGTCAAAACATTCTTCAAGGGCTAGGATGATGCCCCTAAACATCTTCGTGGGATAAATTGATGGGACAGTACCATAGAAGCGAAAAAGATCAATTGGGTCTACTACAAGGGAAAAAGTAGTCCTTAAAAATTATAATTTTTTGATTAGTCTGAGATTATTACAAGAATATATATATTCAAAAGACTCTAAGGATAACAACTATCCTATAACCACTGAGGTCGCTTGATTCGTACTATAAATTTAATCGGTTAAATTTATAACAATTACAATATAAATAAAATTAGAATTTAATAGATATCAACATCCTTAATGCATTATTTATGCAAAGAAAAAATAAAATAAATAATTTATCCCCTTTTTTGCATGAATGGGTTTTGAGATCCAAAGCACAACAGCTCATGATGCTAAATAGTGAAGGATCATGCAAATTGGTAAGTGTTACACACCCACCATGCAAACATATATAGTACAGATTCACTAATATTAATATAAAATTAGTTTATATATATATTAGCTCTTTTGAAGATTAAGTGTAATAATTTGGTCGTTATGTGTTATATTCTTTTAGTTCGATTAGCATATTTCCTTTTCAATATCTAAAAGAGTCCCAATATATAGTAGAGATTCACTAATCTATAAACCCTAATATGTAATCCCCAATATACAAACCTTAAACACAAATTTCCACTCTCATCGACGGCAACTTCATCAACGACACCCTCACTGAACCTATTCCAGAAACCAAACCCTTCAAACAACCATAAACAGTCCCTAAACAATTTCACAAGATCAAGGGCAAGCGTTCAAAGCAACATGAAGCATTAGGGTGTGTGTTGGGTTCAAGGGCGAACCATAGCAGGGATCAGGAGGAGCGTGGGTCCTTGCCAACTAATTTTCTTTAATGCTAATTAATATTAAAAAAATTGAAAAATAAATAAAATATGTTTTATTGGGCCCCCTTAAAAAACATTTTACTTATTAATTATTAGATATTAATTAGGTTTAGGTGCATCGTTGAATAAAAAATTTAAAAAAATATTAAGATGACGATGAGTTATCAATATCATTAATTATTATTATGCATTTATTAAAAATAAAATATTAAAATTTAACAAATTTAAGACAAAAGTAAGGGAGATTGCATCGTTCTATATAATTATTTTTAACCTTTTTTACTTAAAAATCATATTAAATTAAAATAAATAAATAAAATCAAATCCCTAGTTGTTTTTTCCTTTCCCTTTCAAGATTACGGCAAAAAATCATTAAAGAGAAGCTCTCTTCAAAGTTTCATCTTAGAAGAATTTTTTGGCTATGGCGAGGAGCGATCCAACTTAATTTTAGAAAATATTTGGGTTTTAAAATAAATGTATAGATAAACAAATTTGGAGATGCTATCGACCTTTGGATTAGATAGGTCGAATACCTAAAAATATCCTTTAAAATATTTTTTAAGAAAAATGATTTTAAAAGATAAAAAGTGATATATGTTTAACCAGAAACTCATTTTGAAAAGGGTTCGGGAGTCGATTACGCGTGGGGAATGATTAGTACCCCACAGCGCCCAAAATCTGTACCTAAGCGATTTACATAATCTAAATATTGAAATTTACAAATTTAAATATACATTTAAATTATGATCATATTAGAAAAAATATTGAAAATGGTATTACTTCGTACGGACAATCCTAAAAAACACACTCCTAGTTAGTTAAGACGTGTTTTTATGGATTCTCCATACCAAAGAATATTACCATGTTTTTCTTTAATTATATTTAATATAAAACTAAACTAAAATAATTAAATAAAACAAAAGATAATCATTCGAGTATAAAAAGGATACTATTTCACACGAATAATTCTTGAAAACACACACATTGTCAGTCAAGGCGTGTTTACATGAACTCTCCTCTCAAAATAACATCTCAAAGATATTTACGATCGAATCTAAAAAAAATATACTTAACACTGAGTATGCTAAAATCAAAATTACAATTTTAATTAAAACTAATAATCATGGATAAAATTTTAACAAATTAATTAGCAAAAAAGTTAATCAATAAAATAATTACTCTAAGGACTAAATTAAAGTCAGCAACAAAATTGAAGGACCAAATTTAAAAATGACCATACAAGCTCAGACTAAATTAAATATTCATTAAAATATAGCATGCAATTTGAGAATTTAAACAGTGACTTAAGTATAAATACACGCTAAAATTAGGAGGATCAAAGCATAATTATTCCAAATTAATAAGCCTAAAATAAACTAACAATACAAATATGCAAAATCGCAAAATCATTGCATCACAATTAAACTAACAGTGAAACAGTCTCAATAAGTGATTAAAATGTAAATAAGCGCTAAACATTCAGGGGCTTACACATAAATAAACCAACAAAGAACCTATAAAAAACTTTTTGCCATTTTAGGTAACCCATAAACCCTAGCCACTTTTTCTTTTCTTTTCGTTTTTTTTTTAATCTTTGTTTTCCCTCAACTTTTCTCCTCTATTCTCTCGGCCGAAAGTAAAAAACCCCTTTGAAGCCCGGATTTTGGACAACGTTGACGGTGTCCAGAAAACCCAAACAACCTCTAAAAAACTCCTATCCTCATTCCCTAACCCAAATTTATAGCAAATATTCAAAAACAGAACCTCTTAACTCCCCGAAACCCCTCTAGACTCTTCAATTTTTACCTCCAACGAACCCTAAGGCTACTACGACCCTTTAAAGTCTACCGATTTTGACTCTTACTCCAACAACAACCTTTGACAAAAAAAAACTAAATAATAGTAAAATATCTCGATCTGCTACCTAGTACCTAGATCTAGACAAAAACAACAACATACAATGACACCTAAACTTCGAACGCCTAAGGTATACGATCTTTAGCCTCTGACGATCGAGGGACTTGGACGGTGGCCCTCTGAAACTCGGGTAAACTACTCTCTCCCTTTCTCTATCCTATTTTCCTTTTTTTGGTTTTGAAACAAGAAATAACAACAAAGAAAACTAAAAAGAGGATTTGAACCTTCAAAAAAGTTTCTTTTTTCCTTTTTTATTGCTCCATTTTTTGTATTTCCTCCTGATTGGTGGGATTACTCTATTGCTTTTGAATAATAAAAGAATGTTCCACTTTTTACATTTGATTATATGGGTTTTATAACCCGAATACAAAAATCTGCCTTTTTTCTTTCTGGTTGCTACCTTTTGGTAAGGGTTTGACTACCCTTTTTTTTCTATTTCTGTGCTAGGAATGCTGACCGTGGATGGTAGTTCAGCGGGGACAATGCCCTGTCCCAAACGGTGGTGGTGTGGGTTAAACAGGGGGTAAAATGGTTTGTCCAAGGCCTTTTCATCAGTTTTAAGGCGACCGACGGGCATCTTGGCGACGATGGCAGTCCTCGGGACAAAGCAATGAGTCATGGGTAGCTGTCGACCGGGCGGTGTGGCTGACTCGCAAGGAGCATCGGGCGCGTGACAACGGTCTTGTCGCATGGAGGTTGCTGCTGATTAGGGTAAAACCCTAGCTTGGGTTAATCCGAGCCGTTGGATCAAATCTAATCCAACGACTGAGATCCTTGGTGGTGGCTGGAAAGGGGGAACCCTAGAATTTCTTAAACCCCATATTTTGGGCTATTATTGGTTCGGGCCTGCTTCAATTATGCCATTTGTAATTTTAATTTTTTTGGTCATGTAACAGAAAATAATTAAATAATTTTTTGTGCATTATATATATATTTGATTATTATATATACATGTATAATAAACTAAATAATTAATTATATATATGTAACCTGAACGAAAATTAGAATGAGACCCTCTCCGAAAAAATGAGCATCTGCAGCTGCCCATCTTTGCTCATTATCGTGCAACCTTCAGCTTTCTTTCAGTTTACCTGTTGATGCTTACTTACACCTGTTATCATGCATTTATGAATGTCATGATCCTATCTATGCCTAAAATGTGTGCAATAAAGCAATTTTAGTGTATTTCATTTATTAATGGAGAACCTTCCCTCGTTGGCCGTCATGTGACTCGGTCCAATTTTGGGCACAGAAATCACAATCGGTTTACCCTAGCTGATAATCTTGATTAGATACTCTATGGCTGGACATGGCCTTGGTTTTCTTCCTTCTTGAAACCGGATAGTATTCATGACCAGCTGCTTGATCAGTGACAAATGTTTTGGATTAACCCCAACTTGTGAAAACTTTCTATGTACTCAAAGGTTTCAGTTTCATGTAGCCCACCATCATGTAAGCCTTATGCTAAAACCATTGTCAGCTTCAGAACACGTGTACTTTTCCATAACTTTTTGCACAATAATACACGATGATCTCATATTTTTCAAGTTAAACTACATGTTTTCAATTTTCAAAGTAGGATGCTTGCAACATGGTGTTAACAAGAAAATACCTCCTTTTTATTTATACAAATGCATAGAGTTTTTGGGTAAATACATGGCAAACTTTTAATTGGAAAAGAAAATAGAAGAAAATGAAGTAGGTGTCTCCAGATATCAATAATACAAATGCTTTTAAACTGGCACGCCGCAGAGTGACTCAAGTGTAGCTTTTGTTAAAAGGATTTTGAGAGTTGTGACAATGCGTAAGGGTGTGAAATTCTCTCTAGACTACCAAATCTCCAGATGTAGGATGTTATAAACAAGTATTAGATCTTGCCTGTATTTAATTTCTTTTTTGGTTGTTTCAAACATGACCTTTTCAGTCTTCAGTCCCAACTCTGATCATCATTTGACGTTACTGCGTAGACCCAAAGTCTTTTCAACTTCATTGTCAATTCAAGACCTTCGCCATGCATGAATCCTGAATTTGAATGATACTCAAGCTACCCTTTACGGGTTTTTAACTTGAGGTCTCTTTTGGTTTCAAGACGCCCTTTACGGATTTTCATCTTGAACCCATTTTTATTTATTTTATTTATTTTTATTTTTTATATTTTTCCTCATTTTTAATAGTTTTTCTTTCTTTTTTCTTCTTTTGGAAAAGTATCTCTTGATCGCATCGGAGTTCACTGGGTTGAGTAATTTTGGCCCATCTATCTCAGTAAGGATTAGAGCTCCTCAAGAAAAGGTTTGCTTCACAACATAAGGTCATTCCCAATTTGGCATCCATTTTCCTCAAAAATCATTTTGAATAGGTAGGATCCTTTTAAGCATCAGATCTCCCTCGTGAAACTCTTGGGTACAAACTTTCTTATCATGTGTTCGTATCATGTGCCTTTGGTACATCTAACCCTGATAAACGGCTTTCAATATCTTTTCTTCGATCAAATTCAATTGGTCGTATCTGGCTTGCACCCATTCCGCCTCATCTAGCTTCATTTCTGACAAAACTTGAAGTGAGGGAATTTCTAACTCAATAGGTAACACGGCCTCCATCCCATAGGCTAAAGAAAATGGAGTTGCCCCAGTTGACATCTGCACCAAAGTTGAATAAGAATACAGAGCAAATGGAAATTTTGCATGCCAGTCCTTATAAGTCTCAGTCATCTTCTCTATAAGCCTCTTAATGTTCTTATTAGCTGCCTCAACTGCCCCATTCATATTCGGGCGGTAAGTAGTAGAATTATGATATTTTATCTTGAATTGCTCACAGATTGATTTCATCATTTTATTGTTTAAGTTCAAGGCATTGTTAGAGATAATTCTCTCTGGTAAGCCATATCGATAGATGATCTCTTTTATTAAGAACTTACATATTGTTGATTGAATGATGTTTGCATAGGAAGCCACTTCTACCCATTTAGTGAAGTAATATATTGCCACCAAGATGAAACAATGACCATTTGAAGCCTTAGGTAAAATTTTTCCAATGACGTCCATGCCCCACGTACAAGGGATGAGGAGGGGTATGGATCATGTCTCTATAAATTTGGCACTTGTGGCATTTTCTGGCATAATTGATGCAATCAGTCTCCATTATTGACCAATAATATCCAAATCTCATTATTTGTCTAGCCATTGTATGTCCATTGGCATGGGTACCATACATTCTCTCATGTACTTCCTCGATAATTATTTTAGCTCCTTTGGTATATACACACATTGACAGGACCTGATCTGGGATTTTCTTATATAAGATCTCACCATCAAGCACATATCTCGTAGTTATCCTTTTAATAGTCCTGCCGTCATTCTCAGTTGCCTTCTCAGGATATCTTTGATATCTGACATATTGCAAGATATCATAGTACCATGGATTTCCATATTCCTCTTCTTTGATGCTATATCAATGGGTTAGATACTCAAAAGTCTGTATCTCAATGGTCATCATGTTTGAGGTTTCATTTACTTTTCGATTGGTGAGTACCATGCCTCATAATCAGTGTACTTCTTACTGATATAGTAAATTGCTCTCTCTTTCTTCTCAGTGTGGTCATGATGCCCTAGTACACACCCATGGAGTTCTCGAAGATTGATAAGTAGAGAATTAATGGTTTTCCTAAGATAGATGGCACTAAGATTGGGGTATTTGAAAATATCACTTTACTGCTTCAAAAGCTTCTTGACAATCATCACTCCATACCTCTAAGTTATTTTTGCGGAGAAGGCAAAAAATGGGGTTACATTTCTCGATCAATTGTGAGATAAACTGAGTGATGTAATTTAATCTCCCCAGAAATCCTCAAACTTCTTTTTGTATTTGTAGGGGTTGCAATTTTTATTGTCTTTGACTTTGTCTAGATCTATTTCGATTCCCTTTTTGCTCACTATAAACCCCAAGAGCTTCCCAGATGTTACCCCAATGGTACACTTATTTGGGTTGAGTTTTAACTGGCATTTCTTTAGTCGTTGGAAGAGTTTCCTCAAATTCTCAAATATTATTCCTCTATCTTGGCATTGACAATCATATCATCGATATAAACTTCTATTTCTTTATGCATAATGTCATGAAACAATGTTACCATTGCCTCTGCATTTTTCAGCCCAAACGGCATCACCTTGTAGCAAAATATGCCCACATGGTGAAAAACGTAGTTTTCTCCATATATTTAGGGTGTATCTTTATTTGATTGTAGCCAGAGAACCCATCCATAAATGAAAACAATGCATTACCAGCGATAGTTTCCACCAGGGTGTCTATATGTTACAAAGGGAAATTATCCTTCAAATTGGCTCTTTGAGATCTCTATAGTCAATGCACATACGAAATTTCCCATCATTCTTTGGAATTGGGAAGATATTTTCCACCCACTCATGACACTTGGATACTTTGAGGAATCTAGCATTGAATTACTTTTTTACTTATTCTTTAATTTTTAACAAATTCTCGAGTCTCATCCTTCTAAGCTTTTGTTGCAAACATTTACATTTTGACTTTATCGGCAATTATTATACCACCAATTATGTGTCCAAACTTGGCATCTCTTTATATGACCATGCAAATACATCTTTATACTCTCAGAGCAGTTTAATCAAACTCTATCTTCCCTCGGCGGATAGGGTGTTGTCAATTTTCACTTATTTCCTATCTTCATCTAATCCCAGATTCAAAATTTCAGTGAGCTCTTCATGAGGCAAAATCTATTTGTCTTCCCTTTCTACCATTTTTAGCAGTTCAGAAGGTAAGTCACATTCCTCATTATTATCACAACCCTCGACTTCCCCATGACATGGGCAGCTCGAAATCAATCTTCGGGTCAGTGTCATCAATATTCATGTTATTGATATCTGATATCCTGAAAGAGTAACGAACAAGAAGATATATACATATACACATACAGGAGAATTTATCCCATATCAAGATAAATATAAGGAAATAATAATATAAATAATAAAGAATGAAGAAATGCGTGGAAGAATGTTTACCACTTTGTTAATAAATAGAAATGCATATTTCATTAAAAATTAAAAACAAATAGGTTAACCCTTTACATAAGATCACCTATTATCCTAGGTTTAGACAGCAGGGAAAGTTTTCGTGTATTACTCTAAAACAGATTTGTAAAACACATGCAATTCTTTGGTAGTCCAATTGTTCAGCACAAAGCCTGGCGAGCTGGATAAATTCCTACAACCATTTATTCTTCATATTTATTACTTAGTATGACATTAATGCCTAGGTCTCCTAGGGTATTCTTAACAATCGGTTCTTTTCTCACTTACTCCCTTGAAATATACGTCCTCTAGAAATAAAGGTGTCATGCAATAGCGGGAAGGTCATTGGCTCCCAACTGAGATCCTCTTCAGTTAACCTCGTTTTTCTCCTCTCATGTCTCTTCTTGATACGTTCAATTTCTCTCTCAGAGTCGACTGATTTCCCAAACTGAAGCGATCTTTCTTGGTAGTGGGGAAAACAAGGTTACAAGCTCTCTGTAAACGTCTTTCTAGTCCCTTTCCAACCTTGACTCCCCTTCCCAATGTTAGTTTAAGTTCCATTCTAGTGCAGTTAGATAGTATGGGCTTGGGTATCTTCTTTCCCTCAGCCACAAATGTGGCATTGAAAATTTCCAGAGATCTAAAAGAACATTTAATGACATCCTCATTTACTTCCACATAAGGAGCAGTAGTGGAAACAGAAGAAATAATATATTCTTTAATGTTGATACATATCAGTCTTCCTTCAATCATAAACTTAAGCTTCCGATACAGGGTGGATGGCACTGCCCCAGCCTGGTAGATTCACGGCTTTCCTAATAGGTAGTTGTATGTAGGCATGATCTCCATGAAAAAGAACTATATCTCATAGGTAGATGGGCCAATAGTTAGGGGGATGTCAATCTTCTCCATAACTTCTCTCTTCGTTCCATCAAATGCTCGAATGACACTCTAGAAATTTCTCATATGTGTAATGTCGACAGACAACTTCCTTAAGGTTACGAACATTATTACATTTAGAGTAGAGTCGTTGTCAACTAACACTCGAGACAGAACATGTCCTTTGCAACTGACATTGATATGTAAGGCTTTGTGGCTGCCCATCATCCCATACGGGATCTCATAATCAGAAAATGTCAGCTTGGATGTTTGCAACCAACCTATCCAACTTGTCAATAGGTACATTCTTAGTCACAAAAGTCTAATTCAAAACCTTTAGCAGGGCGTCTCGGTGTGCCTCGGAGCTCAATAGAAGAGCAAGTACCGAGATACGAGCAGATAGCTTGTCCAACTGTTCAACAATGCTATATTCACTGTGTTTCAAGAATTTCAAGAACTCAATAGCCTCTTTTTCTATTATAGGATCGTTAATGAATGAACTATCCTCATTTAGCAGCAAGTCAACCTTCTTTCCCTTGTTTGTGGCGGATCTCTTTTCAGGCTCTTTAGGATGATCTGGAGAGTAACACCTCTCACTCCTGGTGAAATGGCCTACTTTACCCATGTCTTCTTCAACAATCTTTAATGCCCCCACATTATCGATCTTACACTCATAAATCCAAGGGACTTGCCTGTTGTCCTTATAAGGGAATGGAGATGGGGGTGTAATGACCACCTTAGGGGTTACTTTTTTAACCACATGAGTTTTATGAGTGATGACTAGAGGGCAATTGGTGTTGTAAACTCCCCTAGACGAACCCTTAGATGCACAAATCTCTACTTCTTCTTCTTCAGTGGTTTCTTTGTAGAACTCCATTCGTAACCTCATAGTTTTATCCCAAAGGACCACATAGAACCCTCAATTTTTGGCATGCCAACTATACATCTAATCCTCATACATATACATTGGGCTTTTAACCACATAATTATTTATCATTCTGTTATTCAAAGTGTATCTTGTTCACATAGTCACTTTCACATGGAGTAATTTCGTATACACATATTCACATGTCACATTTTCATAATCATGTACACAAAAACATCAAAACATAACTTAAGTATAATAACTTGAATAAAACATTGTAAAAATAGAACATAAAAGAAATAGAAAGGTTTTCGATCGAAAACTCTTAGGTTGGCTTATCGTAAGCCGTCCTCAAATCTAATATAAAACAAATGAGTTGCACTTACCTTTGCCTCACGTAATTTCTAGCAAAATCTTTATCAATCTTGATCAATAACATATAACGTCGAATTATCTAAAATTTGTCTTTTTCGATGTCTACACAAGAACAATCGAAAATGAATATTGCAATTCATATCGCTTATAACCAAACATAATAACTTAAGCTGAAAGAAACACTTAATTCATCATTTCAAGCACAATAGTATTGGTACTTCTCCTATAGTATCTATACTCCCCTTCTGTGGTATCGATACCCACTTTAGTATTGATGCCATTTTGGCATTCTAGAATTTCAAACTTGATAATGGTATCGATACCTTACTCTTGGTATCTATACTTCCCTTTTAGTATCGGTACCTCCCTGAATCAGTACCGATATTGATCCTCGAACTCAAACTAATTTTACCTTGAAGTATCGGTACTGTTGTTCCAGTACCGATACCCCTGTCCAAAAATTACCATTTTTATTTCAAAAATTAACCAAAACTTACCTAAATCTCATACTTTTATCTCCCTTTTTGCCTTTAAACTCAACTTCATTCATCAAAACCAACTTATCTCAATTTAATACTCCTAAATATCCAAAATCTCACTAGAACACTTGAATCTCAAAATCATACCATATTTTCAAACATGTTCTTAATCATTTCTAATCCTTCTAACTCCTTAATTAGACCCTTGTCAAGTCAAATTTATCAATAGAATTCTAAACATATCAACAATTCCCTTAAAACCCATTATACACATTCATCATTATTCCCTTCATCTTTTGGTTTTAATCAACCATAAACTTCCTTAAGCTTATATATCACCCAAAGAACAAGAACCAACTTAAAAATTCAAGGAACAAACAACTTGAAATCAACTCACCTTTAAAATGGAGCTCACAACAACGAGGAATAAGCTAACAATGGTTCCAGACTTTTGTTTTTCCTTTCTTACTTTAATCCATGTGTTTTATATCCTTTAAAAAGGGAAGATAAAAATCCTTCTTTGAAAAGATCATAATGCCCTTCCAATAATCCAACTTTGATATCAAGTCCTAAACAAAATTTCTAAAATAAATCTTTAAACTTTTCAAGTTATGTTAATTAAACTACTAAATTTTGAATTCTTACATTTTGGTCATTGGCTCGATATTTGGGGTGTTACATTGAATTCCGAACCTAAATGGCTTGGCAGTGGGTTATGAGCCACATTTGGTTGCTCACTATCACCAAAGTTTATAATGTTATTTTGCCTCAATCTCTGAACAATCATTTTAAAGGCATTGTAGTTCTCTATCGTATGTCCAGGAACCCCTGTGTGATACTCGCATTAGACATTAGCATCATACTATTTAGAGTAGGGAGGTTACAGAGGTGACACATGATAAGGTGACACCATGTGTCTGTCATATAGTATCGGGAATAACTCTTTGTAGGACATAGAGATCAGGTCGAACTGAGGTTTCCCTTTTTCTTACCTTGGCTCCCATGCCCCTACCTGTCAGAACCTTGTGTGGATAAACTACGACTTGAGTTTGAGACATAGTAATTTTGTTGGATTCATATTTCCTCACATTGTTGACCTCGTTATCCTTTTTCATCGGTAGCTTTTTGTAAAACTCACCTACATAGAGTCTCTCATTTATTATCATTTCGCTCATCTCTCCTGCATTAACCAAGTCAGCAAAACTTTTTGATGAATTCCCTATGAGGTGGCCAATAAAAGGAGATCTCAAAGTGTTGATAAAAAGTATGTTAGTTTCCTCTTCCTACAGCGGCGAATGAACTTGTATGGCCACATCCCTCCACCTCTTAGTATACTGTCTGAAGCTCTCATTAGATCTTTTCTCCATGCTTTGCAGCATGATTTTATTAGGCCTCATATCCTTCACGTGCTTATATTGTTCTAGAAAAGCTTTAGCGAAATCCTTCCTCAACCTGATGTGAGCCTCGCTCAACTTGTTGTACCATCGAATGGCGGAACCTGCTAAGATCTCTTGGAAGCAATGAATCAACAGTTGATCATCCCCTACATAGTCAGTCATTTTGCTGTAGAACATAGTGATTTGAGCATAGGGACATCTCGTTCTATCAAATTTTCAAAATCTGGAACTTTGAACTTGGGAGGTAACGCCAAATCAGAAACCATACTCAACTCTTTAGTGTCAATCCCATACATGCTAGTGTCCTCTTTCATAGCCCTAATTTTCTCTTCCAGTTGTTTCAATTTTTCTTCTAATTATTTGTTCGACTCTTTTCTGTCCTCCTCGTCAAAATCTGGGACATCTTCAGCTTGGTGTGGGTGTACGGAGGTACCAGGTGTGGGTTTACGAAGGTGCCTGTTAAGTTTATGTGCACTCTTCCTGGATGAGATGTTGCTCCTTGTTACGCTCTAACATGAGGTGGTGTAAAGCTTAGAGGGTATAGGGGTTCTTCAGTGGTAACACCAATGATTGGATCCTTTCTACGATCCGCTCATGGTGCGAAACCTAGGGGTATAAAGGTTCTTCGGCAATAGCACCGACAGCATGAGTCTAGGACTTCTTCTCTACTTCGAGCTCTTGATCTATTTTCTTCTTCTCTGCCTCTAGTTCTCTAACCTGATGTTCTCTTTCAACTCAGACGTCCTTAATTTGACATTCATTTTCAGCCTTGAGTTATAACTTCCACAGTTCTGAAGTTTTTTTAGTCCAACAATTTCCCAAGCCCGGTTAATCTTTCGATAATCTTACTGCAGGTTCACGAAATCAACCTCAACTTCATCTTTCCTCTTTCACACAAGCTCAAATTGTTTTCTATGGAATCCAACATCAAGATCCAACATGAAATTTTCTCATCTAAGGTCTTTACACTCTTTTTCGTTTTTGGAAATTTTGGTTTCAAATTTATTCCTCGGTATTTCCAACTCAGATAGTACATATCTGAATTGCTCCTCTAAAGGAATAGTTCGATCACAGTTGGATAAGAGAATAATGTCACTCTTCCTTGCATCTCTCCAAACCACATAGTCTGGTGTTAACATGATATTAGCTGTTAACACATCAGTTCAAAAGGTTAACTTCCAAGCATCTGACATTAAACGAGCTGTTTTCTTGTAATGATCTCCATGGTACACAAATTCGAATTTACTAAGCCAGAGGTGGCTGGGACAAACTGTCGTACCCCATATTGCCTTAAAATTATTAGTGGAGCATAACCTACTCTTTCCCATATCCCTAACAGTGTTATCCAATCGGAATCCCCATACTTGTACAATATATCAAAATAGGCTAACCATGGGATCCTCCACACTATATCGCGATCTTGTAAATTCCTAAAAAGTGAAACCCAATCTTTTCTTGTCGGATGCTCTAGCCATTATTTTGTGAGGAAATCTTTCAATGGTGAGTAAGCACTTGAGAATTGATGATTGTACTCTCATTCAATCTTTCAGAAGTGGCTACAGATCCACACAGTAAGCAACTGACCACACCCAATGAAGCGACTACTTTCTGCTCTTTTACAACTGTTAAGAGACTTGAATATCTTAGCTAAGACTGTAGGAGCAAGATTTACTTTCTTTTCCAACCGCTCAAATAGATCAACCACGACAGAGTCTATATGGCAAAGAACCTTCAGGAAAATCACTAAGTCATAAATTCCCAAAGTGAATATTTCCATGCTTTTCTCTATATCAATGTGTTTGACAATCAATCCTTTAATACACGGCCAAGGAAAACAGACAGACTCCCCTATCTTTTGAATATGGTCAGTTACCTATTTCTCTCCCATTCCAGTAATCTTTGCATGCTTGCTTTTGAAGGGTTGTACTCTTGTCGCCCTTGAATAGATTCTATCCAAGTGTATCATTTCGAAATGAAATAGGGAGGTGTACTCTTCCAGTGTGGGAGTCATGTCCTCTTTTTTGAAAGTGAAACAATTATATGTTGGATTCCAAAAATGGATTAAGGCCTTGATCAATGACTCGTTTACCTTCACATACAACAAGAAAGCTATGTCACCATACTTTTTCCGAAATGAATGCTTCGTATCAGGTCTTCAACTCTCCCAGATTTCATGTAGCCCTTGCCGATAATTTTGCTTAAGACTAACTATAGCAACCTTTGGTAACACTAATATGTAGTCTTCAATCAAACAATCCCCTCCTTCTTTTGAGTTTCTTCAAACCATGACCTCACTTATGCATTCTTTATTTCCTTGTTATGAAAATTCTTGTCCATTTTATGACTGCCTTCTACTCTGATGACCTCTTCGTGAACCAACACCTTTCTTAATGATATGACCATGCTATGCAACAATACACAAACAAAAACAAAAATAGAACTGTGTTTGTATATAAAATGAATAATTGAATAGCAAGAAATTATATCGTAAATCTTACCCACATGTAATCTACCCAACATGATATGGTGAATCTTACCTAGACATGATATTTACCTTCATGCAAATAAACCCTAACCACATTTTTTCTAGTTCATAGGCTTCGTACAGAAATATAGAACCTAACCGCATGCTCTCTTAGTTCCCATGCTTTTTTGTAAAATAAATAAATAAATCCAAGGAAAGGTTAGAGTGAGTTTCCCCTTTGTGACTTTTGAAAAACCACAGACAGAATTTCAGCACAAAACGGACGAATTTCGGTACTACTAAAAAAAGGATCCTCGAATTGTCCTTTTTTGGTGTCCTTTTGGGCCTGCCAGACCCTCGATCCTCACCCATTATAGGCTTAAACGGGTCGAGTTCAATTCGAGAGGATGTATTTCGCCATGTCCATGCGAGGAAACTCAATGTTTCGTTCATAAACACGAGGCATATGCTCAGAAACTCACAATCATTTTCCTCGATCCAAAAACAAACTTAAAAAATATGTTATAAATCTAAAACAATGGAAATCACACATTAGTACGACTAATAAATAAATAAAAGATATATGATGCGATGCGAACAAAATATAAGGATAAAAATTTAAATATCATTCAAATTTACCATTTTCAACTAAAAAGATATAGTATAATCGATTAAGGCTTGACTCTCTAATTTCCCCAGCGGAGTCGCCAAGTTTTCAGAACGGTCTTTAAGCTTGTTAAGGCTATGGCGGGGAGTTATCCAATTTAATTTTAGAAAATATTGAGGTTTTAAAATAAATGCTCAGATAAACAAATTTGGAGTCTCCATCGACCTTTGGATTAGATAGGTCAAATACCTAAAAATATCCTTTAAAATAAATTTTAAGAAAAATGATTTTAAAAGATAAAAAGTTATATGTGTTTAACCAAAAACTCATTTTGAAAAGGGTTTGGGAGTCGATTACGCGTGGGGAAGGATTAGCACCCCCCACAACGTCCAAAATTGGTACTAAGTGATTATACGTCATCTAAATATTGAAATTTACAAATTTGAATATACATTTAAATTATGATCCTATTAGAAAAAATTTGAAAAATGTATTACTTCGTACGGACATTCCTCAAAAACATACTCCTAGCTAGTTAAGGCGTGTTTTTATAGATTCTCCATACCAAAGATTATTACAATGTTTTTATTAAATTATATTTAATATAAAATAATAAAAATAAAATAAAAAGATAATCATTCGAGTATAAAAAAGGATGTTATTTCTCACGAATAATTCTTGAAAACACACTCATTGTCAGTCAAGAAGCGTTTACACGAACACTCCTCACAAAATAATATCTTAAAGATATTTACGATTGAATCTAACAAAATATACTTAACACTGAGTATGCTAAAATAAAAAAAACAATTTTAATTAAAACTAATAATCATGGATAAAATTTTAACAAACTAATTAGCAAAAAGGTTAATCAATAAAATAATTAATCTAAGGACTAAATTAAAGTCACCAACAAAATTCAAAGACCAAATTTAAAAATGACCATACAAGCTCAAAATATGGACTAAATTAAATATTCTTTAAAATATAGCATGTAATTTAAGAATTTAAATAGTGACCTAAGTGTAAATAGACGCTAAAATTAGGAGGATCGAAGCATAATTACTCCAAATTAATAAACTTAAAATAAGCAAACAATAGAAATCTACAAAATCGCAAAATTAGGACATCACGATTAAACTAACAACGAAACAATCTCAACAAGTGATTAAAATGTAAATAGGCGCTAAACATTCAGGGACTTACACATAAATAAACCAACAAAAAACCTATAAAAACAAACTTTTTGCCATTTCAGGTAAACTAGAAGCTCTATCCACTCTTTATTTTCTTTTCCCTTTTTTAACTTTGTTTTCCCTCAACTCTTCCCCTCTCTTCTATCGGCCGAAAGCCAAAAACCCCTTTGAAACCCAAATTTCGGCCACCACTGACGATGGCCAAAAAACCCAAACGGTATCGAAACTAAGCCCAACAACCTCGAAAAAACTCATATCCTCCTTCCCTGACCCATATCTATAGCAAATATTCCAAAACAGAACCTCTTAACTCCCTGAAACCCCTATTGACTCTTCAGATCTTACCTTCGATAAACCCTAAGGTTACCACGACCCTCTAAAGCCTACCGATTTTGACTCTTACTCCAGCAACAACCTTCGACGACCGAGAAAAACTAAATAACAAAAAAAATCTATCAATCTACTACCTAGTACCTAGATCTAGACAAAAACAACAACATGCAACGAGACCTAAAATTCGAACGCCTAAGGTATACGGTCTCTAGCCTCTAACGGTCGAGGCAATCGAACGGTGGCCCTCTGAAACTCGGGTAAACTACTCTCTCCCTTTGATATTTTCCTTTTTTTTGGTTTTGAAACAAGCAATAACAACAAAGAAAACTAAAAGAGGATTGAAAACTTCAAATAAGTTTCTTTTTTTCTTCTTTATTGCTCCATTTTTTTTATTTCCTCTCGAATGGTGGGATTACACTATTGTTTTTGAATAATAAAAGAAGGTCCCCTTTTTACTTTTGTTTCTGTGGGTTTTATAACCCGAATATAAAAATCCCCCTTTTCTTTTTTGTTGTTGCCTTCTTGTAAGGGTTTGACCCTTTATTTTTTTTGTGCTAGGGGTGCTAACCGAGGATGGTAGTTCAATGAGGACAATGCTTGTAACACCCCCAACCCGTACCCGACTTGGATCCGAGTCTGAGGTGTCACATTGACTTTTCAAACTTTGACTCTTGAAAAAATTCAAGAAAATTTAAAACTTTCATTAAAGTAAAAGTGGTTTATTTACATAAATTGACCACAAAAACCAAAATCGATCAGAGTATATTTAACTCAATCAATTAGTACATGCCAACTATATTCAAAATAGCCAAAACCATTTAAATCATCTATTTTATGATCTAAAAATTTGTAAGGAAGATGTTGACCTGTCTTACTCTTCTTCGCTTCTCTTCTAGCTTCTGTAACGTACGTGTGAAACAATCACACGCTAAGTCTATGACTTAGTGAGGCATAAAAACTTATAATGCACTTTATAACATATAACAATACATGCATGTTCTGTTCTATCATGCTATACCAAATTACATGATTTCCTCATATCATGTAAAATCATATCAGATTAATTAACAATAAATACATACATACATATAAACTATCATTAACAGTTTATCATGTAACCACATACTTTTATGCTTAACATTTTCAATCAAACACTATACACACACAACATCATATCATTTCTATAACATTTATCATATCACTAACATATATTTGTTTATATCTCTTGATTAGCCCATGTACATATGTGAGAACTATAGATATGTGAGTCTATAGAGGTTGTGCACTAATGTTGTCACCACAGCTCATATAAATGCACCGAAGTGCCACATAGAATTGCACCGTAGTGCCGCGTAGAATTGTACCGAAGTGCTATATAAGATTTTCCCTAAGGACCACGTAGAAATTTCCTTAAGAATCATATACATATGCCAAGGATCAAGTATGTGTCTCAAAAGACCTCACACATGTTCCAAATAATACATATATGTCCCGAAGGACCGCGTAGACCCTCGACTCTTTGCATGCCAACTATACCCCTAGTTCTCATGACACACAACATGGGCATTGTCATTTATATAATTTCATATTCACACATGCATATTAATTATCTTTTATCACATGTCTGATCTCTTATAATCATGTAATCACATAGCTTATGTCATTTCTTGTAAAATCACATATATCATGTAATACATATAACTTATACACTTTCTCATATGTTCACATGGGTCACATCACATGAATCATATCTTTTCATATAGTTTATGTTTTATTCTCTTATATTCCATACATGTAATACATATCAGGCATGGTTACACAACTCATTTCTATATAACTTGCATGTACCTATATTCTTTTTCATATACTCACATAGTCATATAGTATAATATTTCATATAACCTCATGAATCACATCACATAGATACATACTCAAATACTCATAGTTACATATCACTTAAATTATTCATATTTACCTAATCCATGGTCATATAGCTTCTATCACCAAGTCACTTATCTAATCTCTTATTCTCATATGTTCATATTTATCATATAACACATAAGTTTTATTGTATATTTATATCGCATTCCTACATCACTAATTCATAATATAATTTACATCATATCATCTACCTTATTATGTATTTCTTGGTATGCACTTACATTACCTAACCTACATTATACTTATAAACATGAATATATTACTTCTATTATTTCTTTTATATACAATTTAATCTATTTACTTAATTCAATTTCGTACAACTCCTATAATCATTTCATATCACTCCATAGCTTCTATTATACAACTAATGTATCATAATTTTATTTAAGCATATGAATCTTTCTCCTCTATCTTATCTTATATGCTCATAGTATCACTGAAGTTCAAGTCTCCTAGTTAATATATTATTTATGTAACCTTTGCTTACTTAGTTCATATCCTTTCTCATAAACTCACTTTTACCATATTCTCATATTATTACTTAAATTATCTCATATCATGTATTCACGTAGTAATATTTCATTTATATATATATATATATATATATATATATATATATATATATATATATCAAAGATCTTATCACATAACTTGTCTTTTATATTCATATAATTTATTATCATATCATATGGTTTATATCATCATAACATATCACATATTCACATCAACCATATAATACATATATACAATAACATGTCAACACATATAAATCATACACACATATACTTCTATTTATGAATTCATGCATTTTACTATGGAAAATAGACTTGTCGCAAGTCTTATTTCCATTTAACATCATATACTACTAATATGCACTCACCTGGACTCACTAGTCCATTCCAATTTTTTATCTTCCCTTTTATTGATCTTACTTGTCAATGATTCTGGAACTCGTTTAGGCTCTGAATCTACATAATTATACATTTTAAGGCAATTATTAGATACCTACACCTTGTAATTTGATACTAGCAACTTAAACGAACTTATTAAACCAATATTTACAATTTCCCTTTAGGGGGAATTGGTTCCCTCCTGTGGGGGTATCGGTTCCCCCATGACATTCTGGAATTTTTTTATTCGTTTGAAGGGGTATCGGTTCCCCTTGAATGGGTACCGATTCCCCTAGCCCAGAAATTACATTTTCAGCATGAAAAATACTTCATTTCAACTTAAACACTTCCTATTTCAACATCTTTTATATACTAAACTCAAACACACATACTTAAGCCCATTTGTACTCATTTATCCCATCTTAATTCTCAAAAACCTCTCCTCTTATGAAATTCAATAATCATACTCAAATTTCAACATGTTCTAAATTCCTTTCTATCACTCCGAATCTCTTAATTCAACTGTTGGCAAGTCAAATTTAACTTCAAATTCTACTTATCAATTCTTTTCCAAAATTTCATATAAAAACTCCAAATCTTTAATCTCTCTTAACCCCTCTATTCTTTGATTTTACCATAACCCAAGCTTTCCTTAAGTTTATCCATCAACTAAAGATCAAAACCAAACTTAAAATTCAAATAATAATCAACTAATAAAACTCTCACCTTTGCCTTGCTCTCCCAGGTATGAAGAAGAAGAAAGGAGAAGAGAACTCTGTATGTTTCTCACATTTCCCATGTTTATATTACTCAAAAAGGGAAGATAAAATTCTTTCCTACGAAAAGACCATTTTACCCCTTTAGTTAATCCATCTTTACTATTTAATCCAAAATCCTTTACTTAAGTCCCTGAACTTTTAGCTTATTTTGAAATTGAGCACAAAGTTTCCAAATTTTACATTTTAGTCACTGACCTGGCTTTTGGGATATTACAAATCTCCCCTCCTTTTAAGAAAATCCGCCCTCGAATTTTCACTGCATACCTTATAATATCCTGCCTTATAATATTTTCATGTTGCTTCCCTTTCTTAATCTTTCCTGTTACCGCTAGCAAACTTACCATTTTCCCCAAACTCAAATCTTCATATAAATCCACATCTTAATAAGTCCATATAATATCATTCATTATATAGACAATAACCCTAATCCTTATTCATTAATATTATGAATCAATTGATCTTTTTCATCATTCTCTATGTGCTTTGCACATAAATCAAACTTTTGCTCATTCTTAATCCTTGTATGTATTACTATATACACAATCTTTTTATATAACCCTTACGTATTTACTCAAAGAATAATAACTCGTTCTTGTTCTTCTAATAATTGAAAATTGTATCACTCCATATCAAACTCATAATTGATATCTCAATATACCTCTTGTCATCCTTGATCTTTTAAACTCCATATTTGACTTTTCCCATCCCTTTTATTCCTTCAAAAACAAAATCATTTTATACACATATCATATCTTTTATTTAATATTCACATACTCTTTTCTTATCATTTATACTCATCTCTAATTACTGATCTTCATCATATCTTCGTAGCTTGATAATCTACTGTACTTATACAGAACCTTATTCTTTATCATTTCTTATACTTGTATTTCCTTCCTTAAAACACCCTTTTAAACATACAAATACTTATTTCCTTGCCTACATCATATCTATATGATCAAAACCATATCTAAATCCACATCATACTTGATTAACTTAACTTTATCTTTTCTTCAAATCTTATAACTCTATTATCCATACCATTACAATTAATCAATAACAATGCTTCAATTTAGGGCATAAGCCCTAATCAAACTACTCATATTCATCTTCTCAGTTGAAATCCAACCAATGCAATTTACTTACTTATCAAATCCACATTTATTCTCATACACCATGCAATTTCTGTTGTTCCAACACAACCTTCTAATTCCTTTATCTTATAAACTGATCACTAATGTTCCCATTCTTAAACTCTTCTTATCAATCCTTATCTTTACTTAAACATATGAATCCTCACATTCTTCACTATATCACATTATTATGATCAAAATATACAACTGTATCCAGATCCACTTCATATTTGGTTATCTTATCCTGACAATATCTCAAAATCTTATAATTACAATACATTTTCCATCACATCATCTGGTTAGCCAACGCTAACTCTTTCCATCTAGAATGCAAGCCCTTATTATAGCCACACTCTTGCTTATACACGGTACTATCTCTTTGTTTCAACCTCATAAGCTCTGACTTTATATGTCTTATATGCTTGTCACTGATGCACTTATTCTTGAATTCTCCTAACTAATAACCACATCCATGAATCTTCTATCATTCTTATGTTAACATCTGTTCACTATACTTCAACTTCTCCATATAGTAACTAAACTACTTAATCTAACTTCTTCACTTCAAAATAGTGGAAACTCTTTAGCGTTCTTATGGTGACACTTATTCACCATATTTTATCTTATTGACGTAATAACAAAAATAATCCATATCATTTTTTTTGATTTAAACAGTGAAGATCTTTTATCACTATTCTGATATGATTTCAACTTTTTGTAATCAATCTTTGATCTTACGAAAAACTTCCTGAGATGTCTGCTCTTCATCCTGCCTGGCCAGGGCAGGTGAATTGATATCACAATCAGGAATATCTCCTCTCATTTCACTTCGAAATTACTATAATTATACTTCTATTATAACTTAGCAATTTAATTCTATTAGTAAGACAACACACTCCTTACACTATCAGATCAGAAATTTTCACCTTATGTTGGCATGTACACAGTTTAAAAACTCTTTTACCTTTGGTTTAAGCCTAGAATCGGCAAAACCTTGGCTCTGATACCATTAAATGTAACACCCCCAACCCGTACCCGACCCGGATCCGAGTCTGAGGTGTCACATTAACTTTTCAAACTTTGTCTCTTGACAAAATTCAAGAAAATTTAAAACTTTGATTAAAGTAAAAGTGGTTTATTTACATAAATTGACCACAAAAACCAAAATCGATCAGATCATATTTAACTCATTCAATTAGTACATGCCAACTATATTCAAAATAGCCAAAACCATTTAAATCATCTATTTTCTGATATGAAATTTTGTAAGGAAGATGTTGACCTGTCTTACTCTTCTTCGCTTCTCTTCTAGCTTCTGTAACCTACGTATGAAACAATCACACGCTAAGTCTATGACTTAGTGAGGCATAAAAACTTATAATGCACTTTATAACATATAACAATACATGCATGTTCTGTTCTATCATGCTATACCAAATTACATGATTTCCTCATATCATGTAAAATCATATCAGATTAATTAACAATAAATACATACATACATATAAACTATCATTAACAGTTTATCATGTAACCACATACTTTTATGCTTAACCTTTTCAATCAAACAATATACACACACAACATCATATCATTTCTATAACATTTATCATATCACTAACATATATTTGTTTATATCTCTTGATTAGCTCATGTACATATGTGAGAACTATAGATATGTGAGTCTATAGAGGTTGTGCACTAATGTTGTCACCACAGCTCATATAAATGCACCGAAGTGCCACGTAGAATTGCACCGTAGTGCCGCGTAGAATTGTACCGAAGTGCTATATAAGATTTTCCCTAAGGACCATGTAGAAAATTCCTTAAGAATCATATACATATGCCAAGGATCAAGTATGTGTCTCAAAAGACCTCACACATGTTCCAAAGAACACATATTTGTCCCGAAGGACCGCGTAGACCCTCGACTCTTGGCATGCCAACTATACCCCAAGCTCTCATGACACACAACATGGCCATTGTCATTTATATCATTTCATATTCACACATGCATATTAATGATCTTTTATCACATGTCTGATCTCTTATAATCATGTAATCACATAGCTCATGTCATAACTTATACACTTTCTCATATGTTCACATGGGTCACATCACATGAATCATATCTTTTCATATAGTTTACGTTTTATTCTCCTATATTCTCATACATGTAATACATATCAGGCATGGTTACATAACTCATTTCTATATAACTTGCATGTACCTATATTCTTTTTCATATACTCACATAGTCATATAGTATAATATTTCATATAACCTCATGAATCACATCACATAGATACATACTCAAATACTCAAAGTTACATATCACTTAAATTATTCATATTTACCTAATCCATGGTCATATAGCTTCTATCACCAAGTCACTTATCTAATCTCTTATTCTCATATGTTCATATTTATCATATAAAACATAAGTTTTATTGCATATTTATATCGCATTCCTACATCACTAATTCATAATATAATTTACATCATATCATCTACCTTATTCTGTATTTCTTGGTATGCACTTACATTACCTAACCTACATTATACTTATAAACATGAATATATTACTTCTATTATTTCTTTTATATACAATTTAATGTATTTACTTAATTCAATTCTGTACAACTCCTATAATCATTTCATATCACTCCATATCTTCTATTATACAACTAATGTATCATAATTTTATTTAAGCATATGAATATTTCTCCTCTATCTTATCTTATATGCTCATAGTATCACTGAAGTTCAAGTCTCCTAGTTAATATATTATTTATGTAACATTTGCTTACTTAGTTCATATCCTTTCTCATAAACTCACTTTTACCATATTCTCATATTATTACTTAAATTATCTTATATCATGTATTCACGTAGTAATATTTCATTTATATATATATATATATATATATATATATATATATATATATATATCAAAGATCTTATCGCATAACTTATCTTTTATATTCATATAATTTATTATCATATCATATGGTTTATTTCATCATAACATAGCACATATTCACATCAACCATATAATACATATATACAATAACATGTCAACACATATAAATAATACACACACATACTTCTATTTATGAATTCGTGCATTTTACTATAGAAAATAGACTTGTCGCAAATCTTATTTCCATTTAACATCATATACTACTAATATGCACTCACCTGGACTCACTAGTCCATTCCAATCTCTTATCTTCCCTTTTATCGATCTTACTTGTCAATGATTCCAAAACTCGTTTAGGCTCTGAATCTACATAATTATACATTTTAAGGCAATTATTAGATACCTACACCTTGTAATTTGATACTAGCAACTTAAACGAACTTATTAAACCAATAACTACAATTTTCCTTTAGGGGGAAACAGTTCCCTCCTGTGGGGGTATCAGTTCCCCCATGACATTCTGGAATTTTTTTATTCGTTTGAAGGGGTATCGGTTCCCCTTGAATGGGTATCGATTCCCCTAGCCCAGAAATTACATTTTTAGCACGAAAAATACTTCATTTCAACTTAAACACTTCCTATTTCAACCTCTTTTATATACTAAACTCAAACACACATACTTAAGCCATTTGTACTCATTTATCCCATCTTAATTCTCAAAAACCTCTCCTCTTATGAAATTCAATAATCATACTCAAATTTCAACATGTTCTAAATTCCTTTCTATCACACCAAATCTCTTAATTCAACTGTTGACAAGTCAAATTTAACTTCAAAATCTACTTATCAATTCTTTTCCAAAATTTCATATAAAAACTCCAAATCTTTAATCTCTCTTAACCCCTCCATTTTTTGATTTTACCATAACCCAAGCTTTCCTTAAGTTTATCCATCAACTAAAGATCAAAACCAAACTTAAAATTCAAATAATAATCAACTAATAAAACTCTCACCTTTGCCTTGCTCTCCCAGGTATGAAGAAGAAGAAATGAGAAGAGAACTCTGGATGTTTCTCGCATTTCCCACGTTTATATTACTCAAAAAGGGGAGATAAAAATTTTTCCTACGAAAAGACCATTTTACCCCTTTAGTTAATCCATCTTTACTATTTAATCCAAAATCCTTTACTTAAGTCCCTGAACTTTTAGCTTATTTCAGAATTGAGCACAAATTTTCCAAATTTTCCAAATTTTACATTTTAGTCACTGACCCGGCTTGTAGGATGTTACAATGCCCTGTCCCAAACGATGGTGATGTAAGTTAAACAGGGGGTAAAATGGTTTTCCCGAGGCCTTTTCATCAGTTTTAAGACGACCGGTGGCGATGAAAGTTCTCGGGACACGGCAAGGAGTGACGAGTAGCTTTCAACTGGGCGGTGTTGCTACGCAATGAGCATTGGGCGCGTGGCGGTTGTCTTGGAGCGTGGAGGTTGCTGTTGATTAGGGTGAAACTCTAGCTTGGGTTAATCCGGGTCGTTGGATCAAATTTGATCCAACAGTTGAGATCCTTGGCGACGACTGGAAAGGGGGAACCCTAGGGTTTCTCAAACCCTATATTTCAGGACTACTGTTGGTTCGAGCCATCTTCAGTTGGTCCATTTGTAATTTTAATTTTTTTGGGCATGTAACAGAAAATAATTAAATAAATTTTAGTGCATTATATATATATATACACGTGTATAATAACCTAAATAATTAATTATATATATGTAACTCGGACGAAAAATAGAATGAGACCCCCTCCGGACAAAATGAGCATCTACAATGTTTTTTGTTTTTTTTTGTTACAAAAAAGTTTAGGTCGGGGATGGTCCCTCAGTCTAGAGTCAGAGTATATCTAAGACCTAATTGAGATTTATATAGGAATTTATAGATTACCCACCAAGAATAACAGTGGTAGGATTCGAACTTGACCTTACAAACTTAAATTCTTGAATCCCAACCACTTATACCAACACTCGTTGGCAACTTATATTTATGTTGTGATACAATTATTTATTTAAGTAAATTGATACTTGGTGGTCCTATTGATTGGAAATTAAGAAAGGGTTTAGTTTGTTTTATATAAGCGGGACAATTATTTGATATATTCAGTTGATGCTTTTTATATCTACAAGTTGTCTTAATCTATTGTTTTATTTGTTTATTCAAATATTAATTAAAAACATATAATAATAAATTACAACTACTTATAAATTAAAATAATATTATAAATGTATTGAATACTAATTTATATAACTAATAACCAATTGGTCTAGTGAAATGAGACACTAAATTCCTTAAGCAAGATTAGGAATTAAAATTTTGATGTTTGCGAATGGAGCAAACTGGGTTGAGAGAGTTATCATATAATGGGTCTCTCAAAATCCAATTTGAAATAGTTGATCAATATATCAAATATTAAATGTTAAACAAAAATACTAATTTATATATATTGGTTGTCAGAAAATCTTTTAATATTTTTAATGAATCGTCTGAGCATTTACTCTAAACCCATGTCTATACTAGTGGCGGGTGTACCTATACTTTTAAGTGTCTATCTTGAAATACTAATTTATTCATATTAGTTGTCTATTTTATTGATGATGTCTACCTTAAAATTTTATTTATGTTTGCATCATACAAAAAAATTATATTATTAATACATGTGTACCTACCCGAAAAATATTTCTAATCCGCCAATGGTGTATACCTACTTATCACTTAATAGAGAATATTTTTTAACACTTTTTATATTGATTTAGGTATATAATCCTTTGAAATTATCATTTTTAAACAATCTAACTACTTGTTATTCCTTGAAGTCCCAAGTTCGAGCATTAGGAATGTCAGTGGTATGATCGTTCAAAATCAAAAGGTTGAGAGTTATCTTTAAATAGATATTACCTTATACTTATCCCAAATTAATAAAAAAAAATGAATGACGAGGATTAAACTTAACTTCTATTCTCTTAGGGGAGGTGGTTTTTGGTGTTTACTATCCATTATTTGATACTCGTGCTTGTTTTTATGCATTTTCTTTATTTTGTAGGTTATTTTATTTGTTCCAGATTTTTGTACCATTTTTAACTCTGATTAGTCCAAGTCTTTACCATTGGTGGGTGATAGGGGAGCAGAAGCTTGAATCAATTTAAAGAAAGGAACAAAAGAAATTGAAGAAAGAAATATACAATTAGCTGTGTTGAAACCAACAATCATAATTTCCCTTTAATCGAATCTAAAAATCAAGTATAAAATAATCAAGGCTCAAATACCGAACGTCGCATCAGTCATTGAAGTGGCGCCCAACATAGATTTATTTATAGGGAATTCATTTGAGCTTGAATAAAGTTGGAAAATTTCATAAAATTGTAGATCGGAAGAACATCCATCTTTGTCGACCGAATAGAACTTGGATCACGCAACTAAATCGGTAATCATGCTTAGGGGTATTTACGTCTTTTCATATAAATCATACAAAATTATTAACTTTGTAAAAATGGTGTATTCCGTAACTTGGATATTTGCATTAGCGCATTGCATTTACATTTCCGAAGTTTTTTTTTTTTTTTTGGTCTTGTTGAATTATCATATCTGAGGGACATGATTTTGTCTTGTTGAATTATCATATTTACTCAGTCACCAACTAATTTTAATCGACTTAAATCTACTTTGGATTTGGCGTTTTCAATTGTCATCTAATTGCTTTATCCATTTTTCGTGATTACTGAGGTTTATAAAAGCTTCATCATTAAACCCATCCCCGTAGGAAAATAGATAATGGACTTTTAACCGGAAGCCAATCCCCTTAGGAAAGGAAAATTTTCAATCGACTAGAAAGAGTTGTGCTTAATTGATGATAAAATACTCTCTGTTGGCATATCTATTGCAGTTCACTTTGTCATTTCATAGTTTTTTATTGGGTAAACTATGCATTCAATATCTAACCTATCAGTTTTTATCTTATTTAATACTTAAACTTTCAATTGTTTTTCAAATCATACATAAAGTTTAGTTTTTGTTTCATTTTAGTATCCCACCATTAAGTTTTTTTTTTTTTGAACATTTAGGTACTAAAACGGATCAAAACTTATAGTTTAGGTATTAAACGCGTTAAGTTTTTAACGACGGATATTTAAATAAAACAAAAAAAGTAAACTTTAGGTATAATTTAAAAAAAAATAAAAGTCTATGTATAAAACATATCAAAACTAATAGTTTAGGTACTAAAGGCGTAATTTACCCTTTTTATTTTACATTCTCTCCACCTTACTCTTCTATATTTATTTACTTTTAGGGGGTGTTTGGTACAAGCAACGTCTGGAATGCAATAGGAATATTGTATTTCTTATTTGGATTATTTAGCAATAATTTAAGATTATAATGTTTGGATAGAGAAATATAAGATTATTTGAATGCATATTTTATTAATTTATCTGTGATTTATATTTTTTTTCTTTCAAAAAGTTAAAATTTAATATTAAATTATAATTATTTAAATAAAATTTCATAAAATTATTTTAATCGTTACATTATTTAGCTTTTGAGAAAAAATACATTTAATATATATTTAATATAATTAGTATATCAAACTTATATTTTTAAATAATTTCCATAAGTATTATATTTATTATAAAATATAATATAATATAAAAATAATAAATTTATGATCTGGAGTGGATAAAGATATTATTTTTCAATGTATAAGATCCATTTTTTAATAACTCAAAATTAAATATTATTTTAAATAATTACATTTTTTACAATAATTTCATTTTTCACCTCATAAAATTACAAATAATTAATATATTGAATATTAAAAACATAAAATAATTTTAACAACTCAAATTTATTAATATTTTACTAAATCAAACTCTTTGTATATTATTGTATTTATAATTTTGAAAAAAACACGAAAAATATGAATTGAGAATGATGATTATAAGAAAAATTCATTATTCCAAAGGTATTTTTGTCCAAAGTGATGGAAATTGTGTAATACCAAAAAATTTTAGTAACGACATCCCCACCATTTTAACAAAAAATACTATTATTGAGAAAAGATTATTCCCTGATAATAAATAATATTTTCCGTAAACCAAACGTGGGAATACAATTTCGGAAAGGATTATTCTCTTTAATAATGATCTTTTCCGCGAGCTAAACGGCTACTAAAAAATTATTGCTTTAATAATAATTTTTTTCGCGAACTAAACGTCAGGTGACTGACGAAATAATTTAGCATTAAAAATCCATGAAAATAACATACATTTCTTGAAGTTGAAAGAAAGGGACGGAAACCTGAAACTGAAAGATCCACTCCATACAACGTTTCTCATACATTTCTTAATTAAAACTACATCTTACCAGTTGCTTTTCAATACTGAATTAGCATAAGAAATTAACAATGCAGTATGTCTCACCTGCATAAAACCACACCTTTCCAACAAAGACATCATAACCGACTCAAGGGCTCACGTAAAAAACATGTATGTATGAATATATGTATAAGTGTGTATAAGTATGTATGTATACGTACACACAATGTAGTATATTTCACCTGCATAAAACCAAAGCTTTCCAACAAAGACATCACAACTGACTCAAGGGCTCATGTAAAAAATATGTATGTATGAATATATGCATATGTATGTATACATACACACACGTATAGGTGCGAATCAGATCAATCGGATTTTACATCTAGTTGAATCCGGATGAAATCCATACCATCTAATAAAAAATATCATTCGAATTTCATCAATGAAGCAATTCCAGTTTTCATACTTGAATTGTAGCAACTATATAGCAGAACAAGTATCATAAAAATTATAACAGTACATTGCAGAGCTTTTCTCTATAAGCAAAAATAACTTTCAAATAAAAATGTAATAAATCACTAGCAATAATTTTCCTACAGCAAATGCTTATACCCCAATCTTTTGTTCAAGAAGAATATTGTAACTAAGAATATCCGTAGCGTAGTTCGATTTGTAAAGTCGCAAAACTTACAAGAGATGAGGGTCCATTCAGTATCCTTCGAAGTCCTCATCGTACGCCGAGTAACCTGTTGCAGTTGCTCTGAAAAGCATTAAAAGGCAGTGTATCAGTGCATAATCGAACCATCCAGGCTTCCCATGTACCAGAACCTCAACAAAATGCATAACAATATTATCATCCCAAACCATCGGATTGTCTATCAAGCAAGCAAAGCAACATAGAAACAGATTAACCAACGATACCTTGGGAAAACAGGGCCGAAACTCTTCCGGAGGAATCATTCAGATTCACTTCGAACAGTATATATATTTCCGATTGTCCCGGCAATGCTAACTATTATAGCCAATATTAACATCAACCATGACAAAAGAAATTCTACTCTGCTCAACCTCAGCCTCTCATCCTGCTGACTTAGCCTCAATGCAAGGAGAGCTGGGAAAGTAAAACCAAGTGAAACAGCTGTTGTTGCACCTGTAAATTTGAAAGCTGTCCATATATTCGGGATCATAGTCGATCCGATATAAATAAGCATTAACAATATTATGGTTAATGCCAAAGATCTTTTCGGACTCTCTGTTAGAGGAGCCGATCCCTCGAACACCAAGCTATCCACGGTCTGCCGTAGGGAAAAGTGGATAACAGGAAAAACCAGAACCAAATGAAGAATGTAACCGACCCTGACAATGTAATTCAAAGCAGTGCTAAAATGAATTCCAAGATCCCTATCAAAGTTGGTCAAGACATCACCTTCAGTGTCCTTCCCAAAGAGAAAATACCCTGATATAGCTGTTGAGGCATAGACTACAACACAAATAGCAGTTGTGATCCTTCCAACCCGATTCATCTTCTGTGGAGATTGACCTTCGAGCTCATTATATATAGGTTGAATATTGAAATGGCAAACATAAGCATTCGTCATAACAGGGATAACTACTATGAACTCCCAAATTGCCATTTTCGAACCGAGATCTGGGGTCATCCTTGGAGGATCAATTTTCCCTTCAATGAGCTTAATGAACGCAACAGCAAAGCAAACCATGACGAAAACAACGGCGAGAGCAACCGAGGCAGCCGATGTCATGCTCAACGAATCGATCCTGTTTAACACGCAAAGTGGAGCAAGAAAAACAACAACAGCAGCCAAAATCAACAACTTCCTATGATCCCAAAAGCCATGTCCTAACCACTGATCGAAAACCCCAATATGACGATCTGAACCGGACATAACATCACCCATAATAATCAAATAAACTATCAAAACACCTCCATTGTTGACAATTATGCAAATCTCAGACAAAACCCTAGCAGTTCTTCCCATTGCAATCTGCACAACTTCCCCATAAGATCTAGCTTTACAAGAAACCGCATACCTAATCAACATCTCAACACTCATTTCAGACAAAATGCCAATCAGGATTATAAAAAAAATCCCCAAAACAACACCAAGAACCTTCATAGTGGCAGGTAAAGCCATGATTCCCGCACCAATAATGGAGGTGGTCAAGTTAAAAACAGCACCAGAAATACCAGACCCAGTATTGGGTTTACCTTGAACAAGGGAATAATCATCAAGATCTACATGAACATCAATATCATCATCACCATCGTTAAGATCATCATACTCATTAGCAACCTTGGGGTAGTTTACCCGGTTTCCATCATCAGAAAGGAGAGATTTCTGTTGGGATCTAAAATCCTGGGGCTCATTTTGCATTTGTAATTCTACATGGGAGCCTCTGGGAATAGCTGAATAATTACTATCCATTCTAAAACCAAAAAAAAAAAAAAGCTTGAAACTTTGCAGAGAACTCTCAGAAAAAATGGAATGTAGAGATTAAAGAAATTACAAAGAAATGGGGAGGAATTGAATTGAATTGAAATAAATGGATTTTGAAAGGGTCAAAGAGCAGATCCGTGGTGGGTCAACGTTTTGGGATGCTTCGTGTGGAGGAGAAACAGAGGATGAGAGAGCAATTTGTTGGAAATGAAGGAGTAGCCATTGGAGGAGATATTTTTAGACCAACTTTTCCATTTTGCCACGTCAGCTCTTTAACTTGGATCTAAAACTCCACATTTATTACTTTGCGGTATTCCGCCGTTTTCATTATTAAATTATTTAACAATTTAAATATATATATATATATATATATATATATATATATATATATATATATATATATATATATTAAAATGGATGGTAAAGTATATACATAGTTTCGACTATAAGATGATGTTTTGTTAAAAAATTTATTAATAAAAGAAATAAAATGATCTCCTGACTATAGAACATTGTTTTGTTGAGTCATTTAACTACTGATTATTCATATATCCAAACTCTTTTTTTTGGTTAAAAATTTGACGATAATCTGAGTTGGACGTTAATATTATTACTAGATATGATAAAATATGATTTTAAAATCTCAAACAACTATCATATCACAGTCAGTTAACGTTTAACTTAAACGACCATTAATTTTTAACAAAAAATGATGAGTTTAGAACATATGAATAATTGAGTGACTATTTTATAACTTTTAATAGTCGAGAGATTTAACAAAGCAAAATCTTATAGACCATTTATAATTTTCAATAGTTAAGGGACTCACTAAAACAATATCTTATAATCAAAGGATCATTTGTATATTGTACCCTAAAATGAATGATGATTATTTTCAAAATAAAAAAGTGTTTATTATATAAAGATTGTTTTTAAAATTTATCATATAATAAATTTAAATCATAAAATTAATTAAAATGAAAATTTTAACAATTTATATTTTACATTTAATTTTTTTAAACTGAGTTAAAATCTGTTTTACTTGCGATGTCAATTTAAAATAAATTATTGAAAATTAATAATATTAGTGATTTAATATTTTAAATATAATGTACGAATCAAACGACCTCGGTGATAAAAGAATCATTGTTATTTTTTCAGGTTCAAGCACCATGAATTTCAGGGGTGTGAGCGTTCAATATCAAATAATTGAGAATTATCTTTGAAAAGATATTACCTTATAATTATCTCATATTAATAAAAAAATATTTTAAATATGATTGATAATCTAAAATAAAATTATTCACTAGATTTTTTTCAACAAGCGTAGAAAATATTTAGTAGATAAATGATCTACTTATTAGTTCATAAAATACATTAATATGTTTGTTTTGTTTTGTTTTTTTAATAATATTATCTTTTAAAATTTATATTTATAAGTAGTATAATTATATATGATATTTAATTTTATACAAAATATCATATGTTTATAATTTAAATTTAAAATTTCCAATACATAATTCTTCGATTCATTAAGAAAATATTAGTTATAAGTTTTATATTAATAAAACATAAAAGTTAATAATCTTTTCTAATTATTAAATGACCAAGTTGTTGAACTTTTATTTCTGTTAGGGTAATTTACATTTCAATTCATTGAATTTAAATTTAAATTTTTATTTAGACAATACACTTTTAATCTAATTAAATTTAATTGAATTTTTTATTAATAAAATAAATCATTAATGTTGATTCTGTTAAATAATTATAACGAAAAAAATTTAACTGAGACTTTTATAATATACTTTTTACATATCATATCAAATAATATTTAATTAATAGTTTAATGCATTTCTTTTGTTAGAATTTATAGAGAAGTTTTTCTTTTGAATTTACTTCATGAAATATTTGAGAAAATTCTAACAAAAATATTTAAATTATCAATTAAACATTATTTGATGATATACGTAAAAATGTGTTAAATAAAAGTGTCAATTATAATTTTATTCGTTATAATTATTGAACGATATTACTATAAATAATTTAATTTATCAATAATAAAATTTGAATGATGTTATTTAAATAAATTAAAATTTGAAATTAAATTGAACAATTTAAAAGATGAATATCCTTCAAATATGGCCATATGGGTAATGAAATATATGAGTTCGCTTCTTTGATAACTGGTCAAATTCTATAATTAGTTCTTATATTATGAACACTTTATACATTTAGCCCTTATACTACAAATTATTCAATTTGTTATCCTTCATATATGGCCATATGGGTAACGAAATATATGAGTTGGCTTCTTTTATAACTGCTCAAATTCTATCATTAGTTCTTATATTTTTAAAAATAAAAAATTTATTTTTTTATCTAAACAGGGAAAAACAATTTAATTAAATTACAAGAGCTTAAAACGATCAAATTAAGGAATAAGAATTATGGGCATGCTCGACACTGCAATGTAATTATGTCTCTATTCTCTATATTATGTTTGGTATAATTATTAAATTAAAGAATATAATAACACTTGTATTTACATAATTTCTCTCTCCTCGCCGTAACAATTGAAGAGTGTAATTACAATAATTATTCAAACACGTTATAACTATGTGAAAAAAAAAAATAATCAAATCTAATTACCATGCGACTTTCTAATATGTAATAAAAAAACTAATAGCAAAATTTGTCTTTTATATTTAATATTATTGTTTCAGTTAGGAATGAAATTTTAAATTTGAAAAAAATATAATGGTTAAAAAAGACTAAATTAAAATATAAGAACTAAATCTAAAACTTAGGCACAACACAGACTAAAACAAAAATTAAAATGATCATATTAGAGTGTATAGACTAAATACTTAAAGTGTACGGACAAAATTTGACCTATTAAAAAATGTAAAAAGAATGTAACAAATATAAGTAAACAATATTTTCTTTACTAAAATTAACACTTCTCGAACGCGAACAATAATTAAAGGGTAAAATGCACAAATGATCCTTCGATTATAGAATATTATTTTTTTTAATATCCAACTATTAGAAGTTATAAAATGATCTTTCGATTATAAGACGTTTTATTGAATTCCCCGACTATTAAAAGTTACGAAATAATCACCCGACTATTCGTGTATTCCAAATTTTTCTTTTTTCATTAAAAAAATTTAGCGACATTCTAAACTGGATATTAATTTGCCAGTTTAGACATGATAAAATTTAATTCCAAAATCTCAAACAACTATCACATCCCAATCAAAACATTAACTTCTTGTTCAGACAATTAACAATTTTTTAAAGAAAAAATACGAATTTAAAACATATGAACAATTAGATGACAATTTTTTCAACGTTTATAGTCAAAGGACCTTATATTAATAAAATAATAATAATAATCAAGAGACTCAACAAAACAAAGACTATTTTATAACTTTTAATAATCGAATGACTCAACAAAACACCTATAATTAAAAATTTAAAATTAAAAATTAGAATCACATGGGTCAATCGTTCAATATCATTCATTCATAGATCAAATCAGAATAATAGCTTCACAAACTGTTCATAAATACCACCCAAAGGACATTACTTACACCATCCTTCAATCTATTCACCGCAGCTCCGGAAGGGGCGGGTCAATTTTCACGTTGTGTCGAAGCCTCGACACAAATTCAGACATAAATACAAATATCGGACTTGCATATTCATGTCCGATACATTCAAACCCCGATAACATAATATACAGATTTACATCAAACATCTTCCATAAACATATATAGAGGTAAGATAAAAGACGTTCACAGAATATACAAACGCCACCAATGGGATTTACTCGGGGCGGAAGTTCACGAGATGGTGGAGGTGAGATGACTGAAGCTTCTTGATGTCGTTCGAGGTGACCTTGCAAGACTCCAAGTTCAGAGATCTTAAATTCTTCAGTGGCTTTAAGTGTCGCAACCCTGCACTTGTTATTCGAGAATTTGAAACATTCAGAGAGACCAATCCTGTCAACCCTGCATTTCATATGTAAGTGCGGTTAGTCTACAATGGCGACCTCGTTCATCACGTCTCTTATGTTATCTGGACATGGGAGTGAAGGTTGGTATAGGGAATAAATTTTTTCACACATCTGGAGGATCATTCCTCCATTCTCGTCTCTGAATATGAAACCGCTTAAAGGAAAACGAAGATCCCATATTAGCATATTTCCTCCCCACCCTCCCTGGAACAGAAAAAATATATTGTGTTAAGTCGGAGCCATACCGGAAATCATCTCCAATGCTTTATTCGTGAGGTTACAGTTCTGTGACAGATTCAGCAATGACAGGGATGAAAGGTCTTTAACATTCTTCACTCCAGCGTCGGTTAATCCTCCGCCACATATTTCCAAGGAGCGCAAGTTCTTGAAGTCTATTAAATAAGCAAACAGTTATATTAATTCTTCAAAAACACGTCAATAAGAGTACAAAAGATGATGTATGGAAAGCAAATAGGTGTTTAGATTTGTTATACAAACTCCTTAACTTAACGTACAGGCATAACAATCGAATTGTTAACGTAAAAAACTTGTCAATAACATAATGTATCCAAGTAAAACACACAGCCGACTCTTAACACCTTACAAGCTAAAATTATCGATATATTGGTTCTTGGCCATTCTGAGAAACTAGAAAGTCGAATATTTCTTGTTTTTGAAAGGAAATTCAAAATACAAAGTGTCATATATCATACTTCGCAGATAGTTTGTCCCTGAATTAGTGATACGAGCTCCGAAAAGATCAAGATGAGTCAGGCCAGTCAAACCTGTTTCAAAAGGAGAAAACACCAGATAAACAAAATCTTCAACGCTGAATGTATATTTAATAATATGCACATGATCCAAGGCTTTTACAAGTTAACTAGATGCTTCGCTGCATTAGTAGAGCTTTAAGATCAATAGCAAAATCTGTTTCTTGTTGACAGGTGTTTAGACAATTAACACAATCTCGCTGCATTAGTAGAGCTTTAAGATCAATAGCAAAATTTGTTTCTTGTTGACAGGTGTTTAGACAATTAACACAATCACTAGAAACACAGACATATTATTTCACAATGAATCATGTTAAACAAATAGGCACTCCGAACGGTCATACTGGTAAGAACCGCAAGTCCGGCATCTGTGATTTGACGAGTATCCAGGTTGAGTGATTTCAGAGATGAGAGTCTAGACAATTTTCTTAAACCACCATCCGTAACTCCAGTAAATGACAGGTTTATGCTCTCCAGGTTAACCAAATCTACAAGTAAACCAAAAGGAAATTGGATGATCATATATAAGAATTAACTGTTTGAGAAGATATCATTCTAAATATGCTTATTCAATGATTAAAGCTCCTCAAACTATTAAATGAACAATGTTGTTATTCGGACTCATATGAGATTGTCGTATCTGGGTATGTGTCTAACATAGGTGTTGTCGTAACCGGTTTTCGTCCGGGCACGAAATTTTACTTGGCAGGAAAAATAAAATGAATAAATAAATGATTTTGATTTAAAAAATATTTTGGGAGTCGCCATTAACCTTTTTGGGTTAGGTAGGTCAAATACCTAAAAAAATCTTTTAAAAATAGTTTTTAAGAAAACATAATTTAAAAGATAAACTGATCTTGCGTATAATAAAAAATTCATTCTTTTTAATAATAAAAAGAGTTCGTGGTTGGTTACGTTTAGGGAAGGATTAGCACCCCTATAACGCCCAAAATTAGTAATTATTAATTATAAGTTGTCTCTATTATTGGAAATTTAAGAATTTGAAAATATATTTAATTTATAATTTTGTTACTTCAAATTTATAATTTTAAGAAAATCTATTAATTTATATAAAATATTTATTTATTTAGAAATATCAGAAAAGAGCTTCTAGGTGCTATAAGACAACTATTTTCTTAATATTAAAAAATAAATAAATATAAAATATTTATCTAAAAATAATTAAAAATAGATATAATTTATAAAAGTAAGATATTTATTTAAAATATCAGGAAATGGACATCCAGTTGCTTTAAGACTGCCCTTTCTTAATATATAAAAAATAAGTAAATACTTATTATTTAAACAAAATATATATATATATATGACTAATATAATAAAATAATAATTAAAATAATATTTTAAATATATTGAAATTAACAGGGTACTAATTAAATAAAATAAATTGCAATCTAATAATGAATAAAATAAATAAAAATTAAAACTATAATATAAACACATTTAACGTTATATATAATAATACCATATATAACTATAAGAAAAGCAATCATTGTAAATGAATAGAATAAATACTAAAAAAGATTTATATTTTAATAAATAATTATATAATAAAATCAAATGGTATTAATTTCTATTATGATTTAAAATGGATAAAATGGAAAGTAAATTTAAGATACCAATTATAAATAAATGAAAAGGAAAATAAAGTCAAAGATATAAGTATTAAGATTACAAGTAATTAAGTAGAATGAAACATTAAAGGAAAATTAATCATGAATATCTAATTGACAACAAATTTGAGAAAGTTTTTAAATAACAAATAATTGAAATTAAAGCAATTAAATTATATTCATATATAAAATTCATAGTAAAAAAAATGAGAACTATAAAAATTAGTGATTATATTATAAACTAATGAAATTAAATACCTAATTCAATTAATTATTTATAATTACGGGGATTAAACATGTTATTTTACCCATTTATTAATTTGGTGACTAAAATAAAATTATATTAAATTAGCACATTAAATTAAAACAAATTAAAACATATAATTCGAGGTTTAAAATATTTATTAATAAAATTATGAGGGCTAAATCAGATATTTGCCTAATATATATATTTACTGTAAAAGACTAAATTAGTATAAATTAAAATGGGAAAACCAAATTATAATAAATAAAAACATACTATAATGATCAAATTGCAAGTTTTTAAAGTTACAGTGGCTGCGGGAATAGTTTAGCCGTGCGTGAAATTACACAAAGGCCCTCACTAAAACTACGTCGTTTTGGTGAGGGTATTTAAACCATGTTATAGCCGGCCCTAAGGGCCATTTTCTCATTTGTTCTTTCTTCTTCTCTCTCTAAACTAAGTTTTTTTTAACTCTATCGCCTCTCTCTAAAACTGGTAGAGAGAGACCACCGGCCGGCAACCGTGCTCCGGCGTCGGTAACCACCGCCAGCCACCAACAGCAGTGGCCGGAAAATTTCAAAATCCCCCAAAATAAAGATCAGAACGTCCTAAAGACGAATCCTGTGTCCTTTTTCTCTAAAAAGCCTTGTAATTACCTAGATCTACAGAAATACTCTCGGTATTTCGGTTATTTTTGGCTGTGCATGGAGGTTCCGATGGTCGTGCTCCTCTTGGTAAGTGCTTCTCTTCTTTTGGTTTATGTTTCTGTTGTGGGTTATTTTTTTTTTTGCTCTTTGTAGTTGCTGTCCGTTCGGTATCTCTCGGGTGCCCCCTCTCTTTCTCTTTTCCAGGATATGGTGAGGCTTTATAGCCATTACCGGTATCCTCTTCGAACCGGTCCAAAGGGAAGTTTTCGGTGAGTCACCGAACTTGTGGTGACTCACCCCTTGGGCATTGACGTGTGGAGAGGTCGTGGCAGCCGCTGGAATCTTCGACGAGGGCGGCAACGTCGTGGTTGAAGCACCTGGCAATGGCTTGGAAGAGGAAACGACAACGTGGCCCTAGGGTATCATAACCCTAGGGTTTCTTCTGGAACATATGGGGACCGTTGGATCAAGGCCAGATCCAACGGTTGAGAAGAAAGGCGGCTGAGAGATGATGCTGAAACCCTAAGAGGGTTTAGGGTTTGTTATTAAGTTTGGGCCAGTCTATTTGGGCCAGTCTATTTGGGCCAGTCTAGTTTGTAATCGGGCCTATGGTTTTGGGCCTACAATGTATTAAAATTAATTAATTATTTAATAAATATAATATTAAAATAATATTAAAATAAAATAATAATAATAAATGAAACAAATGAAATAAAGAACTAGTGTCTTCAACTGCCCCTCTTTGTTCATTCTTGTGTTAACGAGAATATGGCAAAGACGAAAAGACAATAAGTTTTTTTTTTTCATTTGACTTCACTTGATTATGATGGAAATGTTGAACAAGTTCTTCTTTGGGATTAGTTCTTCTCATTATGAAATTTTCCACTGGGGATGACAATTTATTTCCTTTTATGATGTAATCTAACAAAAAGTTGAACAAATTCTTCTCATTATGAACTTCTTCTTCTTTTTCAGATGAGTTCTTCTCATTATGAACTCCTTCTGAAAATGCTGATCTTCAAAAGAGGTATTATTAATTCAGCTTCATATGTGATGAATTAAATTAAGGTTGAACAAATTCTTCTCATTATGAACTTCTTCTCCTTATTCAGATGAGTTCTTCTCATTATGAATACTTCTGAAAATATTGATGTTGATCTATCTCCTTCTGTGATAGAGTCATACAAAGGTTGAACAAGCTCTTCTCATTATGAACTTCTTCTTCTTCTTCAGATAAGTTCTTCTCATTATAAACTTTCTCTGGAAAAGCTAATCCATCGAGTGATGAATTAAAGCGAAAGGTTGAACAAATTCTTCTTATTATGAACTTCTTCTTCCTTCTTTAGATAAGTTCTTCTCATTATGAACTCTAACTGGTAATGATAATCCATTGAGTGATGAATTAAAGCAAAAGGTTGAACAAAAAAATTCTTCTTATTATGAACTTCTTCTTCCTTCTTCAGATAAGTTCTTCTCATTATAAACTCTACCTGGCACTGCTGATCCACCGAGTGATGAATTCGAGCAAAAGGTTGAACAAGTTCTTCTCATTATGAACTTCTTCTTCTTTCTTCAGATGAGTTCTTCTCATTATGAACTCTTTTGGAAATGTTGATCCATTGAATGATGGATTCAAATCTTTGCTAAAATCTTTGAAGTTCCTGTCAAATATTCAACATGGATAAAATGAATGAAAATGCCCATATTTGCAAATGTCTAGATATGATGCATGAATGTTAAGTTCATCTTTATTTGATTCAAAGTGTGAACTCGGTCTTCCTTCACTTGGTCAAAATGTCATTTCAAACTGCATTTCTGATTTGGAAGAGCAATCTTTGTATCTTCTTTGCTTCATTTAAGTCTCAGAAGAAATGTTTCATTTATGGAACTCTTGCCGTAATCAAAATTATGACCTTGATGCCCTATTTTTATTTTTGATAACATCAGCTTTCTTTATCTGGATTTGTGTAGAAATTCAATAAAACTTTCATCTTTGAAAAGAGAATCTATCATCTTTGGAGAGGAAATCTATCATCTTAGGAGAAAAAATATATCATCTTTAGAGAGTGTAAATGTAGACATGTCATTCTCAGCAGGGATTAATTAGGAGAACAATGTCTGTTCTGATTTGACTCATGCAACACATTAAAAGGAGGATTTATCCTAATTCTTTTCATGTCTCAACATCTAATCAGATCTCGAATAAGGCAATTTGGACCATATCATGTCGAGATGCTCAACAACAACTTGTTGTTCAACATTAGTTGGCTCCATTAGTTTCTTGTTGTTAAAATTTCTGCTTCCCTTCTGTGGAAAGAAATCTTCATCATATATCACTTCTAACCTTGGGCTTGAAGAAGACATGCTTTGTCTTGCATCAATAGATGGAAACCATATGATACAACATTGGTTCAGTACCATAATCACTGGTTCAAACACATTCATCCAGCTGTAACTTATGTATAGATGTTTCATAAACATTTGACAAACATTCATCCTTTCCTGTATTTTCTGCACAGTTTTCTGGTCAAGGAAGCTCTTTACATAGTGTTCAAAGCTTTTGTATGATGTCATAAGACCACTTGAGAACAAAACTCAGTTGGAATACAAATGAGATGCCGGCGTGTTTCATGACCAAAAAGTTGGTCAAATTCACAAGATATGCTAGTGCCGAATTGAATAAGAGATATCAACTGATCTTGATATCATCTCGGGCAAGGGAAAGTGTAATACTGATCACATTTTCTTCCTTAATGAGCATTGTAGGAAGTAGAAACACATCAACTATAGGATCCATATACAGAAAGAGGTCCATGGAATTCTTGTTGCTGGGGATGAAACACACACATGATAAAACCAAAAATAGATAAACTCAGTTCAGCCTGACTGGCAATGATAACCCTAATAATAACGGGAATAAGAGTAATATATGTTGAGCCTCTTTATTCAATATCATCAAGTAAACAAAAACTAATGTGAAAAATGGCTTCGTAATCCCAACAGCATTATTGAAACTAACTGTCGGAAACTTCAAAGAAAAATGTCCAGTCATCACCGACACACAAAATACAAAATTTCAAAGCCGAGATTTTAAGAAACTGAACCCTGGATCAAATGGTTTGCCTGGGGACCATCCTTATTCATGCAACCGTGATGTAGCTTAACAAAGAACATGCTGTCGTGTGACACATGATTTAAGAAGATTGAGTATTTGAAACCATTCTTGCTGAGTAGATATTTGTTCAACAATATGATCCTGATGTAACTGTCTGTTGAACGAAACAATAATGTATAGTCAGTTCCATTGTCACTGTTTTACCATTTTCATTCTTCATTCCTTTTTGTCTTATTGGAAATATTTACTCACGTCAAATGATCTTTAACATATGACGATGTGGGCCTTCAGCATGCCCCAACATTGGCTAATACAAACGTTCAAAATGCGTCAATATTCTTCATTCTGATTGAAAAGGGTTTTCAGCATGCCCTAGCATTTGCTTTTTTTTGTTGATATGAGCTTTCAAAGATGCCCAAATATTCATACTGATGTAGGCCTTCAAAATACCACACATAGATTATTTCTGTCTGAAATGGCTTTCAAAATGCCCCAACATTTTGCTTTTGGTTCACTCTCAACGTCTGTTTGACTTGAATATCATGATTCCCACAAGGTTCAATTTTGGCAATGCACTGTGGTGGGTACTTGTGGCTTTATTCGTGCCCCAAATCTATTTATCTTGAATACTCTCATTCTGATGTCACTAAACAGCAGTGTTGTAAAGTAACTTAAGGAATTCTCTTCATGTCGTCACAAACTTAAGAAATACTCAATCATTCTGACAGAAACGTCTGAGATATGTGTCTCTTTTGAATGAAGTTCCCATTTTTTAAATCTGAAGGGATCTAGTCAGACAGAGTGGTATAAATCGCTTGGTAATTCATTCCAGGTTGACATAGTAAACCTTGTTTTCAGTGAAGGCTATTTCTGGAATATACTTTTCTATGAGAGAGAAACCAATTCATGTGAACAGTAATCTGATGCAATAGCAAGACTATATATACAGGCTCTTGAAAATCCACACCCATGCAACATGTTGATTCTGATAACTACTCATCTGATTATGAAGCGATCTTTCAAGATGATTTCACAAATATTGATAGTTCTTCTGATACCGAGGAAATCCTGATTTCTGATGCTAATGAGGAGAATGAACTGTTATATTTGACGAAAATGGAGTACTCAGAGGCTGAAGCTTTAATAATCATGGATATATGTGGTCCAGATTCATCAATTGCAGAATTGACAGACTTTATATGTGCTGCTCAAATGGCTAAGGCTGCTGACGTACTTCTTCCGGTAGAAGATAGGAAACCATTATGCAATGTCCCCAATTACAAGAAAAGGCAAAACTCGGGCTATGATTTTTGTAAAGGAAGAAGCAGAGGAAGCTTGAAAAAAGTTTCTCAATGAAGACGATCATGCAGTTCATCTTCCAAATCCAATTATTGGTTTTGGGGTTCCTACCGAACCAGATCAGATAACTCAAATAATCACTTCCAGAAGATGCTATTGGGTCTCATTATTTCTACTATGAGAACATGACACTTGCTCCAGTTGGTGTTTGGACCAAAATGTCATGGTACTCATATGATGTAGAGCCAGAATTTGTAGATTCGAAGTATTTTTGTGTTGCTTCACATAAAAGGGGCTACGTTCATAATCTGCCAATTGAGAACATATTTCCTCTTATTCTGCTTCTTCCACGCACCATACATGATGCTTTTCTATTGACAAAGAAATGGTGATCTTCCTGGGATCCAAGAACCAAGTTGAACTGTTTACAAACATGTACATGAAGTGCCAAAATGACAGAAATGATCTGTAAGGCTCTTGAAGCTTATGACGATGAGCCACATTCGAGTATCCATAAGTATGTTCTTGATGAGTGCCGAAAATAAAATTCGGTATGAGTTGGAAGGAATAAAGTTGATCCACTTGAACCTGATGAGGAAGAAATGCTTATAGATTTCCCTAAAAACCATACACGAGGATCTGTATAGAGACATGCTCCCTGGTAGTATCAATGTCCTGTCTCTTTTCTCTGGGATCAGTGGCGCAGAGGTTGCCTTCTACCTGTCTTGGCATACCTTTGAAAACAGATACGCAAGAACTGAATAGTGATCTGTTAGAGCAATTGATGAGTAGATCTGGGAGATTCGACCTGGTTGTCGGTGGCATCCATTGTAACAACCTTACTGGAAGAAATAAACATCATCGGGGTGAACTAGAAGATTTCTGTTGGTGCATTTTCTTGGAATGACTGCTACAGTGACTGTCTCTTCTGCTGTTTCAAGATATTCACTGCTATATCTCACTCTTCCCGAACCATGGAAAGGTTTAGTTGATGGTAAAACTGGTTATCTTTACTTTTGGAATCCTGTAACTAATGTTACCCAATATAAAAAGCATACAAGTGTAGAATCTGTTCCAATGTCTTATTTAAGTTCAACAATCTTCTGAATGACATTATGGATATAATCCTGACAAGGAAAATGATCGACATGGAAGAAGTAGCAATGATGTACCAAGACTTGAGACCAGTATCACAGTATAACCAGAGTGAAAGTGGTGACTTGTTCATTCCCATAATACACTTAATGGGACTTATGACTCTGTGATTGGAGAATCTGCTAGAGACATGGATTGATGGCTAGGGAAAATAATTAGTCTGGTGATGCTTATCGCCTTCAACATGAGATAAGTGATAATCTTTCTTGATGAATTGCTAATAATGTCACAAGAGAGCGTCATGAGTTCAATTCCCCAAACTTTTCGGCTTCTCAGACCACTTGATTTCAAGAATGCTTCATCATTTTGGTCTGACTTATTCTTTCTACGATAGATGTAGAATAGGCAACAATCTGCTTTACGGACCTTCCTCATTTGAGACTGTCTTGTTTGAAAAATGTTTTTCCTCTTTTCTTTATCGAAGAATGATAGAATTTTGTAAAATGTTATCTATCACAGGTTCACAATAAAATCAAAGCATAAGCATGAATTCAAAGAATATCAAAAGAATTAACAACTCTTTAAAATTTAAGAATTTTAACTCTTTGACAAATATCAAAATTTGGGTTGGTTTCAGGATGGCTTTCCTATTTTCTATGGTTACATCTATTTAAGATGTCACTCATCTATTTCTCTTTGTGAACTTTGTCACATGCCTCACTTTGAGGATTTGGTATTTTAACCAGATACGTACAAAATGATGCAACTAGGATTGCCAATCACTAGACCTTCTAGAATCCTTCCATTTCAATTCTCTGGAATTTTTCATTTAGACTCATCTAATCAAAGTAGTGCAAAAATATCGATCTAAAAATGAAATTTCTGAGTGCTTGTGTGAAGTTGACTATAACAGGTGTTTCGTAACTCCCTTAGTCCATTTGTTAACGCATTTTCCATTTTGGCTAGCTGAATTCAACTTTATTGTATATAATAATATAATCACCTTTATCAGATTAATTGAAACTTATCCATAAAGCCGGGGCAATTAACCAATTGCTCTAGAGGGACAGTTTTATTGCATATAATAGTATAAATAGATTAGCTGAATATTATCCATAAAGCCGGGGCGATTAACCATTTGCTCTAGTGGGACAACTCAAGCTTTATTGTATATAATAATATAACATGGGTATCCAAATCCAATTTCTTAAGCTTGTTAAGAAGAACCTGTTATAGTCTAGGTGTTTTGGTGGAATTCAGAAAATCTCTTCGTTAGAGTTCAATTCCCAAGCAACTGACTTAAACTAGATTTACCTATTTGTAAAAATTATGTTCATCATCGAACGTCATCAATAGAAAAATATTCTAATCGGTTTTGTAATGTAATACATCAACGATGCCCCATGTTGTACGCTCATATATATAAATACCAAGCCTTTTTGTAATTTCTTTCAATAGGAGTAGGCTATCTCATATTTGTAATAGGATAGTGTTTGGGTGTATTTCTTCTGAGGTAAGGTCAATGGTCCTTGTTTTTCTGGTTTTCAATCCTGATATTCTGTCAAAGATTATAACTCTAATCATGAAGAGATTTTTAATCCAGTTGATATTCAAAGAACTGCAAGATTACAAAATTGACTCAATGCTCATAACCTTAATAAGCAACACAAATTTATTTATTGCACAAAAGGTTAAGAAAGGAACAAAAAACAAGTTTAAACAGGATGCTGAAAATAGAAAAGTACTACAGTGGTAGATAACAACTTCCACTTGCTTATTTAGCTTGCATCTATCATTCCTTGAATGTTGGGTGTGTGCTTGGCTCAGGATTCTCATCCTTATTTGTCCCTCTTTTCTTGATCATTTCTTGTGTCAAGACTCCCTTGTCAACGAGCATCTCTATTTCTTTTAACAATGACCAACAATTCCCTGTTGAATGCCCAGATACTCCCAAGTGAAAATTACAGAAGCTATTTTGATCATAGCAATGGGCATAAGGCTTTAGTGATACTTTCACCAATCTTGGTGTAATGTATTGACCTTTAACCAAATGAAGGTACATATCTGAGATAGATTCTTGAAACACCTTCAGAGTTTTTCTCGCTCGAGAGATTATCACTTTCTTTGATCGTTCTGTGCGAATAAATGCTCTCCTGTGATCGAGGGGGTTCTAGAAGCTCATTTCAGCTACAACTGGGGTATTATTAACCAGACTCCTTAAGTTGCCCCTTGCCTTACTAGTTTTCAGAAAATCTGATATAAGTATCTCAGGTGTCTTCTGGGTTATTTCTGCTCCATTCTTTCTTAGACCTAGGGGCCAATCTCGAATTACATCCATGGAAGTCTTTTGATTTTCTTGCACCTGATATTTTTTGCAGGATTTGGTCACATTAGTCTCTGTTGAAGCAACAATTTCTGAACATTGAACCTTCACCCCTTCTTTTACCTTATATTTTTGAATTGTTTGCTCTAAAGGATCTTGGAAATTTCCCTCAAGGTTACCAGGAACCTTAGCTGAACAATTTGAAATTCCAGTCTGATTTATCCAAGGAACCTCCTTATAGGTTCAATTCTCATTTGGAGGCCACTGTGGTGGAACAAGTCGTGGAGTAGTTAATCTGGCTGAGAGCATTTTTAAATGCATTTTTTCACTCGAACAATGGAAGGGAGGAAATTGAAAACCCTGCACATTCTTTTTCTTCTTGACCACTTTATAAGGTTTGGCACCATGTTTAACTGAATAAGACCTCATTATATTAACCTCAACTTCTTTCTCGACGTTAGTATCGTAAGAGCCGCTTATCTTGCCATTCTTGATAGGTATTTCGATCATTTCTCCAATCATGATGATGTCAGAGAAATTATTAGTGGCAGCCCCTATTATGTGATTAATATAGGGAAATTTTAATGTACTGATGAACAAAGTAGTGAACTCCCTTTCAGTCAATGGTGGATGCACTTGAAAAGCGACGTCATTCCATCGTTGTGAATACTGTCGAAAACTTTCATTGCACTTTATATTCATGTTTTGCAACATTGTTCGATCAGGGGCCATATCAGCCATGTGATTGTATTGACCCAAAAAGGCTTGAGATAAGTCCCTCCAAGAATGTATTTGAGTAAGTTTTAGCTGATTATACCATTTGGATGCAGACCCGGATAAACTATATTGGAAACAGTGGATCAACAATTTTTCATTCTCTACATAGCCAGTCATACGACGACAGTACATAGTGATATGATATTCAAGATATGTGGTCCCATTATACTTCTCAAAATCTGGAATTTTAAAATTTGGTGGGAGAATTAAGTCGGGGACCAAGTTCAATTCTTTGGCGTCAAACTCATAAAATGACTCAACCGTCTCTCTAGAAGTAGTACAAAATTCATTTGACTTTAACCCAGAAGCAGTAAGACAGTCAGTGGGGAATGAAACTCCAGCCTGATATTGTTGGTTCTTAACAGTGAAGTGAACTGGTGATTGGATTTCCTGACGTACAGAGGTGTGCTCAGGAATGTGAGCAGGTGTAATACCCAGAGGATTTGTGGAGTTTTCAACAAGACTCTTTCTAGCAGTCAAATGCTTCTCAATCATTTCTTTCATATTGTTCAGTAGATCGATCTGAGAATTAGCTTCGATTTGTGCCAACTTGCTCCTCAATTCTTCCTGTATCTCTTTTTGCTCTATCTCTAATTTGGATAGCCTATCCTCAGTTTCTTTAGACATTTTTCTTGTGTCGTGCTAAGCGTTCTTGCTACAAGGTAAAACCAAGATCACTTCGGTTGAAATCTTTATTTTAATGAATGAATGTTTTAATGTATTATGACAGAAAAATGCAAAGATGCCAAATGCAAATGTAAAAATGTAAATTATTTAAAATATCAGAATAGGACATCCAGTTATATTAAGACTGTCTTTTTCTTTGATATTGAAAATAAATAAATATTAATTAATTAAATATGTTTTAATGCATGATGTAAGTTTAAAAATGTAAATGTAAATACAAACGTAAAAATGTACAGATGCAAAATGCAAATGCATGTATGAAAAGGTGTTACTCAAGAGTGATCATTTTAGAACATATTTCATTGAACACAAATGTTTCCGTGCATCAAACAAAACTTTTACATATAGGGGACATCTTTCAGTCCTAACTTCAGCAAAACTTTACATATATGGGATAACTTTCCCTCCTAACTTCTCTAAAGCCAAGTTAATTTCCATTCATGCTCAATAGTTGAATTATCAGTCTGCTTCAATTCCTCGTAAAATCAGGTTGGTCTATCAGCTTATGGGTCATATTGCTTGTCTGGACTGCAGCTTCTTCCATGACATTCTCTTTCATTTTCTGTATCAATTCTTGGAGTTGCTTATTTTCCCTTGTAAGAGAACCTTTATGTCCAAGAAGTTCTTGAACAAGATCTTCATATAAGTTGCAGTTCTTTTTCAGCTTGGTGACCCCTGTTATCCACTCTTCTGGGGTACTTCCTAGGCCAGCATTTTGAAAGGCTTGACTGATCTTCTGAAAATCTTCATGCATGGTTTTCATTTTTGTGCTCAATTTCTTGTTTTGGTCGTTCAAGTCTTTCAAATAACATGCTCGAGCTTCATAAAAACCTCCACTACTCTGAATGCCCTGACTGATGTTCTTACCATAGACTGCTTTTGGTATCAATATGGTAGGATCTTTGTGTAATACTTTTGGTATTAATATAACCAGTTCTCTATGTACAGAACTTCCCTCGATCCTCGTAGTTTCTTCAGGATGTCTTTCCTTGGCCGCATCATATTTTGTTTGATCATAAAACTTTTTGTCCATTTACGATTTCTTTCCAATTTGATGAACAGTCTTTCAAGTCAACACCTTTTGATTATGCAATGATTATGTAATGCAGACAAAAGAATATAAACAAATTAGAGCAATGTAACATGCATGGAAAAATAAGAAAACAAAAATAGAATAATTAGTACCAATTAATGGAAAGAAAAATTCTATTTATCAAGGTATAAATCCTAATCTCATGCTTTCTTGTTCCATGCTTTGTTTGGAAAAATTAACCTAACTGCATGATTTCTAGTTCGCATGCATTTATTCAGAGAGAAAAATAATAATAAAAAAATTAAAAGCTAAAACTTATTTCTTCTTTGTGTACACCTACGGACAGAGGTTTAGTATTGTCATAGATCAGGAGAAGTTCTAAGGTTTATTATATGCAAGGTTTCAGATCTAAGAATAAATGTACCCGAATTGTCCTTGTTAGTGCCCCCTTGGGCTGCTAACCCTCAATCCTAGTCCATCACAGACTAAAGTGGATCGAGTTCAATTCGAGGGGATACACTTCTCTATGCCTGACACAGAATAAATTCCCACGAAGACATAGAGCATATGAACCCCGAAAACTACTTGCTAGGTCTGACACGGAGAATAAATTCTCACGAAGACGTCGCTTTCACTCCTACTTAAAAGGGACAAGCTTGATTAAAAACCTTATGTTATGCAATGCATGTGTTTGTGTGTGAGGAGAAATGTGCAAACCTCTGACAGACAATAAATAATAAAATTTAATACTTGAAAAATAAAATAAAACATTAATAAAATAATATAAATATTATGAAAATAATAAATATATATATATAAATTTTGAAAAGAAAGAATTAAAAATTAAATATATGAATTTTTAATTTTCTAATTGATAGAGACAATTAATAATTGGTTTTAAAGTTTCACCATCCCAGCAGAATCGCCAAGCTGTCGTAACCGATTTTCGTCCGGACACGAAATTTTACTTGGCAGGAAAAATAAAATGAATAAATAAAAAAAATTTATTTAAAAAATATTTTGGGAGTCACCATTAACCTTTTTGGGTTAGGTAGGTCAAATACCTAAAAACAATCTTTTAAAATAGTTTTTAAGAAAACATAATTTAAAAGATAAACTGATCTTGCGAATAACCAAAAATTTATTCTTTTTAATAATAAAAAAGGTTCGTGATTGGTTACGTTTAGGGAAGGATTAGCACCACTATAACGCCCAAAATTAATACTTATTAATTATAAGTTGTCTCTATTATTGAAAATTTAAGAATTTGAAAATATATTTAATTTATAATTTTGTTACTCCAAATTTATAATTTTAAGAAAATCTATTAATTTATATAAAATATTTATTTATTTAGAAATATCAAAACAACTTCTAAGTGCTTTAAGACAGCTATTTTCTTAATATTAAAAAATAAATAAATATAAAATATTTATCTAAAAATAATTAAAAATAGATATAATTTATAAAAGTAAGATATTTATTTAAAATATCAGGAAATGGACATCCAGTTGCTTTAAGACTGCCTTTTCTTAATATATAAAAAATAAGTAAATATTTATTATTTAAACAAAATATATATATATATATATTTATTTATATGACTAATATAATAAAATAATAATTAAAGTAATAATTTAAATATATTGAAATTAACAGGGTACTAATTAAATAAAATAAATTGCAATCTAAGAATGAATAAAATAAATAAAAATTAAAACTATAATATAAACACATTTAACGTTATATATAATAATACCATATATAAATATAAGAAAAGCAATCATTGTAAATGAATATAATAAATACTAAAAAAGATTTATATTTTAATAAATAATTATATAATAAAATCAAATGGTAATAATTTCTATTATGATTTAAATGGATAAAATGGAAAGTAAATTTAAGATACCAATTATAAATAAATGAAAAGGAAAATAAAGTCAAAGATATAAGTATTAAGATTACAAGTAATTAAGGAGAATGAAACATTAAAGGCAAATTAATCATGAATATCTAATTGACAACACATTTGAGAAAGTTTTTAAACAACAAATAATTGAAATTAAAGCAATTAAATTATATTCATATATAAAATTCATAGTAAAAAAACGAGAACTATAAAAATTAGTGATTATATTATAAACTAATGAAATTAAATACCTAATTCAATTAATTATTTATAATTACGGGGATTAAACATGTTATTTTACCCATTTATTAATTTGGTGACTAAAATAAAATTATATTAAATTAGCACATTAAATTAAAACAAATTAAAACATATAATTCGGGGTTTAAAATATTTATTAATAAAATTATGAGGGCTAAATCGGATATTTGCCTAATATATATATTTACTGTAAAAGACTAAATTAGTATAAATTAAAATGGGAAAACCAAATTATAATAAATAAATACTATAATGATCAAATTGCAAGTTTTTAAAGCTACAGTGGCTGCGGGAATAATTTATCCATGCGTGAAATTACACAAAGACCCTCACCAAAACTACGTCGTTTTGGTGAGGGTATTTAAACCTTGTTATAACCGGCCCTAAGGGCCATTTTCTCATTTGTTCTTTCTTCTTCTCTCTTCTTTCTCTAAACTGAGAGTTTTTAACTCTCGCCTCTCTCTAAAACTGAGAGAGAGACCACCGACCGGCAGCCGTGCTCCGACGTCGGCAACTACCGCTGTCGGTGGCCGAAAAATTTCAAAATCCCCCAAAATAAAGATCATAACGTCCTAAAGACGAATCCGGTGTCCTTTTTCTCTAAAAAGCCTTGTAATTACCTAGATCTATAGAAATACTCTCGGTATTTCAGTTATTTTTGGCTGTGCATGGAGGTTCCGATAGCTGTGCTCCTCTTGGTAAGTGCTTCTCTTCTTTTGGTTTATGTTTCTGTTGTGGGTTATTTTTTCTCTCTGTAGTTGCTGTCCGTTCGGTATCTCTCGGGTGCCCCATCTTTTCCTCTTTTGCAGGATATGGTGAGGCTTTATAGCCATTACCGATATCCTCTTCGAACCGGTCCAAAGGGAAGTTTTTGGTGAGTCACCGAACTTGTGGTGACTCACCCATTGGGCATTGACGTGTGGAGAGGTCGTGGCAACCGCTGGAATCTTCGACGAGGGCGACAGCGTCGTGGTTGAAGCACCTGGCAGTGGCGTGGAAGAGGAAACGTCAAAGTGGCCCTAGGGTATCATAACCCTAGGGTTTCTTCTGGCACATCTGGGGACCGTTGGATCAAGGCCAGATCCAACGGTTGAGAAGAAAGGCGGCTGAGAGATGATGCTGAAACCCTAAGAGGGTTTAAGGTTTATTATTAAGTTTGGACCAGTCTGGTTTGTAATCGGGCTTATGGTTTTGGGCCTACAATGTATTAAAATTAATTAATTATTTAATAAATATAATATAATAATAATATTAAAATAAAATAATAATAATAAATGAAACAAATGAAATAAAAAACTAATGTCTTCATGTGCCTTCAATTGTTTTCTAAAATTTTCCATGTAGAATCATCCGAGTTTTGAGAAGGCTTCCAAAGAAGGATATCAAATCAAGGTAATGATAACAGAGAATCAAATAAAAAAAATACTTTTATGAAACAAGAGTTATAGAAGCACTTTACCACCAAAACTAGAAACAAAAAGTAACAACCACTGCAAAATATAGAAAACTTCATGCTATGAGAAAGGAGGATATCTAACCAGAAAGATGGCGAAGGCCATTGCTTCCAACTTCAGTATCAGACAACTCCAAACATTTCAATCGTTGAAGACCTAAACAAACGAAAGCAGTTGTTTTCAGCCACTGCCATCTATTAGTTTTTTTTTTGTGTGTGTGTGTGGATAAGATAGCGGAGAATAATTATGAGCTGAGGTAATAGGATAGGATGGTTTATTGAAGATGCCAATCCTCCCACAGCAGAAGAAAAACAAGGTAGGTAGAAACATTTAAATTAAATTAATTGTTTCTACTTCAAAATTAAAAAAAATATATAAACAAAGAAAGATGATAGCAGTTCGACCAACAACCTGACAAATGAACCAGCCCATCATCACCAATTCTACATGAATCCAAGTTCAAGCTCTCTAAATTTGTCAAACCTGGATCCAAGCAACAAAAAAAAATCAAATTACAGACGGAAACTACCACTGAAAAACATGGAACAAATTTCACAAAGAAAACCATGTCACGATTCACAAGATTCTATTATATGTTTTGCAAAGAATAACCACTCATTATTTAGATAAATGATTTTTATTCCATTATATCCTCTTCATTATCAGTCCTCCAAAATACGAGACGAAAGATATATGAAGCAAAGACATTATATAGTTCAATATTCTATCAAACAACACAAGGGAAGGGGGGAACACCTTTCATATGTATCAAACTAGAATCACTGATGTCATTGAAACCCAAGTTTAATACTTTCAGATTACCAAGCTCTGTCAAAATAAAAAATGCAATAAGCCAAAGGCCATCTAAGAATTTTTACATATGCGTATTGGTAAGAGCATGAAACCAACTTACTAAAAAACTTCTCACATCCATCATCAGAGAAATTGCACCTGCTAAGATTCAAATATAACAGAGATGCAAGAACTGTGCAAAAAAAGTCCAATTCAGTATCATGTTTAATGTACAAGACAAAGTAATCAAAATAAGACGCAAGTAGAGTTTATATGGTCAATCAATCATTTTGAATATTTCCTAAGAATGACATGATAAATGTTGAAAGAAGTGAGAAACCGTAGAAGAAAGACCATCAGGAGATTACAAAGACTAGTTTCTAAAATGAAAATGCACAAGTTTCTGTCATCAGCATGAAAATACTAAATAGGAAAAGTAAAGCACAAAGATGATTTAAATGAAACGCCAACTGTTAATGGAAAAGCAAAATTGCAGTCTGCAGCTCCCAATGCAATCAATTTAAGAGGAAAATGAATGCAATATGCATGCCAAGAATACATACCAGAAAGAGAATCCAGGCATGAGGCAGTAACCGGGCAGCCCTCCAAGTTCAAAATAGAAAGCTTTTGCAGACCTGAAACAGATTTGAAAGTATAAAGAATTTCATCGAATAGAAGTTCAATAATCAATAACAACTGATTCCATAATTCCTATAACCTGACAATAAGTAGAAAATGGCCAAGCGTTAACTATTAAATTGAACATGCATAATATACACAAGTCAACAACACCACCACCGAAATCATGGTGAAGAAAATTGAAAGTATAAAATGTTTACACAAATCCAGTTGTCATAGAACAAAATTTCAATGTATCACAGAATATATAAAAAATAAAAAAGATTAAATATAAAATAAATCAATGATTCCCAAAGTAATAATGATAAAAACAAAAGGGAAGTTTTTTAAGGAAAAAGGAAAGACGTTTATTCTATATCATTCAACCTACATACTTAAAAGGTTTACAAATTTTGACTTCTTTGATCAACTTAATGGGCCAAGGTTTGTTGGCACAGTGTATATTGTTTGTTGAATGATAACTTCAGCATAACATTCCACACCATGCAGTACACTAATCCAACATCAACAAACTAGCAGTCTTAGATGACAAATTCTTTTCCATCCTAATTCACTATAGCAACTTTTATTTTATTTTATTTTTATGGAAATGATAGCAAGTGAGATAGAAAGTACTGGCAAGGTACCTTTTAAGTAGGTGATGCCAAAATCTGTGACCTTAGTGCAGGATATCTGTAAGCTTTTCAAATTTGTAAGCCCTAAAACATGACAAGAGAAGTTAACCAGATATGTAATTGAATAAGTAAACTAACATTACCCAGAAAACTTTTGCATTAGCACAAAAATGACAAAAGCAAAAGTGGCACAAATTTAGTCAGTTTAAGGTGTCCTTATTCTAACTGTGATTTATGTAACTAAGAAAGCCAGACAATAAAAAAATAGAGGAGAAGGGCAATCAAAAGAGAGAACGGTTTCAAAAAGTGTACAACTCTTTGAGTGCCTATTGAAAGTTGAAATGCAATCAAAAGAGAGAAAACGCTTTCAAAAAGTGTACATGTTCTGGAAAACTATGTTATCCAAACTCTTCCTTTTTTCCTCAAGTTCTAGTGTCCAATCCTATGACTAACATATATGGCAATGAAAGAATCACCTGAGAGAGCCTTCATATCAACATCTGTTATGCAATTACACCATTTAATATTAAGAGACTCTAACTTCGTCAAACCTGTGAAATGATAAATAGTGCTCATCAGCCAAATATTAAATAATAGCTCATGCATCTATATTCATCATGCAAATAGAAGTCCATAGAAATACATTTCATTATATGCTAAGTAGTTAAGGGCCAGAGCCACCACAAATTCATCATTCTATACATTTCTCTGTTATTCAAACATAGTCACTAGACTTACTACTGTAGATAGAACTTTGAGAGCCCAACAACTAAACAAAACTAAGATCCTACTCTGCCACTGTGCATCCCCAGTACAGGTTAAGAATGCCCACAATGCTACCATTCCAAAATGTGTTCCTCCAAAGAGCTTTCTGCCTCGGGCACAGTGCGAGAAAGGGATGGCATGCAAAATCATGTTTAATAGCACCAGAGAGAGAGAGAAAGAGACGAGGGCAATTATAAAAGTCATAAGGATAAGCTACCTTCAAAGAAAAAAATTACCTTTAATATGAACAAGCCCCCCATGAATCCCAGGACATTTTTCAAGGTCCAACTTCAACAAGTTCACTAGGCAAGAGAAGGTACTCATTCCTTGAGCAGTAATCACACTGTTTCTTCGAAAGCTCAGACTGGTCAAGTTTGAGAGACCTGAATATTTAGTGTTACATTCTGGCCCATTAAAAATACCATGAAATGTAAAGTACTTAATGCTAATTAAAAGGAAACAGTAAAGAGAAACCAGGTCGGAAGGTAGAATGAAAACAGACTTGAGAATTTTAGTTCGGCAAAAAACCAAATTCCAGATTTGTATAGTTATGTCTCATCAAAGGTTGCAATCAATGCTATTTAATCATTTCACCTATGACAGAAATTTGGCATTTGACTAGACAAGAATTGTAGGGCATTAAAAGATTACCGCTGATGTGTTGTAGCCCACAGTTGGAAATCTGGTCACAGTAATTTAAATTTAAAGCTTGAAGATGAGCACAATCTTTGAGATATATCAACCCAGAATCAGTGACATCAGAACTTGAGAGGTCCAACACAAGCAAAGATGAGCCTTGTGAAGAAATCACATCCATCCAGTTGTTATTAACCCCAGGATAGTCTCCCAGGTACAGGTCCTATAGCAAAGAAGATACACTCAGTTCAACTAGACTGAAAAAAAAATTAATTCATTGACAGATTTTGATATCTGACTTGCTAAATGTTTTCACTGGTTACCTGAAGAGCACAATCTCGAAAAGCTTCAAGAGAAACATCCGTCAGACATTGAGAATTCACTAGTTCATTAAAGATCTGCTGACTTAGATCTCTTGGAAGCATTGAGAATGAACCATAATTGTTTATATCCTGCTCATGAACCAAGCTTAGAAGATCATTCAGACACAGGATGTAAGGATTTGCATAAGCAAGGTCTAAGCTAGCTATACCTCCCGTATTTTATAAATGCATAACTCCATAAGTGATGGACATTTTCCTTTTCCCCTTTGGATTTCTACAACTGGTCTAGAAAAAGTTGTCGCCAACCACTTTGAACTTCCACTTTTGCAAAATCTTCCAGAAACCCCTCTATGTAAACCATCTTCAATTTCTAATTGGTCCCTTTTCCTAGAACAAACACCCCCCATTAAGGAAATACCTTGCGATCAATAAATGTAATAAAAACTGCGGCAGACCATAGATCTGTTCAATTACAGAAACTAGAAACACACTTCAGTTTGCCCTGTGAATATGAAAGACAGCAGCAGAATAAGCACTCAGTTGACACGATCATCGCAAATATGTATGTAAATCACTCACACCAATTCTTAGAGTGGTTTGGATAAGGTTAAAACATTCATTAGAAAGAAATGAAAAAACTTTTCCTGAAACGGGTAAACTATTTGAGCAACGTGCTGGATAAACACTGTAACTTATTACATGCTATCTACAAGGATATTAACATAAATGTACTCTCCTTTATATTATTCTTTGGGTTTCATTTTAACTGTTTTCTTTTACCATATTTTAAGGGACTAAGTTTATTTATCCAACAATCATGTAACAGTTCACGTATAATCCACAGAACAGATTCATTAGTATGAAAAGCTTTACGATCAAAGAAAGGAAGGCATGGATATACCAAAAGTTCGACTAATACAAACCAAAAAAGTTGAACAAAAGATTGTGTATATTTTATCATATGATTCTCGGTCACAATCATACTAAATATAATTAATACAAAGCAAAATTGGTAAATATAACCAAAAGTCGGATTTCTTTTTAGATTGACTTAAAAAAAAACAGAAGTGCCTAACATAAAGCCTTTATTAAATAGCCGACAAAGTAACAGTTTTTCTTTTTTTTCCCTGAACAAAAGAAACCTTATGGTTTCAAACTCAATTGCATGACTTTTATAACTGCAGGGCACTACATTCAATTAGATGTTCATTCCAAATAACGGAAATGTAAATTCTAAGCCTTCCTTTCAATTTTTAAAATACTATTTCCAGTCCTCAAGCCAAAAGAAGCATGGAGTGTACTGTTATTATTATTACTATTATTATTATCATAAGAAGAAGAAGAATAGAGAAGTTAAATTTAATAAACACAAAACAGGGGAATAAAAACGTCAAGTCATACACCGATTATCAGAAAATATTTCCAGTTTCCTGCAAAAGAGAAAAGTTCCGTTTTCTCTCGGAAATAACTGAAGAGGTCTCATAATAAAAATCTAACCAAAAAATACAAAAAGGATGAGATAAAGCTAGAAAGAACAACAGTATAAGCGTCAATATTCAAGGAAGAAAAGCCTAAAAAATTGTACAATTTCAGCCGATAACGATCATCTTCTCGTCAAATAAAACAAAAAGAAACAGAAACGAATAGCCAAAAACAATTCCACGAGAAATAGAAATATTCTCTATCAGTACCTTATCATGATCAAAGGCTTGAAATGATCTACATATGAAAAGAGAGACTGGTGTAAAAAGAAGAAAAAGGTAGAAGAGAGAGTAATTAGCAAAGAGGAGCGACGTGGCTAGTACACGAAGCAGATCCAGAACCAACCTATGGTTGACACGTGTGTCGTAGTGGGGTTGGTTCGGAGTTAGGTACACTGAAAGGATGAAGAGATAAAATTTTGGTGCGTCCCGCTTCCACTTTTATTTTATTTTATTTTTATTTTTATTTTCATTTTTTATTTTTATTAGTTTTGGTTGGGTTTATCCAAAATGATTAGGGTAAATTACAAATTTGGTAGTTAAACTTTAATCAACCTACTATTTTACTCATTATTCTTTAAATATTTTTAATTCTTTTACTAAACTTAATACATTAGATTTTTTTGTCACTCAGTAATTTTCTCACTAAAGGGGTTATAAATAAGTTGTTATATAGATGCAAAATGAATTTATTTTAATAAAAAATTTGTTTTTTAAACGATATCATTTTAACATCGTTAACTATTTAATGACGAATTGACAAAAAATTCAATTTATTAAGTTCAGTTAAAAATTAAAAAGAAATTAAAGTTAAGTAAATAAAATAGGAGAGAGAGTAAAATTCAGTGATAAAATTTGTAATTAACCAAAAAGGTAAAGACCAAAGAGTAGGGGTGTAAACGAGCTGAGTCGAGCTCGAGTATTGCTGAGCTCGACTCGACTCGAAAACTCGCGAGCTTAAAATTTTCAAGCTCGACTCGAACTCGAAATCCTGAACTGAAGCTCGTGAGCAGCTCGTAAAGGCTCGAAATGAAGAAAAAAAATTCTTAAACTTAACTCGATTGAAGCCTCAAACTCAAACTCGAACTCGAACCTTAAATGCATGAAAATCTTAATGTATTCTCTTTAAAAAAATCAATACATAAATATTAATATTTTTAATAATTTTTTAAAAAAATATAATTTTATATATTATATTTTCGAGCTGCTCACGAGCTTTTCAAGTCGAGTATCAAGTAGCTCGTTTCGGCTCGTTAAGAATTCGAGTCGAGCTCGAGTCGAGTCTATTCGATCCGAGTATTTATCTAGCCTTGATCGAGTCGATCTCAAGTAGCTCACGATCTGTCTCGTCTCATTTACAGCCCTACCAAAGAGTGTAGGGTAATCGACTAATTGTGGCGAGCCTTTGCATATAATTATGAGTAAATTACACCTAAGGTCAATTCATTATGGGTTTGGTACTAAACAAGTCTTCTTTTTTAAAAAGTTATAAACAAGTTAATTAAAATATCACTCTCTTTGTCCATTAAATTTGTTTTTTTATTTAAAAAGTATTTCATTCAAAATGTACTATTAGAAAAGTCAAAAAATAATAACACTTAGATTTTCTCTTTACCTGAATAATATCTCATTCTTTTACATTTATCAAAACAAATCTATCATTCACTTTTTGAGAAAAATTTTGTCATTTCCCTCATTTTATCTGATTTGGCATGTGATCAAATTTATCTCCTAAAATTATGTGTTTGATCAACATGAGACAAAATTAATGGAGCGGATGGAGTATTACAAATAAGTAACTTGGTCGTTAAATATTGGGTAAATTATACGTAAAGTTAATTAATTATGAGTTCGGTAATAAATATGTCACTTTTTCTCAAAGTTACAAACAATATACTCAATTAAAGTACAATTACAAATAGTTCATCGTTAAATATAGATGAAATAGTGAATCCATCAAATGGACTCAATGGTTAAGGGGAACAACCAAGTAGTTGCGTCTGTAGGGTGTGTGTTGTCAATGATTAAGAAAATTTTTAAATATATACTACTTTATAATCACCCCAGACTATTCAATATATATATGGGTTTGTGATGTAACTTGATATAATATTATTTTAAATCCTTAAAATTTATTCAATGTATCAGTTTGATCTTAATTTAAAATAATTCAACAAATTTAACCCTTTGTATTTAAAAATAACATTATTTTTGTATTTTTTTCTTCTCTTAAGTTGCTTGTTTCTTTTCCTAAAAAATGTTATATTATTTTCCTGATATAATAACAATTTAACAATAACTTGTTATTATTTGATGGTAGAATACATTTATACAACTAGTGATTTGATTCAATATACTCTTTTGGTTTGATAATGTTGAACATACTTTGATATTTTAATATACAAAAAATGATAAATATTTTTAATAAATTTTGAGATTATATTTGATCCGGTCATTCGGATATATAAATTGTTTTTAAGATCAAAAACTTTATTTTACTCCTCACTCTATTAAAAATTGAGCAAATACTGGAAATATTTTTGAAATAATTTTTCCTAAGGATTACGAACTTCAATAAAGTCAAAAATTCAATTTAAGCATAGTAGTACTGATACTGCAAGAAAAATATTGTTCATGAAGTATCAATATAGTATCGATGCTAAAGTCCAAAATAACACAATAGTACCGATACTGTTAAGGCAGTACCGATACTGCATAAAGGTTTAACAAAACAGAATGTTATTTTAGTATCGATACTATCTCAATACCGATACTACTTTTAATAGTAGTATCGATACTCCTAATAGTAGTATCGATATTGCCCTTTTGGTATTGAAATTGTCAAATTCTAGTATACTTATTTGGTATCAATATTAGTCCCAGTATCGATACTACTTATAACAGTAGTACCAATACCCCTTGTACCAATACTGATACTACCTTCCCTAATAGCTATATTTTTATATTTAATGCAGAGAGTACCGGTACCCACAGCTCGAGTACCGATACTAAAAGCATCTATGCAGCATTTATTGCCGGAAACTATCTCCCAACGGCTCTATTTACTCCCACAACAACCCAAATGGGTAGAATTAAAGAGGGAGTATAAAAATAAGATTCCAAGTCATATATGAAGACAAGAGATCAAAGAGAAAGCCAAAAGCAATCAATTTGAGAAAAATTCAAGTCAATATTCTTCAACATTCCTTTTGTTTTCAAAGAACACTTTTGTAATCATATGTTGTTATTTCTCAAGTGTTTTTATTTTTTCTTGAATTGTGCAAACACATTCCTAGTGAGGTTTTTATAAGTTTTCTGTTTTAATTTTTTCTTTGACAAAGTGTCTCAAGAATTTAGGGTATAATTCGTGAGGGAGTTGCAAGGTTATACCTTATCCTAAAAAGTTGATACAAATTAGTAAATTTGTGAAAATCCTTAGTATGAATACTACTTTTAATAATAGTATCGATACTCCTAATAATAGTATCGATACTGCCCTTTTGGTTTTGAAATTGTCAAATTCTAATATACTCATATGGTATCAATACTAGTCCCAGTAGCGATACTACTTATAACAGTAATACCAATACCCCTTGTACCAGTATCGATACTACCCTTCCGCAATAGTTATATTTTTTATACTTAATGCAAGGAGAAAGCCAAAAACAATAAAATTGAGCAAAATTTAAGTCAACATTCCTTTTTCTTTCAAAGAACACTTTTGTACTCATTTGTTGTTATTTTTCAAGTATTTTTATTTGTTCTTGAATTGTGCAAAACCATTCCTAATGAGATTTTTATAAGTTTGCAATTTTTTTCTCTTTGAGAAAGCGTCTCAAGAATTTGAGGTATAATTCTTGAGGGAGTTGTAAGGTTACACCTTGTCCTCAAAAGTTGCTACAATTAGTAAATTTGTGAAAATCCTTAGTATGGATAGCTAAGGTAGTGGATGTAAACTTTGGTTTAGAAAGTCAAACCACTCTAAATTCTTGAGTTTATTTTTCAATTTCTTTTTAAGCTTCTACCAAGATTTTTATTTACCAATTCACTCCCTATTGACTATTTTATCCATTCGATTAACTCAACAATTAGTATCAGAGCTTAACTCAATGGAAGGATTAACATCATCTTGAGAAGATCCTTTGAAGAGTTCAATCATTTCATCATCAATTGCCACTCAATCCTCCTACAAAATTTTTGGTGAGTCTCAATCTATATCAAAACCTCCTTATTTCAATGGTGCAAACAATTCTTATGGGAAGTATATAATGATGCTATTTGTACAAGCCACCGATTATTCGGTGTGGGATGTCATCATCAACGGATCATCCATTCCTTTAAAGAGGCAAGGAGAGCTAATTGTACCAAAGGTCAAGCCAAAATGGATAGATGAAGACCGAAGACCCTTTAACTCAATGCCAATGCTATGCATATTCTCTTTTAGGCATTAGACCCCGACGAGTATAGTAGAGTGTCTTCAAGTTCCAATGCAAAGAAAATTTGGGACAAACTTAAAGTCACTCATGAAGGTACAAGTCAAGTCAATAAATCAAAGATTGGCCTCATCACTCTCAATAATATAAATTTTAAGACAAAGCCCGATAAAGACATTAAGATAATGTTTGATTGATTCGCTGCCATTATAAACGAGTTAAAGGGTTTCAAACATGTCTATATGATTGATAACTCCATAAAAAAGTCATATTTGAGACCTTTTCACTTAAGTTATTGACTGTCTAAGAGCTCATATAGGATCATATATATGCATTTAGGAGCATATAGTTGTATATGGTGAGATTCTGTTTGCCGAGGCATTTTATTTTGTAATCAGTGTTGCTTTATGGGGAAGGTGTTTTGTTTGATGATGTGTAGGATTTTGGAGAAAGGATAAGCAAAAGGGAATTGCCATGACATTATGAGACTACTGAGCAAAATGCGATTGCCGCGACAACTTGGACGACATTTCTGGGCAGAAAAAAATCAAAGAAGATATTTTTAGTAAGAGGCAGCTGTCATTAAATATATGTGATTTCTGTAATCAACCATATAGGATGGGACACCTATGCACCATCTTTCACATAAAAGGAATGAACTTTAGGGTACTAAGGTAATTTTAACAAAAAACCCTAGGTTCACTCTCTCCCTATAAATAGAATATGAAGCCACAATGGAAAAACAGACTTTAAAACTTTTAGACATCCGCCAAGAGCCTAAAATTTCATAGAAAAATATCTCTTTTTTCAGTCAATCATTTTTCCTGTGGCATTCCTCTGTTGACAAGCTAGAGGGAGTGGCGAAATAGGCGTCCGAGAGGAGCTAGATCGTTGGGATAGTTCATGGTGGCCGAGGGAAGCTCCGGAAGTGCACGTCGAAGGTTTTTCCTCCTTCACTTTGCTATTTGCTTTCATATTTTATCATTTGGGTTGTAAGAAACGGACTAACTTGCTTTGTGCTTGCTTATTTCGAACCTCACCATGAACTAATCTTATTTGGTGGGAGTTTCTTATGGATATTTGATTTTGCTTTAATGAATGGTTGTTTTTTTATATTATAATATGTTTTGTTTATGAAGTTTAATGCCTTAAGGTTGTAGGAGATATGAGAGTAGGTATTCCTTAGGAGATTACTAAGTGTTCGAAAGAATGTCTAAGTAGCACATTCTTAGTATTCGAGAGAAACTAGGTAGGAATCGCATAAGCAAGGGGTTCTAGGTAGTAACTAGGCCTAATCCACCTTAGAGTTAAGACTAGGATTTCATTTGACTAAAATGAGTAGTGCATGATTGATAGGTTAGATGTTAATGCTACCGTAAAAAGGTATTACCGAGACATATCCTATTATCTAGACCAATAGGATCCCTGCAGTAGCTAACACCAACCAGTTTGCCAAGACATCTTCAATCTGTTGAGTCCCTTGACTAGAGATAGCTTAGACACTCTTAGTAAACTCTGTCGGGTAGATAAGGTATAGAAGTAAGACCATTTTGAGAAGTAGACATAAATTTCTTAAGTGGCTCCTATCATTTATTCCCATAATAACTTGTCGTGTGAGGAGTTTAAAGTCCTAATAAACAAATCCATTATTTTCATTTTATTTTGCCTTTACATTTTCATTTGATTGCACTACAAACAATCCAACTTGCCACAATATTCTCACCAACTTTACTTAGGTGACAAAGTAAAGTGCTTTGATCCAACTTATCAATTTCCTCTAATCCCCGTTGAGACGATACTCACTTATCACTGTATTACTTATTCGATTGTGTATACTTGCTCATAATTCCGCATCCATATTTAGTACTCGCAAAAAGCGGCCAAGTTTTTTGCTCCGTTGCCGGGGATTGGCAACTGGAAGTTAATTTGTTTTGTCATAGTATTTTTATTTTACTTGTTTATTTTTATTTTTTTTAGATAGTTTTACTTTTTATTTTCCTTATCATTTTTAGGTTATTCTCGGTGTATGACCAGAAGACATTCGAACGAGCCATTAGAACCGGTTGAACCTGAGATTGAGAGGCTTTTTAGGCAACAAAGACGTGCTCAATGTGTAAATATGTATCAAATCAGAAATCAAGGCATTGGTCGTGAGAAAGATCTAAATACCGGGGCAATTCCAAATTCTGGGAATGTAGCCAGACCTTGTGCTATTTGTTATCACTTAAACCCTATCTTAGATGACTTAAATCCTAGAATAGTGGCACCATAAATTCAGGTAGCCTACTTCGAGCTCAAACCTGTCATGTTTAATATGCTGAGTTCCATAGGGCAATTTGGGGGCATGCTAAATGAAGATGCCAGATAACATATTTGTAACTTCTTAAGGTATGCGATTCATTTCGTCAACAAGGAGTGCATGAAGATATCTTGAAGTTAAAGCTATTTCCATATTCTCTGTGTGACCGAGCAAGGGCTTGGTTGAGTGGAGTTCCAGCGGGTTCAATGGAGTCATGGAATGATATGTGCAAACATTTTTTTCTACGGTATAATCCTCCGAACATGAACACCCAACTGAGGAACGACATCGCCTCTTTTCGTCAAGCTGATGACGAATCAATGTATGAATGCTGAGATTATTATAAAGGATTGCTTCACAAATGTTCGAATCATCATTTTCAAGATTGTACACAAGTGGTGATGTTCTATAATGGAGTTAATGCACCCACAAGGATGGTGCTAGATGACTCGGCAAATGGGACATTACTTAACAAATCACCAAAAGACGTATTTGACATTCTGGATAGGATTGCCAACAACGATTATCAATTTCCATCTACAAGGCTTGGACTTGGGCGAAAATCACATTGAGCATTCGAGCTAGATTCTAAGGATTTGGTGTCCACCTAACTTGCTGCTATTACTAATATGTTAAATAATTTGCAAAGGCCAAACGAGGTGAGAGAAGTAAAGGCAACCCATTCAGCATGTTTATTATGCCACGGTAATTACCATGAGAGTGACTGCCCGACCAATCAAGAATCCATACACTATGTGGGCAACTACAATCGATAACCCCTATTCTAACATATATAATCCTGGATGGCGTCAATATCCAAATTTTTCTTGGGGAAACTAAGGAACCAACAGTGCTCATCAACCAGTTCGACATCAGAATTTCAATGACTCCCAAGGTTTCAAACGAATATGCTATGGCATAATTCTCACACGGGAGGGCCATCTTCATCTAACACCAGTTCTTTGGACGCTACAATGCAAGAGTTCATAGCAACAATGAAGACAATACTGCAAGACCATGTGACCTCTATCAAAAACCAAGGAGCCCTGCTTCAGAGCCACAGTTCATCGCTGAGGGCATTAGAGGGTCAGGTTGGTCAAATTGCTACGACATTACAATAACGTCGACCAGGACATCTGCCGAGTGACACTGAAGTCACAAAACCTCATGGAAAAGAACAATGCAATGTACTAACTCTACGGAGTGGTACCCAAATCAATGTTGAAGACAAGTTTGGGGGAAGATCGAAGGATGATTCACCCCCTGAGACTGTGTAAGCTGATTAAGAATTGCTAAAAGAAGTACCAGTGAAAGAGGTTAAGGATGAGGGTTCATCAAGTAAAGCGATTGAGGGGGTAAACAAAAAATGTCAAGGCAAAGTCTATTCCCACCCCATCAGTACAGGAAGTCAGATCCCCACCTCCTTTCCCGTAAAGACTGAAGAAACATAACGAATATATTCAATTTAAGAGGTTTGTTGACATTCTGAGTCAACTTCAAATCAATGTTCCTTTTCTGGAAGCTATGGAGCAAATACCTACATATGCTAAATTCCTCAAGAAGATTGTTACCAAGAAAAAAAGGCTGAGTAGTATGAGACAATTATCACGATAAAAGAATTTTGCTCTTCCTTAAGAAAGCTGCCACCAAAAAGACATGATCCAAGCAGTTTTATCATTCCATGTTCGATAGAAGACAAATATGTTGGGAAGACACTATGTGACCTTGGCTCGAATGTGAACTTGATGCCTAAATCAATTTTCGTGAAGCTTGGGATAGAAAATACGAGACCTACCTCTATCATCTTGCAATTAGCCGATCGTTCACATGTTCGTCCCGAAGGGCGAATCGAAGATGTCATTGTGCGGGTTGACAAATTCGTATTTCCAGTCGACTTTCTGATTCTGGACTGTGAGGTCAATGCCACAACACCCATAATCTTGGGGAGACCCTTCCTAGCTACCGATCGTATCCTTATCGACTGCGAGAAGGGTGAGCTGACCATGAGAGTGGCCGACCAATGTGTCACTGTGAATGTCTCCCAATCTCTCAAATACATGGATAATTCTGAAGAATGCCAGAGCATTTTCGAAGTGGATACAGTAATCGCAAGAGAAGCAGATCAATTTTACCATGATAATTTCATTCAGCTGGAAACTGATGAGAGGCTATTTGAAGACTTAAAGGCCAGAGAGCTTAATGATTTTTCATCGGAGGAGCAACAGACTAGCTTTCTCATAGCTAGCCCAAGTACACATTTTGAACCTTTGAATTTTAAAGAGTTTGTTCCTCCTAAGCCCTCATTACAGCATGCTCCTACCCTAGAGCTAAAGAATTTGCCACAACATATTAAATATGCTTATCTGGTTAGTAACAAAACTTTACCTGTGATTATTTCCTCTGCCCTTACTCCTAACCAAGAATGTAGTTTGTTAAGTATTTTGTCACAGCATAAGAAATCGTTAGGATGGACGATGGTAGATGTGAAGGGAATAAGTCTGACCATTTGCATGCACAAAATCCTGCTGGAAGAATGTCATGGCAATTCCATAGAACCGCATCGAAGATTAAACCTAATCATTAAGCAAGTTGTAATGAAAGAAATTCTCAAGTAGCTTGACGCTGGAGTGATTTACCCTATTTCTGATAGTTCTTTGGTAAGTCCCGTCCAATGTGTGCTGAAGAAGGAAGACACGACCGTGGTGACAAGTGAAAACAATGAGCTGCTACCAACACACATTATCACCGGGTGGCGAATCTGCATGGACTACCGTAAACTTAACAAGGCCACCAAGAAGGATCATTTCCCTTTACCGTTCATCGATCAAATGCTGGATCGACTTGCTGGCAAGACATATTACTATTTCTTGGATAGATACTCGGGGTATAATCAAATTGACATCGCACCAGAAGACCAAGAGAAGACAATATTCACGTGTCCCTATGACACTTATGCTTTTCGAAGAATGAATGCCTTTTGGACTATGTAATTCCCGACAATTTTTCAGCCCTGCATGCAAGCCATATTTTCAGATATGGTTGAGGACTTTCCAAAAATATTTATGGATGATTTCTCTGTTTCTGGAGATGACTTTCAAAAATGCCTCGGTAATCTGGCAAAGGTACTCAAGTGATGTGAGGAGGCCGATCTCGTGCTAAATTGGGAAAAGTGTCACTTTATGGTGATCGAAGGCATTGTTCTAGGCCATAAAATTTTGGTAAAGGGCATTGAAGTGGACAAAGCCAAGATCGAGGTGATCGAGAAGCTACCCCTACCAACTTCTGTCAAGGGCATTCAGAGTTTCCTTGGACATGCTGGGTTTTATAGACGATTCATCAAGGACTTCTCCACTATATCCAAGCCTTTATGTACCCTACTTCAACAAAATAATCCGTTCGTGTTCTATCAGAATTGCCATGGCGTATTTAATGAGCTTAAGCAAAGACTTATCCCTGCACCTATCTTAGTTCCCCCAGAATGGACTTCAGCGTTCGAGTTAATGTGTGATGCAAGTGATTTTGTCGTGGGAGCTGTGCTTGGGCAACGTAGAGGTAAAAATTTCCATGTTATATATTATGCTAGTCGTACCTTGAATGAGGCACAATTGAATTATACTACCACTGAGAAAGAATTACTTGCCGTGGTATTTGCATTTGACAAGTTTAGGCCATACTTGATAGGCACCAAAGTCATTGTTTACACTGATCATTCAGCTATAAAATACTTAGTGAACAAGAAAGATGCCAAGCCTAGACTCATTAGATGGATATTACTACTGTAGGAATTTGACTTAGATGTAATAGATAGGAAAGGTACTGAAAATCAGGTTGCAGATCATTTATATAGTCTAGAGAACATTTCAGAATGACATGACATTTTTGATATTAAAGAAGAATTCCTTGATGAGAAAATTTTATATGCCACGGCAATCCCCTGGTACGCTGACATTGTTAGTTTTCTTGTTAGTGGTATTTTTCCTTATGAGTTGAACAACCTGGGTAAGAAGAAGTTTCAGCATAATGCCAAGTTCTATTTTTGAGACGAGCCATATTTGTTTAAACAATGCGCCGATCAAATGATTCGACGATGTGTCCCTGAAGGGGAGAAACAAGACATTCTACACCATTGCCACACAGCTCAATATGGAGGGCATTTTGGAGACACTATAGCAAAATTAGCTTTTTGCGGCATTTTTTTTACCTATAGTGGCGTTTTTAAGCACCGCAAAAAATACTTACGTCGTTATGACAAACACCGCAAAAAGTGCCGCTAAAGTTCGCGGTGTTTGGTAACAAAAAATGCCACAATAGGTCCAGATCTATCACGGCGTTTCCAGAAAAAAACGCCGCAAAAAGTCAGATCTATAGCGGCATTTTTGGAACAAACGCCGCAAAAGCTCATATCTATAGCGACGCTTTTTTATACAAACGCCGCAAAAGAGCTCATGATAGGGAAAAACCCATTAATATAGAAGACTACATGACAAAACATCCTGAAATCAATTTAAGAACAACCAAATTAACATTGAAGAAATAAAAGATAAAAAATAACATTATTTTATTTTAACCAAGTTTTCACTATTCATTCATAATGATCTAACTGAAACAGACTATCACTAATTAGAAAGCCCCCCATAAACTACTTGACAATTCATCTCTTACTGGCAACTCGACCATGGATGGAACTCTAAAGATAGGAAAATTAGCAAAACCTTTGCTATAACTTGCACAAGTTCTTTGGCAGGTATAATTAAAATCTTTGTGGGTGCCTTGCTAACAAACTCAGTAACAACCTTGTTTCCTTGCGAAGTACCTTCCTTTATCATGCGAGTCATTTTCAAGATTATTCCTGAAGTGGTAACAGAGTGGATGTTAAGAAGATGAATCATTTTTTAAAGTTCACTTTATTTGCATTCGAGTTCGATGTGAACAAAGTTCAATCTTTTAAACTAATTACAGATGCATAATTAATATGAAACAAAAAAGAAATACAATACCAAAATCCTTTTCTGCATCAGTTGCATGAAATATTCCAGTGTAAATTGATCCATTTTTCACATGGACTTCCACCATATGCCCAATGAGACAGGTTGTGAGAAAAACTAGCCGATCACGGGAAGAACTCTCATATCCTCAAGCCTTCCCACCAGCCACTTCACCTATACCAAGTTACTTAAATCAGGAAAATAGTTCAATAATAAGACATTCATGTAAGAGAATGTTCACCTGTAGTTTGATTTCTTCCCTAATTAGGTTTTCCTGACTGCACCTTATTCTCCAACCTAGCCCCACCCTCTCTATCACCTCTTTGACGGGGAAATCCATTAGCAGAAGATTTGGGCAACAGAGCTTGTGGGATATTCATCTCAAAAGGAAAAAACACCTATAGAGTAAGTTTTTAGTATAAACTCAACACTTCTATGATCCAATTATAAAAAAGTAACACTTGAATTTTTCAAATTCCAGGATTTACAAAATGGGTGGATGCACTTCTCTGCATAGCCACACCAATGTTAAAACTTTAGGGCTCTCGATGTTAATCTAAAACTTCCTGCTTATAAATGTAGCATTATTACCCATCCTCATATTGTTAATCTAAAACTTTCCACCTATAAATGTACCATAAACCTCTAGGCTTCACTGCTGTCAATGGTCCATCTTCGCCTATTCTACCGGTTATATATGCATAAATGTTTTATTCTTTAAGCTTGACATAAAGGTTTCAAAGCCTTATACAGTTGTGATGTTCAGTGCATAGCTCTAAAGAAGATGAATCAATCAATGTGGTAAGATCTAAAATTGCTCAGTGATGCACCAAATTAATTGTCTATTATTATAAGTATATGCATACTACTTTTTCCATTATTGATTTGATTAGATTATAAATCATACAATACTATACAGAGAAGACAAATCTTGTAAGATGACAAAAATTATCAAATTTGTCTTTTGTTTCAATAGAAATAGAAAGCCTAAATCTCGGCATCACTTCCTCGTAAACTAATGTATTATGCATGTTAAAATCAAGAACGCAAAACAACAAGTAAATTGTCAACAAACTCTAAATGACAACCAACTTCAAATATGTACTGAAGAAAGAAAACAAAATGTACGTAAAACACTCCATCTCCACACCACATAAACTTTTTTTCCACAGTAGGCCTTGAATTGAAACATCATCTAATTAAAATACGCTCACCCCACCTTTCGCATAAAAAACATAAAGGTGACATTCATGAAAAGCACTTACCTCCAGCACAACATCAGGATTTATGTCTGAAAGGGTCTGAACAATAGTATCAGTCTTTGTCATACCAATCTTTAAAAGATATTTGAATGTCAGATTATTCAAATTAAGGTATAAAGCCAAGCTTCTGGCTTTACAACCTTGCAAAACATGTAGTTGCATCAAGAAAGTTGGTGGGAATTCTATAATATTATATTACTTTCAAGAAATGTGGACTCACTATTTCATGAAAAGTGGCATTTTCCAACTAGAAGTCACAATGAAACATTATGGAAAAGGATACACATACTCACCCTGCTCAGGGTGAAAGAATAGCCTATTAATGTTAGGTAACTCCACTTTGTCATAATCGTACAACAAAAAGCGACCTATACCGCACTTTGTTAGCATCTCAGTTGCAACACTGCCAACACCACCAATACCTTGCAAGTTCATTATCAAATATGCAAATTCTTTGCCCACATAGGCCCACCACCATGTTCATTATCAAATATGCAAATTTTTTTCCCACAGAGGCCCTAACCTGTGACACCAAATGTATACAAATTCATTGGAATTATCCCACAATTTTTTATTTTTTATAATTATATATATATATATATATATATATATATATATATATATATTCCATAAAAATGGTAAAAGAATCCTAAATCATAGGCCTACCCAAAAAAGATTTCTTTGACAGTGAAAGTCCTCATTACAGAGAAAAGGCAAAAGCAGTGAAGTAGAAGAAGCAAGAACTAAATATACAACAAAAGAATAAGATATGGAAAAGATGATGAAAAACAGAAGCACGTAAAAAGATGGAGTCTCTGAACAAGAAACTGGGTAAAGAAGTAGCCGAGGAACGAAGGGGAAAAGAAGCATTGGAGATAGTGTGTGAAAAGCTTACGGTAGAAATCACTTTCAAGAAATCAGAGATTGATCGAATAAAAAGGGAGTTCGAGGAGGGGAGAGGGGACTGTTACCTCACAAAATGCATTAAATAAACAAGTGCGAAACACAATATATCTACGAACTCAATAGATCCTCTAATTTCTTTGGGGACCAACGAAATAGGAAAGGAGAGGGGATTGTTACCTCGTTCACCTGAACCTCTCACCGAAGCCTAGAAATCGTCATCATTCGTAGCTTGTCATCGTGAGGGGGTAGACCGAGGGTCGTCGGTTGTTTAGCAAGGAGTGAGTGGGTTTATAGCTTTCTTAGGTTTCATTTAGAATCAAGATCCTTTTTTTAGAGATTAGACGAGGGAAATCTAGGGTTTTATTCAGTTGTCAGCTGTAGTGAGAGAGAGAGAGAGTTACACTGATGACGGTGTTTCGAGGTGACCAGGAGCCTTCGGGGGTTTCATGGCCGCATGGGGGGAACCGATAACAACATTTGATGGAAATTGGAACGTCTGGAAGTGTATTTAAGGGCTCCAAAATTTGTGGCGTTTTTAAAACCAAATACCACAAACATATCAAACTATTGCGGCGTTTGTAAAAAAACGCCGCTAAAGTAATACTCTGTTCCAACATTTTTTCACTATAGATGAACTCTATTACGGCGTTTGTATAAAAACGCCGCTAAAATAATATTCTCTTATGTCATTTTTTCAAAAAACGCCACTATAGATGAACTCTATTGCGACGTTTGTATAAAAATGTCGCTAAAGTACTATTATGTTATGGCGTTTATTAAAAAACGACACTATAGATGAACTCTATTACGACATTTATATAAAAATGCCGCTAAAGTACTATTCTGTTACGACGTTTATTAAAAAATGCCACTATAGATGAACTCTATTGCGGCGTTTGTATAAAAACGTCGCTAAAGTACTATTCCGTCGCGACGTTTATTAAAAAAACGCCACTATAGATGAACTCTATTGCGGCATTTGTATAAAAATGCCTTTAAAGTACTATTCTATTACGACGTTTATTTAAGAAACACCGCTAAAGTATCATTTTATGGTGTTTGGATTGTATATGTCGCTATATGTTTAAAGTTTGTGACATTTACTATCCAAACGTCGCTAAAAGTGCCGTTACAGAACAGTTTTGCTGTAGTGAGGTGCGAGGACTGATGCAAAGGTCCTTCAATCAGGCTTTTACTGGCCATCACTATTTAAGGATGCTCACGAGTTTTATAAAGCTTGTGATAGATGCCAGTGCATTGGAAACATTTCCAGACGACACGAAATGCCATTACAAAATATTTTAGAGATAGAGCTCTTTGACGTTTGGGGTATTGATTTCATGAGACCATTCCCATCTTCTTTTGGAGATTTGAACATTTTGCTTGCGGTGGATTATTTATCTAAGTGGGTTGAAGCGATTGCCACACTGAGGAATGACTCTAAGACGGTGCTCAAATTCTTTCACAAGAACATCTTTAGTCGATTCGGAGTGCCAAGAGCCATCATCAGCGACGAGGGCACTCACTTTGATAACAAGCTAATTGTTAAGGCATTACAAAAATATAGAGTGTGACATAAGATTGCCATGGTATATCACCCACAAACAAATGGGCAAGCTGAAGTATCTAATAGTGAAATCAAGCAAATCCTAGAGAAGTTGGTGAACCCTAGACGGAAAGACTGTTCCCCGAAACTGGATGAAGCGCTCTGGGCTTATCGGATGACATTCAAAACACCTCTGGGAATGTCACCTTTCAAGATGGTATATGGAAAAGCCTATCACCTACCTGTGGAGTTAGAACATAAGGCATACTGGGCGATCAAGAAGCTAAACTTCGATGCACAATTAGTTGGGGAGCAAAGGTTACTCGATCTGAATGAAATAGAAGAGTTTCGAGCACAAGCATATGAAAATGCCAAGCTTTACAAGGAAAAAACCAAGAAGTTGCATGACCGAATGCTTTTGCCACGGCATTTTCATATTTGCCAGCAGGTGCTCTTGTTTAACTCGAGGCTAAAACTCTTCCCTGGAAAACTGAAGTCATGATGGTCAGGACCATTTGAAGTACACCATGTTTACCCTCATGGCTCTGTGGATATCAAGAATATGGATGATGAATCCATTTTTAAAGTCAATGGCCAGCGTCTGAAGGCTTAACAAGGAGCTCCACCCATGCGTGACAAATCTACATTCTTCTTGCACGATGTTGAAATCTGCTAAGCATCTTGAAGATGCTGTTACATTTTGGATTTACTCATGTGCATAAATAAATGTTTATTTTGTTACTATTTTTATTCAATTTCCTTTTAATTGGCTATTCTATTTTTCTTTGCAAAGTTAGGGTCCATCCAAACCTTCAACCGTACCAGCATCAGATTCTGAACACTCCAGCCCCACATAATTACGAAAGCTCACACGTCGAACTACAGCCGCACCACCACCAGTCTAAAGTTGAGGTACCTTGCATTGCATTGCATTGCATTTCATAGCATATAGTTTAGATTTTCCTTAGTTTTTAGTAAGCATTGAGGATAATGCTTCTCTCAAGTTTGGGGGAGGTAGGGTTCTCAAATCATTGCATGTCTTTATTAGTAAATGTTCGAATAGTTTTCTGGAATAAATTAAGGATGCTGAATGATGATGAACTCTTTATGGCTAGAATAGAATGTACATGACTGTTGAGGATGATAGAATCAACTCTAGGACTTGCTTCTTTAAAACCTTTGAATACACGATTGTATGTTTTCCATACTTAAGGAACTTAGAATTTTTTTATAAGAGAACTCTTGCATGTCTTGGCATAAATGATGAAAACCCCGCAAAAATAAAACAAATGAATGAATCAAAAAAATGAAATTACGAATAAATGCTTCGACATATCTGTAGAGGGACACTCCGCTATGCCACGACATTGCCTGTAAACTACATTTAAATAAATGGCATTCATAACATATGAATGAATGAAAGTATTCACTGAATGACTCTACCTGATTAGCTCGGGGGTGGAAGGTATGCTCCCTTTCACCTAGAGTGTGGGATGGTAGGTGTTATGGGTTGACTCCCATCATAGCAGTGTAAAAAAAAGAGGAAGAAGAAGAAAAAAAACAATGTGGGAGTAAATTTGTAAATGTAGTGGGAAAACAAGAAAGCTTACATAGAAAATTTTTAGGTTTGTTAAGCATAGACTGGATACAAACACGCACACACTCACACAAAGGATCTTGCCCTAAGGGACAATACTTGATTTCTCAAACTAGTATAGCATGTTGAAGCCAAATGCTGAGGGCTAAAATTTTATCGCATTCAACTATTCTGCTTCTGAACTTGCCATGATATTTTTATTTTGCTTAATACTATCCATTGCTTGAGGACAAGCAATCGCTTAAGTTTGGGGGTGTGATAACTCCATAAAAATGTCATATTTGGGACATTTTCACTTAAGTTATTGACTCTCTAAGAGCTCATATAGGACCATATAGATGTATTTAGAAGCATATAGTTGCACGTGGTGGGATTCTGTTTGCCGAGACATTTTATTTTGTAATCAGTGCTACTTTATGGGGAAGGTATTTTGTTTGATGATGTGTAGGATTTGGGAGCAAGGATAAGCAAAAGGGAATTACCATGACATGATGAGACTACTGAGGAAAATGTGATTGCCACGACAACTCGGATGGCATTTCTGGCAGAAAAAAATCAAAGAAGATATTTTTAGTAAGGGGCATATGTCATTGACTATACTTGATTTCTACAATCAACCATATTGAAGGGGCCCATTACCACCTATGCACCATCTTTCACATAAAAGGAATGAACTTTAGAGTACTAGGGTAATTTTAACATAAAACCCTAGGTTCATTCTCTCACTATAAATAGAATATGAAGCAACAATGGAAAAATAGACTTTGAAACTTTTAGACAGCCGTTAAGAGCCTAAAATTTCAGAGAAAAATATCTCTTTTTTTTTCAATCAATCATTTTGCCGTGGCATTCCTCTGTTGACAAGCTACAGGGAGTGGCGAACTAGGCATCCGAGAGGAGCTAGATAGCTGGGACAGTTCGAGGTGGCCGAGGGAAGCTCTGACAGTGCACGTCGAAGGGTTTTCCTCCTTCCCTTTGCTCTTTGCTCTCATATTTTATCATTTGGGTTGTAAGGAACGGATTAACTTGCTTTGTGCTTGCTTATTTCGAACCCCACCATGAACTAATCTTATTTGGTGGGAGTTACTTATGGATATTTGATTTTTCTTTAATGAATGGTTGTTTGTTTATGTTATAATCTGTTTTGTTTATGAAGTTTAATGCCTTAAGGTTGTAGGAGCTATGAGAGTAGCCATTCCTTAGGAGTTTACTAAGTGTTCAAGAGAATGTCTAAGTAGCACATCCTTAGTGTTCGAGAGAAACTAGGGAGGAACCGCATAAGCAAGGGGTTCTAGGTAGTAACTAGGCCTAATCCACCTTAGAGATAAGGCAAGGATTTTAGTCGACTAAAAAGAGTAGTGCACGATCGATAGGTTAGATGTTAATTCTTCCGCAAAAAGGTATTGCCGAGACATATCCTATTATCTGGACCAATAGAATCCTCTCAGTAGCTAACATCAACCGGTGTTCCAAGGCATCTTCAATCTGTTGAGTCCCTTGACTAGAGATAGCTTAGGGCACCCTTAGTAAACTCTGTCGGGCAGATAAGGCATAGACGTAAGACCATTCTGAGGAGTAGACATAAATTTCCTAAGTGACTCCTACCATTCATTCCCATAATAGCTTGTCGTGTGAGGAGTCTAAAGTCCTTATAAACAAATCCAATATTTTCAATTTATTTTTCCTTTACATTTTCATTTGATTGCACTACACACAATCCAATTTGCCACAACATTCTCATTCGTAAATATCAGTACTAACTTTACTTAGGTGACAGAGTAAAGTGCTTTGATTGAACTTATCAATTTTCTCCAATCCCTGTGGAGATGATACTCACTTATCACTATATTACTTGTTCTATTGTGAATACTTGCACATAATTCCGCATCCATATTTAGTACTCACAAAAAACGGGCACTGATCGAGTGAATAAGTGTGTGTTACGGCACATAAATCTGTGCAAGTATGCATAATCGTTGCAAGTAATATAATAGTAAGTGAGTTATCATCTCTACAGGGATTGGTGAAAATTTATGATGATTGCTACAGTTAGAACTAAGTGTCACTAACTAGTCCTAAGATTCTTTTCTAATGATATTAATAAAAGAAAAATGAGTAGTATCAAATGATATGAACAGATGGAAAAGTATTGTTGAGGCAAGAAATTTTTTAAAGTGAAATGAGTTGAAAAGTTTGGTCGAGCAATAAAATTATGCAAAGGAAAACAAATAAAAGTTGTCAAGGCAAATAAAAATGTTTTGAGTTTAATATATTCTAGAAAACCTCACACAATCAAACTTCAAATGAAGCACTTGGGTTGGTTTTACTGTGGTGAGAAATTATTCTATGTCTAGGATGATTTAGTATGTTATGCCTATGCTACTCGATAAGATTTACAAGAGTGTTCCTAGAACTATTGCTATGACAATACTACCCAGCGTGAACTGCAGCCCTTGGTTTGTCAAACTGTTGCTACGACAATACCCCTCAGTGTAAACTGTAGCTCTAGCCTATCTGTTCAAACATTTACCTTTTTTACTCAAATAAAACTCTCTCATTATCTCCAAGGTAGATTAGAACTTCACTATCCCGGATTAGTCCCCTTGTTTACGTGGATCTAACCTAACTCTTTCGGATATTAGGTATCAACTCCTAGAAAAATGACAATCTCTCAAAAGCTCTTACAAAGACTAAAAATGTTTTACCGTGGAACCATGTAATCTCTCAAAAGCTTTTGCATTGTCAAGGTAAAATATTAAAACAATAAATAAAATAACATTCAACATAAACATACTTGATCGCTTGTGAATGTATATGCTAAGGCAAGCTAATCTGTGCAAGTATACACAATCGATTTAACTTAAAAAGGAAAGGCGGCTGGTGGTTGTTAGATATTCAAGGATTTCTTTCACGTGAAACAGGTTATCCAGCTGGCATGTGACATAGGCGGTTTCACCACAATTGCTTCAGACTTCTTCAGATAAATCTTGCCTCGGCGAGATAAATCTGCTCCTCACGTTCTCATCTGCTCCATTGGCCTTTACAACTTTTCATTGTCACGACAGAAATGTTCTTTCTCTGTAGAATTCCTGCACAAACACAAATCAAACAACCCCTTCTCCTCAGCAGCATCAGTTAAGCCAAATAAATCTTGCCTAGGCAAAACTTATCTACCACAACCTATATGTAACTAAATGCAACTAAAAATGCAGTGTGTACTTTGTTTAGACGAGCAATAACTTAAGTGAAAAGACTAGAATTTAAGTCTTTTTACGTAGTTATCACACCCCCAAACTTAAGCTATTGCTTGTCCTCAAGCAATGGATAATAACTAGAAGAAAATCAAAATTGTCATGGAAAAGCAGTATCAAGAACATCATCAGGTTTGAGATTTCAGCCCTCAGCAAAAATATGTGGCCTCAATATGTTCGACAGTCATATTAGTCAAGTCCCTTCCCTAGTCATGACCCTTTGCTGTTATGTGTGCGTGATTGTAACTAGTCTATGCATAGAGGTAATTAGAAAACTTAAAGTAACCACTTCTAGGTTGTCAAGGCAACAAATTATTCATCAGGCTTAGTTTATACTCCTAGTTATTTATCAACTTTTATTCTCTTTATTCACACTTTTTTTTATATAGGGGAGTCAACTCATCACAACTACCGTTCCACACTTTAGGTGAAAGGGAGCATACCTTCCACCCCAAGCTAGTCGGGCAGAGTCATCCTGTGATTACTTTCATTCACTCATAAGCCTTGGCTACTCTTAATTTCTTTTGGAATTTTTATTATTCATGCCTTTGGACAGAGAAGTGTCCCTTTGTATTTTTCAAGTTTCAAGTTTTTTAAATACTAGAGAGTTTTTACCTTACCCTTAGAATAATTTTGAAGTCTCACCAATTAGAAAGTTCTTTCTTAAAAATTTTACAGATTACCTAGAGTAAAGACAGCCTACAATCGTGTTTATAAGTTTCAAAGGATCAAGCCTCGGGTTAGTTCTCTTCTTCAGACAGTCTTTACAATAATTCTGGCATAGGCAATAAAATTTTGCATTCATCATTGAGACTTCCCTAATTCATTCCTAACAATAATCCTAACATGCTTATGTCATGATAACCAAAATTTTCAACCAATTAACATCAATTACTATTTAACAAAGTATGGTATAATGGACAACACCTCCCCTAAACTTGAGGGATGCATTGTCCTCAATGCATGAAAACTACACTAAATACTATTATATGCAAATGCAAAAAAAAAATAATAATAAAAAAAATGAAAACTACAAAAACTTATTGTGGTGGTGTGGCTTGATTGGACGCATTCGTACGGTGTCATTTGGGAGGGGAAGGGCTCTCGGATCCCGAGTCTACTGCTTGTGGCTGAAAAGGAGACGATTGAAGTATACACCCCGTCGTTCTCTTGTATCGCTTCTTGCTGGTTGAAGCTCGAGTTGGATTAGACTGCTCGGTCGCGAGAGTCGGTTGTGCTGGAACTAGTGGTGGACTAGGAGTTGCTGTTGGGGCTGGTGGTGTTGATCAAACTGGGGATGGAATAGGATCCTACTCAGGCTGCTTCTGTGCTGGCGTGAAATCTTCATCAGTGAAGAAGTGGGGTGGAGTATCACTGCTGCTTTCAGTGGTGGAGAAGGATGAGGAATTGAGGAACTCCTCGGGGTCGCCGTGGCTTTCTTCTGGTACGGGTGGGACATGGGTTGCCAATGTTGGCACAATGGTGGGCATCTCTGGTGGAACGTCTGGAGGGACGTAAGATGTCGAGGCATGGAATGTGCTGCCGCCCGCATTGTAGTTGAGGATGACACTGGGGAAGGTTGGAAATTTGATCATTGTGGTTGAGAGCAACTCCTTGATGAAGGCATTTAGTTGCATGTCCCTTGCCTTGGCGTATTCAAAGTAAATTTTCATGTGGTCCTTCAGGCGCCCGATCTTTTCACGCATCTCACGTATGTGCGTGACTACAACGGCCATTCTAGCCGCGGTAACCGATTTTGCTCCTCACTCCAGACTCTCCTTTGGGTCGTCATCATTGAAACTCATCAACTCGAGGACCTTTTTCTTTGTAATACCCTCCTTGGGTTTGATGAAGTCTTCGAATGGTTCCTTATGAACCTTTTTCTTTCTACACAGCGCGATTATAAGGTTTGGGAATAGTAGGTTACCACGGTTCTTCTTGGCACAGTCATGGATATGCTCAAAGATGATTTCACCCAAATCGATCTTCCTACCGTATATGATCGAGTGCAACAACATCAGCCGCTTGACGAGGATAGTGGTGTTGTGGGATGTTGGCATCAGCTTGCCTTTAAGAAAATGGTTCCATAGTTTCACGTGTGGTTTGAGGGCTCGACGATCTACTCGCTTTCTTGTTGGGGCATTCCCTTCAAACTTGGCCCACCCAAAACATAAATCCTGTAGAACTCCACTGTACGTTTCTTGATCTGTCTCGGCCATAAATCTCTTGTGCTGGTCATCCACTTTCCCCAACTTAAAGTATTTATTAAACGTAGAAGGGGAAAAGCGAATGAGTTTTCCTGGAACATATACCGTGTGGTTGGAGGTATCCATTAGGTAGGCATAGAACTCCCTCACCATTGCTGGTGCTACGGTGTTAGGATTACGAGCAAACTTCTCCCAGTTATGCTTCTTTATGACATCCATTACCTCAGGGTCAAACTGCTATTCTCCCTCAGCTGGAAAAATGAATCCATCTTCCAAATAGACTTGGCGTTGCTGAATGGTTTTGAAGTGTGCCTCTGCTTTGGCTGTTTGGAAATGTTCGAAACTCTGTCTGGGGGCTGGGGCCGGTCTCGATCTCACCATTTTTCTTGGCTGATTTTAGTGGTGGCGATGGTGAGGTATTTTGAGAGAATGAAAATAAATTTTTTGGTTTGTAAAGAAAGAAGGAAACGCGATGATGAAGAAGAAGAGTGGGTAGTTTTTATTGGAAAGTAATGGGTAGTTTCGGGGCATTTTGGTCTTTACACAGTGGGGAAAAGATTTCTCATTAAATGAGAAACATCTGATAAGACATAAAGGGGAAGAAAGGATTTCTTTCCCTCTTTATTCTACCGCCAAAACACGTACCCTAGGGCTTCTTTTTTTTCTTCTTCTTCATGCATGCTTCAACTCCCCATGTTTCCACGTGTTCCTTGCTCGCCTATAATATAAAAAAAGAAAATAATAAAATAAAACGGATTAAAGCATAAAATAACTTAACTTATTTATGTATAGAATTCAGATTTTTGTTGCCTAGGCAACTAATATTTGCTCAATTAAGAAAAGCAAACTCTTGGACATCATGTGCCAACGATGCCAGTTTGTCGCGCATGACTGGGGCTCATTTGTACTCCTTGAGTCTCTGTCCGTTCACTTTGAAAATGGAACCATTGTTTTGGTTCTGAATTTCAATTGCTCCATTGTCATGGACTTGGTGTACGATGAATGGTCTTGACCATTGTGATTTTAGCTTGCCTAGGAATAACTTAAGGCGTGAATTGTAGAGCAGTACTTATTGTCCATAATAAAATTGGCTCGGCAATATTTTTTTTTCATGCCATCGTTTTGTTTTCTCCTTGTAAATGTGGGCATTCTCGTATGCGCGTGCTCTAAATTCATCCATCTCGTTCAGTTCCAATAGTCTTCTTTCTCCAGCAAGCTGAGCATCCATGTTTATCTTTTTGATGGCCTAATAAGCTTTGTTTTTGAGTTCAACCGGTAGATGACATTTCTTTCCATAGACTAGCTTGAACGGGGACATTCCCAGCGGTGTCTTGAATATTGTGCGATAAGCCCATAATGCTTCATCTAGCTTTGGCGACCAATCTTTTCGACTTGGGTTGACCACTTTTTCAATGATCTGCTTGATTTCTCGGTTAGATACTTCGACTTGTCCATTCGTTTGAGGGTTATACGCCATATCAATTCTATGTCGTATTCCATATCTTTTTAGTGTCTTGGCAATCAATTTATTATCAAAATATGTCTCTTCATCGCTAATGAAAGCTCGTGGTGTTCCAAAGTGGGTGAATATATTCTTGTTCAAAAACTTTAACAGCGTCTTGGAATCATTCTTAGGTGTTGCAATGGCTTTAACTCATTTTGATACGTAATCCATTGCCAAGAGAATGTACATATCTCCGAATGATGTTGGAAAAGGTCCCATGAAATCTATGCCCCAAACGTAGAAAAGTTGGATCTCCAGAATTTTTTTCCGTGGCATCTCATGCCATTTCGAGATGTTTCCTGTACGTTGACATCTATCACATGACTTGTAGAATTCAAGTGCATCTTTTAACAGGGTTGGCCAATAAAATCCCGACTGAAGCACTTTTGTTGTTGTTCTCATCCCACCAAAATGCCCTTCATATGGTGATGAGTGGCATTGGAGTAGAATATCTTGCTACTCTTCTTCTGGATTGTACATTTGGATTATTTGGTCTCTACACTGCTAGAATAGAAATGGTTCGTCCTAGTAGTAATGTCGCACATCATGTTGAAATTTTTGTTTGCCCTGGCTAGATAAATCAAGAGGAACAATACCACTAACAAGAAAATTAACGATGTCAGTATACCACGATGCAGCCGTGACAAATATTATTTTCTTATCAGGGAAATCCTCTTTAATATCTGTGATGTTAGGACAATCAGATTTGTTATCTAGCCTAGACAAATGGTCCGCCACTTGATTTTCTATATCTTTTCTATCCTTGATCTCTAAATCAAATTCTTGCAGTAATAATATCCACCAAATTAGTCTAGGCTTTGCATCTTTTTTATTAATCAGATATTTAATAGCTGAGTGATCTGTGTGCACAATTACCTTAGTGCCTTTTAGATATGGCCTAAACTTATCGAATGCAAATACTACTGCTAAGAGTTCCTTTTCAGTGGTAATATAGTTCACTTGAGCATAATTAAGTGTTCGACTTGTATAGTAGATAACATGAAAATTTTTACTTTTTCATTTCCCTAGCACTGCTCTGACTGCATAGTCACTAGCGTCGCACATAAGCTCAAGTGGTTCGTTCTAGTCTGGTGGGATAACTATTGGCGCTGCTGAAAGCTTTTTCTTCAAATCTGTGAAGGCACTCAAACAATCATTAGTAAACTCAAATGAATGATTTTGTTGAAGCAAAAGACATAAGGGTTTAGAGATTTGAGAAAAGTCTTTTATGAATCGCCTATAGAATTCTGCATGTCCAAGGAAACTGCGTACACCTCGCACATTAGTAGGTGGGGGAAGATTTGCAATTGCATCCACCTTGTCTTTTTCGACTTTGATGCGATGGCATGAAATTTTGTGTCCCAACACTATTCCTTCAGTTACCATAAAATGACATTTTTTTCAATTCAGTACTAGGTTGGCTTCTTCACAACATTTCAACACCTTGGATAAATTGTCGAGACATCGGTCAAAGTCATCACCCAAAACGGAGAAGTCATCCATAAATATTTCAATGCACTCTTCTACCATATCTGAAAAGATTGCCATCATGCATCGTTGGAATGTAGCTGGAGCGTTACACAGTCCAAATGACATTCGTCAAAATGCATAGGTACTATACGGGTATGTGAATGTTGTTTTCTCTTGGTCTTTGGGTGCTATGACAATTTGGTTATACCCCGAGTATCCATCGAGGAAGCAATAAAATGCCTTTCCCGCTAATTTATCCAACATTTGATCGATGAAAGGGAGGGGAAAATGATCATTCTTTGTGGCTTTGTTGAGTTCCTATAATCCATGCATATGCGCTAGCCCATGATTATTCTCGTGGTGAGTAACTCATCATGCTCGCTTTTAACCACGATTACACCACCTTTCTTTGGCATGCATTGGACTGGGCTAACCCATGAACTATCGGATATAGGATAAATAACTCCCGCATCCATCCATTTTATTATTTCCTTCATGACTACCTTTTTCATGATCGGGTTGAGCCATCTTTGGGGTTCTACCGAGGTGTTGTGGCTATCTTCAAGATTAATTTTGTGCATGCATATGGTTGGATTGATTCCTTTCAAGTATGCCATCGTCCATCCTATAGTTTTTATGTGCTGTGACAAAACATTCAACAAACTCTTCTCCTGTTTGGAGGTTAGGTTGGCAGAGATTATCACTAGTAAAGTTTCATCAACTCCTAGATAAGCATATTTCAAATGTGATGGTAAAGTCTTAAGCTCCAATTTCGGTGCATGTTGTGAAGATGACTCTTGAGATTTAACTTCATCATAATCTAAAGGTTCGAATTTCATACTTGAACTATGAAGAAATCTCAATTGGTCCTTTGTATTTCCTTCGCATCTTGCCATGGTATCGCTTTCAGGGTGTTCAGTGTGCAGATTTTCGTTAACATGGCCATGATTATCAGAACTGTCTTCTGAAAATATTTTGTTAGGGCCAAAGTTTTATGCTTCATGTATTTTGGTTGTAGGTTCATGGTACAAATTGTTGTACTCATCGAGCCTTAGGGATTCACCTCGTCCCAAGATTGCCTTCTCTTTAATCTTATTAATGCATTGGCATTCCTCTAGATCGTCTATGTATTTCATAGAGTTGAATACATTGATCATGACACTTTGCTCGTGAACTCTCATGTTGAATTCTCCCTTTTCACAGTCTATTAGGATTCTGCCTATGGCTAAGAATGGGCGTCCCAGAATGATTGGTGCGTTTTCATTAGCTTCGCAATCCAGAATGAGAAAATCCACTGGAAATACAAATTTATCTACCTTTACTATGATGTCTTTAATTCTGCCCTCGGGTCGCACATAAGACCGATCAACCAATTGTAGAATGACCGAGGTGGAATGGGTGTGACACCCTTCTAGTTTCATGAATATCGATTTTGGTAACAAGTTTTACACTTGATCCCAAGTCATTGAGAGCTCATCCGATGAAATCATTACCAATGGAACATGGTATTACAAAGCTGTTAGGGTCTTTTTGCTTTGGTGGGAGTTTGCTCACAGTCGAGCATATTTCTGTTGCCTTGGCGACACGTTCTAACTTCCTTTTCTTTGTAACAATTTCCTTCAGATACTTGGCATAGGAAGGCATTTTCTCGATGGCTTCGAGCAGCAGGGGAACATTGATACACAATTGGTCCAAAACATTAACAAATTTCTTAAACTGGATGTCATCATCATGTTTCTTCAACCGTTGAGGGAACGGTGGTGGAGGTCTCATATCGACTACTGATGGTGCAGGGAAATCGCTGGCCTTGACCATGAATTTCTTGTTATCCGGTTGATGATTTTTTGAGCCTTCACTTTTTTCCTTCTCTTCATGTGCTTTCTCTTGTTCAGTATTCTCAGATTCCTCATCCAGTTGTGTTACGCCTTGGCGAGAATTGTTCAGCTGTTCTCCCCCAAACTTATCATCTTGATCAACTTGTTTTCCACTCCTTAGCGTAAGTATATTGCATTGCTCCTTCCCATGATGCTTAGTGACTTCAGTATCACTAGGGAGATTTCCGTGTGGGCGAGAATGTAATGATGTGGCAATCTGTCCTACTTGATTCTCCAATGCTCTGAGAGATGAACTATGACTTTGCAAAAGTGTTGTCTGGCTTTGTAACAAATTTCCTTGATTTTTGATTGTTGCAGAATGTTCGTGCATCAAGGTTTTTGTAGACGCCATGAAATCTTTTATCGAGGCCATAAATTCCTGCAAGGATAATTCCAAGGAGTTAGTATTGGAATGAGTGTTAGAGGAAGAAGCTATACCTTTGTTGTTCTTCTAGGGCTGCTGATGCTGATTCTGAATATGCTGATTGTCAGAATTATTTTGTTGTGACCTGTAATTTGTGGCTTGATTTTTGTTGTTCCCTTGATTATTCCATGAAAAATTTGGGTGCTGTCTCCAACCAGGGTTGTACGTATTCGAATAGGGATTATTGTTGTTCCGATTGTAGTTTCCCACAAAATTAGTTGACTAATGGTTTTCAGGACATTCACTCTCATGATGGTTGCCTTGACAGAATAGGCACACCTTATTGGTCGCCTTGACTTCTCTTGCCTCATTAGGACGTTGCAAAATTTTGAACATATTGGTTATGGCAGAAAGTTGGGCTGCTATCGAATCTTTTCTTTCTAAGTCATATGCTCTAGAGGTTTTTCTGCCGGTTCCCAATCTTGCACATGGAAATTTATAGTCTTTATTTGCTATCCTGTTGAGGATGTCAAAAGCTTCCTTGGGTGATTTGTCTAGTAAGGTGCCATTTGCTGAGGGATCTAATATCATTCGAGTTGGTGCGTTGACTCCATCGTAAAACATTACCACTTGCGTCCAACCATGAAATCCATGATTAACACATTTTCGAAGTAAACTTTTATACCTATCCCAACATTCATACAATGATTCATCATCGCCCTGGCGAAAACTCGTAATGTCATTCCGAAGCTGTGTATTTATATTGGGCGGATTATATCAGAGTAGGAAACGCTTGCATAAATCTTCCCATGACTCCATTGATCCCAAAGGAACTCCGCTGAGCCAAGCTCTTGCTCTATCACGTAAGGAGTAAGGAAAAAGCTTCAGTTTGAGCACATCTTCATGTACTCCTTGTTGTCTAAATAAATAACATACTTCAAGGAAAGCACACACATGCTGTCTAGCGTGTTCATTGCGTGTACCACCAAATTGGCCGATAAAGTTCAACATATTAAACATCACCGATATGAGTTCAAAATGAGTGGTTTGTATCTAAGGTTCCACTATGCCAGGATTGATGTCATCGAGAATTGGGTTAAAATGATCTCGTATCGTTCTTGGTCTTACAACTTGATCTTCTAAATATCCCATGCTGTTTTGATTCAATTTTTATCTGGTTCTTTGGGCATGCAAAATTTGTCTGAACGATTGCTCAACTTCGGGGTCGAATGGTTCCAATGGCTTACCAGCATATCTCAAGGTCATGCACTAATAAAAACCTATAAAAGAAAATAATAAACTACTTTATACTAGATAATTATAAAGTGACACAAAGAACTTGTTATGGCTGGAAATTTCGTCAGTTGCCAATCTCCGACAACGGCGCCAAAAACTTGATCGCTTGTGAATATATATGATAACGCAAGCTAATCTGTGCAAGTATACACACTCGATGCAAGTAATATAGTAGTGAGTGAGTATCGTCTCCACAGGGATTGGATTAGAAATATCTTTTCACCACAACTAGAACTAATGCCACAAATTAATCCTACTAAGTATTAAAGCTAAGAACTAATATTAATGAGCTAAGAATAATGATTCAATGATTTCAGACAAGTGTGGTCAAGATAAAGAAAATAAGAAGACAGATAAAACACAACAAAACAAGTATTGGATGAAATATAATGCAAATAACCTCACATATTCAGACGTGTCACAGAGCACTAATGCTAAACCATTGTCTCGACAACAATTATTTTAAGCCTAGAATGAATTATTATGACTCACAAAACTGCCCGACAGGATTACTAGGTATTCTTAGACGGTTGCTATGGCAATACCTCTCGGCATTAACTATAGACGTTGTCTTAACCTACTCTAGCCTTTATCCCTTTTAGTCATTTGAAACTCACTCCTTATCTATAAGGTAGACAAGTTAGAACTTCATCATCCCGGATTCAATCCTTTGCTCACGTTGATCTCTCTTAATTCTCTCGAATTCAAGAATCATTTTTTTAGACAAAAGGCTATCTCTCTATGCTCTTAGAATGCCCAGACATGTTTTTACCAAAACCCCAAGCGATCTTTCGATGCTATTACAGTGTTAAGGCAAAATATTTAAACTATGAGCAAAACAATCATAAGCAAACATAATTCATCATTTATAAACATAAAATATTGTTCAGGCGAAACAAAGTTTAACACCAAGTAAAGCATTCATGGTGTTATCAAAGATCATCCAAGATTAAATCGTTTAATACAACCCCAAAATAAATAAGAGTTTAAGAACAAATGAAGAACGACTCCTAAAACCGGGGGCTCTATCGCGACAATCCTGATCAGCACCACGCTTGCCTTGGTGATCTCCCTCTCTCGAGGCCTGATCACCACTCTACTATCGCTTGGCTATGGAGAAAACCAAGGAAGACTGGGGGTAGACTGAGTGAAAGCACTACAGTTGCTTGCTCAGGCCTAAGGTAAAACTCTTCTTTCTTTTTCCTTACCCCCTTCTTTTTACGGCTACGACTGGTAATTATAAGGACAATCTCCTAGGGCTTTGCATGCTTTTGTAGTTTCCTTAATTAGCCATTATTAATTTCCTAAACTTAAAAAGGAAAGGCAGTTGGCTGTTGTCAGGATATTCAAGGCTTGCTTGCACGTGAAGCAGATCATCCAGCTGGCATGTGACATAGGCGGTTTCGCCACATTTGCTTTAGACTTCTTCAGATAAATCTAGCCTCAGTGAGATAAATCTGCTCCTCACGTTCTAATCTGCTCCATTGGCCTTTGCAACTTTTCATTGCCACGGCTGAAATGTTCTTCATCTGTAGAATTCCTGCAAAAACACAACTCAAACAACCCATTCTCCTCAGCAGCATCAACTAAGCCAAATAAATCTTGCCTAGGAAAATCTTATCCACCACAACCTATATGTAACTAAAAGCAACTAAAAATGCAGTGCATACTTTGTTTAGACGAGTAATAACTCAAGTGAAAAAACTAGAATTTTTGTCTTTTTACGGAGTTATCAATACCTAATCATCATTTATCATCAAATAACATATTTCCAACACCAAATAAAATAGTTTATGGTGTGGTAAACATCATCCCAAAAATAATCTTTATTTAAAATGGCAACTATAGAGGTTTTGAGGGAAGAAGAAAAGAAAGAGATAAAGAGGAAGAGGAAAAGAAAGAGATAAAGAGGAAGAGGAAAAGAAAGAGATAAAGATGAAGAGGAAAGAAAAAGAAATGATGAGAGAGAAAAGAATAAAGTGGGTGGTTTTCTGGGGGTTAATAAAGGAAAAGTAAAAAGTGATATATGGTAATAAATGAAAAAGATTTTTGATGGGATAAAAAAGGAATAAAATATTAAGGGAAAATATTTTCCCTATCAAAAGTTTTGCCCAAATCATTTTACTAGGGTTTTACTTCCTCTCATGTATGAGTTTTAGCCCTAAGCTACCATTTGTCACTGGATTACTAAAGAGAAAATGTTAGACAATAAAATAAATATAAATAACACGTACAAAATAAAACAAAGAAAAATTATTTATGTACATAGTGAAAAATATGTTGCCTAGGCAACAAAATTTGTAAAGGGAAGAGAAACAAACTCTTTGGTGTCGTAGAGTAGCGACACCAATTTATCACGCAGAATTAGTGCTCCGTTGTACGCCTTCAGTCTTTGACCATTCACCTTAAAATTTGTCCCATCATCTAGGTTTGTGATTTCCATTGTGTCGTGGCTATGAACTTGATGCACTATGAATAACCCTGACCATATGGACTTCAACTTGTGTGGAAACAACTTGAGCCTTGAGTTATAGAACAATACTTGTTGGCCCGGAAAAATTGCCATGGCAAAATTTTTCTGTCATGCTATCTTTTCGTCTTTTCTTTGTAGAGATAGGTACTCTCATACGCTTGAGCTCTAAATTCTTCATATCTCTAATAACTCCTTTCTCCAGCAAGCTACGCATCCATATTAAGTTTCTTAATTGCCCAAATTGTCTTTTGTTATAGTTACACAGGCAAATGACATGCTTTTCCATAGACCAAATTGAACGGAGACATCCCTAATGGCATTTTAAATAATGTACGATAGGCCCACGTGCCTCGTCGAGCTTTGGCGGACAGTCTTTTCTTTTTGGGTTGACCACATTCTCAAGTATTTTCTTGATCTCACGCTGAGACCTCAGCCTACCCATTGGTCTAGGGGTGGTTTTTCGTGGTAATTTTATGGCGTAACCCGTATCTTTACAGAGCCTTGGCAATTAATTTATTATCAAAGTGAGTGCCTTCATCGCTGATATTTTCTCGTGGTGCTCCAAAATGTGTAAATATATTTTTGTGCAAGGACTTCAACACAATATTGAAGTCATTTCAAGGTGTTTCCACGACCTCGACCCATTTGGATACGTAGTACATAGCCAAGTGTATGTACAGATCACCAAAGGACGATGAGAAGGGTACCATAAAATCAATACCCCATACATTGAAGAGTTAAACTTCCAAAATATTCTGCCATAGCATCTCATTTCTCTTTGGTATATTCCTGGTGCGTTGGCAATGATCACATGACTTGTAGAAGTCTTGCGCATCCTTAAATAAGCCTAGGATTAACATCCATTTTATTCACTAGGTACTTAATGGCAGAGTGATCAATATGTACAATGATCTTACTGCCTATAAGGTATGCCCTAAACTTATCAAAAGTATATACTACAACTAGCAATTCTTTTTCAGTACTGGTATAATTAAGTTGTGCATCATTTAGGGTACGACTAGCATAATAAATGACATGAAATATTTTACCTTTTCTTTACCCGAGCACTGCTCTTACTGTGTAGTCACTTGCATCGTACATCATCTCGAAAGGGGCGTCCCAGTCTGGTAGAACAACAATTGTTTCCGAGGTAAGTTTTTCTTCAGATACGTGAATGCGTTGTGACATTCTTCATTGAACACGAACAAACTAATTTTAGTGAAGCAGAAGATATAAAGGCTTTGAAATCTTAGAAAAATCCTTGATTAGCCGCCTATAGAATCTTGCATGCCCTAGGAAACTTCTTATGCTCTTCACAGTGGTGGGTGGAGGCAGATTCTCAATCACTTCCACCTTGGCTTTATCAACTTTGATTTCGTGGTGAGAAATTTTGTGTCCAAACACAATTCCTTCTGTCACCATGAAGTGATTTTTCTCCAAGTTTAACACAAAGTTGGACTCATCACACCGCTTCAACACTTTAGATAAATTACCGAGGCATCGGTCAAAGTCATCACCTGAGATGAAAAAATCATCCATAAATATTTCCAAGAAATCATCTACCATGTATGAGAAAATGGCTATTATACACCTCTCTAAAGTTGCCAGGGCATTGTATAATCCGAACGACATCCTCCTAAAGGCATAGGTGCCATATAGGTAGGTGAAGGTGGTCTTCTCATGATCTTCGGGCGCTATGGCATATAGGTAGGTGAAGGTTGCTTTGTTTAGTTTTTTAAAGTCTATAAAAATCCGCCACCCCGTGATGAGTCTCTTTGTCAAAAGCTCATCATTCTCAATCTTTACCACGACCACGCCACCTTTTTTGGCATGCATTAAACCGGGATGACCTAAGAGCTATCGGATATGGGATATATCACCTCAGCATCTAGCCATTTGGTGATTTCCTTCATCACCACTTTTTTTTATTATTGGGTTGAGTCATTTGGGATTCCACCAAATTGTTATAGAAATCATCTAACTAGATCTTATGCATGTATATTGTAGGGATAATTCCTCTAAATCTGCTATAATCCATCTGAGAGTTTTTTTTATGCTGTGACAAAATATTTAACAAACTATCCTCTTACTCAGGGGATAGACTGGCAGAAATTATAACCAGTAAGGTATCATCTCTACCTATGTAAGCATATTTCAAATATGATGGAAAAGGTTTAAGTTCCAAGGTAGGCGCATGCTGGAGCAAAGGTTTTGGAGGAATAAATTCATTGAAGTCAAGAGGTTTAAATCTCATACTTGGTCTAGCTTGAAATAAGCTAGACTGTTCCACCTCCAATGAATAGTCCTCGCACTCCGCATTTGCTTCATCTTTAGTTAACCTTTCAATTGCCTCAATCAGAAAAATTTTGTCTGGGTCAAGATTATTGTATCCCTCTGGCTGTAAAATATTACCGTGGTAAAAAAATTTACAATCATCCCTATGAAAAATATGATTTTGGCACATAGTATCAAACTCATCTTGATGAAAAATTTTGCCTTGGCCAAAATTTTATGTTCCAAGTTCCTCAATTGAATCAACGTCTTCAATGCATTGGCATTCTTCAAAATCATTAACATATTTAAGAGTGTTAAAGACATTGATTGTGATGCTTTGATCAGCCACCCTCATCGTGAACTATCTATTACCAAAATCTATTAGAATGCACCCTGTAGCTAAGAATGGACACCTAAGAATAATAGGTGCATTTTCATCGGCCTCACAGTCTACAATGAGGAAGTCTGTAAAATTTTCAAAATATTTTTTATAGTAGAAAATTGGGCAGAAATTGAATCCTTACTGTCAAGTTCATATGCTCCATACACTTTTCTGCTAGTTCCAAGCCTTGTAGATAGGAATTGATAATCGTTGTTGGCTATCCTATCAAGGATATCAAAGGCTTCCTCAAGTGATTTGTCAAGTAGAGTGCCATTCACCGAGGTATCCAACATCATGCGAGTAGGTGCGTTGACTCCATTATAGAACATGACGACTTGAGTCCAATCTTGGAATCCATGATTTTTGCATTTACGAAGAAAACTTTTATATCGATCCCAACACTCGTACATAGATTCATCATCGCCTTGGCAAAAACTTGTGATGTCATTGCGGAGTTGGGTGTTCATATTGGGTAGGTTATATCGAAGCAGAAATTTTTTACATAAGTCAGCCCAAGATTCCATTGAACGGGATGAGACTCCAGTAAGCCAAGCTCTCGCTCGGTCGCACAAAGAGTAAGGGAATAATTTTAACTTTAGTACATCCTCATGCACACCTTGTTGCCTAAATGAATCACATATTTCAAGGAAATCATGCACATGTTGTCTAGTGTCTTCATTAGGCGAACCACTAAATTAACCGATAGAATAGAGCATGTTGAACAATACCGGTTTGAGTTCACAGTGGCCTGCCTGTATTTCTAGTGCCACGATTCCAAGGTTGAGGTCATCGAGAATAGGATTTAAGTGATCTCTTATCACTCGTGGTCTTACAGCATTTCAGGGAATATTATTCTCTGCGATATTGGCCATAGGGTTATCAGTTTGAAACTGCAATCAATTCATATTACCTCTGATACGGTGAGCATGTTGCCTTTGTCTAAACAATTGCTTGATCTCAGGTTCGAATGGTACTAATGGTCTGTCAGTAGATCTCCTAGTCATGTAACAACAAAATCCTACAAAAGAAAATAATAAAAATAAACATGTAAAACTAACTAACTAAAAGAAAAAAATGTGTCAAGAAAATAAAAGTTGCTATGGCAAAAATTATCAAAATTCCTCCAGTTACCAATTCCCGGTAACAACGCCAAAAACTTGATCACGTGAATAAGTGTGTGTTTCACCACGCAAATCTGTGCAAGTATATATAATTGATGCAATTAATATGGTAGTAAGTGAGTTATCGTCTCCATAGGGATTGGTGAGAATTTCTTATGATTGCTATAGCTAGAACTAGTCCTAAGATTCTTGTCAATGATATTAACAAAAGAAAAATGAGTAGTATCAAATGATATGAACAGATGGAAAAGTATTATCGAGGCAAGAAAAATTGTAAAGTGAAGTAAGTAGAAAAGTTTAGTCGAGGCAATAAAAATATGCAAAGGAAAACAAATAAAAGTTGTCAAGGAAAATAAAATTGTTTGAGTTCAATATATTATGAAAAAACTCACACAATTAGACTTCTAACGTAGCACTTGGGTTGGTTTTATTGTGGTGAGAAATTATTCTATGTCTAGGATGATTTAGTATGTTATGCCTATACTGTTCGACAGGATTTACTAGAGTGTTCCTAAAACTATTGCTATAACAATACTACCTAGCATGAACTGCAACCCTTGGTTTGTCAAACTGTTGCTACGGCTATACCCCTCAGCGTAAACTGTAGCTCTATCCTATCTACTCAAGCATTTACCCTTCTTAGTTGAATGAAACCCTTTCCTTATCTCTAAGGTAGATTAGAACTTCATCATTCCAAATTAGTCCTATTGTTCACATGGATTTAATCTAACTCTTTCGAATATTAGGTATCAACTCCTAGAAAAATGGGAATCTCTCTAAAGCTCTTACAAAGACTAGGAATGTTTTGATGTGGCACCAGACAATCTCGTAAAATCTCTTACATTGTCAAGGTAAAATATTAAAACAATAAACAAAACATCATTTAACAAAAACATACTTAATATTCATTTAACATCAAATAACATATCATCCAAACATTTCCAACACCAAATAAAATAGTTTATGGTGTGCTAAACATCATCCCAAAAATAATCTTTAATTACAAGCCCTTAAATAATATGGAAATAAAGAATAAAAGGAAGAAAAACACCCAAACAGAGCTCTTCCGTGACATTAGACCACCACATTGACTGCTCCAATGGCTAGTCTCTCTCGAGGGCCTGATCGCTGCTCCAGTGAAACCTGGCTATGAAAGGCACTAAGGACAGTTGAGTGGGGGATGGTGGAAAAGGGATGTGTTGTAGCCATCTTTCTTCAATCCTCTTTTTCAGGGTATTATCTCCTCTTCTTGAAGAGGTATAATGGGATATTTATAGTGGGATTTTCTAGTGTTTAGTGCCCTTGGAAATTTCCTAAATACCCTTAGTTTTATACCCATTGTGTGAATAAAATGGCAGCCAGCAGTGGTTCCAAATTCTTAGCAGGGGTAGGGGTTCACATGAGGTACATTGGACAGCTAGTCATGTGACATCAAAAATTTTGTCTCATACTGCGTCAGATTGGCGAGATAAAACTCACCTTGGCAAGGAAATTTGTTCCTCATTATCATTTTTTTTTGTTCCACTGACCTTAGCAAATTAATTTGTCTCGGTAAATAAATTATTCATGGGTCATTTCCTACATCATCACAACCAACAAATAATCCTTCTCCTCAGCAACATCAGTTTAGTTAAATAAACTTTTCCTCGGCAAAACTTATCCACCACATGCAAATATGTCCTAAATACAACTATATGCAGCTAAATGTTATGTTAATGCTTTTATACAATCAATAACTTAAGTAAAACGACCTAAAATATAATCTTTTTACGGATTTATCACTATCCAAATGAAGAATTTATGAGGAAGTTTCTTCATAGCTTACCAATATCTTAGAATCCAAGAGGACGACTATTGAAGAAGCCAATGATCTTGATGTTCTTACACTTGACTAATTCATTGGTTTTGTTCTTATCCATGAGCTGAAACTCAAGAATGAAGAGAAAAAGAGTAACACCCTCAACCCGTATCCGACCCAGATACGAATTTGAGATGTCACATTAACTTTTCAAAACAATTACACTTCTAAAAATCATGGAAAATTCAAACTTTCATTAAAATAAAGTTAACAATTTACAAGAGTATGTTCAAAACATTACAAAATTGATCAAAACATACGTAATTCATAAATTTGTTATATGCCAACATATTTGATACAAAAAAGACATACTTTGCAAATTTCTTCGTACCTACGTGTGAAACACTCATACGCTAAGTCACAGACCTAGTGAGGCATAATAATAATATAATAATGTATTTCCAATGTTATGAACATGCAACCTAACTATTTCATATACAAGCACAACTATCATATCATTATTTAATCATATCACATATGCTTCATTATTAATAAAGAATAACATGATATATTGTAAGAAAATAAACTCTTTTTATATCTTTTATGTGCCCATGTATATTATTGAGAACTTAAGGTATGCGAGTACCTTGAGGTTGTGCACATATATTGTCACCATAACTCGTATAAGGTCCCACTAGGGGCATATAAAATTGTTCAAAAGGACCTCGTAGATGTCCCGAAGGACCACATATAACATATATGTCCCGAATGACTACGTATAACCCTCGACAATTGGCATGCCAACTATACCTACTGCTCTCATATCACATAACATGAGCTTGAATATTTATATGTTCCATATATCCATATAATCACTAATTCATCACATATTCATGTACTCATGCCATTTATCTTATAATCACATATGTCTTATCTCATGCCATATATCACTTGTACATATAATCATCTATCTTATATCATATAATATGTATCAAAGCATTTAAACATATATCATTTATGCATGTGCTTATAATGATCATGATACATACATGTTCATAACTATTGGACCATGAAATTTAGACATAAGAAATAGACTTATCACAAGTCTAATTTCCATAAAAATATATCTATGTTATAACATGCACTCACCTTAGCCTCACTTGATCTAAATCCACTTCTATGACTTAATCGTTTTTTTTAGTCATTTCTAACTCTTCGATCGTTCCAGAACTTGATTATACTCAATATCTACAGAATCATACAGTTGATATGTATATCAAAATTCAAAGTATCATAATTCGATCCTTAATAATCCAAGCTAAAAGAAATGCTTAATAAAATTTCCCCTTTGAGTAGTATCGGTACCCAAGGTATGGTATCGATACTTCCCTGTTTTTGGTATTGATACCGAGCCTAGGTATCGGTACCCTTTCCCGATCCTGGAATTCTTATTTCAAATTGGCATCGATACTCAACCTATAGTATCGGTACCCTTGGTATCGATACCCCTTGAATAACTTGTCCAATTTTGGCTTATGGTATCGATACTGTTCAACCAATATCGATTCCCCTGCTCCAACTATCACTCTTTTTCCTTTGAAGTATTGGTACTGAATGAATCAGTATCGATATTCATAGCCTAAAAATCACTTTTCAAACCCGAAATTTGCCCATATCAACTTAAACCCTTCATGTCTTAACCCCTATCATACTCTTAAACTCAAGTACCCATACTCAAATCAATTTCTATTCATATAACACATCATTATCTTCAAAATCTCATCCTATATCTTGAAATCAATAATTCTACAAATTTTCCAACATACTGTAATTTTAATTCTAACACTTCATATTCCTTAATCTAACTGATGGCAAGTTAAATTTAGTCTTAAACTTTACTTACTAACTCTCTTCCAAGATTTCACTTATCACCCTCTTATTTTTCATCTTTTCTAACTTCTTAATCTTATGGTTTTAAGACAAATTAAGCTTTCCTTAAGCTTAAGTATCATCTGAGGAACATAAACCAAACTTGAATTCAGTGAATAATAAACTAGCAATAAACTCACCTTTTGCTTTTGGTAGCTCATGGCTGAAAGAGGAAGAATAGAGTTCTCTGGATATTTCTTTTCTCTTTTCTTTCAAATCTCCACATGTATATATTCTCACCATAATATATTTTTAATTCATTTGTTGATCAAATAACCTTTTGCCCTTCCAATCACCCTTCTTTATTATTCAGTCCTACATAAAATTTTCCATATAAGCCCCTAAACTTTTCAATTTATCTACTTTAGTCACCAAAGTTTGAAATTTTACAATTTAGTCATTAACCTGGTGTTTAAGATGTTACAAATCTCTCCTTTAAAAAAATTCATCCTCAAATTTTCACTGCACAAAAGATGGGGTACTGATTTCTCATGTTCTCTTCACGTTGCTTCTTCTACCTTGCGATTCCTCCATAACACATTGATCAATGGAATAGTCTTATTCCGTAACTGTTTCACCTCATGAGCCAATATTTGTACCGGTTCTTCCTCATAAGTCAGAATATCCTGAACTTCTATCTCTTCTGGTGTCACAATATGCGAGGGATTGGACCTGTATCTATGAAGCATGGAAACATGGAATACATTATGAATTTTCTCCATTTTCTGATGCCAATAAACTGAGGACTAAACTTTCCTTTTCGTCCAAATCTCAACACCTTCTTTCAAGGATATACTTTTAGAAACACTTTATCTCTGATTTGAAACTCGTTCTATTTCCTCTTCAAATCAACATATGACTTCTGTCTATCAGCTGCCGCTTTCAGATTGTTCTGAATCACTTGAACTTTCTCTTCCACTTCCTTAATCAACTCAGGCCCAAAGACTTCTCAATCCTTAAGCTCATACCAATTCAAAGGCGTACGACACTTTCTCCCATATAAATCCTCATAGGGAGTCATTTTGATGCTTGACTGGTAGTTATTATTGTAAGCAAATTCGACAAGTGGTAAGTATTTTTCCCAAGATACTTTAAACTCAATTACACAAGCTCTTAACATATCTTCCAGAATTTGGATAGTCCTCTCAGATTGTCCATCCGTCAGAGGATGAAAAGTAGTGCTAAATTTCAATCGAGTCCGTATTGCTCTATGTAAAGTTTTCCAAAATCTCGATGTAAATCGAGGATCTCGATCTGAAATAATCAAAACCGGTACACCGTGCAATCGAATAATCTCCCTGATGTACATTTCAACATACTTATCCATGGAAAAATCAGTTCTTACTGGAATAAAATTAGCTGATTTAGTCAATATATCCACGATCGCCCAAATTGAATCTCGCTTATTCAGAGTTAAGGGTAAACCCGTCACAAAATCCATCGTCACATTCCCCCATTTCCATTGAGGAATAGACATTGGTTGCAATAATCCTGACGGAACCCGATTCTCAGCTTTAACTTACTATCAAGTTAAATACTTAGATACAAATTCCGTAATACTTCTCTTCATTCTCGACCACCAATACTGACTATTGAGATCCACATACATCTTGTTTCCACCTGAGTAATATAGATTTGTAGTGATGCCATTTGGTTTGACTAATATAGATTTCCATTAGACTTAATCTCATAATCATTAATCTCTCAATCCTTTACTTGTTGTAACCTCTTCAAATACCCTTCATTTTTGGTTTGCAGCTCCTTATTTTGATCTAACCATGTTGGCTTAAGCTTCAATTCTGCAGATATAGCACTATATCCATTCAATGACAACTTGGCATCTAGAGCTCGTAAAGCTACAAACGTCTTTCGACTTAAGGTATCTGCTACCACATTTGCTTTTCCAGGATAGAAATCGATTACCACATAAAAATTCTTTAGAAATTCAACCCATCTTCTCTGCCATAAATTTAACTCTTTCTGGTTCATCAAATATTTTAAGCTTTTATGATCTGTATATAAGTAACAACGTTCACCATACAAGTAGTGACGCCAAATCTTAAGTGCGAACACTACTGCAGCCAATTCCAGGTCATACGTTGGATAGTTCTTTTCATGTGGTTTCAATTGTCTAGACGCATAGGCCACCACTTTGCCTTCTTGCATCAGTACACACCCCAATCCGTTATGGGAAACGTCAATGTAAACCACGTAGCTCTTGCCAGACTCAGGTTAAACTAAGACTGAAGCTTCTGTCAAAATTTTCTTCAATATTTCAAAACTTTCTTGGTATTTAGAAGTCCAAGAAAATTTTACATCTTTTTTCATCAACCTAGTTAGTAAAGCTAACATCAAAAAGTTCTTAACGAACCTTCAATAATAATCTGCTAGCCCTAGAAACCTTTGAACTTCCGATACATTCTTTGGAACCTCCCATTTTAAAATGGCTTTTATCTTTTGAGGATCCACCTGAATTCCTTCTGCAGAAATTACATGTCCAAGGAATGCCACTTCATTCAACCAGAACTCACATTTAGATAGTTTGGCATATAACTTTTTATCTCATAAAATCTGTAAAACTCTTCTTAAATGTGCACTATGCTCTTCATTCGACTTAGAATATACTAAAATATCATTAATGAAAACATCTACGAACTGGTCCAAGTATGGTTGAAATATTCTATTAATCAGTTCCATAAAAGCATTCGGTGTATTCATAACCCCAAACGACATAACAATTAACTCATAGTGATCATATCTCGTTCTAAAAGTCGTTTTCGAAATATCTTTTTCTTGAATCTTCAACTGATGATATCCAGACCGCAAATCAATCTTAGAAAATACCGAAGCTCCCTTTAAGTGATCAAATAAATTGTTAATTCTAGGAAGGGGATACTTATTCTTGATAGTCACCTCGTTGAGTTGCCTATAATCAATGCAGAGACTTACCGAACCATCATTCTTTTTAATGAACAACACTGGAGCTCCACAAGGCGACACACTTGGTATTATAAATCCTTTGTCCAATAATTCTTATAATTGAATCTTTAACTCCTCCAACTCTTTCAGAGTTATTCTATAAGGGGTTATTGCAATAGGCGATGTTCCATGCATTACTTCAATCTAAAATTCCACCTCTCTATCTGGAGGTAAACCTGAAAACTCTGCAAGAAAGACATCAGGGAACTCTCTAACTATGAGAATTTCTTCTAGCCATTTCTCATTGATTCTAGTATCCATCACATTAGTAATGAATCCCTGACATCCTTGCAACAATAACTTCTTTACCGATATCACAAATATTACATTTTCCAATTGATTCCATATTTCACTAAACACTATAACTTCTAGTCCTTCTAAACTGATCAATATTACTCTCTTCAATCTACAATCGACGTTAGCATGATAATAATATAACCAGTCCATTCCCAGTATCACTTCAAATTCCTCAAAGGGTAATTCTATCAGAGTAGCAGGGAATTCAATTCCCTGAATCCGTATGGGAAACCCTCGACATACTCTGTTTACCAGAGCACTGTGCCCTAATGGATTAGCCACTATCACATCACTACTAGTGGCTTATAATTGAATTCTCAATTCTCTCACCAATTTACTACTAATATATGAATATGTGGAACCCGAATCAATCAATACCATTACACATTTATCATACAGAAGGAAAGTACCTACAATTATATCTGGATCATCACATTGTTCATTGAACTTGATATTATACACTCGACCAGTGGAGCGTACTTCTTGTTGAGTAGAGGACTCAGGCTGACTTCTTCCTCTTCCCCTTCCCCTTTCTCTCTGAGGCATCGAATCAGATCGCTCTGACTGTGCATGCTTTTCGGCCCTCAATGAACAATCCCACATGAACTGTCATGTTTCCCTACATAAAAAACAAGCTCCAAAGATCACTCGACATAATCCATAATGACATCTTTCACAGAGTTGACATTGTCTGGCTTGACCCTGATTTGCTCTCCCAACACCAGACCCTAATGATTGATTATGTGTAGCTTTCATTTGATTTGATCCTCTAACGAAGGATGCCACTAACTCAGACCTTGCATGATATCGAAAACCAGAATCTCTACCTCTATTAGGTGGTGCATAACTTGATGAAGCCCCAACTCTTTTGGACGTTTGAGCTCTTTGCTCTCCAAATCTTTCAACATGGTTAACTATCTCTTGAAACGAGGACAAGTTCAACACAATCAATATTTCTTTTAACCTCGGGCACAAGCCCTCAACAAACCACTCGCATGCGTCATTCTCGGTCGGAACTAGCTCAGCAGCAAAATGACTTAACTTATTGAACTAGAACTCGTATTCATATACAGTGCGATTCAATTAGTTCAGATTCAAAAATTCTTTCTCCATATGCTTAATGAACTGATCTTCTATATACTTGTGCTTGAACACTTCTAAGAACAAGGACCATGTCACCTGGTCACTTGTCATCCTCAAAGTGACATTCGTTAACCAAATTCTCGCTTTCCCACAGAGCAATAAGACCACTCCATCTAGCTTTTCCACATCAGAGCAGTGAAGTCTATCAAGCATTATCTTTACATCATTGAGCCAAAGGTCCACAATAACAGGACCTTCCTCAGCTTCACCTTTGAACTCAGGAACTCCTAATCCCTTTAACTCATTTGATACATTCATTCTCTGAGTTAAGAGGGCAGGAGGTTGGAAACGCTTTAGGATAGCGTCTGACGTCCTGAAGAAAACATCATGATCTTGCACAGGTACTCTAGAAGGTGTCTGATCTTCACTTTGCCTGACCAGGGCAGGTGAATTACTACTCTCTACTGGCCTATCATATCCTGCTTCACTTCGGGAGCTATCATGTTTGGACATCTAATAAGATATAACCATATAGCTCTATTAGCAAAACAACTTACTAGTTACTCTTATAAGATCAGAAGTTCTCACTATTTTGTTGGCATGTATACATTTAAAGACACTCTGGAATTTGGTTTAACACCCAACCCATATCCGACCCGAATTCGAATATGACATGTCAAATTAACTTTTCAAAACAATTACACTTATAAAAATTATGGAGAATTCAAACTTTCATTAAAATAAAGTTAGCAATTTATAGGAGTATGTTCAAAACATTTAAAAATTGATCAGAGCATACGTAATTCACACATATTTTGCATGACAACATATTTGATATAACAAAAAACATACTTTGTAAATTACTTCTGATCTGATCTACTAGTAGAGGTATGTTGTCCCTGCAACTCCTGATCATGATCCTCTTGTTTCTTCATACCTACATGTGAAACACTCACACATTAAGTCACATACTTAGTGAGGCATAATAATAATATAATAATTTATTTTCTATGTTATGAAAATGCAACCTAACTATTTCATATACAAGCACAACTAGCATATCATAATTCAATGATATCACATATGATTCATTATTAACAAAGAATAACAGGATATATTGTAAGAAAGTAAACTTTTTTATATCTTTTATGTGCTCATGTATATTATTGAGAACTTAAGGTATACAAGTACCTTGAGGTTGTGTACATATCCTGTCACCACAGCTCGTATAAGGTTCCACTAGGGCATATAAAATTGTCCCGAAGGACCACATATAACATATATGTCCTGAAGGACTACATATAACCCTCGACTATTGGCATGCCAACTATACCTACAACTCTCATATCACATAACATGAGCTTGAATATTTATATGTTCCATATATCCATATAATCACCAATTCATCACATATTCATGTACTCATGTCATTTCTCTTATAATCATATATGTCTTATGCCATATATCACATGTACATATAATCATCCATATCATATCATATAACATGTATCAAAGCATATAAACATATATCACTTATGCATGTGCTTATAATGATCTTGATATATACTTGTTCATAACTATTGGACCATGGAATTTAGGCATAAGAAATAGACTTATCACAAGTCTTATTTCCATAAAAATATATCTATGCTATAGCATGCACTCACCTTAGCCTTAGTTGATCTAAATCCACTTCTATGACTTAATCTTTCTTTTGCTCGTTTCTAACTCTTCGATCATTCTGAAACTTGATTGTAACACCCATATTCTATATACGGTTACGTATACGAATTCGAATGTCACATTACTGAAAATACGATATACTCGTTGTTAAAATCCTTTAAAATTTTGTTGTAATCTTAATTCCACATAATTAACATCATAAATACAGATTCATTAAAACATAATACAAAATATTTTGTATATTTGATTACATGCCAAATAGGTTCCAAAATGGTTATTAAAGTCGTAATGTTACTGGGGAGTCAACCTTAGTAGATGATGTCTGCTGTTACAACTTCACTCTTTACTTGATGATTATCTGATGTTACCTACTAGTGTAAATACACATGATAAGTATATCTTAGTGAGTCATGATATAATAAATAACCTGTGGTGTTCAAACATATTTTATTTTCCATTTATCAAAACCATTTGCCATGATTCTTTCTTTTCATTTGTAACCTCCATTTATGTTTATAATACATCATTATACATTTTAAACTCTAACATCTTTTCTGTTGATAATGCACCCATATGCATTTCAACTATAGTATAATTTTATGTTGATAATGTACCCATATACATCTCAACCATAGTATACTTTTCTGTTGAAAATGTACCCATATACATTTCAACTCTAGCATACTTTTCTGTTAATAAATGCTACAATATGCATTTCAACTATAGTATACTTTTCTATTGACAATGCACCCATATGCATTTCAACCCTGGCATCCTTTCATGCCCATAATGCACCCATATACATTATTCTTTTATTCTGACAATGCACCCACATACATTTCAACTATGGCATCCTTTCATGCCAATAATGCACCATATGCATTATTCTTTTACATTCATTTTAGAGCAGTTCATACTCTAAAACCTCATTCACAATATCAATTTCATATATTGCATAACACCTAATAATTTCGGTAAAATATACTTAACATATAAATATTAAATTTCGAATAATTTCTAATCATATTTATCTAAATTACATAAAATAAATGTACTCACCTGGCTTTTCTTGCTCAAAGTCCAAAAGTAAAGATAATTACTGCAGAACTTGGCCCTTGCCTTTCGTCATATTCGACTCAAGAGTTTGATTTCGATCTATCTCACATTCATTAAATACATGAGTAATATCAATTGTTAGTGTATTTCCTAACAATTATAGCTTAAACATAAATCAAAATACTGATTATTAACTTTTCTACAACAATATCAACACAAATTACAATTTCTGGCATTTCGGTATCGATACCCGTACTATGGTATCGATACTACCCTATTATGGTATCGATACCCCTACCAGTATAAATACCAAAATTAGATTCGATGTGGCCCAGTTTCGATACCCTTACCATAAATATATATACCACTATACTATGGTACTGATACCCCTATTTGGTATCGATACCAAAATTAAGTTCAATGTTTACCCAGTATCGATACCCTCACCATGGTATCGATACCACTTCATTAGGTACTGATACTGATTGAATCAATATCCATACTTCTCATATGATTTAGCCTAATTTTTGCCTATGGAATCAGTGCCACTTCATTAGGTACCGATACCCCTGCCCAGATTTTCCAGTTTTCAACCTGAAATTTACCCAACTTTTGACAATTTTCCTCTAATTTTCCTTTAACAATACTATTTAGCACTTCTTTACTTAACCCTACTTCTTTTCCTCCATTTAGACACTTAAAACATCCAATATTCCTCATGAGCATTTGATTCTAAAAATCAACCCATAATTTCTAATTTGTTATATCATTCAACCAATGCTTCTAATCTTTCATTTACCTTAATGACAAGTCAATTTTACCAACAAACATTAATAAACCTTCACATATTAACATATCATTATCAAACTCATTTTCTTTAATCTCTAATATTTCATTCATAACTTAGTTTTAATCTCCTCTAAACCTTTATTAAGTTTCCATTATATGCAAGGATTTGATAACTAACAAAAATTAAAGGAATAATTCATTAATTTGGAAACTTACCTTTAGCTAGGGTTGAAGGCTTTTTCACGCAAAAGAGAAAGAATAAGAGAGTGTTTGACATTCTTTTTCATCATCTCTTTATTTCTCTACTATATATATGTGTATATATATATATATATATATATCTACCATAATAAATGAATTTTAAATTCATTTATATCCAAATACCCATAAATGCCCTTTTTAATCTTTCCTCACTACAATTTAGTCTAGACTACTATTTCCACATCATTCTCATCTTTATCAATTAATCAATTTAGTCATATATATTTTAATTCCTTTCAATTTAATCATTGTCCTATTATTTGGGGTATTACAAATCTTCCCCCTTTAAGAAAATTCATCCTCGAATTTTAAAGAAATACCTGAAGTAAAGAGATGTAGAAACTGTTTTTTTCATATTCTCTTCTTTTTCCCAGGTAGCCTCTTCAACCTTATGATTATGCCAAAGTCATTTAACCAAAGGAATCCTTTTACTACGCAATTCCTTGGTTTTCTTAGCCAAAATCTGTACCGGTTCTTCCTCATAAGTTAAATCTGGTCAGATTTCTACCTCTTCCTGAGTGATAACATGTGAGGGATATGATATGTACCTCCTAAGCATCGATACATGAAAAACATTGTGGATCTTGTCCATATCCATAGGTAAAGCTAATTGATAACCCACGAGTCCAATTCTTTTCAATATCTCATACGGTCCAATAAATCTCGGACTTAACTTTCCTTTTCGCCTAAATCGCAACACCTTCTTCCAAGATGATACTTTTAGAAATACTTTGTCTCACACATGAAATTCTATTTATTTCCTTTTCAAATCCGCATATGACTTCTGGCGATCTGAGGCTATCTTAAGATTATCATGTACAATCTTCACTTTCTCCTCCATATCTTTCATCAAATATGGCCCGACTAGATCTCGATCTTTCAATTCAAACCAATTTAATTGTGTTGGACATTTTCTCCCATACAGAGCTTTATACGATGCCATCTTTATACTGGATTGATAACTATTATTATACACAAATTCTGCTAAAGGCAAATACCTTTCCCATGATCCCATAAATTCAATCGCACATGCCCTAAGCATATCCTCTAGTATCTGAATAGCTCGCTCTGACTGCCCATCTGTCTGGGGTTGAAAAGCTGTACTAAAATTCAATCTAGTACCCAATGCCTCGTGCAAAGATTTCCAAAATCTTGAAGTAAACCTGGGGTCTCGATCGGACACTATCGATATCAGTACTTCATGCAGTCTGACTATCTCTTTTATATACAATTCTGAAAGCTTATTCATCGAGTAGTCTACTCGCACCGGAATAAAATGAGTTGTCTTAGTTAATCTTTCCACTGTAACCCATATCGAGTCCTTTTTACCTGGTGATAACGGTATCCCCAAAACAAAATCCATTATTAATGGTTCCCACTTCCACTAAGGAATAGATATAGGCTGCAATAATTCGGATGGCACCTGATGTTTAGCTTTTATTTGCTGACATGATAAACATTTAGCCATAAATTCTGTTACTGCTCTTTTCATTCTAGGCCACCAATAACGACTCTTCAAGTCTTGATACATATTATTCCCGCCTGGATGCATGGTCAAAGGGCCATAATGGGCTTGGTAAAGAATATCTCTCCTCAGATCATCATCATCGGGAATATAAAGCCTTCCCCGGTAATATAGGCATCCATCATCTTTTCTTTCAAAATCTTTGTTCTCTTCTTTTTCAATCAACGCCAATTTCATCAAACACTTTTTATCTCTCTTTTGCAATTTTTTTACTCAGTTCAACAGCATCGGTTTTAACTTTAAGTCGGCGATCACAACACCATCTCCATCCACATACATATGTGCGTCTAAAGCCCTTAAAGTTGCAAAAGTTTTTTGACTGAGTGCATCTGCTACCACATTAGCTTTTCCCGGATGGTAGTTGATATTCAATTCGTAATCTTTCAAAAGCTTTATCCATCTTATCTGCCTTAAATTCAGTTCTTTTTGAGTCAGCATATAATTTAAGCTTTTATGATCTTTGAAAACACGACAACGCTTAGCGTACAAATAATGGCGCCAGATTTTTAAAGCAAAAACCACTGCAGCCAATTCTAAGTCATGCGTTAGGTAATTTCGCTCGTGATTCTTCAATTGTCTAGAGGCATAAACCATAACCTTGCCTTCTTGCATCAGCACACAACCCAACACATTATGGGATGCATCACTATACACGACATATTCTTTACCCGACTCAGGTTGCACAAGCACTGAAGCCTCATTTAAAATTCTCTTTAGTATCTCAAAACTTTCTTGGCATTTTCCTGTCCGCACAAACGACACATATTTTCGCAAAAGCTTAGTTAGCGGCAGAGATAACATGGAAAAATTCTTCACAGATAGTCTATAATAACCCGCCAGGCACAAGAAACTCCGAACTTCCGTAATATTCTTTAGAGATTTCTATTCTATTATAGCTTGGATCTTTTTGGGGTCCACTCTAATGCCTTCTAATGACACTAAATGACCAAGAAATGAAAACTCTGACAACCAAAACTCGTATTTGGACAATTTAGCATATAACTTCTTGTCACGAAGTATCTGAAGGACCACTGTAAGATGAGTATTATGATCATTCTTTGACTTGGAATAAACCAGGATATCATCTATAAACAATACCACGAACTGATCCAAGTATGGTTGAAAAACTCGATTTATTAAGTCCATGAATGCTGCTGGTGCATAAGTCAAACCAAATGGCATCACTACAAATTCATAATGCCCATATCGAGTACGAAAAGCTGTCTTTGAAATATCATCTTCTTTGATCTTCAACTGATGGTACCCCGACCTTAATTCTATCTTAGAAAACATCGACACTTTTTTCAATTGGTTAAATAAATCATCAATCCTCGGAAGAGGATAATTTTTCTTTATGGTGACCTTATTCAGCTAACGGTAGTCGATACATAATCGCATAGTCTTGTATTTTTTTCACAAATAAAATAGGTGCTCCCCAAGGAGAAGTACTAGGTCTTACAAACCCTTTATCAATTAATTCTTACAGTTGAGCTTTCAATTCTCGTAATTCAATCGGAGTCATTCTATATGGATCCATAGACACCGGTTCAGTACCCGGATAAATCTCAATCCTAAATTCTACCTCACGATCTGGAGGTAGTCCCGGTAAATCCTCCGGAAATATATCCGAAAATTCTCTAGCCGTAGAAATATCATTTAATCTAACTTCTGGAATTCTAGTATCTATCACATTGACTAGAAAAGCTATACATCCCTTTAACATCATCTTATTCGCAGTCATAGCAGATATAACATTTAAGGGTAACTTCGATTTTTCTCCGATTACTACTATTTCTACACCTTTAACATTCTTTAAAAACAACTTTTTTCTTATGAAAAATGACCCATCCATAATGTGAGGACAACCAATCCATACCTAGAATAATTTCAAATTCATTGAAGGGCAATTCCCTTAAATTAGCCAAAAACACCATCCCCTGAATCTTTATAGGACATTTATTACATACTCTAGATACTCTTGCGCTGTGACCCATAGGATTTATCACTATCATCTCACTCACTATTGGTTCTAAAGGAATTCCTCTATCTCTAACCAACTTTGTACTAATGTATGAATGTGTAGAACTAGGGTCAACTAAAACAAATACAGGTTCATCGTAAAGATGGAAAATACCTATTATGATTTCAGGGTCATCTTGATCCTCAGTGGTCTTAAGATTGTAAATTATGGCCACTCCTTGAGTCTCTTGTCTTGGCATTGAGTCTATATGTCCCCTGGACCTACCCCTTTCTCTGTTTCTATTTAAGGTTGCCATTGATCGTTCAGACTATGCCGAATTATCACCAAACTTCTTAGGGCATTTCCGAGCAAAGTGACCCATATCACCACATAAAAAACAATCTCCACTGACAAATCTAGAAATTCCTCGGTGCAATTTACCACAGTTTGACATTGATTTCTTTCCCCAGAAGCTCTACCCGAGCTAACAGAAAAAGACTGAGATTGTATACTCTTCTGTGATACTACTGCAAAGCTATCTCTCCTGAGAATCTAGAACTCGAGCCATTTCCTCTTTTAGCGTAATGCGGTGTAGAAGGCATTCCCACTCTCTTCCCCGCTTGAACACTCTATTTCGCCGCTAATGTTTCCTCCTCAGCTCTTTCAATAGCTTTGGCTCTATTTATAACTTCTTGCAGATTCGAAAAGTTCAAGGCCATCATCATTTCTTTTAGCTTCGACCTTAAACCCTCTATGAACCAATCACGCCTGGCCTTATCATTTGGCAAAATTTCAGTGGCAAAACGGCTCAACTTGTTGTATTCAGCCTCAAATTCATGGACTACTCGGTCACCTTGCTTTAAATTAAGGAACTTTATCAACATTGCTCGTTTGAACTGCTCACCCACATATTTGTTTTTGAATTTTTCCTGGAAAAATTGCCATGTGACTTGCTCCGGTGATGCATACATCGTAGTATTAGACCACCTTACTCGAGCTGATTCTCTTAACAAGGATACAACTTCTCCCAGCTTCTTTTGATCTGTACATTATAGGCTTTCAAGCATAATCATCACATCATTTAACCACATATCGACTTTCATAAGACCCTCACCCTCATCCCCTCGGAACTCTGAAGCTCCCAAACTCTTCAGCTCATTGGGAATCAACATTCTAGTTACTGGATGAGAAAGTAAAAATGACATCAAGGGCTTGCATGAAATTTCCAAAGTCGGGAGTCGGAATCCCTTGGGGTGCAGGTGCACTTGCATTTTCTGAAGGAAGAGGTTGTGCATTATTATCCTCATAACTTTCACTCCCCGTTCCCTCTTGCATTTCTTGTTCCTCCGCTCTTCGAGAATTTAAGGATTCTAACATCTAATAAAACATACATAATGATATCATTATCATTAGTAACATTTGACACCGTCTCAGTAATATTATCATCAGTAAGGAGTGTTATTAATCATCCTTTAATGACACCATCTCAGTAACATTGACAACCTTATTAGCATGTAATCCTTTTTCTATTTTAAAATAAAACTAAATTTGGCCGAGAATCGGCTAAACCTATAGTTCTGATACCAATAAATATAACACTCATATTATATATACAGTTACATATACAAATACAAATGTCACATTACTGAAAATATGGTATACTCATTGTGAAAATCCTTTAAAATTTTGTTGTAAACTTAATTCCACATAATTAACATCATAAATACATATTCATTAAAACATAATACAAAATATTTTGTTATATTTGATTACATGCCAAATAGGCTCCAAAATGGTTATTAAAGTCCTAATGTTACTAAGGAGTCAACCTTAGTAGATGATGTCTACTGCTACAGCTTCACTCTTTACTTGATGATTATCTGCTGTTACCTACACGTGTAATTACACATGATAAGTATATCTTAGTGAGTCATGATATAATAAATAACATGTGGTCTTCAAACATATTTTATTTTCCATTTATCAAAACCATTTGCCATGATTCTTTCTTTTCATTTGTAACCTTCATTTATGTTTATAATACATCATTATACATTTTAAACTCTAACATCGTTTATGTTGATAATGTACCCATATGCATTTCAACTATAGTATACTTTTATGTTGATAATGTACCCATATACATCTCAACCATAATATATTTTTCTGTTGATAAATGCGCCCATATACATTTCAACTCTAGTATACTTTTCTGTTGATAATGCACCTATATGCATTTCAACTCTGGCATCCTTTCATGCCCATTATGCACCCATATGCATTATTCTTTTACATTCATTTTAGAGCAGTTCATACATTAAAACCTCATTCACAACATCAATTTCATATATTCTATAACACATAATAATTTTGGTAAAATATACATTAACATATAAGTATTACATTCTGGATAATTTCTAATCATTTTCATATAAATTACATACAATAAATGTACTCACCTGGCTTTCCTTGCTCAAAGTCCACAAGTAAAGATAATTACTGTGGAACTTGTCCCTTGCTTTTCATCTTGCTCTACTCAGGAGCTTGATTTTGATCTATCCCACATTCATTAAATACATGAGTAATATCAATTGTTAGTGTATTTCCTAACAATTACAGCTTAAAATTAATCAAAATACTGATTATTAATTTTTCTACTACAATATCAACACAAATTACAATTTCTGGCCTTTCAGTATTGATACCCCTACTATGGTATCGATACTACCCTACTATGGTATCGATACCCCCTACCAGTATCAATACCAAAATTAGATTCGATGTGGCCTAGTATCGATACCCTTACCATAGGTATCGATACAACTATACTATGGTACCGATACCCTTATATGGTATTGATACCAAAGTTAAGTTCAATGTTTACCCGGTATCGATACCCTCACTATGGTATTGATACCACTTCATTAGGTACCTATACTGATTGAATCAGTATCGATACTTCTTAGATGATTTAGCTTAATTTTGCTTATGGTATCAATACCACTTTATTAGGTATCAATACCCCTGCCCAGATTTTTCAGTTTTCAACCCGAAATTTACCCAACTTTGGCCAATTTCCCTTTCATTTTCCTTTAGTAATACTATATAACACTTCTTTACTTAACCCTACTTCCTTTTCTTCATTTAGACACTTAAAACATCCAATATTCCTCAAGAGCATTTGATTGTAAAAATCAACTCACAATTTCTAACTTGTTATTTCATTCAACCAATGCTTCTAATCTTTCATTTACCTTAATGACAAGTCAATTTTACCAACAAACATTAATAAACCTTCATATATTAACATATCATTATCAAACCCATTTTCTTTAATCTCTAATATTTCATTCATAACTTAGTTTTAATCTCCTATTTATTTCTCTAATATATATATATATATATATATCTACCATAATAAATGAATTTTAAATTCATTTATATCCAAATACCCATAAATGCCCTTTTTAATCTTTCCTCTCTACAATTTAGTCTAGACTACTATTTCCACATCATTCTTATCTTTATTAATTAATCAATTTAGTCCTCCAAATTTTAATTCCTTTCAATTTAATAATTGTCCTATTATTTGGGGTATTACAAATCTTCCCCCTTAAGAAAATTCGTTCTCGAATTTTAAAGAAATACCTGAAGCAAAGAGAAGTGGAAACTAGTTTTTCATATTCTCTTCTTTTTCCAGGTAGCCTCTTCCACCTTATGATTCTTCCAAAGTACTTTAACCAACAAAATCCTTTTACTACGCAATTCCTTGGTTTTCTTAGCCAAAATTTGTACCAGTTCTTCCTCATAATTTAAATCTGGTCGGATTTCTACCTCTTCCGGAGTAATAACTTGTGAGGGATCTGATATGTACCACCTAAGCATCGATACATGAAAAACATTATGGATCTTGTCCATATCCGTAGGCATAGCTAATTGATAAGCCACGGGTTCAATTCTTTTCAATATCTCATACAGTCCAATAATTCTCGGACTTAGCGTTCATTTTCGCCCAAATCGTAATACCTTCTTCCAATGCGATACTTTTAGAAATACTTTATCTCCCACATGAAATTCTATTTCTTTACTTTTCAAATCCGTATATGAATTCTGGCGATCTGAGGCTATCTTAAGATTACCCTGTACAATCTTTACTTTCTCATCCATATCTTTCATCAAATCTAGCCCGACTAGATCTCAATCTTTCAATTCAAACCAATTTAATGGTGTTCGACATTTTCTCCCATACAGAGCTTCATACGGGGCCATCTTTATATTGGATTGATAACTATTATTATACGGAAATTTTTCTAAAGGAAAATACTTTTCCCATGATCCCATAAATTCAATCACACATGCCCTAAGCATATCCTCCAGTATCTAAATATCTCACTTTGACTGCCCATCTGTCTGGGGATGAAAAGTTATACTAAAATTCAATCGAGTTCCCAATGCCTCACGTAAAGATTTCTAAAATCTTGAAGTAAACCTGGAGTCTCGATCGGACACTATCGATATCGGCACTCCATGTAGTTTGGCTATCTCTTTTATATACAATTCCGCAAGCTTATTCATCGAGTAGTCTACTCGCACCGGAATAAAATGGGCTGTCTTAGTTAATCTGTCCACTATAACCCATATCGATCCTTTTTACCTGATGACAACAATAACCTCGAAACAAAATCCATTATTACTCATTCCCACTTCCACTCAGGAATAGATATAGGCTGTAGTAATCTGGATGACACCTGATGTTCAACTTTCACTTGCTGACATGATAAACATTTAGCCACAAATTCTGTCACTGCTCTTTTCATTCTAGACCCCTAATAACGACTCTTCAAGTATTGATACATCTTTTTCCCGCCTGGATGCATAATCAAAGGGCTATAATGGGCTTTGTAAAGAATATCTCTCCTCATATCATCATCATCGGGAATATAAAGCCTTCCCCGGTAATATAGGCATCCATCATCTCTTCTTTCAAAATCTTTGTTCTCTTCTTTTTCAACCAATGCCAATTTTATCAAACAATTTTTATCTCTCCTTTGCAGTTCTTTTACTTGGTTCAATAACATCAGTTTTAACTTTAATTCGGCAATCACAGCACCATCTCCATTCACAGACATACGTGCGTCTAAAGCCCTTTAAGCTGTAAAAGTTTTTCGACTGAGTTCATTTGCTACCACATTAGCTTTTCCCGGATGGTAGTCGATATTAAATTCATAATCTTTAAAAAGCTCTATCCATCTTCTCTGCCTGAAATTCAGTTCTTTTTTAGTCAACATATAATTTAAGCTTTTATGATCTACCGTACAAATAATGGAGCCAGATTTTTAAAGCAAAAATAACTTCAATCAATTCTAAGTCATGGTCGGGTAATTTTTCTCGTGATTCTTCAATTGTCTGGAGGTATAAGCCACAACCTTGCCTTCTTACATCAGAACATAACCCAACCCATTATGGGATGCATCACTATACACGACATATTCTTTACCCGAATCAGGTTGCACAAGCACTGAAGCCTCATTAAAATTCTCTTTAGCATCTCAAAACTTTCTTGGCATTTTCCTGTCCACACAAACGACACATATTTTCGCAAAAGCTTAGTTAGCGGCAGAGATAACATGGAAAAATTCTTCACAAATAGTCTATAATAACCTTCCAGGAACAAGAAACTCTGAAATTCCGTAATATTCTTTATAGATTTCCATTCTATTATAGCTTGGATCTTTTTAGGGTCCACTCTAATGCCTTCTAACGACACTAAATGACCAAGAAAGGAAATCTCCGACAACCAAAACTCGTATTTGGACAATTTAGCATATAACTTCTTTTCACGAAGTATCCGAAGGACCACTCTAAGATGAGTATTATGATCCTTCTTTGACTTGGAATAAACCAGGATATCATCTACAAACAATACCACGAACTGATCCAAGTATGGTTGAAAAACTCGATTTATTAAGTCCATGAATACTGCTGGTGCATAAGTCAAACCAAATGGCATCACTACAAATTCATAATGCCCATATCGAGTACAAAAAGCTGTCTTTGAAATATCACTGTAACATCCTCCATATCGGGTTCGTGACTAAATTATACAATTTTAGAATTTGGTGACTAAAGCATTATAGTTAAATAGTTCAAGGACTTATATGGGAAATATTGTGTAGGATTGAATTGAAAAGAAGGAGAAATAGAAAGAAAAAATGTTCATTTTGATAGTAAAATAATTAAATTAAAGAAGGGTTATATATTAACCACACGTGGAAGTAAAGGATGCAAAACACAAGGTTTCCATAGTTTCTTCTCCTCTCTTATTCTTTGTGTGTAAAGGTCCAAAATCAAAGGAGAGTTCATGGTTAGTTCATTTCTTGCTGAATTTAAGATTGGTTTATGATCATTGGATGAAAATTAAGCTTAAGAAAAGCTTAATTTGTCTTAAAACCACAAGATGAAAGGTATATGAAGGATTGTAAAAAGGAAGTTAATAAGTAAAATTTTGGTAGAAATATAGTAATTAGATTTCTAGACCAAATTTGACTTGTCACCAACTTTGTTAAGGAATAGGAAGTGATAGAATTAGATTTAGAACAAGTGAAAAATTGGTATAATTCTGGAAGTCCATGTAGATGATAGGATTTTGAGAGTTAAGATGTGATAAATGAGTACAAATGGGCTTAAGTATGTGTATTTGAGTTTAAAATATGAAAAAGGTTGAACATGAAGTATTGGTGAGGAATTGAGTGAATTTTTGTGCTTAAAATGTGAATTCTAGGTAACGGGTATCGATACACATTCAACAGGACCGATACCTCCAGAGCAAATTTCAAGAAAATATCCAAAGGGTATCGATACCTTCAGGAGTGTATCGATACCCCCTTGGAATGAAAATTTCAAAATGCAATATGGGTATTGATACCTAGGCATGGTATCGATGCCTCAGTTGAGTTAGGTATCGATACCCTATAGAGGGTACTGATACCTACTTTAGATAAGAAATGAAATTTGTTTTTCCTTTAGTTTAAGAAATGAAAGATTAGGGTATGTTATTAAGAATACTGATATGTATCAATGTATGATTATGTAGATATAGAACGTAATCTTGTTCTGGATCAATTGAAGGATTAGGATCGAGTCAAATCAAACAAGGCTAAAGTGAGTGCATATCCTACATAGAATTGTATTGAGATAAGACTTGCGATGAGTCTATCTCTTATAGTTGAATTTATGATTTTATACTTATATATATGTATACATATATATATATTAATGTTATAGTGATTACATGTATAATGCATTCATGCTTTAACATGATATTATATTAATGAATGCCATTATAAGAGAATTAATCCATGTATGTGAAATAATTCAAGTGATCATATGTGTGCATATGAAGTGACCTATGTGTTTACATGGACAGTGATAAAAGAGATATGAAATAAGAAATGTATTCATATTTAAGCCCATGTTATTTAATATAAGAGCTGTAGGTATAATTGGCATGCCAAGAGTCGAGGGATTATCAGTGGTCCTTCGGGACAAACATTCAGTGCCCCTAGTGGGATTTTATTCGAGCTGTGGTGATAGCATTGTGAACAAGCTCAGTGTACTCATGTACTATTCTCAATAATGTACATGGGCATCCAAAGATAAATTGAATGAAAAACTCTTATAAACGTAAATGTTCATTCCTGCATATCATATTTATATATGTCATAGTGTGGTATCAACATGTGCATTGCAATGTCATAATGAATTGATATTGGTACATGTTCATGATTTTATTGTTTAAGTATTTATTATTATGTCTCACTAAGTCTATGACTTAGCATGTAAGTGATTTACATGTAGGTACAAAGGAACAAGAAGAGCAAAAATAGGAGTGGCAATGACAGCGTCTCTACTGGAAGATCAAATCAGAAGTAAATGAGAAAGTATGTATTTTATTGTATATAGTGTGTTGCCATGTAAGAAATGTGTTAGTTACGAATGCTTTGATCGATTTTGTCTTGTTTTGGTCAACTTATATAAAGTAATAACTTTTATTTTAATGAAAGGTTAAAATTTCCTTGATTTTCGTAAAGAGTCAAATTTTGAAAAGTTAATGTGACACCTCATACTCATATACGGGTCGGGTACGGGGTGGGGTGTTACATTTGATGGTATCAAAGCTACGGTTTAGTCGATTCTCGGCATAAACCAGAGTCTAGAGTGTCTTATAATGTATACATGCCAATAAAATAGTGAAAACCTCTGATCTAATATAATAATACGTATGTTGTTTTTAGAACGATATGCTTATGTTTTATAGATGTCCGGACATGATAGTTCTAGAAGTGAAGTGGGAGATGATAGGCCCGCTGAAAGAAGTAATTCACCTGCCCTGGCTAGGCAAGGTGAAGAACAGACACCTTCTGGAGTGACTATGAGTGATCAAGATACGTTCTTCAGGACGTTGGATGATATATTGGCGTGTTTCCATCCTCCCTCTACTTCAGCTCCAATAATGAATGTTGCAAAACAGTTGAAGGGTTTAGGAGCTCTGGAGTTTAGAGGTAAAGCTGAAGAAGGTCCTGTTACTGCAGACCTTTGGCTTAATGACGTAAAAATCATGCTTTAGGGGCTTCATTGCTCCAATTCAGAGAAGTTAGATGGAGTGGTTTCCTTGCTTAGAGGACAAGCAAGGATTTGGTGGACCAGCATTACATTGAGAATGTCTGGTGATCAAGTAACTTAGTCCTTATTTTTAGAAGAGTTCAAGCATAAATACGTCAGAGATCAGTTTATCCGACAGATGAAGCAAGAGTTCATGAATTTGAAGTAATGGAACCGTACAATGTATGAGTATGAGTGTGAATTCAATAAGTTAAGCCACTTCGCCATTGAATTAATTTCTATAGAGAAGGATGCTTGTGAGTGGTTTGTAGAGGGATTGCGTCCTCGGTTGAAAGAAATGATAATTGTATTAAATCTATCTTCGTTTCAAGAAGTGGTAAACTGTGCCAAAACTCTGGAAAGAGCACATAATGAGAGGTTTGGAGATTCCCGAACTCAAACATTGAAAAGATCGAGTGCATCATCGAGTTCTGCACCATCAAAAAAGGGTCGAGATGCTGGTTATCGACCTCAAGCTAGATCAGAGTCAGTGGCCTCCTCCACAATAGGAACAAATTCGATGAGGGGACGACAAACACAGTCAGTGGGATCTGGATCTGGGAGATCTAACCTGAGTCAAGTTAGACAATGTCCACATTGTGAAAAGAATCACTCGGGATATGCAGGATGATCTTTGGAGCTTGCTTTAAATGTGGAGACACGGGATATTTTGTTCGGGATTATCCTATGATAACGGGTAAATCTGCACAACCAGAGAGGTCTCCTTCTGCTACCCAGAGGGGAAGAGGTAGAGGGAGATGAAGAAGTCAGTCAGAGTCCTCAACTCCACAAAAGATACGCTCCACTGCTCGAGTATACAACCTCAAGACTAACGAGGATCAAGATGACCCAGAAATTATAGCATATATCTTTCAAATGTATGACAAGAATATTTTTGTATTGATTGAATCAGGGTCTATATATTCTTACATTTGCAGTAAGTTAGTGAGAGAATTGAATATTCAATTAGAAGTTATTAGCAGTGATGTCATAGTAACGAATCCGTTAGGGCAGAGTGCTCGGGTGAATATGGTATGTCGAGGGTGTCCCATACAAGTTTAAGGAATTGAATTCCCTTCTAATCTGATGGAATTACCTTTTGACGAATACGAGGTGATACTGGAATAGACTGGTTATATCATTACTATGCTAATATTGACTGTAGACTGAAAAGAGTAACGTTGAGAAGTCCGGAAGGGGTAACAGTTGTGTTTTTTAGTGAAGGATGGAATCCATTGGCAAACGTAATCTCAATAATGTTAGCAAAGAAGTTACTGCTATAGGGATGTCAAGGGTTTATTACTAATGTGTTGGATGTTAGAGCTACAGAGAAGGGGATTGAAGAAATTCCTATAGTCAGAGAGTTTTCTGACGTATTTCCTGTAGAGTTACCGGCTTTCCTCCAGATAGAGAGGTAGAATTTCAGATTGAAATAATATTGGGAACAACGCCTATTGCGATGGCACCATACTGAATATCTCCAAAAGAATTACAATAATTAAAGATACAATTATAGGAGTTACTGGATAAAGCGTTTATTAGACCAAGTGTATAGCCACGGGGAGCTCCAGTTCTGTTTGTTAAGAAGAATGATGGATCAATGCATCTTTGCATCGACTACAGGCAACTCAATAAAGTAACCATAAAAAATAAGTACTCTCTTCCTAGGATCGACGATTTATTTAACCAGTTAAAGGGAGCTTCAGTGTTCTCAAAGATTGATTTACGTTTCGGTTACCATCAACTGAAGATTCAAGAGAAAGATATTCCCAAGACAGCTTTTCTATATCCTCAAAAAATTAAAGCCATTTTAGAGTGGGAAGTTCCAAAGAATGTGTAAGAAGTCCAGAGTTTTTTGGGGTTAGCTGGTTATTATCGAAGGTTCGTTAAAAGATTTTCGATAATAGCATTACCTCTAACTAACTTATTGAGGAAAGAGGTAAAATTTGTGTGGACTTCGGAGTGCCAAGAGAGTTTTGAAAGGTTAAAGAATATTTTAACAGAAGCTCCAATCTTGGTTCAACCCGAGTCTGGCAAGAACTTCGTAGTGTATAGCGATGCATCTCATAACGATTTGGGATGCGAATTGATGTAAGAGGGAAAAGTGGTGGCTTATGCATCGAGACAATTGGAACCGCATGAAAAAAAATTAACCGACACACAATCTGGAGATGGCTGCAGTAGTGTTTGTACTTAAGATTTGGCGTCACTACTTGTATGGTGAACGTTGTTACTTGTATACTGATCATAAGAGTTTAAAGTACTTGATGACTCAGAAGGAGTTGAATCTAAGACAGAGAAGATGGGTATAATTTCTCAAGGATTACGATGTGGTAGTTGATTTCCATCTGGGGAAAGTAAATGTGGTAGCAGATGCCTTAAGTCGAAAGATATTTGTAGCCTTACGAGCCATGGATGCCAGACTATCACTAAAGGGGGATGGTACAATCTGTACAGAATTAACTCTTAAGCCATCATGGCTGGATCAAATTAAGGAATTGCAAGGTAAAGATAAAATGTGTTTGAAAAAGATGAAACAAGTTAAGAACGAGAAGATAAATGATTATGAGATCAAGTCTGATAGGAACTTGTATTATCGAGGGAGATTGGTAATTCCGGATAATGATGAGTTGAAGAATGATTTATTAACGGAAGCTCACTATAGTCCATTGACGATGCATCCTGGAGGAAATAAAATGTATATGGATCTCAAGAGTCGATATTGGTGGCCTGGAATGAAGAGGGACATTACGGAATTCGAGTCTAAGTATTTAACTTGTCAGCAAGTCAAAGCTGAGCATCAGGTTCCGTCAGGACTATTACAAACAATGTCAATTCCTCAATGGAAATGGGAGAACGAAATAATGGATTTTGTAACAGAGTTGCCTTTGACTCTGAATAAAAGAGATTCAATATGGGTGATTGTAGACAGATTGACTAAGTCAGCTCATTTTATTCCGGTACGAGTTGACTTTTCTATGGATAAGTAAAAACTTGTTCTGTGTTGTGAGTACTATAAAATTATACGCAAATAATATGCATGTATACACAATCGCTCAAGTAATACAGTGATGAGCGAGTATTGTCTCCACAGGGATTGGGTGAAATTACAAAAGTCCAACCAAAGCTAAGCATTAATCTACCTATGTATAGTTAGTCTTGATATATACAAATGTCACGGCAAATGAAAATGTATGAAGGTGGAGATGGAGTGATGATCTGATGGTGCAGCAGATGAAAATACAGTGGCAAGAATAGTTGTTTAGTGTTGAAAATGGTGTAATGTCGAGGCAATAAGAAATGGTAAAAATAGTAAATAAATAACAAATAAAAGATGAGTAGATAATCCTCACACGACAAGCTTCAACTGGAATGAATGGTAGGGATTGATTTAAGGATGATAAACTTATCTCCCAGGCAGATTTATGCTATCTAATCTTCACTCACTCGACAGGGTTTTCTTAAAGTGCTCCCGCTATCTCTAGTCCATGAAACCTAACAGAATGAAATGCTAAGGCATCTGCTCTCACTCAACGATGTTGACAGACCACACTATTGATAAAAACACCCTCTTTAGTTGTTGAAATCCTCCTAGTCTCTCTCGAGTACTAAGGGATTTGGATACAATATTCCTAGGCCGGTTCAAAGCCCCTTGAAAATACTATAACCCATTGCTTATGAGGATCTAATCTTGTGTTTCTCTCGAATACTACAAGTATTTTTAACTTAGGTTTTCCTCGAACACCTAACCTTCATATAAGAAATGGACACTCTCATGCCTCCTACAAGCTTAGATGGTGAAGCATTCATAAGCAAATCAAGTAAATAACCAAGATAAACAATAATCTACCATTAAAATAAAGTTTAATCAACCATTAAAACAACCACCACCAAATAAGTTAGTTCATGGTGGGGTTCGAAATATCCACAAAATAAATCATAAAAATATTCGTTCCAACAACCCAAGAATAATATAAAAATAACAACAAAAGGCAAGTGAGAATAAGCCTTCAACGAGCGCCACCGAAGGTCTCCTCGGTCACCACGAACCACCTTAGCTCATTAGCTCCTCTCGGGGCTTAGCTAGCCACTCCTTGAAGATTTTTCAATTGAGGAACACCCAAGGAAGAATAAAAATCTTATTTTTCTGCTCTGCTCTATGCGTGTGCGTGTGTTCCTCTTCCTTCTCTCCAATGAGGTGTCATATAGAATAAAAATATCTAGGGGTAATGATTAGGTTATTGGGTGCAAAATACCCCTCATACCCCTAGAATCACACCATAAGCATGAACCTTATCCTCCAAGTGGCAGTGGTCCTCTTACAGGCGGTTACAACAATCATTTCACGTGCAGAGCCAGCTGTCCTCGTACAACTGTATCTTTTTGTCATTTTCTGCGCCAGAAATGCCAAGGCATTTCAATCTGCTTCAGCAACGTGTGATGTCGCGGCATTACTTCCCAAAGAGTCCTTTTGTCTACTATTCCCTTCACACCATAAACAACTGCACCTTTCTCTCATACAACACCATTAAGAAATAAAACAAAAATACCACCACAAATGCAACTATATGCAACTACATGATCCTAAAATGACTAAAATGAGATTTTAAACAAACAATAACTTAAGTGAAAAATGCCTTAAAAGTAGCCTTTTTAGGAAGTTAACACACCCCCAAACTTAAGCTATTGATTGTCCTCAAGCAATGGATAGCAGTTGCATAAGCAGAATGTCATGGCAATTTTCAACAATAGAACAGTAGGAAAAAATTGAATTTCATCCATCAGACTACTAGGCTTCAACATGCTAGACATATCAAGAATTCAAGTACTTTTCCCTAGGTCAAAATCCTTTATGGTCATGTGTGTGCGTGATTGTATCCATTCTACACTTAGAAAATTTAGACAATTTCTACTCAAGTCGCCTAGTTTTTGTCAAGGAATTTACTTATTCATTAAGAACATTTTTACTCCATTTTTACTGATTTTTTAACCACTGTTACGAAGGGAGTCAGCTCATCACACCTACTCTCTCACACTCTAGATGAAAGGGAGCATACCTTTCATCCCCGAGCTAGTTAAGTAGAGTCATCCCGTGACTTCTTTCATTCACTCATATGCGCAAGGCTACCATTTATTAAAGAGAGTTCCAAGTAATGCCATGGCATAGAGGAGTGTCCCTCTATAACTATGCCTAAGTATTTATTCACAGTTTCATATATAAGGGAGTTGTTTTTTTATTTTTCTTTTAAGCACAATACTAAATTTTAATGCCAAAACTAACTAAAGTTCATTCATAATTTTTTTTTTAAATTTTCTAAGTATAGAGAACATAAAAATCGCGTAAAAAAATTTCACAAAGCATCAAGACCTAGAGTGATTTCTATCATTCTCAACAATCATTTACATTCAAATTCTAGCCTAACAAATTCATCATCATTGGGTATCCTCAAAACATTCTATCTAACTGTCCTACTATTTACTGATGCCATGGCATAATACTACGCTAATGCTATGATGCATATGTCCTATCGAGAACACTACCTCCCCCAAACTTAAGGGAAGTATTGTCCTCAATTCTTAAAGAGAACAAAACTATATAAAAACTAAATGTCATGCAATGTAATGCAAACTAAATGAAAATGAATGCAAGTGAGGTACCTCATGATTTGCGTGGTGGTGTTGCCTTGGAGCTACTAGTAGCTCCTCACCTGGTACGCTTGCGTAGGGGTGCTGGGTTGGACTCTAAAGAAGTATAGTAATAATGCGCAATATTCTTACATCCAGCCGTGGTTTTGGTGCAGCGACCACTACATGGTGCATGAACGGGACTTGGTGTTTCTTCAATAGAGACAGTATGCGAATATTCAAGGGTTTCGGAACGGTGCGGATCAGGTGTCTCAGAACGATACAGATCAGGAGTCGGGTCATCAACTGGAGGATCGGCTATGGAGAAAAAGAGTGAAGAAGATGAAGAAATGACAGAAAAAAAAGTAAAAGTTAAAATGAAATAGAAAAAGTTAAGGATGAAAGAGAAAATAAAAAGTTAAAAATTTGAGAGGGAAATGGGTGATGGAACAGTTAAGAAATGAATGGAGATGTGAGGTTAATGCGTGTATGGGGAAGGGGAAAAACTACCAAAAGTAATGATATTGATAGGACAAATATGTGGAAAGAGAAAAATAAATGTCAGAAATAAAATAAATTAAAAAGACACAAATCAAAAGAATATTTCCCCATTTAATGCGTTGTCCTTTCCTCCCTTTGGTAACCGCTCCCTGTACGGTTTGCAACACTGTGATCCCTACAAATCAAATCAAAAATTATTTATAAAATAAAATAAAAATTAAAGAAAATATTAAATTTTAAATTTTTATTTATGCACAGACACAAATTCAATGTCGTGACATCGAAATTTGGTTTTCCTTGGGGCACTCTTCAACATCGCGCAGATGCAAAACTGCCTTGTTGTGCGGTGGTGGAACTCCAGTATAGGCTTTGAGACTCTGGCCATTAACTTTGAAAATCATCCCATTTATATTTTTAACGTCAACAACTCCATGGGGGTAGACATAATGCACTTCAAATGGCCCTGACCATCGAGATTTGAGCTTCCAATGAAAGAGTTTAAGTTTGGAGTTATAGAGTAAGACTTGTTGGCCCACATGAAAAAGTCGTGGCATCAGTTTCTGGTCATGCTACTTCTTGGTTTTCTCCTTGTATATATGAGCATTCTCATATGCTTGTGCTCTAAACTCTTTCATTTCATTAAGTTCCAGTAATCTCTACTCCCCAGCTAGTTGAGCATCAAAATTCAATTGCTTCATGGCCCAATAAGCTTTATGTTCAAGTTCAACCGGGAGGTGACAAGCTTTCCCATATACCAGCTTGAAGGGTGATATCCCCAAAGGAGTCTTGAACACTGTTCTATATGCCCAAAGTTCTTCATCCAACTTTGCCGACCAATCCTTACGCCTTGGGTTCACCACTTTCTCTAAAATCTTCTTGATCTCTCGATTGGATATCTCTGTTTGGCCATTCGTTTACGGATGATATGTCGTGGCAATCTTATGTTGAACTCCATATCTCATTAATGCCTTGGCAATCAACTTGTTATCAAGGTGAGTTCCCTCATCACTTATGTAGCACGAGGTACTCCAAATCGAGTGAAAATATACTTGTGCAAAAACTTGATTACGGTCTTAGAGTCATTCCTTGATGTTGATATTGCTTCTACCCACTTTGACACATAATCCACAGCAAGCAGAATATATAGATTTCCTCGAGAAGATAGAAATGGTCTCATGAAATCAATGCCCCAAACATCAAACAGCTCTATCTCCAAAATACTTTGCAGTGGCATCTCATGTCATCTGGATATGTTTCCAGTCCATTGGCATCGATCACAAGCTTTGTAAAATGCTTGGGCATCTCGAAACAGAGTTGGCTAGTAAAAGCCTGATTGCAGGACCTTAACAGTAGCCCTTGCTCCACCAAAATGGCATCCACATGGGGCCGAATGACAATGGTACAAAATGTCGTGTTGTTCCTCTTCGGGTACATATCGTCTAATGAGCTGATCGACACAATGCTTGAACAAATATGGCTCATCCCGAAAATAGTGCCTTGCATCATGCTTGAATTTCTTTTTAGCTTGATTGTCTAAATCAAAAGGCAAAATTCCACTAACAAGAAAATTAACAAGGTCAGTGTACCACGGGATTGCCGCGACATATAAAATTTTCTCATAAGGAAATTCCTCTTGAATATCTACAGTGTCATGGCATTCAGAATTGTTCTCTAGCCTAGATAAGTGATCAGCAACTTGATTCTCAGTTCCTTTTCTATCTACCACCTTGATCGCTTGTGAATGTATAAGCTGAGGCAAGTTAATATGTGCAAGTATACACAATTGATGCAAGTAATATAGTAGTGAGTGAGTATCCTCTCCACAAGGATTGGATTAGTAATATCTTTTCACCACAACTAGAACTAATGCCACAAATTAATCCTACTAAGTATTAAAGCTAAGAACTAATATTAAGGAGTTAAGAATAATGATTCAATGATTTCAGACAAGTTTGGTTGAGACAAAGAAAATATGCAGACAGATAAAACAAAACAAAACAAGTATTGGATGAAATATAATGCAAACAACCTCACATATTCAGACGTGTCACAGAGCACTGATACTAAACCATTGTCTCAACAATAATTATTTTAAGTCCATAATGAATTATTATGACTCACTAAACTGCCCGACAGGATTACTAGGTATTCTTAAACGGTTGCTATGGTAATACCTCTAGGCGTTAACTATAGACGTTGTCTTAACCTACTCTAGCCTTTATCCCTTTTAGTCATTTAAAACTCACTCCTTATCTCTAAGGTAGACGAGTTATAACTTCACCATCCCGGATTCATTCCTTTGCTCATGTTGATATCTCTTAATTCTCTCGAATTCAAGAATCACTTTCTAGACAAAAGGCTATCTCTCGATGCTCTTACAATGCCCATACATGTTTTACCGAAACCCCAGGTGATCTCTCGATGCTCTTACAGTGTTAAGGCAAAAATATTTAAACTATGAGCAAAATAGTCATAAGCAAACATAATTCATCAATCATAAACATTAAATATTGTTCAGGTGAAACAAAGTTTAACACCAAGTAAAGCATTCATGGTGTTATCAAAGATCATCCAAGATTAAATCGTTTAATACAACCCTAAATAAAATAAGAGTTTAAGAACAAAGAAAGAACGACTCCTAAAATCGGGGGCTCTGTTGCGACAATCCTGATCAGCACCACGCCTGCCTTGGTGATCACCCTCTCTCAAGGCCTCATCATCGCTCTGCTATCGTCTGGCTATGGAGGACACCAAGGAAGACTGGGGTAGATTGAGGGGAAGCACTACAGTTGCTTGTTCACGCCTAAGGTAAAGCTCTTCTTTCTTCTTCCTTGCCCCCTTCTTTTTGCGGCTACGGCTGGTAATTATAAGGAGAATCTCCTAGGGCTTTGCATGCTTTTGGAGTTTCCTTAATTAGTCGTTATTAATTTCCCAAACTTAAAAAGGAAAGGCGGCTGGCGGTTGTCAGGATATTCAAGGCTTGCTTGCACGTGAAGCAGGTCATCCAGTTGGCATGTGACATAGGTGGTTTCGCTTAATTTGCTTCAGACTTCTTCAGATAAATCTTGCCTCAGTGAGATAAATATACTCCTCATGTTCTCGTCTGCTCCATTGGCCTTTGCAACTTTTCATTGTCATGACTAAAATGTTCTTCTCTGTAGAATTCCTGCATAAACACAACTCAAACAACCCCTTCTCCTCAGCAGCATCAGTTAAGCCAAATAAATCTTGCCTAGGCAAAACTTATCCACCACAACCTATATGTAACTAAATGCAACTAAAAATACAGTGTGTGCTTTGTTTAGACGAGCAATAACTTAAGTGAAAATAATAGAATTTAAGTCTTTTTACGGAGTTATCACACCCCCAAACTTAAGCTATTGCTTGTCCTCAAGCAATGGATAATAGCTAAAAGAAAATCAAAATTGTCATGGCAAAGTAGTATCAAGAAAATCATCAGGTTTGAGATTTCAACCCTTAACAAAAATATGTGGCCTCAACATGTTCGACAATCATATTAGTCAAGTCCCTTCCCTAGTCAGGATCCTTTGCTATTATGTGTGCATGATTGTAACCAGTCTATGCATAGAGGTAATTAGAAAACTTAAAGTAAGCACTTCTAGGTTGTCAAGGCAACAAATTATTCATCAGGCTTAGTTTATACTCCTAGTTATTTATCAACTTTTATTCTCTTTATTCACACTTTTTTTATATAGGGGAGTCAGCTCATCACAACTACCGTTCCACACTCTAGGTGAAAGGGAGCATACCTTCCACCCCCAAGCTAGTCGGCCAGAGTCATCATGTGACTACTTTCATTCACTCATATGCCTTGGCAACTCTTAATTTCTTTTGGAGTTTTTATTATTCATGCCTTTGCACAGAGGAGTGTCCCTTTGTATTTTTCGAGTTTTCAAGTTTTTAAACACTAAAGAGTTTTTACCTTACCCTTAGAATATTTTTGAAGTCTCGGCAATTAGAAAGTTCTTTCCTAAAAATTTTATAGATTACCTAGAGAAAAGACAGCCTATAATCGTGTTTATAAGTTTCAAAAGATCAAGCCTAGGGTTGGTTCTCTTCTTCAGACAGTCATTATAATAATTCTGGCATGGGCAATAAAATTTTGCATTCCTCATTGGGCATCCCTAATTCATTCCTAACAATAATCCTAACATGCTTATGTCATGACAACCAAAATTTTCAACCAATTAACAACAATTACTATTTAACAAAGTATGGCAAAATGGATAACACCTCCCCCAAACTTGAGGGATGCATTGTCCTCAATGCATGAAAACTACACTAAATATTGTTATATGCAAATGCGAAAAAAAATAATAAAAAAATAAAACTACAAAAAGTTACTGTGGTGGAGCGGTGTAGCTTGACTGGACGCCTTCGTGCGGCGTCGTTTGGGAGGGGAAGGGCTATCGGATCCTGAGTCTACTGTTCTAGCTGAGAAGGAAATGGTTAAAGTATACACCTTGTCATTCTCTTGTATCGTTTCTTGCTGGTCGAAGCTCGGGCTAGAGTGGACTGCTCAGTCACGGGAGTAGGTTATGCTGGAATTGGTGGTGGACTAGGATCTGCTGTTGGGGCTGGTGGTGTTGATCGAACTGGGGATGGAATAGGATCCTGCTCAGGCTGCTTTGGTGCTCGTGTGAAATCTTCATCAGTGAAGAAGTGGGGTGGAGCATCACTGCTGCTTTCGGTGGTGGAGAAGCATGAGGAACTGAGGAACTCCTCGGTGTCGACGTGGCTTTCTTCTGGTATGGGTGGGACATGGGTTGCCAATGGTGGCACATCGATGGGCAGCTCTAGTGGAACGTCTAGAGGGATATAAGATGTCGAGGCATGGAATGTGCTGCCGCCCACATTGTAGTTGAGGATGACACTAGGGAAGGTTGGCAGTCTGATCATTGTGGTTGGGAGTAACTCCTTGATGAAAGGCGTTGAGTTACATATCCCTTGCCTTGGCGTATTCAAAGTAAATTTTCATGTGGTCCTCCAGGCGCCCAATCTTTTCACGTGTCTCATGCGTGTGCGTGACTACAGCAACTATTCTAGCCGCGGCAACCGATTTTGCTCCTCGCTCCATACCCTTCTTTGGGTCGTCATTATTGAAACTCATCAACTCGGGGACCTTTTTCTTTGTAATACCCTCCTTGGGTTTGATGAAGTCTTCGAATGGTTCCTCAGGAACCTTTTTCTTTCTGCACAGTGCGGTTACAAGGTTTGGGGATAGTAGGTTACCACGGTTCTTCTTGGTACAGTCATGGATCTGCTCAAAGATGATTTCACCCACATCGATCTTCCTACCGTATATGATTGAGTGTAACAGTATTAGCCGCTTGACAAGAAAAATGGTGTTTTAGGATGTTGGCATCAGCTTGCCTTTAAGAAAATGGTTCCACAGTTTCACGTGTGGTTTGAGGGCTCGGTGATCTACTCGCTTTCTTGTTGGGGCATTCTCTTCGAACTTAGCCCACCCAAAACATAAATCTTGTAGAACTCCACTGTACGTTTCTTGATCTGCCTCGGCCATAAATATTTTGTGTTGGTCATCCACATTCCCCAACTTAAAGTATTTGTTAAGTGCAGAAGGGGAAAAGTGAATGAGTTTTCCTCGAACCTATACCGTGTTGTTGGAGGTGTCCGTGAGTTAGGCATAGAACTCTCTCACCATTGTTGGTGCTACGGCGTTAGGATTACGAGCAAACTTCTCCCAGTTATGCTTCTTTATGATGTCCATCACCTCAGGGCCAAACTGCTCTTCTCCTTCGGCTATAAAAAAGAATCTATCTTCCAAATAAATTTGGCGTTGCTGAATAGTTTTAAAGTGTGCCTCTGCTTTGGCTGTTTGGAAACGTTCGAAACTCTGTCTGGGAGCTGGGGCCGGTCTCGATCTCACCATTTTTCTTGGCTAATTTTAGTGGTGGCGATGGGGAGGTATTTTGAGAGAAAGAAAAGAAATTTTATGGTTTGTAAAGAAAGAATGAAACACGATGAAGAAGAAGAAGAGTTGGTAGTTTTTCTTGGAAAGTAATGGGTAGTTTCGGGGCATTTTGGTCTTTACACGGTGGGAAAATATTTCTCATTAAATGAGAAATACTTGATAAGACAAAAAGTGGAAGAAATGATTTCTTTCCCTCTTTATTCTACCGTCAAAACACGTACCCTAGGGCTTCTCCTTTTTTCCCTTCATGCATGCTTCAACTCCCCATGCTGCCACTTGTTCCTTGCTACAATATGAAAGAAGAAAATAATAAAATAAAACAGATTAAAGCATAAAATAACTTAACTTATTTATGTACAGAATTCATATTTTCGTTGCCTAGGCAACTAATATTTGCTCAATTAAGAAAGGCAAACTCTTGGGCGTCATATGCCAATGATGTCGGTTTATCACGCATGACTAGGACTCCTTTGTACTCCTTGAGTCTTTGCCCATTCACTTTGAAGATGAAACCATCGTTTTGGTTCTGAATTTCAATTGCTCCATTGTCATAGACTTGGTGTACGATGAATGGTCCTGACCATCGTGATTTTAGCTTGCCTGGGAATAACTTAAGGCTTGAATTTTAGAGCAGTACTTGTTGTCCATAATAAAATTGCCTCGACAATATTTTTCTGTCATGCCATTGTTTTGTTTTCTCCTTGTAAACGTGGGCATTCTCGTATGCATGTGCTCTAAATTCATCCATCTCGTTCAATTCCAATAGTCTTCTTTCTCCAGCAAGCTGAGCATCATGTTTATCTTTTTGATGGCCCAATAAGCTTTGTGTTCAAGTTCAACCGGTAGATGGCATTCCTTTCCATAGACTAGCTTGAACGGGGACATTCCCAGCGGTGTCTTGAATGTTATGCGATAAGACCATAGAGCTTCATCTAGTTTCGGCGACCAATCATTTCGACTTGGGTTGACCACTTTTTCAAGGATATGCTTGATTTCTCAGTTAGATACTTCGGCTTGTCCATTCGTCTGAGGGTGATACGCCATAGCAATTCTATTTCGTACTCTATATCTTTTCAGTGCCTTGGTAATCAATTTATTATCAAAATGTGTTCATTCATCGCTAATGAGAGCTCGTGGTGTTCCAAAGCGGGTGAATATATTTTTGTGCAAAAACTTCAACACCGTCTTGGTTTCGTTCTTAGGTGTTGCAATGGATTCAACCCATTTTGATACGTAATCCACTGCCAAGAGAATGTACATATCTCCAAATGATGTTGGAAAAGGTCCCATGAAATCTATGTCCCATACGTCAAAAAGTTCGATCTCCAGAATGTTTTTCCATGGCATCTCATGTCGTTTCGAGATGTTTCCTGTACGTTGACATCTATCACATGCCTTGAAGAATTCATTCGCGTCTTTGAACAGGGTTGGCCAATAAAATCCCAACTGAAGCATTTTTGCTGATGTTCTCATCCCACCAAAATGCCCTCTATATGGTGACGAGTGGCATTGGAGTAAGATATATTGCTGCTCTTCTTCTGGAATGCACCTTCAGATTATTTGGTCTCCACAGTGCTTGAATAGAAATGGTTCGTCCCAGTAGTAATGTTGCACATCATGTTGAAATTTCCGTTTTCCCTGGCTAGATAAATCAAGAGGAACAATACCACTAACAAGAATATTAACGATGTCAGCAAACCATGGTGCAGCCGTCATAAATAATATTTTCTCATCAGGGAAATCCTCTTTAATATCTGTGATGTTAGGACAATCAGGTTTGTTATCTAGCCTAGACAAATGGTCTGCCACTTCATTTTCTATACCTTTTCTATCCTTGATCTCTAAATCAAATTCTTGCAGTAAAAATATCCACCGAATTATTCTAGGCTTTGCATTTTTTTATTAATCAGGTATTTAATAGTTGAGTGATCTATGAGGACAATTACCTTAGTGCCTATTAGATATGGCCTAAACTTATTGAATGTAAATACTACTGCTAAGAGTTCGTTTTCAATGGTGGTATAGTTCACTTGAGCATCATTAAGTGTTCGGCTTGCATAGTAGATAACATGAAAAAATTTACTTTTTTGTTGCACTAACACTGCTCTGACTGTATAGTCACTAGCGTCGTACATAAGCTCAAATTGTTCATTCCAGTCTGGTGGGATAACTATTGGCGTTGCTGAAAGCTTTTTCTTCAAATCTGTGAAGGCATTTAAACAATCATTAGTAAACTCAAATGCATGATTTTGTTGAAGCAAAAGACATAAGGGTTTAGAGATTTGAGAAAAGTCTTTTATGAACGGCCTATAGAATCCTGCATGGCCAAGGAAACTGCGTACACCTCGCACATTAATAGGTACGGGAAGATTTGTAATTGCATCCACCTTGGCTTTGTCGACTTCGATGCCATGGTATGAAATTTTGTGTCCCGACACTATTCCTTCAGTTACCATAAAATAACATTTTTCCCAATTCAGTACTAGGATGGCTTCTTCACAACGTTTCAATACCTTGGATAAATTGTCGAGGCATCGGTCAAAGTCATCACCCGAAACGGAGAAGTCATCCATAAATATTTCCATGCACTCTTCCACCATATCTGAAAATATTGCCATCATGCATCGTTGGAATGTAGCTGGAGCGTTACACAGTCCAAACGGCATTCGCCTAAATGCATAGGTACCACACGGGCATGTGAACGTTGTTTTCTCTTGGTCTTCGGGTGCTATGGCAATTTGGTTATACCCCGAGTATCCATCGATGAAGCAATAAAATGTATTTCCCGCTAATCTATCCAACATTTGATCAATGAAAGGGAGGGGAAAATGATCCTTCTTTGTGGCTTTATTGAGCTTCCTATAATCCATGCATATGCGCCAGCCCGTGACTGTTATCGTGGTGAGCAACTCATCATGCTCACTTTTAACCACGGTTACACCACCTTTCTTTGGCACGCATTGGATTGGGATAACCCATGAACTATCAGATATAGGATAAATCAATCCCACATCCAACCATTTTATTATTTCCTTCATGACTACCTTCTTTATGATCGAGTTGAGTCGTCTTTGGGGTTCTACCGAGGTATTGTGGCTATCTTAAAGATTGATTTTGTGCATGTATATGGTTGGACTGATTCCTTTCAAGTTTGTCATCGTCCATCCTATAGCTTTTCTGTGCTGTGACAAAACATTCAACAAACTCTTCTCCTGTTTGGAGGTTAGGTTGGAAGAGACTATCACTGGTAAAGTTTCATCAACTCCTAGATAAGCATATTTCAAATGTGATGGAAAAGTCTTAAGCTCCAATTTCGGTGCATGTTGTGAAGATGAATCTTGAGATTTAATTTTATCATAATCTAAAGGTTCGAATTTCATACCTGACCTATGAAGAAATCTCAATTGGTCTTTTGTCTTTCCTTCGCATCTTGCCTTGGTATCGCTTTCAGGGTGTTCAGTGTGCAGATTTTCGTTGTCGTGGTCATAATTGTCTGAACCGTCTTCTGAAAATATTTCGTCAGGGCCAAAGTTTTATGCTTCATGTATTTCGATTGTAGGTTCATGGTACAAATTGTTGTACTCATCGAGCCTTAGGGATTCATCTCGTCCCAGGATTGCCTTTTCTTCAATCTTATTAATTCATTACCATTCCTATGGATCGTTTGTGTATTTCATAGAGTTGAATACATTGATCATGACACTTTGCTCGCCAACTCTTGGTGAACTCTCCCTTTTCACAGTCTATTAGGATTATGCCAGTGGCTAAGAATGGGCGTCCTAGAATGATTGATACATTTTCATCAGCTTCACAATCCATAATGAGAAAATCCACTGGAAATATGAATTCATCTACCTTTACTATGACGTCTTCAATTTTGCCCTCAGGGCACACATAAGACCGATCAGCCAACTGTAGAATGACCAAGGAGGGATGAGCGTAATACCCGTCTAGTTTCATGAATATCGATTTTGGTATCAAGTTTACTCTTGATCCTGAGTCAATGAGAGTTCGTCCGATGAAATCATTACCAATGGAACATGATATTACAAAGCTGACAGGGTCTTTTTGCTTTGGTGGGACTTTGCTCACTGCCGAGCAGATTTCTATTGTCGTGGTGACACGTTCTACCTTCCTTTTCTTTGTAACAATTTCCTTCAGATACTTGGCATAGAAAGGCATTTGCTCGATGGCTTCGAACAGGGGCACATTGATACACAACTGGTCCAGAATATCAACAAATTTCTTGAACTGGATGTCATCATCATGTTTCTTCAGTCGTTGAGGGAATAGCGGTGGAGGTCTCACATCGACTACTGATGGTGCAGGGAAATCGCTGGCCTTGACCATGAATTTCTTTTTATCCAATTGATTCTTTTCTGAGCCTTCACTTTTTTCCTTCTCTTCATGTGCTTTCTATTGTTCAGCATTCTCAGATTCCTCATCCGGTTGTATTACGCCTTGGCGAGAATTGTTCAGCTGTTATCCCCCAAACTTGTCATCTTGATCAACATATTTTCCACTCCTTAGCGTAATTACATTGCATTGCTCCTTCCCATGATGCTTAGTGACTTTAGTATCACTAGGGATATTTTTGTGTGGACGAGAATGTAATGCCGTGGCAATCTTTCCCACTTGATTCTCCAATGCTCTGAGAGATAAACTATGGCTTCGCAAAAGTGTTGCCTGGCTTTGTAACAAACTTCCTTGAATTTTTATTGTTGCAGAATATTCGTGCATCAAGGTTTTTTTAGACACCGTGAAATCTTTTGTCGAGGCCATGAATTCCTACAAGGATAATTCCAAGGCGTTAGTATTGGAATGAGTGTTAGAGGAAGAAGTTATACCTTTGTTGTTCTGTCAGGGCTGTTGATGCTGATTCTGAATATGCTGATGGTCAGAATTATTTTGTTGTGGCCTGTAATTTGTGGCTTGATTGTTGTTTTTCCCTTGATTATTCCATGAAAATTTGGGTGATGTCTCTAACTAAGGTTGTACGTGTTAGAATATGGATTATTGTTGTTCCTATTGTAGTTGCCCACAAAATTAGTTGACTCATGGTTTTTAAGACATTCACTCTCATGATGGTTTCCTTGACCGAATAGGCACACATTATTGGTCGCCTTGACTTCTCTTACCTCATTAGGATGTTGCAAATTTTTCAACATATTAGTTATGGCAGAAAATTGGGCTGCTCCCTAATCTTTACTTTCTAATTCATATGCTCCAGAGGTTTTTCTTTTGGTTCTCAATCTTGCATATGGAAATTGATAGTCATTATTTGCTATCCTGTCGAGGATGTCAAAAGCTTCCTCAAGTGATTTGTCTAGTAGGGTACCATTTGCTGAGGCATCTAACATCATTTGAGTTGGTGCGTTGACTCCATTGTAAAATATCACCACTTGCGTCCAACATGAAATCCATGATTAACACATTTTCGAAGTAAACTTTTATACCTATCCCAACATTCGTACATTGATTCATCATCGCCCTGGTGAAAACTCACAATGTCGTTCCGAAGCTATGTATTCATATTGGGCGGATTATATCGGAGTAGGAAACTCTTGCATAAATCTGCCCATGACTCCATTGATCCTGAAGGAACTCCGCTGAGCCAAGCTCTTGCTCTATCACGTAAGGAGTAAAGAAAAAACTTCAGTTTGAGCACATCTTCATGTACTCCTCATTGTCTAAATGAATCGCATACTTCAAGGAAAGCACGCACATGCTGTCTAGTATCTTCATTGGGTGTACCACCAAATTGGCCGATAGAGTTCAGCATATTAAACATCATCAGTTTGAGTTCAAAATGAGTGGCTTGTATCTCAGGGGCTACTATGCCAGGATTGAGGTCATCGAAAATTAGGTTCAAACGATCTCGTATCGCTCTTGGTCTTGCAACTTGATCTCCTAAATTTCCCATGTCATTTTGATTCAATTGTTCTCTGGTTCTTTGGGCACGCAACCTTTGTCCTAAGGTAAAGATCTTCTTTCTTCTTCCTTGCCCCCTTCTTTTTGTGGCTACGGTTGGTAATTATAAGGAGAATTTACTAGGGCTTTGCATGCTTTTGGAGTTTCCTTAATTAGCCTTTATTAATTTCCCAAACTTAAAAAGGAAATACGGCTGATGGTTGTCAGGATATTCAAGGCTTGCTTGCACGTGAAGCAAGTCATCCAGCTGGCATGTGACATAGGCGGTTTCGCCACATTTGCTTCAGACTTCTTCAGATAAATCTTGCCTCGGCGAGATAAATCTGTTCCTCACGTTCTTATCTGCTCCATTGGCCTTTGCAACTTTTCATTGTCAAGACTGAAATGTTCTTCCTCTGTAGAATTCCTGCACAAACACAACTCAAACAACCCCTTCTCCTCAGTAGCATTAGTTAAGCCAAATAAATCTTGCCTAGGAAAAACTTATCCACCACAACCTATATGTAACTAAATGCAACTAAAAATGCAGTGTGTACTTTGTTTAGACGAGCAATAACTTAAGTGAAAATACTAGAATTTAAGTCTTTTTATGTAGTTATCACACCTCTAAGTTGAATTCTTGTAAAAGTAAGATCCACCTAATAATTCTAGGCTTGGCATCCTTTTTGTTCACTAAGTATTTTATAGCCGAATGATCAGTGTGAACAATAACTTTAGTGCCTATTAGGTAAGGTCTAAATTTATCAAAAGAAAATACCACGGCAAGTAATTCTTTCTCAGTGATGGTGTAGTTCAATTGTTCTTCATTCAAAGAACGTCTAGAGTAATAAATAACATGAAAATTTTGACCTCGGCGTTGCCCCAAAACAGCTCCTACGGCATAATCGCTTGCATCACACATCAGCTCAAATGATGATGTCCAATCGGGAAGAACTACAATGGGTGCCGAGATCTGTATTTACTTCATCTCAGTGAATGCACCGAGGCATAACTCGTCAAACACAAAGGGTTAGTTTTGTTGAAGCAATGTGCACAAGGGCTTAGAAATCTTGGAGAAGTCATTGATAAACCTTCTATAGAATCCAGCATGTCCACGAAAACTTCTTATACCCTTGACCGAAATTGGTGGTAGAAACATTTCAATCACTTCAATCTTTGCCTTGTCCACCTCAATACCCTTGTGATAAATTTTGTGGACTAATATAATGCCTTCAATCACCATAAAGTGACATTTTTCCCAATTTAAGACCAACTCAGCCTCTTCGCATCTTTTGAGAACTTTTGCTAAATTGTTGAGGCATCATTCAAAATCATCCCCACAAATAGAAAATTCGTCCATGAAAATCTCCAGAAAATCCTCAACCATGTCTGAAAATATAGCTTCCATACATCGCTGAAATGTTGTCGGGCATTACAGAGTCCGAAAGGCATCCTCCTAAAGGCAAATGTTCCATAGGGACAAGTAAATATAGTCTTTTCTTAGTCCTCTAGTACGATGGCAATTTGATTGTACCCCGAATACCCATCCAAAAAGTAATAGAATGCTTTGTCCGCCAATCAATCCAACATTTGGTCGATGAAAGGTAGAGGAAAATGGTCCTTCTTTGTAGCATTGTTGAGTTTTTGATAGTCCATGCATATCCTTCATCCGGTAATAGTGTGAGTGGGTAATAGCTCGTTATCCTCATTAGTATCCACTGTCGTGCCTCATTTCTTTGGAACACATTGGACAGAGCTTACCCATGAGCTATTCGAGATAGGGTAAATCACTCCAGCATCAAGCCATTTCAGAATTTCTTTTATAACCACCTTCTTTATAATAGGGTTGAGTCTTCTTTATGGTTCGATTGAATTGTCGTGGCAATCTTCAACCAGAATCTTGTGCATACAGATTGTGGGACTAATGCCTTTCAAGTCAGCCATCATCCAACCAATTATTTTCTTGTGTTGCATCAAAACACTTAACAAACTTTGCTCTTGGTTAGCAGTAAGGTTAGCGGAAATAATCACCGGTTAAGTCTCATTGCTACCTAAGTAAACATATTTGAGATGCCCTGGCAAAATCTTAAGCTCTAAAGTAGGTGCATACAGTAATGAAGGCTTAGGAGGAATAAATTCATAAAAATTCAGAGGTTTAAAATTCATACCTGATCTAGCTTGTAGTAAACTAGATTGCTCCTCCAAACTTGAAAAATTGTCAGACTCCACTAAGCTTCCATCATCCACCCAATATTCTTTTTCTGCTAGCTAAATAAAATTGTTCTAGCAAAGATGTTCAATATTTTTTTCAATTATTGAGTTCAATTCACAAATGCCTTGGCATTCTTCAGTGTCATCTATATATTTGTACGTTCGAAACACATTGACAGTAACACACTGATCAGCCACTCTCATGGTGAGTTCATCTTTTTCACAGTCTATCAAGATACGTCAAGTGGCTAGGAAAGGTCTTCCTAGAATAATTGCTGCCTTGGCATCAACTTCGCTATCTAAAATTAAGAAGTCAACTGGAAACATAAACTTATCCACCCTTACTATGACATCCTCGACTCTCCCTTCAGGTTTAACATGGGATCTGTCGGTAAGTTGTAAAATAACTGAGGTGGGTCTTACATCTCCTATGACAAGCTACCCGGATCATTTTGCTTTGGCGGTAACTTACTCAATGAAGAACAAAATTATGTTGTCGTGGCAACAGTCTCTACTTTCCACTTGGTACAGATTTCCTTCAGAAATTTGGCATACATCGGCATCTGCTCAATAGCTTCCAAGAGAGGTACATTGATATGGAGCTGATCAAGAATGTCCACGAACTTCTTGAACTGGACTTCATCATTATGTTTCTTCATTCTTTGCAGGAAGGGTGGTGGAGGTCTAGCTTCCTTAACTGCATGAATATAATTTGCTTTTTCCTTGGCATCAGAATCTGGTACCTTAACAGAATCCTCCTCCTTGTCCTTCTCAATAATGCTATCATCATGTAATTCAGCTTCACCATTATCAGTAGTGGGAGTAGAGTCATCATGTTGTGCCCCACTAGCCTTGACTTGTTGATTGATTTGTGTTCCACTTCTAAGAGTTCACACATTGCAATTCTCTTTTCCATGCCCTTTAGTGACTTCAATATCACTTGGCAAATGTCCTTGATGACGTTCTTGCAATGCTGTAGTAATCTGACCAACTTGACCTTCCAAAACTCTCAAAGACGAGCTATGGCTTTGAAGTAAGGCACCATGACTATGAAGTAAAACTCCTTGATTCTTAATTGAAGTAGAATGGTCTTGCAGCATTGTCTTGGTAGCAGATATGAAATCTTAAATGGTAGCTTCCAATGAACTTATGCTCGCTGAAGTTGAAGCTCCTTTGTTGGCGTTATGCCATGGCATAGCATTTTGGTAACTTTGAGGCTCATTGTGATTCTGCTGCCAAGTAGGTTGATTCACATTTTGGGCTCCTTGATTTTACCATGAGAAATTTGGATGTTGACGCCATCCAGCATTATAAGTGATAGAGTAAGGATTGTTGTTGCCTCGATTGAAATTACTCACAAAGTTGATGGACTCATGGTTGGTCGGGCATTCGCTCTCATGATGATTGCCTTGGCATAACAGACATACCAAACTAATTGCTTTCACTTCCTTCACCTCAGTGGACCGTTGTAAATTTTTTAGCATATTGGTGATAGTTGAGAGTTGAGTGGACACCGAATCTTTGGTATCTAACTCAAATTCTCCAGGTATTCTCCTCCCACTCCCAAATCTTGAGGAATAAAACTGATAATCGTTGTTAGCAATTCTGTCTAAGATAGAAAACGCCTCAGTAGGTGATTTATCCAACAATGTCCCATTTACCTAGGCATCCAGTAATATCCTCATGGGTGCATTGACTCCATTATAGAACATGACTACTTGAGACAATCATAAAAACCATGATTTGAACACTTTCGAAGCAAACTCTTGTAACGATCCCAACACTCTTACATGGATACGTCGTCGCCCTGGCGAAAAGATGTTATGTCATTCCTTAGATGTGTATTCATATTTTGTGGGTTATACCTTAATAAGAAACTCTTGCAAAGATCAGCCCACGATTCTATTGAACCGGAAGGTACACCACTCAACCAAGCCCTTGCTCGATCACGCAATGAATACGGAAACAACTTTAATTTCATAACAGCCTCATGCACTCTTTCTTGGTGAAAAGAATCACAAACTTCCAGAAAATTTCGAATGTGCTGCCTGCCATCTTCATTTGGCATACCCCCAAACTGCCCAATAGAATTCAACATGTTGAACATGACTGGTTTCAGCTCGAAATGTGCAGCTTGAATTTCGTGTGCCATAATCCCAGGATTCATATAATCCAGCATCAGATTTAAATGATCACGAATAACACGTGACCTACAAACATGTTCAGCATTGTCTAATGTCGCGGCATTCTGATTTTCGTCATCCTGACCAATGCCTTGGTTTCCAATCTGATACATATTTCCTCGAGCACGTTGAGCACGTCTCCTTTGTCTAAAGAGTCTTTCAATCTCAAATTCTATTGGTTCCAAAGGCTCTTTAGAATTTCTTCTAGGTATACACTAAATAAACCTGAAAAATGATAAAAACAAAAATATAAAGTAAACTCTACACAAATAAAATGCAAAAATAAAATGCTCTGGCAAAACTAAATAACTTCAGGCTGCCAATCCCCGGTAGCGGCATCAAAAACTTGTTGCGTGTTGTGAGTACTATAAAATTATACGCAAATAATGTGCAAGTATACACAAATTGCTCAAGTAATACAGTGATGAGTGAGTATCGTCTCCACAGGGATTGGGTTAAATTACAAAAGTTCAACCAAAGCCAAGCACTAATCTATCTATGTATAGTTAGTCTTGATATATATAAATGTCACATCAAATGAAAATGTATGAAGGTGGAGATGAAGTGATGATCTGATGGTGCAGCAGATGGAAATGCAGTGGCAAGAACATATTTTTATTGTTGAAAATGGTGTAATGTCGAGGTAATAAGAAATGGTAAAAACAATAAATAAATAACAAGTAAAATATGAGTAGATAATCCTCACACGATAAGCTTCCACTGGAATGAATGGTAGGGGTTGATTTAAGGATGCTAAACTTATCTCTCAGGCAGATTTATGCTATCTAATCTTCACTCACTCGATAGGGTTTTCCTAAAGTGCTCCCGCTATCTCTAGTCAAAGGAACCTAACAGAATTAAATGCCAAGGTATATGCTCTCACTCAACGATGTTGACAGACCACACTATTGATAAAAACACCCTTTTTAGTAGTTGAAATCCTCATAGTCTCTCTCGAGTACTAAGGGATTAGGATACAATATTCCTAGGACAGTTCAAAGCCCCTTGAAAATACTATAACCCATTGCTTATGAGGATCTTGTCTTTTGTTTCTCTCAAAGACTACAAGTATTTTTAGCTTAGGTTTCTCTTGAACACCTAACCTTCATCTAAGAAATGGACATTCTCATGCCTCCTACAAGCTTAGATGGTGAAGCATTCATAAGAAAAGTAAGCAAATAACCAAGATAAACAAGAATCTACCATTAAAATAAAGTTTAATCAACCATTAAAAAACCACCACCAAATAAGTTAGTTCAAGGTGGATTCGAAATATCCACAAAATAAATCATGAAAATATTCGTTCCAACAACCCAAGAATAATATAAAAATAACAGTAAAAGGGAAGTGAGAAGAAACCTTCGATAAGCGCCACCGGAGGTCTCCTCGACCACCACGAACTACCTTAGCTCGCTAGCTCCTCTCGGCGCTTAGCTAGCCACTCCTTGAAGATTTTTCAATAGAGGAACACCTAAGGAAGAAGAAGGAAAAAGGAATAATAAAAATCTGATTTTTATGCTCTACTCTATGCGTGTCTGTGTGTTCCTCTTCCTTCTCTCCAATGAGGTGTCATATATAATAAAAAATATCTAGGGGTAATGATTAGGTTGTTGGGTGCAAAATACCCCTCATACCCCTAGAATCACAACATAAGCGTGAACCTTATCCTCCAGGTGGAAGTGGTCCTCTTGTAGGTGGTTACATCAATCATTTCATGTGCAGAGCCAGCTGTCCTCGTACAACTGTATCTTTTTATCGTTTCCTGTGCCAGAAATGCCAAGGCATTTCAATATGCTTCAGCAACGTGTGATGTCGCGTTATTGCTTCCCAAAGAGTCCTTTTGTCTGCTATTCCCTTCACACCACAAACAACTGTACCTTTCTCTCATACAACACCATTAAGAAATAAAATAGCAATACCACCACAAATGCAACTATATGCATCTACATGATCCTAAAATGACTAAAATGGGCTTTTAAACAAACAATAACTTAAGTGAAAAGGGCCTTAAAAGTAGCCTTTTTATGAAGTTAACAATAAGTATGATGAGTTGTATATCCGGGAGATTATACGTTTACATGGTGTACCTGTTTCCATTGTTTCGGATCGGGATCCTAGATTCACCTCGCGGTTTTGGAAGTCATTACATAGAGCTTTAGAAACTCGATTGAACTTCCGTACAGCATTTCATCCTCAAACTGATTGACAATCTGATCTAACTATCCAAATCTTGGAGGATATGTTAAGAGCTTGTGTTAACGAATTCAAGGGATCGTGGGAAAAATACTTACCACGTGTTGAATTTGCGTACAACAATAGTTATCAGTCAAGTATTAAAATGGCTCCCTATGAGGCTTTATATGGGAGGAAGTTTCATACACCTTTAAACTGATATGAGCTTAAGGATCGATAAGTTCTTGGTCCTGAATTGATTTAGGAAGTGGAAAAAAAGTACAGGTGATCAAGAATAATCTCAAAGCTACAGTAGACAGACAGAAATCATATGCAGACCTAAAAAGGAAAAAAATGAGTTTCAAGTTAGAGATAAAGTGTTTTTAAAAGTGTCTCCATGGAAGAGGTTTTGAGGTTTGGCCGAAGAGGAAAGTTAAGTCCTCGATTCATTGGACCCTATAAGGTTGTTAAGAGAGTGGGACCAGTAGCATATCAGCTAGTTTTACCACTGGAGATGGAAAAGATACACAATGTCTTTTATGTTTTAATGCTTCAAAAGTATCGATCTGATCCCTCTCATATTGTGTCACCAGAATAAATTGAGGTTTAATTGGATTTGACGTATGAGGAAGAACTAGTACAAATCTTAGCTCAAAAGGTTAAGCAACTAAGAAACAAGACTATTTCATTAGTTAAGGTCTTGAGGAGGAACCAAAAGAGGAAGCAACGTGGGAGCATGAAGAGGACATGATGAATTAATACCCCCATCTCTTTGCGCAATGAAAATTCGAGGACAAATTTTCTTAAGGGAAGGAGATTTGTAACATCCTCCATACCGGGTTAGTGACTAAATTATACAATTTTAGAATTTAGTGACTAAAGCATTATAGTTAAATAGTTCAAGGACTTATATGGGAAATATTGTGTAGGATTGAATTGAAAAGAAGAAGGAATAGAATGCTAAAATGGTTATTTTGATAATAAAATAATTAAATTAAAGAAGGGTTATATATTATCCACACGTGGAAGTGAAGGAAGCAAAACACAAGGTTTCTAGAGTTCTCTTCTCCTCTCTTCTTCTATGTACGTGAAGGTTCAAAATCAAATATGAGTTCATGGTTATTCATTTCTTGCTGAATTTAAGATTGGTTTATGATCATTGGATGATAATTAAGCTTAAGGAAAGCATAATTTGTCTTAAAATCACAAGATGAAAGGTATATGAAGGATTAAAGAAATGAAGTTAATAAATGAAATTTTGATAGAAAGATAGTAATTAGATTTCTAGACCAAATTTGACTTGTCACCAACTTTGTTAAGGAAAAGGAAGTGATAGAATTGGATTTAGAATAAGTGGAAAAATTGGTATGATTCTTGAAGTCCATGTAGAGGATAGGATTTTGAGAGTTAATATGTGATAAATGAGTACAAACGGGCTTAAGTATGTGTATTTGAATTTAGAATATGAAAGGGGTTTAACATGAAGCATTAGTGAGGAATTGAGTGAATTTTCATGGTTAAAATGTGAATTCATGGTAAGGGGTATCAGTACCCATTCAATAGGAAACAATACCTCCAGAGCAAATTTCAAGAAAATATCCAAAGGATACATATACCTTTAGGAGTGTATCGATACCCCCTTGGAATGAAAATTTAAGAATGCAATATGGGTAATGATACCTAGGCATGGTATCGATACCTAGGCATGGTATCGATACCTTAGTTGAGGGAGGTATCGATACCCTTTAGAGGGTACCGATACCGACTTTAGATAAGAAATGAAATTTACTTTTCCTTTAGTTTAAGAAATGAAAGATTAGGGTATGTTATTTAGAATACTGATATGTATCAATGTATGATTATGTAAATATAGAGCGTAATCATGTTCCGAAATAATCGAAGGATTATGATCGAGTAAAATCAAACAAGGCTAAGGTGAGTGCATATCCTAGATGGAATCGTATTGAGATAATACTTACGATGAGTCTATCTCTTATAGTTGAATTTATGATTTTATATTCTTGTACATGCATACATATATATGTATTAATGTTATAGTGATTACATGTATAATGCATTCATGCTTTAACATGATATTATATGAATGAATGTCATTATAAGAGAATTAATCCAGGTATGTGAAATAATTGAAGTGATCATATGTGTACATATGAAGTTACCTATGTGTTTACATGGAGAGTGATAAAAAAGATATGAAATAAGAAATGTATTCAAATTTAAGCCCATGTTATTTAATATAAGAGCTGTAGGTATAATTGGCATGCCAAGAGTCGAGGGATTACCAGTGGTCTTTCGGGACATAGTGGTCATTCGGGACAAACACTCAGTGCCCCAAATGGGATTTTATTCGAGCTGTGGTGACAGCATTGTGCACAAGCTCAGTGTACTCGTGTACCTTCTGTTCTCAATAATGTATATGGGCATCCAAAGATAAATTGAATGAAAAACTCTTATAAACGTAAATGTTCATTCATGCATATCATATTTATATATGTCATAGTGTGGTATCTACATGTTCCTTGCAATATCATAATGAATTGATATTGGTACATGTTCATGATTTTATTGTTAAGTATTTATTATTATGCCTCACTAAGTCTATGACTTAGCGTGTAAGTGATTTACATGTAGGTATCAAGGAACAAGAAGAGCAGAAATAGGAGTTGTAAGGACAGCGTCACTACTAGAAGATCATATTAGAAGTAACTGAGAAAGTATGTATTTTGTTGTATATAGTGTGTTGGCATGTAAGAAATGTGTTAGTTACGAATACTCTGATCGATTTTGTCTTGTTTTGGTCAACTTATGTAAAGTAATAACTTTTATTTTAATGAAAGGTTAAAATTTCCTTGATTTTAGTCAAGAGTTAAAGTTTCAAAATTCAATGTGACACCTCAGACTCGTATCCGGGTCGGGTACGGGGTGGGGGTGTTACAATCATCTTCTTTGATCTTTAACTGAGGGTACCCCGACCTTAAGTCTATCTTAGAAAACACCGACGCTCCTTTCAATTGGTCAAATATATCATCAATCCTCGGAAGAGGATATTTGTTCTTTATGGTGACCTTATTCAACTGACGGTAGTCGATACATAATCACATAGTCACGTCTTTCTTTTTGACAAATAAAAAGGTGCTCCCCAAGGAGAAGCACTAGGTCTTACAAACCCCTTACCAATTAATTCTTGCAGTTGGGCTTTCAATTCTCGCAATTCAGTCAGAGCCATTCTATATGGAGCCATAGACACCGGTTCAGTACCCGGATAAATCTCAATCCTAAATTCTACGTCACGATCTGGAGGCAGTCCCGGTAAATCCTCCAGAAATATATCTGGAAATTCTCTAGCCGTAGGAGTATCATTTAATCTAACTTCTAGAATTTTGGTATCTATCACATTGGCTAGAAAAGTTATACATCCCTTCGACATCATCTTCTTCGTAGTCATAGCAGATATAACATTCGAGGGTAACTTTGATTTTTCTCCGATTACTATTATTTCTGCACCTTCGGCATTCTTTCAAAATAATGTTTTCTTACGAAAATCGACCCATACATAATGTGAGGACAACCAATCCATAACTAAAATAATTTCAAATTCATTAAAGGGAAATTCCCTTAAATTGGCCAAAAACACCATCTCCTGAATCTTTATATGACATTTATTACATACTCTAGATACTCTCGCACTGTAACCCATAGGATTTATCACTATCATCTCACTCACTATTTGTTCTAAAGGAATTCCTCTAGCTCTAACCAAATTTGTACTAATGTATGAATGTGTAGAACCAGGGTCAACTAAAACAAATACAGGTTTATCGTAAAGATGGAAAATACCTGTTATGATTTCAGGTCATCTCGATCCTTAGTGGTCTTAAGATTGTAAATTGTGGCCACTCATTGAGTCTCTTATCTTGGCATTGAGTCTGTTTGTCCCTTGGACCTACATCTTCCTCTGTTTCTATTTGAGGCTGCCACTGATCTTTCAGACTGTGTCAAATTATCACAAGACTTCTTAGGGCAGTTCCGACCAAAGTGACCCATATCACCACATAAAAAGTAAGCTTCACTGACAGATCTACAAATTCCTCGGTGCAATTTGCCACAAGTTTGACATGGATTTCTTTCCCCAGAAGCTCTACCCGAGCTAGCAGAAAAAGGCTGAGATTGTCTACTCTTCTGTGATGCTACTGCAAAGCTATCTATCTTTAAGAATCTGGAACTCCTCTTTTAGCATAATGGGGTATGGAAGGTATTCCCACTCTCTTCCCCGCTTGAACACTCTATTTTGCCGCTAATGTTTCCTCTTGATCTCTTTCAATAGCTTTGGCTTTGTTTATAACTTCTTGCATACTCGACAAGTTCAAGGTCATTATCATTTCTTTCAGCTTCAGCTTCAAACCCTCTATGAACCAATCACGACTGGCCTTGTCATTTGGCACAATTTCAGTGGTAAAACGGCTCAACTTGTTATATTCAGCCTCAAATTCATAGACTGCTCGGTCACAGTGCTTTAAATTAAGGAACTTCATCAACATTGCTCGTTTGAACTACTCACCCATATATTTGTTTTTTAATTATTCCTGGAAAATAGCCATGTGACTTGCTCCGGTGATCCATACATCGTAGAATTGGACCACCATAGTTGAGCTGATCCTCTCAACAAGGATACAACTCCTCCCAACTTCTCCTGATTTGTACATTGCAGGCTTTCAAGCATAATCATCACATCATTTAACCACATATCGGCTTCCATAGGACCCTTACCCTCATCCCCTCAGAACTCTGGAGCTCCCAAACTCTTCAGCTCATTGGGAATCAACATTCTAGTTATTAGAGGAGTAGGGGGAGGTTAAAGCAGAGTAAAAATGACATCAAGAGCTTGCATGGAATTTACAAAGTCAGGAGTCGGAATCCCTTGGGGTGCAGGTGCACTTGCATTTTTCGAAGGAAGAGGTTGTGCACTATTATCTCCTTATAACTTTCACTCCCCTTTCCCTCTTGCATTTCTTGTTCCCTCGCTCTTCGAGAATTCGAGGATTCTTACATCTAATAAAACATAAATAATGATATCATTATCATTAGTAACATTTGACACCGTCTCAGTAATATTATCATCAGTAAGGAGTGTTATCAATCATCCTTTAATGACACCATGTCAGTAACATTGACACCCTTATTGGCATGTAATCCTTTTTCTATTTTAAAATAGAACTAATTTTGGCCGAGAATCAGCTAAACCTATAACTCTGATGCCAATAAATGTAACAACCATATTCTATATACGGTTATATATACGAATACGAATGTCACATTACTGAAAATATGGTATACTCATTGTGACAATCCTTTAAAATTTTGTTGCAAACTTAATTCCACATAATTGACATCATAAATACATATTCATTAAAACATAATACAAAACATTTTGTTATATTTGATTACATGCCAAACAAGTTCCAAAATGATTAAAGTCCTAATGTTACTGGGGGTCAACCTTAGTAGATGATATCTGCTGCTACATTTTCACTCTTTACTTGATAATTATTTGCATTTACCTATACGTGTAAATACACATGATAAGTATATCTTAGTGAATCACAATATAATAAATAACATGTGGTGTTCAAACATATTTTATTTTCCATTTATCAAAACCATTTTCCATGATTCTTTCTTTTCATTTGTAACCTACATTTATGTTTATAATACATCATTATACATTTTAAACTCTAACATCTTTTCTGTTGATAATGCACCCATATACATTTCAACTATATTATACTTTTATGTTGATAATGTACCCATATACATCTCAACCATAGTATACTTTTCTGTTGATAATGTACCTATATACATTTCAACTCTAGCATACTTTTTGTTGATAAATGCACCCATATGCATTTCAACTCTAGTATATTTTTCTGTTGATAATGCACCCATATGGATTTCAACTCCGGTATCCTTTCATGCCCATAATGCACCCATATGCATTATTCTTTTAAATGCAATTCTTTACATTTTTAGACATTCATCCAATATTCACCCAACATATTCTTTTACATCGTTTTAGAAAATTCATACTCTAATATTCATTCAAATTAATTTCATATATTACATACAATAATAATTTCGGTAAAATAAATTAAATATAAATAGTACTTCTGATTTTCTATCATATTCATATAAATTATAAATAATGTAACCTGGCTTTCCTTGCTCAAAGTCCAAAAGTAAAGATAATTACTGCAGAACTTGGCCCTTGCCTTTCGTCTTACTCGACTCAGGAGCTTGATTTTGATCTATCCCACATTTATTAAATACATGAGTAATATCAATTGTTAGTGTATTTCCTAACAATTATAGCTTAAACATTAATTAAAATACTGATTATTAACTTTTCTACAACAATATCAACACAAATTATAATTTCTGGCCTTTTAGTATCGATACCATAATACCCCTACTATAGTATCGATACTACCCTACTATGGTATTGATACCCCCTACCAGTATCAATACCAAAATTAGATTCGATGTGGCCAGTATCGATACCCTTACCATAGGTATCGATACCACTATACTATGGTACCGATACCCCTATTTGGTATTGATACCAAAATTAAGTTCGATGTTTACCCGGTATCGATACCCTCACCATGGTATCGATACCACTTGATTAGGTATTCATACTGATTGAATCAGGATCGATACTTCTCAAACGATTTAGACTAATTTTTACCTATGGTATCGGTACCACTTCATTAGGTACCGATACCCCTGCCCAGATTTTCCAGTTTTCAACCCGAAATTTACCCACTTTGGCCATTTTCCTCTCATTTTCCTTAACAATACTATAAACACTTCTTACTTAACCCTACTCCTTTCCTTCATTTAGACACTTAAAACATCCATATTCAGAGCATTGATTCTAAAAATCACCCACAATTCTAACTTGTTATTTCATTCAACCAATGCTTCTAATTTCATTTACCTTAATGACAGTCAATTTACCAACAAACATTAATAAACCTTCATCTATTAACATACCATTATCAAACCCATTTTCTTTAATCTCTAATATATCATTCATAACTTAGTTTTAATCTCATCTAAACCTTTATTAAGTTTCCATTATATGCAAGGATTTGATAACTAACAAAAATTAAAGGAATAATTCATTAATTTGGAAACTTATCTTTAACTAGGGTTGAAGTCTTTTTCACGCAAAGGAAGAAGAATAAGAGAGTGTTTGACTTTCTTTTTCATCCTCTCTTTATTTCTCTAATATATATATATATATATATACCATAATAAATGAATTTTAAATTCATTTATATCCAAATACCCATAAATGCCCTTTTTAATCTTTCATCACTACAATTTAGTCTTGACTACTATTTCTACATCATTCTCATCTTTATCAATTAATCAATTTAGTCCTCTATATTTTAATTCCTTTCAATTTAATCAATGTCCTATTATTTGGGGTATTACATTGATTATGCTCAATATCTACACAATCCATACAGTTGATATATATATCAGAATTCTAAGTATCATAATTCGATCCTTAATAATCCTAGCTAAAAGAAATGCTTAATAAAATTTTCACCTTTGAGTAGTATCAGTACCCAAGGTATGGTACCGATACTTCCCTAACTTTGGTATAGATACTGAGCCTAGGTATCGATACCCTTTACCGGTTCTGGAATTCTTATTTTAAAATGGTATTGATACTCAGCCTATAGTATCGGTACCCTTGGTATCGATACTACCCTTTAGGTATCGATGCCCTTTGAATAACTTTTCCAATTTTGGCTAATGGTATTAATACTGTTCAAACCAATATTGATACCCCTGATCCAACTATCACTCTTTTTCCTTTGAAGTATCGGTACTGAATGAATCAGTACCGATACTCATAACCCAAAAATCACTTTTTAAACCCAAAATTTACCCATATCAACTTAAACCCTTCATGCCTTAACCTCTTTCATACTCTTAAACTCAAGTACTCATACTCAAATCAATTTATATTTATATAACACATCCTTATCTTCAAAATATCATCCTATATATTGAAATCAATAATTCTACAAATATTCCAACATACTCTAATTTTAATTCTAACACTTCATATTCCTTAATCTAACTAATGGCAAGTCAAATTTAGTCTTAAACTTTACTTACTAACTCTCTTCCAAGATTTCACTTATTACCCTCTTATCTTTAATCTTTTCTAACTCCTTCATCTTATGGTTTTAAGATAACTTAAGCTTTCCTTAAGTTTAAGTATCATCTAAGGAACATGAACCAAATAATCTAAGGAACATGAGCCAAACTTGAATTCAATGAATAATCAACTAGCAATAAACTCACCTTTGCTTTTGGTAGCTCACGGTTGAAAAAGGAAGAATAGAGTTCTTTAGATATTTCTTTTCCCTTTTCTTTCAAATCTCCACGTTTATATATTCTCACTATAATATATTTTTAATTCATTTATTGATCAAATGACCATTTTTCCCTTCCAGTCACCCTTCTTTGTTATTCAGTCCTACACAAAATTTTCCATATAAGCCCCTGAACGTTTCAAGTTATCTAATTTAGTCACCAAATTTTGAAATTTTACAATTTAGTCACTAACTCGGTGTTAAGGATGTTACAAAAAGAATGCGGATAAGAAGAATGTTGGAATTGCTCTCAAGTCTACAAATGAATAGGGTGATTCTAGTGAGGAAGAAGATGAAGAAATGGCAATGTTTACTGAAAAGTTCAGAAGATTCCTGAAGTCCAACAAAGGAAAAAGATTTCAAAGAAAATAGGGCTTCAAAAATAAAATCAAGGAGAAGGAACCCATCATTTGATATGAATATAAGAAACCAAGATATATCAAGGTTGAATGTCCTTAATTGAAAAAGAACGGGTCAACCAAGAAGGCTAAAAAGGCACATGTAGCTACGTGGAGCGATGAAGAAAACTCTGTTAAAGAAGAACAAGAGGTAGCCAACTTGTCTCATGGCCATTGAGGGAGAATCTAAGGTAACCTCTAACTCATCTTCATTAAATGAATATTCTTTTGATGAGTTGGAAGAGACATGTGATGAGTTGGCATCGAAATTTGAGATCATGCTTTCAAAGTACAAGAAAAATATTTTAAAATTGAAAAATAAAAAACTATATCTTATCCATTACCAACAATGAACTTGAAAATAAGGTCAAAGATGCTTATTATGATTTTTATGATATTTTGGAGATTTGAGACATGTTTTTTTTACCATGCATATTGCTTAAGGATATTATTTATGTTGACTAACTCCATTTGGCAATTTTTATCTTCACATCCTTGTTATCTATCTTATTTATTCTTAAACTTTTTTGATTTAACAAAAAGGGGGAGAAATATTAGAGTATAAGGGAGTATTTTTCAAGAAATTCTTAAAATTTCTTAAATGTTTTGTTATATCAAAAAGGGGGAAATTATTGAACTTACTTTGATATTTTGATATACAAAAAATTATAAAAATTTTTAATAAATTTTAATATTATATTCGATTCGGTCATTCAAATATATAAATTGTTTTTAAGGTAAAAACTCTATTTTACTCCACACTCTATTAAAATTTTGAGTCAAATACTGGAAATATTTTTGAAATAATTTTTCCTAAGTGTTCCAAACTTCAATCGAGTCAAAAATTCAATTTAAGCATAGTAGTACCAATTTGCAAGAACAATATCGATATTGTTCATGAAGTATCGATGCTAAAGCCCAAAATAACACAATAGTACCGATACTACATGAAGGTTTGACAAAATACTGCCCTTTTAGTTTTGAAATTGTCAAATTCCAGTATACTCATTTGGTATTGATACTACTTATAATAATAGTATCGATACCCCTTGTACCAGTATCGATATATATTTTTGTATTTAATGTAGGGAGTACCTATACGAGTACCGATACTATAAGCATCTAGGCAACTTTTATTGCAAAAAACTACCTCCCAACAGCTCTATTTATTCCCATTACAACCCAAACGGGTAGAATTAATAGAGGGAGTATAAGATAGTGTCTCAAGAATTTGAGGTATAATTCTTGAGGGAGTTGTAAGGTTACACCTTATCCTCAAAGGTTGCTACAAATTAGTGAATTTGTGAAAATCCTTAGCGTGGATGGCAAGGTTACACCTTATCCTCAAAGGTTGCTACAAATTAGTGAATTTGTGAAAATCCTTAGCGTGGATGGCTAAGGTAGTGGATGTAGACTTTGATTTAGAAAGTCGAACCACTCTAAATTCTTATGTTCATTTTTCAAATTTTTTTAGCTTCCACCAAAATTTTTATTTGCCAATTCACCCCCTCTTGCCTATTTTATCAATTCGATTGACTCAATAGATAATATTACACAAAAAGACTAATTTACAAGAATTTTAAAATATGAAGTGTTAAATTGATTGAATTGTTTCAAATTAGGATAAAATTGATAGAATTTATAAGTTTTGGGAACTAAAAATATTATTATACCAGGCCACATTAGATGCCCATTTCATTTTTTAAGACAACGATTGGTTTATAACTATATTTTAATTCAGTAACTTGTTCATAGCTTCTAAGAAAAAATAACATGTTTATCATAAATTCATAATTGAGTGACATTGGGTGTGCTTTACCCTTAATATTAGATTAATAACATTTGACCTAGTATAATAATAATTTTAGCCCTAAAACTTATACATTTATAAATTTGGTCTTAATTTAAAATAATTCAATAAATTTAACCTTTCATATTTTAAAAATCAATCATTTTAGTCTTTGTTCATCTCTTAAAGTTCTCGTTATTCTCCTAAAAATGTTATTTTACTTTCTTGTTAATATTCTAGTATAACATTAGTTTAATAACAATTTGTTGCTATTTTATGAAATAATACAATTATATGACTATTGCTTTGATTTGATGGTCTCGTTTGATTTGACAATATCGTCAAAATGACCACATTGATAGAATTTTAAAATATGATAGATTGAATTTATTAAATTATTTCAAATTATGACAGAATTAATAGAATATATAAGTTTTAGCAAGTAAAAATATTATCATATTATTTCACGTTAGACGTCCGTTTTAATCTTAACCATCGAGTAATATATTTTTAATAACATTTTAATTAATGATATATATATATATTTGAAAAAGGGACATGTTTGTGACTAAACTTATAATTAAGTGACATTGAGGGTAGTTTATCCTGTAATTATAGTGTACGTTTGCACGCAAAGTAGCAAATTAATTTAGTCTAATAATGCTTATTCTTGAAATTAAAATTAAATAAAGTAAAGGCAATTATTAGCCATTGGCGCTGATTAGCATGTCTATGGGCAATGAGTGTTATTTTAAAGTGCAAGAAAACTTCGGCAGTTTCGGAGCTTAGTGAATAACTTGTTTAATTTATCGAACGATTTTAGTAGATAAAAAAGTTATTGTTATTTTTTGAAGTTTTAAATTCGAACATTATATAAGTAAAAATATTAACGTTAAAAATTAAAGAGTTTAAATTTTTCAAATATATTATATCTTATATTCACCCCTAATAAACAAAAATATCAATTAAAACTTGATTTTAGTAGAAATTTTTTATTAGTATATAACATGTTTAGTTGACAAGTCAAAGAATTTATTTGCTTTGTGTTTCATATGATTAAATTTTAAATATCATTAAAAATAGTCTTTAATAAAGACTTATAAAAATTTTAATCGAATTTAATATATATAATAAATCAAATATACATGTTTACATAACACTTTTTTTTAAAAAAAAAATATTTGCATAATTTTAGTAAAAATAATTGTTTAAGTAAACAACTATTTTTAAAAAAATGATAAAGATTTTATAAAATTTAAAATGGACTACAAATTTTATAAAAAATTTAAATAAAATTGAACATAAAATTTATTTGATAGCTATAACTTATTTTATGGAAAACGTTTCTTTAATTTTTATTTTTTTGGGATAATTTTAATTTCTATTACCCAAAAGAAGCAGTAAAAATTGTTACATTCAACAGAAAAAATAAAACAAACTCACAACCCTTACAAATATATGCTTCAAGCAGCACACGGTTGAGAGTTCATAAAATCAGACCTATCAATACATTTTCTGTTAAGCTGAATACTAACAGCCTCCTTAATCGATGCTAAAATGTCATCAGCAGAGTGAGAATAAGCCTTGAAGATTCTGCAGTTGCTCAGACCACACAAAATACAAATTAGTAGTCCAGGCCACTTTCATGATACAAGAAATCAAATATATGCCTTTGAGGAAAGAAACAGCCCAAAGCAATACATGCATGACATAACAGGCCGAGACGCATTGCACAGCCTCAGAACGCCCCCCAAACTTCATTCGAGAAGGGGCAAGAGAAGAACAAATGCTCTCTCGTCTCACATTGGCCACGAAAAGCGCACCAGCTATCTGCAACAATACCACAAGGTAGTGACCAATCCTTTGTACAGAGTTTTCCCAAAACAACAAACCAAGCAATAATGGCATGCCTAGGAATATGGAGGGGGAACCACACCAACCTATATTAAGGGACATCAATACCCTCAACCCGCACCTTACACCAAATCTAAGAGGTAGTAGCTAACTTCCAATCCATCACAGAATCAAGAACGGAAAAAGCTTGCTCCCTGGAATTTAGAATCTTCCTCATGCACCAATTAAAATGAATTTTGTGTCAGCTTGCTATGAACTCGCACATTTCAAAACATAAGAATGGATCCAAGCAACCCATAAGGACCCTTGTCCAGTCAAGATATCTCTTGTCATAATGGTTTTTAGGGACCAATTTGACAGGTGAAATGTTATAAAAATGTGGGAGTTGTCATCGACCTTTGGGTTAGGTAGGTCGAATACCTAAAATTATATTTTTGAATATTTTTAAAAAAAAATCTTTTAAAAGATAAAACGGGTCTGTGTGTAGCCATAAATTTATTTTAAAAGGATTCAGAAGTCGATTGCGCGTGAGAAATGATGAACACCCTCATGAAGTTTGAAATCAGTACCTATTCGATTATACACTGTCTTTAATAATGGTGATTATGAATTTGAATGTATTTATTTAGTGAGCTTGTAATGTTTAATTTATGTATTTATTTAGTGAGTTTTTAAATTGAGCCCCACTTTTATAAGGTGTTACATGTCATACTTTGTGCAAATGCTATAGATATCGAATAAATGATTTCATAAAAAAAATGATTAGTCACTGTCGTAACCGGTTTTTGTCCGGGCACGAAATATTTATACTTGGCGGAAAAATTGATGTGAATAAATGGTTTTGAAAATAATTTGGGAGTCGCCATCGGCCTTTTGGGTCAGGTAGGTCGATTACCTAAAAATTATCTTTTAAAAGAGTTTTTAAGAAAACATCAATTAAAAGATAAACTGATCTGCGTATAACCAAAAATTTATTCTTTTTTAGAAATAAAAAGGGATTCGTGGTCGGTTACGTTTAGGGAAGGATTAGCACCCCTACAACGGCCAAAATTGGTACTTTTTAATTATAAATTGTCTCTATTATTAGAAATTTAAAAATTCAAATTATATTTAATTTATAATCCTATTATTTCAAAATTATGATTAGAAAAAAATAATTTTTTTATTATTTATAAATAAAATATTTATTTATTTAGAAATATCAGAAAATGACTTCTAGGTACCTTAAGACAGCTCTTTCTTCAATATTAAAAAAAAATAAATAATTAAATAATTAATATATAATTTAAAATAGATATTTATTTATTAAAAAATATCAGAAAAATGAACATCCAGTTGTTTTAAGACTGCTTTTCTTCGATATTGAAAAATAAATAAATATTAAAATATGATAAAAATATTTATGTAAAAATATAAATTATTATTTATTATATATATATTTATATGACTATTGTAGACACATAATTTCGTCTCCACACTTTTATAATATTTACATATATATATTAGTATTAATTTTATTTATTTCTTGCAAATCTTCCAGACCAAAATTAGGTTACAAGACCAATCTGCTGGCCCAACAGTGGACCAAGTCCAGCACACGTGACCCACTGGAGTTAGGGTTCCCAGAACCCTAGCAGCTTCCCCATCCAGCGCCGCATCACCAAGATTCCAGGGCTATCACGTCGCTCCAAGACCCCCGTCACCGCACGTCTCGCCTCCAACGACCGGGACTCTCGGCCACGCAAAGAAACAAGCAACAACATCAGTGTTTTACTCTAATTTAAACTCTAAAAAAATAGCCATTTTTGGGCTATAAATATTATGTAAAGCACACAAGTTTAGGAGGACGGCGAATACACAAAAAAATACTGGACAAGAGAGAGCTTTTAGGCACAAAATACTCAAAAGTTCGCAAGGCAAATCAGAGCTATTGTAATCGTTTCGAAAGGAAATAAAAAGGTAGCAGTGTTTTTACCTTTGTTCATCCATTTTTTGCCTTTGCATGTTGTTTCCTATGCCTTGTACTGAGTTTTGATTCGAAAGACAATCCAGAAAAAAAAAAAACGTTTTCAGCCGATGAACAAGGGGAGAGTTTCAAAACTTTGAAGCTAGATCTACTCCCTGAGGCTCGTTATTTGTTGGATTTTTTTTTCATTTTTGAGAAGAGTGGGTAGAGGGCTTTCGAACTGTAAAAAAAATAATAATAAATTTTTCTTTTTGCCGCCGATGAACGGCGGCCGTCGCCGTTCAACGGCGGCGGCGAGGCGGCGCTTGGAGGCCAAAGGCCGGTTTCTGGAAAACTTGGTCCATGTTCTTCATGTATGAAGAACAATGGAGAGAAAGTTTGAGTGAGGGGGGGGAACTTGACGAGAGAGGACGAGAGGAATGAAACTGAAAAAAATGTTTGGGTCATATAATGAGCCCACGGATCGACTCATAACCCGACCCAAACCGCTTTGGACCCGCGTGTTTCCTAATAAAAGGGGGTAAATTACTCTTTCGGTCTCCCGCTGTGTTAAAAGGCCCCATTTTCGTCCCTAAATTCATTTTAGTATTGGCCCGTAGTTTCTATTTTCTTTTAATTGGACACCTAATCCTTTTTCTTTTTAATACCCTTGTTACTATTTATATATATATATATAATTTTTTATTATTACTTATTATTTTTATTAATCTTATGTATATATATATTTTTCATTTTATTGATTTTCTATTTTTCTTTTGTTATTATTATATTATATTTTTATATTTTCATGTCATTATTATATATAGGTATGTAAGTGTATCATTGTTTTTTTATTTACTACGCTTTTTATTATTATATTTTGTTCGATACGTTTTTTTAACTTTATTTTAATTTCCTACTATTATCTTACTAATATTATGTCTTTATATATATCTATTTATATTTTATTATCCCCTAGGCCTTTCTTTGTCTGCATGTACTATTTGTTTTTTTTTCTTTTTGACTAAATTTTTCCTTTCGTTTATTTCGGTAAGGTGATAGTCTAAGTCAGTAGGTTAAGTTTTTTTCTCTTCTCCCATTTGATCCTTGAATTTATTTTTGTGCATGTTGTACGCCTTAGTCTACTCCCCCTTTGCATGTGATTATTTTTTTTGCTTCCTGGAATGCTTGACTTTGTTTTCATTATTATTTTAAAATCTTGTAGATGTTTAAGGTACCATTTAGGATTTTGTTTGAATATTAAAGTTGTGATTTACTTTATTTGTTTTTTTTCCTCTCTTATATTTTCTTGGATTTATTATTCATTTTAATATATTTTATTTATGTTTTTTCCCTTTGATTTATTTAATGTTCATTTACTATTATTTTCTTTATCTAACATTTTCGACCTTTTTAATAAGAGTTTCAACTAATCAGAGGTAAGTTTAGGGATCGCTATTTTACCTTTTAATTTAAAGTTACAATTTTTCTTAATTAAGACAACTGGAAATTATGTAGTACCGAAAGGGCGGTTCAAGGGTGCTAATCCTTCCTTGACCGTAATTGACTCCCGAGCCCGACATATTTCTGGTAAGACGCAGATTAGGTAAGAAATAGGGTATCCGATCAACCCATTTATTTTTACATAAATGATCGGTGGCGACTCCAATCCATATTTTTCAAGTCTAAGCCCAATTCCGGGGCCCAACCGAAAGACGGTTCCGACAGCTTGGCGACTCCGCTGGGGACACAGGTAAGTGAGTCAGGCTAAGGTAATTTCCAGTTGTCTTTTTAATGAAAAGGGTAAGTTTAAATTTTAAGGTAATATTTCAATCCTTTTTACTTACTTTTGATTATATTTTCGAGTAAATAGTTGGACTAATCGTTTTCTCATGATTTCAGAATTCAAAGTTTTTTTTTTTTCATCTAAGGCTCTATACCCGAGCTCCGAACCCATTTTAAGTGGGGGTGAAAGCGACGCCTTCGTGTGAATTTATTCACCGTATGGGCCTAGCAAGTAGCCTTCGGGATTCATATACCTTATGCCTTCGTGTGAATTTATTCTCCGTATGGGCATAAGGGAATGGGTCCTCTCGAGTTTAACTTAGTCCACACAAGCCTGTGATGGGTTTCGGACTAAGGGTCTGGTCGGTCCAAGGGGGCGCCAGCAAGGAGAACTCGAGTACCGTTTTTAGAACCCAAACCGGGAGGCTTTGAATAAATAGAGCCTACCCCAAAACCACATTCCAAAACCTAGGACATTTCTTTCCTAACCTTTTTATTTTTTTTATGTTTTTTCATTTACCATTTATTTTTATTTATTTTTATCTATTTCTATTTTACTAACCTTTTTGCCTTTGTGTTTGTTTTTAGCATTTGCATCATATCAAAAGGCCATTGATCCCTAAAAAGGTGTTTATTAAAACTCAAATAATCTGAATTTATGGACAAAGGTGTCGTAATACAAGAGATTGAAAACGCTGAGGCACGACTATGGTCCGAGAAGACTCAAAGTGAAAAGGGAGACAGTCTTCAAGGAAGCTATGTGTCAGAGTTGGTTCGCTACCCCCTATCAGCCTAAAACAAAACAATGTACAAGAGCTTCGAGATATCTGGGATAGTTGGAAGAATGATCGGAGACAGAAGTTCAGCCAACGGTACGGTGACATTGCACTCTTGCTTCATGTTAAAACTGATGATCCCTTAATCAGAGCCATGGTCCAATTCTGGAACCCGGGATATATTGCTTCACTTTTAACCAAGAGGACATGGTGCCTACCATCGAAGAATACACTACACTGCTGCATTGTGAAAGCATCAAGCTTGAGCGAGCCTACATTAAACACATCAAAAGCCAGCCCTTCAAGAATGCACTGGCCAAAGTTGCAGGAGTAGATGAGAAATGGTAATCGATCGGACTCAGCGTAGAGGCAGTGGAGAAGGAATTGAAGGATCCACATAAAGCAACTAATGAAAAACCATCCTGATGTGGAAGACCATAGACCTTTTTGCACTGGGTCTGTACGGTTTGATTATCTTTCCGAAAGCTTTGGGGTGCATTGACGCTGCCGTGGTGGAACTATTTGAGCAACTTTCTAAACGAGTTAACCCAGCACCAGCCATCTTGGCCGAGACCTTTCGATCGCTCAACCATTGCCGAAGAACTGGCGGAGGAAGATTTACCGGGTGTATTCAGCTCCTTCAGGTCTGGATTCACAGCCACTTCTGGAAGACTAACGGGGTTGCCTACCGCCGTTTCAGCACCACCTATTCACCTAGGTGAATTCATCACCTTGAAATGGCATGAAGGCGCTTCGAGAGAAAATGGATGAAGGTCTTTACGCATCTTCAGGATCGGGATATTGTCTGGAGAGCCCCCTGGCTATTTCTCAGTGACGTTCTTTCCGATGTGGTGACTCTGACACTGTGACCTTACTTGGACTTTGGGGAGCAGTCGGGTATGCTCCGCTATTAGCACTTAGACAGTATGGAGCACGTCAGTTTGTCCCAGCAACATGTGGGTTAGCTAGGTCAGAGTTTGAGTATCACGGCGACAGCTATAAGAAGATGATCAAAGAAGCAGCCGATTCGTGGAGGAAAGTATTCCGGATGGATGTTGTAGCTGCCAGAAGCATGCTCACTCCGGATTATGGAGTGGCGAAGAGAGAAAGAATGACAATATCCCGTGCCAGACTGTGATGACCCGGACCATGGAAGAACATCTCAGGCATGTCCCTTCTGAACTCGAGATAGCCAAGACCGAGTTTGAAGCCGTGAATAATGAGCTGAAGCAAAGAATAAAGGAACTTGAAGCTGAACGTTATCAGTGGAAGCTTGATGCTGACTCTCAGAAAGATCGGGCAGGGAAAAAGAACAAAAAAGAGTCTGTTTGAGCTCGAAGACTTGAGAAAGGGGTATCAAGATAAGGTCAAGGATAACTCCAAGTTGAAGGTAACCTCTGAATACTGGAAAGACGAAGCTCATAGCCTGAAAAGGAAGTTGAGGGGCCTGATGAGAAAGCTTGGAAGGAACAGATGAAGACTGCCCAAAGACGCTTGGCAGATAGTCAATATCAGAACCAGCGCTTGAGAGTTCGGATAGCTGACTTAGAAAAACACATGAAAGATGGCAGGACAATAGCTGAGTTAGAATATTGTAGATGGGTTCAAGAAGCAAGCAAACAAGCTTCAGATAGTGCCTTTCGATGGAGGATTACAATGGCGTTTCCGTTGGGAACAAGCACAGCGAAGGGTGAGGGCCCGAGACGCAACCATCCGAGATTTCTGGATCAAGTGCAAAAAAGCAGCCCGTCATCTTCACGGCCTAGCCAGGGAAGCTGGTGTGGTTCGACAAGGCATTCAAACCAGTGACAGATGAAGGCAGAAGACTTGTCAACCTACTGGAAGCTGTTCGGGGTCTAGAGGATTTAGTCCGAATGTACCTTTAATCTGTTTTTTTTTATGTCTCTTAAAAGATAAGACATTTTTGTCTGAACAAGGGTTATTTATAATAATGAACACTTTTCTGGATCAATGCCTCCAATTGCATACATCATGCATTGCATTTCTTGCATTTTATTTCATGTCTGTTTATTTTATGTTTTTTCATGTTTACATTCGTATTAACTAACAGAACATGTCTCAGACACCGAGCTTACCACCGCATCAATACACATCACCGCACAATACTCGAGCAAAAAAACAAATGGAAGCCAGAATGGAGAAATCGAAGAGCACATGGCAAGACTTTAAAAGGAACTAGAAGATAAGATGGCTCAGAACAGTGAAAGTACTCTCGAGTCCATCAAGAAAAATCAGGAGTCCTTGGTCGACCAAATCGTAGACAAATTGTCAGGTCTACAGCAAGCTAGTACATCAGGGGGCATCTCTTCCGAGGGGGTGGCCATACCACCAACCCCGCAAGTGGTTCTCTCACCCGGAATATTACCCGGGGACGCATCTGCTACTAAAGGGAAAGCAGCACTACCCGGGGACGCATCTGCTACTAAAGGGAAAGCAGCACTACCCGGGGACTCATTCGTTACCAAAGCGAAAGTTGCACCTGCTGTGAAGATACATAAAGGGAAAGCACACTACCCGGGGACTCATTCGTTACCAAAGCGAAAGTTGCACCTGCTGTGAAGATACAAACTTCTACAATCATCCTGATGATCATCCGGATGATTATCACGTCCCAGACTTTGACGAGGAAGATAAAGCTAAAAAGATGGAAGAAAAGATAAAAATATTAGAAGATCAAATAAAGATGGTCCAGAGAGACCATGATTATTATGGAGTGGACGCAATGGAGCTGAGCCTAGTTCCAGACTTGGTGCTTCCACCAAAGTTTAAAGTTCCTGAGTTTGAGAAGTTCGACGGGAACAGTTGCCCTTCAGCCCAAATTACTATGTTCTGTCGAAAAATGACAGGATATGGCGGGAATGACCAACTCCTGATCCATTATTTTCAAGAGAGCCTGTCCGGTTCAGCTATTCGGTGGTACAACCAGCTTAGCCGAACTCATATCAAGACGTGGAAAGACTTAGCCAAGTCTTTCTTGGAGCAGTATAAGCATATCAACGATATGAGACCAGACCGGGTCATGTTACAAAGCCTAGAGAAGAAACACAATGAGAGTTTCCGACAGTACGCACAGAGATGGAGGGATTTATCTGTGCAAGTTCATCACCCTTGGATGAAAAGGAAACAAGAAAGCTGTTGTACAGACCTTGAAGGCACCTTACTTCGGGCACTTGGTAGCAATCACGTCGGGAAGTTTCTCAGATTTAGTCATGGCCGGTGAAATGATCGAGTTGGCCATTAAACAAGGAAGGATTGAGGGAGGAGACTCTACTAAAAAACCTCCCATGAAGAACAAAGAGCGAGAGATCAACAATGTAAACACCTACAATGTCAGCAAAGGGGTTACGATCTCAAGCTCAAATTCCACAGCAGCTGTACCATCCGGTACTTCTAGACAGAACCAGAGAGAACCAAGAAGAGAAAGGGAAAGGAGCAGTTTGACCCCATTCCCATGACGTATAAAGAATTATACCAACATCTCTTCGACACTCATGCAGTGTTGCCTTATCCTATGAATCCAATAAATCCCCCTTACCCGAAATGGTATGACGAGAGCGCCCACTGCGAATACCATGGCGGTGTGCAGGGGCATTCGATTGAAAGTTGTCTCGCATTCAAAAGACTTGTGCAACGAATGCGTAACAAGAATTGGATCACTTTTAACTCCGGAGCACCAAACGTCGCCCAGAATCCCTTGCCCAATCATCAGGAAACAGGAATCAATGCCGTTACTACCGAAGGGGGCAGGAAGGTTAAATCGAGTGTTTCAGAGATCAAATCTCCTTTGGCTTGGGTATGGAGCCAAATGGTGAAGGCAGGGCTTCTTGCACCATATCCAGATACGACAGAAAATGAAGATGGTAACCATTGTTGTTACCACAACGAAGAAGGACATAAAGTACAAGATTGCCCAGAGTTCAGATCGTTAGTCCAACTCATGATGAACCAAAAAGAGCTGGAATTTTACGAAGAAATTCTAGATTCTTTGGAAGCAGATGTTTGTGCCACCGGAGAATCATCAGATAGAAAATTTGGTAGGGGTAGTCCTTTGATAATTACCCCTAAGGCAAGCAGACGTAACAACACCAGCCAAGGTGGTAATCTCCGCACCTCGGCCTTTTCAATATAAGGACAATCGGCAAGTGCCATGGAAGTACGAGTGTCAGGTGAGTACTTCCGGAGGAGGTAATAGTAAGGTGGGGCAAAGACCACTGGAGCCATTCAAAGAAGATGTGCTAGTTGTCAATGAACCTATAAAGGAAGAAGAAGCTAAAGAGTTCCTCAAGATCTTGAAGCACAGCGAGTACAACATTGTAGAACAGCTCCATAACTTACCTACACGTACTTCAATGCTAGCACTATTTTTAAGCTCGGAAGCACACCGAGAAGCGTTGTTGAATGTCCTTAATCAAACGTTCGTGCCACAAGACATACCAGTCAGCAAAATGGATCGACTGGTGAACAATATTCAAGCTGATAATCTCATCTCGTTTTCAGATTATGAGATTCCATCAGGAGGAAGAGGCCGAACGAAAGCGTTACACATTACTACCTACTGTAAGGGGCACGCTTTACCAAGTGTCTTAATCGATAATGGTTCAGCCCTGAACGTGTTGCCTTTGATTACATTGAAGAGGCTACCAATAGATACCTCTCATATGAGAGCTTGTCAGAATGTGGTCCGAGCATTTGATGGGACCAAAAGAGAGGTAATCGGAAAGATCGAGATACCATTGACCATTGGACCAGCCACCTATGACGTTGAGTTCCTTGTGATGGATATCATGCCGTCCTATAGCTGTCTTTTGGGAAGGCCGTGGATTCATCAAGCAGGTGCAATACCCTCCACGTTGCACCAGAAAGTTAAATTTGTCATTGATGGGGCCTTAGTAATTGTCAACGCTGAGGAAGATATCGTGGCAAGCGTGACCACGGAGGCTCCATACATCGAAGTAGACGAGGAAGCGGTAGAATGTTCGTTCCGCTCCTTGGAGTTTGTGAATGCCACATTTTTGGCGGAAGGAAAGAGAATCCCAAGACCTCGACTCTCCAAATGTACAAGGATGGAGATCAAGCAAACCCTAGGCCGAGGTGCCAGAACCGGGAGAGGTTTTGGGAAATGTTTGCAAGGAATGATCAGTCCTGCCCGTCCTATCCCAAAACTAGACCAATTTGGGCTCGGTTTTTAGCCCAGTTATCATGAAAAGAGAAAGGAGATCCAAAAGAACCGGGAGAGAAGATTGGCCAGATTGACTGGGAACGAATTTCAATGGAAGCCCATGACATTCCCGCCGCTTTTCAGAACATTCAAGTCAGGTGGTTACGTGTTTGAGACCACCATATCCGAGTTAGAAACGGCTCTGGAAGATCTGAACGTTAATGCCGTGACCACAGAAGATGTTGACAACGGAGATAGATCCGGGATATGCCTTCTGTCGCATGGGTTCGTGCCTAGCAGTTGGTCGGTGGAAGAACTACCTGTGGTTTACAAGAATCTTTCAGAGTAATATTCGAACTATCCCTATTTGCCTATACCTGGGGCAATAGGTGATCTTTTGTAAGGGTGAATAAATGTTTGTTTAAGTTTAATAAAGGATGCATTTTTTTTCCATGGCAAACAAAGTTTTCTTTTATTCATTATCTATCTCCTTCATTCCAGTACTTCATTTCCAGTTACTCTCAAAGTTAGTTCTTGACCATTCCGTGTGGGATATTATCCTCTCACACATACACATCTTCCTCCTTTCAGGTTCCCAGATAACGATAATGTAGGCACTAATGACCCTGATCCGGAGGTGGATTTTGAATCAACCATTTGTCTTGGGGAATTTGAAGAATGCGATAATGAAGAAGAGTACAACTTGCCTACCGAATTGTTGAGAATGATAGAAAAAGAAGAAAAGCAAATACTGCCACATGAGGAGGCGATCGAAATCTTAAATTTGGGCACTGAGGAAGATCGAAAGGAGGTTAAAATCGGCACAACTCTTTCGACTGAAGCAAGAAAAAACCTGATAGCCTTACTTCAGGAGTACGAAGATGTGTTTGCTTGGTCGTATCAAGACATGCCGGGACTAGACACAGATATGGTAGTTCACAAACTGCCAATCAAACCAGAATTCAAACCTGTGCAGCAAAAACTGAGAAGAATGCGACCAGAAATGCTCCTTAAGATCAAGGAAGAAGTCAAGAAGCAATTTGACGCCGGTTTTCTCCAAGTGGCCAAATACCCTGAGTGGGTGGCCAACATAGTGCCTGTGCCGAAGAAGGACGGGAAAGTACGCATGTGTGTCGATTACCGGGACCTTAATAAGGCCAATCCCAAGGACAACTTTCCTCTGCCACACATAGACACTCTGGTGGACAACACGGCCGGGAACGCCTACTTTTCATTCATGGATGGATTTTCGGGGTACAATCAGATCAAGATGCATCCCGAAGACATGGAAAAGACCACTTTCGTCACAATATGGGGAACTTTCTGTTACAAAGTGATGCCTTTCGGATTAAAGAATGCTGGGGCAACATATCAGAGAGCTATGGTGACCCTGTTCCACGACATGATGCACAAAGAAATCAAGGTTTATGTCGACGACATGATTGTCAAGGCACAGACCGAGAGTGAACATGTCAAGAATCTGAGGAAGCTCTTCCAGAGATTGAGAAAGTTCCAACTGAGACTAAACCCTAGCAAGTGTACCTTCGGGGTAACATCTGGAAAACTACTAGGCTTTATAGTCAGCAGGAGAGGCATACAGGTCGATCCTGATAAGGTTAAGGCTATCCAGAATCTACCTCCACCACGAACCCAAAAAGAAGTCCGAGGTTTTCTGGGTAGACTAAACTACATAGCTCGGTTCATCTCTCAGTTAACCGACAAATGTGACCCCATCTTTCGTCTCCTCCGAAAGAATAGCCCTGGAGCATGGGATAAAAACTGTCAGATTGCATTTGAGAAGGTAAAAGAGTACTTGTCTCACACTCTTGTCCTGATGTCCCCTATCCCAGGAAAACCTCTGTTTTTGTATCTCTCCATATTCGAGAACTCCATGGGGTGTGTCTGGGTCAACACGACGAGTCTGGGAAGAAGGAAAGAGCCATCTACTACTTAAGCAAGAAGTTTACCGATTGCGAGGTCCGATATCCTCCTATTGAGAAGGTTTGTTGTGCCCTGGTATGGGCTACAAAAAGACTTCGACAATACATGTTGTATCACACCACTTGGCTGATTTCCAAGTTAGACCCACTAAAATACATGATGGGTGTACCTGCTCTATCCGGAAGGTTAGCCCGATGGCAGATGCTTTTGTCTGAATTTGACATCGAATACGTGAGCCAAAAAGCGGTAAAAGGCAGCGCCATATCCGATTTTTTGGCAAGCAGAACTGATGAGAGCTATGAGCCGCTGGACTTTGATTTCCCAGACGAGGACTTAATGGCCATATCTTTAGAGGAAGCAAGCATTTCAACGGACGGTTCCTGGAGAATGCACTTCGATGGGGCATCAAATGCACTAGGACATGGCATCGGGGCAATTCTAGTCGCCCCAGAAGGGAGTCACTACCCATTTACCAGCAGACTGAACTTTGATTGTACCAATAACATGGCAGAATATGAAGCCTGTGTCTTGGGAATTCGGGCTGCACTGGGGCAAAATATAAAGACTTTACGGGTGTATGGAGACTCAGCCTTAGTAATCTATCAGCTCCGAGGAGAGTGGGAAACCAAGGATATAAAGATGTTAGAGTACCGAAAACTAGTTTTGGATCTGCTCGAAGAGTTCGACGAAGTCACCTTCCACTACGTGCCTAGAGAAGAAAATCAAATGGCTGACGCTCTAGCTACCTTGGCAGCCACATTCAAGGCTGGCGGGGAGTCTGAAATGATGCCAATTAACATGCAGTCGTATGAGTACCCAGCTCATTGTTACCAAATTGAAGAAGTGAAAGACACTAAGCCTTGGTACTACGACATTCTGCAGTATATCAAGCATCGGAGTTATCCATAAAAAACCACTGAAATCGAGAAGAGAACCCTTAGAAGGTTGGTAGCTGGATATGTCCTTGACAGAGAGGTTTTATACAAGAAAAGCCATAACCAAGTTCTGTTAAGGTGCGTCGATGCTGAAGAGCAAAAATGATAGTGGAAGAAGTACATGATGGGGTTTGTGGAGCACATGCAAATGGGCATATGATGTCAAGACAAATAATGAGATGCGGATATTTTTGGTCCACACTGGAAAGTGATTGCATCAACTATGCTAGGAGATGTCATAAATGTCAGATTTATGGAGACAAGATAAATGTTCCACCCCATCCGCTTCATGTAATGACGTCACCATGGCCTTTCTCTGTGGGGCATGGACGTTATCGGGCAAATCCATCCGAAGGCTTCGAATGGTCACCGTTTCATTCTCGTAGCAATGTTTCATTTCTCGTAGCAATTGACTATTTCACGAAATGGGTTAGAGGCTGCGTCATACGCCAGTGTCACTCAATCCACTATTTGCAAGTTTCTGAATAAAGAAATTATATGTCGGTATGGTCTACCTGAAAGGATTATCACCGATAACGCAACAACTTGAACAACAAGATGATGCTGCTTGCAACAGTTCAACATAAAACATCACAATTCCACTGCTTACAGACCAAAGATGAACGGGGCAGTAGAAGCAGTAAACAAAAATATTAAGAAGATAGTGGAAAAACAACTGAAACTTACAAAGACTGGCATAAGTTGCCTTTTGCTTTGTTCGCTTATCGAACCTCGGTACGAACTTCAACTGGGGCAACTCCATTTTCACTAGCCTATGGAATGGAAGCAGTGCTACCCATTGAAGTCGAGATTCCGTCTCTCAGGGTCTTGTCAGAAGTCTGAAGGGATCTAGTGCTAAAAAGAATTTGGCCAGTCCAGAAAGATTCCGAGGAAATGGACGCCAAATTGGGAAGGACCTTATGTCGTGAAGAAGGCTTTCTCCGGAGGAGCCCTTATCCTGGCTGAATGGACGGACCTGAGCTGCCACATCCCATTAACTCAGACGCAGTCAAGAAATACTTCGCTTAGGATGAAAACCCGAGAGGGCGTCCTAAGTTGGAAAAAAAATGAAAAAACGAAAACAAAAAAACAAAAAGAGAAAAACGTTTTAGGTGAAAACCCAAAGGCGCCCTAAATTGAAAAAAGAAGAGAAAATAAGGTGGTTCAAGATGAAAACCCGCAAAGGGCGTCTTGCAACCAAGGATGGTCCAAGTTGAAAACCCGGAAATGGCGATTTGGATATTAACGGTGGAAACATCCCGCACATGATCTTCTACAACTCAACAAATCGGAGAAATGTTGCAACCCTCCCAAACGTTGTCGCATTTTCAAAGATCCTTTGCAAAGGCTGCATTCAAAGTCACCAAAACGGCTTTTCAGCTCAGAAGTGCCCACGTTATCGAGATCTAAGACATTCATTTACATATCATTGTGTATTCGTCTTCTAGAATGTTTGCCATGTATTATTTGTTCTTCTCCTCCCTTATGAATAAAGACCATCTTTCCTCCAATGCCTTTCGAGCATCTTGAATTAGATTTAAACCTAATGGTTTATTTATTTTTTATGAAAGATAATCGCATGTTAACTGTACAAAGATTCATTGAAAAGTACAGGTACCCAGAATCCGATCAAGGCTCATGCACATGCTTGAGATGGTTGAGGAGCATCTCCAAAAAAAAGAAAAAAAAAGAAGAAAAATGTGCACATCAGATTCAGACATTTGAAGAATTCAAGATCAGAGATCGGAACTTCAAGCTTTCAAAATCAAGAGTCAACAACGACAGGTCACCGGAAATCAAGATTTTTCTCCAGAGCCCAGAATAACATATGTTGCCCATACATTTTTAGGCATACCTAAGAGCATGACATCCATACCATCGCATATATGCACATCTTTGCAGGTTTTACCCAGAGCCAATTTTAACTTCACAACGAAGGATATTGGACTTCAGACAACGCAAGTTCAACTTCACGACGAAGGGACCGCTGGTTGTCCACAAAAATCTCTCAATTTCAGAGCCAATTTCAACTTCACAACGAAGGATATTGGACTCCAGATAACGCAAGTTCAACTTCACGACGAAGGGACCGCTGGTTGTCAACAAACATTTCTCAATTCCATAGTCAATTTCAACTTCACAACGAAGGATATTGGACTCCAGACAACGCAAGTTCAACTTCACGATGAAGGGACCGCTGGTTGTCAATAAACATTTCCCCATTTCAGAGCCAATTTCAACTTCACAACGAAGGATATTGGACTCCAGACAACGCAAGTTCAACTTCACGACGAAGGGACCGCGGGTTGTCAATAAACATTTCCCAATTTCAGATCCAATTTCAACTTCACAATGAAGGATATTGGACTCCAGACAACGAAAGTTCAACTTCACGACGAAGGGACCGCTGGTTGTCAACAAATAACTTCTCAATTTCAGAGCCAATTTCAACTTCACAACGAAGGATATTGGACCCCAGACAACGCATGTTCAACTTCACGACGAAGGGACCGCTGGTTGTCAACAAACAACTTCTCAATTTCAGAGCCAATTTCAACTTCACAGCGAAGGATATTGGACTCCAGACAACGCAAGTTCAAATTCACGACGAAGGGACCGCTGGTTGTCAATAAATAACTTCCCAACTTCAGAGCCAATTTAACCTTCACAACGAAGGATATTGGACTCAAGACAGTATAAGTTCAACTTCACGACGAAGAAGCTATATACAATACCAACTTCACAAACAGATTGATCCAACTTCGCGACGAAGGAGTCATCTGTAAACACCAAAACGCCATAGTCTTTAGAACAAGGGTCACCTTCACGACGAAGTACCTTGAACCAGAAGATGATTCAGAGGCCACTTGTCAAAAGCTTTGAGCTCGTCTTCAACTTCGCAACGAAGGATTTCGTGCTCAAAATCTTCCAGTTTTGACTCAACCCCATGACAAGGGAGTCGTTTCTTGATCAAATTTCAACTCTGTGACAGAGGATAGTTGATATGGATGAAATTTGTGTCTTTTAATCTTTGCTCTATTCGTCAATAATGAGCAAAGAGGGTAGCTGTAGACACATAATTTCGTCTCCACACTTTTATAATATTTACATATATATATTAGTATTAATTTTATTTATTTCTTGCAAATCTTCCAGACCAAAATTAGGTTACAAGACCAATCTGCTGGCCCAACAGTGGACCAAGTCCAGCACACGTGACCCACTGGAGTTAGGGTTCCCAGAACCCTAGCAGCTTCCCCATCCAGCGCCGCATCACCAAGATTCCAGGGCTATCACGTCGCTCCAAGACCCCCATCACCGCACGTCTCGCCTCCAACGATCGGGACTCTCGGCCACGCAAAGAAACAAGCAACAACAACCAACATCAGTGTTTTACTCTAATTTAAACTCTAAAAAAATAGCCATTTTTGGGCTATAAATATTATGTAAAGCACACAAGTTTAGGAGGACGGCGAATACACAAAAAAATACTGGACAAGAGAGAGCTTTTAGGCACAAAATACTCAAAAGTTCGCAAGGCAAATCAGAGCTATTGTAATCGTTTCGAAAGGAAATAAAAAGGTAGCAGTGTTTTTACCTTTGTTCATCCGTTTTTTGCCTTTGCATGTTGTTTCCTATGCCTTATACTGAGTTTTGATTCGAAAGACAATCCAGAAAAAAAAAACGTTTTCAGCCGATGAACAAGGGGAGAGTTTCAAAACTTTGAAGCTAGATCTACTCCCTGAGGCTCGTTATTTGTTGGATTTTTTTCATTTTTGAGAAGAGTGGGTAGAGGGCTTTCGAACTGTAAAAAAAATAATAAATTTTTCTTTTTGCCGCCGATGAACGGCGGCCATCGCCGTTCAACGGCGGCGGCGAGGCGGCGCTTGGAGGCCAAAGGCCGGTTTCTGGAAAACTTGGTCCATGTTCTTCATGTATGAAGAACAATGGAGAAAGTTTGAGTGAGGGGGGGGAACTTGACGAGAGAGGACGAGAGGAATGAAACTGAAAAAAATGTTTGGGTCATATAATGAGCCCACGGATCGACTCATAACCCGACCCAAACCGCTTTGGACCCGCGTGTTTCCTAATAAAAGGGGGTAAATTACTCTTTCGGTCCCCCGCTGTGTTAAAAGGCCCCATTTTCGTCCCTAAATTCATTTTAGTATTGGCCCGTAGTTTCTATTTTCTTTTAATTTAGTTTCTATTTTCTTTTAATTTGGACACCTAATCCTTTTTCTTTTTTAATCCGACCCTTGTTACTATTTATATATATATATATATATTTTATTATTATTACTTAATTATTTTTATTTATTAATCTTATGTATATATATATTTTTCATTTTATTGATTTTCCTATTATTTTTCTTTTGTTATTATTATTTATATTATATTTTATTATATATTTCATGTCATTATTTATATATAGGTATGTAAGTGTATCATTGTTTTTTTATTTACTACGCTTTTTATTATTATATTTTGTTCGATACGTTTTTTTAACTTTATTTTAATTTCCTACTATTATCTTACTAATATTATGTCTTTATATATATATCTATTTATATTTTATTATCCCCTAGGCCTTTCTTTTGTCTGCATGTACTATTTGTTTTTTTTTCTTTTTGACTAAATTTTTCCTTTCGTTTATTTCGGTAAGGTGATAGTCTAAGTCAGTAGGTTAAGTTTTTTTCTCTTCTCCCATTTGATCCTTGAATTTATTTTTGTGCATGTTGTACGCCTTAGTCTACTCCCCCTTTGCATGTGATTATTTTTTTTTTGCTTCCTGGAATGCTTGACTTTGTTTTCATTATTATTTTAAAATCTTGTAGATGTTTAAGGTCCCATTTAGGATTTTGTTTGAATATTAAAGTTGTGATTTACTTTATTTGTTTTTTTTTTTCCTCTCTTATATTTCTTGGATTATTATTCATTTTAATATATTTTATTTATGTTTTTTTCCCTTTGATTTATTTAATGTTCATTTACTATTATTTTCTTTATCTAACATTTTCGACCTTTTTAATAAGAGTTTCAACTAATCAGAGGTAAGTTTAGGGATCGCTATTTTACCTTTTAATTTAAAGTTACAATTTTTCTTAATTAAGACAACTGGAAATTATGTAGAACCGAAAGGGCGGTTCAAGGGTGCTAATCCTTCCTTGACCGTAATTGACTCCCGCGCCCGACATATTTCTGGTAAGACGCAGATCAGGTAAGAAATAGGGTATCCGATCAACCCATTTATTTTTACATAAATGATCGGTGGCGACTCCAATCCATATTTTTCAAGTCTAAGCCCAACTCCGGGGCCCAACCGAAAGACGGTTCCGACAGCTATATAATAATAATAAAAATAATATTTAAATATATAAACAAGTAAAATTAAGACATAAATAAATAAAAATACAATTAGAACTATATATTTAAGAGCAATAAAACTTTATAATAAAAGAAAATATTTAAAATTAGTGACTAAAATATAATAAATTAAAATTTAAATGCAAAATTAATATGCTTAGAAATGAATTTCAGTGACTAAAATGAAAGGAAATAGAAATTAGCATGCAAAAATCAAAATAAAATAAATAAATAAAAAATCGGTTACTAAACTGTAAATATACTTCTAAATTAGAGGGATTATTTCATGATTAACCCTTAAAATAAATGAACAAAATAAGAAGCTCCTAAAAATCAGTGACCTTGCGTGTAGTTTACCCAAAAAATAAAATGATAACAACTCCCACTTTTTTCTTTCTTTCCAGTAACGTGTTCCCTTCTTTTTCATTTTTCTCCTTTCACTCTTCTTCTTCTTTCAACTCAGTAACCCAAAGCTCTCCTCTCCTTGGCTCGGTCGAGAGCCATTCAACGCCTAGGCCTCGACACTGACCACCGTAAATCGATGACCAAACACTCTTCCGATTATCCCACACAAAACTCGAACCTACAAATTTATCCTTAAAAATTTTTTAAATCCCGATTTGGGATTAAACTACCAAAAACGAGACTGAAAATCTCAAGCCTTTCTCCGATTCTTCAACCGACGTTTCTCCGGCGACCTAGACTCCGACGAAGAACTATGAACGAGGTAAAATCGTTCCTTTATATTTCTATTTTTTTTATTACTGATTTTTTTATTTCGAAAAAAAATAAAATATGAAATACCACACTGAAAAATAAAGATCAAATGTAAAAATAACCTTTGTTTTATTTTTGTTTCTGATTTTCTTTGTATTGTTCTTGATTCCTCCGTCCCTCTTTACATACTGTTATGGGGTTTTTATAGCCACAATTTACATGTAAAAAATAAAGATTTACATTATGTTATTTTTTGTGATGATTGGCTGATTCAGGACGTGGAGCAAGGGAGGCCGTGGGAGCTACCGACGACGTGAAAGTTGCTGAAACGTGGAGGGACAGCTATTCTGGTGTTGGAAGCTATTGGAACACTGTTGTGGTGGAGGGACAACTGTTCTGGGCTTGCTGGAATATGCTGGAGCTGCAATGTGGAGATGGCTACTGTCAAGGTAAAAATGGTGATTACAGCTGCCCCTCTTTGCTCATTGTTGTAGAACAGGAATGGAGCAAAGACGTAAAGCACCATTTTTAGCTTTAAATGTTCAAACTTCTGAGCTATAAGTTCTTCTCTTCTTATTACGAACTCCTTTTAGAAATGTTGATCCTCAAAAGAGGTGTCGTTGATTCAACTTCATATGTGATAAATTAAGGCAAGGTTGAACAAATTCTTCTCATTATGAACTTCCTCTTCCTCTTCAGATGAGTTCTTCTCATTATGAACTCTTTTTGGAAATGTTGATGTTGATCTATCTCTTTCTGTGATAGCGTCGAGCAAAAGGTTGAACAGATTCTTCTCATTATGAACTTCCTCTTCCTCTTCAGACGAGTTCTTCTCATTATGAACTCTTTTTGGAAATGTTGATGTTGATCTATCTCTTTCTGTGATAGCGTCGAGCAAAAGGTTGAACAGATTCTTCTCATTATGAACTTCTTCTTCCTCTTCAGATGAGATCTTCTCATTATAAACTTCATATGGAAATGTTGGTCCATCGAGTGATGAATTCAAACAAAAAGTTGAACAAATTCTTCTCATTATGAATTTCTTCTTCTTTCTTCAGATGAGTTCTTCTCATTATGAACTCTACCTGGCAATGTTGATCCATCAAATGATGAATTCAAACAAAAGGTTGAACAAATTCTTCTTATTATGAATTTCTTCTTCCTTCTTCAGATGAGTTCTTCTCATTATGAACTTTCTCTGGCAATGCTAATCCATTAGGTGATGAATTTAAGCAAAAAGTTGAACAAGTTCTTCTCATTATGAACTTCTTCTTTCTTCTTCAGATGAGTTCTTCTCATTATGAGCTGTCTCTGGAAATATTGATACTGATCTATCTCATTCCGTTATAGAGTCATGCAAAAGGCTGAACAAATTCTTCTCATTATGAACTTCTTCTCCTCTTCAGATGAGTTCTTCTTATTATGAACTCTTTCTAGCAATACTGATCCATCGAATGATGAAATCGAGCAAAAAGTTGAACAAATTCTTCTCATTATGAATTCCTTCTTTCTTCTTCAGATGAGTTCTTCTCATTATGAACTCTTCTTTCTTCTTCAGATGAGTTCTTCTCATTATGAACTTTCTATGGAAAAGCTGATCCATCAAGTGATGGATTTGAGCAAAAGGTTGAACAAGTTCTTCTCATTATGAACTTCTTCTTCCTTCTTCAGATGAGTTCTTCTCATTATGAACTTTCTCTGGAAAAGTTGATCCATTGTTATGGATTTGAACAAAAAGTTGAACAAGTTCTTCTCCTTATGAACTTCTTCTTCTTTCTTCAGATGAGTTCTTCTCATTATGAACTTTTTCTGGAAAAGCTGATCCATCAGATGATGGATTTGAGCAAAAGGTTGAACAAATTCTTCTCATTATGAATTTCTTCTTCCTTCTTCAGATGAGTTCTTCTCATTATGAACTTTTTCTGGAAAAGCTGATCCATTAGATGATGGATTTGAGCAAAAGGTTGAACAAATTCTTCTCATTATGAATTTCTTCTTCCTTCTTCAGATGAGTTCTTCTCATTATGAACTTTTTCTGGAAAAGTTGATCCATCAGATGGATTTTGAGCAAAAGGTTGAACAATTCTTCTCATTATGAATTTCTTCTTCCTTCTTCGATGAGTTCTTCTCATTATGAACTTTTTCTGGAAAAGCTGATCCATCAGATGATGGATTTGAGCAAAAGGTTGAACAAATTCTTCTCATTATGAATTTCTTCTTCCTTCTTCAGATGAGTTCTTCTCATTATGAACTTTTTCTGGAAAAGCTGATCCATCAGATGATGGATTTGAGAAAAAGGTTGAACAAATTCTTCTCATTATGAATTTCTTCTTTCTTCTTCAGATGAGTTTTTCTCATTATGAACTTTTTCTGGAAAAGCTGATCATCAGATGATGGATTTGAGCAAAAGGTTGAACAAATTCTTCTCATTATGAATTTCTTCTTCCTTCTTCAGATGAGTTCTTCTCATTATGAACTTTTTCTGGAAAAGCTGATCCATCAGATGATGGATTTGAGCAAAAGGTTGAACAAATTCTTCTCATTATGAATTTCTTCTTCCTTCTTCAGATGAGTTCTTCTCATTATGAACTTTTTCTGGAAAAGCTGATCCATCAGATGATGGATTTGAGCAAAAAGTTGAACAAGTTCTTCTCATTATGAACTTCTTCTTCCTTTTTAAGATGAGTTCTTCTCATTATGAACTCTACCTGGCAATATTGATCCATCAAATGATGAATTCAAACAAAAAGTTGAACAAGTTCTTCTCATTATGAACTTCTTCTTCTTTCTTCAGATGAGTTCTTCTCATTATGAACTCTTCCGGAAATGTTGATCCATTGAATGATGGATTTGAATCTTTGCTAAAATCTTTGAAATTCCTGTCAGAATTCAACATGGATAATGAATGAAAATGCACCTATTTGCAAATGTCTAAATATGATGCATGAATGTTTATGCAATCATTCATTGACTTCAAAGTGGTGAACTCGGTTTTCCTCCACTTCATCATTATTGCCATTCCACTCTGGATATCAGTGTAGCAACTTATGCTATCAAGCTTGAATTTCTGAAGAACCATCTGATCAACTTGTATCTTTATGTCTTCTTTGCTTTATGAAAGTCTCAGAAGAATTGTTTCGTTTGTGGAACTCTTGTCGTAATCAGAACTATGACCTTGATGCCCATTTGTCTTGGATAAAACCAACTTTCTTTGCTTGGAGTTTTGCAGAAATTCGATAAAGCTTTCATCTTTGAAAAGAGAATCTGTCATCTTTAAAAAGGGAATCTATCATCTTTGAAGAGAGAATCTATCATCTTTGAAGAGTGTAGATGTAGATATGTCTGACTCAGCGGGGATTAATTAGGAGAGTAGAGTCTGTTCTGATTTGACTCTTGAAACACATCATAAGGAGAATTTATCTCAATTCCTTTCATGTCTCCATATTTAATTGGTTCCCGAACAAAGCAACTTGGACCATATAATATGTCTCCATATTTAACTAGTTTCTTGTGGTTAAAATTTCAGCTCTCCATCTGCGGAAAAAAATCTTCATCATATCTCATCTTATAATCTTGAAGTTGAAGAAGACAAACTTCATCTTGGATCAAAAATGGAAACCATATGATCACAACATTGGTTCAACGTCGGAATAACTGGTTCGTAAAACATTTGATAACATATTCTTCATCTCATGTGGTTTCAGCTTAGATGTAAAACACTTGACAACACATTCATCCTTTTCTATGGGATGTAAAAAATTTGACAACGCATTCATCCTTTTCTGTGGACTCTGCTCAGATTTCTCAATTATTGAAGCTCTTTGCCTAGTGTTCAAAGTTTTTGTATGATATCACAAGATCACTTGAGAACAAAACTCAGTGAGGATATAAGTGAGATGTTGGTATGACCAAAAAGTTGGTCAAATTCACGATATATGCTAGTGTCGAGTTGAATAAAAGATACCAACTGATCTTGATATCATCTCGAGCAAGGGTAAGTGTGATATTGATCACGTTTTCTTCTGTAATGAGTGTTGTAGGAATTAGAAACACACCCACTATAAGAGCTATGTATGGAAAGATATCCGTAGAATTCTTGATACTGGGGATGAAACGCACATGATAAACCAAATAGATAAAAACTCGGTTCAGTCTAGCTGGTAATAATAACCCCAGTAACACCAGGAAAGAGCAATATACATGAGCTTTTCTCTTCAATATCATCAAGTAAACAAAACTGATGTGAAAAATAGCTTCGTAACCTCAACAGTATGGTTGAAACTAACTGACAAGAATCTCAAAGAAATATTTTCAATTATCACCGACACACAAAAGGCCAAATTTAGATTTTGAAGTCTCGAGGAACTGATCCTTGGATCGAATGGCCTACAAAGGGACCATCTTTATTCATGCAACCATGATGTAGCTTAACAAAGAACACATTGTCATGTGACACATGGTTTAAGAAGATTGGGTATTTGAAACCATACTTGCTGAATAAATATTTGTTCAACAACAAGACCTTAATGCAACTGTTTGATGAACGAAACAATTATGTATAGTCAACTTCACTGTCATTGTTTCACCATTTTCATTCTTCATATCTTTATGTCTCATTGGAAATATCTGCTCAAGTCAATGATTTTTAACACATGATGATGTAGGCCTTCAGCATGCCCCAGCATTTGCTGATACGATCGTTTAAAAATGCATCAACAGTCCTAATTCTGATTGAAATGGGCTTTCAGCATGCCCCGATATTTACTTCTTGTCAATCTGAGCCTTCAAAATGTCCCACATGGATCTGTCTGAAGGAACCTTTAAAATGCCCCAACATTTGCTGATACAGATGTTAAAAGTATGCTCAACATTACTTCTTGTTGAGATGAGCCTTCAAAATGCCCAAATATTCATATTGCTGTAAGCCTTCAAAATGCTCTAATATTCTAGTTCTGATTGAAAATGGGCCCTTAAGATGTCCCTCTAGATTTGTCTGATTCACTCTCAATGTCTGTTTGACTGAAATGTTATGATCCCCACAAGGTTCAATTTTGACAATGCACTGTGATGGATACTTGTGGCTTTATTCGTGCTCCAAATCTGTTTATCTTGAATACTCTCATTCTGGTGTCACTAAACAGCAGTGTTGTCCGGTAACTGGAAGAATTCTCTTCATATTGTCACAAACTTAAGAAGTTTTCAATCATTCTGACAGAAACGTCTGAGATATGTGTCTTCTGAATGAGGTGACTATTTTCTAGGGATTTAGTCAGACAGAGCAATATAAATAGCTTGGTAATCCATTCCAGGCTGACATAGTGGCTTATCATCTTTCAGTGAAGGCCATCTCTGAAATATACTTTTCTGTGGGAGAGAAACCAATTTACGCGAACAATACTCTAATGCAATGACACGACTACATATACAATGGTACAAGCTCATCAAAAATCCGCACCCATGCAACATGTTGATTCTAATAACAACTCATCTGATTATAAACCGATCTTTCAGGATGATTTCACAGATATTGATAGTTCTTCTGATATCGAGGAAATCATGAATTCTGATTCTGATGAGGAGAGTAAACTGTTATACTTGACAAAAATAGGATATTCAGAGGTTGAGGCTTCAATAGCCATGGAGAGATGTGATCCGGATTCATCAATCCAGAGTTAACAGATTTTATATGTGCTGCTCAAATGGCTAAGGCTGCTGACGCACTTCTTTCAGTATAAGATAGGAAGCCATGCAATGATCCCAATTACAAGCAAAGGCGAAACTTGGGCTATGATTTTTGAAAAGGAAGAAGCAGAGGAAGCTTGAAAAGAAGCTTCTTAATGAAGATGATCATGCAGTTCATCTTTCAATTTCAATGATCGGTTCTGGGGTTCCTACTGAATCAGATCAGATAACTCAAAGAACACTTCCAGAAGATGCTATTGGGTCTCCTTATTTCTACTATGAGTAAATTCATCTTTTAAATCTAATGATTAGTTTTGGGGTTCATACCAAACCAGTTCAGATAACTCAAAGAACACTTCCAGAAGATGCTATTGGGTCTTCTTATTTCTACTATGAGCAAATTCATCTTTCAAATCCAATGATTGGTTTTGGGGTTCATACCAAACCAGATCAGATAACTCAAAGAACACTTCCAGAAGATGCTATGAGCACATGGCACTTGCTCCAGTTAATGTTTGGACTGGAATATCATAGTACTTATTCGATGTAGAGCCAGAATTTGTAGATTCGAAGCATTTTCATGCTACTACACTGAAAAGGGCTATATTCATAATTCTGCCAATTGAGAACAGATTTTCTCTTATTCTGCTTCCTCCATGTGCTGATGCTTTTCCATTGACAAAGAAATGATGGCCTTCCTGGGATCCAAGAACAAAGTTGAACTGTTTATAAACATGTACAGGAAGTGACAAATTGACAGAAAGGATCTGTAAGGCTCTTGAATCTTATGACAATGAGCCACCTTCGAGTGTCCAGAAGTATGTTCTTGATGAGTGCTGAAAATGGAATCTGGTATGGGTTGAAAAGAATAAAATTGTTCCACTTGAATCTGATGAGGTGGAAATGCTTCTAGGTTTCCCTAAAACCATACAAAAAGATCTGTATGAGACATGTTCCATGGTGGTATCAATGTCCTGTCTCTTTTCTCTGGGATCAATGATGCAGAAGTTGCCTTTTACTGTCTTGGCATACTTTTGAAAACAGATGTGCAAGAACTGAATGATGATCGGTTGGAGCAATTGATGAGTAGTTTTGTCGAATTCGACCTTGTTGTAAGTGGCATCCAGCATAGCAACCTTACTGGAAGAAATAAACATCATTGTGATGGGCTTGAAGATTTTTGTTGGTGCATTTACTTGCAATGATTGCTACAACAAACTGTCTCTTCTGCTGCTTCAATATATCCCACTCTTTTCGAATTATGGAACGGTTTAGTTGACAGTAAAATTTGTCATCTTCAACTTTTGGAATCCTGTAACCAATGTTACCCTATATAAAAGGCCTATAAGAGTAGATTCTGTTCCAATGTCTTATTCTGTGCCATAAGTCCTCAAATTCAAATTCAGATATCTTCTGAAGGACATAATGAATATCATCTTGACAAAGAAAATGATCAGCATAGAAGAAGTAGCAATAATGTATCAAGACTTGAGCCAGCATCACGGTATAACCAGAGTGCAGGTAGTGACTTGTTCATGGCTTTATGATGTAATCTTCTAGAGAACATGAATTGATGGTTGGGGAAAATAATTTGTCTGGTGATGCTTATCGCCCTCAGCATGAGATAAACGATAATCTTTCTTGATGAATTGCTAATGTCATAGGAGAGTGTCACAAGTTCAATTCTCCAGACTTTCTGGCTTCTTGGACCACTTGCCTTCAAAAATTTGAAGCGCTTCATTCTTCTGGCTTCGTTCATTCTTTTTCTACAACAGAGGTAGAATAAGCAACAATTGCTTTAAGGACCTTCCTCATTTGAGACTGTCCTGTTTAAAAATGTTTTTTCTCATTTCTTTAATGAAGAATGAAAGAATTTTGCAAAGTATTACCCCTTTCAGGTTCACAATATAATCAAATCATAAACAATGAGTTTAATGAATATCAAATAAATCAACTATACTTTTAAATCATTCAAAAATCATAGTCCTATGGCAAGTGTCAAAATTATTGACTGATTTGAGGTGTAGGTTGATTTTGGTAAAGTAGGTTCTTTCAAGTTGGTTCAGTATGTTGCTTTAGGCTTTCACTAACTTGAAGAAATGGTTGTTATGCTCATTTTTGTAGAAATGCTTCTTGTTTCCATACTCTCAGGAACATCTTTAGGATGTGCGGTGCTTTATTAAAAGCTTAAGATCGTCTCTTATGTCATTGTTGCACCATTCATTATTCGAGCCACCTTTTTAGGTTTTCAACTCGAATCCTCCTTTGGTTCTAAGATGTTTATTTACAAATTTACATCTTGAACCCCCCTTTATCATTTTTCATATCATGCATTAAATATTTTAAAAACCAATTCTTGCAAATAAAAATCAATCTTGAGAGGCGGAATGAATTCTGAAGATATTCTCTTTTACTTGGAAATCCATGTACGATTAAAATGGACTTTTCAGGTACGTAACGTAGGCCATGGCTTATGGTTATGGAAAAAAAATGGATAAAAAGGCCCAAATAAGTGTTTAAGGGTCATCAAACCAAGGATCAATTCATTCTGATGCCATCAATCTTGTTTTGTTTGACTTGGATCTGCCTTGCTGGGGAATTTTCCATCAACTGGATCCCTCTAGACTGCCAAATTTTGGATTCATTTCCATTTTCTCATATCTCCAGCATTTCTTGCTCTTCTTGTTTGTACTTGATCAACCTTGTAACTTGAGGCTCAATAAGTCACCCATCTTGATTCAATTTTCCTTTTTTTTTCTTCTTTCTTTGCTGGATGAGTATAATACTTCAATTGCTTTGAGCACCTCCTTTTCCTTTTGCATTTTGGAGGTTTTCCATTATTCTTGATTGGATTGGTCTTCAAGCACTCTGTATTTGACATACTTTGTAGTTCAAAACTTTCATGACTTCATGGAAACTTGTCTTCGTAATAAAACTGTATTGACAATCTTTATTCTTGTGAGCAAATATCCTTTACCTTACCCCCCAATGTAGAGGGTGATCCTTGGTTAGGGTTGAATTAGAAGAAAAATTATTCAGGCTCAAATGGGGACAACAAAGGATATATATATATATATATATATATATATATATATTAAAGGATAATGAAACAATGCCATTCATATATATATATATATATATATATATATATATATATATATATATATATATATATATATATATATATATATATTAAAAGGATAATGAAACAATGCCATTCATCATCTCATACACAGAAACCTTTGTAAAAAGGTATCCACAGGGGATGAATATTCAAGATTAACTTTATTTACATGAAAAAATGTAATTAATGCATATATTTATTTCAATCAATCACTTTCCCCTTCTTCTTTGAGTATGCCCTAATCACTCGAAATTATCATCAATGAGTTGGTCCCTGATGCCTCATCTCGTCTCTTGTGTAGTAAGATTCACGGATAATTGAAAGTTTGGTTCTTTTGAGGTCTTTTGGTTTATGATGGTTTTGTGTTCGAAAAGACAAATGTGTGACTTTTGAAGTCATGTATATGGAATGTAGTATCATCAATCAACTATACCCGAAAAGGTAAACATCTGGAGTAGCTGTAAAATAGGTGGAGACATTTCTTCAGAATCTTTGTAGTGTCAAGATTTGGTTTGAGTAATTGGCATTGGATGGGATATTGAAGATATAATTTTACCACTTGCCAATAGATCTATAACTCTTGAAAAATTAAAAGAATATTTAATCTACTTGATACTCAATAATCTCAAGATTAAAATTTGACTCCTTGCTCATAACCATAAAAGAAACACATATTTATTTACACAAAAGGCGGAGAAGGAACAAAAAACATTTCAAACAAGATGCTGAAAATAGAAAGTAGTAGATACACACTTCCACTTGTTTATGCATCATTACTCCTCTAATGTTGGGTGTGTACTTAGCCCAGGATTTTTATCCTTATTTACCATCATTTCTTGATCATTTCTTGTGTCAAGACTCCCTTGTCAACGAGTGTCTCAATTTCTTTTAACAGTGAACAACAATTCCCTGTTGAATGTCCAGATACTCCCAAGTGAAAATTACAGAAGCTATTTTGATCATAGCAATGAGCATAAGGCCTTGGTGACACCTTCACCAATCTTGGTGTAATGTATTGACCTTTAACAAAATGAGGGTACAGGTCTGAGATAGATTCTTGAAACACCTTTAGAGTTTTTCTTGCTCGCGAGGCTATCACTTTCTTTGATCGTTCTGAACGAATGAATGCTCTCATGTTATTGAGGGGGTTCTGAATGCTCATTTCAGCTATAACTGGGGTAGTATTAACCAGACTCCTTAAGTTTCCCCTTGCCTTACTGGTTTTCAAAAAATCTGATATAGGTATCTAAGGTGTCTTCTGGGTTATATCTGCCTCATTCTTTCTTAGACCTATAGGCCAATCTCGAATTACATCCATGGGAGCCTTTTGATTTCTTTTCCAATTTTCTTGTGCCTGATATTCTTCGTAGGATTTGGTTATATTAGTTTCTGTTGCAACAATGGTTTCTGAACATTGAACCTTAACCCCTTCTTTTATCTTGCATTTTTGAATTGCTTGCTCTAAAGGGTCTTGGAAATTTCCCTTAAGGTTACCAGGAACCTTAGCTGAACAATTTGGAATTCTAGTCTGATTTATCCAAGGAACTTCCTTATAGGTCCAATTCTCATTTGGAGGCCATTGTGATTGATCAAGTTGTGGAGTAATTGATCTGGCTGAGAGCATTTTTGGATGCAATTTTTCACTCGAACAGTGGAAGGGAGGAAATTGAAATCCCTGCACATTCTTTTTCTTCTTGATCACTCTATAAGGTTTGGCACCATGTTTAACTGAATAAGACCTCATTGTATTAACCCCAGCTTCTTTCTTGACTTTAGTATTGTCAGAGCCTCTTATCTTGCCATTCTTGATAGCCATTTCGATGATTTCTCCACTTATGATGATGTCAGAGAAATTATTAGGGACAACCCCTATCATGTGATTAACATAAGGAAATTTTAATGTGCTGATGAACAAAGTAGTGAACTCTTTTTCAGTCAATTGTGGATGTACTTGAGAAGCAACGTCTTTCCATCGTTGTGAATATTGTCGAAAGCTTTCATTGCACTTCATATTCATGCTTTGCAACATTGTTCAATCAGGGGCCATATCAGTCATGTGCTTGTATTGACCCAAAAAAGCTTGAGCTAAATCCCTCCAAGAACGTATTTGAGTACGTTTTAGCTGATTATACCATCTGGATGCAGACCCAAATAAACTGTCTTGGAAACAGTGGATCAACAACTTTTCATTCTCTACATAGCCAACCATACGACGACAATACATAGTGATATGATATGAAGGGCATGTGGTCCCATTATACTTCTCAAAATCTGGAACCTTGAACTTTGGTGGAATAACCAGGCCAGGGACCAGACTTAGTTCTTTGGCATCAAACCCATAAAATGACTCAACTGTCTCTATAGATTTTATCACCTCTTCTATATTTTCCAGTTGTTGAGTGAATTTTTCCTTCTCAACTGATTTGTTTAGGTCAAGGACCTTATTACTAATACAAAATTCATCAGGCTTCAACTCAGAAGTAGTAGGACAATCAGTGGGGAACGATGCTCCAGCTTGATATGGTGAGTTCTTAACAGCGAAGTAAATCGGTGATTGAATTTCCTGGGGTACAGAGGTGAACTCAGGAATATGAACAGGTGTAACACCCAAAGAATTTGTGGGGTTTTCAACAAGACTCTTTCCAGCAGTCAAATGCTTATCAATCATTTCTTTCATATTGTTCAGTAGATCGATCTGAGAATTAGCTTCGATTTGTGCCAACTTGCTCCTCAATTCCTCTTGTATTTCTTTCTGCTTTATCTCAAATTTGGCTAGCCTATATTCAGTTTCTTTAGACATTTTTCTTGTGTCGTGCTGAGCGTTCTTGCTTCAAGGAAAAACCAAGATCACTTCGTTTGAAATCCTTATTTTAATGAATGAATGTTTTAATGTATTATGACATAAAAAAAAAGATGCCAAATGCAAATGTAAATATGTGAATGTAATAATAAGAATACAAATTGTGCAATACAAATGCAAAGATGCCAAATGTAAATATGCAAATGTAAAAATGTAAATGTAAATTATTTAAAATACCAAAATAGGACATCCAGTTATATTAAGACTGCCCTTTTCTTTGATATTGAAAATAAATAAACATTATTATTTAATTAAATATGTTTTAATGCATGATGTAAATTTAAAAATGTAAATGTAAATACAAACGTAAAAATGTACAAATGCAAAATACAAATGCATGTATGAAAAGGTGTTACTCAAGAGTGATCATCTTAGAACAGATTTCATTGAACGCAAAAGTTTCGGTACATCAAACAAAACTTTACATGTAGGGATATATTTCATTCCTAACTTCTCCAAAGCCAAATTAGTCTATCAACTTAAGGGACATATTGCTTGTCTGGACTGCAACCTCTTCCATGACATTCTCTTTCATTTTCTGTCACTTCTCGGAGTTGCTCATTTTCCCTTGTAAGAGATCTTTTCTGTCCAAGAAGTTCTTGAATAAGATCTTCATATATGTTGCAGTTCTTTTTCAGCTTGGTGACCCCTGTTATCCATTCTTCTGGGGTACTTCCTAGGCCAGCATTTTGAAAGGTTTGACTAATCTTCTGAAAATCTTCATGCATGGTTTTCATTTCTGTGCTCAATTTCTCGTTTTGGTCGTTCAAGTCCTTCAAATAACATGCTTGAGCTTCATAAAAATCTCCACTACTCTGAATGTCCCGACTGATACTCTTACCATAGACTGCTTTTGGTATCAATCTGGCAGAATCTTTATGGATTACTTTTGGTATTAATATAACTGGTTCTCTGTGTGCAGAACTTCCCTCGATCCTCGTAGTTTCTTTAGGATGTCTTTCCTTGGTCGTATCATATTTTGTTTGATCATAAAACTTTTTGTCCATTTACGATTTCTTTCCAATATGGTGAACAGTCTTTCAAGCCAACACCTTTTGGTTATGCCATGATCATGTAATGAAAACAAAAGAAATCAATATGAACATATTAGAGCAATGTAATATGCATGAAAAAAAATAGAATAGTTAGTACCAACTAAAAAAAATCTATTTATCAATGTATAAATCTTAACCTCATGTTTTCTAGTTCCATGATTTGTTTGGAAAATTTAACTTAACCGCACGATTTCTAGTTCGCATGCATTTATTCAGGAAAAGGAAATAAAATAAATTAAAAGCTAGAGCTTATTTCTCCTTTGTGTATACCTACTGACAAAATTTCGGCTTGGTTTCAGATCGGGAGAGTTTCTAGGGTTTATTATATGCAGGTTTTCAGTTCTAGGAGTAAAGGTACTCGAACTGTCCTTGATGATGCCCCCTTGGGCTATCAAACCCTCAATCCTAGTCCATTACAGACTTAAACGGACCGAGTTCAATTCGAGGGGATACATTTCTCTATGACTAACACGGAGAATAAATTCTCACGAAGACATAGAGCATATGAACCCCGAAAGTTACTTGCTAGGTCTGACACGGAGAATAAATTCTCACGAAGACGTCGCTTTCACTCCCACTTAAAAGGGATAAATCTCAATTATAGAGATTATGTTTATGCAATGCAAGTGTTGTGTGTGAGGAGAAATGTTCAAACCTTTGACAGAAAAATAAATAACGAAATAAAAATACTTACAAGTAAAATGAAACATATAAATATTATGAAAATAATAAGTAAATATAAAAATTTTGAAAAGAAATAATTAAAAATTAAATATATGAACTTTTAATTTTAAATTAATAGAGACAATTTATAATTAATTTTAAAGTTTGACCAGTCCCCAACAGAGTCGCCAAGCTGTCGTAACCGGTTTTCGTCCGGGCACGAAATATTTATACTTGGCGGAAAATTTGATGTGAATAAATGGTTTTGAAAATAATTTGGGAGTCGCCATCGGCCTTTTGGGTCAGGTAGGTCGATTACCTAAAAATTATCTTTTAAAAGAGTTTTTAAGAAAACATCAATTAAAAGATAAACTGATCTGCGTATAACCAAAAATTTATTCTTTTTTTAGAAATAAAAAGGGATTCGTGGTCGGTTACGTTTAGGGAAGGATTAGCACCCCTACAACGCCCAAAATTGGTACTTTTTAATTATAAATTGTCTCTATTATTAGAAATTTAAAAATTCAAAATATATTTAATTTATAATCCTATTATTTCAAAATTATGATTATGAAAAAAATATATAATTTATATATATTATAAATAAAATATTTATTATTTAGAAATATCAAAAATGACTTTTAGGTACCTTAGACAGCTCTTTTCTTAATATTAAAAAATAAATAATTAAAATAATTAATATAAATTAAAATAAGATATTTATTTATTTAAAAATATCAGAAAATGAACATCCAGTTGTTTTAAGATGCCCTTTTCTTCGATATTGAAAAATAAATAAATATTAAAATATGATTAAAATAATTATGTAAAAATATAAATATTATTTATTATATATATTTATATGACTATAATAATAATAAAAATAATATTTAAATATATAAACAAGTAAATTAAGACATAAATAAATAAAAATACAATTAGAACTATATATTTAAGACAATAAAATTAAATAAAGAAAATATTTAAAATTAGTGACTAAAATAATAAATTAAAATTTAAATGAAAATTAATATACTTAAATGAATTTCATGACTAAAATGAAAAAATAAAAGCTCCAAAAATCAAATAAAAATAAATGAAAAAAATCGGTGTTCCCTTTTTTCTTTTTCCTTTCACTCTTCTTCTTCTTTCAACTCAGTAACCCAAAGCTCTCCTCTCCTTGGCTCGGTCGAGAGCCATTCAACGCCTAGGCCTCGACACCGACCACCGTAAATCGATGACCAAACACTCTTCCGATTATCCCACACAAAACTCGAACCTAAAAATTTATCTTTAAAAATTTTTTAAATCCCGATTTGGGATTAAACTACCAAAAACGAGACTGAAAATCTCAAGCCTTTCTCCGATTCTTCAACCGACGTTTCTCCGACGACCTAGACTCCGATGAAGAACTATGAACGAGGTAAAATCGTTCCTTATATTTCTATTTTTTTATTACTGATTTTTTATTTCGAAAAAAATAAATATGAAATACCAAACTGAAAAATAAGATCAAATGTAAAAAAACCTTTGTTTTATTTTTGTTTCTGATTTTCTTTGTATTGTTCTTAATTCCTCCGTCCCTCTTTACATACTGTTATGGGGTTTTTATAGCCACAATTTACATGTAAAAAATAAAGATTTACATTATGTTATTTTTTGTGATGATTGGTTGATTCAGGACGTGGAGCAAGGGAGGCCGTGGGAGCTACCGACGACGTGAAAGTTGCTGAAACGTGGAGGGACAGCTGTTCTGGTGTTGGAAGCTACTGGAACACTGTTGTGGTGGAGGGACAACTGTTCTGGGCTTGCTGGAATATGCTGGAGCTGCAACGTGGAGATGGCTACTGTCAAGGCAAAAATGGTGATTACAGTCACTTTGATGATTTTGCATTACATTCGAATATGTGGGATTAGGGTGTTACAACAAGGGACTCCTCCAAGCAGATGGATCTCTCCTCAAGCAGCAAAGGCTCTGTCTCAACTAATGGACGTTGGAAAACCTGGAGTTCAAAGGGAAGACCCCACGCGACCTTAGCCAAATAATCCACAACCTAGTTTTCCTCTTGCTGCACGCATTGAAAGAGTAATTTCCACTCTAACGAAGTAAATCAACACTATAAGGAATCACTGTCGAGCAAACCTCCATATCCACTCATTGAACAAGAAAGTTGAATGCATTTTTACTATCGGTTTCAACAATCAAATCCTTAAAATCTCGAGCCCAAACCATCGAAAATCCCTCAAATACACCCCACAATTCCACATCAAGAGTCGAACAATCTCCTACAACTTTTGTAAACCCCACAAGCCATTGACCATACACATCTCTTGACACACCCCCATAAATTGCTAGTCCATAATTTGACCAACAAGTTCCCTCAATGTTTGATTTACATCACCCACAAAGAAGCGTTTGTTATAAAATACACCGGTTAACTCGAGTCATCCTATTACCCTGCCATACGACCCTTAAATCTAAAGCACAAACAACCTCTAATTATAGGCGGTACCCATCGCCTAACACCTGATTCAATTTTGTAAACCCCACCAGCCATTGACCATACACTCCAGATAAAACCGAAGATAAGCCAAGCTTCGTTCTTGCTCTGCCATTTCCCTCTCTTTCCCTTCCTAAAACCATCCAAACAAATAAATGGCGACGCTGTCAATGGATATCGCAACAACTTTCATCAACTTCACCACCCGTTGCGGCGGCCGCCGCCGCCCTCCAACCCCACCTCTCTCCGGGGTTATTCCTCTCTTCTTCAAACCCTCCACCATCCATACCCGCTCCCTTTCTTCCCATACGTTGTCTTCTTTTCCTCGCACCGTTTTATCCACCTCCAAAGTTAATCGCTGCCGCCGGTTCTATGTATTAGCCACCGCCACTACTACTCCAAAAAGCGAGGATTCCGACATTTCTACAAAAATTCCGCCTGATAATCGTATTCCTGCCACCATAATCACCGGCTTTTTGGGTTCTGGCAAGGTAATAATTGCTTTACCAAAGGTCAAAATGGTCGTTAAAGTTCAAAATATTTTTACTGGGTTTGCCCCGATTCTGTTAATGTTATGGGTCGTAGGTTTTGTTTTACGAATTTACTGCATTATTGCTCTGGGATTAGTGGTAATATCTGTAAAATGAAGGGAAAACGATATTTACCTTGACTGAATATATAGATATGAAATAATTGCCAGGTTTTTCAATTGCGGCTTATCGAATATTTATTAACTCTTCCCAATTTTGAAATTCTGAACATTCTTGCCATAGGTGCTATATTAACATATGAAGACTCACTCTCTTTTTTATTCGTTTAACATTCCAATTTATTGACTAAAAATTGTTATATTGCCGGTCAGCAATGATGATAGGAACTCAGCTTTTCTCTTTTAAAGTTATTGATTTAAAAGTTGGTTGGTCGTATTTATCTGTTTTAACTTTTTTGTTGTGGAACAGACAACATTACTCAATCACATCTTGACTGCAGATCATGGGAAGCGTATTGCAGTGATAGAGAATGAGGTATTGAGTTTGATTCTGCTGCATAAATGGTTCACAATAGTCAGTCTTTTGGGAAAGAGTTAGAATGGGTGAGATATTAATGCGTAATTTGTTGTTATTAACTCTTCATCTTTTCAAATTGAACATTTCAGTTTGGCGAAGTAGATATCGATGGCTCTCTTGTCGCCGCTAAATCTGTCGGGGCTGAGGACATAGTCATGCTTAACAATGGCTGTCTATGCTGTACTGTAAGGGGCGATCTTGTGAGGATGATTGCAGAGCTAGTCAATAAGAAGAAAGGGAAATTTGACCATATTGTAATAGAGACTACAGGTTGGAATTTTCTTCAAAGGACCTATGAATTTTAAAAAAAAGAGAATCGTTGTTCTTTATTTATATTTTTTGTGTTATTGAAATTGGTGTATATCTGAGATTTTCCCTTAGTTTCAGCATGAGGAGTTATTATGTTTTCCTCTTTTACATTTCATATTCACCTATCAGGATTGGCAAATCCTGCACCAATCATTCAGACATTTTATGCGGAAGATCAGGTTTTCAACGATGTCAAGTTAGATGGTGTTGTAACTTTAGTTGATGCCAAACATGTGGGCTTTCATCTGGATGAGGTCAAACCAAAGGGAGTGGTCAATGAGGCTGTTGAGCAAATTGCTTATGCTGATCGCATAATTGTAAACAAGGTACTTATGATGGCCATATTTTTTTATGTGAAATGCACTCGGTTACCCATTAGTCTAGACTCTAGATCAAAACAAAACATGATTGAACTTATTTAATTCTCTTGAATTTTGACCCAAAACCATTGCCTAATATTTTGTCCACAGCCTGCCATATGTCTTATTTCCTTGAAACCATGTTGAATTTCTACAACATTTTGAAAGACAGCTTTATTCATTTGTCTGATTCTTTGGTTCTTTTTTTTATAGGAATAGGAGGTCTCGTTAAAAACCTTCGTCATCGTTGCCTCTTAAGAAGAGGCAACAAACTGAAGGAGGAAAAGAGTACCTCAATTTTATTGATACCCATAATTACATAAGATACACTTTACACTAAAAACTCCTAACAGAACAAAACATAACAACGATGAAACTATAAGCGTTCAACCTATCCCCTCCTTAGCTAACTTATCCGCATCACAATTACAGCTCCTAGAGATCCATCTAACCATAATGTCCTTAGCAGTAACTAAGGCACCAATGTCCCCAACCAATGACCTGAAAAAAGAGGGGACCCAAACAGGCCTCAAAATCCAATCCACTACAGTTGAACAATCACTTTCTAACACTAATCTTCCTTTCCCCGCCCATTGAGATGAAAGAAAAACATCAATTCCCTCTTTGATTGCTTTCAACTCAGCAAACATGGGCGGACCTAGACCCACAGCAGTAGAGAAAGAGATAAGCTTAGAGTCGTTCGAGTCTTTCAAAATTCCCCCTATTCCTCCTTGTAAACCATCAGACCTTACCGCCCCATCCACATTGAACTTAAAGAATTCAGGTGGAGGAGGATACCAACATGTATCCTTCTTCATCTTTGGAGGGCAGATTACAATACTATCAGCAAGCCTTGGATCCCCTGCCAATATATCAACCTGGATATTTGCCTTAGGATATTTTGCTAAAAACCAATTCGCCAGTCTGAATCTGGAGATGAAAAACAGTAAAGCCATGTCAAGTTTACCATTTTCGAACACCACCGAATTCCTAGCTTTTCAAGTAGACCACAAAACAACACTGGGGATAAACTTCCAAATAGAAGACGATGCCATAAGAAGAGACCAAGAGCAAAGTAGAGACTGAGGATCTTTAGGCAGAACTGTTACTACATCCCATAAACATAAGAACCTATTCCACAGCTCCCCTACAACCGGACACACAATAAAAAGATGTTGAATTGTTTCTTCATCCTTAAGACATAAAGGACAGAAAACATTTTCCAATGGTACCCCTCGCTTTTTCAGCTCTACTCTAACAACCACTATATGATGAGATAACTGCCACAAAAAGGTTTGAACCTTGGGGGGAGCCAAACCAAACCACACCCATTTGCTCCATTGGAAATTCCCTCTAGAACTGCCCGAAATAGTCAATCTACAGGATTTAGCCGAGAACAGTCCATCACCATTCCCAGACCAAGCCAAAAAATCATTAACTGAATCCATCAAACCAATGTTATCCAGCAAAGACATCAAGGAAATCCACTGATCTAATTCCCAGTCACATAAATTCCTCCTTAATTGGATATTCCAAACCCATCCACGGTTTTCTAGGCAACCAAATTCAGCAACTTTCCCCCCTTTATTGATAGATAGAGCAAAAATCCTTGGGAATTGGTCTCTAAGAGTTGAGTTATTAACCCAAACATCATTCCAAAATGCAATAGATCTACCATTCCCTACTTGCATCTTCGAATTTGACCTCAAGCATTCTCCAATTTCATCCTTCTTCTTATAGTTATTCCTAATTCCTCTACAAACCCAAGAGTCTTGGGGAGAAACTGTCGTACTTAAAGATAAAGATAAGTTGCTGCTATTGTGAATGCAACAAAGCATATTCTTCTATAGAGAATCCTTCTCGTTAGCAAACTTCCAAACCCACTTCCCAAGTAGCACTCAATTGATCAAACTCAGGTCCAAAACACCCAAGCCCCCCTCGTCAATCGGTTGACACACCAAATTCCAATTAACCCAATGAATCCGATTTCGTTCTGGACCTTCCCCCCAAAGGAATCTAGCCATTATAGAATTCAGCTTATGATTTACCTTAGGAGGAATTTTAAAACTGGACATGAAGAAAATCGGCAAGGATGACAACACCGTCTTCACTAGCACCAATCTCCCAGCCAACAAAAGTGTTGAAGCTTTCCAACCTGTTAATTTTGAAGAAAAATTCTGGATCACCGGTTCCCACAGCATATCAGATTTCTTGGAAGTACCAATCGGTAGACCAAGATAAGTCATAGGTAGAGCACTCGCACCATAGCCTACCACCGAAGCCCATTCTATTTTTGACTATTTCAAGGCTGTCTATAACTCGAATTTAACTCTAGAGGTGAAGGTTATGGATCTCAACTTTGCTAAACTGAATCACGATCAGGTGACGGTTCTTGAAAGGAATTTCTCTGAGCAAGAAGTGTGGGAGGCAATTTCTCAGTCGGACAGCTCCAAAGTGCCGAGTCCTGATGGTTTCACGATGGGGTTCTTTAAGAAATTCTGGCCAAGCCTGAAGGTTTTTATTATGAAGTTTGTTGAAGATTTCTACAATGGAAGGAATTGGGAGCATGGGGTAAACCATGCTTTTATAACTTTGATTCCAAAGATCAGAAATCCGGAAGGCATTGAAGACTACAGACCAATTAGCCTAGTTGGCAGTCTGTATAAAATTATTTCCAAAGTTCTTTCTAGAAGGCTTGTGTCTGTTATTAAAGATATTATAAGCCCTACACAGTTTGCCTTTATCCCGGGTAGGCAGCTTCATGAATGTGCTTTCTTAGCCAATGAAGCTATTGATTTTTGGAGAAAAAAGGGGAGGAAAGGCGTTGTTTTTAAGGTCGATTTTGGCGTGCTTACGATTCGGTGGAATGGCCGATCTTATTGAGGCTTTTGAAAGTTATGGACTTTGGTGATAAGTGGATTTCATGGATTAAACTTTGTATATCTTCTGCTTCTATTTCGGTTCTTGTTAATGGTTCTCCCATTGAGGAATTTATGATGGGCAAAGGGTTAAGACAAGGCTGCAGTTTGTCTCCTCTGTTATTTAATATAGTTGGGGAACTGCTGAACCTTATGTTGGTTAAGGCTGCTGACAGAGGATTGTTTGAAGGGTTTAGTATTGGTAGGGAGAATAATCTTTTCTTTTTGACCCACTTACAATTTGCAGACGACTTAATTATTTTCTGCAGGGATTCTCCTACTCTGATTCTTTGGTTCTTGAGAGCCACCTCAACCATATTTTTCTCGTAGAACTCTAAGAGGATGGTGTTATATTGAATTTGGTTTTCTAATGGCTAGCTGATATGATTATCTGTTCTTTTGATAGACCGATCTTGTTGGTGAGCCAGAAATAGTGTCCTTGGTTAAGCGGATAAGGGTGCGTTTTCTGCCTATTTCTATTAAATGATTTTATTGCAACTTAGTAGTTAGGATGTGATGTGTTATTTATTGTGCACTGTTCTAATTGAAGATGGCATTGTCTGCTTGCAGAACATTAATGGTATGGCTCATCTCAAGCGCACAGAGTTTGGAAAAGTTGACTTGGAGTATGTTCTTGGGATAGGAGGCTTTGATTTGGAGAGGTTGTTTTCTGCTCTTATTTAGTAGCTCCACTGTCGGTACAAAGATTATAGTAAATAATAAAGGATTGTTGTTTTTCCATTTTATTGTACTCATGTTCTATTTTTGTCAAGCGCAAAGTGTTGCTCCTGACGTAGGAGCTTTAATTATTTTATATCATTTTTGTACTTCATTAATATTTATTAATTATGAGACATTATGGATAACTAAGATCATAAGATATCTTAGGGTTTCGATCTAGCGCTAGGGCTATTAGTTATCTACTTATCTTTAGGGTTTAAATCTAGGGATAGGATTATAACATTATTAGTATCCCTAGTATACATAAGCTGTAAAAGATTTACAGCCACAACATAACTATTATAATTTTCTTGAATTAATGGAAAGAAACTAGAAGTTTTTATAACCCTAAGTTTTCTAAAGTTCCATCTTCTTTTACTTGTTTGTTCGGACCTAATTCTATTGATTTACTGCTGTTTCCCCCTTAAACCATATCACCTCCACTCTTTGATTTGGCCTTAGAACTGCCATCTGAGCTTCTTTTCCATTTTGAGATATATTTCATTGAATACTACCTTTTCAAAACCATTTTAGTATTACATTACATTGTGGATGCTAAAATGCTAAAACCATTTTGAAAAAGGGAAAGGGAGAACGGCTGGTTGAGACATTCGGAAATTTTCTTTATTACTTCCTCTTTGTCCTTCCTTTATTGGGAAATAGTTTGACAAGCTTCCCTCTGTATGATGTACTATCTGTGAACCCTATGTCTTAACTATGTGTTTCCCTGTTGAAGAATACTCTAAATTGTCTCTCACTGATCTCTTGTTTGTTCCAGTTGTGATCAGATAAAAGGTTTCTGGGTTTTTTCTCTTATTTTTTAAACAAAAAAAATTGTGATTCAGAATGGGTTGTTGTTGACCCTTATGTTGAAATTTATTCTCTGGATCCGAGGAAGATTAGGACTTTCATGTAACTGATTCAGAAAGGATGTCAGACAGCTGCCTATAGGAACTAATTATTTGGTTAGGCATCTGAAAAATGTAGAAATAGGGTAGTCGGAAGGTTATTTGCCGACTATTTTCTGTATTTTACATTTCTACTTCAGTGAAGTAAAGTGAATTTAGTGTGTACTTCTCCATCTTCCTATTTTCCTGATTAGCAGAGGAATTATTGCCACCAACTGCTGACCTCTTTTACAGAATAGCATATGCTGCTTTCATCTGTTTGGCATTTCAGCTTCTTGAACTTTGCAATTAATGGATGGACATTGAATGCGTTCCCCCCTGTAGTGGAACCTTTGCAATTGTTTTTCATGTCAGGATGGATTTATGTTGATACTTGCCTTGGTTTTCTCAAGAGGGATAAGGAAGAAATATAACATGATTTAGGCTTAAACTTTTGAAATTCGATGTCTTCCTTCTTAAAAAAAAGGAGGGCTTAGAATAGGGATTGAGGACAAAGGTGTAAAGGCATCATATGAACAAAGAAACTAGAATGTATTAAGTGACCTCAGGTTTCAGGTTTCTATTATAGTGCCTAAGTTTGCCTCTGTAGTGGCTGATCAACTTTTGAACTTCAACCACACTATTTAGTTATATAGAATTGCTGATAGAATCGTCTTTTTTGGTCGAGTCATATTTTCTGAAACTCTTTATAGGTATTATCATCATTATGCGTACAAGAGTGATGGGTCCATATCCCTCTCACTATCATTAGTTATTATGCATAGAGAAAAGGAAAGAAAAGTATTTGACGCTGAGTACTCTTACCTATGTCAAATCTCTTTGATACATGGGTTTACATTTCTTATATTTGGTTCAGGCTATTGCTTTTATAGGCTGTCCTGTAACATTTGTCTAGTGATCAGATTGGCTACCTCTTGGTGCCTCTATGCAGTTTATGCCCTTGCCCATAAAAAACCTGTCACGACTGAGAACTATTTGTGCTTTTTTCCAACACTATTAGAATTTATAGACTGAATCTTCCCTGGATCTATTGGATTGTTCATGTGTATATTTCTAGTGGGCTATATGTAGCTTCATCCGTGTCATCGGCATTTTGTATAACTTTTTACTATTGATGATTATCAATTTCCTTTGAATTATTGGCTGTTTATCACCCCCTAAATTTTGGTTCTCGACTTACTTTTGTGCTTAAAATCTTTTCAGGATTGAGAGTTCTGTCAGTGATGAAGGTGCAAAAGAAGATCATGCTCACCATCACCATCATGATCATGACCATCATCATCATCATGAACATGACCATAAACATGGTAACTTTACTTGTTATTATGATACCAAATTGTCATTTTGCTTATGCTTTAAGGTTTTCATTATTTTTATTGCTGTTTTTATAAGCAATAGTATATGTTTAACTGTTCTCGAAAGTGGTATTTGGTTTAATTTTGTTTTCTAATAATGTGGGTTGCTTCGTTCTTATGATCTGCAGCATGCTTTATTGTTTACATCATTTCTTTTTTGAATTGATTTCACTTTTGCATATAGATAGAGCATGCTTTATTGTTTACATCATTTCTTTTTTGAATTGATTTCACTTTTGCATATAGATAGAAGCCTTGCTTTGTCCTTTAATTGCGCTAATAAATCAGGTAGTGACTTGTGCATAATGTCTAATGTGTGATCTTAATTTTTCATGAAATTTTGGGAATTGCTGTTTCACCTTTTGACTTAATGATTAAATATGTGGTTGTCACCAAATTGATTTATTTGGTGGAAAAGGCTAGGTTCAGGAATAAGTTTAATCCATTGCTGAGTAGTCAAATTGCTAAAAGCAGAATCAACTATAAAGAATCCTCTGGCTAGTTGCTACTTCTGTTGCCACCTAATTTGTCGCACTATCAACTAGGTACAAGGTTTCCATGAAGGGTGGCCATATCATCATCAAACTGCAGATATGCATATTCATCTCTTCCAAATTCCAATCTGTTCATCTGAATCCTGAACTTGTGAAATTCTGGCTTGATTTGGATTTGGCAGTTGAGCTATGTCATATTGATACTTTTGTGTATCCAAATCTGAACTTTAGATTTTAAGAAATTGGCAAGTTTTAAATTCATGAATGAATGAGATAAGCGTATCATCAATATGTTGCACTTGCTCATTTCTATAATGATTTTGATTTTGAAGTCTTCTTTCATGCTTTCGGTTACCAATAGTGCCAGGCTTTATCTCGTGGGAACTAGAGGTCACAAAATCTATTATTTTAGCTTTCTCAGCTACACAAATCATCCAGAATTCCGTATAACGTACCAAATTCCATTTGCAAGGGATCTCTTCTCGAATCCTATCCCCACCCATAGTTTGTCATCTGTTTCTAGGCTTATGCTACTGAGTTATGCTCTCCTTTTTTGGGTTCTTCATAGGCAAGGGAATTTGGATATGGTTATGCATGCTTGTTAATTTTACAGATATCATATCAACAGGTCGAAGCTATACTCTTCTACTTATACTGAAGCTAAAATCTTGCACTTTTGAACGCAGACTATCATCATCATCATGATAATGATCATACTCACGACCCAGGAGTTTCCTCTGTCAGCATTGTTTGTGAAGGGAGCTTAGATCTCGAGAAGGTTTGTTTTATCAATGCATAATATACCTCCGACACTAGATGTGATCGTAATGATCCTAAATTATAGACCAATGAACTTCTGTTTAGTTAAAAGTGGGATTTCTCCCGTCTCCGTAGTGCTTTGGAATTTGTTTCATTATTATGGGAAGCAATTGTTTAGGTTAAAGAGTTAAAAACTTTCATCGTCTGTTTTATTTACTTCCGCTATTGCCTTGCAGGCTAACATATGGCTTGGTACATTGTTGTTGGAACGTAGCGAAGACATTTATCGGATGAAAGGTCTTCTTTCTGTGCAGGGTATGGATGAGAGGTTCGTGTTTCAGGTGAGAAAAAAATGTTTTCATTTGTCTGTCTGTCTTCTTATCGACATCTACCACATCTATCATCCTATTGCCTGAATTAAAATAAATTATGGTTTGCTGAGTTGATAAGAGAGTCATGAATTATGTTCGTTTTGATGTTGTGGAAATGAACAGGGAGTTCATGACATATTCCAAGGATCACCAGATCGGTTATGGGGACCGGACGAACCGAGAGTAAACAAGATTGTGTTCATTGGGAAGAACTTGAACGCAGAGGAATTGGAGAAGGGTTTTAAAGCTTGTTTACTATGATTTGATCCACTGAACAACGAGCAGAGCAGATTAGACCATTGCATTTTGACCTGATATGTTTTGCATTTATGATAGATACGCAGCAATACGTGATGTAATGTTTGCTGTTAAAAATATATAGAGAGAAATGTTTCAAACATTACTTTTTGATGTTTCAACCATATACGCATCATATATAACTTATTGAATAGTATTACATAATTTCGGATTGGGTTCATATCAAGTGTCCAGCCATACCTATTCAATATAAATAAATATAACACAAATTAAGTGACCTCAATGGTTAATGAATTGTTATTATTCTTTGAGTTCTAAGTTCGAACATTTTGTAGGTCAGGGGTATGTACTTTAAATATTAAATGGTTGAGAGTTTCTCAACGGATATTACGTGATACTCACTCTAGATCGATCAATCATTCTAGATCTAGATCAATAAAAAAGAAACAAAATATATGTTAAATTTTGACATCAAATAATAAATTAAAGTTCATATCTTTTATTAATGTTTATAACTCATCTAACTCGGTAGCGATAAAACTTATTGTTTATGTTCTTTATTATGTTGTTTTGTACGATTTTATGTTTTTGAGGCATGATTGAGTGTTAACATATAATATTTATTTATTAAATTGAGGTGGTTACAACATATTATTTGTTCTAAAAATTTTAAATTATTTGACAATAAACACTGAAACACCTTTACAGACGTTGGTGCTCAAATCCGAAACCTCTAGAGACAAGAACCATCCTTTAACTATTAAGGTAGTTTAGTTCATGTTGTTCACATATAATAGTTAAATGCGATTGGTAAGGGGAGTTGATATTATATAAGTTACATATTTATTTCCTAATAAGTTTGTGATTACGATTTTAGTCTTAAATTTATAATATTTATTTGACTTTATGAAAACCATGTTTTTAATGTTTTATGACTTAAATTTATTTTATCATATATTTTGTTAATTCATCAAATTAAAATTTTGATAATTCATCTAACTTAGTAATGACAAATACTTACATTGCTATGATCATGATTATACTCTGCACATTTATCCTATAAAGAATAGAACATGTTACAAAATTAGACGAGTTCCTATAATAACCAAACATTATAATTATTTGTCAAGGACTAACAATTTAGGTATAAAAATCAAGTGAATGTCTTTTATAAGTGTGTATAAAAATCAATTTGGTTATTTGTCATCGTAATCAATTTTTAAAATGTCTAAACGAAAATGCATGGTCACTAAGAGAAATTGAGTGTATTTTTATCCTCCACCTTCTTCTAAGCCATTAGACAATTATTTTAGAAATGCTAATGTTACCCAATGATTTAGAACTCATTTTTCTTCTCGATATGTTAAAGAAACTCGTGTTATTGGATTTATGTTTTTAAGAGAATTGAGTTCACCATATCTTTAAAAACTTGAATATATAAAATTGATAGATTTTCTAAAATTTATTCTATCACGCTTCGAGTATTTCACTCTAATACACGCGTGTCTTCCTCTAAATCTTCGGATGGAATGATTTATCGAACCATCAAATCATTTATAATGGGTAAATTCATAACTATCTTCGAAGACTTTGTCGCCCAAGCCTGCAACCTACCCCATACCAATTATACAAATGACAAGGGTCCATTTTTTATGGAAAAACATAGTTAAAAAAATGGTGCTACTCGATTAAGCCTTTATGACAAGTTTCTCCACTTGATCATCTTTCATGTTTTTCACTCGCGGAGCACAAAGTATTCAACCATTTGCGATCTTGACTATTAGTGGATACATTGCATCAAGGCGGGTCACAAGTTCCATTTGACCAATGCAATCTTCAATGATATTGTAAGCATCATTAAGGCTAAATCCCATCTAACTTTGGTATACCATATGTACCTTTGTCACATTTTTTTGCATATTTGATGTTGACACTTTATATGAGCCTAAATAGATCATGTTATTGAGACGACCATTGGATGTACTTCTATGGAGAAATTGAGTTATAACGAGCAACTCAAATTTTCTATGAATTATGTTTAAGTTAGAGGAGAATAATCAAATCATAGTGATGGAGAAGATGTTCAAGGAGGGGACGAGGCTTAAGGTGACTATGAGGATGTTCATGAATGACTGAGAGAGATGACTATTCGAGAACTTCATGATTCTATGATGCAAGCCTTTGGATCATTCCATTCTCATGTTGACTAAAGATTGGATATTCTCATGTGGAGTGTACGATTTCCAAGCATGTAATTATTCAATTTGATGGCCTTCTTGTTAAATGTGTGAAAAAATTGATGTTAAATGACCCATTGCTGCCTCCATAAGTCTTAGGAATCAAGTAAGGCGGTGTTTATGAGGGTTTTTGATTGATTTTAAAGCTTCAAAATGGTTATTTCTGGGCTTTGGTATCAATATTGTTTTTTAGGTATCGATATTGTATGAATGTAGTGTAGAAATCTAGGTAAATTACCTTAGGAGTATCGATACTTATACTGGAGGAATTGATATTGTTCATTAGGATCAACAAGATTGAGATTCTAGTGTGCCATTTTGGTATCGATATCGTCATTGATTATTGATACCCTAGGATTGAGTATCGATACCCTAGGATTGAGTATCGATACCCTATATATAGTATGGATACTACATGCTTAAAAAGTCAAAGTTTAACTTCTAAAATGTACATGAGATTAAGGGATGATTTGTAACAAAAGAATAAGCCTAAAATGGGATGCTTAAATGTATTAAGTGATTAAAATATCATCAAAAGTGTTAAATTATCAAAATACCCTTAGGTGGGTAAAACTACAAAATTATCCCTAAGCACGTCGAGAATGAAAGTGAGCTTTGAGATGATGACGTATAAGCCATCTCAAGCCTAGAAATGAGTTATGTGGAAAATGAAAGTGTTTAATGCTTAAACGACATAAGTTATTAAAAGTTTAATTCGCCATTGCATAATGTTCTAAGAGAGGGAACGTGCTACAAAGTGACGTGAGAGGAAATGTCTTCACTTGATTGGTTGAAAAATGATGCTTGTGTAGTAATGCTACCTTGATTGGCCTTGTATAAAAATGTTGATATGTGTGGTCTTATATAAAAATCTCGATTTAACGATAAAATAATACAATATTTTTCAAAAAACCAATCTATTTATTGTTCAAAATCAAACATCATACTAGACCCAAAATTTAATTCCTTCAAATTTGAGAAGAAAAACATTTAATATTTTAGGCTTTCGAAATTTCTAATTTCTAGAAGAATAATGTCTAAAGGAATTGAGAGGAAAATATATTTAACTCAAAAATTATAGGGGCCTATTTTTAAATTTTCATTCATGGCCCATAAAATATCTGAGACACTCTTACCAGGTGTCAATGTTGTTACATGCATATGCTTGACGTGAGATTTGAAGGTTAACTGATGCTAGGTGAAACTAGAAAGCGGATGATAACTCTATCATGTAGCATATAGACTTTAAAGACTAGGATGATACGTTATTGATGATATAACATGGTTAGAGTTAAATCCTCTCTGCTTATACTGCATAACATGCTTATGCTTATGAATTTCATGTAGTATAGTAGAAATGTACCACTAAGCTATTTAAAGCTCATCGTTTATATGTTTCCGTTCGTAGGTTAGTAGTTAAACTTGTTTTAGGAGCAACGTCACAACAAGGTTTTCAATGCTTGCTCGTCATAGTACAATACTATTTACTTCACAAGACATGTGTATCCTTAGAACTCTTTATGTATTTGATCTGTAAACTTCATTAGTATTTCCATTATCTTCATTTATATGAAACTGTCACAAATTTCTGGTTTTGCATAAATATTTTATAATTGTTATGAATTTCACTATTTTAATATACCATACAATGATTTGAGTTTATAATAGAAAAAGAGAGAATATTTTAAATTTGGCAATTACTTCGATGGCCCAATATGTCATATTAGACACATCATATAGTGGATCGAATTTGGGGTGTTACAAGCAAACTCATATGCTCCGCTTTGTCTCCCTCGGTCACATCTAAACAGGCCAATAATCGTGCATCCTTAAATGTCTAAAATGATCTAGTTACCCTTTAAGTACTCTATTTGTCACCTTCATTCAAAAATCCTCTTCTTAACTTGTTTTAGGCTCAAATAATAATCAAATCAAGCCTAACCTTGACATATGGTTCAATTTAATCCCTTAACTCAAGTCATCATAGTTTGGGTCAATGTAATTTTTTTTGAATTGAAAGGAATTCTTAAATTACATCAGCCCTTAGTATAAAGAGGGTCATGTACATCCCTTGCAGCTATATCAATGATACTCAAAGGTATAGAATCGAGTAAGCTAATACCCGTTTGATTTGATGGATTTAATATTTAAATTAAATTCATATAAAAATAATATTTCAAACTAAAAGATATTTATCTTTGTAATTTGAATATTAGTAGGATAATTATTCTTTTGAATATCTCAAATTAAAAGATATTTATTATCTATTTAACTTTGAATATTAAAAGATAATTATATCATTTTGAATATTTCATATTAAGATACTATCTATTTAAGTTTGAATAGTAAAAGATATATATATCTTTTGAATATTTCAAATGAAAAGATATTATTATCTGTTTAAATTTGAATATTAAAAGATATATATTTTGAGTAGATATCTCTTGAAAATTCCCTATAAATATTGTGATAACCTACTAGGTTACTCACAAGTTTTTCATCTCAGAATTCAAGAACTTCAAAAATATTGAAAATATTTTCTCTCATTCCATTAGTTTTTCGGTGATAGATAAAGGCAATGATAGTTTGTGATCTCTACAAGCTGATCATTTAGTTGTTATATCCTGGGAGACAGATGACCAACGATCTAAAGCACCAAATGAGTGACTCAAAAAGAGTATTTTCTTTCTATTTATTTTTCTTATTTTTTAGGAGTTTAATCTTGTTTGTTTTATCTTCTTAGAAGTGATTATGATTTTGAATTGTTATAATTCTAACAATCCTAATATACGATAAATCATTATTTATCATTAATTTTATTACGATATTTGGGTGACTATACTTACTCAAAATCCAAGCTTTGAAGCACCTTATCCTAGTTTTCTTGATTTAGTTTCTCCTTCTCCCTTTTTTGATGCCTCCACCACCCCTTGAGCTTAAGAAAATTTATATATACAAATTAATAACTCATTCAAGCATCTAAGAATTAAATCAAACTCGTTATTGAATATGTATGAACCCTATCTTACTTTAGGGTTTACAAAATTCTATACCTAGCTTGAAATTCGATTATATTAAATGCCAAATGAAAGAATAAGTTAAGAACTTTTCAAATTTAAGATTGGTTTACACATGTACTAGAGAAATTTAAGAGATTTTGGGTTTTCAATCACTAAATTTTCAAGCACTCATCAATGGTTGTGAGAAACATTGAAAAGATGAAGTAAGAAAAAAAAATCTCACTCTAATCCATATCGAGTACTACAAAAGCGAGGACGATAGGAATTTAATGTCTTATCTCAGTAAACCAAGTAGTTATTGATATAAACTTAGTGTTTTTAACGCTCTTACTAATATAAACTTTATTTCCTCCCTTTTTTCAATTTTTTGAAATTTCAAAAACAATTAATATTTTACACACACAATTGGGGTGTATATTTTATTCCACTAAATCCATAATTTGGATTAATAACTAAGTAAATCTATCACATTTATTTTTTATAATTTGGTCCTTAAACTTTTTTTTTTCATATTTAAATTTAAATTTAATATTAAATAAAATTTTCATTTAATCAAATAGACTTAATCAAATATGATACACTTTCTAATATTTAAAATTAGGATTTTTTAAAAAAATGATTTTTCAATCAACAAACTTAAAAAAAATGTAATTTGAACATTCATAATGTTACATCTTTGTTTTGATGGCTTTAATTTATCATGTAAGTAGATTTTGAGTTTATTTGGTTAATTTTTTTAACAATTTTCTTGTATGACCCTTATGTGATCTTAAATGGCTAGTTTCTTGTATTATCGACTATAGAAAAATGTACTTATTATGTGTTTAGTTTACGATTGTCATACCCTAATTCGGGGTTAAAATTTTTAGGAAGTTTGAAATAGTTTTTTTATTTATAATGATAAGTTCACAAGAAAATTTAGAAGATTGAAGGACTTCAAGTGTAAATTTCCATGCCTTGGATTTAGGAGTTTCTATAGTCCACGTGAAAGCTCATTTTCTTTGATTGATGTGAATTTGATTATTTTTATTTTTATAATATGGAAAATAGAGAACCACAATTTGGAAGATATTTTGCTTAAGGCTTAGTTTAAAACCGAAAATTAGAATTCTTTGAGGAGGAATCGATTTATTTATATTACAAAAAGCATTTGCGGCAGCAGCAGCAGGCGACCTAATCTATCAAAGCAGAGAAGATATGGTTTTAGGTTCAGGGATCTACGCGAAGAGGGTGATAGTTGATGCAAGGCACTGCATGTTGGGAAGGTTAGCTTCCATTTTAGCCAAAGAGTTATTGAACTGTCAAAAGGTTGTCGTCGTTAGATGCGAAGAGATATGCATGTCTGGTGGTCTCGTCAGGCATAAGATGAAGTACATGAGGTACTTGAGGAAGTGTATGAGCACCAAACCTTCTCATGGTCCCATCCACTTTCGTGCTCCTTCTAAGATCCTCTGGAGTACTATTCGTGGAGAGGTGATCCAACAATCATTATCCTGACCCAAAATAATCCAATCGATTAAAAACAGTGTAAACGAGAGCAAAGTTGAACGAAGCTTTTAGGTTTTGGTCCCGACGATCTGGGCCACCGTCAAGAAATCCCAATTATGAAATTGTTCTTAACAACTAGATGGCCATCATACCTTGGAATCAACATTCGATATTTTTCTTGTAGAACTACAATCGTCCATCGCGAGTCTCGGTGAAGGGAGACAAGATCCATGACGAGGAGAGTGAGGAGAGTTCGATGGTGTAATTTGGGTCCCGAACTGCGATCGATGGTGATGAGCGGCTTTGGGGTCACCGACATTTGGATTTTCGGTCGGCCATTTTTGTCCCATTTACAGAACACTGGACGAAGAGTGCTTAAGGGAAAAAATGTTACGTGAAATATAATAATGGTGAGGATCACGTGGGTTTTGAGACAGGTGGATAATGGATGAAGGATAAATTGTATCTTTAGTCCTCCATTTTTAGTATGGTTTCGACTTTGTCCTCTAGTTTTAATAAAATTTCACCTAAGCCATGATAGTTTAAATCAATTCAATTTAGTCCTTGATTTTAGTAATTAAAAAGTATATTGACTCCTAAAGTTTTTAGTTTTAACAATTAGGTCTCCAAATTATTAATTAGATTCTAATAAGTTATTTTTATGGCGAGTAAAATTATTTGAAGTCATATTTGTACGGTGGATGGTCTGTGTTCATGAGAAAAATATTGGAAGCTAGAAATCAAGTTGGTGAGATTGAATTCAAAAGTTATATTTTGGGTTTTGTTGACATCCTGAGTTTGTTTTTCTTAGGACTTTTTCGCCAAATTCAATTATGGTTAGTTATTTTTTGACATTTTATCTCCCGATTCGATACAGATATTCACGTTTAAGTTCTATTTCTAATGTAATTAGTTTTGACATGTATCTGAGACATTATGGGCCATGGAGTTTAATTGGTTAACCGTTATGGATCAAAACTTGAGGTAATATATTACTACCTTTTTCATGCTTTACGAAACATGTTTGTATTGATTACTGCATGGATCAATATAATTGGTCACATGTATGTAGTTGATCATTTTCTAAACTCGATCGGAATGTGAAATAAAGTAAATTAAACTGAATAAGGCTAAGATTATATGCATAGACACAAGAAGACTGATAAGAAATGATTTCAAGTTCAGTGATTATCTGGAAAAGGAAATAACCTCAGAATCTATAAATTCTATTTGTTCTTATTAAAAGCTTTAATACTGAAATCACTTGGTTAAGAAATTACAAAATTAACATATGAGGTAAAATGGTCCGGACTGACCGTCACAGTGAAAGTACCCTGAGAATTCATGTTTAATCCGATAAACTGTTGATTCACCTGTTAAATTCCTGATATGTTCGGAAAGTCATTGATAATTAGAACTTACATCCAAGAATGTACAATACCTAGAATTATCGATTTATCAGCAAATACCCAAAGGATAAAACATTGAAAGTATTATTTATGTTCGCATTGTTCAGACAAATTTTATTAAATGGAAAGATCATACTGAAGGAAATGATTGAAATACCCTTAAACCACAAAATAACCAACATACCCCTGAAGAGTAAAATAACCCAAAATATCTTTAAGCCTTATAATGAATAAATACCCTCAAGCTATGAAATGAATAAATCAACTTCGAACACCAAATTAACTTAAATACCCTTATGACTTGGTTTGAGAAAATGTCTTGGATAACTTCTTAAGATACCGGTGCAACATTAAATGTGGTAACGTCTTTGAGGTTTATAGAGCATGGCCTAAGTAGGTCAATCAACCTTAATACTGTTAAAATACAAAAATTAATAAAATATCACTTAAATACATGTTCATATCCTTAAGATCAGTTCAAAGATGGTTTTGAAGGTGATCAGTTCGATTCTACAATGCAGTTAGTTTTAAGAAATGAACATTCGTGAAGTTTTCTTTGCCTACATACTTGATAAGTATTGCCTTTGCTAGGATTTGTAGAATGCGGTTGGAATTGAAAACATGTTAAGATGTTTGAAACCAGGAATTCTATAAATTGATGCTTACTCTTATTAAATTGATTTATCAAATCTCATAGGAATCAAATGACCATAATGCCCTTGTGAAACTGATCGACGAAATCACCCATGGAATATCCAAATTTTAAGTAATCCTGATGCGACCGTTCTTAATTACCCTTCAGATATATCCAAACACTAAATGATCTTGATGTATCACTTTATGAATGACTGATTACTCCGTTAGCTATCGAACCCTTTTTAGGGATCTTATTTCTAAAATTTTATCAAATTACAAAATTTTCGTAGTTTCATACCTGATAAATACCAAGTACCTCTGAAGAATAATTGGATTCTCTAGTGTGTTCCTTATATGCTATATGATTGTTTTATCTATTTTAAAACATGTTTTTTTAAATTTAATGAATTATTGGATTACTGTTTATGAACCATGGCTACCTAATATGTGCTCTTTGGTTACCTGTTTTCACTGGAAAAATATAATCATTTTTGATTTATGGATCATGGAATTTATTGGTTACTACTTAAACTATTTTATTGGGACATTATGTAATACTCCCAACCCGTATCCGACCCGGATACGAGTCCGAGATGTCACAATGACTATTAAAACAATTAGTTTTACAAAAAAAATTGAAAATGTTGACTTTTATTAACTCAAATTGCATACTTTATACAATTTATATCAAGGAATTTACAAAACTTATCAGAGCGGATCCAACTCAAATCTTGTATTTCATGCCAACAAATTTCTATATAACAAAATACATATTATTCAAAATGTGCTTTTCTGATATGATCTTTGGAAAGGAGTAACTGACATGCTTTGCCTATCCATGCTCTTCTTCTTGCTCGCGGAACCTACGTGTGAAACATTCACACGCTAAGTCGATGACTTAGTGAGACATTGAAAAACATATAAGGTAACTTTAACTCCTAACAATGCATGAACATATAATGATATCATATCATACAAAGTTTATATGTCCTTTCATGTAACAAATGCATACATATATATATATATATACTAATATTATCATCATTCACATTCTTTTTATTATCAATATTATTTCTATTCATTCCTTTGCTCATGTAATCTTATCCTTAACCTTTATGCACATCATATCATACAATTCACATAATCAAACACATAACATCTCATACAATTTATTTAAGTTAATCATTTTGTTTGCCCATGGTACACTGCTGAGAACTATAGATATGTGAGTCTATAGAGGTTGTACACATATGTTGTCACCACAGATAAAATCCCACTAGGGGCACATAGACTTTGTCCCGAAGGACCGCGTAAAAATGTCCCGAATGACCACATATAACACATATGTCCCGAAGGACCACTCCATAAGAACCATATACATATTCCAATGGACCAAATAAGTGTACAGAAGTACAACATATATGTTCCAAAGGATTATATATATGTCCCGAAGGACCACGTAGAACTCTCAACTCTTGGTATGTCAACTATACCTTTAGCTCTCCTTACACATAACATGGGCATTATCTTTATACTTATCACATAGTCACTTATTCATATCACATAGGCTTATAGCTTCTTATCATATCATTCACATTCTCTGACTTATCTCTTGTGATCATGTAATCACTACACTTATTTTCATAAAACTTATTGTCACATAATTCACATATCACATATAGACACCTAGATCACTTTCACATAGCTTATATCAACTTTCCAAGTCCTTTCATATTACTTGATATCATATATCATATATGTATATAATTACTTATATCATATCATCTACCTTATGCTTCATTTCTTTGTATTCACTTAGATTACATAACCTATGTCATATTTATAAATATATATCACTTTATAGTATTTTATTTATATACTAATTTAATCTATTTACTTAATTCAATTTCATATATTCCTTATAACATTTTCATATAGCTTCATAGATCTTTAGCATATAACTTATCTTATATGTTCGTATCATCACTTTATATTCAAGTTTTCTAATTGATATACTATTCCCATTTCATTCTATAATTCAATCGTATTTAGTTTCCTCAATTCTCATTAAATCATATAACTCTATTATACTAATTCTCATAATTGATCATACCACTATGTACTTGTCCAACTCATGTTTTTATTATTCATATAACCGTTACACATGTTTACCTTGTTCTTATCGCTTCTCATGAATTCACTTTCATTATATTCTCCTATTATTACATATTTTATCTCATAACCATGTATTCACATAGTCTTATATTTCATTATCATATAACTTATATTTGTTCTCTTATGACTCTTAATGGACATATATTTTCATTTTCATATAGTACATAGATCTTATCACATGACTTATCTTTTATACTCATATAATTTCATAACTTATTTTATATTCTCCCATTATCACTTAATAGTGTTTTTACATAAACCACATAGCACATACAAGAACATATCAACTCATATAATCAAGCATACATACACTTCATGTCATTCACATACTTATAATCAAGACTTCATGCACTATAACTATAGAAAATAGACTTATCGCAAGTCCAATTTCCATATAATCCTATAAAATAAGATGCACTCACCTAGCCTCACTAGTCAATACCGATCTCTTACTTCTTCCTTGTTCGATCTTATCTTGTTGTTTTATCTAATACTCGCATCTGATCAATATCTACAGAAGTAAACATATAATATACATATCAGCATTCCAAATCTCATGATTCGATCCTTAATTTCTTAGACTAAAAGAAAGGCGTAATTCTATTTTCTATTTGGAGTAGTATCGGTACCCCCATATAGGTATCTATACTTCCCTAACTATGGTATCGGTACCATGCCTAGGTATCGATACCCACATTGCATTATGTAATTCTCGTTTCAAATGTGGTATCAACACCATCCTTATTGTATCGGTACCCTTGGTATCGATATTTTTCTTCAAGTGTCGATACCCCGAGTGTAAGATTATAGACTTTGACATTGATATGTCAACTACCAACTCTGCTAGAGTCTGTTTATAAATCTTGGCGATCTCGATGCCGCATATAACAACATCATCCCCCAAGATCGCATACTTATCAAACTTCTGTCCAGGGTGCACTCGCACCTTCCCTATTTTACTCATGAAGTATCGGTACCTGATGAAGTAGTACCAATACCCATAGCCCATAAATCACTTTTCTTACCTGAAAATTCACCCAAACTTACTTAATTCTTCTTATATAACCTCCTTTTAGCCCTTTAAACTTAACTACACTTATTCTAGCCAATTTATACCACTTTAACTCATCTTAATATCCAATATTCTATCTTAAATCTGGAACCCAATAATATTACCAATTTATCAACATATTCTAAATTCGTTTCTAACACTTTGAATTTCTTGTTTTGACTAATGACAAGTCAAATTTAACTTCCAACTTCAATTACTAACTCTTTTCCAAGATTTCACTTATAACATTCTCATATTTAATCCTTTCAACTTAATCATCTTAGAGTTTTAAGCTACCTTAAGCTTTGCTTAAGCTTTCTTATCATCTCAAGAATTAAACCAAACTTAAAAATGAAAGGAAACATTCACTTGATATCATCTTACCTTACCAATGGAACCACGTGAATAGAAGAGGAAAAAAACCAATAAGTCTCCATAATTTTCTTTTTATTTTTCTCAACTCTCCACGTGTTTTACACTTTATAAAAGAAAGATAAAAATATTTCTAGTAAAAAGTCCAATTTACCCTTTACTTCATTTAATATTTACAACCAATCCTGTATAAAATATTCCCAAATAAGTCCCTAAACTTTTTAATTTTCCCAAATCAGACTTCACAGTTTCAAAACTTCCATTTTAGTCGCCCCTGATTTTAAGATGTTACACATTATCTGGGTAGGCTGGAGCATGGAGGTTTAGCTCTAATCAAGCTAGTAATTTTTTACGGACCTAAGGTGACCCTTGGGTAGGCTCTGAGGCCCCGAGAAACTTTCTTGGGTAGACTCTCAGGCCCCAATACATTCCCTTAGGTAAATCATGAGACTGCATATGGTGTATGGGTGGAGATTTTTTATGTGATTTAAATAACTACATGATCATTTTTACTATATACTACTGGATCATTATTTTGATGTTAAAGTTACTGCTCAATCTAATTTCTAATTGGTATTGTATGGGTAGGCTGGAGTATGCAGGTTCAACTCGGTCAAACTGGTAATGTAACATCCTCAATACCGGGTTAGTGACCAAATTGTAAAATTTCAGAATTTATTGGTTAAAGTAGATTAATTGAATAGTTTAGAGACTTATATTGGAAATTTTGTATATGACTAAATAGCAAAGAATGAGGAATAAAAAGGGCAAAATGGTCATTTAATGAGGAAATGAATAAAAAAATTAAGATATAGAAGAGATATATACACGTGGAGATTGGAGGAAAATAGAAAGGAAATATCCATAAAACTTTCTTCTTCTTCTTCTTCTTCTTCTTCTTCTTCACCCATAAACCTTAAGAGGAAAGGTGAGTTTCCTTGTTAGTTGACTATTTGCTGAATGTAAGAGTTGTTTATGATCCTTAAGTGATACTTAAGCTTAAGGAAAGCTTAAGTTATCTTCAAATTAAAAGATGAAGGAGTTAGGAGAGATTAAAGATAAGGAGTTTTTAAATGAAATCTTAGGAAAGAGTTGATAAGTGGATTTTGAAACTAAATTTGACTTGTCAATAGTTGAATTAAGAGATATGAAGTGATAGAATTGATATTAGAACATGTTGAAAATTTGGTGTGATTCTTGATTTACATATAGAGGATGGGATTTTGAGGTTAAGAATACGTTGAATGAATAGAAATTGGTCTAAGTATGTGTACTTGAGTTAAGTGTATGAAAAGGAGTAAGATATGAAGTGTGTTTGAGCTGAAATGAGTAAATTTTTGAGTTGAAATGTGAAAATATGGGCTTGAGTATTGGTGTTGCCTCATCCAGTACCGATACTTCAAGAAAAAAAAGAGGGATATTTGGTATAGGGGTATCGATACTGAGTCGAACAGTATCGATACCATAGGTCTGATTTGGGTAAGGATATTCAAAGGGTATCGATATCTGGGAAGGTAGTATCAGTACCATAGTATAGTAGTATCGATATCATGTTAAGGGTATTGATACCAGAAAACATCGAATCTAATTTTGGTATCGATACCGGGGGGTATCGACACCATAGAGAAGAAGTATCAGTACTGTGCTTGTAGTACCGATACTACTTGAGTTGGGGAAGTTGATATTAGTATTTTATTTAGTTTAAATCAATATGAATCCTTTTTCGAGTGTTTCAAACCACGATATTCATTAGATTATATTCGTGTAGATATTGAGCACAAACAAGTTCCAGAACGACCACAGAGTTAGGATCGATCCAAAGAGATAGAATCCTACAAGTGAATTGGGAATTAAGCAAGACTAAGGAGTGCATACCATAATTAGTATAGATATTGTTTTATGGAAATAAGATTTGTGATAAGTCTATTTCCTATAGTTGAATTCATAATTTTATATTAATGTACATGCATATGTTATGATTATAATGAGTACGTGCATAATTCATACATGCTTTAATATGATATAATATGTGATGAATGAAACCATAAGAAAATAATTTCAAGTTATGTATGCTAAGACAAATGATCATATATGTGCATGTGATGTGTGTTTATATGAGAAGTGATAGAAGTGATTTGAAAATGTGACATGTATTCATATTTAAGCCCATGTTATATGATATGTGAGCTGTAGGTATAATTGGCATTCCAAGAGTCAAGGGTTCTAAGTGGTCATTCAAGACATAGTGGTTATTCGGGACAATTTTAAGTGCCCCTAGTGGGAATGTATACGAACTGTGGTGACAGCATATGTGCACAACCTCAGTGTACTCATGTACCTCAGATTCTCAGTAATGTACATGGGCATTCCAAAAGATAAAAACTGAATTAAAAATCTCATAAGATGATATGTTTCATTTGTGCATTTTGTAATTTTGCATGTTATAGTGTAGGAAATATATGTAAATGGTAAGGTTATTATGGAATTTATAGAAGTACATGTTTCATGAATTCATTGTTATATGTTATAATATGGCTCACTAAGTCTATGACTTAGCGTATAAGTGGTTTACACGTAGGTACAAAAAAATAGGAAGACCCGAGTTAAGGCTTAGGAAGACAACATCTCATTTGAAGCGATCAAATCAGAAGTAAATTAAAATAGTATGTCGTTTTGTTGTAATAATTATATCAGTATGTAATTACAGTTTAAATCATAAATGCTCTGATCGATGTTGTAATCATTTTGATATCATCTATGTAAATTAATGTATTATTTTCTTTTATTATATAAAAGTTTTAAATTTTATGAGATATTGTAAAAGTAAACGTTTTGAAAAGTCAATGTGACACCTAGGATTCGTATCTGGGTCAGATACGGGTTGGGGGTGTTACAGGTAATTCCTTATATAGGTTGAAATCGATCGAGCTGGTAATTCCTTACGAACCTAAGTTGACCCTTGGCTAGGCTCTGAGGCCCTGAGAAACTTTTTTGGGTAGGCTCTCAGGCCCCAAGACACTCCTTTAGGGTGGCTCATTTGCTGTGTGCTTAGGGTAAGTCCTTATGGATGCAGTTCTAGGGAACTGCATTAAGGTGTTCGGTTAAAGGGTTTTATTATGTTTGTAAAAAGATGTTTTAAATTATGACTTTTTTATAAAGATTTGTACCTTGTCACTGGTTTTGTGGGATCACACTAGACATCCTATTCTGATCTCCTGAGCCTGATACTCTGAATGTTTCCTATGAACTGAAATCTTTATGGCTTTTATTCGATGAAATATTAGTAGAACCTCAGCTCATTACGAAAACTTGCAGACGACTGAGTCAATAAGAAAAATTTATGATGTTCTTTTTATCTGCATGTCCTTTAACATCACTTGATAGTTTTGTATTACTGAGCTTTTCAAAGCTCACTCTTTTACTCATCATTTCAGGTTAAAAGAATCTTAGCAGTGCAACTATTGACATTAGTAAAGGAATTACACCGGCGTTGCTTGTAAAGTGTTGTGCATGTGATTAGGGGGCATGTAAGTTGTATTCTGTTTTTATATGAGTCTGAAATCTGTTTTATTTTTGGATATTCTTAAATTCTATTTTAAATATATAAATTGTTTTATGATTTTACATATTTTAACAAAAATTTTAATTTTTCTGAGATTTTTACTATGGGTCACTCCGGTAACCCTGATGTGACACCTTGAATCGGATCGGATCACCGGCATCGATCTGAGGGTGTTACAACGATTATGATTGTAAACTTTTATTGTAACTTGGATATTTTTTGTATTTTAATAAAACTAACTACTTTTACCAACAAAAAAATCTTCATCTTGAAAATTTTGATAAAAAATTAAAATAATAGTGCTAAAATACTTGTAAAGGAATAGGATTCAATATAAAAAAATAAAAAATAAGTAAGAAAATAATTATTTTATTAAGGGTAAAATACTTGAATGATCACCTAACTATGGGGTTGATGTCAATATGACAACTATTTTCAAAATTTCATCAATATGATCACCTAACTAATTAATTGGTTTCAACCATCCGCCGTTAACATTTAACAGAAGTTCTTATGTGGTAGTTAATAAATTATAATAATTACATATTTAGTCCTTATAATTTATATATTCTCTCATTTGATCCTAATTTTAATTTAATTTAATAAATTTATTTCTCCAATCAAATTGTGACATATAAGGATATATTTTGACACCTAAGGAAATTAAACTTGGGTCCTGAGGGTGGCCTTCGTACACCCTAGCCATTGAGAAAAATCCCATGCTTGTCAACAAGTTAATACATATATTATATAACTTGTTTAGGTTTAGGCAGAAAAAAATACTAATTTAACTTAATTGGATATGAACTAAAGATCAATTAGTAAGCAAGCAAGCCTTAACCAATAGGTTAAATTTAATATTTAGGAATCAATTAGAATATATATATATATATATATATATATATATATATATATAGTTAATAATAGAAAAGAAAAGAAAAAAATAGATAAGCGAGGACTTAAATCGATGCCAATTGAGAATATGATAACACTTAAATTGCTAAAAAAAATCTAATATATTATTTATAATTGATTTAAGATTTTAATATTTTTTAAAAAATTTTATTTAATTTTAATGATTATATATATGAAATTATATTTAAAATTAAATTAAAAAATTTATTTAACATTCTCGAACTCACGAGCACAATTTAAAATCAAAAGATAAATTTATAATTTGAATCTTAAATATTTTTTTCTCATGATTATAAATTGAATATTAAATTATTTTTAATGATTTCATATATATAATCATTAAAAAAATAAATACGAAAACAATAAATTTAGTTTTAAAAATATTAAAACCCTAAAACAATTACAGATAAACTATTAGATTTATTTCAGTAATTTAAGTTCTCTCGTATTCTAAATTGGCCTAGGTTTAAATTTTTACTTAAGATTTACCCTATTGGTTAAGGCTTGCTTGGTTGCTAACAAATCTTGGATTCAAATCCAATTAAGTTTTTTTTCCTACCTAAACCTCAACAAGTTATATAATATATGTATTAACTTGTTAACAAACATAAGAATTAACTTAGTGGTTAAGGCGTGCGAAGGCCACCCTTGGGATCCAAATTTAATTACATTGGGCGTCAAAAAACATCATTTATTTTCTCTTCAATTCAAAAGATGATACATGTCACCTACCGATTGGATTGAAATTTTATTAAATTAATTAAATTAAAATAAAAAAACCTATAAGTGATGACATGTGTCACAATTTGACTGGAGAAATAAATTTATTAAATTAAATTAAAATTATAATCAAAATGGAAGAATCTATAACTTATAAGGGCTAAATATATTATTATATTGCTTTTGTTAACAACCACGTACTCACTTTCGTTAAATATTAACGGCATATGACTATATTAAAATCAATTAAATTGTTAGACGGTCATATCGACAAAATTTTTAAAATTGTGGTAATATTTACACCAAGCCCATAATTAGATCATCATTCAATTAGTTTACCATTTTATTAAAAATTAAGTCAAAACCCTTATCCATTGCCCAATCGCTCCCATCCCCTTGCTCATTGATCTTCCGATTGAAACCCTCAAAACCACTTTTCCACTCAGTATTTGACTTTACTTTTCTCAGCCTTTGCTAATTGTTGGTAAATCGGAGTAGTGAATTGCATTCCAAAATCCCAATGGAGATGGTAAGTCTTCAAAGATCTCTTCTTTGCTTCTTATTTCTGCTAAATTTTCTCACTTTTTTCTTCTTTTTCCTGTTTTAATGATTCCCATCTTTCTTAATTAATGAGTATTGTATTATTGATGCATTATTGTTATTGATTTGTGTACTTTCTCAAATCAGTATGCATGATTGGAGTTTTGATTAACAATGGCGCTTCCTTTTGCTTGTATATTCAATAAAATCTGTGGACCACTTTCTCTTTTGGATTATATTCATGGACTTATATATGATGTTTTGATTACTCCTCTTTTTGTTTGGATTAAGACTTATTTTTCATGTACTTGTTTCGTTTCTAAGGCTATTCAAGGATTTTTTTTTAATTTGTGACTTTGAAGTTGTGATTCGTGTGCAATTATGTGCTATTTTGCTAGACTCTTCAAGTTTAAATTCATATATGGGAACAACGAGATGGCCCTCCAAATACATTGAAAACACCTTTAAAATATTGAATGTGCCAATGTCGTATACATACCTTTAGCTGAAACTCACTCAAATTCGAGAAACATAGATTATGCCAACTTTGCCTATATTGCCAACTAACTTGGTCTGGCCAACAGTTTCGTTTTCTTCCAAAAACAATCAGCTTAAGCAAATAATTGGAATTTAGAAATTATCGTCCATGTTAAAAATTTTAAATAATCTTTGCAGTCAATGAGGCATATGTGACGAAGAACTGTCAAACTCTTTGAAAACCTGTTTTTAAATGTTTAAACCAAGCTGTATATTGTGGAGGACATTACTCAGCTAAGTCCACTCTAACCTGCAACTTCTGAGGTCTGCAACAAATCTGTGCCGACCTAGCTAATGTTCATTTGACAGTATTAGGGATGGCAAACGGGCGGGTCGGGTGCGGATACCCCCTCCCCCATCCCCATACCCACCTAATATTTTTGAATCCACCACCCGCCCACCACCCATGATGGGTACAAATTTTCAAATCCACACCCGCCCACGCGGGTATATTCTCAAATCCATCCCCACACCCACACCCACTACCCACTAACGACGTACTGTTGTTACTCATGATTTCAAATTTTCTAATATGCACTCTAAACCGCACGATTTGTAATAACTATAAAATCCTAGAAAGTGCAGTTTCTCAATTATCATTAACAGAAGAAAATGCTACAGTGGCATTTACATATTTAAAAGAAAAAAGAAAGGCGCAGCATGCTAAAATCCTTCAAAAGTCAAAACTAAATGCGACGAAGTTATCTAACCAGCTTATAAATCCACAAGAAAATCATTCAGGAAAATAACCCCAACTTGTTTGTGATGGAACTTAACTGAGTTGAGAAACCTCCTAATCTAAGGTCATTAGGTCAAGGACACTATCCATTTATTTTTCCATATAGCAGAATGACTACTTTCACTGGAAATTTGATCCAAATTTCTATATTTTGTACCTTTCAAGCCATACAACATAAGAACAACACTACGGCTACTGGCTTCATGACATGAAGGTATATAATATGATGACAATTGAAAAAGATCAAATAGTCAAAATTGCAGAATAACCATTAACTTCAATTGATCTTTAAGAATTCAAATGAATCATATTCTTAACACTTTTCCTATACAACTTCAATTACTACATTACCTCTCTATCAACTGGAAGTGGAACTCATACAGTTTCCTCTTCAATGTGCCAGAGGCGGCCAACATCAATGTATCATTAACTTCCCAAACAGTTTTCATTTCATATGCAGATTAGAACTTATAAATAAACTAAAAAGGTAATAATTCCACAATGGAGTGGGAAATGAATTTTATTTCAGAAGATGATAAACAAGTATTTCTCTTTCTAAAGTAGAAAAGAAGTCAAACTGATTATATCTTTTCAAATTTAATGACATACAAGTGAAATTAATTGCTATATGGAAATCTTTTCGTGAAATTATAGAAGCCTTTAAAAATACATGGGTGGAGTGAGGATATCACTATTATCATTGTGTAACTTTTCACTTTAAGACACCTCGCCAAATGAATATTAGTATTGCAACAAGGAAATTGACACTATACTATTGGAATCACATTGCCACATCATTTGTACTAAGCAAAAACATACACCGCAAGTCATAAATATCCAGTTGTAATGACAACAATTTAGCCATTAATTCCTCACACCGAGATCTCTTAGGATCCATTAAGCTAAATCCAAATATTGAAGATATATTGGATTGAACAGTGCATTGTCTTCAAGTTCATTAATCAGTAAACAAAAAGAAGTACCCATAAATCATCTAAACCCAAAATTAAAAAATTTCTGCTTTAAAACCCAAAACCTATTTTCCAGGATTCAACTCTTACCCAGACCAAAAACAACATCTTTTACAAAAAGGAAAAAGAAATGATAACAAGCTTACAAAAACTGCAACTTATTTACAAAAGTAAACTAGAGCTAAGCTTTAGAAACATAACCTGCCAATATCAGTGGAAGCTGGAAACAGAGAAAAGCCAGGAACCCCAACAGTGATTGGTGTAAGCGTACACCTATCGAGTGCAAGAATATTGATAACCTTTCAGCTAAAGATATCGATCAACTTAGGGAATGATATTGACAAAACTATTATTGTTAAGGTAGTTTCTGTAAGCGAAAAGGAAAATATGAGTTGATTGAGTTGGATGTAGTTGTAAATAATGCATCAATAGTAATATAAAGGAAATAACTAAATCAATTGATAGAACATATCACTCATTAGAATTCACACAACCAAAACAAACAAATCACCAGATTGAAGAAACGTATTGAAGAGTGGAGACAGGAAATATCGGCGCAATAAGATTAAAGACTAAAGAGGTATCATATTAAAGACTAAATATCCCTAATATTTGGTTAAATTATATGTTATATCTTATATAATATTAGAATTTTAAATTAGTCTCTAAAATTACACCTAAATTCATAATGGTCTAAAATTTAATGGATATTTAACTGGGCGGGCGGATGTGAGGCGGGCGGATGTGAGGCAGGCGGATGCGGGGCGGGTGGATGCGGGGCGGGTAATGTCTCAAACCCATTACCCGCCCACCACCCGCGATGGGTACCACTTTCTAAATCCACACCCGCCCACTACCCGCTAAAATTATACCCATCCCCGCCCCAATTGGAGCGGATGCGGTGCAAAATCCACGAAACTGTACCCGTTTGCCATCCCTAGACAGTATGGTTTTAAGCCTATAGTTTTTTTGGTTATTTGTAAAGGTAGGTTTTAGCTTCCGTCTCGATGTTGTGATATGCTTAGAGCATTCCGGGCTTACAATCTCATTCTGAAACATCATCCGGATTATATGTCTTCCATTTATGTCCGACTTTAACTTGGTTCTTGAATCTTTAGCATTGTACATTGTTTTCGAGATTTCTTGCTAATCTCCTCTATGCATTCGCTTATAGCTTGCTCATTTTCTTGGAAAAAATATGTATATGCCTTTCAACGTATATTCTGCACTTATGTTTATATATTTTCTTGCAAAATGTTTTTCCAGATTGGATCTACTAAACCTGATGATGTGACTATTTCTGTGGATCAGAGGTAGGGATGGATTTAGTTGTTTTGTTTTTGACTTTTTAGTTGATCATCACACTTATGATATGTATAAATACTAAGAGTAATCCAATGCGTATATACTGATTGTGCCTTGCAGTTTTCCTTTGGCTGACCTAATCAAAATGCAAAAGCCTGGTTCTGAGAACAGTGATTCCGGTGAGAGTAAGGATGAAGATGACAATGACAATGTTGAAAAATCAGAGGATGAGTATGACGATGAGTCAGAAGAAGGGAGTGATAACGAGGATGATTCAGATGATGATGTTTATGGTGATGAAGAAAGTGATGATGACGATGACGATGACGATGAAGACGATGATGAAGATGATGAAGACGACGATGACGATGACGATGACGAAGATGATGATGATGACCAAAGTTATCAAAGGCTCAAGGCGCATCGAGGCGTAAAGTGTCCTGGAGCCTTGAGGCACGAGGCGCATGAAAGGCGAGGGATTCAAGAATGCGAGGTGCATGATATTCAAAAAATTGTAATACATGTATATATTAATGCAATCAAACTCAAATATCATATATACCCAATATTAGGCTTCAATAGAGTTCATTCTCAAACTCAAAATACTAACATACTGTCATAAAAGCTATCAACAAGCATAATCAAGTACTAAGTTTAACAAAAACATTCAACATGCATAAACAAAACATCAAATAAAGTCACTGATAATAATCATCAAACATCAAACTCATCCTCATCATCATCGTGAAGTGGTATGTCATAATCTTCCTCCTCATCTGTCTCACAATCCCCAATGTCTTCTTTTTCAGTGTCACTCTCCTCTAGCATAACAACTTCATCATCTTCATCTACAAGGAGGGTCTAGCTTTTTCCTTTCCTTTCGAGCTTGAACTAGCAATATTCTTTCTTCTAGTATTATGGTCATGCTCATAAGCTCCGGAAGCTATACCAACATCCTTCCATGTCAAATCGTCATCATCAAACACAAAATCTTCATTTTCTTCTTCATTCTCATCCATTCTACCAAGCAACCATTCGTTACTTTCATCAATGTCATCCAAATAGATTGGATCAATGACATCACGAGGATTATAAAGCCGCTTTAACGCTCGATTATATTTCGCATAGACTAAATTATAACGCCGCTTTAATGCTCGATTATATTTCACATACTAGAAGAATAAATAATTTTATAAAGGAACGATTAAATAAATAAATAAAACAAACTAAAGTGAGCCTAGGCTACGTGCCTCGCTTCAGTGTTGAAAAAGCCCCGTTCAGTGAGCCTCTGCGCTTTCGCACCTCAGGCGCGCTTTTTACATCTATGATGATGACGACTAAGACAAAATGGGTGGAAAAGAAATTTGGTAATTCTTTTAGCCCTTAATTATTTAGGGAGTTAAAATCATTATAACTGTGGAAAGATCAATTCATAGTAGCGAATTTTTAGCTTTGGTTTCATTTAGTATATTCATATGATGGACAAGTAGAAGTTGAATCATTATAAAACATGTAATACCCTCAACCCGTACCCGACCCGAATATGAGTCCGAAATGTCACATTGACGTTTTAAAATAATATTCTTACCAAATAACCAAATATTTGAACTTATATTATGAAAATACGATGATATATTATTGAATTATGTCCGTTATAAAATTTTGAGACAAAAACATATTTATGAATAGCACTATACAGTATGAACAATACTGTGAACATTAATGAACAGTGCTATAGTGCATCGATGCCCAAAAATATCGAAGTAAAATGGTGTATCGATGCGCTGCTATAGTAACTTTCGTAAAACGTACATAAAACTTGTAAAAATTTAACCGTTTATTACTATACGTTTACATTTACATAAATACGTTTAAAACATTAGAAAAGTCGATCAGAGCGTTCATACTAAAACATTTATTACATGCCAACATACTATAAACAATCAAAATACATACTTTATCAATTACTTCTGATCTGATCTTCTAGCAGTGTTGTTGTTCTTGCCACTCCTATTTATACTATTCTTGGTTCTTGGTACCTACGTGTAAATCACTTACACGCTAAGTCATAGACTTAGTGAGACATAATAAAATACATAACAATGAATTCATGAAACATGCACTCTTACCGTTCAATTGTAACATTATAACCTGAATGTATCCATTACACTACAACATATATGATCATGTCATGTATATATGAAATTTGTCTTCTTATGCAAGTTTCACTTCACTTTATCTTTGTATTGCCCATGTACATTATTGAGAACAGAAGGTACGCGAGTACCCTGAGGTTGTGCACGAATACTGTCACCACAGCTCGAATAAATTCCCACTAGGGGCACTGAATATTTGTCCCGAACGACCACTATGTCTTTAAGGACCACTGTATATGTCCCGAAGGACCACTATGTCCCGAAGGACCACTGTATATCCCTCGACTCTTGGCATGCCAATTATGCCTACAGCTCTCATATTAAATAACATGGGCTTAAATATGAATACATTTCTCATTTTCATATCTCTTTCATTACTTTTCATATAAACACATATTTCACTTCACATGTACACATATGATCATTTCCATTATTTCACATACCTGAATTGATTCTCTGACAATTGCATTCTTTCATATAATATCATATTAAAGCATAAACGAATTATGCAAGAAATCACTATATTCAATATATATATATATGGATGCATGTACATGAATATGAAATCATGAATTCAACTATAAGAGATAGACTTGTCACAAGTCTTATCTCCATACAATTCTATCTAGTATGTACACTCACTTTAGCCTTGCTTACTTTGACTCAATTCTAATCCTTCGATTGTTCCGGAACAGGATTACGTTCTACATCTACATAATAATACATTGATACAGATCAATATACTAATAACATATCCTAAACTTTCATTTCTTAAACTAAAGGAAAGATAATTTCATTGCTTATTTAAAGTAGATATCGATACTTGTTAAATGGGTACCGATACCCCTGGCCCAGAGCTAACATTTTCAGCACGTGAATTACTTTATTTCAGCTCAATACTTCATATTTACTTCCCTTTAATAATCCTAACTTACATACACATGCTTAGCCTCACTAATATTCATTTATCCCATCTTTAACCTCAATATCCTCTCCTTTTTATAAAATTCAAGAATCATACTCAAATTTCAACATGTTCTAAATTCAATGCTAGCACTTCTTATGTCTTAACTAGATTGATGACAAGTCAAATCCAACTTCCAAATTCATTTAAACCCTTATTCAAAATTTCACTTTGAATCCCATTCTCTTTAATCTTCTATAACTCAAAACTCTTTGAGTTTCTAAGTCCCTTTTTTCTTCCATCATGTTTCCTAAAGCTTCATGAATCAAAACCATGCTTGAATTTGAAGGATTAACCAAAAGAAATCAAACTTACCTTGAGTTTGGGTGCTTCACGTTTGGGAGAAGAATAAGATGAAAAAACACGGAAGAAGGAATGAGAGAAATCTGGAAACATTTGTTTCCTACATATTCCCACGTGGGTTTATAAAATAACCCAATTAATATTTTATTCATCCACTTGTTCAATGACCCTTTTACCCTTTTACTCTTCCTTTATTTACTAATTAATCCTACACCATCTTTCAATTAATTCCTTCACTTTTCAATTTATTTAATTTGGTCATTGAATTTAAAAATCTTACACTTAAATCACTAATCCGATATTGAGGATGTTACAAAACATGCTAGGGATGGCATCTCCTGATCAAGTCCGTACTTACTGTTCACTTGTGAATGATACATTGTTAATGGTGAAAGCCATATTTCTGAATATTAATTAATGGTGTATTAAAAAGAAATGAAAGGGATTCAGATTCAGATTCAGGGACAAAGCATTGTGCTGTGAACTAGGGGTAAAAGCCACATTTTGAATTCAAACCGCCCGCATCAACGGAATGTTACGTGGTCTGGTTTGACCCCTTTAAACCATATTTATCTATCTTTCTGGTGTTTGAGTTCAAATATACAATTTTCTTGATGAGATACAGAGATCCAACAAATTAGTGAATGTAATATCTTTGCAATAGTCATAAAAAAATATGTTTTGATATTGAACTCTATGGGATCATGAAAGGTCAGGTATACTAGCTCGGATGTTGCATGTAATGCTGCTAAATGATCCATGGTGGTTGCAGTTTGAAAGGATTTAGCTGCTGTATAATATCCTTGGGTTAGTTAGACAAACGGTTGGGTTATGGATGATAGATTAGAAATTTATGAGTGAGTATATATAGCATGGTCCTAGAACACATCCTCTGTAGTGCAGCCCTCTTTCTCTCTTTAAAATCCATGAACAGTTCTCAACACCTCTTATCCGAACCTTAAAGGGCTCCAAATAGGACTTCTCACTTTTGATGCTGGGTGGTATCTAAGGTCTTACCTTACTTGCTGCATCACTTTAAAAAGTCATGATCGTATCTATAAAACTCTATATCACAAGTATTTCTTTGTAAAGTAAGTTTATACTAATTATGAGGTATGACTTGTCCGTCCCTTAATCATATGAGGCTCAATTTCCACTTCTAAACAATGTAAAAATGGCGCAAGGCACACCAAGGTGAGGGGTTCTATAGTCTAAGTGCAAGGTCAATAAGGCACGGGCCTTATTGAAATGTGTTGAGTTAATCGATCAAGGGTCAAAAGAGGGTGAATTGACAATAAAAATTTTGTTAGAAGCTTTTGCAACTAGGAAAAATGACACAAGAAATTTAAAGTGGTTCAACTTAGTAAATGAATTTTACATCTACTACCTTAGCTTCCATACTAAGGATTTCAACAAATTCACTAATTTGTTCTAACCTTTTAGGACAAGGTGTAACCATACAGTACACTTAAACTTATACCCCAAAGTTTTGAGTGTACAACCTTCCTATTAAGAAATCACAAATAAGCAAACTTTGAAAAATCCAATATAAGGAGTGTGTTTGCACCATTCAGAACAAATAGAACACTTTAGAAATAAAACAAAGAAGTACAAAGTGTTATTGAAAGCAAAAGGATTATTTGAGAATGATGACTTGATTTTTGACTCTATGTGATTGTTTTGGCTTTATCTTTGATCTCGTATCTTCACATATAACTTGAAATCTTGTTTTTATACTCCCTCATTTAATTCTATCCGTTTGGATTGTTGTGGGAGTTAATATTGTCATTGAGAGGCAGTTTCCCTCAATAAATGTTGTCCAGACGCTTGGAGTATCGGTACTCGAACTTGGAGTATAGGTATTATCTGCATGAAATACGAAAATATAGCCGTTGAGAATGGAGTATCAGTACCGACCATTGGAGTATCGGTACCAAAATGGTATACTAAAATTTGACATTCTCAAAAACATAAGGGCAATATCGATATTTCCACCTGAAATATCGTTACTGGTATCGATGTGGAGGAGTATCAATAGCAAAACAACTTACTGGAATTTGCACAATAAAGGGAGTATCATGTATTTTAAGCTATTAACATCGATACTATATCGATACCACATTAATAGTATCGATATTATTCTTGCAGTATTGATACTTTTGGATAATAATTTTTGACTCGATTAAAGTTTAAAATCTTTTGTAAAATAGTTTCAAAATTATTTTAGTATATGCCTCAATTATGTTTAATAAAGTAAGGAGTAAAATGAAATTTTTGACTCTAAAATGAATTTATATATCCGAATGAATCAAATATAATCTTAAATTTTTTAAAAAATATTAAATAAATTTTGGTAAATCAAAACATCAAAGTATAGTTCAACAAAGTGAGGCGTGCGCCTTAGTGGAGTGAGACTTTTTAAAATTAAAGATATACTTACTAATATGCATATTTAACTTATTAAAATAGATCATTAAGCCATAAAAAAAATAATAGATGAAAGATAAAAAAATGACAGATGGAAGATGAATGGTAGATGGAAGATATATCACATCTCTTAGAAGCCTTATCCCACATGGTCTTCTCTTTAACTGTATTCTATGTTAGTAAAAAAAATAAATGACGTGAAAGATAAAAAAAAAGGTAGTATGCTTTGTGTGAATAAAAAACAGTGTTGATTATATGGTTGATCAATTATTTTTGTGTTTTTTTTGTTTTTTTTCGTTGATTTCTAAAAACATAATACATGATCACTTTCGTTTTTATTTAATTAAAATATAGTCACTACTGGTTAACTGTCGTTAATAATTAGTAAATTAGGTGACATGGTATTTTGGTATGATCACATATTTGGTCCATGTTATTTATATATTCTATCAATTTACTCATACTTTTATTAAATCAAAATAAATTTAGTCCTCCAACCGATCATGACACTATATTTATTTTAATATATTTAAAAACAAAGCAAAACAAATTGTGGCCATATAGATTTGAACTTGGGTCACTTGAGAAACAAAGTATGTACCCAACCATTAAGCTAAGATCAATTTTTTATTTAAAATATATACTTAACTTAAATTCATAATATGTATATATATTAACTTTAAAAAATATTTTTTAATTAACTTATTAAATAAATTTCATTATTAACTTAATTTAAAAATATTTTATTTTTATTTAATTTAAAAATATATATTTTATGCTAAAATACTTTCCAGTTATGATAAGAATAAAATATATTTAATAATTTAAAGTAATAATATAATATATTTAATAAATTAAGATAAAATATATACTTTGAAATGTTAAAATATTTTTAAGTTAGGAAAGGAATAAAATATATTTAATATTAAAGTAATAATATAATTTGTTTAGTAAATTAAGATAAAATATATACTATTAAAAGTTAAAATAAAAAGGTTTAAATATACAAAAGGTGTCCAACGTATATCTATTTTTCTAGTTTAGTGCCAAATAGTTTTTTTCGTTTCAGTTTGATGCATAATGTTTTATTTTGTAACTCAAAATGGATCATATCGTGACGGACCTTTAAGTTTGGCGGTTAACCTATTAAAAATGTCACGTGGCATATTTTTAAATATTAAAAAAAATAATTTTTGCAAATAAAAAATAAATTAAGACTTTGCTATATTTGTCATCGTTTTGAGGAGAGTTCGTTGAACTTTGTTCAGACTGACCCTTTTGATTGCTTGCCGCCAAACAGTTTTCTTTTGAAGAGCTTTGAAGATCAGAAACCATGGAGTAACTATTCGTGGAAGACCCGTTTGACTCGGTTTTCCTATTCATTTCATCTTTGCTGCTATTCTGCTCCGACTCATATCCATTTGCATGATTCACGTAACCCGTTTGTAACCCACCATTCATCGCCACCGGCTGCACCGCAACCCCAAGAATTTACACAATAATAGGGGAACCCTTTGGCCACCGGCACGAATTGGAGATGAGAGTACTGGTACGAGAAAGCTGGGTACGCCGACAGATTATTTAGTTTGGCGTTTAAATTAAGATTTATGTGATCGGCTTTGTTCTTCTTGCATGCTCTTCCTTTTGTTATATCCTTGTAACACCCAACCCATATCTGACCCGAATACGAGTCCGAGATGTCACATTAACATGTCAAATCATATACTTGTACAAAATCGTAAAAATTTCAATTTATATTAAATAAAATAGCATATTTACATCAATTTAACTAGAAAGTTTACAAAATCGATCAGAGCATATCTAAAGCAAATATTTATTTGCATACCAACTAAAATCAATATTATAAATATATACGATTCAAGTCTTTTCTGATATGATCTTCGAAAAGGAGGAGTTGTCCTGACTTGCTTAACCTTGCTTCTCCACACCTACTTGTGAAATACTCACACGCTAACTCACAAACTTAGTGAGGCATATAAATGAATAATAAAAACTTTAACTACTTAACCATGCATGTATATTTCATAAGATAGTATCATACAAAATCATATAACGTTTCATATAATAAAATGCTTACATGCATATATACCTTCATTATCATTATTAACATTTTTATCATTAATCTTTATAATCATATAATCTTATACTTAACATTCGTAACCATCACATAATACATTTCATCAAGCAATACACACATCACATAAATTCTATAATACATTTCACATAACAAAACATATACATCACATACAATTTATTTGTTTTTATCTCTTTTGTTTGCCCATGATACACTTGTGAGAACTAAAGATATGTGAGTGCATTGAGGTTGTGCACAAATGCTGTCACCACAGCTCGTACAAATTTCCACTGAGTGGCATATAAGATTGTCCTGAAGGACCTTATATATGTCTCGAATGACCTCATATATATCCTAAAGAACCTCGTAGAACCCTCAAATCTTGACATGTCAATTATACCCCTATCTCTCATAACACATAACATAGGCTTTACCATTTATCACGATTCACATAACTTATATCGCATAGGCATGTAATCTTATAGCTTATTATCACGTAGCTCATGTAACATTCTTGTATGGTTTCATAAATAATTGTTATATAACACATATCACATATGTTCATATCACATAACTTGTAATGTAAGCAAGATATATTAGCATATACATGTAATCACATAACTTGCATCATATAACTTATCATGTATTCTCTTAGGTTCACATATCAACCCATCTAACTTAAGCATATACTCATATACACATTTTAATATAATCCGTATATCACTACAATATAGCTTATCTCACAATTTTACATAATCACCTATATCACATAAATTTTATAATAGTTTCATATATTCACTTAGTTCAGCTTCACATAGTTTGTCACCTAGACATGTATTCTCATAGGGTTTCATATATATATTTACCATACAACTCATCTTACATGTTCGTATAATCACTTATGTCAGTATCTTCTAACTTATATCCTATCCTCATACTATCATATATGTCAATGCTACTTATCTTATCTCAGTCTTCATTTAATCATATAAGTCAATTATATCAATTCACATAAATCTGATTCATATAACTTATATATGGTTTTCATATATTCACCTAGATCATTATCACACAATATAACATATTTCATATAGTTCACTTAAGCTTGGAACATTTCATAGGATTCATATTCACCCGTCACATATTCCCCTAATTCACTTAGGTTGATAACACATAGCTAAGCAGGTCATATCACATGACTTATATTTGTTCTTATATCTTCTCATAGACATATAAACACATAGATCCTCATTACATAACTTATATTACATGTTCATATAATTATTTATATCTATACCACATAGCTTATATCACTTTCTCTTGTTATTACCTAAGTCATTGTTATTTACATAGTTCATGATCATACAACTTATATTACAGAGTCACATCATCACATAAATCATATCACATAGCAAAGAACATAACAATACATATTCACATACTAACGGTTACCACCAACTACACTTATTTTCATGCATTCATAAACTCAAAACATGGAAAAAGACTCATCGCAAGTCTAATTTCCATATAATCATATACTATAATAGTATGCACTCACCTTAGCCTCACTAGACCAAGCAATACACTTATCTCGTTCTTGATCGATCTTATCTCGTTGACTCATCCGATACTTGTTTTCGTTCGGTATCTACACGATACATATAATCGATATGAATATTTTAATTATAATTACATATAACCAATCATCATAAATTAAGCTAAAAGAAACACTTAATTCATCATTTCTTGTTCAATAGTATCTGTACTCCCACTATAGTACCAATACTTTCCTTAGGTGGTATCGATACCCCCTACGGTACCGATACCATTTTAATATTCTGGAACTCTATCTTAAAAAATGGTATCGATACTATATCCTTGGTATCGATACTCCCAATTCAGTATCGATACCTTTCTCAACCAGTATCAATACTACCCTTTGAATTCAACTAATTTTGCCTTGAAGTATCGATATTGTTCTTCCAGTACTGATACTTCATGCCCATAATTGCCATTTCCATTTCGAAAATTAACCAAAAACTCACTTAATTCTTCTTTTGCAATCTCCTTTTAACCCTTTAAGCTTAACTACACTTATTCAAATCAACTTATATCATTTTAACTCATCCTGATAGCCAATATCCCACATACTCACTTGAATTCAATAATCATAGCAATTTATCAACATGTTCCAAATTCAGTTCTAACACTTTGAATTTCTTATTTCAGTTCATGATAAGTCAAATTTAACCTTAAAATTCATTTACAACCTCTCTTCAACAATTTCACTTTGAAACCTCTTATATTCAATGTCTCATAACTTATTAATCTTTTAGCTTATACTTATCTTTAAGCTTACTTAAGCTTTTCTAGTACTCCAAGAATCAAAATCCACTGAAAAATGAAAGAAACAATCAAGTTGAACTCATTTTACCAATGGAGTCATGAGAAGAAGAAGATAACTAAACCAAGTCTCCAGACTTTTCTTTCATTTCCTCTCATTCTCCACGTGTTTTATATCCCATAAAAGGAAAGATAAAAGTCTTTCTTATGAAAAGACCATCTACACAAAGAAATTCCAATTAAGTCTGTTAACTTTTATATTTATTCCAATCAAACCACTAAGTTTTGAATTCTTACGTTTTGGTCACTAACCTGATTTTTGGGATGTTACAATTCCCCCTTATAAAAATTCGTCCTCGAATTTTCACTTCACAAAGAGATGGGGAACTGTCAACACACATCCTATTCACATACTCATGTTACTTTCACTACTTTATGATTTCTCCACAAAACTTTAACCAATGTAATTGTCTTATCCCTTAGCCGTTTAACTTCATAAGCCAAAATTTGCACATATTCTTTCTTATGGATCAAACCAGATTAAACTTCTATTTCTTTTACACAAACTTCACTTAAAGCTATCTTGATACCATTACTTACTTACTGACATACCACTCAATAAACAAACTCAATGATATATCTTTCTATGGCATGATATCATTCATTCGACTTTAAGTCTTTAACATTTCCTCCGTGGTTCCAATTAATAAACTTATCTTAAAACTGCAAGGAATTACATCTATTCCTATCTTTTCAATCCTTTGATTCTACACCTACTTTTAATCTTTATAATTTCCTTTCCATATAATGTCACTCAAGATCATGAGGTGTAACACCCCTGACCCATACCCGACCCAGATAGGAATCTGAGGTGTCACATTTGACTTTTCAAAACATGTGAAATTCATAAATAGTAACCAAATTAAAATTTTAAATCAAAATAAAAAGGTATAAACCTCTTCAATAAAATACTCATTGCACATACATTTTTACATAAAAAACATAATAATTTACATAAATACCAAAAGGTAGGATTACGAAATAGATCAGATCATTTCCAAATCAAACGCTTAATACATGCCAACCTTTACATTATTACAAAACACCTACATTTAAATTGGTTCTGATCTGATCTTCAAAGATGTACGCTATCCAAGCTAAATTCACTCTTCTGCTTTCTTCAAACCTATGCGTGAGAAAAATCACACACTAAGTCGATGACTTAATGAAGCAAATACTAAAAGTGCTAACATGATAAACGAAAACTTTATTGGTTTTGTTCAAAATATTTGATAACGAGTTTCAACTTATTTTCTGTATCAAGAAGGTATACTTATGTATTATTCTCTTTGTATAGCTTTGTTCCAAATGCCCAATGTATACTATTGAGAACTCTAGGTATTTAAGTACTATGAGGTTGCGCACTAATGTTGTCACCACAGCTCATAATTTGCACCGAAGTGCCACATAATTTTCCCGAAGGACCACATAAATTTACACCGAAGTGCCACATAGGTTTGCACCGAAGGACCACATATTTGTCCCGAAGGACCACATAATTGTCCCGAAGGACCACATAAAACCCTCGAATCTTGGCATGCAACTATACCTCTAATCCTCATACATATACTTGGGCTATTAATCACATAATTAGGTTCAATCATTGTTCAAAGTGTTTCTTATTCATAGAGTTACCCTCACATAGAGTCTTATCACATTCTCTTGTTCAAAGTTCACATTTCCATATTCATATATTCACAATACATAGCTTGTATATTATAATTGAATAAAACATTGTAATATAACAATAAAGAAATTATAAAGTTTTTGATCGAAAACCCTGAGGTTGGCTTATCGTAAGCCTTCCTCAATTATGTTACAAAACCGAGAAGTTGCACTCCCCTTTGCCTCACTGAAATATAATCCAAATCTTGAACCCTTCCAAAACGATAATCAAGATGCCGAGCTAAACGAAAATTGAATACGTTCACACACTACACCAAATAATCGAAAATCAATATCATTCTTCGACTCATTAATATCCAATCAGAATAACTTATGATGCAAGAAACCGTAAATTTCCGTTTCATGTTTCTTCAAGGGTATCGATACCTCCTCATGGTACCGATACCGATATTGCATTTTGTAATTTGCATCTTAACAACGGTATTGATACCATCCTTCTGGTATCGATACTACCCATACAATATCGATACCCTTTCAACCGGTATCGGCACTACCCTTACTAATTTCACAGATTTTTCCCTTGAAGTATCGGTATTGTTCTAATTGTATCGATACTCCAAGCCCAGAATTACCATTTTTACTTTGAAAATCACCAAAAATCCTCTCAAATCTATTATAACATCCTTCCTTAAGCCTTTAAACTAAACCTATTTCATTCAAACCAATTTGTCATCAATTTCTACTCTTAAACACACCAAATTGTCACTAAAACACTTACCTTTAAGAATCATGCCATGTTTTCAACCCAACTCTTAATCATTCCTAATACTCCTAACCCTTTAATTAACTCATTGATCAGTCAAAAATCTTACCAAAACTCTAAAACCCAAACCATATCACAAATTCATCTTAAAATCCATTTTACAAATCCATGTCTAATTGACTTATCTTGTTAGTAGACACCTTTATAAACCTTCCTTAAGGATATATAATACACAAACTTTCATTAACCAACCAAAAATTGAAGAACCCAACAGCTCTAAAAAGAACTTACCTTTGATGGAGATAACGAGAAGAAAAAGAAGAAGATAATATAATCTTCCATAAACCTTATCCAATAACTCATGTTAAGGGTCTATTTGTTTGGGGGAAAACCAATTACAGAATTGGTTTTCTCCTAAATCTTGTGTTTGTTTCACGTAATTCGTTTTTCGGAAAATGTTTTCCCGTGTTTATTTCACGTAATTCATTTTCTGGAAATTGTTTTCCAGTGTTTTGTTGGAGGAAAACTGATTGGACAACGTAAAATATTTTCCTGGTCAACAAAATTTCCTTTGTGTTTTCTGGAAAATGACTCACAACCTAATTTTCCGTAAGTCATTTTCCGAACTTTTCACTTCAAAGAATAAATACTCAAAATAAATTTATTTTATGAATTTAATATTAATAAAATATTTTAATATCACTTTAATCAAAATATTAATTATTAAAATATTTAAAATATATTTATTAATATTTATAATATTATAATATTATATTTTGAATACTATAATAAAATAATAAATTATATTATAATAATATAAAATATTATATTTTTATGTTAATAATATATAATAAATTATTAATAAAATTTATATTATTATTAATTTTATAGAAATAATATTATTAAATTTTTAATAATGAATAGTATTATTTATATATTTAATATTAATATAATAATATTTTAATAAAAAGATATTTAAAATATACTAATTCATATTTTTAAAATATAATATAACACTATTACTTTAATAAATAATTTATATAATTTATAATATTTTTATTTCAAGAAAATATTCCAATATTAATATTTTTATTAATAAAATTATAAAAAATATTTAATAATAAATTAATTAATTATTTTTTTAAAAATAATAATATTAAGATTTATGATAAATAATATTATTTATTATATTTAATATTGTAATAAATAAATTTTAAAAAAGTCATCAACTAGTGGAAAAAAGGTTTAAACGTCTTCGAAACATCGTAAAACGTTTTTCAGAAAAATGTAATTCATTTTACGGAAAACATTTTCCAGAAAACGTTTTCCAGAAATATAATTCATTTTCCATAATTCAAATTCCAGTAATTCATTTTCCAGAATTCATTTTCCAAAAAACCAATTACAGCCGAACAAACAGACCCTAAATATCTCTCCCAAAAAGAACTTTTAATTTAATCCGGCAAAAGACTTCTTTTCCCTCCAAGTCTTCCATCTTTGCTAATAAACCTGAATAAAATTTCCAAAATTAATCCTTATACTTTTCAACTTAATACAATTTAACTACTAACTTTCCTTTCTTACCTTTTTGGTCACCGACCCTATGTTTGGGATATTACAAATATCCCCCTTAAGAAAATTCTTCATCGGATTTTCATTGCACAAAAAGGTGGGGATATTGCTTCCTCATATCCTCTTCACGCTCCCACGTAGATTTTTATACTTTATGGTTTCTCCAAAGGACTTTAACTAGTGGAATCATCTTATTCTAAAACTGCTTGTTTTCAAAAGCTAGAATCTGAACCGACTCTTCCTCATATGACATGTCAGCTTGAACTTCAATTTCATATGTAGTTATGATGTGTGTAGGATCGGATCAATGCCGCCGAAGCATAGACAGATGGAAGACATTGTGAACCTTTTCCATCTCTGATGGAAACGCTAACTGATAGGCTACTGGTCCAACTTTCTTCAACACTTCATAAGGTCCAATGGACCTAGGACTCAGTTTTCCTTTATGCCCAAAGCGAAGCACTTACTTCCAAGGTGATACTTTCATAAACACTCTATCACCTTCTTGGAATTCAATTTCTTTTATTTTCAAATCGGCGTATGACTTTTGTCTGTCCGAGGACACCTTCAAATTGTGTTGAATCACTTGAACATTTTCTTCTATTTCTTTAATCAAATCTGGACCATGCACCTCCTGATCCCTTAATTCATACCAATTGATTGGTGTTCTGCACTTCCTTCCATAAAATGTTTCATACGGTGCCATCTTAATAATGGATTGGTAGTTGTTATAATAAGAAAATTCAACAAGAGGTAAATACCTTTCCCACGATCTAATAAAATCAATCATACACGCTCTCAACATATCTTTCAGAATCTGAATTGTTCTCTCTGATTGACCATCAGTCTGAGGATGAAAAGCAGTGCTAAAATTCAATCGAGTACCCAAGGCTCTTTGCAAAGACTTCCAAAATCTCGAAGTGAATATGGGATCTCTATCAGAAACTATTGAGATTAGAACACCTTGCAGTCACACTATCTCCTTGATATACAATTCAACATATTTCTCCATAGAAAAATCTGTTCGCACAGGGATGAAATGTGCAGTCTTTATAAGGCTATCCACAATTACCCAAATCGAATCCTTTTTACCCGATGATAAAGGCAAACCCGTTACGAAATCCATCATAATGTTTTGCCATTTCCACTAAGGAATTGAGATGGGTTGCAATAATCCCGAAGGCACTTGAGGCTCAACTTTCACTTGTTGACAATTTAAGCACTTTGCAACAAATTCCGTAATATCTATCTTCATGCCTGGACACAAAAAACACTCTTTCAAATCTTGAAACATCTTGGTTCTTCCTGGGTGCATCGTTAAGGGACTACAATGTGCTTCATACAAAATATCTCATTTTAGCTCACAATCATTAGGAACACACACTCGATTTTTAAAGTATAATCACCAATTCGACTTAACCCCGATGTCCTTGAGTCTATTTTCCTCTACTTACTTGAACCAAGTTATACACTTATCATCTTTCTTTTGCAATTACTTAATCCACTCCAACAATAATGGTTTCAACGTTAATTCGACCATCAATGCACCATCATCCTTTAACAAAATTCGATCATCCAAACTATACAGAGCAATAAAAGTCTTCTGACTAAGAGCGTCCGCTACTACGTTGGCTTTTCCAGGGTAATAATCGATGATGGCATCATAATCTTTCAGCAACTCCATCCACCTTCTTTGCCTCAAATTTAACTCTTTTTGCGTCAACAAATACTTCAAACTCTTATGATCGGTGAAGATGTAGCAACGTTCACCATGTAAATAATGCCTCTAAATTTTCAATGCAAAAACCAAAGCTGCTAACTCCAGATCATACGTCGGATAATTCTTTTCATGAGGCTTAAGTTGTCTTGAAGCATAAGCAACTATGTAACACCCCCAACCCGTATCCAACCCGAATACGAGTCCGAGATGTCACATCAACTTTTGCAAATCATTTTATATAAATATAAGAGGAAAATTCTGTTTAAATTTAAACATATGAAATAATTTACATATAATAATTCAAAACTTTTACAACATGTCCAGAGCTTATAGAATTTACTACTTTAAATACATGCCAACACTATATAATAAAAAATACATATAATTCAAGTCTTTTCTGATCTGAACTTCATAAAGGAGAGGCTAACATGTCTTGTTCTTCTTAACTTCTCTTCTACCATCCCAGAACCTACGTATGAAACACTCACACGCTAAGTAGATAACTTAGTGAGGCATAAATAGCTTAACTATAACATATCATTACACATTCCAACTATGCACACTTCATGCAATCATCATAAACTATGGAATGCATTACACATAAAAATACATCTACATACTTATACATATAATCTTATTATAATTCTTATCATTATCATTGATTTATTTTATTATATAACCCTATACTCACCATGCATACACATCATATAACACGTATATAACTACACCAAGTAACAAACATTTCATCATGAAATTTCTTTAACACACTTCACATTACCAAACATACATATCACATATAGAGTATTTATTATTATCTCTTTATTAGCCCATGTACATTATTAATAACATGAGGTACGTGAATACACTAAGGTTATACATGAATGCTATCACCACAGCTCGAATAAATTCCCACTAGGGGCACTGAATATTTGTCCCGAAGGACCACTATGTCCTGAAAGACCACTGATAATCACTCGACTCTTGGCATGCCAATTATACCTACAACTCTCATATTAAATAACATGGGCTTAATAATTATATCATTTCACATATGCACATAAACAAGTAGTTCACTTTCACATATCATGTAACTTCTTTTCACGTATTTCACATCACTTTTTATATAATTCATATGTACCACATAGCTTATATCTTTTAATCATTTACTCACATCACTTCTTATCACTTAACTCATTCACCTTTATACATATATATATACATATAATTTATTATCTCATAGTTCATGTCACATTTTCATATAATCTCACATTTCATCACATATACACATGTACTTATTTCATTTATATATATTAACTTAATATGTTTACTTAGTTCAGTTCCACATAGCATCTAGAATCTTCTCATATAACTTCATAGATCTTTACCATTTACCCCATATCATAGTTTCATTTATTCACCTAACTTTCCCAATATAACTTATCTTACACATTCATATAATCATTTATGTCTATGCTTCCTAACTTATATACTATTTTTATAATATCCTATAATTAATGCTACTTACCTTATTTTACTTCTTAGTTAATCATATAGTTCAATCAGGTATTTGCCTAGCTCAATCTTATATGGTTTATATTACATTTTCATATACTTACCTAGACCATAACATATATACCTTTACTTATAGACCTCATGTCATTTCTTATATATCACATAGATCCTTTATACCAATTCACATATATCAAGTAGCAAATGTAATCACATATCATAGGTTCATATAGTCATTTACATCCAAATCATATTACTTATATAATATTCTTAGATAATCACATAACTTATCTTCTTTCTATTATTATTATAGATGTCATTTACTATTTTACATAATTCGTGATCTTGTACTTTATATTACATACTCATATATCTCATATAATGTTCCAATATAGTTTCATATATCATTTCCATATAACACATATCATATACATTCACACCACATAACATATAATATGAACTAAGCATATTCACATAATATAAACATAAACATGTTTATACTCATGCAATCATATATTAAAATATTGGAAACATACTTGTCACCAAACTAATTTCCATATGCTAATATGCATATTCTAATACTATGCACTCACCTGGCCTCACTAGTCAATACCAATTCCTTATCTCTTCTTGATGACTAATACTTGACACCTTATTCGGACATTGCTCTTAATTGATCTACACAATCACATGTATAATATACATATCAGCATTCCACTTGGTATACTTTAATCTTTCATTTCTTAACTTAAAAGAAAGGCTACTTTCATTTATTATTTAAGGTATGTATCGGTGCACTCTATAGTGTATCGATACATCCTTTAACGTGTGTTTCGATACACTACCTATGTATTGGTACACAAATTACATTCATAATATTTCGTTTCAAGGGGGTATCGATACACTTCCTATGTATCGATACCCTTTGAATATGTTCCTGAATTTTACCCTTGATGTATCGATACCTGTTGAATGTGTACCGATACACCTTACCAAAAAATCCTGTTTTAAGCCCAAAAATTCACTCAATTCCTCACTAATACTTCATATTTCAACCCTTTACATATTCATAAATCATATACACATTCTTAAACCCATTTCTACTCATTAATCACATCTCTAACCCTAAAATCCTTTCTTCCATATAGAATTCAAGAATCATACCAAATTTTTTACTTATTTTAGATTCAGTTCTATCACTTCATATCTCTTAATTCAACTATTGACAAGTCAAATTTAGCTTCAGAATTCACTTATTAACTCTTTTCCAAGTTTTCATTCAAAATCTCCAAATCTTTAATCTCTCATAACTCCTTCATCATTTGATTTTAAGATAATTTAAGCTTTCCTTAAGCTTAATTATCATCTAATGATCATAAACCAATTTTAAGTTCAGCTAAAAATCAACCAACAAGAAATCTTACCTTTGTGAAGTAAACCAACATGAAGAAGGAAGAAGAATAAGAAAGCTTTTCAGATACTTCCTCACCCACAACCTTATCTCTTTAAATAAGAGATAAGTATCTTTTAAATAAAATGACCATAATACCCTTAGTACTTTCAACCTTTACTATTAAATCCAACTTAAAATTTTCCAATTAAATCCCTGAACTTTTCAATCTTTCAAAATTATACCTCAAAGTTTCAAAATTTCCATTTTAATCACTATCCTTGATTTTGGGATGTTACAACTCTCCCCTCATTTTAAGAAAATTCATCCTTGAATGTTCATTACACACATTGATAGAACATATCTTCTAATGTTCTTATGTTTCCTCCTTTACTTAATCTTTCATTTCTTTCGCTCTTGAACTACCTTTTTCGCTTATACATTCATCTACTACTGCTTATCATATAAACAATAACCAATAACCTCAATCCATTTCTGTTTATTCTCTCATTCAATTCTACATTTTCCTTTGACCTTTTTAAAATACATATAATGTCACTCATCACATAGACAAGAACATCCATTTTTAGCACTCAACATCATAAATCCATTAAATTCCTCATAAATCTTTAATTGCCTTGCAACAATAACCCAACTTTTATTCCATCCTTACTTGGCTGCCTCTAAAACTTCCTTAATACCTATAAATCATTCTTCATTTCTCTAACTACATCTATTTGACCAAGAAACATAACCTTTATCACATCTGATCTTTTAAACTTCATCCTTTCATTTCCTTATTCCATTATTCCTTCAAAAATCAAAATCTCTTTATATACAAATCATATATTTTCTTTCATGTTCACATACTCTTTTCCTATCACTTATACTCATCTCTAATTACCAATCTTTATCACATCTTTATAATTTCGATAATCAACTTCACTTATACCGAACCTCCTTCTTTACCATCTCTTATACTTGTATTTTCCTGCCTCAAAGCTCCTTTTAAATCATATAAATACTCATCTCCTTGCCTACATCATATATATGATCAAAATACATAACCACATCTAGAACCGTATCATACTTCATTAACTTAACTTTATCTTTCCATCAAATTTTATAACTTTATTATCCATACCATTACAGCTAATCAATAACAATTTTTCAATCTAGAATATAATCATTAATCAAACTAATCATATACATCATTTCAATTGAAATCAAACCAGTATAATATACTCATTTTATCAAGCCCACACTCTAATTCATATATAATACTATTCTCTTGTCTCCTTTACTACATTACATTTCCATGATCAAAATTACATAATCCTATTTCAATCTATACCATACTTAGTTAGCTTACCCTGACATCATCTTCTAATCCTTTAACTTCAATATACTATCATATAACTCTATTAATCAGCACCAGTTCTTCCAATCTAAAACATAAACTTCATCGAGCCATTTATATGCATTCTTTCCAGTCGAAATTAACCTATCAATAATTTACTTAACTTATCAGATCCACATCCTTCCTCATACACTATGCAATTTTCGTTGTTTAAACTTGACATTCTAACTTCCTTTGTCTTATAAACTAATCACCGATATACCCATTCTTAAACTCTTCTTATCAATCTTTAGCTTCACTCAAACATACAAATCCTTACCTCCTTCACTATATCACATTATTGTGATAAAAATATACAACTATATCCAGATCCACTTCATATTTTGTTACCATAACCTGACAATATCTTAAAATCTTATAACTCTAATACATTTTTTATCGCATAATCTTGTTAGCCAACAATAAATCTTTCCATCTAAAATGTAAATCCTTATCATATCCAAGATTATATCCACACTCTGTCTTATACACAATACTATCCCTATGTTTCAAATTCATAGCTCTGGTTTCATTTATCTTATAAACTTGTCACTGATACACTTATTCTTGAATTCTTCTACAACTTCTCACTGCATCATTTGATCTTTTAACGTCCTTATGGTGACACTTGTTCACCATATTCTATCTTATCTACATAATACAAAACTACTCCATATCACTTTTTCGATTAAAAACAATGAAGATCTTCTATCACTATTCGGATATGATTTCAACTTCCTGAAATCAATCTTTGATCTTACAAGGCACTTCCTAAGGTGTCCGCTCTTCATTCTGCTTGGACAGGGTAGGTGAATTACTATCACCATCAGGTCTATCAACTCCCACTTCTTTCGAAACTCTCATCATTATATTTATATTATAACGTAATAATCTAATTCAATTAGCAAGACATCACACTCCTTATACTATCAGATTAGAAATTTTAACTTTGAGTTGGCATATACACATTTTAAAACTCTTCTAAATATAAGACTCCCAACCCGTATCTGACCCGAATACGAGTCCGAGATGTCACATCAACTTTTGCAAATTATTTTGGATAAATATAAGAGGACATTCTGTTTTCAATTTAAACATATGAAATAATTTACATATAATAAATCAAAACTTTTACAACTTGTCCAGAGCTTATAGAATTTACTACTTTAAATACATACCAACACTATATAATACAAAATACACATAATTCAAGTCTTTTCTGATAAGAACTTCATAAAGGAGAGGCTAACCTGTCTTGCTCATTTTAACTTATCTTCTAGCATCCCAAAACCTACGTATGAAACACTCACACGCTAATTCGATTACATAGTGAGGCATAAATAGCTCAAATATAATATATCATTACCCATTCCTACTATGCACACTTCATGCAATCATCATAAACTATGGAATGCATTATGCATCAAAATACATCTATATACTTATACATATCATCTCATTATCCTTATTATTATTCTTATCATTATCATTGATTTCTTTTATTATATGACCCTTTACTCACCATGCATACACATCATATAACATGTATATAACTACACCAAGTAACAAACATTTCATCATTAAATTTCAGTAACACACTTCACATTACCAAACATATATATCATATATAGTGTATTTGTTATTATCTCTTTATTAGCCCATGTACATTATTAAGAATAGGAGGTACGTGAGTACACTGAGGTTGTGCACGAATGCTGTCGTCACAGCTCAAATAAATTCCCACTAGGGACACTGAATATTTGTCCCGAAGGACCACTATGTCCCAAAGGACCCCTGATAATCACTCGACTCTTTGCATGTCAATTATACCTACAACTCTCATATTAAATAACATAGGCTTAATAATTATATCATTTCACATATGCACATAAACAAGTAATTCACTTTCACATATCATGTAACTTCTTTTCACGTATTTCACATCACTTTTTATATAATTCACATATACCAAATAGCTTATATCTTTTAATCATTTACTCACATCACTTCTTATCACATAACTCATTCACCTTTATACATATATATATATATATATATACATATAATTTATTATCTCATAGTTCATGTCACATTTTCATATAATCTCACATTTCATCACATATACACATGTACTTATTTCATTTATATATATTAACTTAATATGTTTACTTAGTTCAGTTCCACATAGCATCTAGAATCTTCTCATATAACTTCATAGATCTTTACCATTTACCCATATCCTAGTTTCATTTATTCACCTAACTTTCCCATTATAACTTATCTTACACATTCATATAATCATTTATGTCTATTCTTCCTAACTTATATACTATTTTTATAATATCCTATAATCAATGTTACTTACCTTATTTTACTTCATAGTTAATCATATAATTCAATCAGGTATTTGCCTAGCTCATGCTTATTTGGTTTATATTACATTTTCATATACTTACCTAGCCCATAACACATATACCTTTACTTATAGACCTCATGTCATTTATTATATATCACATATATCCTTTATACCAATTCACATATATCAAGTAGCAAATTTAATCACATATCATATGTTCATATAATCATTTACGTCCAAATCATATTACTTATATAACATTCTTAGATAATCATAGAACTTATCTTCTTTCTATTGTTGTTATATATGTCATTTACTATTTTACATAATTCGTGATCTATTACTTGGTATTATATACTCATATATCTCATATAATATTCCAATATAGTTTCATATATCATTTCAATATAACACATATCATATACATTCACACCACATAACATATAATATGAAATAAGCATATTCACATAATACAAACATAAACATGTTTCTACTCATGCAATCATATATTAAAATATTGGAAACAAACTTGTCACCAGTCTAATTTCCATATGGTAATATGCATATTCTAATACTATTCACTCACCTGGCCTCACTAGTCAATACCAATTCCTTATCTCTTCTTGATGACAAATACTTGACACGTTGTCCGGACATTGCTTTCGATTGTACTACACAATCACATGTATAATATACATATCAACATTCCACTTGATATAGTTTAATCTTTCATTTCTTAACCTAAAAGAAAGGATACTTTCATTTCTTATTTAAGGTAGGTATTGGTACACTCTATAATGTATCGATACACTACCTATGTATCGGTACACAAATTACATTCGTAATATTTTGTTTCAAGGGGGTATCGATACACTTCCTATGTATCATTACCCTTTGAATATTTTCCTAAATTTTACCCTTGATTTATCGATACCTGTTGATTGTGTACTGATACCCTTACCCAGAAATCCTGTTTTAAGCTAAAAAATTCACTCAATTCCTCACAAATACTTCATATTTCATCCCTTTGCATATTCATAACTCATATACACATGCTTAAACCCATTTCTACTCATTAATCATATTTCTAACCGCAAAATCCTTTCTTCCATATGAAATTCAAGAATCATTCCAAATTTTTTACTTTTTCTAGATTCAGTTCTATCACTTCATATCTCTTAATTCAACTATTTACAAGTTAAATTTAGCTTCAGAATCCACTTATTGACTCTTTTCCAAGTTTTCATTCAAAAACTCCAAATCTTTAATCTCTCCTAACTTCTTCATCCTTTGATTTTAAGATAATTTAAGCTTTATTTAAGCTTAATTATCATCTAATGATCATAACCCAATTTTAAGTTCAGCTAAAAATCAACTAACAAGAAATCTTACCTTTGTGAAGTAAACCAACAGGAAGAATGAAGAAGAATAAGAAAGCTTTCCAGATAATTCCTCACCACAAGTTTATCTCTTTAAATAAGAGATAAATATCTTTTAAATAAAAAGAACATAATACCCTTAGTACTTTCAACCTTTACTATTAAATCCAACTTAAAATTCTCCAATTAAATCCCTAAACTTTTCATTCTTTTAAAATTATACATCAAAGTTTCAAAATTTCCATTTTAGTCACTAGCCATGATTTTGGGATGTTACAAACTACTTTTCCATCTTGCATTAAGACACATCCCAAACCATTATGGGAAGTATCGTTGAAAATTGTGAAATCCTTTTTTGATTCCAGTTGCATAGCCGGAGCTTCTATTAAAACTTTATTTAACGCTTTAAAGCTCTTTTGGAAATCATGAGTCCATTCAAATTGCACATTCTTTCTTTACAATTTGGTTAAAGGCAACGATATCATCGAAATATTTTTAACAAACCTTTGATAATAACCTGCGAGACCCATGAAACTTCGAATTTCTGACACATTTTTCGGAATTTCCTAATCTAATACAGCTTTAACTTTCTAAGGATCTACCTGAATTCCCTCTACAGAAACCACATGTCCAAGGAAGGCCTCTTCAGATAACCAAAATTCACACTTAGGGAACTTTGCATAAAACTTCTTGTCTCACAACATTTGAAGAATTACATGAAGATTGACATCATGCTCCTCTTTCGACTTAGAATACACCAAGATGTCATCAATAAAGACGACCACGAACTAATCAAGATACGGTTGGAAAACTCTATTCATCAGGTCCATAAACATTGTAGGTGCGTTAGTTAACCCGAATGGTATTACTACAAATTCGAAATGACCATACCGAGTCCTAATCGCCATTTTTGGAATATCTTTTTTCTTGAATCTTCAGCTGATGATACCCTGAATATAAATCAATATTTGAAAACACTACAGCTCCCTTGAGTTGATCAAATAAATCGTCTATCCATGGAAGAGGATACTTGTTCTTTTTGGTTAACTTGTTAAGCTGACGATAATCAATATAAATGTGCATCGAACCATCTTCTTTCTCCTTTATGAATAACACTATAGCACCCCACGGTGACACACTAGGTCTAATAAACCCTTTATCTAAAAGCTCATGACTCTGAGCTTTTAACTCTTTCAACTCCTTCGGAGCCATCCTATAAGGAGCCATTGAAATCGGTACTGATTCTGACATAACTTCAATATGAAACTCAATCTCCCTATCTGGAGGTAAACCATGTAATTCATCTGGAAATACTTCTAAAAATTCTCTAACTGTTGGAATATCTTCAAGATTCTTTTCTTTGACTCTTGTATCAATTATATTAGTAATATACACTTGACATCCTTGCAAAATCAATTTCTGGTCCGACATAAACAATATCACATTAGCTAAGGGATTAGTTCTTTCACTGACCACACTAACTTCTAATCCCTCAAGACTTGTTAACTAAACTCGCTTAAGTCGGCAATCCACGTTGGCATGATAATGGTAAAGCCAATCCATACCAAGAATAATCTCAAATTCGTCAAAGGGTAATTCCATTAGATTAGCAGGGAATTCAATTCCTTGAATCCATATGGGACACCCTCGACTGATATGACTTACCTGAGCACTCTTTCCTAATGGATTTGTCACAATCATCTAACTACGAACAGGCTCTAACAGAATGCTCAAATCTTTAATCAATTTACTACTGACATAGGAGTAATTAAATCCCGGATCAATCAAAACTAATATAGATTTACCAGCTATCCAAAAAGTACCTGCAATGATTTCAGGATCATCATATTATTCATTGGTCTTCAGGTTGTACACCCAAGCGGTAGAGCGTACTTCATTTCTCTTCCCCGATCTCTACCTCTCATCGGTGTAGCCGTGGATCTCTCTGTTTGGGTAGACTCTCCCATCATCATGGGGTAGTCTCGAATAAAATGTTCTGCCCTCGACACTTAAAACAAAATCCTAAGACCCTTCGACATACTCCACTAAGTTTTTTCCCAGAGTGCTGACATTGTTTCGGCTTGTCCAATTTGGATTCCACCGAATAAATTTGTATTGCACTAACCGAATTTTATCCCCTACCCGAGGATGCTGCAGATTCTGGTCTAATATGAGGTCAAGAACTCGAACCTCTACTCTTCTTTGATTGCGAAGAACTGGACGACGAACCCGATCTCTTATTTCATTACGTCCTTTGCTCCACAAATCTTTCATTTTGAGCTCGCTCTAAAGCTTTAGCTCGGCTCACAACCTCTTGGAAGGAAGAGAGGTTAAGTGCCAACAGTAACGCTTTCAATATGGGTTGTAAACCCTCCAAAAACCAATCACAATAGTCCTTCTCTATAGGAACTAACTCGATAGCAAATTGACTTAACTTGTTGAATTCACACTCAAACTCATACACCGTGCGATTCCCTTGTTTTGAATTCATAAATTGCTGCTTCATCTGCCGGATGAACTGATCTCCTATATATTTGTTCTTAAACTCCTCAAGAAATAAAGGCCAAGTCACATGATCCCTTGAAACTCTTATCGTCACATTCAACCACCAAATTCTGGCTTGACCTCTTAATAACGAAACTGCATCATCTAATTTCTCAATTTCAAAATAATAGAAATTCTCTAGCATAACTTTCAGATCATTGAGCCACATATCAGCGGCAACCAGACCTTCTTCAGTTTCTCCCCTAAATTTAGGCACTCCTAGACTTCTCAACTCTTTAGGGATATTCATATTAGGGGTTGAGGAGGTAGACGGTTGGAAACGCGTCAGGATTGCGTCCAACGTCTGAAAGAAAGTCCCCTGATCTTGAACATGCACTCCAAGCTGTGCCTGCTCCTCGCCCTGCTTGCTCGGGGCAGGTGAGTTACTACTCTCCTCCATCCTATCTCCCGCATCACTTCGGGAGCCTTCAAAGTTTGACATCTATTAAGATCAAATTACTAAAGGTATTAGTAAGGATATCATATTGATCCCTTATCAGATCAAAAAGACTTTATTAAAGTTTGGCATGTACACTTTTGAAAACAAAAAACGACTTTATTTCAAACTTAAAACCACTTAAACCATAGCTTTGGTACCATTAAATGTAGCACCCCCGACCCGTACCCGACCCGGATATGAATCCGAGGTGTCACATTTGACTTTTCAAAACATATGAAATTCACAAATAGTAACCAAATTAAAATTTTAAATCAAATAAAAATGTATAAACCTCTTCAATAAAATACTCATTGCACATACATTTTTACATAAAAACATAGTAATTTACATAAATACCAAAATGTAGGAGTTTACAAAATAGATTAGAGCATTTCCAAATCAAACGCTTAATACATGCCAACCTTTACAATATTACAAAACACCTATATTTAAATTGGTTCTAATATGATCTTCAAAGATGTACGCTATCCAAGCTAACTTCACTCTTCTGCTTTCTTCAACGTGTGAGAAAAATCACACGCTAAGTCGATGACTTAATGAGGTAAATACTAAATGTGCTAACTTGATAAACAAAAACTTTATTGGTTTTGTTCAAAATATTTGATAACGAGTTTCAACTTATTTTTTGTATCAAGAAGGTATACTTATGTATTATTCTCTTTGTATAGATTTGTTCCAAATGCCCAATGTATACTACTAAGAACTCTAGGTATTTGAGTACTGTGAGGTTGTACACTAATGTTGTCACAGTAACTCGTAATTTGCACCGAAGTGCCACATAATTGTCCCAAAGGACCACATAAATTTACACCGAAGTGCCACATAGGTTTGCACCGAAGTGCCACATATTTGTCGCGAATGACCACATAAAACCCTCGACTCTTGGCATGCCAACTATACCTCTAATCCTCATACATATACTTGGGCTAGTAATCACAAAATTAGGTTCAATCATTGTTCAAGGTGTTTCTTGTTCACAAAGTTACCCTCACATAAAGTCTTATCACATTCACTTGTTCAAAGTTCATATTTCCATATTCATATATTCACAAAACATAGTTTGTATACTATAATTGAATAAAATATTGTAATATAACAATAAAGAAATTATAAAGTTTTCGATTGAAAACACTGAGGTTGGCTTATCGCAAGCTTTCCTCAATTATGTTACAAAACTGAGAAGTTGCACTCACCTTTGCCTCACTGAAATCTAATCTAAATCTTAAACCCACCAAAACGATAATCAAGATGCTGAGCTGACCGAAAATTGAATACGTTCACACACTGCACCAAATAATCAAAAATCAATATCATTCTTCGACTCATTAATTTCCAATCAGAATAACTATGATGCAAGAAGCCCTACATTTCCGTTTCATGTTTAGAAATATTGGTACTACCCCAACAGTACTAATACTTCCTTTCAAGGGTATCGATACTTCCTCATGGTACCGATACCGATATTGCATTCTATAATTTACATCTTAAGAACATTATATATACCATTCTTCTGGTATCAATACTACTCATACATTATCAATACCCATTCAACCGGTATCGATACTACCCTTACTAATTTCACAGATTTCCCCCTTGAAGTATCGATATTGTTCTAACGGTACCGATACTCCAAGCCCATAATTGCCATTTTTACTTAAAAAATCACCAAAAATCTCTCAAATCTATTATAACATCCTTCCTTAAGCCTTTAAACTAAACCTCTTTCATTCAAACGAACTTGTCATCAATTTCTACTCTTAAACACACCAAATTCTCACTAAAACACTTACCTTTAAGAATCATGCCATGTTTTCAACCCAGCTCTTAATTATTCCTAATACTCTTAACCCTTTTAATTAACTCATTAACCAGTCAAAAATCTCACCAAAACTCTAAAAACCAAACCATATCACAAATTCATCTTAAAACCCATTTTACAAATCCATGTCTAATTCACTTATCTTGTTATTATACAACATTATAAACCTTGCTTAAGGATATCTAATACCCTAACTTTCATTAACCAACCAAAAATTGAAAAACCCAACAACTCTAAAAAGAACTTACCTTTGATGGAGATAACTGGAAGAAAAAGAACAAGAGAATATAAGTTTCCATAAACCTTATCCAATAACTCATGTTAAATATCTCTCCCAAAAAGAATTTTTAATTCGATCTAACAAAAGACTTCGTTGCCCTCTAAGTATTCCATCTTTGCTAATAAACCTGAATAAAAGTTCCAAAATTAATCTTTATACTTTTCAACTTAATACAATTTAACTACTAACTTTCCTTTCTTACCTTTTTGGTCATCGACCCTATATTTGGGATGTTACATGAGGCAATTGATTTCATTCATCAATCTCTAATGGCTTATAACACAAACCAAACCTTTATTCTTATATCATCTTAATCTGAATTATAATATACACTTTTTTTCTAAATTTTACTTATACTAATCTTGAAGTTGATGTCAATATTCTTTTTATTATCTCAAAAGTAACAATGCTCATCTTTAACAACTTGATCAGAGAGAATATAATCTTTCAAATATATCTCAAACTTCCTTCATATATATAAATAAATATTTATCTATTTGACTACTATAAATTCAAATACCCAAGACCTTGTTCAATTATCTCAACAACTTTGAGGTAACCTTAAATCTTCATCAGACATACTTAAGACATATACTTCACGAAATCAAACAATCCTTTCATATAACCTTACATACTTATGCAAAGATTATTTACCTCATTAAATAAAATGTTGATTTAATCAATTTCTTCATAAACATTTAATTAGTCTTCAAATAAATTATGATACAAAATTCATACAACTCTTTCTCGTTTTTACTTAGAATTGAAAATTCTTCTTACTTCTATACCAACTTATAATCTAGACCTCATTACAACCCTTATTACTCTTGATCTTTTAAGCTATATCATTTAATTTCCTTAGTTATTTATTCATACATAAATCAAAATCTCCTTACAACATAGGTCATGTCTTTTTCTTCGTACTTCAATACTCTTCTCATATCACTTATACTCTTCTAAAATCACCAATCTTTATCACACCTTCATAACTTTGATAGTCAACCCTACTTGTACAAACTTTATTTTTTATCTTTTCTCATACTTGCATTTTCTCCACTTAGTTCATCAAATACTCACTGAATCAATTTAAAATACTCTTTATACTTCAATTTACATAATTTCTAACAGAACTTTTAATCCAATTCACTAAATTCATTTTTAAACTTAACTTCATATCAATTAACCATTCTTAGCTCCTTATTTAATCTTTCAGTACCATACCCTACTATCTAAGTGTGTTTAGCTCTTATCGGATTTGATCTTTTGACAGAGGATATAACTAATTCAGACCAAGTCTGAAGTTGAAAACCAAAATCTCGACATCTCTTTGATGATGTTAAACTTTATGAGCACAAATTCTCCTAACCATCTGAAAATTTTCTTCTGCAAACCTCTCATTCTGAGCTCTCTCTAGAGCTTTAGCTTGATTAACCATTTCTTGAAAAGAGAATAATTTCTAAACTAGTAATACTCTTTTAGTTTAATCACAACCCTTAATAATCAATCACTTGAATCCTTTTCAATCGGAATTAATTTAACAACAATTTACTCAACTTTTCAAACCCACATACTTACTCATACACGATACGATTTCCCTTCTTTCAAACTCATAAACTCTGGCATCATTTGTCTTATAAACTTGTCACCGATGTACTTATTCTTGAACTCTTATAAAATAATAACCACATCACTTGATCTTTTAACATTCTCATGATAACATTTATCTAATATACTTTAGCTTGTTTGTGTAGCAAAGAAACTAATCTACTTCAGAGCAATGGAAACCCTTTAACACTATTCTAATACATTTTCAACCTTCTGAAAACAACCCCTGATCTTGTAAAAGCACTCCCTGAGGTGTCCGCTCTTCATTCTGCCTAGTCAGGGCAAGTGAATTGCTACCACCATAAGGTCTATCACCTTTCACTTTACATCGAAAGCTCTCATGATCAGACATCTAATATAACAAAACCATCCCATTCTATTAACAAGACAACACATTCCTTATTCTATCATATAAGAAAATTTTCTTTTTGTTGGCATGTATACTTTTTAAAACACTTTTAACTTCGGTTTATTCCTAGAATCGGCTAAAATTTAGCTCTGATACCATTAAATGTAACACCCCAACTCGTATCTGACCCGAATACGAGTCTGAGATGTCAGATTAACCTGTCAAATCATATACATGTACAAAATCGTAAAAATTCCGACTTATATTAAATAAAATAGCATATTTACATCAATTTAACTAAAAAGTTTACAAAACCGATCAAAGCATATCCAAAGAAAATCTTTATTTACATGTATTGGGATTTGCGGAAGCTCAAATGGATAACCGAAAGGGTTCGCCAAGAGGGGTTAGGTCAGTTTTTGTGTTTAGGGAGTAAGGATATTTAAAGACAAAAAATTGTACAGTGATTTATAGTGGTTTGACTTCTCAACCAAGTCTACATCCAGTGCCTTAGCTCCTCACGAACGATTTTCCAACAAATTCACTAATTTGTTCTTTCTTTTTACAGGACAAAGAGATAACCTTTACAACTCCCTAGTTTTTTACAGGCTAAACTAGAACATTTCCCTAGCTTTTAGCAGGCTCATCTAGAACCAAAACCCCTTTACAAAAGGATAAAAGATGTAAACAAAAATACCTCTCTAAGGTAGGTGTTTACAAGAATTATGCTCACAAGAACAAAAATATTTACAATAGAAACATGAAATAAGAATGAAAAACTCTTATCTTGTGTTTGATTGCTTGGATAGGTGTTCTCTTACTTCTTCAAGTGTCATCAGCTTGTTTTTATAGCTTGAAATGAGTTTGAAGTCGTATCTAGCCGTTGGAGATGTTTTGGAGCCATTTGGGGATTATTTTTCTGTAAAAGTAAGTTGTCCAGAATAGGGGGTATTGGTACTCCTCTATGGGTTATCGATACTACCTTTGTTAAATTCAAATTTAACAAGCCGTTGCTAGCTGTTGGAGCCTTGTAGTATCGATACTGCCTAAGAGGTATTGGTACTACTTTGCACTATGGTGTCGATACCCATGCATGGTATCGGTACTCATTTTGCATTCGATGTTTGAGCCTTTATAGGGGTATCGGTACTGCCATGATGGTATCGATACTATATTTGCCTAAGGTATCGATACTACACAATTGGTAGCGGTACCCATTCATGTGGTATCGATATTACATGAAGCAGTATCGATACTTCTTTACATTTTTGCTCAAATTTGAATTTAATGGACTTTGAATTATTTTTGAAACCTTTTGAAACTTTGAATAAATTCAATTCAAGTCCAAAAACATTTTTCCTTAAATTTGTTATATCGAAACATAGTTCTACGATCTCCCTCTTTTTGATATAACAAAACATTTGAAAAATTGTTTTTGGCAAAACACCCCCTTAATAAAATGTTTAATGAAAATGATATCAATTGTTCATTAAAGATACCAATTGTTACCAATTGTTGGGAAATATATGAAAATGTTAAGCTCCCCATTTTCATTAAGAAATTGAATTTTTCAAACCATAACTTCTCCCCCCTTTTTGTTATATAAAAAATAATTCAACTTTAAAGTTCTAAAATAACTTTGGAGAGTAAGTGGTAAATTTGATATTTAAAAAATCATTTGAAAAATCAAAGCTCCCCCTCAATAAATGCATTCCAAACAAAATTTAGCTTTAAGAGCTTGACACTTAAACAAAATTGAATTTCAACAAAGAATAACAAACATGTTAGTAGCACAAGAAATTCAATATATCCAAGTCTAAAATACTTTATGCAATATCAATTGTTGAAATTAAGTACATGTGCATAAAGTTTTCTAAAAAAATGTTATGCATTTGAAAATTTTTGATATCAATTGTTAGATAGATATCATTTACATTTTTAAATTACATGCATAAATATTTAAATTTAGGTAAAAAAATTTAAAATCAAATTTATTTGAAAAGTTGATATCAATTGTTAGAGAGATGTCATTTGCATTAAAAACCAATTTTGATCAAAATTTATTATGATGAACTAAAAATTCTGAAAAATTAATAAAGCTTTAAAATCTTCATCATAAATCATTTTTCAACATACATGAGATTAAAATAATGCATAGTTATTTAAAATCAAAAACTCATGCATGCATAAACTTAAATGAGCAACCAAATAACCAAAATCTAAAGCATTAAGCTTAGAGGTTACCCATTCCTTTTTCATTACGTGGCTAGAGCATTTGAATATAATAATATTTATCACCATTGCTCCCACACACCTACAAGAGACATTTAAGTAGATTTTCGTATCCAAATTGCTTTGGATCCTTGAACATTAGTTTCAATGCCCCTTGTTCCCTTAGGAACCCATACTTGTGTAATTTTAAAATGTTTTCTTTTCTTCAAAGGACAAGTATGTTCCTTATGACCATGATAATAGCAATGTGAGCATTTTACCATTTTTAAACATAATAAGTTGTTTTTAGAAATTAATTATTTTTCTTTTGTTAAGCTTTCAAGCTTAACTTTTAAATCCAAATTTTCTTTTTCTAAATCATTTATTTTGATTTTTGAAAGCTCTAAATCATTTTTCAAAACTTCATTTTGATTTTCAAAATCAACTTTTTCTTTCAAAATTGATTTATCTTTAATTTTGAGTTTTGAAATTAATTTCGTATATTTGGAATTTATGGTCTCAAATCCCAAATACAACCTATTATAAGCATCTTGTAACTCATCAAAAGTAAATGAATTAAATTCATTTGAGTTAGAAGATACCTCAAATTCTTCTTTGGTGGCCATGAGGCATATGTTGACTACTTCATCTTCATCATTGGAGTCATCGTCATTACTCCAAGATGCAACAAATGCCTTTTTCTTGCTTGACCCTTGTTCTTTAGAAGAGGACATTCATAATTGACATGCTCCTTTCTTTGACAATTTAACCACACCGGGGGACTCTTCTTCTTGGTTGATTCATGCTTCACTTCCTTGGAAATCATGAAGATCTTGAGTTCCTTCAAAAGCTTGGCCATCTCATTTTCTTGTTCATCATCATCTTCATCCACCTCATCATTTGATTCTTGATAGCTTTCATTGGTGGACTTGAAGGCAATGCCTACCTCCTCCTTCTTCTTGTTTTTCTTCTCTTCACCTTTTTCCTCTCCTTTCACCATCATCTTATGAGTGAGAAGAGAACCAATAAAATCATCGAGAGTAAGAGACTTTAGCTCTCTAGCTTTGATAATAGTCGTCTTCTTCGATTTTCATGACTTAGGAAGAGAGTATATCATCTTCCTCACAAGCTTTTCATTAGGGATTACTTCTCTAAATCCCTTAAGACCGTTGACAATCACATAAAATCTATTCGTCATAGCTTTGATATCTTCATCAGGTTTCATCTTGAAGTTCTCGTAGCTATGGTTGAGAAGGCTTATCTTTGTTTCTCTCACTTTGTCGGTTCCTTCATGAGTGACTTGGAGCTTATCCCAAATCTTTTTGACACTGGAACAAGATGAGATTCTTCCATATTCATATGGGCCTAAAGCAAAAAAGAGAATGTGCATAGCCTTGGCATTATGCTGGAACTTTTTCTTCTCTTCATTACTCCAATCATCCCAATCATCTAGCTCACCGGATGGAGTAGAGTAACCCTTCATGATAGAGTTCCAAGCTCCTAGATTGTAGGATCGAATAAAGAACATCATCTTATTCTTCCAATGAGTATAATTTTCTCCATTGAAGAAGGGTAGCTTGTTGAACGGCTGTGAATCTACAATATGTGATTCTTCAATATAATAGGCACCAGAGGTTGAAGTCATTTCTTTGTCGATTACGTCAGGAATCGGTAGAGCATCTTCGAGGATCATCTCAAGGATGTTAAGTCTTCTAACGAGTCAAACTCTGATACTAATTGTTGGGATTTGTGAAAGCTTGAATCGACAATCGAAAGGGTTCGCCAAGAAGGGTCGGGTTAGTTTTTGTGTTTAGGGAGTAAGGAGATTTAAAGATAGAAAATTGCACAGCGATTTATAGTGGTTCGACTTCTCAACCAAGTCTACATCCACTACCTTAGCTACTCACCAAGGATTTTCCACCAAATTCACCAATTTGTTCTTTCTTTTTACAGAACAAAGAGATAACCCTTACGACTCCTTAGTTTTTTACAGGCTAAACTAGAACCTTTCCCTAGCTTTTAACAGGCTCAGCTAGAACCAAAACTCCTTTATAAAAGGATAAAATAAGTAAACAAAAATACCTCTCTAAGGTAGAGGTTTATAAGAATTAAGCTACAAGAATAAAAATATTTACAAGAGAAAGATGAAATAAGAATGAAAAACTTTTCCATTGTGTTTGATTGCTTGGATAGGTGCTCTCTTAATTCTTCAAGTGTCCTCGGCTTGTTTTTATAGCTTGAAATGAGTTTGAATTCGTATCTAGCTGTTGGGGATGTTTTGGAGTCGTTTGGGGATTATTTTTCTACAAAAGTAGGTTATCCAGAACAGGGGGTATCAGTGCTCCTCTATGGGGAATCGATACTACCTTTGTTAAATTCAAATTTAACTAGCTGTTGCTAGCCGTTGGAGCCTTGTAGTATCGATACTGCCTAAGGGGTATTGGTACTACTTTGCACTATGATATCAATACCCTTGTAGAGTATCAGTACTCATTTTGCATTCGATGTTTGAGCCTTCATAGGGGTATCGCTGCTACCCTGATGGTATCGATACTACATTTTCCTAGGGTATCGATACTACACAATGGGTATCAGTACCATTCATGTGGTATCGATATTACATGAAGCAGTATTGGAACTTCTTTGCATTTTTGCTCAAATTCTAATTTAATGGACTTTGAATTATTTTTGAAACTTTTTGAAAACATTAAATAAATTCAATTCAAGTCCAAAAACATTTTGCCTTAAATTTGTTATATCGAAACATAGTTAAATGCCAACTAAAATCAATATTATAAATATATACGATTCAAGTCTTTTCTAATATGATCTTCAAAAAGGAGAAGTTATCCTGACTTGGTTAACCTTGCTTCTCCACACCTACGTGTGAAACACTCACACTCTAAGTTACAAACTTAGTGAGGCATATAAACAAATAATAAAAACTTTAACTACTTAACCATGCATGTATATTTCATAAGATAATATCATACAAAACCGTATAACATTTTATATAATAAAATGCTTACATGCACATATACCTTCATTATCATTATTAACATTTTTATCATTAATCTTTATAATCATATAATCTTATACTTAAAATTCGTAACCATCACATAATACATTTCATCAAGCAATACACACAACATCACATTAATTTTGTAATACATTTCACATAACAAAGCATATACATCACATACAATTTATTTGTTTTTATCTCTTTTGTTTTCCCATGATACACTTGCAAGAACTAAAGAAATGTGAGTGCATTGAGGTTGTGCACAAATGCTGTCACCACAGCTCGTATAAATTTTCACTGAGTGGCATATAAAATTGCCCCGAATGACCTTATATATGTCCCGAAGGATCTCGTAGAACCCTAGACTCTTTGCATGCCAATTATACCCCTATCTCTCATATCACATAACATAGGCTTTACCATTTATCACGATTCACATAACTTATATCGCATAGGCATGTAATCTTATAGCTTATTATCACGTAGCTCATGTAACATTCTTGTATGGCTTCATAAATAATACTCATATAACATATATCACATATGTTCATATCACATAACTTGTAATGTAAGCAATATATATTAGCATATAAATGTAATCACATAGCTTGCATCATATAACTTATCATGTATTCTCTTAGGTTAACATATCAACCCATATAACTTAAGCAGATACTCATATACACATTTTAATATAATCCGTATATCTCTACAATATAGATTCTCTCACAATTTTACATAATCACCTATATCACATAAATTTTATAATAGTTTCATATATTCACTTAGTTTAGCTTCACATAGTTTGTCACCTAGACATGTATTCTCATAGGGTTTCATATATATATATTTACCATACACCTCATCTTACATATTCGTATAATAACTTATGTCAGTATCTCTTAATTTATATCATATCCTCATACTATCATATATGTCAATGCTATTTAATTTATCTCACTCTTCATTTAATCATATAAGTTAATTATATCAATTCACATAAATATGTTTAATATAACTTATATCTAGTTGTCATATATTCACCTAGATCATTATCACACAATATAACATATTTCATATAGTTCACTTAAGCTTAGAACATTTCATAGGATTCATATTCACCTGTCACATATTCCCCTAATTCACTTAGGTTGATAACACATAGCTACACAGTTCATATCACTTGGCTTACATTTGTTCTTATATCTTCTCATAGACATATAAACACATAGATCCTCATCACATAACTTATATTACATGTTCGTATAATTATTTATATCTATACCACATAGCTTATATCACTTTCTCTTGTTATTACCTAAGTCATTGTTATTTACATAGTTCATGATCATACAACTTATATTACAGAGTCAATTCATCACATAAATCAAATCATATAACAAAGAACATAACAATGCATATTCATATACTAACGGTTACCAACTACACTTGTTTTCATGCATTCATAAACTCAAAACATGGAAATAGACTCATCGCAAGTCTAATTTCCATATAATCATATACTATAATAATATGCACTCACCTTAGCCTAACTAGACCAAGCAATACAGTTATCTCATTGACTTATCCGGTACTTGATTTCGTTCGATATCTACACGATTCATATAATCGATACGAATATATTAATTCTAATTACTTATAACCAATCATCATAAATTAAGCTAAAAGAAACACTTAATTCATCATTTCTTGTTTAATAGTATCGGTACTCCCACTATAGTACAAATACCCCCTTCGATACCGATACCATTTTAATATTCTAGAACTTTATCTTAAAAAATGGTATCGATACGATATCCTTTGTATCGATACTTCCAATTCAGTATCCATACCTTTCTCAACAGTATCGATACTACCCTTTGAATTCAACTAATTTTGCCTTCAAGTATCGGTACTGTTCTTCCAGTACCGATACTCCATGCCCATAATTGCCATTTCAATTTCGTAAATTAACCAAAACTCACTTAATTCTTCTTTTATAACCTACTTTTAACCCTTTAAGCTTAACTACACTTATTCAAATCAACTTATGTGATTTTAACTCATTCTGATAATTAATATCCCACATACTCACTTGAATTCAATAATCATACAAATTTATCAACATGTTCCAAATTCAGTTCTAGCACTTTGAATTTCTTATTTCAGTTCATGACAAGTCAAATTTAACCTCAAAATTCATTTACAACCTCTCTTCAACAATTTCACTTGAAACCTCTTGTATTCAATCTCTCATAACTTATTAATCTTTTATCTTATACTTTCCTTTAAGCTTACTTAAGCTTTTCTAATATTATAAGAATCAAAATTCACTTAAAAATGAAAGAAACAATTAAGTTGAAACCAACTCACCTTACCAATGGAGTCACGAGAAGAAGATGATAATTAAACCAACCAAGTCTCTAGACTTTTCTTTCATTTCCTTTCATTCTCCACGTGTTTTATATCCCATAAAAGGAAAGATAAAAATCTTTATTATGAAAAGACCATTATACCCTCTCATATTTCCTTCTTTGCTAATCAGTCATACACAAAGAAATTCTAATTAAGTCCCTGAACTTTTAAATTTATTCCAATCAAACCATTAAGTTTTGAATTCTTACGTTTTGGTCACTGACCTGATTTTTGGGATGTTACAATTGTCCTTGTCTTTGCTTCGGAGTTCATAGTTTTGGTGGCGTCTTGTTCCTCTCTTTTGTTGCTTTCCTTCTTGTTTCTTATTCGCTTCTTGTGTCCTTAAAGCCTGAATATTTTGTTTCATTTGTAGATCAAAAACCATGTTTTCCCCGAGATTTGCAACACCATTGGGTTTTGATTCTTTCTTAATTGGCTTTAATTTCTCGATTTCTCTGAATCTTCCTCCGATTGATAATCCCAGTTCAAGCTCAATCTCATCCCCCATAATCCCACACTTGTTTTCCATTTCAAATAGATTGGTTCTGTCTAAAATCTCAAGCTACAAATGAAGAAACGGTAAATAAAATAAAAAATGTACTCTTTTGTATGAGTCTTAATCGCAAGGAGAGCTTTCGACTGCCGATCGTCGATCCATCCGTCCGGTCGCCGTTGAAGTACACAGCTCACCCTGGTCAAATCACAACCTCAATCCGATCACAACCCAGCTGGTCACTCACTAATTGGTCGCATCATTCACCGGGACCGAGCAATTAAAGTTTCACCGAAAACACTGTTAAAATTATTTTTAATATTAAAAAATATGCTACGTGGAATTTTAATAGGTTAACGAACAAATTTAACGGTTTGTCATGGCGTGACCAATTTTGAGTTACGGAATGAAATGTTAGACACCAAACTAGAACGGAAAAACGTTAGACACTAAACTAGAAAAACAGACATACATTGGGCACCTTTTGTATATTTAAGCTAAATAATAATAAAATATATTTTTAAAATTTAGATAATAATCAAATATATATTTTTAAATTAAAATTAAAATAAAATATTTTTAAATGAAGTTAATAATAAAATATATTTAATAAGTTAATATAAAAAATATTTTCAAAGTTAATATATATAAAATATTGTGAATTTAAGTTAAATATTTATACACTAAGATATAAAATATATACACCATGTTGTTTATTTTAGACTAAACATTGGTCTTGGCTCAATAGTTGGGTATATGCTTAGTTTCCCAAGTGACCTAGGTTCAAATGAGTCTTCCAATCGAGTGGTGACACGTGGCACGATATGTGACAGCACTGACACGTGGCATAATTCGATTGAAGGATTAAATTTATTTTAATTTATTAAAAATGTGAGAGAATATGTAAATAACATAGACTAAATATGTAATTATACCAAAATATTTAACTTTCATGTCAACTATTAACGACAATTAGCTCGTGGTGACCATATCTTATTGAAATAAAAATAAAAGTGATCATATACTATGTTTTTTGAAATCAGTGAGGAAAAATGAACAAAACACAAATATAAATGATAAACAATGTAATTAACCTAAAAAAACAAAGAAAAACATTGATGGAATATAAAGAAGAAAAAAGTGCAAAAGTTAATTAATATAAGCCACAGTAGAATAGGACCAATGAGACAGAAAATTTCCTAAAAAAGTAAGAAAAAATAAGAGAGAGAAAGAGAGTAGTACTTGGAAAACCTTATCTTCAACGCCGGAGTTGAAGATAAAAAATATATCTTCTCATTTTTTTTTCCTTTTATTACTTTACTTTTTTGGACTCTTAATATGTTAGGAATTGTTTTGTGTGTCTCAGATGTGGCCCACATTAATATGCTAAAGATTATAAATGAAAAATAAGCAAGAAAACAAAAGGGGGAAAAATTAAACTAAGTGTTAAAGGCAGTTCCTTATGTGCCTCAGACGCCTCTAAATGCTTTATTATAATCGTCTCACCCGTAATTAATTAAGCGTTTTAGACTCATAGCCTTACGCCTTAGAGCCTAGGCACACCTTTTTAAACACTCCTCGTAAATAGGGAGTATGTTTCATGATTAATCATATACTTCTTTGAAGAACACTAGTGATAAAGCTAAAGCTTAAACTCTATTTTCTTTCATTTTTTATAAAGGTGGGCGAGCTTTTATTCTTTATTGGTGATGCTACAAGTGAGTAATCGTTGGCCAGCTTGACCAAAGTTTAGATGGTGCGGTGCGTCTATAAAGGGCCAAGAAAGAGAACCCGAGTTGGGACATGTATAACATGTTTGAATGCCCATATATTTAGAACCAATGTGGTGTCTTTGGAAGTGATTATCCAGACCTTATCATACGTGACACATCTCTGGAGATTTTGCAAAGTGGTAGGTACATGAAGGTTCACATAACAAGTGATGCATCATATGGTTTAAAATGATGTGATAATATTAAGAATGTTAGGCATAACAATATTGGTTCCTCAAGTTTACATCATTTGAAGGAATAAACTCAATGGAAATGAGAATAAAATGAAGGTAAGTGGGTTTATTCTACCCAAAGCTATGAGTTTGGTGTCCCAAGAAACGAATCATGATCTTAGTTCTTGAGGGCAAGTGATGGACCTCATGAGGAAGATCAACTCTATTCAACATGGTAACTAAGATATGATTTTAGTGTCGATGAGGAAATTGACCAAAGTGAGGAGGAGAATGTTATGTCCTAACATCTCATATTCATGAGATTACCCTAATAATAATCCGATGGTGGACTAAGTACATGTGATCGTGGGTTAGGAAGAAGCTTGAAGAATGGAGATGGATGGCCTGTCTAGGTAATGGCCTCATTTTAGATATTTCAATGTGTATTGGTGTCATAGTTGATAAGTCTCCTTAGCTCTTTAGGGTGAAGTGATCTGGTGTTGGGTCTCCATCATCCCCTAACCCTGAGTTAGCATGTGGAGCTACCATGGTGTAAGTGACCTCCTAGGTTCATGTGTAGCTTAGGTGTGCGGGCATTTGGACCAAGTGGATGGTACGATGTCTCTAGGATTATACTTAGGGACGGTTTGGGGCATGTGTGTCCTATATTGTGCTCTTGGTTAAGGAGTGGGGTTGTAACCTAGAATTCACTATGTCCCGCAGGATCTTCCTTCCAAGAGTACTTGTGGCTTTGGGATTATATTCTGGCCTGTGGACTAAAGCGTGGCTTTTATACTTGGAGATGTTAATGTTTGATTGGCTAATAAATCGAGAGAATGTTCTTATCCAGTGTGGCTTAGCTTTGTGACGGGTTAATCTGAGGCATATCTTCATAATATTTCTTAACCAATTAACAATATACTTATTCCCTGCAGATGTTACTTCTTGAATCCATATTCTCTAGAAAAAAATAACATTTTATTTTACCACTGAGATCATTAAATGGATTCTTAAACTCTATTCTTTCTGAGTCTCATTTAGCCAATGAATACAAGTATAACCCTTCCTTACAAAATCTAGGTACAACCCATCCACATAAAATGTGGTGCAATCAATTTTAACAATTTTCTTGAAATGCATTTGCCATAAAAGAGATGTGACTCTATCTCGATGCAAATCCTCATTAATCCTTCTCATACCTGAGCATTTCTCTGTGCTCAGTGATGCTCATATGATTTCTATATTATTCTATTTAATATATCCTCTTAATACGAATTCTTTACCAAACAAACTCATATGTATATATACACTCAAGTAATACTAATAACAGTTAGTCTACCTATTGTATATTATTTGTCGACACCGTTTTTCGCCCAGGCGGAGAAAGATCGATACCGACACGAGGTTTTCTCTTTGAAAAGCGTATCAAAATGTGAAGAGCCACCACCAATAATTTAAGGTGCGATTGGGATACCATGAAAACTAGGTAATTTTAATAAAAAAAAAATTATTATCAAAATACTGAGTTTTGAGGTATTCGAAAATCCAGAAATTGGGTTCGGGAGTCAGTTACATGTGGGGAAGGTTTAACACCCCCACAAGCGCCCAAAACTTGGTACCTAGTTGATTACCCTATATTTAAAATCAGAAAATTTGAGTTCGATATCTAGCATAAACGCGGGAGCTCAACTATTGTGCCTAATAATCGGACATTCCCTTAATTTTAAAAATCATGATGCAGTTTTGAAAATGATGTCCACACAATTATAAATGTCATTTTCTCCATGTCCACAGGGTTCTTTTTGATCTGATTATACCCTGAGAAGCCATCCATGAAGGAAAACCAAGAATGCCCCACAATATTGTATACCAGAGTGTCTATATGAGGTAAGGGAAAATTGGCATTTAGGCTAGCCCTGTTAAGGTATCGATAATCCACACACATGCAGACCTTCCCATCATTCATAGGTACCGAGACTATATTGGCTACCCATTCGGGGTATTTTGCCTCCTGAAGGAAACATGCATCGATATGTTTTGTTACCTCCTCTTTAATCTTTAATAACATCTTTGGTTTCATTCTTCTGAGTTTTTGTTGAACTGGCTTGCATTATGGTTTAATGGGCAATGTGTTGACTACTATATTAGTGCTCAACCCTGACATATCTCAATAGCTACTTCTCTCTCTACTTCCACCGTCCCCAAATTCACGAACTCTATTTCTTCTTTGTGAGGGAGAATATGTTTTCATCTATTTTTACCAATCTCAATAGCTCATTAGGGACTTCACAGTCTTCTTCAACTTCACACTCATTGACTTCTTACAGACACAAAATCGCTTGAAATCTATCTTCTAACTGGTCTCAGGAACAATTATGCTATTATTATTGTGACATCTGCATGAAATTTGGCTCGGATATATTGGAATGTAAAGAATAAATAATATAGAATAAAAAATATGATGCAAAGAACGTAATGCAAAAATGCGAAGAATGAAAGTGATTACCATTTGAGAAAAAATATCTTTCATTAATTGATTTAATAATCGTTGAGTTTTACAAAAAGTTCAATAGATACTTTGAAGATGCTAATACAAACTATTTCGGGACATTACTTTGGTTGACCCTAAAAACTACAGGGAGGTCTTCGACTGTCCAGTTGTTGAGCTTTTCACCGAGGAAGCAAGGACAAATTCCAAATAGAAACTTTCCGGGTTGGTTGCCTCTGGTAACCATGTTGATTGATAGTCCTTTCAGAGCCTCGTCCATCCACTATTCTTCTTTTTCTAGCCTTTCGATCTCAATGTCACTGGCCAATTCTTGCTCTATATCGTACACTCCTTCGAATTTGAAAGAACTCTTCAGAGGAGGGAAGACATACATTCTCTGGGGACGTCTTATCCTTTCAATATGGCTTTCCTTGCCTCAGCCCTCTTCTTCAGTACTTGGCCACGCTGCTGGAAGGTGGGATTAAACTCGAACCCTAAATGGTATATCTTCCATTAAATAGTTATGGGTCGTACTTGCCCTTACAGATATTTTCCCTGTCCTTTACCGGTTCTCGCTCCTCTTCCTAGGGTTTGCCTTACCATTATCTTAGTACAATCTGACAGTGCGGAGCGTGGAATTCTGCTTCCTGTAGCGACATAGGTTGCGTTGATAAATTCTAAAGCCCTGAAAGAGTATTCTAAGGTGTCCTCTTTGATGTCAATGTATGGGGTATCGGACGTCACAGAAGCTATGATTTCTTGTTCAGCTCCGATACTGACAAACCTTCTATCAATTATGAATTTCAACTTATGATGTAAGGACGAAAGAACTACCCCCGCCGCGTGGATCCAAGGTCTCCCCAATAAGCAGTTGTATGTCGGGTGAATGTCCATTACCATGAAGTCAATGTTGTAAATAGCAGATCTGATCATCAATGGTATTTTAATTCTTTCCATTACGTTCTTCTGGGTTCCGTCGAATGCTGAAGATGTTATGATAAGCTCTCATGTGTGAGCTATCAATGGGCATTCTCTACAATGTGGCCAAGGGCATTACGTTCAGTGCATACCCATTTTCGTTCAAAACCCCTGGCAAGATATGGCTGTGGCAATGCACTATGATATTTAAAGCCTTAATGGACCCCATTCCTCCTTCATGGATCTCATCATCAGTGAAAGTGATGTAGTTGTCAGCAGCTATGTGTCCCACAATTAGTTCCAATTTATGCATTGAGATATCCTCAGGGACAAATGTTTGGTTAAGTACTTTTAGCAAGGCGTTCCGGTGTACTTCTGAGTTGATCAAGAGATCCAAGATCAAGAGTTTGGCTTGCTGTTTGTGAAGTTGTTCCACTATGTTGTATTCACTGTGCTTTAGGAATCTAAAAAATTCGTGACCTTGAGCTTCAGTAACGAGCTCGTTAATAATCAGTGGAGGTTCTTCATTGAAAATTTTTAGCACTACCACTGTCTTGGATTGGTCCTTTGCTTTATCTGCTATGGTGGACATCTCGGGCGAGTAGCATCTTATGCTTCTTGTGAAGTGGTCCACCTCACTTACTTATCCTGAGATTAATTTTCTTTCCTCTTTTATCCTTTTAGCAGTCTTCGGCCCCTCTGGTATGGATACACTAGCTGCGTAACTCCAAGGAACATGTCGGGTGTCCTTGAACGGGAAGGGGGATGGAGTTGTAATCATAACTTTTGGAGTTGTTGACGATGAACTCTCATGTCTTGGTCTAACTATGATGACCACTGACTTTCTCATCCCAGGTATCTTGTCAGGCCCATCCGTCATACAGACGTCAATCTCTCGGGGGTTCTCCTCCTTATTGAAAAATTCACTTCCCCGTCGTTCATAATCTTTTGAAGTAATCTTTGGAATTCGTGGAAACTTTGGATGTCGTGGTCCTCCCTTTGGTGATATTTGCAATATGTTTCAAGTCCCAATAACCTTGGCTTGGGATTACCTCTAATTATTCCTGCTGTGCATAGTTGCATGTACACCCAACTGAGAGGAGATTGGACTCCTGATACATCACTCTTTGTTGTCTTGATCTCTCTTTCATAGTTCATATTGACTCATTTCCCCCCGTGATTATGCAATGGGTGAGCATTCACAGCCAGTGTTTTAAATTTCCAAATCTCCAGTGTTAGTGAAGTTTATACGACCCTCTTGAAGGCTGAGCAATTCTCAATATCATGCCCAATGATCCCTGCATGGTATTCGAAGTGGGCATTGGCATTATACCAATGAGGGTAAGGTGGCTGTAGTAGGGTCAACCTGTAAGGGCGTACTAAATTTGCCTTCAAGAGCGAGGCATAGATTTTCGCGTACGACACTGACACTTATGAGAAAGTTGGTCTCATATTCTCCCTTCTTGGCCCCCTGTTTTCATAGGTGTTTTCCTTCTCTGCCCTAGGTTGGGTAATTATAACACTAGCCGCACAATTCTTATGGTAAGTGCTCGCGTGGTTCACTTCGCTTTCCTTTTTCTTAAAATAGGGCATCTTCAACCCTTTCCCTCCTTCAACCTTACCATTCCTAATGGCATTCTCGATTAGCTCACCGAAAATGATGAGGTCGAAAAAATTCTTGGTAGCATTTCCTAACAGATGCCTCATACACAGAGCTTTCAAGGTATTCACGAAAATAACTATATCCTCCTTTTTTTAGCAATGGGGACTACACTTGTGATGCGACATCAAGCCACTTTTGGGATTATTGCCTAAAGGTTTCGCTGTGTCACTTCTCCATATTTTGCAATGTCCACCTATCTGGTACTAGGTTAGTAACGTCACGATACTGCTCCAAAAATGCCCGGGCCAAATCCCTCCACGATTTGATGTGGGATTTGGTTAACTGGTTGTACCATTTGGTCATCGATCCAGTCAAACTGTCCTGGAAGCAATGTATCAGAAGCTTCTCGTTCTCAGTATAGCCTGCCATTCTCCTACAGAACATGGTGAGATGGGCAAGTGGTCCAGTCGTTTTTTTGAAGTATGGTGCTTTGAACTTCGGGGCTAGTATGAGATCAGGAACCAAGCTTAGCTCCCTTGCATCCATTCCGTAAAATGGCTCCACTTCTACTAACCTTAACCTCTCCTCCAGACTTTTCAACTGTTGGGTTATCTCGTTATTAACCTTTTCCTTTTCTGCTATCTTCTGAAAGTCAGGTGGCAGCTCCTCCATGCCTGATTCGACAGGCTTTACCCTAGTAGAAAGTGGGTAATTCATTTAGAATACGGGCTTGGTGTGGTGTTCTTGATTAGCCATGTATATTCTGGGGTGAGTTTCTTGTGGAGCTGGCGATCTTAAAGAAATGTGCACTGGTGTGAAACCGGGCGGATGCGAGGGGTCCGGTGTAAATCTCAGTGGGTGCTGGGGGTCGGATGTAAACCTAGCAGGATGTGACAATCCTGATCCAAAATCTGTGGGATGTGAGGGCTCTTGCTCGGAGGACACTGGTTGGTAAATCGTGACCTTTTTAGTCGTAGAATGCTTTTTGAGTATGCTTCGATCTTTTGTAGTATACCGAGTTGTGAGTTTTCCATTTCCACTTTCATTTTACTTAGTCTTTCCCTCATTTCCTCTTGTGCTTCTCTTTGGTCTTATTCAATCCGGGCTAGTCTTTCCTCCATTTTCTTGGTTGACTTACGAGTACCGTATGGGTGCGGGGTGTATTTCAAGATCACTATAAATGATCAAAAATTTTTGTTTTATTATTTGGTGAATTATTTAAATGAATGAATTGTTTTAATGTAAGAACTAATATTTAAACAATATATAAAACATGAAAATGTAAATGCAACCGATATTGATTCCAAAATAACTTAGTTCATACAAAATGTTCTCAATAACACACAATGCCTAAGCACTTAGGCAAAGAGAGTACATCAACAAGGAACTAAATATATAATCTAGCTTTATCCCCTAATTTCTCGAGCTCTATCATCAACTCTATGATGCACCGCTCTACCTCTGATTCTGTGATCACGAAAACTCTCAGGGTTACTGCTTCTTTAGACAACACGTAGACTTGATGAGCAACTCCACTGGCCTGATCCATTGCCTTCTTCATTACTTCATGCTGCCTCTGAATGGTGTACTTAGCCTACCGCAGTGCAATTCCCAGTTCCGGACTAGTCAATGGTTGGCTCTCCTCTAGCTGCTGGATTTGCTAATGGTTTCCCTATACAGTGACTTGCAACTCAACAATCTTGGCTTTTAAGGCTTCGTTTTCCTTCATGGCCATCTCTCGTGCGGATAAGTAGATCAACTATCCTCCCTCTAACTCTGTTATCCTCTTCTTCAATGCCTCATTCTCCCTTTGAAGAATGAACCTGTTGCTATTGCAAGGGTTCTGAAAAGTCTCCTCTAAGCTAATCAGATGTGCTTCAAGCTGCTCAATTTGTGCTCGCCTTTGTGCCAAATCATGATTAGCCTCATCCCTTTGTTCTCTTAGTCTTTGAGCGTATTTCATGGCTCATTTCTTTTCTCTTGGCTACTTCTTGCGTTTCTCTCTACCCTGTCAAGTTTTATCTTCATGTCCTTAGTGGTATGATACAAACCCTGGACTCTCATGTTTCTCTCTAGGTCCCTAAAATCCCGGTCTAGAGCATCGAAATTCTCCTGGACTTTATCTTTTTCTTTGGTCAACTACTTTATCACCCCATCTTTCTTAATCAGCTCATGCTCCCATATTGTCTTTTCATCCGAGAAGTTCCTTTGTTCTTTCTCTCTATAGACTCATCAGCTGAATTTCCTCTCTTAACAACTCAGCCTCAATCGAGAGCATCCTCAATCACTCCTCCATGGTCAACTCATCCTCTAAATTCGACCTCAGGGTATTGTCATTAATCCTCCATGACCTCCAAATCTCATAGGCTGGTGTAAATACAAGCTCTATCATCTTGAAGCTCATAAAGAGGGGTTCTGCCATGCCGTGTAGAACTTCAAGATATGCTCTTGGTAACCCAGGTTAGAGAAAAAAAACTCTGCCTCCTTCAGACTGTGGGTAGCTGGTATGAACTATCGGGTACTAAACTGTCGGAGTGATATCAATGGAGTATAACTGACTGCTCCCCATAGTTCGTGCAACATCACAAAGCTATCGTTGTCGCACCTGTATAGTATATCCTCATTGGGTAACCAGTAAGCTTTCCATACTATCTCGATATCTTTTATGCTCCAGAGGGCTTCAACCCAATCTTTCCTCTCGCGATGCTCCGGGATTTGGCACTTGTCGAGGAAGTCTACTAGAGGAGAGAAATTAGACTAATGTGTTCGAGTCCAACCTTTCTCGACTATCCAAGAGTGACTTTACCACCAAACTAGTATCAACGAGGCACAACCAGTGAACTGAACTCCCCCCGATCATCTACACTGTTTAGTGACAAGAACATTTCTGCTAGGATGGTTGTGCGGGATTTGTCTTTCTGGCAATGACTTTGACAAAATTGATCAAGGCGATGTCAAAATGATCCTCTTTCTTTGGGAAAACTACCAAGCCATATACCACGAGCGCAAAGTGATCTCTCCTGCTCTTGGATTGCGTCTGCTCGTAAATCAAACTCTTCAGCTGAGCCCAAGAGATCCCCTCATCTTGAATGTACTCTTCAACCCATTCCTTAGTCTTTCCCGTCAGCGCGATCATCTTGGTTGTGAACCCCTTGGGTCGGATCGCCTTGGTGTAAAGGGAATGCCTCCTAATATTTGGGATGTTCAGTAGAGTCGTATATTCTTCCAGGGTAGGGGTCATGTCCACTTTACCGAAAGTGAAGCAATGTTAAGTCAGATTCCAACACTCAGCCAAGGCTCGAACCACCACTCCATCTATCGGTACCCTCATCAACTCGACGATGTCACCGTATACCTCTTTGAACATTATCTTTTCATTATCATCCTAGCTGACCTAAATTCTCGATAACTCAGACCAATGCACATGACTGACACCGATAATCACTTTATCTGGAAAAACTGACTCTTCGGTAGCGGTAATGTTATGCCCGAATCGTGTATACCTATACTCAGACCAGGTCTGAACATTTATCACGTTCTCAGTCCCATCGGAAGACATTGTTGCCTTAAGCTCTTTTTACAGTAACTAGGTAATCTGGGAATTAATACCTTTTATGTAATGATATGACATGAATATGAAAATGATACATACAATCAGGAAACAAAGCGACAAGTTACTAACATTAGAATAATTCATAAAAATCAAAGAATAATTAGAAAAAAATTAAAGAATCGAATGTAAAACAATCAAGGAAAATTAAAATCCTAACTGCATGCGCTCTAGTTCTTCTAGGTTATCCACATGGCTCTAGCAGGGTGGATTTACATACTTGCGAATCGGGTTCAGCTTAGGGGATCAAACCACTAAAAGTGTACCTCAGATCTGATATCCGGATAGACAACTTAGGATGCTTTCCAGAGGTACTTTATCATACCCACACAAAGAAGCCCAATGCTTCTCATGAGGTGTGACGTTTCTCCCTACTTATGTAAATCAGGTTAGAGCTCGGGTTCAGAGCTATGATATACAACAATCTTAAATAATTCCACAAAAGTGTAAGTATTAACCAGAGAGAAAATCTATTTTTTTCTTTTGAAATAACATAATGAACTATAAATTAAATAAGATCAAACTCGTAATTTCCAAAAATAGTAAATATAGGGTAACCAACTTGTGGCTCGACTCTCAATTTGTTTAAAAAACAATGTCCCTAGCAGAGTCACCAAGCTGTCGACACCGTTTTTCTCAGGCTGGGAAAGACTGATACTGACACGGGGGTTTTCTCTTTGAAAGCGTAACAAAATGTGAGGAGTCGTCACCAATCATTTAAGGTGCGATTGGGATGCCATGAAAATCGAATAATTTTAATAAAACATTTTTTATCAAAATATTGAGTTTTGGGGTCTGCGAAAATCCATAAATTAGGTTCGGGAGTCAATTACGCGTGGGGAAGGATTAGCACCCCCACAAACGCCAAAAAATTGGTACCTATTTGATTACCCTATATTTAAAATTGGAAAATTTGAGTTCGATCTTTATCTAATTTAAAAATCATTACGGATGTAAAAAGTTGAAAGAGTATTTGTTTATTAAGGCCGATAGCATTCACCCCTAGTATAAATGCGGGAGGTCAACTATTGTGCCTAATAACCGAACATTGCCTTAATTTTAAAAATCATGATGCGGTTTTGAAAATGATGTCGACTTATTTCGGGAATCACCAGTAGTCACCCCCAAAGCATGATTGCGGGAGATATACTATTAAGTCATTAATAAGTGAACATTTCCTTAGAATTAAAAACAAAATATGATCAAACAAATTCTATTTATCCTAATTAAACTAAAAGTAAATTAAGGTTAAAGTGTCAAATTATGAAAATTAAAGGACCTAGAGGCTCAAACCTAGAAGTATAGGTTCTAATATTAACCCTATTTTTATTTTTAAACCAATTATTGAATCGAATAACCGAGGTGATCCCTGAGCATTTACACGAGGCCCGACTCGGATTATTCCTTAAATTAGAGGGACTATATTAAAATCTATCTAAAAGTGGAGGTTGTATTTAACCTATTTAATTATGTCGAAATTAAAACACTAATCGAAGTTCGAGGACTAAAAGGGTCTAATTCAAAAAATATCAGTTTCTAAAAGATTTCAAAGTCTAAGGACCTAAATTGACAAATTCTAAAGTTAGAGGGCTAATTAAAACCCTAATTATTATCTAAATTATTGCACTTATAGATTTTTTTAGAAAATATTAATTATTAATTAATTTTAGAATCAAGTAATCGATTCGAGTAATCGGGCATGTTATGCGAAAACTCGACTCGAATTGCTCCCTAATTAAACTAGAGTGTCGTCCTAATCGCTAAGCTTGACTCGAATGCTGAAATAATTTAAAACTAAATCTAATAAATAAAGCTATAATATATAAAAACAATTAATAAACTTAATTAAAATAATTAAAACAAAAATAAAATAAAAACAATAAAAATAAAAAATAAAATAAGTACAAGGACCCAATTTCATAAATTTTAAATTAACAAACTAAAATTAAACATGCAAAGGGGCTAAATTAAAATAAATTTAAACTTAAAGCTTAATTCAAAATAAAATAAAAACAAATAGACTAGTGACTAAAATGCAAAACACGCGTAATCTATAAGGACTTAAGGGCAATTTTTCATTTTTAATTAAGCCTAAAAGTAAATGTTTAAATAAAATATAAAATTACATAATCGAACCTCCTATTTAAAAAAAATAAAAAGTCACTACTAATGACTAAAATGCAAAAACACGGCAACTTAAAGGGACCTAAAAGAAATTAACCCTAAAAAATAAAAAAAAGGCATAAAAAGGGGGAAATGAAAAAATAATCCATACAGGACTAAAATGTAAAAAAACGCACTAAAATAACAGGGACTAAATAGTGAATAAACCAAAAATTTAAAGCATGACTAATATAAAGGTAAAATATCAATTTTGGTCCCTATAAGGACCAAAATGCAAAAACATGACAAAGTTACAAGGATTTATGATGCAATTTACCCCTAAATACTTCCTATATATATCCCAAATTTTAGTTTTTAACTCATTCTTACCAAAAAAACAGAAAACAGATTTCAACTCTCTTCCCTCTCCTCCGGCTGGCAGTGGGCCGGCTACCCTTAGCCAGCTCTGGCCGCCACCCGACCATCGCACCACCGAAGATAGATCTACCTAACCTGAAGCCTAAAACTACCCAAAACGACCCCGAATAACGCAAAAACCGACCGAAACTGTTCGGCTCCCATGGACTCCTACGACGCACTGACGACCCCGGTAAGACCGTTTTACCCTTCTTTATTTTTTATATTATTTTCTGTAAATAGATAGTATTAGACTAGGATCGAAATAATATATATATATATATATATCTTGGTTGTTTTTTTATTTGATACATGCATGCATTTTTTAGTAGAAAATAACATAACTCAATCATAACATTCGAGTACAAATTTTTTTAATGGGTTTCGAACATAATAGAGCAAGGAATAAAAACTGAGTATTCGAATATAAAATAAATAAAAAGTAGAAGGTAGATAACCTTTAAAGTTTGTTTATTGCCTGAGAACAGAGTATTACAGTGGATTTTTTTAGGGATTTTCGAACCCTTTACATATTACGCTTGCTGGGTTAAATACCCATTTACACTGGAAAAAAAATCATTGTATTTTTGTTGTTGTTTTTTTTGGTAGGGTGGCTTGGAGTGTGCTGCTAGGGGTGCTTGATGGCTTCTTCTTCAGTTGGGGCAGGAGCAGGTGGCTCCTAGTTAGGGGGAAAAGGCGGGTTTTGATTGGGTAATTTGGGGGTTAGTTAGAGCAGGGTCAGGTCTAGTTTGAACCTGGTTCGGGTCTGGTTTAGGGGTCAGGTTTTGGATAGTTGGGCTTCGGTTGGATTTCGGGTTTTGTTTGGTTTAATGTGTAAATGGGGGCTTGGATTATTTTTAGTTGAGTTTGGTTTGCAAATAAAATGGTGCTCAAATTATTCAAACATGTTATGGATGTCAAAATCATTACAATCATATATTCACGTAAGAATTGTCATCTCTTCACATATATGCACTAACCCCTTTAATTATTATTAGAATGAATAAATTACAAATTCGGTAATTGAATTTTAATTTCTCTCCTATTTCATTCATTGTACTTTAAATCTTTTCAATTTCCTCACTGAATTTAATACATTGAGTTTTTTTTTGTCACTAAGTAGTTTTCTCACTAAGGCGTTATAAATGGGTTGTTATATAGATGCAAAACGACATCATTTTGGTGAAATTTTAATATATTTTTTAAAATGATGTCGTTTTAACGTTGTTAATTATTTAACGACAAAGTGACAAAAAACACACAATGTATTAAGTTCAACAAGGAAATTGAAAACTTTTAAAGTTCAATGAACAAAATAGGAGAGAGTAAAGTTCAGTGATGAAATTTATAATTTACCCTATTAGAATATACTCTTAATTTGCTTCGAAAATATATATTAAAGTATTAAGTATGATATACAATAAAGTATTAAATGTGATATATTTTAAAAAAATCCAATTAAGTACATGAACTTTACTTTTTGATTTAAACTGATTGAAAATTTTAGCTACCAATTAAAACATAAAAATCAAGTTCAATTACTGGGAAAATAGCATTCTTGTTTGTTGAGTAGTGGTTAAATAGCATTCTTGTTTGTTGAGTAGTGGTTATATCATCTCATCCATTCACATTTTGTTTTGAGTAGTGATTGCAACCTGAATCATACACTTTGAAGATAACTGAGACAAGAATGAAAGTTAAAACATTAATTTATGGTTTAATTATAGAGTAAATTACACGTTTAGTATCTCAACTATCGCTTTTGTTTCATTTTGATCATTCAACTATAACAACCAACGGGATTAATTAAAGTGGTAAGCAATTTAATATCACTTAAGCAAATTTCGATCCAAGTTTTTGTGTATATAAAAAAATTCCACTGGGAGATTTATCTACTAAAACCAGAGGTGCAACACGCGTGTTTAAATTAATTAAAGCAAAACCCTAAAAACCGAAAGAAAAAAAAGACAGTCAGAAACATAACCTTAAAGAGAGGATTCATTGTAAATCCTGGCACTGATAACATCTCATCCCCAGATATATATCCATTTGCATTTCCATCTATCTCGCAAAACCTTTGGTATAAACAAACAATTTCCTCCCCTGAGACTGCAAAACAACCAAATTAAATGAACCACTCCACAAATGTATATATATATATATGGGTTAATCTTAGCCTTTGATTTCTTCTAATCCAACGATCTTAAAAACTATAAAATTAAAAAGTTTTGTACTATGTAATTGGATCTTGTCCATATATATATATATATAAACAACCTACATAGATAATTGCAGTACTCTTGAACTTCTTCAATATCATATTTAGTGAGCATTGAAGAAGCATTTCCCATTGGGCTTCTCTTCTAAAATCTGCAAAATTTTTAAGCAAACAAATCAACTAATCATTATCCACCAAACTTGGATTGTTTGGTTCAAGAGAAACAGTAGGAAACTAGAAGAAAAATCAAAACACATGCAGCCAAGATGAAACAAATCGGCATAGAACAGAAGAGTCGATATCCTTACAGGTTTACAGTGCTGCTTTCTTAGCAAGGAAACAGAAAACCCAGAAAAAGTAAAAGAGAGAGCTAAAGCTGGAAGATGGTTGGAGAGAACGAAAGGAAGAAGATATAGATATGGAACCGCAATGAAAACGTTGTCAACATCGAAATTCATATATAAAATATGGTAAAGACAACAAAACTTTACGTCTCTACCTGGTACAACATTCCACCAGGAATTCATGATCTTTGTTGGGGCCGCAACATATGCCATTTTTTTCATCTATTCTTTTGTTTTGGTTTATGAATACCCAATTTATAAATAGATACACTACTCAAATGACTGATTAACATGGGTTAGTGTATATATGATTATCATACTTTTAATTTTGGTAATATAACCATATAACTTTTACAGATCAGACAATTAATAAAATTAACATAATTGTACATTTAATTCTTAATACTTAAACATTTTTTCAATTGGGTCCTAATTAATTCAATAAATTTAATTTTCTAATCAAATTGTGACACATGTCACCACATGATTAGAAGATTTTTTTAATTTTAATATAATAAATTTTTAATCCAATCACTAAAATAATTTTAATCTGAAACTATTTTTTAATGATTATAAATTTTGTTTAAAAGTTGTCGCAGCCGTCTTTCGGGTGGGCCCGGAATTGGGCTTCGACATGAATGAATTGGGTTTAGAGTCGCCACCGACCGTTTTAAAAGAAATTTAGGTGGGTCGGACATCATCTTACCTGATCTGCATTTTACCAGAAACGTGTCGGGGTCGGGAGTCTGTTACGGTCAAGGAAGGATTAGCACCCTTGAACCGCCCTTTCGGTACCAATTAATTTGTCGGTTGTCTTTAATTGCGAAAATTGAAAAATTTAACTACCGATTCAAATTACTTACCTTTGATTAATTGGAATTTCTCTACAAAGTCAAAAATATTAGGGGAAAGAAAAAAAAAAGTAAATATTAAATAAATAAAAGGGGAAAAAAAGTAAAGAAAATGAAAAAACATTTAATAAATAAAAGGAATGAAATGAAAAAAGTAAAAAAAATAAAAATAAAAAAATGTTAGTTATAAGTAATAAATTTAAAATAAAAAAAATAAAAATACACCAAAATTAAGAAAAAAATGAATAACTAAAATAAAAATTGTAAAATTAAAAAGAAAAAACATAAAAATTAAAGGACTAAATTAAAACAAATTAAAATGGATGGATTAACCTGGTACTAAAAATGAACTGCAAAATAAAAAAGTTAGGAGGCCAAATTGCAAAAAAAATCACTAAGACGTTCGTCTCCACTCCCCGGTCCTGATTCTAGCCACGAAACCATGAAATAGGGCCTAGATCTTAGTAGATCTACACAAATGTACTCAGCTTTTTACCTTCACTAATGAAACTCTTCGTCGTCTTATGCTTTAACGGTCCGGGACCCTTGGCCTTTGATGTTGTTCTCAGCCTTTGGTTTCCTTGGGTTGTTTTGTAGTTACTGTTATGGCTCTTTTCCACTGTGTGTTCGATGTTTGCTTGTTTTTTTGCTATAGACGGTTCTTGTGGGTTCCGTTGGTGGTACTGTTGTGGGTATTTTGTTGGTCGTGCTTGTGGGTTCTCTCGTTGATGTTTTTGTGTGTACTGTCTCTCTGTGTTGTGGTTCGATCTCTCGATGATGATGGTTTTTTTGTTTACCCTTGTTGGCAGTGTCTCTCGATGATACTGTGTTTAGTTTCGTTTGTTGGCAGTGATGATGTCCTCCCCTCACTGTGGCTTTGCAGGGCATTTATAGGCCATCACCGGTCGTTGTGGTCCTGAAAATAACGGGATGTATGGGCTGTTGATTGACCGGTCATCCCGGGATCTTCGACCGACCGTTTTGCCTTTTGACCATTCGATTACCTCTGTGCGGCGCCGTTACAACCTGTGTTGACCCAAATAATATCTTAGGGGTTTTCAAACCCTAATCCCCTATTACGGTACTATGACATACGTTAGAACCCTAATCTGAACTCTAGGTTGGGTCAAGCCCTACTTGGCTCTCTTGGACTTGGACCCCAAAATGGACCTGAACAATTAAAATGAAAATAAAATTAATAATAGATAAAAAATAAATAAAAATTAATAGCAACGATAATAATAATAATAATATTATATATATAATTTTTTTTTCCAAAAACTATATAATATATATTTTCAAAAGTATTTTAAAATTATATATTATATGTTTTTTTCTAAAAATGTTTTCAAAATTATATAGTTTTCAAAAATATTTTTAAAACTATATATTATAAGTTTTCAAAATGATTTCAAAACTATATAATATATATATATATGTTTTTCAAAATGTTTTTTTAAACTATATATATATTCAAAATTTTTAAAAACTATATAATATATATATTTTTAAAAATGTTTTAAAAACTATATATTATATTTATTTTCAAAATGTTTTAAAAACTATATAATATATATATTTTCAAACATGTTTTAAAAACTACATATTATATTTATTTTCAAAATGTTTTAAAAACTATATAATATATAAATGTTTTCAAACATGTTTTCAAAACTATATATTATATACATGTTTTAATTTTTTTTTAAACTATATATATATATATATATATATATATATATATATATATATGGGACGAAAATGAGTGTCTACAACTGCCCCTCTTTGTCTTTTTTCGTGGAACGAAAAATAGGACAAAGATAAAAAGACAAATTTTCGTTCGGTAGAGTTGAATAATAACTCCCTGTCGAATTGAGTTGCAGATGGCTCTTCCGTCGCGAAGTCGAGTCCTCCTTGAAATGATACGGAATTGAAGCCGTAGTTCGGAATCAGGATATGGCTTCAAATTGCAGTTCACCTTGGTCTTCTTTTCAGTTTAAAGATCTTGGTTAAAAATTCAACTGTAAAGTAGTTCCTTGACTCCACCATGTGATTGATAGACCCTTGAGCTTAATGAAACCGAACTCGAAAGGTCCTCGTCGACATATGGCTTTTCTCGACTTAAGCTATGCTCCCGGAAAGCGGTTTTTTGTCACTAAGGCACGGTTAACCCAGGTGTTCTTCTTGACTTTAAAAACCTCGATTGCAGCCAGACAGTAGTGTGATTGAGGTGTCATCGAGCTAATTGGAATAGAACTCGACAATTTTATTGACAAATAGCCCTTCTTACCTTGAGCTATTCTATAAACTTGGTTTGCCTCTGAGATGAGTGCAATCGAACTCGAAGGTCTTCGGTTGGCAGATTGCCTTTCTTGATTTAAGCTATTCTACAAATGATGTGCCTTGGAGCTGAGCGTAGTCGAACTCGAAGGTCTTTTGGTGATAGATAACCATTTTAGCCTTGAGTTATATTGTAAATGATATGCCTTGGAGCTGAGCGTAGTCGAACTCGAAGGTTTTTTGTTGACAGATAACCCTTCTAGACTTGAGTTATACTGTAAATGATGTACCCTCGAAGCTGACTGTAATTGAACTCGAGGGTCTTTGGCACATAGCCCTTCTCAACTTAAGCTATGTTGCAAATGATGTGCCTTGGAGCTGAGCGTAGTCAAACTCGAAGGTCTTTGTTTGGCAGATAACCCTTCTCGACTTAAGTTATGCTATAAATGATATGCCTTGGAGCTGAGCGTAGTTAAACTCGAAGGTCTTTTGTTGACAGATAACCCTTCTAGCCTTGAGTTATGTTGTAAATGATGTGCCCTCAAAGTTGAGTGTAATCGAACTCGAGGGCCTTTGGCATATAGCCCTTCTCGACTTAAGCTATGCTGCAAATGATGTGTCGTAGAGTTGAGCGTAGTCAAACTCGAAGGTCTTTTGGTGACAGATAACCCTTCTAGCCTTGAGTTATGATGTAAATGATGTGCCCTCAAAGCTGAGTGTAATCGAACTCGAGGGTCTTTGGCAGATAGCCCTTCTCGACTTAAGCTATGATGCAAGTGATGTGCCTTGGAGCTGAACGTAGTCGAACTCAAAGGTATTTGGTTGGAAGATAACCCTTCTCGACTTAAGTTATGGTGCAAATGATATGTCTTGGATCTGAGCATAGTCGAACTCAAAGGTCTTTTGATGGAAGATAAGCCTTCTCGACTTAAGCTATTCTGTAAATGATATGCCTTGGAGCTGAGCGTAGTCGAACTCGAAGGTCTTTTGGTGACAAATAACCCTTCTAGCCTTGAGTTATGCTGTAAATGATGTGCCCTCGAAGTTGAGTGTAATCAAACTCGAGGGTCTTTGGCAGATATCCCTTCTCGACTTAAGCTATACTACAAATGATGTGCCTTGGAGCTGATCGTAGTTGAACTCGAAGGTCTTTGGTTGGCAAATAACACTTCTTGACTTAAGTTATGCTGTAAATGTTGTCTTTAATAAAATGTCTTCCCTTCACAGGTCTAAGCCGATCATAGTTCTTCAGGTGGTTCCTTTGAGCGAGTCTGAACCAAATGGGATGATCTTTGAATGACTCTCCTTTTACAGGAAAGCCCACTAATAAATTCTGACAGACAGATATCCTCCATTGTGGGATTAAAATCTAGCTTGAAGACATTAACTGGAAACATAATGCTCATTGTTGAGTTGAGCTGAACTAGATTTGATCTGAATTGGTTCTCGAACCTATCTGAAATTGATTCTGAGATCTATAGATATGTCAAGTTAGTTGAGATGTAGCTTCCCACTGTTGAGTTAAGCAACCACCATCATTCTTTAAAGGCGCTTTTGAATCAAGTATCCTTCGTCTTGAAGTTGAAACTTGATTCTAGAAGCTGTAAAAAATCATGTATGTAAAAAATAATAATTGTGATGCTCTTAATTATTCCTAAGACGCATGCAACATGAACGGGTTATGTTTTATCTCTTGGATTGGAGTCCCGTGCTTTGCCTGCCAATCTGGTCCATAGAATCGATCGTTCCCCATTCTCTTTTCAAGCTTTGGCTTTACAGACCTTTCATATCTGAGACTGTTTTGTTTGAAAATGTTTTTCTCCTTTTTCTTGTTTTAGGAGGGAAAAGGATAAAAATTCTGTAAAATATTGCTCGCAATTGAATCAAATTGTAAACATGAGTTCAAAGTATATCAAAAGAATTAATAGCTCTTTTTAATGCTTTCAGAGTCATAGCTCTTTGAAAAATGTTTGAAAGGATGAGTTGGCTCTGGGTTGGCCTTCTAAAATATGTCACTTTTCGGTCATTGATTGACTTGGCATTTTAATTGGATGCGGACAAAATGATGCAACTAGCATTATCAATTACTAGACCTTCCATTTCTGTTCTCTGAAATCTTCCATTTGTTCAAGTTTTGTAAGCTCATTTAACAAAGGTAGTATAGAAATATCGGTCTAAAAATGAAATTCTTGAGTGGTCGTGTGTATTTGACTATAACAGTTGTTCCTTAGCTCCCTTAGTCCATTTTACCGAAAATGTTTTTGCTTAAATAAATTTGATTTAATTTGCCATTGTCTGGCTAGCCAAATCCATATAGCCAGGGCATTTAACCAATTTCTCTAGAGGGAAAACTTAATATTATAATCATTTTTATCAGGCTAAATGAAGGGTTCATTTCATCACAAAGTCTTCAGCCTGACAATAGCAGTGGAGCAAACACTGAGTTGTCAAGTGTCCGGCAATGTCATGGTTTGAACGCAATCTATTCATAAAGCCAGGGCTTTTGAGTTTCCTCTATAACCAATTGCCTTAGTGGAATAGCTCAGTTTTTACGAATTTAATTTCTTAAGATTGTCAAAAAGAACCTGTTATAGTCTAGGTGTTCGTTGAAGGTAAAAAATTTCATCTTTAGAGCTCAATTTCCAAGCAACTGACCTAAACTAGATTCACCTACTCGACTATTCCATCTGTAAAGATCATCATCATCATTGAACGTTTTAAACAAAAAGTATAATAATTGTCATATGCAAACGATGCCCCATGTTGCCCGCACCTTATGAAAGGGGAATGTTATATTGGTTAATTACAATAGCAGGGTACGGTGTTTGAGCGTATCTTTCTGAGGTAAGGTCAAAAGTCATTGTTTTATCAGTTTTTATCATGTTAACTTGTCAAAGATCTGTAACTCTGAATCATTTACGAAGCTTTTTAATTCAATCGATATTCAAAGAATTTCAAGTTGTAAAGTTGATTCAATGCTCCGCATAAATTCATTGAAATATCCAAAGAAAGGTTCAAAAACAAGTTCCAAACATGAGAAAGTTCAAAAAAAAAAATTCAAACAAGACGCCTCAAAATTGAATAAGGCCTCATCAGAATGCCCCATTTGCCATGACTCTTTCTGCTTTGGGAATCTTATTGTTTTAATCATAAAATTCCAGCTCTTTTCTGTCCATCATTAGCTGGATCAAGGATCTAAATTCGGCACATTCTTGTATATCATGTCCATCTTCATTGTGATAACAACAATGATTACCACCTTTGGAATCTGATGTGCTATGATATGGTGCAAGAAATCCCGTATTTATCATTTGCCTCCATACCCAAGCAAGAGGTGACTTCACTTTGGAATCTCTGGTTTTGGCCTTTTTACCCTTTTCCTCAATGATTGCACTTTCCTTATTCTCTTGATGATTAAGTAGAGGGTTCTATGCAATGTGGGGTGATTCTGAATTATTAAAATGAATCCAACCCCGGTTGCACATCCTTTGGATAACCCTCTTAAATGGGAGGCAATTTTTAATAGCATGCCCCGAAACACCGCCATGATATTCACAGTACGCATTTTTGTCATACCACCAGGGGTATGGGGGCTTTAGAGGTGTCTCAGAATAGGGTGACACCACATGTGCGTCAAACAGTTGTTGGTAGAGCTCCTTGTATGTCATGGGAATGGGATCAAAATACTCATTTTCTTTCCTTGGTTATTTTCTAGAAGAGGGTACAGCTACAAACAATTTTGAAATGTTGATGATCTCTCTTTCTTTCTTCTTCAGGGGAGGCTTTCCACTCGTCTTTCCTCCTTGTTTAATGGTAATTTCTACCCTCGTTGTCTTGACCTCTTTATCAAATTTCGGAATGCGGTAACTATTCGAATTATCTTGAAGTCCTTGTAAGATTCTGGGTGAGATAACCACTTGCGGGGTAGGTGGCATGGTTACCCCTTCCAATGAGCCTGCCCCAGGCGCACTTGTCTGACGTAGGCCAGCTAACTTGGCCACGATCTGATCGATCAAGGACTCTTGGCCTATCGTGATTGCATCTTGGGTACTCTGACTATTCTGATTTATCTTTTCTTCTAACACTCTCTGGAGCTTCAATATGTTCTCTTCAATCTGAGTAATTCTGACTTCCATATTCTTTTCGGTTTGAATGAGGATGACACGTGTCCGAAGCTTGAGGAGGTATGTCCAGTGTTTGTACCCTTCCTTTATGAAAGTCTCTTGTTAGTTCATGTGAATGCAATGCAAAAAAATGAAATTATGTGAAATATGCAAGAATGCATTATGCATAAAATGTTCGAGGCATTGATCCGAAAAATATGTCTGTTATTATAAATAATCCTTATTGGGGACAAAAGTGTTACGCTTGAAGAGATAAAAACATTTTGATGGTATAGATCCCGAACAGTCTCTAACAAGTTGATTCGTCTTCCGTCCTTTCGGTCACCGGTTGAATATCCTATCGAACCGTTCCGGCTCCTTTGGCTAAACTTTTGCAAGTGAGCAGCTGCTTGCCCCAAAAAAAAGTATGCATTTTCGACTTTCACTCTTTGTCGGGCTTGTTTCTAATGAAAGTGCTATTGGATCCCTCCATCTGAACTTTATTGGCTTGTTTCTTGAATTCGTCAATAATGGTCTCCAGCTTAGCTAGGGTTTCGCCATCTTGTTCTCGTAGTTTTTGAAAGGACTCTCCGGGTCAATAACCTTTTCCTCGTCTTGTCCCTGCAACCTTTCCCTCTAAGTATTCTTTGACCACGACTGGGCTTCTGAGCTTTTTATCTCTTTGTATTATAAACCCTTATTCATGTTTAACAAACACATTTTTGGTGAATCAACACCTAGTTTTAAATGATGAAAATTATGAAAAATAAAAAGAGTTAGTGAGGTAAATCAAAACAATAATAAAAATGAAAAATCTTATCCCACATGATATCTACCCCACATGCTTATTGGTCCTACCCAGACATGATCTCTATCCCACATGCTAATTTCAAACAAATCCTAAACCGCATATTTGTCTAGTTCGCATGCTTTGAACAGAAAGTAAAGAAGGAAATAAAATCAAAGCAGCCTATGGTTTGGAATGAGGTTTTGGGGTGGGCTCTAATTCCATGTACTCTCCCGGTTTAGGTTCTAAAAAAGGTGCTCAAGTTCTCCTTGCCGGTGCCCCATTGGGCTTGCCAAACCCTTAGCCCTAAGCCCATTACAAGCTTATGTGGACTAAGTTAAACTCGAGAATATACATTCCCTTATGTCCATACGGAGAATAAATTCACACGAAGACATGTATATGAATCTCGAAGGTTACTTGCTAGGCCCATATGGAGAATAAATTCCCATGAATGCATCGCTTTCACCCCCACTTAAAAGGGTTTAGAGCTAGGGTATAGAGCCAAAGATGAAAACTTTTCAAATCTGAAATCATTGAAAGAAAACATCAGTACAACTATTTATTTGAAAAATAATCAAAGGTAACTAATTGGAATCGAATAAATAAATTTAAATTTAAATTTACCATTTTCGCATAAAAAGACAACCGAAAATTAATTTTGGCCTGACTTACTTACCTGTCCCTAATGGAGTTGCCAAGCTGTCGCGGCCGTCTTTCGGGTGGGCCCAAAATTGGGCTTTGATGTGAATGAATTGGGTTTAGAGTCGCCATCGACTGTTTTAAAATGAATTTAGGTGTGTCAGACACTATCTTACCTAATCTACGTTTTACTAGAAACCTGTCGGGTTCGGGAGTCGGTTACGGTCAAGGAAGGATTAGCACCCTTGAACCACCCTTTCAGTACCAATTAATTTATCGGTTGTCTTTAAATATGAAAATTTAAAAATTTAAATTAAATTTTAAATACCGATTCAAATTACTTACCTTTGATTAATTGGAATTTCTCTACAAAGTCAAAAATGTTACGGGAAAGAAAAAAAATAAGTAACTATTAAATAAATAAAAGGGAAAAAAAGAAAGTAAAGAAAATGAAATGAAAAAAACAATAAAAAAATAAAAGGAAAGAAATGGAAAAAAAATAAAAAAAAATGTTAGTTATAAGTAATAAATTAAAAATAAAAAAAACAAAAATACACTAAAGTTGAGAAAAATGAATAAATAAAATAAAAAATGGTTAAATTAAAAAGAAAAAACTTAAAAATTAAAGGACTAAATTAAAATGGATGGATTAACCTGGTACTAAAAAAGAACTATAAAAGAAAAAAAAATTAAGGGGCCAAATTGCAAAAAAATGTAAATTAAAAGTAGGGACTGAATTGAATAAATCGAAAATTTAGAGGCCAAATTGCATACATGATCGTATTGTAAAGCGATTCAAAATGCCAGGGACTACGGAGAGAATTTAAGAATCCCTTATTTGCAAACCGGCCCTTGGTATATAAATACCCAAACATGCCCAATTTCCTTTCATTTTCTCACTTTCTCCAAAGACTCTCCTTAAAAGAGAGAGAGAACTCTCTGTCAGCCTCCCCCCGGGTGATATCCGGCCACCGCCTGGTGGCCCACTCCACCGTGCCGCCATCGCTCTAGCCATCGCCTCCGACTGCCGGATAAAACCCAAAATCACCGAGACATTCGTCTCCACTCCCCGGTCCTGATTCTAGCCACGAAACCATGAAATAGGGCCTAGATCTTAGTAGAACTACACAAATATACTCGGCTTTTTACCTTCGCTGACGAAACTCTTCGTCTTCTGATGCTTTAATGGTCTGAGTCCCTTGGCCTTTGATGTTGTTCTCAGCCTCTGGTTTCCTTGGGTTGTTTTGTAGTTACTGTTATGGCTCTTTTCCACTATGTGTTCGATGTTTGCTTGCTTGTATGCTATAGACGGCTCTTGTGGGTTCCATTGGTGGTACTTTTGTGGGTATTTTGTTGGCCGTGCTTGTAGGTTCTCTCGTTGATGTTTTTGCGTGTACTATCTCTCTGTGTGTTGTGGTTCGATCTCTAGATGATGATGGTTTTTTTTGTTTACCCTTGTTGGTAGTGTCTCTCGATGATATTGTGTTTGGTTTCGTTTGTTGGCAGTGACGATGTCCTCCCCTCACTGTGGCTTTGCAGGGCATTTATATGCCCCCACCGGCCGCTGTGGTTCCAGAAATAACAGGATATATGGGTTGTTGGTTGACCGGTCATCCCGGGATGGGTCAGTCCCGGGATCTTCGGCTGGCCGTTTCGCCTTTTGACCGTTCGGTTACCTCTGTGCAGTATCGTTACAACCTGTGTTGACCCAAATGATATCTTAGGGGTTTTCAAACCCTAATCCCCTATTACGATACTATGACATACGTTGGAACCCTAATCTAAACTTTAGGTTAGGTCAGGCCCTACTTGGCTCTCTTAGACTTAGACCCCAAAATAGACCTGGACAATTAAAATAAAAATAAAATTAATAAAAAATAAAAGATAAATAAAAATTAATAACAACGATAATAATAATAATAATATTATATATAAAATATTTTCCAAAAACTATATAATATATATTTTCAAAAAGTATTTTAAAATTATATATTATATGTTTTTTGAAAAAATATTTTCAAAAGTATATAGTTTTCAAAATGATTTCAAAACTATAGTATATATATATGTTTTTTAAAATTGTTTTTTAAAACTATATATATTTTCAAAATGTTTAAAAACTATATAATATATATATTTTCAAACATGTTTTAAAAACTATATATTATATTTATTTTCAAAATGTTTTAAAAACTATATAATATATAAATGTTTTCAAACATGTTTTCAAAACTATATATTATATACATGTTTTCAAAACTATATATTATATACATGTTTTAAAAATGTTTTTAAACTATATAACAAATATATATATATATATATATATATAAATGGGACGAAAATGAGTGTCTACAAAGGTATTAAAATCTTAAACCAATTATAAATAATCTATTAGATTTATTTAGTGATTTTACTGTACTAATATTCCCAATTGGTCTAGATTTAAGTCCTCATTTTTATTTTTTTTTATTTTTTATTTTTCTATCAGTAACTATTATATATATATAATGTTATAATTCAATTATAAATATTAGATTAACCTAGTGGTTAATAAGATATATAATACATGTATCAAATTAATAACAAACATGGGAAATGATTCATGCGTTAAACCTCCTTTATATGGTTGAAAATAAAATATAATTAAATAAATAAAAATTATCCAAATAGGTGTTGACATGTGTCAACTATGAAATGTGTCACAATCATACGTTAACATATTTCACCTGCTAATTAAAGGTTTAATTTATTAATTTAAATTAAAATTAAGACCAAATTGATCAAATGTACAAATATTGAGGAACAAATGTATAATTATATCAATTTTATTAAATATCACATCAACACTTCCATTAAAGACTAACGGCATGTGACTTGATTGAAATCGTTTAAATGGTTGTGGCCATTTGATAAAATTGAAAGTATGATGATCATATTAACACTAATCCCATAATTAAGTGGTCATTTGAGTAGTTTACTCTTAATAAATAGGCTTCTTTTCAAAATTTTAATTGTTTTCACTCGCACGAACTAAGTGGCCTTCGTGGTAAAGAAATTATTTTTATTCCTTGAGAACTCAGGTTCGAATATCATAGATGTTAGGGATGTGAGCGTACGATGTCAAAATGTTCAAAAATTTTTTTAAACATATAATCCTTTGTACTTTCTCATATTAGTAAAAAATTGTTTTCACCCGCGAGAGTCTCTTATTGTGTATGTTATAAAAAATTTGTATATTATAAATATTTAATTTATTTAGTAAAATATATGATTATGATATTTGCCTATTTGGTTGACGAAATATAATATTACATAACAATATATTTTATTAAATTGTCTTTTTGATATATTTTATTAATAATATTATTAAAATTTAGTATTAATTTCAAAGATATTGATATAAAAATTCATAAAATTATTTTTATTTAATTTTTTTATTAATATAATATTAAAACAATCACTATATTAAATAATATTTTAAAAAAAGAAATAAACATACCATTTATGCAATTAATACGTATATATCATTTTTTTCATATTATTAATACAATGAATAATATATATAGATGTATCATTATTTTTTTAAGTGTTTTTTTACGTTTTGTATTTTTCTAAATAGAGTTTTTAATAGGTCAAGTTATTTTTTTTGAAAAAAAATCAAACCCACAATCATATATAAACCTATATTTTTAAATTTAAAAATAAAAAAATATATGTTTTATAATTATATTTAACTAAAAATATAATTTAAATTCATTTATATTATATTTGAACACGATAGAATGAATCATCTAATCCATATATAAATCTAACTAGGAAAAATTAAATTGATAAAATTAAGGGAGTGAACTCTGTTACCAGGGGTCCTTTAGGAGCTTAGTTTCACTACTAGGTAGAGAAGAAACAAACCCAGGTATTGACGATGGTTTTTCTTTTTCCATGGGGTCGAAGGAGTTTGCTTTACCTTCCCTTCCGCCAGGGTATGAAACACACTTTCCATCATAAAATGGTTCCCCGTGCTCTTCAAGTGGTTTTCTAAACCCAGGATTCGAAAGAGAGTTGGTCATGTCGGAAATCGCTACGATTCTATTATTGGTCAGCATAAAGTAAAGGCAGCGTAGAGGCCTATTGAAACTTAAACTAGAAAGCCAGGATCCTACGGAGATGGTTATTCAACAACAGAGGCTCTTTAAGAGGGTTTGATAACGTAACACGAACGGTTTCCCTCAGACTCTTTAAAAGGTTATCCAGGTCCTCCGGAGGTAAAACCAAACTATGGTATAGAGGAGGAGCAATCGCAGATGGATCGTAAAACGGTGGGTGATCAGACTCTCATTCTTTGGACTAACCTATGACCGAAAAAAATTGATTCGTCGTTCTTTTTCACATACACCGGGGGAAAAGATTACGATAGCCAACCCTTCCCCGATTAGAGAGCCTCAAGGACAAGGGGGCGATCAACCATCCACTCTCATGTTTCATATTTTGATCAATTGATCTCCGCGTCCTACTAGTTCGCTAAGTAGACTCACTCTACCGAGGGGCAACAAAGGCTGAAAGTATTCCTGCCAAACAAGAGGCCAGGCCTACTTCTCATCCTAGGAATTACCAAAATATAACATTCTCATAATAAGTATTACTTAATTTTTAAAAATACTTTAATCTAGCCGATTCCCCCTCCCCTTCTTTTATTTTTCTTTTCTTTATATTCTATAGACCAGATTAACTTTTTCTTCCTTGATTTGTTTAGTCAGCGGCGACACCAATTTTGATGTTGGTTGTCGACAGTTATTTTTTTGCTATCTTTGTTTCTTTTTTAGTTTTTTTATAAGAATAATTTTGTTTTTGTGGCACGTTTATCTATGTATTTATGATACATTTTTCTCTGCCTTTGTGGTATATTTTTTGTCCTCTTTTTTTGTCGTTCTTTTTATTTTATATTTTCTCAGGATTGGATTTGACGACTCCACGACTGATCAAGATGGTGCTTATTTTTAATCCAAATGATCTTCCTTGTTATGGACTCCCGAATTGAATTTTGATACGTGATTTTGCGTTTGTGGATAGTTTCTCACAGCGCTCGACTCTGACTTGCAGTTCTCGGTGATATTTCAGTAGCTTAATCCACTCTTGTGGTTTGTTTGTTGATGCATTCAAATTTGCTTGTATCTATTTTTTGTTCGAGTATTTTAGTTGGGTTTTTAACATTTTCCATGTATGTCCTTATATGATCTAAAGTGACTAGTTTCAATGTTATAGGAAAATGTCCAAATTATATATTCAGTCTACGATGATAGTTATAAACTCTTACTATAATTTTAGATATTCACTTTTTAATAAGACTAACTACTTATATTAAAAAAAAAGATAATCTCATAATAAGTAAGGATATATAACCAAAAAATAATGATAATGAAATTACAAATCTTACTCATTATTTGGGCCTATCGGACTTGTCTTTATTAATTTCATGCTCAAGTTACGGGGCTTTACTTAGGGATAGATCGAGGAGCGAGTGGGGCCGTCGCCCATGAAAGTTTAAAATTAACATATATTTTAAATTTTTAATATTTTTTATTAAAAATCTATTTTTGTCGCCTCAAATTTTTATAAATTTATCATCTCATAAAATTTTAGAGATTCATCCCTAACATAAAATTAATGGGTAAATTACTATTTGGTATCCCACACTTATTTTATTTTAATCATCCACTTATTGATCAAATTTGAACCACATGCTCCTCAACCACTGTATAATACATATGTGACTTCAAATTCTCTTTTTGAAAACAAATTTTTAATTTAGTTCTTGAATTTTTTATTTTATTCAATTGACTTAATATACAATTGGTACTTAAACTAGTCATCTTCTCTCAAGTTGATACCTAAACATTTATTGCTCCCAAGTTGGTACTTAAACTAAACATCTTCTTCTAAGTTGGTACCTGAAGAATAATTTCTATCGAGTTAGTACTAAACTTTAATTCCATCCATTGTTATGGCACCTTTAATATTTTTTACAAAATTTAAAGTGTTTTTAAACACATATGATGACATTACATTAGCACATAGTACAATATCTTCTTATCACATAATCAAAAGTTAACACCGTTGATAAAAGTACTAATACGGGAGTTAGAATTAATATTTGAGTACCAATTTAGGATTAGAAATTTTATAGGTACCGAATTGGGAGAATGTCTAATTCAAGTACCGACTTTAGAGCAAAAACTCTAAGTAAGAATTTGGGAGAAGGTGCATAATTCATGTACCAAATGAATATTTAAACGTATTAAATTTGATCCTCCAAACTATAACTCTTTGTAAATATTTTTCTTTATATCAATTCATGGAGTTCATTATACATCAATAATTTATCCTCAAAATTCTTTGTTTAAAAATAACTAGAAATATATTATCTAATTTTGGAGATTCGTTTAAATTAAAATCAATCAATACTATAACATTACAAATAATTACATTTATATTTGAACATAAACTTGAACAAATATATTCGGTTCGACCCCAATTTCATAAACACGACTTTGCTTGAAAATGTTAAAATAAAATTTTAATAATAAAATGATATTTTTAAATTCAATAAACTCAAATTTCACTCAACTTGACTTGATCGAATATTCATCCTACTTAAGAATATTACTTTTATTTTTATTTTAAAATAATCAATCAATATGCATGATAAACATGGATAAAAATAACAAAATCATGTCATAAAAAATGTGATGTCCAATGCCAATAGTGTAACACCCTAAAATCTGAATAATCAATTTTAATTTAATTTGATATTAAAATAATATTTTATTATATAAGATATATAATTCATTATTAGATTAAATTGATAATACTTATCAAATGAGGCATAAAATATAACTCTAATAAAAAGTATTATAATCAAGATAAGGGACTAAATTATAAAAGAAATAATATATGATATTATGAGTGTAGAGCAGACAAATAGAGACGTATGTAAAATTTTATACTAAGGAACAAACTTCTAAAATTTCAGAAGAATATAAATTTATAAAATTCAGAAAGAAAAATAGATTTTCAATAAAATGATATAAAAAAATAAAATATATAATAATTTTAAAATTTAAAAAAAGAGTAATTGTCCTATCCGCTCTTTCGATCCATCCACGAGGACACACTAGCACTAACAAAATAGCTCAAATATTGTTTTTGAAAATCAATTACCCAAATAATCTATCACACCAATTATTTTGTAGAGTACGGCAATTGTTACAATGTAAAGAAGAAGACGTATGGTAGTCCGTGTGACTTCAAAAGAGTCTAGGAGTGTAACAAGTCTTCAATTGAAGACTCCAGGAATATAACCAATCTTCAGAGTTTGAAATACATAGGAAAGTTAAAGACACATAGCAGTCATGAAGTCTTTAACTGAAGACTCGTTACACTCCTAAAATCTCCTGGAAGTACTATAATAATTATCTTAGTTTGAAAAATAATACTCAAGATAGATTATTTTAATAATTTAAAAAAAATTATTTCAACCATTTTACCGAATGGCACCATAACCGAGAACTTCTACTGTCGGCGCTTAAAAAACGACAAAAAAATTGTGTGACCGTTTAAACAAGTGACCGGTTAAAATTTAGACCGGTTATGTTATATCATTTAACCGGAAATATTATCAAGTACAATAACATATTAGGTAGCACTTATATATGTAATAGGTAGCGCTTATATAATAAAATAGACATTTAACCAGAAATATTATCAAGTACAATAACATATTAGGTAGCGCTTATATAATGTAATAGGTAGCGCTTATATTGACCTATTTTATAAGTAAACCAGTATATTTATATCGGTAACATTGCAAATTTACCTATTAGATTATAATTATCGGTTTCGATGTTTTTTTGATTGATACAATTTTAAATTTATCGACACTTTATGCGTGCACCTCGTTGGGCATTCAGTCTGGAAACAAGTATTGACACCAACTTAAAGAGTGTCGATACATTATTTAGACCTATTTTTTCATAAAACCGGTATATTTCTATCGGGTACATTGTAAATTTACCTATCACATTGTAATTATCGATTTCGATGTTTTTGGGATCGATACTTTTAATAAATGTATCGACACTTTATGCGTGCACCCATTTGGCATTCATTAAGGACCAAATGTATCGACACAAATTTAACAAGTGTCGATACTTTATGATGAACTATTTTCTCATAAAACCAATATATTTATACCGGTTACATTATAAATTTACATATTACATTATAATTATCGGTTTCAATTTTATTGGGATCGATACTTTTAATAATTGTATCGACACTTGTTGAGTTAATCGATCGATGGAATCGGCCAAGAGGGGGGTGAATTGGCAATAAAAATTTTGGTGGAAGTTTTTGCAAAAAATTGAAAGTAATTGCACAGCGATTTACAGTGGTTAGACTTTATCAACCAAAGTCCACGTCCACTACCTTAGCTATCCACACTAAGGATTTTCCAACAAATTCACTAATTTGTTCTTTCTTTTGAGGCCAAAGAGATAACCTTACAATTCCCTCAAGAATATACCCCAATTCTTGAGAACACTCTTTTCTCAAAGAGAATATTACAAATTTGCAAACTTGCAAGAAAAACCTCACAAGGCAAATATGTTTGCACAATTCTAGAACAAAGAAATAACACTCAAGAATAAATACAATTGAGCACAATAAGTGTTATTGAAAGCAAAATGAATATTGAATGAAAAATAGACTTGAAATGCTCAAACTTGAGGTTTGATGCTTTCTCTTTGATTCTCTCTTGATTCTAGTTGCTTGATGTTTCTTGTTATTGATCAATGGCTTCTAAGCTTGTTTAAATACACCTTGAATCACTTCTGAATGTTGGGGATCATTAATGAAGTTATTGGAGCCGTTTAAGTGTGAAAACAATTAATATTTCTACTTGGAGCGTGGGGGGAATCGGTTCCCTAAGTGTAAAATTCAAATATTTCGACCATTGATCAGGGGGGAATCAGTACCCCCTTGGGGGGGGGAATCGGTTCCCTCCGAGCATACTGGAATTTCTCGGAGTCAAACCATTCAGGGGGGAATCGATACCACATTGGGGGGGAATCGGTTCCCTCTGAGCAATCTGGATTTTTTGCCTTTGAAATGGTTCGAAATATTTTGTAAAATCGTTTTGAAATTATTTTAAGATTAAAACTTAATTTTACACTTGAGTAAGGATTAAAAATGACATTTGAAAGATTTGAAGTAATATTTTGATATTCGAATAATTATATCGAATATACTTAGAAAATCTTTTTGGAAAATCTTAAAATTCATTTAACTTAATTTGTTATATCGAAATATCAAAATGTTTTCAACAATATCCCCCTTTTTGATATAACAAAACATTTTAGTAATTTTAAGATTTTATTTTGAAATCAAGTTTTGAAATTACTCCCCCTTACTCTAACACTACTCCTCTTTAAAATGCTTTTAACATTTCTCCCCCTTTTTGTTAAATCAAAAAGACTTTTAAAAGATATTAAACAAGGTTTTAAAATCATTCAGCCAACTAATTATATATAGATAAATAGCTTAAGCAGCTAAGATCACAATCAAGAGAAACATTAGCCATTAGTTTCATAATCAATATTCATAAACAATGTGACATGGCAAAAATTGGTCATAATGCAACTAATATGTAAATGATGCAAAAATAAACATTAAGCTCAAAATGAAAGTTAAAACCAAACCAAATATATAAGCATGTAAGTTCAAATATCCAATTATCCATCAAATTAGTTCAAATATCCAACAACCAAAGTAAAAACAATCCAAAAACATTCAAAATGTTGAAACAATAAGCTTTAAGTTCAAAGTACTAAAGCATAACACAGAATCAAGCATCCGTAGGAGGATCGGGAGGAGGAAAATGAGCTCGCATAGCGGCCATCTCATGTGAGAGTGCATCAATGCGTTCATTCATAGAAGCGTTGTTTGTGCGCATCTCCCGAAGAATTTCCAATTGTTGTGCTCCCATTGTGGATAAATGAGATTCTATAGAAGTGAAACGAGAATCCATGGAAGCATATCGGAAATCGAATGTCTCCATAAAGGATCGAAAGTATGGAGGCATTTGATCCTCTGGCTGTGCTTGTTCCTCTGCTCGTGCTTGTTCATCGTGCTGTTTTGGTTCATCATCGGAGTCGTCAACTTCATGCGGTTGCTCACCGGTACGAACCCGAAGACCAGTTTCTTCATTAACCTTCCATCCCGATTTAGTTAAAGAGAATAGATTGATTTGGTTTTTGAGGGGAAAGGAAGCATTAAGACCAACTCTAAGCCCAACCTTCTTAAACAGATTACTAAGAATATAACCGTAAACTAAAGAAGAACACAATTTCTTATTGGGAACAAGATTTACGGTTTCGACAAGTTCAGCAAAAATAATATGTGGAAGGTTAATTTTGTGATTATTTTGGACACAATGAAGCCAAAATAGATCTAAGGCTCAAAGAGTAGAGTAACGGCCTCCGGATGGTCGAAACCACCAAGAGATCATTAGGTGAAGAAAACGGTCATGAAGGTCTGGAACACTTGCACTATCCCTTCGCTTATACTGAGATCCTACCGTAAGTTTTTCATTGTCTAACCCTTAATTATCTAATCCTAATACTTTGGCAATGGATTCCGAGTCAATATGAAAGAATAGTCCTAGAAGATAGGATCAGATCCCTATGGTTAAAGTTTTCTCTCAGTTTTTAATACAAACAACATTAGAGTAGAATATACGAACAAGTTGATGGTAGACAACGGGTTCAAGCTCAAAGAGTTTGTCAAATTTCCACTCATGAAGAATAGGAAGATGACGAAAATTGATGTCTAGCATGGCTTGAAGAGATGGGATACATTCTTCCCAGATTTTGTAGGACTCAAAGTATTGACAAAACCTATAGTAGAGATTTTGTTTACGACCGGGTTCATTAAAATAAGAATTGAGAATGGTCATGTTTGGATCATCGAGATTAGAAATAGGAATTTGTGAGATAGGTGGAGGATTTGGAGGTGAGTTTGGAGGTTGGCTAGGACGACTAGAGGAGGCCCTAGAATGTTTATGAGACACGGTTTAAGATAATCAGAATGGAAAGATAACTTGCATTTTTAAAAACATATGTATGCAAAATAATCAATCCCAAAACTCAATTGAGTCCTCAATATTTCAAGGTTCTCTAAACTAATCCTAATGGGCAAAGTTTTTGAAAAAATTATTGAAAAATAATGTTTTGAAAATCAATATATGTATAGTTTTCATAACAACAATGTAATTCAATCAAAACACAATAATTTGAAAAATAATTTTTTTTATTTCGAAAATTTCAAAGAATTTTGGAAAATTCTTGTGTTTTTGATGAAATTAGTTGTAAAATCTAGTTTCTAATCACTAAACAATCAATGCCCGATCTAAAGTTCAACCTAGAACTAATTAAAACTAGTTCTAAAATCAAAAATTGATGTAATAGAGGTTTTAGAAAAATACCTTGAAGAATTTCAGATTTGAGTGAGATTAGATGAAGTTTGCACGATTTTGTTGATTCCAACATGTTTATGAGATGATATTTGAAGAGAATTCCAATTAAAAATGTTGTTTTGAGGCAAAGTAGAGATTTGAGAGATGGAGAGAGTGATAGGCGGCAAAGGAAAAAAAGAAAAGGGTTTGAGCAAATAGGGGTTCTGCCCGTGTTATATCCAAAACCTCCAGGGGGTATCGATTCCCCTACAAGGGGGAATGGGTTCCCCTTCAAAGGGGGAACCGGTTCCCCTTCAAGGGGGTATCGATTCCCTCTGCACTAAAATGCTAAAATCTGATTTTTAAATACTCAAAATGCTAAATTAATTTTCTCTATTGGTATTGGCAACTCATATATTGAAAATTAATCATGTTCAATCAATCAAATTTATCATTAAAAATTATTTGAACATAAAGTTAATTTTCACCAAAAATCATAAACTCCCCCTAACTAAAAGCAATGAATGTAATAAAAAAATTACTATTATATGCATTTTTCATTTATTCTTAAAAGTGCTAAAATTATTTTAAACACTAAGTGAAGATAGGTTGGTCAAACCTAATTCTCTCCTAAGTGTCCAAAATCTTTCCTTGTCTAAAGGCTTTGTAAAGATATCCGCTAATTGATGCAAAGTATCAACAGATTCTAGAACTACATCTTCCTTAGTGACATGGTCTCTAATGAAGTGATGTCTTATTTTAATGTGCTAAGTTCTACAGTGTTGGATGGGATTTTTAGTGAGACAAATAGCACTAGTATTGTCACACTTAATAGGAATAGTACCTACTTCAATTCCATAATCAAAAAGTTGTTGTTTTATCCATAAAACTTGTGCACAACAACTACCGATTGAAATATATTCCACTTCAGTGGTAGATAATGCAACACAATTTTGTTTCTTTGAAAACCAAGAAATCAACATATTTCCAAGGAATTGGCAAGTACCGAAGGTGCTTTTCCTATCTAATTTGCATCCTCCATAATCCGCATCAGAAAAGGAAAGCTAGAGTCTCTAGGATACCAAAGTCCTAAACTAGGAGTGTCCTTAAGGTATCTAAAGATTCTCTTAACAGCTAGTAAATGTGATTCCTTAGGGCATGATTGAAATCTAGCACATAAACAAACACTAAACATAATGTCCGGTCTACTTGCAGTTAGATAAAGTAAAGATCCAATCATTGACCTATATAATTTAACATCTACACATTTACCTCCTTCATCTAAGTCAAGCTTTGTTCAAGAGCTCATTGGAGTGTCATGAGGCTTTCCATTTTCCAGTCCAAATTTCTTGAGCATATATTTGACGTACTTAGCTTGATTGATGAAGATGCCATCTTTTCTTTGCTTGATTTGGAGTCCCAAGAAAAATGAGAGCTCCCCCATCATGCTCATTTTGAATTCGCTTTGCATTAGCTTAGAAAATTCTTGGCAAAGAACATCATTAGTAGAACAAAATATTATATTATCAACATAAATTTGAACTACTAATAAATCTTTACCTTTATGCTTTAAAAACAATGTAGTGTCAACCTTCCCTTTTGAAAAACCTTTTTCAATTAAAAAGTTTGACAATCTTTCATACCAAGCTCTAGGAGCTTGTTTTAAACCATAAAGTGCTTTTGTCAATTTAAGATCATGATCCGGAAATTTTGAATGTTCAAAACCTGGAGGTTGTTCCACATACACTTCTTCTTTTATAAAACCATTTAAAAATACACTTTTAACTTCCATTTGATATAATTTAAATTCATGAAAACATGCAAATGCTAATAACATTCTAATTGCTTCCATCCTAGCTACGGGAGCGTATGTTTCATCATAGTCTATGCCCTCTTCTTGAGTATACCCTTGAGTAACAAGTCTAGCATTGTTTCTCACTATATTACCACTCTCATCAAGCTTATTCCTAAATTCTAATCTAGTACCTACAGTAGATTTATTACTAGGCCTTTCAACTAATGTCCATACTTTACTTCTCTCAAATTGATTTAACTCTTCTTGCATAGCCATAATCCAATGTTCATCATTTAATGCTTCTTTAATATTCTTAGGCTCTATGCATGAGATAAATGCAACATAATTACAAATATTTCTAAGAGAAGATCGAGTAGTTACCCCTTTGGATGGATCACCTATAATCTCACCATCTTTGACATAGTTGTACTCTCTTGGATAAGATACTTCCCTTTCTTCAATGGTTGGATTCTCAAGAGGATCATGAGTTTCCTCATCTTTCGTTTCTTCCTTTGATGATGATTCTCCAACGTCATGTCTAACGTTATTTGCTTGTACAATACTTACATCATCATTAACACAAGAATCCTTCCTCGGAAGGAGATTATCATCGAAAACAACATGTATAGACTCTTCTACAACTAAAGTTATTTTATTAAATACTCGATAAGCTTTAGAATTTAATAAATAAACCAGAAAAATTCCTTCATCACTTTTAGCATCAAATTTTCCAAGGTTTTCTTTACCGTTGTTTAAAACAAAACATTTACATCCAAACGGATGAAAATAGCTAATGTTAGGCTTTTTATTTTTGAAAATTTTATATGGAGTTTTCTTTAAAACTGACCTAATCATTACTCGATTTACAACATAACAAGCGGTATTTATGGCTTCTGCCCAAAAATATTTTGGCAAATTATTTTCACAAAGCATGGTTCTAGCCATTTATTCTAAAGTTCGATTTTTACTCTCAACAACTCCATTTTGTTGAGGGGTTCTAGGTGATGAAAAATTATGGCTAATACCATTAGAATTACAAAACTCATTAAATCCAAGATTTTCAAATTCAGTGCCATGATCACTTCTAACATTAGTGATATAGTAACCCTTTTTATTTTGGATTACTTTTGAAAATGTGATGAAATTTTCTAATGCTTCATCTTTAGTACTTAAGAATAGAACCCAAGTATATCTAGAATAGTCATCTACCAAGACAAATGCATATTGTTTTCCACCCAAGCTAGTAGTCCTAGTTGGCTCAAAAAGATCTATATGGATCAATTGTAATACTCTACTAGTTGATACATCATTAATGGATTTAAAAGAAACTCGCTTTTGTTTTCCTTAAGCACAAGCATCACAGATTTTATCATTATCAAATTTTAGTTTAGGCAGCCCTCGAACCAATTCTCCTTGAACTAAGTGTTGCAAAACACTTATGCTAGCATGTCCTACTCTCCTATGCCATAACCAACTATCATGCTCATCTTTTGCAACTAGGCATAAATTAGTCACATTAATAGAATCTAAATGCACCATGTAAATTTTTCCTATTCTATGACCAACAAGCATAATCCGATTAGATGCATTGTCAATAACTTTACAACCATTAGTTTCAAACATGACATTGAATCCTTTATCACAAAATTGACTAATACTCAAAAGATTATGCTTTAATCCATTCACATATAAAACATTTTTAATTTGTATAGAAGAGGTATTACCTATTGTACCTATACCTTCAATGTGACCTTTTGAATTATCACCAAAAGTCACTTCTCCTCCATTTTTGGCGTTAAGCTCTATGAACCGATTTTTGTCCCCGGTCATGTGTCTCGAGCATCCACTATCAAGGTACCATGAATTTGAATTTGTTTCCCATGCCTTGTAGCAATGCTCACTTCCCTACAAACATAGATTAATTTTTTTTTTTATTTTTGGTACTCAAATTCTTTTGGGTCCATATTCATTAGTTTCCAAAATTGTAGTCCCCTTAGGTATCCATTTGTGTAGGATATCTTTATCTTTAGTAGTAATGAGTTCTTTAGGAACCCACATAATTCTAACGATTTTTCCATTAGAGGTTTTTCGGGGACCTCTATGATTGTAGTTTTTAAAACTTTTTCTAACAAAGTTGGATTTTGAATTTTCTCCTTTTTCAAAACGTTTTGTTCCAAATTTATCAAAATAAGCTTTAAGATCATCAATTTTCTTTTGATGATCATCATTGACCTTTGAAAGTAAATTTTGCAAATCCAAATTTTTCTTTTCAAACTCTTCTAGTTTGATTTGCAAATCTTTGATTTTACTTTCAAGATCGTTGTTGGTTTTGGATATGAGTTTATTTTCATTTTTCAATTTTGAAATATCATTTTTATGTTTTAAAAACAAATTCTCATAATCCAAAGCCAACCCATTATATTCCTCTAATAGCTCATCATAAGATAAATCATCAAAATCAGATGAGTTAGAGGTTACCTTAGAATCTTCCCCGAATGCCATCAAGCACAAGTTTGCTACTTCTTGATCCTCTTCATCGAAACCTTCTTCATCGCTCCATGTAGCCACATGAGCCTTGTGCTTATTCTTTGATTGACCCTTTCTCTTCAATTGTGGGTAATCATATTTGACATGCCCCGGCTTTTTGCATTCATAGCAAATGATCGGGTCCTTCTCTTTTGGTTCATTTTTTAGGCCTTCATTTCGTTTGAATTTTCTTCCTCGGTAAGGTCTCATCATTTTTCTGAACCGTTTGGCAAACAATGCCATTTCCTCATCATCATCATCTTCATTCGAATTACTCTCATCTTTTGTGGATTTGAGAGCAACTCCAATGTTTTTCTTCTTCTCCTTCTCCTTTGGTGTCTCGTCAATCTTATCGAGGTCCACCTCATCTTCAAGCATCATTTTATGAGTGAGAAGGGAACCGATTAGTTCTTCAAGAGTTAAGGACGTTAGGTCCTTAGACTCGATGATTGTCGTCTTCTTTGATTACCATGATTTTGGAAGGGAGTAAACTAACTTCCTCACAAGCTTTTCATTTGAAATGATCTCTCCATATGATTTGAGACCATTGACAATCGTTGAGAATATATTCGTCATAGCTTTGATATCTTCATTTGGTTTCATCCTAAAATTTTCATAGCTATGCGTTAGAATACTAATTTTAGATTTCTTTACCTCATTGGTATCTTCATGAGTGACTTGAAGTTTGTCCCATATTTCTTTGGTGGTTTTACAAGAGGAAACTCTTCCGTATTCATCTGGTCCAAGAGCACAAAATATGATATGGATGGCTTTGGAGTTGAGCTGGAACATTCTTGTCTCTCATTCACTCCACAATCTTGGATGAGTGAGAGGCTTGATGTATCCTTCTTCTATGGCATTCCATGCTCCCATGTCACTTGCTTGAATGAAGTATATCATCCTATTCTTCCAATAGGCATAGTTAACTCCATTGAAGAAATGAGGCTTGTTGACGGGCATCGAATCGAGACCGGAGTCGAAATTTGAAGTGGAGACCATTGATGACTTTGATTATCGATGTAACGCTTCCCGAATCGACTCAAGAGGATATTAAACCTTCAAATGAGTTAGGCTCTGATGCCAATTTTGGAGTTAATCGATCGATCCACACTAAGGATTTTCCAACAAATTCACTAATTTGTTCTTTCTTTTCAGGCCAAAGAGATAACCTTACAATTCCCTCAAGAATATACCCCAATTCTTGAGAACACTCTTTTTTCAAAGAGAATATCACAAATTTGCAAACTTACAAGAAAAACCTCACAAGGTAAATATGTTTGCACAATTATAAAACAAAGAAAGAACACTCAAGAATAAATAAAATTGAGCACAATAAGTGTTCTTGAAAGAAAAATGAATAATGAATGAAAAATAGACTTGAAATGCTCAAACTTGAGATTTGATGCTTTTTCTTTGATTGTCTCTTGATTCTAGTTGCTTGATGTTTCTTGTTATTGATCAATGGCTTCTAAGCTTGTTTAAATACACCTTGAATCACTTCTGAATGTTGAGGATCATTAATGAAGTTATTGGAGCCGTTTAAGTGTGAAAACAATTAATATTTCTGCTTGGAACGTGGGGGGAATCGGTTCCCCCTCATAGGGAATCGGTTCCCTAAGTGTAAAATTCAAATATTTCGACCGTTGATCAGGGGGGAATCGGTACCCCCTTGAGGGGAATCAGTTCCCTCCGAGCATACTGGAATTTCTCGGAGCCAAACCATTCAGGGGGAATCGGTTCCCTCTAAGCAATCTGGAAATTAGGCTTTGAAATGGTTCGAAATATTTTGTAAAATCATTTTGAAATTATTTTAAGATTAAAACTTAATTTTACACTTGAGTAAGGATTAAAAATGACATTTGAAAGATTTGAAGTAATATTTTGATATTTGAATAATTATATCGAATATACTTAGAAAATCTTTTTGGAAAATCTTAAAATTCATTTAACTTAATTTGTTATATCGAAATATCAAAATGTTTTCAACAACACTTTATGCGTGAACCTCGTTTGGGCATTCATTTTGGACAATAAGTATCGACACAAATTACACAAGTGTCGATACATTATGTTGACTTGTTTTCTAATTAATCGGTATATTTATACCAGTTACATTGTTAATTTACCTATTACATTATAATTATTGGTTTCGATGTTTTTTGGGTCGATACTTTTAGAAAATGTATCGACACAAATTTAGGTAGTTATTGTACATACCTAAATATGTCATGCGAAATTAATGTTGTACACACCCTTCAACTACCACTACCAATACCACATCCTATTGAAAGCACGACTGAAACATGTTGAATGAACCTTTACTTACATCTCCATCAACTCCGGGACCACTGAACTTGCAGAACAAAATTTTTGCAATGGATCATACTGATGCAGACAATGTTAAGCCAACCGAGGAATGCCATGAAGTACATAATATTGATGAATCTGACAGATTGGTTGGTCAGCTATTCTCTTCACGTGATCAAGCTTGGTACTTTTACTAGGGATTCGCACGGGAACATGTGTTTAGTGCACGTAAGGGAACAACACGGCTTGACGTGGAAGGGAATCTGAAGGCACAAGAATTTTGTTATTCCAAAGAAGGGTTTCAAGTATCAAAAGGCAATAATGTTTATTGTCAACTTGCTCATACGTCAGTCACAAGAACATGATACAAGGCTAGAGTTGTAGTTACAGTAATAAATACAAACGATCACTAGGTTATAAGTAAGTCTTATCAGAAATATAATCATGCATTTTGCACATCTGCTATGACACCATTTATGCATTCTAATAGAGCTGTAAGTAAGGTTGATATCGATGAGGCAACAACATTAAAAGAGGTCGGTGTTGGCACGTCATAAGTAATGAATTATTTAACGCAACAGGCAGGGGGCTATCATAATGTTGGATTTACACATAAAGACCTCTACAATGCACTTCAAAGAGGTAGAGCAAAGGAAATCGTCGATGGGGATGTGAATGCGCTTATTGCTTACTTTGATTATAAGAAACATGATGATCCCGAGCTTTTTATGACATACTCGGTAGACGAATCAGGGGTATTGCATAATCTTATTTGGTCAGATTCTACATCGAGATTAGATTACACATGCTTCAGTGATGTAATTACGTTCGACACAACGTACAAAGATAATTTATATGGTCGACCAATTATGCCTATTGTTGGTGTTAATCATCACCATAACACAATTGTGTTTGCCACTGCCATAATCGCTGACGAGACATCCCAATCTTTCGAGTGGGTGCTACAGAATTTTTTAGAAGCCATGATGAATAAATCGCCTATTTCAGTTGTCACCGATGGGGATAGAGCAATACAGAGGGCTATCAAATATGTTATCCCTTATGCTAAGCACATATTATGTTCTTGGCATCTTTCTCGTAATTCACAAGCTAACATTGGTGACCCAAAATTTACAGCAGCATTCTCAAAATGCATGGCTTCCTGGTGGACAACCGAGGAATTCGATATTCAATGGTGTTCAGTTGTTTCAGAATTCAACGTCGAAAAGCATCCATGGGTGATTGAGAAGGGAAATACTCGGCACTTATGGGCACAAGCATATCTAACTGTCATTTCTTTGCCAATATTCGCTCAACACAAAGGTGCGAGTCTATGAATGCTTTACTAGCGATTGCACTAAAACACAAGAAGACATATTTAGATGTTGTTCGTGCAATTAAAGATAGAATTAGTAGAATGCATATAAATGAGTTGAAAACAAATTACTTAAGTTCCCAGATGAAGCCCTTCCAGATCACAAAACTGGTCGAACTTGAAAGCCATGCTGCTGAGATTTTTACCCGCGAATCTTTTCATACGTTCCAAGATGAACTTCAACGGGAGATATTGTACCGGATTGAGGAAGAGATTCAGTCCTTATCAGATGAATGTCAACATTACATTTTGACAAAGTACAAAGAAAAAAAATAGGACATTTGAAATTAGTTTTGATTCTCGTATAGAAACCCTAATTTACTCATACAAAAATTTTGAGACCGCTGGACTTCCGTGTCGCCATCAACTTCACATTTTGAAGAACTTGGATTACACATATTTTCTCGAGACTTTGATTCAAAGTAGGTGGACTAAGGATGTGAAGGCTTCTTCACCCAATTATGTTGACTTGAATGTGCCTCCAGAAATGATGCAAATGGCAAGGTTTGCTGCTCTACGTTCAACGTCAAATAGGTTATAACTTGGATTACACATATTTCTCGAGACTTTGATTCAAAGTAGGTGGACTAAGGATGTGAAGGCTTCTTCACCCAATTATGTTGACTTGAATGTGCCTCCAGAAATGATGCAAATGGCAAGGTTTGCTGCTCTACGTTCAACGTCAAATAGGTTATGCTACAGTGCATCAAAGACATACGCGTCTTTCAAAACCGTAAGAGATGAGATGAAAAGACTAATAGAAGAAGTTGAAAACTCGTTTGGTTTGAATGATTCAGTTAACCAGAGCAGTGTAGAAAACAAATTTCGTGACCCTCAACGAAAACAACGCAAGCAAAAAGAAGTACCAAAGAACAAGGTCAAGAAGAAAATTAGGCGATGTGGGTACTGCAATGGTGAGGGACATAACAAACTAACATGTCCTCAAGTCAAGCTCAGTTTGAATACAAGCACACAACCTACATTAACTGATTTTTTCGAAGAAGGAATGAAATGGCCATCCAGTCCCGCACGTGATGACAACGATCTCCATATATCGTAAGTATTTAACATGACTCCTATTGTGTATAAGAAACATGTACAACCTATTGCTAACTTTTCTTATCTCATACATAATGACATTCACATACAAAATTATAAATCGTATGTAGCTTATACAAAATTAACCCTACATTAACAAAATTTCCTTTCTTAGTCTATTTTGATTGTGGCTTACGAGACTGTTTAATATTTCATCTGTATCATCACATAAATGCCAAACAATTTGTAGACTATAGTCTCCCGCAATCACGGCCAGTATCAGTTCTGTAACTGGGATTATCCATGTTAATAGTGTTGACTGCATAGCCAATAAAACCTGGGGGTCCAAATGGTAAGCTAGGAATTGGTAAGGTAAACTTTTTTTGAGGGTTTAGGGTTTAGAGCCCTCTAACGTAAGGAGTGCATGATTGAACATTACATATAATAGTTGTATTCAGTTGTTGAAGAATTGTTCTTAATTTTATATAAGGATAGTTGTTATGATATACATTCACGTTTCGGGACCAATTAGTTAGATGCGTGCAGTAGCCTATATCCTTGAGGCATAGCACAAAAAATCTGGTACTTAAAGATTTACCAAGAGCGGTAGCTTTTGCTCTGAAATGAATACCGAACCTAGAATCAACTTTGCAATTATGCCTATCATGATGAAGAGAACCTGCTGAAAAATAGGATTTGCACACAACTGCAAGCATTTTAAACTCTTGGTAAATCTTTAAGTGTCAGATTTCTTGTGCTCTGCCTCGAGGATATAGGCTACTGCACGCATCTAACTAATTGGTCCCAAAACATGAACATAATGTTCAATCATGCACTCCTTACGTTGGAGGGCTCTAAACCCTAAACCCTCAAAGAAAACTTACCTTACCAATTCCTAGCTTGCCATTTGGACCATGCAAGGGGTTTTATTAGCTATGCTGTCAACATGATTATGAGCTTCCTTTATCCTTTCGCATTCAGTCAGACTGTAGAGATTTGAATCAATTAAATTGGATTATTAAATACTTTAATCCAATTACCATTTCAAGAACAATTACATGGATACATTGATACTTACTGATCGCTTTCGATTTTCTTTAATATTGATACGCTAGGGCTCCATTTGAAGGTCATCATCTTCGCGAAAAAAAATTAAACTTGCAACCTATAACCGTTCACAAACAGTAAACTTTACAACCTAACCCCTCTTTCTAAAGATTTTCTAAAAAGGGTTTTAACAACATACCTATCGAACACAAGAAGGGAAAAAAGTGTCCAATCTGGAAATCAATACCATAATATCGATAAATTTACATGAATAACTGATCTTAACTGTTATGAACGCTGGTATTCATCACAGAGGAAGACAAGAGAACTGTTTTTAGGGTTTGTCAATTTGAGGTTTGTAGCGTTAGATATAAATCATGAAGGAAGAAAAAACGCGTTATTTAAAAGTATCAACACAAATTTAGAAGTGTCGATAAATTATGTTGACCTATTCTCTCATAAAACTGGTATATTTATACCAGTTACATTGTAAATTTACCTATTACATTATAATTATCGATTTCGATGTTTTTGGGATAGATACTTTTTTAAAAAATGTATCGACACTTTATGCGTGCAACCCTTTTGGCATTCATTTTTGGACAAAAAGTATTGACACAAATCTAAAACGTGTTGATACATTATGTTCACCTATTTTCTCATAAACCGGTATATTTATACCGGTTACATTGTAAATTTACCTATTACATTATAATTATCGGTTTCAATGTTTTTGGGATCGATATTTTTTATAAATGTATCGACACTTTATGCGTTCACCATTTTGGGCATTCATTCTGGACAAAAAAGTATCGACACAACATTCAAAAGTGTCAACATATTATGTAGAACTATTCTCACATAAAACCGGTATATTTATACCGGTTATATTACAAAATTACCTATTACATTTTAATTATGGGTTTTGATGTTTTAGGGATCGATACTTTTTTAAAATGTATCGACACTTTATGGGTGCACCTTTTTGGATTTTCCTTGTGGACCAAAAGCATCGACACAAATTTCACAAGTGTCAATACATTATGTATATCTATTTTCTCAAAAAAACCGGTTTATTTATACAGGTTACATTGTAAATTTACCAATTACATTATAATTATCGGTTTCAATGTTTTTGGGATTGATACTTTTTATAAATGTATCGACACTTAATGCGTTCACCATTTTGGGCATTCATTTTGGACAAAAGGTATCGACACAACATTCAAAAGTGTCGACACATTATGTAGACCTATTCTCACATAAAACCGGTATATTTATACCGGTTATATTACAAAGTTGCCTATTACATTATAATTACGGGTTTCAATTTTTTTAGGATCGATACGTTTTAAAAATGTATCGACACTTTATGGGTGCACCCTTTTTGGGCATTCCTTCTGGACAAACAGTATCGACACAAATTCCAGAAGTGTCGATACATTATGTAGACATATTCTCTCATAAAACCGGTTTAGTTATATCGGTTACATCGTAAATTTACCTATTACATTATATTTATCGGTTTCGATGTTTCTAGGATGGATACTTTTTAAAAATGTATCGACACTTTATGGGAAACTTTAAGTTTGGAAACTTTATGTGTCGATACATGTTTGTAAGTTACCGATATTTCTAAGTATGAAAACTTTATTGTGGAGATTATAGAAAATGATTCTTTAATAATTGTGTTTCGATACATTTGCACGCATATGTAAAATACATTAATATCTAGTATTGATATTTCAACAATCCTCAAATGTATCTGTATACAGAGAAGAAAATATGGAATAATCAATGATAACATGCATATTAGCTAAGTTAATAAGTTTTTAAAAAGGTAAGTTGTTACCTTATAAATGAAATTTGAAACACTCTCTATGTTTCCATTGAGTAAGTTGTTGTTTGGATGGAACAAAGGATCGAGCTAATATTTATAGTGGAGCCGAAATTTATATTGAAACTCAAACTCAAGCTGAAATTTAAATTCAAACTCCAATTACATATGAAATGAATTTGAAATGCAGTGTTAAATTGAACATGAAAATTGCATAATTGATTCATACTGTTCAAGTAACATACGTTATGAACCATCAAGCGGGTAAAAGACAATATTGATTGAGTTCAAAGCTGAGTTATGAGTTGATGGGGTTGTCACACTTGTCACATGGTGGGAATAAAGTACTCACATGGAAGAGATAGATAGATTGTTTTGTTATGCACAACCTATCCCATTCGAATGAAGATATACACACAATATAATCAAACCAAAACATATATGCACAAGAAATTTATACATAACAATCTTCAAATAATGTACCCACAACGAAATTAATCCGATGAAAAAAGGTTATTTCTAACGAAGTCCGGAACATTAGGCATCTTCAACAAATTTTCCAAATACTCTCGTATGTTACCGCCTTTTTCTGAGGACATATATAAAATAATTTCAATTATCAAACTAATGAGGTGCAATTTTACTAACAATAAACTAAATTTGCATAAGCAAGAATAAATTTGTGTCATACCTAGAGCATTATCGCCCGAATGGGAAGCAGCGTCAAAGGAATGTGGACATATGTAATTGTATTTCTATATAAACACATAAATTGTTAATCAATCAATGTATGAACACCTATTTAGCTGGAAAAACATATTGCATAAATGTAACTTACCGGATTATAAATCATTTTTTCCGGTGAATCATCGACTAACAGTGTATTTAGGTCGTTAAAAATAAGGAAACATATTCCAAACATCATTGAGATCTTTATAGTGGTAACATTATCGTATGTTTTGCAATTTGCTTGATCATGTTCACAAACAGTCGAACATAAATATGTAGGAATCATAGACAAATAAAAGTCAGAAACTGTAATGAGATTCATCTTACCCAAATGAATAGAAAATGGTCAGACAGTAAAGGTTGTTTCTCAAGTACAGGGTCGATGTTATGCCTGAGATTGTAATCAAGTTTGAATGATAACATTTAATTGTATATTAATGATTTTGGCTACAGTAATTCAATTGCTCAACAGTTCTAACCTCATCTTGGAAGACCAAATGGCAACAACAAAATTGTCTACACAAAAATGCATAAATTCATATAATCATGTTCTGAGGACAACATCTACAACATGAAGAAAATGGGATCAAAGTTCTACGCTTATATGTTAAAATAATGGATACAAAAGAACATAATTAATACCTTTTGGTTGTCTTGGGATATAGGCAAGGACATCATTGACATAAAACATTACAAGTTTTCTTGCAGGCGGCGATGCAGACACGATATACTTGTTTGGATCATCATAATCATCATCATCATCTTCTTCTTCTTCTTTATCGTCATCTTCATCTTCATTGACCTCTTGGTTGTCCACATCTGTTAAAAGAAAATAAAATACATTTCAGAATGTGTAAATGTTTAGAAAACATAAATAATTAATTACCTAACCTTTTTGATGTCGTTGATGTAATTCGTCACGTAACATGGAGACTTCATCGTGCAATGATGAAATATCAGCTCGCATTCCACTCACAAGGGAATCAATATGCTCCCGAAAATTAACCATGTATTCCATCATCGTCTTAATTATGACATTCTCTCCAACTGGAGCTTCTTCCATCATTGCGTCTCTAATTGGTTGGTCATCTTCATGGCCAATAGGGTCAATTTCCTCCCTCTCTTGATCTAATCCGACCTCCTTGACACGCTTGCAACCGACTTTTTCAACAAAATCATATCCCGCTTTTTTAATAAATAACATGTCATCTTGCGAGTTAATCGAACAGGGGCATCATGCGAAAAATCAACTTCTTTCTTATTCAAAAGATGGGTAATGACACATCAATATGGTAGTGAAGTTGAAATTGTTGCTCCCTTTGTGACTATATATACAATTGTATTAAATATCAGTTTAGCAATGTTTGGAGCCATTTTGGATTTATACTTTGTTATCCACCAATAATCGTTGTCTCGAAGCGTTGAATGTTTTCCCCATTAGGCCGGATATACCAAGTGAGCATTTTGTGAAACACTCTCGCACTACATCCAGGTGAATTGTGCTATTTCTAGTAACCCGTTGTATTATAGTATCTAAATTATTTTCATCTGAATTCCCTTTATTCTCGACACCTAGACTGTCCGCAAAAGTTTCTGAAGATATATATATATATATCCTTCCCCATGACATGGGTATTAATTCCTATTATATTAGTCTTATTAGGCTCGTGCTGTGACGAAGCATTGTTGTAGAAGACTCTAACTAGGTTGGGGTAATATTTTGGTTCTACACCAAGGAATTCAAGCCAACCCCAAGATGTAAATGTGGATTTAAAACTAAATGCATATTTATCATCAAACAAGAAACCCAGGTTAATGATACGTTCGGGACGAATCTTCCTTACTTTAAAACTCGTCTTTCATCTTTCTTTCTCCGTTTCGGATCTAAAGTTCAGATTTTCGAACGACCTGATTTCCTCAGAAGAAACGATTGTTTTAGAAGGAGGTTGTGGTTGAGAAGACCTAGGTTGAGAAGAGCTTTGAGAAAGACCACGCTTCTGAAGCTGATGTTTTGGAGCCATTTTGGGTGCTATTACATTGGAACACAAACACATTCAGGAAAAAAAAACTCCAATATAGAAATCAATCAAGCCCATAAAATATTGATAAATTTACCTGAATATCTGATCGTCACTGTTATGATAATGCTAGTATTCGTCGGAGATGAAGAGTTCTCTTCTGCCTTTAGGTTTAGGGTTTGTCGATTTGGAGTTTGTATCGATTATAATCTATAAATAATGAAGGGGGGAAACATGCGGTATTTAAAATGGCATCGACACAAATTTAACAATTGTCTATACTTTATGATGACCTATTTTCTCATAAAATCGGTATATTTATACCAGTTACATTGGAAATTTACCTATTACATTATAATTATCGGTTTCGATGTTTTTGGGATCAACACTATTTAAAAATGTATCGACACGTTATGCGTGCAACCCTTTTGGCATTCCTTCTGGACAAAAAGTATCGACACAAATTCCACAAGTGTCGATACATGTTGTAGACCTATTCTCACATAAAACCGGTATATTTATACCGATTATATTACAAAATTACCTATTACATTATAATTATGGGTTTCGATGTTTATGTGATCGACACTTTTAATAAATGTATCGACACTTTATGCGTTCTTCATTTTGGGCATTCATTCTGGACAAAAAGTATCGACACAAAATGAAAAAGTGTTGATACATTATGTAGACCTATTCTCACATAAAATCGATATATTTATACCGATTATATTACAAAATTACGTATTACAATATAATTATGGGTTTCGATGTTTCTGAGATCGACACTTTCAATAAATGTATCAACATTTTATACGTTCATCATTTTGGGCATTCATTCTTGACAAAAAGTATCGACACAAAATGAAAAAGTGTCGATACATTCTGTAGACCTATTCTCACATAAAACCGGTATATTTATACCGATTATATTACAAAATTACCTATTACATTATAATTATGGGTTTTGATGTTTTTGGGATTGATACTTTTTATAAATGTATCGAGACATATGCTTACTTATTTTTTGGAAACTTTACGTTTGGGAATCATACTGGACAAAATGTTGGAAACAATCTTTGTGTTTATTAATTTTTCATTAAAAAGGTCTATTTTTACCAACTACATTGTAAATTTACCTTTTACTTTAAAGTTATCGAATTTTGTAGTTATTGTACATACCCTCAATATGGAATGGCCATTCAGTCCCGCACATGATGACAATTCTGATGACATTTGGAATAATGCAGACAACGATCTCAATATATCGTAAGTATCAACATGACTCTTACTGTGTATTTGAAACATATACAACAACCTACTGCTAACTTTTCTTATCTCATACATAATTACATCCACATACAAAATTATAAATCGTATACAAAATTATAAATCTTATACAAAATTAACCCTACATTTACTTCATCGATTCCTTTTGTTATTCTTGTGTCTCATGGCAGCTTTTGTTATCTTCTATCTTCGTTGATTTTAATTGTGGCTTACGAGATCGTTTAATATTCGTGATCAATCCCACTCTCCAACAACCTATATTCAACTTGTCAGTACGTTAATTATTGTAAACCATAGCATTCAATCTACGACTTTTACCAATTTAACCGCAAACGAATTTTTAATTCCACTTACAAAATCACCAGTTGCCCCTGTAGAACCTATCGATTCCATCCACATCATCACATACATGCCACAATCATATCTCTTACAAAATTTGAAAACCACACATGTCAATTATGAAACCTGCATAAATTAAGCTTTTTATTTATGATAACATCTCATACCCATTCAATTGCTCGTTCATCTTATGCTCCACAAATTTGAAATTTTTCAAGAGAAACTTTCCTAGAGATCCACAGTCTTCTACCCAATTGCGTTTCTTATTATAACTAATATTTTGATCTGCATTAAAAAAATATGAAGTTATGATCCAAGCAAATTATGCATTATAATTTACATAATGTCATTTCATACATACAATCTCTTAGCATCATTCACTCTGTTTATCTGCTTCAGAATCATGATCTGTAACAATTTTCACACCCAATTTGACAAAATTCAACATTCTATATCCGAAAACATCATTTGCAATTCGTATGGTGTCTTACCTTCTCACAGTCGGTGAATTTCACATAGTTACCCAATATGGGCCCCCAAAAGGTAGCAATACTCTCAACACTTACTTTGATGTTGGCATCCAACGCTTGTTGCTGTAATTACGTGACAATCATTATTAATTTACAGTCTATAACACTGCTTTTCAACATTTATTAATTTAACTCACCGCTAAGTGGTATGGAAGGTAGCCAATCCTCCGAAGTGACTTTTTTGAATCGTAGCATACTGTCCAGGCGAGCAAAACAATAACCTAGCAAAATTAATTACACAATCAGAACATATTCAATAGGTTATAACATTTTGTACTTTCTACTTACCACACCGCCAACTCATTCTGTAAGCTTCAACATTGTAACGTCGAATACATTAGCGAATTGATTTCCCATTGAGATTACAGAATATCTGTATAAATCATTAGGATTAATATCTTGTCATGAAATATTTAAATATCACTCATAAAGCAATATATTTCACTTACCCCGATTCTAACCCACTATTCTGTAAATAATCACAAATTGCAGCTTCGATGTCAACAATTCCGCTTGAAATAACCGCTTTTTCAACCTATAATTTTGCATACAAAATTTTGTCACAACAACATGATAAACATCAAAATATCGAATTTATTCTATTTTCCCTCATCGTTATCCCCCAATACCATTCCTTTTTCCTTCTCCTCTGCCTCCTCTACCTCCTTGCCAATAACCTTCAAAATTAAATTACAATATTAAGATATTGATTATATTCTTAATATTATTTAATTACATTTATTACCCTTTCTTTCTTCCTCGGTCTATCCAACTTCAACTTCGCCATCACTCTAACCACCTCTTCCTTCCCCCATGCACGGATGTGTGCCACTCCGGTTCTTTCATAAGCCAGCACTGCCTCACAGCCCGACCAAAAATTGAACAGTGCAACCTGCATTTATAATAAAATTTATAATTTTATATAATATCTATACTATCATTTTATATAAAAAACAAAAACGTTCTTCAACTCATTTACCTCTAAGATTGCTATGCACCCTTTGAGGTATCTCTGGCTGCCCTTTTTAAAGGTGATGATTGATTCAATCAATCTCGAATGGACATGTTCGGCCCAATTGAATTCACCCTTTAAGCTTTCATCGCAAATGAGCTTCATATAGTCCTTGTTCGTTGACGTATCACTCGTTGGACAAATAAAGATCCCGACAAGGTACAATAGAACTCGGGCCTTCAGCTCATCCCCCCGTAAGATCCACTTTTGATTTCCTCTTCAAGTTCAGAATATGTCACCTTCTGCTTCAAACCATATATGGAGGCAAGTTCTTTCCATTTCCTACTCTTAGAGACTTCTACAACACTTCTGCCTTCATTTCCTACCCCCAAGACGGCTGCAGCACATGTGATCCCAAGAGGAAATGAAATATCATCATATTTAGCAATACATTGTTTGACATCAAATTATGACATCAAGGATCGACACAATTCCCTCCGAATAGGTCGATCCCTTACTCCTACCAACGATCCAAACCCTATTTCTCCCAGCACATTCAACTGACCCTTCTCCTTAAGGTGTTTAATTAATGAATTCACCCTTTTAATGTTGTACCTTGTCGACATTTCCTACATTTTTTAACTATATATAATGTTATAGTTCTTATATAATTTGTATCAACATATTTACAAGTTTAATGAATACCTTCTTTTCATGTGTTTTCCTCCATTCTTTGTATTCTTCACTATCCATCTTTGACTGTGCGATGTAAGGTTCCTTGTCAGCATCACTCATCGAATTTCATTTCTCCAACACATCATTTCTCACCTAATATTAAGCATAAACATTTTATAATCATACATTAACGCTAAATAATACTCAATGTCAATTTCAATTTACATACCGAACCGATGTGTTCACCACCTTCCTTCATCCTTTTGCATTCAGTCATACTGTCAACATTTAAAATTTGTCATCAATTTAAAGTTCTTAAATACTTTAATCCAATTACCATTTCAACAATAATAACAAAAAGACATTGATACTTACTAGAAGTACATATATCCACCCTTTGGTTGCTTTCGAGTCTCGGCCTCAATTTCAAAGTCATCTGCGCCACCAACAATATTTCCACCCATTGACTCCATTTTTCCTTTATATATCAGTTTACGCTAATCAAATCAAATACTTGTTACACACACTTTATTCAATAAACAAATATAGATAACTACTCTTGTGGTAAAACGGTTTTCTTCAAAAGAATTTGAATGGCCACTACAAAATGTGTCGGCATATTTATACAACCTAAAATATCATTTTCTACCTATAATATTATATACAGGTATCGATATTTATTTTCTACCTATAATATTATATAATCGGTCCCAAATCCTTCTTGGCTTCAATTCGAAATCCCTAAACCAAACCCAAAAACCTAATCCCTATTTCCTTCAAACGAATGGGAACACTCAATACTCCAAGTATCGACACATTTATACAACCTATAATATCATTTTCTACCTTTAATATTTAATAAAAGTATCGAAATTTTATATTTTACCTAGAATATCACTTTCTACCTGTAATCGGTCCCAAATGCTTCTTTACTCCAAAACCCCAAATAACACATAAAAACCCTATTTCCAATTACTGTAATAATAAAAAAACTCCAGTTTTGACAACGTACTTTTCGATTCGACTACAACAACAACAACAAAAAAACTTCACTTTAGAAACGCCTTCTGAAATGCAGCAACAATTACACTTCGATTTCAAAAACTCGTCCGTTCTATCTATTTTTTAGAGGATATTTAACTATGCCCTTTATATTTTCACCAGATATGTTATTTATATTTAATCGATACAACTACAAAAGTTTCGATACTTTTATGTCATGTGTTGATACTTTCGATAGTATAATTACCTATTTCTTCGAAAGTATCGATAATTTATTACGTGTACTTATTAAAGTATCGACACTTTCAATATATCCGGTAGCACTTTACCGATTTTGTCATTTCGAGACTGGTTTTGTCATATTTTTACCTGTTATATCGTTATGGATCGATACATTTTTATAAAGTATCGACACTTTATAGGCTCTAAAACTGATTCTCTTTTAAATTCACAAAGTGTTGATACTTATATTAAAGTATCGACACTTTCAATATATCCAGTAGTGCTTTACCGATTTTGTCTTTTTGAGACCGGTTTTTTCATATTTTTACCTGTTATATCGTTTTGGATCGATACATTTTTATAAAGTATCGACACTTTATAGGCGCTAAAACTGCTTCTCTTTTAAATTCACAATGTGTCGATACTTATATTAAAGTATCGAAACTTTAAATATATCTGGTAGCGCTTTACCGGTTTTCTCTTTTCATGACCAGTTTTGTCATATTTTTTCCTATTATATTGATATGGATCGATACATTTTTATGAAGTATCGACATAAACCGACAAGCTAAGTTTGTCGGTTGCCAAATTTTTTAATATTTCTTTATGATTTAGACCTGCTACATTATTATTACTCAACATTTCAGGGAGCGTTGAACTGAATTTGTTAAATATCTTTTAATGTATCCGATAACGTCGTATATTAGCTGTATATTATCCCGCCTTTCCTGAGACATACCCCACCATAACCATTATCCTACTAAAATTATATTTGGCAAGAACGGCGACTCACGTATGTGTGGGACCGAGAATGTCTCGGGTATTGAATAGGGTCGACAAAAATAATCTCACTCCACATTTTCCAATATGACCTAACTAGATAAGGTAGTATCGTAGTCGTCTTTCGATTGGGCTCGTAATTGAACTTGGAATTGAGCTTTGACTTGAATAAATGCTTAGAGTCGCCACTGATCATTTTAAAAATATTTAGGTGGATCGAACACCATCTTACCTGATCTGCGTTTTATCAGAAATATGTCGGGTTTGGGAGTCGGTTACAGTCAATGAAGGATTAGCACCCTTATACTGCCCTTTCGGTACCAATTAATTTGTCGGTTGTCTTAATCGCGAAAATTTAAATTTAAAAATTCAATTCGAATTAATTACCTTGATTGATTAAAATGCCCCTAAAAAGTTAAAAGTATTATAAAAAATATAACAACTATATCTTCCTACATCTACCCTAGAAATAATAACAATAAACCACATGTATTATTGAGGGAAAGCATATACACTAATACAGATAGCTAACATGCATAATTAATATATATATATATATATATATATATATATATATATATATATATATATATATATATATATATATATTATGAAATGAACAATGCAAAAAAATGTATATTTTATGAAATGCACACTGCACGAAATAATAATAAAATGTGTATATTTTATTAAATGCACACAAACACATAAAACAATAATACCCTAGCATGTAGGTACAAATAGTTGGTGAACATAGCTATACGTTTGACACAACTAGAAGTGTACAGAACTGTAAGCCTATATCTGTCAAGGATTTAATAAATATAAAATATATATTGTTGAAAACATTTTGATGTTTCGATATAACAAACTAAGTATAAATGAATTTTAAGATTTTACAAATGGTTTTCTAAGAATATTCAATACAATTATTAGAATATTCAAAATATTACTCCAAGTATTTCAAAGTTAAATTTCAATTCTTACTAAACTGTAAAATTTTGTTTTATACTTAAAATATTTTTGACTCATTTTTCACAAAGTATTTCGAACCAAAAACAAGCCAAAAATCAATTTTATGAAGGGATGTACCGATGCACTCATTTCATGCATCGATGCACACCCATTTCGAATACAATTTATGCACCGATGCACAGATATGCATCGATTCACTCTGGATTTTATTGAAACATCAAATTAATTTTGTGCACCGATGCACAAGCCATGCATCGATGCACCCCAGCTATTTTTGAAACATCGAAGCAAATTTGTGCATCGATGCACACCCTAGTGTACAGATACACTGAGTCTTCCAACGGTCAAAATATTTGAATTTTACACATAGTGTACCGATACACATTGTGCAAACATTTTTTCTTGTGAGGATTTTCTTGTAAGTTTGCAAAATTTGTATTGTTGTCTTTGGGAGAGAGTGTTCTCAAGAATTTGGGGTATAATTCTTGAGGGATTTGTAAGGTTACTCTTTGTCCTCAAAAGAAAGACAAATTAGTGAATTTGTGGAAAATCCTTAGTGTGGATAGCTAAGGTAGTGGACGTAGATTTTGGTTGAGAAATTCGAACCACTCTAAATCGCTGTGCAAATATTTTCAAATTTCTGTAAAAGCTTCCACATAAATTTTTATTGCCAATTCACCCCCTCTTGGCCTATTCCGTCGATCGATTAACTCAACAATTGGTATTAAAGCCTCACTCATTTGAAGGTTTAATCACCTCTTGATTCGATTCGGGAAGAGTTACATCGATAATCAAGTCATCAATGGCCTCCACTTCAAACTCCGACTTCGGTCTTGATTCATTGCCCATCAACAAGCCTCCTTTCTTCAATGTAGCTAATTATGCTTATTGGAATAATAGGATGATGTACTTCATTCAAGCAAGTGACATGGGAGCATGGAATATTATAGAAGACGGATACATCAAACCTTTCACTCATCCAAGATTGTGGAGTGAAGGAGAAATAAGAATGTTCCAGCTCAACTCTAAAGCTATCCATATTATTTTTTGTGGTCTTAGACCGGATGAATACGGGAGAGTTTCATCTTGTACAACTGCCAAGGAGATATGGGACAAACTATAAGTCACTCATGAATGCACAAATGAGGTAAAAGAATCTAAAATTAGCCTTCTAACTCATAGCTCTGAAAATTTCAGGATGAAACCGGATGGAGATGTAAAAGCTATGACGGATAGATTCTCCACGATTGTCAATAGTCTCAAATCATATGGAGAAATTATTCCAAATGAAAAGCTTGTAAGGAAGTTAGTTTACTCTCTTCCAAAATCTTGGCAATCAAAGAAGACGGTGATCATCGAGGCTAAGAACTTAAAATCCTTGACCCTCGATGAGCTTATTGGCTCTATCCTCACACATGAAATGATGCTTAAAGAAGAGAAAGACCTCGAGAAAAGAGACAAGCCAAAGAAGGATACGGAAAAGAAGAAAAACATTGGAGTTGCTCTCAAATCAAAAAAAGATGAGAGTAATTCGGATGAAGATGACGATGACGAGGAATGTCATTGTTTACAAAACGGTTCAAAAAATTAATGAGGCCAAACCGAGGAAGAAAATTCAAACGAAATGAAGTCTTCAAGAATGAACCAAAAGAGAAGGACTCGATCATTTGCTATGAATAAAAAAATTCGGGGCATGTCAAATATGATTGCCCACAATTGAAGAAAAATGGTCAATCAAAGAATAAGCACAAGGCTCATATGGCTGCATGGAGCGATGAAGAAGGTTCCGATAAAGAGGAACAAGAAGTGGTAAACTTGTGCTTGATGGCCATCGGGGAAAATTCTCAGGTAACCTCTAACTCATTTGATTTAGATGATTTATCTTATGATGAGTTATTAGAGGATTATAATGGATTGGCTTTGGATTATAAGACTTTATTTTCAAAATACAAAAATGATGTTTCAAAATTAAAAAATGAAAATAGTCTTATGTCCAAGACCAACAATGAGCTTGAAAGTAAAATTAAAGAATTGCAAATCAAAATTAATGATTTTAAAAAGAAAAATACTGATTTGGATAACTTACTTTCAAAAGTTCATGATGATCATCAAAAGAAAATTGATGATCTTAAAGTCTCTTTTAATAAATTTGGAATAAAAAGTTTTGAAAAAAAAGTGAAAATTCAAAAACCAACCATGTTAAAAAGATCTTTAAAAACTACAATCATAGAAGTCTCCAAAGAACCTCAAATGGAAAAATCATTAGAAGTATATGGGTTCCTAAAGGACTCATTACTACTAAAGATAATGATATCCTACAAAAATGGATACCCATGGGGACTAGGATTTTGGAAACTAATGAATATGGACCCAAAAGAATTTGGGTACCAAAAATAAAAAATTAATCTATGCTTGTAGTGAAAGGAGCATTGCTACAAGGCACGAGAAACAAATTCAAACTCATGGTACCTTGATAGTGGATGCTCAAGACACATTACTGGAGACAAGAGCCAATTCATAGAGCTTAACGCTAAAAATGGAGGAGATGTGACTTTTGGACATAATTCAAATGGTCACATTGAAGGTATAAGTTCTATAGGTAATACCTCTTCCATACAAATTAAAAATGTTTTATATGTGAATGGATTAAAGCATAATCTATTGAGTATTAGTCAATTATGCGATAAGGGATTCAATGTCATGTTTGAAACTAATGATTGTAAAGTCATTGAAATTGCATCTAATCGAATTATGCTTATTGGTCATAGAATAGGAAACATATACATGGAACATTTAGATTCTATAGATATGACTAATTTATGCCTAGTTGCTAAGGATGAGCATGATAGTTGGTTATGACATAGGAGACTAAGACATGCTAGTACGAGTGTTTTGCAATGGTTAATTCAATGAGATTTAGTTCGAGGGTTCTCTAAACTAAAATTTGATAATGATAAAATCTGTGATGCTTGTGCTAAAGGAAAACAAAAGCGAATTTCTTTTAAATCTATTAATGATGCATCCACTAGTAGAGTATTACAATTGATCCATATAGATCTTTTTGGGCCATCTAAGACTACTAGCTTGGGTGGAAAACAATATTTATTTTTCTTGGTAGATGACTATTCTAGATATACTTGGGTTCTATTTTTAAGTACTAAAGATGAAGCATTAGAAAAATTCATTATGTTTTCAAAAGTAATCCAAAACGAAAAATGTTACTCTATAACTAGTGTTAGGAGTGATCATGGAACTGAATTTGAAAATCTTGGATTTACTGAATTCTGTAATTCTAATGGTATTAGCCATAATTTTTCAGCACCTAGAACCCCTCAACAAAATGGAGTTGTTGAGAGGAAAAATCGAACTTTAGAAAAAATGGCTAGAACCATGCTTTGTGAAAACAATTTGCCAAAATATTTTTGGGCTGAAGCCACAAATACCGCTTGTTATGATATTAATCGAGTAATGATTAGGCCTATTTTGAAGAAAACTCCATATGAACTTTTCAAAAATAAAAAGCCTAACATTAGCTATTTTCATCCTTTTGGATGTAAATGTTTTGTTTTAAACAACGGTAAAGAAAATCTTGGCAAATTTGATGCTAAAAGTGATGAAGGAATTTTTCTTGGTTATTCCTTAAATTCTAAAGCTTATCGAGTATTTAATAAAATAACTTTAGTTGTAGAAGAGTCTATACATGTTGATTTCGATGATAATTCTCTTCCGAGGAAGGATTCTTGTGTGAATGATGATGTAGGTATTATAAACACAAATGACGTTAGATATGAAGTTGGAGAACCATCATCAAAGGAAGAAAAGAAAGATGAGGAAATTCAAGATCCTCTCGATAATCCAACCATTGAAGAAAGGGAAGTCTTTTACCCAAGGGAATACAACTATGTCAAGGATAGTGAAATAATAGGTGATCCATCCAAAGGGGTAACAACTCGATATTCTCTTAGAAATATAGGTAATTATGTTGCATTTATTTCATGCATAGAGCCTAAGAATATTAAAGAAGCATTAAATGATGAACATTGGATTATGGCTATGCAAGAAGAGTTAAATCAATTTGAGAGAAGTAGAGTATGGACATTAGTTGAAAGGCCTAGTAATAAATCTACTCTAGGTACTAGATGGGTATTTAGGAATAAGCTTGATGAAAGTGGTAATATAGTGAGAAACAAGGCTAGACTTGTGTCCGCTCTTTGTGAGTACTATAAATGAGTGTGGATATGTGTGCAAGTATACACAATCAAACAAGTAATAAAGTGATAAGTTGAGTATCGTCTCCACTGAGAACTGGGGAAATCAAATAGGTTTGTCAAGGCACTTTACTTTGTCACCTAGGTAAATTTAGTTATGGCATGTACAAATGATAATGCTGTGGCAAAATGAGATGGATGTTGTGGAAATAGAATAGTGGTATGGTAGCAAATGGATATGTTGCGGAAAATTAAATTGACGCATGCAAACAAATGGAAATGTCAAGGTAAAATAAAAATACAAATACTAGATTTAATATATATAGGACTTTAGCTTTCTCACACGACAAGCTACTATGGGAATGAGTGGTAGGAGTCACTAGGAAAATCTAAGTCTATTTTTCTTAATGGTATTTCTTCTATGCCTAACCTACCCGACAGAGTCTACAGAGGTGCCCTATGCTATCTCTAGTAAGGGACTCGACAGATTAAAGATGCCCTAGAAAATCCGATTGGCGTAAACCCCTGCAGTGATCCTATTGGTTTAGAAAACAAGATATGTCTCGGCAATACCTTTTTGCGACAGCATTAACATCTAACCTATCATTTTTATACAGCTCCTTTTAGTCGAATGAAATCCTGGCCTTATCTCTAAGGTGGATTAGGCCTAGTTACTACCTAGAACCCCTTGTTTATGTAGTTCATCCCTAGCTTCTCTCGAATACTAAAGATAAATTGCCAAGGCATTCTCTCGAACCCTCAAGCTCTCCTAAGGAAAGGCTACTCTCATAGCTCCTACAACCTTAAGGCATTAAGTTTCACAAACAAAACATAATAAAGCATAGAAAATCAACCATTCATTGCAATAAAAACTTAAACATCCAAGTGAACTCCCACCAAATAGGATTAGTTCATGGTGGGGTTCAAAATAAACAATCACAAAGCAAGTTTTATTCGTTCCTTACAACCCAACAACAAAATATGAAAGCAAGAACTAAAGGGATGAGAAAAGCCTTCAACGTGCAATGCCAAATGCCTTCCTCAACCACCAAGAACTGCTCCTAGCGAACTAGCTCCTCTCATATGCTTATAACGCCACTCCCTTCGGCTTGTCAAGGAGAAATGCCACGGCAAGTAGGATTGACGGAGAAAGATGAGACCTTCTCTCTCTAACTTTTTAAGTTCAAATATGGGTGGAACCAAAATCTTCTTCCATGTGGCTTCATCCTCTATTTATAGGGGAAAACAAATCCTAGAAGTTGATATTAACTTTCCTAGGAAACCCCAAAAACCATGGTTAAGTACTTAAGAATCAAGCAAGACAGGCTATGATACAGCCTGGGTAGCTGGCTGATGGACCGGAAAAATCCCGTTACAGGCACCCAAGGACAGACAGGATCTACAGGGTCAGGCGGTGTCATCAGTAGAACCGGTGGTAGCAGCGTCGATCCCTCCAGGTAGATCTTCGAGGTGGATTTCTCGGGCAGAGCTCTCGGGGAGTCGGATACAACTGGCTTCAAAAATATCATCTCACAATGTGAGAACTTTCAAAATGCCGGCTGAACTCGGTAAATTCATTTTGCTCAGCCATATACTTATGTCACGGCATTTTCTTTCCTCTTTTCCTTTCTTGTAAAACCTGCACATCATCAGACAAGTACCTTTCCCATAAAACAACACTGTAGTAAAAATAAAATGTCGTGACAAACTGAATTCCACCACATACAACTAAATGCTTCTAAATGCATCTACATGGTCCTAAATGAGCTATTAAAGACTCAATAAATTAAGTGAAAAGGTCCCAAAATGTGGCCTTTTACGGAGTTATCAACTTGTTGCTCAAGGGTATACTCAAGAAGAGGGCATACACTATGATGAAACATACGCTATCGTAGCTAGGTTGGAAGCATTTAGAATGTTATTAGAATTTGCATATTTCAATGAATTTAAATTATATCAAATGGATGTTAAAAGTGCATTTTAAATGGCTTTATAAAAGAAGAAGTGTATGTGGAACAACCTCCTGGTTTTGAAGATTCAAAATTACCAAATCATGTTTTTAAATTGGCAAAAATGCTTTATGGTTTAAAACAAGCTCCTAGAGCTTGGTATGAAAGATTGTCAAACTTTTTAATTGAAAAAGGTTTTTCAAAAGGGAAGGTTGACACTACATAGTTTTTAAAGCATAAAGGTAAATATTTATTAGTAGTTTAAATTTATGTTGATGATATAATATTTGGTTCTACTAATGATGTTCTTTGCCAAGAATTTTCTAAGCTAATGCAAAGTGAATTCGAGATGAGCATGATGGGAGAGCTCTCATTTTTCTTGGGACTCCAAATCAAGCAAAAAAAAGATGGCATGTTCATAAATCAAGCTAAATTCTTCAAGGATATGCTCAGGAAGTTTAGACTGGAACATAGGAAACCTCATTCCACTCCAATGAGTTCTTCTACAAAGCTTGACAAAGATAAAGGAGGTAAATGTGTGGATGTTAAATTATATAGGTCAATGATTAACTCTTTGCTCTATCTAACCGCAAGTAGATCGAACATTATGTTTAGTGTTTGTTTATGTGCTTGATTTCAATCATGCCCTAAGGAATCACATTTGCTAGCTGTTAAGAGGATCTTTAGATACCTTAAGGACACTCTTAGTTTAGGACTTTGGTATCCTAAAGACTCTAACTTTAGTTTGCATGCCTTATTAGATGCGGATTATGGAGGATGAAAAATAGATAGGAAAATAACCTCCGGTACTTGCAAATTCCTAGGAAATATGTTGATTTCTTGGTTTTCAAAGAAACAAAATTGTGTTGCATTATCAACCACTGAAGCGTAATATGTTCAGCGGGTAGTTGTTGTGCACAAGTTTTATGGATGAAACAACAACTTTTTAATTATGGAATTGAAGTAGGTATCATACCTATCAAGTGCGACAATACTAGTGCTATTTGTCTCACTAAATATCCCATCCAACACTCTAGAACTAAGCACATTGAAATTAGACATCATTTCATCAGAGATCATGTCGCTAAAGAAGATATAGTTCTAGAATATGTTGATACTTTGCACCAATTAGCGGATATCTTTACAAAACCATTAGATAAAGAAAGATTTTGGACACATAGGAGAGAATTAGGTTTGACCAACCTACCTTGACTTAGTGTTTAAAATAAGTTTAGCATTTTTAATTAGTTTTGGAAAACGCTTATAAAAATAACACTTTTGATTGCATTCTTTGCTATTAGTTAGGGGGAGCTTATGATTTTTAGTGAGAATTAATTATATGTTCAAATGCAGTTTAAGGATTTGATTTGTTTGATTGAACATAGTTAATTTTCAATATATGAGTTACCAATACCACCAGAGCTAATTAATTTAGCATTTTAAAGTGTTTAAAACGGATTTTTGACATTTTTGTGCTTAATGCATCGATACACTACCTAGTACATCGATGCATCCCTTGAATGTGCATCGATTCACCATAAAGCTGCATCGATGCACGCCTTGAATGTGTATCGATACACCCATCGTGTTTTGGGTATTAAAACCCTATTTCTTCTTCATTCTCTCAAAACCCTTCAAAGCCTTCATTGCCACTGTTTGTCCCTCTCTCACCCTATACTCTCCATTTTCTCAAATCCTTCGATTCTTAGTCGGAATTCTATAGTTGTTCACCATTAAAACCTATTGGAATCATCAAAATCGTGCAAAAATCACTACATTCTCACTCAATCCGAAAATTTCAAGGTAATATTTTAAAAACCTCTGTTTTATTGATTTATGAACTTAGAATTAATTTTGATTAGTTCTAGGTTGAACAAATTATCGGGCATTGATTGTTTATTGTTTAGAAACTAATTTTTACAATCAATTTTATCTAAAACACAATCTTTCAAACATTTTCTAAATTTTTTGAAATAAAAATAATTATTATTATTCACTTCAAAAATTTCTATTTTCATTAATGTTTTTGATTCAATTGTATTGTTTTCATACATATTATAATCATCAAACATTATTTTCCAAATAGTTTTCAAAACTTTGCCCATTAGGATTCGGTTTAGCGAACCTTGAAATATTGTTGACTCAATTGAGTTTTGGGATTGATTATATTATATACATGTTCTTAAATTTGCAGGTTACCTATTTCATTCCGATTCTTAAACCATGTCTAATCCCAAACGACCTAGGACATCGTCTAGTCGCTCAAACCAAAACTGACCTCCTATTCCTCCTCGTAATCCAAATCCAAATGACCCACATATGACCATTCTAAACTCATGTTTCAACGTACTTGGTCGTAGATAGGATCTCTACCATAGGTATTAAACTTGTTTTGAGTCATACAAAATTTGAGAATAGTGTATCCCTTCGATTCAAGCTATGGAAGATATGGATTTCCAATATCTTCCTACTCTTAAATTCTGGAAGTTTGATAACCTCTTTAAACTCAAACCTATTGTTTATCAACAATTAGTCTGCATCTTCTATTCCAATGCGGTATGTGTCCAAAACGAGCGCCGATCTCCAACCATAGGAATTTGATCCTTTCTTTTAGGTCAGTTCATTTTATTGACTCCGACACATTCGCTACTCATTTTGGACTAGATAACTTAGCTTTATATAATGAAAATGAGACTGTGGCATCACCCTATAAGTCTAAGGATAGCATTAGTACCTTACCATCTCATCACAATCAATTCCTACATTTGTTAATCTCTTGGTGGTTTTGACCATTCGGAGGTAGGTACTCTTCCCTTAGAAAAATAGATATATTGTGGATACATTGTATCCAACATAACAAGAAAATCAATTTACCATAGATCATTTTTATTGAGTTAGTAGATATCGTAAACAATATCCCTTCTAAGAATATAGAAACTTTAGTTTACGGCTGTCTTCTCAGTAACTTGTTTATCAAACTCGGTCTTAGGGTTAATCTTGATATTCCAATTCCTCTCCAAAACCAAATCAATTTCACTTCCTTAAAGAAAGCGGGATGGAAACATGATAAGGAAACTGGCCAGTGGGTTTATCGACCTACTGAATAAACTCCGGGAGGAAGCTCTTCACGAGCTCCACCTCCTATGGCACCGACAGCGGACGATGATATGGAGCTTCAGCAACTCATGCAAGATATTGACGATATTGATGATGAAGCACCCGAGGATACGTCGGCACAGCAAGAGGATCAAGTGCCTCCATACTTTCGATCATTCTTGGAGACATTTGATCTACAGTTTGCATCCATTGAGTCCTATCTCACTGCTATGGGATCTCAACAACGGGAGATGAATGAACATTTAGATGCACTCACACTTGAGATGCGAGCAAGTTATCCTCACCCTCCTCCTAACCCTATTTTAGATGACTAGACCTATCTTGCTTTAGTTTCCTTTGGTTGATTTTCGAACTTATTGTTAAACATTTTGATGTTTTTGGATTGTTTTGGATGTTTGAATTTGTTTTGGATGATTGGATGTTTGAACTTATTATATATATTTGGTCTATTTGAATTTTCAATTTGAGCTTAATGTTTTATTTTTGCATCATTTACATATCAATTGCATTATGACCAACTTTTGCCATTTCACATTATGAATATTGAATTATAAAACTAACGGCTAACCTTTCTCTTGATTTTTGATCTTAGCAGCATAAACTTTTAATTTCTAAGTATCAATTGGCTATGTTCTTCAAAAACCTTGTTTAAAAACGTTTTAGAGTCTTTTTTATTTAACAAAAAGGGGGAGAAAGTTTTTATAGTAAGGGGAGTAATTTCAAAAATTATTTTCATAGAAAATCTTAAAATTACTCAAATGTTTTGTTATATCAAAAAGGGGGAGATTGTTGAAAACATTTTAATGTTTCGATATAACAAACTAAGTATAAATGAATTTTAAGATTTTACAAAATGATTTTCTAAGAATATTCAATACAATTATTCAAATATTCAAAATATTACTCCTAGTCTTTCAAAGTTAAATTTCAATTCTTACTAAAGTGTAAAATTGTGTTTTATACTTAAAATATTTTTGAAACAATTTTCACAAAGTATTTCGAACCAAAAACAAGCCAAAAATCAATTTTATGAAGGGATGTACCGATGCACTCATTTGATGCATCGATTTACACCCATTTCGAATACAATTTATGCACCGATGCACAGATATGCATCGATGCACTCTGGATTTTATTGAAACATCGAATTGATTTTGTGCACCGATGCACACCCTAGTGTACCGATGCACTAAGTCTTCCAATGGTCGAAATATTTGAATTTTACGCATAGTGTACCGATGCACAAAGCCTATGCATCGATGCACCATACGCTCCCAACTTTTTTATTAATTGTTTTCACACACTAACGGCTCTATTAACTCCACTAATGATCCACAACGTTCAAAAATGATCCAAGGAGTATTTAAACAAGCTTAGGAGCCATTGATCTATAAGAAGAAATCAATAATTATCAAGAATCAAAGAGAAAGCCTCAAACCTCAAGTTTGAGCATTTTCAAACCTTTTCCATTCAATATTCATTTTTGCTTTCAAGAACACTTATTGTGCTCAATTGTATTAATCTTGAGTGTTCTTTCTTTGTTCTAGAATTGTACAAACATATTTCCTTGTGAGGATTTTCTTGTAAGTTTGCAAAATTTGTATTGTTCTCTTTGGGAGAGAGTGTTCTCAAGAATTTGGGGTATAATTCTTGAGGAATTTCTAAGGTTACTCTTTGTCCTCAAAAGAAAGACAAATTAGTGAACTTTGTGGAAAATCCTTAGTGTGGATAGCTAAGGTAGTGGACGTAGACTTTGGTTTAGAAAGTCGAACCACTCTAAATCGCTGTGCAAATATTTTCAATTTTCTGCAAATGCTTCCACCGAAATTTTTATTGCCAATTCACTCCCTCTTTCCCTATTCCGGCGATCGATTAACTCAACATATATATATATATATATGAGCACGGAAATCGACCTATAAAGTTAACCAAATTTAAAAATAAAAAGATAATAAAACAAATAAAAGATAAAAGGAATAAAAAATAAAATAAAATGTTGAACTATAAAAAGGAATATAAAAACAAGTAAATAAAATGAAAATAAAAAAAAGAAAACAATTAAAAAATGTTGGGCTATAAAAAAGAAAAAATAAACCAAATTCAAAATGTGAATTAAAAATAAAAAAATAAAAAAATGAAAAATTAAAAATGAAAAGGACCAAATTAAAAGAAAAATAAAATGAGTGGTGAATTTAAAAGAAAAAAATGAAATTAGAAATGAATTAAGGACTCGAAAATGAATTCTCAAATAACTGAGGGACATTTTTTGTAGTTAGCCCCTGGCTGAACGAAAACACACAGATCCCTTAGGGATTCCGGTCGGGTCATCAGGTCATATAAAAGCCAATCCTCATAAACAAATTTTCATTTTTCTTCATTCTCTCCCAAATGGATAAAAAAAAACCCAATCTTCATTTTCTCTGAAAGCTTTAAAGTGTTCTTCATCTTGATGAAGAACGCGGCCGTCTGGGTTCATAGAAACCCAGATTTCAGCCACCGCCGCCTCGTCGGTCGCCGTTCATCGGTGGCGAAAAAGTATTTTTTTTTCAAAAGCTTTTCTCTCCCCAATCTCAAAAATCACATTGGTTTTTGTAAAAAGGCCTCGATGAGGTCTAGATCTGAAAAAAGATCTTTTCGAACCCTCATCTCTGATTCTTAGTCGAATCTATTTTTTGGGTTTTTTTCGAGTTAGAAACAACAAACAATGCTAGAGAGACATATACAAGCGATCTAAACCAACATGCAAGGTAAAAGAAATTGTACCTTTTATTTTGAAGGACTTTCGAAAACTTTTACAAATTTTTTTACTTCAATTGTTCGTAATTACTTGTATATATTCTCTGATTATTTTTTGATTCATTTACATATGTATTTATAGCCTTAGGAAAATCTATTTTTAGAGAGTTTGATTCCTACAAAAATGTTTGTTTGTTGGTTGTTTGTGTTACACACGTCGCCAGGTCTATTGGTACGTGTTTGGTTGAGGGGCATGCGATGCTGAGGAGAGGCAACTGAAGTAAAGTGAGGGTTAGGGTTTTAAAACCATAATCGGTTTGGGTCAAGGGCCCACTGGATCCAGGTCGCAGGTTGCTCCAATGAACCGGGTTACTTGTTGGTCACTGTTTGGGATTTTGGGTGATGGGCTTCTGGGTCTGTAAAAAAAAGGATAACTATGTAATCACAATAATAGTGTATTATAGTATATAGTATAATATATTTATGTAACACATTTATATGATACAAATTAATACTATATAATATAATAAACTGATTAAATGAATAACCCGAGTCGGACGAAAATTAATGTTTACAACTACCCCTCTTTGTCCTTTTTCGTGTAACAAAAAATAGGACAAAGATAAAATAACATAAATTTTTGTTCGGTATGAAGGGGTCCCTGAGTCTAATCGAGTCTGATATTGCAATTAGGAATAACTCCATATCAAATGGATTTGCAGATGACTCCTCCATCGTGAAGTCGAGTCCGTCTTTAAACGATATGAAATTGAAGTCGTCGTTCGGAACTTGAATCGGAATGTGGCCTCTTATTACCAAATCGTAGTTAATTTTGGTCTTCATCTCAGTTTAAAGACCTTGGTTTGAAAATACGACTGGAAAAATAGTTCCTTGACTCCACCATGTAGTTTATATGCCCTCGAGCTGAACGAAAATGAACTCAAAAGGTTTTCATTGACCGATAGCCTTTCTCGACTTATGCTGCTGGAAGATGGTTTCTTTTCACCCAAGTCTTCTTCTTAATTTAAAGACCTTGGTTTAAACTTTAACCAGAAAGTAGTTGATACGTCATCGAGCTGAATAGAATCGAACTTAAAAGTTTTCATAGACAGATAACCCTTATTACCTTGAGTTATGTTGTACTAAGCTGAGAGATTACCACATATATTCTTATTGACTTAAAGACCTCGCTTCAACCAGAAAATAGTTTCTCAATGCTACCATGTGGTTGATGTGTCATCGAGCTGAATGGAATCAAACTCAAAGGTATTTATTGATAGATAGCCCTTTTCTCCTTGAGCTATGCTATAAATTTGATGTGCTTTGAGCTGAATGTAATCGAACTTGAAGGTCTTTGCTGACAGATAACCCTTATCTCCTTGAGTTATGATGTAAGTTTGATATGTCTTTTGTTGACAGATATCCCTTCTCGCCTTGAGCTATATTGTAAATTTGATGTGCCTTTGAGCTGAATGTAATCGAACTCGATGGTCTTTTATTGACAGATAGCCCTTCTCGCCTTGAGCTATGCTGTAAATTTGATATGGCTTTGAGCTGAATGTAAACGAACTCGAAGTTCTTTGCTGATAGATAACCCTTCTTGCCTTGAGTTATGTTGTAAGTTTGATATGCCTTTGAGCTGAGTGTAATCAAACTCGAAGGTCTTTGTTGACAAATAACCCTTCTCGCCTTGAGCTATCCTACCAATAGTTCATTTACATGAATAATGGCTCCCCTTCGCAGGTCTAAGCCGATCATAATTTTTCAGGTGGTTCCCCTTAGCGGGTCTGAACCAAGTGATATGATCTTTGGATGACTCCCCTTCACGAGAAAGTCATGTAAGATGTTCTTCGAGTGACTCCTATTTGTGAGAAAGATAAGTGAGACAGTCTGTCAGCCGGATATCATCTGTCATGGAAAATCTGACTTTTCACTGGAAAATAGCAGCTTGTCATTGAGTTAAGCTAATTTGGAATCATTCTGAATTGGCTCTCGAACCGGTATGAAGTTGATTTTGAGATCTGTCGATCTTTCAATATGTTAAGTTGGTTAAGGTGTAGCTTCTCACTGTTGAGTTAAACAACTACCATCGATCTTTAAAGGAGCTTTTGAATCGAGTATCTTTTGTCTTGAAGTTGAAACTTGACTCTAAAGCTGCAAAAATTATATATGTGAAAAATGATAAATTTGATGCTCTTAAGTATGCTTAAGATGCATGCAATGTGAATTGGTTTTGTTTTATCTCCTGGATGAAGTCTCGTTCTTTGTCTGCCGATCTAGTCCTTGGAATCGATCATGCCCCATTTTCTTCTCGGGTTGTTGATAATGTCACAAGGGAGTGTTGTAAGTCCTATCTGGTCACTCAGACTGATTGCTTTCAAGAATGTGAAATGCTCAAAATTTGGCATTGTTTATTCTTTCTTCAATAGAAGCAAAATGAGCCTCAACAGCTTCAAGGACTTTTCACATTTGAGATTGTCCTGTTTGAAAATGTTTTTCCTTTCTCTTATTTTAGGAGGGGAGAAAAAATATATAAAAAAATAAGAATTCTGTAAAATATTGCCCCTTATTTCAGGCTCGCAATTGAAACAAATCATAAACATGAGTTCACATAAAATCAAAAGAATTAATAGCTCTTTAATGCTTTCAGAGTTATATCTATTTGAAAAATATCCAAATTGATGAGTTGATCTTAGGTTGGCTTCCTATTTTCTAAGATTTCGGCCACCAAAATGTCATCATTTTTTTAAACATCGCAACATGCCCTCTTTCTCGGCTTGGTATTTTATTGGATGTGGACAAAATGACGCAACTAGCATAACCAATTGCTAGACCTTCTATTTCAGTCATCTGAAATCTTCCATTTGTTCAAGTTTCGTAGGCTCTTTTAACAAAGGCATTGCAAAAATATCAATCTAAAAATGAAATTCTTGAGTGCTCGTGTGTAATTGACTATAACAGGTGTTCCTTAACTCCCTTAGTCCATCTTTATCGAAAACTCCTTGTTTAGATAAATTTGATTTAATTTGCCATTGTCTGGTTAGCCGAATCCATAAAGCCGGGGTGTTTAACCAATTGCTTTAGAGGGACAACTTAATATTATAATCACTTTTATTAGGTTAACTGAAGGGTTCATCTCATCACAAAGTCTTCGGCTTGATAATAGTAGTGGAGCAAACACCGAGTTGCCAAGTGTCCAAGCAATGTCATGGTTTGAATGCAATCTATTCTTAAAGCCAAGGCTTTCGAGTTTCCTTTATAACCAATTGTCTTAGTGGAATAGCTCAGCTTTTACGAATTTAGTTTCTTAAGATTGTCAAGAAGAACATGTTATAGTCTAGGTGTTTGTTGAAAGTCAAAAATTTAATTTTTAGAGTTCAATTTCCAAGCAACTGTCCTAAACTAGATTCATCTATTCGACTATTCCATCTGTAAAGATCATGATCATCATTGAACGTCTTAAACAAAAAGTATAGTAATGCCATATGCAAAGGATGCCCCATGTTGTCCGCAGCTATGCACATCTACAAACCAAGCCTCTTATTGTTTCCCTTATGTGAGGATAAGGCTATATCAATTATTTGCAAGATAAGGGTACGGTGTTTGAGTGTATCCTCTTGGGTAAGGTCAAAGTTCTTGTTTTACCGCTTTTAAATCATGTTACTTTGTCAAAGATATATAACTCTGAATCATTCACATAGTTTTTTAATTCAGTTGATATTCAAAGATTTGCAAGTTTGCAAATTTGATTCATTGTTTGCCATCTTTAAAGTAACATTTATTTAAATGTTCATATAAAAATGAAAGTTTAAAACCAAGTTACACCAAAAATATGAGAAAGTTCAAAAACAAAATCAAACAGGATGTTGCAAATGATGAAATGAAATGATCTTCTTCCTTATTTGGATGCCCCCAAGTTGTTGAAGTCGATCTAATTCTTTTTACGCATCTTTTGCACGATTCTCTTGAATATGTAACAGTTCTCAATAGTGTGCCCTAGGACACCGCCATGATATTCCCAATGGGCACTCTCATCATACCACTTGGGGTATGGGGGCTTCATGGGTTCCACCGGATATGGTGACACTATGTGGGTGTCAAAAGGTTGTTGGTAAAGCTCTTTGTAGGTCATGGGAATAGGGTCAAAATGTTTCATTTCCTTCCTAGTTTCTCTGGAATCTTGACTAGAATTACCTGACGGTACAACTGCAGATGATTTTGGTTTGGAGATTGTAACACCTTTATTAGTGTTGTAGGTGTTGACGTTGTTAATCTCTTCATCCATCTTCTTAATAGAAGGTTTCTTTCTTGCCTCCCCTTCTTCAATCTTGCATTCCTTTATGGTATTTCTATCATCTCCTCGACCATAAATAAGTCTGAACAATTACCGGATATGATTACAACCTAGTGCCCGAAGTAAGGAGCCTTCATTGTCTACATGAAGAGCTTCCAGGTTTCTTTCTTATCCAAGGGCGGATGAACTTGTACAGCCAAATCCCTCCATTTTTGCGTACTGTCTGAAACTCTCATTATGTTTCTTTTCCATGCTTTGTAGCATAACTCGATCGGGTCTCATGTCATTGACGAGCTTGTATTGTTCTAGAAATGACTTGGCTAAATCCTTTCAAGTTTTGATATGGGATCGTCTTAGTTGATTATACCACCGGATGGCTGAACCTGACAAACTCTCCTGGAAGCAATGGATTAGGAGTTGGTTGTTTCCTCTATATCTTATCATCTTTCGGCAAAACATGGTGATGTGGGCGGATGGGAAACTGTTTCCATCGAACTTATCGAATTTCGGGGACTTCAATTTCGAAGGAAGAACCAAGTCTGGGACTAGATTGAGTTTCGTAGCATCGAATCTATAGTAGTCATTGTCTCTTTTAACTACCTTCATTTGGTCTTCTAATTATTTGATTTTCTCCTCCATCTTCTTTAATTTATCCTCTTCGTCCAAATCTGATATATGGGGTTAGATACAGAAGTCTGTATCTTTACAGTATATGGGGTCTTCGCTTTTGTAGCAGATGGGGTCTTCACTTCTGCAGCGGATGAGTCCCCTTGAAGTTCTGGTAAGATTCCAGGTGAGACAACCATTTGTGGGGTAGGTGGCATAGTTACCCCTTCCGATGAACCTGCCCCAGGTGCACTTGTCTAACGTAGGCCAGCTAGCTTGGCAACAATATGATCGACCAAGGACTCTTGGTTCTTCTCGATTGTATCCAGAGTACTCAGACTGCTCTAGTTTATCTTATCTTCTAGCTCTCTCTGTAACTTCAACATATTTTCCTCGAGTTAAGCAATTTTTGCTTCCATCTTATTCTTTTTTGAGCGGGTGTTATGCGGATGGGGTGTATCCAATGCTTGAGGTGATATATCTAATATTTGTTCCTTTTTTTGAGACATGCTTTTGTTAGTTAATGCAAATGTAAAGAAATGAAAATAACAAAATGTAAAATATGTCTAAATACATGATGCATGCAATGTTCGAGGCATTGATCCAAAAATGTGTCTGTTATTATAAATAATCCTTATTGAGGAAAAATGTGTTATTTCTTAAGAGACGAAAATCATTTAAAGGTAAATTCTTCTAGACCCCATACAACTTCTGGCAGGTTAACTCATCTTTCGCCTTTTTTTGTCATCGGTTGAGTACCCTGTCGAACCGTTCCGGCTCCTCTGGCTAAACTGTACAAGTGACGATCTGCTTTTTGTACTTGTCCCAAGAAGTCTCGAATGGTTACATCTCTGGTTTCCACTCTCTGCTGAGTCTGTCCCCTAACGAAAACACCATTTGAGCCCTCAATCGATAGGAACTATCTGAAGTTATCTGCTTGCTTCTTGAATTTGTCAACAATGGCCTCCAATTTTAGCTATCACTTTTTCATCTTGTTCTCGTTGTCTTTAAAGGGACTCCCTAGGTCAGTAACCTTTTTCTCATCTTGCCTCTAATACTTTTGTCAACATGTTTTAGAAAAGTTGACTTTTGATGTGCTTGGTGTAAACTCGGTCCATTCTGAGTCTTTTCTGACCATAACCAGACCTCTGTGCTTTTCATCTCTTGTATTATAACCCTTTTGTCCGTTAATGCAAATTGTTTACGTTTAATGAACACTTTTTTGGTGGATTAACACCTCTTTTGAATGATGTGAATGATAAAAAGTTAAAGAGAACAAAAATGAAAAGTGTTAGTGAGGTAAATCAAAACAATAATGAAAATAAAAAGTCCTACCCCACATGATATCTACCCTACATGCTTATTATTCCTACCCGGACATGATCTTTATCCCACATGTTAATTTTAAACCAGTCCTAACAGCATAAATTTCTAGTTCACATGCTTTGAACAGAAAATAAAGCAGGAATAATCTCAAAGCATCCTAGGGTTTGAAATGAGGTTTTGGGGTGGGCTCTAATTCCCTGTAGTCTCCCGGTTTAGGTTCTAAAGAATGTACCCGAGTTCTCTTTGCTGGTGCCCCCTTGGGCTTGTCAGACCCTTAGTCCTAAGCCCATTACAAGCTCATGTGGACCAAGTTAAACTCGAGAGGATACATTCTCTTATGCCCGCACAGTGAATAAATTCACACGAAGACATAAGATATATGAATCCCGAAGGTTACTTGCTAGGCCTATATGGAGAATAAATTCTCACGAAGGTGTCACTTTCACCCCCACTTATAAGGGTTCGGAGCTCAGGTATAGATCCTTAGATGAAAAAAAACTAAAGATTTGAAATCATTGAAAAAACGTTAGTACAACTATTTATTTAAAAATTAATCAAGATAAATAATTAGAATCGAATAAATAAATTTAAATTTACTATTTTTGCTTAAAAAGACAACCGAAAATTAATTTTGGCCTGACTCACTTACCTATCTGGGCCCGGAATTGGGCTTCGACTTGAATAAATGGTTAGAGTTGCCACCGATCATTTTAAAAACATTTAGGTGGATCAGATACCATCTTACCTGATCTATGTTTTACCATAAACATATTGGGTTCGGGAGTCAGTTATAGTCAATGAAGGATTAGCACCCTTATATTGCCCTTTCGATACCAATTAATTTGTGTGATGTCTTAATCAATAAATTTAAATTTAAAAATTTAATTCGAATTAATTACCTCTGATTGATTAAAATGCCCCTAAAAAGTTAAAAGTATTATAAAAAATATATAACAACTATATCTTCCTACATCTACCCTAGAAATAATAACAATAAACCACATGTATTATTGAGGGAAAACATATACACCAATACAGACAACTAACATGCATAATATATATATATATATATATACTATGAAATGCACAATGCACGAAAAAATGTGTATATGAAATGCACAGACAGCTAACATGCATAATAATATATATATATTATGAAATGCACAATGCACAAAAAATGTGTATATTTTATGAAATGCACAATGCAATAAATAATAATAAAATGTGTATATTTTATGAAATGAACATAAACACATAAAACAATAATGCCCTAGCACATAGGTAAAAATAGTTGGTGAATATAACTATACGTTTGACACAGCTAGGAGTGTACAGAACTGCAAGCCTATATCTGTCAAGGATTTAATAAAGATAAATATATATATATATATATATATATATATATGAGCACAGAAATCGACCCAAAAAGTTGATCGAATTTAAAAATAAAAAGATAATAAACAAATAAAAGATAAAAGGAATAAAAAATAAATAAAATGTTGAATTATAAAAAGGAATATAAAAACAAGTAAATAAAATAAAAATAAAAATAAAAAATAAAACAAAAATGAAAAGGACCAAATTAAAAGAAAGATAAAATGAGTGGTGGATTTGAAAGAAAAAATGAAATTAGAATTGAATTAAGGACTCGAAAATGAATTTTCAAATAATATAGGGACCCATTTTGTAATTAGCCCTTACCCGAACAAAAACACGCAGATCCCCTAGGGGATCCGGTCGGGTCATCGGGTCATATAAAAGCCAACCATCACAAACAAATTTTCATTTTTGTTCATTCTCTCCCAAATGGATCACAAACCCAATCTTCATTTTCTCTGAAAGCTTCAAAGTGTTCTTCATCTTGATGAAGAACATGGCCATCTGGGTTCATAGGAACCCACATCCGGCCACCGTCGCCGTTCATTGGCGGTGAAAAATATTTTTTTGTTTTTCAAAACCTCAATCTCAAAAATCACGTTGGTTTTTTGCAAAAATACCTCGAGGAGGTCTAGATCTGAAAAAAGATCTTTTCGAACCCTCATCTCTAATCCTTGGCTGAATCTATTTTTTGGGGTTTTTTCGAGTTATAAACAACAAACAACGTCGGAGAGACACATACAACCGATCTAAACCAACATGCAAGGTAAAAATATCGTACCTTTTATTTCGAAGGACTTCCGAAAATTTTCACAAATTTTTTTGCTTCGATTGCTCGCAATTTCTTGTATATCTTCTCTGAGTATTTTTTTATTCATTTACATATGTATATATAGCCTTAGGAAAAACTATTTTTAGAGAGTTTGATTCCTACTAAAATGCTCGTTTGTTGGTTGTTTGTGTTCCACATGTTGTCGGGTCTGCTACGCCGAGAAAATCGGGTGGTCTGCCGAGCAAAACGGTCGGTTGGTGCGTGTTTAGTTGAGGGAATGCGACGCTGAGGAGAGGCGGTTGAAGTAAAGTGAGGGTTAGGGTTTTAAAACCCTAACTGGTTTGGGTTTGTGGCCTATTAGATCCAGGTCGCGAGTTGCTCCAATGGATCGGGTTACTTGTTGGTTACTGTTTGGGGTTCTAGGTGACGGGCTTCTAGGTCTGTAAAAAAAGAATAAATATGTAATCACAATAATAATGTATTATAGTATATAGTATAATATATTTATGTAACACACTTATATGATACAAATTAATACTATATATTATAATAAACTAATTAAATGAATTACCCGAGTCGGAGGAAAATGACTGTTTACAGGTAGGCTTTTGTTTTTTTTATTTTTATATCGGATTTATGAAGTGTAAAATTAAAATTAATAATAAAATAATTGAATTCAGGGTTTATTTTAGAATATATGTCCCGGCCTGGGTATCTTAAAAAGGATAAACTTCATAAATTGTCACTGAACTTTTAGAGTGCTTACATTTTGGTCACTGAACTTTTAAAACTTGTTATACAATCACTGAACTTTCAGGTCGTTTTCAATAAGTTCCCTAACGTTACCTCCCGTTAGTTTTATCTAACGTGACATGTTACTGTTAATTTTCAGCTTAATAAAAATTTTAAAAAAATCTCAAACGATACCGTATTAAATTTGAGAAAAGTTAAAAGAGGTTAAAACTCTTTCACCGATCAAATCACTTAGATAAATTAGGTTTAATTTGGTTTTCCTGGTTTAGGCTTTTTTTCCCTCTAGTTTATCGACTGTTGGTAGATAAAAATGAGGAAGAGAATGACTATATCGAAGGTTTGTTCAAGTGTGGCGGACGATAAGTTAATATTTCTGATGTATTTAGAAAATTTATTTTTTATTTGATTCATGTGTTACCCCATTGTTTGAAGTTTGTTTAAATCTTTTAGAATCTGAAATTAAGGGACCTTTCATGTCCTAGAATTACTATTTGTCACATTGAATATGTTACCCAATTTGATTTTTAGGGTTTTCAGTCAATTTTGGGTGAGGAAATTTTTTTATTAAGCTAAAATGGGTTAAAAGGATTATTTTATTAAGCTGGAAAATAACAATAACATGCCACGTCAGATGAAACTAACGGGATATAACGTTAGGGACATTGCTAAAAACGAACTAAAAGTTTGGTGAATGTATTACAAGTTTTAAAAGAAGGATGACCAAAATGCGAGCGTTCTAAAAGTTTGGTGACCATTTATGTAGTTTACCCTATATATATAATAAATGGTTGTCCCTTGTTCCCATATGTAATGGGGTAAGGGAGAGGTAAGATAGTAGGTTGCCCCCAACACTAGGTTGAGAGCAGCTTCCGTAGGAGACCTCCAAATACCCTATATATATAATATTTAAGTTAAATATTCACTATTCAATTCTTTTTCTTCAATCCTCTATTCCAAATTTGATATAAAAAATAAATTAAAATATTCTATTATCTTATAATACTCATTAAAAAATCAAATAAAAATGAAAAAAATAAGCAAATAGTTATTTTGTAGACTATATTTCGATATAACAAATTAAGGCAAAATGTCTTTGGACTTGAATTGAATTTATTCAAAGTTTTCAAAAGATTTCAAAAATAATTCAAAGTTTATTAAATTCAGATTTGATCAAAAATCCATATCGATACCCTAGGCAAGTGTAGTATCGATACCATCAGGGTAGTACCGATACCCCTATGAAGGCTCAAACATCAAATGCAAAATGAGTACCGATACCATGCAAGGGTATCGATACCTTAGTGCAAAGTAGTAACGATTCCCCTTAGGCAATATCAATACTACAAGGCTCCAATGGCTAGTTAAATTTGAATTTAACAAAGGTAGTATCGATACCTCGTAGATAACACATTTTCAAGCATTCAAACACAAGAGAAAAAGTTTTTCATTCTTATTTTCATTCTCTCTTGTAAATATTGTTCTTGTGAGCTTAAATCTTGTAAATACCTACCTTAGAGAGGTTTTCTTGTTTATATTTCCTTTCTTGTAAAGGGGTTTTGATTCTAGCTGAGCCTGCTAAAAGCTAGGGAAAAGGTTCTAGTTTAGCCCGTGAAAAACTAGGGAGTTTGTAAAGGTTATCTCTTTGTCTTGTAAAAAGAAAGAACAAATTAGTGAATATGTTGGAAAATCCTTGGTGGGGAGCTAAGGTAGTGGATGTAGACTTGGTTGAGAAGTCGAACCACTATAAATCGCTATGCAATTTTCTACTTTCAATCTCCTTACTCCCTAAACACAAAAACCATTTCGACCCCTCTTTGCAAACCGTTCCGATTGTCGATTCGAACTTCCATCAATCCCAACATATTCAATTAGTTTTCTTTTACTTTTAAATAAAATAAAAATAATTTGATTTAGTTTTAAACAATGATAAATTTTAATTTAAATATTATTTTTGATAAAAAAAATGTAAAATTATAGTTTAACATAATGGTTAAGTATAGAACAACTTGTGCAAGGGATCCTAGGTTTAAATTTTTTTAGTTGCACATCTTTTTTCTTATTTTTGTATGATAAGTTTAAATATAAATTTTGGTGAAATATATAGCTTAGTCCATTAGTTAAGACCAAAACTCCTTTTATAATGAATTCAAATAAATTTATTTAAAATTAAAATAATGTTAGTTAAAAAATTAAAAGTTAACTTAAAATAAAAGAAGAATTGAAAAAAATAAGTAAACAAGAGATCAAATCATAAAACAATCAAATTATTTACCTAAGGCTTAATACTATATAATGTTGACCATTATAATGTTAATATGATAGTTTCTGATGGATGCTGATATGATAGAGGGATTTAATTGATTCTTTTAGAAGTACGAGAGCCTAATTGATTTTTTGAAAGTTTGAAGGCTTAATTATTTTTTTAAAAATTAAAAAAGGAATTATTTAAATTTAAAATACATAAAACATTGAAATATTAATTATAAATATAATATACTAAAAATAAAAAATACCAAAATACTCTTAAAACTTAAAAAATAAAAAATACCATAAAAGTTATAAAATAATAAATTATTTAAAAATAAAAATTTAAATATTTTGAATATTTTCTTAAGAAAAGTCTTCAACTGTCTCTCATCAAGTTTAGTCCACTACTATCTTTTTTTAAGATATTTATAGTCGAAAATATAAGACAAAAAGTATATGAGGCTCCTATACTTTTGAAAAAAAATCAATGTGACCCTCAAATTATTTTTTCACCTAACGTATCATTCTCTAACTCATAAAACAAACCAAATGTGATATTTTGACCAACGTTTTTGTCATTGATGTGACACTTTACAATATTGACGTGATGATCTATTGTGACTGACATAATTGATTGGTTAAATTAGTTTTTTAGTATTGTCAAGAGTCAAAATTAATTTTTATAAAAAGTTCAGGAGTTTATTTAATATTTTTTAAAATAAAAAATATTTTAAATCTATAATGTAAAATATAAAAACATTCAAATATAAAATAAATATAAAAGTACAAAAAATAAAAATTAAATTACTAAAAATTAAATAAATATTTTAAAAATTCTAATACTTTTAAAAATTTAAATATATATCATAATTTATAAAATAATACAACAATAAGGAATTTTCTATAGAAAAATGTGTAACCGAAGTAATTGCATCGGCAATCCAAAATTCCAGATCAAATTACCTCATTACTTGCGTTTTCCTTCATAATTCCCCTTGGAACCTAGTGGTGCACAAAAAATATCTTCTATCTCTGATTAACAGTAACACGAACGAGAACAATTGTAATGTGAAAATTTAAAATTATTATATATTATAATATTTTGGGTAAAGTATAGTAATGGTTACTGAATTTTTTTTAAAGCTTTTACTTAGATCCCAACCTTTTAAAACTTGCAATACAATATCCTAACATTTAGTCCGTTTGCAATATGGCCCCCAACAGTTACGTCGGGGATCATATTACAAATAGACTAAATTTTGAGGGATCATATTACAAACGGACTAAATGTTGAGGGATTATATTGCAAGTTTTAAAAATTGAGGGACCTAAATGAAAGCTTTAGAAAAATTCAGTAACCATTACTATACTTTACCCTAAAAAATATTATAAATATAATATTTAAAATGATTTAATAAATATTATTTTTAAATTTTACTTGCCCTTACCGTTGAAAATATGTGTATTTGCTTGGCGCGTGGCGCATGAGGCTCTCCCCACGAGGGGACGGCTTGCTTTGGCTGGGTTATCATCGGGCATATGTTGTCTTTGTGGGTCATCTACCGAGTCTGCCATGCATGCACTGTACTGTTGAACTGGTATTGAGTGCTGCAGGCTTCTCTTCTCCTATGATTTTTGCTGAACAAGTGTCGTGCGGGGACTGGTTATACTACATGCTTCTAGTCCTTCCTTTCCAAAGGTTTGTACTCCTCCTTGTTTTGCTTTGGCATCTTTGGCACCGTCAGAATATATATTGGCATGAGGGCCGGTTAATCCCAGGTTGGCAGGTTATAATGTCCAGTCGAGTTCTTTTATCGGCCTACTCTGTCGTGCGTGGTTTGACGGGTGATTCTCCAACAAATTATTCGAGTTCTAACTAAAATCTCCTGTGCATGCTATCACCGTGAATGTCGACGATGCATGTCTGATAAGCCCATATATGCCTATTGTTGGTATCATCGCTATAGATCATCATGGTCTTGTGGTGGATACTTGCGCTATACCGATCGATGGCCCGTGCAATGCAATAAACGTTGAGGCCACTGTGCTCACCAAAGGAATCTGACTGGCACTGGAGTTAGATTGTTCAAATATTCATATTGAAAATGATGCTGCTAATGTCGTTCATCATTTATTGCAGGCTCCAACTAATTTATCGGTAGTTAGATTCTATTTGTAGGAAGTTAGGGGCTTACTTCGGGAGCATCGTCATCCCAGTGTCCATTGCATTCGACGTTCGATGAATATGGCAGCTCATCGGATTGCACAATTTGCTTTATCAATTACTAGGCCTTTCTCTTATGATTACGATTTCCCTAGTTGTATCTCAAATATTCTTGTGATTGATGTCGTTAGTGGCTAATTTTATATATTATGTATTTCCTAAAAAAATAATTTAATATTAATTTTATAAAAATAAATAAAGAGTTATTTAATTATTTTTTTATTTTTAAACGAAGTAAAAAATAATTTTAATTTCATCTTCAATTTTAATCATAGTTTAAATTAAATATTGATTTAATTTAGTTTAAAATAAATATTTTCTAAATAAAGAGCCAATTAATTTAGTTAGAAATATAATACTTATATATATATTTTAGTGGTTAAATATTGGTTTAATTTAGTTTAAAATAAATATTGATTTAATTTAGTTTAAAATAAATATTGGTTTTAGTGATTGAATAGGTGAAGTTGATTTAATGTATTATTTTAAAGATGGGGAGGGACAAAGCTGTCGGTCCAGATCAAATTCCTATCACTGTGTGGTTGACCTTAGGAGAAGAGGGAGTTAAGTGGTTGACCAACATCTTTAATATTATTTTAGAGACTGCCAAGATGCCAGAGGAGTGGAGAGAGTCGACGGTGATACCAATCTATAAGAATAAAGGAGATCCCCAATGTTGTGGTAACTAAAGAGGTATTAAACTACTCAGTCATACCATGAAGCTATGGGAAAGGGTGATAGAGGCTAGGTTGAGACAGGTTACTAGGGTTTCGGAAAACCAATTTGGCTTTATGCCAGGCAGGTCTACTATGGAGGCGATTCATATCGATGGCTTATGGAGAAATATAGGGGAAAATAGAGATCTTCACATGGCATTCATTGACCTTGAGAAGGCGTATGATAGCGTACCCCGCGATACGATTTGGACGACCTTGGAAATGAGACGGATCCAAACTGCTTATATCCGGGCGATTCGTGATATGTACTGTAGCTCTACAACATATGTCAGGACTACAGTTGGCGACACCGAGGCATTCCAGGTGGAAATTAGACTCCACCAGGGGTCGGCTCTTAGCCCTTAAATCTTCGCCTTGATTATGGACGACATCTATTGTGCGACACCAGACGGTGTTCCATGGTGTATGCTTTTCGCTGACGACATTGTCCTAGTTGCTGAAACAAAAAATGAACTGAATAGTAGACTGGCTACCTGGAAGACTGCTTTGGAAGAAAAAGGTCAAAGGATCAATATTGAAAAGACAAAGTATTTATGTTCAAACTTCAGTGGGAACCAAAACGATGAAGATGTAGAAGTTTGCATCGAAGTACACGTTCTCCCCTCAAAGGATTGTTTCAAGTACCTAGGGTCTATGATACATAAAGATGGGGGTGTAAATGATGATGTTACACACCGTATAAAGGCGGGATGGCTAAAGTGGAGGGCTGCTAGTGGAGTTTTGTGTGACAAGAAAGTGCCTCTAAAACTTAAGGGAAAGTTTTATAGAATGGCAATAAGACCAGCGCTGCTGTATGGATCAGAATGTTGGGCTATCAAGAAGGATCACGTTAGGAGGATGGAGGCCGCAGAAATGAGAATGCTTCGATGGGTATGTGGTAGGACTCTGTGGGACATGACACCAAACTCTGCAATTAGGATGTCCTTGGGGGTGGTGCCTGTATCCGAAAAATTGAGGGAGGGAAGACTACGGTGGTTTGGGCATATCCTTAGGTGACAACCGTGGGATGCGGTCAGGAGGGTAGAGTCGATTACAGTCGACGACGCCAGAAGGAGAGGACGACCAAGGAGGAAGTGGGTAGACTGTTTGAGATCTGATTTGAAGGATTTAGCCCTTATCGAGGACATGACCTTTGACAGGAAAGTATGGAGACTTAAGACTAGGGTAGCCGAGTAGTGTGGACCACAACCATAGGGTGTAGCATCTTTGTCTTCTTTTTTAATGCCTTTTGTAGTAATTTCCATGAGTTCTACTTTTTATACAGTTTTGTCATTGGAATTTATGAAGGCTTAAAACTAGGGTAGCGGAGTAGTGTTGCCTTAGTTTACGTTTTAACCCATTTGACTTTATACCTTCACGTAATTTGCTATCACTGACTACTGGGTATCCTTCACTTCATGTTTCCTCTTTTTAAATTTAGTCGGGACTTACGTTTTCTGTCTATATGTAGAGATTTTTACACAGAGATTTATTTGCAGGGATTACTTCACATTACATATGCGCATTTGAAGACTGCATATGAAGTTTGTTCAACTATGTATTTATTTATTTTATACATGCATTGTATTTTATCTTTATTTTTAATTTTTTGATTGCGGGAGGTCTTCCACAGAAGCTGCTCTCTACCTGGCGTTGGGGGCAGCTTACTATCCTACCTCCCCCTTACCCCATTGCATATGAGAATAGGGTTTTGTTGTTGTTGTTTGTAATGGTCACTGAACTTTTCTAAAGCTTTCATTAGGTCCCAAACTTTTAAAACTTGTAATATAATCCCCCAACATTTAGTCTGTTTGCAATATTGTCCCTCAACATTTAGTCCGTTTGCAATATGGTCCCTGACGTAACTGTTGGGGGACCATATTGCAAACGGACTAAATATTGGGGGAATGTATTGCAAGTTTTAAAAGTTGGGACCTAAATGAAAGCTTTAGAAAAGTTCAGTGACCAATACTATACTTTACCCTAATATTTTTATATATTTTATTTAAAATATTTATTTTTATTTATATAAATTTATTTATTTCTAAAACTTTTAAAAATTCGTCCTTTACTATAAAATTATGTGTCTCTCTCTTATTTTAATCCCGTCAACTATTGTGGTATCATAGTTTTGAGTATATAAGTATCAAAAAGTTCGAAATCCAGTCTATATTGACTTGTGTCGGTGCTTATTATCAATCTGTACCAGTTCTTACAAGCAATTTTTTCCGAGTAATCCGTAGTTGTTGAGCGCTTTGAATATGCTGCAGACATGGCCAGTCTTGCTAATGTGCTGCTATCAAGGCGAGTTCAAGAAATGGTCATCAATGGTGAAGAACCAGAATCACTCTACATTTGCAGAGATGAGAAAGAAGCTCAAACTGTTCCATCCCCCTTAACTCCAATTCCCATTATCGACCTCAATCTGCTCTCATCGTCACCATTAAGTACCAAAGAAGAAAAGGAAGAAGAAGAAGAAGATTTGCAGAAGCTAAAATCAGCCCTCTGCTCCTGGGGTTGCTTTCAGGTTTGAAATCCAGCACTGTAAAGTTAAACTCAGTTTTCTTTTCTTCTTATATATGCATATATGCATATGTAGATTGATTGAGATGGGTTCTTAATTTGTATCAGGCTATAAACCATGGGATACCAAGTTGTTTCTTTGACGAATTTCGCCAAGTGACCAGGGAATTCTTCCAACTGTCAATGGAAGAGAAAAACAAGTACAGCAAAGGAGTTGAAGAGATTGAAGGATATGGAGGCGACCCTTCCCCTGAAGAAGGTCAGTTCCTTGACTGGCAAGATCGTTTGTTTCTCACAGTTTACCCTCAAGAGTTAAGGGACACAAAATTCTGGCCCCAAAACCCCAAATCTTTCAGGTAAAGTCGTGTCTAATTTGAGTACATGGAGGACCCTATACATAACATATGTTCTTCTTCACAGCATGCATGCTTCATAATTTTGCTGGGAAGATTTAGAAAAGTACACTTGCAAGATGAGGATGGTGACAGAGATTGTTTCGAAATCCATGGTCAAGTCGCTAGGGTTGGTGGAAGATAGTTTTCTGAATGAATTTGGGCAAGGAGCGGCGTTGCAGGTGAGGTTCAACTATTATCCATGTTGTCCAAGGCCTGAACTTGTTCTTGGCTTGAAACCTCATGCAAATGGCACCGGTTACACAATCATCTTTCAAGATGAGGATGAAGGCCTTCAAATTCTCCAAAATCAGCAAATGGTTTACAGTTCCCACTCTACCTGATGCACTCCTAATCCTCATAGGTGATCAAATGGAGGTATATACATAAACGTACATATGTTTGCTTACTTACTATAACTTTGTTACATGCATATCAACACCTTACGGCTATTGGAGAATCTTAAAATATCTCCGATCTTCCGACAAAGATATAGGAAGAACACCTCCGGAGAAGAATCTGAAGTATCTCTTAGAAAACAATGACTAGTTGATACGATTTCTGACAGGTCCACGAGACCTATCAGAATCAAATTTATTGTCCTCTAACTATATCTACTTAATCTGATAGCCTACGGGTAGTGATCATACTCCTATAGCTGACACATCCACTAATAAGTTCTTATATAATCTCTAGAGCATGACAGAGAGATGAGATGCGACCTCAATGAAATCATCTCACTTTAAATTTTCTATGTTCTATCTCTTTATGGAGAAAAAACATGTTGACACCAACCAACAGCCCAACACTGGATTTTTCACCTATTGCGACTCTTTATCCATACCGAAAACCGAAAAGAGTGAACTCATATGCCGCATACTGACAGTTTTAGACCGGACACAAAATAAAAAGAATATGTGAGCACAATGCCTTCAACACTATTATAAAATATCCCTTAGGAAGCAATGACTAGTTGATACAATTTTTGACAGGTTCATGTGACTTATCGAAATCAAATTTATTGTCTTCTAACTGTATCTATTTAGTCTGTTAATCTACAGGTAGTGATCATACTCCTACAACTGAGACATCCACTAATTAGATGGTTATGGTGATGTTGAGCAGATAATGACAAATGGGATATGGAAGAGCCCGGTTCATAGGGTGGTAAACAACAAGGAGAAGGAGAGGACGTCGATTGCAGTTTTCTACACACCAGAAAAACACAAAGAGATTGGACCTGTAGATGGTGTGGTTAATGTGGAAACACCACCACTTTTCAACAAGGTTCGAGATTATGAAATCACATTTTGGAAGTATTACCAGAGAGGAATCAGAGTTCTTCACACAACACGAATGAAAATAAATGGTTGAGTTTAACAGTAAAGAATAAGATATTCATTGAAGAAAAAAAATAAAGAATTAATTTCAATCATCTATTTACATTGTATAAAACTAAAACAGTTATACATTATATAAGTAGATTTTAACTCATATATATATTGCATGTATGCAAACTGTTTATGCTTCACTCAGTATTAGAACATACAGTATTGTGTAGTTAAAATGGATTGTATAACATTTGGAAATCTTATCCACTGCCATTATTGATTGCTTATTTCATCCATCGCTATTATTATATAACAGTCAGGTTTTATAGACCATTGCACTTCCGATTAAATCCAAATGAGAAGAGATAATTTGTGAATTATATGAGATCTTTTCAATTAAAATTTATTTAATTTTTAAATCGAGTGAATTTGATTTGAGTTAAAACGAGTTACTTGATAATTGGCTTAAAAAGTTTGTGTGCGACTTAAAAAATAATATATTAAATTTTTAAATTTTCTTAAATTAAATTATTAATAATATTAATATTAATATATTGTTTTTGCTTTTTAAATACAATATATGATTTTCATCTACTTAAAGTTCAGGTTTGAGTTCGAGTTTAAGTTTCAATCGAGTTAAGCCTGAGAATATTCCGAGTTTAAATTTTTTTAGCTCGAGTCGAGCTTCAATTTTTTATTTCATGTTCAAATCGAACTTGATAATTTTAAACTCGTAAGTTTTCGAATCAAATTAAATCAATTATATATTCTTTAACTTGAATTAGACTTAACTATTCAAATTCGACTCGATTCGTTTATAGTTGTAACGTTGTATTCAGATAAAAGATCTCATCCACTACTATTACTGTATGCTTATTGATAACTGTCTAGTAAATAGTAATTTACAGACTTTTATTTAAAATGTTTGTTTGATAATTTAATATTTACTTGCATTATGATTATATATTTAGATTTGTAAATCTAGTGATTTCTTTTTTGTTTTATAGAGAGGAGCTCATATTTGGATTTCTTTTATTTAATGGATTTGGATCCGATCCTAGCCACCGGATGCGGTGGCAAGCCACGCCGATGAATGGTGGCTCCTGTTTCCCAGAGAGATTTTTAGGGCATTTTCTCTACTTTTTTTTTTCTATAGGATAAATATGGTTTTTTTATTTTCGGAGTTGATTGTGCCATACATCCTCAAACTATGACTTATTTTAAATTGATATCTAAACTTTTAAATATTTTAATTCATCCCTAAACTATGAATCTCATTTTAAATTAATCTCCAAAGTTTTAAAATTTTCAAATTCATCCTCAAACTATGACCCTTATTTTAAATTTGTCCCCAAACTTATTGACATTCTAATAATATCTCCCTTAGTCATTCAAAACTTCAAAGTTTAAATTAGAAATATTTAAAAGTTTGGGGATCAATATAGAACGAGGGTTACATGTATGTTTAAAAGTTTGGGGACTAATTTAAAATTAAACATAGTTTGAGGATGAAATTAAAATATTCAAAAGTTTAGGGCATAATTTGACATAAAGATTATAATTTAGGGACATATGATGCAATTAATTCTTATTTCAGGCTAGTTATAAGCTCATCAGAACGAGGTCATTTTGGACCTCAACATTTACATTTAAATTCCCTTACTTGCTTTATTTATTTCATTTTCATTTTATTATTATTGCGCTTTGGTCCTTTTAATTTTTCCTTTATTTCAAAATTGTCCTTTAATTCCAATAGCATTTTTATGCAATTTATATTTACGCCTTATTTTTTTTAATTTTATTAATTTAGTCCATTAATTGTATGTTAATGCAATTGATATTTATTTTTGCTTTTTGTCTCTTAATTATGTTTTGTTTACATTTTGGTTTTTTATTTAATTTTACAATATTTTAATTTCAGTGCTTTTTTTATTGCAATTTTATTTCAATACTTTAATTTCAGCATTTTATATTTATGTGATTAATTTATTTTAGTCTTTTATTTTATGTTATTTGAACCTATAATTTATTGTTTTATTCATTTAAGTACATTTCGTGCATTTTCATAATACTTATTTTTTTGAATAGCGTTAATACTTATTATTATAATACATAGTTTGTATAATACCATATCATTATATACTATATGTCGAAACGGTCCCCGCCGGGCTTGTAACACCCCCAACCCGTATCCGACCCGAATATGAATCCAAAGTGTCACATTGACATTTCAAAACATTTGCTTGTACAAAATAGTAATAATTTTAAACTTTCATCACTATAAAGTTAACCATTTACATAAATACGTTTAAAACATTACCAAACTCGATCAGAGCATACATACTTAACAACTTTGTTTACATGCCAACCTATTTATTACATAACAAGACATATTGTGTATTTTACTTATGATCTGATCTTCGAGCAGAGATATGTTGTTCTGCTGAGCTTATATTTGATCCTTTTGCTTTTCAGTACCTACGTGTAAAACGCTTACACGCTAAGTCATACACTTAGTGAGGCATACAATATAATAATAATGCATCTCATATACATATGAACATGTAATCTAATTATTCTATCATGTCACATATGATTCAGTGTAAATAGTAATATCATGATAACATGTAATAATGCAAATACTCTTGATACCTTTTGTAGGAACATGTACATTACTGAGAACTTAAGGTATTCGAGTACATTGAGGTTGTGCACATATGCTGTCACCACAGCTCGTATGGGGTCCCACTAAGGGCAAGTAAAATTTGTCCCGAAGGACCTGTGTATTTGTCCTGAAGAACCTCTTTATTTGTCCCGAAGGACCTATGTAACCCTCGACTCTTGGCATGCCAACTATACCTATAGCTCTTACATCATATAACATGGGCATAATTCTTATGCTTCATATGTTCATGTACTCATGTCATTTCTCTTGTAATCACATATGTCTTTTTTTCTATCACATATCATATAAATCATATATCATTTATCAAATCATGTAAACACATATATCTTATGCATACATTGTAAATCAAATAACAATTTAGGAGTCACTTCTTACCATAGTAACTCCGTCACTGACTCATCACAAGCCAATGTTTATTTGATAATATAAGTACACATTAAATAGCACTCACCTTAGCCTCACTTGATTCGAATTGATTCTAATTCTTCGATTGTTCAAGAACATAGTTACGTTCAATATCTACATAATCATACATTGATACATATCAGCATTCCAAACAACATATTCTAATCTTTCGTTTCTTGAACTAAAGGAAATGCTAATTTTATTCCTTATTTAACGTAGGTATCAGTACACTTTATAGTGTATCGATACATCCCTTAACTAGTGTATCGATACACTACCTATGTATCGGTACCCAAATTACATTCTAAATTTTCATTTCAATGAGGGGTATCAATACACTACCTATGTATCGATACACTTATTGTATTCGATGATTTTTCATTCAAGAATGTATCGGTACTTGTTGAATGTGTACTGATACATTTTGCCTAGAAAATCACTTTTTAAGCCCGAAAATTCACTCCTTTAAGCTTCAACAGTTTATGTTTCCTCCCTTTTCATGTTTTTAACTCACATACATATACTTAAACTAATTTATACTCATTTATCACATCTTAAACCTCAAAATCCTATTCTTCATATAGAAGTCAATAATCATACCAATTTTTTAATTTGTTCTAAATCCAATTATATCACTTCATATCTCTTAATTTAGTTGATGACAAGTCAAATTCCATCACAAAGTTTCTTTATCAATTCTTTTTCAGAAATTCATTTAGAAACCTCTTATCTTTAATCTCTCATAACTTCATCTTTTGGTTTTAAGACAACTTAAGCTTTCCTTAAGCTTAAGTATCACCTAATGATCAAAATCCATACTTAAAATCAACAAATAATCAATTAACCAGACAACTCACCTTTGCTTTAAGCTTTCACGCAGGAAGAAAAAAAAGAGAAGAAGAGAACTCTGGAAACTGAATTTTTCCTCTTCTTCACTTCCACGTGGTTCCTTATCTTATAAGGGAAATAAAAATCTTTCATGTCAAATGACAATTTTTCCCTTTACTTCATTTAATAATTACTAATAATAATTCATAAAATATTTCCAAATAAGTCATTGAACTATTCAATTATTCTACTTTAATCACCAAATTCTGAAGTTTTACAATTTAGTCACTCACCTGTAGTCTGGGATGTTATAAATATCCCCATTAAGAAAACTTGTCCTCTAATTTTTCTTGTACAAAGAGATGGGGGTATTGGTTCCTCATGTCCTCTTCACGTTCCCACGTTGATTCCTCTATCTTGTGATTCCTCCATAATACTTTAACCAATGGAATAGTCTTATTCCTTAGTTGATTCACTTCATGAGCTAATATTTGTACTGGTTCTTCTTCATAAGTCAGGTCAGGTCGAACTTCAATCTTTTTTGGTGTCATGATATGAGAGGGATCGGATCTATATCTTCGAAGCATTGAAACGTGAAAGACATCATGTATCTTTTCCATCTCAGGTGGTAAAGCTAGTTGATATGCCACTGGTCTTACTCTTTTTACAATTTCATAGGGTCCAATAAATCGATGACTAAGTTTTCCTTTTCGTCCAAACCTCAACACTTTCTTCCACGGAGACACTTTCAAGAACACTTTATCTCTAACTTGAAATTCAATTTCCTTCCTCTTTAGATCCGTATATGATTTATGTCTATCAACTGCAGCTTTCAGATTATTCTGAATCACTTGAACTTTCTCTTCCATTTCCCGAATCAACTCAGGACCAAGAACTTCTCGATCCTTAAGCTCATATCAGTTCAAGGGTGTACGACACTTTCTCACATATAGACCTTCATAGGGAGCCATTTTGATGCTTGACTGGTAGCTATTGTTATAAGCAAATTCAGCAAGTGGCAAGTATTTTTGCCACGATCCTTTGAACTCTATTACACAAGCTCTCAACATATCCTCCAAAATTTGGATAATCCGCTCGGACTTTCCATCAGTTCGAGGATGAAATGATGTGCTAAAGTTTAATTGAGTTCCTAACGCTCTATGCAATTTTTTCCAAAACCTCGATGTAAATCTAGGATCTCGATCAGAAACAATGGAAATCAATACACCATGCAATCTGATAATCTCCCTGACATTCAATTCAACATACTTATCTATTGAGAAATATGTTCTTACTGGAATAAAATGGGTTAATTTAGTCAATCTATCCACAATCACCCAGATTGAATCTCTTTTGTTTGGAGTTTAGGGTAACCCTGTCACAAAATCCATCGTCACATTTTCCCATTTCCACTAAGGAATAGGCATTGGTTGCAATAATCCAGACGGTACTTGATGCTTAGCTTTGACTTGCTGACAAGTAAAACATTTGAACACAAATTTCGTAATACTTCTTTTCATTTCTGGCCACCAATATCGACTCTTGAGATCCATATACATCTTGTTTCCTCCTAGGTGCATTGTCAATGGACTACAATGAGCTTCTGTTAACATATTATTCTTCAACTCATCATCATCCGGAATCACTAATCTCCCTCGATAATAAAAATTACCATCAACTTTAATTTCATAATCATTAAGTTCTCCATTCTTTACTTGTTGCAACCTCTTCAAACACTTTTCATCTCTGCTTTGCAATTCTTTAATTCGATCTAACCATGATGGTTTAAAAGTTAATTTCGCACATATTGCACCATCTCCATTTAATGATAATTTAGCATCTAAAGCTTGTAAGGTTGCAAACATCTTTTGACTTAAAGCATCCGCCACTACATTTGTTTTTCCATAGTGGAAATCAATTACCACGTCAGTCTTTTAGAAATTCTACCCATCTCATTTTTCTTAAATTCAACTCTTTCTGAGTCATCAAATACTTCAAACTCTTATGATCAGTATATAAATAACAACGCTCAGCATATAAGTAGTGATGCCAAATCTTTATAGCAAACACTACTGTAGCCAACTCTAGATTGTGCGTTAGATAATTCTTCTCATGCTGTTTCAATTGTCTTGACGCATAAGCCACCACCTTGCCATCTTGCATTAATACACATCCCAAACCATTATGGGACACATAGCTATAAACCATGTAGTTCTTGCCAGATTCAGGTTGAACCAATATTGGAGCTTCTATCAAAATTTTCTTCAACATTTCAAAGCTTTTCTGATACTCAGTAGTCCAAGTAAACGCTACATATTTCCTCAACAATTTAGTCAAAGGTGAAGCTATCATCGAAAAGTTCTTAACGAACCTTCGATAATATCCTGCAAGTCCTAGAAAACTTCAAACTTCAAATACATTCTTTGGAACCTCCCATTCTAGAATGGCTTTAATCTTCTGAGCATCAACCCAAATTCCTTCTGCAGAAATCACATGTCCAAGGAATGTCACCTCATTCAACCAGAACTCACATTTATATAGTTTGGCATATAATTTCTTGTCTCGTAAAATCTATAAAACCATCATCAAGTGTTCACTATGTTCTTCATTTGATTTCGAATACACCAATATATCATCGATGAAAACAACTACGAATTGGTCCAGATAAGGTTGAAATATTCTATTCATCAAATCCATAAAAGCAGCCGGTGCATTCGTAACTCCAAATGGCATAACAATAAACTTGTAGTGACCATATCTCGTTCTAAATGACGTCTTTGGAATATCTTTCTCCTGAATTTTCAACTGATGATATCCAGATCGTAAATCAATCTTAGAGAAAACTGAAGAACCTTTCAATTGGTCAAACAAATCATCAATTTTGGGGAGAGGATACTTATTCTCTATAGTCACTCTATTAAGCTGCCTATAATCAATACAAAAACGCATTAAACCATCTTTCTTTTTTACAAACAAAACTGGAGCTCCCCATGTTGATACACTAGGTCTAATAAATCCTTTATCCAACAATTCCTGTAACTGAATCTTTAACTCCTGTAACTCCTTTGGAGCCATTCTGTATGGTTCCATTGCAATAGGTTATGTTCCCGACATTATCTCTATTTGAAATTCTACTTCTCTGTCTGGAGATAAACCCGACAACTCTGCAGGAAAAACATCTAGAAACTCTCTAACTATGGGAATTTCTTCAATCCCTTTCTCCTTGGTTCTAGTATTCAGCACATTAATAATGAAACCCTGACACCCTTGTAATAATAACTTCTTTGCTGACATCACTGATATTACATTTCCAATGGATTCCATCTTTCACTGAATACTATAATTTCCACACCTTCTGAACTTCTCAACATTACCCTTTTCAGTCTACAATCCACATTAGCATGATAACGATATAACCAATCCATTCCCAGTATCACTTCAAATTCGTCAAAAGGTAATTCCATCAGATTAACAGGAAATTCAATTCATTGAATCCTTATGGGATACCCTCAACATATTCTATTTACCCGAGCATTGTCCCATGATGGATTTGTCATTATCACATCACTATTAATAGCTTCTAATTGAATTCCCCATTATCTCAATAATTTACTACTATTATATGAGTATGTAGAACCCAAATCAATCAACACCACAACACATTTCTCATACAATAAGAAAGTACCTGTAATTATCTCTGGATGTCTTTATATTATACATACAAGCAGTGGAGCGCACTTCTTGTTGAGTAGAGGATTCAGGCTGACTTCTTCCTTTACCCCTTCCTCTTCCTCTCTGAGACATCGAAGCAGATCGCTCTGACTGTGTAGATTCTTCGGTTCTTATTGGACAATCTCGTATGTAATGTCCCACTTCTCTACATCGGAAACAAGCTCTGGAACCTATTCGACATATTCCAGAATGATTTCTTCCAAAGCTGACATTGTATGGCTAGACGTTGATTTGTTCTCCCAGTACAGACCTTACTGATTGAGTCTGTCTAGTTCTCATCTGATTTGATCCTCTTGCAGAAGATGTCCTTGACTCAGACCTTGCCTGAGACCGAAAACCATAATCTCTACCTCTCTTAGGTGGTGCAAAACTTGAAGAAGCTCCAATTCTTTTAGATGGTTGGGTTCTTTGATCCCCAAACCTTTCATTTTGAGCTCTCTCTTGAGCTTTAGCACGATTTTCTACTTCTTGAAACGAGGACAAGTTCAACACTATCAATATCTCTTTTAACCTTGGGCACAAGCCCTCAACAAACCACTCATATACATCTCTTTCTGTTGGAATCAATTCAGCCGCAAAATGACTTAACTTGTTAAACTCACACTCGTATTCATACATAGTGCGATTCATTTGCTTCAAGTTCAAGAATTCTTGCTTCATTTGCTTAATGAATTGATCTCCTATATACTTGTTCTTGAACTCTTCTAGGAACAAGGACCATGTCACTTGGTCACTTGTAATCCTCATAGTGACATTCGTCCACCAGATTCTCGCTTGCCCATGAAGCAAGGAGATCACGCCATCTAACTTCTCCATATCAGAACAGAGGAGTCAATCGAACATGATCTTCACATCATTGAGCCAAATGTCCACAACAACATGACCTTCCTCAGCTTCACCTTTGAAGTCAGAAGCTCCTAATCCATGTAACTCCTTTGCTACATTTATACTATGAGTAGAGGAAGTAAGAAGCTGGAAACTCGTCAGAATAGCATCCAACGTCCTGAAGAAAACGTCTTGATCTTGTACAGGCACTCCATAAGGTGTTTGTTCTTCACTTTGCTTGGACAGGGCAGGTGAATTACTACTCTCAGCGGACCGATCATCTCCCACTTCACTTCGAGAACTATCATGTCCGGACATCTAATAAGATATAACCATATAACTCTATTAGCAAAACAACATACTTGTTACTCTTATCAGATCAGAAATTTTCACATTTATGTTGGCATGTACACCTATAAAGACACTCTAGACTTCAGTTTATGCCTAAAATTGGCTAAACCGTAGCTCTAATACCATTAAATATAACACCCCAACCCGTATCCGACCCGAATATGAATCCAAAGTGTCTTATTAACATTTTAAAACTTTTTCTTGTACAAAATAGTAATAATTTTAAACTTTCATCACTATAAAGTTAACCATTTACATAAATACGTTTAAAACATTACCAAACTCGATCAGAGCATAAATACTTAACAACTTTGTTTACATGCCAACCTATTTATTACATAGCAAGACATAATGTGTATTTTACTTCTAATCTGATCTTCGAGCGAAGATATGTTGTTATGTTGAGCTTATATTTGATCCTTCTGCTTTTTAGTACCTACGTGTTATGTTGAGCTTATATTTGATCTTACACTGCTAAGTTTTAGACTTAGTGAGTGCAAAATAAATATGCAATAACTTATGGTATTCAAGTACATTGAGGTTGTGCACATATGTTGTCACCATAGCTTGTATGGGGTCGCACTAGGGGCATATAAAATTTGTCCTGAAGGACCTGTGTATTTGTCCCGAAGGACCTGTGTATATGTCCCGAAGGACCTATGTAACCCTCGACTCTTGGTATGCCAACTATACCTATAGCTCTCATATCATATAACGTGGGCATTATTCTTATGCTTCATATGTTCATGTACTCATGTCATTTCTCTTGTAATCACATATGTCTTTTCTTCTATCATATATCATATGAATCATATAGCATATAAATCATATATCATATATCAAATCATGTAAACACATATATCTTATGCATACATTGTAAATCAAATAACAATTTAAGAGTCACTTCTTACCATAGTAACTCCGTCACTGACTCATCACAAGCCAATGTTTTTTCGATAATATAAGTACAAATTAAATTGCACTCACCTTAGCCTCACTTGATTCAAATTGATTCTAATTCTTCGATTGTTCCGAAACAGAGTTACGTTCAATATCTACATAATCATACATTGATACATATCAGCATTCCAAACAACATATTCTAATCTTTCGTTTCTTGAACTAAAGGAAAGACTAATTTTATTCCTGATTTAACGTAGGTATCGGTACACTCTATAGTGTATCGATACATCCCTTAACTAGTATATCAGTACTGTAACATCCTCCATACCGAGTTAGTGATTAATTTGTAAAGTTTCAGTATTTGGTTATTTAAAGTAGAATAATGGAAAAGTTCAATGACTTATTTGAGTTATTTTGTGTAGGATTGAATTATAAAGAAGGAATATTAGAAGGACAAAACGGTCTTTTTTATAGCAATATAATTATTTGGGGTTAGTATTATATTAACCACGTGGAAGTATAGGAAATTAAAAACAAGCTTCCAGAGTCCTCTTCTTCTTTCTTCTTCTTCATACGTGAGACCCAAGCTAAGGTAAGATTCTCTTGTTAGTGAATTTCTTGATGAATTATGGTTGATTCATGACCATTAGGCTTGTATTAAAGTTAGGAATATTAAAGGAAGTGAAATAGGAAGGTTTGAGCTGAAATAAGGTGATTTTTGAGCTCAAAATGGGATTTCTGGGCTAGGGGAATCGGTACCCATTCAAGGGGAATCGATCCCCCCTCAAATGAATATGAATTTCTAGAATGCTAGAGGGGAATCGATACCCCCAGGGGGGAATCGATTCCCCCATAATAAAAAAAAGAAAAGAAAGAAGAGAGACTAAACTATCAATCCCTTAAATTGGTAGGCTATTAGAGGTTAATTTCAAGACTTAGGCATCTGATAATCATCTTGAAAATTTTGCTTATGTAGATATTGAGCCTAATCGAGTTCCGGAACCATCGACAAGTAGGATCAATCGAGGGAAAGACAAAGAAATCTAGGTGAGTGCATATGCATAGCATGAATATGTATTTTATTCAGTTCTAGACTTGTGATAAGTCTAGATTCAATATTTTGATACATGATCGTAGTTCATATGATGATATATGACATGAATCCATACCATATGCATTATGGGACATGTATATGAAAGAAAATGTTATATGAGTTATATGATAAAGGTATAGAAATAATATGTCTACGTGATATAAATTAGATAAATTGTGAAAGCCCATGTTATGTAAATGAGAACTATAGGTATAGTTGGCATGCCAAGGGTAGAGGGTCTATGTGGTCCTTCGGGACATATATGTATTCTTTGGAACATGTGTGAGGTCTGGTGAGACGCATACTTGATCCTTGGTATATGTATATGATTCTTAAGGAATGATATGTGGTCCTTATGGACATTATTATATGGCACTACAGTGCAATTCTACGTGGTACTCTGGTGCAATTCTACGTGGCACTTAGGTGCAATTATATGAGCTGTGGTGGTAGCATAGTGCACAACCTCACAATACTCACATACCTTAGGTTCTCTAAATGGTACCATGGGCTAATGAACTTACTAAGGCGAACTTATGAATGTGAATTTGATAAGTATATGTGTAAGAAACATGGTTTTGGTTATTGCATTGTTTACATACATCTTATTATTGCAACCCATCTCATTTTGGCAATTACTTTATATTTATTGATATTATTATTATATTACCTCACTAAGTCGATGACTTAGCGTGTGAGTGTTTCATACGTAAGATCTGATAAAGTAGACGATCGAGGTTAAGCAGCTGGACAACATTAATCCTGTAACTATCAGATCAGAAGCAACTTAATTAGTAGGTCATTCTGTTATGAAAATGGATGTTGGCATGTAATTAAAGAGTTAAGTTGTGTATGCTCTGAATATTTTGGTAAACTTATATTACCATATGTATATTATTGTATTTTTCGTAATATAAGTTCAAGTATTTTACTATTATTTGTAATGAGTTATGTTTTAAAAGTCAATGTAATATCTCTGACTCGTATCCGGGTTGGGATACGGGTTGGGGGGGTGTTACATTTAATGGTATCAGAGCTATGGTTTAGCCGATTCTAGGCATAAACTAGAGTTTATAGAGTCTTTAAATAGAATACATGCCAATAAATAATGAGAACTTCTGATCTGGTATAGTATGAGTATGTTGTTTTGCCAATAGAACAATGTATTTATTCTTATTAGATGTTCGGACATAATAGCTCCCGAAGTGAAGCGGGAGAAGATAGGCCTGCTGAAAGTAGTAATTCACCTGCCATGGTCAGGCAAGGTGAAGAACAGGCATCTCAAGGAGTGCCTGTGCAAGATCAAGATATGTTCTTTAGAACGTTAGACGCTATTCTAACGTGTCTTTAACATCCTGCTCCACCAACTCAAAGGATGAATGTAGCAAAAGAGTTGAGAGGTTTAGGAGCTCCCGAATTTAAAGGAGAAACCGAAGAAGGTCCGGTTGCGGCAGATCTTTGGTTAAATGATTTAAAAATCATGTTGGATGGTCTCCACTGTTCTGAAGTGGAGAAGTTAGATGTAGCTATCTCGTTGTTGAGGGGTTAGGCGAGAATATGGTGGACGAACGTCACCATGAGGATGCCCAGTGACCAATTGACTTGGTCTTTATTCTTAGATGAATTTAAAAAGAAGTACATTGGAGATCAATTTATTCAACAGATGAATCAGGAGTTTTTGAATTTGAAACAGATGAACCGCTCTGTATATGAGTATGAATGTGAGTTCAACAAGTTGAGTAGGTTTGCATCCGAGCTTGTGCCTACTGAAAAAGAGGATTGTGAATGGTTTGTGGAGGGCTTACGCCCTAGATCGAAAGAGATGTTGATAGTATTGAATTTGTCCTCGTTCCAAGAGGTGATCAATCGTGCCAAGGCTCTTGAAAGAGCTCAGAATGAGAGATTCAGGGATTTTAGAGTTCAGACATCAAAGAGAACGTGTGCTTCTTCTAGCTCAGTACCATCAAAAAGGGGAAGAGACTCAGGATTTCGATCACAAGCTAGATCAGAATCAGTTGCATTGTCTGTTAGGGGAGCAAGTCAGGAAAGACCTAGACAGACGCAGTCAGTGGGATCTGGTGTTGGGATATCTACTCTGAGTCAAGCGAGATAGTGTCAGCACTGTGGGAAAAACCATTCTGGGGCTTGTCGGATGGCTGCTGGGACTTGTTTTCGATGCGGAGATGTCGGACATTTTATCCGGGATTGTCCCTTGATGGTTGGTGAGCCTGCACCATCTGAAAGAGTTGATTCTTTCTCACAAAGAGGACGAGGAAGAGGCAGAGGAGGGAACCCTTCTGAATTCTCTGCTCAACCTGAAGTTCAATCAACCGCACGGGTGTACAATCTAAAGACAATTGATGACCCTGATATTATAGTAGGTACTTTTTAGTTGTACGATAAATTAGTATTGGTACTGATTGATCCGGGTTCTAATTATTCTTATATTACAAGTAAGTTAGTAAAGGAATTGAGGATTCCCTTATATTACAACTCCGTTAGGCCATAGTGCTCGGGTGAATAAAGTCTGTAAGGGGTGTCCCATAAAGGTTCAGGGAATTGAATTCCCTGCTAATCTGATGGAATTACCCTTTGACGAGTTTGAAGTGATTCTGGGAATGGATTGGTTGTTCCGTTACTATGGAGATGTTAATTGCAGATTGAAAAAGGTAACCCTGAAAAGTCCAGGAGAAACAGAGATAAGTGTGAGCAGTGAAAAGTTTAATCCCTTAGCAAATGTAATGTCAGTAATGTCAGCTAAGAAGCTATTGCTACAGGGATGTCAAGGATTTCTTGCAAATGTGATAGATTTAAGAGCTATAGAGAAAGAGCTAGAGGAGATTCCAATAGTTCAAGAATTCCCTGAAGTTTTCCCGGCTGAGTTGCCAGGATTACCTCCAGATAGAGAGGTAGAATTTCAAGTTGAAGTAATGCCAGGAACCGCTCCAATTGCAATGGCACCTTGTCGGATGGCTCCGAAAGAATTGCAAGAGTTAAAGAATCAATTGCAAGAGTTGTTAGGAAAGGGATTTATTCGACCAAGTGTGTCACCTTGGGGAGCTCCGATGTTATTTGTTAAGGAGAATGATGGATCAATGCGTCTCTTTATTGATTATCGACAGCTTAATAAGGTGACCATCAAGAACAAGTATCCCCTTCCGCGCATTGATAACTTGTTTGATTAACTAAAAGGAGCTTCGGTATTTTCAAAGATCGATCTACGTTTGGGTTATCATCAATTGAAGATTCAGGAGAAAGATATTCCAAAGACGACTTTCAGAACGAGATATGGTCATTATGAATTCATCGTAATGCCATTCGGAGTAACGAATGCACCAGCTGCTTTCATGGATCTCATGAACATGATTTTTTAGCCTATTTGGACCAGTTTGTTGTTGTCTTTATTGATGACATACTGGTTTACTCGAAGTCCATTGAAGAGCACAGCGCACATCTGAGGCTAGTTTTGCAAATTCTCAGGGATAAAAATCTCTATGCGAAATAGTTCAAATGTGAATTTTGGCTAAACGAAGTAATTTTCTTGGGGCATGTGATCTCGGCAGTTGGGATTAGAGTAGACCCTCAGAAGGTTAAAGCTATAATGGACTGGGAAGTTCCAAAGAATGTATCTGAAGTTCAGAGTTTCCTTGGCCTTGCCGGTTATTATCGAAGATTCGTTAAGAATTTTTCGATGATAGTTCTACCTTTAACAAAGATGATGAGAAATAATGTATCGTTTGTTTGGACTTTTGAATGTCAAGAAAGTTTTGAAGCTTTAAAGAGAATTCTGACGGAAACTCCGATATTGGTTCAACCGGAATCTAGAAAGAATTTTGTAGTATACAGTGACGTATCCCATAACAGGTTAGGGTATGTATTAATGCAAGAAGGGAAGGTGGTAGCGTATGCATCGAGACAGTTGAAACCACATGAAAATAATTACCCCACTCATGATTTAGAAATGGATGTTGTAGTATTCGCTATCAGGATTTGGCATCATTATCTTTATGGGGAGCGTTGTTACTTATATACGGATCATAAAAGCCTGAAGTACCTGATGACTTAAAAAGAGTTGAATTTGAGGTAACGTAGATGGGTAGAGTTCTTAAAAGATTATAATGTGTTAATTGACTATCATCCCGGAAAGGCTAACGTGGTAGCAGATGCTTTGAGTAGAAAGACGTTTGCAGCTTTACGAGCTATGGATGCAAGATTATCTTTAACGGGAGATGGTGGTCTTTTTGGAGAGTTAACCCTTAAACCAGCATGGTTGGAACGAATAGGAGAATTGCAAAGTAAAGATGAAACGTGTTTGAAAAGAATTGAGCAAGTAAAGAGCAAAGAGATTAAAGACTTTGAGATTAAGTCAGATGGAAATCTATATTGTAAAGGAAGAATTGTATTACCCGACAATGACGACTTGAAGAAAGAAATATTAACTGAGGCTCATTGCAGTCCGTTAACGATGCACCCGGGTGGAACCAAGATGTTTATGGATTTGAAGGATCGATTTTGGTGGTCAGGGATGAAACGAAGCATCATCAAATTTGTGTCTAAGTGTTTGATATGTCAACAAGTCAAAGCTGAGCATCAAGTTCCGTCAGGATTATTGCAACCGCTTTTCATTCCTCAATGGAAATGGGAAAATGTTACGATGGATTTTGTTTCAGGGTTACCCTTGACTTCGAACAAAAGAGAATCAATCTGGGTAATTGTTGATCGATTAACTAAGTCAGCACATTTCCTTTCGGTTAAAAACAAATTTCTCTATGGAAAAGTATACAGAGATGTATATTAGAGAAGTTATTAGATTGCATGGAGTGCCTGTTTCCACAGTCTCTGATCGAGACCCTCGATTCACTTCTAGATTCTGGAAATCTTTGCATGGAGCGTTGGGGACTCGTTTAAACTTTAGTATGGCTTTTCATCCTCAGACTGATGGGCAATCAGAGAGAACTATTCAGATATTGGAAGATATGTTGAAAACATGCGTAATGGAATTCAAAGGATCATGGGAAAAGTATTTACCGCTGGCAGAGTTCGCTTACAACAATAGTTATCAGTCTAGTATAAAGATGGCCCCATATGAAGCATTATATGGAAGAAAATTTTGTACTCCATTAAATTGGTATGAACTCAAAGATCGAAGTGTTCTTGGTCCAGATTTAATTCAAGATGTAGAACAGAAAGTTTGAGAAATTCAGCATAACCTCAAAGTGGCCTCTGATCGGCAAAAGTCCTATTCTGATCTTAAAAGAAAGGAGATTGAATTTGAAGTTGGGGATAAAGTGTTTTTAAAGGTATCTCCATGGAAGAATGTGTTGAGGTTTGGTCGGAAAGGAAAGTTGAGTCCCCGGTTTATTGGACCATATGAGATTGTAAAAAGAGTAGGACCCGTAGCATACCAATTGACTTTACCACCAGAAATGGAAAAGATTCACAATGTATTCCATGTCTCAATGCTTTGGAGATATCGATCGGATCCCTCCTATATCGTAATACCCAGAAGAGATCGAGGAACAACCGGATTTGACTTATGAGGAAGAACCGATTCAAATTTTAGCTCATGAGGTTAAGCAATTGAGGAACAAGACTCCCATTGGTTAAATTTTTAAGGAAGAATCACAAAGTAGAGGAAGTAACATGGGAGCGTGAGGAGGATATGAGGAATCAGTATCCCCATCTCTTTTCTTATTGAAAATTCGAGGACGAATTTTCTTAAGGGAGGGAGATTTGTAACATCCTCCATGCCGGCTTAGTGATTAATTTGTAAAGTTTCAGCATTTGGTGATTTAAAGTAGAATGATGGAAAAGTTCAATGACTTATTTGAGTTATTTTGTGTAGGATTGAATTATAAAGAAGGAAGATTAGAAGGACAAAATGGTCTTTTTTATAGCAATATAATTATTTGGGGTTAGTATTATATTAACCACGTGGAAGTATAGGAAATTAAAAACAAGCTTCCAGAGTCCTCTTCTTCTTTCTTCTTCTTCATACGTGAGACCCAAGCTAAGGTAAGATTCTCTTGTTAGTGAATTTCTTGATGAATTTATGGTTGATTCGTGACCATTAGGCAATAGTTAAGCTTAAATGAAGTTTAAATTGTTTTAAAACCTCAAGATGAGAAGTATATGAAGAATTAAAGAAAGGAAGTAGAAAAGTGAAATCTTAGATTAGAGTTCATAATAAGAATTGGAAGTGAGATTTGACTTGTCATCAAGATAATTAGAGATAGGAAGTGTTAGAATAGGAATTTGAACATGTTGCAAAACTAGTATAATTTTTGCAATTACATAGGAATGACTAGATTTGGAGTTAAAGAAGTGATTATAGAGTAGAAATAAGTTTAAGTATGTGTATTAAAGTTAGGAATATTAAAGGAAGTGAAATAGGAAGGTTTGAGCTGAAATAAGGTGATTTTCGAGCTCAAAATGGGATTTATGGGCTAGGGGAATCGGTACCCATTCAAGGGGAATCGATCCCCCCTCAAACAAATATGAATTTCCAGAATGCTAGAGGGGAATCGATACCCCTAGGGGGGAACCGATTCCTCCATAATAAAAAAAAAAGAAAAGAAAGAAGAGAGACTAAACTATCAATCCCTTAAATTGGTAGGCTATTAGAGGTTAATTTCAAGACTTAGGCATCTGATAATCATCTTGAAAATTTTGCTTATGTAGATATTGAGCCTAATCGAGTTCCGGAACCATCGACAAGTAGGATCAATCGAGGGAAAGACAAAGAAATCTAGGTGAGTGCATATGCATAGCATGAATATGTATTTTATTCAGTTCTAGACTTGTGATAAGTCTAGATTCAATATTTTGATACATGATCGTAGTTCATATGATGATATATGACATGAATCCATACCATATGCATTATGGGACATGTATATAAAAGAAAAAGTTATATGAGTTATATGATAAAGGTATGGAAATAATATGTATACGTGATATAAATTAGATAAATTGTGAAAGCCCATGTTATGTAAATGAGAACTATAGGTATAGTTGGCATGCCAAGGGTAGAGGGCCTATGTGGTCCTTCGGGACATATATGTATTCTTTGGAACATGTGTGAGGTCTGGTGAGACACATACTTGATCCTTGGTATATGTATATGATTCTTAAGGAATGATATGTGGTCCTTCTGGACATATATGTATTCTTTGGAACATGTGTGAGGTCTGGTGAGACACATACTTGATCCTTGGCATATGTATATGATTATTAAGGAATGATATATGGTCCTTATGGACATTATTATATGGCACTACAGTGCAATTCTACGCGGGACTTTGTCCAATTCTACGTGGCACTTAGGTGCAATTATATGAGCTATGGTGATAGCATAGTGCACAACCTCACAATACTCACATACCTTAGGTTCTCTGTATGGTACCATGGGCTAATGAACTTATTATCTTATTATTGCAACCCATCTCATTTTGGCAATTACTTTATATTTATTGATATTATTATTATATTGCCTCACTAAGTCGATGACTTAGTGTGTGAATGTTTCACACGTAGGATCCGATAAAGTAGACGATCGAGGTTAAGCAGCTGGACAACATTACTCCTGCAACTATCAGATCAGAAGCAACTTAATCATAGGTTTTTGTTATGAAAATGGATGTTGGCATGTAATTAAAGAGTTAAGTTGTGTATGCTCTGAATATTTTGGTAACTTATATTACCATATGTATTATTGTATTTTTCGTAATATAAGTTCAAGTATTTTACTATTATTTGTAATGAGTTGTGTTTTAAAAGTCAATGTAATATCTCTGACTCGTATCTGGGTTGGGATACGGGTTGGGGGGTGTTACAGGTACACTGCTTATGTATCGGAACCCAAATTACATTCAAAATTTTTATTTCAATGGGGGGTATCAATACAATACCTATGTATTGATACACTTATAATATTTGATGATTTTTCATTCAAGAGTGTATCGGTACCTGTTGAATGTGTACCGATACACTTTGCCCAGAAATCACTTTTTAAGCCCGAAAATTCACTCTTTCAGCTTCAACACTTTATGTTTCCTCCCCTTTCATGTTTTTAACTCACATACATATACTTAAACTAATTTATACTCATTTATCACATATTAAACCTCAAAATCCTATTATCCATATAAAAATCAATAATCATACCAATTTTTCAATATGTTCTATATCCAATTCTATCACTTCATATCTCTTAATTTAGTTGATGACAAGTCAAATTCCATCTCAAAGTTCCTTTATCAACTCTTTTTCAGAAATTCTTTTAGAAACCTCTTATCTTTAATCTCTCATAACTTCTTCATCTTTTGATTTTAAGACAACTTAAGCTTTCCTTAAGCTTAAGTATCACCTAAGGATCAAAACTCATACTTAAAATCAACAAATAATCAACTAACCAAACAACTCACCTTTGACTTAAGCTTTCACGTAGGAAGAAGAAAGGATAAGAAGAGACCTCTGGAAATTGAACTTTTCCTCTTATTTACTTCTACATGGTTCTTTATCTTATAAGGGAATTAAAAATCTTTCATGTCAAATGACCATTTTGCTCTTTCCTTCATTTAATAATTACTAACAATAATTTATAAAATATTTTAAAATAAGTCATTAAACTATTCAATTATTCTACTTTAATCACTAAATTCTGAAGTTTTACAATTTGGTCACTCACCTGTAATTTGGGATGTTACAGGGTTTTTCAGGGCTTTCTCTGGAATCGATCCAAATTAATATTAGTAACATGTCGGGTTTTAAATAAATACAGATTTGGAGTCGTCATCGACTTTTGGGTTAGGTAAGTCGAATACCTAAAAATACCTTTTAAAATACTTTTAAGAAAAAATAATTTTAAAAGATAAAAAATTGATCTGTGATTGACTATGGATTCATTTTGAAAAGGGTTCGGGAGTCGGTTACATGTTGGGAATGATTAGCACCCCCACAATGCACAAAATTGATCCTTAGGATTATACTATATCTAATTTTTAAAATTGGTAAATTCTAATAATTTTTAAATTATGATATTTGTTTTTCATAAAAATAAAAAGAGATATTATTTTATACGAATAATCCTTAGAAACACACTCCTTGTTAGTTAAGGCACATTTCTATAAATTACTCGAGTAAAATAACACATAAAAATATTACAATTAACAAATATTAACAAATATGTAAATACTATATTAAAATAATAACTTATTAATTTTAGGGATCAAATCATAAAACCATAAAAGTTTAAGGTTACCTATATAAATAAACCATTAATAATATTAAAAATTCAAAATATTAAAGTTCATGGATTAAATTGCAAAACATCAAAAGTAATGGACATAAACAGAAACATCAAAAAATCAAAGTATTAAAAGTGTAATTTAACCATAAATAATTATTCGGGATTATAATGTAAATTATTAAACATCCAAGGAATAAATTTAATAATTTACCTAAAACAGATATAAACATGGTTAATGACTAAAATGAAAATAAAATAAAATTTAAAGCCAAATTAAAATACACAGAAAGATGATTTCATTGACTAAATTGAAAAGTTTACAAAGTGTAGGGATCCCGGATGAGGTTTACCCATACAATAATTACACAGAAGCCCCTCCCCAAAACGACGTCGTTTGGGGAGGGGTATAAATAGGCCAAAACCGGCCTAAAAACCTTCTGATCGCTTGTAAATGTATATGTAGAGGAAAGGAATTATGTGCAAGTATACATAATCGATTCAAGTAATATAGGGTAAGTGAGTATCGTCTCCACAGGGATTGGTCGAGAAATTTATCTTCACCACAACTAGGACTAGTGTCACAAACTAATTACTACTAGGTTGTCAACTTAAGAACTAATATTAATAAAACAAAAAGGTGATATAGTGATTGTAGAAAAGTTTGGTCAAGGTAAAATAAATATGTAGAATGCTGGAATAAAATAAAACAAGGCAAGTGTTGATTTAAATATAATGCAAACAACCTCACATATTCAGACTTATCACAAAGCACTTATGCTAAACTTTTGTATTGAAAACAATTATTCTAACACTGGAATGAATTATTATGACTTGCTTAAGCTGCCCGACAGGATTACTAGGTATTCTTAGACGGTTGCTATGGCAATACTCCTCAGCGTTAATTACAACCCTTGGTTTGTCAAACAGTTGTTGTAACAATACCTCTCAGTGTAAACTATAGGCGTTGTCTATCCTATTCTAACGTCTATCCCTTTTAGTTGTTTGAAACCCGCTCCTTATCTCTAAGGTAAACAACTTAGAACTTCACCATCCCGGATTCATTCCATTGCTCACGTAGATATATCTTAATTCTCTCGAATCTAAGAATCACTATCTAGACAAAAGGCTATCTCTCGATGCTCTTACATTGCCAAGACATGTTTTACCAAAACCCCAGGCGATCTCTCGATGCTCTTGTAGTGTCAAGGTAAAATATTTAAAAAATGAACAACACAGTCATGAGCAAAACATAATTCATCATTCATAAAACATAAAATAATTGTTCAGGCAAACAAAGTTTAATACCAAGTAAGACAGTCATGGTGCTATCAAAAATCATCCAAGATTCAACATTTAATACAACCCCAAATAGATAAAGAGTTTAAGAACAAAAGAAGAATGACTCCCAAAACCGGGGGCTCTGTAGCGACAATTCTGATCAACACCACGCCTACCTTGGTGATCAACCTCTCTCCATACCTGATCATCGCTCTGCTACAGCCTGGCTATGGAGGACACCAAGGAAGGTTGGATGGTAAACGGTGGGAAAGCACTGTAGTTGCTTGCTCGTGCCTTAGGTAAAAGTCTTCTCTCTTCTTCCTTGCTCCCTTCTTTGATGGCTACGACTTCTTATTTATAGGGAGGGATCTCCTAGGGCTTCTCATGCTTTGGAGATTCCTTAAATAACCGTTATTATCTGTCCAGGCTTAAAAAGGAAAGGAGATTGGCGGCTGTCAGAATAATTAAGGCTTGCTTGCACGTGAAGTAGGTCATCCAACTAGCGTGTGACATAGGCGGTTTCGTCATACCCGCTTCAGACTCTTCAGATAAATCTTGCCTCGGCGAGATAAATTTGCTCCTCATGTTCTTATCTGTTCCATTGGCCTTTACAAATTTACGTTCTCACGACTGAAATATTCTTCCTCTGTAAGTTTCCTGCACAAACACAATCCACACAACCCTTTCTCCTCAGCAGCATCAGTCAAACCAAATAAATTTTTCCTAAGCAAAACTTATCCACCACAAGAAAATATAATCTACATGCAACTAAAATGATGTGCATACTTTCTTTAGACGAGCAATAACTTAAGTGAAAAGACTATAAATTGAGTCTTTTTACGTAGTTATCACACCCCCAAACTTAAGCTATTGATTGTCCTCAAGAATTGTACAAGAGCTAGAAGAAAATTAAAATTGTCATGGCAAAGCAGTGTTAAGAAATCATATGGTTTGAGATTTCAGCCCTCAGTAAAAAAATTAGTTGGCCTCAACATGTTTGACAGTCATGACATTCATATCAGTCAAGTCCCTTCCCTAGTCAGGATTCCTTGCTATTGTGTGTGCGTGATTGTAAACAGTCTATGCATAAAGGTAATTAGAAAACTTAAAGCAAGCACTTCTGGATTGTCAAGGCATCAAATTATTTGTCAGGCTTAGTTTATACTCCTAGTTATTTATCAACTTTTTATTTTTTATAGGGGAGTCAGCTCATCACACCTACCGTTTCACACTCTAGGTGAAAGGAAGCATACCTTCCACCCCCATGCTAGTGGGGCAGAGACATCCTGTGACTACTTTCATTCACTCATATGACTTGGCAACTCTTAATTTCTTATGAAGTTTTCTGTTTATACCTTTACATAGAGGAGTGTCCCTTTTTATTTTTTTTATTTTTTTCAAGTTTTTAAACACTAGGGAGTTTCACTTTTCCCTTAAAATATATTTGAAGTCTCGGAAAACAGAAAGTTCTTTCCAAAAAATTTTACATATTACCTTAAGTAGGGACAACCTACAATCGTGTTTGTAAATTTCAAAGAATCAGGCCTAGGGTTGGTTCTCTTCTTTAGACATTCTTAACAATAATTATGGCCTAGGCAATCAAATTATGCATTCATCATTGGGCATCCTAATTCATTCCAAACAATAATCTTAACCTACTTATGTCACGACAACTAAAATTTTCAACCAATTATCATCAATTGTTTTTTAACAATGTAATGCAAAATATGGCACAATACCTCCCCCAAACTTGAGAAATGCATTGTCCTCAATGCATGATAACTAAAACTACATGATGTTATATGCAGATGCAAAGAAAAAAAAATATAATGTAAACTTACTGTGGTGGGGTGGCTTGACTGGACGTCCTCGCTCGACGTCGTTTAAGAGGAGAGGGACTCTCAGATCCTGAGTCTACTGCTACTATTGTCGAGGGAGACGGATGAAGTATACGGCCTGCCGTTTGCTTGCAGTTCTTTTTTTTTTGTCGAGGCTCGTGCTGGAGTTGGTTGCTCAGCAGTAGTAGTCGGTTGTGCATGGACTGGTGCTGGACTTTGAGCTACTGCTGGGACTGGCATTGCTTGATGGACAGGAGACTGAATGGGATCATGCTCGGGTTGCTTCGGTACTGGAGTGAAATCTTCATCGGAGAAGAAGTTGGATGAGGTATCATCACTACTCTCGGAGGTTGAGAAAGATGAGGAGCTGAGGAACTCTTCTGTATAGCCTTGGCCTTCCTCTAGTACGGGCGAGACATGGGTTGCTAGTGGTGGCATATCTGTGGGTACTCCTGGGGGTACCTCTGGATTGGCATTTGATATCGAGGCGTGGAATGTACTATCGCCAACATTGTATTTGAGGATGACGCTGGGGAAGGGCGACAGGTTAGCGGTTGTGTTCGGGAGCAATTCCTTGAAGAAACTGTTGAGTTGCACGTCCCTTGCCTTTACATACTCGAAATATATCTCCATGTGATCCTCTAGGCGCCCTATCTTCTCATGCATCTATCACGTGTGCATAACCACTGTTGTCATTCTGGCTATAGCAACAGATTTTGCTCCCCGCTCCAAACCTTAATGCGAGGCGTTGTCATCGAAACTCATTAGCTTGGGTACCTTTTTCTTGGTGATACCCTCCTTGAATTTAATAAAATCCTCAAAGGGCTCCTCGGGGACCTTCTTTTTCCTGCACAGTGTGGTTATCAGGTTGGGAAACAATAGATTTCCCTGATTTCTTTTGGCGCACTCATGGATTTGCTCGAAGATTAGTTCACTAACATCTATCTTCCTCTCATATATTATCAAGTGTAAGAGCATCAATCTTCTCACAAGCACCGTTGTGTTGTGAGAAGTTGGCATAAGCTTGCCATTGAGAAAATGGTTCCACAACTTCACGATCAGTTTTAGGGCTCGTCGATCGACTCTCTTCCTCGTTGGGGCATTCCATTCGAACTTGTCCCACCCAAAGCAAAGATCTTCAAGAACTCCGCTGTATGTTTCCTGGTCTTCCTCAGCCACAAATTTCTTGTGTTTCTCTTCCACTTTCCCCAACTTAAAGTATATGTTGAGTGTTAAAGTAGAAAATCAAAGGAGCTTCCCTCAGACGTACACTGTGTGGTTGGATGGGTCTTTGAGGTGGACGTATAACTCCCTCGCCATCGCTGGTGCTATGACCTTGGGATGGCGAGAAAACTTCTCCCAGTTGTGCTTCTTTATCACGTCCATTACCTCCGGTCCAAATGGCTCTTCATCCTCTGCTGAAAGACGAATCCATTTTCTAAATACATTTGACAATTTTGGAAGATTTTGAAGCGTGCTTCGGCTTCGGTTGTTTGGAAATGTTCAAAACTCGGTGTTGAGGATGGGGCTTCCTTGATCTTACCATGGTAATTGGTTGGTGTGGTGAAATCAATGGCGGCGATAGGGAAGATTCTGTTGAGAGAAAGAAAAATTCTCTTGTTTGGTAGAGAGAGAGTGAGGCATGATAAAGAAGAATAATGAGTTAGGCAGTTTTTTCTGGAAAGTAATGGGTAGTTTCGGGGTAATTTTTTCCTTACACGCAGGGAAAATATTTTGTATTGAATGTAGGATATGTGATTGGACATAAAGTTGGGGAAAAGATTTCTTTCCCTCTTTAATTCTGTCGCCTAAACCTTTTACCCTAGGGTTTCCCTTCTTTTCATGCATGCTTCATCTCCTCATACTGCCACGTGTACTCTACATGCCTACAATAAATAAAGAAATAAAATAAAACAGATAATGAAAGCAAAAAATAACTTAATTTATTTATGTACATAATTCAAATTTTTGTTGCCTAGGCAATGAATTTTGTTTAAGTAAGTAAGGCAAACTCTTGGGCATCATGTGCCATTGATGTCGATTTGTCATGCATAACTGGGGCTCCTTTGTACTCCTTGAGCCTCTGCCCATTCACTTTGAAGATGGAACCATCGTTTGTGTTCTGGATTTCTATTGCTCCATTGTTGTGGACTTGATGTACGATGAACAATCCTAACTATCGTGATTTTAGCTTGTCTGGGAATAACTTAAGATGTGAATTGTAGAGCAATACTTGTTGTCCGGAATAAAATTGCCTCGGCAATATTTTTCTGTCAGGTCATTATTTTGTTTTCTCCTTGTATAGGTGGGCATTCTCATATGTTTGTGCTCTGAATTCATTCATCTTGTTCAGTTCCAAGAGTCTTCTTTCTCCAGCAAGTTGTGCATCCATGTTTATCTTTTTGATAGCCCAGTAGGCTTTATGTTCTAGTTCAACAGGCAGATGGTATTCCTTTCTGTAGACTAATTTGGGCAGGGACATTCCTAGTGGTGTCTTAAATGTTGTGCGATAAGCCCATAGTTCTTCATCTAGCTTCGACAACCAATCCTTTCGACTTGGGTTGACCACTTTCTCAAGGATCTATTTTATTTCTATGTTAGACACTTCGGCTTGTCCATTAGTCTGAGGGTGATATGCCATAGCGGTCCTATGTAGCACTCCATAACATTTCAGTGCCTTGGCAATCAATTTGTTATCAAAATGTGTGCCCTCATCACTAATTATGGCTCTTGGTGTTCCAAATCGTGTGAATATATTTTTGTGCAAAAATTTCAGCACCGTCTTGGAATCATTTTAGGTGTTGCATTGGCTTCAACCCATTTGGATACATAGTCCACTACCAAGAGAATGTACAAATCTCCAAAAGATGTGGGAAAAGGTCCCAAGAAGTCTATTCCCATACGTCAAAAAGTTCAATCTCTAGAATATTTTGCCATGGCATCTCATGTCGTTTTGATATATTTCCTATTCGTTGACATCTATCACATTACTTATAGAATTCATGCGCGTCTTTGAACAATGTTGGCCAATAGAATCCAGATTGAAGCACTTTCGTCGTTGTTCTCATTCCACCAAAATGTCCTCCATATGGTGGCGAGTAGCATTGGTGTAGAATATCTTTATGCTCTTTTTTTCTGGAATGCATCTTTGGATTATTTGGTCTCCACATTGCTTGAACAGAAATGGTTCATTCCAATAGTAATGTCGCACATCATGTCGAAACTTCTTTCGACCCTGGCTAGATAAATCAGGAGGAACAATACCACATACAAGAAAATTAACTATGTCAGCATACCACGGCGCAGCCGTGACAAATAATATTTTCTTATCCAGGAAATCCTCTTCAATTTCTGTTATGTCAGGATGTTCGCGTGTGTGAGTACTATAAAATATATGCAGATAATGTGCAAGTATACACAATCGTTCAAGTAATATAATGATGAGTGAGTATCGTCTCCACAGGGATTGGGCGAAATTACAAAAGTCTAACCAAAGCTAAGTATTAATCTATCTATGTATAGTTAGTTTTTATATATACAAATGTCACGGTAAATGAAAATGTGTATGCTGATGGATGTAGATTGATGGCATGATGGTGTAGCAGATGGAAATGCAGTGGCAATATAAGATGGTATAATGTCAAGGCAATGAAAAATGGTAAAAACAGTAAATAAAATGAAAAGAAGATAATCCTCACGTGGCAAGCTTCCAACGGAATGAATGATATGGATTGATTTAAGGATGCTAAACTTATTTCTCAGACATATTTAAGCTATCTAATCTTTACTTGTTCGACAGGACTTTCGTAAAATGTTCTCAAAGGAACCTAACAGAATAGGATGCCAAGGCATATGCTCTTACTCAACGATGTTGGCCAGTCTACCCTATTGATAAAGACACCCTTTTTAGTCATTGAAATCCTATCCTAGTCTCTCCCGAGATCTAAGGGATTAGGTTATAATATTCCTAGGCCGGTTCAAAGCCCCTTGAAAATACTATAACCCATTGCTTATGAGGATCTTGTCTTGCGGTTCTCTCGAATAATTACAAGTATTTTTAGCTTAGGTTTCTCCCGAATACCTAAACTTCATCTAAGAAATGGACATTTTCATGCCTCTTACAAGCCTAGATGGTGAAGCATTCATAAGTAAAGCAAAAAAAGAACCAAAATAAACTTAAATATACCATTAAAATAAAGTCTAAACATCCATTAAACCAACCACCACCAAATAAGTTAGTTCATGGTGGGGTTCAAAATATCCAAACACAAAGTCATGCAAATATTCGTTCCAACAACCCACAAATAAATATAAAAATAATAGCAAAAAGGGAAGTGAGAAGTAGCCTTCGACGCGCCACCGGAGGTCTCCTCGGCCACCACGAATCACCTTAGCTCGCTAGCTCCTCTCGGCACCTAGCTCACAACTCCTTGGAGCTTTATCAATGGAGGAAAACCCAAGAAAGAAGAAAATGAAAAGGAAATAAAAATCTGATTTTTTCTGCTCTATGCGTGTGCCTCTTCACGTCTTATATATTGTCTCCCTTGAGGTGTAATATATAATAAAAATATCTAGGAGTAATGATGAGGTTGTTGGGTGCAAAATACCCCTCATACCCCTAGAATCACATGTAGTGCATGAATCTTATCCTCCAGGTAGCAGTGGTCCCATAGCAGCTCTGGCAGGCGGTTACAGCAATCATTTCACGTGCAGAGCCAGCTGTCCTCGTACAGCTGTATCTTTTTGTCATTTTCTGCACCAGAAATGCCAAGGCATTTCAATTTACTTCAGCAACATGTGATGCCACGACATTACTTCCCATCTAGTCCTTTTGGCTTGCTATTCCCTGCACACCACAGACAAACTGCACCTTTCCTTCAAGCAACATCATTAAGAAATAAAATAGCATTACCACCACAAATGAAACTATATGCAACTACATGATCCTAAAATGCCTAAAATGAGCTTTTAAACAAACAATAACTTAAGTGAAAAAGGCCTTAAAAGTAGCCTTTTTAGGAAGTTAACACACCCCCAAACTTAAGCTATTGCTTGTCCTCAAGCAATGGATAATAGTTACATAAGCAAAATGTCATGGCAATGTTCAATAATAAGATAGTAGGACAAAATTGGATTTCAACCCTCAGAAAAATAGGCTTCAACATGCTAGACTTATTAAGAATTCAAGTATTTTTCCCTAGGTCAAGATCTTTTTGTGGTAATGTGTGTGCTTGATTGTATCCAATCTATACTTATTAAACTTAGACAATTTCTACTCAAGTCCCCTAGTTTTTTTCAAGGCATTTACTTATTCATTAAGCATATTTTCTTTACTCCCTTTTTTTAATTGCTGTTACGAAGGGAGTCAGCTCATCATACCTACTCTCCCACACTCTAGGTGAAAGGAAGCATACCTTCCGCCCTGAGCTAGTTAAGTAGAGTCATCCCGTGAATACTTTCATTCACTTATATGCACATGGATGCCATTTATTAAAGAGAGTTTCAGGCAATGCCACGGCAAATAGGAGTATCCCTCTACAGCTATGCCTAAGCATTTATTCACAGTTTCATATATAATGGAGTTGTTTTTTATTTTTCTTTTAAGCACAATACCATATTTCAATGCCAAAACTAACTAGAGTTCCTTCATAAGAATTTTCCAAATTTTTTAAGTATAGAGAACATGAAAATTGTATAAAAGTTTTTCACAAAGCACCAAGCCCTAGAGTGAGTTCTATCATTCTCAACAGTCATTTACATTCAGATTCTAGCCTAACAAGATCATCATCGGGTATCCTCAAAACATTCTATCTAACTATCCTACCATTTACTGATGTCATGGCATAATACTATGCTAATGCTATTATACATATGTCCTAGCAAGAACATTACCTCCCCCATACTTAAGGGGAGCACAGTCCTCAATGATTAAAGAGAACTAAATATAAACTAAATGTCATGCAATGAAATGTAAACTAAATGAAAATGAATACAAGTGAGGTAACTCAATGTTTTTGTGGTGGTGTTGCCTTAGATGTGCTAGCAGCTCCTCGTCGGGTGCGCTTGCGAAGGGGTGTTGGACTGGACTCTGAAGAAGTAGAGTAATAATGCGCAATATTCTTACATCCAGTTGTGGTCTTGGTGTTTCGACCACTACGTGGTGCAGAAACGGGACTGGGTGTTTCTTCGATAGGGATAGTGGGTGGATATTCAGGGGTGTCAGAACGGTGTTGATCAGGAGTCGGGTCATCAACTTGAAGATCTTCTTCATCTTGTTCGTGCTCTGGAGATGCCTCGACATTGAATGCCGGCAGAATTTCTTCTGGGAAGCCATGGAAATTCCATTGACTGTGGGGAATAATTTCTTGAAACATCGATTCCACCACAGCATCTCTATGCTTCACATACCTAAATAAATTACAGATATCACCGTGTAAAGCATGCAGATGAGTCTGAGTCTGCAACACAGCTTCCTCTAGAGCAAGTAACTTTTCCTCGGCATTAGTTCCTATAGATTTCTCATGAACAGGGTCTTTAGACTTGGGATTTTCAATTCCTAATAGCAGTGGAAGTCTAGCCCTAGTAATGCCCGATAATCCAGGTAAAATTTCATCAAAAGCATTTTCCTCGACCTTTTTCTTACGACACAAAGTAGAAATTAAGTTAGGAAACACTAAAGCACTTGTCTTTTTACTCAAGCAGTCATGAACTTGCTGAACAATAATGCGACCAACATCAATATGACAGGATACAATTATCGAATGTAAAAGCAGTAAGCGTGAAAGTGATACCGTCATATTGTGAGAAGTAGGCATAATTTTGTGCTTAAGGAAGTGATTCCATAACTTAGCGCGCGACTAAAGACACTCTCTGTTGACCAAGTATCTACTTGTTTGGCACCCATTCCACTCAGTGTTTTCGAAGCATAAGTCCTCAAGGATTTCATCGTAGGTGGTGCTATCGGCTTCATCCTCGAACTGGACATGTCGATCTACCACATCCTGTAAAAGATAATATCGATTAATTGTAGTGGGTATAAAACAAATTTTTTTACCTCGCACGAAAATGGCATGTTGGTTTGGCTTGGAAATATTTACATAAAATTCCTTAACCAACGAGGCATTCACTGAACCCGGATGGCGTGCGAACTTCTTCCACTTGAGTGGCGTAACAATGTCCATTACGTCGAGTCCCAAGCCACCATCGGTCTCCCTAGTAAAAATAAAACCTAACTTAAAGAAGAGTTTTCAGTTCTTGAAGTTTTGGAACTGAGCCTTGGCCTCCTTGTTCTTAAACTGTTGGAACTTGGAACCTTCGGGTGCAGCCGGTCTTGTGTGCACCATTTTCAACAGTTGTGAAAGTAAGAAAAATGGAAAAGGAAGTATCTTTTAAAAGCTTTGTGAAATTTCGTTTATGGAGAGAAGAGTGAAGAAGATGAAGAATATGAGATATAAAAAGTAAAAGTTAAAAATGAAATAGAAAAGTTAAGGAAGAAAGAGAAAAGAAAAAGTTAAAAATTTGAGAGGGAAAAAGGGGTGATAGGATGATTAAGAGAGGAATTAGTGGGTGGGAAGGGGTTATGCGTGTATGGGGAAGGAAAAACTGCCAAAAGAAATAATGATTATGGGACAAAACTGTTGGAGAGAGAAAAGAAATGTCAGAAATAAAATAAATTAAAAAGAGACAAAATCAAATAATATCTCTCCCATTAATGCGCTGTCCTTTTGTCCATTTGGGTAACCGCTCCCTGCACGGTTTGCAGCAATATGGTCCCTACAAATCAGATCAAAAATTAATTACAAATTAAAATAAAATAAAAATAAAGAAAAGCCTAAATTTTAAATTTTATTTATGCACAGACACAAATTCAATGTCGTGGCATCGAATTTTTGTTCTCCTCTTAGGACGCTTCATCATCGTACAGACGTAACACGTCCTTGTTGTGCGGTGGTGGAACTCCATTGTAGGCTTTCAGACACTGGCCATTGACTTTGAAGATCGTCCCATTGTCTATTCTCTTGATGTCAACATCTCCATGGGGGTAGATATAATGCACCTCAAATGGCCCTGACCATCGAGATTTGAGCTTCCCAGGAAAGAGTTTGAGTCTGGAGTTGTAAAGCAAGATTTGTTATCCCACATGAAAATGTTGTGGCATCAGTTTCTGGTCATGCCACTTCTTGGTTTCTCCTTGTAGATTTGAGCATTCTCATATGTTTTAGTCTATAACCAATTGCTTTAGTGGAATAGCTCAACTTTATTGTATAATATATAATAATAAAAATCTATCAACCTTTTGAGTATTCAGATTAGAATTTCTTAAGCTCGTCGAGAATAAGTTGTTATAGTCTATGTGTCTTTGTTGATGGTCAGATAATCTTATATGTAGAATTCAGTTCTCAAACAACTGACCTATATTAAATCCATCTACTCCACCATTCCATTTATGAAGATTAGGATCATCATTGAGCGTCTTCAATAGAAGGGTAGTCCAGTCAGTTTTGCAATGTCATACACAAGAGATGCCCCATGTTGTCCGCTCTTATGTATATCTTAATACCAAGTCTTTTGTTCATTTTCTTATAAAATGATAAGGTTATATTTGTAATAGAATGATATGGTGCTTGAGTGTATTTCTTCTGGGGTAAGATCCAGGGTCCTTGTTTTACCAGTTTTCAATCTTGTCACTTTGTCAAAGATTTATAACTCTAATCACTTAAATTGTTTTTAATTCATTTGATATTCAAAGAACTCCAAGATTGCAAATTGATTCAATGCTCACCATCTTTAAAAAGTAATACAAATTTATTTATATAACCTTACAAAAGGGCTAAGAAATGACACAAACAAATTCAAACAAGACACTGCAAATGGAAAGTACAACTGTGGTAGATAACGACTTCCACTTGTTTACCTAGAATGCCCCATTACTCATATAATGCAGTGATACTTGACTCAATCAGATGTTACACATTGTGCTTTGATGCCCTACTCGAGTTTGTTATCGACTGCTTCACCAATTCTTGTTTTTAACATTCCATTATCAACAAGCATCTATATTTCTTTTAACAGTGGCCTACAATTCCTCGTAGAATGCCCAGATTCCCCAAGTGGAAATCACAGACGCTATCTTGATCATAGTTATGGGTATAAGGGTTTGGTGATACTTTCACTGTCCTCGGTGTGAGATGTTGACCGTTAATCAAATAAGGGTACAGATCTGAGATAGAAGTTTGGAACACCTTCAAAGTATTTCTCGATCGAGAGACTTTCACTTTCTTTAATCGATCTGAACGACTAATTGCTCCACATTTCTTAATCATTTATGGTGTCATGACTTCCTTATCAACAAGTTTTTCTATTTCTTTCATCAATGGTATGCACTTGTCAGTGGGATGACCCAATGCCCATAGATGAAAATCACAAGCACTATTTGGGTCATAGCCATAAGCAGATGGGCTAGTCTTCACTCTTAAATGCCTTGGAGTAAGGTATTGACTCTTGATTAAAGGGGATAGCAAGTCAGAAATGGGTACTTGAAAAACCTTGAGGGTTGTATTTTTCCAAGACATATTTTTCGACCAGTCTCAGATTACCTTTCCTTTAACCTCTTTCTTATCATTTTCCATCTATTTCTCATTTTTTAGCATCAGAGAGCTATCGAGAGTTGAATCTTTTATCTCTGCCTCACATACTTTGTTTTCCTTGATTTTATCCTTTTACCTTTTTATGTCTTTCTCCTTCTGCACATCACTTGCTTTGATGCCATTAACTCTGTTTTGTGGATTGACTCCCAATTGTGTAACCAAAATAGATTGAGTGTTATCATCCACCTCTATAAATCCATGAGTCAAAAGATCTTGTACTCGTCGTTTGAAGTTGATGCACTTCTCAATGGAGTGTCCTCGGGCTCCGACATGATATTCACAACTAACTTTCTCATTATACCAACTCGGATAAGAAGGCAACATAGGCTTAGCTAGATGTGGGAGAAATCAGTTGGGCTTGGAGCAACTTGTTGTACGAAAATGAAGGAAAATTGGGTAGAAACTCTTTTAACCTCATTTTCTCTTTGCCATTATTATGTCTATTTTGAAGACCTTGGGACTGATCACCAAGATGTTTTGTCTTATTCAATGGCACTTGAACTTCTTCCATGCTTCTCTTTTTTGAGTCAGGCTCAACTTTCGTGTTAGAAATTTTACCCTCAATTTTTTGCTTTTTTCAACATGATCTCTGGAAGCATACCCTTTTTTGGAATTAAATTGGATTACTATACTCTCCAACAGGTCCTTGATCATTTTTTATCACATTTACTTCCCAATCAATATTTCGATTTTCACTCGAAATGTTCATCTTTTCTTGCTCAGTATGGTCCCCTAATATTTTATCCCCATATATTACAATAATCATCATACTCATTAGCTTGGACACCTATTCCTTGGACTCAACTTGGAATTTTCTTGTTTCATCAAACATTTCTTGTTAAGTCTTTATGTGTTGCTCCAATATTCTCTCGATCCTATTAACACGTGTTGATATTTCATTCATTGCTTTCGATCTTTTTAGAAACACGCCCAGGGTGACTTTAATTTGCTTTAAGAACTTCTATCATAATATCCTTCACAAATTATTCTCATGTTTTCATGATTGAGGCATGTTAACATGCTATGAAATGTATAACATATAAACGTGAATGTAAAGATACAAAAAATGCAAAAATGCAGAAATAATAATGCAAATTGTGCAATGTAAATTTATGTATGAAAAAAGGTGTCATTCAAGAGTGATCATCTTAAAACAAATTTCATTGAACATAAAAAGTTTTAGTACATCAAACAAACTTTACATATAATGGATAGCTTTCACTCCTAATTTGTCTATTTCTCTCAAAAGCCAAGTTAGTTTCCATTCATGCTCAGGTGTTGGTATATAGTTTCCATGTTGGTTACGGACAAATTTAACATCTGATTTTTGGCTTGACATCTTTCCAAAATTGATGATGGTTGTTTTGTGCATTTCTTCAGTAATCCGTAAATCATAAGAGAACTTCTTGGCTCGACCTTCTTGTGCCTTGCAATTCTTTTTCCAATGTTCAGCATCGTTTTTTAGTTTAGTGACCCTTGTTGTCCATTCTTCTGGGGTGTTTCCTATACCAGTATTTTTAAAAGCTAAACTGATCCTTTAAAAACCATTAAGCATGGCTTCCATCTCTGTACGCAGTTTATCATTTTCATTCTTCAAATGACGAATTTGAGCTTTGTACTTCAGCTAATTTTCTTCCTTTTGGATGCCCCTACTGATACCCTTAGCCTTGAACACTTTTGGTATCAATCTATTAGGATAATCAGTTACCAAACTAGGTCGATATTTTATCTCGAACTTTAAGATTCCATGATCCAACAGATGTTGTACTCAATGCTTGAAGGTAGTGCAGTTCTCAATGGAATGTCCTTGAATTCCGGCATGATATTCACAATGAACATTGATATCATACCAATTTGGATACGAAGGTTGCTTAGGTTTCACATAATGTGGAGCCACCTCTCGAGCTTCTAATAGCTTCTCGTATAACTCTTTATATGATATAGGGATAGAATCAAAATGAAAGTCACTTATTGGCTTGGATTGAACATGAGTCTTCAACGTTGGGAGAAGACTCTTAAATACCAATGAGTTCTGATCGTATGACTTCTTATCATCCCTGGGTACTTCTAAAGTTTTCATAATTTCCTTGGTGTCTCCAGACAACTTGTTGATACGAATGATGACTATGTATAATTTCTCAGATTAGTTAGGATTAGCAGTCCCTTGTATATCTGACATCGCATGATTATATTCATCGAGCTCTTTCCCTTGATGTACATAAATCTCTCTCCCTTTGACCAAAGCAAATATTTTATTCATCATTTTGGACGTTTTCCCTCTAATATCTTGTAACTCCTTTTGATCTTCATCGGACATAAGATCTTTGGGTGTATAGCTCTCCACTATCCTTGAAGTTTCCTCATAATGTCATTTCGTATCTGTGTTATAGTTTACTTGAGCATGAAACCCTTTTTCCAATAGGAAAACCTTTTAATTTGATGATCACTCTCAAATCAACACCTTTTGATTATGTCATGATCATGCAATGTAAGCAAAAAGAAATCAATATAAAAAACACAAGTTAGTACAAATAACAAAATTAATAATTTACTGCAAAACAAAAATGTAAATACAGAATAAATAAGTCAAAAGGAATGGTTAATACTAATTAAGGGAAAGAAAAAATCCTATTCATCTTAGTATCTACCCTAATGTTTTATTCAACATATAAATCCTAATCTCATGTTTTCTATTTTGCATACTTGTTCCAAAAAAATGAACTTAACTACATACTCTTCTAGTTCTCATGCTTTTTTCAAAATACATAAATAGATTCGAGGAAAAGGTTAAAATGAGTTTTCCTACTGACATAAATTCAGTATAAAACGAGCAGAAATTTGGTACTACTAACAGGATACTCAATTTGTCCTTTGTTGGTGCCCCCTTGAGCTTGTCAGACCCTCAATCCTCAACCATTATAGGTTTAAACAGATTGAGTTCAATTCGAGAGGATTCATTTCCTCATGTCCATGTGAGGAAACTCGATGTTTCACTCGTAAACACATGAGGAATATCTATCCTAGAGGTTACTTGCTAAAGCCCATACAGAGAAAAGTAATTTTTCTCACGTAAGTTTAGCGTTCACCCCTACCTAAAGGGACAGAGAACATTTAGAAAGCTCTAAATATCTCAAATGGTCATAGTGTGTGAAGGGAAACTCACAATCTTTTGCATCAATCCCAGAACAATCAATCTAAAAACAGGTTAGAAATCTGAAACACAAAAACTAATCACATTAGTATAACTTAAACAATAATCAATTATCAAAAATTAAATATCATTCATATTTTCCATTTTTATCTAAAAAGATAATGTATAATCGAATATAACTTGACTCTCTAAACAAAAGTCCCCAGCACAGTCATCAAGCTGTCGAAACGATTCCCGCCAGGCTTTTCAGGGCTTTCTCGGGAATCAATCCAAATTAATATTGGGAATATGTCGGATTTTAAATAAATATATATTTGGAGTCGCCATCGACTTTTGGGTTAGGTAAGTCGAATACCTAAAAATACCTTTTAAAATACTTTTAAGAAAAAATAATTTTAAAAGATAACAAATTGATCTGCGATTGACCAGGGATTCATTTTGGAAAGGGTTCAGGAGTCAGTTACGTGTAGGGGATGATTAGCACCACCACAACACCCAAAATTGCTACTTACGATTATACATTATCTAATTTTTAAAATTGGCAAATTCTAATAATATTTAAATTATGATATTTGTTTTTCAGAAAAATAAAAAGAGATATTATTTTATACGAATAATCCTTAGAAAAATACTCCTTGTTAGTTAAGGCACATTTCTATAAATTACTCAAGTAAAATAACACTTAAAAATATTACAATTAACAAATATTAACAAATATGTAAATATTAGATTAAAATAATAACTTATTAATTTTAGGGATTAAATCATAAAACTACAAAATTTCAAGGTTACCTATGTAAATAAACCATTAATAATATTAAAAATTAAAAATATTAAAGTTCAGGGATTAAATTGCAAAACATCAAAATTAATGGACATAAATAGAAACATCACAAAATCGAAGTAGTGAAAGTGTAATTTAACCATAAATAATTATTCGGGATTAAAATGTAAATTATTAAACATCCAATGACTAAATAGAATATTTTACCTAAATCAATTATAAACACGGTCAATGACTAAAATAGAAATAAAATAAAATTTAAAGCCAACTTAAAATACACAGAACAATAATTACGCATAAGCCCCTCCTCAAAACGTCGTCATTTGGGAAGGGGTATAAATAGGCCAAAATCGTCTAGAAACCCTGACCAAAGGAAAAACAGTCATTGGTCGGCCACCACATACCGACACCATCAGGTACTGCCGACCACCGTCCACGGTGGCTAGAATTCTGGAAATTTACCCAAATCAACCCTTTTTTAACCCTAAAGTCGAATCTGATCTCTTTTCTCTCTAAAAACCCATAGATCATACTAGATATAATTTTTTACCTTCGAACGGACGGTGGTTTCTTTCGACGTTTGGCTTCTGACGGTCTTGGGTAAGTTTCTTTTCATCTTCTCTCATTTTTTTTCAAATATTGGCCGGTTCTTGTGTTTGTTCTCTCTCTTTCTTTGCAGGTTTGTTAGCCTTTTTATAGGCCCCCATGGTGCTCTATTTGGACCGGTTAAAAGAGGAAACCCCGGTGAGTCACCGGAGCTATGGTGGTGACTCACCCTAGGGGCGGCTGGGTGCATTAAATGCACACAGATCTCTTGGATCTGGCTGGTGAGCTTCAACAATGGCGACGTGTGTGGCGAAGGCTGAGTGGCACACCTGGCGGTGGCGGCTAAGATAACCCTAGGGGTATGATGAAACCCTAGGGTTTCTGGAAGCACCGTTGGATCAAGGCCAAATCCAACGGTTGAGAGCAATGGGCAGCGCTGGAGAATTTAGGGTGATAACCCTAAACGGGTTAGGGTTTGGGTCGACTGGGTCAGATCCTGGGCTTCGGGTCGGGTCTCCTTTGTAATTGGGTCAGGGTTGTTTTGTAACTTGGGCCTCAGTTTTTTTGTTTGGGCCTGTAATGTAAATTTGAATTATTAATATAAAATAATAATAATAATAATAATAATAATAATAATAAAATAATAATAATAAACGGGACAAAAGCTAGTGTCTACACTATAAAATATTTTTTTAATATACATATATCTATACTTTTATATATATAAATTATTTTTGCTTTGATATTTGTTATAAATATTTATATATCTGTATTTTATTGCATAGAAGCTACTTTCATTCATATATATATATATATATATATATATATATATATATATATATATATATATATATATATATATATATATATATATGCATAGAAGCTACTTTCATTCATACATACACACACATGTATATATATGTATATATATATTGTTATAGAATTACTATAGGATGTATTACGATTCTTATATATTATTAGTATATTTTTCCACCTTATATCCTATAATTTTTCAATGTATATATTTATTATATATATGTATATATTATTTTTTATATCAATATATGTATTCTATAAATATAATTTTTCATATAACAAATTATAGATTTCATTATTGAATATTTGAGTATATTTTTCACTTTAATATATATATTATTACTTTGAGATAATACTTTTATGTGGGAAGAATCTATGAAATCGCCTTTTAAATTGTTGGAATGTGATTCAAAGGATTTTCTAAACGAATATGTACTCTTACTTATATTCAAATAACGTTTAAATAAAAATATTTTATTACATGATATATTAAATATTAAATAGTATGTGAGGGGAGGAAATTGAACGATTAGTGGAATAGTCTCCTAAATCGTTAAAGTACAATTCCACAAAGGGTGAAAGGATATCATCGTCTATCTCTTAAAACAATTATAAAATGTTATACAAATATTTTTAATTATAATATACACGATTATTATACAATTCCATATACTATGCACATTATTACTTCATTTATTGCATACGTACCATTTAATCTTATTGCATTCATAATATTTAATAATTAAGCATCGTTTTTTACTTTGTTTAAACATAAGATAATCTTATTGCATACGTACCATTTAATCTTATTGCACGAACCAAGTAACTTTAGTGGTTAAGGAATTATTGTTATTTCTTGAGGTCTCGAGTTCGAACACCATGTATGCAGGGGTGTATGAGTGACTGAGTTATTAATAATTTTAATAATAATAAGGGTAAATTAAAAATTTACTCACTAAACTTTACTTTGTCTCCTATTTCACTCATTGTACTTTTAATCTTTTCTATTCACTCATTGAACTTTATACATTGAGTTTTTTTTGTCACTCTGCCGTGAACTTTCTAACAGTTTTATAATCTGGCTTAATTAACCATTTCTTAATCACTAAATTATATGGTAAAAAGGAAAAAACAAAAAACAAAAAAAAATACCTAAACTGAAATCTGTTTACCCTAGAAAACAATAAAAGACTTGTTTTACCGCCGTCGAGAGTGAAGATTTCTGCAGCTCGTATGGACATGAAGTCGATGGTAATTTCTTTCTCTCCTTTTTTTGGTTTGTTGGTTTAAGGTTTGTTAAAGGGTAATTGTTTTGTTAATTTTCTTTAGAGGTTTTGGACATGGATGATAAGGGTGGTTCATAATTTGGTTTTAAATGATGGTGGACAGTGGGGTTTTTGGTGTTGTTGGTTAGTGATTATGAAGTGGTGAAGAATGATTCAGACGGGTGAGTGGAGTGGAGTCAAAATTAATCGTCAATGATATTTGCTTGATTAAATGATAGAAAATGGGGTTATCAGGAGGTGGTTCAGAGCCTCTCTCTTTTCTCGGTTTTTCTTTTCTTTTTCCCCTTTTTGCTCCCCTTTATTTGTTCTTTCTTTGCATGTTATAGCTTGAATTACCAGTTAAGTGGTGGTGTGTGCACTATTATTTTTTCTATTCACAACCAGCCCAACAGACCCTGGCCTCGATCACAAACAGTCGCCTCAAATTTCGAAAGGCAATAAAAAAATCAATATTTTACATGTTTTGTTTTATTATTTTTTCCACTAAAATGTACAAAATAAAAAAAGGGGAAAAGAGAGTGCTTGCATTCGATCAAAGCCTCGCTGGCGACCGGGGTCTTCTTCGACCAATCCGAACGGTGAGGAGGAACTCCTTGAGGAGGGGAGCAACATACATAGAAATCAGGTCGATCCAACGGCGGAGCAGGGAGATCGGAGCCCGGGAAAGCCGAAGAGTCTTGGCCCTTTTTATGGCATTAGAGGTTGTTTCGTGCCAAACCGAGAACAAATTGACGACGGGGAGGTCGAGACGAGCCTCCTAGTGAATTTTCGTGGCCAAAGGCCACTAGCAGCGGCGCGGCGGCACGATTGTTCTGTGCAGGGACTTGTTTCATAATTTACCCATTTTTGTTTGTGCTTTGTAATTTTTGGTATAATTACTGTTTAATCCCCCTAATTTACGCGTGTTTTTGCAAGTTAGTCGCCTATAGGGACCTTTTGTGTGCATGTTATATATTTTTAGGAAAAAGTATTGTTTAGTCCCCCTATGTTAGCCGTTTTTTCATATTTTGGTCACTAGACCTCCGTTTTCTAATTTATTGCACCTTTTATCATTTGATTTTATTTTATTTTAATTTAGTCACTATTTACTTCTGATTTAGCTACTGTTATTTTATTTTATGCATTTTGGTCACTGCCTGTTTCCGATTTAGCTACTATTTTTTATTTTGTTATATTTTAATCCCCATCTAGATCACTTTTATTTTAGATTTAGTCCTAAAATTAGGAGAATTATGAATTTGGTCCTCGCTTTTTCTCGAGGTTCCAATTTAATTATTCGAATCTTAAAATTAATTTAGATTAATATTAGAGCCTCTATTTTAGGTTAGATCTCAAATTAGTCTTTTAATTTAAGGAATAATATGAGTTGGACCTCGCCTAAATGCTCGAGGGACCATCTCGGTTATTCGATTCAATAATTGGTTTAAAAATCAAATAGGGTTAATATTAGAACCTACATTCCTAGATTTGTGCTTTTAGGTTCTTTAATTATCATAATTTAACGCTATAGGATAGAGAGAGCCTTAAATTACCCTTAGTTAATTAGGACGAATAAAATTTGTTTGATTGCATTTTATTTTTAAACCTAAGACAATGTTCACTTATTAAGGAATTAATGGTATATCTCCCGTAAGTACGCTCAGGGGGTGACTACTGGTGACTCTCGAAATAGGTCGATATCATTTTCAAAACCGCATCAAAAAATTTTAAATTAAGGCAATGTCCGGTTATTAGGCACAATAGATGATCCTCTGCATTTATGGTAGGGGCGAATGTTATTGGCCTTAATAAACGAATACCCTTTTTAACATTGCATTTGTAATGATTTTTTAAATTAAATAAAGATCAAACTCAAAATTTCTGATTTTAAATATAGGGTAATCAACTAGGTATCAATTTTTGGCACTTGTGGGGGTGCTAATCCTTCCCCATGTGTAATTGACTCCCGAAGCTAATTTCTGGATTTTCCCAGACCCTAAAACTCAATATTTTGATAAAAATAAAATGTTTTATTGAAATCACCTGGTTTTTATAGTGTCTCAATCACACCTTAATTGATTGGTGGAGACTCCTCATATTTCGAAATACTTTTCAAAGAAAAACCCCCAAAGTCGGTATCGATCTTTCCCTGCCCGGGCGAAAAATGGTGTCGATAATTTGGCGACTCTACTAGGGATGTTTTGTTTTTAAAACAACTTGAGAGTCGAGCCATGAGTTGGTTACCTTGTATTTAGGATTCTAGAAATTATGAGTTTGATCTTATTTTAATTTACAGTTCATTATGATTTTTCAAAAGAAAAAATAGATTTTCTCTCTGGTCAATGCTTACACTTTTGTAAATTTATTTAGGATTGTTGTATATCATAGCTCTAAACCCGAGCTTAAACTCAGATTACCTAAGTAGGGAGAAACAACACACCTCATGAGAAGCATTGGGCTTCCTTGTGTGGGTCTGATAAAGTACCTCTGGAAAGCATCCTAATTTGTCTATCCAGATATCAGATCCGAGGTACGCTTTTAGTGGTGTGATCCCCTGAGTCGAATCCGATTCACAAGTCTGTAATGGGCCAGAATCGGATTCAACCTTATCAAGTTGTAAAGATAGCTTGGGAACCTTTGCTTGAACCGACCCCATATAGAGAATTTAGTAAACCTACCCGCTAGATCCATGTGGATAGCCTAGGAGAATTAGAACGCATGTGGTTAGGACTATTAATTTCCTTTGTATACTTTATTTTTCAGTCTCAACTTTGAGTCGTGTTTAATTATTATTGCTAAGATTACATTTCTTTGACTAATCTTTTCAACTAACTTGATTCTTTTTGTCTTGTTTCTTTTAACGTTGATTTCCTTTTGTCTGGTCTTGTTGCATTTTTGCATGGACATGACATATCCTTCAAACGTATTTATCCCTTAAATAACTGATCTTTTACAAGGTTCTTGGAAAACAATGCCCACAGCAATACCTTTCACTGGGATTAGAAGAATTCCGAAGATGCTCTATGTAGATCGAGTAGCGTCAAGAGAGAGTATACCTACAAAGGAGAAAAGCCAGGCATCTACCTGCTGAGATAACAAGGTGGACTCAAGAAGATTTGATGCTGAAGCCAATAGTTGAAGATCACGAACCAGATCGAAATGATTTAAGAAAGTAGGAGATGAAGTAGAAGCTTTGAAGAGGATGCAGTACCAAAATGCTCGCAGTAGCTGGGCAACTTGAAGATAGACCATATTTTCATTTCCCCAATGTACCAAGACATTGTCGATTTTTTCAAGAATTGATCAAGGAACAATTATTTTTTGGATCAATTCATTGCTACATTTGCATCTCGTATTTTGCATTACTATTTTTGTACTTTTGCATTTGCATGTGCATCTTTACATTTGCATGTGCATGTTTACATTTGCATGTGCATGTTTACATTTGCATATATACATTGTACATTACATGGTATACATTACATCTCAACGTGCATTAATCATTGATCCTGAGAGTAACTCGTGGAGAATCTTGTGATAAAAGTTTTGAGGTAAGATGAAGTCACTCAATTTGTACCCAAAAAAGGATTGAGAGCTATGGACGTGATGTTATCCCCGTCTGAAGTTCAAGGCGCATCACTGAGGATTGTGGGGCATTGAAGCGCTAGGTTTAGAATTTAATTGATTCAGGGGCATGGACATTCGATGAATGATGGGGCATTCTTATTCAAACCAAGAAAATCATTACATCCACTAAGAGCTTTTGATGCACTCGCATATTGTCTTATTTGAATTTCTTTTATTTCTATTTACGTTAAAAGGTTTGTAATTCACTTGACAATCGAACATTTTAAATAAAATGCTACCTTCTGAGGTTATGAGCAATGAGTAACTTTCAAACTCTAAATTATTTAAGTATCCACTGGATTAGAAGATCTTTCAAAAATCAGAGTTATAGATATTTGACAAAATGAAAAGATTGAAAACTGAGAAAATAAGGACCCTTGACCTTACCCCAAATGATTTATTCGAACACCATACTCTTATCTTGCACGGACCAATATAACATTCTCTTCTCATGAGGAAATGATCAAGAGGCTTGGCATTCAGGTATGAATAAGAGCATACATCATGGGGCATCTCTTGTTATGATATTGTAAAACTACCTAGACTACACTTCTGTTAAAGACGTTCAGTGATGATCCTAATCTTTGAAAATGGAATAGTGGAGTAGATAAATTTAGTTTATGTCAGTTGTTTGGGAAATAAACTCTAAATATGGGATTTCCTGACCATCAAAGACACCTAGACTATAACAGGTTCTTCTCTATGAGCTTAAGAAATTCTAAATCTGAATACTCAAAAGGTTAATAAATATTATTATTATAGATTATAAAATAAAGTTGAGCTATTCCACTAAAGAAATTGGTTATAGAGGCAACTCAAAAGCCCTAACTTTATGAATAGATTGCATTCAAACCATGACATTGATCGGATACCTGTCACTTTGGTGTTTGCTCCACTGCGATTGTCAAGTCGAAGACTTTGAGATGAGATGAACCCTTCAGTTATGCCTGAACAAAGGCAAACTAAATATATTCCAATAAATAAAGGTTATAATGCCTATGCTCGTTCTAATAATGAGTTTTAATGAAAATGGAATAAAGGAGTTGAGGAACACCTGTTATAATCGATTTCACACAAGCACGTAGAAATTCTATATTTAGACTGATGTCCCTGCACTACCTCTACTAAAGGAAGTCTACGAAGCTTGAACAAATGAAAGATTTCAGAGAACCAAAATAGGAGTGTTCTAGAAGTCTAGTAATTGATTATACTAGTTCCATCATTCTTTCCGTATCTGATTAAAATGCCAAGCCAAAAAGAAGGGCATGTCATAAGGTTCACAAGGACCAAAAAAATGACATATTGATGACTGAAACCTCAGAAACTTTAAGGAGCTAACCTGAAACCAACCCATCAATTTTGACACTTGTCAAAGAGCTATAACTTTGAAAATATTAAAAGGTTAATGATTCTTTGAATATTTAGTGAACCCATGTTTTGTTATTTTCTTCAATTGTGAGCCTAAAAGAAGGATATTTTTCTTAAACAAACTTTCCATATTTTGAAAATAAAAAAAAGAAAATATTTTCAAACAGGACAATCTCTCTGGAGAGTTTAGCTTAAAAATTGACGAAGGTCCCTCAGATTTAGAATTTCAGAATCAGAAATTGGGGCAAAGAATTTGAATGATTAGGGAGAAAGAAAAGTAGATTTTTGCAAAGAAATGCGATGGTACACCTTGGTGTGGGAAAAGAATGAAGACGAATAGATCGAGAAGAGAATCAAGATTGCTTGAGAACCTTTTCACTGCTATTAATCAAGAAAAACATGCATTACACATACACGAATTTGTATCTGTGCATCAAACATCCATCATCATGTACATTCAAATCTTTAATTTTCCCCTCTCACGAGGGTACCATTAAAATTTCTCTTGAAATTTTGTCTTTTTCAAGGATATTTTCTCTTCTCATGATGACATTTAGTATAGTTGCATTCATATACATATTTTTTACAAATCTTTTAGGAAAAAATGAGATTAAAAGACAACAAGACATCCTTAACAAGAATGAGCAATCATCTTCAGATTCAATATTTTTGAAGAAAAAAATTTATCTCACTTGAGATAGTTTCACTTGAAACAGAAGATTTAGCTCACTTGAGATTTTTTTTCTTAAAACAAGATTCATCTCGCTTAAGATAGTTTCACTCGAAACAGAAGATTTATCTCACTTGAGATTGTTTTCCTAAAACAATATTCATCTCGCTTGAGATAGTTTCACTCGAAACATAAGATTTACCTCACTTGAGATTATTTTTCTTAAAACAATATTCATCTCGCTTGAGATAGTTTCACTCGAAACAAAAGTTTTATCTCACTTGAGATTGTTTTCCTAAAACAAGATTCATCTCGCTTGAGATAGTTTCACTCGAAACAGAAGATTTAGCTCACTTGAGATTGTTTTTCTTAAAACAATATTCATCTCGCTTAAGATAGTTTCACTAGAAACAGAAGATTTATCTCACTTGATATTGTTTTCATAAAACAACATTCATCTCGCTTGAGATAGTTTCACTCGAAGCAACAATTTTATCTCACTTGAGATAGTTTCACTCGAAACAGAAGATTTAGCTCACTTGAGATTGTTTTTCTTAAAACAAAATTCATCTCGCTTGAGATAGTTTCACTTAAAACAGAAGATTTATCTCACTTGAGATTGTTTTCCTAAAACAAGATTCATCTCGCTTGAGATAGTTTCACTCAAAGTAAAGATTTTATATCGCTTGAGACAGTTTTCACTTGAAACAAAAATTTTATCTCACTTGAGATATTTTTCTTAAAACAAACTTTGTCTCGCTTGAGACAGTTTTTACTCGAAACAAGAAATTTCATTTCACTCAAGATTGTTTTTCTTAAAACAAGATTCATCTCGGTTGAGAAAGTTTCACTTGAAATATAAAATTTGAAATTGTTTCACTTGAAACAATAAGTTTATCCCACCTAAGATTGTTTTTCTTAAAACAAACTATGCATTGCTTGAGGGATTAACATTTCCTTTGCTCAATTCACGGTATTTTGAATCAGCGATACCCCACTTGAGGGATTAACATTTCCTATTGCTCGATTCACAGTATTTTAAATCAGTAAAAGTCCTTCGAGCCATCAGTAAGTCTTTTGAGGATGATGCTTAAATCCTTCGGGTCATCTATAAGTCTTTTACGCAAGATGATAAACCTTTGGGTTATCCATAAGACCTTCGGGTAGGATGTTTTCACATTTTCTTTGCTCGATTCACGACATTTCGAATCAACGATGCCTCACATGAGGGACCAACATTTCCAGTAGAGAATTCATAATGAAGAACTTGTTCAACCTTTACTCAATTCACGACATTTCGAATCAGCAATGCCTCACTCGAGGGACCAATATTTCCAGTAGAAAGATCATGATAAGAAGAACCCGTAGCTTGAAGTGCATAGATTAAATCAAAAATAGCGCTCTATTATATTTGCTTTATTCCTGTTTCACGGCAATGAGCAAAGAGGGGCAATTGTGAGCACCATTTTTTTCTATTCACAACTGGCCCAACAGATCCGGGCCTCAATTACAAACAAACTCAAAGCCCATTCAAAGCCTGAACTCAGGCCTAATCCTACCCAAATAGGGTTTTTAAAACCCTAATATACCACAGTCATCACCAACCACCGCCGTCACTAGAGCTAGCCAGATCCGCCGCCACTGGAGCCAACCAAGTCTGTCGCCCATCTCCACTAGTCTGCTGCCACTGTTTCTGCCACCAACTGAAGCGCTACAGTGTCTTATTACCCAAATCAACACACAAACACAAATCCACACGTAAACATTTTTTTATTTAATCATTTCATGTCTGAAAATCAGCAAAAATATATGTAAAATGGGTTATATATAATCCTGAGTAAAATAATGTAATGGGGGCTCCCTCGAATTTCGAAAGACAGTAAAAAAATCAGCATTTTACATATTTTATTTTATTATTTTTCCACTAAAATGTACAAACTAAAAAACGGGAAAAGAGAGTGCTTACATTCGGTTAGAGCCTCACCGACGACAGAGGTCTTCTTCGGCCAATCCGAACAGTGAAAAAGAGCGCCTTTACAAGGGGAGCAACATACTTAGAAATCAGTTCGATCCAACGATGGACCGAGGAGATCGGAGCCCTGAAAATTCAGAGAGCCACAACCCTTTTTACGGTATTGGAGGTCATTTCATGCAAAAATGATCCCAGATCGACGACAGAGAGGTCGAGACCCTCCTAGTGAATTTTGGTAGCCAAATGCCACCGGAGACGACGCGAAGACTGGCGGCGGCTTGGACGGCAACACGATGACCGAATTCCTATAGAGAAGCTAGAGCTTCTCACTCTAAATTTTAAGGCTTCTCACTCTAAAATTTTTTAAAACAAAATAAAAAGAAAAAAAATCTTTTATAGAAAAATTTTAGGGAAAATTGCTCTTAAGTACCCCCAACGTTTCGCATAATTTTACAAAATGGTCCTATATAGGGACATGTATCATAATTTACCCATTTTTATTTGTACTTTATAATTGTTGGTATAATTACTGTTTAATCCCCTACTTTACGCATGTTTTTCAAGTTAGTCACCTATAAGGACCTTTTTGTGATTTACCCCTTTTTGTTCATGTTATATATTTTTAGGAAAAATTGACGTTTAGTCCCCCTATGTTAGCCGTGTTTTTTGTATTTTGGTCACTGGAGCTCCCTTTTCTAATTTATTGCACCTTTTATTATTCAGTTTTATTTTAATTTAATTTAGTCAATGTTTACTTCTGATTTAGCTACTGTTATTTTATTTTATGCATTTTGGTCACTGCATGTTTTCAATTTAGCTACTGTTTTTTATTTTGTTATATTTTAGTCCCCATCTACATCACTTTTATTTTAGATTTACTGCTAAAATTAGGAGAATTCTTAATTTGGCCCTCTCTTTTGCTCGAGGTTTCAATTTAATTATTCAAATCTTAAAATTAATTTAGATTAATATTAGAGCCTCCATTTTAGGTTAGATTTCAAATTAGTCTTTTAATTTAGGGAATAATATGAGTTGGCTCTCGCCTAAATGCTCGAGGGATCATCTAGGTTATTCTATTCAATAATTGGTTTAAAAAACAATTAAGGTTAATATTAGAACCTAGATTCCTAGATTTGTGTCTTTAGGTTCTTTAATTCTCATAATTCAACACTTTAGGATAGAGATAACCTTAAATTACCCTTATTTAATTAGGACGAATAAAATTTATTTCATTTTATTTTTAAACCTAAGACAATGTTCACTTAGTAAGGAATTAATGGTATATATCCCGCAAGTATGCTCATGGGTTACTACTAGTGACTCCCGAAATAGGTCGACATCCTTTTCAAAACTGCATCATGATTTCTGAAATTAAGGCAATGTCCGGTTATTAGGAACAATAGTTGATCCTCCGCATTTATGCTAGGGGGCAAATGTTATCGGCCTTAATAAACGAATACCCTTTTTAACTTTGCATCCGTAATGATTTTTTTAAAATTAAATAAAGATCAAACTCAAAATTTTCGATTTTAAATATAGGGTAATCAACTAGGTACCAATTTTTGGGCGCTTGTGGGGTACTAATCATTTCCCACGCGTAATTGGCTTCTGAACCTGATTTTTGGATTTTTACAGACCCTAAAACTCGATATTTTGATAAAAATAAAATGTTTTATTAAAATCACATTGTTTTTATGGTGTCCCAATCGCACCTTAAATGATTGGTGGCGAATCCTCACATTTCGAAATACTTTTCAAAGAAACAACTCTGAGTCGATATCGGTATTTCCCGCCGGTGTCGACAAACAGAGAAAAGAGCGCCGCTAGAATGGAGTTTAGCTTGTGAGGAAAACGTGAAGAAACAAAAACAGAGATTGACATTTTTCTTCTTGTGCTTGGTGTAGGTCTTCTTCTTCCTCTTCTTTGTGCCACCTCTAAGATGTTCATTAATCAAAAACAGAAGGTGGCGGTGACGCAGTGGAAAGACAAATGAAGTTAACGAAGTTTGATGAGGAAGAAGATGGGAAAGAAAAAATGGGAACGACAGGTGAGGAAGATGGGGATAATAAAAATATATAAAAATAATATTAATAAAATATTAATTAATTAAAAATAATAAGCAAATGGCATTTCAAACCTAATGTATAAAGTTCAATGAGTAAATTGAAAAGATTAAAAGTATAGTAAGTGAAATATGAGACAGAAAAAAGTTCAGTAATAAATTTGTAATTTACCGTAATAATAATAATAATAACTAAAATAATATTAAAATTATACAAAATTATATATATATATATAGAGAGAGAGAGAGGGAGAGAATAACATTAATAATATGAAAAGATATGAAATGCAATAAATAAAATCAAATGACTAAATATGGAATAAGGGACTTAATTGCGAAGAAATAAAATGAAAGGATAACATTAAATAAGTTCTATTAAAATAAGGATCAAATTAAAAGGAACATGACAGTGAAAGGATCAAAAGAAAATATCCCTAAAAATTAAAACATGCATAGACCTCCTTCGGATAAGGATCGACACGAGTTAGGTCACCCGCATATTCAAGCGTTGATCGAGCTTGACCGCTTCAGTATACAAGATAAAAAAAAGGTAACTCTATTTTTTCTTTATTTTTTATGTTTGGTCATATTCCTCTTATCATTGTTAATTGTATCATTTGTATATCATTATCGTCGACTGTCACCAGTGGTCACCACCAATAATGATAGAATCCTTAAAATGTCTTATTCGAGCTCCTTGTCTGTTCTTAAGCCCAAATTTTCATCAATTTCCTTTTAAAAGACCTATATAATTGTACACCTAAAAAGCTTAAAAATTTACCTTTGATAGTGATGAATCTACCGTTCAATTATGTTTCGAATGAGATATGATGATTCTCGATGTATGATGAGGCATTTCACAAGTTAAGATCAATGATATAAGGCTTTGTATGAGATTTAGGGTTTTGACATTTTATCTTTTAGCTCAGTTTTAACTTTAGTTTTGTTAACTTTTTCTCTCTCATATTTGGGGTTAGAGTTTAGGTTACTTATGGTTTAAGGGTTTGGTTAAATTATTATTTTTCTATTTAGGGTTTGAGTTTATATAATGGTTGGATAAAGTGAAGGTTGGTTGAGGGGGGTTATAAAGGGGCTTCGAGTGTTGTGGATGAAGGATGAGAGTGGCAAAGTATTGATGGGAGTTTCAAATGAGACAGTAATATTAAATTGCGATCACAACACAATGTAATGATAGAATCATAATATTTTTCAAGATCATCACAACACTGCATTCATAATATAAAACTATAATTATTTTTGAAAAAAAAAATCACTTTGTAAAGTCTACAACATCCGCGACCGCAACGACAACTGCAACACCAATTGCTATTTAGTACTATGCCGCAATATGCTCTTTTTTGTATGGGTTTCTTTTTTTTTTCTTCTCTAAAAACTTCCCTTCTTTTTGGTTGACCTTCGATTCTCCACTTTTGTTATCTTTGTAGATCTTCCCAAAGATCAGTTAGAGAGTTGACCTAATTGAATCAATGGGGTGGCTCAAGGCAGACTATAAGGGCCAGAGATGTTCAAAATCGAATATTTGCATTTTTCGGATACTCAAAATGTCGTCTACCCAAGATTTTTAGGTATCAAAACTCGAGTACCCGTATTTTGGATTCACATGTACCCGATTCATATCTTTTTTTTTACTTTTTTAAAATTATTTTATTTTAAAATAATTAGATAAAAAATTCTAAAATTTATAGTTCTATAATACATAATCTATTTATAAAATTTAAAAATTAAAATTATATAATTAAAAGATAAAACTTATTAAAAATACAATTAGATTTAAAATATTTTGAAGTTAAAAGAATTAATTTAGATTGTTAGGGTGAAATAATTTTAAAATTAATAATTTATAATGTTACAGTGAAATGATCTAAGAATTAGAAATTTGAAATGTTAGGGTGAAATAATTTGGGAATTAGGAATAAAAGATATAATATAAAATTAAAATAAAATATAAGAAATCAGATATTGGGTCGATAGCAACCGGTTAAAGGATATTTTGTGACCCGAAAACTCGGGGAAAATAGCAGATCGGGTACTCAACCCATAAAATCGAATATTTTTATTATAAATACCCGGTATTTTTTAATCGGGTCGACGGGTTGGGTGTTTTTAAACACCCCTAATAAGTAGGGGTATTCAAAATCGGGTACTCGTATTCTCGTGTATCAAAACTATTGGGTACCCGTGATATTTAGGTACCAAAATGTTGGTCCATGTCTCGACCCGTTAAATTCGGATACTCGTAAGTCGGGTATCTGTAAAACTCGGGTACCCACATTTTCAGGTCACTAGTACTCAATTCAGTTTTTTATTTTTTTTCTTTAAATTATTTTATTTTAAAAAATTATATAGGTAAATTCTAAAATTTAAATTTCAAAATTCTATAATATAGAATTCACTCATAAAATTTTAAAATTTAAATTATATAATTAAAAGATAAAAATTATTTAAAATAAAATTAAATAAATACACTTAAATTTAGTGTAAAAAAATAGTTTGAGAAATAATTTAGGTTGTTAGGGTAAAATAATTTAAGAAATTAATAGTTTAAAATGTTATGGTGAAATCATTTAAGAAATTAAAAATTTAGAATTTTAGGTGAAATAAATTTAAAAATTAGGAATAAAAAAATAAAAATAAAAAAAATATGTAAGAAACCGAGTATTGGGTCGGCGGATACCCGGTTAAGCATTATTTTATGACACGGGCCCGACCTGAAAATCTGTAAAAAAAAATAGTGAGTAGGGTAACTGACCTGAATTCATGTATTTTCATTATAAATTCCCGATAGTTTTATATTGGATCAGTGGGTTAACAGGCAAGATCATCCAAGTCGGATGTTTTTAACACCCCTATTAATATGGGCGGCACTAATGTTGTAAAATCAGGTAATCGGATAGGTTTCAGTCGTATCTTGGCAGGTCGGATAAAATCATGTACATGTCAACTTAGGTTGATTTGACACCAGATCCAGATTGGGTTCAGGTCAGGTCAAATCAGTTCTGGTTATTTTCAGGTTGATTTGACACCAGATCCAGATCTGGTTCAGGTCAGGTCATTTTTAGTTCTGATCGATGTCAGTTCAAGTCAAAACAGTTCAGGTCCGAAGCAGATAAAGACCAGGTTAATTTAGGTTCAGGTGGACTTCAGTCGAATCTCGTTCAGATTGGGTCACATCATTGACAGATAAAATTCAGGTCGGATGTTTACCAGATACGGATTGAGTTCATGTCGGTCGTTTTTATTTTTGGATTAATTATTTTGTCATCTTTCGTGATTGTTGAATTGCAAGTTGTAATTGTATATGATTTCGAGTAAATTAAGAGAAAAATAAATATACATGGATCAATTTTGTAAAAAAATATAAATTCAAGGACGAAATTGAAGAAATGTAAAATTACAAATAAAATTTTAAAATATAAATTAAACAACACATATAGGTAAGGGACTAAATTGAAATAAATTTAAAATGTGAGGTTTAAATTCATATAAAAAGGACTAAATTAAACACATTTAAAAAGTTATGGGCCAGTTACAAAAATATAAATAACAATTAACAATGGACCAAATGAAGATGCAAATATAAATTTAAGGACTAAATTGAATATATAAAAGTCAAAGACTTAAAATTGATATAAATTTAAAAAAAAATGATTAAATCGAAATAAATGCAAAATATGAAGAAATAATGAAAAATATAGTAAATTGTATTCATTTAAAAAATTGAAAAAAAATATAATATATATATATAATATAAGTTTATATATAAACTATATATATAAACTATATATGTAAACTATATATATGTAAACTATATATGTATAAACAATAAAAAGTATATAGTTTATAAACTATAATTTATATTAATATAGTATATATATATATATATATATATATATATTATTCAAAGTGAGTGGTGGGAGAAAACTTTTTAAAATAAAGATTTTTTTGTGTGATTTTTTTTTTATTTGGGAATTTAGAGGGAAATTGGGAAATTTAGAGGGAATAGAAAATTTTGGAGGGAAATTGAGAATTGAGATTTTATTTAGAAAGATATTTTGGGTTAATTAGACTCATGCTCCTCCAACAATCATCATTTTTCTACTTGTATTTGATTTTTGATTTCTTTCATTTTAGTCATGGTTTAATTGTAGATTATATATGTAAAATATAAGTTTATATATAAACTTTATATAGTATATATATGTATGTATAACTAATATAAGTAATCTATAGATTATATATATATATATATATATATATATTATAGAAACACTATGCATAAACTATATAAAGTAATAAAGTATATAGTTTATAAAAAAAACCTAAATCATGAACCCTAAACCTTCAATCCTTATCCCTAAACCCTAACATGCAAAATAAATACTAATTATGCAAATGAAATTAATATGACATGTACTACTATTTATGAACCATATAATATGCAATGTGACATACATTATAATTACACTATATAATTTCATTTCTTTTTTATTTTTTTTAATTTATATTTTATATATATAATATAATATATATATATATATATATATATATATAACCTATATATATATATATATATATATATATATATATATATATATATATATATATATATATATATATATATATATATATAAACTATATAAAGCAAATTACTTATATAGTTTATAGATCACTATGCATGAACTATATAAAGTAATAAAGTTTATAGTTTATAGAAACCCTAAACCCTAAATCATAAACCCAAAAGCCTAAAATGTAAACCATAAATACTAAACCCTAATCATAAACCCTAATATATGTATTACATGCATACATGTATATATGCATAATGTGTGTATTAATGTATGTGTATCATACATAAAAAAATACATCAGTAAATAATGAAGTTATAATTTGATTTTATGATATGTATGCATATATGTATGTATATATGTATGTATGTATGATGCATGCATTACATAGACTATCGTGTAAATAAGATTAAAAGTTTAATATTTTAATATATATTTTAATTTAAAAATATTATAAAAATATATTGATGTGTGTATGATACATATGTTATATGCATATATTATGTATGTATATATGTATGTATGATGCATGTTTAAAATTTTAAGCTTTTTAATTTAAATAAATTTTAAAATTTTATAAATGTGGTACATGTCAACGAACAATTTTTTAATAATCGTGATGGATCAAAATTTAAATTTTTATGCTCTTTTTATTAATTAATTTGATTCAATAAAATGTAAAAAAAATTATAAAGAAAATTATAAAGTAAAATGATTTGTTAACAAATTTAAAGCCAACAAATATTATTAGACTTTGAAATTCCAAAAGTGTGATTGTATTTTACAATAAAGATACCGTGCATAAAAACACAGGGAAAATGCTATAGAATATTTAATAATGTTGTGGGTTAGGATTACTAGATGCTTAACTCTTGGATTCTGGATTAACTAATAAATTATTTTTTATTGGTTCTTGAATGCGATTGTAAATAGCAATTTATGGACCTTCATACATTATTAACTGTACTCCACAACCCTTGGTCCACGTAGCTACACATACCAACATGTTCAATTATTATATAAGGTTTGTAAGTATAAAGGTTGAACAGTGACACATTCAGCCATGCCTCTCGCATGCCTTGGGTTCCTTTCATCAAATATAATATTCATACTTGTTATTCAATACATATAAACTTGGAAATTGGATTATAGGATGTTCGGCTTTATTTTACGATTTTCGATGATTTTTTAATAGTTTTTTTTTTTTGTAATTCGTTTATTGATTTAGTTTGATTTGTTCGTATTTATTTTTCGTTCGATTATTTTGGTTGAGTTCTTAACCTTTTCTATGTATGATTTTTATATGATCTAAAGTGATTAGTTTCAATGTTATTAAAAAATGTTTAAATATAACACTAACGATTTTTATTAAAATAATTAGATTATAGTGTAAATAATTAATATGTATATAAGTATGATTTTATGATATGTATGCATGTATGTATGATGCATGCATGAATTACATAGACGACAACAACAACAACAACAAAACCCTATTCCCATATGCAATGAGATACGGGGGAGGTAGGGTAGTAAGCTACCCCCAACGCCAGGTTGAGAGCAGCTTCCGCTGAAGACCTCCAACAATAAGAAAAATAAAAATAAAGATAAATGACATGCATGTATAAATAAATAAATACATAGTTGAACAATCTTCATATGCAGTCTTCATATTCACGTATGTATTGGAATTAATCCCTGCAAATAAATCATTGCGTAAAAATCTCTGCATATAGACAGAAACGTAAGTCTCGGCTAAATTTAGAAGGAGGAAACATGCAGAGAAGGATACACAGAATTCAGCGATAGCAAGCTACGAGAAGGAATAAAGTCAAATGGGTTAAAACCTATAACTAAGGCAACATTACTTCGCTACCCTAGTTCTAAGCCTTCATAAATTCCAATGATAGAAACCTATAAAATGTAGAAGTCATGGAAATTAATACAAAGGCATTAAAAAGAAGACAGAGATGATACACCCTATGGTTATGACCCACACTACTCGACTACCCTGGTCTTAAGTCTCCATACTTTCCTATCAGAGCTCATGTCCTCGGTAAGGGCTAAATCCTTTAAATCAAATCTCAAGCAGTCTGCCCACTTCCTCCTTGGTCGTCCTCTCCTATACAAAGATGCATTACATAGACTATCGTGTAAATAAGATTAAAAGTTTAATATTTTAATAGATATTTTAATTTAAAAATATATTGATGTGTGTATGATACATATGTTATATGCATATATTATGTATGTATATATGTATGTATGATGCATGTATTAAAATTTTAAGCTTTTTAATTTAAATAAATTTTAAAATTTTATAAATGTGGTACATGTCAACGAACAATTTTGTAAACTAAAATATCTATTAAAATATATTGATGTGTGTACATACATACATGTATGATTCATAATTCATATTTTACTATAACATTTTAAAATTAATCATATTAATTAGTATGATTTATTATAAACTCAAAATATCACAATTTTATTAAAATCTTATATTTCATCAATGGTGATATATAAATCAGGTAAATGTCAAGTCAAGTAAATATCATATCATATCAATAACAAGTCGGATCATTTATAGGTCAGGTTCATAACAAGTCAGGTTGAAAACATGTCGGGTAATACCAGTTATTTACCAGGTCAATCTCGGGTTCGGGTTCATATCAGTCATATGCAGGTCGGGTTCGGGTATCATATTTTCGGTTCAATTCGGGTTCAGGTCGGGTTCAGATACACAATTTCCAAGTCCAACTCGGGTTCAGGTCAACACCAATTTTGACTTGAGTCGGTTTCGGATCGCTGCAGCGCAGGTCAAAAACAGTTTTGACTCGAGTCGGTTTCAGTTAGTTTTACAGGTCGGGTCAGCTTTTTACACCCCTAGGCGGCACCGGACGTGAATAATTGGGGAATTTAATGCCCTTAATTTCATGGGATTTTGAATATGTAAAGATATTATGATTGTTTTAATAATATATTTTTTAATGATAATATGTTTTTTTTGTATAAACTCCCAGTACAAAAGTCAAACCATTACAAAGCATAATCCAACATTTCAAATTGGCCTAGATAAAACCTTGGTTTATAACACATGAGAATGAAACATTTGATTGTATGTTGGTTTTCAAGTACATGTTGAGTGTTTAGAGGTGTTTGATCAACATACATGATGCTTGTATTCTTTCTTTCTTTTTTTTAAGAAAAAGCTCGGTTTAACTATTTAAGGCATCCAAAATGATAAATAACTCCAATAAGTTTTGCAGTTTCGAAATTTTAGTCCAAGTTTTAAAACTTTATGGTAAAGTTTCGAAACTCTTCCCCTAATTTTGAAACTTCATGTACTAAAATAATAAATAACTCTTTTAAACCTGAAATTGGTTATAAATCTTTATTTGCATAAACCCTAAACCCTTAAGTTGTAATACATTGATTATTAAAGGCTCCAAAGAGAACATTAATTTGCATAAGGATACAAATGTGTATTTTAGATAGTGATATTAAATTTTAAATCGATCCTTAACTTTTTAATTACATTTTGGTGTCTAAATTTTGAAAAGTTTCAAGCTGATCCCTAATCAAGATATCATTTTGGAAACGATTAATGTTCGTTTTAAATCTATGTATGAGCTATAAATTTATCGTAAGTCGATGCATGTTCAAATAATGATTGTTTATATTCGATTTTTGTCCTCTAATAACATTTTCTGCCCAATTTTCGTTTAAAGCGAATTGAGGATATTACACAAATCAAATAAATGATTTTCGTTATGTTCTGATAAGATATTATTATGATGAGCCTTAAAACAATTCATTGCATTTTATCAAATCTAATATCGATAAACTCCTTTTACCTTCTCCACGTTAAGTAAATTAGAATTATCATTACTGGGAGCTACCAACTACTATGTGTCTACTGCATATACTTATATATATATGAATAGATATTATCCATCTACTGATTCATTTAATAATTGAATCGAACGAGTGTTGATACAAGTGGCTGGGATTAAAGAATTTAATCTTGTAAGGCCAAGTTTGAATTCTACCACTATCACTCTTGGTGGACATATGTAAATTCCTATGTAAATCCCAATTGGGTTTTAGGTATGCTCTGGACTGGGGGAGCCACCCTTGACCTAAACTTTTTTGTAACAAAAAAAATATTAATTGTTAGCTATTATGTTATATATTGTTTAGTACAATGTTATTAAATTAAAATGTTAATGCAATCTTTTTAATTAATTCTTAATATATTAATTGTTTTCTAAACATTTTACTAATTTAAAACTCTTAATTTAGAATTATTTAACATATTAACTAAATCATGAAGTAATATGTGAGTTAAAATAATTTTAACACTTAAAATTATAATTATAATTTTATGCTATGAAAAAGTTGATATATGTGATTATAAAAGTTATTTTATTTTTATTAATATTTTATTTATGTTTTCAATTATGTAATACAATTGTGTAATAATATGATATCATAACTTAAAACTTAAACGTTTAGTAATAGGATTTTTATTTATAAAAATAATAATAATAGGATTTTGATGAAAAAAATGTTTAATAATAGTTGTATTTGTATACTAAATGTAATTTTTATCAGTTAAAAATCATACTTTGTAAAATTAATTGTAAATTAACCTACTAGATTTCAATTAAAGAAATACATTTTTTTACTTTTATATATTTAGTTCATTTGAGTTTAAGTAAATTAACAAAATCTACATTACTTAAAGAGGGAAAAAAGTGTAATTGATTTTAAACTTAATGAAAGTAATAAAATTTTTATATTTACATTTTTATTAATATTAAGGGTAAAATTAAATTCCATCATTCAACTTTTCTCTTACTTTTATTTAGGTCATTAAGTTTAACAATTTTTAATTCAATCATTAAACTTTTGAATTACTTATGTTCTGATCTCTCTACCGTTAAATAACAAATATTGTAATAACATATTACATGTCAGACGATGTGATGACATATTCACTGTTCAGATTCCTATAAATGTCATTTTTATCTTCTTTTTCCTTCCTTCTTATTTTCTCTCCCTCTGTTGAACCTATTCAGATTCGGACTAGGATGTCATCCATTGGTCTGATCATCAATAATGATGGCCGATGGGTCCCAAAATTTTTAGGGTATTTTCATTTCCTTTTTATTTTAATGTATTTATATTATATTTTCCTCCTTGACTTAAGCAAACGGGGTAACAAGAGAGAGAGAGAGAGAGAGAGAGATAAGAAGATTGAGAAAGGGCTCAAGCGAGAGTAGGGATGGGCATGGCCCCCAAATTCAATGGTTCCTACCCGATTGAGTCGGATTTTTCTAAAAAAAAATTAGATTCAGATTCGGTTGGTTCGGGTTTTTTAGAAATTGAGTTTGGGTTGGGTCAAGTTCGATTTTAGAGTTAAAAATATCCGACCCAAGAAAAACATATACTTTTTCCTTTATATTTACGGATAATTATAATAATATCACTCTATATATTATTTTTTTCAATTAAATCCCTATTTTTATTAAATAAAAATAATATATTTTTAATAAATATATTATTTATAGTCGGGTTGGATTCTAGTCGAGTGTATATTTTTCGGGTCGGATCGAGTTGACAAAAAATTTAACCTGATTTGACCCATGTTCATCTCTAAACAAGAGCTACTAGCAAAGGCAAGCTTATTGTTATTCCATTCTAATGCCATCTTTAATTTTACTTCTTATTATTTGCAATTTATTCCACCAAATAAATCATTATCAATGTCTTTTTAATTAATCATTAGTATCCGGTCTTACAAAAGCGAAGACGACCCTCCCCACCCAGTTTGTTCCATTCACAAACGCTATGATTCAAACCCCTAACATTACTTAAAAAATCTAGAACCTCATCCCACTAGACCAATTGGTTCTTGATATTATTAGAGTTCACATCATGTTACCTTCAATGTATTAGAGCCTCAATATCAGAGAAATCATGTGGATTACGATCTTTTTATAATTTAATGAATGATTTAAAAAGGAATAATTTGAAAATTTAATGATTAAATTAAAAAATTAACTTTAATAATCAAAATAAGAGTGAATGTTAAACATGAAATTTATAATTTATTTAAATATTAAACTAGGTTAACGTTATCTAAACTCGATTTTTGAGCAATTTTTTGTACAAATTCAGATAAAATAATAGAATTGAACGTTATTAATTTTAAACATTTAAAAGGGATATACAAAAAGATTTGCAATAGGCACTTTTTGAGCTCCACACTTTGGGTAATTGATATTTGAAAATAAAATGACATAATAAGAAATTTAATAATTCCAATTCCAATATATAAATAATTATCCTAAATATAAATATTTCACACAAAAATAATAATTTTCTTACTTAAAAAATCAATATAGATAGATAAATAATAAACACACATCACCTAAATAAAAAAGGCTTAAGATCATGAACTAAATGAATGTTCCCAAGGGAACAAACAAGAAACCATGGCTTTGTGAAGTACAAGGCCATGCCAAATTTAAGAATCAAATTCACCAAAGAACTCAACATTCTTCAAAACCTGTTGGGATGGTTTTCCATGTCTGTTTTTTTTTTTTTTTTTTTTGTTAAAGCAATTAATTGAGTAAAATAGGTAATGATATCATAATTCAGTTACCTATTATGCTTTTAAATTTGATTAAGCAACCCAATGCTTGCTCAAATTCACTGCCTTCCATGGCGATTGTGAAGCGACAGTAGCCTGGAATTCCGGTCCACAAGACAGTGTTGATGCACAAGCCAGTGTTGATGCACAAGCCAGTTGTCTTGGCAACGGCTTCCCTCAGAGATGCATCATTTAGCCTAATTTCATAGGCGGCATCCTTTTCACCACCGTCTCTGTGTTTAAGTGAATGGTTGAGCTTGACAGCCCTGTCGAGGAAAGAGGGCTTTGCCACCATTGAAACACCACCACATGGTCTAAGCACACTCCATCCACAACTTTCAAGGACCTATTACGAGAATAGTAGCAAAGAGAACTGCTTAGGTTGAGAAAATTGCCACTCAAAACTAGCATTTAAACAATGCACTCAAGCAGAATAAACAGGCCAGGATAACTTGATAAGGCAGTAACTCAGTTGTAATTATAGAAAATCAGTTTAGTTACCGATGTAGATCAATTGCTTATTTCTAACAGTGGTAAGGTAAGATTCAAATTTGCACCTGCTTCAAGAATACATTTCACACCATGTTAAGAGGGACAAATGTTCAAAAAGGATAAGAGCTAGATAGAAGGCAGAATCATGAAAAAACGAAGGAAAACGTGGTGCAGAGAAAAATCAGCCCCAGCTATATTGTTTAAATTCTATTTTTTGTTTTAGTTTATACAAAAATGCTCTATTTAGTCAAAAGATTCTTACTGGAAAAACTGATAGGATTTTTTTTTTTTATAGGAATGGAAAGCCTCGTTAAAAACCTCATTCTTGATTAAGGAGCTTGATAATAAGCTCCTTAATCAGCAGAAGGAGGAAAAAAATGCCTTTAATTTTATTACTAACGGAAAAATTACATAAGATACAACCATTACACCAATAACAATACATAAAACTTAAAAACATCCCCTGGCATAAAAGCCTTTACAGTACATAAAACTTAAAAACACCCCCTGCCATAAAAACCTTCACAGTAGAATAGAAAACCATAGTTGACTCCTAACAATCAACCTATCCCACTCTTAGCTAGATTGTTTGCCTCCCCATTGCACGCTCTTGGAATCCACCTCACTGAATGTACCTTACTAGTGATGAATGTACCTCACGACAGCCATTGAAAGGAGGAAAAGAGTACATTTTTTTATAGGAATAACAGGCCTCATCACACACCTCCTCCTTGATTAACGGAGTCTGATAATCAGCTCCTTAATTTAACCACTCAAGTAGCAACCAAAAACCTAAAACTCAAACAATAAAACCCACTGATAATGCCTAACAATCAACCAATTCCCATCTTTGCTAAACTATCAACCTCCCCATTACACACCCTTGGAATCCATCTAGCTGAGTGCACCCTATCCGAGAAGAGTGATAAAATCTCCTTAACTAAAGGTAAGATAAAAATAGGGGCCAAAGTTGGGGTCAATATCCATTCCACAGCCGACTTGCAGTCACTTTCCACAATCAACCTTCCAACAGTAACCCAACAAGAAGACAAATAGATTTCAATTCCTCTCTTAATAGCCTTTAACTCTGCAACCTGGGGGGACCTTGACCTATATTTTCTGAAAAAGTCAGAAGAAAGTTGTTGTTCCAGTCTCTCAAAATACCTCTTATACCTCCATTTGTGCCATCAAGTCTAACAGCTCCATCAAAATTCATCTTCAAAAAATCAACAGGGGGTGGGAACCAACGAATCACCTGAACATTCTTAGGATTAAGAGCCTTAATACCGTCTGCAAGAGATGGATCACCAATCAGCACATCCTCCTGAATAGGAAACTTAGGGTACTTGGCTAGAAACCATTTAGATAACCTGAATCTAGCAATAAAAAACAGAGACATCCTATCAAGGGGAGCACCTTCGAACACCATTGTGTTCCTAGCTTTTCAAATCGACCAAAATACTACTCCCGGAATAAATTTCCAAATCAATGATTTCCCCCTCAGTTCACCCCAAGAGCTGATCAAAGAAGGTGGGTCCTTTGGAAGTACCAAAGCTATATCCCAAAAGCTTACTATCTTATACCATAGTTCCCAAACTACAACACACGAAATAAATAAATGTTGCATTGATTCCACTTGTTCCTTACAAAAAGGACACAGAATTTCATCTCCTAGCTGCATTCCTCTCTTCACCAATTCTTCTCTAACTGCCACTTTCTGATGAGCTAGCTGCCACAGGAAAGCTTCAACACGAGGAGGAGATAATCCCTACCACACCCCTTTAAACCACATATCAGAACCCCCCGATACCTTCCCGAGTACATTTCTACAAGATTTTACTGAAAACAATCCATCCCCACTTGCAGACCAAGAAAGAAAGTCTTCTACTGATTCTGTCAGTTTAAAGTCATTCAATTTTGTCATCAATTCCAGCCACTGCTCCAATTCCCAGTCACATAAATTCCTTCTGGTTTCGACGTTCCACACCCAACCATTCGAATCAAAACAGCCAAACTCAGCAACCTTACCCTATCTGTTTGTAGACAACACATACATTCTAGGGAAAAGATTTTTTAAAGGAACCTCGTCAGCCCATGTATCTGTCCAAAATGAAATAGACTTTCCATTCCCCACTTTCAACTTAGAGTGTGATCTGATACATTCACCCTCCGAGTCATTCTTCAAGAAATTGTTAGCAATACCTCTCACAATCCAAGAAGATTTGGGCGAAAACACCTTGCTAATAGACATGGAATTACAGCTAACCTTGTGTCTACAACATAACACACTTTTCCACAAAGTATTCTTTTCATTGGCAAACTTCCACACCCATTTTCCCAAAAGAGCCTGATTAGAAAGATTCACATCAAAAACACCAAGAACACCAGAATTCAGAGGCTTGCAAACTGATTTCCAATTAACCCAGTGTATCCTCCTTTTTTCCTCATTACCCCCCATAGAAATCTGGCCATTAATGAATTGAGCTTCTTACCAATAATGCAAGGCATTCTAAAAAGTGATAAGAAAAATATTGGTAAGGAAGTAAGCACCGACTTCAATAAAATTGTCCTGCCAGCCAAAGAGAGACAAGAAGCTTTCCAGCCGGCAAGTTTGGAGCTAAAATTCTTGAAAACTGGATCCCATAGAGCTTCTGAGTTTTTCTTAGCACCGAGAGGAAGTCCCAAGTAATCTGTTGGAAAGGAACCCACTGAACAGCCCACTGCTAATGCCCACTCTGTTAAAACTTCCTCTTCCACATTAATACCAAGCAGCTTGCTCTTAGCTAGATTTAGATGCAACCCTGTCATAATACTAAAAATCCTCAACACTCTCTTGACATTTTTAATCTGGGAGAGGGAAGCTTGACAGAAAATGATCAAGTCATCTGCAAATTGGAGATGTGACAACCGAACAGAGTTTTCAGATTTCCCAATAACAAAGCCTTGAAACAGACCCCTGTCTACTGCTTTAGTTATCATCAAATGAAGCAGCTCACCTACAATGTTAAACAGTAACGGAGATAAACTGCACCCCTGCAGCTGAGTTAACAAGAATCCAATCCAAACACAAGCACTAGTCAAGTTCTCAGTCTAAGCTGAACAACAAATAATTAGTTATTCTGAAATAATATATTTTAAAAAATACAGATGGCTCTAATATACTATATCTACTTTTATTTGGTATTAGTAAATAAATCACGGTTAGAATAGTGCTAAAAATAAAAGATATCAAAGCTTATAGGTTTATAGTAGTCAACAAGACAGATAAAACAAACTTATCAAGCTTGTCATGAGTGGCTTATACAGTTTGTTTTAAACTAGAGCTTATCCATTTTTAACTCGGTTTATAAAACCGGGCCTGGATTTTCTCAAACTCATTTATTAAGCTTCACAGACTATTTTTTAGTGCTTGCCTTTTTTTATTGCTAAGAGATAAAAGAGTCCCAGTAACTTTTGTTGCATCTCAATAGAATAATGGTGTGTCTCTTTTATATATACTCAAGAATTAATACACAAACCTCTGGATGTGGATGTCTGTCTGTATGTTGAAAAGATAGAAGCTCATGAAAAATACAACCATAATAGTTCTGGCTAATCAATGATGTATTTCCTTCAAGTATTTCAACAGTTTTTGATAATGCCTTCAAGATGGTCTCTTCTTCTGAAATTATGAAGGCAACTTCTAAATCTGAATAAACCTGTTAAAAGGTTTGACAGAAATAAATGAATTTGTCAGTAATAATAAACTAAAAAAGAAACTGAACAGATTGGAACTAATGGTCAATTTAACGGCTACTGAATTTAACCACATAAATACAAAAACCCACTGTGAGTGACCTAGTTTCCTTAAAACATACCTGATTCTTTACCAGGCCACAAAGGATTGCTACATGTGATGGCAAAGGAGTTTCTATTTTAGTACCCCAATGGTACCTGGAATGCTGGATAACTCAAAGTGATCAGATATGTCTAAGAAAAGACGAGACCCAACTTGTCTGGTGGCATCTAATAGTTGCACAACAGCTGAACTAGTAACAGCCTCAACATTAGCTATCCCAGTAACCACAAGTTGTGGCTTCAGCTTTTTAATAAGCTCTATCATTATATCTGACTGGCATGGTGCTTCAATGACAGTAACTACATCCTCTGACAGGGCTGCTCCCTCTCCCCACTGCTGTTTAATTTCGTTGGAGAGCTTCTAAAATCTAAACCTATTGCTTCTAAAATTTTTTGCAATGCATCAAAGACGTAGATTCTTAATGTTAAGAGAGTTTTACGAGTTTTCGAAGTTATGTCCGGTCTTCAACTGAATCTCATCAAAAGCAAACTATTTGGCATTAACATTTCTGAGGAAGAGGTATTGCAGTGGGCGAGTACTATTGGTTGTTCAGTAGGACATTTCCCTTCGGAATATCTTGGGTTGCCGCTCGTGCTAATAGAAATTCTTTAGCTTCATGGGATCCGGTTGTGCAGAAATTTTATAAAAAGTTAGCCGGCTGGAAGGCTAAGACACTTTCAATGGCAGGGAGACTAATCTTATTAAAGGCGGTTTTGTGCTCGTTAGCTACCTATTTCTTGTCTCTATTCAAGATTCCTTCTTCGGTGAATGTTAAACTCAATTCCATCATGGCCAGATTTTTATGGGGAGGAGGGGTAGACTTCAAAAAGATTCACTGGGTTAATTGGTCGACAGTGTGTACTTCTAAAAGTATTGGTGGTCTTGGTGTTTTGGATCTCAGTTCCATGAATAGAACTCTCCTAGGGAAATGGTCTTGGAGGTTTGCAAATGATAGGGAGACTGTGTGGAAGAAGGTGATTTGTAACAAATATAATCTGGACCCTAGCTTATTGTTGTTCAAGAGCAAACTTCCTGCACATGCTTCTTGGATATGGAAATCAGTAGTCAAAAATCATTTTAAAGAAGATCAGTTTGGTGCTAAGTTTCGAAGCTTGTTTAAAGTCCGAGTGGGTAATGGAGAGAGTATCAGATTTTGGTTTGATAGCTGGGCGATTGATTCTCCTCTTAAAGTTGTTTTCCTGAGATTGTTTGTTCTTTCATTAAACAAGAATGGGAAGTTAAATGAGTTTGGAGAGTTTCGTTCATCGGGTTGGTTTTGGCATGTTCAGATGAGAAGGAATTTGAGTGATTGGGAACTGGATCAGTTTTCTGATTTAATGGCTATAATTCATCATATTAGTCTGTCTCATGAGTTGACAGGTGGTATGATCTGGAGAGGGAATGGGGAAGGTATTTATTCTGTTAAATCGACTGTAAAGTTATGCTACTCTGTTTCGACAGTTGAGAATTTTTTGATGAAAAATATTTGGAGGGGTTTGGTGCCTCCTAGAGTGGAGATCTTTATTTGGCAGGTGGTGTATCAGAGTTTGGCAGTAAAATCAGAATTACAGAGGAGAGGGGTTTCTTCTATTGTAGACGTTGCATGTCCTTTCTGTAAAAAGGAGATTGAATCTTCATCACATTTATTTTTCACTTGGTTCGTGGCGTGGTCCCTATGGAATAAATTTATGAGATTTTGGAAAGTTAGTTCGGTTTTACAAGGCAATGCGCAAAGCTTTATTTTAGCTTGGGGAGATATGGTGCCTTATTCTTCTATTTGGTCCATTCCGGAAGTGGTTCTTTGGACCATTTGGAAATTTAGGAATGCCGTTGTGTTTGAAGGGGGAATGTTGGATCAGATTGATCTATTCTTTATGGCAAGATTTAGGCTCGCTACTTGGTTCCTAGCTAAGTTCAAGGATGTGTCTATTTCAAAGGATGCTCTCATCAGTGATCACTTCTTAGGGATTGTTGCTCTCCTTCCAGGAATTCAATCATCAAAATTGTGACTTGGTCTCCTCCCCAAAGGGCTTTATAAAACTGAATGTGAATGCATCTTTGAGTGGAGATTGGAGGAAAAGTGGTGTAGGTGGCTTACTAAGAGTTGAGGATGGCTCGGTGATGGGTTCTTTCCAAGAGGTTGTTGGCCCAAGTCCTATTTTGATGGAGCTTAAGGCAATTAAGAAGGGCTTAATTTTCTTTGATTCGATCCAACAGCTTTGCAAGGAACGTTTGATTGTTGAAAGTAACAGTAAACTAGCTGTGGATTGGGTTAAGAATTCTGATCGTTGTCCTTTTGTCTATTTAGATTTAGTGAAAGACATTGTTGCTAGGTTGAGAGATTTGGAGGGTGTTATTAGATGGGTTGCTAGGTCAGCCAATATTGGGGCTGATAGCTTAGCTAAGGTTGCTATTGGCTAGTTTCACTGTTTTGTTTAGGTTGCTTTTTATGCTTTGGGTCGGTTATTGTAAAGGGAGTGTTTATATTTGTTTTCTAAACATTATGTATCTTTCGGTTATTAATGAATTCTAAGGCACTCTTTTCCTCTTTCCGCTGATTAAGGAGCACCTTGTGGTGTTCCATTAATCATGAAGGGGGTTTTTAACGAGACCTTCTCTTCTTATCAAAAAATAAATAAAGTGACTAACTCAAGCTCAGCACAACAGCCCAAATCACAACCTTGGCTTAAGCTTTGGTCATGTTATATATATTGTATTAGAGCTTGGCTTGAGATGGTAATCAAGCAACATGAACCGACTCAATATAGCTCAATTATCATCAACCCATGTATAGAAGTTGAAGTTACACTTCTGCCCTTGCCTGAACTCAAATTCAAACTCGTATAGATCCGGTAAATTAATAATATCATATTTTTGTTGTATACGTGAATGAAAACTTATCAGAAGCTTAATTATGCTTGCAAAATGCTGGTATCCAGTATTAGAATATTCAAGCAAAGACCAATACTTATCCAAGAAGCAATGATTGAGTTCAGCTCAACAGTAAAAAGGATGAGTTTGAATACCAGAATGAGTCAGGCACTGATTAGCTTGTCTCATTTACACACCTAATTCCAAATAGACCATACGTTAATTTCCAAAGATGTTAACCATTGCTTGGGTAAGTTCCGGGTAAGGTGTTCATCAACAATTGCACGACCGGGGGGGGGGGGGGGGGTTAAACAGCCGAAGCACGTTCTCAATTGCCACAGTCCTTGACGGAAAGACAACAACATTCTTGCATATTACAGAAAATGATGTCAGAAGCTCAGATGATATATAAGGTTCCAAGAGATGCTAAATCAGCATTTGGTTGCGCACTACTTTAACATACATAAACAGAGTACTGTTATGCTGACTACTTCTAAATTGAGAAAATAAAACAATGGTTGCAGCTGCATGATGTATCCTGCAATGTGCGAAGAATTTAAATCTTTGCATAAAAAATAAGATACGTTACTATGAAATATCTTACATCCAGTATTATTACAGAAGTTTCAATCCACTTGTTGGCTTTAAAATTCTCTTCTGACAGCATTTGGAGCTCAACATAAAAATGCAGGAAATCACAATCGGTAGGTACATAGGATCACAAAGCTAAGCCCGGAAATAAACATAAAACTGAAGGGCATAGACGGAAGAGGCATATAACATTATTTTAATTTTCAAAAATGCCCAATCATCATTGTAATGTTGGCCTCACAAGGTTTTGATTATATCACACAGCAGAATATGACTGAGGATATGAATTAACTCAAGTATATGGGCCTAAGTTATTTATTGTTGAGTAAGGACAAGTGTGCAATGAAAGACCAAAAAGAAATGTGATATTCCCTTCTAGTCAGAGTAGAAAGACAAGAAGCAGAAGAACAGATATAATCACTGCACGGGATTTCAACATTTTATAAAATGATACCACAGCCTTTTTATTCTTCTGTACACCAACCTCTATTGAATTTGCCTAAACACTTGATCATATTAAAAAGGAAACCACAAACAATTTGATTTACGAAAGAGAAAACAACACTTGAGCAAATAACTAATATGTAGCCACAGGCAAAATGATTAATCAGGTCGATCAGGAAAAAAAATAAAAGGAAAAGAATTAAAGAGTCAAGAGTGTCTTCTTACGTCGGAAGTAAGTGGAATATGGTGATATGTTTTCATAAAGCCAGCAATTAGATTACGAAATCTTTTGCATCCAGCTGGTGGCTCATATGGAAAGCAAGAGTTGTCTTTCAAAATACTGGCAAGATATGCTAGGAATGGAATCTTCTCATCCGCAACTAAATCATCATCAAAAGATAAATCTAGAGAGCTACCGATCTCTTGGAAGCCACTTTTAAGAAATTCAAATATTACCTTGATCTGTCAGTTTAAAATCAGTTTAAAAGAATGATCAGCCATTTTATTTTATTTTTTCCCAGTCAGGAAAAACATCACAAAATTCCACCTGATTTGGATGACGAAGTTGACAACTGTAAACCGATAATCCATGAGAGATACGGCCACCAGACTTTCCATAGGCCCAGGCTGTGCGAGCATAAATAGGCTGATCTCCAGAAAGCCCCATAAAGAAATCAAAACGGTGAGGACTATTCTTCTCAATTTCAACTAAGGTTGAAATATCAGTGTCCCCGGCCTGTAACATGACTCAGCTTAGTATATCTGAATAAAAAAAGGTTACAAGTGAAATGTGATTTTCTTGCCTGGAGAACTTTGGTTTGCCAAAGCCTGTTGACACGGAAACCCCTTCTTTTAAACAAGCGTCTACATACTCCTTGTCCCGGACGGCCTCCCATGTTGAAGATCATAATACCTGTAACTTTTATGACAGCAATTCCTTCCTCAACTGCCCTGGCAATCAGACCTAAGCCAAATTGATCCTCAACAAAACTACAAAGGAAAATTGAATGAAATCATTAAGTTCATGTATTAACAGTAGATAAATCCAAAGTAAAAGAAGTCTTGTCCTAAGTTTTATCTGAAACCTTGTTATCCTCAACTTTAGATCTTAAAGCCACAATAAGCATGATTGAGCATGTGAGATCTATTCATTCAATGCTTTTTGCAAAAAAATATAATTGTTTATGCTAATATTGCAACTACTTGAAATTGAGTTCATGGATGAGGCCATATCAAAAATGAAAAAAAAATTACAGAAATTCAAAGAGCAAATATTTTTCTTAAAAGGGACTAGAGAAAGGCCTTCAGCATTAAACTCATGTCCTCCAAATTCATTGAATTATAATTTATTTTACTCTAATTTCAAGCCAATGAGCGTGGTAGATTGTTCTGGTTATTCCACATAAAACAAAAAATAATCCTATTAAGTGTACTTAAAAGGATCTACAAAAGAAAAAGGATCTAGTAGACATTTAGCTAATTTACTAGATTTCCAGATTAAAGTTAACCAGATGGAAATAATTAAAGTAATAACATCCAGTAAAAAATTCCAAGCATGTGCTAAGAACATGTCAACTTATAGCACAATGACATTACCTGAGGTATGCATCAAACAATTCTTTCAAGTTGAATATCATGTTCCCTACAATAAGATAGCAGGTCAGATTCATGAAACTCCACCCTATCCGGTAAGGTTTTCTTTTCTGCATCATATATTGGTTGGCCTTTCTCATCAAAAGCATTCATGTATAAGTTTATCCAAGAAACCTTCACTGCTCTCGGATTTATATCAAGGCCATAAACCTTCAATAATTCAATTCAAACATCATACTTTTAATGATGGAAAAGACCCTATCATTAGGCGTTTAGTGAGAGAAGCTCCTCCTCTCTAAAAATCAGGCGTTTTCAAAAATTTTCTTTTTTTTCACTTTTCATCTCTCTTCAATGACGAGTAAGGTGAGAAGATCTGTTGGGGAAAATTGCGTTACAGTGATCATTTTCAATATCCCAGAGTGTCTTCATCATCAAGGTCTTTGGTTATATTTCGATAAATATGGAGAAGTGGTTGATTCTTTCATCCCTAATAAAAGAAGCATGGGAGGAAGTAGGTTTGGCTTTGTTCGCTTCACCAGATTGGAGGACGCGAGGAAGGCCATCAACTGTGCTGATAGATCTTGGATCCAAGGTTTTAAAATTAGAGTTTTCATGGCAAAATTTCAACCTCGTGATGAATTCTGGTGAAAGAAGTTTTCTGGTCCAAAACCAGTCGAGGTAAAGAGCAAAGTGTAGGTTGATACTCATTCAGAGGCTCCCATAGTCGATGTTGTCGACGAGGTTAAGCTCATAACTCTCAGAAATAGCTTGGTAGGTTGGTGCAGAAAATTTTTAAAAATGAAAGAGTTGGCTGCTCTTTTGCATAAGGAAGGTGTGTTAGGTCCAAAAATTATGAGGTTAAGTGGTTTAGCAATTTTAATCATTTTTGAAGATGAAGAGAGTAGGGATTTTTCTCTTAATAATCAGAGTAGGGCGTTGAGTAACTGTTTTGACAAAGTGGAAGTGTGGTCGGAAAACTTTCAGTGCAGCAGACGTCGGGCATGACTTTCGTGCAAAGCAATCCCGTCGTTTGTGTGGAGTCATTCCACCTTCAGAACATTGCAGACAAATGGGGAGAACTTATCTCCATTGAGGAAGGGACCTTAAATCCCGGCTCGTTTGATAAGGCATTGTTTTAGATTATTACGAACTGCCATGCTCGAGTGGAACACTACTTAGATTTGAAAGTCGGGGATCGGATCTATACAGTATTTTTTTTGAGTTTGAACCTTGTTTCAGACCAGAATCTGTTTGGGTAGATTCGTCCTTGATGGAAAAGGTAGTGGCCTACCCGTTATCCACGGTGGGGGAACTCGTTGGTGACTCGCCGGTAAAAACTTCCGAGATAATGTGTTGAGGATGCAGGAAGAATTGTGGACTCTTCGGAGGAGAAGATTTCCAAGAGGTGTTTTGAGGAAGAAGACAGTCTATTATGTTGTATGGGGAACAGAACTAGAGGCAGCAACTTGAAAGGTGAGGATGAGGATGATAGGAACATAGGGGAGGAATTATTTACGGGACTGAGGAATATTGTTGCTGGCCAGGGGATGGCACAAACGAATTTTGAGGAAGTAGTGGATCACGAGGATTTGTCGGTTCACGCGGAGAGAGAGGCTGAAATTGTCAAAAGGAAAAGTAGTGTGGTTGCACGTGCTTTTGAGGGAATGAAGGATTATTTAATAGAATTCCCCATGTTGGATGGTCGGGTAGAGACAAAGGTGGTGGAGGATGTGAGTAATGTGAGCTTTTAAATATTTGTGCTTTTAAAAGTTCCAAGGGTGGATCACACGAGATAGTGCTGGATCATGAGGAGAGAGGGGCAGAATATGTCAACAATTTGACTACATGTCCTAATGGTAGTAAGAAGGATTTTTTAATTGATTTGCCCATCAAAGGCGGTGCACGAAAAGTGAGGGATGATTTATTCTCGCACATTTCCAGGCAGAAACACAGAGCAAAGGAGGGGAATTATAATAAATTTAACTCTCTCCAATCTTTACATGATAAAAAATCGGCTCCTCAAAGGAAGACTTTGCATTGCCGAAGCACTTTAAAACAAAAGAAAGCACAACGCGAGGACTTTACAGGCAGATTCCTGTATGATTTGGACTTTCCAGCATTGGGGCAGAGTCTAAAGAATGAAGAGACAGACTCCTTACAGTTTGGGAAACAATTGGGTTTTGAGTCTAATGGCTTAGTAGTGGCTCTGATTTCGGAAGATTATGGCAGTGGAAGTTTTGGAAGGTGACTCGCATATGATCATAGCTTTTGGTGCTGGAGGTTCGGATGATCTATGATGACAAGATGAGCATTAAATGGTAGAAAGGAGGAGTTTCGAAGCTTGCTTCTCTGCAACCTTATCATGAGGAAGCTCTAGGCCTTTGTGGTTGATTTTGGTTTCTATGGATTGAGTCAGCTGTTTTTTTTTTTTTTTTTTTTTGCTTCTATAGGTGTTTTGTTTTGTGATGTCTTTCGGGCAAACCTAAGGTTTTAAGTCTGGTCTGTTTGATTAGTGGCAATTAATGTTGTTTTTTAGGCTGTTTTTGGTGTTCTGTTTATGTTGGGGGTGGATTATGGTTGTATCTTGTAAGTTCTTTTGTTTAATGAAATCATAAGGCACTCTTTTCCTCATTCTGCTGATTAAGAAGTTTCTCTATAAACTCCTTTAATCAAGAAAGGGGTTTTTAACGAGTCCTTCAATTCCTATCAAAAAAATAATTCAATTCAAACACAAAAAGATTCATAACTGGGACTAAATACCTAATTTTCCATGCATAAGGAACATAAAGGAAGAAAAATTAAAAACCTTGGCAGGCAACCAATTATCAGCAATTGATATACTTATCCATCCGTTTCCACAACCAAGTTCAGACTGTCTTTTCCTTGAAAATGGAATCTGGGTGTCTATTGAGTCCATAAAAGGTAAATGATCAATCTTCAGGCATAAAAATGCTAGGGATCACCATCATTGTCAGTTTCTTCCTTCCATGATGGCCTCTGCATAAAGCAATGTTAAATATGAAGCATGACAGGTATATGATGGGCTATTTATGGTTCAGTTAATGATAAGTTAGACATAAAGAATAGAAACCATTGCTTAATACGGTGGATTTAATGCATATACAGTGTATGTGTGTGCATGTATGAATCTCATTTGAACAAAATTAATTTAAGGTAGTTGCTGGAATATGGTTTATATCTAGTGAAACTATCTCATTATTACTAATCTTATTCCTAACAGAATTGTGGTATTAGTATGAAATAGTCACATATGCTAGTAGCAAAATAAAAAGAGAACCCCAATAACACTAGTAAAGGTTTTTTTCCCCCTCAAAACTGTCTAATCCATCAAGTAGCCAGAGGTTTGTAAAGCAAGTATTTGTAGCTCAAATTGGCATTGGAATATATCCCATTGGTTAAGGCACTAAACAGAGAAAGAAGTCAAACAATGCCAAAAGTTGGGTCAGATATTGGCCATTGACAGCTTAAAATAAACTATATTAATTATCATGCTCTTTGAAAGATTAGCAGAACAATGCCCTCATTTTTCATTTTGCAAAGTATATCTTGTAAATAGTTTTGGACTAAATGATGCAAAATCTCTTTCTGAAACCAAACTTTCATTTTGAAAGAACTCCTCTATTTTGTATAAACTTTCATTTCAAATAAGCCTGTGTGTTAAAAGGAGGATCACTGTGGCAGGCTAGGAGAAAACAGCTTAGTTGCTTCAAACTGGAGGAAGTTACTCCAAGTAAGGAATTTGATTTCACAGATTGCCACTTGACAAACTGGCCAATCAATCTGGATAATCCCAAGGGAAAGGTGCTTAGTATGTAAAGTTTGGAGAAAGGATCAAACATGAAAAAGGTACGATGAGATAGGCTAATATGGTTCCCTTTCCATATGCCTAAGCATTACTTGTTCAGAATGGCTATATTGAATAGGCTGTTCGATAGCCTTATTTCGAGGAGGATAGACATTGACAGTAGCTGCGTTTTCTGTCATAGACACCAAGAAATCAGGGACTATCTGTTTTTTGGATAATGAAAAGCAAACTTGTCCCAAAAAGAAAGTTACACGTTTATTTTTATTATGTTTCGTTCATATGACCTGCGTACAATAAAAAATTAATAATTCCACGAGTGGATTTTCTTTCCAATGATGGTGTTAAGATGATGACACAAATTCGTATTCCATCTTCACCTAGCAATTTGTGCAATACAGACCATCATTGCCTGATAAGCTAAATCAATATCTAATAACACTAGTTAAAATAATAAATATAAGTGTAATTCATACACAACTTTTCATGAAATTTTTTTATAAAAAAAATCATGAAAAATAATGTTTTAAACGTTTAAAATCTTTTCCAAATAATAATTAAATAACCTCTAACAATGGACCCTTTAATCTATTAATCAGCATGAGCTTTTGTCTGCTAAGAAATTAAAGAGAAATATTAACATGCTTTCTGGCGGGACACGCGACGGAGACACAATAACAAAAAGTAAAGTTTGCTCTCCGAAGAAAGCGACACAAAATAAAAAAGGATCGAGTTGACTTTTTTTATGGTTAAATAAGTGGGAAAAACTGAGAACTGATGAACGTAACTGGTTTAATTTCCGGTTCGGTTTAATCAGTTCCGTTTGTCCTTTTTTCCCTCGGGAGATGAAAATCCCAGCAATCTCGACAGGTTCAATTCATGAAGATAAATATATTCTTAATCAATACTAAAAAAGAAGGGGAAAAAACCTCGAGGGCAAAAGCAATGGTTAAAATCACTAGAATTTGCAGCTCGGATTATAAAATAGTACCTTCATTCCGGTCCAAGTGAATGTCCTGAAACCGGAAATGGTACCTATCAAAGCAATCATCGGAGAAACCGCCATGCGCTTGAAGATCCGAAAGGAAAACCCGGGCTTCGGTGCGGGTCATGGGATCCTCAAGCTTCTCCAGAAGCGATTTGAAGGCAGCGTACGCAGCATCACCTGACTGTTCGCACTGCTTGAAAAACTCCACCGCCATTTCCACTCTCTGTGTGTGTGTTACTATTTTTTTTTCTGGATTTCCTTCTTTTTTTTTGGGGGGGGGGGGGGGTTTGGGGGGAGGGAATCAGACAAGTGATAAGAAAGGCTTAGTAAAACGTGAAGTTACGTGAGACTTTTTGTCGTTCGGTTTTAATACTTTAATACATTGTTTGACCCCTTTGAGTAGGAGGTTTTCAATCAGGTATTATTTGTTGTAATTGAAATTACAGAATTTTTTTTTTAAATTTTTGTGTTTGTTTTACGTAATTTATTTTTTGAAAAATATTTTCTCTTGTTTGTTTCATGTAATTCGTTTTTTAGAAAATATTTTATCGTGTTTGTTTCACCTAATTGATTTTTCGGAACGTAATTCATTTTTCTAGTAACAAAATTTATTTTGTGTTTTCTGAAAAATGACTTACGGATTCATTTTCCGAATTTTTCACTTCAAAGAATAAATATTCAAAATAATTTTATTTTATGAATTTAATATTAATAAAATATTTTAATATCATTTTCATCAAAATATTATTTATTTATTTATTCATTAATATTTATAATAATATAAAATATTATATTTTTAATATTATATAAAATAATCAATTATATTATAATAATATAAGATATTATATTTTTTATTTTAATAATATATAATAAAAAAATTTATATATTTAATAATGAATAATATTATTTATATACTTAAATAATATTTTAATAAAGATATTTAAAATATACTAATTAATATTTATATATTTAATAATGAATAATATTATATTATTTATATATCAAAATACTATTTAATAATAAATAAATTATTTTTAATAATAAAATAAGTTTTATGATAAATAATATTATTTATTGTATTTAATATTTATAATAAATAATTTTTAAAAAACTCTTCAACTAGTGGAAAAAAGGTTTAAATAACATCTTCCAAACATCATAAAACGTTTTCTAGATATTTTTCAGAAAAATGTAATTCATTTTACGGAAAACATTTTCCGGAAAACGTTTTCCAGAAATGTAATTTATTTTCCAGAATTCAAATTCCAGTAATTCATTTTTCGGAAAACCAATTACTGCCAAACCTCAGTTGAAAATTATACATCTTTTATTCTATTTGAAAAATATATACTTTTGACTTGATTTGAATGTGATCTGATTTATTGAGATAAAATTTGAATACGATCCGACCTAAAGTAATATATTTATTAAAAAATATTATTTTTATTCAATAAAAATAGGGATTTAATTGAAAAATAATATATATAGGGGTATTATTGTAATTATCCCTAAATATATAATGTAAAATTATATTTTTCTAGTCCGATCGAGTATTTTTCACCCTAAACCCAAATCCGACCCGACTCGACCCAAACATAACATCTAAAAAAGCACGATATGAACTTAAATATTTTAAAAAAAAATCGACCCAATCGAGTCGGGTCCGGTCAGAACTTGTCGAATTCGAGTCTCATGTACATCCCTACTTTTGAGGGACTTAATTACATTACATGTCTTCAAAGAAGGACCTTCATTTTAAATTGGTCCATAAATGTTTAATATTATAATTTCATCTTTAAACTATTATTATCATTCTAAATTAGTTATCAAAATTTTGAATATTTCAATTTCACCCCCAAACTATGACATTTATTCTAAATTGGTCCCAAAACTTTTTTGAATATTTGAATTTCATCCTAAACTATATGTATATACTAATTGTATCCATTGTTAATAAAATCGTTAGGTAAAATTATATTATTATATGTTTGGGAAAAAACAAATTTAGGTTAAACTATGGTTGAAAATTATATATATGGATGAATTTGGGGATGAAATTGAAATATTCAAAAGTTTGGAGACATTTTAAAAAGAATATCATAATTTATGGATAAAATTAGAATGTTCAAAAGTTTAAGATTAATTCATAATGAAAATCATATTTTATTAATGAAATTAAAATATTTCAAAATTTACAGACTAATTTAAAATGAGAGTTATAGTTTAGTGGCCTATGATATAATTAACTTGCTTCGAGAAGGTTAGATCCTCACCTATCATATTTTTATTTTATAATTAATTTGCTTCGAGGTGGTTAGATCCTCACCTATCATATTTTTTAATTAAGGAGGTGCATTTTTTTAATAACTTAGGGTGATTATAAGGTAGTATTTGTTCAAACAATTTTTAACAAATTGATAACACATATATACCCTACAAACGTAACTATTCGAACCCAAGACCTATAGGGAGAACAACAATTGTTTTTTATCACGAGACCACTTTATGATTCAATTAAGGAGACGTGTTTTGATTCACGAAGATATAATGTGAATATGAAGAGATGTAATGTTTGAATGAAGAGATAATGCTAACATGAAGAGAAGTGATGATATCAATATGAAGAGATATGATGTTAACATGAAAAGATGTGATGATGTTAATAAGAAGAGATATGACGTGAACAATGAAAAAATACAATATTAATATGAAGAGATAAAATTTTTCTATAAAAGTTGGATCAGCTAGCGTGCGTCGTTTTTAATGAAACGGTGCGCACAATGCTGGGATGAATTCTGCAAAAACTTTTGTGCGATTTTTACTGCTCCTGGGGTCCTATTCTCGCACTATTCGAATATAATTTGTGTGAACCTTCATCGTCTAAGCATGATTAAAAACATTTAGTGCCTGAAAAATAAAAAAAAATTAAATGAAACATGCTTAATTGAAATAAAATAAAATAAATGCAACAAAATTAAAAATGGGTTGCCTCCCATAAAGCGTTTTTGTTTAACGTCATTAGCTTGACGACCTGATTCAGACTACAAGTTCTTCTAAGTTGAGATCTTCGATTAGGCAAGCCTGACTATTCACATAATACGGTTTTATTCTGTATTCATTGACTTTAAATCGAGTACCCGAATCATCTTTAAGTTCGACTGCTCCATGAGAAAAAAATTCAGTTACCGTATAAGGTCCACTCCACTTCGATCAAAGTTTACCTCTAAAAAGTTTTAACATTGAATTAAAAAGAAGAACTTTTTATCTGACATAAAAAAATTTAAAAGCAATTTTTCTATCATGAAATTCTTTTTTTTTTGTCTTTATATATTCCGGCATTGTCATAAGCATCTCTTCGGATTTCCTCAAGTTCCTGTATGTGTAACTTCTGTGCTTCGCTAACCGCTTCCATTTCCATATTGCATTGTTTTATCGCCTAATATGCCTTGTGTTCCAGCTCTACTGGTAAATGACATGGCTTACCGAATACAAGGAGATATGGCAACATGTCGATAGGTCCTTTATATGCAGTTTGATAAGCCCATAAAGCATCAATTAATTTCAAGCTCCAATCCTTGTGATTTCGCTTGACTATCCTTTTAAGAATTGTCTTCACTTCACGGTTTGATATTTCTTCTTGTCCGTTCATTTGCGGATGATAAGCCGTGGCAATTTTGTGATTTACTCCATGCTTTTTCATAAGAGAATCAATTATTAGATTGATGAAGTTTGTGTTGAGGTCGCTTATTGTCGCTCTTGGTTTGCCAAACCTGGAAAAAATACAATTATTTAGAAACTGAACAGTAGTTTTGGCATCGTTATTTCGAGTAGCTTTAGCTTCTATCCACTTCAAAACATAGTGAACAGCAAGAATTATATAACAATTGCCAAAGGAATAAACAAAAGGATCCATATAATCAAGTCCCCAAACATCAAATGTTTCACATATATGAATAGGATTAAGGGTCATTTCGTTTCTTCGAGTCAAATTACCTGCACGTTGGCAATTATCATAGGTTTTGCAAAACATGTAAGCATCACAGAAAATATGAGGTCAAAAGAAACCGCACTCCAGAATTTTATGAGCAATCCACTTTGGTCCGAAATGTCCACCACACAAATAAGAATGATAGAAATTTAAAATTAAGCTTACCTCGCTTTCAGCAACACATCGCATAATTACCTGGTCTGAACAATGCTTCCAAAGATACGAATCATCCCAAATGAAAAAACGAGATTCTCTTTTAATACGGTTTACTTTGGCTCTCGTCAAATCAGATGGTAATTTACCTGTAGCTAAGTAATTAACTATATCTGCAAACCAAGGCATTAACTTCTGCGCCATCATCAAGCTTTCCTCCAGAAATTCCTCGCGAATGGGAGGATCAACTGTAGTGATTGGAAGACAACTTAAGTGATCGGCCACCAAATTCTCACTTCTTTTCTTATCCTTGATTTCCAAATCAAATTCTTGGAGGAGTAAGATCCAATGGATAAGTCGTGGTTTTTCCTTTTTTTTGCTAAGCAAATACTTCAAGGTTGCATGATTAGAGAAAACAACAACTTTAGTGCCAAGAAGATACGATCTAAATTTATCTAATGCAAAAATGATAGCGAATAATTCTTTTTATGTTGTTGAATAATTTCGTTCTGCGGAATCTAAGGTGTGTGACTCATAGGCGATAATGTGAGGTTCTTTTCCGGCCCTTTCTCCGAGTACGGCTCCAACACTTCCATCTGAAGCATCGCACATGACTTCAAAGGAAATGTCCTAATTTGGCGGTTGGACTATGGGTGCCAAGACCAATTTTTCTTTTAAATCGTTAAATGATTCTCTACATTCTTGATCGAAATTGAAGGTTTTATATTTCTGTAATAATTCGCATAATGGTTGCACCACCTTGGAAAAGTCCTTAACGAACCTGCGATAAAATCCTGCATGACCAAGGAAAGAATGGATTTCCCTCACAGTAGTGGGGTTTGGAAGTGAACGTATTATATCGGTTTTCGCCTTGTCTACCATAATTCCTTTTGACGAAACAATATGGCCTATAATTAAACCCTTATTAACCATAAAATGACATTTTTCATAATTTAAAACAAGGTTAAATTCTAGGCACCGATGCAACACATTTGTTAAGTTTAATAGACATTCATTAAATGAATTACCGTAAACAGTGAAGTTATCCATTAAGACTTCAATAACTTTTTCAATATAATCAGAAAAAATATTAATCATACACCTTTGGAATGTGGTAGGTGCATTGCAAAGTCTGAAAGGCATACGTCGGTACGCAAATGTGTCGAAGGGGCATGTGAATGTCATCTTTTCTTGGTCTTCAGGTGCTACTGGAATTTGGAAAAAACCTGAAAATCCATCAAGACAACAATATTGAGTCTTACCGACTAATATTTCTATCATTTAATCTATGAATGGAAGAGGAAAATGGTCTTTTCGGGTTAATGAATTCAACTTTCTGTAATAGATGCAGACCCTCAATCCATTCTAAACTCATGTTGGTATAAATTCTCCTTCAGAATCTTCGATCACAGTAACTCCTATTTTTTTAGGAACTACATGTATCAGACTTACCCATTTACTATCCAAAATTGGATATATAATATATGCATCAAGGAGTTTTTGTATCTTCTTTTTTACCACTTCCATCATTGACAGATTTAGCCGGCGTTGGCCTTCACAGGTTGGTTTTGCGTCTTCTTCGGTTTTAATTTTGTGCATACATATGGATGGACTTAATCCTTTTATGTCGGCAATGGTCCATCCTATAACCTCCTTGTGTGCGCGTAAAACCGTTATTAAATCGTTTTCTTCTTCTTTGGCTAATCTTTTTTATATGATAACTGGAAAAGTGTTATTCACCCCAAGGAAATCGTAATTTAAGTGATCTGGCAACAGTTTCAGTTTAACTTCAGGCACCTACAAAACAGAAGGTAGAACCTTAGTATTAGAAGAAATCAATTTTAATTATGCATAATCTGAATATACTTCCTCATTATGATCTTCTAACACCCTGCATAGATCAAAGGAAAAATTAGTCCTTAAAAATTCATCAGTCAAAGGATCAATTATATCAACAAAATTTATACTCTCCACTTTGTCAGGATATCTCATTGCCTTATATACATCAAACTTAACGATCTCACCATCAAATTCCATCGTTAAAATCCCACTTCTTACGCCAATCTTCGTGTGTGCAGTACTTAGGAAATGATGCCCCAATAGGATATCAGAAGATGTGCTTGTGCGATCATTCTCCATGTCAATTATATTAAAGTCATCGGGAAATATTAAGTCGTTTACCTCTACCAATACATTCTCTAAGAGTCCCTCCGGATAGATCATAGATCTGTTAGCAAGCTGAATTGATATTTTTGTATCCTTCAAAGGCTCTTTAGTAATCATATTGTAAACAAAGAGACTGTAACATCCCAAATCAGGGTCAGTGACTAAATTGCAAATTTTGAAAGTTTTGTGTTCAATTTAGAAATGAAATTAAAAGTCTCGGGATTTAAGTAAAGAATTTTAATATTGGATTAAATAGCAAAGATGGATGAACTAAAGGGGCAAAATGGTCTTTTCATGGGAAAGATTTTTATCTTCCCTTTTTGAGTATTATAAAACGTGGGAAATATGAGAGAGTTCCAAACTTCTCTTCTTCATTCTCTTCTTTTCCACCGTGAAGCCATAAGCAAAGGTAAGATCTCTTGTTAGTTGATATTTAGCTGAATTTAGGATTTGGATATGATTATTGGATGATAATTAAGCTTAGGGAAAGCTTAAATCATCTTAAAAACAAAGGATGGTGGAATTAGGAGAGATTAAAGATTAAGAGTTTTGGAATAAAATTTTGGAATAGAGTTCATTACTCAAATTGGAAGTTGAATTTGACTTGTCATCTATGAGAATAAGAAGCTAGAAGTGTTAGAATTAAGTTTGGGTAACATGGAAAAATTGGTATGATTCTTGAATGCTATGTGGAGGAGTGGATTTTTTTAGTTAAAGAGATATTGAATGAAAATTTATTAGTTTAAGTATGTATATTTGAGTTAAGAATGTTAAAGGAAGTGAAATAGGAAGTGTGGAATTGAATATGAAATGATTTTCGAGCTCAAAATGTGATTTCTGGGCTAGAAGAATCGGTACCCATTCAAGGGGAACCGATACCCCCTCAACCGAACCAGAAATTCCAGAATGTTATAGGGGAACCGATTCCCACACAGGAGGGAACCAATTCCCCTAAAGGAAAATTGTGAATATGGGTTTAATAAGTTCGTTTAAGTTGCTAGTATCCAATTACAAGGTGTAGGTATCTAATGATTGCCTCAAAATGTACATTTATGTAGATTCTGCTCGTAAAGCAATTCCAGAACATTTGGCAACTAAGATCAATTAAGGGAAAGATAAGTGATTGGAATTGACTAGTGAGGCCAAGGTGAGTGCATACTAGTGACATGTAGTGTTTAATGGAAATAAGACTTGCGATGAGTCTATTTCATATAGTAATATGCATGAAGTCATAGACATGATTATGTGTTGGTTATAACTATATGTGATTATATGTATTACATTGATTGTATGTATGCATGACTAAAGATAATGATATGCTTTGTATATGCTATATGATTTATGTAAAACTTTATTATGTAATAATGGAATAAAATGGAATAAGTATATGATAGTCATAAGAAATGAAATGAACATGAGAGAATAAGATAATCAAGTATAAGTCATATGATATGGTATAAGTGATTATACGAGAAATGTTAGGAGACTCTAAGAGAATAGTATAAATTCGAGGGCATAAATAAGGATACATAAGTTATATAGGGAAGATTGATAAATTAAAGGAAACTATGGTTTATGTATTAAAGTGAAGAGCTACAAAGTTTCATTAAAGTGTATTGTGGAAGTCATGAGAAATTGAACTAAATAAATAGATGGTTTATGTGAGTGAAAAGGGAAAATGATATAAAATAAGTGGAAATTATTTATAGGATAGAATGATACTAATTGAACCTGTAATATAAACTTTATAAAGGAGTACTTGGGTAAAATCATTATATGATACAATTATAGAATATTACTATACAAATTATATTAAAATAGTATATATGAGAATATGTGTAGCACCCCAACCCGTATCCGACCCGGAAACGAATCCGAGGTGTCACATTAACCTTTTAAAACATGTACTTGTATAAAATAGTGAGTAATTTAAAACTTTTATAACATATAAATGACTAATTTACATAAAAGACATTTTCATTATTACAAAACCAATCAGAGCGTGTATATTTCACTTATTTATTTACATATAACTATTCGAAACATTTATAAAACTGTTCATAGCTTAAACAATATATTCTTTTGAAAACATGCCAACTAGAACTTTATATACTAAAATACATATTATTCACCTCTTTTCTGATCTGACCTTTAGTAAGGAGAACTGACCTGTCTTGCTCCACATTGCTCTTTACTCTTCTCGAAACCTACGTGTAAATCACTTACACGCTAAGTCAAAGACTTAGTGAGGCATATAAACATATAAGGTAAACGGTAACTAATAATCATACCTAAACAATTACTACTATCATTTCATACCACTCATACTTTTACATGTAACGAATATATGCATACATATATGTCATTATCATTCATATCTCTTATCTCATGTTCCTATGATCTCTTATGTCCATATCATATAACATATACCATAACCAATTGCACATATACATACCATGTCATGTAAACCATATATATATATATATATATATATACTATCATAAAACACGTATACCCAAGCAACTATATTATCATCTTCATTTCTTTCTTATTTTATCATTATCATTGATTCCTTTCATCATATGGTCTTATAAGTTACCATTTGTACAATCAATATCACACATTAAATTCCACAAGGAAACAAACATATTATCATATCACTTTATTAATATTATCTATTTAATAGCCCATGATACACATGTGAGAACTAAAGATATGCGAGTACATAGAGGTTGTGCACTAGTGTTGTCACCACAGCTCATATAATTGCACCGAAGCACCACGTATAATTGCACCGGAGTGCCGCGTAGAATTGCACCGTAGTGCCATATAATAATATCCATAAGGACCACATATCATTCCTTAAGAATCATATACATATACTAGGGATCAAGTATGTGTCTCACCAGACTTCACACATATTCCAAAGAATACATATATGTCCCGAAGGACCACATATCATTCCATAAGAATCATATACATATGCCAAGGATCAAGTATGTGTCTCACCAGACTTCACACATGTTCCAAAGAATACATATATGTCCCGAATGACCACATAGACCCTCGACTCTTGGCATGCCAACTATACCCCTAGCTCTCATGACACATAACATGGGCATTATCTTTTATATCCTTTTACATATTCATGTAACCATATCATATATTCATATAAGCTCATGGTTTCATTCACATATACATGTAATCACGTAGTTCATGTCAATTCTCATATGAGTTCATATTCATATAAACATAGGATTCACCCTAATATATCACATATACTTTCTCTTTCATATGGCTTATAACATTTCTCATGTGTTCATATGACATGTAAATCATTGTCATCTTATCATGTTATCACATAAACATATCATCTTACAATACATACAAAAACACATCAATACCTATATTCACATATACCTATCATTTCATTATCCTTATTATTATTCTTATCATCACCATTAATCCCTTTTACTTACCATATTCATATCAATAACACATATACTCATGCACACATATAAATCATAACCAATACATACTTCTATGAATTCATGTTTTTCACTATTGGAAATAGACTTATCGCAAGTCTTATTTTCCATTGAACCTCATATACTAAATCATGTGCACTCACCTGAGCATTGTTTGCTTTGAATCAATCTTAATCCTTAGATTGTTCCGGAACAAGCTTTATTCTATATCTACATCATAATAATACATTGATACATATCAGTATACTAATTGATATCTTCTAAATTGTCACTTCTTAGGCTAAAAGAAAAACCCATTTCATCTTTTAATGAAGGTATGCATCGATGCACTGCACAGTGTATCGATGCATTCCCTATCGGTGCATCGATACACTACCTGTGCATCGGTGCATAAAATATATTCGATGTTTGTTTATTACTGGGATGCATCGATGCATTCCTTATGCATCGATGCACCAATTGCATTCGATGTTTTTAGATTAAAAGAGTGCATCGATGCACTACTTGTGCATCGATACACCTTCAAACAATTTCTGGGTTTTAACCTTGATGCATCGGTGCACTATGAATATGCATCGATGCACTCTACCCAGAATCCTCTTTTTGAACCCAAAAATTCATTCTTTTTGGATTAAATCCTTCATATTTCAACCCCTTTCATATTCCTAACTTACATATACATACTTAAACTCATTAATATTCATTTATATCATCTTTAACCTCTAAATTCCATCTTTCATATGGAAATCAATAATCATACCCAATTTTCCATGTTATCCAAACTTAATTCTAACACTTCTAACTTCTTATTATTATAGATGACAAGTCAAATTCATCCTCTAAATTCTTTTAAACCTTTTTATTCAAAATTTCACTTAAAAACCCATTTTCTTTAATCTCTTCTAACCTCTTCATCTTTGAGTTTTCACTTATCTTTAGACTTCTTTAAGCTTTCTTACTTTCCAAAGAATCAAAACCAACTTAGAATTCAAATAATAATCAACTAATAAAAATTCTCACCTTTGCTCTTGGCTTCCACGCGTGAAGAAGAAAGGAGAAGAAGAAAACTCTAGAAACTCATTTCCCTCATTTCCCACGTTTTTATATCCCCTAAACGAGAAATAAAAATATTCTCTTAGAAAAGACCATAATACCCTTATTACTTTCAAACTTTACTATTAAATCCAACCTCAAAATTCTCCAATTAAAATTTTGAACTTTTAACTTATTTCGAAATTGAACACAATGCTTTCAAAATTCACCTTTAGGTCACTAGCCTGATATTGAGGATGTTACAATATGAGTAAGTTTATAGGTTATTGATAGGACATATAAGAGTATATAAATGTATGATAATATGAAAAAGTGAACTAAGTTTAATGATGTTGAACCCTATGAGTAGAAGTTATGTGATTATAAGTAACATGATTATATGATCACAAGATATGATACATGATATGAGATATATGAAAGAGAAAATATATGTTATATGAAATATTATATGACTATGCGATTATATGAAAATGTTCTACGCGTAAGTGAACCATGTGTTTATATGTATATGTGATATGTGATTTATATGACTATGAGCTATGTGAAAGAACTACATGACTATGTGTATATGTGAATGTATGTTAACATAAATATTAATGCCCATGTTATGTGTCATGAGAGCTAGGGGTATAGTTGGCATGCCAAGAGTCGAGGGTCTACGCGATCTTTCGGGACATATATGTATTCTTTGGAATATGTGTGAAGTCTGGTGAGACACATACTTGATCCTTGGCATATGTATATGATTCTTAAGGAATGATATGTGGTCCTTCGGGACATATATGTATTCTTTAGAACATGTGTGAAGTCTGGTGAGACACATACTTGATCCCTAATATATGTATATGATTCTTAAGGAATGATATGTGGTCCTTATGGACATTATTATATGGCACTATAGTGCAATTCTACGTGGCACTTCGGTGCAATTATACGAGCTGTGGTGATAGCATAGTGCATAACCTCTATAGACTCACATATCTATAGTTTTCACATGTGTGCATGGGCTTTGAAAAGATAACATAATTGGATATAATGATATGTGTATTTCTCGTGACATGGTAGAAGTGCATATATGTCATGGTGATATGAGGATATGCGTTTATGTATTATATGATTATAGAATTAGTAATGTATTGTGGCATATTAAAATATATAATATGTTTATATTCATTATACTCATATGACGGAATTGAAGTAATGACAAGGGAATTAGTAAGGATAAACAGGTGGTGATATGAGAACAATGTATGTGATATGTATATGATGTGTGATAAATTGCATGATATGATATGTGTGATAGGGGTTATGGTATGTTACATAATATACAGAATATATGTTGATGTATATGTAAATGAGTTGTATAATTTGATAGCATAAAACAGTCATGCATGATTAGTGGGTATGAATTCATTAGATGTTTTTCTTTATGCCTCACTAAGTCATCGACTTAGCGTGTGAGTGTTTCACACGCAGGTTACAGAAAGTGAATATAGAAGCTGTGAGGAGCAATACAGATCAACATCTCCCTTACAAGATTTCAGATCATAAAATATATGAGTTAAATGATTTTTGTTATTTTGAATATAGTTGGCATGTACTAATTGATTGAGTTAAATATGCTCTGATTTTTGGTTATTGTGGTCAAATTATGTAACTAAATGCTTTTACTTTAATGAAGTTTAAATTTCTTGAATTTATCAAGAGTCAAAGTTTGAAAAGTCAATGTGACACCTCAGACTCGTATCCGGGTCGAGTACGGGTTGGGGGTGTTACAGAGACATTACATTAATAGAAGCGCCAAGATCACACATGGCTCATTTTATCCAAACTTTACCAATTTTACAGGGTATTGCGAACATACCTTGGTCTTTTAGTTTCGGTCGTAACTTTCGTTGGAAGACGGATGAGACATGTTATCCCAAATTCACCTTTTCGACCCTAGAAAGCTTCCTCTTTGTTGTACAAAGATCCTTTAGAAACTGGGTATATCTTGGAACCTTTTGGATAACCTCGAGGAGAGGTATATTGATTTTCACCTTCCGAAATACGTCTAGTATTTTATTTTCATCAGTTTGTTTATCTCTTTTTACTAACCTCGATTGAAAAGGTGGTGGCACGTCATAGGGAGATGACACTATTTTACCACTCTAAAGAGTGATGACACTGACATTCTCCCTTGGATTTACCTCAATTTAAAATGGAAGTTTACCTTGTGATTCCAAGCGTCCTACATATTGAGCAAATTGGCTCACTTGCTTGTCTATATCTTGTAGGTGGGCTTCGGTACTAATCTGGAACTTTTCCTGGGAAAGTGCTTAATCTTTCAACAATTGACTCTTGCAATGTCTTCTGTGGCTGTTGGGGTGGTGGAGGTGGTCTTGCTTGACAAGCTTGATTCGACCTTGAGTTTTGGGCGTAACTGAAATTTGGATGATCCCTACATCCTGGGTTATAAGTATTGTCGTAGGGATTATAAGCCCTCTGGGGAGGTCCTGGAAAGTTTCCCACTACATTAACTTGAGATGCTATGTCATCTTGAATCAGTGGACAACCGTCTGTTGGATGATCAAGTAATGCACATATTCCATATAATCTGTTTGGTCATATCTTTCCTGCAACAAGAGAGTTAACTACTTCAGTTAATTTATCTCTCTTATTTTCTAAAGAATATGAACTTATCTCATGAACCCTTCGAGGAGGTTCATTAGTTGGGCAAAACTGTTGGGAATTTACGACCATTGTGGAAATTAAATCCCTAGCCTCAGTAGGAGTCATGTTCACCAAAGCTCATCTGCTGACAGCATCGATAATCTTCATTTCCAGGGGAGTTAATCCTTCATAAAAATATTGAATGAGTGTTTGTTCGGTTAACCCATATTGTGGGCAACTAACACATAATTTTTTAAATATCTCTAGTAGTCATAGAGTGACTCTCCATCAAGTTGCTTGATTCCAAGTATTATTCTTCGTAACTCACTTTTTTCCCTGCAGAGAAAAACCTGTCAAAAAAATACGAGTCAATTGAGCCCATGTAGTAATAAAGTTTGGGGGAAAATAAAATAACCACTCCTTAGCCGAATTGGCTAAGGAAAAAAGGAAAAGCTCTATGTTTGATTTGGTTCTCAGTTACTCCCTGTGGTCTCATGCTGGAGCATACCATGTGAAATTTTGTGAGATGTTTATGTGGATTCTCGTTTGGTAATCCGCGGAAGGTAGGGAGGAGATGAATAAGACCAGTTTTTAATTGGTATAGAGTTTTACCTTGGGGAAAATCAATGCACAAAGGCTCTTGTTCAGTAGGTGTCGCAGCTAACTCTCTGATAGTGGGATCGACCATCAAATTTGGTTTTGTATTAACGGATTCACCTGAATTTGATTCTGAATTCAATTCTGGATTTGATTGTTGTCTCCTTCTTTCCCAAAGCGTCTGTGCATGAAGTCTCTGAGCTCTGGCTTTGATTTCCGGGTCGTACTCCACTAATTCACCCGAGTTTGTCCTGGTCATAAATCAAAAGCAAACAAAAATTAGTAACTTTGGCGAAGTCACCGGCAACGACGCCAATTTGACAACTATCATTTTGATGTCAAAATAAATTCCTCCTTCTCAATTAATAAATAAAGGAAATACATAGTAAAGAGAAGCAAGAGTCGATCCTCAAGGACTTAGAAAATTCCAAATTTCTATTTGAGTGGTTTAAACCATACGATAAGTAGTAAACAAGAGGGTTTTGGTTAAAATATATTAAATAATAATAAAAGCGATTTAAAGAAAAGTAAAGAAAATAAAAATTGAAGGTTGAAAATGAATATGGTAAAACAGCCTCAAGCCTCGATTTGACTCAATTTCCTTCGAATCATCGAATTAGATTTTCCCTTCGGGATTCACGTCGGTTATATTGTCTACAAGGGAAATCCTCGTGACTATATTTTGTATACTGAATACCCAAGGCAATCTTTGATTCCGACTTTGAAAATTGATCTGATTAACATCAATTGTCATAGATCAATAACCATTTAAGTTTGTGAAGACCGACTCGGATTGTTGTTTCAATAACTACTAATTTCGATCTCAATTTCCTCTTCGCCAAGTGTGTTCCTAGGAAGTCGAATGTGATTTCAATAAGTCGATCCTTCCTCCCACGCATTTAATCGCAACAACATTTTGACCAAAGTCAGTTTTTGATTTTGAAAATTGTTTTGATTTTGAAAAATAAGCGCATAGATTGAGAGAGATATTCCGAAGTTATTCAAGTGCATTTCAATTCTTACGTTGGAATTGAGTCATCGCTTCAGCTCTCGGCTTATGAGAAAATTAGCTAAGCATGACAAAAGTCACACTTAGCATATTTAAAACAAAACTTAAAATAAAAGAAAAATGAAAACTTAAAAAATAAAAAATAAAAAAGAGAACTTTTATAAAACTAGAAAGGAGAAGAAGAATAAGTTCTGAGTTGTGAGTTTAGGCTTACCCCAAGAGGGTATTTCTAGCCTCTAAAAACCTAGATCTTCCATTTTTCATAAGAATAAACTCTGCTCGTCCATCTTTCAAAAGGCGCTGACGAGTTCTTCTAGAATAAATTCTACTCGTCCATCTTCCAGAATAAACTTTGCTCGTCCATCTTCCAGAAGGCGGTGCCTAGATCTTCTAGAAAACTGCCATTGACTTGACCTTCTAGAAATTGCCATGTCAGACCGTGTCATGCCCAGAGTCGTGGTCATGTCTCCAGTCGTGACCAAATAATAAAAAAAATGTAGATTGCACTCGTTTTACTATTAAATATGGAAAGTAAGACCATGTACGAAAATAAGCATAACACAACCAAATTAGCAGCAACAAATTCATAAGATCGAAGAATTAACGAGAAAATATTATCGATTCATAACACTCATCAATCCTATCCATAAAAGATTATAAAAATTATTTTTGTCACTAAAAAGTTGTCAAATTTTAAGAGGTCAAGTAAGAGAAACCAAATTATTCATAATCAGAGGCGAAACATAAGCTATACTAGAGGGGGCCACTGCCCCCAAAATTTTAAAAAAATTAAGACCATTAAAATGTTAAAAAAATTAATTTGCCCCTCAATTTTTTTTCGAAATTTAAATACAATTTTTACTTTTTAATGTTCTTAATTAAACCCCCTCCCATAATTTTTAAAAATTCTCATTAAGTCTCTCAAAATTTCAAAAAAATGTAGTTATATCCTTTTTTTTGGAAAATATATAAACTAAACTCTTCTAAATTTTTAAAAATCTTAACTTAAACTTCTGAATTTTTTAAAATTTTAAGTTGACCCCTCACACTCTGTTATCAAGTTTCACCACTGTTCATATTCAGTTATTTTCAATCAAAGTTTTGTCTAAAATCAATATGATGGAACAACATATTCTTTTCTTGATTATTTATTTTAAATTGAAAAATCATAATGTTATAAGATCGTTGAATTGGTATGCATAATTATTTTATATCAATTAAGTAACTATAATATGTGACGTTAGAATCGTGTTAGAAACTTGTGATTTCATATAAAAAAATATTTTATATTTGTCACTTATAATTATGATATTTATTTTCTATTGCACATCAAGTAACTTTATAATTTTATTAGATATATTGAACATGATGTAAGGTACTCCTACCTTAAATTGATTGTGGATCTAGGAAGGAATCAAAACAACCTGCATTAGTGAATGACTCAAATAGATGGCTTGGTAGTTGATGTAAAGGTGAAATGGAGGGCTATTTATGTTATGAGAAATGGTAGCGGAAGTATGTTGATATGGCTATGGTATGGGTGATGAAACAAAGGATGGTTGGTGAGGATAGTATCTTAGAAAGACCAAGGAAGCACCAATGCTATAATTAGCAAAGACCCAACCTTACAAATCTTTATAAGGGGTGGTAACAAGGACTTGGACCCACTATCTATAGGAAGATAGGAACCACAAGTATCAATGACAAAGGGGTTGACGCCACAAGTAATTAAGGACTTCGCCAAATGGATACATGGTGCTTCAGCCAACCCTTGTGTCCCTCTAAAATGACATAATTAATTAATAAATAACATGAAAACACATGTGTTGTTTCGATTGAATAGTGGAGGCATATCTCATGGACGAATAGTGTTTGAATCCCTTCAAGTTGGCACCAATTTGGAGGAGAAAGAATGTTTGGCCGAATGGTTATGTGGACATTCATCTTGGCACCTAAAAAGGGGTCACACATATAACACGTGGCTTGGCTGGTCACAAGGCGTGCACATGGATTTCTAGAAGGCTTATGGTGTAGTCTTATGTATAGGATAAAGACCAAGCATGTGCAGCAGCCTTGGGCGTGAGTTGAGATATCTTCAAGCTTGCATGTGTCTAGCTAGCTAGCAATGTAAGGGTTGGTGGTGAAGGATCTTCTTAGTCGTGATCTCTCAATCATCATACAAGCGCATTCATCTATGTTCAGCTACAATTGGTGTCACTTTAAGCAACTTGTCTTCAAATAGTCCAACTAGTTGAGATTAGCTAGCCTTGAGGTCCTCCAACTGAGTTGAGCTTCCCATTTTGTTCCACGAGCTGCCATGATGTTTGTGAGCTGATTGTTAGCTGTATATGGATCCCAAATACTCCACCAAGCTGCCCCAATGTGTGCCATGCTCCAATATACCTACATGTGCAAAGAAAACAAGGTAAATCAAAGGCATTGAGCTTGTATGATCTAATTACCTTGCTGTTGTGCGTGATTATGACCTTGTGAGCTATGAATGCTTGACATGAGCTAAGTATATCATTATATAACATATGTAAACTAATGTATAAGGTCTGAGAAATAAAATGAATGCACATGAGCTAACAAATGAATGAATAAGCATGTTGTCATTTCATGAATGTAATAAATCATGCTTAAATGAATGCAAGAATATTCTAACATGCTTAGCATACTTAAAATATCAATGTGCATCAATTATAAAGATTTGTATATATTATATGCAAGAATATCATATAACATGGTATTCATAATAAATGATAAATGGAAACATGTAATAATAATATCCTAAGAAATGATATGTAACCATAGCATATATTTGAATGATATGAAAAACATGATCAACTAAGCATATAATGGAAATAATAATATGATAATTTATACTAACATGTGAATGCATGCTTATTATAGAATAGAATGTATAAATGATATAATATAAGATAGGGTAAGGAAGAACTCCCTTAAAAATAACAATGAAAAATGTCCAAGGAATAATTAACTTATGGAGAATGTTGGGCATGATCATGCATGTATCATCCCCCTTCTTTAAGGCAATTTTTCCTTAAATTGAAGCTCTTCTCCATTGATTGATTCTTTTGTGGAGGAATGAATGAATATACTCCATGTAGAACGTTCACCTCCATTTGCTCAGCTTCTCCCCTTGCATAAGCTCATATCTCTTGAAAACCTCTATTGCGTCCTTTTAAATTATCATGCATGTTTGGAAATTCATCACCCTTGGTGATAGGACATAATCCTTGGAAGTTTTCATTTTTGCTTGAAACAAAACATTTGATTGAAAAGGCACAAATCCATTGAGATCCCTCTTTGGAAGCGAGATGTTCTTTTAGAATAGGACTTGCCTTTTGGATTACTCCTTTAAACTTTGTACCTTTCCAAATGGTGGCTTTTGAGTTGGTTGATAATTCTCGATTCATCTCTTCGAATTGTTCAACATAAGTGAAAATAACTCCATAGATATGAATCATTTTGCTACAAAATAAACCAACGTTAGAAACTGAATAAACAATATGAATGGAAATAGCAAACCATGGTGGATGTTTAATGGGCGTTGGTTGCTTGATGATGGAAAACTCCATTGGTTGTTGAATTCTCTTCAATAGTTGTATTGTACTTGGAGCCTCAATGATCACAACTTGTGGCAGTTCAAGTGACACATCTTTTTGAACTTCAAGTGGCATAACCGTTGGAACATCAAAGGACATGTCTTGTGGAGTACCAAAGGTCACACCTATTGGTTCTTGAAAAGACATGTTTCTTGAATCTTCAGCTTGAAAAGATATGTCTCTTTGAATATCCTACAAGGAAAAAGAAATGGTAGAAGAAGATTTGTTAGGTAAAATTTGTCCTTCACTCTGCTTCTCTTTTCTACACTCTTCCTTTTCAAATTTGCCATTTTCAATTTGCTCCACTACTTGCAAAACATTCTTTTCAACTCCAACCGATTAGTTTCCAATTGTTCTTGTCTCTTCAAAACGTTCTTCTTCAAAGCTTCTTTTTATGGCCTTCATTTTCTCCCATTCTTCTATGTGTGACTTAAGGGTCACTTGACATTCATGGACTTGACTTGGAATCATAAGAGCCAATATGATTTTCCTTCCTTGATGTTGAAAGGAATACTCAATGGAAAATCCATCATGAGTAGTCTTCTTGTCAAATTGCCAAGGTCGTCCTTATATAATATGGCTTACACTCATGGGCACCACATCACAGAGAACTTTATCCTTGTATCTTCCAATAGAGAAAGGGACAACAACTTGTTTGGTTATCTTTGCTTCCCCCACATCATTGAGCCACTGAAGTTTGTAAGGATTAGGATGTTTAGAAGTCTTTAGGCCCAACTTTTCCACCATGTGAGTGCTTGCTACATTTGTACAACTTCCTCTATCAATGATCACTACACAAACTTTATCTCCCACATGACATTTTGTATGGAAGATATTCTCTTTTTGTTCATCTTCTTGACTTTGAATGTTCAAAGTCCTTTTAACTACAAATATATTGGATAGAAGAGACATATTAGCAAATAAGAAAAAGGAAATGTGTATAGGACTTTACCAAATAACGCTCTCACAAAGCCTCACGAGTTCCCTCCAAGGAAACTTGAATGTCACTCAATCCGCTCTTGTTTGCACTCTAGGACTTCAAGGCTTTTACTAGTCCTCTTCTAGTCTCCCACACTCAAGCCTTTTTCCTCTCATTCTCTTTATTTCAAGTTCTAAGTAACTTTACTCAAAACTATACCAAGTAAAGTTTTACTTTTGCATCGGCTGCAAAAGGGTTAGTAGGAATGGAAAGCAAAATATAATGAAAAGGGTGGCTTAGAAATAAGAAAGAAGAGAATAAAGGGGTTACTTATACAAAGTCACTTCACAACCTGTCTATCACCACAATCAATTTTAAATGCTTACTTGAAATGGCTTAGTGATGAGATTTATTGTTGAGTGCTTCAATTTTTCTTTCTTTTCTTTTTATTTTCTTCTTTTTGAGTGCTTGAATTTTTTTCTTTTGAGTGCTTGCAATTTCTTTACTGATTTTTTTTAATCTTTCACTTGCACTTCTTTTTGTATTTTATTTTTGTTGTTGTTGCACGTTGCTTCATCCACCAAAGCTCTGAATACTGCTTGATGTAAGGTACTCCTACCTTAAATTGATTGTGGATCTAGGAAGGAAGCAAAACAACCTGCATAAGTGAATGACTCAAATAGATGGCTTGGTAGTTGATGTAAATGTGAAATGGAGGGCAATTTATGTTATGAGAAATGGTAGCGGAAGTATGTTGATATGGATATGGAATGGGAGATGAAACAAAGTATGGTTGGTGAGGATAGTATCTTAGAAAGACCAAGGAAGAACTAGTGCTATAATGAGAAAAGACCCAGCCTTACAAATCTTTCTAAGGGGTGGTAACAAAGACTTTGACTCACTATCTATAGGGAGATAGGAACCACAAGTATCAATGGCAAAGAGGTTGACGCCATATGTAACACCCCAACCCGTACCCGACCCGAATACGAGTATGAGGTGTCACATTAACTTTTCAAACTTTGACTCTTGACAAAATTCAAGAAAAATTTAAAACTTACGTTAAAATAAAGGTAATTTATTTACATAAATTGACTAAAATAACCAAAATCGATCAGAGCATTCACAACTGACACTTTTCTTACATGCCAACATACTTACACAATAAAATGTATACTTTATCAGTTACTTCTGATCTGATCTTCTAGCAGTGTTATTGTTCTTGCCACTCCTATTTCTATTCTTCCCGATTCTTGGTACCTACGTGTAAATCACTTACATGCTAAATCACAGCTTAGTGAGGCATAGCATAAATATATATATATATATTAATGAATTCATGAACATGCATTCTTATCATTGATCATGACATTTCAACTTGCATGTATCTATTACACTATCACATATATGATGATAATATGCACATCTATAAAACTTGTATTCTTATGCTAGTTTAACTTTAATTTATCTTTGGATCGCCCATGTACGTTATCGAGAACAGAAGGTACGCGAGTACACTGAGGTTGTGCACAATGCTGTCACCACAGCTCAAATAAAATCCCACTAGGGGCACTGAATATTTGTTCCCGAAGGACCACTATGTCCCGAAAGACCACAATATCCCGAAGGACCACTGATAATCCCTCGACTCTTGGCATGCCAATTATACCTATATCTCTCACATTAAGTAACATGGGCTTAATTATAATACAATTCTCATTTTCATATCTCTTCTATCACTTTTCACATAAATACATAATTCACTTCATATGAGTACACCTGATCATTTTCATGTTTTCTATACCTGAATGGATTCTCATATAATTGCATTCATTCAAATAGATTCATATTAAAGCATGAATGAATTATGCATGAAAGCACTATAGTATTGATACATATATAAATATGCATGTACATGAATGTGAAATCATAAGTTTAACTATAAGAGATAGACTCATCGCAAGTCGTATCTCAATACAATTTCATATGAGATATGTACTTACCTTAGCCTTGCTTTGACTCGATTCTAATCCTTCGATTGTTCCGGAACAAGATTACGTTCTATATCTACATAGTAATACATTGATACATATCAGTATACTAATTGATATAGTCTAATCTATCACTCCTTAGGCTAAAAAGAAAGCTATTTTTATCTTTTAATGAAGGTATGCATCGATGCACTCTACAGTGTATCGATGCATTCCTTAACGTGTGCATCGATGCACTTCCTGTGCATCGATACATAAATCCCATTCGATGTTTGTATTTTTAAAGGGTGCATCGATGCACTCCTCATGCATCGATGCACTAATTGCATTCGATGTTCATTTATTTGAGAGTGCATTGATACACATTGAAGATGCATCGATGCACATAACCCAGAAGTGTGATTTTGAGCACGAAAATCCCTTCATAATCCTCTCAACACTTCCTATTTCACCTCCTTTTATGCCTCTAACTTGCATACACCTACTTAAACTAATTATTATCCTTTCAATACCTATAAAACATAAAAATCCAATCCTCCATATAAAATTCAAGAATCTCACTCAAATTCCAACATGTTATAAATCTAATTCTAACACTTCATATCCCTCAATCAAGTTGGTGATAGGTCAAATTCAACTTCCAATTCTCATTATGAACTTTATTTTAAAATTTCATTCAAGAACTCCTAACCTTTAATTCTTCCTACACCCTTCATCTTGTTGTTTTAAAGCAAATTATACTTTCCTTAAGCTTAATTAGCATTTAATGATCAAAACCAAACTTAAATCTCGATAAACAACTAATAAGAATTCTTACCTTTACCTTGGCTCATACGCACAAAGAAGAAAGAAGGAGAAGAGTTGACTGGAAGCTTGGATATTTGCTTTCTCTCATACACGTGGCCTCCATATATATCTAACCAATTTAATTATTTACTAACAAAATGACCATATTGTTCTTCCGTTCTCCATTCCTTGAAATTTGATCCTACACAACATTTTCATATAAGTCCTTGAACTAATCAATTATTCTACTTTAATCATCAGATTCTGTAACTTTACAATTTAGTCACTAACCCGGTATAGAGGATGTTACAAATCGCCCCCTTAAGAAAATTCATCCTCGAATTTTCATTGCATGAAGAGATAGGGATATTGATTCTTCATATCCTCTTTACTCTCCCATGTTTCTTCCTCTACCTTGTGATTCCTCCACAATACTTTGACTAATGCAATAGTCTTGTTCCTTAGTTGCTTAATCTCATGAGCTAAGATTCGAACCGGTTTTTCTTCATATGTCAAATTCGGTTGAATCTTGATCTCTTATGGAGTCACAATATGGGAGAGATCAGATTGATACTTCCGAAGCATTAAGACATGGAAGACATCATAAATCTTTTCTATCTCAGGTGGCAAAGCTAGTTGATATGCCACTGGTCCAACTCTCTAAACAATCTCATACGGTCTGATGAATCTAGGACTAAGTTTTCTCTTACGTCCAAACCTTAAAACTTTCTTCCTTGGGGATACTTTTAAAAACACTTTATCTCCCACTTGAAACTCAATTTCTTTTCTTTTTAAGTCTGCATAAGTTTTCTGTTTGTTAGCTGCAGCTTTGAGGTTATTTTGTATCACTTGAACTTTTTCTTCGACTTCCTGGATCAACTTAGGACCAATAACTTATTTATCTTTATGCTCGAACCAATTTAGAGGCGTACGACATCTTCTTCCGTAAAGAACTTCATAAGGTGCCATTTTAATACTTGATTGATAACTGTTGTTATATGTAAACTCGGCAAGTGGCAAGTACCTTTCCCATGATCCTTTGAACTCGATAACACAAGCTCTTAACATATCCTCAAAATTTTGGATTGTTCACTCAGATTGCCCATTGGTTTGAGGATGAAACGTTGTACTAAAGTTCAACCGAGTTCCCAACGCTCGATGTAATGATTTCCAAAATCGTGAGGTAAATCTAGGATCTTGATCCGAAATAATAGAGTCAGGTACCCCATGTAGACGTATAATCTCCCTGATATACAGTTCGGCATACTTATCCATGGAAAAATCAACTCGTACCGGAATAAAGTAAGCTGACTTAGTTAATTTGTCTACAATCACCCAGATTGAATCTCTTTTATTTAGAGTCAAAGGCAGCTCCGTTACAAAATCCATTGTTATATTCTCTCATTTCCACTGAGGAATATACATAGGTTGCAACAGTCCTGACAGAACCTGATGCTCAGCTTTGATTTGCTGATAAGTTAAACATTTGGATACGAATTTTGTAATATCTCTCTTCATTCCAGGCCACCAATATCGACTTTTGAGATCAAAATACATTTTGTTTCCTCCTGGATGCATGGTTAATGGGCTACAGTGAGATTCCGTTAACAAGTCTTTCTTCAATTCAACATTATCATGAATCACTAGCCTCCCTTGATAATATAGGTTCCCATCAGTCTTCAATTCATAATCCGTAACCTCTACATTTCTTATATGTTGTAGCTTCTTTGAACACTTTTCATCTATAGCTTGGAATTCTTTAATTCGATCTAGCCATGATGACTTGAGAGTTAACTTTGTAAATATTGCACCGTCTCCGCTTAACGATATTCTGCCATCCACAGCTCGTAAGGCTACAAACGTCTTTCGACTTAAGGCATTTGCTACCACATTTGCTTTCCCTAGATGAAAATCGATCACTACATCGTAATATTTTAGAAATTCCACCCATCTCCTCTATCTTAAATTCAACTCCTTCTGAGTCACCAAATATTTCAAACTCTTATAGTCTGTATACAAGTAGCATCATTCACCATACAAGTAGTGACGCCAGATCTTAAGAGCGAATACTACTGCAACCATCTCCAGATTGTGCATTGGATAGTTCTTTTTGTGCGGTTTTAATTGTCTCGATGCATAAGCCACCACTTTACCTTCTTGCATTAACACGCATCCCAAGCCATTATGAGACGCATCACTATACACTACAAAATTCTTGCCAGACTCAGGTTGAACCAACACTGGAGCCTCTGTCAAAATCTTCTTTAACCTTTCAAAACTCTCTTGGCACTCCGGAGTCCACAAAAATTTTATCTCATTCCTCAATAATTTAGTTAGGGGTAATGCTATTATCGAAAAGTTTTTAATGAACCTTAGGTAATATCCAGCTAACCCCAGAAAACTCCTGACTTTTGACACATTCTTTGGAACTTCCTAATCTAAAATGGCTTTAATCTTTTGGGGATCTACTCGAATTCCTTCTACATAAATCACATGTCCAAGGAACGTCACTTCCTTCAACCAGAATTCACATTTGGAGAGTTTAGCATACATCTTCTTTTCTCTCAAAATCTGTATAACAATCTTTAAATGTGAACTATGCTCTTCTTCTGACTTTGAATACACTAAAATATCATCTATGAACACCACTATGAATCGATCCAAATAGGGTTGGAATATTCTATTCATGAGATCCATGAAAGCAGTCGGTGCATTCGTAACTCCAAATGACATAACAATAAACTCATAATACCCATATCTCGTTCTGAATGTCGTCTTTGGAATATCTTTATCTTAAATCTTCAATTGATGGTAACCAGAACATAAATCAATATTCAAAAACACTGAAGCTCCCTTCAACTGGTCAAATAAATCGTCAATTCGGGGGAGGGGATACTTGTTCTTGATGGTCACTTTATTGAGTTGTCTATAATTAATGCAAAGACGCATGGATCCATCTTTCTTTTTGATGAACAAAATTGGAGCTCCCCATGGTGAGACACTCAGTCTGATAAACCCTTTGTCCAGTAATTCTTGTAATTAGATCTTTAATTCTTGTAACTCTTTTGGGGTCATTCTGTATGGTGCCATGGCGATAGGTGCAGTTCCTGGCATTACCTTAATCTGAAATTCTACCACTCTATCTGGAGGCAAACCCGGTAATTCTGCAGGAAAAACGTCAGGAAACTCTCTAACTATAGGAATTTCTTCAATCCCCTTCTCTTTAGCTCTAACATCCAATACATTAGCAATAAACCCTTAACATCCCTGTAACAATAACTTCTTTGTCGACATCACTGATATTACATTAGCCAATGAGTTACATCCTTCACTAAATACAATAACTTTTATACCTTCTGAACTTCTCAACGTTACTCTTTCAGTCTACAATCAACATTAGCATAATATCGATATAACCAATCCATTCCCAGTATCACCTCAAATTCGTCAAAAGGTAATTCCATCAGATTAGCAGGAAATTCAATTCCCTGAATCCGTATGGGACACCCTCAACACATCATATTGAGTCTAGCACTGTGCCCTAATGGATTAGTCACTACCACCTCACTACTAATAGCTTCTAACGGAATATTCAATTCTTTTACTAACTTACTACAAATGTAAGAATAAGTAGACCCCGAATCAATCAGTACAAACACATTCTTATCATACAACTGAAAAATACCTGCGATTATCTCAGGGTCATCTCGATCCTCGCTAGTCTTGAGATTATACACACGAGTTGTAGAACGTATCTCTTGTGGAGCTAAGGACTCTAACTGGCTTATTCCTCTTCCTCTACCTCTTCCCCTCTGGGTAGCCGAGGTAGACCTCTCTAGCTGAGAAGATTCACTAGATAACATAGGACAATCCCAAACAAAATGTTTGGTGTCCCCACATTTAAAGCAGGCTCCAGAAATTATCCTATATATCCCCGAGTGATTCTTTTCGCAATGTGGACATTATCTGACTTGACTTGGGTTAGATCTCCCAGCTCTAGATCCCACTGACTGTGTCTGTCAACCCCTCATCTCATTTGATCCCCTTGTAGAAGATGCAACTGACTCTGATCTCGCTTGGGGTCGAGAACTCACATCTCTGCCCCTTTTTAGGGTGCAACACTCGATGATGCGCCCGATCTTTTCGAAGTCTAAGCTCGGGAATCTCCGAACCTCTCATTTTGAGCTCTTTTCAGAGCTTTAGCACGATTCACCACTTCTTGAAATGAAGATAAGTTCAACACAATAAGCATCTCTTTTAAACGAGGACGCAATCCCTCTACAAACCACTCGCAAGCATCCTTCTCTGTAGGAATTAACTCAGTAGCGAAGCGGCTCAGCTTGTTGAATTCACACTCGTATTCATAAACTGTACGGTTCCATTACTTCAGATTCATGAACTCTCGTTTCATTTGTCAGATGAGCTGATCTCTAATATATTTATGTTTAAATTCCTCTAGAAACAAGGACCATGTTACCTGATCATTAGTCATTCTCAGTGTAACATTTGTCCACCAAATCCTTGTTTACCCTATAAGCAAGGTAACCACCCCATCTAACTTCTCTAAATCGGAGCAATGAAGTCCCTCCAACATAATTTTTACATCATTAAGCCAAAGGTTCGCATCAACATGACCTTCTTCGGGCTTTACCTCTAAACTATGGTGCTCCTAAACTCTTCAACTCAATTGCAACAATCATTCTCAGAGTTGAAGTAACAGAAGGTTAGAAACACGCCAATACCGCGTCCAAAGTCCTAAAGAATACATCTTGATCAGCTACAGGCACTCTAGAAGGTTCCTGCTCTTCACCTTGCCTGGCCAGAGCAGGTGAATTGCTACTTTCAGCAGGCCTATCATCTCCCACTTCACTTCTAGAACTACCATGTCCGTACATCTATATAAAAAATAACCATATTGTTCTATTAGCAAAACAACATACTTACTATTATATCAAATCATAAGCTTTCACTATTTTGTTGGCATGTATATTTTATAAGACACTCTAGACTTCGGTTTATGCCGAGAAACGACTAAACCATAGCTTTGATACCATTAACTGTAACACCCCCAACCCGTACCCAACCCGAATACGAGTCTGAGGTGTCACATTAACTTTTCAAACTTTGACTCTTGACAACATTTAAGGAAAATTTAAAACTTTCATTAAAATAAAGGTAATTTATTTACATAAATTGACCAAAATAACCAAAATCGATCAGAGCATTCACAACTTACACTTTTCTTATATGCCAACATTCTATACACAACAAAATACATACTTTATCAGTTACTTCTGATCTGATCTTCTAGCAGTGTTGATGTTCTTGCCACTCCTATTTATGTTCTTCCCGATTCTTGGTACCTACATGTAAATCACTTACACTCTAAGTCACAGGCTTAGTGAGGCATAGCATAAATATATATATATATATATACATACATATACATATATATAACAATGAATTCATGAACATGCATTCTTACCATTGATCATGACATTTCAACTTGCATGTATCTGTTACACTATCACATATATGATGATAATATGCACATCTATAAAACTTGTATTCTTATGCTAGTTTCACTTTAATTTATCTTTGGATCGCCCATGTATGTTATCGAGAACAGAAGGTACGCGAGTACACTGAGGTTGTACACAATGTTGTCACCACAACTCGAATAAAATCCCACTAGGGGCATTGAATATTTATCCCGAAGGACCACTGATAATCCCTCGACTCTTGGCATGCCAATTATACCTACAGCTCTCACATTAATTAACATGGGCTTAATTATAATACAATTCTCATTTTCATATCTCTTCAATCACTTTTCACATAAATACATAATTCACTTCATATTAGTACACCTAATCATTTTCATGTTTGCCATACATGAATGGATTCTCATATAATTGCATTCATTCAAATAGATTCATATTAAAGCATGAATGAATTATGCATGAAAGCACTATAGTATTGATACATATATAAATATGCATGTACATGAATGTGAAATTATAAGTTTAACTATAAGAGATAGACTCATCGCAAGTCATATCTCAATACAATTTCATATGAGATATGCACTCACCTTAGCCTTGCTTTGACTCGATTCTAATCCTTCGATTGTTCCGGAACAAGATTACGTTCTATATCTACATAGTAATACATTGATACATATCAGTATACTATTTGATATTTCTAAACTATCACTCCTTAGGCTAAAATGAAAGCTATTTTTATCTTTTAATGAAGGTATGCATCGATACACAAATCTCATTCGATGTTCATTTATTTGAGAGTGCATCGATACACATTGAAGCTGCATCGATGCACATAACCCAGAATGTGCTTTTGAGCACGAAAATCCCTTCATAATCCTCTCAAAACTTTTTATTTCACCTCCTTTTATGCCTCTAACTAGCATACACCTACTTAAACTAATTATTATCCTTTCAACACCTCTAAAACTTAAAAATCCAATCCTCCATATAAAATTCAAGAATCTCACTCAAATTCCAACATGTTCTAAATCTAATTCTAACACTTCATATCCCTCGATCAAGTTGGTGACAGGTCAAATTCAACTTCCAATTCTCATTATGAACTTTATTTCAAAATTTCATTCAAGAACTCCTAACCTTTAATTCTTCCTACACCCTTCATCTTATTATTTTGAAGCAAATTAAACTTTCCTTAAGCTTACTTAGCATTTAATGATCAAAACCAAACTTAAATCTCAACTAATAAACAACTAATAAGAATTGTTACCTTTACCTTGGCTTATACGCACAAAGAAGAAAGAAGGAGAAGAGTTGTTTGGAAGCTTGGATATTTACTTCCTCTCATACACGTGGCCTCCATATATATCTAACCAATTTAATTATTTACTAAAAAATGACCATATTATCCTTTCATTCCCCATTCTTTGAAATTTGATCCTACACAACCTTTTCATATAAGTCCTTGAACTAATCAGTTATTCTACTTTAATCACCAGATTCTGTAACTTCACAATTTAGTCACTAACCCGGTATAGAGGATGTTACACCACAAGTAATTAAATTACTTGATAAGTCGATAAAAGTCACAAGGACTTGAGAAAAGAGAATAATCTCACTTATATTAAAATCAAAGGTGTTTATAAATGAATAGGACTAGCCTATTTATAGATTTTGAAGGGACTTGGCCGAATGGATACATTGTGGTTCGACCAGCCCTTGTGTCCCTCTAAAATGACATAATTAATTAATAAATAACATGAAAACATATGTGTTGTTTCGGTTGAATAGAGGAGGCATGTCTCATGGCAGAATAGTGCTTGAATCCCTTCAAGTTGGCGCTAATTTGGAGTAGAAAGGATGTTTGGCCAAATGGTTATGTGGACATTCATCTTGGCACCTAAAAATAGGTCACACGCATAGCACATGGCTTGGCTGGTCACAAGCTGTGCACATAGATTTCTAGAAGGCTTATGGTGTAGTCTTATGCATAGGATGAAGACCAAGCTTGTGCAGCAACCTTGGGCGTGAGTTAAGCTATCTTCAAGCTTTCATGTGTCTAGCTAGCTAGCAATGTAAGGGCTGACTATGAAATATCTTCTTAGTCATGATCTCCCAAGCTTCATAGAAGAACATTCAACTATGTTCAGTTATAATTGGTGTCACTTTAAGCAACTTGTCTTTAAATAGTCCAACTAGCTGAGATTAGCTAGCCTTGAGCTCCTCCAGCTGAGTTGAGCTTCCCATTGTGTTCCACAAGCTGCTATGATGTTTATGAGCTGATTGTGAGGTATATATGGATCCCAAATACTCCACCAAGCTGCCCCAATGTGTGCCATGCTCCAATGTACCTATATGTGTAAAGAAAACAAGGTAAGTTAAAGGCATTGAGTTTGTACGATCTAATTACCTTATTTTCGTGCATGATTATGACCTTGTGAGCTATGAATGCTTGACATGAACTAATTATATCATTATATAACATATGTAAACTAATGTATAAGGTCTAAGAGCTAAAATGAATGCACATGAGCTAACAAATGAATGAATAAGCATGATGTCATTTCATGAATGTAATGAATCATGCTTAAATGAATGCAAGAATATTCTAACATGCTTAGCATACTTAAAATATCAATGTGCATCAATGATAAAGATTTGTATATATTATATGCATGAATATCATATAACATGGTATTCATAATAAATGATAAATGAAAACATGTAATAATAATATCCTAAGAAATGATATGTAACCATAGCATATATTTGAATGATATGAAAAACATGATCAACTAAGCATATAATGGAAATAATAATATGATAATTTATACTAATGTCCGCTCTTTGTGAGTACTATAAATGGGTGTGGATATATGTGTAAGTATTCACAATCAAACAAGTAATACAGTGATAAGTGAGTATCATCTCCACAGGGATTGGAGGAAATCGAATAAGTTTGTCAAAACACTTTACTCTGTCACCTAAGTAAAGTTAGTGATGGTATGTACAAATGAGCATGTTGTGCCAAAACGGAATGACTGACGTGGAAATGGGATGATGGTAATATGGTAGCAAATGAATATGTCGTGGCAAATTGGATGAAAATGTCTTGGCAAATTAAATTGTGTTGAGTGCAAACAAATAGAAATGTCAAGGCCAAATAAAATATAAATACTGGATTTAATTTATAGGACTTTATTTTTCTCACATGACAAGCTACTATGGGAATGAGTGATAGGATACACTAAGGAAAATCTAAGCCTACTTCTTAGAGTGGTCTTCCTTTTATGCCTTGTATGCCTGACAGAGTCTACTAAGGTGCCCTATGCTATCTCTAATAAGGACTCGACAGATTAAAGATGCCCTGGCAAAACCAGTTGGCGTAAACCCCTACAGTGATCCTAATGGTCCAGATAACAGGATATGTCTCGGCAATACCTTTTTGCGGCAACATTAACATCTAACCTATCGCTCATGCACAACTCCTTTTAGTCGAATGAAATCTTAGCTTTATCTATAAGGTGGATTAGGCTTAGTTACTATCTATAACCCCTTGCTTATGTGGTTCCTCCCTAGTTTCTCTCAAACACTAAGGATGTATTATATAGGTATTCTCTCAAACCCTAAAAATCTCCTAAAGAATGGCTACTCTCGTAGCTCCTACAACCTAAAGGCACTAAGCTTCATAAACAAAACATATTATAGCATAGAAAAATAACCATTCATTGAAATAAAACTTAAATATCCAAAATGAACTCCCACCAAATAGGATTAGTTCATGGTGGGGTTAGAAATAAGTAAGCACAAAGCAAGTTTAACCGTTCCTTACAACCCAAATGATAAAATGTAAAAGCAAAGAACAACGGGAATGAGGAAAAACCTTTGACGTGCAATGTCGGGGCTTCCCTCGGCCACTATGAACTGCTCCCAACGAACTAGCTCCTCTCGGATGCCTAGAACACTACTCCCTCAAGCTTGTCACTGAGAAATGCCACGGCAACTAGGATTGACAGAGAAAGGTGAGACATTTTTCTCTCTCTATTTAAGTTCAAAACGATGTGGAACCAAAGTCTTTTTTATTGTGGCTTCATCCTCTATTTATAGGGAAAGATTAACCCTAAGACTTGGTGTTGAAATTCCTAGGTTACTGCAAAGCATGCTTAAATCACGTGAGGATCGGGCAGAGCTGTCTATGATCCAGCCTGGGTTGCTGGCTGAGTACCCGGCATAATCCCGCTGCAGAGGCTCAAGGACAGACAGGATCTGTAGAGCAGGCGGCGCGGTCAGCAGGATCGGCTGTAGCAGCGCTGATCCCTCCAGGCAGATCCTCGAGGCAGATTTCTCGGTCAAAGGACATGTGAAAGTAGGGGACATCTAGCTTCAAAAATATATTCTTTCATTTTGTTCGCTTTCGAAATGCCAATCCAACTCAGTATTTTCATTTTGCTCAGCGGTCTCCTTATGTCACGTCATTTCCTTTCCTCTTTTCCTTGCTCTCAATTCCTGCACATCATTAGACAAACACCTTTCCCTTGAAGCAGCACTGCTTTCAAAATAAAATGCCACGGCAAACAGAATTCCACCACATGTAACTATATGCTTCTAAATGCATCTACATGGTCCTAAATGAACTCTTAGACATTCAATAACTTAAGTGAAAAGGTCCCAAAATGTGACATTTTTACAGAGTTATCAACTAACATGTGAATGCATGCTTATAATAGAATAAAATGTATAAATGATATAATATAAGATAGGGTAAGGAAGAACTCCCTTATAAACAGTAATGAAAAACGTCCAAGGAATAATCAACTTATCGAGAATGTTGGGTATGATCATGCATGTATCAGAACAGTTTATCATCAAAATGGCAGAAGACATGAAGGTTAATATTTATTGTATAAATAATTTGTTGGTAATCAAAATGACTAGATTAGAATGTTTTCATATATGTTAAATAAATAAAATTTAATTACTCATGATTATATGATGCTCATATTGAAATTTGTTGGCTATAAAATATTTAAGAATAACTCAAATGTTGATTAGTTAATTTTATAGTTAAGAAATTGAACATAATTAATTAATATGCTTTACTTGGTGTGCTTGTATATCCAAAGATACCAAATACATTTAGTTAAAATATATGTAATTATCAGTTATGTGAGATTAAGATTAAGCATCACTTATTTTTATAATTGCACATTATTAGATCACCCAAAGGATAACTTTAATGTAAACTTATTGTTTAGGTTAATGTTAATATTTAAACATGGATTATCTGTTCAAAATACTTTTAACCATTTGACAATAAACGTATAGTCGTTGGTGACGAATCCATGACCTCTAAAAAAACAAAGATTCATTTAGCTACTGAAATAAGTTGGTTCGTGTTGTTATTGTTTTTCTTCATTCGCAAGCTTCATCCATTACGAAATATAATGGGTTTAATTTCTCTTTGTGGTGTGAACAAAATTAATTTCATCCAAGTATTTTGGAGCTTGACCTGACACTCCTAACTGATGAGTTTATTGTCCTTACTGATTCAAACAACGTTGAACAAAGGTCTTTTCACAAGGCTTAGAAAAATCTAATCGATTATGCTTGATGTTTATGCATATGACAATAGAAAACAACATTAAGTTCATAATTCTTAAAATGAAAAATAAAATGAATATACAAAATTGGCAAAAGGGTAACTTTTGTCCTTATAGTAGACTCAATTTATCATTTTTTCCCCTATCGTATTTTTGCATCAATTTAATCCTCAAAGTTTTCATTTGCATCATTTTGTACCTTACCTCTAATTTAAAACCTTAAATTTAGGGTTTAGGGTTTATGGTTTAAAGATTATGGTGTTATGTTTTAGGGTTTAGTGTTATCAATTTAGGGTTTTAAGTTAGGGGTAGGGGATAGAATGATACAATTAAACAACTTTGAGAGCTAAATTGATGCGAAAATACAATATGAACGAAAATGATAAATTAGGTCTATTATAGGAACAAAGATGATGCTTAAACCTATAAAATTTGTGGAAGAATGCTCCAAGTTCAATGTTGTTGATAAGTCTTGTAGTCACTATTTTTCATCCCTTACCTTACATTATTATTATTATTATTATTATTATTATTATTATTATTATTATTATTATTATTATTATTGTTGTTGTTGTTGTTGTTGTTATTATTACTATTACTATTACAAGGCACAACACCCAAAACCAGGGCCTAAACTAAAAAATCCTAGCCCAATACCTAACAACCTAAACTAACCCTAACCTTAATATCTTCATCAGCCGTTGCCACCGCCAGGATGGTTCTCACAACCAGGATGGTTCCCACAGCCGCCGCTCGAGCATGTCCCTTATCCAGCCACGCCAATCAGCCTCCTTCAAGCCTAACCAAACCAAATCTCATGAGATCAAATCCAACAAACCCCAGAAAATCCGGTGCATTAAAAATGTAAATCGTCACCAACAGTGATGGTCAGAAAAACTAGGGATTTGGTTTTTATTTTTTTATTTTCTCTGTAAGAAACCGAGTATAAAACCCTAAACACCAAGTTGTAATAGGGATCCCCTTTTATTTTTCTGAATATCAATAAAAAGGGAAAAACGAAAATATTCAAAGGTAAAAAAATAAAGTCTCTATTTTTTGTTTTTACGAGTTTCGAAAAAAAAATCAACAAAGCGAAAGGAAGTCGAGTAGTTACCTGAGAAGAAAAACGAAGGGTCGGTTCATCTCCACGGCCGTCGGAGTTAGGTAAGACGAAGCGTTTAGGTTTTTTTTTGGTATTTAGGAGTAGTACTTGGTAATTTTGACACCAGATCGGGGTTTATGAGAGTGGGTTTAGAAACTTCGGCCGCCGTGTGTGGTGACCGAAATGGCGGTCGAGGCGACGGTGTAAGGGGTCAGTAGGTGGTCAGCCGAGAGAGATAGATGAAGGTTGAGAGAATTTTTTTGGTTTTTGTTTTCCTGAAAATCAAGTAAAAATGAAAAAAGAGTAAGTATGTTTTATAGGGAAAGTTATGGGTTATTTGTTGTTTAGTCCCTCATAGTTTTTGCATTTTCATTTCTTAATGCATATTTGGATTATTAAAAATGGAAAATTACATTTTGATCTCTCTTATTTCAGTGTGTTTTTATATTTAAGTAACTAACCTATTTTTTATTTTGATTTAATTTAGTTACTCATTTTTAGTTTATTTCAATTTTCCCCTTTTATTACATGTTTAGTATATTTTACAATTATCCCTACATTTTAATGTTCATGCAATTTAATCCTTGCATATTTTCTATTTCTATTTTAATTTAAGTTTTTTTGTTTGTTTATTTCTTAATTTTAATTTATTTAATTGTGTTATTATTCAAAATTTGTATTTCTAGTTTTTTTGTTCAATTAGTTTTTTTTAGAAGTTGTCCTTAAATTAGGATCTTCTAATACATTATTTGATGTAATAATTAAGATTTCATCGTAATTTTAATTAAAGAGCAATTCGATTCGAGTTTTCGCATAAAATGCTCGATTACTCGAGTCGATTGTTCTAATCCCCTAATTTGTTAACCATTAACTAATTTTAAAACTTATTTAATTCAATCCCTTAATTTTTTAGCGCAATTATTAGAGCTTTGATTTATCAGTTAGTCCTTAAACTTTAGGTATTATAGACTTAGATCCTTAAACCTTAGATTTTTACGTTTAGATCTATTGATTATAGTTTTCTTATATTTTTAGTCCTTAAATTTTAATTAGATCTATAAATTAATATATTTAAATAGGTTCAATAAAGCCTCCACTTTTAGTTAGATTTCAATCTTGTCCTTTTAATTTAGGGAATAATATGAGTTTGCCCTCGCCTAAAAGCTCAAGTGACCATCTCGATTATTCAATTTAATAACTAGTTAAAAATATCAAGTAGGATTAATATTAGAGCTTACATTTTTAGGTTTATGCCTCTAGGTTCTTTAATTATTCATAATTTGACACTTTAAGCTAGAGAAAGCCTCACTCTACCCTTGGTTAAATTAGGGTTAATAATAAATTGTTTGATTGCATCACGTTTTAAAACTTAAGACATTGTTCACTTATTAAGGAGTCAATAGTATATATCTCGCAAGTATGCTCAGGGGGTGACTAATGGTGATTCCCGAAATAGGTTAACATCCTTTTCAAGACTGTATTATGATTTCTAAAATATCGAGGTAATGTTCGGTTACTGGGTACAATAATTGATCTACCGCATTTATATTAGGGTGAATGCTATTGGCTTTAATAAACGAATACCCTTTTCAACTTTGCATTAGTAATGATTTTTTAAATTAAATTAAATTCAAACTCAAAATTTTTAATTCTAAATATAAGGTTATAAACTATGTACCAATTTTTTGGCGTTGTGGGTGTGCTAATCCTTCCCCACGCGTAACTAACTCCTGAACCTATTTTCTGGTTTTCATATAGCCTAAAACTTGATATTTTGATAAAAGTAAAATGTTTTATTAAAATCACTCGATTTTTATGGTGTCCCAATCACACCTTAAAATGATTGGTGGCAACTCCTCACATTTCAAAACCTTTTCAAAGAAAACCCCCCAATTCATACTAAGCTTTTCCCTACCCAGGCGAAAAACAATGTCGATAGCATGGCAACTTCCCTGGGGACATTTAATTTTCCAAAACAACTTGAGAGTCTAGCCACGAGTTAGTTACCCTATATTTAGGATTCTGGAAATTACGAGTTCGATCTTATTTAATTCATAGTTTATTATGATATTTCAAGAAAAATATAAAAAAAAAAACTTATCTCTGGTTAAGGCTTACACTTTTGTGAACTTATTTAGGATTATTGCATATCATAGCTCTAAACCCAAGCTCAATCTTGGTTTACTTAAGTAGGGGAAACATCACACCTCATGAGGAGCATTGGGCTTCCTTGTGTGGGTCTGACAAATTACCTTTGGAAAGCATCCTAAGTTGCATATCCGAATATCAGTTTCGAGATACGCTTTTAGTGGTGCGATCCTCTGAGCTGAATCTGATTTGTAAGTCTGTAATGGGCTAGAATCGGAGTCAACCTTATCAGGTTAAAAAATGGCTTGGGAACCTTCTTAGAACCAAACCTCGTGTAGAGAATTTAGTAAACATATCCCGCTAGAGCCATATGGATAACTTAAGAGAATTAGAACGCATGCGGTTAGGATTTTAATTTTCTTTTGTGTGTATTATGTCCGTAATTTGTATTTATTATTCTTTAAATTTTTTTGAATTATTTTAATTATTCATTATTCTTTAATTTAAATTTACTAGCCTATTTCTTTTGTCTCTTATTTGCATGTATCATTTTCATTCTCTTTTCATAACATTACATAGAAGATATTGATTCCCGAAACATCTGTTACTGTAAAAATGGCTTGAGGTAACAATGTCCTCCGATAGGACCAAGAATGTGATAAATATTCAGACTTGGTTAGAGTATGGATAAAAGAAGTTTGGGGATGGTATTACAGCTGGTGAAGACTCTACAATGCCAGAGAAGGTTATTATTATAATCAAGCAAACACATTGGGTAGAGTTATCAAGAATCTGGGCTAGTTGGGATGAGACTGAGAAAGCGTTGTTCAAAGAAGTCTATGGAGACATAGTGGAGTTACTAAGGGTACTAATCGACACAGTTGTTGTTCAGGCTTTGGCAGAATGTTGGAATCTGGTATACCATTGCTTCACCTTTGGCAAAGTGGACATGACCCCTACACTCAAAGAATATACTGTTTTGTTGAACATACCAAACGTCAAAAGGCATTCGCTTTACCCTAAGGCGATCTGACCCAAAGGATTCGCAACCAAGATGATCACTTTAACTGCTAAGACAAAAGAATGGGTCAAAGAGTATATTTAGAGCGATGGGATCTCGTGGGCTCAATTAAAAAGTTTGATCTATGAGCAAGCACCGTCTAAGAAAATAATATATTAGTTTGCACTCGCAATATATGGTTTAGTAGTTTTCCCAAGAAAGGAAGATCACTTCGATATTGCCATAGTAGATTTTGTTGAAGTTATTGCTAGGAAAACAAATCTCGCACTGGTCATCCTAGCAGAAACATTCATGTCTTTATATCAGTGTAGGCAATCAAGTGAGGGGTTAGTTTACTGGTTATCTCTATTGATGGTATGGTGGTGGAGCTATTCTAGGATAGTTGAAAATGGTTGGGCTCAAAACCATCAGCCATATTTATCTCCTTTAATAGATTTCCTTGACAAGTCCCATATTCCAAAAGCTTGCAAAAGAAAACACTTGATCAAAGCCCTACGAAATATGAAAGATATTGAAGTAGTCTGGAAAGCATATTGGTTGCCCAAGGAAAACATATTGTACATATGCGACAATGACAACTTTGTTATGTTACATGGACTGTGTGGAGCAATTTGCTACCCTCCCTTGATGGTACTTCGTCAGTTTAGTCCCAACAGTTAATACCAGCTACTCATGGATTGAAAGAGGCAGAGTTTTCTTTTTCTACCCTAAATTATAGAGACCAAATCTAGAAGATATACACTCCTTGGAAAAAACCTTGTTTTATGAATTTCAAGATGATAGAACCAGCATTCACATCGACATATGAGGTTTTAAGGACAGGGAGAATCAATGATAATACTCCAAAACCTAAATTAGAAGATGGTTGACCATGGAGGAATGATTAAGAAGGCTTTCGAATGAAGCTGAGCTATTAAGAGAAGAAATCAAACTGATGAATCTGGATAGAGAAAATAAACAAAGAAGTTTCTCAGATACGAAAACGATATGGGAACTCGAACTAGTAAAGCGAGATAGGGAGGTAAAACAGTTAACCAAAGAAAAGGAAAGAATCCAAGAGAACTTTGACACCCTGGACCGAGATTTCAGAGACTTAGAAAAGAACATGAAAGCCAAGGGTCTATATCATAATACTAAGGATTTGAAAATAAATCTGGATGGAGTGGAAAGAAGTGCGAGAAAAAAACCAAGAAGAAAAGAAGTGAGCTATGAAACATGCCCAAAGATTAAAGGAACAAAGGGATGAGGCCCATCAAGAGTTAGAACAGAGGAGAGCATAAATTAAACAACTTAAATCACAATAAATTAGTTTAGAGGAGGCTTTTCATAATCCGTACAACAACAATGGCATTTTTCTTCGAAAATATAATGAAGACTTGAAGAAAAGAACAGCTGAGTTGGAAGGAGTTGAGTTGATTTACTCATCAGCCTGAGAAATGGCTAGGCAAGAAAATGAAGCTTTGAATAATAAGATTACTGAGTTGGAAGCTACAGTTCAAAGTTGCCATGAATGAATCCAACAGCTCGAAGAAAGAAAACTTTTAACTAATTAAGAGCTTGGAATTGCACTGAGTCAAGCGAATGATATCATTCATATACAACATGAAGTGATGGAGAAGGCAATGGATCAGGCTAGCAAGGTTGCTCAACAAGTTTTTGAGTTATCTGAAGAAATTGATGCTCTAAGAGTCTTTGTGGTTCCAAAATCTAAAGAAGAGCGACGTATTATTGAAATGATGATGACACTCGAGAAATTAGGAGATATGGATAGATATTAAATATAGTTCTTTGTTGATGTATTGTCTTTCCCTAAGTTCTTAGGCATTGTGTGTTGTTGAGAACTTTTTGAATAAACTAGTTATTTTGGAATCAATATCTTTTGCACTAACATTTTCACGTTCATTTTAATTTTAATGCACAATATTCTAATATTCATTCATTTAATAAGACATCGAATAATAAAATGCAATTTCTAATTATTTGTAGTGATCTTGGCCTTCACCTCATACCCCTACGGTACTCGTAAGTCGACCAAGAAAATGGAAGAAAGACTAGCCCAAATCAAGCAAGATCAACAAGGCACACAAGAATAAACGAGAGAAAGGCTGAATAAAATCGAAGCATATATAACAAGCTCACAGCTTGACCTATTGAAAAAGATTGAGGACATGTTTAAAAAGCATTTGAATGTTGGAAATGCTACTGTTGGCCATCCAGCATCGTCTGATCAATAACCCTAACATCCACCAGATTTTGGACCTGAACCATCTCACCCAGCTGGCTACGCCTCTGACCCCCAGTGCCCATTGAATTTTACGCCAAATCTCTCACATCCTCCAGGATTTACACATGTGAACATTCTTGTTCGATCTCCAACTCCGCAGGAGACTTAACATGGAGTCTATGTGGAAACTAATTCCTAGTAAATTACCCATCTGCGGCCAGAGAAAGACCTGTAGAATCGGGCGTAGAAGAGTTACCACCCGACTTTAATGAATTGATAGAAAAATAGAAAGTCAATAGTAAGCTCACTCAGCAACTTAAAAATCTAGAGGAAAGAGTAAGGTCGGTAAAGGTAATAGAGTCGTTTTATAGAATGGACACTAGGGAGCTAAGTTTAGTCCCTGACCTTATCTTCCCTCTAAAGTTCAAGGTACTAGACTTCAAAAAGTATGATAGGACCACCTGTCTATCTGCCCACCTCATTATGTATTATAAAAGAATGGTTGGTTATTCCGAAAAGAAAAGATGTTGATACACTGTTTCCAGGATAGTTTGTCTGGGTTTGCTGCAAAGTGGTACAACCAGCTAACCAAATCCCACATCAAAACATGAAGGAATCTAGCTTAGACCTTTTTGGAACAGAATCGTCATGTCACTGATTTAGTCCCTGACCGATGGACTTTACAAAACATGGAAAAGCGATGCAATGAAACTTTTAGGTAGTACGCTCAAAGGTGGTATGTTGTAGCCACTCAGGTGTAGCTCCCACTGCTTGAGGAGGAAGCCACCGTTATCTTCGTAAACACCTTGAAGGCTTTGTATCTCGAACATCTAATAGGAAATGCCATTAATAACTTTGTTGATTTGGTAATCTTAGGAGAAATGATTGAAAATGCCATCAAAAGTGGAAAGATTGAGGGTGGAGAAGAGTAAAAGAAGTCCTATTATAAAAAGAAAAAGAATAAAGTGAATTATACAAACACTTACCACAAAAATGTCATGGTTAGTGTTACGATCACCCAACATAGGGTAAAAAATGATACCCATGAGAATAGAAGGCCAAGAAAAGAGGCTACGTAGATGATCTTCTCACATGTGCCAGTATTCTGAAATATATGCCTCGCTAGTAAACGCAGACATGGTACGCCCCTATAAGTTGACTCCACTCCTGCAACCTTACCCTCATTGGTATAACGCTAATGCATATTGTGAGTATCATCCAGGGATTGTCGGCCATTACATTGAGAACTGCCTGGCATTCAAAAAGACTGTGCAAAATCTTATTAACATAGGAGACCTAGAGTTCAAAGCACCATCTGCAAACACTCATCCCCTGCCCAATCATGGGGGCAAAGAGTAAATATGATCGACAAAGAGGAAAATAGGAGTTTGAAGCTGGATGTGTCAGAAATCAATTATCCTCTTAGCTGGGTGTTCGAACAACTGTGTAAAGTAGGGATGATCAAGGGTAATCCCGAGTCGAAGTTTATCGATTGTAAAGAGTATTGTGCTTATCACCAAGAAGAGAGTCATAGCATTCAACATTGCAATAAATTTTAAGAATTACTACAAGAGTTTATGAATAATGGTGAAGTAGAATTCTTTAATAAAGAGGATAGCGAAAGAAAGATGGATGTTTGCATGGAGGATAACTCTAACAAGATGTAAGAAATGAGAAAACATGTGATCATCACAGTCAAGCCTAAGAATAAGAACGCATCGTTAATGACTCCTAAAGTTGTGATTATAACTCCGTCTCCTTTTCCATTTAAAGACTCACGACAGGTTCCTTGGAGTTATACTACAAGTGTGTCTATACCGAAAATGTCGAGATCCTTTGAGAGAATATAGAACAAAAAGAAATCAATCACAAAAGAAGTGAGTGAGGTAGGCCACTTCATAAAGAGTGGAAGATGTTAATCACCTGAGACATCCATTGAGGTGGATAAGGAGAAAGCCAAGGTAGCAGTAGTGCCGAAAATCTTTAATGAATAACCTCCTCCAGTCATTAATAAGCCAGAGATTGAAGCTTACGCTCATGAATTCCTAAGGTTCTTAAAGCATAGTGAATACAACGTAATAGAGCATTTATAATAAGCAGCTGGCTACTATCCCAATATTAGATTCGCTAATCAATTTAGACGTACATCAGAACACCTTGCTGAAAGTGTTAAACCAAACATTTGTCATTAAGGATATATGAACATATAAAATAGACTGAATCGTATGATATATAGCTGCAGATGATTATATCACATTCATTGATGATGAGATCCTTAAAGGTGGGATAGGATCCTTAAAGGTGGGATAGGATCCTTAAAGGTGGGATAGGATCCATCAAGGCTTTAAATATCACTACTCACTACCGTGGACATGTTCTGCTAGGGGTTCTAATAGACAATGGGTCCGCACTAAACATATGTCGTTGGCTACACTGTAGAGGATGCTCGTATATAGTTCACACATGAGAGCTTACCACAATGTGTTCAGGGCATTCGATGGAACCCAAAAAGACATGATGGGTAAAGTGAACATACCCTTGTTGATTGGACCTACCATCTACAACATTGACTTTGTTGTGATGAACATCCACCCGACCTACAATTACTTCTTGGGAAGACCCTGGATCCATGTTGCAGGGGAAATTCCTTCGTCTCTACATCAGAAGTTAAAATTCGTGATTAATGGGAAGTTGGTCAGCATTGGGGTTGAAGAATAAATCATTACTTCAGTAACATCCGATGCTCCATACATCGACGTTAACAAAGATGCCTTGGAATGTTTCTTCAGGGCCTTAGAGTTCATCAATGCAGTAAATATAGCCGAAGGAAGAAAAATTCTATGCCCCATGCTATCTTATTGTACCAAAATGGCACAAAGAAGAGGGGCAAAGACTAGAAAATGACTGGGTAGGAATCTACAATGAATGGTATGATTCATAACTATTGAGTAGAAGATTGACCGTTTTAGGATCAGATTGAAGCCCCATTTTAATAACATGGACAAGAGTTAAGAAAGAGGGCTGAAGCCAGAAAACCTAGAATGAAATGAGAAGATATCCATGGGGAATGTATGTACTTCCCTCCTATATAGAGTTATTTCAAATTCGAAGGAGATATGACATGGAGTAACAATTGACCAATGCTATCAGGACTGAGGAGCTGATGAAAGAGCAGGATCTGATGGGAGAAGCTTTGGAAGGATTGTCTATTAACATGATTACCAGGGCAACCAGCCTGGAAAGTTTTTAGCTGGAATCTGTCATTGCATCCCTGGTGAAGAACTCGATAACTGGATGGTCGAGGACCTACCTGTAGTTTGTAGGAGTAATTCAAAGTAATGCTCAAATATAACTATTGCTAGCATTAAAAGTATCAAAATAAACTTTTTATAGAAATCAATGCTACCAAAGTTGATTAATGAAAAATATTTTTCATATTTCTCAAATGGCAATCATTTTCGTTCTTCACATTTTTGTATCGTGTTCTTTGCACAATATTCTTTATTCCATATTCTTTATTCGTTACATTCACATTACAATACATCTTAGCCAAATTTTATGCAGATGTCACAATAATAATAGTATGAATGTTCCTAAGTTTAGTCACAAGATAGATTTCGAGCGACCTTTGTGTCTGGAAGATGTCAATGAGTGCAAAGATGAAGAAGACTGTGAGGTTCCTAATGAGCTATTAATATTGGTGGAAAAGGAACAGAAACAGATTCTACCTCACAAGGAAGAAACAGAGTTTGTAAATTGGGAAAAATGGAAATGAAGAGAGATATACAAATTGGCACTACTCTATCTGCATGAATAAAGCTAGAATTGATAAGTTTGCTCCAAGAGTTCAGAGACGTCTTTATATGATCATACCAAGATATGCCTGGTTTAAGCACCGATATAGTAGTCTATAAGTTTCCAATTAGACCAGAATACAAGCCAGTTCAACAGAAACTTAGGACAATGAGGCCAGAGATGCTATTAAAGATCAAAGAGTAAGTGACGAAACAAATTGATGCAGGTTTCCTTCAAGAGGAAAAGTATCCTGAATGGGTAGCCAAAATAGTCCCGATACCTAAGAAAGATGGAAATGTTTGCATGTGAGTGGATTATCGAGACCTTTATAGGGCTAGCCCAAAAGACAATTTTCCCTTTCCTCATATAGATACTCTAGTGGACAACACGGTGAGGCATTCATGGTTTTTCTTCATGGATGGCTTCTCAAGATATTATCATATCAAAATGAATCCTGAAGACATATAAAAAACAACGTTTATAACCATATGGGGCACTTTCTGCTATAAAGTGGTGGTGTTTGGGTTGAAAAATAACGGGGCAACCTATCAAAGGACCATGGTGAATCTCTTCCATGATATGATGCATAAGGAAATTGAAGTATACGTGGATGACATGATTTACAAATCTCAAATCAAATAAGAATATATATTGAACCTGAGAAAACTCTTCCAAATGATGAAAAAGTATCAATTAAAGCTCAATCCAGCCAAATGCACATTCAAGGTAAAATCCAGAAAGTTACTTGGCTTCGTGGAAAGTCAGAAAGGAATTAAGATCGATCTAGACAAAGTCAAGGCAATTCAAGATCTTCCAACACCTTGCTCACATAAGGAGGTTCGAGGGTTCCTTGGAAGACTAAACTATATTTCTTGATTCATTTCTCAACTGACAGATAAGTGTGATATGGTGTTTAAATTACTCATGAAGAATAACCTTGAGATATGGAATGAAGAATGCCAAGAGACTTTGGAGATTATCAAGAAATACATGTCCAATGCTCCAATCCTAGTAGCACCATTACCTTGCAGGCCGTTAATTCTCTACTTAAAAGTTTTCGTGAATTCAATGGGATGCGTATTATTGCAACATGACGAATCATGAAGAAATAAGAGATACATTAATTAAATGAGCAAGAAATTCACCTATTGTGAATGTAATACCCCAAATATTATGTCAGGGTCTTTATTGAAAAGATTTGAAAATTTAAAATTTATTTGAATAAGTGGTAAAAGATGAGGAAATGATTTGGAATAATGTTTAAACTAAATTGTAACAATAGAAAAATTAAGAGGGCACTTTGGTCTTTTAAGAGGGAAAATGAAATTAAAATATATCCCTTATTAGGGATTGTAAAGGGGGAAAAGAGGAAAGTAAGCTCTTTCTATTCTTCTTCTTCTTCACTCGCGTGGGTAGTGTTTTCCTCTCTAGTATAAGGTAAACTTACATTGGTTAGTTCTTCCTTTAAATTTTGGGTTGCTCTTATAACAATAAGTGATATGTAAGCTTAAGGAATGATTAAAGAAGATTAAAACTAAGTGGTGGATGTTTTATATGAGATTTAGGGAAATGGTTTTTTAAATAATATGTTGATATATGATTTTTTATTGAGGTTTATTTGTAGAATTTACTTGTCAAAGGATTGAATAAGATATTAGAAGCATGAGATATGATTAAAAACATGTTTAGAAAAATGATATGATTTTTGAGTTGAAGTGTTCTATGAAGATTCTAAATGTTATAAGAGGATAAAAGAAAGGAAAAAAGGTGTTAAGTAAGGAAAAGTTTAATAATATTGTTAGATGTAAAAGTAAGAGATTAGAGGGAAAATTTAGTAAAAATTGGGCTGAAAAATGGTAAATCTGGGTAAGGGTATCGAAACTGATAAAACAGTACTAATACTATAGGTGCAAATAGGTAGAAATGTGACGAATAGTATCGGTACTGATGCAAGTGGTATAGATACTGATGGGGTATCGATACCAACAAAGGGAAGTATCGATACCATGGATCCAGAATGTCAAAATGGTATCGATACTGAAAGGGGGTATCAATACCATATTATAGTAGTATCGATACTGAGAGAAAGGTATCGATACCATGCCAACACAGAATATAAAAATGGTATCAATACTGAAATGGGGTATCGGTACCATAGTATAGAAGTATCGATACCAGGGTAGTAGTACCAATACTATTGAGTTTGGAACTACAAGATAGTTTGAAATTGTTATAGAAATTGAAATAATGGTACATTTGAATACTATTAAAGTATAATGTTAAGGAGTATACTAATATTGGTATATTATGTGTACGTAATGGATGCTTGTGTAGATCATAATCAAACTCCTAAATCTAGCAAGAAAAAGAGGAAGGATAAAGTTGTTGATTAGCTAGACATCTCTACACATTATTAGCGGGGATTATCAGGTGAGTACATTTATTATAATTATTTAAGATGACTAAAATTTGCAATGATTTAAATTAGAATGTTTTAAGTAATGTATGTTTATAGTAATTAATATGTTATCATTATATGTATGGAAAGGATATTATGAATGAGTTTCTGAGTATGGACTGCTCTAAAATGAATTCATAACTAAAATGCCTGAAAGGATGCATTAAGGCATGAAAGGATTCCATAATTAAAATGTATGAAATAATGCATTTAGGCATGAAAGGATGCCATAATTAAAATGCATGAAAGAATGCATTAAGGCATGAAAGGATGCCATAACTAAAATGCATGAAATGATGCATTAAGGCATGAAAGGATGCCATAATTAAAATGCATGAAAGGATGCCATAACTAAAATGCATGAAAGATTCATTAAGGAATGAAATGATGCCATAATTAAAATGCATGAAATGATGTCATAACTAAAATGCATGAAAGGATGCATTAAGGCATGAAAGGATGCCATAATTAAAAGGCATGAAATGATGCCATAACTAAAAGTTAAGAATAATTAATAAAGAAAAAAATGAACAAGAAAGAAAGGTATGTTGGACATACTAAGGATGTTTATGATAATAGTATGAAAGAAGTTTGGTTCAATAATAAGGACTTGTCTAATCCTTATGGATGATACACATGAGTTGAAATCAGATTACCATGATATGCTTAAGAATACATTATTGTTTCCTTACAATATTATGTCTCACTAAATACCTATTTAATGTGTGTTGATTTCACGCGTAGGTAAAGGCAAAGATTAGTTGAGTAGGGAGTGCAGCCATAGCAACGGTGATCATCAATTAAGGTTGACTCATCAGTGACAATATGACAATCCCTTGTATTTTGGAAAACTTATTTGGCAAGTAATTAAAGTACTAAGAAAGCTCTGAAGTTTTTAACTAAGTAGAACTTTGTAACAGATTAAAAATCAATGTTTTGTTTTATATTAAAAAATGTTATGTTTTAAGAAATTGAAAATCAAAATTTTATGGGTTTTCAAATGAGGAACTGTTTTATAAAGTGATGTGACATTTGTACCTCGTGTATTGAAGGGTATACGGGAGATGGGTGTTAAAGTGAAACTTGATACCCAGAGATTCAAAAGTTGTGTTGTGCTTTAGTGTGTGCAACTCAAAGGCTCAGACAGTACATATTATATCATACCACGTGGTTAATATCGAGGATGGATCCATTAAAATTTCTGATGGAATCTCCTGCCTTGACTGGCCGATTGTCTAGGTGGCAGATGTTGTTATCTGAATTTGATATTGTCTATGTGAGCCAAAAGGAAATAAAAAAGAGTGTCATAGCCGACTTTCTCGTGAGTTATGCCTCAAAAGATTACGAGCCTCTAAACTTCAATTTCCCAGACGAGGATTTGATGTGCGTCTCCACAAAAGAAGAAAGTGTCATGGATGACAAATCATGGAAATTATACTTTAATAGAGCCTCTAGCACTTTACGAAAAGGAATTAGGCAGTGTTGATTTCCCCAGAAGAAATCTATTATCCATTGACAAGTAGATTGAAATTCTTTTGCACCAACAACATGGCAAAATACAAAGTATGTATTATGGGGTTAAAAGCATCTATTGAAAGAAAAGTCAAAACGCTTAAGATATATGGAGATTCCTCCTTAGTAGTGTATCAACTGAGGGGAGAATAGGAGAAAAAAGACCCAAATCTAATTGAATATAGAAATTTAGTCCTCAAACTATTAAAAGGATATAAAGATGTTACACTCAGATATCTTCCCCAATAGGACAATCAAATGGTCAATGCTCTGGCTACATTGGCTGCGATGTTTAAGGCTAGTAGGAAAATAGACATGATGCCAATAAAAATGCAAGTGTATAAAACCCCGACACATTGTTATTTCCTAAAAGAAGAAGTGGATGGTCATCAATGGTACTATGATATCTTACAGTATATGATATACCAAACATATCCTCCAGGTGCATATGAAATTGACAAGAAAACAATCAAAAGAATGGCAGCTGGATACTTCAAGATCTTATACAGAAAAGGTAGTGATCAAGTCTTGTTAAGATGTGTGACTGTCAGAGAAACAAATAGCATAATGAAAGAGGTGCATGAAGGAACATATGGAACACATGGAAATGGTTTGTCTATGACCAGGAAAATTATGAGATATGGATATTATTGTCACAAATGACATATATATACAGATAAAATTCAGGCACCACCTTCGTCTCTATATGTTATAATCTCACATTGGTCGTTTTCCATGTGGGATATAGACGTCATTGGAGCAATCACACCAAAAGCTTCAAATGGGCTTCGCTTTATCTTAGTGGCAATTGATTATTTCACTAGGTGGGTAAAGGCTGCTTCTTATTCTAGTATCACAAGATCTACATTTTGCAAGTTCATAAAGAGATAGATAATTTGTCGATATGGGTTTCCAGAGAGGATTATCACAGATAATGTCACTAGTTTAAGATAAAACTTGCCAACTCTGTAACCCACCACCCGAAAATGAATGGGGCAGTAGAAGCAGCAAACAAAACATCAAAATGGTCATTACAAAGACTACTGAACCCTACAGAGATTGGCATGGGAAATTACCCTTTGCTCTATATGGATATAGGACAACCGTGCGTACATCGATAGGGGCAATATAACACCCCTAACCCGTATGCGACCCGGATCCGAGTCCGAGGTATCACATTGACTTTTCAAAGTGTTTTCCTTTACAAATTGGTTAAAAGTTTAAATTCACAATTCAAGAAAATGAATATTTTACCTTAATTAAAAATCAATTAGTTTTACAAAACGTATAAGAGTTTATACAATTCAAATCTTTAGACTACAAGTCAACTACATTATATGTAACAAAATACATGTTTTCAAATACATTTCTGATCTAATCTTTGGAAAGGAGAATCTGACCTGTCTTGCTCCTCTCTGCTCCTTAATCTTCTCGGAACCTACTGTAAAACACTCACACGCTAAGTTGATGACTTAGTGAGGCATAAATAACTGATAATATAACTCTAACTTCAAACAATGCATGAACATGAACTATTATAATATCACACCAAATCATATACCAATTCATACTTACCATATACCATCATTTCCCTTATTACAAATCTTATAATTAGTCAATATATTGATATAATCTTATACATAACATTCATAAACACCATATCATGCATTAACCAAGCAATACATAACATTATATAAATCCTGTAATCCATTTCATATTACAAATCATATATACATATCTCATACAATATATTTGTTTAACCTCTTTATTAGCCCATATATACTTTTAAGAACTAAAGATATGCAAGTACATAGAGGTTGTGCACATATGCTGTCACCACAGCTCGTATAATTCCCACTAGGGACACATAGGATTTGTCCTGAATGACCACATAAATGTCCCAAAGGACCACATATAACACATATGTCCCAAAGGACCACTCTTTAAGGACCATGTACATATTCCAATGGATCAAATAAGTGTACCGAAGTATCGCATATATGTTCCAAAGGATTACATATATGTCCCGAAGGACCACGTATAACCCTCGACTCTTGGTATGCCAACTATACCCCTAGCTTTCATAACACATAACATGGGCATTATTATTATGTTATCACACATTCACATATTCATATCACATAAGCATATAAACTCATGGCTTCTTATCACATATATCATGTAATACTCACATGGAGTCTCATATCTTCTTATCATATATTTCATATCACATGTCACATGGCTTATATCTTGTTCTCATATATTCTCATAAACATATGAACACATAGATACTCATCACATAGCTCATACCACCTTTTTACATATTTCATTAGTTTAGTATCTCATAACATATATCGTATTATCATGTGGTCACATATATCACCTAACACATATATCATGGTCATACAAAATGTATCACATAAACATATATTCTCATGGTTAATAATCACATACTTAACATATAAACATATGTATGTATTCATGTCCACAAAGAAATCATATTAATACTACACTTACATTCATGGATTCATACAATCTAATAGTGGAAATAGACTCCTCGCAAGTCTTATTTTCATAAAATACCCTATATATAATAACATGCACTCACTAGTTAATGTCGATTTCTTATCTCTTTCTCGAGGACTATTACTTGGTCGACTTGTCTGGACTTTGCTCTCGATCGTTATCTACACGAATACACAATCCAATAAATATCTGAATTCGAATTACTTGCAAAGATTCTTACTATTACAAGCTAATCAAAGCACTAATCTCTAAATTCCAGCTCAAGTAGTATCGGTACTACATGCACAGTACTGATACCTCTATGCTTGTAGTATCGATACCTTTCACGGTATCGATACCCAATTTTTGCCATCCTTATTTCAAAATGGTACCGATACCTGTTAGATGGTATCGATACCCCCAGTATCGATACTACTCTTTTGGTATCTATACTCTCTGAACAATTTATAAATTTGTGCCTTATGGTATCGATACTCATTCAATCAGTATCGATACACATGCTTCAATTAACACTCATTTTCTCTATGAAGTATCGGTATTGGATGAACAATATCGATACCCCTTACCCAGAATTCATTTATCTTACCCAAAAAATCTTACCAAACTTACCTAATTCTTCTACCATAACCTCCTTTTAGTCCTTTAAACTTAACTACACTTATTCTAACCAACTTAGATCACTTTAACTCATCCTAATTTCCAATATATAACTATTATACTTGAATTCAATAATCATACCAAATAATCAACATGTTACAAATTTAGTTCTAACACTTTGAATTTCTTATTTCTATTCATGAAAAGTCAAATTTAACCTCAAAACTCATTTACTAACTTCTTTCCATAATGTCACTTAAAAACTCTTTTCCTTCAATCTTTCATAACTTATTCATCTTTGAGTTTTAAGCCACTTAAAGCTTTCCTTAAACTTTCTTAACACTCCATTAATAAAAACCAACTTAAAAATTAAAGGAAACCTTAACTGAAGACCAACTTACCTTATTCATGGCTATACGAGAAGAGAATAAGAAGAAGATAGCTTAACTCAAACTCTCCTGACTTTTCTTTTCTTTTTTCCTTCTAATCCCCACTTTTTATAGCCCATAAAGGAAAGATAAAAATCTTTCTTACCAAATAACCATTTTACCCTTCTTTCTTTCCATCCTTACTAATCAATCATATTCAAAAAAATTCCAATTAATCCCTAAACTTTTAACTTATTTCAAAATTAAGCATAAAGATTTTAAATTTTACTTTTTAGTCACTAGCCCTGTTTTTTTGATGTTACAGGCAACCCCTTTCTCTTTAGTCTATGAAACATAGGCAGTCGTACCCATTGAGGTTGAAATTTATCACTTCGAGTTTTGAAAGAAGTAGAGTTAGAGGAAGCAGAATGGGTTCAATCTTGCATTGATCAGCTGAATCTCATCAAAGAAAAGAGACTAAAAGTTATGTGTCATGGACAAATGTACCAAAAAAGGATGATGAGAGCTCATGATAAGAAAGTTCACCCAAGAGAGTTTCGAGAGGGTGATCTAGTGCTTAAAAAGATCTTGCTAATGCAGAAAGATTTCCATGGGAAATGGATACCTAATTGGGAAGGGCCATACGTTGTCAAAAAGGCATTTTTCTTGAGGAGCATTGATTTTGGTAGAGATTGATGGAAAATTGTTGAGGAATCCAATAAATTTAGACTCTGTAAAGAAATATTACACATAAAAGAAAAGAAAAAGGAAAAATGAAAATGAAAATGAAAATGAAAATGATGAAATGAAAAGGAATGTTCAAGATGAAAATCTGTAAAGGATGTCTCGAAACTAAAAGAAGGATTTTAGTTGAAAACCTGAAAAGGCGGCTTAAATATATTTGGATATTGGGGTATCTGGCAAGTAAACCCTCTCGAAAGCCTAGTAGTTCGTGAGAGACTTTACATCTGCATACAACTTTACGACATTGAGATCTCCCAGAGAGAGGATCACCTTGAGGTGTCAAATTAACTGATTCAAGAACACTTGTGCTAGAATTTATTAGAACATATGCCTTTTGTTTCCAGAGTCTCTACTCAATTATTTCGATTGCCATGACTTTGTGTAAAAACCTATAATTTATCAATAAATTTCATGATTATCATTTTAAGCTTCATATCATTCATTTCTTCATGTCACAAACAACCTAACATAATCCAATTTTAAACAAGTAATTTCTCGGTATTACTTTGAATTAACCTATAAAATACAAGGAATCCAAGACCAAAAGTCAATACCTTTGGGTATTTTAAATACAAATCGCTCACATATGATAATCTTTTGTAGGTCTAAAACTTTTCAAAGAGATGATAAATCGATCAACATTTCCAATGGAAGGGTTCATAATGCGAAGAACTTGTTCAACCTTGGCTCGTTTCCATCACATAAGGAGTTAAGACAACATCAATACTTGGCTCATCTATTGCATATGGATTTGTATCAGCATCATCACTTTGTTCGATTCTATCATAAAAAGAGGTGGATCAACATTTTAAATGGAGAGTTCATAATGAGAAGAACTCGTCCAACGAGGGAAAAGAAGTTCATAATGAGAATAACTTGTTCAACCTTAGCTCGATTCCAACACATAAGGAGTTTGAACAACATCAATACTTGGCTCATCCATCGTATATGGAGTTGGATCAACATCATCACTTTGTTCGATTCCATCACAAAAGAAGGTGATTCAACATTTCCAGTGGAGAGTTCATAATGAGAAGAACTTATTCAATGAGGGGGAAGAAGTTCATAATGAGAAGAACTTGTTCAACCTTTGTTCGATTCCATCACATAATGAGTTGGATCAACATTTCTGAGAGAATAAGTTCATAATGAGAAGAACTTGTTCAATCGCATCTTATCCATCACAAAAGGAGGTGGATTGACATCCCCAGCGAAGAGTTCGTACCTCGACAAGCAATGATCATGATGAAAAATGGTGCCTTGTGTATTTACTTTATTTCAGTTCCACTGCAATTAGCAATTAGCAAAGAAGGGCAGTTGTAGTCACCATTTTTCATCCCTTACCTTACATTATATTATTATTATTATTATTATTATTATATTATTATTATTATTACTACTACTACTACTACTACTACTATTACAAGGCCCAACACCCAAAACTAGACCCAATTACAAACCCAAACTCTGGCCTAAACTAAAAAAACCCTAGTCCAATACCTAATAACCTAAACTAACCCTAACCCTAATATGTTCATAAGTCATCACCACCACTAGGATGTTTCCCACAGTCGTCGCTCGAGCCTATCCCGTATCTAGTCACACCGATTAATCGCCGTCAAGCCTAGCCAAACCAAATCTCATCAGATCAAATCCATAAACCCCAAAAAATCTTAGGCATTAAAAATATAAATCATCGCCAACAATGATGATCAGAAAAGCTAGAGATTAGGTTTTTATTTTTTATTATCTCTATAAGAAACTGGGTATAAACCCCGAAAAACCAAGTTATAAAAGGGATCCCCTTTTATTTTTCTGAAGATCAATACAAAGGTTAAAAAAAAAGAAATATTCAAAGGTAAAACAATATAAAGTCTCTGTTTTTTGTTTGTACGAGTTTCAAAAAACAACAAAGAGAAAAGAAGCTGAGTAATTACCTGAGAGGAGAAACCGAAGGGTTGGTTCATCTCCACGGCGGCCGAAGGTATAAAAGATGAAGAGTTTAGGGTTTTTTTTGTATTTAGGAGTAGTATTTGGTAATTTTAGGAGAGTGAAACAAACCTATAGGTTTTTTGGTTTGGTTTAGAAACTCCGACCACCATGTGTGGTGGCCGGAACGACATTCGAGGCGACGACGTGAGGGGTCGGTGGGTGGTCAACCAAGAGAGATAGAGGAAGATTGAGATAAATTTTTTTTGTTTTTTTCTTCTGAAAATCATGTAAAAATGAAAAAAAGAGTAAGTATGTTTTATAAAGAAAGTTAGGGGTTATGTGTTGTTTAGTTCCCCGTAGTTTAGCGTATTTTTACAATTTGGTCACCTGCGAAGACCAAACTTGTTATTTACCCTTTTTCATGTATGTTATATATTGATTGGTATAATCACGTTTAAATCCCCCAAAGTTTAGCATGTTTTTGCATTCTGGTAACCTGCAATGACTGTTTATTTTATTTTATTTTATTTTTGAAATCTTGTTGTACTGTGTAGACACTCATTTTCGTCCATGTTTCTATATACATATATATCTATATATTATATAGTTTACAAATGGTTATTCAAAATACTTATATAATATATAGTTTTTAAAACATTTTTAAAAATATATATATTATATAGTTTTTAAAATATTTTTTAAAATTATATAATGTATAGTTTTTAAAACATTTTAGAAAATATATATAGTTTTTAAAATCATTTTGAAAAATATATAATATATAGTTTTTTTAAAAACATTTTGAAAAATATATAATATATAGTTTTTTAAAAAACATTTTCGAAAACATATATTATATAGTTTTGAAAATATTTTTTAAAATATATATAATATATAGTTTTTGAAAACATTTTTGAAAACTTATATATTACATAGTTTTGAAAACATTTTCGAAAACATTTATATATTATATAGTTTTTAAACATTTTTGAAAACTTATATATAATATATAATTTATATTATAATATTATTATTATTATTTTATTTGTTTATTACATGTTCATTTCTTTTCTTTTTCTTTTTTTTTATTTTGTCAATCTGAACATGGTCCAAGTTCAATGTCTGTCCAAGTGAAAGGGTCCAGTAAAAGTCCAGTTTTTTGAGGCCTGACCCAGCTTAGAAACAAAACCCAAAATTAGGGTTTACTCGATCAAGCATTGTGCCGCGCGGGGGGAGGAACAAGTCACGCACAGCCAGGCAAGAAAACCGGCCAAGATTCAGCCACGAAACAACCAGCCCCGGCTAAATCGAGACTGACCCATCCCGTTTTAGCCGATCAACCCACAACGGCCACGAGCCCCTTATTTCGAGATTAAACCGGCCAACACTGGGGCTATAAAAAGCCCCCGGTAAGGACATGTAGAGGATCACACGGACGGTACCCACAGTGAACACAGCAAACCACCCACAACAAAGTACACAGAATCATCAAAGCTAAACCACAAACACAACAAAAACAGAACCCACGAGAGAAACCAAAAAACAACGCAGTGAACCAAACTATCAACATACATCAACAACAGATGACCCTCTCCATCGAACAAAAATAGCAAAATTCACATGAAGAAAAGGAAAACGCAGTAAACAACCACTACACTTCGGAATAGAGAGGAGCACATCGGAAAGGCGGAGGGTTTTCACCTAAAAGGGTAAAAACTGAGACTTTCTAGGCTAGATCTGTGTCGTTCTATGGGGTATTTCACTGTTTCGGGTCGGGATCTGGTATCGGGGTGTTGAGAGCTTTCGAGGGAGACTATTGGTTTCTTTTCAGCGGCGACGACAAAATGGGTTGACCACCGGGCGGTGGCTGGTTATCAGCTGGCTGGGAGCGTTTGAGAAAGTTGAGACGTTTAGGGTTTGAAGAGAAAGGTAAAAATGAAATGTATGGGGCTTATTTTCTAGGTTATATAATAACCCGGTTATAGACCACGGGTCGACCCAACCCTATTCAAGACCCACGTGTTTTCATAATAAAAAGGGGGAATTGCATTTTGGTCCCCTCATTTCTTTGATCTTTTCATTTTAGTCCGTTTACTACAATTTAACCACGAATTCTCTTATTTTTGGCCCTCGATTTTGTTTTTATTTTAATCTAGTCATTTCTATTTTATATTTTTTTCTCTTTCACGATTTTTAGTTTACATTTTTTATTTATTTATTTTTTTCCTCATTTTTATCTTTTAACTAACCCTTTTAATTTTTAATTTTATTCATTTTATTTTCTTTTATTATATTTTTTATTATATTTTGTTTATTATTATTTATTTTTTTACTAACATTTAATTATTTCTTTTACCTATTTTATTTTAGTTTTTTCTTCTTCTTTTCCTTTTCGTATTTATTTTTATTTTACCATCTAACATTTTTTGTGATTTTTCAGTTGAACTTTCAATTGATCAAAGGTAAACAATTCGAATCGAATCCTTTTAAATTTTAATTTAAATTTTGAATTTTCGCAATTAAGACAACCGCTAAATTAATCGGTACCGAAAGGGCAGTTTAAGGGTACTAATCCTTCCTTAACCGTAACCGACTCCCGAACCTTATACATTTCTGGTAAACGCAGATCAGGTAAGATGGTGTTCGATCCACCTAAATGTTTTTTAAAGTGATCGGTGGCGACTCTAACCCAGTCAATTCAAGTCGAAGCCGAAGTTCGGGCCCAACCGAAAGATGGTTCTGACATACTGATTGAGTAATTTTCGTATTTTCATTTCTTAATGCATATTTGGCTAATTAAAAATGGAAAATCATATTTTAATCCCTCTTATTTCAGTGTGTTTTTATATTTTGGTCACTAACTTGTTTTTTATTTTGTTTTAATTTAGTTAATCATTTTTAGATTATTTTAATTCAACCCCTTTTATTACATGTTTAATTTATTTTATTTTTTATCCCTACATTTTAATGTTCATGCAATTTAATCCTTGCATATTTTCTATTTCTATTTTAATTTAATTACTTTTGTTTTTTTATTTCTTAATTTTAATTTATTTAATTGTGTTATTATTCGAAATTTGTATTTCTAGTTTTTTGTTCAATTAGTTTTTTTAGAAATTGTCCTTAAATTAGGATCTTTTAATGCAATATTTGATGTAGTAACTAAGATTTCATCGTAATTTTAATTAAAGAGCAATTCAATTCGAGTTTTCGCATAAAATGCTCGATTACTCGAGTTGATTGTTCTAATCCCCAAATTTGTTAATCATTAACTAATTTTAAAACTTATTTAGTTCAATCCCTTACTTTTTTAGCACATTTATTAGAGCTTTGATTTATTGGTTAGTCCTTAAACTTTAGGTATTATAGACTTAGATCTTTAAACCTTAATTTTTTACGTTTAGATATACTCGTTATATTTCTCTTATATTTTTAGTCCTTAAATTTTAATTAGAACTTTAAATTAATATATTTAAATAGGTTAAATAGAGCCTCCACTTTTAGTTAGATTTCGATCTAATCATTTTATTTTAGGGAATAATCTGACTTGGCTCTTGCCTAAATGCTCAAGGGACCATCTCAATTATTCGATTTAATAACTAGTTAAAAATCAAGTAGGATTAATAGTAGAGCCTACATTTTTAGGTTTATGTCTCTATGTTCTTTAATAATTCATAATTTAACACTTTAAGATAGAGAAAGCCTCAATCTACCCTTAGTTTAATTAGGGTTAATAATAATATGTTTGATTGCATTATGTTTTAAAACTTAAGGCAATGTTCACTTATTAGGGAGTCAATAGTATATCTCCCGCAAGTATGCTCAGGGGGTGACTACTGGTGATTCCCAAAATAGGTCGACATCCTTTTCATGACTGCATCATGATTTCTAAAATATCGAGGCAATGTTCGATTATTGGCCACAATAGCTGATCTCCCGCATTCATGCTATGAGGTGAATGTTATTGGCTTTAATAAACGAATACTCTTTTCAACTTTGCATCCGTAATAATTTTTTAAATTAGATAAAGTTCGAGCTCAAGATTTTCAATTCTAAATATAGGGTAATCAACTAGGTACCAATTTTTTAGCGTCGTGGGGTGTTAATCCTTCCTCACGTGTAACTGACTCCCGAACCTATTTTTTTGTTTTCGGAGACCCTAAAACATGGTATTTTGATAAAAAAAAATTTATTAAAAATCACCCGATTTTTATGGTGTCCCAATCGCATCTTAAAATGATTGGTGGTGACTGCTCACATTTCAAAACATTTTCAAAGAAAAACCCCCAAGTCGTACTAAGTTTTTCCCTACCCGAGCGAAAAACGGTGTCGACAAGGCTTTTGTTGGATCATTAATGGCTACATTAACCATCATGGAGTTTGATGGTTCATGTACAATGTATGAGCATGTCACTTAGATGACAAACATAGCAACCAAATTGAAATCCATGATGGATGGTAATGAATGAAATATTTTTGTATTGTTTATTCTGAACTCCCTGCCTTACGAGTGTTTTACGTTCTAAATGAGTTATAATTAGAGTCAAATCTAGGCCTGGGCAGGAGAGTATCAGTCCAGAGTCTAATTTTTTATAATATATTATATTTGTAAAAAATAGTTTTATATCAATTATAGAGAGTAATTATTTTTAATTCTTATTATTATGAGTTCAAATTTTCTCTAATATTTATTATTATGGACTCAATTTTTTTCTAATATTTATTATCAAAGGCATACTCTTATAATTTATATTTTTCTAATATTTGTAAGTGTTCAATTTTTTTCCAATATTTTTCTTCTAACATATGTTATTAAAGACCTATTTTTTTCAATACTTATTATCATGGGTCCAAATTTTTCAATATTTGTTATTAGGGACATATTTTCATAATTCAATTTCTTTTCTAGTATTTATTTGTTAATATGAGTCTAATTTTTTCAGTACTTTTTATTAAAGGTCTAATTTTTTTTTCAATATTTGCTATTATTAGCATATTCTGAAAATTTACTTCTTTTTAATATTTGTTATTAGGGACCTATTTTTTTCAATATTTATTATTATAGAATTGCCCTTAATTTTTTTTTTCAACACTTGTTATTAGGAACTATTACTTAAATAACGGTCTGTAACCACAACAATGACTGTCATACAACGGTAACATCATCGTCCAAAGTCGCGTTATCCACAATCATTATGTCCACAATAACATATTTTATTAAAAAATCATAACCACGATACTTACAGGACCGCAATATCATCCTCTATGTCCACAATAGCGACAAATGTAACGCGACCGAAAACACAAATACAAACTGTAATTTAAATTTTTGATTAGGGGCCTAATTTTTTTGTTCGCCCAAAAGTCATCAAAATCTCATAAACGAGCCTAATTATAATACTATTAAAGATAACTGGAAGGTACATGAACTGTATAATATGCTCATCCAAGAAGAAGACATATTACAAAAGCAAGATATTCATTTAATTGATCTCACAGGTAAGCAAGGAATTGAAAAGAAACTTGTAAAAAGGAAAAAGGCAAACAAAAACTACATAAGTGTAACCCCCCAGACCGATGCGGGTAACCAGATCCGATCTGGGGTGTCACATTTGGGCCACCGGAGTGACCCACTATAAAAATAGCAAAAAATTTAAAACTTTTCTTAAAACTTGTAAACTCATAAAAGCGTTTATGAGTACAAAATAAAAGTTATCTCTATTTAAAAATAAAACAGATTTCTAGACTCGTATATAAATCAAAATACAATTACATGCCCCCTAATCACATGTACCGTACTCTGCAAACAACACCGGAAGATCTTCCTTACTGAAGTCGATAGCTGCACTGGTACAATTCTTTTAGCCTGAAAAGATGAGTAATAGAGTGAGCTTTGGAAAGCTCAGTAATACAGAACTACCAGATGATGCTGATGAACGTGCAGATACAGATAAATATTTATATATCCTTATTGTTTCCGAACATTTACAGACTTTTATGCTGAACAGAGATCCTACTGATATTTCAGGTGGTAACGGACAATGAGCTTTCAGTTCAGAGAAATATTTTGGATGACTGAGTTCAGGAGATCAGAATAGGTTTTCTAGTGTATTCCCAAAAACCATGTAACTTTTCAGATCTTTTTAAAACATATATATATATATATATATATATATGCTCCCATCCCAACACATCATAATGTGTAGGTTCCCCAGAACCATACACCCAACCCAACACATCATATAAGGCCCTGAGCACAAAGCCGAGGAACCGGTAAGTAAGGCCCTGAGCACACAGCCGAGGAACCTCCAAGTAATCTTCCTCCAACAATACCCCCCAATAAAACATGTTCCGTCAGTAAACGGATATATCAAAAATCAAAACATAATTCAAGTCAAGTATCATATCAGAATCCATGTCATGTATCAGATCAGAATCCATGCCAATATCAGATCAGAATCCAGGTCAAGTATCATAACAGAATTTAAATTTGAAATCAGATAAAATATTCATGTAATTAGGGAACACACCAGAGTTTACAGGTATTATTTAGAGGTACTGTATTAGGCAGAGAAACACAGTTTTCAGTATGTCGATAGAATGTTGGAATTTAGAATCACTATTGGAAGAGTTCATTAACTGACAGAATCATCATTATTCAGAATGTGAATTATCAAGATATTATCTTATTCGGACAGTTTTCAGAAGTTGTACTTAATCAGAAGGGTATTCAGAATCCTTTACATCCATGTCAATTGATCGGATAATCGAACAACTTGAGAACAAAGATTCAGAACCTTAACAATCTATGTCGACTGGTCAATTCATTTTCCTTCTAAGGTATTTACTCTTTAATACCACAAATTCTTGTCCGTAGACCATTTTCGGAATCATCGCTGAATAAATCTTCCAATGTCTTTATTTCATTTCCACGCTTCCACAATATCATGAAATGCTGACGTACTTGATTAATTTGTTCATAACCCATTGTAATTGTACACTACGTAAACTCATCAGAGTTTCCAGACTTATCCAAATCACTTATTAAATCCTCAGTCATTGAGGTTACCTAGTTCATTTAGCAATCATGTCCATTCCAGTTACTTCAGGATTTTCCAGAGTAATTCAAACGTTCCTGAATTTCAGATACATGTTGTACTTCCATTCCATTCAATTTGGTCTGCGTGGTTGATTTGCCGAACAAACGTCCAATTCTTAGTACTGAATACGATCTAAAGCTGAGCTGAGCTGAATACTTCCAAAATTTATCATCGAGCCAAACTTGAGAAGACGAATACATGTTCCCGTAATATTTATGCCATTCAGGTATTGACATAGCTTTAGGGTTGATCTACTCACTTAAACTATTTTTCATTACCTTTAAAGGTAGTCCAATACCTATGCTTACTTGGATTCCTTAATTAATCCAAGACATTTACTTAATATAGGCCATAAGGGTATTTTGGTCATTTTGGTTTTCAGTTTTATTCCAATCATAACAGAGCTCAAGGATATCCCATCATTCCTGAGCTTGGTGATATTCTTGGGTCATTTTCATTACAGGGGTAATTTGGTCATTTTATAGATCCACGGTATTTCAATCTTTTTCCTCCATCCGGTTTTATTATTTAATTCCAATATATCATCTATTCCAGTCCGTTCGAATAATTCTGATAAAAGAGCATCCTCCGATAAATTGTTCTTCAGGTATTTACTCATAACTCATATATTTTCGGGTCAAGTGCCTTCTCGGATTTTATAAACGCAATATTATGAATTTTTCTTTACAAAGACAGAATATTAATAATTAAATTTGTATTTAATCGAGTTAAGTACAAATCCTCAAAGTGTTTTCTCTTTCAGGGTCAACTCTAACTATTTTACCTCTCAAGGGCATTTTCGTAATTTCTTAACCAGATAATTTCGATATTAGCTCTTAACGAAAATAATATAATATAGAGATCCTATGATTAATTACTTTCTCGAACATTCTTTGATCTTGAAATGATTCCTTAAAAGACTTCTAGTATCTAGTATAAACCTTCTTGGGGTTAAAAATCGGTTATCCATAACTTCCAAGTAAAACTAACATTTCTTATGCACATCAATAGTTTTAGCAGATCAATAATTCTTTTCAGATTTATTAATTCACTTCCAGGGACAATTCTTGTCATTTTCCAACATAAGGGTAATTTCATAATTTTACCTAATCGAAATATTCTCATAATTTATCATCTAAGTATCTTTAATGAGATAAATTATAATCTATATATCCATGGTTGATTCTTTTATCACTTATTTCAAGAACTTGTAATTTAATTCCAACTGTCCTCCAATTTCTTATAATAGTAATCTGAGCCATATTCAGTTACCTACTTTCTATCGTATTCGTATCTAGTATAGATCTTCATTAATTATACATACAAGGCCAAACATTTCCATTCATGCATTTACCAATACCAACATGTCTATAAAGCATAAAGAGGTAGTAAAGTATTACCTCAATTTTCGTGCAATATTGATCGACCATAAAAATTCCATTCGAATGCCTTTAATCTTCAATTCAACTTCCAATAATTCCTCAGATACATATCAACATAAATTATATCAGAAACGGAGCTTAATTGCGATAAACGGATCGAATCGGGTGATAAATCAGTGAAAAATAGCTACCGGATTCGAATTTTGCGAAACGGACTTCGGATTCGGATTCAGGACGTCGAAAGCATAAAATATGACTTTTCGGGTATTTGGAATTTTCGGTTAAAATCAAAGTCAACGAGTTTGACCAGTAATTTCGAGGCCTTCGGGTTCAATTTCGAAAAACGGACTGCGGAATCGGATTTGGAACGTCGACAAATATCAGGATAGGTATACTCGGTCAAAGTCAAAGGTCGTTTAATGCCCGGTCAAAGCTAGTCAAAGTTTTGGTCAACAGTCAACGGGTCGGGTAAACGGGTCGGGTCGGGTTATGATCGGTCAAACCGGTCAAAATAGGAGCAAAACTGGTCAAACCGGTCATTGGTTTCTTCCCCACGCGTAGTGGCGGCGCGTGGGGGCGCGTGAACAGTGCTAAATTCCTGAAAAAATTTCTATAAATTATTTTGAGCGATTTCGAGATACTTACAAAGCTCGGTTCACAATTTTGAACGGCGAAGAGCTCGATTTCAACAAATCGGAAACTTTGACTGCTTCACCTCCTCACGCGCCGCCGTCGATGGAGACCAAGGATGACACCGGCAGACTCAGAATGATGCAAGGAACACGATGGTGCGGGAGGTGTCGTAAAAGGATGACCGGATCGTCGTGAATCGATGAAAAACCAATTAAAACCGAGTTATTACCGACGATACTTCCGACTAAAATTAACGACGAACGTCAACGATTCACGACGAAAGGTTTGAGGGGTTTTGTTTCTTGGTTGACAACGAACATGATTGTGGTTTTGGCTCGTCGATCGAAGGTCGGACGACGAGTAGATTGGAGTTGAAAGAGGGGTTGACGGGATAGGGAAAACTGGAAAAATTTCCAGAAATATACGGGAGATTGGGGGTTTATAACATCTCATAATTAAAAATGGCTAAACCAAGAGTTTAGCCACTGAACTTCTTGCACTTCATAAAACGGTCTGCCAACTTTAAAATTTTACAATTTAACCCACTGTTTCTTTCAAAACACCAAATTAAATCCACCACTTTATAATTTCTTAATTTTAGCCCATAAATTGGGGTGTTACAATTCTCTCATCCTTAAAAAGAATTTCGTCCTCAAAATTCATTCATGTCACATAATTGCAGAAATAAAACTTTCATCAGTTCTCTCATATCTTTAAGTAGCTTTTACAAAAGTACGGATCCTCCACTAATCCTTAACCAGCTGAGCATATATTCTTATCATAATTTTTCCTCATTTCAATAAAAGAATCCGAACGAAAATTTCCTTGAGTAATCAATTCAGTCTTTTTCATGAGAATAGGCTCATAAAGCAGCAGCATATCCCAATTTCATTTCCGGAGTCAGGTCAAAATTTCTCAGATAAATAACTCTCACATGGATCGTGAGGTACTTCACAGCGTTTAAACAGATGTTACCGGTATTCCTTTTTGTACAAGTACAGCCTTAACAGATAAAAACTTTGGTTTACTCGATACAAATAGGGACTCAGCCCTGGAGTTTCGGCTCAGAGAGGTACGATTGCAGTCTAGGGACATGTACTGATTAGACATATTTTGACATTCGACCAGCCGGTCTATCTTGAAAAATTTTGACTCAAATCATAGCTCTGATACCACTAAATGTAACCCCCCAGACCGATGCGGGTAACCAGATCCGATCCGGGGTGTCACATTTGGGCCACCGGAGCGACCCACTATAAAAATAGCGGAAAATTTAAAACTTTTCTTAAAACTTGTAAACTCATAAAAGCATTTATGAGTACAAAATTAAAGTTATCTCTATTTAAATATAAAACAGATTTCTAGACTCGTATATAAATCAAAATACAATTACATGCCCCCTAATCACATGTACCGTACTCTGCAAACAACACCGGAAGAACTCCCTTACTGAAGTCGATAGCTGCACTGGTACAATTCTTTTAGCCTGAAAAGATTAGTAATAGAGTGAGCTTTGGAAAGCTCAGTAATACAAAACTACCAGATGATGCTGATGAACGTGCAGATACAGATAAATATTTATATATCCTTATTATTTTCGAACATTTACAGACTTTTATGCTGAACAGAGATCCTACTGATATTTCAGGTGGTAACGGACAATGAGCTTTCAGTTCAGAGAAATATTTTGGATGACTGAGTTCAGGAGATCAGAATAGGTTTTCTAGTGTGTTCCCAAAAACCATGTAACTTTTCATATCTTTTTAAAACATATATATATATATACCCCCATCCCAACACATCATAATGTGTAGGTTCCCCAAAACCATACACCCAACCCAACACATCATATAAGGCCCTGAGCACAAAGCCGAGGAATTGATAAGTAAGGCCCTGAGCACACAGCCGAGGAACCTCCAAGTAATCTTCCTCCAACAATACCCCCCAATAAAACATGTTTCGTCAGTAAACAGATATATCAAAAATTAAAACATAATTCAAGTCAAGTATCATATCAGAATCCAGGTCATGTATCAGATCAGAATCCATGTCAATATCATATCAGAATCCAGGTTAGGTATCATAACAGAATTCAAATTTGAAATCAGATAAAATATTCATGTAATTAGGGAACACACCAGAGTTTACAGGTATTATTTAGAGGTATTGTATTAGGCAGAGAAACACAGTTCTTCAGTATGTCGATAGAATGTTGGAATTTAGAATCACTATTGAAAGAGTTCATTAACTGACAGAATCATCAGTTATTCAGAATGTGAATTATCAGGATATTATCTTATTCGGACAGTTTTCAGAAGCTGTACGTAATCAGAAGGGTATTCGGATTCAAGACGTCGAAAGCATAAAATATGACTTTTCAGAAATTTGGAATTTTCAGTCAAAATCAAAGTCAACGGGTTTGACCAGTAATTTCGAGGACTTCGGGTTTGAATTTTGAAAAATGGACTGCAGAATCGGATTTGGAACGTCGAAAAATGTCAGGATAGGTATACTCGATCAAAGTCAAAGGTCGTTTAATGCCCAGTCAAAGTTTTGGTCAATAGTGGTCAACGTCGGTCAACGATCAACGGGTCGGGTCAGGTTATGACCGGTCAAACCGGTCAAAATAGGAGCAAAACCGGTCAAACAAGTCATTTTTTTCTTCCCCACGCGCAGTAGCGGCGCGTGGGGGCGCGTGAACAGTGCTAAATTCCCGAAAAAATTTCTAAAAATTATTTTGAGCAATTTTGAGATACTTACAAAGCTCGGTTCACAGTTTTGAACGGCGGAGAGCTCGATTTCAACAAATCGAAAACTTTTATTGCTTCACCTCCTCACGCACCGCCGTCGACGGAGACCAAGGATGACACCGGCAGACTCGGAATGATGCAAGGAACACGATGGTGCGGGAGGTGTCGGAAAATTATGACCGGATCGTCGTGAATCGATGAAAAACCAATTAAAACTGAGTTATTATCGACAATACTTCCGACTGAAATTAACGACGAAAGGCGACGATTCACGATGAAATGTTTGAGGGGTTTTGTTCCTCGATTGACAACGAACACGATGGTGGTTTCGGCTCGTCGATCGAAGGTCGGACGGCGAGTAAATCGGAATTGAAAGAAGGGTTGACGGGAGAGTGAAAACTGGAAAAATTTCCAGAAATATACGGGAGATTAGGGGTTTATAACATCTCATAATTAAAAATAGCTAAACCAAGAGTTTAGCCACTGAACTTCCTGCACTTCATAAAACGGTCTGCCAACTTTAAAATTTTGCAATTTAACCCACTGTTTCTTTCAAAATACCAAATTAAATCCACCACTTTATAATTTCTTAATTTTAGCCCATAAATTGGGGTGTTACAATAAGGTTAATGTATCATTTGCACTACTCCACAAGAACAAACCAAAGAAAAATATGTGTTATTTTTGTGAAGTTACATATCATTTTTATTGCACATAATTTTGATCAAATTATCTATAAATATTATAAGGGTAAACTATGCATTTATTATATAAAGTAGCAGTTTTGATACATTTTAGTACCTAAATTTTTAATTTTTTTCAAAATCATACATAAAATTTAGTTTTGTTTCATTTTAGTATCATGCTGTTAACTTTTAAAAAATGAAAGTCTAGGTACCAAAACACGCTTAGTACCTAAATCATACTTAATTTTTTTAAATAAAAATTTAGGTACTAAAACGGATCAAAACTGATAGTTTAGGTACTAAACATGTTAAGTTTTTAACGACGAGTATTAAAATGAAATAAAAAATAAACTTTAGGTGTAATTTTAAAAAATTAAAAGTTTTGATAATAAAATAGATAAAAACTGATAGTTTAAGTACCAAATACATAATTTACCCATATTATAATTGTAAATTTTAAATCTATAAACACTAAATCATGGAAAGTCTAAAATAAAATTCGTAAAAAGAAGGCTAAGAAAGATTGCCAAGTTTGAGCTGTTAGATAAGATTTTTTTGGTGAAAAGATATAATAATGAACGCTAGATGAAGAAAAGAAAAATGAGAAACGGAGAAAAACGAGTTTTCGATTACGAATTTAAATTGTTATTATGTTAATTAAAAAAATTATATATCAGTAAGAATTTTATTCACAACTTATATTATGAGTTTATCAATTGAATAAAATTTGTCACTGATAGATTTTTTTTACTTTTTAACTTAGAAAATATAAGATATACATATTTTAGTATGGATAAGATGATATTTTTAGTTACAATCGAAAATATTATAATGTCTACTCTAAAAAAAAAAAAAAAGAGTATTAGATAGAGTTCCGGGTAGATTTAGTACTATTTTAGTATTTAATTATTAAAACGAGTATATTTTCGTAAAAAGAGCCCTCACCGTGCGCACACAAATACTAGTGTTGGTCGGCAAAAACCACTACTAAGCCCTTAAGCGGAAACAGTATTAGAGAGTTGAAGGGGAAGGCTTGAGATATACACAATGGGCGGCAACGGCGGAGAGATCCTTATGTTGGAGGCACCGCCTGACACTGCTCGGCCTTGGGCCTCTGCTTCCACAGCCGAGACTTTGGACGCATTACCCTACATCGACGACGACTACGGGAACTCAAAGGTCAAGGAAGAGGTTGATCGATTGGTCGAAGAAGAGATGCGAAGGAGTATCAAGAAGCCCGCCGACTTTCTCAAGGATTTGCCCCCTCTGCCGACCTTCAATTTTCAGGTATTTTCATTTCCCGCCCAATTTGGGATTTTCTTTGGATTACTTGAGGTTTCTATTTATTGAAATGTTAGAAATTCGCGTTTGGATCTTAGAATTACCCAATGATTGGAAAAGAATATGAGCGCGTTAGGGCGGGTAGGCCACCCGTGACCCTTGATTTTTCTTCACGGTATCAAGTTGAACCGCCGCCCTTGAATAAGAGAAACGATGAAACTGCTTGGAAACAGGCACTTCAAAGAGCTCAGCGCTCATTGCAACATCAAGTAACTAGGTCAGTTTGTTCTCTTAGTTGTTTGATTTATCAAGAAATACTGGATCATGATTCTTTAAGAAATTATCTTTCTTGCTTTCATGCTATTGTTATTCCTTGCTTCTGTGAATTATTAAGAAGTTAATTATAGGCTTCTTGTCTTTAGTTTTACTCTGTTATTGCGTTAAGGATTCTAGCTTTATTGGGAGTTGTTTTTTTATTAAGGTAGTGATGAAAGCAATCCTTCATCAGTTAAGTTTGCAGAAGCTTGAGGCCATTCCACCTAAAATTTAACACTTTTATACATATAACTTTCTATGCTGTATGCACAACATGTTAAGTTTTTTTCTTTCTTGTATATGGTTCCTTGGTTTCAGGTTGGAAAACTTGGAGTTGATGTTAAAATACGGCCCTGATGTTTGGAGACAGAACAACCAACGATTGGAAGGGTTTTTGGCCAGGTTTTCCCCTAATTTGATATTTTCAATGCAACATTGATGTTATTGTCATGGCAAATCAAAAGTGGTTTTTGTTGCTTCTTGTTTAAATTCTTTCATTTAATCTTTGAAGCTTAGTCTTTTACTTTTCTGGAGTTTGAGGCTTATGGCAGCAAGTGCACTCTTTCTGATATTATGGATATAGTGCTACCAGTTAGCATATATTGAAATTCTCAATATACAGGGATCAGACTTTAGTTGGTTTCCTTGGCTAAAGTGAAAGCCTCTAGATTTTGCAAACATGTCTAGCATAAAAACCTTGCCTGATTCCAAAGGGCCTCAACAGATTGACAGATTAGCTTTTTTGTTGATTTTACCTTAACTTAGTTCAAAGTTTGGACTTCTGGAGTTGGATAAAATGTGTAAAAGCAGGACACAGATACGGCATTAATTGGAAATAAAAATATATATTAATACAATTTCTTATATGATTAAAATGTTTTCTTTTCCCCATTTACTGAAATACTGATAAAAAGTTATTCTTCATTATCTTTAGATATTTCAATTAATTATGAATAGCTTAAGTATTTTTGTTTTAGCACCCTTCTATAGTTAAACACATAACATGAAGTTGGACTTCATACACCGAGCAAAAGCTAAAGCTGTAAGAAAGGTCCAAGTACAATCCTAAAGTGCCGAGTTGATGTTATAAACTACAAAAGAGAAGTAAATTTAACTCTAAAAGTGGGATCGTATTTGGTGTCAGTGCTTGGTACCCATTGGTTCAGTGAAGAGGTCAAGTTTGTACACTGAAAACAACTTTTATATATACAGTAAACTGTCCTTTTTGGTTTTGAAACATGGAAATGAATTTGAGGATGTAGATATCCTGCTTATGTGTTATACATTCCTTTCCATGATTCAGCATCAATTTGTGTTAGGTAAGTATTTCGGTTAGGAAGAGGAATGATCCCAGAAAATGATGTGGTTTAGGGGAAGAAAACAGCAGTGATCAAAAGATTTAAGGCTGTAAAACGAGTTAGAAGTTGGAACTCTAGAAAACATGTGGATATAGAAAACGTCTAGTTTCTTTATATTAAATTCAAAGAAAACATTGAGAAAAATAATGTTGGCTGTAAAGCTTACAACTTATATATAGGCTTTCTTTCTTGTAAGTAAGTTACTACGCTTTCTTGCAAATAAAATTTTATTCATAGCCCTAGATTTAAACGCTTAATAACTAATTGCCCTAGTGGTACATGATATAGCTAATACTTGATTAATAAATCCAAAATAATAAAATATTATAAAATAATTAAAAGCTCCTTATTTGGCGTAGTTAAGAGTCAATGGTCCTCAGAGAAGCATAGCTTATGAACCCCCAAGTCTTTGACAAAGCATAAACGGTGAAAGGAACATGTTTTGAAATGGTTTTTTTATGGGAGAAGTTCATGAAGTTCTTCTTGGAGCTGAACTGTGGTGGGGTTGAAACTAAAAATGCTAACCTCCGAGTCTCTGACCATATTATCTGCATATATATATTGTTTATGTTAACATATTCATTATATTCTTTCTTTTTCTTCCCTCATTTCTTGCTAGAATGCAAAAACTAGCTCAGGAGCAAAATGAGAAGATTGAAACTGTAAACCGTGAAAGAAAATTTCATCAGGTGATTTTAATTTCAATTACGCCCAATCCCATCTTGATTTGGTGCAATCTTGTATTAAAGCTGATAAGCATATTAATTATTGACTGGTCAGCAAAACACTGCACATGAGCTTAATGCTTTGTCTGCACAATGGAAGGAGCTTTGTGTGAAAAACATAGAAATTCATGCTGCATGTGCTCAGATTGAAAACTATGTAGAAGAACTGAGGAGAGAAGCTGCTGAGAGGTAATCTACCTTTTCGTGTTGGTTATTTGTTTTGCATTTTGCGTAATAGACTTTTACTAGCTTGGAGCCTAATTGATCTTAACATTTCAGAGGCTGGAACTTGGAAGCTAATTTGGAGAATGGTGCTTTGTCGCCTTCAGCACAGCAATGTATGCTTCTTGTCATAGTATTATTTTATTCAAGTTTATTGAACATTTTCCTTTACACAGGAAACGCTAGTAGGGAAAGATAGGGAAAAGGTTGAACCTTAGACCTTGGCCTTCTATTAACGCTATGAGCAATAACATGCTCTAGGTCAAATCTAAGTTTATTTAATATTCTATATTTCTATAAGGGTGTTATGGAAGAATGTTTAGGACCGTTTTCACCATTGATTCACCCAGTTCTATTTACTAACTGTTAGTCCATTTATTATGGTGTTATTATCTATGTTACCGGAACTTGGAGTTGAGTGTCAGATGCATGTGTCTGACGGCTGACACATGTATGCCCTAATTTTTCCCCAAGTTTTCCCCCCATATTATTTGAAGATCATATCCCAATATCCATGTTTGTATGTTTCGGATGTGATCCATAGGTACTTCAGAAAAATAGAGTTTGGGTAACTTGTCATTGTTTTAGAAAAGTCGATCTATATCGCGTTATTGATTTGAAGATACTGATATGTTATGTTGAAAAATTATGGCATTTTATGGTAACTAACCAATTTCCAAACCATTTGTTTGTGAGGTTGGAGAGTTTTTTTGTCAAGAATGATATTCAGTTTTCTCTAAAAATTGGGAAAACTAATTTTTGAGTTAATCATGGTGAAACAAAAGAAGAATTTAGTGAGAAATAACTGCCCTCTTTAAAATTTTAAAGTAGATATTCATATCCATTTGGGTTTCAAAAGTTAATTTTACTTGGTAGGGTTTATTTAGCTAATTTTAATAAATTGATCGAGTTTTATTTTAGATATATACCTATTTATTATGTTGGATTGAATGCTTGAATAAAGCTATGAAATGGTCTACTTCAGAGGATGTTGTTTTAGCATTCATCTTTCATAATAGTAGTAACACTAATTTACTCGGTGAGCGCTCATTTGTTGATATGATCCTTTGAAGAACCACACCTGAAAATATGTTGAGGTTGGAGAACCTAGTCCAGTATAAGCCCACAAGAAAATTGCGTACTTTTCTGTGTGGGATCCAACTAAGTTTTGCAGTCCCGGCAACCGCACATGTTGGCTTTGTGCTAGCTTAATCTAGCCTTAATTGGACACTGCAATATTGATGTTCCCATTTGAGCTGCGGCTTAGCTTTATGTTAGTTGTTTTTATATCCTCGGTTGAACATTGTAATACCTCAAAATTTTGTTATTATCCCATATGAGATCCAAGCCTTATCCCTCACAATTAGGCACGTATCATTTGCCTTATTATATAAGTCAGTTGTAGGATTGGCATCAATAAAGTATTATGACCTAAGTGGGTGTTATTTGTATGTAATCCTATTATTTAGAATTTCCCTCATCCCTGTGACTTGGATAGAGATGACAACGGGACCCTACCTGAAATCGATCAATCACTTTAACATGGCCCCCCTTTTTTCTTTTTAAATTCCAACCTATTGGATCGGGTAGAAACTTGTCAGTTTCAGATTTTTTTTTCCATCCCTAGACTTGGAACCATTAGCTGCCTGGTAGCTTATAGTCGTACTGCAGTGTAAACAACATGGCAATAGGTGTTTCTTTTTCCCTAAAATATACATAAATTGCGGAGTCTTCGACCATGTATATCACAAGCATTTTGACTCTCATATGTTGCAGGCTTTCAAAAGATATGAGAGAGATTATGGTTTGTACGTGGATGGAAAATTGTAGCAGTTTTTAGGGGTAAGATGACATCATGTTTCTACTTGTGAACCTCATTTACCTATTGTAATTGAAGTTTTTTGTTTGCACAATGACTCTTTAAAGTGTTAAAGACGAGACTGATTATTTAGTCCCATAAGAACTACTCTGGTTTTGATTTAGACAACATTAATTGTGCTATTTAGTTTGCCTTCAACTATAAATGTTTCACTTTAGTAGTTTTTACATTTATTTTGTTGTCTTTAAATAGGCAAAAGATGGTTCATGTTAAGAATAATTTTTAGAAACCAAATGTTCTTGCAGGTTGGATTTGAATTTTAATTCTTGGTATCGATTACAAATATAAGATTTGTATCATTAAATTTGTTGAACTAAAATATCTTTGATGTGTCCCTTGTTTTATATATTTTAGGCTGAATCACGCATTTAGTACTTAAACTATTAGTTTTGGTTCGTTTTAGTATTTAAACTTTTATTTTTTTTTTCAAAATCATACCTAGAGTTTATTTTTTGTTTCATTTTAATATCTCATTGTTAAAAACTTAACGTGTTTAGTACCTAAACTATCAGTTTTGATCTATTTTAGTACTTAAATTTTAATTTTTTTTAAACTTAAGTATGATTTAGGTACTGAACTTGTTTTGGTACCTAGACTTGTATTTTTTAAAAACCTTATAGATGGGTATTAAAATGAAATAAAAATTAAAATTTAGGTATGGCTTTGAAAAAGGTAAAAGTGTAGATACTAAAACAGATCAAAATTGATAGTGTAGATACTAAATTTCTTAATTTTTAACTTTTTAATACACGCCTATCTTAAGTAATTTAGATTAAAATAGTTAGTACTATAGAAAATTATACAATGAATATCTTTCATTAATATATACCACATTTTTTTAACATATTACTAATTTTATAAGATCAAATTTACAAATGATTATTAAACTATATCAAAAGTATTTTTTTTGGACATTAAATTTTTTAAAGTTATATAATAAAAATTAAATTTTAAATTTTGTTATAAAATGGATATTATTTATTATTAAAAGATTGACTTGACATTTAATTGTTATTAAAGGATTGCCTTGACATATTAAATTATTAGATAAACTAATAGAAATATCTCATTTGATCTTTAAATTATAATTATAATAATATTTTCTAAAATTATAGTTTAATGAACTTTTTAATTCATCATATCATTTTATAATTATTTTTTATTTATAATGATTATATCTTTATTTTATAGTTTCTAAGATTCAACAATTTAAATTATTAAATAAAAAAATTATTTTTAAGTCTAATGTAAAAAATAAGTATCTAAATTATATGTTTTACCAAAGAATTTTTCGTTCAAAGTATGTATTTAATGTTTTTGAAGTTAGTCTTTTAAGTGTTTTTGCAATGACCATTAAAAATTCATTATCTAACATGTGTAAAGTTTATTTTATTTTTTGAATTTTTTATTTTTAAAAAATAACTTTAATTCTATCAATCAAGCAACTTAGTTATAATTACATATTTAATCCTTATTACTTGTACCTTGTATCAATTTAATTCTAATTTTAATTTAATTCAATGAATTTAATCACCCAATCAGATATCACCATCTATCTTAAGGGATTTTCTCATAATTTTAATTATTTAATTCAATATTTTTTATAAAAATTATTAATAAATATAATTTAAATATCAAATAATAGTTTTATAAAAATAATAAATTGCTTTTAGTTGTATTAATAGTTTATTAATAATTATTTTAAATATTAAATAATAATTTTTATAATTATATATTAATTTTTTATTTACTGCAATTTAAATTATATATCTTAATAAGGTAATGAATTTGGTTATGTAACCCCCTAGACCCGACCCAGATGATATGATCAAATCTAGGCGGTTACATATCGTATTCAAAAATTCTTTTCATATTTAAAACAACTTTAAAACCCATATAACAGTATAATATGAATTAGCCATAAGAAAGATTCATACGATAAACATATACATATATAGAACAAAACACCGATAATATAGATATATCAAGACAGTGACAAAAACACGTGTCACCAACGTATAACAAAAAGACATAAAGATATACAGTGGTACAAAAATAGGAGTAGTCGGTCCTCCTGATGCCAAGTCTGTTAGTCTATGGTCTGTTATTATATGAAAAGGTTAAAATTTATAAAATGAGCTAAAAAGTTCAGTGTGCTCCTTACGGTGTATAAAAATATACAGATAAAATACTTCAGTAAAAATCAGTTCATCAAACATGTTTAAAAAAATATGAACACTACCCCGACCGATCACCAGAATGTGTAGGTTCCCCAGAACCATACACCCACTTGTACACCCGGTAAGGATCTTATACATATCGCATAAGAACCTGCAGTAAGGACTTACCATGTGCGCAAAGTAGAAGAGTCTGCGATAAGGTCTTACAAGTCATATACTAGGCTTGATATACTTCCTCCAATAATACCCCCAATAACAGTAATAAACATGTATCTATTCGAGTGAAAACGATAGTTTAATACATTAAAACATGGAAATATTCCATACTCAGAAATCATATACAAAAAAAAAGTAACCAGAGATCATTTCAGAAATATACAGTAAATCAGGTATCAGATAAACAATATTAAAAAAATCAGGTATCGTGTAGTAAAAATATTCAGTATCATCATAAATCTAAAACAGTTCAGATAAATAGTTTAAAACAATAATGTAACACCATCAGGAAACACACATGTACCAATCTGAGTAGTCTAATAAGAAAACCTACTACCGAGTTTGCCAGTCATGATCAGCAGCAGCGCTAGATCCTAAAATTCATAAAATCTATATCAGAATCTTAATATGAATAATAATAATCTTTTTTTTAAAAAATTTACAGAAACTTACGAGTAACTCTCGAAGAACGCAGATCGTGTGGATCTGACGGACGGGAAGCACCAGATATAATCGATCCTCAGTCGGGAGAAACACGAGCATCTTCATAAAAAAGATATTCTTGAATTAATTACATATTCAAGCCTCAAATAAATAAGCAAAATACTGAGTATTTTCAGGTTAACGCACTCAATTTAGAGCTTTTGGATCATAATTTGGTAAAACGGATTGCAAAATCGGATTTAGTACGTCAAAAAATGTTAAGATGGAGGTTTTCAGAAAAAATCAACAACGATCAATGGTCAACGGCTGACCGATATAATTAGGGTCAGACAGGGTCAGGTCGGATCGGGTCTGACAGTCGGGTTAGGTCGGGAAGCTTCTATAAGCCCACCCGACGGTGGACCTTTCCCACGCATAGCGGCGGCGCTTGAGGGCACGTGCGGGGAGCAATTGTTTTACGTTAAAGTTATTTCTTTATTTATTAACTTCTTTTATTTTCTTTTTGTATGCATTTATTTATTTCTAGCATAGTGTTGTTGGTGCATGACTCGTAGAAACAATCAAGACCTAGAGCCTTTTGAGACATTTAAGGGGTTTTAAGACACTTACCAAGCTCAGTTCACAGCGCTGAATGACGGAGAGCTCGATTTTGCAATTTCGAAAACTTGATCTTCCTCACCCCCTCATACGCCCGTGGCAACGGAGACAAGATGGACACCAGTGGACTTGAGACGATGCAAGAAACACGATGGTGCGGGAGGTGTCGAAAACGGAACAATCGGTGATGAAACATCGATTAAACATTTCCTACTAAAAAAGGAAAGGTTGAAGAGAGAGAGAGGAGTAAGATTTAAACTTTCCAGAAATGGAAAGTTTTTATTTTTGGGGCTTTTAAACTCATATTTAGGAAAGAATAATATAATTACTATAGGTCCTCCAGTTTTAGTTGCTTTATTAATTTGGATCTGAATTTAATCAAAATTTTACTATGGTGCTCAAATTTAATTAAAATTTCAATTTAGTTCTCGAAGTAAATTTTAAGAAAATTTTAGGCCCTAATTTGGGGTGTGACAACTCTTCCCCTTAAATAAATTTCTTCCTCGAAATTTACTTGATGGAAATAGATGCGGAAATTGAGCCTCCATCGACTCCAATGTCTCTCAAGTAGCTTATGAGGGGACACGGTTACTCCATTGAACTTTAACCATCATAATACACCTATTTCAAAGAACTCTCTCATCCCAATCTAAAATCTAAACGACCTCATCCTCATAGGAAAAATCTGGTTTCAACTCTACCTCTTCAACCTAAATGATGTGAGCTAGATCTGGACGATATCGCATCAACATGGATACATGAAAAATATCATGAATATGACCGAGCTGGGGAGGCAACTCAAGCTGATAAGCAACAGGTCCAACTCTCTTCAGAATACGATACAACCCAATAAATCTTGGACTCAACTTACCCTTACGTCCAAATCTCAACACATTCTTCCACGAATATACCTTCAAAAAAACTTGATCCCCAACCTCAAATTCGATATCCTTATATTGATGATCTGCATATGATTTCTGTCTATCAAACGTCTCTCTCAGCTGATCACAGATCAATCTGACAGTATCATCAGTCTCTCAAACTAACTCTGGTAACTGTATTGTAAGCAAATTCGACTAAAGGCAAGAAATCTTCCCAACTACCACAGAAGTCAATCGCACAACCCCGTAACATATCCTCTAGTACTTGAGCCACTCACTCAGACTGACCATCAGTCTATAGGTGAAAAGTTGTACTAAAATTCAAACAAGTACCCAGAGTCTCGTGCAAAGCATTCTAGAACCTAGAAGTGAACCTCGGATCTTTGTCAGAGATGATGGACAATAGAACACCGTGGAGTCTAACAATCTCAGATATATATAATCTAGCCACCTTGTCCAATGAATAATTAACCAGAACAAGGATAAAGTGAGCTGACTTGGTGAGTCGATCCATAACTACCCAAACAGAATCCTTTTTGGAATGAGTCAGAGGAAGACCGATAACAAAATCCATCGTAATACGCTCCAAGTTCCACTCAGGAATCTGAATAGACTGTAATAGTCTAGACGGATACTAGTTCTCTACTTTAACTTGTTGACAAGTCAGACACCTCGCTACAAAATTCAAAATATCCTTCTTAATGCCAATCCAAAAGTAACGCTCCTTGAGATTCTTGTACATTTTTCCCTACTAGAATGCATAGCATAATGACTATTATGCGCCTCCTGAAGAATAGTCTATCTCAACTCATCATCATTAGGGACGCAGTAACGGCCATGAAAGCACAAAGTACCATCCTGATCAAAAGTATACTATAAACTCGTTCCCTGCTCAACCTGCTAAAGCAAAGAGTTATCAAGGAGCTGTTTGGCCTTAATCTCATTAGCCAAAGTTTATTTAACATGTAACTCTGCTAATAGACTGTCGTGATCAAACAAACTCAAGTTGGCAAACAAGGCTCTTAGATCATATATCGCCTTACGGCTCAAGACGTCGGCTACCATATTAGCCTTACCCGGATGATACTCTATCTCACAATCATAATCCTTTACAAGCTCCAAGTAGCAACGCTATCTCAAAATTAACTCTTTCTGAGTAAGCATATACTTCAGACACTTATGATCAATACATATATAACACGTTTCTTCGTAGAGATAGTGTCTCCAGATATTCAAAGTAAAGACCACAATAACTAAATCTAGATCATGAGTGGGATAGTTGCACTCATGCGGCTTTAACTGATGTGACACATAAGCTACAACCTTCTCATCTTGCATCAAAACGCATCCTAATCCAGAGTGAGAAGTATCAATATAGACAAAAAAATCATTCCCAAACTCATATTGAATCAACACTGGGGTTTGATTCAGAACATTCTTCAGTTTCTCAAAGTTAGCTTGTTGATCCTCAGACCACACAAATAGAACATCTTTCCTTAACAGTTTCGTCAGAGGAGCTACAATAATGGAAAACCCCTCAACAAAACAACGATAGTAACCAGTTGAGCCTAAGAAACTATGGATCTTTGAGACATTCTTGGGTTGCTTCCAGTTCATAATAGCATCAACTTTACTCGGATCCACCCGGATACCCTCAGCAGAGATAATATGCCCCAGAAAAGTCACTTCGCTGAGCCATAACTCATACTTACTCAAATTGGCATACAATTTTTGTTTCCTCAGAGCCAGCAAAACAATCCTTAAGTGCTCCTCATGATCTATTTCAGTTCGAGAATACACCAATATGTCATCAATGAAAACAACCATAAATTGGTCCAGATAGGGTCGAAACACCCAATTCATCAGATCCATAAAAGTAGCAGGGCATTAGTTAACCCGAATAACATCAATAAAAACTCGTAATGCCTATATCGAGTACGAAAAATAGTCTTTGGGACATCAAAATCTTTCACCTTGAGTTGGTAATAAGTATATCTCAATTCTATCTTTGAAAAGATAGAAGCCCCTAAAAACTGGTCAAACAGACTCGATCCTATGTAAAGGATATTTTTTTAACCTTGAGCATGTCCAATTTTATGTAATCTATACAGTCTCAATGTCTCATCTTTCTTCTTGAAAAAAAAATTGGGGCTCCCCACGATGAAACACTGGTTTGAAAGAATCTCCTATCGAACAACTCATGAAGTTGAACTTTCAGTTCCTTAAGATCCTTTGGGCCTATATAGTAAAGAGTTATCGAAACTGGGGTAGAACCAGAATAGACTTCAATCTCAAACTCAACTTCTCTATCCGGTGGCAATCAAAGCAACTTTTCAAGGAAAACATCAGGAAATTCCTTAACGGTTCGAATGCCTTCAATGTCAGATCGGGATCTCCTAGTATATAGAATATAAACAAGAAATGCCTCGTGACCCTTCCTGATCATCCTCTCAGCTACCAAAGCAAACACAACATTCGTCATGAATCCACGACGTTCTTCGATCATCATAATCTTCTGGTTATCAGGAGTCTTCAAAATAACTCTCTTAGTCTCACAATTGAGATTAACTCGATGCTTGTTAAACCAATTCATGCCAAGAATCAAGTCAAACTCCTCCAAAGGTAACTCCATCAGGACGGCTAAAAATATATCCACATGGATCTATATAGATCACCATCTATAAATACGATCTAACTCTATGGACTGACCTACGAAACTTAGAACTATCACTGAACTCTCAGTATTCTCAACCGAAATATTAAGACCCCAAAAAATAGAATACGAAACATGAGAATAGGTAGATCCATTATCAAATAAGGCAAAGTAGGGAAGTGAATGAATAATAACATTACATGCAATCTCATCAGGCTCATCGCGATCCTGTCGATGTCTAGCAGCGTAAACCAACCCCCTACTCTGAGAGGCTCAGCCTCTACTAGTTGATCCCAATGCTCTCTAAATACGAGCGGGAGTACAAGATAGTGTCTGAACTGTAGAAGCTGGCTCTGGACAATCCCTCAAGAGATGGTTACCAGAACCACATCTAAAATAGGTACCCAACTTCTTCCCACATTCACTAAAATTACTTCTCTCACAGTGCTCACATGACGACAAAGTTTGCAACCTAGAAGAACCACCCTGACTAGAAGGCGTAACAACTAACGAATGTGACGCCACAGGCCTGGTACTTGCACCGTCTTTCTGAAAAAACTCACCATTACCTCTCTTGATGGGGTGTGCAGAAGAGTCAACAGAACCAGAAGACCTCCTGAATCAGTCTCGGTCTCGATCTCTCCTGCGCTCTATACCTACTCGCTCTAATTCCTCAGCGGTATTGGCTATCTCAACCAAGGCATCAAAGTTCCTCTCCCGATGGGTAATAACTAAACTCCTAATCTCATACTTGAGTCCATTATCGAATATCAAGCACCGATCCAACTTATTGTCAACAAGTCCAGTAGCAAAGCGGCTCAATCTGATAAACTCAATCTCATAATCCATAAGAGAAATATCACCCTACTCTAAATTATGAAACTCTTGGTGTCGCTCCTACATGTATTTCTCTTTGATGTAGCGACCCTGAAAACGTGCCTTAAAAAGTCCCAAGTCAACTGATTCCCTGAAATACAACTGGAAATCAATTGCCACAATCTAAAACTCTTTTTTTTAGCATAGCTAGGGCAAAATTTAACTTCTGCTTAGGCTTTAGATCTATCTCATCCATAATCCTCTCTGTATCATCCAATCAATACTCAATGTCAGTCGGAGGTCAACCAGTAATACCCTTGAACAGAACTACTCCAGTAGATACCAAAGACTTCGAAATCTCAACCGTAAACATATTACCAGGGACTCTAGCATCTCTCCGGAACATACAAAAGACAAATCTATTAATGACATCCTTATCCAAATCAGTGTCCTCGTCCTCAATGACGGGAAGGTCTCTCGCAAGTGTAACTGGATCATCACGAAAAATAGACGGATCTACATACAAAATAGAAGGATCTCGAGGTGACATCAGATCATATATCGTAATATAAGGTCGAGTCGCTTACCCTCGACCATGGCCATGGCCTAGCCTACGACCTTTAGCAGCACTCATCGAATAAATCTACAAGGTTCTACAGAAAGAATTTGAACCTAAGTTAGACTAGCATCATAAATCTCGAATATATTTAAAACTCATAAAATAAGGTGACACAATTTTTAAGAGCATCAAAAATATCTTGAATATCCAGATTTTAGGATTCATCCACAGCCTGAGTGTTTAAAATTGAAGGCTTTGATACCACCAAGTGTAACCCCGTAGACCCAGCCTAGATGATATAACCAAACCTAGGCAGTTACATATTGTATTAAAAAACCTTTTCATATTTAAAACAACGTTAAAATCCATATAAAAGTATAATATGAAATTAGCCATAAGAAAGATTCATACGATATATATATATATATATATATATATATATATTAGAAAATCGTATAAAACATATACAAAACAAAATACCTGTAATACAAATATATCAAGACAGTGGAAAAAAACGTGTCACTAAAATATAACAAAAAGGCATATAGATATATGCCATAGTATAAAAATAGGAGTAGTTGGTCCTCCTAATGCCAAGTCTGCTAGTCTACGGTCTGCTACTATCTGAAAAGGTTAAAATTTACAAAATGAGCTAAAAAAAGCCCAGTGTGCTCTTTACAGTGTATAAAAACATACAAATAAAATTATTCAGTAAAAATTAGTTCATCAAACATGTTTTAAAAAATATGAACACTACCCTGACCGATCACCAGAATGTGTAGGTTCCTCGGAACCATACACCCACCTGTACACCTGGTAAGGGCCTTATACATATCGCATAAGGACACGCGGTAAGGATTTACCCTGTGCACAAAGTTGATGAGCATGCAGTAAGGTATTACAAGTCATAGACTAGCATGATATATTTCCTCCAATAATACCCCACCTGGCAATAATAAACATGTATGTATTCGAGTGAAAACGATAGTTTAATCCATTAAAACATGAATATATTCCATACTCAGAAATCAAATACAAAAATATAGTAACTAGAGAACATATAAAAAATATACAGTAAATTTGCTATCAGATAAACAATATTCAGAAAATCAGGTGTCGTGTCGTAAAAATATTCAATATCATCATAAATCTAAAATAGTTCAGATAAATAGTTTAAAACACTAATGTAACACCATCAGAAAACACACTTGTACCTGTCTAAGTAGTCTTATAAGAAAGCCTACTACCGAGTCTACCAATCACGATCAACAACAACGCTAGATCCTACGAATCGGAAAATCTATATCAGAATCCTAATATTAATAATAATCTATATTTAAACAATTTACAGAAACCAACAAGTAACTCTCAAAGAACGCGAATCGTGTGGATCTGACGGATGGGAAACACCAGATCTAATCGACCCTCGGTCGGGAGAAATATGAGCATCTTCATAAAAATATATTCCCGAATTAATTCCATATTCAAACATTAAATAAATAAGCAAAAATGCTAAAAATACTAAGCATATTTGGGTTAACAAACTCGATTCGGGGCTTTCAAATCAAAATTTAGCAAAATAGATTAGAAAATCAGATTCAGAACATTGAAAAACGTCAAGATAGAGGTTTTCAGAAAAAGCCAACGGCTGACTGGTTTGGTTTGGGTTGGATCGGATCGGGCATCTTATAGAAGCCCACCAAGCGGTGGACCTTCCTCACGCGCAGCGACGACACGTGGGGGCACGTGCGGGTCCTTCGGGGGTCGAAAAATTTACGGAAAAATTCCTATATGCATTTTAAAGGGTTTTGAGACACTTATCAAGCTCGGTTCACAACGGTGAATGGTGGTGAGCTCGATTTCGCAACGTAGGAAACTTGATCTTCCTCACCCCCTCACATGTCGGAGGCAACGGAGACAATATGAACATCGGTGGACTCGGGACGATGCAAGAAACACGATGATGTGAGAGGTGTAAAAAACGGAACAACGGTTGGCGACGAAACGTCGATTAAAAATTTCCTATTAAAAAAGGAAAGGTTGAAGAAAGAGAGAGGAGAATGGTTTAAACTTTCCAGAAATGGAAAGTTTATGATTTTTGAAGCTTTTAAACCCTCATTTAAAAAATGGTATAATTACACTATAGGTCCTTCAATTTTAGTTGCTTTATTATTTTGGATTCAAATTTAATCAAAATTTTACTATGGTACCCAAATTTAATTAAAATTTCAAATTAGTCTTCCGAGTAAATTTTAAGAAAAATTTACGCCCTAATTTGGGGTATGACAGGTGAAGTGATTAAGCATTCTTTTATCCTAAAAAACCTCCGTTTATATTCACCTAATTCCATTTTAACTTTATTTAACTTTTATCAATAAAATAACTTTTAATAAAATATATTATCAACCTATTGTTAAATTAAATGGTAAATTATATGGGTGGTCCTTTATGTTTTCAGTTTGTTCGATTTTAGTCATTGATTTAAAAAGAGCAATTTTGGTCCCTTAAGTTATTGATTCGTTTGGTTTTAGTCTCTTGGCCTTTAACTTCTATTAGTCCACTAACAGAAATCTAAGCTGACAATTTTATTAAAAAAAACAATGTATTTTCTTCTTCCTCCACTTTAAATCCAAAACCAAAATAAGTTACACATAGCATGTATTTAATAAAGAAAATAGATTTTATGCAATGATGAACCAAAATTATCATAATGGAATCCCCATAATCATATGCTATATACTTGTTGATACTATTCAACCAGTCATCATGTCCTGCCAACAAATAACATATTAAATCTTTACTCAAAGCAACATATCAAATAAATTACGTTGTTTTTAATTTTTTTATTGTCAACTCGGATTTTTGTTAATGTAATAATGAGAGTTAACGATTGAGGGATTAAAATTGAACGGATTGATAACATAAGAGATTAAAACTATTATTTTTTCTTAAATTGGTGATCAAAATTAAACGGGTTGAAAACATAAAAGACTACCAGTATAATCTACCCTAAAATTAAATGATAAACTTGGTTCAATCCCTTTTCCATCGTCTTGGGTTAATCTCCTTTAGTATAAAAAATAAGGATAGTATAAATAGGGATGACTTTGGGTTGTGTTGGTCGAGTTTTCAAGTAATTTGATTTGATTTGTGAAGTATATATTTTCTACTTGAAATTTGACTTAACTTGAGTTTGTGATGACTTCATTTGATTCAAAATTTGATTAACCCGACTCAAAACAAATATATTAATAAAAGAAATATTTTTTATTCAATAAAATAGAGATTTAATTTAAAAAATAATTTAGAGAAAAATATTGTTGTAATTATATTTAAATATATAAAATTTAATTATATTATTTTTCAAATCAAATCAAATATTGTTCATTCTAAACTCGAACCAAATACATCTACTAAAAATTTAATCTAATCTAAATTCAATTTTTTAAATCTCAATCAAATAAGATCAGATCGAGTAAGAACCCATCGAGTTCAGTCCTGCCCTCCCAAAATATAAGTATAATTATACAAATTAATAAACGGGTAAAAGAGGTTTGGAGACCAATAGCCAGAGATATAGGAGAAGCCGAGGCAGAGGTCAAAGTATTATCCAGTTTAAGGTAATCCAGGGAGGTAACAGACCGTGAAAGATGATGAGTCTTCTTCTCATTAACGCTCCCACTTGCTGCATTGCCACTCACCCTTTCCCATCAAAACCCACCCATGCTCCCCCTTTCTTTTCCCACCTTCAACTTACCTTCTCTTCTCCAAGTAAGTACATTCCTTTTCCCCTCTTTCTTCCCAATTCAATCTTTTTTCTTTTCTCATCTTTTCGTCTAAGACGCTTCCCTATCTGGTACCCATATCGACCCGGGTCGGATCCAAACGGGATTGTTTTCTCTTCATCTAGCGCTTTCTTTTTCAGGGCAAAAAGTAGATTTGAGAGGAAGGGCCAGAGTCCGTACTTGTGGGATTAGGTGTTCGGAAAAAGTTGATAATGTAAAACTACATTGACTGTTATGCCTCTTTGTATATACACTGCAGTATTTTTGTTGTTGTTGAAATGGACGGTGTTTGGTTTCCGCTCAGGGTTCTGCAATTGTGAAAGAAAAAAGCGTTTCAGTCATTCTTTTAGCCGGAGGCCAAGGCAAAAGAATGGGGGTGAGTATCCTTTCTTATCCCTTCATTTATATTTAGTAATACTATCGTTTGCTGGGTTCGTTTATATATATCATCAATGGAATTCTTTAATCACATGAGCATCTTCCTGTCTGATTGTTGAAATGGCCCGTAAATTTCTAATGCCTTTTTTAATCTGATGACTTTCCTTTAAATTACTCATTATTTGTTATTGCTGCTTTTTTTTAATAGTTTTCTTTTGTTTGTGTAAATAGGCAAGCATGCCAAAGCAATATCTACCTCTTTTAGGACAACCAATTGCTTTGTATAGGTAAATAAGAACAGCTTTTATCGACTTATTCATTTTGTTCCACAAGTACCATTTTATATTTAAGGATTGCTGCATAATGTTCGGAAAATATACAGTACGAGGCTCCATGTGAGTTAACACCACATGGTGTCTTTCGCTTTTGTCATTGGGTTATAATACGTCAGTTGTAAATGTTATCTTTGTCTATCTGTTCATTATGATGGTAACTGTTTACCTAAAATGTCTGTTTATCTTTGGCAGTTTATATACTTTCTCACGAATGATTGAAGTGAAAGAAATTGTTGTGGTTTGTGATCCATCATACAAAGACATTTTTGAAGGTATCTCTCTCTCTCTCTCACACCAACACACAATATATGCATACCGGAATATACATATGCATGCTCATATATGCATTTTGTTGGTTGACTGCGTTTGGGCACTCACTCCCAAAATGTGTATGTATGTTTTGTGCTTGTGGTACCTTGAGAAGCATTTCATCCTGTTTTGGTATCACCTAGATCTTTTGATTCCAGTGCTTCAGGGGACATTCCTTTTAATATGATGCTTTTTTGTCCCAGAAACCAAAGACAAAATTAATGTAGACCTTAAATTCACGCTTCCTGGGAAGGAGAGACAGGATTCTGTTTATAGTGGGCTTCAGGTATCTGGGAAATGCTTCTACATTCAGAATAAAGAGTAAAGAACATTGTTAGTTTCAGTATGTCATACTTTTGTTTACAACATCCTTGTATACAACTAGTCTTTGGTTCTAGCTTGTGAAGGTTAAATCATCATTCTTCATTAAGAAAAGCTCACTTTATATATTGGAGATTCTACTTAAAATTAAGTTACGAAAATCAAGTTATTCTTCATATAAAATTTTCCATTCTTATTTTTCTGCATTTCTTTGTGCCTCCTAGACTGGAATAAGTTTTTCTTCAAATAAAGATTTTCCATTTTCATTATCTGCACTGGTTTTTAGTGTCATCTTTGACCTTTTGTCAATAGTGGACGTCTTCCATATAGAATGAAATTTGTTCCACGTGTCATAATGGGACCCAATTTTGGTCCAGCAGTATCAGTATTCAAGAATTCTGATCTGGATATATCCCTACTTCCTGAAAATTTTCTTACTGAGGTATGTTTCACACAAATTACTCTAAAACATAAACTTCTAGAAATTTTCCTATCTTAAGCCCATGGGAATGTTATCAGAATTTTTACACAAAAGTAGAGCTGCATGTAGCTGTGGCCTTTCCCTCAACATATATGATATTAAAGTTTAGTTATATTCCTCAAATTATAGTCCCTCCCAAAGCATGTACTAAAAATACCAATCCTCTGAATATAGTACTAATCAATCTCACACAATTGTATGCCAACTCAAAAAGTTATATTCTATCTCTTCCTTTGCCCTAGCAATTTTATTTGAATTGATTAGTTACCTGATTTTTACTTATAAGTTGATAGTTTGCCTTTTTCTCTGGTCTTATGTTCCAAGGAAATTTTCTGATGGATGCTGTGACTTGTTAATTTGGAATTTCCTTTGATATTTTCCAAGACAATGCCTTCCTTTGTATGTTTAAGTCACCATACCTTTTTCTTCTTATTATATTGCCATTTTTGTCTACAGGCAGTTGATTTGAATTCTGAGCTTGTTTGCATTCATGATTCTGCACGACCCTTGGTAACATCTGAAGATGTAGAAAAGGTTTGGACTCAATAAATGTGGTAATATATAATGCAGTTAAATGAAATTAGTGCGACTCTAGAGTCTAGCAATAAAGATAAGGAATTGGAATGTAATCCTGGTATCTATGGGAGGTTGGATCAATCAAAGCCATGTATATACTCTCTTGTGCTTCTTATGTATGGCATAGTGACAAGTAAAGTTCTAGAATCATGTTCTGGGTATCGATTGATGCAATACTGCATTTATTTTGAGTGACTGGTTCTTTATTCTGAACTGTTTAGCTGTGACAAGCTTTAAGCTTTGGTTTCAGGGAAGGATAGAAACAGGTAAGGATGGATAATATATGGATCTAATGGACAGGTTTTCATAACCATTTCCCTACTCTGTAGCTTAGCCATTGAAATATTTTTCCATTGTTTTTGTCTTTTCACCAATTAAAGCATAATAGCGGACAATATTCAGATTCTGATACCAGGATGCTTACAGTTCATGTGTGACAGACAAATTTGATGCCCTGCCTTAGTCCCTCATGCTGATGGTATATAACAATGTGGTGACTTCTTTCCACATTTGTGCTATTGGATTTGTGATGCAAGTGCAAACTGACTTTGGAAACAGACAAATAGTTTTAATAGAGTAAAATAGGCATAGATTGTGGAGTAGTTAGTGAAAGGGAACAGACGGTTTTATACGTCCTGGTGTTTTGATGAACCAATGAGACAAATTCTTTAAGGTGTTTAATCATTTGCATGTCTCTATATACAAGTCACTCCCCTTTTCCTTTCTTTATATCTTTGTTTGGATAACAACACAATTACATGCGAGTCTTTACACATATCAAGCTTCAACTTTTTCTATAAAAGAAGTTCAAATAGTACCTTATTAGATCTATCATTGCTTTATTAGGTTCTTAAAGATGGTTGGCTGATTGGAGCAGCAGTACTTGGGGTTCCTGTGAAAGCCACAATTAAAGAGGTAGAGATATTAATCTTCAAGTCACTTTCTTATACCCTTCGAACTGAAACAGACTATCTAATATAACCACTACTTTTAATGGCCATGTAAAATAACGGCTTTATGACCTAGCAGGATGGAAGTAAATTATGTAGATTTCAACATGATATTGCTAAACTGGGATATATATTACTATATAAATTATATTTTTGTCTAGCATTGATTTTTTCAAAGAAGGAAAATCTGGGATGGAATTCTATCTGCGTCTGTCAATGGAAGTTACATAATGAACAGATATTTTGCATTTTTGTGTCTATATGTCAGTTTTGAGAAATGTTCTTTGATAAATTAGACTTTGGAATAGTCCTTTACTGAAAGATAACTGACTAACTTGGCATGGTAAGGAGGTCACACATATATCATTTTCTACTAGTTGTTATAGGTATTATTCACGCAACATTTTAATGTTCAAGCATTTAATATATGATGATTCTGTTGGAAGCTCTATGCAACACATGGTTGCCATGCTGTTTGTCTCTAGCAAATAGAGACTAACATATTTCATTCTTATTTCAAGAGCACAAACATATTACTGGTGATGATCTTCTCATGTTTATCTAATTAATTGATTGTACTATATGCCCTGATCTTCTGCCTAGGAAAATAGTGAATCGTATGTTTTATGCATTAGAAGCCCTTTGCATTAATCGCATGTTTGTCCTATTGTTTATCTCTAGTTAGTTGTCATTCTTAACCAAGACTTCAAAAAAGATTACCATTCATTATATCTTTCCTTGTTTAATTGATTTAAATGATTATGTAATATGTTCTTTTCCTGCCCAGACAAATACTGATTCATATGTAGTGAAGACTCTGGACCGAAAAACACTATGGGAAATGCAGACCCCACAGGTTTACTCGTTGAAAGAGATAACATATGATATTATTATCTTTCTGAGAATGATTTAATTGAATATACCGCACACATAACTGAACAACTTCAAATTTATCATACAGGTTATTAAGCCAGAGTTGCTGAGAAAAGGTTTCGAGCTTGTGAATAGGTACTTGATAATTCTCAATTTTCTAGTCAAACTACTTATTGACTGTCTTCTTTTGAAAAATATTTGGGGAAAATTTAATTTAATATTGCGTTTCTGTTATTGACTGACATAAATGCATATATTCTTGTCTTTCAAATTTTTATATTGTAAAAATATTTAGAAGAGAATCTTATATTGCAGGTTCATTTATTGGGATAGAAAGTTGATATGCGTTTCATATTTTCTTAGATCCATTAATCCATTAGCTATGCATTTATATGCACCTATAAATAAGGAATGGATGCGTCCTCATTCGGGTATTTCTAGTTACTTCCATTTCTCGTAAGACACATTTTGCTCCTTTTCAACTGAGCTATGTTAACATGGTTCTTATGACAAAATACTTTGATGTCATTTAATACAGGGTCGTTTGATACCTTGAACTATAGAGGGATTGTCTATTTTGCACATAAGCAACTAAAACTCTAATCTCTACTTAACTCTCCATCAGTTTTGAGCGACTACCACTAGTCTAAAAAAGCATGTCATTTTTTTTATAGAAATATGGTAAGCCTCATTAAAACCCCCCTTCATAACCTCCATGTTACAGCAGTAACGTGAAGGACATTGGAAGGAGGAAAAGAGTGTCTATGATTTTATTAATAGAACAATAATACAAAACCAGTTCCTAAGAACCTTCTGTTACAACATAAAACTTAAAAAAAACTTCCTACACTAATACAAACAACTCACAACGACACAACATCCCAAACACACAACTTATAATTCAACCTATTCCATCTTTAGCTAACTTATCTGCTTCCCAATTGGCAGCTCTCAGAGTATGCCTAATAATAATGTCCTGACCTTCTACAAGGGAAGCAATATCTTTCACCAAAGACTCAAACATAGGGGTACATATAGCCGGATTTTTGATCCACTTTAAAGCAGTAAGAGAATCCGATTTGAGAATAGTTGATATGATCTCGATTATGAGATTCGAGTCATATATGTGAATGCCCGATCGTGATTCTAGTAAGAACTCCACAATACTTTGAATGTAATTTGAAATTCGCAAACAACGTTGTAAAATAGAAATAGATAAATAAATATGGAAATGCAAAGATGAAAGATATGTTGAAATGGATTAGCAGTGTAGGAAGAGTGATGGTTGTGGTTAAGGAAAATAAAGGATGAAAAGGTTGGTGAAGATAGTAGGGAGTTGGTTTGTAGTATGAAGAATCTCAAGGAAATGGATTGACCCGTTAGCTATATATAGCTAAGAACCAACAATATAATATGATGGAATCGAGGTCGAAGAGGATGAAACGTGACCTACTAGCTATAGGTGAGTTAGGAACCAACGTTATAATAAAATGAAATGGAGGAAGGCTTCAAGATTGACAAGAAACCGATAGAGTTCTAATCCAAGAACTAAAATGAAAGCAACCTTTCAAAGAGTTTATTATGCAAAAAGTTCTTGCAATTGTGTTTATTTGACAAAATTGTCAAAACACTCTTGAAGATGAGCTAGACTGAAAGATGCAAAATTGCTTAGCTCACTCCGCGTTGAACTTTTGACATTGCTTCTTTTTTGAAAATTGGGATCCTCCTTGTAAGATCTTTCGCTCCAATTGGATGTAGAATTAGAAACAGGTCGAGTGTCGTCTCTCCTCTTTACTTGCCTTTTGATCTTCGGTGGAGGTGTTTGTGAACAAGAACCTTTTTCAATTATTCGATCCAACTTCTTTGAGATTGAGATTCTTTTTGAGCAAACTCCTTATTTCTTGATTGAAATCTTGAAATTGAGAATTTGATGTAAAATCTTGTACGTTGTCTCTTGTATAATCATTTGGTCTTGTATACTTTCGAGACATAATGAAAAGAAAAGATTAATAAAGATGAAAATAAACCTCATCAACACAAAACAAATATCACCAATACACTCCAAAGAAAAGTCTCTCTCGTGTTTCACTCGGGATGGCTTTTACCCTTAATGTACACTCTTTCCTTTTACCGCTCTTGCTTTCCTTTAAAGTTCTTGTGGAACTCCCTCGAAGTTTACAAGGTGTCTTGTAGACTTCGGCTAAAACAATTGTGGCTTGGTTGGAGAATAATGTGAGTAAAGAAAGGAATGGCTACAAGAAAGAACGAAGATGAGAATAGGTAATGAAATCGTAAAGATAATGAAAGAAATGATGAAACAAATACGAAACCTTCTTAATTATTTTTTTCAAAGATGAAAAAGATTGCTCTCGCCCTCTTTAAAATTTTCTTTTCTTTTCGATTTTTTACTAATCCAAGAGAGAGAAAATGATACCATACGTTTACTGAATCGGCTCGCTCTGATATCAAATGATATGATCTCGATTATGAGTTCCGAGTCATATACGATGTTGCCCGATCGTGATTCTAGTAAGAACTTTTTGCATAATATACTCTTTGAAAGGTTGCTTTCATTTTAGTTCTTGGGTTAGAACTCTATCGGTTTTTTGTCAGTCTTGAAGCTTTCCTCCATTTCATTTTTTATAACGTTGCTTCCTAGCTCACCTATAGCTAGTGGGTCACGTTCCACCCTCTATCACTTCGATTCCATCTTTGTTTATTGCTGGTTCCTAGCTCCATATAGCTAGCGGGTCAAAATCCATACTTTTTATTTCATCATTCGTCTCCTAGACCATAACATCTTTTACCTTCACCATACTTCCATTCTTTCCACACTATAAATTATTATCACCACTACACTTTCCCCACTTTCCTTCATTTTGTTAAACCACAACCATCACTCTTCCATCACCTTTTAAACCACTATATCATAACCTACAACCTTTTATTTTCAATTTACTTATATCAATTTCTTTCTTGTAACATTGTGCATTTTCAGTTTTCAATCAAAGCACTGCAAAGTTCTTACTAGAATCACGATCGAACAACATCATATATGACTTGGAACGCATAATCGAGATCATATCAATAGTCCTTCGAATTGGAGCTAATCCTATTTCCTCCATAAGTAGCAACCCTCTTTTGATAGCCAATAACTCTGCAACTCTCTAAGTATAAGAGGACCACTCCTGACCCTCTAAGAAAACGAACCAAACAACATTCCTTCACTATCCCTTATCAATCCACCTATACCTCCTTTATCCCATCCCTTTACCATCGCACCATCTACATTTAGTTTTACGAACCCTGAAGGAGGAGGAACCCACCAAGATGAAGAAGAACAACCCTTCTTCTGTCTTCCCACTAAATCTGCTAGTCTTAAATCACACACTAGTGAATCAAAAGGAATATGCACATCTTTAAATCCCGCCACAAACCAAGAAGCAATTCTAAATCGAACAAGGAAGAACAACGTACCATCCACCTTCCTATTCTCAAAAATTAGTTCATTTATACACTTCCACACCGACCACAAAACCGCCCTTGGAATGAATTTCCAAATAATGGAGCTCAGAACTAGATCATCCTATATTGTGATGAATGCAATCAAATTCTCTAGAGCCACAAACGAAACATTCCAAGAAATCAAGAATTTAGCCCACAATCCCCAGACCACCTCACAATGCACAAAAAAATGAGAAACCGACTCCACAAACTTACAACACATCGGACACAACGAATCATCAATCCCTATCGCACCTCGCTTCAACAGTTCCTCCTTAAGTGCCACTCTCTAATGGGCAACCTGCCAAACAAATGTTTCCATCTGGGGCGGTGCTACCCCTACCCATACATGACTTTCCCAAGTACCATCAGTTACCTCAGTGCCAACCCAATCAAAAAATTTCTTGATGCATGATTTAGCTGAAAAACAACCCTCCCCATTCCCTGTCCATACCTAACAATCTTCTTCCAAAGCTGATAAAGAGATACTACTGTTTAGGGTTGTTTTATAGTTTTATGTTTCTGTAAGGGGTGTATTTCTCTGTTGTGTTTTTTATGTAACTTTCTTGTGATTAATGAAATATTAAGACGTACTTTTCCTCATTCCACTGATTAAGGAGCTTCTCTACGAGCTCCATTAATCAAGAAGGGGTTTTTTAACGAGGCCTGTAATTCCTATAAAAAAACAAAGAAATACTATTTAACAAAGACATAAGCTGTAGCCATTGTTCAACCTCCCAATCCACCAAATTCCTTCTCACTTGAATATCCCACCACCAGCCTGAAGAATAATTCACCCTAAACTCTGCAACTTTACCCCCTTTATTGTTCGAGAGAGAAAATATCCTCGGGAACTGATCTTTTAGTAGAATCGAACCCAACCATAAATCCTGCCAAAATTTCATTGTCTTTCCATTTCCCGTTCTCAAACACATTTTTCATAAGACAATCCCCAAACTCATCACTAGAAAAGAAGTTCTTAATAACTCCTCTCCAAATCCACGAAGCACGTGTAGGCCAAGAATTCCCAATCATATAAGAGTTCAGATCCATGTTGTACACACAACACAACCCTTTTCCACCAAGATCCCTTTTCTGAAGCAAATTTCCAAACCCATTTTCCCATAAAAGCCTTGTTTAAAAGGGCAAAATTTGGAATCCCTAAACCCCCCAAACTCTTAGGCTTACACACCAAATTCCAATTCACCCAATGAATATTCCTTTTTTCTGTCGAACCACCCCAAAAAAAGGTTGCCATAATAGAGTTTAATTTTTTCAACACACATACTAGAATTCGAAAAATAGAAGGAAAGTAAATGGGGAGAGAACACAACACCGATTTCACCAAAACCACCCTTTCAGCTAAAGATAAAGACCCTTCCATCCAACCAACTTGTTATAAAATCTTTGAACAACCGGCTCCCATAAGGCTACCAAATTCCTCTTAGTCCCCAACGGTAATCCTAAATACTCTGATGGAAAAGACCTCACTGAACAACCAATATCCTTAGCCCAACAAGCTAGCACCTCCGCCTCAACATTAATGCCCAAGATTCTACTCTTGGCTAGATTTAACTGTATTCCCGCCAACATTTCAAAAATTAATAACACCCTTCTAACGTTCGGCAAATCATGAATAGAGGCCTTACTAAAAATTATGAGATCATCCGCAAATTGCAAATGCAACAACATGAAGGAATGCTCTTGGTTACCTAGCTCAAAGCCCGAAAACAATCCCTAGTCCACTGCTTTGACCAGCAGCAAATGTAGCAGCTCACCAACAAAATTAAAAAGCATAGGAGATAACGAACAACCCTGTCGTAATCCTCTAGCAATCTGAATTTTCTCCGTAGGTGATCCATTTACTAATACCGAAATGGATGCTGTTGACAGACATTGAAAAATCCAAGAACACCATTTTTCACCAAACCCCATTTTTGCCATTATTTTCAGCAAAATCAACCAATCAACCGAATCATATGCTCTTTTAAAGTCCACCTTAAACACTACTCCCTTCAGCCCTTTTTTTTTTCTAGAAATCAATACTTTCATTTGCAATAAACGAACAATCCATTATCTGTCTCCCCGGTATAAACGCAAACTGTGCCAGACTTATTATCTCATTAATTCACATACTCAACCTTCTAGCTAAGACCTTCGATAGGATTTTGTATAACCCTCCAACAAGGCTAATAGGCCTAAAATCTTCTAGCCCCTCCGGATTAACCCTCTTAGGGATAAGAGAAATAAAAGAATGGTTCACCTCCATGTCTCATTCCTTCCCTTGATGAAACTCCTTAAAGAACACCACCATATCTTCTTTCAAGTTTACCCAAAATTTCTTAAAGAACCCTAAATTCAAACCATCTGGACCAGGTGCTTTGTTACTGTCCAAATGTGTAATTGCTTCCCATATTTCCTCTTCGGAGAATGGCTTCTCAAGAGCCATGCTTTGCACTTTGGAAAGTTTTAAAAACTCCAAATCCAATTCCTCAACCTCCAAGGTATCTTTCTGATTAAACAATCCTTTAAAGAACTCCACCACCGAAGCTTTAATTAAATTAGGATAAAAAATGACTTCATTATTCACTTTGAGGGACTTAATACAATTTCTCCTCCCTCTAACTCCTGCACTTTGGTGAAAGAATCTTGTGCTCTTGTCTCCTTCCAAACCCCACTTCAATCTTGACTTTTGAAACCAAATCTATTCTTCTTTCTTGTACAGGTCCCATAATTCTTTTTTTGCTTCCACTAATACCTTCATTGACACCGTGGGGAGACCTTGTTGCAAATCTAATTCCATCTCTTGAATTTCTTTCTCAAGACTATTAATTTTTCCAGGTAGCTCTAGATAGTTGTTCCTAAACCATCTCTTTACCGCCACCTTCACTCCTTTAAACAGATTGGAAATGGGCATCTTCTTTCCGTAATTTCACCAATTCCTCCTCCATCATCTCACTAAACCCAGCCTCCTCCATGACATAATTGAACAACGTGAATGGTTTAGGTCCCCAATTCAATTCACTATTTTCCAACAAAATCATATTATGATCAGAAAAAGACCTTGAATGTAGGCTTTGACTTATCTTGGGAAATAACAATAAAAAACCTCTGATCTACCAGGAAACGATCCAGTCTAACATATGTCGGAACTTCCCTATTATTACACCAAGTAAAACGTCCTCCAGACAAAGGCAGATCCACCAAATTTGCTTTACACACGAACTCATTGAAAACACCCAATGAAACAACATTCACAACACCACCTACTTTCTCTTCCTATGACAAAACAACATTAGTCTCCTCCCAAACATACAGGGCAATTCACATTCTCCAAAAAGGATAGAAGCTCCCTGAAAAATTGCTCCTTATCTGAACCCACACTCGGACCATACACATTTATAAAACATAAAACCCCTGATAAACCTTCTAGAATACCCGTTATTGCCATAAATCTCCTCTGAATGAATTCTTCTTGAACAACAAACTCCTTTTCATTCCACATAGTAATTAACCCACTAGCAAAACCTTCAGCTGAAGATACTGCCGAACCAGTCAGAAATTTCCCTCTCATTTTCCTCACTAACGAATAACACAACTTCTAGTTTTGATTCTTGTAAAAATAAAATTATATGCTTCTTCTCATCAATAAACCTCCTTACAGCTCTAGCTTTAACCCTCCTACCCAAACCCCTAACATTCCAAGACATTAACGACCACTTAACCATCATCATCATTCCAAAACCTTATTAACCTATTCCAATTATCTTCCCCCATGCAATTCTCTCCCCCATGAGAGGGGAGGGGGTGATGGAGTCAGTTCTTGGCAGATAACACTGATCTAGCTTGCACTTGTAAGAGCAGCGCGTGCCACTCTTCTTCCCTTCTTCCTCTCTGTAACTTCATATATGTTATTGTTCTCAAAATTTTCAAATTAGAAAATTAGAAAAATTATTCCCATCTGAAAGTCAACCTTGTCTGAGCTTCTCACCATGTACCTCCCTCAGCCGAGAGATTGTTGACTTCCACATAAACTTTCCAAAGACACGTTTCTTCTAAATTTAGGCGTATAAACTTTTAACTTGGTACCAACTAAGACTAGAGAGTTGAGATTTTATTTATTTTTGTCATAAGAATGACTGATGTCTGTGTTGATTAGGTCACACACACACACATGCACATACTTATATATATGTGTGTATGTATCTTAGTGTGTGTGTAAACCTCTAGGGGATCAGAAAGACAAGTGAGATGCCAGCCTTACGCAGGAACAGTGACAGGATTGGTGGAAACCATCTGTGATGGGTAGATAAAGTTCGGTTCATATGGGTTTAAAGGATATTAGGATTCATACATTCCATCTTCTATGCAGGCAATGAACCTCCCTTTTGTTGAAAATGTTGCAAAACAAAAATGAAAAATCCCCACAGTTAACTTTAGTTTGTTATGGTTCATTAATTAAACATAAAACAAGGAGCATATTATGAACATCTATTGTTCCCTGCAGAGAAGGTCTTGAAGTGACGGATGATGTGTCCATTGTGGAGCACCTTAAGCATCCTGTATATGTAACTGAAGGATCTTATACCAACATCAAGGTATTCTTACCTTGTATTCTACGAAAGTGACACTCAATTATTCTTGTATAGTTTATTGTTTCTTCCATGGGAGAATGTAACCTTGTTATATTTGCATCGAGTGATGTGCTAAATTCTTGTATTTTGCAGGTCACGACTCCCGATGACTTGTTACTTGCAGAGAGAATTCTGAATATGAATTCGGCTGACCGTACTAAATAACACATTTAAACACTTTCTGAGGTCTCCCAATTCCTCTGCTACAACTGAATTTGGGTGCATTTCAACATTGTAAGTGCCCTCTAAAAGGAGCCACTTATGAGTTTCTAAGATCATCAAGACATTCCATTAATTCTTTCTGAGAAAACTTGTTCCTTATTGCAGGGTTGCTATAACTAGGAAAAATGTATTTTAGGTGGCGAGGATAAAACTGTATGTTATACTTGGGCCTAAGAAATTGTGCAGTAGAGGAATAATTTCTTTGCAAGAATGTTTCTTGTCTCTTGTAATTCACATAAAATTGGCATCAACTTTCATGAAATTTATAAATTTTAATTTCAGCAGATTATATCATTGGACTTTATCATTAATAAATTATGTTCCTTAATGATCTCACTTTCCTGAGTGCTACAAGGGTTCTTAAGATTGGTATATCAACAGAATATCTGCGCCCATCCATGCTGAGAAAATCAGAATGTCTTAACATTTTCATGGATGTATTATATGCACATACACACGCATCTTGGCAAACCCAAAAATCAGAGAAATCGATCTGTGCAAAGGAAAATGTCACCAAAACCGAGGTCTGTCTGAAAATAACCAGTTATAGGCAGCAACGGCAGGGACAGGGCGTGTGCAATGTGTCCATCTTTGATGAACGGCAGAGTGGACTTTTTTTCCCAAAATGAATTTTGAAATCCATATTTTCTCTTCAAAATTAGAGTTAGATCTTATCAAATCCAAATTCATTTTATTGAATATCCGGTCAAATTTGGATTCCAAGTTCCCAGACATAGCAAAAAGATTTTCTAAGGAAAAAGAACTTGTTCATGTAGATAAAACTATAAATGGCAATGTATCTAGCAATGGAATATTTGCATGTGTAATTTGGGGTATTAGGAAACCTATAAAAGGCATTATATGTTTCTACAGTTAATCCAGATCCTAAGCCAGTGATTATATATAAGTTCACCGGTATTCTATATTTTAATCATGTAGACATATGAAAGGGAGTGCAATAATAGGGTCAGGTAGTGAAGTTCTAAATGAGAATATGAAGACAAAGCATAATAAATTAAGCACACGGATGAAACTAAGAAGTTCTACACTGTAATTGGATCCTACATCTATATATATATATTTCTAGTTGCCTGCATCAGTTTAAACCACAATTTCCAATAACATTAAACAGAGCAAATGTCAAGGGTAGCAAAACTTAAAATCCAATCTGCAGTCATAGACATTCATTCATCAACTAAAAGAGCTACTCTGCTCTACTTCCAACAACAAAGCTATGAATCTTGCCTGCTCCATTTCAACTGGTTGAGTCCAATTTATGGATCTACGTTCAAACTCTAGCCCTCTTGCTACCGCAACTTGGGCACTTATACTGCTTGATATGTTCAGCCTTTGCGGGTGTAATTTTCACGCATTTCCCATGGAACCATCTCTCACAGATATCACAGCAAATCCAGAACTCATCAGTTCCATAGCTATCGCCACATGCACCGCAAGTGGCACCCTGTTCATCATCCTCTTCATCTTCTTCCCCACTCTCATCCTCGCCCTTGGATGGGGGAGAGATCTTCACCATCTTACTCTGAGGTTCAGACTGGCGAGACTGCAAGCAGCAAGTAATCAATGTGACATCAAATAAGAGAGACACATATAAAAGGAATCCAGACAGAAAACAATCAAAACCACCTTAGCGCTTGATTTACTTTTGCCGCTGCCATTGTGATTGGCAGATTGATCTTTCGGTTGCTTGACATTTCCTGTGACAACTTCAAATATGGTTGGAAGGTCATTTATCATCTGGAAGAGTCTTTTCCTGCAAAATAAGACAAAAATAAGAAACCCTATTAGCCATATCTAATTCAGATTACACCGCATAAGGTAATATGAGGAGCTATTGTTTGATATTATGGAAATATCATTTAAGAGATAGTAGGTGAACAGTTATTACTCTATATCCCCAGTAAACAGGGTCTTTCCTTTTCTCACACAACAGCCTTTGTCCCTTACTGTTTTATCTTTCATTATGCTTCCTCACTGTTACCACCAGACCACTTCAAGTATGGAACTGCAGACTCATTATGCTTCTTTAAAATTCAAAACCTCTGACTCGACAAATCCATGTGTAAATAACCATCCTAAAGCAAGTTCTGTCCTACTAATCATTATCACTCAATTCAGTTTGTCTGTTTGTTTTTCAACTCTTGCCATTTGTCCCTTGTTTTCAATTGGTTTTGCATTTGTTTTTTGTTTGCCTTTCACTTCTCTACTACAAAAAGAAAAAAGGCAACCACCAGCCAGAGTTGTGAAGGACGCCAGGTGCACTCAAGGAGCCAAGACCTCCATATAACCCGAGGCACAAGGTGCAAAAAAGAGTGCTCGCTGAGAAAAATGAGGCGCACATCTATAGATAACTATATATATGTAAAATTCATATGGGAAATAACGGAGTATATGTAAATAAGAAATAAATCTCACATTACAAATAGACTTCATTCGTTCATTAGTAAAACAACATAGTATTAATGGCTAAAAAATATAAAACAACACATTTTAAACCATAAGAAATTACTAGAACAAATACTGGCTAAATAGTTGGGTGGAATCCACGGGGGAGCATCTTTTTGAATCGTCTTTTTCTGCTTTTGCCACATTTTCTTTTATCTCTTTTTTCATTTCCCCCCAACTCACTACTCAAAATCTGATTCATTTTCTTTCCTTCTCTTTATCCTCTAAAAATATTATACTTTATTTTTGGCCTGGGAAAGCTAAAATCGGCTTCTTTTTTTCAAGTTTTCAACTTTATTTTTCTGGGCTGATGACCTCATTGAAGCATTTTTCTTATCTTCTCTTTTTCACGCACAACAAAGAGGTCGGCTTCAATGAAGCCATCTTTTTCTCGCCTTGCTTTGAAGCCTAAAGCACACTAAAGTACCAAGAGGCAAGCGCCCCTTTAAACCCACCCAGCCTGAGCATGTCTGAACTGTAACTCTCATTTTTCATGGTGCCTGGGCAGGCCTAAGCACACCTTGACAACACTGGCACCAACCAAATTGACATACCTAAACAATGTATATTCATGTGCCTATGTGCTTTTACTGAGCAATAGTCGAGGGCATCAAGCCTTCACATAGAGCTATGATTGACCTTAGCTTAGCTATATTTGAAAATACACATGCAAGTAAGCAATTTCTCTTTAATAGGAAAACAATAATGTGCAAGCATTACAATAGACTTTAGTTAGAATTACATGTTAGCAGTGTTTTCAAGGACACAAAATGCACTCTAGGTGTAGAATCCATATATTTCCGAGGTGAAGGGCAAAAGGAAGTGCCCGCTAGAGAGAAGGAACAATGTGTACAAGTATGTAGTTTTCTTATTTCTGTGTGTATATATAGAGAATAAGCTTAAAATTTATGATTGATAAACTCTAATGAGTCGTCCAATTTATCCTATAAAACAAGGGTTTTTCTTTTTTCGTTGGCAGAAAATAAGCTGTGTAAACTGAGATTCAATGAGCGATATTTGGCAAACATACCTCTCATTCTTGCCAAACCCAAATCGTGCACCAAAATAGAAAGCAACAGCAAGCAGCCACGAATCACTGTGAACAGCAACCAATGATAGCCAATCCTTTTCCTGCATTCCATCTCTAGCAAAGTTTATGCCCAATGCAGGTTCTGGAAGCTCAGGAGGCACCTCCTCAACAGGTAAGTTAACTTCCCATGTCTCATTTGGAAGTCCATATAGGCATAAGTTCTCTTTCTCTGAAAATAAATTTAACTCATTCAGGAGGAAAATGTAAACCCAGAATTCTAAAGATATAAGCTAGCTGAAATGAACTATAACAAACATATAAGACATTATCAAGTCCCAACTCATAAAGAATGAATCATGATAGAAATATTTGATGATAAACTCAAAATTTGCTAGTAAAACATAAATAAAATCTGGTAGAGAAATAAATATTCAGTTTAATCAATAACTATTAGCACCACATTCCAATTGTGATTTGTTAAATAGAATCAGAACCCAAACTGCTCCCCGAAACTGAAATTTAAGAAGGTATAATTACATCTGAGATATCATGTGTAATCAAGGAGAGTACAAAAAAAAACAGCATATTCAATTCAAAGAGTAATCTTCAACTGTAAATTAAGAGAATGAAACATTACATTCCCACTCCAAGTTGATTGAAAGCAAATCTAAAGCCATGATGGACGAACCCATAATGAAGACATGGTATTACTTATCTGAAAAGCAAATCTGAAGCCTTGATGGACGCAATCATAATGAAGACATGATAAGAAGTTCTGAGAGTGAGATTAAAAAGGACAAGAAACTCAAAGACACCAGCGCACTCAACGCTTCCGCGCCTTTAACTACCAGAATGATGAAATATAGAGAAAAAAGAGAAAGAAAAAGTAAACTTACCAGGATCACACTGTTGGTAGAACTTCTCAACATCTGCCATAAGAAAACCCAAATAAATAAATTGAATTTCTTCGTAATTCCCAAAACCAAACTAAAAAAATATTAAAGGAAAAAAATAAAGGAAATCGAACCAGTGGTGAGAGCCTTAATCAAGCCAGAGCGTCTGCCATTGAAGTCATTGAAGACCTCTTCCACCGTTCTGGGTATTGGGTGTGGTATACCTTCCATTCGCTTCTCAATTTCTCTTCACAAGTAAAACTATACGAAGGTAGCACGTTGAGGAGATGCAAAATATAAGGGTTCTTTAAAGAAAAAGAAGAAGAATTAGAGAACAGCAAATCGGAATTAAAGCAAAATCTGAATTAAGGTTTCGTGTAGGGTTTGGGGAGGGGGGGAAATTGGGGATTTTCTTTAATTGGTAATGTTATACATATACTTTGTGAAAGAGGGGAGGATACGGATAACGAAAAGCAAAAGCCAGTGTTAGAACATTGAGAAGGGGTTTATTAAATTAGTTTTTCAGTTTAGTTCTCTTAAAACAAACCCCTAAAGCCGTTCATCTATTTTTTTATATATTTTATTTTATTTTTAGTTTTTTCTATCAAATCTTTGTTTTTTTAGTTTTTAGTAACTCTGTTTATGATATATTTTTTTTATATCTTTATGATATATTTTCTCTGTTTTAAGTATATTTTTAGTTATTTGGTCATTGTTTTTATTTATTTTTGTTCTCATGGTTGGATTTAGGGATAAGCATGGGACCTGAATCTGATAGATTCCGACCTGACCCGACCCAATCGAGTAGAGCTTTTTTAAAAAATTCGGGTTCGGGTCAGATCGAGTTCGAGTTTAGAATAAAAAAACTTTATCTGACCCGACTTAAAAAATAATATAATTACACCTAATATATTTATGGATAATTGAAATAATACCCATATATATATATATTTAATTAAGTCCCTGTTTTATTGAATAAAATTAATATTTTTATATTATTTCGGGTCTGAGTTGGGTTTTATTTCAAAAGTTGAGTTAGGTTTCGGGTCAGGTGAAATCAACCTAAACTAGGGTTGGGTCGGGTTTTAGGTGGAAGGTATAAAATTTTCGGGTGAGGTCGAGTTGATCAAGATGACACTTATCAGGTCGGGTAGAGTGAAATCACCCTAGTTGGATTTGACATCGTCACGACTGATAAAGATGACACTTATTTGTTATCATGTTGATGTTCGCTACTTTGGACCTTAATATTGTATTTGGATTCACGACTTGTGTTCATGGATAGTTTTCTCACATCGCTCGATTTTGATTTACAATTTGTCAGTGATCTTTCAGTAATTTGATCTTATTTTGTGGTTCATTTATCAATATAGTTAGATCTATTTGTGTCTATCTTTTATTTAAGTTTTTTTTTTGTTTTGTTATGTTTTTAACATTTTCCTTGTATGGTCCTTGTATGATCTTAAGTGGCTAGTTTTGTGTCAATGGTTATAGGAAAATGTTCTAAATATATGTTTAGTTTATGCTTAGGATTATAAACCTTTATTGCAATTTCAAATATTTTCTCTTTTTAATGAAACTACCGATTTCTATAAAAAATGATTAAACTAGTTTTCTTCCACTTATTTTATTATTTAATAATTATTTTTGGATGATTTGTTAAACTTGGATATTATGTTTAATAGAATTCATGTTTATTTAGCCTTGGTTTAGTGATTGGATTGCTGTTGCTAGAACTTTATTTTTTGGCTTGTTGTAGAGATATAAATTGTCCAATAATATTTTGAGAGACGAATTATATCATGAGTAACATCAGTATCTGTGAGAACAACATTTAACATAAATAGATTTGTGTTTACTGATTGTCGTAGCATCTTTAGTAAGCTTGTTTAATTTCTTATATAGAGATATAAATGTTCTTTATAAGTTGTTGGTGAATACTTCGAAAGAAGAATAACTTGTTAGGGTAATGCTTGACACATTGATCTTGTTGCTACAACATCGTTAATTATATGTGAATGTTTGACATTTCATGATCTTTTGCCTAATCAGTCCATTGCTTCATTCACACGTGTGTTGCAATCCTTTTTGTCTTTATCTTGTTTTCAATTGCATTGTCACAATATTTCTCATTACATCAGTTTACACAATTTTATGTTTTATTGTACAACAATTCCATTAGTAATCACTAGTCTCTATGAGATACAATACTCAATGCATTAATGTTGACGAAAACGGGTAAAGAAAACGAAAGAACACGAGAATTTTACGAGGTTCGGCAATGTGCTTACGTCCTCGGTGCCTAGGCGGCGCTAGAAGTTTTATTCAATGATTTTTTAGGTCTAGGTTACATCTCTATTTATAATAGAAAACCCTGGTACATAATTACAAAATCAACCCTGTACCGTACCGCGGGGGCTGCGCCCCCACACCCCCAACCCACATAATTCGTAACCCCACAACGAGACTTTTTATGAGCCATACATAACAAATCTCCACCTTGGCGAATATCATGCCCCTTGGAAACTTCAATGTGGGTTGGGTTACCTTGCTTCTTTAACAACTCGAAACATTCAACAAGTCCAAGCAATGCTTGAACTTGTCTGTCGTAACTGGCTTGGTGAACATATCAGCGGCATTCTCATCAGTATGTACCTTCTGAAACAAAACCTCTCCAGATGCAACCAACTCTCTGATCTTGTGGAACCTTACATCAATATGTTTAGTTCTAGCACGATACACCTGATTCTTAGCCAAGTGAATAGCACTTTGATTATCACAAAGCAACTGAACTCCACCTTGTTGAACACCCAACTCCTTCACTAAACCAGTAAGCCATAAAGCTTCTTTTGCAGCTTCAGCCGCTGCCATGTATTCAGCTTCAGTTGTAGATAGTGCCACGACAGATTGAACAGTAGACTTCCAGCAAATAGGCCCTCCACCAAGAGTAACACATACCCTGTCGTAGATCTTCTATTATCCAAGTCACCTGCATAATCTGAATCCACATATCCTACAACCAAAGGGTTATCCCGCTGACTCCCAAAAACAATTCCATGTCCCACAGTACCCTTTAAGTACCGAAAGATCCACTTGACTGCTTCCCAATGTTGCTTACCAGGTTTAGACATGTACTTACAAACTTGACTAACAGCATGAGCTAAATCAGGACGAGTACATACCATCGCATACATCAAGCAGCCAACAGCATTAGAATACGGAACCTTGCCATATCTTCAGCTTCCTTATCTGTCTTGGGGCACTGTTCTGATGAGAGCTTAAAGTGATTCGCCAATGGAGTGCTAACTGGTTTTGCGCTGCTCATCGCAAACCTTTCTAGCATTTTCTCAACATAACCCCGTTGAGATAGCCGCAGTTTCCTTGAGTCTCTGTCCCTGCAAATTTCCATTCCAAGAATTTTCTTTGCAACACCTAAATCTTTCATATCAAATTCCTGACTCAATAAAGTTTTCAAACCGATAACATCATCCATGTTCTTCGCAGCAATCAACATATCATCAACATACAGTAATAGAAAAATAAAAGAACCATCATCAAGGCTCTTAACATAGACACAACAATCATACTCACATCGTTGTAGCCAATCTTGATCATATAGGAGTCAAACCGTTTATACCACTGTCTCGGAGACTGTTTTAACCCGTACAAAGATTTCTTCAATCTGCAAACTAAATGCTCGTTTCCAGGTTGAGTGAAACCTTCAGGTTGTCGCATGTAGATCTGCTCCTCTAAATCACCATGCAAAAAAGCAGTTTTAACATCCATCTGCTCTAAATGCAATCCCAACTAGCCACCAATGCAAGTACTGCTCGGATTGAAGTGTGCCTGACCACAGGAGAAAAGATTTCATCATAATCAACTCCTTTCTGCTGTGAAAAACCCTTCGCTACCAAACGAGCCTTGAACTTCTCCCCCTCTTTTTCTGTTACTGATGGTTTCTTCTTATACACCCATTTGCAACCAATCGGCTTCTTACCCTCAGGAAGGGGAACTAACTCCCATGTGCGATTGTGATTCAAAGACTCCATCTCCTCAACCATGGCTGCCATCCACTTGTCGTTTTCCTGACTAGTAACGGCATCATGAAAAGTAACTGGATCATCACTGCTAACAGTAAGTGCAAAAGATACCAAGTCTTCAAAACCCAATCTGTTCGGAGGCTTTATATTCGTCCGTCTCACCCTGTCTCTGGCGAGACTATAATCCTGCAAATCATCCGTAGTGGAACCACCAGAAGTCGGTTGAGAAGTTTCTGGTTTCTCAACTGGAAACTGCTCGAAATCTACCACTGTCGTGTCTTGCTTCTGCTGCAACATAGACTGTTCATCAAAAACGACATCTCTACTAATCACAACTTTCTTCGCAACTGGATCCCAGAACTTGAATCCTTTGACACCTTTCTTGTAACCCAGAAAAATGCACTCCTTCGATTTTGCATCAAGTTTGGATCTCTCATCAGCAGGTACATGCACATAAGCAGACAACCAAAATCCGTAAGTTATCAAAACTAACATCATGACCAGTCCATACCTCTTCTGCAACTTTCCCAGCCAGCGATGCCCTTGGCGATCTGTTGATAAGGTAACACGCCATGTTAACAGCCTCAGCCCAGAAGTGTTTGGGAAGCCCCGCATTCAACCGCAAACATCTGGCTCTTTCATTCAACGACCTGTTCATTCGTTCCGCAACACCATTCTGTTGTGGTGTCTTGCGCACTGTAAAATGCCTCTGAATCCCATGCTCCTTACAGAATTGTAGGAACTGTGAATCTGTGTACTCCGTACCATTATCAGACCGCAAACACTTGATTTTTCGTCCTGTTTGGTTTTCTACCTCAGCTTTCCACAACTTGAACTTCTCAAAAACTTCAGATTTCTGTTTCAAAAAATACACCCAAACTTTCCGTGAAAAATCATCAATAAAGTAACATAGTACCTAGATCCACCCAAAGACGATGTCGTGGAAGGCCCCCATACATCAAAATGCACATAATCAAGATCCCTTGAGTTGTGTGCTTCGCAGTCTTGAAACGGACTTTAGTCTGTTACCAAGAACACAATACTTGCAAAATCGAGCTTACAGCTTTTGACACCATGCAACAAGTTTCTCTTGTGTAATTCTGCCATACCACGTTCACTAAGATGAGCAAGGCGCATATGCCACAATTTTGTCGTATCATCACAGGACTCACATCACAGGACTCCAACAGAGTGGTACTCCCTAACTGCAACGGTACTCCCTAACAATCTGTAGATATTCCCTGCAGTCATCTTGCCTTTCATCACAGTCAATGCTCCTTTAACAATCCGAATGGTTTCCCTATCCTCGTCAGCCTTAGGGATAAAACCATTCTTGTGCAAAGTGCCAAGGAAATCAAATTCTTCTTCAAGTCTGGGATATGTCGAACACCACTCAACGTCCGAACGGAGCCATCGTGCATCTTAATTCTGACATCACCAATACCAACAATATTGCAACATCGATCATCACCCAAATAAACCGAACCAGAATTAACCGGCCTGTATGTCGAAAACCATTCCCTATTGGCGTGATGTGATAAGAACATCCAGAATCAAGAATCCAAGCATCCGTCAATTGTGTCGTTGAAATAGAAAGCATATCACCCTCACTGCAATCAGAAGTATCATCCTCGACCACGTTCACAGACTTGGATGAGCCATCACGCTTCTCATCGGTCTGCTTTTTCAACTTCGGACAGTCTCGCTTCATATGTCCCGCCTCCTTGCACTTGTAACAGTGAATCGTCTTCTTATCCCTGGATTTGGATCTGGAATTCCACTTCCCGGACCCTTGACTAAGCTATCGGCTTGAGAGCTTTCCCCTGCATTCTGTTTCCGCTGGTTGTGAGCCAACAGGCTGCAGTAATCTCCTCAACATTGATAGTCTCTTTCCCATATGTAAGAGTAGTCACCATGTGTTCGTAAGAGGAAGGCAACGAACACAACATAATCATCGCTCTGTCTTCATCCTCAATTTTCACATCAAGCCGAGCCAGATCAGAAACGATTTGATTGAAGACATTCACGTGTTGCGCCAAATCGTGATCGTCCTGCATCTTCAGCCATACAAGATCAGAAACGATTTGATTGAAGACATTTTGTCGTTAAGGATTGCCGCTCGCTGCTGCAATTCTTCCCAATCTTCCTCATCCATCGACGCCGGCTTTGTAGGTCGCAAAGCCTTCAAGATCCCTTGCTGCGCCAATAGATCCTTCACCCTCGTTTGCCATTTTTACGAGGTTCGGCAATGTGCTTACGTCCTCGGTGCCTAGGCGGCGCTAGAAGTTTTATTCAATGATTTTTTAGGTCTAGGTTACATCTCTATTTATAATAGAAAACCCTGGTACATAATTACAAAATCAACCCTGTACCGTACCGCGGGGGCTGCGCCCCCACACCCCCAACCCACATAATTCGTAACCCCACAACGAGACTTTTTATGAGCCATACATAACAATTAATTTACATACACTTTATTACTTGATACAATAATGTATGCTTGAACTGAATATTGTTACAATATTCAAAGAATCACACCTCATCTGCCATACTTACGACCAACATATTACTTTCCCTTAAAGCAACTCCCACAAAGGTAGAATCAAGTTTCTCTTTCGCTAACCGAAAATACTCAATGGCTCATATCATAAAATTAGTAGCCTCATTGAATACCTTCATCCAAGGGTCGTGCCCTTTTCACTTCTTCCTCGATGGACTTCTTTTCGTCTCCCAACCCGATAAGATCATCCAATTTCCTTTTCTAACAACAAGACTTAAATTTGACAACTCTATCATGCATCCTAAGTTTTAAACATGGTGAAACTAGAATAGGGTTAACATAAAAAATATCAATATCCCTATAAATCCTTGTGAATAGTCTAATATGACCACCCGATCCTACACTCACTTGTCCTTGAATTATCCCTTCCCCTAGAAGTATTAGTACCATACTTTCCAACTTCACTATAATCAAAATCGGCCAAGTCCTCTGACCTTTGATTGATATCATATTTTGACAAATTATCATCATCAGGACCAAAACCCTTGGCAAAACCCAAGGTGACCGACTGTTCAACCAAAGCCTCAAAGGACATCGACAGAAGATGAGTATTGTATCCACGTCTTCAACTTTCATACCTAATAAAAGTCACGGTAACTTATTCATTCTTTCGTAAGGCCACACATCTCTACAATCTCTAACACCAAGAGGACACCCCACACCATACACCTCACTTCCAATCATAAACTCGTCCATTTACCGAGTATTCTCTATCGGAGGGGATATTAAAACCTTTGAGCAACTTTCGAGCCACCCTAATAAATTATGAATGATCCAAGTCCAGCCCTCGTTTGTTGGTCCAACCAACGATACATCCCCAATGATCAAAACAATGTGTCATTCCATCACGCTAAACACAAGACGTCATGCAGTTAAACCTCCAAGTCATTCAAACTCCAAGTCATTCAAGAAGCAATAAATGCAATATTTCACCAACATAAACTCCTTATAACACTTTAACAGCTAGGTCTCGGGTCAATCCACTTTATGAAATACCTTCAACTAAAGGAGAAAAAATGGTGTACCCCCGCCAGAGGTTTTCTTTATATCCTTTCCGGGCCTCATAGCCTCCGGAGGACCTAGAAGCATCTTCGAATCTCCGACACCTATGGAACTTCGGAAAACATAGAGATAACATCTATGGAAGAAGGATATCGAATATCTAACATCTTTTTGGAAGTCGTGACCTATTGACATGACCTATCAAAACTAAATTCACTGCCAGATGATCATATCTATCTAGCTTGCTAGTCTACAGGTAGTCGTGATGACCCTACGACTCACACCCGCACTAAAGGTCACTATAAAACTTCTTGATCAAGATTGAGAGAATGGATTAAACCACTTTACACTTACTCCCCTTTATTCTGCCTCCCTATAGAGATAAAACACTTTAACACTTGCCAACGAAATCCAATGACTGCTGCTATCTGCCAAACCAAAAAGGGTGAACCGTTTACAACCGCCGCAACTCATTTGGTCTCATCGACACTATTATATGTTTAGAAACAATATGCCACGCCAAATAGTGAATATCTAAAAATAAAAAGACTAAATCAATTAAAAACACATAGTATGAAGACCTTGTTTAGAATTTAACCTAAAATGTAAAAAGGAGAGAGAGAGAGAGAGAGAGAGAGAGAGAGAGAGAGAGAGAGAGAGAGAGAGAGAGAGAGAGAGAGAGAGAGAGAGAGAGAGAGAGAGAGAGAGAAGAGAGAGAGAGAGAGAGATAAAATAACGTACTTTCCGGAAAGAATTTTTCAGACATGGCTATAAATGGAACAACAGTTGAAGTTCCCTAACATATAGTGTACAAAACGGATCAGAATTCAAAGGTTGGCCTTAGATCTCTACACTCTTCCTTCAGGTTTGAATATAGAATTCTTTACTCGAATTCACCAGCATTTCATTAGTTATTTTGTAATGAGAGAAGAGAGAGAGAGAGAGAGAGAGAGAGAGAGAGAGAGAGAGAGAGAGAGAGAGAGAGAGAGAGCATAAAATATACGTAGCTTTCCGGAAAGAATTTTTCAGACATGGCTATAAATGGAACAACAGTTGAAGTTCCCTAACATATAGTGTACAAAACGGATCAGAATTCAAAGGTTGGCCTTAGATCTCTCCTACACTATCTTCCTTCAGGTTTGAATATAGAATTCTTTACTCGAATTCACCAGCATTTCATTAGTTATTTTGTAATTAACAAAGCAATTCCTTGATAATTTCTTCTTCTACTTTTTGTGCACTTCACATCAACAAACGTACCTTTGATCATTCCCTTCCAAGAAAGAAACAAAACTAAAGGGTCCTTGGAAATCCAAAGAAAGAATAAACCCATGCCTTGGTCTGCATCCATTGCTGCTAAAGCCTCTCCTCTCTCGATTGTTTAACCAGAATTTTCATGTTGTATCGATGGTAATGGGCACGAACATGCATGTGCGCACACCGAACATATCGTTATTTCTTCTGCTTCTGTCTTTATTACAATTGCTCTTCTTCTCAGCCGGTGACCATACAGATATGGAGAACCTTTTGATATTCAAGGATTCGTTAGCAAACCCTGCAAATCTCAGAAACTGGAATGCTTCCATTCGACCATGCAACGGGAATGAAGCAAATTGGATGGGAGTGATCTGCGTTGGAAACAAAATATGGGGTCTGCAACTTGAAAACATGGGCCTAGGAGGGATGGTGAATCTTGAAATCCTTGATGAAATGCCTACACTGCGCATTATAAGCCTGGTGAACAACAATTTTGAGGGTAGAATCCCTGAAATGAAGAAATTAGGTGAGTTGAAAGCTTTGTATTTGTCAAACAATCACTTTGCTGGGGACATTCCTGATAATGCATTCCAAGGTACCAGATCCTTGAAGAACCTGTTTCTGGCGAATAATGGTCTCACCGGTAAAATTCCGTTGTCGCTGGCGACATTGCCGAAGCTTTTAATCCTGAAACTGGAGGGGAACCAGTTTGTTGGTCGGATACCTGATTTTAAGCAGAAAGTGAAGGTGGCCAACTTTGCTAACAATGAGTTAGAAGGTCCTATCCCTGCAAGTTTAAGCAGCATGAGTGCAAGCATATTTACAGGTAGCTGTTGCATTCATCCATTTATAGATTAAAATGCTTGTGTTCATCTTCCTTCCCATTAATTGCAATTGTGTTTGAATGTTTTCTGTTGAGGTTGAGACAAAATTATAAGTTTCTTGGGAGGGTAAAGATAAAATATTTTATGTTATAAAGATTAAATTAAATTATTAATTTTTGAGAAACATCTATTTTATGTACTTAAATATTACTTAAGAGTTCATTTCAGAAAAATGTATTAGTTACTATTAGATAATGATATATTCATTTTATTGTTATATATATTTATTATTTAAGATTTTATCTTGATTTTGTTTTTAAACTAAGATTTAAAATAAATTTTAAATCACCCATATTTAAAATTTAGTGTTTATAGTTTAAGTATTCAATTTTTATATTAATTTGAGTTAAATTTAATTTGATGTTTATAGTTTTTTAATAGTTTGAGGGTGATTATAAGATATTATATGTTTAAGATATTCTTAATCATTGACAACTTATACATCTTGCATGCATATATAACTGTTAGAATCTAAGATTTAGGAAAAACAATATGTCCTTTGAACACACAGACCATTTGATGAGTTCTGTAGATGTTATTGGTTAAAAAACATAATGAAAATTTATTAATATCAACGTACGATTTTACAAACACGGCAAATAATGAAATGCCAAATGTATTGATGAGCATAATGGTGTCGGGTTTTCATGTTTTAAGCCTTTGTTAGTTGAAAAGAATATATATATATATATATATATGTGTGTGCGTGTGTGTGTTATTACAGGCAACAAAAACTTGTGTGGACCACCTCTGGAGATCAAATGCCCTGTGACCAGTCCTCCACCACCAACCCCACCACCGACCGCCGCCTCAGCTAGCCGCCCTAGCCCCCAAGTTTCACCCATATACAAAAGGACAACATCAGCTCTTGAAATTGCATTGATCTTGTTATCTATACTGTTACTATTGGCACTCATTGCAGCAATCATTTTCATTCTGTGCAAAAGGAAACAAAAACGTGGAGTCTCAAAGGAATGGGATGGTGATGACTCCTACAAGTTGTCAGCTTCCAGTGTCGACCAAGACAAGAGCAAGTTTTCCGAGTGTGGAAGCATGGTGAAGAGGAACGTCGACTACGGGAAATTAGTTTTCTTGAAGGGCGAAGCCGACAGGTATGATCTGCATGATCTGTTGAAAGCCTCGGCTGAGGTTCTTGGGAGTGGGAATTTTGGAGCTTCATACAAGGCAGTCATAATGAGTGGAGAAGCTGTGGTGGTGAAGAGGTATAAACAAATGAACAATGTGGGGAGGGAAGATTTTCATGAGCACATGAGAAGGTTAGGAAGGTTGAACCATGAAAACCTGCTACCACTTGAGGCTTATTACTATAGGAGAGAAGAAAAGTTATTGGTTTGCCATTTCATGGAGGATGGCAGCTTGGCCAGTCATCTTCATGGTAAGTTTTTGGTAGCCTATTGTCATGTTTATGAGCAATTTTGATTATTATTACACCTTCATACTTCCTCCACTGACAACTTTTTCAAATATCGAAATTTCTGGGATAAGAGGAGGCCTTCGAAGGGTCCCCCTTCGCCAATCACAGAGTCAGAGATTTCATACTCTCCAACTGTTTTTAACATTACTCTTGATATGATTCCTGATAGGCCCATTTGATCTATTAAAATGAAATTTATTATCAAACAATTATATTCATTCAACTTGTGAGCGAGCCTACTAATAACAGTCATGACTCTAAGTCTTACACTGACACTAACACTAAGAATCTCTATAAAACTCTCACGCCATATTAAAAGGAGCTTCCTTCTTATTCATCTTCTTAAACCCTATTTCTCCTAGATATTAGAAAAAATCAGATGACATTGATCGTCTATAAAACCATCATTGATCACCGACTGCGACTCTCTACTCAAATCATAAGAGCCTTTATAAAACTCTCACACCATATTAAAAGGGGCTTCCTTCTTGTTCATTTTATTAAACCCTATTTCTCTTAGATATTGGAAAAATAAGACGATGCTGATCATTTATAAAACCATAGAGTTAGAGATTTTATATTCTCCAACCAGTCATATATTTTTTACATAAATTTTGATATGACTATTGACAAACCTATTTGATCTATCAGAACGAAATTTATTGTCAGACAATCATATTCATTCAACTAGCGAGTCTATTAATAATAATTATGACTCTAAGTTTGACATTGAATCTAACACTAAGAGTCCCTGTAAAAAAACACACGCCAGACTAAAAGGGACTTCTTTCTTGTTCATCTTCTTAAACCCCATTTCTCCTAGATATTGAAAAAATCAAACGACGTTTATCGTCTTTAAAACGACGTTTATCAATAACCATACCAAAATGTTACCATAAACAGTTATATATTTATCTCGCAAAAAAAATTTACTAGCATTGGTTATATATGAAATTTTGAATTTTAGATATAGTCCCAAAAAAGTTTGTAATTATCTACACTTGTATTGTGTAGGCAACCATTCATCAGATAAACCTAGTCTTGATTGGCGAACTCGATTGAAGATCGTAAAGGGTATTGCCAGAGGTTTAGCTTATCTCTACAACGAACTTCCCAGCCTAGTCGTGCCGCATGGTCATTTGAAATCTTCCAATGTGCTTCTAAACGAGAATTTCGAGGCTTTGTTGTGCGACTACGCTTTAAGACCAGTGATGAACCAGGAACAAGCCCACATGCACATGACTGCTTACAAATCACCGGAGCATGCCATCAATGGTCGCATCAACAGGAAAACCGACGTGTGGTGCCTAGGAATACTGATACTAGAGATCTTAACAGGTAAGTTCCCAGAGAACTATCTAACACCAAGTTATGACAGCTATACCAATCTAGCCACATGGGTGAATGAGATGGTGAAGCAGAAGAGAACCAGTGAACTGTTTGACATGGAGATGTTGGGGACTAAGAACAGCAAGGGACAAATGATAAATCTTTTGAAGATCGGGTTAAGTTGCTGTGAAGATGATCCTGAGACAAGACCGGAGTTGAAGGAAGTAGTACGAGACATTGAAGAGTTGAAAGATAGGGATGAGCGTGATTTCTCGTCAACATTAGGTGAAGTAAATGCAGTGATCTCTGGTAGAAAGGCGAGGGGTGAATCATTTTCATCCTTTAATCTTTGAGCATTTCTATGTACTGTGGCTTTAGTTGATAGTAATTTATCTTGATCTCTCTCAGTTAGTTTCCAAATTACATGCTAAATAGATGTATGGATTACATACCAGGAAAGCTGTTGATGTAATATTGGGATCTTGATTTTAATAATATAGATCGCTTCCAAGCAGAAGAAAAGTCCATCTAATTGTTAAATTAGGGTTTTTAATCAGGTTTCTTAGTCCAGACGAGTGGCGGATCCATGAATAATTTTTAGGGTGGGCAAGTGTATAGTAATAATAAAAAGAGAAAATAATTTCAGTGACCAAAAATGCCTTATAATATACGATTTAACCAATTTTTTTTGGATTTGTCAAAATGACCAACTAAATCGCGTTGCGAATTATCGATCGCATTGCGATTTAGTTGGTCATTTTGGCAAATCCAAAAAAAGTTGGTTAAAATCGTAAGGCATTTTTTGTCAATGAAGTTATTTTCTCTAATAAAAATGTTTCGTATGAGATAGATACAAATAAAATTTCGAGGTGAAACCCTTATTAAAATAAACTACTAATATAAAGAAATTTCTTTTGACCACCTTTGCACCGGATAAAATAGAGAAAACAACAAATTTCTTCGGTTTTTCTTGGAGGTAAAATAAAGACTCACTTATGAGGTGACATTCTCAACTCAATTAGTATATAGTTTTTTATTTATTTATTGACGAATTCAAAAAAATTAAATTACAATATTATTTTTAAAAAAATAATACATAATACTTTTTAAAAATCATGTTAATTTTATTATTGAATAAATTTTATAAAAAAATAAATATCATCTAACACCTTTTACATCAATATAGTTTCCCTCGTGCTCTTATTCTATTTGTTTTCCTCTTGAAAAAGAAAAAAAAAGTTGTTTCCAATAAAATGTATTTCTCATTTTTTTATTAATCTGTGATAAGTACAAGATAGTCTCTGTTCAAAGATAATTCTCTCAACCTCTCGACATTGAACGCTCACACTCTTAGCATCTATGATGCTCGAATTTGAGTCCTCAAAGAATAACAACAATTCTTTTATCATAGAGGCTATTTGGTTCGTGCATGTATTTCTCATTCTTAATTTCGATGCATTTCTTCTTTATTAATCTTTTAAATTCTGTTCATTTTTCTATCTATTCTACAATAGGCATACGCATACTTGGATCTATTTGACATCCATGCCCTAGGAAATGAGAAGACAATGTTGTAACGTCCCAAAAATTGGTTATATGATTCAGCCAATTTCTTGATCAACATTCAACAAGGAAATGGGGTGAGCTCATTGCTCTAGAGGAGAGGACTGTAAACCCCAGTTCATTTGACAGAGCGTTATTTTTTATCGTTACGGATTGTCAAACTTGAGTGGAAGAGAGTTTTGAGTTGAAAGTGGGGTAATGAGTGTTTTCAGTTTGTATTTCTGAATTCGAACCTTGCTTATCTCCAGATTCCGTTTGAGAAGTTTCATCGTCGATGAAGGGGTTGGAGGCTACTTCCTCACCGGTTGTCAATGAAGCAATGACCAAAGTGTCATCGACTAATGATGCTAAATGCGGCGATGAGGCAGGTTCTTCATTGTTGGAGATGAATCGTCAAATGGTTCTTGGTGCCTCAACAACCCCATGCCCAAGTAGCATGCTCAAATCCGTGTACAACACTAAACCCCACGTTCATACATCAAAGAGAGCCCCAAACCTAAACCTAACATGGTTACATCAACACGTGACCTATTGTAGTAATCCAACCCACGTCTTTTTTATAATTTAATCCTTTCATTACACTCTTCACTACATTAATCTTTAGCTTCTTTTATCAAACCCCTACCGTTACCTTATGGTATCATGTTTTATATTCGAGCGACTTTTTGAACATATGAAATTTATATACAATTTATTAAGAAAAAATAAGACAATGATCTTTTGTGTGGGAATCCATAGAAATACGTCTTAATTGATAAGGAGTGTGTTTTCAATGATTGTTCGTACAAAAGAATACTCTTTTTAAATTTTTCTAAAAAAGGATCATAATATAAATACATATTCGAAGTTGCAATTTTCATTATTTAGATGACATATGATCTCTTAGGTACTAATTTTGGGCATTGTGGGAGTGCTCAACCTTCCCCATGCGTAACTGAATTCTGAACCCTTTTCAAAACAAGTTTATGGTTAAACGTAGACTATTTTTATCTTTTAAAATTATATTTTCTTAAAATTATTTTAAAAAATATTTTTAGGTATTCGACCTACTTAACCCAAAGGTCGATGGCAACTCCAAACTTATTTATTTTCCAAAATCCTATTTCCCAAAATTAAGTTGGATCGCTCCTCCTGTAACATCCCAAAAACTAAGTGACTAAATTGTAAGATTTTGAAACTTTGGGTCTAATTTCAAAAATTTAAAAAGTTCAGGGACTTAGATTGGAATATCTTGGTATTGGATTAAATAGAAAAGAAGGAAAGAATGAAGGGTATTATGCTCTTTTCATTTTAAAGGATCTTTATCTCCTTTATTAAGGAGTAAGAACGTGGATATTGTGTAGAATCTGGAAATCTCTTTTCCTTGTCTTCTTCCTCTGACGTGAGCTTCATTTCCAAAGGAAAGTTATGAAATTTGGTTGGTTTCTTCAATTTTTGGGGTTGGTTTTAAAGCATGGGTGCTATACAAGCTTAAAGAAAGCTTGTATATAATTAAAACAACAAGAGGAAAGAATTAGAAAGGAATTGGTAAAATGGGATTGGAAATGAATTTTGATATGGAGTAGTTTTTGGAGTTTTATGAATAAATTTCACTTGTCATAAGTAGGAATAAGAAGTCTAAGGTATTAAAAATGAGTTTAGAACATGTTGAAAGTTTAGTAAAATTCTTAATTTCAAGAGTTATGGTGAGATATTGAAGATGATGATGTGATATAATGTTAAAAGATTATTTAAGTATGTATAGTTGAGTTTAATGACATGAAGGGAGTTAAATAAATAGAGTTAAGGTGAAGTGTTGGTAACTTTCGGGTTAAAGAAGTATAATATGAGTTAGTAGTATCGGTACTGGATGAGTAAGTACCGATACTACAAGGCAAAATATGTGATAAGTATGAGTGGGTATCGATACTGTATGAACAATATCGATACCATAAGGAAACAAATTGGTAAAATCTTCATGGGGTATCAATACTGAAGTAATAGTATCGATACCATGGGTATCGATACCAATATGGAAGTATCGGTACCATTTTTACAATGAAATTTTAGAATCAAGAATATGTACTGATACCGAGAGGATGGTATCGATACTACAAGCCTAGAGGTATCGGTACTGTACTTGTAGTACCGATACTACTCAAGCTGAAAGTTAGATTTAGTACATTGTTTAGTTGTATTAGTAAGAACCTTTCAGATTAATTTGAATTCTGATATTTATATGGATTGTATATTTGTGTAGATATCGAGCAAAAGCAAAGTCCGGACAAGTCGACCAAGTAAGAGTTACCGAGAGAGAGATAAGATATTGGTATTGACTAGTGAGACCAAGGTGAGTCATGATATTTTGTATAGGTTATTTTATGGAATTAAGACTTGCGATGAGTCTAATTCCTATATTAGATTACATGTGTACATTAATACAAGTATGATATTGAGATGGTGTTTATGTGTACATGAGTATAAGCATATGTCTATATGTTAAGTGCATTTATATACAGGATTTACATGAATACATGTTATGTGAGATGGTCCTATGTGATATGCTATATGTGACCATAAGATATGAGAATATATGAGAATGCTATATGATCTACGCAAGGATAAGTTATGAGACTATGTGTGAAATGATATGAGTCATATGAGTACACGTATATGTGATGAATTGGTTGACTATGTGAATATATATTTATAAAAAGATATAAGAATAAGATATAAGCCATGTGACATGTGAATGTGAATCATATGAAAATGTTCTACGTGTAAGTGAACTACGTGCTTATATGAATATATGAAATGACATAAATGATAATGCCCATGTTATGTGATATGCGAGCTAGGGGTATAGTTGACATGCCAAGAGTCGAGGGTTCTACGTGGTCCTTTGGGACATATATGTAATCCTTTGGAACATATATGTGGTTCTTCAACACACATATTTGGTCCTTTAGAATATATATGTGGTCCTTTAGAATATATATGTGGTCCTTAAGGAGATTTCTATGTGGTCCTTCGGGACATTTCTACGTGGTCCTTCGAGACATACCTATATGGTCCTTCGGGACATTCTATGTGGCACTTCGGTGCAATTATACGAGTTGTGGTGACAACATTTGTTCATAACCTCAATGTACTCAGATATCTTTAGTTCTCAGAAGTGGACATGGGCTAATAAAGAGATAAAACAGATACACTGTATGTGATATATATATAACTTGGTATGTGAAATGTACTATAGGATTTATGTGATGTTGTGTGTATTGCTTGATTAAATGTATTATATGATGGTTACAAATGTTATGTATAAGATTATGTAATTATAAGGACTAATGATAAGATTGGTAATAAAGATAATGATGGTACATGTGTATGTAAGCATTTGTTATATGATTTGGTATGATATTATCGTATTTAATGTACATGCATTGTTAGGTATTAAAGTTACCATTATTTGTTTATATGTCTCATTAAGTCTATGACTTAGCGTGTGAGTGTTTCACACGTAGGATCCAAGAAGTCTGAAGAGTAAGGATAAGCAGCAGAGACAACATAACATTATCAGAGATCAAATCGGAAACAATTTAACGATAGTTCTTTTGTTATTGTAAATAGTGTTGGCATGTACCTTAAAGTTAAATGATATATTCTCTGATAAGTGTTTTGTAAACTTTTTGATTTAATGCATGTAAATTATTCAGTTTATTCAAATTAAGTATGAAATTCTCTTATATTTTATATAAGTAAATGATTTGAAAAGTCAATGTGACATCTCAGACTCGTATCCGAGTCGAATATGAGTTAGACGTTTTACATTTAATGGTATCAGAGCTAAGTTTTAGTCGATTCTAGGCTTAAACTGAAGTAGAAAGTATTTTAAAAAGTATACATGCAACAAAAAGGTGAAAACTTCTTATCTGATAGAGTAATAAGTATGTTGTCTTCTAATGGAGTTATATGGTTATGTCTTAGATGTCTGACCGCGAGATCTCCCAAAGTGAAGGGAGAAGATATAGACCTGAAGGTAGTAGCAATTCATCTGCCCTGGCCAGGCAAGGTGAAGAGCGAACACCTCCGGTAGTACCTGTACAATATCAAGGATTGTTTTTCAGGACGTTAAATGATATTCTGATGCTTTTTCGACCTCTTGCTCCCTTAACTTCTAGAGTGAATGTAGCTAAGGAATTGAAAGGGTTAGGAGCACCCGAGTTCAAGGGTGAAGCTGAGGAAGGTCTCGTTGCTGCGGACCTTTGGTTAAATGATGTTAAGATAATGCTAGATGGACTCCACTACTCTAAAGTAGAGAAATTAGACGGAATAGTTTCATTATTGCGAGGTCAAGCTAGAGTATGGTGGACAAATGTCACCATGAGATTGAGAAGTGATTAAGTGACACAGTCATTATTCTTAGAAGAATTCAAGCATAAGTATATTGGTGACTAGTTTATTAGACAAATGAAGTAAGAGTTTTTGAATATGAAATAGTTGAATCACATTGTGTATGAATACGAGTGCGAGTTCAATAAGTTAAATCGTTTTTCCGCTGAGCTTATTTCGACTGAAAAAGATGCATGTGAATGGTTTGTCGAGGGTTTGTGCCCTAGATTAAAAGAGCTGCTGTTAGCTTTGAATTTGTTATCATTTCAAGAAGTGGTCAATCGTGCTAAAGCTCTAGAGAGAGATCATAATGAAAGGTTTAAAGAGCAAAAAATTCAGACTTCTAAGAGAGTTGGTGCTTCGTCGAGTTCAACACCATCAAAGAGAAGTAGAGATTCTGATTCTCAATATTAGATTATGTCTGAGTCAGTTGTATATTCTACTAAAAGATCAAATCTAAATCAATCAAGATAATGTTCGCATTGTGGGAAGAATCATACTAGAGTATGTCAAATGGTCTCCGGAGCCTGCTTTAGAGGTGGTGACATTGGAAATTTTATTCGGGATTGTCCATTCATGATTGATGAGATTGCACAAATCGAGCGATCTAATATAGTATCTCAGAGAAGTAGAGGTAGAGGTCGAGGAAGAAATATGTCGGAGTCATCCACTCAACATGAGATGCGTTCTACTGCTCGGGTTTACAATTTAAGGATCGTCGAAGATTTCGAGGATCCAGAGATCATTGCATGTACTTTTCAATAAGGTGGTAAAGTATTTTTGATTTTAATAGATTAGGGATCAACATAGTTATACACTGGTAGTAAATTAGTGGGAGAATTGAAAATGTTGAATTGGAGTAATAAGTATTGAGATGATACAAACTAAACCACTAGGGTATGTTCTCGGGTGAATAAGTTGTATTGAATATGTTTGTGGAATGAGAAATTATTCTGAAAAATATAAGGAGCTTAGATGATTATTAATAAGTGGATGTATAAACCAAATTTTTATGCAAGTATTGGCGACTATCAATGTTATATGTGTTGAACTTTGAATGAGGACTGTATAAGAGTAAAAGTTTAGTAGTGAGAATAACCTAGAATTGGTAGAGTATTATACATAAATGATTGCTCTATCTCTTTGTGAAGTGAAAATTCGAAGTTGAATTTTCTTAAAGGGGGATATTTGTAACATCCAAAAACTAAGTTAGTAACTAAATTGTAAGATTTTGAAACTTTGGGTCAAATTGTGAAAAATTAGAAAAGTTCAGGGACTTAGATTGGAATATCTTGGTATTGGATTAAATAAAAAGGATGGAAGGAATAAAGGGTATTATGATCTTTTCATTTGAAAGGACAATTATCTCCTTTATTAAGGAGTAGGTACGTGGATATTGTGTAGTATATGGAAATCTCTTTTCATTGTCTTCTTCCTCTGCCGTGAGCTTCATTTCCAAAGGTAAGTTCTGAAATTTGGTTGGTTTCTTTAATTTGAGGTTGGTTTTAAATCATGAGTGTTATACAGGCTTAAGGAAAACTTGTATTGAATTAAAACAACAAGAGGAAAGAATTAGAAAGGAATTGGTAAAATGGGTTTGGAATTATATGGAGTAGTTTTTGGAGTTTTATGGATAAATTTGACTTGTCATAAGTAGGAATAAGAAGTACAAGGTATTAGAAATGAGTTTAAAACATGTTGAAAGTTTAGTAAAATTCTTAATTTCAAGATTTATGGTGAGATATTGAAGATGATGATGTGTTATAATGTTAGAAGATGGTTTAAGTATGTATAGTTGAGTTTAATGGCATGAAGGGAGTTAAATAAATGGAGTTTAGGTGAAGTGTTGGTAATTTTTGAGTTAAAGAAGTATAATCTGGGTTAGTAGTATCAGTACTAGATGAGTAAGTATCGATACTACAGGGCAAAATATGTGATAAGTATGAGTGGGTATCGATACTGTATGAACAATATCGATACCATAAGGAAAAAAATGGTAAAATCTTTATGGGGTATCGATACTGAAGTAATAGTATCGGTACCATGAGTATCGATACCAATATGGAAATATCGATACCATTTTTACAATAAAATTCCAGAATCAAGAATAGGCACTGATATCGAGGGAGTAGAATTGATACTACAAGCCTAAAGGTATCGGTACTGTACTTGTAGTACCGATACTACTCAAGTTGAAAGTTAGAATTTAGTACTTTGTTTAGATGTATTAGTAAGAATCTTTTAGAGTAATTTGAAGTCCAATATTTATATGGATTGTATATTCGTGTAGATATTGAGCAAAAACAAAGTCCGGACAAGTCGACCAATAAAGAGTTATCGAGAGAGAGATAAGAGATTGGTATTGACCAGTGAGACCAAGGTGAGTACATGATATTCTGTATAGGTTATTTTATGGAATTAAGACTTGCGATGAGTCTAATTCCTATATTAGATTACATGAGTACATTAATACAAGTATGTTATTGAGATTGTGTTATGTGTACATGAGTATAGGCATATGTCTATATGTTAAGTGCATTTCTATACAGGATTTAGATGAATATATGTTATGTGAGATGATCCTATGTGATATGCTATATGTGACCATACAATATGATAATATATTAGAATTTTATATGATCTACGCAAGGATAATTTATGAGACTATGTGTGAAATGATATGAGTCATAAGAGTACACGTATATGCGATGAATTGGTTGACTATATGAATACATGTTTATGAAAAGATATAAGAATAAGATATAAGCCTTGTGACATGTGAATGTGAATCATATGAAAATGTTCTACGTGTAAGTGAATTGCGTGCTTATATGTAATCCTTTGGAACATATATGCAGTTCTTCAAGACACATATTTGATCATTTGGAATATATATGTGGTCCTTAAGGAGATTTATATGTGGTCATTCGGGACATTTCTACGTGGTCATTCGGGACATACCTATGTGGTCTTTCGGGACAATCTATGTGTTATTTCGGTGCAATTATACAAGCTGTGGTGACAATATTTGTGCACAACCTCAATGTACTCACATATCTTTAATTCTCAGAAGTGTACATGGGCTAATAAATAGATATAACAAATACACTGTATGTGATATATATATATGACTTGGTATGTGAATTGTATTATAGGATTTATATGATATTGTGTGTATTGCTTGATTAAATGTATTATATGATGGTTACAAATATTATGTATAAGAGTATGTAATTATAAGGACTAATGATAAGATTGGTAATAATGATAATGATGGTACATGTATATGTAAGCATTTGTTATATGATTTGGTATGATATTATCATATTTAATGTACATGCTTTATTAGGTAGTTAAATTTTCCATTATTTGTTTATATGTCTCACTAAGTCTATGACTTAGCGTGTGAGTGTTTCACTCATAGGATCCAAGAAGTCTGAAGAGTAAGGATAAGCATCATAGACAATATAACATTATCAAAGATCGGATCAGAAGCAATTTAACAGTAGTTGTTATTGTAAATAGTGTTGGCATGTACCTTAAAGTTAAATTATTTATGCTCTGATAAGTTTTTTGTAAACATTTTGATTTAATGTATGTAAAATATTCAGTTTATTCAAATTAAGTATAATATTCTCTTCTATTTTATATAAGTAAATGATTTGAAAGGTCAATGTGACACCTAAGACTCGTATCCGGGTCGAATATGGGTTGGGGGTGTTACACCTCCTCATCCTCCTCATTTAAGCTCTAATTTGCCCCACTCTAGCTTTTTATATCAAATCCTAATTTGCCCTATCAAACCCCTACCATTACATTTTGGTTTTCTAGTGGATTAATTGTATATCTACATATTTGGATCTCTCAACTCTTTTTAAGATTTTCTAGTGGATAAGTTGCAATATTCTTAACAAGCATCTTAATGCTTTACATATCATCTTTTCATAATGTAGACAAGACTGAATTTGGTTATGATGAGGATGCTCATGTTGTGGGAGACTATGTTAAGGTAGCTCTGTCAGTATATTATATCATATTTTAAGGGAGCTGCCGTCATCCCCGGTTCTTGCATCCTACTGTATTACATTACTCAAGGCTTACAATACGTTTAACTCTTTGCTTTTCTCTTTTAAAAAAAACATTTTTATTGAATTTTGATAATATATCTTTCAGATGTTAAAAGAGATTTGTAATTGCCATTATATATATACTCCATTATTCTTTTGTTTGTTACAAACATGCCCCAATCAAAACCCAAACATGCCCCAATAAAAAACCTAAACCAGACCCCAAACCCAAAATCAAACCTCAAATCAAACCCTATTACAATAAATAAATAAAACCCAACCCAGTCCCAAACCAAACCCGATTCGAACCCAAATTAGAGCCTAACCTAAACCTAACCACAGCCCTAGTGTAGCCACCCCAAACACTGCCTCAGCTTCTGTCAATCTCTACCCCAATCAAGGATGATTGCTGCTCCAACATGCCACCATCAAGCCTCCAGCACTCCATGCAACATATAGAAAAAAACAAACAAGAAAACAAAGTTGTAATCATTTTCTTTTTCTGTAATGGGTATAAAACCCCAAAGTAAACAATGTACAAGGGATCTCTGATTTCCAGTTTTTCTATAAGCAATACAAAGCAAAAGCAAAGTTTTAAGGTGATTTTTCGTTCCATTTTAAGTTTTGAATATATATAAAAAACTTTTTTTAGTTTCGAAAAACAACCGAAAAGAAAAAAATGTTTTTTAGTTTTGAAAAATCACAATAACTAAGCTTTTTTCACAATAAAGAAAAAGAAAAAAAGAAAGAGGGTTAGATCTTGTTACCTGAGTCATAAGGGTCTTCGTCGGAGGTTGCCGGAGATGGGGAAACCGAAAGGTCAATGGGGGCTTTTCGGGGACTTTAGGAGCTTTTTAGGTGATTTTAACCCTAAATCTAAGTCTAGGTTAGTAGATCTAGAGATTTGGGTAGTTTTAGGCTAGTTTAGGTTTTTCGACCGCGACGACGACGACCGAAGAGGGGTATGAGGCAACCGGCAGTGGACCGACCGAGGGAGAGAGGATTTTTTTTGTTTTTTTTTCTTTTGGAAATGAAAAAAAGAAAGAAAAATTGTATTTATAGAGAAAGTTTAGGGTAAAATCATGCTTAGGGCCCCTTAGGTTTATGACGTTTTTACATTTTGCTCACCTGTAGGGACCGAAGTTTTTATTTTCCCTTTTCTTTGCATGTTATATAATTTTTGGTCCATTCCCTATTTAGTCCCTTTAGCTTTAGCATGTTTTTACATTTTGGTCACATGAAGGGATTGAAATCATTATTTTCCCTTTTCTTGCATGCTATATTATTATTGGGTTATTTACTATTCAGTCCCTATAAGTTTAATGTGTTTTTATATTTCGGTCATATGTGTAGAAACAGAGTTTTCTGGTTCTGGTAAACAAAGTTTTTCAGTTCTGGTAAACATGATTTTTCTATTCTGAAATTATTTTTATTCAAAGAACAATTGCATATTACACAAGTGGATGCATAGGATTTTTATATACATGAATTAGAGACTAAGATAAGATAGGAGTCATTTTTTCTACAAATTAGGAGATAGTTTTATAGATAAGTTATGATTCAGAGTTTAACTTAAACACTACTTACACTCCCCCTCATGTTGGGGAGTAAATATTGTGAAGACCCAACTTGGACATAATTTTGTCAAAGGTAATCCTTGGAAGTGCCTTGGTCAATACATCTGCTAGCTGGTTTTTTTGAAGGGACGTAGTTTAGTTTCACAGTTCCGCCTTTTATTTTTCTGCAATAAAGTGTATGTTGATCTCCACATGTTTTGTTCTGTCGTGGTGCACTGGATTCTTTGCAATGCTTATCGTAGATTTGTTCTCACTCTGAAGTTTAAAATTTTTCTTGTCACACATCTTTAGTTCATTTAAGAGTCTTTGTAGAGAAATTCCTTCACACATTCCGAGTGTTATTTCCCTATATTATGTTTTTCCACTGCTTCTGGAGACTACTGATTTTTTTTGCTTCTCCATGTCACTAGGTTTCCCCACACAAATGAGCAGTATCCAGTGTTTGACCTTCTATCTATTAATTCTCTAGCCTAGCTTGAATTTGAGAAGATTTTAACTATTTTGCCTTCATGTTTTCTGAAAATCAACCCATGTCTTGGTGTCATCTTTAGATATCTTAATATTTGATTAACTGTCTCCATATGTTCTTCTCTTGGATCATTCAAGTATTGACTAACAATGATAACAGGAAAAACAATGTCAAATCTAGTTAAAGATAGATAAATGAGTTTACCAATTAGCCGCTGATAATGTTCATTGTTTATCGGGTTTCCATCTTTACTCAATTTCAAGTTAACTTCCATATGAGTTTCCGAGGGCTTACAATTAATAATTCCAGTTTCAGAAAGTAAGTCTAGAATATACTTTATTTGATTTATGACAATTCCTTCTCATGATCTCGCTACCTCCATGCCTAGGAAATATCTCAAAGTTCCCAAATCTTTGGTTTCAAACTCTTTCGCTAGTAATGTCTTCAACTTCTCGATTTCTACTAAGTCATCAAACTTGATGATGATATCATCAACGTAGACAATCAAGATTGACTTATTCTTATTAGGAGAAGTTTTTACAAGAAGAGTGTTATCGGATTAACACTATTTGTAGTTGTCTTGTAACATTACCTTCGTGAATCTATCAAACCAAGCACGAGGTGATTGTTTTAGACTATACCCAATTATTTCCAGAATGAATTCCTGGTGGAACTTGCATATAGACCTCTTCTTCAAGATTGCTATTGAGAAATGCATCTTTTACGTCTAGTTGGTGAAGCATCCAACCCTTGTTCACTACCAAGGCTAATAGAACTCAAACAATGTTGAATTTTGCAATTGGAGCAAAGGTCTCCTAATAGTCAACTCCATAAGTCTGAATGAACCCTTTTGCCACAAGTCTAGCCTTATATCTCTCAATTTTTTCATCTACCTTGAATTTCACAGTAAATACCCATTTTCAGCCGGTTGGTTTATTATATTTAGGTAGATCAACAATGACCCGAGTTTTGTTGTTTTCTTGAGCTGAAATTTGTTCTTCAACTGCCTTCTTCCACTTAGGACTTTTTAATGCCTCCTCTACGGTCTCTGGAATGTGAATATGATCAACCTGAGTAGTGAAAGTCTTAAAACTAGACATTAGTTGTAAAATCCCAAAATCAGGGCTGGTGATCAAAATGGAAGTTTTGAAACTTTGAGGTATGATTTCAAAATATTGAAAATTTCAAGGACTTATTTGGAAATATTTTATAAAGGATTGTTAGTAATTATTAAATAAAGTAAATGGTAAAATAGTCATTTGATAAGAAAGATTTTTTATTTCCCTTTAAAAGATAATGAACAACGTAGAAAAGAGGAAAAATGGAAGATTTCTCCAGAAAACTTTATTCTTCTTCTTCAGCCATTGACTTCAAGAGCAAAGGTGAGTTTTCTTGTTAGTTGATTATTTACTGAAATTAAGAGTTGTTTATGATCCTTTGATGATACTTAAGTTTAAGGAAATCTTAAGTTATCCTAAAACTATAAGATGAAGGAGTTATGAGATATTAAAGATAAGAGGTTTTTAAAATGAAATCTTAAAAAAGAGTTGATAAGTGGAATTTGAAACTAAATTTGACTTGTCAATAGTTGAATTAAGATATATGAGTTATAGAATTAGAATTTGAACATGTTTAAAATTTGGTATGATTCTTGATTTTCATATAGAGAATAGAACTTTGAAGACAAAGAGGTATTAATTGCATATGAATTGGTTTGGGTATGTATACTTGAGTTAAGACATGAAGGATTTGAGTTGGAATGAGTGAATTTTTGGGTTCTAAAAGTGAAATATGGGATTTGGGTATTGATACTACTCCATCAGGTATCGATACTGCAGGTCTAGAATTAACAAAGGTATTTATGGGGTATCGATACCTGGAAGGTAGTATCGATACCAAGGGTACCGATACCATAAGGACAATATCGGTACCATACTTGAAACAAAAACATCGAATGCAAAATTGGTATCGGTACCAAGGGTACCGATACCATAAGGACAATATTGGTACCATGCTTGAAACAAAAACATCGAATGCAAAATTGGTATCGATACCACAGCTAGGGAAGTATTGATACCCTATGGGGGATACCGAAACCATTGCAAGAGAAAATTTGTATTAACTCTTTCTTGTAGCTTAAGAAATTAAGGATTCAAATAATGATAATTAGAATGCTAAAATGTATATATATGATTGTGTAGATATCAAGAACAAGCAAGTTCTGGAACAACTTCAGAGTTAAGATTCAAGTCAAAGAGAGGAAGTCATAGAGGTGTATTTGGAAAATAAATGAGGCTAAGGTGAGTGTATCTTTTTTTTATAGGATTATATGGAAATTGGACTTGTGGTAAGTCTATTTCCTATAGTTATAGTGCATGAAGTCTTGATTATAAGTATATGAATGACATGAAGTGTATGTATGCTTGATTATATGAGTTGATATGTTCTTGTATATACTATGTGAATTATGTGACAATAAGTTATATGAAAATAAGTGTAGTGATTTAAGTCAGAGAATGTGAATGATATGATAAGAAACTATGAGCCTACGTGATATGAATAAGTGACTATGTGATAAGTATAAAGATAATACCCATGTTATGTGTCAGGAGAGCTAGAGGTATAGTTGGCATACTAAGAGTCGAGGGTTCTACGTGGTCCTTCGGAACATATATGTAATCCTTTGGAACATATATGCGGTACTTCGACACACTTATTTGGTCCATTGGAATATGTATATGGTTCTTAAGGAGTGGTCCTTCGGGATATATGTGTTATAAGTGGTCCTTTGGGACATATAAGTGGTCCTTCGAGACAAATTCTAAGTGCCCCTAATGGGAATTATACGAGCTGTGGTGACATCATATGTGCACAACCTCTATGTACTCGTATATCTTTAGTTCTCACATGTGTACATGAGCTAATAAAGAAATAATAATAACTACATCATTTGTAGTGTATATGTGTTGTGATCTGATATGTATTACATAAATTATATAATGGTATGTGTATTATTTGGTTAAGATTTTAGGTACAAGAGCATATGATTAAAATATATGAATGATAATACTAATAATGATAAGAATAATAATAAGGATAATGAGATTATATGTATGTGTATGTGTATGTGTATGTGTATGTGTATGTGTATGTGTATGTGTATGTATATGTATTTATGTTTTGATGCGTAATGTATGTTATAGTTTAATATGATTACATGAGGTGTGCATAGTAGGAATTAGTAATGAGAGGTTATCTTTAAATTTATTTATGCGTCACTAAGTCATCAACTTTGCGTTTGAGTGTTTCACATGTAGGTTCCGAGAAGCAAAAATCTAAGTGGAGCAAGAAAAGTCAACCTCTCCTTTACGAAATTCAGATCAGAAAAAAGTTTTGAATTTTATGTATGTTATTATATTAATTGTAGTTGGCATGTACTAAGAGATTTGTATATTATATGCTCTGATTACTTTTGTAAGTTTTTGTATTAAACTGATGTAACTTATGGGATTTTATAAGATAACTTTAAATTTCTATTATTTTGTACAAGTATATGGTTTTAAAAAGGTAATGTGACATCTCGGACTCGTATCCGGGTCGGGTACTGGTTGAGGGTGTTACATTTAATGGTATTAGAGCTAAAGTTTAGCTGGTTCTATGCTTAAACCAAAGTCAAAGGAGTTTTAAAATGTGTACATGCCAAAACAAAGTGAAAATTTTCTGATCTGATAGTGTAATAAGTGAGTTGTCTTGTTAATAGAGTAGGATTAGAAGATTATGTTAAAAGTATAGTAATGAAAGTTTTGAAATAAAGAAAAGGTGATAGACCTGATGGTGGTTGCAATTCACTTGCCCTGGCCAGGCAGAATGAAGAGCGGACACCTCAGAAATGCTTTGGAAAAGCAAAGGTTGTTTTCAAAAAGTTGAAAACATGTTAGAATAATGTTATAAGGTCTCCACTGTTCTGAAGTAGAAAAGTTAGATGAAGTAGTTTAGTTACTATGCGGATGAGTGGAAGTATAGTAAACATATGTTATCATGAGAATGATAGAAGATTCAATGATGTGGTTATTATTTTAGAAAAGTTCGAGAATAAGTATTCGGTGATAAGTTTATCAGATATATGAAGCCAGAGTTTATGAATTTGAAACAGTGGAATTGTAACGTGTATGGATAAGAGTGTAGTTTGATAAGTTGAAGGAATTGTTGTTAGGCTAATTTAAATGAAAATGAGGTATGCAAGTGGTTTGTGAATGGCTTGTGCCCAGATTAAAGGAGTGTTTTTGGTGTTGAAATGATCCTCTTTTTAAAAAGTGGTTAATTGAGAGAGCTCAGAAGGATTAAGAAAACTGGTATTTCATAGAGATTAGCACTATCAAAGAGAAACATAGATTTTGGGTTTCAAATACAATCTTGGTTAGAATTAGTTGTATTCCATGTCAAAGGATATGAAAGCCACATACCCTTAAGTAGTAGGGTCTGGTACTGGAAGATTAAATAAGGAGTTAAGAATGTATATGAAGTTAAGTTTAGAAATGAAAGTAATGGATTGGATTAAAAGTTCTGCTAGAAATTATGTAAAGTGAAGTATAAGAAGTATTTTAAATGGATCAAGTGATATAGATATTGTTTTGTAAGAGTTTAAGAATGGGTACATCGATGATTGGTTTATAAAATAAAGGAAGTTATAATGCTTGAGTTTGAACTCGGGAAATTGCATTGTGAATGAGTAAGAATGCGAGTTTGATGAGTCAAACAAGTTATTGCTGAGTTAGTTTCGACCGAAAATAGTGTATATGATCGGAAGAACTATTGCTGACTAACAAAGTTAGGCGGTGATGAATATATTAGAGTTAAAGGATTAGAAGATGATGTCAGGTTAAGCTAACAAAGTATGGTGTGAATTTGTAAATGGTTATGTATTTTGATTATGTAAATGTGATGTAGTGAAGGAGATAAGGTTTAGTATGTTTGAAGGAAGTTAAGTATTGATAAAAAAGTTTAAGATAATGAAAAAGGATATGTGTATTGTGATTTGAACAAGAATTTTACAAATAATAAGATTTGTGCAAGTAGTGTTGACTATCAGAGTTATGGAAATGCTATAAAGATTGATTATTAGGGTTAAGTATGAGTGATATGAAAAGAGTATATGAGTATAAAGGAAAAGATATGATCTATGTTAAAAGGAGATTTTGATTTCTAGAAGAATAGTTAGGTAAAAAATAAGATGTTGTTAAAGTTTAAAGGATCAAGTGTGACAAAGGTTATATTGAGGCATAGATTATAAGTATGATTAGAAGTAAGAACGGTGTGTCAGGTGATATAAAAGATTTGGTTTATGAGACAAAGCAATTAAAAAAATGGGCTAGATAAATCAATTGAATCAAGATCGTGAATGGTAGGGATTGAGATTACTATTTATATGATGAGTAACATTATATGGATCTATCAGAACGAATGTAAATGAAGAATTGAGTAAGTAAAAGGTAAGTTTATTAGTGGTAAACAGAAAAGAGAAAGTAAGAGAAACAACAATAGAATATTAGAGAAAATTTGATATGTGTAGATAGTATCTTTATCTATCAGTGCAGTGAAAATTCGAGGACAAATTTTCTTAAAGGAGGGGAGATTTGTAACATCCCAAAATCAGGGCTGGTGATTAAAATAGAAGTTTTAAAACTTTGAGGTATGATTTCAAAAGATTGAAAAGTTTAAGGACTTATTTAGAAATATTTTATGAATGATTGCTAGTAATTATTAAATTAAGTAAAGGGTAAAATGGTCATTTGACAAGAAAGATTCTTATTTCCCTTTATAAGATAATGAACCATGTGGAAAAGAGGAAAAATGGAAGATTTCTCCAGAAAACTTTCTTCTTCTTCTTCTTCTTCTTCAGTCGTGGAATTCAAGAGCAAATCTGATTTTTCTTGTTAGTTGATTATTTGCTAAAATTATGAGTTTTTTATGATTCTTAGATGATACTTAAGCTTAAGGAAAGCTTAAGTTATCATAAAACTATAAGATGAAGGAGTTAGGAGAGAGTAAAGATAAGGGTTTTTTAAATGAAATCTTAGAAAAGAGTTGATAAGTAGAATTTGAAACAAAATTTGTCTTGTCAATAATTGAATTAAGAGATATGAGGCGATAGAATTGGAATTTGAACATGTTGAAAATTTGGTATGATTCTTGAATTTCATATAGAGGATAGAATTTTGAAGACAAAGAGGTATTAATTGCATAGAAATTGGTTTGGGTATGTATACTTGAGTTAATAATATTAAAGGGGTTAAGACATGAAGGATTTGAGTTGGAATGAGTGAATTTTTAGGTTTTAAAAGTGAAATATAGGCTTTGTGTATCGATACTGCTTCATCAGCTATCGATACTTTAAGTCTGAAATTAACAAAAGCGTTCATGGGGTATCGATACCTGGAAGGTAGTATCGATACCAAGGGTACTGATACCATAAGGACAGTATTGGTACCATGTTTGAAACAAAAACATCGAATGCAAAATTGGTATCGATACCCGGATTGGTATCGATACCACAACTAGGGAAGTATCGATACCCTATGGGGGTACTGATACCTTTGCAAGAGAAAATTTGGATTAACTCTTTCTTGTAGCTTAAGAAATTAAGGATTCAAATCAAGATAATTAGAATGTTGAAATGTATATATATGATTGTGTAGATATCAAGCACAAGCAAGTTCCGTAACAACATCAGAGTTAAGATTCGAGTCAAAGAGAGAAAGTCATAGAGGTGGATTTGGAAATTAAATTAGGCTAAGGTGAGTTCATCTCATTTTATAGGATTATATGGAAATTGTACTTGTGATAAGTCTAATTCCTATAGTTATAGTGCATGAAGTCTTGATTATACGTATGTGAATGGCATGAAGTGTATGTATGCTTGATTATATGAGTTGATATGTTCTTGTATGTGCTATGTGAATTATGTGACAATAAGTTATATGAAAATAAGTGTAGTGATTTCATGATCACAAGAGATAAGTTAGAGAATGTGAATGATATGATAAGAAGCTATGAGCCTATGTGATATGAATAAGTGACTATGTGATAAGTATAAAGATAATACCCATGTTATGTGTCAGGAGAGCTAGAGGTATAGTTGGTATGCCAAAAGTTGAGGGTTCTATGTGGTCCTTCAGGACATATATAGAATCCTTTGGAACATATGTGTGGTACTTCAGTACACTTATTTGGTCTATTGGAATATGTATATGGTTCTTAAAGAGTGGTTCTTCGGGACATATGTGTTATAAGTGGTCCTTTGGGACATATGTGTTATAAGTGGTCATTCGGGACTAATTCTAAGTGCCCCTAGTGGGAATTATACGAGATGTGGTGACAATATATGTGCACAACCTCTATGTACTTGTATATCTTTAGTTCTCACATGTGTACATGTATTAATAAAGAAATAATAATAACTACATCATATGTAGTGTATATGTGTTGTGATGTCAAATGTATTACAGAAATTATATGATGGTGTGTGTATTGTTTGGTTAAGATTTTAGGTATAAGAGTATATGATTAAAAGATATGAATGATAATAATACTAATAATGATAAGAATAATAATAAGGATAATGAGATTATATGTATTTTTATGTATTTATGTTTTGATGCATAATGTATGTTATAGTTTAATATGATTACATGAAGTGTGCATAGTAGGAGTTAGTAATGAGAGGTTATCTTTAAATTTATTTATGCCTCACTAAGTCATCGACTTAGCATGTGAGTGTTTCACATGTAGGTTCCGAGAAGCAAGAAGAGAAGCTAAGTGGAGCAAGATAGGTCACCCTCTCCTTTACGAAATTCATATCAGAAAAGAGTTTTGAATTTTATGTATATTATTATATTAATTATTGTTGGTATGTACTAAGAGATTTGTATATTAAGAGATTTGTATATTATATGCTCTGATTATTTTTGTAAGTTTTTTGTATTAAACTGATGTAACTTATGGGATTTTATAAGATAACTTTAAATTTTCTATTATTTTGTACAAGCATATGGTTTTAAAAAGGTAATGTGACATCTCGAACTCGTATCCGGGTCGGGTACGAGTTGGGGGGGTTACATTAGTTTCCCATAAGCAACAAATTTACTAATAGGATGAGTTGTACTTTGCCTAACTCCCTTTCTTTGAGCAATTGATAACTCACTAGTATCAATTACCACATCCAACTTACTTTAGTCACTATCTCCTTTGTCTGTCGATGGATTTAAACCCGATTATGGCTCTTGACAATGCATTGGTTGCGGTGTGCAAGGTAAAGCTTTTTTAGGTCATCTTTTGTATATGAGAATATCGATAGATGGTCTAGGTGTTTCATGAGAGTCGATGGGATTAATAGAGTGGTTTTCATTATCAGATGTGTTAGTGTTAGGAGGTTGTGGAGTGATAGTTTTTTTACTAGAAGATGGACTGATGGGTAACTCTGTAATAATCAGTAAAAATTAAAATTCAGACTCACTCTCCCCTTGGATTTCAGTTTTGAGAAGAATGATTTATGTTCTTGAAAAGTGACATCTATAGATGTGAAGAATTGTTTTGTAGGAGAGTAGCAACAATTACCTTTTTGATGGGATGAATAACCAACAAAGACACACTGAATTGCCCAAGGATCAAGTTTAGATTTATGAGGATTGTACTGATATCGACTCGTCATGATTAAAGCATATGATACATCTGGTCGAGTACATATCATGGCATACATGATAGAACCAATAGTCGAAGCATATGGAATCTTATTCATCTGTTCTCTTTCTTGTGGAGTTGAAGGATACATTTCCTTCGAAAGAGAAATGTCATGTCTCATAGGCAAAAATCCTTTCTTGGATTCTTCCATACTGAACCTTTTCAGCATTTTGTCTATATATGTGCTTTGACTCAGACCTAGAAGTCATCTTGATCTATCTCTATAGATCTTAAATCCTAAGATATACATTATCTCACCCAAATATTTCATAGAAAAGCAACTACCTAACCAAGTCTTAACAGACTGTAAAGCGGGTATATCATTTCCTATGATGAGCATGCCGTCTACATACAAGATTAGGAAATATACAATGCTCCCACTAGCCTTCTTATAAACATGAGGCTCATCTTCATTTCTGATAAAACCAAATTCTTTGATTACATCATTGAAACGAAGATTTTAGCTTCGAGAAACTTGCTTTAGTCCATAAATAAACCTTTGTAGCTTACAAATCTTTCCATGATTTATTGGAGCGACAAAACCTTCTAGTTGTACCATATACACATCCCCTTTTAGTTTTCCATTAAGGAAAGCAATTTTGACATGCATTTGCCAGATTTCATAATCATGGAATGCAACTATTGCGAGAAAGATCCGGATGGACTTAATCATAGCTACATGGGAGAATGTTTCATCATAGTCCACACCATGAACTTATCGAAAACCTTTAGCGACTAATCACCCCTTGTATATTTGTACATTACCATCCATGTCAGTTTTCTTCTTGAAAATCCATTTATACACTATAGGTTTGACCCTTTCAGGTGGTTCAACCAAAGTCCACACTTGGTTTACTGGTATGGAATCCATCTCAGTTCTCATGGCTTCAAGCCATTTCTCAGAGTCTGGGCTAGACACTACCTCTTGATAAGTTCTAGGCTCATCTTGATCTATAAGAAGAATATCTCCATGTGTGGTAATGAGAAATCCAAATCTCTTAGGTGCATAGTGTTCTCTTGTGGATCTTTGCAGTGGTTGTGTTTTTAAACTTGTTGATTGTTCCTCAACAACTTGTGAAACATGCTCAACTTCAGGTTTATTGATCTGTTGTTCTTGAACTTCTCCAAGTTCAATATTTCTACCCATTTTTTTCTTTGAGATAAATTCTCTTTCGAGAAAAACTCACGTTCGATCAACAAACACTTTGTTCTCATAAGGGTTGAAGAAATAGTATCCCTTAGTTTCTTTAGGATATCCAACAAATGTACACTTATAAGATTTAGGTTCGAGATTTGTAGACATTTGATGTTTTACATAAGCTTCACAACCCCAAATCTTCATAAAAGACATACTAGGACGCTTCCCAATCTATATCTCGTATGGTTTCTTTTGAACCGATTTAGATGGAACATGATTTAGTGCGAAAGTGATTGTTTCAAGTGTATGTCCCCAAAAATAAGTTAGAAGATCAATATGACTCATCATTGATCGAACCATGTCTAATAGTGTTTGATTCATTCTTTCAGAAACTCTATTCCACTGTGGTATACCAAGTGGTTTAAGTTGTGAGACAATCCCACATTCTTTTAGAAGTTCATCAAACACTATGCTTAAATATTCTCCACCTCAATCTGATCGAAGTGCCTTAATATTCTTGCCTAGTTGATTTTGTACTTCATTTTTAAATTCCTTAAACTTTTCAAGGGCTTTAGATTTATGGCGCATAAGATAAATATACCCATACTGATTAAAGTCATCGGTGAAAATAATGAAGTAATAGAATCCACCTCTGGCTTATGTATTCATCGGTCCACATACATCACTATGTATTAACCCCAATAAATCACTTGCTCGTTCACCTTTACTATGAAAATGAGCTTTAGTCATTTTCCCAACAAGAAAGATTCACATACATCACATTGTTCGAAATCAAATAAATCTAAGAATCCATCTTTGTGGAGTTTTGATATGTGTTTCTCACTTATATGGCCTAAACGACAATGCCAAAGATAAATTTGATTTGAGTCATTTGTTTTTGATCTTTTAGTATTTATGTTATAAATGATGTTTTCTTGATCCAAAATATAGAGACCATTAACCAATTGTATCAAACCATAAAAAACATTACCAAGAAAAAAAACAACAATTATTCTTAATAATATTCTTAAAAGCAATCTTGTCCAAACAAGAGATAAAAATAATGTTCTTAGTCAAACTAGGCACAAAATAACAATCCTATAAATTTAAATCAAGTCCACTAGGCAAAGATAAAACATATGTCCCTATAGCTAATGCATCAACTCTTGCTCCATTTCCCACTCGTAGGTCTACGTCTCCTTTAACCAGATTCCTTCTTTTTTGCAATCACTATACATAAAGAAAAATATGAGAACCACAACCAATATCTAATACCCAAGAAGTAGATGTTTACAAATTAACATCAATAAAATAAATACCTAAAACAAACGTTTCGTTTGCTTTTGCTTTCTTAACCTCTTCAAGGTAAACAGGGCACTTTCTCTTCCAGTGTCTGGTCTTATCGCAATAGAAACATTTTCCTTCCTTGCTAACTCTCCCTTTGGGTTTCAATGCATCTTTTCTTTTTGGCTTGGCCTTACCATTTCTCACAGAATTTGTCGCGGTACAGTCGGTGGGATTTTTCGAAAAAAAAACACTTCATTTTCTATAAAAAAAAACCTCACGATTTGATAACACATATCAACAGAATCGTATTTTTGGGATTTTCAATCCCAAAGGTTTTTCTGTATCGGAACAACCATTGTTCCACTAGCAAATGTGATATGCTATCGCACACCCATCGATCATCATGTCAACAATTGACATATGGATTTCGTAAAATCCTTGCAGCAACACACATATTGTAAAAAATAGATTAACATATTAACATATTAATCGTTGTTATCGAATTGAACAATAATATCATACATATTCATCGAAAACGATAAAACTAGAACATGCAACTCATACATATCGCATCAACCAAGAATTTAACCCGAATTCGGATCGTACAAGTGGCTCTGATGCCACTGTTGGGACCGTCGGCTCACCCCATGGCGTAGTGGAAACAAAAATTCAACGGTCTCACCAGCGATCCAAGTATGATAAACCGAAAATGGGAGGAAAGGATGGGAATACTTATAGCGGGTTCCTTGAAAAATAGCAAGGACAGCAGTGGCTAATGGTGGTGATTATCGGTTTGAATCGTAAGCCTCCACAAAAACCACGTCTCGGCCTCTACTCAGTTCACCCGACTGAGAGAAATATTTGCTTTTCCCAAAATTGTTTTGAGAAAAACGACTGAAAATGATGTAAAATCTGTTGCTAGACCTTACATCTCTTTTTATATCCAAGTTACCCTAACATATTAGGCATTTTATTATTTATTCAAATTACATATTTGAGATAATTAAAACATATGTATATAAAATATACATATATTAACTCTAGATATATTTTAGTAACGTACAACAAATTGTACATCTTTGCTCATTTCAATCCTAGGGTGTGACCCTGTAGGTTTTTGTAACATTAGCAATAATTATTAGAACAATTCTAATATTACATACAATGTGTGACATCTATCAATATATCATTGTTACCTAAGTTACAAGAAAATATGATTCAACATGTCATCTTCGTGATTAACTCTTTTATGTATTACATCATTTTGTCCTTTATATCTAGAATAGGCACACTTGTATAGCCCATCTATTGTTTCTTGTAACTAGAGTAGACTTTAATTAACGAATAATTTATGATATCTCATATCAACTTATTTGAGTATGGCCATGCATTTTTAGTCTCACTCAATCAATTGACTTGTGATATATTTCCTATTATGTAGGAAGGACAAATCATATCTTAATCATACACACCCACTACATATATTGAGATATATTCAATAACAATCTTTATAGAGCAACCAGTTACGGAGCTTGTTTAACTCCATCAAAACATACAACAATATATGTTGGGATAGTATTGATCTCAAGTCTGATGATCATACATATAGTCATCACCATGAGCAATGTTATGACTGTCACATAATAATCCAAGACATATGCTCATAGTGGGTCAATCCAATATATTGTTCTCTAACAATATAATCATGTATTAATTTGACATCTCTATGTTAATGACAACTCGTTGTCATCAATCAATAACATATTAGTCTTAAGCGTATTATTATTGTCCATGCCCATAATATTACTTGACTAGGGATTTTTTAATAATAACAATTATGTTATTATATGGACTTTATTATCTTCCAGTTTATGTTAAACACATATATATAACTAAAAATAATAGTGGCTTTTATTCAATAAAATCAGTAAATAAAATGTATCATTTGAATCATCATATGATTGGTCTTTGGGCATACTCTAACATATGGGCTAGTTGGGATAAGAGTGAGAAGATGTTATTTAGAGAAGCCTACGGGAACGTATTAGAGTTACTGAGGCTGTCGATCGATGCAGTAGTGGTTCAAACTTTAGTTGAATGCTGGAATCCTACTTAACGTTTCTTCACCTTTGGCAAAGTAACCCCTACCTTTGAAGAATATATTGCTTTACTGAATATACCAAATGTCGAAAGGCACTCACTTTACACTAAGGCGATCCAACCCAAAGGATTCCCAATCAAGATATTTACTTTGACGGGAAAAGCTAAAGAATGGGTTGAAGAATATATTCAGAATGATGGGATCTCATGGGTTCAACTAAAGAGTTTGATTTACGAGCAAGCACCATCTAAGAAGATGATAGATCACTTTACACTCGCATTGTATGGCTTGGTGGTTTTCTCGAGAAAGGAAGATCACTTCGACATTGTCATAATTGATTTTGTCGAAGTCATTGCTAGGAAAACAAATCCCGCACCAGCCATGTAACACCCCCAACCCGTATCCGACCCGAATACGAGTCTGAGATGTCACATCGACCTGTTAAATCATTTACTTATATAAAATAGAGAAGAATTTCAAACTTAATTTAAACATATTGAATAATTTATATACATTAAATCAAAGGTTTAAAAAACTGATCAGAGCTTATACAATTTAATTCTTTAAGTAGATGCCAACGTTATTTAATACAATACAAAAACCTACTATTCAATTTCTTCTAATCTGATCTCCGATGAATTTATTCTGTCTCCACCTATCTTCGCTTTCAACCATCTCGGATCCTACGTCTGAAACACTCACACGTTAAGTCACAGACTTAGTGAGACATGTAAATGACTAAGAGACACTGTAACTACTTAACAATGCATGTACAATTCATACAATGCAAGGCTTATATGCGCACATATCATTATTATCACTATCAACATGATTTTCATTTATTCATATAATTATAAACTCTTATATCTAACAATACATGCCACATCAAATAATTAATGTAACACAATTCAAATCACAAGTATATACCTTGTATATAATGTACTTGTTTAGATATCTCTTTAATAGCCCATGTATACTTCTGATAACTAAAGATATGTGAGTACATTGAGGTTGTGCACATATGTTGTCACCACAGCTCGTATAAATTCCCACTAGGGGTACATAAAATTTGTTTCGAATGACCGCATAGAAATATCCCGAATGACCACATATATGTCCCGAATGACCACTCCTTAAGGATCACATATATATTCTAAAGGACCAAATATGTGTCCCGAAGAACAACATATATGTTCCAAAGGATTACATATGTATCCCGAAGAACCACGTAAAACCCTCGACTCTTGGCATGCCAACTATACCTCTAGCTCTCATAACACATAACATGGCATTATCATTTATGTCATCTCACATATTCATATAAACACATAGTTCCCTTACACATAGAACATTTTCATATGATTCATATTCACATGTCACATAGCTTATATCTTGTTCTTATGTCTTCTCATAGACATTTATTCACATAGATCACTTTCATGAAATCACATATCTCTTGTCATATGTCTTATCTCTTATGATCATGTAATCATAAAATTTATTATCACATAGATTATAGTCATATAGTTTATCACACATACATGCATTCATATAGATCAAGTATAAATATGCACTTAACATCTAGACATATGCATATACTCATTTCACCTAAACATCATATCACTACATGTCTATATTCATGTACTCATGTAATCTAATATCGGAAATAGACTCATTGCAAGTCTTAATTCCATAAATAACTTACACTTAATATCATGTACTCACAGGGTCTCACTACTCAATACCAATCTCTTATCGTTCTCGCGGTAAATCTTACTCTGACGGTTTGTCCGAACTTTGCTTTCGATCGATATCTAAACAAATATACAATCTAATAAATATCTAGATTCGAATTACTCGAAAAGATTCTTATTAATATAAACTAAACAAAGCACTAATTTCTTATTTCCAATTAAGTAGTATTGGCACTACAGTTACAGTACCGATACCTTCATGCTTGTAGTATCAATACCCATTCGGGATTTTGAAATTTCATTGCTAGAATGATATCGATACCTCCCTATTGGTATCGATTCCCATGGTACTGATACTATCACTTCAATATTGATACCCCATAAAGCTTTTATCCCACTATAGCCTTATGGTATCGATATTGTTCATGCAGTATCGATACCCTACGCATAATTATCAAATATTTTTCCTTGTAGTTACTCAACCAGTATCGATACAACTAACCCATAATATGCTTTTTAACCCAAGATTTACCAATTCTTTACCCAAACTCTACTTATTTAGCTCTCTTCATGCCTTTAAACTCAACTATACATACTTAAACAATCTTTTAGCACTATAATACTTTATCATCTTTAATATCTCACTATAACTTTTGAAATTAAGAATTTTACTAAACTTTCAATGTGTTATAAACTCATTTCTAATACTTTAGACTTCTTAATCCTTTTTATGACAAGTCAAATTTATCGACAAAACTTTAAAAACTATATCATATTAACAATTCACTTCTACATCCTTATTACAATTTCCTTTATAATTCTCTTCTCTTGATGTTTTGAGCTTATATAAGCTTTCCTTAAGCTTATATAACACCCAAAGAACAAAACCCACCTTAAAAATCCAAGAAATAAATGTTAATACTTAACTCACCTTTAAGCTGGAGCTAACGAGAAGAAGAAAAAGACAAGAGGAAATGGTTCCAGATAATTCTCCCCAAATCCCACGTGTTTATCTCTTAATAAAGGAGATAAAATATCCTTTAAACTGAAAATACCATAATACCCTTCATTATTTCCATCCTTGCTATTTAATCCAATACCAAAATATTCCTATTTAAGTCCCTAAACTTTTCAATTTTTCCTAAATCGACCACAAATTTCAAACTTAATTTAAACATATTGAATAATTTATATACATTAAATCAAAGGTTTACAAAAATTGATCAGAGCTTATACAATTTAATTCTTTAAGTACATTCCAATGTTATTTAATACAATACAGAAACCTACTATTCAATATCTTCTGATATGATCTCCGATGAATTTATATTGTCTCCACCTATATTCGCTCTCAACCTTATCGGATCCCACGTGTGAAACACTCACACACTAAGTCACAGACATAGTGAGACATGTAAATGACTAATAGACACTGTAACTACTTAACAATGCATGTACAGTTCATACAATGCAAGGCTTATATGCTCACATGTCATTATTATCACTATCAACATGATTTTCATTTATTCATATAATTATATACTCTTATATCTAATAATACATGCCACATCAAATAATTAATGTAATACAATTCACATAACAAGTATATACCTCATATACAATGTGCTTGTTTAGATCTCTTTTTAATAGCCCATGTATACTTCTGAGAACTAAAGATATTTGAGTACATTGAGGTTGTGCACATATGTTGTAACCACAGCTCGTATAAATTCCCACTAGGGGCACATAGAATTTATCCCGAAGGACCCCCTCCCGAAAGACCACTCCTTAAGGATCACATATAAATTCTAAAGGACCAAATATGTGTCCCGAAGAACAGCATATATGTTCCAAAGGATTACATATATATCCAGAAGGACCACGTAGAACCCTTGACTCTTGGCATTCCAATTATACCCCTAGCTCATAACACATAACATGGGCATTATCATTTATGTCATCTCACATATTCATATAAACACATAGTTCCCTTACACGTAGAACATTTTCATATGATTAACATTCACATGTCACATAGCTTATATCTTGTTCTTATGTCTTCTCATATACATATATTCACATAGATCACTTTCATGAAATCACATATCTCTTGTCACATGTTTTATCTATTATGATAATGTAATCATATAATTTATTATTACATAGATTATAGTCATATAGTTTATCACACATACATGCATTCATATAGATCAAGTATAAAGATGCACTTAACATCTAGACATATGCATATACTCATATTCACCTAAACATCATATCACTACATGTCTATATTTGTGTACTCATGTAATCTAATATCGGAATTAGACTCATCACAAGTCTTAATTTCATAAATAACTTATACTTAATATCATGTACTCACCTGGTCTCACTAGTCAATATTAATCTCTTATCGATCTCTCGATAAATCTTACTCTGACGGTTTGTTCGGACTTTACTTTCGATTGATATCTACACAAATATACAATCTAATAAATATCCAGATTCAAATTACTAGAAAAGATTCTTATTAATATAAACTAAACAAAGCACTAATTTCTTATTTCCAATTAAGTAGTATCGATACTACAGTTACATTACTGATACCTTCATACTTGTAGTATAGGTATCATCCTACGGTATCGATACGCATGGTACCGATACTATCACTTTAGTATCGATACCCCATGAATTTTTTATCCCACTATAGTCTTATGGTATCGATACTGTTCATGCAGTATCGATACCCTACGCATAATTATCATATATTTTGCCTTGTAGTATTAGTTCTTACTCAACCAGTACAAGTCATAATCATTTTTAAAAATAATATTTTTGTTCGGGTCTACCGTACCGATACTACAAACCCAGAATATGCTTCTTAACCCAAAAATTACCAACACTTTACCCAAACTCTACTTATTTAACTCTCTTCATGCCTTTAAACTCAATTATACATACTTAAACAATCTTTTAGCACTATAATACGTCATCATCTTCAATATCTCACTATAACTTTTGAAATTAAGAATTTTACTAAACTTTCAAAGTGTTATAAACTCATTTCTAATACTTTAGACTTCTTAATCCTTCTTATGTCAAGTCAAATTTATCAACAAAACTTTAAAAATTATATCATATTAACAATTCACTTCTACACCCGTATTACTATTTCCTTTCTAATTCTCTTTTCTTGAAGTTTTGAGCTTATATAAGCTTTCCTTAAGCTTATATAACACCCAAAGAACAAAACCCAACTTAAAAATCCAAGAAATAAACAACTAATACTTAACTCGCCTTTAAGCTGGAGCTAACGGGAAGAAGAAGAAGAAGAAGACAAAAGGAAATGATTCCAAATAATTCTCCCCAAATCCCACGTGCATATCTCTTAATAAAGGAGAGAAAATATCCTTTAAACTGAAAAGACCATAATACCTTTCATTATTTCCATCCTTGTTATTTAATCCAATACCAAAATATTCATATTTAAGTCTTTAAACTTTTCAATTTTTCCTAAATCGATCATCAAATTTCAAAAACTTTCATTTTAGTCACTAGCCCGATTTTTGGGATGTTACAAGCCATCATAGCAAAAACATTCATGTCCTTAAACCAATGTAGGTGATTAGGTGGAGCTCAGTTTACCGGTTGTGCAACTCTATTACTTGTATGGTGGTGGTGTCATTCCTGGATATATGAAAATGGTTGGGCTCGAAAACATCAATCACCATGAGCAATGTTATGACTGTCACATAATAATCTAAGACATATGCTCATGGTGGGTCAATCCAATACATTGTTCTCTAACAATATAATCGTGTATCAATTTTGACATCTCTATGTCAATCACAACTCGTTGTCATCAATCAATAACATGTTAGTCTTAAGCGTATTATTATTGTACATGCCCATAATAATACTTGATTAGGGATCTTTTAATAATAACAATTATGTTATTATATGGACTTTATTATCTTCCAGTTTATGTTAAAAACATATATATAACTGAAAATAATAGAGGCAATGCCTTTATTCAGTAAAATGATAAATAAAATGTATCTTTACAATCATCATATGATTGGTCTTTAGGTATACTCTAACAGTACGATAGGAATTGTCCAACAAAATTTCATAGTTGATGTGCTATTGGTTCTGAAATAAAACCTATTGGTAGTTCATTGATTTGTAGCCAAAAGTCGACTGTATGTAAAGCAGTTGTTTTTATATCTTCTTTTTCTTTTAACTTGTGGAAGACTAAAATATGCGAATTAAAATAACATGGGCCTTCATTCTCAATTCGCTCCATATCTTCGTCAAGTAGAACCTGAATAGATATCTTCCCTCGCCTAATTCAGTGATGGATATTCCTCCGATTGGTCTCCAGACGTTCGCTAGATGTTAAAAACATCCCTACAATGCAATTATCAAAATTTATTCCACCCTCATCTTCTTGTTGTATAATGAAGAGAGTTTTTTCCTCCTTATCATCTATGTTGACTTCTTCTAATGTACGCTCCAAATCTGTCATCAAATTTTGCACTATTTTTTTTTGCTTCGATTAGATTTGAGAAGTAATCGATCATGTAAGAGTAAAAGGCAAAACCTTAAATCGACGAATCGACAGAGGTAAAACAAGGGCAAAAGCCCTAGTCAAAAAAATTCTTGTTGTTATAGTTAAATGTTGTCACGAGAATAACGTGGTATATTAAATTAATAGAAAATATCATATTTAATCCATTAATTATAATTATAATTTTATTTTTAATATTTTTTAATATTTATAAACAATAATTTAAAAATAAAAATTATATAATTTAAAAAAAATCCACCAACGTAATAGTTTCATAAATGAATTGTTTCGGTATACATTTCTCCAACAGTAGGAAAGTTCTAGAATAGATGAACATCGATGTCTACCACTAATTTTATAAGGTAAAATTCATAAATGAACATTAATTATATCAAAATTGATTTTTTTAGATATCAAACTTTCAAAAGTTATATAATAGACATTAAACTTTAGATTTTGTTACAAAATGGGCACAATCCCATTATCTATCATTAAAAAAGTGAAGTAGTATGTTAAATTAATAGAAAATATCTCATTTGACCCTTTAGTTGTAACTAAAATTTCACTTTACTTTTAATTTTAATTAATATAATTTTTATTATGTTCTTTGAATTGAAAACAAAATGGATATAAATAAATTAAATATTATTTTTAGTGTCATATTATAAATATTGAATTTATACCATATAATTTACTTGATACATTATTAAAAGCTAAGGATTGTTTTGATTATTCTTATTTAAGTTTGGATGTATTTTCTTATTAATGTGATACTATAATTTTCCGAATGTATAAAATTGTTTTTAAACTTCTTAAACAAAAGTCAAGTGCTTGAATCACATCGTTTAATAAAAATTAATTACATTGTTTGATAATTCAATTTTTTGGATATCGAAAATTATAAATTTTTAATTTTACAAATATAATCATGATTAAAAAATAGTTATAGAATAATTTGATGAAGGAACATTTTAAAAATTATAATTTTGAATTTTAAAAATAAATTATTCTCTCTCTCACACACACATATATATATTTAAAAAATTCTATTTTTTCTAATTTCTTTTGTAACTATTACTTAAAAATATTAAGAAAACATCAAAAATGAAATTTGAGTTATAATTGAGGGGCCAAATAAGATATTTCCTATTAGTTTAATGTGGCATGTCACTCCCTTAACAATATTTCACAGTTGTTATCTATTTTTTAATAAAATCTGAAATTTAATGTATATTTTATAACTTTTAAATTTCAATGACAAATGAAATCATTTTAATAAATTCAATGATCATTTATGAATCATATTTTATATTAGTGATACATATCGATGCACATCGTTAGTGGTGCACATCAGTGTGTACCACTCAATCTAGGCTCATCCATTAAACTTATATTTTGAAATAATTTTCATAAATATCATATTTATTTATATAAAATATAATATAATATGAAAAAAATTAATATTATGGTCTCAAGTGGACAAATATATTATTTTTAAATGTATATGACCTACTTTTTTAATAACTCAAAATTAAATTTTATTTTAAATAATTACATAATTTACAATAATATCAATTTTTTCTCCTAATAAAATTATAGATGATTGATATATAAACATTAAAAATATAAAATAATTTTAACCAGTCAAATTTATTAATATTTTATTAAATCAAACTTTTTGTTTATTATTATTATTATTATTATTATTATTATTATTATTATTATTATTATTATTATTTTGTTTATAATTTTGAGTAAAACACGTATAGAATTAAGAATGATTTATATGAAAATAATTTATTATTTCAGGTTATTCTTGTCCGAAGTGGCAAAAATTATTTAATATATAAGAATTTGGAGGTAATGACATTCATCATTTTAACAAAAAATTACTACTATCGGTAATAAGTTAGTACATGATAGTAAATATTTTCCTCAAACCAAACGCCTCTTGATAGACATAGGAATGTTTATGTATCAGATTGGATCGAGTTTCCGACTAACTTAACTCGCCCAAAAAATATACTCTCCACGAGAAATTCAATCTTTTGAGATATAATTTAAATCTGAACCGATTCGACCCAAAATAAATATATTTATAAAAAATATTAATTTTGTTCGATAAAATAAGAATTTAATTAAATAGTAATAATAATATAAAAAGAAATATTATTATAATTATCTCTAAATATATAAGATATAATAATAAATCAAATCAAGTTAGATATTTTACACTCTAAATTCAAATCTAATCCTACCAAATTTGTCTTTAAAAAAATCAATTAAAAAATTGAATCGAGTTAAAATTTATCGGATTCAACTCTCTGTCCATCCCTAGACAGACATATCGGTCGCCCTATCCGATTACCCCAACCCATTCGGCTAATCTACAAAAGTTAGAAAAACCGAAAGAAAAAGAAAAGGTGTAATTTAATTACCCCAACTCAACCGGCTAGCTAATCTTTGTTCGTTGCACTGCTGCCATATTCAAGTAAGCTGCTATATTCAAGTAAGCTGCTTTTCTCCTCATTTTCTCTTCCAGGTTTCTGCTTCACTTACCATGTACTACTGTATATATTCTGCTAGTTTTGTTCAAAGAACAAGAAGAATTAGCCTTGTCAGTTGCAGGTTTTAACTTGTTCTTCTGAGAAACTAATGAACACTTCCATCAAATAGTTACTAGCTTATAGCTAATGTGAATAGCTTTGATTATTTTTGAACAGTACCGATGCTCAAAAAACATCGAATGTAAAAGGTGTACCGATGCACTGCTATAGTGTACCGATACACTCACTGTTCACACAACCCAACAGTCATAAAATTTGAATTTAATGAAGGAGTATCAATGCACCTTGATAGTATACCGATACACTCTGTTTTGGGCAGCCTATGTTTGTAGAAAAATCATACCTAAACGGTTCCAAAACATCCCCAACGGCTATGTACAACTTCAAACTCATTTCAAGCTATAAACACAAGCTGAGGACACTTGAAGAAGTATGAGAACAATTATCCAAACAATCAAACACAAGAGAAGAGTTTTTTCAATCTTATTTCATATTTCTCTTGTAAATATTTTGTTCTTGTGAGCTTAATTCTTGTAAACATCTATCTTCGAGAGGCTTTCTTGTTTACATTTTTTTTCATTGTAAAGGGGTTTTGTTCTAGCTTAGCCCGTGAAAAGCTAGGGGAAAGGTTCAAGTTTAGCCAGTGATCACCCGCTACAAAGATATGAGGTTAAAATGACCCACCTACTTATCACCAATTGGTTTTAAGAAGGAATGGTGATCATTTGATTCAGAACTCTGTAGTTAAACGTGTTTGAACCAGAGTAATCCAAGAATAAGTGACCTACTGGGAAGTTGTTCGAAAATTGAATGACTCGATCCTATCACATTTAAAGGAAAAAATCGGTTAATGAATTTTGGGTAATTCGGTTCAGTCGGTTTATAAAATTAACTGATTGAACACCCCTAAGTACTTTCATGTTATGGCATTAATCAATGTGGTTGAGTTACTTTCATGTTAGGGCATTGACCATTTTGGTTGAGTTAATTTTTGTCACAGTATGTTATAATTATGATTGTAAGTAGATAATTGTAATGCAAGAGGGATTAGATCCCAAAAGTAAGATTAGAAGTTTGAATTTTGACATTTACGAATGAAGTAAATTAGATTGGGAGGATCATCTCCATAATGGACTTCTGTAAAATCTGATCTGAAATAGTTGATCAATAGATTGGATATTAGTAGTTAGAAAAGGAATCTATCACATGATTGGATTCAATTGCAGCGGTGAGGTTAATTTGAAAATGGAAAATGGCTATTAAAGATGTTATTTTACGATGTGTTTAGGATTTTACAAATAATATAAAATTTGAGAGAACGACATTAAGATTTATGTGAAGTTTTACCGTGCGACAACCTTAATATACAATTAAAGAAATACGTTATCGGTTTTGTTATTATTTTTTTAACATTTCCGATAAAAAAATTTACCTAAAACATTATTATTGCTACCTAAAACATTAATGTTTTTTAACATTTATGGTAAAGTGCCCAATAATAACAAAATCAATAGAAAAAATAATGTTTTAGATAGCGTTTTACCGAATATGTTAACAAAACCGATAAAGTGTCTAATAATAACAAAACCGGTAGAAATAATAATGTTTAAGATAATTTTTTTACCGAAATGTTAAAAAAATAATAACAAAACCAGTAACACCTTTTGTTAGCCATATATTAAGACTGCCACAAATAAGACTTCCCTAAGATCTATTAGTTGCAATATTCATACATCAGTCATTTTTAGTCAGTGTTCATACTCAGATAGCTTGTCAAAGAATATTATTTTGAATCAAATCAAAGAAGTTAACCAAAAGTGGAGGGAATTAATACATTTAAGGGTAAATTACGCATTAAGTACTTAAACTATCATTTTTATCCATTTTAGTACTAAACTTTCAATATTTCCAAAATCATACCTAAAATTTACTTTCTGTTTCATTTTAATACTCATGTCGTTAAAAACTTAATGTGTTTAGTACCTAAGCTACCAATTTTTATCTGTTTCAGGACCTAAATTTAAAAAAAAATCAAAATTTAAGTATGATTTAGGTACTAAACGTGTTTTGGTACCTAAATTTTCATTTTCTTTTCAAAACTTAATGACGGAGTATTAAAATGAAACAAAAACTAAACTTTAAGTATGATTTTGAAAAAATTAAAAGTTTAGATACTAAAACATATCAAAATTGATAATTTAGGTACTAAATGCATAGTTTACCCTACATTTAAATAAATCAAGCGAGATCATGAGATTTAATTTAAGAAAATATTCATTTAAGGATCTAGAAATCAATCAAATTGAAAGGAATCAATTCAGGCAATCAAATCAAATGATCTTCTTTTCTACCTCTTTTTGGGCGGTTATAATAGGGTTTGGTATGGGTTGAATTTTCGGTCAACCCGACCTGATCTGAAAATTATATATTCTTCACCCGAATATAATTTGACCCGAATAATACACTCTTATTATTTCCTCAGTAATCCTAGGAAAACATCGTTACATTGTCCCCCAATGAAAGGGGGAATTAGATCTTACTCTCAAGAAGCTGTAGGATCGAGAGCAAATCATTCTTCATCGTATAAGCCCATGACAAGTCATTTCCAGATACTTCTTTCGAAAGAGCACGGGAAAGCCTCAATGTGGTGGGATCAAGTCCAAGCAAGGCGTGAGCGGAAAGGCAAAGGGAAGTACATGGGACAAGATGCGATCGAGGTTGCAGGATTAATTTCTACTCGAACATTAGACCCAAAGCTTGTTCCAAAAGTTTCACTTCGCTTTAAAGTAAAGGATAGGAGGGAGAGAAGCGTACAAGAAAGCCCCTACTCCTTAAAGTTGCAGAGTTCTACCAATTGTTTATTCGCAATGGCTTGAACGAATCCAACGCAGAATCCCTTGCTTGCTTGATAGGGCTTGAGGTTATAAATCCAAGATGAAATCTCGATGCATCAGATGTGGAAAGTGGCCTATCAACTAGCTTTAAAGGTCGAGGAAAAGCTAAAGAGAAGGACCACAAGGGGGCACCGAAGGTGATAGGGGATCGACCTCAACAATCGGGCGAGGAAAGAGACCCCTTTTCCCTTCCCTCAATATATATGGCACGCTTTACTAATATAATAGAAAGTCAAGGCTCCATCCTACTCGTTGCCCAGAGCCTTGACTTGAGCATTGTACAAGCGCTTAAGGCTCCTTCGGGCCATGGCCACAACTATAATATAAGGCAAGGCTTGGTAGTTTACTCCAGCGCTTATTAGCGAAAACTAGGCTTCATACACTCTTCACCTGACTCTCCGATATGACTTTTTGAGATAAAATTCGAACATGACCCGATCCAACTCTAAATATATTTATTAAAAAATATTATTTTTATTTAATAAAAATAGAGATTTAGTAGAAAAAAATAATATATAGAGGGACATTATTACATTTATCCCTAAATATAAATGTGAAATTATATGTTTTTTGAGGTCCGGTCGGGTCGGGTTGTGTATTTTTCACCCTAAACCCGACCTGACCAGAATACAAACTCTAAAAATACCGGACCTAACTTTTTGAGATAAAATTTAAACTTGACCCGACCAACCCGAAATAATACATTTATTAAAAAATATTATTTTTATTCAATAAAAATAGAAATTTAATTAAAATATATATATATAGAGAGTGAATGAAAAAAATATAATTTTACTTTTATATTTATGAATAATTACAATAATGTCTCTCTGTATATATTTTTTCCAATTAAATTACTATTTTCATTGAATGAAAATAATATTTATAGAGCTGACACAAACTCAATTTTTTTTAAAAAAATCGACTTGATTGGGTCATGTCAGAACCTTTCAGATTCAGGTTCTATGCCCATCCTAGGTTACAAGGTTATATAAAGAGCGAAAATAAAGAGAAAGAAAGTCTTATCTTTCATCTTCCAATTTTCTTTTCTTTTTCGATGGTCATCATTGTTGAGGAAGAAGCACCTTGAAGCTGCTCAACCTCTCAATTTAGGTTTCACCATCCATATCCGAATTTACTTTTTAAATATAATAATAAATTTAATCTTAATATTTATATTTTCTGTTATTTGGATCTATTTTATTTTTTAGATATTTTAATTTTTTAACTTTTACTTTAAATAATATATTCTTTTAATATAAATCTTTTTTTCTGTTGTGAAAAAACAAAAAAAAAATCAGTTTCCCTCTCAGTTCCTGATAGCTCTACTCGAACTAATCTGGACTGATATGTGTCGTATACCGGATTTTGGTGGTTGAGTCTCCTAACAAAAATTTTCTACATACACAAGACCTTAAACTTAAAATTTACTTAAGTGATATCAAACTACTTACCACTTGAATCAATCTGTTAATTAAAAAAACAATATATTTTGATGTAAAAGAATAAACAAACTCTTCCTATAAAATCTATCCCATAAAAATGCTCCTCTAATAAAACGCCATTTCGGAACCTTAACTTCAAATCCCTTGAGTTGGAGACTAACCCCTTAGCTGTTAGAGCATTGTTTTGAAAATCGGACCGGATCGACCAGTTCGGCCGGTTCAACCGGAAATTATTGCCTAGTCCGGTTCAATCTAGACCGGTTGAACCGCTACTAATGAACCGGTCAAAACCGCTGAACCGTTTAAACCGGACCGGTTGAAAATTAGAAAAAATCTGAAAAAACCGCCAATTTTGTTTTTTTTTTAAAAAAAAAAAATTAAACCAAACGACGTCGTTTGTTAAACGAGCCAAGTCGAACTCGAGTATTGCTGAGCTCAACTCGAACTTGAAAATTTTAAAAGTAAGTTCAACTCGATTCAAACTCACGAGCTAAAAATTATGAAGTTTAACTCGAACTTGAAATATAATATCGAAACTTGAACTCGAAAAGGCTTGAACTCAAAAAAAATTTAGAAGCTCAATTGAAGCCTAAAATTCGAGCTTGATTGAAGTGAAAGAATAGTTCACTCAATGCTTACCAAAAGGCTCCATGATTTTGAATGCCAAATTACCTCTATTATTTATAGAAGTTAGTTGGGATGATCTTCTATGTTTCTTAGCCATGTGGGATTGTTTTTTTTTTAAAAAATTAAACCAAACAATATCATTTTGTTATGATTTTTTTAGCCCCAAATTTTTTTTTAATTATAGTTATATAATTATATTTATTATTTAATATGTTTTACCTTAAATATTATGTTGTAGTTAATTTGAATCATTTTGTTTTACTTGATTTTATGGTTTTTAACTTATATATGTTATGACTTGCTTTTAATATGAATTGTGATATAAAAAATTATTTTTTATTAAATATTTTTGGTATTTTTATTTAATTTTTTAAATAATTATGACATCGTCCGGTTCTTCTGACCGGTAGGACCGGTTCGACCGGTTGAACCAGTGAACCGGTAGCATGACCGCTTCGCTAACCGGTCCGGTTCTCTAACCGGTCCGGTTCTGAAAACCATGTGTTCGAGGAACCTTCTTTTTTCCATATTTTTTCAAGCTATTTTTTTATTTGAAAATTAATGAATTTTTATGCTTTTTATTTGTTTTATAGATTTTTTTTTGCCATTCCAATCCTCTAAAACTTTTCATGATTAATCTAAATCAACCTGTGTCACACATTTAATTTTGGTAGATGAATCTCCCAACAAAATTTTTCTATATACACAAAACATCAAACTCGAGACCTGCATAAACGATATCGTGCTATTTACCACTTGAACTCTCTTTATTTATAACTTCTTCCATTGAGCTCTATAACCCGAATTATTTTCATTAATTTCTGGAATTTTTATTAAAAAAATTAGAGCATAGTTAATAGATACTGTTATTAGTAAATGCGTCTATTATTGGGGGATAATTATTTCCTCTAGGTAAACATGAAAATGAATGGTTATCCTCATCATTGACATTTCAGGGTCATTTGTTACTGGGAACACAAAAAATATTGTTTTGCTTCCCTTGAAAACCATCTTTTATCTTGAAATTTTGTGTCAATATTATCAAAGCAAAAGGGTAAACAACCTGATTAGTGATCTCAAAATAATTAATAAATACATGTAACATCTAATTAGGGCAGTAAATGAGACGAACTATATCGCGAGCTACTCGAGACCGACTCGAACAAAGCTCGATAAATACTGGACTTGAATGAACTCGACTCAAAAACTCGCAAGCTACTCGAAAAAATAATATATTAAATTTTTATTTTCTTAAAAAATAAATTATTATTAACATTTATGTGCTGTTTTTTTAAAATACAATATAAATATAATTAAGATTTAAATTTGAGTCCAAATTTAAACTTTAACTAAATTAAGTTTAAGAATATTTTTTCACGCTAGTTTTGAGTTCGAGTTGAGCTTAAAAATTTTAGACTCACGAGCTTTCAAGCCGAGTTGAATTCCGTTTCAAAATTTTCTAGTTGAGTGGAGTCGAGCTAAACAATACGAGCTCAACTCGTTTACAGCCCTACATCTAATCCAGGAAAACAAATCAAAAGGAAAAATTTGCAAAAAGAATCACTTAATTTTTAAGAAACATAATTTTTATCCCAAACACTTCAATTTCAAGAAGACATTTAAATTCAATATATGCCTTTCCATTCTCATTTTATTTTACAACAAATCAATAACCCCGAGTCTCAAACACTTCAATTGTGTTAAAACATCACCTCCACAAAGTTAATCCCAAAACACATCATCTTCGCTTATAATGATAAGTTAGATACAGGATTTGAATGAATTCATCAATGAAAGAAAAAATTAACGAACGATTTGAAAATGATAATGAAATGAAACACTAATTTGAAAAAGAAAATGTTATGTACCTAAAGAAAGTATAATTTGAGGACTTTTTTGCAGTAAAGCCTAAAAAGTTAGAAGTGACAAAATCGTTATCATTCTGGTTACATTCAATCATTACGTACAAACTGAAAAAGTAATATTCTCAATTGATACAAAAGAAATCAAATTTATTCAAAAGTTTATTTGCACAATAACAGAATTATATTACAAAATCCAACACATCTTGACAAAATATTATTAGTATAAAAGTAAAACTAACTTGGTTATATGCAAACCGGATCTATCTAATTTCTCTCTCTATAATAAATATTTGTATGCCAATCAGAACTGGTAAAAACTTTGACAACATAGAAAAGACGTTCATAAGCAGCCATCCTGAAGTGCTTTGCAGAAAAATTACCATTTTCAAACATAAGAAAAGCTTTAACATATCATATTATCCATAAAACAAAACTTTTATACTTGCAGTTGATATCACTGCTGGTTCTGCTGCCTTTGCTGTGCGAAATTGGGGTTGTTTTGAAGAGCTACCATATTAGATTGTAAATTCTGGGCAGTGCCCATATTCCCAAATGCACCTTGTGCACCATGCTGCTGCTGTTGTTGTTGTTGCTGTTGCTGTTGTGGCTGCATGCCCATAAGCCCCCCAGGATTGGATCCCATATTAAACACTGCATGCAAAATAGCCCAAAATCGAAATGTTTGAATCTCAACTCACATCAAACAGCAATTATGAATGAGGAAAGAAACAACCAAGCATCACTAGATATAAAAATATTATAATATATGTATATGTTATGCATAGACGAAAGAATGTCAAGACCATTATCATTCATACTTTGGTCGCTTAAGATTTGAGATCCATGTGTCCGCTGAGGATTGCTACCAGGTAGTCCATACTGCAAAAAGAATTGAATTGAATTGAAAGAATGAGACATATAACACTTATGAGTTATGACAAGAAAATAATGTATGAGCATATAAATAAGGACAAATATACAGATGCACCAGGTACAAACACCAATTACACATACCGAGAGCTGGGAAATAATGGTTATATGAAAAGGATCTACCCGATTCTCTGCAAAATAATGTGTTTTGGAAATCCAAAATACATAGAGCCTTGAACAAGATGTGACAATATCTAACAGCATGAAAGGGGCACGACTGAGAGCTGGGAAACAACAGAATTAGTAAATTGCACTTTCCTTACTCTTATTTTTATGCTTATTTAACAAACCTCTCTTTCTAGTTTATTAGATAAGAAATACAAATGCTAAGGACCATCAACAATGTGTTTAAAAAACCATCCTAAAAGATAAAACAGGAAAAACGGATATTACTTATCAATCCTATACAGAGAGCCAAAGATCAAAGGCTTAGCTAACAGCTCTTTTAGTCTCAATCTAGCTGAAACTCTGTGATACAACTAGTTTTGGTTGAAACAGATTGTTGCGAATACCTTTGTAGGCAAGACATATATGAGGCAAAGGTCGCATGGAACCAATGAGAGAGGGGCATTGATTATTACTTTTAGAAAGAAAAAATCATTAGTTTACTTTTGCAAATATTTATTTTTTTATAGAAATAGGAGGCCTCATTAAAAACCTCCCTCGTAGTAGTCCTTTACCCTAAGGCAAGAACCGACTAGCGGAAGGAGGAAAAAAGTACCTCAATATATTAATGATAAACCAATTACATAAGACTTATACACACTTATTACACCTGAACTCTAAAACATACAGAACAACTAAAACAAAGCTTACAATCACCCAATCCCCTCCTTTGCTAGCTTATCAGCCTCGCAATTACAAGACCTAGGAATCCACCTCACAATAATCTCTTTAACATAAACAATAGACACAATTTCCTTAACAAAATTTGTAAGGAAAATAGGAACTGAAGCTGGCTCTTTAATCCAATCCACTGCTGACTTGCAGTCACTTTCAATAATGAGCCTACCCTTCAATACCCATTCTGAAGAAACAAAGATGTCGATGCCTTTTTTGATGGCTTTCAATTCTGCTAGAGGGGAAAGAGTAGGACCAACATTTTCTGAAAAAGAAATAAGAATAGACCGATTCCAATCTCTGAGAATTCCCCCTATTCCACCAATCTTCCCAACACTACTAACAGCCCCATCCACATTCATCTTAAAGAAATCAACTGGAGGAGGACTCCAACCGAAAACAAGCTTGTTCAGTTCCCTAAAAGCAGAAATATTATCTGCCAAGGAACGGTCTCCAATTAACGAATCCACTTGAATAGGGAAAAGAGGATACTTTGCTAGGAACCATTTCACTAACTTGAATCAAACGATGAAAAACAAGGAGAATCTGTCCAACTTTCCTTTTTCAAAGACAATATCATTTCTCATCTTCCATATTGACCAAAAAACTACCCCGGAATAAACTTCCAAATAGCAGATTTAGGCCTCAAATCAGACCATGAGCTGAGAATGGAAGGAGGATCAGGAGGCAAAGCTAAAAGAATACCCCAAAAGCCTATTAGTTTGTTCCACAATTCCCACGAAACAGAGCAGAAAATAAATAGATGTTGAACTGTTTCTTCAAATTGATTGCACAAAGGGCAGAGACTGTCCTCCCCTATGGGAACCCCCCTTTTCTTCAATTCCACTCTCACAGCTACTTTCTGATGAGATACTTGCCAAAGGAATGTCTCCACTCTAGGAGGAACTAAACCCAACCAAACCCATTTGTTCCACAAAACTATTTCCTCATTGGGAGAAGAAAGTGACATCCTGCATTCTTTAACTGAAAACAACCCCTCAGCCAATCCATCCCACAACAAACAATCCTCCATTGAATCAATCGATTTAATGTCTTTAAGCCTATCCAATAACTCCACCAGCTGCATCACTTCCCAATCACAAAGATTCCTCCTAGTCTTAATATTCCACACCCATCCATTCGACTCAAAGCTTCCAAAATCAGCCAACTTGCCCCATTTATTGGATGAAAGGGCAAAAATCCTAGGAAAAAGAAATTTCAAAAGAAAATCTCCAATCCAAATATCATTCCAAAAGGAGATAGATTTACCATTCCCTACTTGTAACTTTGCGTGAGATCTAAGGCAACCTCCAACGAAATCCTCCTTGATGAAGTTATTCACGATTCCTCTCCAAATCCAAGAGTCCTTGTGAGAGAAAACCTTGTAGATATAATTGGAATGACAACTAACACTATGTTTGCTACATAACAATTTCTTCCACATCAATTTTTTTTCATTTGCAAACTTCCAAACCCACTTTCCCAACAAAGCTCGATTGGTAAGTTTCAAATCAACTCCCAGTCCTCCGCTACTCATCGGTTTACAAATATTCTTCCAACTCACCTAATGCATTCTCTTCTTCTCAACCCCACCTCTCCATAAAAAAATTTGCCATCATTGATTTAACCTCCGGCTAATAATACACGACATCTTTATGGTATTAGGAGTCTTTCTTTATTTAGAGTTCTTTTTTTATAAGAATATTAGGCCTCATTAAAAACCCTCTTTATGATTAATGGAGCTTGATAACAATTCCTTAATCAGCAGAAGGAGGAAAAGAGTGCCCTAGGATTTCATTAACATAAGATAAGTACATAGGAATACAAGACCTAACTCCCTTAAGGAGATATAAAACCAAAAAGAAACATCCCTTTAACAGATCATAAGGATCAACCAATACCAGCCTTAGCTAGGGCATCTGCCTCTAGATTAGCTGTCTTATTAACCTATCTAATAAGACCTTCACAATCTCTGAGCTTTTGAATAATGTCTTTAACAATTTGAACATAAACATCAGGACATAAAACAACATTCTTAACCCAGTCAACTGCCACCCTACTATCACTCTCAATAATCAAACGGTCTTAAATCTATGACGAATTGATTCAAAAAAAGCTAAACCCTTTAGGATAGCTTTCAATTCCATCAAGGTTGGAGGCCCCGGACCAGCAGACACTTTGAAAGAGCCTAGGATCGAACCAGACACGTCTTTTAGAACACCACCTAAACTACTCTTCCAATCACTAGTAGTAGCAGCATCCACATTTAGTTTGATAAAGCCCTTGGGAGGAGGGGACCAAGGAAACTTAGTTGAAATCAGATTAGAATGGGACAAGCAAGAATCCCCTAAGGAAGGGTCAGTAATAAGAGAATCCTTGGAGATAGAAACCTGAGTATTCTTCGCTAAAAACCATGAAGTAAGCCTGAACCTTGCTAAAAAGAAAATTTCAGCTCGATCTAGCTTCCCTTCTTCAAACACAATAGAATTCCTAGTTTTCCATACTGTCCATAAAACCACTCCAGGAATAAATGACCATATGAGAGAGTTGGTCCTCAAATCAGCCCAAGCTAGGAGAAAGCTTTTTGCATTTTCGTGAAAAACAGACTGAATATTTCAGTAGCTCATGAATTTATTCCATATTGACCAAACAATCGAACAAGAAAAGAATAAATGAGAGGGGGTCTCTTCTAATAGCTTACAAAAAGGACATAAAATATCATCTATGCCCTTTACACCTCTTTTAACCAGAGCTGTCTTCACTGCCAGCTTCTTTAAAATCACTTGCCAAAGAAAAATCTCCACTCTTTGGAGGCAGCAGGCCCCTCCAAACAACAGTCTTCCAAAAATAAGCTTCCTCCGAATCCGAAGTACCCGAATAACATAGATTAACACATGATTTAACAGAGAAAACCCCGTCTCCAGTACCCTTCCAAATCAGCCCATCAGTAGAAATAGAAAAATCCAAAATGACAGCCATCAAATTTGTCCATTGCTCATATTCCTAGTCATTCAAATCCCTTCTCAACTGAACATTCCAAAACCAGCCCTACGAGCTATATTCCTCAAACTGGAATAATTTACCAGTTTTGTTCACTGCGATAGAGAACAGTCTAGGGAAAATGACCGTTAAGGGATGATCCATTGCCCAAACGTCTTGCCAAAACCGAATAATTCTCCCATTACCAATTTTATAACTATATTTGCTTTTGATTATACAGCCAATGGAATCTGCTTTGAAATGATTATTCACCATAGATCTCCATATCCAAGAGTATTTAGGTGAAACATTATTGTCAATCTGCATTAAGGATGCTTCCATTTTGTATTTAATACAAATCATTTCCCTCCAAACCGCCTTCCTCTCATTAGCAAACCTCCAAGCCCATTTTTCCAAAAGTGCTCGATTTATCACATTTAAATTAGGAACTCCCAATCCGCCTTCGATCTTTGGTTTACAAACATCGGACCAGCTAACCCAATGAATCTTGTTTTTTCCATATCCTCCACCCCATAAGAAATTTGACATAATTAAATTAAGGGACTTGTAAACCGAAGCTAGAACCTTGAACATTGACAAAAAATATGTAGGGAGTGAACATAGGACTGATTTAATTAAAACCAGCCTCCCTGCCAAAGAAAGAGAGGATCCTTTCCAGCCTGCTAACCTCTTATTGAAACTCTCAACCACTGAATCCCACAGTAGGTTCGATTTTCTGTGTGATCCAAGAGGAAGTCACAAATACTCTGAAGGAAAATTACCCACTGAACATCCAATCGCAGCTGCCCATTCCTTGATTTCCTCTTCATTCGAATTAACCCCAAACAATTTACACTTCTTCAAATTCAACTAAAGACCAGACACAATTTCAAACACTCGAAGCACCCTCTTCACATTCAAAATCTGCTTCTTCGAAGCACCACAGAAGATTATGAGATCATCAACAAATTGAAGATGCGATAAATTAAAATTCTCCTCCCTTCTGATGACCAAACCCGAAAATAGCCCCTCTGAAACTGCCTTAAGAATCAATAAATTCAGAAGTTCCCCAACTATATTAAACAACAAGGGAGACAAGGAACAACCTTGGCGAAGACCCTTAGCCATTGGAAATTCCTCGGTTGGAACCCCATTAACCAATACTGAAACAGTTGTCATACAATTTGAAATCCAACCTATCCATCTAGAACCAAAGCCCATTTTCCTCATAACTTTGAACAAAATAGGCCAGCTAATTGTATCATATGCCTTCTTGAAATCAACTTTAAAAACACAACCCTTTAAACCATTCTTCCTCCAAAAGTCAATCCCTTCATTAGCTATAAGGGAGCAGTCCAAAATTTGTCAACTAGGGATAAAAGCAAATTGAGCTGGACTGATTAAATTTGAGATACAGCTCCGAAGTCTCCTCGACAGACATTTAGACAGGATCTTATATAAACCACCAACTAAGCTTATAGGTCTAAAATCATCTAAGCCATCAGTGTTTGAGATCTTTGGAATGAGAGTGATAAATGTATGATATATTCCATGTTCTCATTCCTTCCCCAAGTAGAAATTATGAAAGAATTTCATAATATCTTCCTTAAGTATCTGCCAAAACCTCTTGAAAAATCCCAGATTAAAACCATCAGGGCCCGGAGCTTTGTTACTACCACAAGACTTCAAAGTATCCTAAACTTCCTCCTCAAAAAATTCCTTCTCTAAGAACTGACTCTGATCCGTAGTTATTCTGGAAAAATCCAGTCTTAACTCATCAATTTCTAATGAGGATCGGTCATTGTAAATTTTAAAGAAATAATCCTTTACTATGGCCTTAATTGCAGTCGAGTCTTCAACTGTTTTTCCTCTAAAGTTTAGGGCAACCAGAGCATTCTTCTTTTTTCTGAATGTAGCACACGTATGAAAATATTTAGTATTTCGATCCCCATCTTCTATCCATTTCGATCTTGAGTACTAAACTCTTTCCAGCCCACTTTTTTATTGCATGTTTTGTACTCCTTAGTAGACTAAACACACCAGCCTTCTTTTGATTTTTCTTACAATTCTGGAGTGAAGAATTGACCATAACCTCAAAACCCTCCTCCATCAAGTAGTTGAAAAGTCTGAACGATTTTTGACCCCAGTCAAAACCTTTATTCACAAGAACTATAGCATTATGATCTGACACGGATCTTGGGAGAAGTGATTGAATAATATCCGGAAACAAAGCCAAAAATTGACTATCAACCAAAAAATGATCTAATCTTACAAAAGTGGGATTGTCTTGGTTATTACACCAAGTAAACCTACCCCCATTCATACGAAGATCAATTAGACCCGTTTTAAGAATAAACTCACTAAAGATCTCCATTGAATTTCTATTTTGACCTCTGCCCACCTTCTCATCTTCTTGTAAATAAACATTAAAATTCCCTCCCACACAAACAGGATAATTCTGTCCACTTAAGTAAATGCTTAATTCTTCAAAAAAACTAGGTTTATCCTCCTCTGCTGGACCGTAAACATTGATGAAACTACAACTGTAATTGTTATTCTGAAATTTACCAAAAATAGCTATAAATCTCCTGCTAACATACTGACTCTCCAGCTCAAAAATATTATCGTCCCAACAGCACAATAAACCCCCTGTTGATCCGATTGAAGGAGATTCTATAACTCCCTTTAGATTATTGATCCCACTTCTACAAAAAGACCTCTAAATTTTCTCAGTCTTGGTTTCTTGCAGCCAAAGAAAAGTAGGATATATGCTAGAAACTAAATTTTGAACAACCCTTTTTTCATTTTTCCCCAAACCCCTAACATTCCATGAGCATATTACTAACTTTGTCTTCTTTATTTAAGGAACAGATACAAACTAAACACCTCTACCAATAACACCTTGATTAACCCCAATCAAGCCTTTCTCTAAAGCCATAATTTTTTCCAAAAAGGCTTCTTTCCCTTCCTTAAAAGACACCCCCAAAAGCTTGCTAACCTCCCAAGTAGCTAAAGCTTCTTCCATTAAAACCGAGAAGGCTGAGGAGGAGGCTGTATCAATGCTCACTTGTTCAAGGGCTTCCCTTAACAGATTTCTTCTAGTTCTAATTAGTAAACCAAATTTGGATCTTAAGCAATCAACTTCTGAAAAATAGCCTTCAATCTCCCTATCTTCACTCCCATCCCCTGTGCCACTATCAATATAAGGAAGTTTACTCCCATCAGCAATCAACTCTGCTGATAAACGAAGCTGTTTATTAGCACTAAAATCCACATCAATCCTTCTCATACTAACTATGACTTCATCTGCTTCAATCTTGACCTTCAACAAATCCCCATACCAATATCTTCTTTCCCTTGACCTTCTATAGACCCTTTTACAACTGCTCAAACTTCTAGTTTCTAGCACATCAGTCTTTGTTGTGAACTGTCTTCTAGATCGGTGTAACTGTCTCCCCCTTGAATTGATTCCTGAATCAGTTGTAACCAATTCAACCAACCTTAAGTCTTATTCTTTGGCCACCATTCTTGCATTTACCGACTGCTCTGCAATTGGGCTCTTCTCCAAAACTTTTTAACATTTTACCGCCTTTCTCTGATAAGTCAAGGTTTTGAACTTGTTCCCCAAACTTATTAATTGTAAATGCTAGCCCAGTAGGAAGACCCGTAAAACCTTTTGACCCAGACTGCCCAGAATCTTCAGATTGGGCCTGAGATCCATCAACCGAATAATTTTGACTTCTAATCCCCAAACCTGCAAACTCACCTACTTTTATACTCCCAACATTCTGACTTTCTGGCAGTCCACAATTAATACCTTTCTTATCTAAGGAAAGTCTTGATAGCTGTATATCCTCACCAACTCCTCCAGAACGACGAAAAACTCCCTGGTCAATCCAATTGTCCACTGTCAGACGATTTTTTTCTGCTGCACATGCTTCACCTTCCTCACTATCTGACAGCAATCTGTCTTCATCCACCTCAGACATCATCTCCTCAAAAAGTGCCCCACCGGAACCTTCCACCAGAAAATTGCTGAAGAATGAACTTGAATACTCGCATGCCGATCCGACCTTGATACTTTGAAGGATCTTCCATAAGATCCAAGAGTAATCACATCTGGAACATCAAAGTGGCTTGCCACCCTCATTAAAATTCTTGCCATTGTGAGGTCTTCTCTTTTCCTTGTAACATCATGAATATCAACCACTGTACCCCATCTACCTGCTATCTTCCGAAGAAAGGTTCATTCCAGCATAACAGAGGGACCCCTAATTCCACCAGACAGAAAGCCATTGGAACTCCCTCATCATTCAGTAATGGTTCCACTAAATCAAATCATTGTTCTAAAACCTCTTCCCTGTTCCTCCATAAGTCCAGCATCTCCTCATGTGATTTAAAAACTATAACGCAAGAGTTCCATACATAACCCCATCTAGCAATTTGGACATCATAGTCTTCATTTACCAAGGCATTTTGAAGAAGCTCAATCTGAAAAGAGTGTTTGATAATCCCTGTTAAAGACCTCTTAACCCAATTGGAGCTTTCTGATGGAATATGCATTTCCAAAATATTTTCTTGACATTCCTCCTTTGAAGATCCTCGGAATATAGTTCCTTGTTCCCCATTGTATTCCTATTGGACATCAAAGCATCTCTATAAGTTATGTCGTCCCTTATGCTTCTGTTGGAGTTTCCTTCTTCTTTTGGTTTTGAGGATTCTGCATTATTCTGACTAAAAACCTTGTTTGAAGAAATATGCTTCCCCTTAACCTTGGACGCCCATCCTTATATCTGGCAGGACTAACTGTGATCTTCCTTCCGTCTATCAAAACACCATTTAAATCATCAACAACCCTCTTCAAACCTACCTCTCTCTTAAAATGAACAAAAGCAAAGGTGGAAAATTTGTATTTTGGATTTTTGTTTGTTTGGGAATAAAGACTCTCATAACAGGACCATGGACTAAGAATATTTCCCTTAAAGTACGACAAGAAACCCTCCTACTGAGGTTGTCGACAAACACCGACAAACACTCATCGGAAACTAACTTTTCTTTCAAATTCTCTCTCTACGTTTTTCTCTCTCACTCATTCTCTCTTACCCAGGAAGATCAATTAACCCCAATCAACCCTCCTAATTTTTAATTTTCATACTTTTAATTCTCTTATTCAAACAAGTAAACATATGTAACCTCTATTTAAAGAAGCAGGTTGGCAGCAATAAAGTTAAGTCAGAATATTTTTCAATTACAGAGTTTTAAGACTTTTCTAAGAAGACCAAGGTTGGGAACTCCCTTTGACGTGTTGCACGCATTTGTCATAGGCCACTCTCGCAGTAGGAAACATATAATGGGGAAAAGCCCCTTGATTGAAGCAGATTTCCATACAAATTGGCTGCTGACCAGATCCGTAACCTATGAACATAACTTGGCATCAGAGCCAGAAACCATGGGAGATTCCAACATCAAAGAATTGAAACAAGAGTGGTGGAATGGTTGCAAGCGTCGTACAACTCATGACCAAATTGGGTAGTCAGTTGAAACAACTGTTGCTACAACGACAAGTGTTGGTTGGTCTCAATCAAAACCGCAAAAAGGAGTCGGATGGGGCAGCGAACGTATTAACCACTTCAGTATTCATTCTTCCAAACTGGACAATCAACTAGATATGGGGTATGACAGGCAGGCACTATTAGGTTCGAGTAGAAATGGCAACGGGGCGGGTTCGGGGCAAGTTTTGCTCCCCCCATCCTCGTCCGTCCCCGCTCGATCCCCGTCAGATTTTTTATCGGGACGCCCTGTCGGGGATTTTTTTGCCCTATCCCCGAACCCAACCCGATCCCGAGAAAAATCGTATTTTTCATAAAAATAAAATAGAAAAAACGATCACAAAAAATAGAAAATTAGTCTACATTATTTACAATTCAAACTACAGTCACAAATTCAAACCCAATTATAAATAATTGCCTAAACTCCAAAATAAAGCACATACATAATTAAACACATACATAATTATAAAAGCTAGGAATTAAGGTTTAGGGTTTGTATTATGTAATTAATATAAAAAATATAAAATATTATATATATAATTAATATAAAAAATATTATATATATAATTAATATAAAAAATATAAATATTATATATATAATTAATATAAAAAATAAAAATATTATATATATATAATCGAGACGAGGCGGGGCGGGGATACCTTGCCTCGAACCCGAAAAAATCCCTGATACCCGACCCGATTTTATTCAAACCCGACCCAAACTTGGCCGGGTTTCGGGTTTCCCCGTCGGGTTCGGGTCATTCTCCCATCTCGAACGGTTCGAGTCTAAGCATAGCAACCCCCTCCCCCCACCCACACACACCCTTCTTTTATTAAGAAGTTGACTAGTTCAGAGATGGCAAAACAAAGGGCCAAGTGTCTTTACTATAACTGTGACGCACCATACTCAATTGTGCACCAATGTAAAAAGATATTTTGGTCAGAGAAAAGGGATCATGACGAAGGTCGCGTTGAATCAGTGACAAAGAGGGGCAATGATTAGTATTTTTAGAAAGAAAAAATAATTTCCATGGTTTAAGTTTTTTTCAAACAAGTGAACCTATGTAACCTCTTATTTAAATAGCCTGACTAGAAGCAACAAAGTTAAGCCAGAATTTTATTTTAATTAAAGCAGTTTAAGACATTCTTTCCTAATGAACTCCCTTTGACTAGTTCCACACGTTCATCATAGGTTACTCTTGCGGCAAGACTCGTAATGAGGGAAGCCCACTCAATCAAAGCAACTTTCCCTACAAGTCATTCAGTAACCCGATCCTTAACTCGTGGATGTAACACAAATCCAGGGATAAAACTTATGATTCAGTTCATCACAAGTGAAAAAGTTTTCAAAGCTTTTTAAATATGTACCAGATATGCGTAGATAAGGAAATTGCAACCATCTCTATGAGCCATCTAAATCCCCAAGAACAAGGAATTATGAGGTTTCTATAGGAAATTTCTAGAAGCAAAACCTACAAACAAACAAGAATTTGTACACATCATCCACTCAGAACTAAATTGAACTGAAAATTTATAAGCTTTTAATATTTACATTGGAAAATTAGAAATAAGGACAGCTTTATGATTCATGAAGAACATAAAAGCTTAAAATGTCATTTTTTAAGGCTAAATACTTATTTCAACCCTGTACAAGTGCTGGTTGGTCTCAATCAAAACCGCAAAAAGGAGTCAGTTGGGGCAGCGAAAGTATTAACCACTTCGGTATTCATCCTTACAAACTGGACAATCAACTAGATATGGGGAATGACAGGCAGGCACTATTAGGTTCGAGTCTAAGCATAGCAACCCCCCCCCCCCGCGGCTCTTTCCTTGGTTTAAGTTTTTTTAAAACAAGTGAACCTATGTAACCTCTATTGAAAGCAACAAAGTTAAGCCAGAATTTTTTTTAGTTACAGCGGTTTAAGACATTCTTTTCTAATGAACTCCCTTTGACTAGTTCCACACATTCATCATAGGTTACTCTTGCGGCAAGACTCATAATAAGGGAAACCCCCTCAATCAAAGCAACTTCCCCAACAAGTCATTTAGTAACCCGATCCTTAACTCGTGGATATAACACAAATCTAGGGGTAAAACCATTGATTCAGTTCATCACAATGAAAAACTTTTCAAAGCTTTTTAAATATGCATCAGATATGTGTAGATAGTTAAGGAAATTGCGACCCAAGAACAAGGAATTATGAGGTTTCTATAGGAAATTTCTAGAAGCAAAACCTACAAACAAACAAGAACTTATACACATCAGCCACTCGGAACTAAATTGAACTGAAAATTTCTAAGCTTTTGATATTTACACAAAGGAAACCTAGAAATAAGGACAGCTCCATGATTCATGAAGAACATAAAAGCTTAAATGTCATGTTTAAGGCTAAATACTTGTTTCAACCCTGTACTATAGTGAAGTTTTCACTTTAGCCAATTTACTATTTTTTCAATCAGATTGTCCCCTGAAATTTCATTTCATTATCAAGTTACACCCTTGACCATTTCCGTTGAAGAAAAGTAGACATAGTCCAATGGCATGCTGCCAGGTGCAATAAAAAACATTGATAATTCTTGAAAAGGAAAGTTCAAATAAAATCATAAAAAGAAAAAGAAATCTAAAAAGTAATTTAAAAAACCCAAATTTTATTAAAAAGAACTAAAAAAATAGAATTTTTTATATTTTTTAATTTTTAGGATTTTTTATATTCTCTGTGTGGTGAAGAAATGCAAGCAAAAGAAAGGAGTTTTGAATAAAGTTGCAAGGACAGTTGATTAATGGGAAGGAAGTGTGGTTTTGTTCCATTGTTGATTTCTTTTCTTTTTTTTTTGATAGGAATTGAAGGCCTCATTAAAAAAACCCTTCATGATTTAAAGAACTCAATGAGTTCCTTTATCAGAAGGAGGAAAAGAGTGCCTTATACTTCATTAATAAGAAACATAAGATTACAACAACAATAAAAGACCTTTACAAACAAGCGTTAAAACCCAAAATAAAATACCCCTACACACACTGTAATTAACCAATAGCAGACTTAGCTAGCCCATCAGCCTCAATATTGGTTGTCCTTGCAACTCATCTAATAACACCCTCCACTTCTTTAATCTTGACTGCTATATCCTTGACAATAAAGACAAAGTTGGGAACACAAAGTCCCATCCTTAACCCACTCCACTACCAATTTACAATCAGTTTCTATAATCAACCGACCCTTAATGCCTCGTCTCACTGCATCAAAGAAATGCAATCCCTCCTGAACAGCCTTTAACTCCATCAAAATAGGCAGACTCGGACCAGTAGCTTCCATAAAAGAGCCTAAAAGAAGACCTTCCTCATCTCTTAGAATCCTCGCAACTTTACTACTCTTCCAATCCGAACTTGTAGTTGCATCCACATTCAATTTAACACAACCCTTAGGAGGGAGTAACCAAGGGATGGAAGTAACAATCGACTTGTTGAGTGGGAAACAAGAGTCCCCAAGGGAAGGGTCACTTATAAGAGAATCCATAGAAATAAACGTGTCAGCAAACTAAGCTAAGAACCAAGATGCAAGTCTAACTCTTGCTATAAAGAATAGGTTTGTCTGGTCAAAAATCCCTCTTTCGAACACAATATCATTTCTAGCTTTCCAAACAGTCCAAATAACAACAGCAGGAATTAGCTTCCAAATAGCAAAGTTAGGATTTAGTTCTTCCCAAGCTTGGAGGAATTCTGCACATTCTCATGAAGAACCAAACTAAGACTCCAATATTGAACAAATTTATTCCAAAGTGACCAAACCACAGCACAAGAGAAAAATAAATAAGAAGATTCATCAACCAAATGACAAAGAGGACAAGACAAATCTGCAATACCCGTAACCCCTCTTTTAACCAGTTCAGTCCTCATTGGCAGCTTTTGTAGAACTACTTGCCACTTAAAAAACTCAACTCTTGGGGGCACCAATCCTTTCCACAAGTTTTTCTTCCAAAAGGAACTCTCTTGGGAAGTCGAGCTACAAAACTTCACACAAGAATTAACAGTATAGACACCACCCCCGTCTCCTTTGCAAATCAGACCATCAATAGATTCTGTGGACAAACAGAAATTAGAAACAATATTCATCATATTAGCCCACTGTTCAAATTCCCAATCTGCCAAACTCCTTCTCAACTGGATATTCCAAATCCATCCCGATGAACTAAACTCGCCAAATTCAATTAGTTTGCCACTCTTATTTGAAGAAATAGCAAACAGCCTCGAAAAAGTGGTCTTAAGCGGGCAGTCCAATGCCCAATTGTCCTGCCAAAATCGAATAAACTGGCCATTCCCAACTTGAAATCTGCACATGCTGCGAAACTTAGAGTCGAATGAATCTTCTTTAAAATGCGAATTCACCACTGAGCTCCAAATCCAAGAAGCTTGAGTTGGAATTTTGCTATTAAACTAGTGAAAAAGGATCCAGATTATATTTAGAGCATATCAACCTCCTCCAAACAACATTCTTATCATTTGCAAACCTCCACGACCACTTCCCCAAAAGGGCTCTGTTCATATAACTAAATTAATCACACCCAAACCCCCCTCATCCTTAGATTTGCACACATTAGGCCAACTACACACTGTCTAATCCAGTTCCTCCATTTTCTGCCGAAGCCCATTTTCTCCATAACTATAAATAAAATAGACCAATCCACAGTATCATAAGCCTTTCTAAAATCAACTTTGAACACACAGCCTTTAAGTCCCTTTTTCCTCCAAAAGTCAACTCCCTCATTAGCTATAAGAGAGCACTCCATAATTTGACGTCCTGGAATGAAAGCAAACTGCGTAGGACTTATCAAATCAGAAATACAATTCCTTAACCTTCTCGACAGACATTTAGACAGGATCTTGTACAGCCCTCCAAAACGGCTTATTGGTCTAAAGTCGTCCAAACCACCAATATTAAACACCTTGGGAATAAGAGTAATGAAAGTATGATTTACTCCATGCTCCCAATCTTTCTCCGAATAAAAATTATGGAAAAATTTCAGAATATTGACCTTAAGAACAGTCCAAAATCTCTTAAAGAAGCCCATATTTAAACCATCGGGACCGGGAGCTTTGTTGCTATCACAAGATTGTAAGGTCTCCCAAATTTCTTCCTCAGAAAATTCTTTTTCCAGAAACATACTTTGTTCCATTGAAATTCTGGAAAAATTCAATTTCAAATCTTCAACTTCCAATGTCGAGCTAGTGTTAAAAAGTCCAAAAAAGTGGTCCTTGACAGTAGCTTTGATAATAGTCGGATTTTGGATAATCTCACCATTAACATTGAGTGCACTCATGAAATTCCGCTTCCTCCTAACTGAAGCACAAGCGTGAAAATATCTTGTATTACAATCTCCTTCTACCACCCACTTAGATCTCGAGTTTTGAAGCCATATATGTTCTTCGATTTTGTAAAGCCTCCATAATTCTAATCTCATAGCTTTCAAGTCTGCTGGAATAACAGTACCATTCGAATCCTGCATTAACTGTAAATTAACCTCTGCCAAGTGAATATTTGATTCCAAATCAGCAATTTACACAGCTGGAAATTGATGTCTAATCCCCGCCCATTCCTTAATTGCCATTTTCGTTTTCCTCAGAATTGAAAAAATACCAGCTCTGTTATTTTTATTCTTGCTGTCCAGGACAGCAGAACCAACTAAATTGTTGAACCCTTTATCATCCATCAAATAATTGAAAAGCCCTTGCCCCAGTTAACTCCGCCATTCTCAAGGAAAATGGCATTGTGATCTGAAACGGACTTGGGTAACAATAACTGTGAAGAATCAGGAAACGCTTCCAAGAAATGGACATCAAGTAGGAACATGTCAAGTCCAACAAAAGTGGAAATTTCCTGATTGTTACACCATGTGAACCTCCCCCCATGAAGAGGTAAGTCAATTAAACCTGTCTGATGAAGAAAGTGACTAAAAATCCTCAGAATTGTAATTTTGGGCCTCCCAACCTTCTCTTCTTCAGAAAGGTATACATTAAAATCACCTCCCACACATAGAGGGATACTATGACCACAAATAAAAACGACTAGCTCTTCAAAGAAAGTAGCTTTTCTTCTTCAATAGAAGGACCATAAACATTAATAAAACCACACCTAAATTGTGAAGGGCGAAAGGTCCCAAAAATAGCAATGAACCTTCTGTTAATAACTTGATTTTCCATTTCAAACAAAGACTCATCCCAACAACTCAATAAACCTCCAGAAGAACCCACTGCTAGAGATTCTGCAAACCCTTGTAAGGAATTCAAACCACTTCTTCTCAGAAAATGACTATGAATCTTCTCCATTTTCGTTTCTTGCAGCAAAAGAAAAATAGGGCATTTACTTAAAACTAACTTTTGAACTGCTCTGTGTTTTTCCTTTCTTCCCAACCCTCTAACATTCCAAGAAATAATAGCTAAACTAATATTAATCATAATAATAAGAAAACCAACAACCGAAGAAAACATAAAATTATGCCCTCCTCAAATCCTCCTCCAACTTAAGAATTTTTTCCAAAAAGGTCGACTTCCCGACCTTGAAGAACACCCCCAATAGCTTACTAATTTTCCAAGTAGCTAAAGCTTCCTCCAAAATGATCAAAAAAGCTGGAGAAGAAACAGTAGCAATGCTAGCTTGATCCAAGGCCTCCCTTGTCAAAACTCTTTTGACTCTGTTAAAAAATTTCTCGGAATTGAAGTCATAGTCATCACCTTCTGAAAGCCACCCTTCACCCAAGTAAGCCAAACCAATGTCATCAGAAAGCCTCTCCACAGAAGACTCCACACCACCATCCAAATTAAATTCTACAGGAACACTGACAGGAATAGCTGAATTATGAACCAATTCCTTTCCCTTAATCCTATCTAGAGCCTCCTCTGCTCTAGAAAAAACAAAAGGCTCATTCCCGAACCAATGTCTTCTCTCCCTAGATCTTTTATACACCCTATTATAAGAAGCAGATCTTCTCCTATCCAACGACACACTCTTTGATGTAGATGGAGAATTAGCTCGAAAGAGCGATCTTCCCCTCGAAATCCTTTTTCCAACATGTGCAACAGATTGTAACGCAAGAAACTGCCCCTCTTTAGGATTAACCGAACAAACCACAAGACCTTCAACCTCAGTATCCACTAGAATAGCTGGATTAATTTTACCAAGAACAATATTGTCATCTTCCTGACCCTCTTTTTTCCTTCTTCTATTGATACACTTCTTTCTTCAATTAATTCAGACAGATTCTGCACCTTTTTTTTATTCACTGGCCTGGACCGATTCAACTTCACAGCAGGGCCAGCTGGTATAATTTTAGAAACAGGAGAATAAGACTCCCAATTAGAATCCAAATGGGCTGAAGGACTCTGGTCCTCAACCTCTCTCAGCCCAAGGCCCACATATTCCCCCCTGGGATTTAATTCAAATTCAAACTTGTCTGACACCCCAGTATTATTGGGCAGAGTGTCGGACTTCTTTTTCAAATAATGTTCCCCACCTTCTGACATCTCCCGATTTTGACTATTCTGAAGCCACGTGTAAACCTTTGACCAGAATCCCTCTGCTGAGTTAACCCTATTGTCTTCTTCCTTCTCTTTGTTTCTACCATCGTCCCCCTTTAACACATCGTCACTGCAGCTGCCACATGACAAATTCTACCTCGCGACTCCATGGACTTCAGAGATAGAATTAGAACTGGATCCCACATTAATTTTAACCTTAAACGATCTGCCATAAGATCCTACTAAAATAGATTCTTGTACATCAAAAGGGCTTGCCACCCTTAACAACATTCTAGCTGAAGAGAGATCATCTCTGTTTCTTGTTTCCTCCAGGATACTAACAACCTTTCCCCACTTACCTCCAAGCTTCTCCAGAAAAGGTACACTCCAGCTAAGAAGCGGTAAACCAACCAACTCGACCAAGCAATAAGCCAAAGGAACTCCATCTTCACACAATGGATCTACCCAATCAAACCAACAGTAAAGTTTCTCTCTAAGACTCGACCACGCCTTTAAAAACACTTCATTTGAATTGAACATAATAATGCAGGCGTTCCTAACATATCCCCACCTTACTATCTTGACCTGGAAACCCTCTTTTGCCAAAGCTCGCATCACCATATCAGGCCGAAAGGTATCTTTAAAAACCCCTGTTAAAGAATTTTTCACCCAGCAAAAATCTTCTGATGGGATGTGCATATCCCATGCATTTCTTACACCATTTGCTTTCTTTTGACATCCCCTATTCACCTTCGTTGTTGGTCCAAACTCCTACTATTAGCCACATTCACAACCGCCTTATATGATCTGCCATCTCTCAAACTACTCGGTTTCTCTAGATCAACCTGCTGTCTACCATTAGCCTCTCTATATGTCTTAATTCCTTCCAGCTGAGTTATTTTTACCTCTGCTTCTCTATTCCTTCCCCTCTTGTACTTAGCAACCCCCATTGTGACTCTTTTCCCATCAATCAGCGTTCTGTTGACATTCTGAACTGCTCTTCTGCAACCTTCCTCCAATGCATATTGCACAAAAGTAAACGTGGATGACTTATAATTCGGTTTAACCATAAAATTTGGAATAAAGACCCTCACAATTCTACCATAATGGTTGAAACTCTCTCTTAACTCACTTCTAGTAACTCTCTTACTAAGATTTCCAACAAAAACAGTCCATTCCTCACCGGAGAATGAACGACCAAAAGCACTCGCTCTCATTGTTGATTAGCCTCTAGTTGTACACTTTTTGAAAGCATTTTCTCTCTTTTGATAGCCCTTCACCTCTATTTTTTATTGTCTGGCTTTCTTAGTTACATAAATCACAGTTAGAATAAGGACACCTTAAATTAACTAAATTTGTGCCTTTTTTTTTTGCTTATCCTTTTTGTGGTAATGCATAAGATTTCCATTTTTGATTTCTTTAGGAGCTGAATATTTTTGGTGGCTTTGGATCGTGATGGCTCTTTTAGTGGAGTTCTCTTTAGAGGAGGTTGATTTCGTTTTTATGGTTGCAGGTGTTGTTTTTTCTGTTCTGTTATGTCCTTAGGTGTTGGGTTGTTTTTTCTTTTGCTAGAGGTGTAACTTAGAAATAGGATGATTGTCTCTGGGGCTTTGTGGTTGAGGAGGTGAGAGTTTTAGGTGATTCTGGTTTTTTGTAATGGTGTCTATCCCCGCGTGAGGGTATTCCGTGTTTTCATATGTACTGGTTTTTTATTTAATGAAATATGTGGTACTCTTCTCTTTCTTCCAATGTTCGTTAACATACTTGTTAGTATGTGGACGAAAACAAAGGGACTTTTTAATGAGACCTCCAACTTTTATCAAAAAAATGATTATTTTAAATAAATTAAGACTAATTACATTTTTTATAAAATAAACAATTTCAAAAACATAAATTCTGATTTTTTTTAATAACTTTATGGCATCTTTTACAATTTTATGATTTTATTTAAAGTTTGATAAAAAATTTAACATTTACTACACATGGCAACTCCTAATTGGATCCCATGGCATTTTTTTTAACAAAAATGGTCAAGAACATAATAGATGAGATGAAAGTTGATAGGAAAAAACAGTAAAGGGCAAACTTGAGAATTTCATTACAATACAAGGGCCAAATAGGTATAAGCTTTTTAAATACGACATTAATTACAGAAAAGATAAATTTAGCAAATAGCAATAACCATGATTTGCATGAAGGGAAGTCTCGCAAAGGAAAAGAAACTCGGCAAAGCCATTAGAAACTAACCTGCATCCTTGGTAAGAGTGACTGGGAAGACATAGTTGCAGACATGTTTGGGATCTAAACCAAGACATTAAAAGATTTAAACCATGAAAGAAATAACTTCAATATAAAAAAAGAAGACAAATAAACATTATGAAACCATACAAAGATAAATAAAATACATTTGATTTATTATTATTGAAAGTGCAACATAAATGACCATAACAAGTAAATAAAAGATAAAACATAGAAAACATTCCAAATGATGGATGACAATTTTAGTAGTCAATTTATAACATAATCAATGTAAAGAAAGACAGCAAATGCATGTTTCATGCACTTGTACAAGAACAAGAGTAGTGGCCATAAAGGTTATAGCTTAACAACTATTACTATATATTGAGTACTCAGGAGATGAAACACCACATTAGAATTAAAGAGGTGCATAGTACCCACCAAGATGAAAGACTTACAGTTTTCTAAAGAAAATTTGTCAAAATTAAAACATTTTTTCGCATGTTACACTTTGCAACATGCTACATTTGATCAAAGAAAGATTGAAAAGCATTAAAGAAAAACAACTGTTATCCCTTGCTGAAATAAGCAAATATAGAAGCGCTTGTGAATATAATGGTGAGAAATTTAAGCATATGTATCATCTACAATTCATAATCTTGAAGGAATATTTCATTTCATCCTTCTGACCTAAATCTATCATATTTATAATGGCACAACCATATTACATTCTTTGAGATCCATCCTTTTATCATTCAACACTAAAATATGGGTCAAATTTGACACGTCAACACAATGTATATACCCACGTGGATAAATCCAGCAAAATAGTGAATGATACGTTTTTCCACATGGCATAATTTTTTTTTATAATTTACCTTACTCTAACAGCATACACTTTCTTATTTGATAACTTCTTCACCACATTAACACTAAGCATTGACCAGAAAATAGGAATAAAATATCATGCTAAACTCCAGTTTTGAGGTCCATAACAGGAAAAAAATCAAAATAGCTGGTATCATATTTTAGGTCACCTAGATTTGCTGGAGCTAAAAACCTTTTGAAAATCAAATGAACATTAACCAACCAGCAATGCCACCCATATACATCCATCACAGTTTACCCTACGGGTAAAAAAAAAAGAAATACCATGAGACAAAGAAGCTATTTTCTTTTGTCCGAGTCAATAGTCCTATTTCTTACTTCCCTCATACCTGAGTTTATTTTCAATCAATACTTTAAAAGGCTTTTTCAGTCCTAGTAACTATCTGTTCAATGACTATGGAGGAAGCTAGGTACCATCAAAGCACTCTCTTCAAGAACGTTAACAAATCCATGATTACTGAATACATAAATTAAATGCACAAATTAATGTTAATAAATCAAAGAACCATAATATAATAAACAAACAAACAGAAAATCATTTGAATTTTTACTTTAACTCCTAAATCCTAGGCAGATAAGTTTCCTAAGTGGAGAAGCACGATATAAAGGTGCCATCAATCATGTTATTTCTTTCTTTTCATTAGAATACAAAAACCTAATTCAAATGAACAACTCTATCCAATGATAAGTTCTATTTTGAGAGGGGGGAGCAGTGGACATTATAGATAATGCTTTAGAAGAATAAACACAAGAACACATAATAGGACAAATTGAAGAGTCATATAGCTAACCATCTGAGTACTTGGTGTCCCCTGAGCAGCATTGAACAATGCAGTATTTGCTGGACTGGAGAATTGGCCTAAATGACGACTCAACTGATTTCCTTGATTGAGTTGGCTTTGGCCTATACCATGCTGCACATGTCCTGGGGGAAGCTGTCTACCCTGAAATTGCTGATGACCCAAGGGCTGGGAAAACTGCATCTGACCATGTAACTGATGGAAAGAGTTTCAGGTTTTAGTTAAACCAATAGCATGAAGAAGAGGTGTATTTTAGAAGGGTAAAAACAAGCTTCCTCGGAACAATTGTCCCATGTTAGATCCAAGAAAATGAGAGAATCACTCATTTAAAGGCTCACTTCACATAGATCCATCAACACAACACCACCCCAGCCAACACCCACCCTCTCCACTTCATACAGAAAATTAATTGAAAAGTACTACAAGCCTGAGAAAAAGTTCAATGATTTATATAAATTCAGTAAACAAGAGGGAAAACAGGGATCTTCAAATTTTTTTCACAAAAATATACAGATGGTTCTTTTACTGCCATAAGTTTTGCTCAGTAACTTCCATATATAAATATTCATCTTTCAAGTGTAGCGCTGATTTAAGGAATAAATTTATCATATCCAAGTTTGAACGAGAGCGGTAAAATATAATAAATATCCACCCTTTTTTTTTTTTGATAGAAATTGGATAGGCCTCGTTAAAAACCCCCTTCTTAACCTCCATGTTACAACAATAACATGAAGGGCATAGGAAGGAGGAAAAGAGTGCCTAAAAATTCATTAATACCAGAATAATACATATCCATCCTAAGAAGTTCTGTTACAACATAAAACTTAAAAACCAAACACAGAACATAAATAACCAGCTCAATAATTGTGCAACCTAGTCAATAAACATATCCACCCATTTTTTAATTTGCCAATATTTGCAAGAGGCACTTTTTAAAATTTTTGTTTTCAGATCTGCTGTATAAAACACAAGCCCGCAATCAAGCCCTGCAAGATCTTACTTAAACATCCGTCTAAAATAAGCTATCCAAGTGCAGGCAACACGCTCCAATGACTCGACGGAGCAAACCCATTTCCCAGACTCTAAATACTTAAAATTTACTAGGTTATGGACTATAACGATATTCATAAGCACAAAAAGAACCATATGGGTTTTTATCTAAAGGAGCCATAGCTAGAATGCAATATATATATATATATATATATATATATATATATATATATATATATATATATATATATATATATATATATATATATATATATATATATATGTATATATATATATATATGTATATGAAAAATGCATTTGTAATTTCGCATAAATTTCAGATAAAACATGAAGGAAGAAAACGAACTTACCGATTGAAATTTCTGCTGAGTCTGACCCTGCAGGTCATGAAGCGGCAGCTGATTCTGCACCAAAGATATGATTGTTCATAATTATTACACAACTATGATGGCTTAGAAGCATGTGAAGCGATTCTATATTTCAACCGGTGATGTTGGTGCACCTAGGCCCACAGGCGCAGCCAAAAGCAGCAAAATCACTTTTCAGCCACTAGACAAGGCTATTTCAAAGAGGCAGCTGCTTTACTGCGCTTTATTCTAGGCGCAAAAAAAGCCAGCTTCGCCGCTTGACCCTTCAGTTTCTTCTTTCTTATTTTGGATGTCAAAATACCATAAATGTTGTTTATTTTACTAATTAGAATCCCACCCACCAACTTGATTAAAATTTAAGAACAAAATTAAAAACCGTAATGTCAAAACTTCTACCTATATTTACCCATTTTTTCTCAATCTCAGTGTTGTTAAGGCTCCCGTCTAGGCACTAAGGCGCAGCGAAAATTGACGCTTACGCCTTTAACTTTCTCAGGCGGGGCCATTTTAATTGAGCGCACGGCTCCATGAGCATTATACCACCTTTCGCTTCAATACCAGGCAATAAAAAAGGTGGCTTTACAGAACTGAAGTCAAGTTTTAAGTTTAACTTTCCATGGTAAAAGCATAATAGTCCTATAAATTTTTAAACTTTTAAGTTTCTTCACTTTCTTATTTCTATTTTTTAGTTAAGATTCATTGAAGCGGCAAATGGTAATGCCTTATCAACTTTTAACCCTTGTTCAATTTTTTATTTTAAAATTTGAAATTTTGAATACTCCAATACATTTAACTTTTCAAAAAAAAAACTCAAATACCATTATGCCCACTTTTAGGTTTTTTTAACTCAAAATACCATTAAATTTATTTTATTAATTATAAATCCACTTCAAAATTCGAAACTTCAATGTTGAAATCTCAAACTCGGGTGAATCTTTTTTTAATTATTATTCTCTATATATTCTACTACTTTTAGTTTGTGTTCCTCTACTTTTATCATAATTTTCTTTAATTACTAAACTTAAATAATGATTAAATTTGAATTTATAAAACAAAATATATTAAAATTTAGGGTTAACAAATTATTTGGTACTTGAAGCTTCCTACAAAGTTCATATTGATACTCGTACTTTTGTCTAAATTGGTTCCTGAATTTGGTTTCTTGCACACATTTTGATGCCTAAACTTGTCTTCACCATATAAGCTGAATGTGTCAAACTCAAGCTCATACCAAACTTGGCTTCGCGCCGTGAGTGCGCCCAGCACCCTTGACAACACTGCTCAATCTCTATCTACTCATCTATTTTTTTCTTCTTTTAATCCATTTCTCCTTTATGTTTGATTTTAAAGTGTGCTTTAGTGTTTAAAAACAGAGATCTGTTTTTGGCTTTGTAGAGTGTATTGTAATTCTCTTTTTCTAATCTGTATTTGGAGAAAAGATTTTACGTTACTAACAATTATTTATTATTTGCATTTATTTCATAATTTTTATATACACTTCTCATATATATTATAAGAATGTGCCTTATATTAGTCGGGTGAGGGCTCTTTTTGCACCTTGCACCTCAAGCTATATAGAGGTCTTAGTGCTTCAAGCATGCCTGGCACACTTAACAACACAGATTTCAACAAAACAAACATAGAAAACTTGATCAAATTTGCTTAAACTCATAAGATTCAGCAAAAATATTGTCCTTACCTCATGATAGTTTTGCAAATCTTTCCAACCCAAAAAAGAGTCACAGTTACCAAGTAAAATCACAGCATAAGCTAACATGATGTAAGTGTGTCATGAGTTACTCAACGGTCATGATGTCCCATAAAAACAATAAAAGAACCAAACAAAGTAATATTTATACCTGTCCCAGTCCTTGCATCGCAGACTGCCTAAACTGTTGTTGAGCAAGGAGTTGCTGTTGATGCTGAGGTAATTGCATCATTTTTTGCCTTTGTTGCTGCTGGTGTTGCTGCTGCTGCAGTTGCTGCGTTTGTTGCTGAGGAGATGGTGTGTTCATCATAGTCGTTCCAGACCTTGGTGAGTTGGCATATGGAAGGGGAGAAGTTGTGGTGTTATCAAAGGAGGTAGCACTAGTAGCGGCAGGAGATGCAGCTGATCGACTGATAAGCTGTGCTCCAGTAGCCTGATATGAGAAGACTAGAAGAGTAAAGGTATTGCAGCACTATGAACTTTGAACTTCAGAAAATAAGACATGTAACCAGAAATGATACAGAACAGTTGTCATAGAATCAGAATCAGTTGATAAGTCTAATCAAATTATAATGTTTAAAATAGAACAGATTTGTTTGTCTCCCATGAATGACACATAAACGGAGAAGATGAAGCATTAATAAAGAAAAGGATCCTAATGTGGCCTTTGCAGTAGGCCAATGCCCATATATTGTTGCTATAATGGTTAAATTTACACATAAATGAGATGTTTTACATTATCCTACACCTAGTACCATCTAACGAGAATGATGAGGAGAACATATGGAGCCCACAATCATTTGATGTACACCATATAGCAGCTCAGAATGTGTTCAAAGGGAGTCCAAAATTGAGATCATAAAGACTTGGACATCACCGTTTCTCTTTCAAAATCAGATATTCAATGAGATGACAATAACCACAAGAACACAAATATCCTTTTCACCTTACAGTTCGACAAAAATCTACAGGTTTACTTGCATGTAGGTTTAGGAAAAGACCTATTAAAGGAAACTCATCGACTAACCTGTAATAAAGACCCTTGACTGCCCATGTTGTTTGACATAAGAGGAGAGTTCTTCATATACATGCCTGCAAGAAATTTCAAAAATGCTACTAAACAGTGCTAGAAACTTCCTATTATTTTAAGAGAATAAAAAAATGAAAATAGTTGCACAAAAATTACCAGATGAATCAGTAAAAGAATGCACTCCATCAGTTGCAGGCATAATATCCACCAGATGCAGTGGAAGCGAAGGTGTAATCTGCTTCTGATCTGCTGGCAGACGCAGACCTGAATACAAAGATCAATCAATAACTGGTTGATAAGCATGTTAAGATCAAAGTACTAGAGCTTTCTCTAAAACATAAATAGACATCCAAATCTTAGAAGCTAATTCTAAAGAGATCATTTAAAATTCCATTAAACTTCAATTAACCATAGAAATCAATGCAGAAAACATTCATCCAGCATTCTATTAAATTTCAATTAATTAAACTACTGTATCAATTGGCAGAACTTGATTATCCATGAGGAAACTATAATAGATTGTCTACATTTAGACCTAATTTCAATGAGAAAAACAAATTGAATCAACAAGCGTTCCATATGGGCCAGCTTAGCATAAATTAAAATTCCCGTGATTCTGAGCAGCTCAATCAGATTTTGAGCCCAGGAAGACAGTAAACGGCATAGATTAGCCCTTCAAACTATCAGTTGAAAACCATTTGTTGCCTGCAGCTGCAAAAACTAGAAAGATATATTGTTACATCTGATTGGTCTAAATATAGTTGCTACATTAACAGCTACAGACTATCACCTTCACCAAAATTAACTGCGGCACGGAGTAAGTTCTCTTGTTCTTGAATTTTAGCAGCCTGTCCCTTATCAAGAGTGGGATGAATGGCTGGCACTTGACGAGAGCCAAAACAGTATGCTTTGCGGGTATCAGCTAATACTTTCTCAGCACTGTCACAGGCAGCTGCAATCATATCGATTCTAGCCTGTGAAACGAATAAAATCACATGCCTGAAAATAACCAGATTCAACCAGAAAATCAAAGTTTGTATGACACTAGTTCACCTTTAACTTGTCAATTTGTGAAGGTATTGGCAGATTTTGCATTCCTTGAAGCAATTGCTCTCGCTTCAAATTATCTTCCACTTCCATCTCGGGCAGTAGCTTTGAGGATAACATAACCGGTAAAACTGCAGACAAAGAATAGGATTTAATTACTCAGCAATTACTATGAATAAAGATAAGGCATTATTGCCAATCCAAACTTAGGCATTTAAAGGGGGGGAAAACAGCTAATAAACTCGAAGCATAACATACTGGGAGCATTTTCAGCATTAACATTTTTGGGATGAACAACGAAAGCCTTCGAAACCTTTTTTATTTCATCCACAATGTTGAAAAGCTCGAGATTTACCATTGAGTATTGACCCAAAATATCCTGCCTGTTTTACCAACAAACAAAAAAGGGGAACCCCTAAACATATATGAAAACCTGAAGATTCACGGTTAGAATAGAAAGAATGGGAAAAGAGAGGACCATTTGGGGGTGGTATTTGTGCGAGAATAGGCGTCGAAGTCTTCAAGGATGCGAGTTATGGCCTTGAAAAGGGAAATTGCTCTGGTCTTTAGAGATTCCAGATTGAGCTGTTGTTGCAACGCCTTATTCAGCCTCTCCGACCCTGCCACTGCCTGATTCTGCTGCGGTGGCTGTGGCTGCGACGACGGCTGCGATGGGTCCTGAATCATTCCCTCCATTTTTCTTTAGAATAATATTTAGGTCTTCTTCTTGATTACAAACTTTGTTTCGACTTGTTCGGGGATGGTTAATAGACGGGTTTGACTTAGGTAATAGTCCGTAAAAAATAGGTTAACATATACTTCAAGCCCCTATATTCCTTACAAATTTGAAATTCACTCTTTCTACTTCTATTTATATATATTTAATCCTTTGCTTTTTAGATTTAAATATTTGTTTTTGATAGAAACTGCTAATTTTATTAAAAATAGAAAATATTTAAATTACAATGAGGGTTTACAACAAAAACTGTAAACTAAACATATAATAAAAAAATTAACACAATAAAACTAAGTACTTAAGATCACATTTAATTAAGATAAGACCAAAACACCCTTAAAGAATCTTCCTATTTACCATAAAACTAAAACACATCATCCTTGTGTTTAAGTCACTAAATTCTACTGTTTCGGTTAAATCTGAAAAATTACACATTTTCAAACCAAATTTCTCTGATCTAAAATATTAAAATAATATTTCCAACCATTTTTTAACATCCTTCATTTTTTTGTAAAATTCCAATTCGATCTGAATTACCGATTCCTTACCGGGCTTTACCCTTTTTCTAATGTTTCTTTACTAAAATTCCAAATCCAAAAATATAATTTCTATAAAACCCCACTCTCAAGAGTAAACCATCTATTTATGGAATAAAATTCTTTTTAGGAAATTTATCACTTAATTCCCTAAAAAAATTCCAAGTTTTATACTTTCGCCACCAAACTTCAAAAGTTACATTTTGGTCACTAACCAAAATTTGGGGTATTACAGTTTGTTTCACTAAAAATATTTTTCAGAAAATGTTTTCCGTAAAATGAATTACATCTTCTGGAAAATGTTTTATGGTGTTTGGAAGATGTTGTGTAAATCATTTTTCACTAGTTGATAAATTTTTTTGAAATTATTTATTGCAAATATATAAAATATAATAAATAATATTATTTATTATAAAAACTTAATATTATTATTTTAAAATATTAGAATAATTTATTTAATACTATTTATGCCAATATTATTATTAAAATATTATTTCTATAATTTTATAAATAAAAATATTAACTCTATTATATTCTATTAAAATAAAAATATGATAAATTATATTAAATATCTATAAAAATAAAAATATTATATTATATTATATTTTAAAAATTATTAATAAATATATTTTAAGGAATTTTTATGATATTATTAGACTATTATATTAATATTAAATACATAAATAAAAGTATTCACTATTAATAGTTCAATAATATTATTTTTAAGAAATTAATAAATAATATAACTTTTATTAATATTTTATTACATATTATTAAAATAAGAATATAATAGTATCATATATTATTATAATATAAATGAGTATATTATTGTAATAATATTATTTTTATATTATATTATTAAAAATATTAATAAATATATTTTCAATATGTTAATAATTAATATTTTTATTAAAATGATACTAAAAATATCATATTAATATTAAATTTATAAAATAATATTATTTTGAGTATTTATTCTTTGAAGTGAAAAGTTTGGAAAATGACTTACCGAAAATTAAATCGTAAGTCATTTTCCAAAAAATGCAAAGGAAATTCTGTTGACCATGAAAATGTTTTACATTGACCAGGAAAATGTTTTACATTGACTAATCTATTTTCCTCTAACCAAACACTGAAAAGTGAGGAAAACATTTTCTGGAAAATGTTTTCTGTGAAACAAATGAACCCTTGAAAACACAAAAAGCTCTTCTTTTCCTCTACATGAAGGAATTGGTCAGCTATTCTCATTTAAGCAAATGAAATTCTTTTTGTTTTGGAGTTTAAGAGTGAATGCTCTCTGAAAACGAAACGTTATATTTTAGTAATCAGGTGGATCAAGTCATCTTTTATCGTAGTTCACCACTCCTTGAACTCTTTTAGGAGCTTCTTCAATCTATACCCTTTGTGTGTTGGAGGATTCACCTTCTTTGGCCAAGATATGTGTTGTGTTGTTATGTCATCGATTTGCATAGAGGAAAGATAAGTCCTCGAAATCCTTAACCATTACTTAACTTGTTGCATGATTGCATTGATTTTAGACTAATCCTATGTATGGTCATTTACTTTGTTAATAACAAATATTACATCACCTTCAACTACGACCTTGCAGAACCCTAGGTCCCGAGCCAAGTTGATAGCTTGTTTACATGCGCGAGCCTTTACCATTTCTAGGTCCCTACAAAAGAGTTAGGGTGCGTTTGGTTCACGAAATGTAAGATTACCAGTGGGAATAAAAGATTACCAGGGAATAGGATTACTGAGAATGTTGTATTTTGTGTTTGGTTGGTTTAGCAGGAATGTAAGATTACCGTGTTTGGTTAAAGGAATAAAAGATTATTGGAATGTATATTTGACCAAATTGTCCTTATTATATTATAAATTACAAATGTTATTTATATTTTCTTTAAAAATTAAATTATAATATTTATATAATTTTTTTACAAAATTAAAAATATAAAAAAGGTTTAATGAAAGGGTAATTTTTTTTTAATCCCTGAACTTCATATAAAATTTTAATTATATACTTTTTTTTGTAAATCTAAAATAATTTAAGGATAAATTTGTAATTTAACCTTCGTAGAATTTTTATTATTCAATGACAGAAGAAGGATATTTTTGAAAAAAAATAAAAATTTAAGGGCATTTTAGTCCAAAATGCTGGTAATGTTACAATACCTAAGGGAATGGAGGTAATGACATTCCCGGTAATATACCTAAAAAAATCTACTATTGGTAATAAAACATTACCGGAAATGAGATTTCCGGCCAACAAAACATGGGAATGTGGGATTCCCATCCCATGGGAATGTGGGATTCCCATCACATGGGAATCCCACAATCCTTGAACCAAACACCCCCTTAGAGTAAATGTTGGATGCCATAATTAAACCCTGAATTTTTGACGAAAATTCCAAAAACAGAGGTTCATTTTATCATAGGCCGTATTAAATATTTCCTTAAGCACATCTCCCTCTAGAGAGTTCCAATTGTCATTTCATTCCCATTAGGATATGTATAGACCTCATTCAGAGGCGGATCCAGAAATCTAAGAATGGGAGTCCAAAATTTTAATTTTCTTTTCTTAAAAATAATGGGTATGCAAAAATTGTAATTTTTTTTCTTTTTTCCTTAACACATTAAGTTAAATTTAACCACTTTTCTAAAATAATGGGATGTACTTGACCCCTATGGGGTTAGTGCATCGGCCACTGGCCTCATTTGATAGCATATGTTTCATTAACAAAGGGGTTTATTGTCAAAATGTTTATCACCATCTTTCTCCATTGGGTACACACCACATAGACATACTTGTTAGTATAAAATTGTGATCTAACAATCTTGCAACTGGGTTTTCAACTCTTTTAACTCCTTCGATGCCATGAGACAAAGAGTAACAAACACAAAAGCTTAATCAAAATAATTCTCCAAGTAAAACTCAACCTCACAACCTGGTGACGTACCCAAAATCTCTTCCGAAACACCTCAGGAAAATCTATAATGATCTGAATATCTTGCACTCTCAACTTTATATAACCTGGATTAAGCAAATAAGCCAAAAATGCTTCACCACCACGATCTAGCAATTTACTTGCTTTTAGTGCAGAAACGACATACGAAAGGAATTTGAATATCCCACCAATAACCATCATATCCAAATTGTCTAGAATCCTCAGAATTGCACTCAACTCGAATTCTAGATGCACTTTATGCTCACACAACCAATCCGTACCCATAATAACGTCGAAGCCTCATAATGAAATTCCATCAAATCGACGAGAAACACATCACTTTGGACCACCAACGGACACCTCGTATGTACCTTATTAACTAAGGTACTACTTCCCAAGACATCAATAACATCCATACCGATGTCACTAGTCCTAACTAGACTACCTAATCAAACAACCCACACATTCAATACATATGAATGCGATCAAATAAATCACTCATAATGTATGACTGTTGCAAATCAATTAACATAACAAGTTACACATATAAACAAACTTTGAGTGAGAGAAGCATCGGGTAATCATAAGCAAGTTCTTGAAAAAAAAAATTACTAGGCAATTCGGTTCACAAATAAACCCTGAAACACATTCATAAATGAAATAACCATAACTTTGATACCACAAAATGTAACACCTAATACCCGGCCATAAAGAATGACCCGAGTAATATGAATATCACATTAGATTCTGAAGTGAATCAGATACACACGGATCTTAATCATGCTTACTAAGTAAAAGACGCAGAAAATAGACAAACAATCATGCTTAATCATGCAACAAATTATAACAGACACCATATATAATTATTTACAACCAAGTCATGCTTCCAAATTAGCTTAATTAACAATTTAGTCATATAAGGGAAAAATGAACATTTCACACCACAAATGATAGATCAACATAAATTTCAGAGTTAAATAGTTTAATACATTTTACCATATATGAATTAATAATGGTTAAATTTACAAAGGAACCATACTTCAATTAGACACCTAATTGCACATACAAAATATAGGGATTAAAAGTAAATATTTCAAAATATGCATTTAAGTTGCAAATATTAAATTAAAGGATTCATTATATAATTAGTTTTATTAAAGATTGACATAATAAATCTCAAGTAAATCGAACTTAAAACCAAGTATTAATTAAGAAATCAAGTTCTAGATCGATTTGAATTCATTTTAAGGTTCAGAGATCATCCATTGACTTAGGAGACACTTCAGGGCTTAAATGAATGCAATTTTACAATATTTACATGATTTTAGCCTCTAGGGGTTGATCCTTTTTAATGGGAGATCAATCCCCTACATCATGGTAGCTAAAAATCAGCCATGTATCGATCCTTTAGGGATGGATCAATCTTTTACCTGAAGAGATTGATCCTTTAGGGAAATGAACTATTATTTTTTCTGAAAAACGCAGAAAATGAAAATGAACATACAAGAACATGTTATCGAATGATCATGCAATCGATCCTATGGTCTACTAACATGTTTGAGCATACTTGAATCACTTAGAACATGCCAAAACACATTTTACATGCTTCATAACATCAAATAACCAAATCAACATGCTTTTGGGATCAAAAATCAACAATTGCATAAAATATCAACTTTAACACAACTCACCTAGTCATTTTGTGCATTATAGGTCATTTCATGATTCATATAAGTCTAACATATTATGTCACAAAATTGGAACTTGTCTAGGAGTAATTAAGGTGCAATTCATACTTTGGTCATACTTGGCATACTTGAACATCTTGTATAACATGCAATTCAATATCAACATACCTTCATTCATGATCAACTCCAAATCTAACATTCAACATAGATCATTAAAGATCATTATAGTAACAACAACATAACAAAGGTACAACATCAACCAACATACAAATATGGTTCCCACTTTGCCTCAAAACAAAATATAGTTCAACTTACACTTACAAATGCTTTCTTGCTTTGATCACCACCAAGTGTCTTGCCTCTAAACCACTCAATCAACCTCTAATTATCTGAAAAGTGTTAAGAACGAGCGTCAACTTTTAAAGTCCATTGAATGACTAAACATTCAAACATGATATACACATCAAGGATAAAGAAAATCATCATAAACGTCGTGAACCTTATTGCTTTTACCTCACATGTTCATCGCTCAAATTTCATACCATAATGCACATTAATGCACCAAAAATTAGAATGTTGTCATGTTTTTCATCTCACCTCTTTGGCTACCAAATGTTACACACATGCATAATTACTTTATTTGCCAACACAACTCATATATATGATTTTATTAATGATTATTTGTCACTTTGTTTGGAATGCAGCTTACACGTTGGATAAAAGAACTTACAACTCATGTTTTATTGAGGACTCACCTAGGTTCCAAACCACAATCAGCAAAGCTAGCTCAACGCACCAACCTTACCCTGTCATCTTTGAGTGGAGTAACCTCTAACACTCCCTTATCCACCAAGTCCCAAATTCACTTACACTTTGTTCAAAACATAGAATGCTCTTTTTTTAGGCATGTCTTTTGTAACACCCCTAAAACAGGTCTAGTAATTGCTCGACTTCCTATGAACGAAATTTATTTTTCGATATTCAAAAATTATCCATTAAACCATTAAGTATAATCTATGGATAAACCCTAAAATAATTAGGTTAATTTTGAAATTTCATGACAAAGGACCATAGTGCAAGAATTGAAATATTTGTATCTTAGAATGTATTTAAATTATAAAGATCCATTCATTTACATGTTTTTATTCAAGGACCAAATCATTAATTCACCAAAATCTAAAATATGATGATTCCTCTCTTTAGGCTTCATTTGATGTCATTTTGGCCAATTTTTAATTTAATAAAAAGTGCAAAATAAGAGCATTTTGGATTTTTTTCACGTTAACTTCATTAGAGAGAGAAAATCATTTTACTTCATCTTCTTCCTTGTTATTTCCACCATTAAAGGATCACCTTAAGCATTCATAGGGATGGGCACGGGGTAGGGTGGGGCGGGGTGGTTTTTTGGCGCCCCTGACCCCAACCCAAAAACATATTATTTATATTCGATCTCATCCCACCCCAATGATTGCTAATTTTTCTCTCGCTCTGATTTTTAGATTAAAACCGTGACCCTGACCCTGACCTTAACCTACCCGAATATATTAATATTTTTAAGATAGTTAAAAATATATTCTATAACCATTTATTATATTTTAAAAGGTTAAAATAATAGATTTTATAATATTTTACCACATTTTTAATAATTAAATAACATATTTTAACATTATAAATTAAAAATCCTTAAAATCTTTAATACATTATATATATAAAAGGATAATCTAATAATTTATATCGGGATGGGTAGAGTCAGTGGTTTTTTTACCTTAAACCTAACTCCGCCCCGCCCTGAACTTATCTATTATATAATCTGCCCCGTCCCAAACCTGAAATTAAAAAAATGGCCCCTATAGGATCGGGTTGCGAGATCAATTGAGTTCGGCTATTTTGACGATACCTAAGCATTTATAGCTTTCCAAGGTAAATCCTCACAGTCTAGCCATAAGAATTTATTTCTAATCACATATTTGGTAAGCTCTTGCTCCTAGTTTCCATTTGGTACCAATTGTATTAAATTTGGAGACCAAGTGTTCTGGAGACATGAACCCTAAATATAATGGTTTGTGAAATTTAGAGTCTTCCTTTATGATCTAACTGAATCTAACCTTCATGATATTTTTATATGATTTTTGAGGCTTTGGAACATCAAAGTCTATTCCATTAAAGTTAATGTTCCTATGTCATTTTTTATAAGCTTGATACTTTGTATTCTTGATGCTTGAATTGATAAATCATATGTTTGTTTCATGTGTCTAAGAATCGATTGAAGAAACCTCCAATAAAAAAAGAAAATCAAAGGTATCTGGTAATAGAATTGTGAATACAGCCACACTGTAAATTTGAGGTAAATCTATGAGTGTAGTCGCATGTATGTGCGACTAGGTGTCACTTTAAGTCAATTTTGATAACCATTTTATTATATGAAATCATATCGTAAGTTTTGACCTCATATAGATGACAATGAAAACATTAAGATAAAGTATTGTAAGTATATGTATGTATCTCATGTTTTGTGATGATATGTTATGATTTATACTGATTCGAGCCGAATGATACGAGATAGATCAGATATGTATCATTGGAGTATTGAAACATGAAATATGTTTTGAATTCGACTTAGCTTGGAATGTAGAGCTAACCGATATGCTACAAGACCAATTCTTTCAATCACTTTATACAAACTGATAAACATTGGGCTAAATTTTCATTCCTAACCGAATCAAAGAACTTTCTTCTAAAAAGAAACTTTTAGAATGACTTTCTCATCGAGTTTATGTTCAATGTTTCTGTGCTTAAGATATGCACATGGCTTTTGTTTATCGAAGGCTGCTTTCAGACTGTCACTGATTGATTTGATCTTTTCTTTGGTTTTACAAATCAAATCGAGTCTGTCGTAACATTTTTGAAAACAAAAAAACCTTTATTTACCGATTGGTGTGGGAAAATTTAGATTTTTTTATTTAATTTGATTAAGTTGATTTGGAGTCGTCATCAACCTTTGAGTTAGGTAGATTGAATACCTAAAAACGTCTTTTAAAATAATTTTGAGAAAAATCATTTAAAAGACAAAAATTGGTATATGCTTGCCAAAAATTTATTTTTAAAAATTCGAGAGTCGATTACGCGTGGGGAATGATAAGCACCCCCACAACGCCCAAAGTGGGTACCTAGTCGCTTATACGTTGTCGTAATAGTGGAAATTTTAAATTCATGTCGAAAATTAAAGTACGATCCTTCTTATTGAACATTTATTAATTTGTTTAGAATTATTTAATAAAGAACATTCCATATTTTGAGAAGCGGCCTCGAGATTTGTACTCCAGCTACTAAGAATGTTATCTAATCGATTTCTTCTCTATAAAAGAATGACCTATCTTTATTCATGGTAACAAGAATATATAAGTCGAATTTTTGTGCGATAAAATGTCGAATAAATAATGAAATATGATATTAAAGAAAGAAATCATACATATTGCCATCATTTAAACTAAAAAAGGAATAATAATTTACCAACTTATTCGAACACCCTAAGAAATTTACACAATTGGTTTAATTAAAGAAGGTAGGAAAATTAAAAAAAAACATTTATTTTATTTAAAGTAAATTTAAAAAAATAATCATCAAAATAATATACGAATATACCATTACACTTCTCCTCTTGTTGTTTTTTTTTAATTTTCGGTTGTTTTCGAATGATAGTGTGTGGTTGATGAAAAAAAATCTATTTTTTTTTGTTTTTTTGGGTTCTCTGTTGATGAATATTTTTTTGTGGGTTAAAAAGGTTCTTTTTTGTTCGAATGATGAAGGTTTTTCCTTGGCTATTTTTTTCTTCGAAGGATAAAAGAGCTTCTTTTCATTTTTTTGGGTTTTTGCTGGTATTTTGATGATGTTGGAATGGAGATCTTTTGTTGGCTTTCGAATGATGTTCTTTGGGTTGATTTTTTGGGGTTATGGTTGCTATGTTCTTTTGTTGATGATGGTTTCTGATGATTTTTTTTTATCGAAAAAAGAGGTGGCTATTTGCTGTTTATTTTCTTTTGCTGATGAGAAAATATTGATGATTGATGATGGATTTTTTTCATATGGTTGTTTGATGAATGGTTGATGTTGCTCATTTTTGTATTTTCCTTTGCATGCTATAAAGGAATGAATCCTTTGTTTCCTTCTCTCATACGAGGCTGTTGGAGGCGTTTTGCGTTGTTCTGACACATGCCATGAGGTCGTGATTGTTTTGTAGAGGAAGAGGGGACCAGTGAGGACCTGTTGATGTGTCTGTTGAGGTGGCAGCCGACATAGAACTCCGGTGAAGATGGAATCTTCTGGAAGCCCAAGCGGTGACATTGACTGCGTTGGAAAAATTAGGGTTAAAAAATCCTATCACGTTGGGGCAATATGGACCATCAGATATGCCCCCGATCTGACAACTATCGTTTGACGGTGCCAAGAAAGGTTACTAGAAAACTCTAAGGGGCTGTTTGTTTGGCTCTGAATGGAATCATTCAGCGTTGAATGTTGAACCATTCAACATTCAGCGTGTTTGTTTCTCATCTATGAATCAAAACAGTGCTGAATGATTCAACATCAAAGTACATTCTGAATGATTCAAAGCCATTATCAAACAATATGTCACATTCAGAGCTAATTCATACAGAGCCTCTGAATCATTAAACATTTAAATCATTCAACACTTAATCATTCTGAAGTAAACAAACATCCCCTAAGTCATCTTTGGTTCATACATGGGCCTTCCTCACTCAGGCCAAAACTGTTGGGCCTCTTGAAATATGGTTTGGGTCTATAAATTAAAATAAAAAACCGATAGTGTTAGTGTTTTATTTAAATGTCTAATATGTATTTAATATTTACCTATAGTATAATAAAGCTTAACTAAATTTAATATATATATATATATATATATATATATATATCTTTAATTCATAATTATAACTAAACTTATACATGTATTATAATATGTACAATAACAAACTTTTATAACAATTAAAATAAAAAAACCTAATTAGTATAATAAATAAAAAATGAAAATAAAAATAGTAATAATAAATTAATATTAATATAATATAAAATTGAAATAAAATTTGAGAGTGCGCTCAGATGAAAATGAGTGTATAAAGTTCCAAAGACTCATTATCACCCAATTTTGACAAACAAATTGAAGTTTTACACTTGAAGACAAACGAGAAACGAAATCCATCCATCACAGTTGTTTCCCATTTCTACTAAGACAATTAGATAGGTTGGTATAGTTCCAAGGGAACTTGATGCTCATCCTTCTAACTGACTAGTCAGATACTTGGACATGAATTCGATCATATCTTTTTCATCTTAGGCCACCCCCAAGAGATTTCCATATATTTTAATTGAACCGAGATAGAAAAGAAGCTTCACAAAGAATATCACACTTCAAATCATAATTATCAGTTACACAGATTTAGTTTCAAAAAATAATCTAATCGCAAACTGGTAAATCATAACAATAACGATATCTTTATTAAACCTAATTTATTCAATGATGATTTTAGGGACTAATATGCATATTATTCACCATTTAAGGCCATCAACATTAATTTCATACAATTATAACGAGATCAAATCATAAACAATACAAGGTTTAGAAACTCATATATAAACTATTGAACCGATAATTATGATCTAATTTTAACAATATATTAATTATCGGGTAAATTATATATTTACTCAACCAATTATCATTTTGGTTTTATTTTGGTATTTCAACTATTAACTTTTTCAAAACCATACCTTAAATTACATTTTGATTTCGTTTTGATCATCTGTCATTACAAAATTAACAGTGATGATGATGTGCCACTTGTCCCTGCCATCTTTCGGGTGGGCAAGAATTGGGCTTCGACTTAAATAAATGGGTTTGAGTCGCCACCAATCATTTATCTTTAAAACATAAAAAATAGGTTGATCGAACACCTTCTTACCCGATTTGTGTTCTACCAGAAATATGTCGGATTCAGGAGTAGGTTACAGTCAAGGAAGGATTTACACCCTTGTATTGCCCTTTCGATGCTAATTTAATTTCAAGTTGTCTTAAGAAAATTGCAAGCTAAATTAAAAAGTAAAAATTCGATCAAAATTACTTACCTTTAATTGATTTAAAGTACCCCTAGAAAGGATCATAAATAGGTTAGATTATAAAAATAAAATATGGAGTGATTCAAAAGGAATAATTAACTAAAATTAAATTCTAATACTTTAAATAAAAAAGGAAAAATGATACGTAGGTACATACATGCTGAAAAATAAATGAACATAAAATTAACAGAATGAAATGTTAAAAAATAAATAGAACAATTTATTTGGAATAAATGGAAGGATTGTATATATTAAAAACACAAAATGATGAAGAAGAAAAAGAAAAAGTTAATTGAATTACAATAAGAATAAAAGGTTAATTGCAAAATTAATTACAAACTAAGATGAAAATTAATTAAATTAAAGTAAAAAATAAAATTAATAAAAAATATTAAAATAAAAATAAAAGAAAAGAAAATAAGAGAAATGAATAAAAATATTGGATCAAAAACTCATAAAATATAATAACCTAAAAACAATTAAGTGAAAATTGTGAATTGAATTTAAAAGGATCAAATTTAAAGAAAAATTAAAGTAAGTGGTGAATTTAAAAGAAAAATCGGAACTAAAATTAAATTTAAAGGACAAAATGGATTTTAAAAATTAATTGGGGACTAGTTCTGCAATTAGACCCTACCCGTGAGAAAACACGCGGATCCTAGGGTGAAACGGTCGAGTTTCGGGTCGGCTATAAAGCCCAAATTTTACAAATAAAATTCATTTTTTCTTCCTCCCCAAACCGATCAAAACACCTAAGCTTCAAATTCTCTTAACTGTTCTTCATGTTTTTCATGACACGAAGAACATTAAACCCCAAACCCATATTCTGACCAGCACCGCCTCACCGGCTGCCGTTCATCGGTGGTGAACCCAAAATGTTTTTACACTATTCGAAAGCCTATTATCATCTTTTCAAAAATCTGATTTGTTTTCACACAATAGCCTCGTGGAGGGCTAGATTTGAGGAAAACTTTTCGGAAAAAACCCTCCCCCGATCATCGACTTTGTCCTTTCGAAAAAGCAAATAAATCCCAAACACCACCACATGCAAGCAAGCCGAGAAGAAAAATACCTTCTTTATTGATTTTCTTTCGAGTTACAAGTGATATTTTTCCTTCGAACTAACTTCCTTTTTTTGTTTGATTTTTCCAGGGATTTATAACATTAGGAGTCCCTTATTTTCGTTCGATTTAGTGTTTCATTAGGATAGAAATGCATGTTTTTGGATCCTATGGAATCACGTTGTTGGGTTGATTGTTGTTGTTGCTGGAAAAATAGTTTCCCATTAGGGGATGGTTTCTTCTAGTCAGCCGAACTCCACTTTGCTCGGCGGTCCGTTTTGGGCCGTTGGATTGGTTGCAGATCCAACGACTCAGGATCGTGCGATGCGTGATAACATTTTTAGGGTTTCACAAACCTTAGTTGATATGCAATTTGGGCCATTCGATTGATGTTTGATCCTATGACTGAGAATCATGCATTGTATTTACTTAAGTTAAAAACCCTAATTTGCTAGGTCAGGCAAACTTGGGTCGGGTCGGTTTGCTGGACTCTTTGTCAGGTTGGTTTGTTGGGTTCTTGGTCTGGTCGGTTTGTTGGGTCAGGCCTGCCAACCGGTTGGGCTCTTTCATCCCCTCTAGATTTGGACTTGAACCTTGGACTTGGATTTTGGACTTCCTATTTGGACCAAATAACAAAAAGGAAAATAAATAAAATAGAAAGAAAATGAAAATAATAAATAAGTTATAATAATATAATAAATAATATAATATATAAATATTTTTTAAAAACTATATAATATATATTTTCAAAATGTTTTCAAAAACTATATATTATATATATTTTCAAAATATTTTCAAAAACTATACATTATATATATTTTCAAAATGTTTTCAAAAACTATATAATATATATTTTCAAAATGTTTTCAAAAACTATATATTATATATATTTTCAAAATATTTTCAAAAACTATATATTATGTATATGCTTTCAAAATATTTTCAAAAACTATATATTATATATATTTTCAAAATATTTTTTTTAAAAACTATATATTATATATACTTTTTCAAAACGTTTTCAAAAACTATATATTATATATGTTTCAAAATTTTATATATATTTTATAGCTCCCCGGGCGAAAATGAGTGACTACATATGCCCCTATTTGCCCATTATCATGTAACGAAAATAGGGCAAAGACAAAAAGGCACAAATTTTTGTTCGGTGCATATAGACTGTAACATCCTAAACTATGGGTTAGTGACTAAATTGTAAAGTTTCAGAATTTGGTAACAAAAGTATAAAAATGGAATAGTTCAATGATTATTTGGAAATATTACTTGAAAGATGTTAAAATTATTAGATGAATTGAAGGGCAAAAGGGTCATTTATAGGGAAAATAATTAAAGATGGATATATATTAAACACGTAGAAGTGAAGAGGAAACAAAGTGGTTTCTAGAGTTCTCTTCATCTTTCTTCTTCCTTCACGCGTGAAAACTAAGAGCTAAAGGTGAGTTTTCTGATTTTTAAGTTTCTGGTTAAATTTAAGGTTGGGTTTTGATTATTAGGTGATAATTAAGCTTAAGGAGAGCTTAAATTGTTTTGAAACAATAAGATAAAGAGAATAGAGGGAATTAAAGAAAAGAGATGAATAAGTAAAATCTTGAAAGAGGGTTCTTTAATGAGGTTTAAGAGTGAATTTGACTTGTCATCAATCTAATTAACATGTATGAAGTATTAGAATTTGGTTTGTAACATGTTAAAATTTGGGTATGATTCTTGAAATTCATAAGGAGGAGAGGATATGGAGGTTAAAGAAGTGATTATTGAGTAGAAATGAGTGCAAGTATGTGTATGAAAGTTAGGAATATTAAAGGAGGTGAAAGATGAAGATTTGAGCTGAAAAGAGAGTGAATTTTGTGCTCAAGATGTAATTTCTGGGTAGTGTGCATTGATGCATCTTCAATGTGTATCGATACACTCTCAAATGAATGAACATCGAATACAATTAGTGCATCGATGCATCCCATTAAAATACAAACATCGAATGTAAATTGTGTACCGATGCAGGGGTAGTGCATCGATGCACACGTAAAGGAATGCATCAATACACTATAGTGTAATACCCCAAATTTTGGTTAGTGACCAAAATGTAACTTTTGAAAGCTTGATAGTTAAAGTATAAAACTTGGAAGAAATTTTAGGAAATTAAGTGGTAAAGTTCTTGAAAAGAATTTTATTTCCTAAAAAGATAGTTTACTATTGAGAGTGGGGTTTTATGGAATTATATTTTGAAGTTGGAATTTGGTAAAGAAAAATTAGGAATGGTTAAAACCGGTAAGGAATCCGTAGTTTCAGATTTAATTGAAATCTTACAAAAATTTGAAGGATGTTATAAAATAGTTGGGAATGTTATTTTAATATTTTGGATCAGATAAATTTGGTCTGAAAATATGGAAATTTTCAGATTTAATCAAAACAGTGGAATTTAGTGACTAAAATGCATGCTTTGAAAGTTAATGGGAAAATTCGGAAATTTAAAGTCAAAATATTCATCTTTGACTTTGAATTATGATAAGGATGAGTTGTCACGGTTTTATGGTAAATAAGAAGATTCATTAAGGGTAAATTGGTCTTATCCTAATTAAGTGAATATTATATTCATTTAAGTGGAATTATAATGTAAAATATTATGATATGCACCCAACATATCATTTCAATTGTTCATCTTCTTCTCCCAAAATCAGCCGTGGGTTTCTCCAAAGGTAAGAGAAAATTCCAACTCTATTTTCAAGCAATTTGATTCAATATTTTGTGTAAGTTGTAAATAAAAATGGTTGTATGAGAAAAACTCTATCTTTTGGTACCAATATGGCATGGTAATCTTGTTGGTGTTCAAAGATCCTAAATTTAAGGGTTTGTGTTCATAAAAAGGGATCATGAAATTGATGATGGATTTTGAAGTTTGTGAGGTAGTAGATTCATATTCAAGCATGTGTGATGATTAGAACATGTTTGATCTTTTGAGAATTTGTTATATGAGTTTTGATCATGGATTTGTTTGAGTGAGAAAAATTATGGAAAAATTATATATGAGTTGGAAATGATGATGGAAGTATTATACAAGCCTTAGAAAAATTGGAGATCATTTTGTAAGTTTTGAAAAGTTGGAGATCAATTTTTAAATTCCAGAAAAATTGAGGGATTGTTGTGTAAGTGTTATATAATTGATGTGCTATACTGGAATTTTTGGTATTAATGATTTAGGTGATAAAATGGTGAAGGACCATTTTGAGTAAATTGAAAAAGTTGGTTCCAATACTAAAAAGAATTAATAAATGTTAAAGTATTTTGTGGTGAACAGTTTGAAGCATGATTGTGGAATATATTATGGATATACATTTATGTTAGTATAATACTAACATATATAAGTATGAATCTATATGTTGTACAGATTATGATTTACTCAGTGTTCAAAACGATTCAAGTATAAAAGAAAAGGGTTATTATGGACAATAGTGAGGCTTATTTTGGAAAATTATAAAGTGTCAAGGCGAGTGCAATACATGCATGAAATTATACAGATGTTTTATACATCATCAGAAAGACTTGCGATAAGTCGACCTTGTTTTATCAGCATGATATTATATCATATTTTTATAAATTGATATGACATTGATATGTCATAGTATGAAATTATAATGCTTTGATTTTTTGAAAATGTGATATTTTACCATGAATATTATTTCGGGTATGAACTGCCCAATATTAAATTATGATAATATACTTTGCCATGATGGATCGAATAAAATAGACTATATGCCCAAGTAAGTCATTGAGGGACATGGTATAGTTGGCATGCCATAGAGTATAGCAGTTGAAGGTTTATAATACATTACGGTGTATATGGTGGGCACAACCTTATGTGTAATACACTTCGGTATATATGGTGGGCACAACCTTATGTGTAGCACTACGGTGCAAATATTACTCGAATACCCAGGGTCCTCAGGGTTGTATATTGGGCTATTGTCTATGGTTTTATAGATTATTGGTTAATAAATGGTGAGCATAAAATTTAGCTTACGAGCTTAAGGAAATAATGGCAAGTATATTGGTAAGGAATTTTATACTCAATTACAGTATTTTGATCTTGGTAAAATATTGGGTATGCTGATAATACGATTTTAAGGTATTTGGTTTTTATAATGAAATTATGCATGAATTGTATTGCACTATTTATTGTTTTAATTGCCTCACTAAGTATATACTTAGCGTATGATGATTTTCACGCGTAGGTAAAAAGCCCGTAGAGGAATAGAGAGTTCAAGGCAACATCAAACATCAAGAAGTATATTTCTTTATCAGTAAGACATCCTAAAATGTAATGTAGATTTAATTAGTGGCATGTAATTATTATGTAATTATTTTGTTTTATTTGCTTTGCTGAACAAAATTGGAAACAAGAAAATGGAATTTTATAAACTTATATGTATTTTCGCAGTTACTGTAGCAGTTACCGCGTTTTGGCAAATTTCCAGATTCTAAAAGGGGAACCGATTCCCCTGCTACAGGGAATCGATTCCCCCACTATTCACTGTTACTGTTCACGGCACTATTCACTATTCATATAAAATAAATCTTTTGAATTAAATTAGTTACAACGAAACATGATTTATATGACATGGTATTTTTATAATATTATTTACTATTTTAAGAAAATAAATTTTAAATCGCTTTTGAATCGTATAATGGTTTTTAGAAATTCGGATAACATCTATAATTTGTATAGGTATAATTATACGGGTTATGGGTGTTACATTTATTGGCATCAGAGCTACAGGTTTAGCCGATTCTAGGACTAAACCGAGGTTGTTTTTGAATTAAAAAGTATATACATGCCACTAGGATGTCAAAAGTTACTGATAATTGTATATATACTGTGATGATGCTTATTAGGAGTAAAATTACTCTTTACTAATGGACGATGATTTTGACTGTGTTCAGATGTCAGATCATCAAGAATCGAGTAGGGCAGGCGAGCATGTTACTCCTGTTCAGAGTGGGAGTAACGAGGTGAATCAGAATCCACCCAATGCTCAGCCAAATGTAGAACCGTCTAATCTGAATCAACAGGATATGCCTGTTCAGGATCGGGGATTTTTCCTACAAGCTCTAGACACCATTATTAACCGTCGAACCCTAGTGTCAGTTCCGAAAGAACTAAGGAAGATGAGAGCACCTGAATTTCGAGGTGATTCAGATGCTAATCCGATGGCTGTTGATTTCTGGTTGAATGATGTTAAGAACATGCTCAACAGGATTCCTTGTGGTGATCAAGGAAAGTTGGATGGGGTTGTGTCTCTACTGATGGAACAAGCAAGTGTGTGGTGGAATACTGTCGTTGTACGAGTTCCCGCTGAGCAGATTACTTGGGAATTCTTTCTGAATGAATTCAAGGAAAAGTATATTGGGGACGTGTTTGTCAATGAGATGATGCAACAGTTCCTAAACTTAAAGCAATCAGGCAGAACAGTTTACGAGTACGAATGTGAGTTTCACAAGCTGAGTCGATTTGCTTCGGAGTTTATTCATACTGAGAAATCTAGAATTGATAGATTTATTTCTGGATTGGATTCTCAGTATAAGAGAATTTTAGTTTCTCATCATTTTACTGCTTTCCAAGAAGCGGTAAATAAGGTTAAAGCTATGGAAAAAGTTGATCTTGAAGATATAGAGTAGAAGAGGGCTCAGACAAACAAAAGGTTTGGAAGCTCATACTCTGCACCTGCACCATTATCCAAACGTAACAAGGGCCAGCAGCAGAAAAATTATGCTTCCTCAGTATCCATGGGAAGGAAGAGATTTTCTGGAGGAAAGTCCAAACAGACACCGGAAACTTCGGTGGGTACTCAAAGTTCGGGGTTTTGTCCGGCTGCAAAATGTAAGTTTTACGGAAAGAGACATTCTGGTCAATGCTGGTTTGCTGAAGGAAAATGTTATAACTGTGGACAAGCGGGTCATTATAAAAGGCATTGTCCAGAGTTAAATCCAGATCAGACAGTATCGGGACCTTAGAGGGGTAGAGGTGGTAAAATGGGTAAACCTGGTACATCTGAGACTGCATCTAATCAAGAAGGTAGAACTACTGCAAGAGTTTATCACATCAAGACTGATGATGACAGAGATGCTCCTGAGATTGTAGCAGGTACCTTTTATCTCTTTGATGAACCTGTTTTCGTATTGATTGATCCTGGTTCTACATACTCGTATATAAGTGCAAAACTGGTAAGAGATAGAGGAATCTTTTTAGAACCTATTGCTAGGGATATAGTGGCAATCAATCCATTGGGCCATAGTGCAAAAATTTTTCGGGTTAGTAATAAATGTCCGATAAAGATTCAGGGTGTGGAATTTCTTGCAAACCTGTTAGAATTGCCTTTTGAGGAATTCGGGATAATCTTAGGCATGGATTGGCTATCTTCCTACTATGGTTGGGTAGATTATCGTTTGAAGAGATTGTTTTTAAAGGATACAACGGGTTCAGAGGTAATATTTGTTGGAGAAAGGTTAAATCCCTTATCCAATTTGATTTCAGCTTTTACTGCTAAAAAATTATTGTCTCGGAGATGTCAGGCAATTTTAGCAAATGTGTTGGATACTAGAACTGCAGAAGTTAAGTTGGAAAGTATTCCAACTGTACGAGAATATCCAGTGGTGTTTCCGGACGAGCTACCTGGATTACCTCCAGATAGAGAGGTGGAGTTTGGGATTGGTGTATTCCCAGGTACATCACCTATTCGATGGCTCCTTATCGAATGGCCCCAACAGAGTTAAGAGAATTAAAGGCCCAATTGCAAGAGCTACTGAATCAAGGATTTATAAGACCAAGTATTTCACCTTGGGGTGCACCGGTGTTGTTTGTGAAAAAGAAAGATGGATCAATGCGTTTATGCATAGATTATCGACAGTTAAACAAGGTGACGATAAAGAACAAGTATCCTCTTCCGAGGATTAATGATTTGTTTGATCAACTTAAGGGAGCAGCTATTTTCTCTAAGATTGATCTTCGATCGGGATATCATCAGTTAAAGATTAAAGAGGAAGATGTTCTAAAGACAGCTTTCAGAACACGGTATGGACACTACGAGTTCGTAGTAATGCCGTTTGGGTTGACAAATGCTCCAGCAGCATTCATCGATTTGATGAATCGAGTATTTCAACCTTATTTAGATCAATTTGTGGTGGTATTTATTGATGATATTCTGGTATACTCAAAGACAAAGATGGAACATGATGTTCATCTTCGTACTGTGCTCGAAATACTTAAGGATAAGAAGTTATATGCCAAGCTGTCGAAGTGTGAGTTTTGGCTATCAGAAGTTTCTTTTCTTGGTCATGTTGTCTCAGAAAAAGGCATAAGAGTTTATCCTAAGAAAGTTCAAGCAATATTGGAGTGGAAACCTCCAAAGAATGTTACCGAGGTCCGAAGTTTTTTTGGGACTTGCTGGTTATTATCGAAGGTTTATGAAAAACTTTTCAATGATTGCTTCTCCTTTGACCAAGCTCTTGAGAAAGGATGTTTCATTTGTTTGGACTGAGAAATGTCAAGAGAATTTTGAAGCTCTAAAGAAGATTTTAACAGAAGCACCCGTGTTGGTACAACCGGAATCGGGTAAAGAGTATGTGGTGTATAGTGATGCATCTCATAACGTGTTCGGTTGTGTACTTATGCAAGATGGTAAGGTGGTAGCCTATGCTTCTCGACAATTAAAGACTCATGAAAGGAATTATCCTACTCATGATCTTGAGTTAGCAGCAGTTGTTTTTGCTCTAAAGATTTGGCGTCATTATTTGTATGGCGAGAGATGTCATATTTACACGGATCATAAGAGCTTGAAATATCTGTTGACTCAAAAAGAGCTCAATTTGAGACAGAGAAGATGGATAGAACTTTTAAAGGATTATGAATTGATCATTGATTATCATTCAGGCAAAGCAAATATTGTAGCAGATGCACTTAGTCGGAAAACTTTTGCAGCTTTGCGAGCTATGGATGTGCGACTATTGTTGAAAGAAAATGGCGCACTATTGGCTGAATTAAAAATAAAGTCAATACTTTTAGATCGGATAATAGAGCTACAAGGGAAAGATGGCAGATGCTTGGAAAAGATTTCACTAGTGGAAAAAGGTGAGACTAAAGACTTTGAAGTCAAGTCAGATTGATGTCTGTATTACCGAGGAAGAATCTATATTCCGAATGATAATGAGTTAAAGAAAGATATTCTTTCTGAGGTACATTATAGTCCACTAACTATGCATCCAGGTGGGAGCAAAATGTATCAAGATGTAAAGAGTCAATTTTGGTGGCTGGGTATGAAAAGAGCAATTTCTGAGTTTGTTGTGACATGTCTGACGTGTCAACGAGTGAAAGCTGAACATCGGGTGCCTTCGGGTTTGTTACAACCAATTTCTATTCCAGAATGGAAGTGGGAGAGAGTTACTATGGATTTTGTTACAGGGCTACCATTGACATCAAATAAGAAGGATTCCATTTGGGTGATAGTTGACCGGTTAATTAAATCGGCACATTTTATTCCGGTGCGAATGGATTATGCCTTGGTTAAATATGCAGAGTTGTATATCAAGGAAATAGTTCGGCTACATGGAGTGCCAGTATCAATCATATCTGACAGAGATCCAAGGTTTACTTCTAGATTTTGGAATTCTTTGCATAAAGCTTTGGGTACTCGATTGAATTTCAGTACGGCATTTCATCCACAGACGGATGGTCAGTCTAAGCGAACTATCCAGATTTTGGAGGATATGTTAAGGGCATGTGTGATTGAGTTCGAAGGATCTTGGCAAAAGTATTTGCCTCTAGCAGAATTTGCTTATAATAACAGCTATCAATCGGAAGAAAGTGTCGGACACCATTAAATTGGTTCGAGTTGAAAGATTGAAATCTTGTTGGTCCTGATTTATTGAAGGAGGTTGAAGATAAAGTGAGAATAATCCAAGATAATCTCAAGATTGCAGCTGATCGTCAGAAGTCTTATGCAGATCTGAAGCGAAAAGAGATTGAATTCCATGAAGGCGATAAAGTTTTTCTTAAGGTATCACCTTGGAAAAAGATATTTAGATTTGGGCGCAAAGGAAAATTAAGTCCAAGATTCATTGGACCTTATGAAATATTAAAGAGAGTTGGACCCGTGGTGTATCAGTTAGCGTTACCTCCAGAATTGGATAAGGTTCATAATGTGTTTCATGTGTCGATGCTTAGGAAGTATCGATCAGATCCTTCACATATCATTGCACCAGAGAAAATTAAGATCCGACCAGATTTGACTTATGAAGAAGAACCAGTTCAGATCTTAGCTCGAGGAATCAAAGAACTGCGTAGCAAGACAATTCCCCTTGTTAAAGTACTTTGGCGAAATCATAAAGTCGAGGAAGCTACATGGGAAAGAGAGGAGGATATGAGGAAGCAATATCCTCATATGTTTTCTTCATAAACATATTAAAAATTCAAGGACGAATTTTATTTAAGGAGGGGAGAATTTTAATACCCCAAATTTTGGTTAGTGACCAAAATGTAACTTTTGAAAGCTTGATAGTTAAAGTATAAAACTTGGAAGAAAATTTAGGAAATTAAGTGGTAAAGTTCTTGAAAAGAATTTTATTTCCTAAAAAGATAGTTTACTATTGAGAGTGGGGTTTTATGGAATTATATTTTGAAGTTGAAATTTGGTAAAGAAAAATTAGAAATGGTTAAAACCAGTAAGGAATCCGTAGTTTCAGATTTAATTGAAATCTTACAAAAATTTGAAGGATGTTATAAAATAGTTGGGAATGTTATTTTAATATTTTGGATCAGATAAATTTGGTCTGAAAATATGGAAATTTTCAGATTTAATCGAAACAGTGGAATTTAGTGACTAAAATGCAAGTTTTGAAAGTTAATGGGAAAATTCGAAAATTTAAAGTCAAAATATTCATCTTTGACTTTGAATTATGATAAGGATGAGTTGTCATGGTTTTATGGTAAATAAGAAGATTCATTAAGGGTAAATTGGTCTTATCCCAATTAAGTGAATATTATATTCATTTAAGTGGAATTATAATGTAAAATATTATGATATGCACCCAATATATCATTTCAATTGTTCATCTTCTTCTCCCAAAATCAGCCGTGGGTTTCTCCAAAGGTAAGAGAAAATTCCAACTCCATTTTCAAGCAATTTGATTCAATATTTTGTGTAAGTTGTAAATAGAAAATAGAAAATAGAAAATCGACCTTGTTTTATCAGCATGATATTATATCATATTTTTATAAATTGATATGACATTGATATGTCATAGTATGAAATTATAATGCTTTGATTTTTTGAAAATGTGATATTTTACCATGAATATTATTTCGGGTATGAACAGCCCAATATTAAATTATGATAATATACTTTGCCATGATAGATCGAATAAAATAGACTATATGCCCAAGTAAGTCATTGAGGGACAGGGTATAGTTGGCATGCCATAGAGTATAGCAGCTACAGGTTTATAATACATTACGGTGTATATGGTGGGCACGACCTTATGTGTAATACACTTCGGTGTATATGGTGGGCACGACCTTATGTGTAGCACTACGGTGCAAATATTACTCGAATACCCAGGGTCCTCAGGGTTGTATATTGGGCTATTGTCTATGGTTTTATAGATTATTGGTTAATAAATGGTGAGCATAAAATTTAGCTTACGAGCTTAAGGAAATAATGGCAAGTATATTGGTAAGGAATTTTATACTCAATTACAGTATTTTGATCTTGGTAAAATATTGGGTATGCTGATAATACGATTTTAAGGTATTTGGTTTTTATAATGAAATTATGCATGAATTGTATTGCACTATTTATTGTTTTAATTGCCTCACTAAGTATATACTTAGCGTGTGATGATTTTCACTCGTAGGTAAAAAGCCCGTAGAAGAATAGAGAGTTCAAGGCAACATCAAACATCAAGAAGTATATTTCTTTATCAGTAAGACATCCTAAAATGTAATGTAGATTTAATTAGTGGCATGTAATTATTATGTAATTATTTTGTTTTATTTGCTTTGCTGAACAAAATTAGAAACAAGAAAATGGAATTTTATAAACTTATATGTATTTTCGCAGTTACAACGAAACATGATTTATATGACATGGTATTTTTATAATATTATTTACTATTTTAAGAAAATAAATTTTAAATCGCTTTTGAATCGTATAATGGTTTTTAGAAATTCGGATAACATCTATAATTTGTATAGGTATAATTATACGGGTTATGGGTGTTACATACAGAGTGTACCGATGCACTTCAATGGAAATGGAATAAATCTTTATTTAAGTCTAAGAAATGATAGATTATAGTATATCAATTGGATACTGATAGTATCAATACATGATTGTGTAGACATCGATCGAAAGTAAAGTTCGGATAGGTCGGCAGAGTAAGATACGCAAGGAAGAACAAGAGCTCATGAGAGTTCATTGAGACCAGGTGAGTGCATGATATTAAGTGTACGTTATGTATAGGGAATTAAGACTTGTGATGAGTCTAATTCCAATATTATGTGATCAGGGGTACTGAAGCGTAAACATATAGTGATAACTGAAGCGTAAACATGTAGTGATATGGTGCTAAATGTATTGTATATGAGTAAATGCATATGTTTAATTGATTGAATTTATCTTTATATGTGACCTATATAAATGTATGTATGTATGTATGAAAATAGGTTATGTGATCCCATGAGATGAAATATATATGTGAAAGTGATATGACTTATATGTGTTTCTACTAGAATGCTACATGATATGCTATGTATGCTAAATGAGTGATGTGAATACATGATAGTGTAATAAGCTAGGTTAAATGTTATAACTGAATGAAGGGATTGTATGAGAGCATGTATATGCGAACATGTGCTATGTGATAAGAATCATGACTATGAAATATGTGAAAAAGAATACAAGTAAAAGTGAGAAGCTATGTGATAAGTGAATGTGAATTACATGGAACTATGCTACGTGAAATTGAACTATGCTATGTGAAAGTAAACTATGTGTCTATGTGAATATGCGGAAAGATATAAAATGTAACGCCCATGTAATGTGTTATGAGAGCTATAGGTATAGTTGGCATGCCAAGAGTCGAGGGTTCTACGTGGTCCTACAGGACATAGTGGTCCTACGGGACATATGTGTTCTATGTGGTCCTACGGGACATAGTGGTCCTACGGGACATATGTGTTCTACGTGGTCCTAATAATATGGGACATAGTGGTCCTACAGGACAAATTCTACGCGCCCCTAGTGGGAATTATACGAGCTGTGGTGACAGCATAGTGCACAACCTCTATGTACTCACATACCTTAAGTTCTCAATAGTGTGCATGGGCTAACAAAAAAGATAACGATAAAATGTGAATTGTAATGAGAAATGTTTTATATGATGATATATGTGAATGTCTGTATATGTTACAGGAAAGAATGTGTGTTATGGGTTATGGCATTTGTTATGGGATATACATGAATATATGTTAATATATATATATGAATGAATATTAATGACTCATATGATGATGTAAGAACATGTTATAAAATGTAGAATATGAAAATAAGAGATCATAATAACAAGAGATAAGAGATAGAAAAGATAATCATATAATAGTATGAGAAAATATAAATGATGACATGCATGTGTGTATGTAATTATTATATGAAAAAGTATGTATACCAGTATGACGTTGTATTACATGATATGTACATTGATTTGATAATTTACATATGTATTTAGATGTCTCACTAAGTCTATGACTTAGCGTGTAAGTGTTTCACACGTAGGTTCAGGAAAGCAGGAAGAGAAGCTAAGAGGAGCAAGACAAGTTAGTTTCTCCTTACCGAAGGTCATATTAGAACCTAAATAAATAACATGTATTTTGCTATATATATAATCTAGTTGGCATGTAGTTAAAAGATTTGTATTAGATACGCTCTGATCAGTTTTGTAAAAGCATATGTTTTATATCATAGAAAATAAATGGTTTTATTAGAAATATCAAACTGAATCTTGGGTATTTTGTAAAAGTAAATGTTTTGAGAAGTCAATGTGACACCTCAGACTCGTATCCGGGTTGAGTACGGGTTGGGGGTGTTACATTTAATGGTATCAGAGCTAAGTTTTAGCCGATCCTAGGCTTAAACCGAAGGTAAAGGAGTTTTAAAAATGTGTACATGCCAACATAAAGTTAAAAAAATCTGATATGATAGTGTAAGGAGTATGCTGTCTTGCTAATAGAATAAGAATAATATGATATAGTAGAAATCTGATTCTAATAGTTTTGAAATGAAGTGAGATGTAAACCTGATTGTGATAGCAATTCACCTGCCCTGGCCAGGTAGGATGAAGAGCGGATACATCAGGAAGTGCCTCGTAAGATTAAATGTTGATTTCAGAAAGTAGAAATCATATCAGAATAATGATAGAATGTATTCATTATTTTGAAGTGGAAAAGTGATATGGAACAATTTTGTTATTTTGTGGATAATATAGAATATGGTGAACGAGTGTCACCATAAGAGCGTTAAAAGATCAAATGATGCAGTGAGAATTGGTAGAATTGTTCAAGAATAAGTGTATTAGTGACAAGCGTATAAGATGTATAAAGTCGGAGCTTATGGGTTTGAAACGAAGGGATAGTATTATGTATAAGCAAGAGCGTGAATATGATAAGGATTTGCACTTAAGATGGAAAGAGGTAGCGTTGGCTAACAAGACTATGTGACGAAAAATGTATTGGAGTTATAAGATTTTAAAAGATTATCAGGTAATGATAACTAAATATGAAGTGAATCTTAATACAGTTGTATATTTGGATTATAGCAATGTGATATACTGAAGGAAGTGAGGATTAATTTGTTTGAGTAAAGTTAAGGGTTGATAAGAAGAGTTTAAGAATAAATACATCAGTAATCAGTTTATGAGACAAAGGAAATTAGAATGTTAAGTTCGAACAATGGAAATCACATGGTATATGAAATTGAATGTGAATTTGACAAGTTAAGTAAATTATGGTGGAGATAATTACGACTGGAAAGATGTATATGAATGATTCGATGAAGGTTTATGCTTTAAATTGAAAGAAATGTGCTGACTATCAGAGTTATATGATAGTAAGTGTATTAAAGTTAAAGGATTAGAAGATGAGGTCAGGGTAAGCTAACTAAGTATGGTGTGGATTGAGATAAGATTATATATGTTGATTATGGAAATGTAATGTAGTAAAGGTGATAGAGTTGCAAGATTTGAAGGAAAGTACAAGTATAAGAAATAGTAAAGAATGAGGTTCTTTTTAAGTGAAGTTGATTATAAAAGTTATGAAAGGTGATAAAGATCGGTAATCAGAGATATGTATTGAGTAATAAAATAGAGCTGTATATAAGGATTGATTCATCTGGTTATAAAGTGAAAATTCGAGGACAAATTTTCTTAAAATAAGGGGAGATTTGTAACATCCTAAACTATGGGTTAGTGACTAAATCGTAAAGTTTTAGAATTTGGTGACGAAAGTAGAAAAATGGAATAGTTCAATGATTATTTGAAAATATTACTTGAAAGATGTTAGTAATTATTAGATGAATTGAAGGGCAAAAGGGTTATTTGCAGGGAAAATAATTAAAGACGAATATATATTAAACACGTGGAAGAGAAGAGGAAACAAAGTGGTTTCTAGAGTTCTCTTCATCTTTCTTCTTCCTTCACGCGTGAAAACCAAGAGCTAAAGGTGAGTTTTCTGATTTTTGAGTTTCTGATTAAATTTAATGTTGAGTTTTGATTATTAGGTGATAATTAAACTTAAGGAGAGCTTAAATTGTTTTGAAACAATAAGATAAAGAGAATAGAGGGAATTAAAGAAAAGAGAGATATAAGTGAAATCTTGAAAGAGGGTTTTTAATGAGGTTTAAGAGTGAATTTGACTTGTCATCAATCTAATTAACATATATGAAGTGTTAGAATTGGATTTGTAACATGTTAATTTGGGTATGATTCTTGAAATTCATAAGGAGGAGAGGATATGGAGGTTAAAGAAGCGATTATTGAGTAGAAATGAGTGCAAGTATGTGTATGAAAGTTAGGAATATTAAAGGAGGTGAAAGATGAAGATTTGAGCTGAAAAGAGAGTGAATTTCGTGCTCAAGATGTAATTTTTGGGTAACGTGCATCGATGCATCTTCAATGTGTATTGATGCACTCTCAAATAAATGAACATCGAATGTAATTAGTGCATCGATGCACCCCATTAAAATACAAATATCGAATGTAAATTGTGTATCGATGCAGGGGTAGTGCATCGATGCATATGTAAAGGAATGCATCGATACACTGTAGAGCGTACCAATGCACTTCAATGGAAATGGAATAAATCTTTATTTAAGTCTAAGAAATGATAGATTATAGTATATCAATTGGATACTGATAGTATCAATACATGATTGTGTAGACATCGATCAAAAGCAAAGTTTGGATAGGTCGGCAGAGTAAGATACGCAAGAAAGAACAAGAGCTCATGAGTGTTCATTGAGACCAAGTGAGTACATGATATTAAGTGTACGTTATGTATAGGGAATTAAGACTTGTGATGAGTCTAATTCTAATATTCTGTGATCAGGGGTACTGAAGCGTAAACATATAGTGATAACTGAAGCATAAACATGTAGTGATATGGTGCTAAATGTATTGTATATGAGTAAATGCATATGTTTAATTGATTGAATTTATCTTTATATGTGACCTATATAAATGTATGTATGTATGACAATAGGTTATGTGATCCCATGAGATGAAATATATATGTGAAAGTGATATGACTTATATGTGTTTCTACTAGAATGCTACATGATATGCTATGTATGCTAAATGAGTGATGTGAATACATGATAGTGTAATAAGCTAGGTTAAATGTTATAACTGAATGAAGAGATTGTATGAGAGCATGTATATACGAACATGTGTTATGTGATAAGAATCATGACTATGAAATATGAGAAAAAGAATACACGTAAAAGTGAGAAACTATGTGATAAGTGAATGTGAATTACATGGAACTATGCTACGTGAAAGTAAACTATGTTTCTACGTGAATATGTGAAAAGATATAAAAGGTAACAACCATGTAATGTGTTATGAGAGCTATAGGTATAGTTGGCATGCCAAGAGTCGAGGGTTCTACGTGGTCCTACGGGACATAGTGGTCCCACGGGACATATGTGTTCTATGTAGTCCTATGGGACATAGTGGTCCTACGGGACATATGTGTTCTACGTGGTCCTAATAATATGGGACATAGTGGTCATACGGGACAAATTCTATACGCCCCTAGTGGGAATTATACGAGCTGTGGTGTCAGTATAGTGCACAACCTCTATGTACTCATATACCTTAAGTTCTCAGTAGTGTGCATGGGCTAACCAAAAAGATAACGATAAAATGTGAGTTGTAATGAGAAATTTGTTACATGTTTTATATGATGATATATGTGAATGTGTGTATATGTTCCAGGAAAGAATGAGTGTTATGGGTTATGGCATTTGTTATGGGATGTACATGAATATATGTTATTATATATATATGAATGAATATTAATGACTCATATGATGATGTAAAAACATTTTATAAGATATAGAATATGAAAATAAGAGATCATATGAACAAGAGATAAGAGATACAAAGGATAATCATATAAGAGTATGAGAAAAATATAAATGATGACATGCATGTGTGTATGTAATTGTTACATGAAAAAGTATGTATACCAGTATGATATTGTATTACATGATATGTACATTGATTTGATAATTTACATATGTATTTAAATGTCTTACTAAGTCTATGACTTAGTGAATGAGTGTTTCACACGTAGGTTCAGGAAAGCAGGAAGAGAAGCTAAGAGGAGCAAGATAGGTTAGTTTCTCCTTTCCGAAGGTCAGATCAGAACATAAATGAAATAACATGTATTTTGTTATATATAGAATCTAGTTGGCATGTAGTTAAAAGATTTGTATTAGATACACTCTGATCAGTTTTGTAAAAGCATATGTTTTATATCATAGAAAATAAATGGTTTTATTAGAAATATCAAACTGAATATTGGGTATTTTGTAAAACTAAATGTTTTGAGAAGTCAATGTGACATCTCAGACTCATATCCGGGTCGAGTACGGGTTGGGGGTGTTACATGGACAATCTGCTTTTGTGAAAATGGTTGACTTCTGAGCTTGAAATTTTAACTTAAGGTTGCAGTTGAATTCTTATCAACTACCCTCTACTGTGGAATCGAGAATAGATGGGGACGACTTCATGTTGTTGAGCCATACTGTGGATGACTTAGGAATTGGTTTTGAACAATGATATCCTTCATTGGGAAGTTGAAATCATAATTCGAAATTTGAATCGGAAAGTGGCTTCTTGCTTCCAATCTTAGTCAACCTTGGCATTCTTCTCAGTTTAAAGAAAAATTTGACTGGAAAGTAGTTCCTTGCTGCTACCTTGCGGTAAATACACCCTCAAGCTGAATGGAATTGAACTCGAAAGTTCTCATTGACAGATAATTTTTCTCGCCATGAGTTATGCTGTACTAGGCTGGGAGATAACCCCTTGTTGTTGCAAATGACTCATTTGTTGAGACACTAGGTCAATCCACTCGGCACAATATCCTTCTTCGTGAAGTTAAAATCGTGGATGACTACTTCACTATGAAGTTGAGTTTTGAATTGGATGTCATTCGTTGTAAAGGTGAAATTGAATCTTGTAAATTACATTATCTCGAGTTTAATATCCGTCATTGTGAAGTTGAAATTGACTCTAAAAAGAATATGCAAAATTATGCTTATATGTGATGTTTTGGATTCAATGTTCTTATGTGTCCCTAAAATGCATATGTGAAATATTTTATTCTAGGAGAGAAATCTTCAATCTCTGTTTATTAGTCTTGATGACTCTTGATTCTAGAATCTTGAATTTTTGATCTTGATCTTGGATTCTTCACCATGTTTAAATCCGATGTATATAATTTTATTTCTAGTCTTGGTTTGGGCAATGCCTTTCAGTTATCTCAAGTATAGTGCATAAGCTCTTATCGGCTTCCGAATATTTGTACCTTTCAAGAAAATATTTATACAGTAATACACAATTATCTTTTCAAAAGTGAATAAATCTTTAAGTTTAAATTCAACCCTAAACGTTTTTTCAACTTAGTATGCCATTTCATGCTTTCACCCTAAGCGGAATATTTTTTAATTGCATCTGAATTAATGGGATTTGGCAGTTCCGGTCCATCCATTTCAGTCAGAATCAGTGCTCCTCCGGAGAAAGCCTTATTTATGACATAAGGTCATTACCAATTTGGCATCCATTTTCCTCTGATATCTTTTTAAATTGGCCATATTCTCTTTAGTGCAAGATCTCATTCGTGGAATACTCTTGGGCGCACCTTTTCATTATGTGCTCAGATCATTCGTTTTTATTAGAGTTGACCATGATGAATGGCTTTCAACCTCTTTTCCTCTATTAGGTTCAACTGATCATATCAAGTTTGGACCTATTCTACATCAACTAGTTTAACTTCTAACAAGACCCAGAGTGACGGAATCTCTACCTCAATGGGCAGTACTGCCTCCATCCCATATGCTAACGAGAATAGGGTTACCTCAGTCGAAGTTCGTACTAAAGTTCGGTAAGGAAATAGAGCAAAAGGTAATTTCTCGTGTCAATCTTTGTATGTTTCAGTTGTTTTCTCCACTATCTTCTTAATGTTTTTGTTTACCGCTTCTACTGCTCCATTCATCTTGGGTCTATAAATAGTAGAGTTGTGATGCTTTATGTTAAATTATTCACAAGTAGAGTCCATCATTTTATTGTTTAGGTTTGTGTCATTATCGGTAATGATTCTTTTAGGTAAATCATATCAACATATGATCTTTTTTTTCAAAAACTTACAAATAGTGAATTGAGTGACACTGGCATATGATGCAACCTCTGCCCATTTCGTGAAATATTCGATTGGCACAAGAATGAAACGATGACCATTTGAAGCCTTCGGATGAATTTTCCTGATTACATTCATGCCCTACATAGAGAATGGCTATGGTGCGGTCATTACATGAAGATGTTGAGGTGGAATAATGATTTTATCCCCATAGATTTGAGATTTGTGACATTTTCTAGCATAATTGATGCAGTAGCTTTCCAATGCGGACTAGAAATATTCGCATCTCATAATTTTACTCGACATCATATGCTCATTCGCATACGTTCCGCAAACTCCGTTATGTACCTCTTCTAATATCATCTTTGCCTCTTATGCATCTACACATCTCAACAAGAACTGATAATGGCTTTTCTTGTACAAGACCTCTCCATCAAGAACATATCCAGCCGCCATCCTTCTAATAGTTCTTTTATCAGTTTCGGTGGTTTCCTCTAGATAACTTCGGTTTTTGATGTATTACAGAACGTCATGATACTAGGGCTTAATGTCTTTTACTTCCTCAATTTGATAATAATGAGTCGGGTACTCATATGACTGCATGTCAATTGACATCATATCAGACTCCCCACCCACCTTAAATGCAGCTACCAAGGTAGCTAAAGCATCATCCATTTGGTTTTTTTTTCTCTAGGCACATAATGGAAGGAGACTTCATCAAATTCTTCGAGTAGATCCAATATTGGCTTTCGGTACTCCACCAGCTTTACATCCTTTGTTTCCCATTCTCTGCGGAGCTGATAGATCATTAAAGTCGAATCTCCATAGACTCGTAAGGTATTTATATTCTGTCCAATAGCAGCTCAAATCCCCAAAACACAAGCCTCATACTCTACCATGTTGGTGCAATCAAAATCCAGTCTGCTAGTGAATGTGTAATGATTTCCTTTAGGGGAGATCAGTATTGCCCCAATGCCATGTCCTAATACATTTGATGCAGTATCAAAATGCATTTTCCAAGAATTGCACGTGGAAGTACTTGTTTCTTCTAAGGATATGGTCATCAAGTCTTCGGTTGGGAAGTCAAAGCCAGTGACTCATAATTTTCAGTAGTTCTGCTTGCCAAGAAATCCGATATGGCACTTCTCTTTATTTATTTTTGGCTCACGTACTCGATGTCAAATTTAGCTAACAATATATGCCATTGGGTTAACCTTCCAGAGAGAGCAGACACACCCATTATATACTTTAATGGGTCTAACTTGGAAATCAACCAAGTGGTGTGATACAACATGTATTGTCTGAGTCTACGTGTAGCCCAGACTAAAGCATAACAAACCTTTTCGATGGGAGGATATTTGACTTTGCAATCAGTGAACTTCTTGCTCAGGTAGTAAATGGCTCTTTTCTTCCTCCCGGGTTCATCATACTGACCTAGAACACACCCCATTGAATTCTCGAATATGGATAAATACAAGAATAGAGGTTTGCCCTGGATGGGGGAATTAAGATAGGAGTACGAGATAAGTATTCATTTATTTTCTCGAATGCAATCTGGCAATCCTTATCCCATGTTCCAGAGTTGTTTTTTCAAAGAAGGCAAAAAATTAGGTCGCACTTGTCGGTCAGTTGAGATATGAATCGTGTTATGTAATTTAACTTACCAGAAAACCTCGAACTCTTTCTATATATATGGGGAGGTAAATTTTGGATGTCTTTTACTTTAACTGGATCGACTTCAATGCCTTTCCTGCTGACCATGAAGCCTAACAGCTTTTCAGATATTACCCTGAAGGTACACATGCTTGGATTCAGTTTTAGCTGAAACTTTCTTAATCTTTGAAGGATCTTTCTTAGATTTACGATATGTTCATTTTCGATTTATGCCTTGACAATCATGTCATCGACATAATCCTCGATATCTTTGTGCATCATGTCATGAAACAAGATCACCATAGCTCTTTAATATGTTGCCCTAGTATTCTTTAATCCGAAAGGCATCACCTTGTAGCAGAAAGTTCCCCACATTCTGACGAATGTAGTATTTTCCATGTCCTCAGGATGAATCTTAATCTGGTTATATCCTGAGAATACCTCCATGAACGAGAAGAAATCGTTCTCGGTAGTATTATCCACCAGAGTGTCTATGTGCGACAGAGAAAAATTATCTTTGGTACTTGTCTTGTTAAGGTCTCGGTAATCGACACGCATGCGTACTTTCTCATCTTTCTTTGAAACCGAAACTATGTTTGCCACCCATTTTGGATACTTGACCACTTGAAGGAAACCAATATTGAATTGTTTCTTGACATCTTCCTTTATCTTAAGGAGCATTTCAGGTCTCATTCTCCTTAGCTTTTGTTCCACAGGTTTGCATTCTGGTTTGATGGGCAGTTTGTGGACTACCATATCTGTATCTAGTCCCGGCATGTCTTGATATGACCATGCAAACACATCTTTGTATTCTTGAAGTAAGAATATTAAGTTTTATCTTGCTTGATTCGAGAGAGTTGTGCCAATTTTAACTTTCTTTCTTTCCTCGTGCCCAGATTCAGGACTTCGATTTTCTCTTCATGTGGCAATATTTGCTTGTATTCTATTTGTACCATCCTTAACAATTCTGAAGATAAACTGTACTCTTCTCCATTATCACATTCATCAACTTCCCCAAGACAATCGAACTTTTCAAAAACCACTTCCGGGTTAGGATCATCATAGCCTGCATTATCATTATCTTGGGACCTGAAAGAGAAACGTGTATGTGTGAGAGGAAAATATCCCATACAGAATGATCGAAGATTAAATTCCAAAGAGGACAAAATGAAGTATTGAACAAAATAAAATTGAACTCAAAAGAAAAATACTGAATGAAAGAAAATTGAGTTCAAAAGAAATGAAATAAGAAAAATGTTTGCCATGAAAGAAACTGTATCTTTTATTGAATTTAAAAAAACATTTATTTACACTTACAAAAGATTACTTATTGCCCCGAATGTAGACGAATAGAGATAGTTTGAGTATTACTCTGAAAGAAATTTGAAAACCATAGGTAATTCTTCCGCCGTCCAGTTGCTAAGCAGGGACCTAGGTGGCCAAGGGAGGATTCAAGGCCTGTATGCATTTTTTGCATTCTATGTGGTTATAGCGTTAATACTCTAATCTTTCAAAGTAACCTCCAAATATAATGAGGTGGTCTCAAACTCATAACCACCATATTTAAATATTTCATAAAGAAGTGGAAAAACCATGGGTTCCCATTGAAAATCTTTCCCATTCAATCTGGCCAACCTTCTGTCTCAACCTTTCTGGAGTTCTGCTCTCTTCTGTTGTTGACTAGGTTGAAAACCAAGCTTGAACTGGTCTAGCTTTGTTATAGGAAGAATGGGGTTGATCATTTCTTGCAACAGATTCCCAAATCCTCTTCCTATATTGGCATCTCTTCCCAAGGTATACTTGATCTCTATTTTATTGCATTCAAAGAGCTGTGGTTTGGAAATCCTTCCTCACTCAGCCATAAATGTGACATTTACAAATTCGAAGGAGCGGAATGAACATTATACCACTTCATCATTTACTCCTATGTATGGGCGTCAGTAGTCACACTCGCCACAATATCTTCTTCAGCATTAACAATTACAAGAGTCCCGTCAATGACAAACTTGAATTTCTGGTGCAGTGTAGATGGTACTGCTCCAGCTTGATGGATTCAGGGCCTTTCCCAAGAGGCAGTTGTAGGAAGGCATGATGTCCATTATCAAAAATTCAATATTGTAAGTAATAGGACCGATGGTTAAAGGCACCTCAATCTTTCCAATTACCTCTCTCTTGGTCCCATCAAATGATCGGACTATACTCTGGCATGTTCTTATGTGGGAAACATATATTGACAGCCTTTTCAATGTAACCAAAGGCATCACATTAAGGGTTGAACCATTGTCAATTAACACACTCAGTAAGGCTTTCTCTATACAATGAGTGGTGATGTGTAATGCTTTAGCTCGACCTCTTCCTCCAGACGGAATCTCATCATCAGAAAATGAGATGAGATTATCAGCTTGAATATTGTTAACCAATCAATCCATCTTACTGACCGGTATATCTTATGGCATAAACATATGATTTAAGACCTTTAAAAGTAGTTCCCCGCGTGCCTCTGAACTTAGCATCAGTACCAACATTGAAATACGTGTCAACAGGCTATGTAATTGGTTTACGATGTTATACTCGTTGTGCTTTAAAAATTTTAGAAACTCCATAGTTTCTTCCTCCTTTATTGGCTCAGTTATAGTCAACACATCCCCTTTAAAGGGTTCAAGTGGTCTTTGGGGGACTTAACCTCTTGGGAATAGTGTTTCCCGATGGCATACCCCACTTTTTTATCATCTTCCTTCAGGGTGCTTACTTGGCATTCATACTTCCATGGCACTTTCTTGTTATCATTGTAAGAAAAATATTGGGGGTGTTATGATCACCATATTTGCTTGTGTTTTCTCTGCTGTCACTTTAGGGGTAATTACCAAAGGACGACTCCTGCCATATTCGCTTTCGGATGACTCTTTAGTCGCACAAACATATGCTTTTGGAGAGTCTTGGATTTTGTCATAGAATTCTAGCTCATTCCTATCCATCATGAGCTGGATCAAATCTTTAAACTCCGGTCAATCTTGCACTTCATTGTGCCAAAAATAGTGGTTACCATCTCCACTCATTGATGTATCAAAATGTGGTACAAGAAACCCTACTTTCGCTATTTATCTCCATACCCAAGCCAAATGAGACTTTATTTTAGAAATATCAGTCTTAACTTTCATGTCTTTATCTGTAGTAATTGTATTAATCCTGGTCTCTTGATGGTTAGGCAAAGGATTTTGTGCAACATTTGGTGTTTCTAAGTCGAAGTGGATCCAATTCTTATTACGCATTATTTGTAAAATCCTCTTGAATACGAGGCAATTCTCAATAGTATGCCCCGACACACCTCCATGTTATTCGCAGTGAGCGTTCTCATCATACCATCTGGGGTATGGGGCCTTCATAGGTTTCACCGGGTATGGTGACACTACATGAGTGTCAAAGAGTTGTTGATACAGTTCATTATACGTCATGGGAATAGGATCGAAATGCTAATTTTCTCTTTCTTTCCTAGGTTCCCTCGGATTTTGACTAGAAGTACCTGATGGTACAGCTGCAGTTGTTTTTGAGTTGGAGATTGTAACATCTTTATTGCCGTTATAGGTGTTGATGTTATTAAGCTCTCCCTTTTTCTTCATCATAGGAGGTTTCTTGCTTGATTCCCCTCCATCGATCTTGCCTTGTTTTATGGCCATTTCAATCATTTCCCCAGCCATAACTAAGTCAGAGAAATTTCCTGATGTGATTGCAACCAGATGCCCAAAGTAAGGAATCTTCAGGGTTTGCACGAAGAACTTCTTGGTTTCATTCTCATCCAAGGGTGGATGAACTTGCAAAGCTAAATCCCTCAATCTCTGTGCATATTGTCTGAAACTCTTGTTATGTTTCTTCTCCATGCTTTATAGTGTGACTCGATATGGTCTCATATCGTTTATAAGCTTGTATTGTTCCAAGAATGACTTGGCTATATCTTTCCAGGTCTTGATATAAGATCGATTTAACTGATTGTACCACTGGATAGTTGAACCAGACAGACTCTCTTGGAATCAATGAATCAGGAGCTGATTATTTCCTACATATCATGTCATCTTTCGACATAACATGGTAATGTGAGCTGACGGGCAACTGTTCCCATCAAATTTCTCAAACTCGAGGACTTTGAATTTTGGTGGAAGCAATAAATTCGGGACTAAGATCAGCTCTAGAGCATTAACTCCATAACAATCATGGTCCCCCTTAACCACCTTTATTTGGTATTCCGGCAGTTTGATCTTTTCTTCCATTTTCTTTGCCTTGTCTTCTTCATCAAAATCTAGTATATGGTAATCATTCAGATTATTCTCAGGGTTGGATACATAAGTATGTACCTTTACAGCAGACGAGGCTTTTGCTTTTGCAGCGGATGAGTTCCCTTGTAGTCCTGGTAAGATTTTTGGTGAGACAACAACCTACGAGGTATGTGGCATAGCTGCCCCTTCAGATGACCCTGCCCCAAGCGCACTTTCCTGATTTAAGCCAGATAGCCTGGAAACAATTTGATCAACCAATGACTCTTGGCTTTTAGTGATTGTTTCCAAAGTACTTTGGTTATTCTGGCTTATCTTTTCTTCTAATTCCCTTTGCAACCTCAACATGTTCTCTTCGAGTTGAATAATTTTGGCTTACATTTTTCTTTTGTTTGTGTGGGTGTTGTAAGGATGATGTGTGTCCAAGGCTTGTGGAGGTATAACCGGTGTTTATTCCCTCTTCTAATGAGACATTTTCTGTTAGTTAATGTGAATGTAAAAATATGGAAAATAAAAAATGAAATACAAGGTATGAAAATAATACATGAGAATTAGAGGTATTGATCCAAAAACGTGTCTGTTATTATAAATAATCTTTATTGATACAAAATTGTTTTATTTTCACAGAGACAAAAATATCTTAAAGGTACATTCTGACTAAGTCCTCTAAACCCCAAATAGCTTCTAACATGTTGACAAGTCTTATTCCTTCATCTGTCTCTGGTTGAATGCCTTGTCAGACCACTCCAGTTTCCCTTGGTAAACCGTGCAAGTGACGAGATGTTTTTTGTACTTGTTCCAAGAAATCTCGGATGACTGTATCTTTAGCTTTCACATTTTGCTAGGCCTATTCCCAACGAAAATGCCACTAAAATCCCCCATCAAAATGAACTATCTGAAGCTCACTTGCTTGTTTCTTGAACCCATCTACAATGGCCTTTAACTCAGCTATGGTTTTGTCATCCCTCTCTTGTTGTTTCTAAAGAGATTTCTCTAAATTAGTTACCTGGATCCTTAAACGATTATTCTGGTGTTGGTTGTCTAGAAAACGTCTCTGAGAAGTCTTTAGCTATTCTTTCAAGGTCTATTTTTCATCATGCCCTTCAAACTTCCTTTTCAGGCCGCTAGCTTCACTTTTCCAGTACTCAGAAGAACTTTTCAGATTGGAATTGCTCTGGACTTGTTCTTGATATCATTTTCTCAAATCCTCAATCTCAAAATAAATTTTCATCTATCTCTAGCTCAGAGGGAACATGCTTAATATGTTTTTCCATGGTTCGAGTGTCTTCATGGTCTGGCACTGGGATGATGTTATTTTTTCTTAACCTCTGTCATTCCAAATAGTCTAGAGTTGTCCCCATGATATGGAAATTTCGATCCAGATATTCCATGTATTATTGGGACAAACTGGCGTGCCCCATATTATCGAAGTGCCAAAAGTGGAGAGTATCCTACTCCTCCCCATAATCTAAATAATGTCATAGTTTCTGAGTCTCCACATCTTAAAAAAATGTCACTATGGGTTAACCAAGGGGTTCTCCAGATAATATCCCTATCTTGAAGGTGTGTGAATACCTTCATCCATTTTTCTTTTGGGATGCCTTCTTGCCATTTTAGGGTGAGGAATTCCCTTAAAGGAGAATAAGTGGTGCAGAATCGGTGGTAAGAAATCCTGTTAGTCTTCCAAAAGTGACTATGGATCCAAACTTGGAGAAGTTGTGCACACCCTATAAATCTTCATCTGCCAGTCTTCTTGCAATGGTTGAGGGAGTGAAAAGTTTCAGCTAAAATTACCAGTGTTGGATTTAGTCGTTTCAGGAGTTGTTCGAATAGTATTACCACAGTTGCTTTAATGTATCCTAAAGTCTTTGGGAAGATAACCAAACCATAAATACCAAGCGTAAAAAGATCAATTGCCTTCCATTCATCGGGATGATTCTTTATTAGTTGATTGATATGGGTCCAAGCAATTCCTTGCCCACTACCTTTATGTTGAATCCGGTCAGTTATCAATTTCTTATCTACCTTTGCCACTTTTGCCAACCCGTTCTTGAAAGGCTGACTTTTGATGTGATTGATGTAAACCCGATTCATTCTGATTCTCTCGCAATACAACAAGGTAGTATATTCTTCGATTATGGATACCATGTCTTCTTGGTTAAATGTGAAGTAGTTGTACCACGGATTCCAGAATTGTACCAGGGCTCGAATTAGGGGTTCATCTATCTTGACATAGAGTAGAAGTGCAATATCATCATACCGTTGAGAACCTCATTTTTTGGTAATTCTTCCAACTGTCCCAAATGCTCTGTAGTTCTTGAACATCATTCTGCTTTAGGCTGACAGAAACATAGCCAACCAGATCTAACACATAGTTTCCTTGTAGACTGTCTCCCTTTTCTTTCTGAGTTTTTTCGGACCATCATACCTCAGCATTTTTCACCTCTTGCATTACAACCCCTTTGTTCATTAATGCATATTATTTGTGTGTAACAAACACTTTTTCGTGGATCAATTACCTCTTTTTATGATGCAAATGATAAAAACAAACATGAAAGAAAAATTTGTTAGTAATATAGAAATAATATAATAATAAAAGTAAATAAAGGAAAAATTGTATGTTTTGAATAGGAAGTAACACATCCTAGTTTTTGAAATGGAGTTTTGGGGTGGGATCTAATTCTCTGTAGTCTCCTGGTTTAGGTTCTAAAGAAGGTACCCGAGTTCTCCTTGCTGGTGCCCCTTAGGCTTGCCAGATTGTTGAGTTAATCGATCGACGAATCGGCCAAGAGGGGGTGAAATGGCAATAAAAATTTCGGTGGAAGCTTTTGCAAAAAATAGAAAATAATTGCACAGTGATTTAGAGTTGTTCGACTTTCTCAACCTAAGTCTACGTCCACTACCTTAGCTATCCACACTAAGGATTTTCTGCAAATTCACTAATTTGTCTTTCTTTTGAGGACAAAGAGTAACCTTACAAATCCCTCAAGAATTATACCCCAAATTCTTGAGAACACTCTCTCCCAAAGAGAATAATACAAATTTCGCAAACTTACAAAAAAACCTCACAAAGCATGATGTTTGCACAATTCTAGAACAAAGAAAGAACACTCAAGAATAATACAATTGAGCACAATAAATGTTCTTGAAAGTAAAAATGAATATTGAATGAAATAAGCTTGAAAATGCTCAAACTTGGGGTTTGATGCTTTCTCTTTGATTCTCTCTCAATTCTTGTTGATTGTTTTTTATCAATGACTCCTAAGCTTGTTTAAATACTCCTTGGATCACTTCTGAAAGTTGGAGATCATTAGTGGAGTTAATATAGCCGTTATTGTGTGAAAACAATTAATAAAACAGTTGAGGAGCGTGGGTGGTATCGATACCCCTTCTTAGGGTATTTGTAATAGCAGTGTAAAATTCAAATATTTCGACCGTTAAGTGACTAGGGGTATCAGTACCATCTGGGGGGTACCGGTACCATCCGAGCATTCTATTTTTCTCGGAGCCAAAATTGGCATGGGGGTATCGGTACCATCTGGGCAAGCTGGTTTTTCTTGAAGCCCTTCTATTTAAAAATTATTTTTGACTAGATTAAGGCTCGAAATACTTTGTAATATTTTTTAAAAAAATATTTTGAGATTAAGAAATAATTTTACACTTTTTGACATTTGAAAAACTTGGAGTAATATTTTGATATTCGAATGGTTTAATCGAATATACATTTGAAAATGATTATAAAATCTTAAAATCCAATAAGATTTAATTTTTTATATCGAAACATCAAAATGTTTTCAACAATCTCCCCCTTTTTGATATAACAAAACATTTGAGAAATTTTAAGATTTTCAAGAAAATCATTTTTTAAATCAATTTTGTAAAATTACTCCCCCTTATTATAACATTTCTCCTCCTTTTTGTTAAATCAAAAAGACTCTATAAACGCTAAAAAAATTAGCCAATTGATATTTAGAAATTTAAAGCTTAAGCTGCTAAGAACACAATCAAGAGAAATATTAGCCATTAGTTTCATAAATCAATATTCATAAATAATGTGCAATGGTAAATATGTCATATTAATCTAAAATGTAGATAATGCAAAAATTAATAAACATGAAGCTCAAAATGAAAATTCAAACCAAACCAAATATATATATATATATATAAGCAAGTAAGTTCAAATATCCAAATCATCCAACATCATCCATAACAAACAAATTTAAACATAACAATCCAAAAACATATCAATCCAACAACATCAAAGTGTTTTAACAATTCAAAACATAAGACCTAAGTTCAATCCAAGCAAAATAGAGCAGAGCAAGGCAAGGTCAAGCATCCGTATGAGGATTGGGAGGAGATAGATGTGCCCATATATTAGCCACATCTCGTGTAAGTGTATCGAGTCTATCGTCCATAATATTGAATTGATTATTCATCGCTTCGCAGGTAGCTCAAATCTCTCGTTGATTCTCCAAATGTTGATTCCCCATAGCAGTGAATTGAGACTCCAATGATGAAAACCTCATATCCAATGTCTCCATGAATGAGCTAAAGTATCGAGGCATTGAACTGTCTTGTTGTGCCGGCTCGTCATCAAGTGCTTCATCATCAATATCTTGCATGAGTTGTTGAAGCTCAGGATCATCATCATCTGGCGGTGACGAAGAAGGTGGAGCTCGCGAAGTACTAGCTCCTGGTGTTTGCTCAGAGGTTCAAACCCAAGGGTTAGTTTTCGTATCCTTTTTCCATCCTGATTTCTTTAAAGAAGTCAAGTTAATTTGGTTTTTGAGAGGGAAGGCTACATCAAGCTGTACTCTAAGCTTGGCTTTGATAAACAAGTTACTCAGAAGACAACTGTAAACAAGAGTTTCACATAGCTTTTTATTAGGGTCAAGGTTTACAGTTTCAACGAGTTCGACAAATATAATCTGAGGTAGCTTAATTTTTCTATTATTTTGGATACAACGTATCCACCAAAGGTCTAAGGCTCTAAAAGTGGAGTATTTACCTCCGGATGGTCTAAACCACCAAGAAATCATCAGATGAAGAAAACGATATTGGTGATCTAACACACTCGCACTAGACCTAACCTTGTAAGGATAACCTATTGTTTCCTTTTCATTATATAAGCCATCATTATCTAATCCCAATGCGTTAGCAACGTAGGTCAAGCCAATATAGATGAATCTACGTCTCGGTTTTAGCTCGATTTTGAATACAAACGACATTTGAATAGAAAATCCAAATGAGTTGTTGGTAAACTACTGGTTCGAGATGAAAAAGTTTATCAAATTTCCATTCTTGAAGAGTAGGAAGATATCTAAAGTTTATTGCATCCTTAGCTCGAAGAGAAGGAATACGTTCTTCTCGAATTTTGTATGACTCAAAATACTGAGAATACCTAAAGAAGAGATTTTGTCTACGACCAGGTTCTTTAAAGCACGAATTGTGAATAGTCATTTCGGGTTCATCGGGAATAGGAATTTGTTGAATAGGATGTGGATTTTGAGGTGGACTTGGTGGTCGGTTGAACGACTAGAGGATGTCATAGGGCGTTTATGGGACATGGTTTAAGAAATCAAAATAGGTACCTACAAATTTAAAACATGTGTATATAGTACAATCAATTCCCAAAACTCAAATGAGTCCTCAATATTTCAAGGTTCTCTAAATTAATCCTAATGGGTAATTTTGAAAAATTAATATGTAGTTTTCAAAATACAATTAAATAAAAAACAACAATTTTAAAATCAAATCATTTTTTTATTTCAAAAATTACAAAAATTTGATTAAATCTTGTGTTTTTGATGAAATTAGTTGTAGATTTGTGTTCTAAACCAAAATCTAAGTAATGTCTGATTACTATTTCAACCTAGAACTTATCAAAACTAGTCCTAAGTTCAAAATCAATAAAATAGTGGTTTTGAAAAAAATTACCTTGAAAGATAAAGATTGAGTGGATTTTGATGTTGCTTGCACAAAATTAATGATGCTAGTAGGATTAGGAGTTGAAAACTGAGTGAAATCCGACTTGAAACCGTTGTTTTTAAGCAAAGATGAGAGTTGGGTTTGAGAGAGAGTGACACACAGTGAGAGTGAGAGATAAGGAGAGTTTTTGGAACAAAAGGGGTTTTGAGCGTTTAATAACCATAACCCTTGGAGGGTATCGGTACCCTCATGGGGGCATTGGTACCCATTCAAGTGGCTATTGGTACCCATTCAAGGATGGTATCGGTATCCATTCAAAGGGGGTATCGATACCTAGCACGCAGAAAATTTAAAAAAATTGTATTTAAACACTCAGAATGCTAAATTAATTTGCTCTAATGGTATTGTCAACTCATATAACAAAAATTAACTATGTTCAATCAATCAAATCTATCTTTAATTATAATTTCAACATATAATTAATTTTCTCTAAGAATCAAAAACTCCCCCTAACTAATAGCAAAGAATGCAATAAAAAATATTGTTTTAATAAGCATTTTTCATTTCTAATTAAAAATTCTAAACTTATTTTAAACACTAAGTGAAGATAGGTTAGTTAAACCTAATTCTCTCCTAAGTGTCCAAAATCTTTCTTTATCTAAAGGTTTTGTAAAAATATCCGCTAATTGATGTAAAGTATCAACATATTCTAGAACTATATCTTCTTCAGCGACATGATCTCTAATGAAATGATGTCTAATTTTAATATTCTTAGCTCTAGAGTATTGGATAAGATTTTTAGTGAGACAAATAACACTAGTACTGTCACACTTGATAGGTATGGTACCTATTTCAATTCCATATTCTAAAAGTTGTTGTTTCATCCATAAAACTTGTGCACAACATCTACCCGCTGAAATGTATTCCGCTTCAGTGGTAGATAATGCAACACAATTTTGTTTCTTTGAAAACCATGAAATCAACATATTTCCTAGGGATTGACAAGTACCGGAGGTGCTTTTCAATTCTATTTTTTCATCCTCCATAATCCGCATTAGAGAAGGCATGCAAGCTAAAGCTAGAGTCTCTAGGATACCAAATACCTAAACTAGGAGTGTCCTTAAGGTATCTAAAGATTCTTTTAATAGTTAGTAAATGTGATTCCTTAGGGCATGATTGAAATCTAGCATATAAGCAAACACTAAACATAATGTCCGGTCTACTTGCGGTTAGATAAAGCAAAGAGCCAATCATCGACCTATACAATTTAATATCCATACATTTACCTCCTTCATCTTTGTCAAGCTTTATAGAAGAACTCATTGGAGTGACATGAGGTTTACCATTTTCTAGTCCAAACTTCTTGAGCATATCCTTGACGTAATTAGCTTGATTGATGAAGATGTCATCTTTTCTTTGCTTGATTTGGAGTCCCAAGAAATATGAGAGCTCCCCCATCATGCTCATCTCGAATTCACTCTACATTAGCTTAGAAAATTCTTGGCAAAGAACATCATTAGTAGAACCAGATATTATATCATCAACATAAATTTGAACTACTAATAAATCTTTACCTTTTCTCTTTAAAAATAATGTAGTGTCAACCTTCCCTTTTGAAAAACCTTCTTCAATTACAAAATTTAACAATCTTTCATATCAAGCTCTAGGAGCTTGTTTTAAAGCATAAAGTGATTTTGTCAATTTGAAAACATTATCTGAAATTTTGAATCTTCAAAACCAGGAGGTTGTTCAACATACACTTCTTCTTTTATAAAACCATTTAAAAATGCACTTTTTTTTTTGGATAATTAATTTTTATTACCCAAGGAAGAAAACTATTACAAAAATCACCGATCACAAATCAAATGTACATCCTAATAACAAAAGAAGATCGGTTAGGCAATGTCCCAAGTGTTACAAAGGATAGTATTAATACTATCATACCTATTAATATTTTTCCCCCTCAATTTAATACCTACGAAATCTTTGATACAAATGAAGAGTTCTTCGGGAGTTCTTGATCTTGCTTGAAAAATTCTTCGGTTTCGCTCTTCCCACAAAACATAGATTTTAGCAGTCCATGCAAGTTTAAGAATAGTTGTGATGAGGGACTTGCCTTTCCAATTGTTGTTTGCCCAGTCAATCATGTCATCCCAAGAAGTAAGATATTTCATGATTCCATTTTTGTATAAGATTTTCTCCCTTAAATGAGTGGCTATGGGACAATCAAAGAGAAGGTGGGAGTGAGATTCAAGTGTTGCACTGCAGAGAACACAGGTTCCAGGAGTTAAAATTCCCATTTTTTGTAATCGGTCCCTAGTTGGGAGGCGGTCGAGTAATGCCATCCATGCTATCATACTGAGTTTAGGGATATGAAGAGGGAACCAAATCAATGAATGCCAACGAACTTTAACCCCATTCGTCCTAATTTCCTGCCATATTTCTCTTATAGTGATAGCCCTATTCGATATAGCAGGTAAAGCCTCAGCTCGTAGCTTGAGGAGTTTGATGAAACCCCAGCTGAAGATGGAGTGTTTTTCGATCTGCCAGAAATTATTTTCCTTTAGAACATATTTCTTGATCCATGCAACCCATAATGATCCTTCGCCTGCAAGGATATTCTTGATGAGCTTTATCATGCAAGCTTGATTCCATGATTTCAAATTCTTTATTCCCAGGCCTCTCTCCGATTTCAATGTGCAGATTTTTACCCAGCCGATTCTCGCTCCTTTAGCAGTTGAATCGGATCCTTTCCAGAAGAAACGGGAGCAAAGCTACTCGATCTTATTGATAACAGCCTGGGGTAGGAGGAGACGTCTACACCAGTAGTTAGAAATGCTGAACAGGACAGATTTTATGAGCTCTAATCTGCCAGCAAAACTCAATAATTTTCCAGACCACAGGTTAATCCTTGACTTAATGCTTTCTACAAGGCTTTCACAATCTTTCACTGTAAGCTTTCTTGTAATTAGAGGAATTCCGAGGTATCTAATAGGAAAACATCCTAGATTGAAACCTGATAGGTGCTTGATAATCTCCACATTTCTGTTCGAAGCTCCAGCAGTGAAAAATACACATTTCGTAGCATTAAGATTCAAACCAGAAATTTCATAGAATTTGTCAAGGACTGAAATAACACCTGCAACTGACTCCACATTTCCTTTACAAAATATCAATAGATCATCGGCAAAGGATAAGTGAGTGAGCCCTATTTGCTTACATTTAGGATGATAACTATAAAGTCCTTTAACAGCAGCCAAATTTAGCAATCGAGTCAAAACATTCATTGATAAAACAAATAGAATTGGTGAAAGGGGATCACCTTGCCTGATGCCTCGTGCTCCTTTGAAAAATCCAATCAGAGTCCCATTGAAGGAAATTGAGAATCTTGCCTCAGTGAAGCATGCTTCAATCCAGCCAATGAATAATTGAGGGAGGCTTAGTGATTTCAAGACAGCAGAAATAAAGTTCCAATGAAGAGTGTCAAATGCCTTTTGAATGTCAATTTTCATAGTGCACCGTGGGGAAATGTTCTTTCTTCCGTAGCCTTTAACCACTTCCTGAGCTAGAAGTGTGTTATCAATGATGCTTCTTCCCTTGATAAATGTTGTTTGGTTGAGAGAAATCATTCCTGGGATGAGGCTATTCATTCTTTTGACTATAATCTTGGTGATAGTCTTATATATAACAGAGCAGCAAGATATTGGTCTAAAATCTTTGACTTTGCTTGGGTTAGGAACTTTGGGGATCAAGGCAAGAGTAGTTGCATTGAAAGCTGGCAGCAGAGAAGAGTGGTGGAAGAAATATTTTATGGCTGCAGTCACATCATCTCCAACAATAGACCAAGCATGTTTGAAAAAATAGGGATTGAATCCATTAGGTCCAGGTGATTTTTCATTTCCCTGTCCAAAGATTGCTTCCTTGATTTCTTCAGGAGTAACTTCTTTGACTAGAGAAGGGGCTGAATCTTGAGGAATTGAGTAATTCAGGATTTCCTTAAGAAAATTCTGGTCAATTTCTTTGATTCTAGGGTCTAATTTCCCAATCAATTCTGTAAAACAAATTTAGCACTTCTGCTGCCATGGAATCAAAAGATTCTAGTCTCGAACCTTGATCATCAATAAGCATTTTGATTGTGTCTTTTTTGTTTTTTACAGCTACAGCAGAATGAAAGAACTTTGAACTCTTGTCACCTTCCTTGATCCAATTCAATTTGGCTTTTTGTTTTAGAAAAAGTAGCTCAGCTTCTTCAAGGGCTAGTAAGTCTTGTTGGATTTGCAATTCTTTATCAATAGAATCCTCTCCTTTTAAAGAGAGCAGTTGTTGCTGTTCAAGATCAATTCTCTTTTGCTTAACCCGAGAGGAGATATCACTATAAGAGGACTTGTTTAGGATTTTGAGACTTAACTTGAGATGCTTGAGTTTTAGGAAAAGGATCCTCATGGGGTTACCATGGAATTCGGTCTGCCAGGATTGGTTAACTTCTCTTAGAAAGTTTGGATGAAGAGTCCAGAAATTGAAGAACTTAAAAGGTTTTGGGCGGTTTGTGGGAATTTCTTTATCGAGCCAGGTGATAGCCATACAGTGATCTGAAACTCCCGGAGCTAGGAATTCAACAAAAGATTTTTGAAATACATTAATCCAAGTGGGATTAACGAGGACCCTGTCGAGCTTCCTTGCAAGAAAAGTATATGTTTTTTTGTTGCTCCAAGTGAATAACGGACCTATAAAAGGATGGTCTTGAAGATCCAATTCATGTGTAACTTCCTGAAAATCTATCATTTCGGAGCTGGAAGTAGGGTAAAAAAGCTCATAATCTGAGCTTTCGTTAGGATGGAGAGTGATATTGTAATCTCCTCCCAAGATCCAGGGAAGGTGACCTATCTTCCTATCCAATTCGTGCAACTGTTGCCAAAGCTGTCTTCGGTTGATGCCGTCGTTCCTTCCATAAACTACTGAGATGACAAAAGAATTCCCCATGAAGCTTCCTTTGACAGATAAGATTTGATCAGAAATAGAAATAGTAGTAAAATCCAGATTTTTCTTCCAAAGAACCCATATTCTTCCGTTAGCAGCGAATTCATAATTAACACTGACATTCCAGTTGGAAAGTTTACTTCCAATGATGTCCATGGATTTTTTTGGTTTGACTCTAGTCTCTAATAAACATAAAATATCAAATTTATTTTGTGCGGCTCTAAGAAGAACTTTATTTTGTTTTAGAGGATTGTTAAATCCTCTAATGTTCCAGAAACATAAGATCATTAAGAAGGTATTCCCGAGGATGAACCTTCACTCCCTGCTGTAGAACTCTTGAGACTATCCAATTTACTCTTCTTTTTTTGTTTGAGCTCTTTGACTATTTCACTTACACCCAATGAAGCCGTACGGATCTTCCTGTGATGACCTTCAATGATAGAGGAGTTTTCATCTATAGAATTTAGTGCCTCGAACCTATTTTTTGAACCAACTAAAGAGGTCTTGTCTTTTAAAGGTCTACCTCTTCCTTGTCGAGGAACTGATGAAAGGTTTGTTGGGTTATCTTCTTCGATTATAACAGAAATGTCTGTTGGTTTAGACTGGATAGCATCTACTGGGTCTTTAGGAACATTGATATCTATAGGAGAAGGTTCTAAGGTTTCTTCGTTTACTTGTGTAGCCTCATTTTGTGTTGGTTCAGAACTGGTATTGACCTGCGTAGACTCTGTAACTTCAATATTGGCATTTGATTTAGAGTCATCCTTTTTCACCCAAACTTGGGTTGAAGTTGGATTATGGTTGTGTTTCGCCAAGCAACCCTTATCTGTGTGGCCGAAGACCTTACATTTCTTATAGCTGTGAGGCATCCAAGGAATCTCGACAAAAATAGTAGTAGAATGACCATCTTGAAGGATAACTTCAATTTGCTTTAGTATTTCATCTTTAACGCTGATTTCAACACATAACTTAGCGAATTCCAGTCTGGATTTGGAAGCGGTGACTAAATCCATAGAAATTGGAACACCAATTCCACTTGCTATGTAGCTCAATCCTTCTTGAGAGAAGAGTTCTAACGGGACGTTATAGAGATGAACCCACAGAGGAATTTTTGAAAAATCAAAATGTAATCGTTTAAAATTGGGTTCCCATTTCCTTAGGATAATTGGCTTGTTCAAAATGTGCCAGGGTCCATTTTCAAGGACCCAATCCCTAGCAGATTCTGATGTAAAAGAGAAAATGAAGAGGTTTGAACCAGCTAGACTGACCTGTAAGCGAGTACCTTGCAGACCCTTTCTCCATTGGCTTTTGATGATTCATTGTACTGTCTGGAAATTTGGAGGCTGACCCAGGAATTGACCAACCAGTGAAAGTCTCCATTCTGAAATGCCAGCTTCAAGAATCTCAGATGGTGGGGAGATCGTCAGGGTTCCGTTTTTGATAGTCGGGGGATGATAGGTTAGGGTTTGGCTTATGGGACCCCCAAACAAATTTCTCCAGTCCATTGAGCAAGGAGGAATGATAACAGGGAGAAAGCAAGAGCACTATAACAGAAATTGTCTTGAAGATAAGGAACAGATACTCGAAGAACCACCAGAGACACGATGGATGGAAATCTCAAGATCCGTTAGACCTGCTAACGTGCGCCCAGAGAGAACCAGTATCGTGCCTAATCGTTAGAGTTTTGTAATGTTTGGGTCCATTCTATATTGTCAACAGTTTCATAAAAAAAATGCACTTTTAACATCCATTTGATATAATTTAAATTCATTGAAACATGCAAATTATAATAACATTCTAATTGCTTCCATCCTAGCTACGGGAGTGTATGTCTCATCAAAATATATGCCCTCTGCTTGAGTATAGCCTTGAGCAACAAGTCTAGCTTTATTTCTCACTATATTACCACTTTCATCAAGCTTATTACTAAATACCCATCTAGTACCTATAGTAGATTTATTATTAGGACTTTCAACTAATGTCCATACTTTACTTCTCTCAAATTGATTTAACTCTTCTTGCATAGCCATAATCCAATGTTCATCATTTAATGCTTCTTTAATATTCTTAGGCTCTATGCATGAGATAAATGCAACATAATTACATATATTTCTAAGAGAATATCGAGTTGTTACCCCTTTGGATGGATCACCTATAATTTCACCATCCTTGACATAGTTGTACTCTATTGGGTAAGAAACTTCCCTTTCTTCAATGGTTGGATTCTTGAGAACATCATGAGTTTCCTCATCTTTTACGTCTTCCTTTGATGATGGTTCTCCAACGTCATGTCTAACGTTATTTGCGTTTACAATACCTACATCATCATTCACAGAAGAATCCTTCCTCGGAAGGGGATTATCATCGAAAACAACATGTATAAACTCTTTTACCATAAAAGTTCTTTTATTAAATACTCGATAAGCTTTAGAATTTAAGGAATAACCCAGAAAAATTCTTTCATCACTTTTAGCATCAAATTTTCCAAGATTTTCTTTACCGTTGTTTAAAACAAAACATTTACATCCAAAATGATGAAAATAACTAATGTTAGGCTTTTTATTTTTAAAAAGTTCATATGGAGTTTTCTTCAAAATTGGCCTAATCATTAATCGATTAATAACATAACAAGCGGTATTTATGGCTTCCGCCCAAAAATATTTTGGCAAATTATTTTCACAAAGCATGGTTCTAACCATTTCTTCCAAAGTTTGATTTTCCTCTCAGCAACTCCATTTTGTTGAGGGGTTCTAGGTGCTGAAAAATTAGGGCTAATACCATTAGAATTACAAAAATCAGTAAATCCAAGATTTTCAAATTCAGTACCATCACTCCTAACGCTAGTTATATAGTAACCTTATTCGTTTTGGATTACTTTTGAAAAAGTGATGAACTTTTCTAGTGCTTCATCTTTAGTACTTAAAAATATAACCCAAGTATATCTAGAATAGTCATCTACTAATACAAAGCAATATTGTTTTCCACCCAAGCTAATAGTTCTTATTGGCCCAAAGAGATCTATATGGATCAATTGTAATACTCTACTAGTTGATACATCCTTAATGGACTTAAATGAAGCTCTTTGATGTTTTCCTTTAGCACATGCATCACATATTTTATCTTTATCAAATTTTAGCTTTGGTAACCCTCTTACTAAATCTCCTTGAATTAGTCTTTTTAAAACACTCATGCTAGTATGTCCTAGTCTCATATGCCATAACCAACTATCATCTTCATCCTTAGCAACTAGGAATAAATTAGTTATATTAATAGAATCTAAATGCACCATGTATATGTTTCCTATTATATGACTAACATGCATAATCCGATTAGATGCAATGTCAATGACTTTACAACCATTAGTTTCAAACATGACATTGAATCCTTTATTGCAAAATTGACTAATACTTAATAGATTATGTTTTAACCCATTCACATATAAAACATTTTTAATTTGTATAGAAGAGGTATTACCTATAGTACCTATACCTTCAATATGACCTTTTGAATTATCACCAAAAGTCACTTCTCCTCCAATTTTGTCATTAAGCTCAATGAATTGGCTCTTGTATCCGGTCATATGTCTTGAGCATCCACTCTCAAGGTACCATGAGTTTGAATTTTTTTCTCGTGCCTTGTAGCAATGCTCCTTTCCCTACAAACATAGATTAATTTTTTATTTTTGGTACCCAATTTCTTTTGGGTCCATATTCATTAGTCTCCAAAATCCTAGTCCCATTGGGTATCCATTTGTGTAGGATATCCTTATCTTTAGTAGTAATGAGTTCTTTAGGAACCTATATACTTCTAATGATTTTTCCATTAGAGGTTCTTCAGGGACCTCTATGATTGTAGTTTTCAAAAAAATTTCTAACAAAGTTGGATTTTGAACTTTCTCCATTTTTAAAACGTTTTGTTCCAACTTTATCAAAAGAAGTTTTAAGATCATCAATTTTCTTTTGATGTCGTCATTTACTCTTGAAATTAAGTTATGCAAATCAGTATTTTTCTTTTCAAATTCATCTAATTTGATTTGCAATTCTTTGATCTTACTTTCAAGATCATTGTTGGTCTTGGATATGAGATTATTTTCATTTTTCAATTTTGAAATATCATTTTTGTATTTTAAAAATAATTTCTCATAATCCGAAGCCAACTCAGTATATTCCTATACTAACTCATCAAAAGAATAATCCTCAAAATTAGATGAGTTAGAGGTTACCTGAGAGTTTTCCCCCATGGCCATCAAGCATAAGTTTTCCACTTCTTGTTCCTATTCATCGGAACCTTCATCGTCGCTCCATGTAGCCATATGAGCCTTGTGGTTCTTCTTAGATTGACCCTTTTTTCTTTAATTACAGGTAATCGTATTTGACATGACCCGAGTTTTTGCATTCGTAGCAAATAATATGGTCTTTCTCCTTTGGTTCGTTTTTGAGGCCTTCGTTTCATTTGAATTTTCTTTCTCGGTTGGGCTTCATCAATTTTCTGAACCGTTTGGCAAATAATGCCATTTTCTCGTCATCGTCATCTTCATCCGAATCACTCTCATCTCTTGTGGATTTGATACAAACTCCCACGTTCTTCTTTTTCTCTGTCTCTTTCTTTGGCTCGTTAATCTTCTCGAGGTCTACCTCATCTTGAATCATCATTTCATGAGTGAGGAGTGAACCAATTAACTCTTCGAGAGTTAAAGACTTTAAGTTCTTGGCCTCGATGATTTCCATTTTCTTTTATTGCCAAGCTTTTGGAAGAGAGTAAACTAACTTCCTCACAAGCTTCTTATTCGGAATGATCTCTCCATATGATTTGAGACCATTGACAATCGTTGAAAATCTATCCATCATAGCTTTGATATCTTCATTCGGTTTCATATTGAAATTTTCAAAGCTATGAGTTAGGAGACTAATTTTATATTCTTTTACCTCGTGTGTGCCTTCATGAGTGACTTATAGTTTATCCCATATTTCCTTGGCAGTTGTACAAGATGAAACTCTCATGTATTCATCCGGTCCAAGAGCACAAAATATGATATGGATGGCCTTTGAGTTGAGCTGGAACATTCTTGTCTCTCATTCACTCCACAATCTTGGATGAGTGGAAGGTTTGATGTATCTGTCTTCTATGACATTCCATGCTCCCATGTCACTTGCTTGAATGAAGTACATCATTCTATTTTTCCAATAAGCATAATTAGCTCCATTGAAGAAAGGAGGCTTGTTGACAGGCATTGAATCGAGAACAATGTCGAAGTTTGAAGTACTGGCCATTGATGACTTGAATATCGATATAACTCTTCATGAATCGACTCAAGAGGCGATTAAACCATCAAATGAGTGAGGCTCTGATACCAATTATTGATTTAATCGATCGACGAATCGGCCAAGAGGGGGTGAATTGGCAATAAAAATTTCGGTGGAAGCTTTTGCAAAAAATAAAAAATAATTGCACAGTGATTTAGAGTGGTTCGACTTTCTCAACCAAAGTCTACGTTCACTACCTTAGCTATCCACACTAAGGATTTTCCACAAATTCACTAATTTGTCTTTCTTTTGAGGATAAATAGTAACCTTATAAATCCCTCAAGAATTATACCCCAAATTCTTGAGAACACTATCTCCTAAAGAGAATAATACAAATTTCACAAACTTACAGAAAAACCTCACAAGGCAAGATGTTTGCACAATTCTAGAATAAAGAAAGAACACTCAAGAATAATACAATTGAGCACAATAAGTGTTCTTGAAAGAAAAAAATGAATATTGAATGAAATAGGCCTGAAAATTCTCAAACTTGGGGTTTGATGCTTTCTCTTTGATTCTCTCTCAATTCTTGTTGATTGTTTTTTATCAATGGTAAGCTTGTTTAAATACTCATTGGATCACTTCTGAACGTTAGGGATCATTAGTGGAGTTAATAGAGTCGTTATTGTGTGAAAACAATTAATAAAACAGTTGAGGAGCTTGAGTAGTATCGATACCCCTTCATAGGGTATCTGTACAAGCAGTGTAAAATTCAAATATTTCGACCGTTAAGTGACTAGGGGTATCGGTATCATCTGGGGGGTACCGGTACCATCCGAGGATTCAGTTTTTCTCGGAGCCAAAATTGGCATGGGGGTATCGGTACCATCTGGGGGTACCAGTACCATCTGGGCAATCTGGTTTCTCTTGAAGTCCTTCTATTTAAAATTATTTTTGGCTCGATTAAGGCTCGAAATACTTTGTAATATTTGTTTTAAAAATATTTTGAGATTAAAACATAATTTTACACTTTTTGACATTTGAAAAACTTGGAGTAATATTTTGATATTCAAATGGTTTAATCGAATATACATTTGAAAATGATTATAAAATCTTAAAGTCCAATAACATTTAATTTGTTATATCGAAACATCAAAATGTTTTAAACACATACCTTCAGTCTTAAGCCCATTACAAGCTTATGTGGACCAAGTTAAACTCGAGTGGATAAATTCCCTTATGTCTATATGGAGAATAAATTCACATGAATACATAAGGTATATGAATCCCGAAGGTTACTTGCTAGGCCTATAAGGAGAATAAATTCCCACAAAGGCGTCACTTTCACCTCCACTTAAGAAGAGGTTTGGGGCTCAGGTATAGAGCCTAAGATGAAAATGTTTAATAATCTGAAACCATTAAAAACGTCAGTACAACTATTTATTTGAAAAATAATAAAAAGTAAGTAATAAGGATCAAAGAATTAACTTAAAATTTAAACTTACAATTTTCACCTAAGAAGAAAATCGAACATTAGCCTTAGCCTGACTCACTTACATGTCCCTAGCAGAGTTGCCAAACTGTCGATGCAGTCTTTCGGGCGGGCACGAAATTATCTTCAACTTAAATAAATGGGTTTAAGTTACCACCGATCATTTATCTTTAAAACATAAAAACTACGTTGATCGGACACATCCTTACATGATCTGTGTTTTACCAGAAATATGTCGGGTTTGGGAGCCGGTTATAGTCAATGAAGGATTAGCACCCTTGTACTGCCCTTTCGGTACTAATTTAATTTCCAGTTGTCTTAAGAAAATTACAAGTTAAATTAAAAAGTAAAAATTCGATCCAAATTACTTATCCTTAATTGATTTAAAGTACCCCTAAAAAGGATCATAAAGAGGTTATATTATAAAAATAAAATATGGAGTGATTCAAAAGAAATAATTAACAAAAATTAAATTATAATACTTTAAATAAAGAAAGGAAAAAAGATACGTAGGTACATACATGCTGAAAAATAAATGGACATAAAATTAACAGAATGAAATGTTAAAAAATAAATAGAACAATTTAATGCCAAATAAAAGGAAGGATTGTATATATTAAATTCACAAAATGATGAAGAAGATAAAGGAAAAGTTAATTGAATTACAATAAGAATAAAAGGTCAATTGCAAAATTAATTACAAACAAAGATGAAAATTAATTAAATTAAAGTAAAATTTAAAATGAATAAAAAATAATAAAATTAAAAGAAAAGAAAAGAAAATAAGAGAAATAAATAAAAATTATTAGATCAAAAACTCATAAAATATAATAACCTAAAAAACAATTAAGTGAAAAATGTGAATTGAATTTAAAAAGGATTGAATTTAAAGAAAAATTAAAGTAAGTGGCGAATTTAAAAGAAAAATTGGAACTAAAATTAAATTTAAAGGAAAAAATGGATTTTAAAAAATAATTGGGGACCAGTTCTACAATTAGACCCTACCCGTGTGAAAACACGCGTATCCTAGGGTGAAACAATCGGGTTTCGGGTTGGCTAAAAGCCCAAATTTTGCAAACATAATTCATTTTTCTTCCTCCCCCAAACCGATCATAACACCCAAGCTTCAAATTCTCTCAACTGTTCTTTGTGTTCTTCATGACATGAAGAACATCCAACCCCAAACCCAGATTTCGGCCAACACCGCCTCGCCGACCGTCGTTCATCGGTGGTGAACCCAAAATATTTTTATACCATTTGAAAGCCTATTATCTTCTCTTTTCAAAACTCTGATTTGTTTTCACAAAATAGCCTCGGGGAGAGCTAGATCTGAGGAAAACTTTTCGAAAAAAAACACACCCCTGATCATCAGCTTTGTCCTTTCGGTAAAAAACAAATAAATCCCAGACACTACCACATCAAGCAAGCCGAGAATAAAAATACCTTCTTTATTTATTTTCTTTCGAGTTACAAGTGTTATTTTTGCTTCGATCTAACTTCCTTTTTTTGTTTGATTTTTACAGTGATTTATAGCATTATGAGTCCCTTATTTTCGTTCAATTTAGTGTTTCATTAGGATAGAAGTGCATGTTTTTGAATCCTATGGAATCGCGTTGTTGGGTTGATTGTTGGAAAAATAGTTTCCTATTAGGGGATGGTTTCTTTAAGTCGGTCGAACTCCACTTTGCTCGGCGGTCTGTTGTGGGTCGTTGGATTGTATGCAGATCCAACGACTCAGGATCGTGTAGCGCGTGATAACATTTTTAGGGTTTTATAAACCCTAATTGATATACGAAATGGGTCGTTCGATTGATGTTTGATCTTATGGCTGAGAATCGTGCGACGCTTTTACTTAAGTTGAAAACCCTAGTTTACTGGGTCAGACGAACTTGGGTCGGGTCGGTTTTCTGGACTCTTGGTCGGGTTGGTTTGTTGGGTCCTTGACCGGGTCAATTTGTTGGGTCCTTGGCCTAGTCGATTTGCTGGGTCAGGCCTGCCACCCGGCTGGGCTCTTTCATCCCCTCTAGATTTGGACTTGAACCTTGGACTTGGATTTTGGACTTCCTATTTGGACCAAATAACAAAAAATAAAATAAATAAAATAGAAAGAAAATGAAAATAATAAAATAAAATAATAAATAATATACTATAATATAATATATAAATATTTTTTAAAAACTATATAATATATATTTTCAAAAACTATATATTATATATATATATATATATATATATATATATATAATATATTCAAAATGTTTACAAAACAATATAATATATACTTTCAAAATGTTTTCAAAAACTATATATTATATATATTTTCAAAATATTTTCAAAAACTATATATTATATATATTTTCAAAATATTTTCAAAAACTATATATTATGTATATGCTTTCAAAATGTTTTCAAAAACTATATATTATATATATTTTCAAAATATTTTTTAAAAAACTATATATTATATATATATGTTTTCAAACCGTTTTCAAAAAATATATATTATATATGTTTTCAAAATTTTATATATATTATATATATTAAATAGTACCCCAGGCGAAAATGAGTGACTACACCACCATAAGGAAATCTCCGTCATTATTGATAAAATAAAAATATTACATCAACAATATTGTTTATTTTTTAACGGAAGATAACCAAAACAAAACTAAAATGATAGTTGAGTTATTAAATACGTAGTTTACCATATTTTTTTGTAGTTTTATTTTCTAATAAATTAAAATTGAAGATGTGTCACAGCAGTTGTAAACGAGTTTAGTTGTGCTCGACTTGACTTGAAAACACTAAATTTATGTTAGACTCGATTTGAAAGCTCTTGATTTTAAAATTGTCAAGTACGACTCAAACTTAAAATAAAAAAATTGAAGCTTGACTCGGCTCAAAAGCTCACGAGCTTAAAATTTTTAAGTTTGACTTGAACTCAAAAAATTGAAGCTCAGTTTGAGTACATGAAAACCTTATATTCTATTTAAAAAACATGTTAATATTATTAATAATTTAATTTTAAAAAATAAAAATTTAATATGTTATTTTCTTGAATTACTTACGAATTTTTTGAATCAAATATCAATTAATTTATTTCAACTCGTTAAAAACTCGAATTAAATTTATTTAATTAAAATTTCAATTAAATTTTAAATAATTCATGATATATCTGGTCTCGTATAAAGTCGAGTAGCATAGAGTTGCCAAACCCAATCCCAGTCCCTCTCATCTTTTCTCTTTCTACCGCCTTCTTGTACTCTCCATAATTAGAAAATGGCTCGCAAATTCCTTCCCTATCACCTTCCCCTTATCCGTCAGCCGACTTTCTCCCACTCTCAGCAAATCAAGAATTCAGGAATTCACTCCACCATTTTAATGGCGCGATCCCTTTCCCAATCCATTCTCAAGCTCATCCCAATCACCAAACCTCGCCCTTCTTCCTCTCGTCTCATTTCCTTCCGAACCCAGTCCAATGAACCCAACCCTTCCGAGTCCTCCGATCCTTACTCTGATCCTCTCCTCCGGATTCTTGAAGACTCTATCCACCGGATCATCTCTAGCCGTTCCGCTCCCGATTGGCTCCGTTTCATCCCCGGATCCTCTTACTGGGTCCCGCCGTCAACGGCCCGATCTCACGCTCTTTCCCAGCTTGTTGAGAAATTGGCTAACCCATTGACCCCGGACGAATCCATGTCCACCACCACCGCCCGAGGTTGGCCCTCCTCCGACTATTTTATCAAAGGTATTTTCCTTTACCAGTTGCTGTGCAATTTTAATTCATTTCCCTCTTTCAATTTTGTGTGAGGATTCCACTTCTAATTTAGGTAAAATCCTACCTTTACAATGAATGGGTTTGAAATTTTAGGCGACGGTACTATACGAATATTTATTAATGTAAGTGTAGTTTCAAGTTTCACCAATTTAACCAAATAACCTACTTAGTTTAATGGGTAAACTATACAAATGATCCTCGATTATAGTATATTGTTTTGTTGGATCGCTCGACTATTAAAATTACAAAATGGTATGTTGTAGCATTTATTTTGTCGAGTCCTCGACTATTAAAAGTTAGAAAATTATCGCTCGATTATTTGTTATGTTCTAAACTTATATTTTTTTTTTTTTGTTAGAAAATTAACTGTCGTATGAGATTATTTGATTAAATTTTATCACATCTTAGTTAACATGTAACATTTCGTTAATTTTTAACGAAAAATGATGTATTTGAAACATAATAAATAGTTGAGTGACCATTTGGTAACTTTTAATAGTTGATCCTATATTTAGAAACCCATCTATTTACTTTATCCTATTTTAATTCGGTCTCGCTGGCTCGAAAATACTTGGTTCATTAATTTGCAATGGTCATCTCGTAATAAGATTTCTCCATTGATTTGAAGCTGTTGAAATTTAGTGATTGAAGATTGCTACCCACAGTAAGTTCAACAGTAGTTAAGCACCCGCTTTCCCTATTGGAGAGCACATCCTGAAATCCTGTAAGATTTACCTGATTATCGTTGTGGTTGTGCGCAAGCGCAATTCACTGGAGGCTCTGCATGTTCCCAATGTTTTCCCAAGAAGGTTTGCAGGTAATAGGATTTATTAAGGAAGCTCGAAGCCTGATTGGCTTTTGAAATTATGATCTTTTTGGTGTTTCTTCTTGCTATATTTATATTATACCTAATAAGAGATGAAGACCTTTTGGATAAGTTATATGGATTCTGTGCCTGTGATGGCTATTAGAAAAAGTTGTGGAGAAAGATTTCTTCTTCAAACAGACTACATGGAGATCATGCATAAGATCCCTTTTTCTTTTCCTAAATACTTTTGAATGACAGAGTATAACCATCTCTATGACATTTCAGGTCGTTCCCTGCATCCGGTGGAGGTAGACTTAGCATCAAATACCTCATTTGACGCTGAGGATGAAGAAGGATGAAGCCATGGCCTATTACTAATAATAGCATCTGGAGTGAGTTAAAATTTGCCTCACATTAAAATTGTGCACATTTATTTGAAGAGAGTGTTTTCACAGACTGCTTTTATAAAGTTGATTATTGATGATCTGTTATGGCTAAATAGATTTTGCAGGCTCTTCTAGAATTATGATGTTCCCGGAGTAGGATTAAGTAGATTCATTGACAGGACATTTTCATATTGGATGGGCTGTTGATATGTTATTGTAGTCACTCATTTTCGTCCGGGGTTTATTTAGTATATATATAATAATATAATGTAGTTTTTGCAAACATATAATATATAGTTTTTAAAAAACGTTTTTTGAAAGTATATAATATATAGCTTTTAAAAATCGGTTTTTGAAAATATATATTATGGTTTTGAAAATACGTTTTTAAAAACATATATTATATAGTTTTGAAAACACATTTTTGAAAACGTATAATATATATAGTTTTAAAAACGTTTTAAAAATATATACATAATATATAATTTTGAAAACATTTTTTAAAACGTATATAATATTTGAAAACATTTTTGAAACATAAATAATATATAGCTTTGAAAACATTTAATATATGATTTTGAAAACATATTTTGAATATATATATATATATATATTAAAATGATTTTTGAAAACATAATATATACTACATAGTTATACACTTACATATTATATAGTTATATAATTATATTTCATTACATTATATATTGTATTAATATTATTTATATATTTTTATATTATATTTATTATTATTATTTGTTTTTGTCAGGTCCAAAGAGTTCAATCCAACAAAGGGGCCCAATCGAACTATATTAGCCTGACCCAGCAAAGCATGCCCGGTTAGGGGGCTTGACCCAGCCCAAAAAATCAAACTAGGGTTTTGTAGTAAGGAAGGGCATCTCATGGGAGCGCGCGTGGAGATAACGCGTACAACAGATTCGAGAGCCGGTCGGAATTTTCAGCCTCTGAAATTGTAAAAACAGTGAAATCGAAGCAAAATTCGAACAACAACGATGTGCCGAACGATCGACTACACCTAACACCCCGATTAAAGTGGGATAACAGCAAACGACTCACTACCGGAGGATTATAAAAGGCCACTGGTGAAGCAGCATAAGGACAAGAAGAAAAAGGCATCACCAGAGCAACTATGAAGCAAATAAAATAACAATCCCAAGAGCAAGAATATAGCAAAAAAATGCCCCGAAAAGGGCAAAAAAATCATAAAAACCCAAGTTTTAAGCTTCGGTTTTAACAAGCAAAGCAAAGCAAAGCACGATCGAAGGAAGCTAAATGTCGCCGGAAAAAGCAAAGAGTCATCGTCGAATCAAGGTAAAAATCGAATGATTTTTTTAGATCTATGTTATTTGGGGTTTATTTTAGGGATTCGAAGCTCGAGTTTAGCTTTAGGACGATAAATGGATCTTTTTTTTAGTTTTAGTTTTGGTTTTAATTTTTTTTTGTTGTTTTTTGGTATTTATAATCGAGGGATTTATGTGTAATTAGTAAATTTTTAAATTATTTTCGCAGTCCCTTAAGATTTGAAGTATAATTGATTTTGATCACCTGTTGCAAATTGACATTGAAATTTTGAATTGTTTCAATTTAGTCCTTATTTACTTTTTTATTATTTTGCAATTCAACTCTTAATTTTTGTTTTTTTTCTCGTGTAGCTCATTTTTTAGTGTTAATTTGATCTATAGATTTCAATTTGTTCTAATTCTGTTCCATAAACTTTTTTTATTTTTTTCTTTTAATTTTAACACGTTTTTATTATTTTCTTAAAAAAACTTTTTTCCTTTTTTTCTCTTTAAATATTTTTTCTTTTCTTTTCTTTTCTTTTTTTATTTTTTTTTTATTTTTTTCTCTTCTAACATTTTTTATATTTTATTTTAAAATTAAATATTATTCTTCATTTTATTTTTTATTTTATTTGTCTCTTCTAATATTTTTCTATTTAACTTTTTATTTTCTTAATTTAACCTTTTTTCCCCTTTGATATATTTAATATCTATTTTATTTTGTCATCTAATATTTTTTTTTATCTTTTTAGGGTCATTTAATTAAGACAACCGAGAAATTAAATTAGTACTGAAAGGGCAATACAAAGGTGAATTATTCCTTGATTGTAATCGACTCCTGAATCTGGTACATTTCTAGTAAAATGTAGATCATGTAATATGGTAAATTAAGGTATTCGATTAATCTAATTTTAAATAATCGGTAATGGCTTTAACATGTTTTATTTAAGTTGAAGTTCAATTTCGGGTTCACCCAAAGGACAGTTACGACAGTTATGTATTATGTAGGTAGTGGATCCTAAATAAACTTAAACTCTCGGAGCTTAAATCTTATGTATTTTAATGTAGTAGATCTTTCATCCGAGTTATGTGCCAACTATTCTATGTTGCTCCGACTCTACATCTTTCTTGAGAGCTCTCATGGTTGGCACTTATTTGGACATGGTTGGGATAACCCTCAGATACTTCAAATGCCTGGAAAAATGTGAAGCTTAAGTATATCCCTGTATTCGACGCCCTTGAGTCCAAGTAATATAGTGCAGCGTCCATATCAAGGTACTGTTTTGAAATCTTTCAAAGCTGCAAATCTTATGTATTTACAGAAGGTACAGTTCGTTTAAGTTAGATTACACGACCAGCACATGATCCGATGTAAAGTGTGCTGTAGATTGACTCATATGGTTTGGAGTTATATTTCAGCTTATGCCTTTGTAAAATACTCGAATTTTGCGAAGATGGATTGTAATATATTTCTCTTAGTATCACTGCTCTTGGGTACATGTGATCATAAGAATGGTAGGTAACTTCTATTTTTTAGGGTCAAGTACACAAGTGGTCCTCGGATTATAAAATATTGTTTTGTTATTTTTCGACTATTAAAAGTTATAAAATGACCTCTTGACTATAGGGAGTTGTCTTGGTGAGTTTATTGATTGTTAAAAGTTACAAAATAATCATCCGACTATTCATTATGTTCCAACTCATCATTTTCGTTAAGAAGTAAGAGTTGTCTGAGAGGACGTTAATAATGAATACTCGGTGATAATTTTATAACTTTTAATAGTCGAGGGACTTAATAAAACAACTCCCTAAAGTCAAGAATCATTTTATAACTTTTAATAGTCAAGATACCTAACAAAGCAGTATCCTATAGCTAGGGGATTATTTGTGTATTTTTTTATTTTAATGAATGAATGACATTTATTAATCTCAACCGTTGGTTATCAGTTTGTGATAAATGATAATTCAATTACAATATATATATGTAATGCAATTTGAGCCACACCATCAACATAGAAGTTCCTTCATCCCTTTACCAGTTTAATTAGGGGTGTTCAATCCTGAACCGACCGAATAGAACTTTCAAAAATTTATCCACCAAAACTTTTTCCCCTTTAACTATTAATTGAAATATTTTTTTTCAAAAATAATTTACCTAATTGAACAAAATTTGGTTAATCGATCGGTTAATTGAAGTATATATTTAATATTTTTGATTATTTCGATAAGTTAGTTTTGTTAAAATTGAAGTTTAAATAATCTTATATATATATATATATATATATATATATATATATATATATATATATATATATATATATATATATAAATATTTAATAATTTTGATTAACCGATCGATTTTGAACCGAATTAATCGATAATCAAAGTGTGAAGAAATCATTAATTGTTAACCGGTCGAGCTTAAAATTTATCGATCGATTAACCACAAAAAGAACTTTAGTTCGATTGATGAAATCAATTTTAACTGAAGTTTGAACATATTTAGATTTAATTCAATATTTTGCCAATTGGGACAAGATTTTACTGGTTCATTGGATCTTCAAACCAATCAGAGACTTCTGATGGACTGGTTAAGCTTCCTAAGTTTGTCAGGGTTTTACCATTCATTGATTTAGTTCAAACAAATCCTTTAAGTAGTAACAAGTCTATTTTTATCTTTTAATTTAGGCTAAAAGGTAAAAGAAGGTTCTTGTAGGCAGATTAATTGAATTCTTTCGGCTTTGACTTTGATTCTATAAACTAAGTAACCATAATAATTTAAATGCACGGTATTTTAGTGGTTAAAGAGATAATTATTATTCTAAAAATTTTAATTTCAATCATTAAAAATTATAATGGTGTTTGAGTTTTCATTGTTAAATAATTAAGAATTTTTTGGATATATATATATTACCTGAAGATTAATAAATAATAATAATTTAACTTAAGATTCTATTCCATTTTAATGTTGATTTAAAGTGAAAAAAACGACGAATTTTGATTCAAAGGAAGAAAAGATTGTTTATGTAGAATACCTTTTAAAAGATTACATGTTATGATTAAATTGGTTAAAGCCTTATAGAATAAATATTTAGTCGTCGTAAACCTTCAATATATGTTTGGTCAATTACTATAGGCATTAAAGTTAAGGTTTAATATAAAAATAAGTGTCCAAATTATACTGTTATTTTAAAGTAGTGCTCAAATTTTTATGGTACTTGAACTCGAGATTTCAAGAAATAATAACAATTACTTTACTATCGAAATCATATGGTATGCACTGATCCCTTATTATGCCACTATTTGTATTTTAAACATATTATTGCTTTATTTATGTTGACTGTTAATGGTACAATATTACATCCAACATAATCTGAGGCAGTGTTTATATACACATATTGAGACTTTTTCCCACACAATGGATTTTTTTTATACATTTTAATGATTATAATTATTTTTATGCTATTATATATATATATTTAAATATTTTAGGTTTATTACCAAATTGATAGACTTTGTAAATGTAGAAGGTTAAAATTGTTGATTTATTTAGATTTAAAACCAATTTGATAGAATGTATAAATATCGGAGACTAAATGTGTTATTATACCAATTTAAAAGAGACCACATAACCATTGTTAAGACCCATTGAAAAATCTAGTAGCCAACTCCATAGTTTAATGACTAAAGGGATGGTTTATCCTTAGTTTTACATTGTTATGTTAGAGATAGCATCATAATTAGGGCAGTAAACGAGCTGAGTCGAGTTTGAGTATTACTGAACTGGATTTGATTCGAAAATTTTTTAAATGGATTTGAATCGACTCGAAAACACTCGATCCCAAAATTCTTAAGTTCGACTCGAATCCTTAGTTTTACATTGTTATGTTAGAGATAGCATCATAATTAGGGCAGTAAACGAGCTGAGTCGAGTTTGAGTATTACTGAACTGGATTTGATTCGAAAATTTTTTAAATGGATTTGAATCGACTCGAAAACACTCGATCCCAAAATTCTTAAGTTCGACTCGAACGCGAAACTATAAATTGAAGCTCGAAAAAGTTTAAAATATTTTTCTTTACTTAACCTGATTAAAGCTCAAACTAAAACTTGAATCTTAATTATACTTATATTATATTTTTTTATAAAAATCAATACATAAAATATTAATATTATTAATAATTTAATTATTAAAAAAATAAAATTTTAATATATTATTTTTTTGAGTTGATAGCGAGTTTTTCGAGTCGAATGTAAAGTAACTTATTTCAATTCGTTAAGAGCTTGAGCTCGAATCAAGTTAAATATTTATCAAACTTTAATCGAATCGATCTTAAATAACTTATCATTAAGCTATTTTCATTTTCAGTCCTAGTCATAATCATCACTAACAATTATACAAATTGGCTAACGTTGACGACGAAGAGTCGTTTGTTCCCTTACTTTGTAAATTACGCATTAACTTCAACAATGTTGAATTTTATTACTTATCATAATTAACAATGAATTAAAACAACTATTTTTAGTTAGGATCAAGAAAAAAAAATCTAGTTTTAGTAAGTTTTTCTCTTCTCTTTTTTATCTTTTGATCTTGGCCTGTAGTGTTCTGCCCCGTCGTTTCTTCCGTCTCTGTTCTCCTTTCTAGAATTTGATTGACTTTATCTGGGAATTTAACTCTAAAATTAATCACCCAAATGCATATGAATATCAATGTTGAAGATCCTTAAAGCATTTCAATGTCAGGTCTGAGGTTTGCCCTTCATTTTTTCCTCCTGCACTTGTGGAATTCCTAAAAGAAATTCAATAATATGCCTCTCTTTTTTCCCTTCACAAATCTTGGAAGAGCATCGATTTCCTTGGTATCGAATTAACAACTTGGGTTTTTCTTGATTTCTGTAGTTTTTCTGCAAGTTGTTCTTTTTCATAATTGAACTCGTTGGGATTTTATTTTCGTGCACTGTAAGGTGTTTTGGTTATATATTCTCCTCTTTTAGATTTTTTTTTATGTAGAGGTTCTTGCTTGATTAGTATGGTAGGGATAAGAAATAAAAGAATCAGGAAATTTAGAATCTTTGCAATTTCTCTATTTGATTGATGCCTGCTGCTGTGGAACTTATTTGTTCAGACCCATATTAGAAAATCTTGCTAATTTATTGTAGTTTTTATATATCTGGCTTTGAAAAGGCCTCTTGTTTCGTTCCTAGTTAATTTAGTTTTGGATTTTGTAGAAAGTTTGAAAGCAATTTAGAATGCTGGTTGCCTCGTTTTTGGTGATGTCATATGCATAGTGTATTGGTTGACCTTAATTTCTCATGCAAGTTGTTTTTAAGGATTAGAGTAACTTTATTTTTCCATAATTTTTCAGGTTCCTCAGCTGTTACTGAAATGTGCAGTGGGATCCATTGCTCGGGCAATGATCTTAACAATATAGTAGGGATACAGTATTGTTAGCAATGCAATTAGTATCAGATGATAGTCTGAAGGAAGATAATTCAGAAAAGAGAACCCTTCTTATCTCAGCTTGCTACTTCACAAACATCAGAAGAATGTGAAATTACAGCCGTCGGAGGAGATTGTATTGTTGTTGGTGAAGATTTGGAAGAAATTGATGTTGACGAAACCAGCCATCTTGTGAATTCAGACCACCGGCAATGCCGTATATGCCTTGATAATGAAGGTCTTACCACATAGATATGTATTTCTGTTTGATAAGTTTGCTATAACCATTTTGGGATGGTGGGATTTTCATTAATCTTAGAAAGCTGAAGATGACTTATCTTGAGGCACAAGGTTAATTATTTTTCAGGGGATGACTTAATCGCACCATGTCACTGCAAGGGCACTCAGAAGTATGTCCATAGATCCTGTCTTGATAACTGGAGGTCAACTAAGGTTAATGCTTGTTTCTTTGTTGTTTTCTCTTGCATTTGAAAAAAAAAAAAATTAGAGGTGAAAATTACTGTAGCTGCTTGTGGGATATTCATGTTTGATTGAGGGCACACTCATAATTTGAGTCTCGCATTTGGTTCGTTTAAATTACACAATCTGAAGTCTTGCAACAAGATAATACATCACATATTAGAATTACACTGTCTAGCATGAAAGTTATTTTATTTTTTACTTTTACACAATATGATTTTGTATCCAGTCATACATGGACATCAAATCTCTTGCTAAATGAATTTGAGTTTCCAACTGATGCCTGATTGGGTTGTCTAAATACTCCTCGCCATATTGAATGTCAAATGCCTACGAGTTCTACTTTTGCACATGTAGCTAAATTAATTGGACGTTTTACTATCTTTATGCAGTGAATTTTATATTTGATAACGAATACTATTTATTCTTCTCCATTTTGTTTCTATAGGAGGGCTTTGCATTTTCCCATTGTACAGAGTGCAGGGCATTGTTCATCTTACGTGCAAATGTCCCACCTGACCAATGGTGGTTGAGATTAAAATTCCAGTTCCTTGTTGCAAGGGACCATGCATTTATCTTTGTAATTGTTCAGCTGGTATGATGATATCCCATGCCATTTTTACTTGTCTGGCACTTTCCTTGAAATGTTGATTCATTTGAAATCTGTTGATCTAATTAACCATGTTCGATAAAGTTACCATGCTACATCACCTACATGCTTATTTTATTTATCTTTTCATCAATTTTCTTGATTCAAGGATACTTAGGTTGTGATTCTAGATTTAGTGTAACCCACTGATTTTTCATCAATTTAATTAGTTTATGGTTGTAATGTTTATAGATCATAACTGTTCTAACCTATAAGTTGAGTCCTTTAAGCATTAGGGGAATTCAGATCGGGGTGTCTATGAAAATCTTTTGTACATTATACATGCACATTTTGTAATCTGTCGATTGAAATCAAGGATATTAATAAAAGCTTTGAAATAATGTGGCATTGTTAAGGCCTAATTTCTGCCATTTTTAAAGTTTATTTGCTTAAGAAATGTGATTGCCTAGGGATCTCTTTTATTGCATACTTCCCTTTTGTTCTTAATCTTTTGCCTTCATATTGGATGCTGCAACCATGAGCTTCTTGTTTATTTGCTTAAGAAATGTGATTGCCTAGGGATCTCTTTTATCGCATACTTCCCTTTTTTTCTTAATCGTTTGCCTTCATATAGGATGCTGCAACCATGCGCTTCTTCTTGTTTGCTTGATCATTTTATGCCTTCGAGTCTAACACCTTTTCTTTACTAGACTGTTAAACTCCAAATTATTCCTTCAACCTTCAAAACGTAGACCAATCTGTGCTTATCTGAATACCTTGGTCTAGGCTAGCATCCATGGTGTTATCTAATAGTTGCATACTTTATCTACCCTTTTAAAGTTTTACTTTGAACTCAAACCTCTGGAAACAACAAACCTCTGGAAACAACATTGTACCCAGACATGCTGTGATATTCTCCCAGCATTCTTCTAGTGGGCATCCTACTGTAACTTCCACAAGTCTGTTCTTTTCTTTGTTATTCAAGCGTGTGTTCAAGATGTGGGTATTTGTTCTATTCCAATGTGTTCATCTTCCTTTTAAAAAAAACTTCACACCCTTGTATTTTTTGAAGTGCCCAACATTCATTTGATGCTGCTGGTTATCTTGCAAACTGAAACATTGTTTTGAACAGATTGTAGCTTTCTTAGGGGTGCTGGTCTACAAATTCTATGGAGAGGAACTCAGAGAAATGTTTGGTTATGATGAACACCCTTATGGGTTCTATACTATGGCAGGTACTGCTCTCTCTCTCTCTTCCCCCCCCCCCCAACAACACCAGCCCCCACAGTGTGATTATGATAAAGACTTTCATGCACACATATTCAGTCTTACAAGCTAGGTGCTTAGTTCTCCTCGTTTCTAGTCCTTTGTTGGATTTATAAATACTGCTTGAAAAGCAAATTTCGTATTCTTTGAATTTTCCATGCAGTGTTTATGATGCTTCATTTTTTGCCACGGTGTATATCATACATGTTTGCACGGTTGATTTTGCACATGATGGTTATACACTTGCAACTTTTTAGGGACTATGCTGCCTCAAAACTTTATTTCTCTCCTCCTCCTGGTTTCTTTGTCATGCCTTTAATTATTGGTGCAAAAAAATAACAAATTAAGCTTGCTTTACTCCATTTTCAAATTAAAAATTAAAATGAAATTTATTAAATCCGTTGTAAATAAATGTTTGGAGTGGGAAAACTCACTATCTGAATTTCCAGCCAAAATAATTTGTTGTAAATCTCAACAAAATAATTTGGAGTGGGAAAACTCACACTTTCATCATGTTCCTTTATCTTTATTCAATAATCAAGGTTATTATTACAACTAGACCAATTGGAATCATAGCTCAGAAAATATTGCACTTCTGTGTAAGCAGTAAGAAACTGTATCATGTAGGCTTACTGTTAAATTTATGCCACTGCATGAACGGGGAAAAGATAAAACCAATATGCCACTTTGAGCTGAAACCAGGAGAAAGTTCTTAACTGTATGAAACCGCATACATAGTTTTTTTTTTTTTACTGAAATCTTTGGATAAATGTTATTTTGTTGCTTGAATGAATTTTGTGGTTTTCTTGGAAAGGGTGAAGGATGCTTTGGTAAAATGAAAAGAAATTTATTATGGCAGAAGCTCCTCATTAAGGTGTGAGGAAATCCTTTATAGATTCAACTAGAAGGAAACAAATAAAGAAAAATAGTGTGGTATTTTCTCAACTTTTGTGGGTAGTTGCGTTTGTAATGTCCTTGTTCCAATAACCTATAGTAGTTCAATAAAGTGAGGATGCTGCTCCCTATGACATGCTACAAGATTACACAACTGGCCAGCATGCGGAGTTTACCATCTTCATGTGATGCCATCAAAATAAAGATTTTATAGTGTATTGTATTTTGGTTTGATGTGCAGTTTTAGCAATTGTTTTGGTGGGTTTGCTCTATGGTTTCTTCATTGCTATCATATGTGGCCAGAGGATCAATGAACGGCATTATCATGTTCTTGCGAAGCAGGAATTAACTAAGGTATGTTGTAAAAATTAGATGAAAAAACCCTAGTTTTTGTGTTTGCTTTGATATGGTTTCAGTTTTACACCATAGATATTCTGATTCAAAACTAAAATTCTGGTTTCAATCAACAATTGAGAACATAGTATTTTATGACAGTCTTCATCATGCTTCGTTTCTTTTTTTTGCCTTTCCATCCTATCAATCCAAGATTGTATATATAGTCTAGATTTGTTTATTAGTGTCAAAGCAGAAAACATTTAGCATATCACATTCCCTGATGATCATGATGTCAGGAATATGTGGTTGAAGACCGGGAAGATAACAAGAACACCCCGGAACTAGACCCCAGCCATGTGACAGAGCTAAGAATGTTGGGCCTCTATTAATTTGGTAGTTGTGCATTTCATTTGTTTTCCGGTGAGCAATTTTAACATCATATTAATGAATTCCCATTACTATGATTCTTGTTAATAGTACAAATGCATCGATAAAGTATCACACTCGTTTTACGTAGGTTGATGTTTGTTTCCTGCAGCCATATAGTTGTCTGTTGTTATGAACATACAAGCCCAAATGCATAAACTTCGTACTCTTTCTGCCGTATCGGATGAACCATTTTACATGTATTTTACTTGATAGAGTAATTTTCACCCGAGTCATTCTTGTAATGTTTGCTTCAGTGTCTCACTTCATGGTACGGGCTGGTGGGCATATAGTTGGAGAAATTGCCTGCACAGTATGTTGAACTGAGCTCGTGTGTATGTCATTGGTTTGACTGAGAAATATACTTTTACTTCTTTTTACAGATTATATAATGAGAGAAATGCGGAGAATGAATCTGTTATCATATTCATTTATCCACAATTCATATTTGGAATCTCCCCATATTCATTATGCAAAAGTGTTGTAGTTCTCTCAATCTAGGTGGTCATATTTATTCATAGACGAGAATACTATCCGGAAAGTGATAAGTGAAACATGCTTTTATTATCACGTACGAGTCATCATGCTCGAGATCAATACCACATATATATGATACATAATATATAATAAAAGTCATGTCATGCTTACACAATATAAAATCATAATTATAAGTGATCGAAGTAACATAGAAAAGATAATTTAGGATACACGAGTTGATAAATTAGACAGAATGGCACAAATGCCCACAATGCATCCAAGTGTCACAATGCACCTAATTGTTACGGGATGCACCTAAGTGCTATAATGCCTCTATGGCATGCCAACTTATCCTAATGCTCTTACAAAATTACTTGGCAATATATATCATAATATATACATATTGATGCAAATGGTAATTAGTGTCACAATAGTGTGAATATTCTTACCTCACCCAAATAGGGATTACAAATATAGAACGATTTACCATAAGTTTCATAAGTCATCATGCAACATATGATGCATTATAATATTCATTAATGTATTATAACACGCATATAGGCCTCCTTTAACTCTTATAAATTCATTATCTATAAGGGTATCTTTGTAATTTTTCCTACTTGCAGATATTTTACCACTTAAAGTGACTTTCTAGTCATTTTATTCATACATGAGTGTTATTAATCATTTCACATTTATCAATTCATTAAACCATATTGTTTTGATCATTTTAGCACACAAGGGCATTTTGGTTATTTTCACATCTAAAAGGTCTTTTATTCATTTTCTTACTCAACCTTTATTATTCTTATCACAATGTTAATACTTTGATCTTTTATCCTTTAAATTATTTTAGAATCTTAACACAATTAATCAGTTTAATACTTAGGATAGTTTGATGATTTGACCCACGAGGGCATTTTTGTCTTTTTATTTAACACGTGAGTAATTGTATCTTTTCACACTCAATAATCTTTTTACTAATATAATTTATTCCACTCACTTAAGCCCATAAGAGTAATTTGGTATTTTGTGTAACAACCTGAAAATTTTGAAGAAAAAAATTATTATAAATTAAGTAATTTGGAGAAATTTTAGGATTAAATTGGAAGTTTTCAAAACTTGTGGCCATTTTAGAAGTTGAAGGAAATTCAGAGACCAAGCCCTGAATTCCTCCAAGAAGTGTCGGCAGCTTTTAAACATAAATATGTGCAATGTGTTTTCTGGTTTCATACCAGAAACAATTGCAAAACTTTACTCTTCCGCACCCCTCCTTGCAAGTCCGATTCCGACGCCTTCCGACCTCCAATCGTAAAATTGAAACCACCGTCGTGTTCATCTTCGACTCGTGATTAAAACCCAGTAAACCAATTATAGCGAAACGCTGCCAAAAGACGTGAATTTCGAGTCAAAGTCTCGACGTTTTTTAGCACCACTGTCGAGAAAATCTTAAATTCATCTTCGACCGTTGATCGGTTTTTGATACCTCCCGCACCATTGTGTTCATTGTGTTGTTCCGAGTCCGACGGTATCCTTCATGTCTCCGTAGGCGGCGGCGCGTGAGGGAGGTGGAGCGGTCAAAGATTCGGCCGAGTTGAAATCGAGCTCTCCACCGTTCAAAAATTTGAACCGAGGTTGGTAAGTGAATCAAAATCGCTTAAAATAATTTTTAGAAATTTTTGCATGAATTTTTGGAGACCGGAGGAGGTCTCACGCGCCTCACGCGCGACCCTTTGCGTGGGGAAGGATGCGAACGGTTGGGTGATGTTGTGACCGGGTTGACCGGTCTGACCTGACCCGACCGTTGACTTATTTTGAAAAAGGTGACATTTTGGGAATTATTTTAAAAAGGTGACATTTTGGGAATTATTTTGAAAAAGTGACATTTTGGGAATTATTTTAAAAAAGGTGACATTTTGGAAATTATTTTGAATGTGGACTATTGAACCCCTTTGACCATAACTTTGACCGGCTTTAAACGGCCATTAAACGACCTTTGATTTTGTTCGAGTATACCTATTTTGACATTTTTCGACGTGCCGAATCCGTTTCTGAAGTCCGTTTTCCAAATTCGAACCCGAAAGCCTCCAAATCATCAGTCAAACCCGTTGACTTTGATTTTGACCAAGAATTTGAATTTTCGAAAAGTTATACTTTATGTTGTTTGACGCCCTGATTCCGATTCCGCACTCCGTTTGATCAAATTTAGACTCGAAAGCCTTCAAATTGATAGTCAAATCCGAAAAATGCTTATGTTCTAAAGAGTTTAAGCTTGAATGTTGAGTAAGACTTGGGACTGATAAATATTAATGTTTGAAGGTACAAGAGACTCTCCTGACCATTTGACAGACCCAGCTCCTCTAGATCAGTTAAGCCGCATGTACCAGTCACCCGTAAGACCCGTAATTTTATGATTCAGAAATTAATTTTGTTACCCATTATATAGTGTTATTATGGATTAGGTTCGAAAACAGTAGCAGAGCGTGGCGAGGCCAACAATCACTAGATCTACTATTTGAACCTATTGTCGAGGTGTGTTCCCTGTGTACTACTTGATTATTTTATATGTTTTGAAATATGATCCATTGAAAGCTATGGTTAATGTTTTATTAATCACCAATTTACTGGTGATGGTTTATGGATATAACTAATATGATTGGTTTCATTGGTATATAATATATGATTATGAAATTATGGAATTATGCTTACTGCATAAATAGTATTTGAAATACTGATTTTGGGTGGATTGCATTACGGAGGTACAACTTTGATCACGCTGATAAACCTTATGGACCTAATGTGACTCTTGGGTAGGCCCACAGGCCTCAAGATGCTTCATTAGGTTGGCTCCCTCTGCTGTGTGCTTAGGGTAAGCCCTACGGACTTACGGACTTAAGGATACAAGCCTCAAAGCCTATCTTTAGGTTGGATTCCTTTCTGCTGTGTGCTTAAGGTAAGCCCTATGGACGCAGTTCTGGGGAATTGCAGATGGTGTACAGGAGAAGGGTTTTAAATTACGAGTTTCAAAAGTTAAACTTCATTATGGTTTGATGAGAATTTCTGAACTATTACTCAATTACTGTACCTACTATGATTTATTGTACTATTGGGACACACTGAGCCTAGCTCACTTTTCGAAAATATTTTCCCCTTTCAGATACTGGTTTAGATATCAGATCAAGACTTGGAGGATAATTTATATCTCTTGAAGTATATCGTATTTGTTATTTTTCTCATAATTATGAGTTGGTTTTTTTATAGTATAATTTATTATAATTTCATAAATTTCATTATAAATATGATTTTCGTGATAGATAACGGTTTGGAAAAATGTCTTTAAGAATCATGAATGTGATCCACTAGACTTAGTCGAAACGCATAGGCCGCGTCTAGGGTTACATTTAATTGGTATCAGAGCTTTTGGTTTTTAAACCTTGGACTGTGTATGAGTCCAAATTGAAAATACGGTTTTGAAATATTTTACAAAATAAGTTGCTAAGGCCATGTCTCAAAGTTTTTACGATTTTAATTGTGTTAGATACTCCAAGTGCTTATCTAACCCTAAGTTTTATCTTCTGTAATAAATTAGAGATCTACCAAAATGAGTGCTAGACGTGGACGTCGAACTAGCCGTGGACGAGGTCGAATGGCTAGATTTACAGACCCAATCGATGAGATTCGAGTAGATCCCCCACCTCCGACAGGTGATTCTGCTCCTACGACCCCGATGAATTTGCCTCCTGCCGCTGGTATTGGCATGCCTACACCGATCATAAGAGCGACTGATAATTGAGCCTGATTTTACCAGAGTTGCACCTGATGAGAATTTTGGTAGATAATTTCTACAGTTGATTCAGGGAGCTGTCAGAGCTGCTGGTGTTGGATCCGAGGTGCCTATTTCTCAGACTCTGATTGCCAATGGAGTCAGAACTTTTGGAGGACAGATTGATGGACCTCCTATTGAAGCGGAAGATTGGCTCCAGGATACAGAAAGACGCATGGATCAGTTAGGATTGGATCCAACTAAGAGATATCTGGGTGCAGTGGCGATGTTAAATGACAATGCCCACACCTGGTGGGAGTCAGTAGTCAGTAGTGTTTCGGCTGATTGTCTGACTTGGGATTTCTTTAAGGAACGCTTCAGGAGCGGTTTTCTGGGAGAACGTTACTTAGCTCAGAGACGACAGCAGTTCCATGACCTGGTTCAGGGAGACATGACCGTTTCTGAGTATGAGATCGAGTTCTTGAAGTTGTTAAAGTATGGATTCAGTATGGTACCTACTGAGAGAGATCGATACTGTAAATTTGATCTCGGACTCAAATATGAGCTACGTAGGCAGGTTGTTACCCATCAAGATGAGATTTTTGATGTGCTGGTGGGCAGAGCGAAGGATGCTGAGGAGGTAGAGACATTAGCTCCAGCAAGATATCGTGTTGATCGAGAGCGGCTTGGGAAATTTTCTGGCCCGAACAAGTTCTCTACACGTCCTAGAAAAAAGACTCGTACTTCAGGTCCTTTGAGAAGCAATACCAGTTCTAGGCCTGCAGTATCTTCACCTTCAGTTGTCAGTCGAGGTGGTTCCTCGTCGTTTTATTATGGGCCCCTATGTGGTATTGTGGTATTCGACACAAAGGAGAATGTCGTAAGAAGATGGCACTTTGTTACCAGTGTGGATCCAGTGGTCATTTCCGGAGGGATTGCCCACAGTTAGTTTCATCTGAGAGGACAACTAACCAGACTCCTATGCGTTCCCAGACATCAGTTCAGACTCCAGCCAGAGGTCGTAGTCAGGGAAGACCTTCCGGATCACCATCCATAACAGATAGTAGATCCCGACCTCAGCAGAATAGAGAGTCAATAGTTTCTGAGGCTAGACAGCCAGCGTTGGTTAATGCCCACTAGACGTCGGGATGACAGAGATGAGCCTAAGGTTATGCTCCACCCACTCATATGTATCAAGCTCAGTATCTCGAAATCTTCAGATTCCGATCGAGAACACTGATAATACTATTACGGTTACGAGTCCAGTAGGATAGGCAATATTAATGAATAAAGTATTTCGGCATTGTCCTCTGGAGGTTCAGGGAGAAATTTTTCTCGCTGATCTTATGGAACTTCCTTTAGAGGAGTTCGATCTAATTCTTGGGATGGATTGTTTGAATAAACACAAGGTAAATCTGGATTGCGAATACAAGCGAGCTACTCAGAAGACTTCAGATGGTCGGACTGTTGTGTTAATTAGAGAACGACGTGGCTATCTCTCCAATATTGTTTCAGCTATGGAAATTGATCGTATGATCAGGAATGGATATGAGACTTTCATTGCCTGTATTTTGAACACTAAAGGTTCATTGTCCATGATCGAAGAGATTCGTACAGTTAGCGAGTTTCCTGATGTTTTTTCGGAGGAGTTGCCTGGGTTACCTTCTGATAGAGAGGTAGAGTTTGAGATTGAGACTTATCCGGGATCTTCACCTATTTCTATGGCACCTTATCACATGGCTCCAAAGGAACTTAAGGAATTGAAGGTCCAATTAAAAGAATTATTCGATTGAGGATTTATTCGGCATAGTACATCACCATTGGGAGCTCCAGTTCTGTTTATAAAAAAGAAGAATGGGTCGCTAAGGCTATGTATTGACTATCGGAAGTTGAACAAGATGACGGTCAAGAATAAGTACCCATTACCCAGGATTGACGACTTATTTGATCAGTTCCAAGGAGCTATTGTATTCTCTAAGATTGATCTTCATTTGGGGTATTATCAATTGAAAGTTAAGGGGTCTGATGTTTCAAAAAAACAACCATTCGCACTAGATATGGTCATTATGAATTCTTAGTAATGCCTTTTGGTTTGACGAACGCTCCCGCAACTTTCATGGATTTGATGAATCGTGTGTTTCGGCCATATTTGGATTAATTTGTGGTTGTCTTTATTAATGATATTCTAGTTTATTCTCAGACGGAAACAGAGCATGACGAGCATTTGAAGATCATTCTGCGAACCTTGAGAGAGCATCGTCTATATGCCAAAAAAAGCAAGTGTGAGTTTTGTCTTCAAGAAGTGTCATATTTGGGGCACATTATTTCTGCGCGAGGTATTCAGGTCGATCCAAGCAAGATCGACGCTATTGTGAATTGGAAACAACCCAAGAACGTCTCTGAGATCCGCAGTTTCTTGGGCTTGGCTGGATATTATCGATGTTTTGTCGAGGGCTTCTCGATCATTGCTGCTCCTTTGACAAAGCTGTTAAGGAAGAACGTACCGTTTGATTGGGGCGAGGCATAACAGGAGAGCTTTGAGAAATTAAAGGAGGTTTTGACTCAATCACCAGTGTTGATTCAACCAGAGTCTGGGAAAGATTTTACAGTGTATAGTGATGCTTCACATTCAAGACTTGGTTGTGTTCTAATGCATGAGGGTAAGGTAGTGGCTTATGCGTCACGTCAAATGCGACCGCATGAGTTTAATTATCCTACTCATGATTTGGAGTTAGCAACAGTGATTTTTTCCTTGAAGATTTGGAGACACTATCTTTATGGAGAGAAGTGTTACATTTTCACTGATCATAAGAGCTTAAAGTATCTTCTGACCCAGAAGGAGCTTAATTTGAGACAACGGCGCTGGCTAGAGCTTCTAAAGGATTATGATTGTGTGATTGATTATCACCCTGGTAAAGCTAACATTGTGGCGGATGCTTTGAGTCGAAAGGCGGTATCGGAGTTGAGGTCTTTAATGACCAGGATGAATTTATATGACGATGGCACTTTGTTAGCAGAATTACAAGTTAACCCGACTTTGGTTGACGAAATTAAAGTTAAACAGCCCCTTGATAGATCCTTGCTATCCATCTTTGAGCAAATAGAGTTGGGGACAAGCTCAGATTACACCCTTGATCAGGATGAAGTTGTATGCTTTAAGGGTCGATATTGTGTGCCTGATGATTCTGAGTTGAGGCAGATTATTCTTAATGAGGCTCACAGTATTCCATATGCTATGAACCCTGGTGGAGATAATATGTACATGAATTTGAGAGAGAGGTATCTTTGGGTCAGCATGAAGAAGGACATCTCAGATTTTGTAGCTAGGTGTTTGACTTGTCAGCAAGTTAAAGCAGAACATCAACATCCATCAGGTTTGTTACAGCCAATCAAGATTCCTGAATGGAAATGGGAGCGTATTACTATGGATTTTGTTACCGGATTACCTATGACTCCTTCGAAAAAGGATTCAATTTGGGTGATTGTTGACAGACTTACAAAGTCATCTCACTTCATTCCTGTGCGGGTAAATTATACTTTGGACAAGCTGGCGAGATTGTATATTTTGGAGATTGTCAGATTGCATGGTGTTCCATTGTCTATTATTTCTGATCGAGATCCGAGATTTACTTTGAGATTTTGGAAGGCGCTACATACAGCTTTGGGAACAAGATTGGATTATAGTACATCCTTTCATCCATAAACTGATGGTCAATCTAAGAGAGTGATTCAGATTCTGGAGGATATGTTGTGGGGTTACGTAATCGATTTTCATGGTAGCTGGGAGAACTTTTTGCCGTTGGCTGAATTTGCTTACAATAACAGTTATCAGACCAGCATTCATATGGCACCCTACGAAGCACTCTATGGGCGTAAATGTCGCACTCTGATATGTTGGACTGAGTTGCGTGACCGGAAGAATTTGGGACCTGAGTTAATACGCGAGACGGAAGACACAATCAGATTGATTCGTGACCGTCTGAAAGAGGCATTTGATAGATAGAAGTCTTATGCAGATCAAAGGAGGAAAGATATTCAGTTTGAAGTTGGAGATCAGGTCTTTTTAAAAGTATCACCATGGAAGAAAGTATTTAGATTCAGGCGTAAGGGTAAATTGAGCCCAAGATTTATTGGACCATTTCGTATTTTGAAGAGGATATGACCTGTTGCATATCAGCTTGAGTTGCCTCCTGAGCTCAATCGTATTCATGATGTCTTTCATGTATCAATGTTGAAACGATACTGTCCAGATCCCAGTCACATCATTCAGGTTGAAGAGGTAGAGCTGAGACCTGATTTGTCATATGAGGAGGAGCCCGTTCAGATCTTAGAAAGAGATGAGAGAGTTCTTCGGAATAGGCGTATTCCAATGGTAAAAGTTCAATGGAGTAACCGAGGCCCCTCTGAATCTACTTGGGAGACATTAGAGTCTATGGAGACTCAGTTTCCTCAACTTTTCTCATAAGGTAAATTTCGAGGACGAAATTTTTTGTAGAGGGAGAGAATTGTAACAACCTGAAAATTTTGAAGAAAAAAAATTATTATAATTTAAGTAATTTGGAGAAATTTTATGATTAAATTGGAAGTTTTCAAAACTTGTGGCCATTTTAGAAGTTGAAGGAAATTCAGGGACCAATCCCTGGATTCCTCCAAGAAGTGTCGGCAGCTTTTAAACATAAATATGTGCAATGCGTTTTCTGGTTTCATACCAGAAACAATTGAAAAACTTTACTCTTCCTCACCCCTCCTTACAAGTCCGATTCCGATGCCTTCTGACCTCCAATCGTAAAATTGAAACCACCGTCGTGTTCATCTTCGACCCGTGATCAAAACCCAGTAAACCAATTATAGCGAAACATTGCCAAACGACGTGAATTTTGAGTCAAGGTCTCGACGTTTTTTTAGCACCACCGTCGAGAAAATCTTAAATTTATCTCGGATCGTTGATCGGTTTTTGAAACCTCCTGCACCATCGTGTTCCTTGTGTCGTTCCGAGTCCGACGATGTCATTCCAGTCTCCGTAGATGGCGGCACATGAGGGAGGTGGAGCGGTCAAAGATTCGGTCGAGTTGAAATCGAGCTCTCCACCGTTCAAAAATTTGAACTGAGGTTGGTAAGTGACTCAAAATCGCTTAAAATAATTTTTGGAGACCGGAGGAGGTCTCACGCGCCGCCGCCCCTGCGCGTGGGGAAGGATGAAAACGATGGGGTGATGTTGTGACCGGCTTGACCGGTCCAAACCGGTCTGAACCTGTCTGACCAGTCTGAACCGGGTTAACCGGTCTAAATCGGGTTGACCGGTCTGACCTGACCCGACCCGTTGACCGACCCGACCCGTTGACCCGACTCGACCCAGTGACATTTTGGGAATTATTTTGAAAAAGGTGATATTTTTGGGAATTATTTTGAAAAAGGTGACAGTTTGGGAATTATTTTTAAAAGATGACATTTTAGGAATTATTTTGAAAATGGTGACATTTTGAGAATTAATTTGAAATTTGACTATTGAACCCCTTTGACCATAACTTTGTCCGGCTTTAAACGGCCATTAAACGACCTTTGATTTTGTTCGAGTATACCTATTCTGACATTTTTTGACGTGCCGAATCCGTTTCTGAAGTCCGTTTTTACAAATTCGAACCGGAAGGCCTCCAAATCATCAGTCAAACCCGTTGACTTTGATTTTGACCAAGAATTTGAATTTTCGAAAAGTCATACTTTATGTTGTTCGACACCTTGATTCCGATTCCGCACTCCGTTTGATCAAATTTAGACTCGAAAACCTTCAAATTGATAGTCAAATCCGAAAAATGCTTTTGTACTAAAGAGTTTATGTTTTGAATGGTTGAGTAAGACTTGGGACTGATAAATTATTAATGTTTGAAGGTACAAGAGACTCTCATGACCGTTCGACAGCTCGACCCAGCTCCTCTAGATCAGTTAAGTCGCGTGTGCCAGTATTCACCCGTAAGACCCATAAATTTTATGATTTCAGAAATTAATTTTGTTACCCATTAGTAATATAGTGTTATTATGGATTAGGTTCGAAAACAGTAGCAGAGCGTGGTGAGGCCAACAATCACTAGATCTACTATTTGAACCTATTGTCGTGGTGTGTTCCCTGTGTACTACTTGATTGTTTTATATGTTTTGAAATATGGTACATTGAAAGCTATGGTTTAATGTTTTATTAATCCACCTATTTACTGGTGATGGTTTATGGAATATAACTAATATATGATTGGTTTTCATTGGTATATGATAATATTGATTATGAAATTATGGAAATTATGCTTACTGCATAAATATTATTTTTGAAATACTGATTTTGGGTTGGATTGCATTACGGAGGTACAACTTTGATCACGCTGATAAACCTTATAGACCTAATGTGACTCTTGGATAGGCCCATGGGCCTCAAGATGCTTCATTAGGTTGGCTCCCTTTACTGTGTGCTTAGGGTAAGCCCTACAGACTTACGGACTTAAGGATACATGCCTTAAAGCCTATCTTTAGGTTGGCTTCCTTTCTGCTGTGTGCTTAAGGTAAGCCCTATGGACACAGTTCTGGGGAATTGCGGATGGTGTACAGGAGAAGGGTTTTAAATTACGAGTTTCAAAAGTTAAACTTCATTATGGTTTGATGATGAATTTCTGAACTATTACTCAATTACTGTACCTACTATGATTTTATTGTACTATTGGGACACACTGAGCCTAGCTCACTTTTCGAAAATATTTTCCCCTTTCAGATACTGTTGGTTAGATACTCAGATCAAGCACTTGGAGGATCAAAACATATCTCTTGAAGTATATCGTATTGTAATGTTTTATCTTTTAAGTTGACTCTATTATGGTAACATGGGCCTTATTTTAAAAGTATTGGATTTTATAATGAGTACTCCTTTTTCTAATTTATATTGGTTTATTGTAATTTGGATTTTTAAAGACATTTTTTAATTAAATTGTTGTTTTTCTCATAATTATGAGTTGGTTTTTTATAGTATAATTTATTATAATTTCATAAATATCATTTATAAATATGATTTTTCGTTGATAGAATAACGGTTTTGGAAAAATGTCTTTAAGAATCATAAATGTGATCCACTAGACTTAGTCGAAACGTATAGGACGGGTCTAGGGGGTTACATTTTGTCCAGTATTTCAGTAATTTATCACACTCAAGTATATTAGCTTATTAAAGCTTATGGAAGAGTGCTTAATTATTTATCAGTGTCTTTACACCTTTTACACTCTTATGCCTTTCGTAGCACTTATTATGATCGATGGCATTTTGGTTATTTTATCCACTCGAGCATAATTCAAACTTTCATCAAAGCCTAATGGGAAATCACTAAGGTCTTATGATTTGTTCTTAAAGCATTATGTTCTCGTACGCATTTCATAATATTATTAGGCACTATTCATGCTTGGGGGTAATTTGGTAATTTTATCCTATCAATACTCAAATAATTATTCAAAGGTTCAAACATGACAAACGCGCCATCATAATTATGAAACTCGTGAAACATGACAGAGTTTAGGGGGCTCGTGCTCACCTTAATTTCCTGAATTTGGGCTTATCGACTTTAATCCCAAGCTTCTAACATTTTTCCACGAACAATAGTATCCAATAACAAAACACGACTCCAAATAATTTCCATCGACACAAAAAGTATCGCATTAACATCTTTAATCATTGAGGGACCTAACTGCCAAAATCAATGACTTACGGGGCTAATGTAATATTCAATTATTGAAATTAAGAGCTTAATTGAATAAATTGAAATTATTAGGCCATAATCCAAGGCTCAATTGCATAACCATGGACCAAAATAAAATGTAAAATAAAAATCAAAGGACTAAAAACAAAATTATCCCATTAAAAAAAGTGTGTCTCCTCGTCGACTCTAGTCATCTGCACGGATTGCCTCCAAAACATAATTGTTTTGGTCATTATTTATCTCCTAAATCTATGCCATTTTGGAGGGGTTTATAAGCCCAACTCAAACCATTTTAATTTTATTTACGTCTTTCTCTCCATAATAGCTCGCCAAAATCCTCTGAACCGCTTGTTGACTAGACACGTCGACCGGTCACCTGTCGCAGGTAATCGCTGTCGTCGTCGAGCACAAAACATTAAGGTCGGATCTTTTTGCAAACAGGCACATATTTTTTGTCCATTTTCCTGAACTCTTGTCGTCAATCAAGAAAAGGACTCTTTGATAGCCATAGGTTTAACCTCTCTTATCCCCTTCTTCCACTGTTGGATGAAACTTTCATTCACATATGTTGTTGTTGTCAATGAGAGGAGGGTTCCCATTGTTGGAATCCTCTGATTTCTCACTTAGAGCATTAAAATCGAGGCCTTTTTTTCCTTCATTGATTTTCTTCTCCTCGTTCTTGCTTACAACTATTTGTCATTGGTTGTTCTGAGTACGGGTGTTCAAACTTCGGTTAAAATCGATTTAACTAATCGAATCGAAGTTTTTTTCAATTAATCGGTCAATTAACGGTTAATAAAATTTTTAAACTTCAGTTACAGGTTAATTCGGTTCAAAATTAGTAGGTTAATCGAATTAACCGAAATTACTTAGCCTTAAGAGTGTTTAAACTTCAATTTTAACCAAATAATCTGATCAAATTAATCAAAAATATAAAATATTTAATATATATATATATATATTATTTATAAATTTTGGTTAATTTCGGTTAACCGAATGATTAACTGAACTTTGTTCAGTTTGGTTAATTATTTTTGAAAAAATTTCGGTTAGATTAATAATTAAAGGGAAAATTTTGATTTATAAAATTTTGAAAGTTTGATTCGATCAGTTAACCGAATCCTAAAAAAATTCCTGGATTTGCTACTAACCAAATAGATGGCCTGGTTGTTGGTGGTTTAGGGTTTCAAACCCTAAATCACAAATTTACTCCCAATTTCATACCTTAGAAATGTTCTCCAGTTTTTGGGGGCACCAAGGCCTATACACATAGATATATAAACCCTCATTCAATAAAATAATAGTATATATTGTCTTAAACCTTTCGAATAAAAATCGAACACGTTGGTATATAAAATACTTTTTATTCCGTAAAATCAATTGAACACATATGTACTTAAACATATCATCTCATTATTCAAAATCATTTGATATACTTAGTATATGTCGTAACCGTCCTTCGGGTGGTCCCAAAATCGGGTTTTGATTTAGTTTGATGTTTTATGGAGCCACCACCGATCATTTTAAATTAGGTTGATCGTACACCTTAACTTACCATTTACTTGATCTGTGTTTTATCAGAAATTAATCAGATTCAGGAGTCGATTACAGTTAAGGAAGTATTAGCACCCTTGTACTGCCCTTTCGGTACCAATTTGATTTCTCGGTTGTCTTAATTGTGAAAATTAAAAGTTAAAAGTTAAAAGTTAAGCATTTGATCTGAATTACATACCTTTGACCGATTCAAAATTGCCCTAAAAAAGGTTGAATTAATGTTAAATAAAATGATTACACATAAAAAAATATTGAAAAATGATTAAATTGAAAAGAATTAAAAATTAAGGGTCAAATTGATATTAATTGCAAGCTGCAAGGAAAATATAAAAAGTTAGGGGTCATTTTACAAAACATAAGAAATATAAATAGGGATTAAATTGAATTAATTAAAAATTTAAGGGTAAAATTACAACAGGTGACCAAAATGAATTACACATCAAAACTACAGAGACTGTTAAAATAATTTAATTATTTCATAATTGTCCCTCTCTATAAATAGCCCAAAACCAAAAAAGTCATTTTCACTCATTTCTCAAAAGCAAAAACTTTTAAGAACTCTCAAATACTCTCCCTCCCCACCTAGTCCGGCCACCCGCCGCACCTAGAGAGCCACCGTCGCCCGCCACTCTGGCCACCGCCATCGGTGGAAAAAAAACTCAAACCTACCCCTTGAATCTTTCTCTCAACTCCCCGAAACAAAATCCAACCTCAAAATATCCAAAAACCCCCGATTGGCGTAGATCGACGCTAAAAGTTTAGGCCTTTACTTTTTTGACAATGATGTTTCGGGTCTCGGCGATGACCTTTCTCCGAGCCAAAAAACCGACGCTAGCTTTGATTTTTTTCGTGATCCTCGTTGCTATTTTTGAATTTTTTTTGCTGGATTTTTTTACTTTACGGTTCGATGTTTCTCGTTGTCTTGCTTGGTTTCTCTGTTGATTTTCTTGGTATACTGCTTGCGTTTTTTCTGTGTGTTCTATTACCTTTTTAGCGTGGTATTTATATAGCCCCCCATCGGAGCTGTTTTCGATAATCTCGGGGGTCGTTTCCCCCATTTTTTGATTTATTCGGGCTTGAGGAGGTTGTTGTTATGATTCCACTTTGATTTTACTTCGATTTGTTACTGCTCGTTGTTGGCCGAGAATCACGAGACATATTCGTTGTGATTTGCTTCATCGGTCGTTAAGCGTTGATTGACCGCCAGGCTTGCGGCGCCTTTGCTAAAGTGTGTAAACCCTAGCCCCTGATGGATCAGGCAAACAGGATTGGGCCTTTCCAGGCTTGCTTCGATTGGGCTTCACTCCGAATCGGTTGAACTTGGACTGTGGGATGGACTTTGTTGGAATGGATTTGGACCTACAAATAAACCAAAAAATATTTTTAATAATAATATAATATAATAAATATAAAATAATACTATAAATAATATATATATATATATATAAATACATACACTATATTTATTTTAAAAACTATATAACATATATTATATTTTCAAAAACTATATAATATAGTTTCAAAAATTATATATATTATATATGTTTTTAAAAACTATTTTCAAAAGCCATATATACTATATGTTTTCAAAACTATATAATATATTTTTAAAAATGATATATTTTCAAAAACCACATAATATATACATTTTTTGAAATTACTTTATATATATTATATACTATATAATAATATAAATACTGTAATAAAAACCTTTGATGTCCCAGAAGAAATGTGTGTCTACAGCTGCCTTTCTTTGCCCATTATTGTGTAACGAAAATAGGGTAAAGACAAAAAGACACAAATTTTCGTTCGGTACAAATGGATTTGATAACAAGCATGTTCTTGTGAGTGTCGTCAGCCTTTGAGTCTGATATCCTTAAACTCGTCAAAGGGTAATTCCATTAGATTAACAGGGAATTCAATTCCCTGAATCCTTATAGGACACATTCGACAAATCTGTTTCACCCGAGCACTATGCCCTAATGAGTTAGTCATAATCACCTCACTACTAATAGATTATAACTGAATTCTCAAATCTTTCACTAGTTTGCTACTAACATAAGAATAAGTTGATCCCAGGTCAATCAAAACCAAAATAAGATTTATCAAACAACTAGAAGGTACCTGCAATGATCTCCTGATCATCACGATCGTCATTAGTCTTAAGGTTGTACACTCGAGCAGTGGAACACATTTAAGGTTGAATGGTCAACTCATACTGATTCCTTCCTTGTCCTCATCCTCTACCTCTCTGAGGTACAGTAGCAGATCTCTGTAACACCCCTAACCCGTATACGAATCCGAGGTGTCGCACTGACTTTTCTAAAACATTTACTCTTGCGAAATTTGTTGAAAATTTTAAACTTTCATTAAAATTAGAAGTAGAATAATTTACATATAATAAATCCAAAAAGGTTTACAAAATCGATCAGAGCATGTGTAATTTACATCTCTGTTTACATGCCAACCTACTTACTATAACAAAATACCTACTGTATAAATTACTTCTGATCTGATCTGCTTGTAGAGATATGCTGTCCCTACCAATCCTAATTATGATCTTCTTGCTTATTGGTACCTACGTGTGAAATATTCACACGCTAAGTCACAGATTTAGTGAGGCATATTATAAACATGCAATAATGAACTCATGAAATATGCGATCCTATAATTTCAACATGGAATTACAATCTTCATATATCTACGCAAACATAACATATATACTCATGCATTGAATAAATAACAACATGTCATTTTATAGAGTATTAATTCTTTTTATATCCTTTATGTGCCCATGTACCTTACTGAGAACCTGAGGTATGTGAGTACATTGAGGTTGTGCACATATGCTATAACACCCCCAACCTGTACCCGACCTGGATACGAGTCCGAAGTGTCACATTGACTTTTCAAACCGTTTCCTTTTGCAAAATATCTGATAATTCAAGTTTACATTGAAAACTGAATAACTTATCAGTTTTACAAAACTGATTAGAGCGTATTCTACTAAGTCTTTATTTTACATGCCAACTAAAATCAATATTATAAAATACATACGATTCCATTCTTTTCTGATCTTATTCTTGGAAAGGAGAAGCTGACCTGTCTTGCCTGTCTTCGATCTCTTCTCGACTTCTCGGAACCTAAGTGTGAAACACTCACACGCTAAGTCATTGACTTAGTAAGACATACTAAAACTTATAATGTAACTCTAACTTCTAAAAATGCATAACAATTTATACTATCATATCATACAAAATCATATATTCTTTCATGTAACAAATACACACATGCACATAAATCATCATCTACATTCTTAGCATTATCATGTATTATTATCATTAATCATTTTTATCCTATAATCTTATCCTTAATACTCATGCACATCATATAATATAACAATATTTCACAAAGAAAACATATAACATCACATAGACTTTACTTATGCTATATTTTTTAATAGCCCATTTACACTGGTGAGAATTAAAAATATGTGAGTACATTGAGGTTAAGCACATATGCTGTCACCACAGCTCGTATAAATTCCCACTAGGGGCATATAGAATTGGTTCCGAAGGACCACGTAGAAATGTCCCGAAGGACCACTCCTTAAGGATCACATATATATTCCAAAGGACCAACTTTGTGTTCCGAAAAACCGCATATATGTTCCAAAGGATTACATATATATCCTGAAGGACCACGTAGAACCCTTGACTCTTGGCATGCCAACTATACCTCTAACCCTCATACATATAACATGGGCATTATCATTTAGGTTTGTCACATTTCACATATTCATATCACATAGACATATACTCTTATAACTTCTTATCATATCATTCTCATCACATAGCTTATATCTTGTGAGCATGTAATCACATCACTTCTTATCCATAGCTTATAGTCACATGGCTTATCTCATAGGCATGTGTTCACATACTTTATAATCACATAGGTTAATATTATGTAGCTTATTTCACTTTTCATATATTCACATGATTTATATCATAGTCATATAACATACATTCAAACAAATCATATAACATGTACAATAACATATAACACATATACTCATATCAAACACATGCTTATATTCATGAGTTCATATACTACTAGTATGCACTCACCTGGCCTCACTAGTCAATACCAATCTCTTATCTCTTTCTCGATGACTATTACTTGGACAACTTGTCCGGACTTTGCTCTCGATCGTTATCTACACACATATACAATCCAATAAAAATCGGGATTCGAATTACTCGAAAATTTCTTACTAATATAAACTAAACAAAGCACTGATTTCTAATTTCCATCTTAAGTAGTATAGGTACTACAAGCATAGAACCGATACCTTTATGCTTGTAGTATCGATACTACCCCACAATATCGATACCCATTTTGGATTATGAAATTTCATTGCTAGAATGGTATCGATACCTCCCTGTTGGTATCGATACCCATGGTACCGATACTATCACTTCAGCATCGATACCCCATGAAGCTTTTATCTCACTAATGCCTTATGGTATCGATAGTGTTCATGCAATATCGATACCCTACGCATAAGTTTCACATATTTTACCTTGTAGTATCGATACTTACTTAACCGATACCAATACTACTAGCCCAGAATATGCTTCACTAACCCGAAAATTTACTAAAATTTACTTAAACTTCTCATTTTGAACTCTTTTCTTACCATTAACATCAACTATACTTACTCATATAATCTTATATCCATATAACACACCATTATCTTCAATATCTTATTATAATTCTTGAAACTGAAAATCTTACCAAATTTACAACATGTTCTTAATTCACTTCTATTACTTTTAACTTCTTAATTAGACCCTTGACAAGTCAAATTCAACTTAAAAATCCATTTACTCATTCTATTTCAATAATTCACTCAAAAACTCATTTTATTTAATCGTTCATAACTCATCCACCTTTGAGTTTTAAACCACTTTAAGCTTTCCTAGCACCTCAAGAATCAAGACCAAAACTAAAGTGTAAGAATTAACCAATTAGAAAGGTTTCTCACCTTAGCTATGGAGTCACGGTGGAGAGAAGAAGATAGCTCTCCAAGTCTCCAGATATTTCTTTCCCCTTTTCCTCCTCATCTCCACGTGTTAAATATAACACATCCAATAAGTTTTTAATTATTTCTTTGTCAAATAACCATTATACCCTTTCAGCTTTCAAACTTATCTATTCAATCTTACACAATTATATACCAATTAAGTCCCTAAACTTTTTAATTTTTCAAAATCAGACCTCAAAGTTTTACAACTTACATTTTAGTCACTAGCTCTATTTTTGGGATGTTACATATACTGTCACCACAGCTCGTATAAATTCCCATATAGAGCATATAAAGTTGTCCCTAAGGACCTCATATATATCCCGAAGGATCACATCTATGTCCTGAAGGACCACATATAATTCTCCTTAAAGACCACATATATATTCCTATAGACCAAATATATGTCCCAAAGAACCACATATATGTTCCAAAGGATTACATATATGTCCCGAAGGACCACATAGAACCCTCGACTCTTGGCATGCCAATTATACCTACAACTCTCATATCACCTCACATGGGCTTGAACATTTATATGTTTCATATATTCGTATTTGTTTTATAATTTCTCATGTAATTACATCTCATATATCACATGTACACATATAATCACTTATCATATACATATAACTTAGATTTTGTTTTCTTATGTTCGCATGGATTATATATATAATAACATATTAAACAGGTATAAATTATGCATGTACTCATTGCGATCATAACATATACATGTACATAAATGTAGAATCATGACATCAAATATAGAAAATAGACTTATCACAAGTCTTATTTCTATAAAACAACATCTATACTATAGTATGCACTCACCTTAGCCTCACTTAATCCAAATCCACTTCTATGACTTTATCTCTCTTGATCGATCCTAACTCTTCGGTCGTTCTGAAACTTGCTTATGCTCGATATCTACATAATCATACATTTGATATTCATATCAGAATAATAAGTATTATAATTCGATCCTTAATAATCCAAGCTAAAAGAAAGGCTTAATACAATTTTCCAATTTGAATAGTATCGATACCCAAGGTATGGTACCGATACTTCCCTAGCTGTGGTATCGATACCAAGCCTGGGTATCAATACCCTTTCCCGGTTCTGGAATCCTTATTTCAAAATGGTATCGATACTGGACCTATGGTATCGGTACCCTTGGTATGATACTACCCTTTAGGAATCGATACACCTTGAATAACTTGTCCAATTTTGGCTATGGTATGGATAATGTTCAATCAATATCGATACCCCTACTCAAAAATCACTCATATACCTTTGAAGTATCAGTACTAGATGAAGCAGTACCGATACTACTAGCCCAAAAATTACTCCCTTAAACCCAAAAATTTACCAATACCAACCTAAACCTTTCATTTTGAGTCCTTGTCATGTCATTCAACTCAATTACACCTGTTCAAATCAACTTATATTCATATAACACATCCTTATCTTCCAAATCTCATCCTATATCTTGAAACCAAGAATCCTACCAATTTTCCAACATGCTCAAATTTCAATTCTAACACTTCATACTTCTTAATTTAACTAATTAAAATTCAAATTTAGTCTCAAACTTTACTTACCAACTCTCTCCCAAGATTTCACTTAGAACCCTCTTATCTTTAATCCTTCATAACTACTTCATCTTTTGGTTTTAAAACAACTTAATCTTTCCTTAAGCTTAAGTATCATCTAAAGAACAAAGGCCAAGCTTAAATTCAATGAATAATCAACTAGCAAGAAACTCACCTTTGTTTTTGATAGCTCACGGCTGAAAGAAGAAGAAGAGTGAAGATATTTCTGGATACTTAGTTTATTCTTTCTTCCTTCTCCACGTGTATTTAATATACCAAAATACCAATTTTTAATTCATTTACTGTTCAAATGACCATTTTGCCCTTCTAACCATCTTTCTTTTCTATTCAATCCTACACAAAATTTTTCATATAAGTACCTAAACTTTTTTAATTTATCTAATTTAGTCTGTGAATTTTAAAAGTTTACTATTTGGTCACTAACCCGATGTTTGAGATGTTACAAATCTCCCCTTAAAAAAATTCATCCTCGAATTTTCACTGCAAAAAGAGATGGGGGTACTGATTCCTCATGTCCTCTTCACGTTCCCACGTTGCTTCCTCTACTTTGTGATTTCTCTATAACACATTGACCAATGGAATAGTCTTATTTCATAACTGTTTTACCTCATGAGCCAATATTTGTACCGGTTCTTCTTCATAGGTCAGGTCAGGCTAAACTTCTATCTCTTCGGGTTTAACAATATGAGAAGGATCGGATCTATATCTCCGAAGAATGGAAACGTGGAAAACATTATGAATCTTCTCAATTTTTGGTGGCAAAGCCAACTGGTATGCCACTGGTCCTATTCTCTTAACAATTTCATAGGGTCCAATAAACTGAGGACTAAGCTTTCATTTTCGTCCAAATCTTAGTACCTTCTTCCAAGGAGACACTTTTAGAAACACTTTGTCTCCCACTTGAAACTCAATCTCTTTCATCTTAAGATCAACATACGATTTATGTCTATCAGCTACCGCTTTAAGATTGTTTTGAATCACTTGAGCTTTCTCTTCCACTTCCTGAATCAACTTAGGACCAAGAACTTCTCGATCCTTAAGCTCGTACCAATTCAAGGGCGTACGACACTTTCTCCTATATAAAGCTTTATAGGGAGCTATCTTGATGCTTGATTGATAGCTATTATTATAGGCGAATTCAGCAAGCGACAAGTATTTTTCCCAAGATCCTTAAGATCCTTTACACATGCCATTAACATATCTTTCAAAATTTGGATAGTCTGCTCAGATTGTCCATTTGTCTGATGATGAAACGTTGTGCTAAAATTCAATCGAGCTCCTAATGCTCCATGTAAGGTCTTCCAAAATCTCGATGTAAATCTAGGATCCCGATCAGAAACAATCGAATCAGGTACACCATGTAATTGTATAATCTCCCTGATGTACAGTTCGACATACTTATCCATTGAGAAATCAGTTCTTACAAAAATGAAATGGGCTGATTTAGTTAATCTATCCACGATCACCCAAATTAAATCTCTTTTATTCGGAGTCAAGGGCAACCCCGTCACAAAATCTATCATCACATTCTCCCATTTCCATTGAGGAATAGACATTGGTTGCAATAGTCCTGACGGAACCTGATGCTCAGATTTGACTTGTTGGCAACACTTTGACACAAATTCCGTAATACTTCTCTTCATTCTCGGCCACTAATACAGACTCTTGAGATCCATATACATTTTGTTTCCACACGGGTGCATCGCCAATGGGCAATAATGAGCTTCTTTTAACAGTTCATTCTTCAATTCCTCATCATCAGGAATTACCAATCTCCCTCAATAATATAAATTCCCATCAGACTTAATCTCATAATATTTAATCTCTATATTCTTTACTTGTTGCAACTTCTTCAAATACCTTTCATCTCTGGTTTTCAATTCCTTAATTCGACCCAACCATGTTGGCTTAAGCTTTAATTCCGCACATATTATACCCTCTCCATCTAATGACAACCTTGCATCTAGAGCTCGTAAGGCTGCAAACGTCTTTCGACTTAAGGCATCCGCTATCACATTTGCTTTTCCTGGATGGAAATTGATTACCACATCATAATCCTTTAGAAATTCAACCTATATTCTCTACCTTAAATTCAACTCTTTCTGGGTCATCATATACTTTATGCTCTTATGATCTGTGTATAGATGGCAACGTTCGCCATATAAGTAGTGACGCCAAATCTTAAGAGCAAATACTACTGCAACCAATTCCAAATCATGTGTTGGATAGTTCTTCTTGTGTGGCTTCAGTTGTCTAGATGCATATTCTACGAGTTTCCCTTCTTGCATCTGTACACATCCCAAGCCATTATGGGACGCGTCACTGTAAACCATGTAGTTTTTGCCAGACTCAAGTTGAACAAATACATGAGCTTCTGTCAAAATTTTCTTTAATGCCTCCAAACTTTCTTAACACTCAGGAGTCCAATCAAATGTTACATCTTTCCTCATCAACTTAGTCAAAGGTAAAGCTATTATCGAAAATTTCTTAAAGAACCTTCGATAATAACCTTCAAGCCCCATAAAACTTCAAACTTCAAACACATTCTTAGGAACTTTCCATTCTAAAATGGCTTTTATATTTTTAGGATCAACCCGAATTCCATCTGCAGAAATCACATGTCCGAGGAATGTCACTTCATTCAACCAGAACTCACATTTAGATTATTTGGCATATAGCTTCTTATCTCATAAAATATGCAAAACTATCTTCAAATGTGTACTATGCTCTTCTTTTGACTTCAAATACACCAATATATTATCAATGAATACCACCACGAACTGGTCATGATAGGGTTGAAATATTCTATTCATCAAGTCCATAAAAGCAGCCAGTGCAGTCGTTACCCCAAACGACATAACAATAAACTCATAGTGACCATATCTCATTCTAAAAGTAATTTTCGGAATATCTTTCTCCTGAATCTTCAATTGATGATATCCAGACCGTAAATCAATCTTAGAGAAAACTGAAGCTCCCTTCAACTGATCAAATAGATTGTCTATCCTTGGAAGGGGATATTTATTCTTGATAGTCACCTTGTTGAGCTGTTGATAATCAATGCAAAGATGCATTGAACCATCATTCTTTTTAACGAACAACACTGGAGCTCCCCAAGGTGACACACTTGGTCTTATAAATCCTTTATCCAGTAATTCTTGTAACTGAATCTTTAACTCCTGCAACTCTTTTGGAGCCATTATGTAAGGTACCATTGCAATAGGTGTTGTTCCAGGCATTAATTTAATTTGGATTTCCACCTCTCTATCTGGAGGTAAACCTGGCAACTCTTCAGGAAAGACATATGGGAACTCTATGACTATGGGAATTTCTTCTAACCCTTTCTCCTTTGTTCTAATATCCAACACATTAGCAATGAAACCCTGACATCCTTGTAGCAATAACTTCTTTGCTAACATCACTGATATTATGTTTGCCAATGGATTATATCTTTCACTGAACACTATAACTTACAATCCTTCTGAACTGATCAACGTTACCCTCTTCAGTCTACAATCAACGTTAGCATGATAATGATATAACCAATCCATTCATAGTATCATTTCGAATTCATCAAATGGTAATTCCATCAGATTAGCAGGGAATTCAATTCCCTGAATCTGTATGAGACACCCCCGACACAATCTATTTACCTGAGCACTGTGCCCTAATGGATTTGTCACTATCATATCACAACTAGTGGTTTCTAACTGAATTTTAAATTCTCTCACCAATTTACTACTAATATATGAATATGTAGAACCCGAATCAATCAATACTAAAACACGCTTATCATACAATTGAAAAATACCTACAATAATCTCCGGTGTTTGGGATGTTACAATCTCTTTGTTAGTGCAGGATCTTCAGTGATATATGGGAAATCCCATATAAAATGTCCTGTCTCCCCACATTTCAGGTGTTCCTAAACTTCTTAGCTCGTTAGCCACATTCATCTTAGGAGCTGAGGCAACAGACAGTTGGAAACGTGTCAAAATCGCGTCCAACATCCGTAAAAAGGTCCATTGATCTTGTACATGCACTCTATGAGGTACATATTCTTTACCTTGCCTACTTGGGGGCAGGTAAATTACTGCTACCCTTATTTCTATTTCCCACTTCACTTAGGGAGTCCTCATAGTCTGATATCTATTAAGATAAGATCATTTTCCGACATCTATTAAGATAAGATCATTAATCTATCAGTAAGGATAACATACTAATTGCCTTATTAGATCTGAGATGTTTAACTTTTAGTTGGTATGTACACTTTTAAAACAAAAATTGTTTCATTTCGAACTTAAAATCAGTTAAACCTTAGCTCTGATACTAATAAATATAACACCCCAACCCGTACCCAACCCGAATACGAATCCGAGGTGTTACATTAACTTTTCAAAACTTTTACTCTTTAAAAGTGAAAATAAAATTCAAACTCTTAATTGTATTTGAGTGGTGAAACCCTTATAACAAAATTTCTATTAAAAATTCATAATGAAAATAAAACATTCGATAATTTACATAAATATAAAGGTGTATGATTACAAAACGGATCAAAGCATTTCAATTTAAACCATTTTTAATACATGCCAACAATTTACAAAATAACAAGAAACCTATAGTTTAAATTTGTTTTGATCTGATCTTCTGCTGGAGTATGTTGTCTTCTCCTAGCTTTAGTCCTCAGATTTCTTTAAACCTACTTGTGAAACATTCACAGGCTAAGTTATTGACTTAGTGAGGCAAGTACAAGTATAATAAAATATTGTAAAATATTTTCTTATTCATCTCATAGAAAACATTTCATAAGGAATTCAATTTACATTTCATAACAAGAATGTATACTTTTACACATTGTTCGGTTTATATCACTTTGTTTTTAATAGCCCAATGCATACTACTCAGAACTCTAGGTATTTGAGTACATTGAGGTTGTGCACTAATGTAGTCACCACTGCTCACATAGTTTTCACCGAAGTGCCACATATTTGTCCCAAAGATCCACATAGCTTTGTCCCAAAGGACCACATAGGTTTGTCCCAAAGGACCACATAGGTTTGTCCCAAAGGATCACATAGATTTGTACCGATGGACCACATAAAAACCTCGACTCTTGGCATGCCAACTATACCTTTAATTCTCATACATATACCTTGGGCTTTAATCACATAATTATTTCTCATTTCATTATTCAAAGTATGTCTTATTCTCATAGAGTACATTCACTTATAGGTCACTTTCACGTATATCAGTTTCGCTTAGTACATGTTATTTTCATATAGAACATAGTCATATACATACATAATCAAAACAATACTTTGAAAATACACTTTATCTAAAGCATAATAAAAATAATCACATAAAATAAATAAACTGTTTTTGATCGAAAACTTCGAGGATGGCTTATCGCAAGCCATCCTCATCTCTAATATAAAACAAATGAGTTGCACTCACCTTTTCCCCATGTAAGTCCTAAATAGAATCCTTTTCCTTTCGATCAATCTCATACTATATCAATTCTTTCGATACTCTTTCGATCCAAATCTACATATCAATATATCCAAGATCAATAACAAATTTTCATTAATGGTTCATTAGTTAGCAATTACATAAACGAAACAACAACTCTTAATTTAAATTTCAGACTGAATAGTATCGGTACCCCCTATAGTACCAATACTTCTCTTCTATGGTGTCGATACCCACTTCAGTATCGATACCATTTTAGTATTCTGGAATTCCATTTTGATTATTGTATCGATACCTTCCTCTTGGTATCGATATCTCCACATCAGTATCGATACTCTTCAATCAATATCGATACTGATCATCCAATTCATCCCTTTTCTAGCAATTTACCCTTATAGTATCGGTATTATTCTTTCAGTACCAATACACTCACCCAGAATTCATATTTTTCACTTCGATTTTTTCCAAAATTTCACCTAAATCTCATACTTTTAACTCCAAATAAACCTTTAAACTCTTTAACACTTATACCACACAATTTATGTCCATTAATCCTCTTATAACATCTAAATTTCTCCATAGAACACATAAAACTAAAAATCACACCAAATATTCAAACATGTTCTTAATCATTTCTAATACTTATAACTTCTTAGTTAAACCCTTATCAAGTCAATTATGTCATTAGAAATCCAAATACTACTCAATCTCATCAAATCCCTTAACAACCCATTTTACTAATCCATTAATAATTCACTAATCTCTTAGTTTTATTCAACCTTAAGCTTTCCTTAAGCTTGTATATCACTCAATACCTCAAAACCAACCCAACAATGAAAAAAATGACCAACTTGAAACATAACTCACATTTTCAATGGAGTCACAGGAAGAGAAGGAGAAGAATAGAAGAAAACCAAGCTTCCAAATATTTCTTTCTTATTTTTATTTCCCACATGCCTTAAATCCTTTCAAATGAATTTTAAATTCATTTCATGTAAAAAGATCATAATACCCTTCCACTCTTTCATCTTTGCTAATAAGTCATAAACACAAATTTACAAAATTAGTCCTTAAACTTTTTAATTTATTAAATTTAACCACTAAACTTTAAATCCTTATATTTCAGTCACTGACCCTATGTTTGGGGTATTATAAATTGATTTTGGATGGCTTGAGCATAATATCCTTCATCATGAAGTTGAAATTAAGCTCAAAATATGCTCTAGAATGTGGCTCATCGTTGTCGAGTTGAACCAATTCACAGTTGATTATGGATCTTCTTGAAATTCAACGTGAAGATCTCACAATTAACTCCTTTTTGTTGAGCAAAGCTACACTGCGGATAACTCATTCGTAGTGAAGTTGAGTCAATCTCAAGTTTCTTGGGTACAATATTCTTTGTCGTGAAGTTGAAATTGTGGGTGACTCTTTCGTCGTGAAGTTGAATCCAGATTGAATGTTTTTCTGAGCCGAATATCTTTTATTATGAAATTGAAATCCCACTTTGATAAGTTGTATGGTTTTGATCCTGGGTGTTCTTCTAGTTCAATATCCTCCGTTGTGAAGTTGAAATTAATCTGACAAAAGATCTGTAAAATTGTACCCATATGTATAATGCTATAGATGCAATGCTTTTATGTATGCCTAAAATGCATATGCAAAATATGTTATTTTAGGATTTTCTACTTTAGAGAGTAATCTTAATCTCTTTCTGCCAGTCTTGATTTCTTTGGCATTTCTTGATTCTTTCCAATCTTGATTTTCTGACTTGATTCTTGATTTTCTGACTTGATTTTTTATTTTCTTATCTTCAATGGGCTTTGTGATGGTATTGTCTTGAGAATTTTTGTTTCAGAAAGAAATCTTGATTTTCTTTTGTGATTTTGTTTTTGATATTTTATCGATGCCTTTTCTACTCCTCAATGAGTTTCGAAATAATATCTGTGGCATTCTTTCTAGTATTGTGCAAGAACCTCTATTAGCTTCCAAACACCTGTATTTTTTCAGAAAGTCTTTGTGCAGTAATACACAATTATTTTTTCAAAGTGAATAAATCATTCGTATTTAAATTCAATCCAAGATGCTAAGAAATTGGGTTCTCATAAAAAATGACCATATTTATTTATGAGTGAAAATTAAATACATGACAAACATTCTGAAAAGAGAAGATATTCAAAAAGACAAATAGGTGCTCTAAATATCGATAATGTGGACTCCTTTGAACTGGCACACCGTTAGATGATTTTGAGTGTAGTTTTTGTCAAGGGGGTTTCGAAAATTATGATAATGTTTGAAAGGGGGCAAAACTCCTCCCAAATTATTAAGTCTCCGAAGACTTGGATGCCATGATGCTTTATTGCCTTGATCCAGGACCTCCCCGTGCACAAATCCTAGATCATTACCCAAGTCGCCCTTTCGGGTTTTCAACTTGGATCCTCCCTTGGTTTCAAGATGCACTTTGTGGGGTTTCATCTTAAACCTGCCTTTTATTATTTTTTGGGTTAATTACCCCATTCATACATGAACTATACCCAGTTATTAGTTTCATACATAAAGTTTAAAAATTCTCAATTAACTACATAATGTTTTCTGCCGCTAATGGATTCACCCACTTCTGCCATAAAAAGTGACATAGAAAACATGTTTTTTTAATTTTTAGATAAATTACACTATTGATCACTCAACTATCTTCTCACTCAACTATCTTCTCACTCAATTATATTTTCACTCAACTACCTTCTCACTCTTATTTTAGTCACTAAAGTTTAAATTTTTTAATTTAATTATTAAACTATATAATTATTGGTCAACTGGTTCCAGGAGAGTGAGAGGCACTGAAGGGAAGTGGGGAGTGAGTTCGGAGCTAGCGAGCTGGAGAGAGTATTGTGTTTGAGGTCTAACTAAGTTAGGATTTGGGAATGAAACGGTGGGACTAAACCATAGAGATGGTTGTGGCAAATAGCGTTGGTGAGCTCTGACAGTGTTCCGATAGAACGAGGGATTCCTCCGGCGAGCAGATTGTAGCTGAGATCAAAAGTTTTAAGTCGCCTCAATTGTAGAGAAATATTCCCAAAGATCAAATTCTTGCTTATAGAAAGAATATCAGAGCATGATTGTTTACGGAACCGAATCTAAAGTTCATGACATGGTTTTCCAAATATATTCCCAAGTTGTTCTTTTTTCATTTCTATCCCGTTTCTAGCTTCCATCATGTAAAGATTACTTTCAGTTTTCCTTTCCATTTCAGCCTTGTTTTATTTGGTTAATGAGAAAGTGTTTCAAGAGAATAAACTAAACCAAGTCCCTAGCTTTCTCCCTTTCCAGGAGAACCCAGGAAAACCATGAATCATAAAGTTAACACAGAAGCAAAGATCAAGGAAAGTAAAGGAAACAAAAGAAGCCAGAGCCACAAATTTTGAGATATTCAATACCATTAAATCATTCGGTTTCTGGGTTTTCTAATAATCTCCAAGCTACTGAAAATCTTGAGCAGCAAAGTTATACATGTAAGGGAAAAACAACCCTCTATCTGCATACATTTTTCTTTTCAACCAAACAAAACACACACTTTTCTCGATCTTTTCACAGAAAGAACACAACTTTTCTTAATGAAATTTCACGTTTTTCTCAGAAAATAGATCCAAGTAAAGCATAAAAAAACTTAAGAAAGGCAGAAGCTTTAGGGTTTGAATAATTCTAGTTTTAATGAAATTTACTATTAGAATTTGTAAAAATATATTTTGTATTTTTCATGATTGGTTGCCGAGAAAAGTAATAGAAATACACGATTTTCAGAGTACTTAAGCTCTCTTCTGAATTGAGAATCCGACTGGGTGGAAAGAAGAGAACAGAAAGTTAAGTTTTTGGAAAATTCTCTTGTTTATGTTCTTTGCTTGCTATTCTTAGTGTTGAAAAATCTGAAACTTATTTGTGATCTGTTTTCAGTATTGAACTTCAATTTTCTTTGTTCTTTGTTTGGTTGCTGAGAAACTGAGGGAAAACTGAAAGTATTTGAAATTTAGATCTTGAGTTCTAAACTTTAGCTGGGGTAGGTTGTCAAAAGTTTAAAAGAATTTAAACTTTAGTGACTAAAATAAAACTGAGAAGATAATCAAGTGATGAATGGTATAATTTACCTAAAAAAATAAAACATGTTTTTTAAGTGACACGTGTCATTTTATTAGTGGTAGTAAGTTTCCAAGTCAATTTTTGTAACGGAAGTGGGTGAGTCCGTTAACGGCAAAAAACATCATGTATGAAACTGAGAATCGGGTATAGTTCATGTATGAATGGGATAATTAACCCTATTTTTTTTATTTAGGGTGCCCTTTTAGGTTTTCACCCTAAGTATTTCCTCTTTTTTATTTTTTATTCTTCGATTTAGGGCACCCTTTCAGGTTTTCGCCCTAAATGAAATATCTTTTGACTGTATTCGAGTTAACTGGGTTGGGTAGTTCTGGCCCATCCATCTCAGTCAAAATTAGCGCTCATCTGGAGAAAGCCTTTTTCACGACATAAGGCCCTTCCCAATTCGACATCCATTTTCCTCTGAAGTCTTTTTGAATTGGCCAAATCTTATTTAGCACGATATCTCCTTCATGGAATACTCTTGGGCACACTTTTTTGTTGTGTGCCGAAATCATTCATTTTTTGGTAGAGCTAACCATGGTGAATGACTCTCAACCTCTTTTCCCCTCTTAAGTTAAATTGATCATATCGAGTTTGCACCCATTTTGCATCATCCAACTTTACTTCTTACAAAACTCAGAGTGATAGGATTTCCACCTCAATGGGTAATATAACCTCCATCCCATAAACTAATGAAAATGAAGTTATTCCAGTCGAAGTTCACACCGAAGTTCGATAGGCAAACAAGGAGAAAGGTAACTTCTCGTGCCAGTCTCTATACATCTCAGTCATTTTCTCCACTATCTTCTTGATATTCTTATTTGCAGCTTCGACCGCTCCATTTATCTTTGGTCGGTAAGCAGTGGAGTTGTGATGTTTTATGTTGAATTGTTCACATACAACATCCATCATTATGTTGTTAATATTGGTTGCATTATCGGTAATTATCCTTTCTGGTAAACCATACCGACATATGATCTCCTCATCAAGAATTTGCAAATAATGGACGGAGTGACATTAGCATATGATGTCACTTCCACCCATTTGGTAAAGTAATTGATTGCCACAAGGATAAATCGATGGCCATTTGAAGCTTTTGGATGGATTTGCCCGATAACATTGTCTGCGAATTATGACTACTATATATGGTCTCGAAAATATGTGCAAGTATACATAATTAAACAAGTAATACAATAATGAGTGAGTTTCGTATCCACAAGGATTGAAGGAAATTTATAAGTTCAATCAAAGAAATTTACTATTTCACCTAAATATAGTTAGTATGTTATTTACAAATGAGAATGATGTGGCAAGATGAAATAGATGTTGTAGAAATGGAATAATGGTGAAATGGAATATGGTAGCAAATAGAAATGTTTTGGCAAAATTAAATTGAGTTTAGTGCAATCAAATGAAAATGTAAAGGAAAAACAAAATGTAAATACTGGATTTGATTATCAGGACTTTAGTCTCCTCATACAACAAGTTACTACGGGAATGAATGATATTAGTCACTTAGGAAACTTAAGTTTACTTCTCAGGATGGTCTTACTTCTATGCTTTATTGGCCCGACAGAGTTTACAAATGGTGCCCTTACGAATGGTGCCCTTACAAATGGTGCCCTATGCTATCTCTAGTCAAGAGACTCGACAGGTTCAAAATGCCATGAAAAACCTATTAGCGTTAGAAAGTGTAGGGATCCTATAGGTTCAGATAACAGGATATGTCACGACAATACCTTTTAGCAGTAACACTAACTTCTAACCTCTCGATCAGGCTCTACTCCTTTTAGTCGATTGTAATCCTAGCCTTGTGTCTAAGGTTGGATTAGGCCTTGTTAGTACCTATAACCCCTTATTTATGTGGATCCTTCCTTGTTTCTCTCGAACACTAAGGATATGCTACTTAGTCATTCCCTCAAACACTAAGCAATCTCCTAAGGAATGGTTACTCTCATAGCTCCTACAACCTTAAGGCATTAAACATCGTAAACAAAACAAACAAAATCATATAAAAATAACCATTCATTAAAGTAAAACTTAAATATTCATAAGGAACTCCCACCAAATAATACTAGTTCATGGTGGGGTTCGAATGTTCTAAGAAACAAGGTAAGAAATTAATCATTTTCATATAACCCAAATAAGATAAAAGAGAGCAAACAACAAAGGGAAAGAGGAAAAGCCTTCAACGTGCACTGCCAGAGCTCTCCTCGGTCACCATGAACTGCCCCAGCTTGCTAGCTCCTCTCGGACGCCTAGCTCACCACTTCATCTAGCTTGTTAATGGAGGAATGCCACGGTAAATATAATTGACAGAAAAAGGAGAGGCCTTTTTATCTCTGAAAATAAACTCAAGCCAGCATGTGTAAAGTCTATTTCTCATGGTGGCTTCATCTCTTATTTATAGTGGGAGAATAAACCTAAGAATTTGTTTTAAAATCTTAGGATACCCCGATCAGGCTCATTTCACGTGACGGGTAAGCATATGTGGAAGTGGTCCCCTCCAGGGCAGCTGGATGAGGACTAGACAAGATCAGATTACAGTTTGGTATGGTCCAGACAGAATCAGCTTACAGCAGAGCATGGTCCAGACATAATCAGCTTACAGCTAGGTGTGGTTCAGATAGAATCAGCTTGTAGTTAGGCGTGGTCCTGACAGAATTAGACGACCCAGGTGGCAGATGTCTCATCTCTGGTGACTGGTGGTTGAGGGTACGTGAAGACAAGGATATATGCCTCTTAAAAATATCATATTTCATATTTACTGCTTCTAAAATGCCGTCTGATTTGGCATTTGCATTCTGCTCAGCAGTCTTATCATGTCACAACAATTTTCTTTTGCTTATCCTTGCTCCCAATTCCTGCACATCATCAAACAAAACACCTTCCCCCATAACACATCACCGTTTACAAAATAAAATGCCACGAAAAAATATATTTCCACCTCATGCAACTATGTGCTCCTAAATGCATCTATATGATCCTATATGGGCTCTTAGCCAGTCAATAAATTAAGTGAAAAGGCCCTAAATATGGTGTTTTTACGAAGTTATCACACCCTAAACTTAAGCTATTGCTTGTCCACAAGCAATGGATAGTATTAAACAAAATAAAAATACCATGGCAATTTCAGATTCATGATAGTTATATGGGATATAATTTTAGCCCTCAGAACATTTGGCTTTACGCTAGACTAGTTTGAGAAATCAAGTACTTTCCCCTAGGGCAAGATCCTTTGTGGGAGTGTGTGCGTGTTTATATCAAGTCTATGCTTAACAAACCTAGAAAATCTCTTAGCAAGCTCTCTTGTTTTGCCACGACATTACAAAGTTTACTCCCACATTGTTTTCTTTTCATTCTTTAACACTGATACGAGGGCAGTCAACCCATCACACCTACCATCCCACACTCTAGGTGAAAGGGACCATACCTTCCACCCCCAAGCTAGTTAGGTAGAGTCATTCTGTGACCACTTTCATTCACTCGTATGTTGTGGCTACCATTTATTTAAATGTAGTTTCCAGGTAATGCTATGACATAGCGGAGTGTCCCTCTACAGATATACCGAAGCATTTATTCTCAATTTCATTTTTTTATTACGGTGTTTTCATCATTCATTATCAAAGTTTTATGCTAAGGCATGCAAGAGTTCTCTTATAAAAAAATTTCTAAGTTCCTTATGTGGAAAACATACAATGATGTATCCAAAGGTTTCAAAGAAGCAAGTCCTAGAGTTGGTTCTATCATCCTCAACAATCATGTACATTCAATTCTAGCCATAAAGTGTTCATCATCATTGGGCATCATTAATTTATTCCAGGAACTAACTCGAACACTTACTAATGTCATGGCATATTCATTCTAATGACTTTGGAACCGTACCTCCCCCAAACTTGAGAGAAGAATTGTCCTCAATGCTAAATAAAAACTAAGTTAAAACTAGACTACATGGTATGTAATGCAAGATACCTTGACTATATGCTTGTGGTGGTGCGACGGTCTTGCGACGTGGGCGCTTGTGTAATTGTGTGGGGCTAGAATGTTAAAAAATCTAATGTTGGTGTAGAAGGGGGTCCTAAGGCCTTCTGGGACTAGGGATAGTTGAGGCTCCTCACGCCTAGACACCTTATTCAACCGACGTCTACTCTTTCGCAGAGGAATTTGCTGTAACATTTATGATTGTCCATCCTCAAGTGACTCTATGGGTTGCTGGGGTACTGGTACGGTTGAAAGCTGGAGCTCAGGTGAGCATCTTCTGATGCCTCGACATTTTCAGATGGTTGCAAGAGCGTAGCAGGGAAGACTGGGATATCAAGATTAACGTACAAGAGAGAATCTCAATGAAATCATTCGCGACAAACTCATCTCAGCTCTTTACATAAGAAAAGAATGTCATCATATTGACGGCCAACTTTTCTACGTGCACTTGGGTTCGCTGAGTGACCTCCTCTAGGGTATCTAGTTTTGCCCTAGCATCTTGGGTTGCTTCAACGCGAGAAGTGTTATCCTCTTTTCCCCTCTTATTTTCCTTGAATCCAAGTAACATAGGAAGCTTGGTCTTTGTAATTCTAGACAGCCTAGGCAATATCTCATCAAACTGCTCCTAGGGTATCTTCTTCTTACGGTAGAGAGCCATAATGAGGTTTATAAATACCAAGGCACTGACTGGTCACTTTAAACAAGTATAAACTTGTTCCACAATTATCTTGCCAGTGTCAGTGAGTGCCCTACCAAAATAGAGTACAACAGAAGCATCCTCTGCAGTGAGACCATGGTGTTGTGGACAGTAGAGAGAATCTTGTGCTCTATGAAATGATTCAATAACTTAGCCCTCGATTGTAGCCTCTCGCGGTCCACCGTTCATCGACTGACTTGTTAGCCATTCCACTGTGTGTTTAAAAAATAGAGGTCTTCTAATCTGCCATGGTAAGTCTCATTATCTGCCTCTTTTGTGAAAGTGGTGTGGTTATCAACAATATCCTGCAAGTTAAAATAACGATTAATAATTGAAGAGGTAAAGCGAATAGAAATACCATGAACCACCACAACATGTTGATCTGGGTTAGTTAAGTTGGCATAAAATTCCTTCACCAGAGAGGTATTCATATTCTCCGGATGCTTAGTGAATTTTTGCCACTGGTGCTAGTGAACGATGTCCATGGTATCACCGCCAAGGTCGACATCTTCATCGTCGAAGAAAACGAAGCCTAACTCAAAGAAAACCCGGTAGTTTTTGAGGCTTTGAAACCTTTCTTGCACCGCTTCATCAATAAAACGCGATGGAGATGATGGAGCCATGCTTGAGGGATGTGAGTGCACCATGGTGTAGTTGAAAAAATCAAAGATAAGATGAAAAAGATTGAAGCTTTTTGGTATGGTGTTCGGTGTTAAATAGGGATAAAGAAGAAAAATGAAGACTAAGTGAGAGAGTAAAAAGGATGAAAACAAGATGAAAAGGTAAAATAGGGGGTTATTTAACGTGTGAATGGGGTGTTGGGGAAAAAGACAAAAATAATTAAAACAAACCTAAAAAAAACTAAAAATTTCAAAAAGTAAAAAAGTGAAAACTTTTCCCTCCTATTTTGTCTTGTTACTGCCCACTCCCTTTTTTCAATCATACGATCATCACGTGCCTGCTGCATGGACCCTAAATTTACAAAACAAAACAAAATAATCAACCAAGAAGAAACTGAATGTAACAATAACAAAATAAACATTTATTTATGCACAAGAGTAAGTCAGAAATGTAATGGCATCTTCAAAATGCTTAGCAAATTTCGACATCGTGTAAGAAGAGTGTCGATTTGTCATGCAAGGGTGGGAGCTCCTTTATGTGCTTTCAGACGCTGGCCATTAACTTTGAAAATGGATCCATCATACATATTCTTGATATCAACAGTGCCATGAAGGTAGACACAGTGTACTTCAAAAGGTCTGGACCATCGTGACTTCAGTTTTCCAAGAAAGAGCTTCAACCTTGAGTTAAACATGAGTACCTGCTGGCCAATATGAAAATGCCTAGGCAAAAGCATTTGATAATGCCACTGCTTGGTTTTTTCTTTGTAAAGCTTGACATTTTCATATGCTTGTGCTCGAAACTCTTATCTTTCATTCAGATCGAGTAATCTTTGCTCCCCAGCTAGTTGTGCATCAAAGTTCAGCTTCTTGATCGCCCAAATGGCCTTAAGCTCTAACTCCACAAGTAGGTGGCATGCTTTCCCATATACCATCTTGAAAGGTAACATTCCCAAAGGTGTTTTGAATGTCGTCTGATAAGCCCAGAGCGCTTCGTCCAGCTTCGGGGACCAGTCTTTCCTTATAGGATTCACTACCTTCTCTAGGATTTGCTTGATCTCCCGATTGGACACTTCAGCTTTCCTATTGGTTTGTGGGTGATATGTTATGGCAATGGTATGTCGTACTCCATATTTTTGTAATGCCTTGGCAATTATCTTGTTATCAAAATGAGTTCTCTCACCACTGATGATGACTCTTGGTGCTCCAAATCGGGTAAAGATGTTCTTGTGAAGGAATTTGAGCACGATTTTAGAGTCATTCCTCGGTGTGGAAATTATTTCAACCCACTTAGATATGTAGTCCACAGTAAGTAAAATATACAAGTCTCCAAAAGAAGATGGGAACAATCCCATGAAGTCAATGTGCCATACGTCAAAGAGCTCAATCTCTAGAATGTTTTACAATGACATTTCGTGTTGTCTGGAAATGTTCCCAGTGTGTGCTGGCATCTATCACACGCTTTGCAAAACTCGTGAGCATACTTAAATAGTGACGGCCAGTAAAAGCCTGATTGGAGGACCTTAGCAACTGTCCTCGCACCATATTGTTTGAATAAGTATGACTTATCCCAGAAGTAGAACTTGGCATTATACTTGAACTTCTTCCTACCTTGGCTATTCAATTCATAATGCAAAATACCACTAACAAGAAAATTGATGATGTCAGTGTACAACGAAATTACCGTGGCATATAAAATTTTCTCATCAGTGAATTCTTCTTGAATATCTAAAATGTCATGGCAATTAGAATTGTTCTCTAGCCTAGATAAATGATTTGCAACCTGGTTTTCAGTACCTTTCCTATCTATTTCCTCTAAGTCAAATTCTTGCAGTAGTAACATCCACATAATGAGTATAGGCTTGGCATCTTTTTTTCACTAAATATTTTATAGCTGAGTGATCAGTGTAAACAATGACTTTGGTGCCTATCAAGTATGACCTAAACTTGTCAAATGCAAATACCACGATAAGTAATTCACTCTCAGTGGTAGTATAGTTCAGTTGTGTTTCATTCAAGGTACAAGCATAATATATAACATGGAAAATTTTACCTCTACGTTGCCCAAGCACAGCTCCCACGGCAAAATCACTCGTATCACACATCAGTTCAAATGGTGACATCTAGTCGGGGGGAAACACGATGGGTACATAAATAAGTCTTTGTTTCATGTCGGTGAATGTGCCATGGCAATTTTTATCGAACACAAAGGGATGATTTTGATGAACCATGGTGCATAAGGGGTTGGATATCTTGGACAAGTCCTTGATGAATCTTCTATAGAACCCAACATGTCCAAGGAAACTCTTAATGCCCTTGACAGAAGTTGGTGGGGGTAGCTTCTCGATTACCTTAATTTTGGCTTTGTCCACTTCAATGCCCTTATGAGAGATCTTATGGCCTAGAACAATGCATTCGGCAACCATGAAGTGACACTTTGCCCAATTCAGTACGAGATCGGCCTTCTCACATCGCTTGAGTACCTTTTCCAAATTACCGAGGTATTTCTCAAAGTCATCTCCAGAAATGGAGAAGTCATCCATAAATATTTCTAGAAAATCCTTAACCATGTGAGAAATATGGCTTGCATGCAGCGCTGAATGGTTACTGGGGCATTATAGAGTCCAAAAGGCATCATTCGGAAGGTATAAGTGCCATAGGGACATGTGAACGTAGTCTTCTCTTGGTTCTCTGGTGCGATGGCAATTTGATTATACCCTAAGTATCCGTCTAAGAAGCAGTAATATGCCTTGCCAGCCATCCGGTTTAGCATTTGATCGATGAAGGGCAAAGGGAAATGGTCCTTCTTTGTGGCCTTGTTTAGTTTGCGGTAGTCAATGCATATTCGCCACCCGATGATAGTGCGTGTTGGTAACAACTCATTGTCTTCACTTATCATCATGGTCGTGCCTCCATTCTTTGGCACACATTGGACGGGACTCACCCAAGAACTATTAAAGATGGGGTAAATCACTCCAGCATCAAGCCATTTGAGAATTTATTTCATCATGACTTGCTTTATGATTGAGTTTAATCTTTTTTGTGGTTCTATGAATTTTCTATGACATTCTTCCAGCATAATTTTATGCATGCAAATGGTGGGACTTGTTCCCTTCAGATTCGCCATAGTCCATCTTAACACTCTCTTGTGTTGTGACAAAACTCTTAACAAAATACATTCTTGGTTAGGAGTAAGGGCAGAGGAAATAATAACATGTAAAGTTTCATTACTATCCAAATAAGCATATCTAAGATAATGTGTCAAATTCTTTAACTCTAGGGTAGGTGCATGTTGTAATGAGGGCTTAGGAGGAACATACTCATCGAAATCAAGAGGTTCAAAATGTGTACATGGGCTAGCTATGAGGAAGCTAGCCTACTGCTCCTCCAAAGAAAATTCATTGGGCTCTTTGGCATTTTCTTCTTCAAATAGCCTCTCGTAGTTTTCCCACTGAATGAAATTATCATGGTAAAATTTATCAGCTTCTCTTGCTATCAATTAATCTACTTCGAAAATGCTCTGGCATTCTTCAGCCTCATCCATATACTTGAGAGTACGAAAAACATTAACAGTACCACATTGGTCAGCCACTTTCATGGTAAGCTCACCCTTCTCGCAGTCAATTAAAATACATTCGGTAGCAGGAATTGTCTCCCCAATATTATGGGTGTTATTGAATCAACCTCATAATCCAGTATAAGAAAGTCTACTAGAAACACAAATTTGTCCACCTTTACAATGACATCCTTGACTCGTCCCTCAGGACGAACCTGGTAACGATCGACTAATTGCAAGATAACAGAGGTAGGTCTCGCATTTCTTATTCCAAGCTTCACGAAGATTGACTTAGGCATTAAGTTCATGCTTGAGCCAAGGTCATATAGTTCCTTCTGAACATAATTTTCTCCTATCGAACATGGAATAAAAAAATGCATGGATCTTGTCTTATTGGTGGCAACTTGTTTAAGGCAGAGCAATATTCTTTTACCGTGGCAACTATATAATACTTCTCAGCTTTTCTTTTTTTGGTAACAATCTCCTTGAGGAATTTAGCATATGTTGGCATTTTCTCCATAGCTTTAAGAAAAGGAACATTGATGTGAAGTTGGTTCAAAATGTCAACAAATTTCTTAAATTGAATGTCATCATTATGCTAATTCAATCTTTGTGGGAAATGAAGTGGGGGTCTGACTTCTTTAAATGAAGAGGCGAGAACAATGTTTGCCTTGGCATTTTTGTTTGCTCCCTCAGTTGTTTTACTCGATGAACCCTCATCCTTATCCTCTTCCACTTATGTTTCTTCTAGCAATTCACGCTCAACATACACGGTTAATAGGGGTAAATCAATATTCGGTCTTCCCCCAAACTTTTCTTCTATATTGATTTGGGTGCCACTCTGTATAATGAGTACACTGCATTGCTCCTTTCCATGAGATTTTGTGACTTCAGTGTCACTTGGCAGACGACCTGGTTGAGGTTCTTGTAATGCTATGATAATTTGACCAACCTGACCCTCCAACACTCTCAGAGATAAATTGTGGCTTTGAAGAAAATCTCCTTGGTTTTTTTATGGAGGTCGCATGGTCTTCATGGTTGCTATAAACTCTTGTATTGTGGCCTCCAAAGAACTTGTGTTAGATGAAGATGACCCTTCCTTGTTAGAATTATGCAATGGCATATTCGTTTGAAAACCTTAGGAGTCATTGAAATTCTACTGCTGAACGGGTTGATTAGCATTGTTGGTTCCTTGATTTCCCCATGAGAAGTTTGGATGTTGATTCTATCCAGAATTATATGTGTTAGAATAGGGGATGTTGTTTCCTCGATTATAGTTTCCTAAATAGCTGATGGATTCTTGATTGGTTGGGTACTCGTTCTCATGGTGATTGCCATGGCATAATAAACATATTGAATTGGTCGCCTTAACTTCTTTCACCTCACTTGGTCTTTGCAAATTCTTTAACATGTTGGTGATGACAACAAGTTAGGCAGACACAGAATCCTTAGTGTCTAACTCAAATGCTCCATGTGATTTTCGCCCAATTCCAAGCCTTGTAGATGGAAATTGATAATCATTATTGGCAATCTTGTCTAGAATATCGAATGCCTCTACAGGTGTTTTATCGAGTAATGTCCCATTTGCTGAGACATCTAACATTATCCTCGTGAGTGCATTAACTCCGTTATAGAACATTACCAATTAAGTCTAATCTTGAAAACCATGATTTGAACATTTGCGAAGCAATCCTTTATACCGATCCCAACATTCATACACTAATTTGTCATAAGCTTGACAAAAAGAAGCAATGCCATTCCTCAGTTGGGTGTTCATGTTCATGTTCGTAGGATTATATCGTAGCAAAAAACTTTTGCACAAATCAGTCCAAGACTCCATCAAACCCGCTTGAACACCACTTAACCAAGCCCTTGCTCGGTCATGTAGAGAATATGGAAATATCATTAACTTTAATACATCTTTGTGCACTCCTTGTTGACGGAAAGAATCGTACACCTCCAAGAAGTTACGAATATGTTGTTTGGCATCTTCATTTAGCATGCCCCCAAATTGCCCTATGGAATTTAGTATATTGAACATGACATGTTTGAGCTCAAAATGGGTTGCTTGAATCTCGGGTGCAATAATTCCTAGATTTAAGTCGTCCAAGATAGGATTTAAGTGATCAGGAATTGCACGAGGTCTGGCTGCATTCCTAGTATTCAGAATTTCCTTGACATTCTGATCTTCCTTATGACCAATACCTTGATTTCCAATTTGATACATGTTTGCACGTTGAACATGTCTTCTTTGCCTAAACAACCTCTTAATTTCAGGTTCAATTGGCTATAATGTCTCATCAGAGTGTCTCCTAGTCATACACCAAGAAAAACCTGAAAAAAGATAAGTAAAATAACAATCAAAACTATATAAAAAAAGTAAAAAGTAAAATAAAAATGCTATGACAAAACTAATTAACTTCCAGTTGCCAATCCCCGGCAACGACGCCAAAAACTTGTCTGCAAATTGTGATTACTATATATGGTTGTGAAAATATATACAAGTATACAAAATTGAACAAGTAATAGAGTGATGAGTGAATATCGTATCCACAGGGATTGGAGGAAATTTATAAGTTCAATCAAAGCAATATTCTTTTTCACCTAAATATATTTAGTGATGTTATTTACAAATGAGAATGTTGTGGCAAGATGAAATGGATGTTGTGGAAATGGAATCATGGTGTAATGGAAAATGGAAATGTCTTGGCAAAATTAAATTGAGTTTAGTGCAATCAAATGAAAATGTAAAGGGAAAAAAATGTAAATATTGAATTTGATTATCAGGACTTTAGTCTCCTCACACAACTAGGGGTGTAAACGAGCCGAGTCGAGCTCGAGTATTGCTGAGCTCGACTCGACTCGACTCGAAAACTCTGAAATGGAGCTCAACTCGAGTCGAAAACTCGCGAGCTTAAAATTTTCAAGCTCGACTCGAACTCAAAATCCTGAACTAAAGCTCGTGAGCAGCTTGAAAAGGCTCGAAATAAAAAAAAAATCTTAAACTTAACTCGATTATAGCCTCAAACTCGAACATAAATCTTAAATACATGAAATCTTAATGTATTTTTTAAAAAAAAATCAATACATAAATATTAATATTATTATTAATTTATTTTTTAAAAAATAAATTCTTAATATATTATATTTTCGAGCTGCTCACGAGCTTTTCAAGTCGAATATCGAGTAGCTCGTTTTAGCTCGTTAAGAACTCGAGTCGAGCTCGAGTTTGAGTCGAGTCCATTCGATCCGAGCATTTATCGAGCCTTGATCGAGTCGATCTCAAATAACTCGCGATCTGTCTTGTCTCATTTACAGCCCTACACACAACAAGCTACTACGAGAATGAATGATAGGAGTCATTTAGGAAACTTAAGTTTACTTCTCAGGATGGTCTTACTTTGTGCCTTATTTACCCAACAGAGTTTATGAATGGTGCCATATGCTATCTCTAGTCAAGGGACTCGACAGTTTCAAGATGCCATGGAAAACCTATTGGCATTAGTAACTGTAGGGATCCTATAGGATCAGATAATAGGATATGTCACGGTAATACCATTTAGCGGCATCACTAACATCTAACCTCTCGATCGAGCACTACTCCTTTTAGTAGATTGAAATCCTAGCTTTATGTATAAGGTTGGATTAGACCTAGTTACTACCTAGAACCCCTTGCTTATGTGAATCCTCCCTAGTTTCTCTGTAACACTAAGGACATGATACTTAGTCATTCTCTCAAACACTAAGAAATCTCCTAAGGAATGGTTACTCTCATAGCTCCTACAACCTTAAGGCATTAAACATCATAAACAAAACAAACAACAACATATAAAAACATCCATCCATTAAAGTAAAACTTAAATATCCATAAAGAACTCCCACCAAATAAGACTACTTCATGGAGGGGTTCGAATGTTCTAAGCAACAAGGTAAGAAATTAATCCATTTCATACAACTCAAATAAGATAAAAGAGAGCAAACAACAAAGGGAATGAGAGGAAAAGCCTTGGACGTACACTACCGGAGCTCCCCTCGGCCACCACGAACTGTCCCATCTCGCTAGCTCCTCTCGGACGCCTAGCTTGCGACTCCCTCTAGCTTGTTAATGGAGTAATGCGACGACAAAGAAGATTGACGGAAAAATGAGAGGTATTTTTCTCTCTGAAAAAAGCTCAAGCCGACATGTGTAAAGTCTCTTTCTCATGGTGGCTTCATCTCCTATTTATAGGGGAGAATAAACCTAGGAATTTGTATTAAAATTCCTAGGATACCTTGATCAAGCTCCTTTCAAATGAGGGGGTGAGCAGACGTCCCCTTCAGGGGATCTGGGCATGGACTAGACAGGATCAGCTTGTAGTTAGGCGTGGTCCATACAGAATCAGCTTACAGCTGGGTATGGTCTAGACAGAATCAGATTGTAGCTGGGTGTGGTCCCAATAGAATCAGACGTCTCAGGTGGCAGATGTCTCATCTCGGGTGACTGGTGGTTGAGGGCACGTGAAGACAAGGACATATGGCTCTTGAAAATATCATCTTTCATCTTTTCCGCTTCCAAAATTCCGTCTGATTTGGCATTTGCATTCTGCTCAGCAGTCTCATCATGTCATGATAATTCTCTTTTGCTTATCCTTGCTCCCAATTCCCACACATCATCAAACAAAACACCTTCCCCCATAACGCATCACCGTTTACAAAATAAAATATCGCTATAAAATATATTTCCACTTCATGCAACTATATGCTCCTAAATGCATCTATATGATCCTATATGGGCTTTTAGACAATCAATAACTTAAGTGAAAAGGCCCTAAATATGACCTTTTTACGGAGTTATCAAACATCCATGCCTCATATAGAAAAATGTCATGAAACCATCATCACATGAAGAGGACGAGGCATGACATTTATTTTATCTTCCTAGACTTGGCATTTATGACATCGTCTGACATAGTTGATGTAATCACTCTCCAATGTGGACCAGAAATATCCGCACCTCATGACTTGTCTTGCCATCATATGTCAATTTGCATGAGTTCCACATACTCCGTCATGCACCTCTTCCAAGATCATTTTTGTGTCTTCTGCATCCACACATCTTGACAAGACTTGATCATGACTCTTTTGTATAAGCTTTCTTAATCAAAAACATATCATGTTATCATTCTTCTGATTATTGTTTTGTCATTTTCAGTAGCTTCTTCTAGACAAACTTTGATTTTTAATGTATTGCAGAATGTTGTGATACAACAGGTTTTCGTCTTTTCCTTCTTCAATGTGATAGCAATGAGCAGGGTACTCATACGAATGAATGTCGATTGGCATCATGTTGGATTCCCCACTAGCCTTGAATGTTGCTGCTAAGGTAGCTAAGGCATTTGCCATGTGATTATCTTCTCTGGGCACGTAATGAAAAGTGACTTCATCAAACTCTTTAAGTAGATCCAAAATGAGCTTTTTATATTCCACCAGTTTGGTATATTTTGTTTCTCATTCTCCTTCGAGCTGATAAATCACAAGGTTAGAATCTTCATATACCCTCAAAGTCTTTATGTTCTATCCAATAGCTTCTCAAATCCCCAAAACACAAGCTTCATATTCCGCCATGTTGTTAGTACAATCAAAGTTCAATCTGCTAGTGAACGGGTAATGGTTTCCTTTGGGTGAGACCAAAATAGCCCCAATATCGTGCCCTAACGCATTTGATACACCATCAAAGTGCGTTTTCCAAGAATCAGATGTGAAAGTACTTGCTTCTTCTAAAGATGTGGCCTTCAATTCTTTATCTGGGAAAATCAAAGTCCAATGTTTCATAGTTTTCAGAAACTTTACTTGCTAGGAAGTAAGTTATGACACTTCCTTTTATAGCCTTTTGACACGTACTCAATGTCGAATTCTAATAATAACATCTGTCATCGGGCTAACCTTCCAGAGAGAGTGGGTACACCCATAATGAATTTTAGTGTATCCAACTTGGAAATTAACCAAGTGGTATGGTATAGCATGTATTACCTGAGTCTTTATGTAGCCCAGACTATAGCGCAACAAACTTTTTCAATTGGTGGATATTTGGCCTCACAATTGGTAAACTTTTTGCCAACGTAGTAAATGACTCTTTCATTCCTTCCAATCTTATCATGCTATCCCAAGACACATCCCATCGAATTCTCAAAGATGGACAAATATAAAAACAAAGGTTTGCCCGGGATGAGAGACATTAAAATAGGAGTGTGAGATAAATATTCTTTTATTTTATCGAATGCGAGTTGGAAATCATTATCCCATGCCCCAAAATTATTCTTTCGAAGAAGACGGAAAATCAGATTATATTTATCTGTCAATTAAGATATGAACCGAGCAATATAATTTAATCTACCCAGAAACCCTTGTAGTTCCTTTTGTGTACGTGGGGGAGGTAAATTCTGGATGGCTTTGACTTTGTCTAGATCAACTTCAATGTCTTTTCTGCTAACAACGAAGTCAACAGCTTTCTAGACATTACCCCGAAAGTGCACTTGTTTGGATTCAGTTTCAATTGAAACTTTCTTAGTCTTTGGAAGAGTTTCCTCAGATTCTTGATATGTACATCTTCAGTTCATGCTTTGACAATCATGTCATCGACATAAACTTCAACCTCCTTATGTATCATGTCATGAAACAAGGTCACCATAGCTCTTTGGTACGTTGCCCCAAATATTTTTTTAATCCAAATGGCATCTCCTTGTAACAAAATGTTCCCCATATTATGATGAATATGGTCTTCTCCATGTCATCTGGATGCATCTTAATCTGGTTGTAGCTGAGAAACCATCCATGAATGAGAAAAAATTCCCGGCTGTATTATCCACCAGAGTATCTGTGTGTCGTAATGGGAAATTATCTTTAGGGTTTGCTTTATTGAGGTCTCGATAGTCAACGCACATTCGTACTTTTCCATCTTTTGGCACTGGAACTATGTTAGCTACCCACTCTGGATACTTGAATAAGCAAGTACTTCCACGTGTGATTCCTGGAAAATGCATTTTGATGGTGCCTCAAATTCATTAGGACGTGACATTGGGGCAATATTGATCTCCCCTAAAGGAAGTCATTACCCATTCACTAGCATACTGAATTTCGATTGCACTAATAACATGGCAGAATATGAGGCTTATGTTTTGGGGATTCGAGCTACTATGGGACAAAATATAAAGACCTTACAGGAATATGAAGATTCGACCTTAGTGATCTATCAGCTCCGTGGAGAATGGGATACCAAAGATGTAAAGCTGGTGGGGTACCGAAAGCTAATATTAAATCTACTCAAAGAATTTGATGAAGTCACCTTCCAATATGTGCCTAGAGAAGAAAATCAAATGGTTGATGCTTTAGCTACCTTGGCAGCCGCATTGAAGGCTGACGGGGAGTCTGATATGATACCAATTGACATGTAGTCGTATGATTACCCAACTCATTGTTTCCAAATCGAGGAAGTAAAAGACACTAAGCCCTGGTACCATGACATTCTGCAATACATCAAAACTGAAGTTATCCAAAGGAATCCACCAAAACTGATAAAATAACTATTAGAAGGATAGAGGTTGGATATGTTCTTGATGGAGAAGTCTTATACAAGAAAATCCATGATCAGATCTTGTTGAGATGTGTAGATGTAGAAGAGGAAAAGATGATATTAGAAGAGGTACATGACAGAGTTTGTGGAACTCATGCGAATGGACATATGATGTCGAGGCAAATTATGAGATGCGGATATTTCTGGTCCATATTAGAAAGCGACTGCATCAACTATGCTAAAAGATGTAATAAATGTCAAATCTACGGGGATAAAATAAATGTTCCACCTCAGCCTCTTTATGTGATGACATCACCATGGCCCTTCTCTATGTGGGGCATGGATGTTATCGGGTAAATCCATCCGAAGGCTTTAAATGGTCATCGATTCATTCTTATGGCAATCAATTATTTCACAAAATGGGTAGAGGTTGCATCATATGCCAGTGTCATCAGTCCACTATTTATAATTTTTTTAAAAAAGAGATCATATGTCGGTATGGTTTACCCAAAAGAATTATTACCGATAATGCTACAAACTTGAATAATAAGATGATGGACGTTGCTTGTGAATAATTAAACATAAAGCATCACAATTCTACTACTTATAGACCAAAGATGAATGTAGCAGTAGAAGCAACAAACTAAAACATAAAGAGAATGTGGAGAAAATGACTGAGACATACAAGTATTGGCATGAAAATTGCCTTTTACTTTGTTTGCTTACCGAACTTCAATATGAACTTCGACTGGGGCAACCCCATTTTCATTGGAATATAGGATAGAGGCAGTACTGCCCATTGAGGTAGAGATTTCGTCTCTCTGAGTTTTTTCAAAGGTTAAACTAGATGACGCAAAATGGGTACAAACTCGATATGATGAGTTGAACCTAATAGAGGAAAAGATGTTGAAAGTCATTCATCATGGTCAACTCTACCAAAAACGAATGATTCTAGCACATAACAAGAAGGTGCGCCCAAGAGTAACCCATGAAGGAGATCTTGTGCTAAAGAGGATTTGGTCAAAGCAAAAATACTTCAGAGGAAAATGGATGCCAAATTGGGAGGGACCATATGTCGTGAAAAAGGCCTTCTCCGAAGGAGAACTTGTTTTGACTGAAATGGACAGGCCAAAACTACCTAATCCTGTTAATTCAGATACAGTAAAAAAAACTTCACATAGGATGAAAACCCAAGAGGGCGTTCTAAGTCAGAAAAAAAAGATAAAAAAACGTTTTGGGTGAAAACCCGAAAGGGCGCCCTAAATCCTGTTAATTCAGATACAGTAAAAAAAACTTCACATAGGATGAAAACCCAAGAGGGCGTTCTAAGTCAGAAAAAAAAGATAAAAAAACGTTTTGGGTGAAAACCCGAAAGGGCGCCCTAAATTAAAAAAAAAAGAAAAGAATATGGGTCCAAGATGAAAACCCACAAAAGGCATCTTGAAACCAAGGATGGGTCTGAGTTGAAAACCTGAAAGGGCAATTTGGATAATGATTCATGAAAGGTCCCGGATCAAGACAGTAAAGCGTCACGGCATCAAAATCTTTTACAGACTTAACGATTCGGAGAAATATTGCACTCTCCCGAACATTGTCGCATTTTCGAATCTCCATTGAAAAAGGTTGTACTCAAAATTCATCTAACGGCGTATCAGTTCAAAAGCGCATGCGTTATTGAGATCTAAGGCATCTACTTATACTTCTTTTATGTATTGACTTTCTAGAATGTTTGTCATATACTCTTTGTTCCTTTTTCCTTATAATTAAATATGGTCATTTCTCTAAGTCAATTCCTCTTAAGCATCTTGGGTTGAATTTAAACCTAATGATTTATTCACTTTTAAAAAGATAATTGTGTATTACTGTACAAAGATTTTTCTTTTGAAAGATACAGGTATTCGAAAGCCGGTCAAGGTTTATGCACTATACCTGAGATAAATGAAAGGCATTTCCCAAACCAATACTAGAGATAACATTCTGTACATCAGATTTAAACATGTTGAAGAATCGAAGATCAAGAATCAGAAATTCAAGATTCCAGAATCAAGAATCATCAAGACTGACAAGCAGAGATTGAGATTCTCCCCAAATCCTAAAATAACATATTTCACATATGCATTTTAGGCACACATAAGAGCATTGCATCCATAGCATCGCATGTATGCATAATTTTACAGATTCTTGTTGGAGTCAATTTTCAACTTCACAATGAAAGATATTGAACTCGAAGCGATTTAATTTACAAGATTGGATTTCAACTTCACAACGAAGGACATCCAAATCAAAACTCAACTTCACAGTGAATGAGCCACCTACGATTTTGACTTCACAGCGAAGGATATCGTACCCAAAAGATTGACCCAACTTCAGAACGAATGAGTCATCTGTAACACAACAATAAAAAACCAGTTTCATACCAAAGTCTTCAGGTCAAATTTCAGCTTCACGACAAAGTATATTGGGATAAAAGACGATCCAATAGCTACTTTCCAATGCTTTGAGCTAAGTTTCAACTTCACAACACAGGTTATCGCGCTCAAGATGTCCACGATTCCAACTTCACGACGAAGGATATCATGCTCAGGATTTTCCAGTTCAACTCAACTTCACAGCGAATGAGTCAACCATGATTTCAACGTTATGACAACGGATATCGTGCAAGCAGTCATTTCAAGATTGACTCAACCTCACGACGAGGGATTCATCCGTAATTTAGTCCAAATTAACTATAACAAATCAATCATGACATCGGATTTCAACTCTACGACGAAAGATATTCGATAAGATGAGAATCGATTCCCATAATAGAGGATGTTAAACTCAATGATACATTCATGATGGACGAAATTTGTGTCTTTTAATCTTTTCCATATTCCCGTTGCACAACTATGGACAAAGAAGGGCAGCTGTAGACACACATTTTCGTCCGACCTTATTTATATAATATGTAGTTTATATTATATAAACGTATTATTATATATTTATATTATAGTATATATTATATTATATTATTTATGTTGCTCATTTATATTATTGGTACATACATATTATATATTTATAATATATACTTACATTATATAGTGTATATATTGTGTCGTATATATTCATATTATATAGTATATGTATATGTATATGTATCATTTATACGTGTTATTATTATATGTTATTAGTTAACATGTTTTGTTTTGTTTTATGTGTAGGCCCAATTCAACCCGAAAGCAAGCCCATGTTTCAAGGCCCTGTTGGAACTATGGTTCGTGGCTTTCCTTCAGTGCCACACATCCATCATTCAAGGGGTGAACCGTCGGTCAAACCGATGATTCTTTGAGAGTCCTCATGCCAGTAGCAACAAACCCACCTTCCGAATCATCCGGCGCATCGCGGACTTCGTGAAAATCCGGCAAATATAATCTAGTATTTTAGTCTAACTAGAATTCTAAATCCACCCAAAAATAATTGGTTCTTAAAGCTATAAATTCATGTAAATCTAAAACAAAGACACAAGAAACCGAGAGGAAAAAACACTTTTAAACTCGAAAAGAAGTCAAATAAAAAGGTATTTTTCTTTACCTATTACGATTTAGCCTTTGCATGTTTATTTTTGCATATTTGTTTGGGTTCATTTTTCCTCTTTTTTCTGATTCGAAAGAACCTCGCAAAAGAGAGAAGTCGATGATTGAAAAGGGGGTTTCCGAAAGATCTTTTCTTAGATCTGGCCCTCCTCGAGGCTTTTTGAGGAAAATTGTAAGGAAATTTGGAAAGAGGGGAATGAAAGCTTTCGAATGGTGTAAGAAAGTTATGGTTTCACTGTCGATGGACGGCGGTCACCGCCGTTACACGGCGGCAAGCGAATCGGAGCTCGGCCGGAAACTGGGTTTCATATGAACCCGTTTGAATGTTCTTCCCAGAATGAAGAACATGAAGAATTTTTAAAGAGAAAAATGAAAAGGGATTTGATTCGTTTTTTAGAGAGAAGGAAAAATGGGATATGTTTCAATTTTTTTGAGTTTTATATTTGACCCGACTGACTTATTTAGAGACCCATGACCCGCGTGTTTTGCCGTGGGTTGGGTCAAATCTCATTGTCAACCCCTCAAGGTTTTATACGCATTTATTTCGGTTATTTATTTCATTTTTTAAAATTTAACCCGACACTTTTTTCTTTTTTTACAATTTGGTCCTTTTTATTTATTACATATTTTCATTTGGTTATTTCTTAAAAAAAGCCACTACACTTTACGAGTTCTTGATCAGTCAATAATTGTTTTTTATTTTTTCTTTATATTTATATTTTTATTTAATTAAATTTTAATTTGTTTTTATCTTGCAATTGGCATTTTTTTATTTTAATTTAATTTACTTTTCCTATATCTCGTCTTGTTCACCACTTCGTATTTTAAATATGTGCGATTTGTTCCTTATTTGGCATGAATTTGTTTTATTTATTTTTGGCATTTTATTTGTTAATTTTAGTTCATTTATATTTCGGCATGCATGTATATATGTGTTTCTTTTTTTTCCCTTTGTTTCATTAAAGTATTAAAATTTAATTTTTGCTAATTTTTCCTTTTGATTCATTTAATATTTTATTTTGCAATTTAACATCTTTTTAACCTTTTAGGGATATTTTTTAGTTGATCGGAGGTAATAATTTGGATCGAATTTTTACTTCTAATTTAACTTGCAATTTTCTTAATTAAGACAACTGATAATTAAATGGTACCGAAAGGGCATTTCAAGGGTGTTAATCCTTCCTTTCCTTGACTGTAACCGACTCCTGAGCCCGATATATTTTTAGTAAGACGCAGATTTAGTAAGAAAATAAATCGTGGTGTCCGATCAACCTAGTTTTTATTTTTAAAGATAAATGATCGGTGGCGACTCTAACTCATTTATTTAAGTCGAAGCCCAATTTCGGGCTCATCCGAAAGACGGTTGCGACACTTATGGTGACATGTCATCATCATCATCATTAATTTTTAACGACGGATGAACAAAACGGAACCAAAATGTAACATTAAGTATGATTTAAAAAAATAATTGGGTGAGTAAAATAAAAATAAAGTGATAATTAGATTACTAAATGCGTAGTTTATCTTAAAAACTATGATATAATAGTACTACTAAAATATTATTAATAATAATACTAATAATATTAAAATAATAGTACTTCAAAATTTTCTTTATTATAAAAACTATAATATAATACTACTATTCAAATATTAATAATAAAACTAACAATATTAAATCACTATTCCAGTAAATTTTATTTCATTATCACAACAATTATATAACACCACTATTAAAATATTAATAATAATGCTAATAATATTAAATGAATGTTATATTAAAATTTCTTACGTTATCAAAACAATTATATAATACCATTATCAAAATATTGCTAATAATATTAATATTAATTTTTTTGATATAATAATAATAGTAATAATAATTTAAATATTAATAAACTAAAATTATTTTCCATTCTAATATATTTTTTTTATAAGTAAATTTCCATTCCATCCAAAAAAACCAGCAACAAAGTTGCTACAGCAAACACAAAAAGTCCCAGCTTACATCAAGCCTCACCCTCTAAACAAATACAAAGACAAAGCATCATGGGAATAATCCTTACACCCGCTTAACCTGTCTCGAATAATACTCTTAATCAATTCAAAATCAATCTGAGAGTTACGGGATTGCCTCCCATGCAACCTCTCATTCCTTTTCTGCCATACAAAATACATAAAAGCAGTCCATGCAATTCTAATAATAGCTTGCTGCAGTGACTTACCACTACCATTCCCTTGGAGCCAATCCACCAACTCAGCCCATGATACAGCTAGAATACTCCATCCCCCAATCCGTAAGATCTTATCCCAAACACATCAAGCAAATTCACAGGACAAAAACAGGTGATCTCAATCTTCCTCCACCCCCTCTCACATAAAACACACGAGGGATTAACCTGCATACCCCAAGATATAATCCTCGCTTTAGTAGGGAATCAGTTGTTCAACGCCAGCCAAGTGATGTACCCATGCTTGAGAATAGTACCACTACCCCAAACCACCTTATATCACCTTACCTTATTCTACTTTTTCCTCAACAACTCCCAAGCATCCTTCATGTTAGGATTGTTGAAGCTCTATGAACAACTGAAAAAGTGCCGAGAGGGGGTGAATTTACCTTTTGAAAGAATTGGGTGTGGAAGAAAAATGATAAGAAAATTTACACAATAATTTATAGTGGTTCAGGTTCTAAACCAAGTCTACATCCATTATCTTAGCTCTACACTAAGGATTTTCCAACAAATTCACTAATTTGTTCTTTCTTTTTCTGGGCTCAAGAGTAACCTTTACAATTTCCTAGTTTTTCAAAGGCTAAACTAGAACCACTCCCTTTTTTTTATAAATGATAAGAAGTTTAAACAAAAAACCTCACAAAGGTAGGTGCTTATAAGAATTGAGCTCATAAGAATGAATCTTAAAGATATATATACAATTAAGCTCAAAAACTTTTGTAAAAGAGGAAAAGGAAAAATAAGATTAAAAGAGTTTTTCTCTTGATCTCTATAGGTTGGATAGGTGTTGTAACATTCATGTGTCATTAACTTGTTTTTATATGTTGGAATGTATTTGTGACTATTTCTAGCAGTTGGAGGTCATTTGGAGCAAGGCCGATTTTGGGCCTATGCGGGCTGCCCAACCACACAGGGCCCAATTTTTGTAAGGGCCTCCAAATATTTTTAAGTTTTTTGTATATATGTGTATTTAGGATGTTTGGCCCAAGAATTTTCAAGTTCAAGGCCCATATTATTTAGAGAATAGCTTACTTTGTATTTCACTTTATTACATAAAGATATTGTTTACCACTATTTAACGTTTTCTTATAGTTATAATAAATTTTGAAATATTAGTGAATTTTATATATCTAATATTTTAGTTTTAAAAGGCCTATTTTACTGTTATGACATAGGGTCACCAAAATTTACAAGACGGTCCTGATTTGGAGCCATTAGAGACTTATTTTTCTGCAAAATAAAATTGTCCAAAACAGAGAGTATCGGTATTGTCTTTAACAGTATCGGTACTTCCTTTGTTATATTTAAATAAACAAGCCGTTAATAACCGTTGGACAAAGTAGTATCAATACTACTATGTAAAGTAGTATAGATACTCCTTAGAGAATCGATACCAATTTTGCATTTTGGAATTTGAACAACTTTGAAAACAACAGGTAGTATTGATACTACTAAGAGAGTATCAATATTTCTCTTACCTTTGGTATTGGTACCACATGAACAATATCGATATTGTTCATGCAGTATTGATACTGTAAGAACATTATCAGTACTACTTACCCGAAAAACTGTTTTGTGTTCAAATTCTTGTTTAACAGACTTTGAATTATTTTTGAAAACTTTGAACAATTTCTATAAAGTCCTAAAACATTTTGCTCTTAATTTGTTATATCAAAATATTACAAACATGGTTCAACACTTCATCCTATAAGGACCAATGAGATCCCCTATATTCAATAACAAATCTCTAAGCTTGAGCAGCTTTTTCCAAGACCAATGACCTTGACGCAACCGCACATGCCAAACACAATCCCCTTTCAACACATAGGATTGCACCAAAGTCATCCAAAGAGAATTCAGCCTAATTAAGATTTGCCAAAGGTTGCACATCATACAAACCTTATTCCACGACAACAACTCCTATATCCCTAACCCCCATTCCTCCTTTGGTTGGAAAACAAGATCCTAACTAACCCTATCCCCCTTGAGTCACCATCTCACTCTTTCCAAAGGAAAGAACCACAAAGCTGCCCAATCTTTTTCAGCACTTTAGCTAATAAAAAGAAAACCCGACACCAAAGCATCTGCAAACCCAAACTAATAGATTCTATAAGCTGCAACCGACTAGCATAGAACAAACCGCTAGCCGCACAGCTCCCTATCCTACAAGTAATCTTCTTAACAAGAGCATTGCAATCGGAGCTTTTGATAGCTCTACAGGTCAAAGGGACCCCTAAATATCTCACCAGCAACGAACCAAGTTTCAACCCAGTGTTATCAACAATATCCTCAATACACAAGATGGGGATACTAGCGCAAAAAATAATAGTTTTAGCTACATTCATTTGAAACTCCGATATCTCTTGAAACATCTCCAAAACAGCACAACCCCTTTCACCGAAACCACAACTCCCTTAGAAAAACTAAAAGGTCGTCCGCAAAACAAAGATGGGTTAGATCCATCCTCTTACAACGAGGGTGGAAATTAAAGACCCCCGAACGTTCCGTCCAATTTAATAAGCAAGACAACACGTTTATCCCTGATATAAAGAGATAAGGGGAAAGAGAATCCCCTGCCTTAAGCATTTGGTGCTAGGAAAGTAACATACTAATCCTCCATTCAGTGCAATAAAAAACTTGGAGTATTCTTCCTTAATACTATTAACAACGTGTTTCTATTTTATTCTTTTTAAGTTTTCAAATAAACTATCATTTATCACAATATTAAACATAATATTACATGAAACCAATTGATAACAATACTCATAGTAATAATAATTTAATAATAATAACATTAATATTAATATAGTGCATTCAAAATATACATATTTAAACTTATTGAACGGTCTCGGTGGTAACAGGAAATGTAGTTATTTAGAAGACACAAGTTCAAGCGACTGTGTTTGCAAGGTGTGTGTATTGTTAATGGCTAAGAAAAATTCTGAACAAATATTACCTTTTAATCATTCCAAACTATATATATACATATGGATTAGGATCCTCTTAGTGTAAAACTATTTTAGTTTTATATAAATTTAGGATCGTTGGATGAGTGAAAATAGATGATTAAGATTAACTCATTGTTTTTTTTTCCAGTGAATATCTTTTCATTTCCTAATGTTGATCTTAACTGTCTATTTTCACTCATCCAATGGTCTTAAATCTGTGTAAAAGAGTTTTATATTATGTTATATGATCATATCCCTATATATACTTAAAATAACCACAACGATTTAATAATAGTACTAATCTTATACTACTAACTGTCGTAACGTCTTTTTTGGCGCATGAGTAATTTTTTGATGAAAACCTTAAATTTACGACTTATTTGAGAAAAATTAAATTTTTGTGTTTATTATGATTAAATTGAGTTGGGAGTCGCCATCGACCTTTGAGCTAGGTAGGTCGAATACCTAAAAACGTCCTTTAAAACAATTTTAAGAAAAAATGATTTTAGGACAGAATTTGGTCTACGTTATCAAAGATTTATTTTGAAGGATTCGGAAGTTGATTACGCGTAGGGAAGGGTTAGCACCCCCACAATGCTAAAAATTTGGTACCTAATCGCTTGTAATTTATTGTGGTGGTGGAAATTATAAATTTCGAATAGAAAATTAAATTATGATCCATTTATTGAACTTTGATTAATTTGTTTTGAATTATTTAATAAAAACATTCCATATTTTGAGAAGAGACCACGAGATTTGCACTCCAACTACTAGGAAAGTTATCTCATTGATTTCTTCTCTATAAAAGAATGCCCTCTCTTTATTCATGGGATAAACCAAAAATAAAACACAATAATTAAAGGGTTGACATTAAATAAATAAAAAGTAAAGGGCAGAAATTTAAATGTGCATAAAATTAAATAACAAAAATAAAATAACAATAAAAATAAAATATTTGTGTTAATTTTAAATATTTAACTCGAACCATAAATAATGCAAGTCGTACCCGGGGCGGGTCGTCACAATGTCGTACTATGGTTCGAACATAAAATAAATAAATAACTAACAAGTTAGCGGTTAGTGGTTAGATGCTAATGGAGTCTGAACCATAATATGTGGATCGTACCCCAGATCGGGTCACTACAAGGTCGATTCAAGTAAGAGCAATGAATAAATAAATATAACAGTGGTTAAAGTGCAAGAAAATAAAAATCAGTAGTTCATTTAAAATAATGAAAGAAGCATAACAAGTGACCATCTTGTAAATAAACAGAATAGTGTATCAAAATTAAAATAAACAAAACGTAAATAAAAGGGACAAAATATAAATAAACAAAAGCATCACATCAAAATTAAAATAAATAAAATGTAAACAGGTGACCAAAATGTAAAATAATGAAATTAATATGTGAAAATCAAAATAAATCAAAATAAGAAAATTCGGTGACTAAAATAGAAAAAACATGACAACTCTTGGGGGACTAAAACAAGATTTATCATTTTTAAAACCTTAATAATCACCTAACATAATAAGAATGGAACAAACAGGACCTGCAAATTTAAAATAAAACTAAAATGGCCTAAAACAGTGACGAAGATGCAAATACACGCCTAAACTGGAGGGGCTCAAAAGGGAAATAAACCTTAAATTTATATCTAACACAATTTATTAATCTAAAAAAACTAAACCTAAACTAAACCCCCAACACCCCATTTCTCTCAACTCTCTCATTCTCCATTTCGTATGAGCGGCGGCTATTTCTTAAAAAGAAAACCACCATCACCGGTCGCCGATTTGGTGGTCATTTCTTACCCCAACCGCCTCTAAGCTCTACCAAGGAACCAAAAGACCACCTAAAGACCTAAACCAACTTCCTCTTATCACTATATTCTCCTATAGCTGAAACTACAAACCCACAAGGACACCGTCGGCCACCACGAATGGTGATCGTTCGAATCAAACCCCTCATCTTTCTTTTTCTAAATTCCTAAACAAATCCCAAAAAATGACATGCAAGACTCAAACGGCCGAAAAGTCCCTCGACCACTCTAACTCCTCGACCTCCGTGGTCTCTCGACACTGGCGAGAACACCAACTAAACTCGACGAGGAGGTCGAACCCCCTAAGGTAACGTTTAACCCCCTATTTTTCTTATCTTGATACTGCTTTGTTGTTTAAAAAAGGGAAAAATTATACCTTTTATTGTTGTATATATCTCGAAAAATATGGGAGAGAAGAACCCCCTTACAATTCTCTGTTTTGAGGTTTTTATCACCCATACTACATGAAAGCAAAATTCATTTTCTTTGTTTTATTGTTTGGTGACCTGCTGAGGATGGGAACTGCTGGGATTTGGTGGCAGCAGCTGTTGTCGTGGTGTGATGGCGTGAAGCAAACATAGATGACAGGGCATGGTGGTGTTTGAGTTTTTTTCTTGTTTTTTGTATTTTAATAATATTAAAATAATATATGTATTTTGGGTAAAAATTGGTGATTACACTAACAATTACTATTATTATTATTATTATTACTGTGATGTTTTCTAATTATATAACATATATACTACTATTATAACTAAAATTAATATTACTAATTAATCTAAATTATAGTACTAAAATTAAATTAAAGAATACTAATATTTTTCCAACATTTTAACTTACCCTGTTTTTTCAACCCTTCATCTTATAATAATTTTAGGGCTCGTTTGGTTTTAGAAAACATTTTCCATTTTCTATTTTTGTTTTATGTTTTTTATTTTTTGAAAATATTTTTAAATTTCATTTTTTTGAAAATATGAAAAGTTTGAAAACATATTTGGTTAATATAAATGAAAACTTGAATTCAAAAATAAAAATAATTTTGCATCTAATTTTTTAAAATAGAGGTGAACAAATAATTATTATATAATTAAATTAAAATAAAATTATTAAAAAATTTCAGTACATAAATTTAACATGTGAATTATGAAAATATAAAACAACAAAGATGATAAGAAATTTCATAACACAAAAACTATTTTAGTTTATAATAGGAATATAATGTTAATGCATATTGGGTATCAATTAAAATTTTCTTAATACACTTGTGGGCTAAATTTCAAATTTTCAGAATTCTGGAGAATACGATGTGAATTTATGAATATTATAAGGGATTGGATTAAGAAGTATTAAGGTTTGAAGTTGAATTGAAAGAAAATTGTGGAAAATAAGGACTATATTGAATTATGAGCAAAGTTTGGAGTCTAAAGGTTAAATTTCAAATATAGTAGTGGCTTTAGTTGTATTTTACCCATTTATTTCCATAAGGAATAGAAAAGAAGAAAAGAAGGGATTTGGGGCGTTGGCCGTCGGGAGGTTTGAACCCACGATTAGGGATGGATAAGGACTTAAATCCGACGAGTTTTAATCTAATCTTATTGATTTTTTTTTTAAAGAGATTGGTTTAAGTTGAGTTTGGATTTATGATAAAAATATTTGACTGATTCGAGTCGAAAAATAATATAATTATATCTTATATATTTAAGGATAATTTTAATAATATTAATTTCTATATTATTTTTTAATTAGATTTATTGAATAAAAATAATATTTTTATAAATATATTTATTTACCTGACTCGACCCGATCTAAAAAATAATATAATTATACTTTATATATTTAGAGATAATTACAATAATATCTATTTCGATATTATTTTTTTCAATTAGATTAATATTTATATATTGAACAAAAATAATATTTTTTATAAATATGTTTATTAAATGATAAAAGCCAAGTCACTTTGTCATTAAATATGTGTAATGTACGTTAATATATTATTTTATAGATTTACATTTTGATCATTTAATTATGAGTAACTTTATATTTTACTCATTCAACTATCAATTGTGAGTCAAATTTTATTAATTTTATTTTCTAATTGTTTACAAGTTAGTGCAAGATCGATTCTTTTTTTACTTGATGTTATCTTGGATAAACATACTTTGATTATTTTTCACTTCATGATTTTGTAAATAAAAATAAAATTTAATATTTTTACTTTAATTATTATATCATCATATTTTCTTTTTTTTCTCTTTTCACGGTCATCATTGTCATTTGCAGATTCATTATATATCAAATTAATTTAAAATTTGATAATATAATAAGTTTCATTAAAATAGTTTTCTCGAGTTTCTTTACAGATTCACGAGAGATAAAAGCATCCAATAACTTTTATCCAAGAATAACACCAAGTTAGTGACGAAATGATCTTCCAATATCATATAAGAAATTACAAAAGAAAATCTAAATAAGTTAAATCATAATCGAACGTTGAGTAATCAAAATATAAATTTACTCATAACTGAGTGACTAAAATATAAAATTTACTTAAAAAAATAATGTTCATTATACATTTAACAACGAAATAACTCAACTGTTACCAATTTATAACCTGATTTCAACTTTTCAAAATATGTTGAGGTAATTCTAAACTTATTTATAATATAATGGTCTTTGGTTTAAGTGGTAAGCAATTTGATATTGTCACACCCTAGAGATTAGGCCTGAAACATGTGTGCTTGAGAAAGGGATAAAGGTTCCCTAGAAGGTGTTGGGTGTGATTAATCCATCCGACTTGGCCCAGAACGTGAAAAGTAAAAAAGAGCCCAAGCCTGTTCACACTGACCGTACAAACAAGGAAAGTGACACCTTATCAGATTGTGTCCACATAGGCAGTGCAGATATGGAAAGAGATAAAAAATCAGAAGAGATTGTGGGGAAATCTTAACATATCAAGTGTGATCAACCATCCAAGGAAAGAATCAGACCAGTTGATGTGATGCGATGGTGGTTTGGGTTTCTTCCCTTAAATAGGGGATTTGATTAGATGGTGATTGATCAACTTCATGCAGTAGTCCTCTCTCCTTTAAAGTGCTCTCCGCATGAAGTTGAATCGTAGTGGAATAGGATCTATTTGTTATGCTTCTTCAATCGTTGAGGGAATGGTGGAGGGGTTTAACTTCATCTGCTGCAGGTGGAGGTAAAACTTTTGTCGTGGCAATAAATTTTTCACCGTCAATAGGATGACTTGTTGAACCCTCGTCATTTTCCTTCTTATTAGGCAACTCGTCTTATTCAACAGTTTCAGCTTGACTTTCATATTCTTCATGTGTAATGCCGTGGCGAGAAATTTCTTGCTTCATCCCCCAAACTTATCTTCCAAATTAATTTGGGTGCCATTCCTCAGTGTAAGTGCACTACATTCCTCTTTTCCATGAGGCTTAGTGATTTTAGTATCACTAGAGAGGCTTCCTTGCGGGCGAGAATGTAATGCCATGACAATTTGGCCCACTAGGTTCTCCAATGTTCTCAAAGATGGGCTATGAATTTGTAATAAAGCTGACTTTGTAACAGTGTGCCTTGGCTTTTAATTGTTGAAGAGTGTTCGTACAGCAAGGCCTTAGTTGAAGTCGTGAAATCTTTTTTCGAATCCATAAAATCTTACAGTGAAGCTTCGAGGGAATTAGAATTTGAGGAAGATGTTGAATCCTTGTTAATATTTTTCTAGAGCATCTGTTGATGCTGAAAATTTGTAGTTTCAGAAATATTTTTTTGTGGCATGTTAAGGTCGCATGCATGGTTGTTGTTGGTCCCTTGATTACCCTATGAAAAATTTGGATGTTGTCGTCATTCAAGATTGTATGTATTATAGTAGGGGTTGTTGTTGCTTCTATTAAAATTGTTCACGAAATTGATGGACTCCTGGTTTTCTGGGCATTCACTTTCATGATGGTTGCCATGGAAAAAATTGCACGCTGAGCTGGTTACCTTGACTTCTTTCACCTCGCTGGAATGTTGCAAAATTTTCAACATATTTCTTATGGTAAAAAGTTGGCCAGGCAGTGGATCATTGGCATCAAGCTCAAATGCCTCAGACACTTTCCTTCCGGTTCCAAGCCTTGTAGATGGGAATTGATAATCGTTGTTGGTTATCCTATCAAGGATACCAAAGGCTTCCTCGAGTGATTTGTCAAGTAGATTACCATTCGCCGAGGCATCCAACATCATGCGAGTGAGTGCATTGACTCCATTGTAGAACATCACAATTTGAGTCCAGTGGTGGAATCCATGATTGGTGCACTTGCGAAGAAAACTTTTGTATCGATCCCAACACTCTTGCATAGACTCTTCATCGCCTTGGCAAAAAGATGCTATGACATTCCTGAGATGGTTGTTCATATTGGGTGGATTATTCCATAGCAAAAATTGTTTGCACAAGTCTACCTAAGACCTTATCGAGCCAGAAGGTAGTCCATTAAGCCATGCCCTGGCGTGATCTTTCAAAGAATACAGAAATAACTTCAATTTTAGCACATCTTCATGCACACCTTGTTGTCGAAAGGAGTCACATACCTCTAAAAATGCTTGAACATGTTACCTTGCATCCTCGTGATGAGCACCACTAAACTGTCCAATCAAGTCCAACATGTCAAACATAACTAGTTTGAGCTAGAAGTGATATACCTGAATCTTGGGAGCTACAATAGCAGGCTTAAGGTCATCCAAGGTGGGAGATAAGTGATCTCTAATAGTTCGTGGTCTTGCAACATTCTTCGTATTTTTATTTGATGTGACATTTAATTCTTCAAGTTCCTCCATTTCATTTTGAACTTCGTATATAGCTTTTTGAGCTCCTCGAACATATCTTCTTTGGCATAAATTTTTTTCGATCTCAGGTTCAAAATAAGATAATGGTTCCCTGGGACTTTCACAAGTTATGCAACCGCAAAACACCTAAAAAGGGTAAACAAAAATAGCGAATAAATCCATAAAAATAAAATAAAAAATACAATAATAAAGAAATAAGATAATGCTATAACAAAACTTTTAAAAACACCAATTTCCAATCCCCAACAATGGCACCAAAAACTTGATCGCTTGTAAATGTATATGTTAAGGCAAGCAAATATGTGCAAGTGTACACAATCGATGAAAGTAATATAGTAGTGAGTGAGTATCGTCTCCACAGGGATTGGAGGTCTTTTAAAAGATTGCTACAGCTAGGAATAGGTGTCACTAACTAATCCTAAATATCTAAGTCTAACAATATAAACAAAGAAAATATGCAGTGATAAATGGTATGAAAAAAATATGGTCGAGGCAATATAAATATGCAAATGTAAACAAATAAAAGTTGTCAAGGCTAAAGCTATTAAAACTCTATAAATAAACTGGCAACCTCACACAATCAGACTTCTAACGGAGTACTTAGATTGGTTTTGCTATAGCGAGAAGTTATTTATGCAAAGAATGATTTGGTACGCTATGCTTAGGCTGCCCAACAAGATTATTGAGTATTCTAAGACGATTTCTATGGCAATACTACTCAGTGTTAACTACAACCCTTGGTTTGTCAGACTGTTGTTGTAGAAATACCCCTCAGCGTGAATTATAGTCGTTGTCTATCCTACTCAAGCTTCTATCCCTTTTAGTCGATTGAAACTCTCTCTTTATCTCTAAGGTAGGCAGGTTAAAACATCACCATCCCGGATATATTCCATTGCTCACATAGATATATCTTAATTCTCTCGAATCTAAGAATCTATTTCTAGAAAAACAGCAATCTCTCGAAAGCTCTTACAAGGTCTAGAAATGTTTTGCCTAGGCACCATGCAATCTCTCGAAGCTCTTACAGTGTCAAAGAAAAAGGTTAAAACAGTGAACAAAATAACACTTAACAAAAACATACTAAATCATTCATTAACGGTAAAATAAAATATCATCCAAGCATTCCCAACACCAAATAAAACAGTTTATGGTGTGGTTAACATCATCCCAAAAATATTCATTAAGTACAAGCCCTTAGAAAAATAAAACATGAAGAACAAGAGGCATAAAAACTCCAGAACATAGCTCTACTGTGACATCAGACCACCACCATGACTGTTCCAACGCACCAGCCCCTCTCGAGGGCCTGGCCACCACCCCGAAAAAGTCTGGCTATGGACGATACCAAGGATAAACGAGTGGGGAATGGTGGAAAAGAAAGACACTGCGATCGCCTTTTTTTAAACTTAGGGTATTTTCTCTGTATGATTTTGAACACTTTATGAAGAGTTATAATGAGGTATTTCTAGTGGGAATCTCTAGGGTTTAGTGCCCTTGAAAATTCCCTAAGTACCCATGTTGACTTGTCCATTCTATAGATAGAAAGACGGCTATAGGTGGTCAATTTCTTGAAGGGCTTGTTTGCACATGAGGTCAATCAGACAGCTGGCAGGTGACGTCAACAGTTCGTCAGATCCGCGTCAGACTTGTAAGATAAATCTTGCCTTGGCAAGAAAAATATATCCCTCACTGTCTTCGTCTTCTGTGTTCCACTGGCCCTAGAAAATTAATTTGATTCGGCAAATAAATTTTTCCTCAGTTATTTCTTGCATCATCACAATCAACAAATAACCTTTCTCATCAGCAGCATTAGTTTAATCAAATAACTTTGCCTCGATAAAACTTATCCACCACATGAAAATATGTCCTAAATGCAACTATATGCAGCTAAAATGCTATGTCAATGGCTTTTAGACAATCAATAACTTCAGAAAAAAAGCCTAAAATATAGTCTTTTTACGGAGTTATCTTTGACTTTGTTGACGAGTTGAGTTTTTTTAGCGGATTCAAGCTCTTATCCTTCCCCACCAAGACACCATACATATATTGGATCCAAATTGGCGATGTTATGTGCCAACATATCGAGACAAAAGAAAATGAACCAAGGCACTGATGGTTATCCAAGTGAATGAGGATGTTCCAAATGAGGCGAACATCAAGAAAGGGATGAAGGGATCCAAGCTCTCAAAGGACATGGAGACACAACCAATGGGTGAGGTGGTAGAGGCACCAGACTTCAAGGTGGAAGAACGGATGTGACAAGGGGTACCAAACTTCAAGGGAGAAGGGTCGATGCATAGAGCATCAAACTCCAAGGATAAATGAGGGGGTTGATACATTTTTGGGTGAATGCAACCGAAAGGGACAAGGTACATCTCGAACACAACTCTTGTGTTGTTAAGTTTAATTTGCCATCTTCAGTGAGTCTAGGTCGAGGATACACATATTTGTAATTAATAGGCTCATCTTAGCCATGAATCTAGATTGATCTTATACGTCCATTGTAAGGGGGTTCAACTATAAATAGAGGTATTCCTCACCTCATTTGTACCCACTTCACTTTTCATTTAATTTTGTGGAATACAAAGAGCATTCACTCAACTCTCTCTCTCTTGTTTGTGTGAGATATCTCCTTCCCAAGTCTTTTGTGCTTCCATGTTGTACTAAGACTTCTAACTTAGTGTTTTTCAAGATGACTTAGGTGCAAAACGCCCATGAGTGGTTCTGAAGCATCTAAGGTTGCACGTTCCCGAGTTTAAGCTCTAAGGGCGTGACAAGATCATTTAGGTAAGTCTCTAGTTTGAGGTCTTATGTATGTAGAAAATCTTCGTTGGAAGATTCACCCAACAAAACTAGTTGTACGATCGGTCTGGATTAGTCAGGACAGAACTGGGAGGTAAAAAAAGGGGCTTAATGTAAAAATAAGTACCCAAACTATACCCAAAGTTAATTCTAGGTGTCTAAAGAATTTTTCGTTAAAAATAGGTGCCTAACATTTTTTACGTTACACTTTTAGGTGTCTGTCGTTAAATTCGGATGTTAAGTGGCAAGTGTCAGGCTTAATTTTTTTTAAAAAAATTCATTTAATTTTTTTGAAATTTTATATGTTGACACGTGTCATTTGATGACCGAATTTAATAGTATTAACGATATAAACACCTAAAACGTTGAAAACGAGAAAATAACTCTAAAATCATGTTTAAAAAATTCCTCAAATATTCCACCTAACCCATTATTTCATAGACTAGGGTATTTGCTATTATAACTTTAGAAGAGTCCAAGATTACTACACTTCTTCATCATTGCCAACCTTTTTCTTTTACTCTACAAAGCAGAATTCATGCGTCATCTACCGAGAAAAAAATGCAGTTGCATGACAATCTCAACTTTTTCCTATTACCACTATAGTAGTAACCCTATTTTAGGAAATATTAAGATAAATATTTTATATGAGAAAATATTTTTTCACACTGCCATATATAGTCGAGAGAGTCGTTGGACACATTAAACACCTAATGAAAATTTTTTAAACACTTAAAATTAATTGTAAATATAGATTGGACACTTATTTTATATTAAAAAAAACTAAAATGAAAAATAGAGAAAGAAATGCTGGGCAGTAAAACCCAATCTTTCTGGCTATGCCCTCCTCTCCTTTCCTTTTCTCCTTTTTGCAGTTTCCAGTGAAACTCTGGCTCGACAATCAAACATGAATTGCAAGATCAAACCCAAGTTTTCTCTTGTTGAGTGACCAATTTTATCGAACACCCTTTTTTCAGAACCACTTAGAAACTTCATTTTAGAAAAAAATGGCAACCACTACTTCCCTATCTGTGCTGCCTTCATCACTTAGTTTCCCAAATGAAAGCCATTCCAGCACTTCCCAATCTTCTTGTTATTCTTGTTCTGTTTTCTTTAATGGTGGGACCCGTCTCAGGTCCCACGACAGCTTCGCTTGTGTGAGTTTCCCTACTTCTTATTCGGCATGGTCTTGGGGATTGAATAATGGTAGGGCTGGTACTCACCGTTTTGGGACGCTGGTGGTAGCTGCTTCTGGGGATTATTATGCTACTCTTGGAGTACCCAAATCTGCTTCCGGTAAAGATATTAAGGCCGCCTATCGTAGATTAGCTCGTCAGGTACTTCACTCAGTTCAGTTGTTTTTTTTTCCTTCAATATTTTAGAAGTTTGTTTATTAGTTTCGCATTTCCTTTCTGGGTTTCGTTCTGTTATGATTTATTGTTGAAAGAGTTAAGGATAGCTCAAGAAGATGTTGTTGATGAGTTTTTTGGTTTTTTCCTCTCCAATCGTAGAAGTTTGTTTGTTATTTTTGCATTTTAGAAGTTTGTTTATTAGTTTCGCATTTCCTTTCTGGGTTTCGTTCTGTTATGATTTATTGTTGAAAGAGTTAAGGATAGCTCAAGAAGATGTTGTTGATGAGTTTTTTTGGTTTTTTCCTCTCCAATCGTAGAAGTTTGTTTGTTATTTTTGCATTTCCTTTCTGGGTTTTGTTGCTGGTTTTTCTATCTGACATAGTTAAGGTTCTTAAGGATAGCCCAAGGAGTTGGTGGATATGAAGGAATGTTTGGTGGGAAGATTTTAGGCCTTGCAAAATGTAGTAAAAGGAAAATGTTAAGAAAAAGATTTATGTAATTTTTAGTTTTAGGGTTCTCAATCTTGAAAAAGAAATGAAAATGGGGCATCTTTGGTCTGATTTAAGTATATAAATTTTACACAAACCTTATCTTCATTCTTTGACTAATTAAACTATAACATATAATGGATCATTCTGTTGATGCTCTGTTTGCTAACCTTATGCTCTGTTTATGTGGAAAGTTTATTTGTGTTTAATTTGATTGCACTCAGTCCTGTATTTCCCATGTAGCTGATTGCCAGCCAAAATTTGTATATCAATGAATAAAAAACTTTAAGCTTCTATGGCTGCACCAAGAAAACTGTCTTAAATGTTTTGCTTTCTCATAAATAATCCTAGTTCACTTGTATGTAACCTATTGTCAATCATATTATCAGTGGAAAAATAGCTATGATTAGAAAATAAATGATTCAATTTGTACCTCATGTACCCTATCACAAGCTGGTGTTTTCTTATGCTTTGAACTTCCATATAGGGCTTGATTCAATCAAGCTATTTCCTCCCCCCAGGAAATAACCCTTCTGAGAAGGCAAATTGGTGTTCTCCCTAGATGTTTTCCAGTTCAACTTCACTCTTTCTTGTTGTAAATGTGCTCTCATATAAATCTGAAGCTAGTAAGTTTGTATTGACACTGTGAACAGTAATTAATTGTTTATTTTTTTTTTTTATACTTTTGTTTGATCTCTCTCTGTAGTCCTGACATTGTAACTTTTCATCTTCATTTGAAGTATCATCCCGATGTCAATAAGGAGCCAGGAGAAACTGAAAAGTTCAAGGAGATTAGTGCTGCATATGAGGTAATGGTATGCACAAAAAGTTTTTCACCAAGATGCATTACTGTTGTTTAGCATTAGCCATTTGAATTGAAAGGACTGTGAGTGCAGCTTTCATATTTTTACTGCTTTGAAATACTAAGTTACAACTTCTCTTGTTTATTGTATGGTTGCATATAAAGGTCTTGATATTTATAATGTTGATTAACATGATTGATTTATATTTTATTTCTTTCTTTGTTAATAACGTTTCAATTTTCTTTCCTAGAGGTTTCATTGTGTACATTACCATGTTCAATTTCATTCATCACATTGTCTTTTGAACAATGAAGTGCAACACTGTCAGGTGTTATCAGATGATAAAAAGAGAGCTTTGTATGATCAATATGGTGAAGCTGGAGTCAAGAGTGCAGTCGGGGGACAGTCCAGTGCTTATACGGTATGCATTTACTCTTGTGCGTGTGTGTGTTTTAAGTTTGTACTTGTGAATCATAGCGGCTAGGGATATCTGGTATATGCTTGGAGGTCTAGACATGCTTTGCCTTGTCAATTTCATTGAAAGATGTGTTTTGGTTGTTTATTTCTAAGTATTGGGTTGTCTGAGGATAAGCATAATGCCACTTTGAATATGGAATTCAACTGATCATTGTGAGTAAGTCATTTTATCAGATTGCCTGCCTGAGTCATTAGCGCATTTTTCCTTGCCAACATATGATCCATCTCTACCTTTAAGCAGTGATATTGTTTTTGTTGCATACTTGCATGGTTAGGGTTTTCCCCCCCTTATGGAGATGTAGACTATGATTTTTTCACATTAGATGATAAGTAAACTGTTGTGCTGCTATCTTTTTTTGTGAAATGTCATAAAATGTCATGAATGATGCTTTATGAACTAGCATGCAATTAGCCTATGCAGCACCAATGATGCTAGACATCTGTCTGTCTATGTGCAACTCAGGCTTTTGTTTTCTTCTCCTGCAGACTAATCCCTTTGATCTATTTGAAACATTCTTTGGACCGAGTATGGGTGGTTTTTCTGGAATGGATCAAGCTGGATTCAGAACAAGCCGTCGAAGTACGGTTAGTAAAGGTGATGATATACGGTAAGTTGAGATCCTTCTTTGGTGTTTTGATGATTGCTACTGGTCCTTGATCATTCACTTTGGTTATAGTGAGTTTTGATTGAGCGGTTGCTTTAGTATGCTTACTAAGGTTGCTACTACAATTATCAATTCATCTTTTTTTATTTATAATTATGAGATTGACCTCATCTAATACTGTTTACTTATCTGTTGCTCAGTGAGTTTATTATTTTACAGCATTTCTTGCCTTGTATGATCACACTATTCCCAATAATTTATTTTTTTTAATAATTTGATTGTTTTCATTTTATGCTCAAATCATGCTTCTCTCTACTCTTCTCAATTTTTTAATACTAGAAAGAATACTATAAATCAAACCTAAAATATCTAAATAAATCCCATCCCATTATATATCACTTGCCTAAGTGCGTTCTTTCGATAAGCTTCAAATCTTTCTTGTAAGTTTGGTTATGAAGAAATATCGTTTATGTTAGATAAGCCTTATTCAAAGGCTTTTATAATGAATGTTCCAATATTTTCAGTTACGACATTACTTTAGAATTTTCGGAGGCTATTTTTGGAGCAGAAAAGGAATTTGAGCTTTCCCATTTAGAAACATGTGAAGTTTGTCTTGGGATTGGAGCAAAGGTTGGGTCAAAAAAGAGGATATGCTCAACTTGCGGTGGAAGGGGTCAAGTTATGAGGACTGAGCAGACACCCTTTGGCTTGTTTTCACAGGTAATTGGAAATTTTCTGGTGTAATGGACTCTTGGTCACCTTCATGAACATTTCCCAACTTGGCCTTTTTCTATGTTTTAAATGCTTCACTGCGTTTAGGATCAGGACCTTGGTGGTAGTAGGCATTCCATTAAATTGTAACAATGACCTACTATCTACTTGATATAGATTTATTGTAGCCAATAGTGAAATTGAGGTGGATTCTCTGGATGGTTGAAAGAAGGTGGGTTCACTGGTACTTTAGTTGGTCACATTATATGCTAACAAATAAAAAATCATGTCTTGTAAAAAAGAGGTGAAAATGTAGTGTTTGACTCCAAAGATCAGTTTTGTACAAAAGAAATGTGTAGTTCCTTACCGCTCAGGAATACTAGGAGAGCCATGTGGGCACATTGTTAAAATTCCAAGACTACAGTGATAAAGCCTCTGAAGATTACAAGATAGATTCGGGAAATATTCTTGTCATGTAATGTATTCCTGCCATTTAAATTGTTGTATTTTTATTGATTCCAAATGTTGAACTTGACTAAAGAAACATAGAGGAAGTAACTCAAGACTTTGTTCTTTTCTGTTTTTTTCTTTTCTTCATGGCAGAACAGAAAGAGTAAAGGAGGCATTGAACATTAATAATATTTGTATTGGATGTAGGAAGGTTTTAATGTGGCGGCTAGATTAGGAAGCAATCATTTTTAAATATAGTGATTTGATGATTTTTTTTGTTTAAATATAGTGATTTGATGATTTTTTTTTCTTTTCACAATTTGCAGTTCCAACCTTGATTTCTGCTCAGAATCTATGTGGTGATTTTGTTATAAGATGTCTCTTATATAGCTTCTCCATTGCAACATGTTAGGTTTCTGTTTGTTCAAATTGTGCTGGGGAAGGTGAAATAATTTCTGAATACTGTCGGAAATGCTCTGGTAAAGGACGTATAAGAGTAAAGAAAAATATCAAAGTCAAAGTTCCTCCTGGGGTTAGTGCAGGAAGTATCCTCAGGGTTGCAGGGGAGGGTGATGCTGGACGAAAAGGGTATGTAGATGGACTTTTTTTGTATCTCTAATCTTGATAATGTCTTATGTTGTTAAAAGCTGATTGCATTCTGAAGTTACATTCTTTTTTTCAATCGTATTAGTGACTTGGTAGGTTCTTCCTTTTAAAATATATAAGCTCATTTATATCAGCCATAGTGAGCTGATATGAGAGTTGCTCCTAGGTTTCCTGGTAGATGTAACATTAGTTTATTGGCTATATTGTATACAGAGAACTGGTGGTTAACTGGAGGAAATTAAAATACGAACCGAAACGATATCTTACATTCTGACAGCCAAATGTTATATTGAATCTTAATGGGTGAACTTCCAGTCTTACAAATCAAGAATTATGAAGTTTGCTTTAAGTTATTATGATAGTGATTTTTTTTTTATAGAAATTATGATAGTGATTTTCATTTTCTTTGACTATGTTGGAATGAGCTCAACTTCTTGCAACTATACTATGATTCCAATACTTGTACTCAGTATTGATATATATACACAAACACAGACACATATGTTATCATTGAAGTATTGTCACAGAAGTGTTCTTATATTATCCCTTTTCTTCTCAACTAGTATTATTATTATTATTATTTATTTTGAATTCTGTTACCTATTTCTCTTCTTGTTGAATATAAAAAGTTTTTTTTTTCAGGGGCCCTCCAGGGGATCTTTATGCATATCTAGATGTTCAAGAGGTCCCAGGAATTCAAAGAGATGGCATAAATCTTTCCTCAATGGTGTCCATTAGTTACCTTGATGCCATACTGGGGTCTGTTGTCAAGGTTGTTCATTGTTCTCTCTCTCTCTCTCTATTCATTCATTTAATCCTTGATACTTTATTTTTCATATCGATTCTTATAAATTAAATGCTAAAGTTTTGAGTGAAAAAGCATGTATTTTTCCTTTATTCATGCACGATATTGGAGAGTAATATTTCATGTGGTAAACACCCGCGTCTGCAGATTTTCTCTTTGATTGTTTGGTTCTTATTTGGTTGAAGATTGTTTTCAATATTCTATTTTTCAATAATTTAATGTGCAACCCTATTCTTACCTGTTATCCATTACCTTACAAAATACATTCTCAAGGTGCTATAACCTGGAATAACTTAAAGTCTGAGAGATGCATATGTCATTATGCCAAAAAGACTCTTCTTCAAAGTCTCATCCTTGCCACGCACATCTAAGTGTTTTCAGTTTCATTAGCTATATTTGCTAAATCTTGGTTTGTTAACGTTATATAAATATGTTTGTTGTTGAGAGTGCTATTCGTATGTTCTCATTACCACTTTTCTTCATTACAATGTTACTCGGACATGTGAGTGTTGGACAATGTGTCCAGTGCAGATATGTAATTTTTTTCCCAAGATTTCCATGTGTGTGGAGAGTTCTTGGCGGACCATATCACTATACTCATGTTCAAATATGTTTTCGATGCGGGTGTTGGGTACTTAAAGAAAAATGAAGAGCCAGAGAACATAACTTTATTAAATATTTGACTCCTTTTCACTAAAACAGGTGAAAACAGTGGAAGGGGTAACCGACCTACAGATCCCACCGGGGACTCAACAAGGGGATGTATTAGTCCTTGCAAAAAAAGGTGCACCAAAGCTGAACAAACCATCTATACGTGGTGATCATTTATTCACAATCAAAGTTACCATACCAAATAGAATTAGGTACGTGATTAATTTTTGTTAGCATTTAATTATGTGGAAATAGGATAGTGGAACTGTTGTAAATTAAACATATAATTGTTTTTTTTATAGATATTTCTTTGGGACCTTATTAAGTACCTTCAGTTGAAGGTCAATATCTCATAGATCCTCCATTTCTCATTACTAATAAACATCTGTGCATCTTGTTAAATTAGACTAGTGTGTGTGTGAATTAATAATCTTAATCGTATGTTTTATGAAAATTGTTTACTAGTTACAGCGATTATCATGATGATCCCGCCTAGCCTGGCCAATTATTGACTAACTTGTTCCCTCAACGACTTGCATTTGTCTAAATTAGTTATTTTCAGTAACTTCATACTGTTTCTTCCTTATATTTGCAGTGCCACAGAGCGAGAATTGCTTGAGGAACTTGTTTCTCTGAGTAATTCAAATGGCAGTCGCTCTCGAATTCGCCCTAGGACTCAGCCTGCGAGTAAGCAATGCACAGTAATAGCCTTAATTGTCCAAATTTAATTAATATCACTTTCACGCATCTGGGCTGTATGCAAAAAGTTGTTTTTTTTTCTATTACATCGCTCATGATCAATGCTGGTAATCATAGATATTAGTTGTTTTTTGTTTGGGTTACATGAATTCAATGTATATATTTACTCGTGCAGCCAACGCTACAGGAAGTAAAGTTGGTACCGATGCAGAGAAAACTGAAGAAGCAACAGATGAGAGTGATCCGTGGACAAAGTTAAAAAATATTGCCGGGTAATCTCTCTTGAACTCCGTGTGCGCGATTTCTCACAGGCTGGCATTTCTTCATGCATGTGCTGCTCTCATATATATAGATGTTATAAAGAGAAACTTGCAATGATATTTAATTCTTTTTCAACTGTTTCTTTGATTTATCATGCAAGCCAGATCTCTCTTGATCAAAATTTCCTTGCATTTTTATTCGAGTTTCATGTCTGATTTCGGGTTTGATGACCATAAAAAATTGGATAATTTTGCAGGTCGATTGCAAATGGAGCTGTTAAATGGCTAAAAGACAACCTTTAATTTGACTGATGTCTCAATGGATTGGGTAACATTTTGGTAGATATTCTTCAGCCTTGTCATATATCATGCTGTCAACTTAACGGCAAGTTCTTGGTTTTGCACTAAAGAAGAAAAATAAGAGGGAATTAGAAACACTTGTTTATGGTTATTGCAATTATTCAATTTTTAGTTAATACATTGGCATAACAAGAAAACACTATTTCTTATCGCAAACCGCGACTTTTTTATTTTTATTTTTTGTTGCTATCCTGGTTTCAAGGTTTCGTCTTGATTATTCCGGATTAACTCACGTTGTATGCATGATTTTGGTAGGTAAATCTTCCAGCAGTGATTTTCTACCTACACAATAACTCAAACTCGAGATCTTACTTAAACGATATCAAGCTGTTGATTTTATTTGATATTCATGTTCCATACTTATTAGGATATGGACACCTTTCAAAACTGTATACATTTGTATTGAAACATATTTGTGTACGACATTTATATCTGAGTTTAAGAAACATGGGTCTTAAAGTTATAACAATGGGTCACCCAATTAGGTTAAACCTAGTAGTTTTTGATCAATTTTAGGATTGACCTTAAATTTAAAAAAAATCAAAATAATGATGTTTTAGTGTCACATAAAAGTAGTATAAAAAAAATAATGGGAAAATTGTAAAGGAGGCTCTTAGGATCTCTCTAAGGTTTTAGATTTTACTATGAACTTTAGGAATTTATGAAATGATCTTGGAATTTTTAAAAATTATAAATTAGCGCCAAAAGTTAAAAAAATTAGATTTACTTCAAGAGTTTAACACACTAAACATCTTACTCCATAAATTTTCCTCTAACTTCATATTTAGTCTATTGGACTTTGCATTTAACTAATTAAACCCCAAAATTCAAATTGAAGTTTAAAAGTAATTCAATTAAATTTGAAAAAAAAACTCCTTATTTTAGGGCGTGACAAGTGGAATGACCATTCATACTTGTATTAAAATAAAATAATATGTAATTAATTTCAAACTTATCATCAATTAATTACATCTTCATTATTTAAGTCAATGAATCATACCACCACAATATCAAGACTGAACTTTCACTCACATAAAATTGCAGAGAACTTTACCATTGTAGATTTTTTTTCGAGACCTTATTGTAAATACTTTACCCTTATAGGATATTTTTTATCCACTTGGATTAAATCTATTTACCCAGTTTATCACCGTCATCTCATTGAGACTCTTCTGATGATGTCGTTGCTCCATTGTGTTTCATGAAACCTATAAGCTATTAATGGAAACAATATGAACCATGGACTTACAAAGCTCAGTGATACGTATCTACTATACTATATTTCATGAATCTCATAAACATAAACATGTGAGACTATTATGAATTTATAAAGCATTAGACATTTACTACTATAATCTTTAATTTATTATCAGAGTTTAATATGCTTACTCGATGTCTAGAGTTAGTTTATTTCAAACAATCATATTGTCTTAATCATTTTATTATGATCAATAATAGTAGTATTCCTAGAGTCATCATGCAATAGTTTACTCGGTCTAGGATGCAACATTTATACATAATTATGTACCTAATCATGATACCTTAATAAATAAGTTATATTACAATTGCCTTATCTGAGTTACCAGGCTTAAATCCATTAGTAAAACATGTAAGTATATCATGCATAGAAACATCAATAACATGTGTATGTATATCATACATAATAATATCAATATCATCCTGTCATGCTTACTTTTAATCTATCATCATTAAGGATACCAGTAGTAAACTATATTAGGAGTTTATCAAGGTGACACTAGTCATAAATTGACATAAATTCCATTAACTTTGTCTTGTATGAGTTGTTCCATTCGACGTTGAGTTAGCACTTCGGTGCCTTTTGACCATCGGGTTCATCTACCTTACATGATTCATTTCGTTTGGTGTGAGTTTAGACCTTCGAGTTTGTCTGTCCAGCTTGAGTTGTTCTGGTTGACATTGATTTAACACTTCGTTACATCGGTGATGAGTTTCATGGAACTTATGTCGATTTATGGCTTGTATCACTTAGATAGACCCCTTATATAGTTTACTTCAGACGTTCTCAATGATGATTTATGACGATATATTAAAAGCAAACATGACATGATTTCTATGCATGGTATACTTATATGTTTTACTGATGGATTTAAGCCTGATAAGTCAGATAAAGCAACTGTAATATAACTTATTTATTAAGGTATCATGATTAAGTAATAATTATGTATAAAAGTTGCATCCCATATCGAGTAAACTATTGCATGATGACTCTAGGAATACTACTATCATTGATCATAATAAAATGATTAAGACAATATGATGGTTTGAAATAAGCTAACTCTAGACACCGGGTAAGCCTATTAAACTCTGATAATAAATTAAAGATTATAGGAGTAAATGTCTAATGCTTTATAAATATATAATAGTCTCACACGTTTATGTTTATGAGATTCGTGAAACACAATATAGTATATATGTATCACTGAGCTTTGTAAGTCCGTGGTTCATATTGTTTCCATTAATAGCTTATAGGTTTCATGAAACACTATGGGGGCACTGACATCATTAAAGTAGTCTCAGGGGATCACTCGAGTACAATAATAATTGCCTAAGTTGCAAAGATTAAAATTTTATTCGATTCAAGTTGCAAAGTTTATTTATGTATTTAGTTTTTCAAATAAAGGAGTTCTAATTTGGTGATTATATATATATATTATACAATATATTTTAAAATTTTGAGAAAGTCACGATCTCCAGTGTTTGTAAAGTTTAAGATCACTTGTAACATCCTAATTATTGGGTTAGTAACCAAAATGTAAGATTGTTAAAATCAGTGGTTAATTTAGAATAAATTGATAAGTTCAATGATTTATGGTGGAAATTCTATGTACGACTGATAGCAATTTTGATATATTGGAGAGGGCAATATGATCTTTTCATGATAATGGATAATTATCTCCTTTACTTGGGGGTTAAACACGTGGATTGAAGTATCTGGAAGCTTTTCTTTCTTTCTTTTATTCTTCTTATTGCCGTGCACCTCTCCATACAAAGGTAAGATTATGAAATTTATAGTCTTCCTTTAATTTTTGGTTTGGTAATGGAAGTTGGGGTGTTATATAAACTTAAGGAAAGCTTATATTTTCTTTCTTTCTTTTATTCTTCTTATTGCCGTGCACCTCTCCATACAAAGGTAAGATTATGAAATTTATAGTCTTCCTTTAATTTTTGGTTTGGTAATGGAAGTTGGGGTGTTATATAAACTTAAGGAAAGCTTATATAGTATTAAAACAACAAGATGAGTGTATTAGAGATGAAATTGTAAAATGGGTTTTGAAATAAAATTATGATATTGAGTAGTTTTTGAAGTTTTAATGAGATATTTGACTTGTCAATGAGCTAATTAAAGGGTCAGGAGTATTAGAAATGATTAAGAGCTTGGTTGAAAACATGGTATGATTTTTAGATGTAAGTGTTTTAGTGAAATTTGGTATGTTAGGGAGTAGTAAATGTATCGATACTGAGTTGGTAGTATCAATACCAGGGGTATGGTATCGATACCATTTTTAAGATGAAATTTCAAAATGCCAAAATGGTATCAGTACCTTAAGAAGGTATCGATACCCTTGAAGGGAAGTATCGGTATTGGAGAGGTAGTATCGATACTATTAGGTATGAACAAAAAGTTAGGGTTTATTTCATCATAAGTTATTTTGATTGGATATAAGTGATTTGAAGAACAATATTGATTTTCGATTGTTTTGTGTAGTGATTGAACGTAATCAACTTCCGGTCACCTCGACTTATTAAGTATCGATTCCAAAGTGTTAAGGATATCGCTTAGGACTTCAGTGAGGCAAAAGTTAGTGCAACTTCTCAGTTTTGTAACAGAATTGAGGAAGGCTTGCGATAAGCCAACCTCATTATTTTCGATCAAAATTTTTACAATTTCCTTTATGTTACATTACAATGCTTTATTTAAATTAAACTATATAAGCTATGTTTTATGATTATATGATATTGGAAATGTGACCTTGAACAAGTGTATGTGAAAAGACTCTATATGAAAGTACCTACGTGATAAGAGACACTTATAATAAGTGAAAATAATTATGTGATTAACAGCCCAATGTATATGTTTGAGGATTAGAGGTATAGTTGGCATGCCAAGGGTCGAGGGTTTTATGTGGTCCTCCGGGACAATTATGTGGTCCTTCTAGATAAATATGTAGCACTTTAGTGCAATTTGGTGCAAACCTATGTGGTCATTCGGGACAAATATGTGGCACTTCGGTGCAAATTTCGAGCTGTGATGACAACATTAGTGCACAACCTCAATGTACTCAAATACCTAGAGTTCTTAGTAGTATACATTAGGCATTTGAAACAAAGCTATACAAAGAGAATAATAAATATGAATAGCTTTTTAGACATGGAAAATAAGTTGAAATGCTTTATAAAATGCTTTGATAAAAATAAATAAAGACTTCGTTTAATAAGTTAGCACTACTAGTATTTGCCTAACTAAGTCATCGACTTAGCATGTGATTTCCTCACGCGTAGGTTTGAATAAAGCTGAAGAGTGAGTTGTCAAGGATAGCATACTGTAAAGATCAGATCAAAACGAATTAAATATAGGTTTTTTTGTTAATTTTGTAAACTATTGGCATGTATTATACGTTTAATTTGAAATGCTCTGATCTATTTTGTAAACTCATATATTTTGTAATTCTGTACATTATCAAGTTTTATGTAAATATGAATGTGAAATGATTTTCTTAATTAAATTAAGGTTTATACTTTTTATCTTGATCAAAAAATTTAAATTGTTCATATTTGTTAATTACATGTGTTTTGAAAAGTCAATGTGACACATCGGATTCGTTGGGTCGAGTACGGGTTAAAGATGTTACATTTAATGGTATCAGAGCTATGGTTTAAGGGGTTTTAAGTTCAAATTAAAGTCATTTTTGGTTTTAAAAAGTGTACATGTCAACTTTTAATAAAGTCTTTCTGATCTGATAAGTTGATCAGTATGTTATCCTTGTTAATACATTTAGTAAATTGATCTTAATAGATGTCGAACTTTGAGGGCTATCGAAGTGAAGCGGGAGATATGATAGAGGAGAGTAGTAACTCACCTGCCCCGAGCAGACATGGTGAGGAGTTGGCATAGCCGGGAGTACCTGTGTAAGATTAGGGGACCTTATTCCAGACGTTGGATGTGATTCTGATGCGTTTCCAACCGTCTGCTCCCTCAGCCTTTAAGATGAATGTCCCTAAAGAGCTAAGAAACCTTAGAGCAGTATAATTTAGTGGAGAAACTGAAGAAGGTTCAGTTACTGCCGATATATGGCTTAATGAGTTGAAGATTATGCTAGAGAATCTCTATTTTTCTGAAATGGAGAAATTGGATGGTGTAGTTTCTTTATTGCGGGGTCAATCAAGAATTTGGTGGTCGAATGTAACAATGAGAGTTTCAAGGGATCAGGTGACTTGGCCATTTTTCTGGAGGAGTTTAAGAACAAATATATAGGGGAACGGTTCATTCGGCAGATGAAGCAGGAATTTATGAGTTTAAAAAAAGGGAATCGCACGGTGTATGAGTTCGAGTGCGAATTCAACAAGTTGAGTCGATTTTCTGCAGAGTTGGTCCCTACAAAGAAGGTCTTTTGTAAATGGTTTGTGGAGGGTTTACACCCCAGGTTGAAAGAGTTATTGTTAGCACTTAACCTCTCTTCCTTTCAAGAGGTTGTGAATAGAGCTAAAGCCCTGGAGCGAGCTTAAAATGAGAGGTTTGTGGAGCAAAGATCGCAGTGGAATAAGAGAGCGAATGCTTCATCCAGTTCTTCCCAATCAAAGAAGAGTAAAGGTTCGAGTTCTTGACCTCAGATGAGAGTAGAATTTGCAATATCCTTAAGTAGATGATCAAATCCAGGAAGAGCAAGACAAACTTATTCGGTGGAATTCAGAGTGGACAAGCCATAACAATGTCAGCATTGTGGAAAAAACCATAGTGGAGTTTGTCGAAGGGTCCCCGGAGCTTGTTTTAAGTATGGAGAGGTAGGGCACTTTATTTGAGACTACCCATTAATAACGGGAGAGCCTTCCCAAACAGAGAGATCCATGGCTGCATCGATGAGAGGAAAAGGTAAAGGTAGAGGAAGAAATCAATCTAAGTCGACTGCTCAACCTGAAGTACGCTCAACTGCTCAACTTGAAGTACGCTTTATCGCTCGGGTGTATAATCTGAAGACCAGTGAAGATTGTGATGATCCTAAAATCATTGCAGGTACTTTTCAGATAGCTGGTAAATATGTTTTAGTTTTGATTGATCCGAGATGGAATTATTCCTATGTTAGTAGTGAACTGGTTAAAGACTTGAGCATTCCGTTAGAGCCTATTTGTTGTGAGATGATTGTGACTAATCAATTAGGACATAGTGCTCGGGTGAGACAAATCTATCGAGGGTGTCCCATATAGATTTAGGGAATTGAATTATCTGCTAATCTAATGGAATAACCTTTTAACGAGTTCGAGGTTATACTTGGTATGGATTGGTTTTATCATTATCATGTTTATCTGGATTGTCGACTTAAGCGAGTTATGTTAGCAAGTCTAGATGGATCGAAAGTTAGTGTGGTCAGCGAAAGAATCAATCCTTTAGCTAATGTGATAGTGTTGATGTCATCCCGGAAGTTAATGCTGCAAGGATGCAAGCGTACATTGCTAATGTAATCGATATGAGAGCCAAAAAAATAAGCTTGAAGATATTTCAACAGTCAGAGAGTTTCCAGAAGTATTTTCAGATGAATTTCCTAGTGTACCTCCAGACAGGGAGGTTAAGTTTAAGATTAAAGTGATGTCAAAATCAACACCGATTTCAATGACTCCTTATAAGATGGCCCCAAAGGAGTTGAAAGAGTTAAAGGCTCAGTTGCAGGAGCTTTTAGATAAAGGATTTATTAGGCCTAGTGTGTCACCTTGAGGTACTCTAGTGCTATTTGTAAAGAAGAAGGATGGTTCGATGTACATTTCTATTGATTATCGTCAGCTTAACAAGGTGACCATAAAGAAAAAGTATCCTCTTCCAAGGATTGATGATTTATTTGATAAACTCAATGGTGCGACAGTATTTTTCAAGATCGATTTACGTTCAGGGTTTCATCAATTGAAGATACAAGAAAAAGATGTTCCAAAAATGGCGTTTAGGACTCGGTATGGTCATTACGAATTTATAGTAATGCTATTCGGGTTAAATAAAACACCTGCAACATTTATGGACTTGATGAATAGAATTTTTCAACCGTACCTTGATCAGTTCATGGTAGTTTTTATTGATGACATCTTGGTGTATTCGAAATCAAAGGAGAAGCATGATGTTCATCTTCGGGTGGTTCTCCAAATGTCGCAAGACAAGAAGCTTCATGCAAAATTTTCTAAGTGCGAGTTCTGACTATCGAAAGTGGTATTCCTTGGACACGTGGTTTCTGCTGAGGGCATTCAGGTAGATCCTCAAAAAATTTAAAGCTGTGTTAGAATAGGAGATCCCGAAGAGTGTGTCGAAAGTTAGAAGTTTCTTGGGTCTCGCAGGTTATTATCGAAGGTTTGTCAAAAACTTTTCGATGATATCTCTGCCTTTAACCAAATTGTTAAGAAAGGATGTACATTTTGAGTGGTCTCTTGATTATCAAAAGAGCTTTGAAGCATTGAAGAAAGTTCTGACTGAAGCTCCAGTATCAGTGCAACCGGAATTGAATAAAGAATTCACGATTTTTAGCGAGGCTTCCCATAATGGTTTGGGTTGTGTTTTAATGTAAGATGGGAAGGTAGTTGTTTATGCTTCAAGATAGCTTAAGCCTCATGAAAAACATTATCCGACGTATGACCTGGAGTTAGCAGTTGTGGTCTTTGCATTAAAAATTTGGTGGCACTATTTGTATGGTGAGCTTTGCTACATCCTCACCGATCATAAGAGTTTGAAGTATTTGTTGACGCAGAAGGAGTTAAATTTGAGGCAAAGAAAATGGATGGAGTTGCTGAAAGACTATGATGCAATCATCGATTATTATCTCGGGAAAGTCAACGTAGTAGCAGACGCTATTAGTCAGAAGACTTTTGCCACTTTGAGTACTTTGGATGCTTGAATCGTGCTAAAGGATGATGGTGCATTGATGGCTGAGTTAACGTTGAAACCAATATTATTAGAGAAAATTAAGGAATTACAAAGGAATGATGATAAGTGTTTAACTTGGTTCGAATAAGGAGAGAAAGGTCGACTCAAGGACTTTAAGGTTACGTCGGATGTGTGTTTATATTTCAAAAATCGAGTGTGTGTTCCTAATGATGTCGAGTTGAAAAGAGATATATTATATGAAGCACATTGTAGTCCTTTAACGATGCACCAATGAGGAAACAAGATGTATCAAGATTTGAAAGAATGGTTTTGGTGGCTAGGCATAAAAAGAGACATTACGGAGTTTGTATCAAAGTGCTTAAATTGTCAACAAGTGAAGGTTGAATATCAAGTACCCTCAGGATTGTTGCAACCAATCTTAATTTCTCAGTGGAAATGGGAAAACATTACAATGGATTTTGTAACAGGGTTGCCTCTATCGTCGAGCAAGAAGGATTCGATTTGGGTAATTGTGAATCACCTTACAAAGATTGTGCATTTCATTCCTGTGCAAACGGATTTCTCTATGGAAAAATATGTTGAATTGTATATCAATGAGATAGTCGACTTCATGGTATTCCTATTTTGATAGTTTCTGATAGAGATCCTAGATTCAATTCGAGATTTTAGAAGTCTTTGCAAGGAACTTTGGGTACCTGATTGAATTTTAGCACTGGTTTTCATCCTCAGACTGATGGTCAATCAAAGCGAACAATTCATATTCTGGAAAATATGTTGAGAGCGTGTGTGATTGATTTTGCTGGATAATGGGAAAAATATTTACAACTTGTGGAATTTTCTTATAATAACAGCTATCAATCCAACATCAAGATTGCACCGTATGAAGCATTATATGGAAGGAAGTGCAGGATGCCACTTAATTGTTATGAATTAAAGGATCAAGAAGTGCATGGCCCAGACTTGATTAAAGAAGTGGAAGAAAAGGTTAAAGTGGTTCAGCACAATTTGAAAGTGGCATCAGACAGACAAAAGTCATACACCGATTTGAAAAGAAAAGAAATTGAATTTCAAGTAGGTGATAAGGTATTCCTAAAAGTATCACCTTGGAAGAAAGTACTTCACTTTGGGTGTAAAGAAAAATAAAGTCCTAGGTTTATTAGACCTTATGAAGTTATGAAAAGAGTGGGACCAGTAGCCTATCAATTAGCATTGCCACCAGAGATGGAAAAGATCCATAATGTTTTCCATGTGTCTATGCTTCAGCGGTATCGATCTCATCCTGCACACATCATAACTCCAGATGAAATAGAAGTTCAATCTAATTTGACATATGAGGAAGAACCGATACAGATTATAGTTTTTGAAAACAAGTAGTTGAAGAATAAGACGATTCCCCTAATTAAGGTTCTTTGGAGAAAACAAAAAGTATAGGAAGCCACGTGGGAGCGTGAAGAAGATATGCGAAAGAAATATCCCCATCTTTTTGTGCATTAAAAATTCGAGGATGAATTTTCTTTAAGGGGAGAGATTTGTAATATCCTAATTATTGGGTTAGTGACCAGAATGTAAAATTGTTAAACTCAGTGGTTAATTTAAAATAAATTGATAAGTTCAATGATTTATGGTGGAAATTCTGTGTAGGGCTGATAGTAATTTTGATATATTAGAGAGGGCAATATGGTTTTTTCATGATAAAAGATAATTATCTCCTTTATTTAGGGGTTAAACACGTGGATTGGAGTATCTGAAAGCTTTTCTTTCTTTCTTTCTTTACTTTTTCTTCTTGATGTGCACCCCTCCATACAAAGATAAGATTCAGAAATTTATAGTTTTCCTTTAATTTTTAGTTTGGTAATGGACGTTGGGGTGTTATATAAGCTTAAGGAAAGCTTTTATAGTATTAAAACAACAAGATGAATGTATTAGAGATGAAATTGTAAAATGGGTTTTGAAATGAAATTCTGATATTGAGTAGTTTTTGAAGTTTTAATGAGATATTTGACTTGTGAATAAGCTAATTAAAGGGTTAGGAGTATTAGAAATGATTAATAGCTTGGTTGAAAACATGGAATGAATTTTGATGTAAGTGTTTTAGTGAGATTTTGTATGTTAGGGAGTAGTAAATGAGGATAAGTTGGTTTGGAAGTATAAAGGAGAGTTTAAAGGCTTAAGGTTTGATGAATATAAGAGATTTAGGAGGTTGTTGGGTTATTTTTGAAGTGAAAATAGCCATTATGGGCTTTGAGTATCGGTACCGTTAGAACAATACCGATACTTAAAGGGTTAAATATGTGTATTTCTTAAGGGTAGTATTGATAACAGTTGAAGAAGGTATCGATACTGAGTTGGTAGTATCGATACCAGGGGTATGATATCGAAACCATTTTTAAGATGCAATTTCAGAATGCCAAAATGGTATCGGTACCTTAAATAGGTATCGATACCATTGAAGGGAAGTATCAATATTGGAGAGGTAGTACCGATATTACCAGGCATGAAGGAAAAGTTAGAGTTTCTTTCATCATAAGTTATTCTGATTGGATATAAGCGATTTGAAGAACAATATTGATTTTCAATTGTTTTGTGTAGTGATTGAACATAATCAACTTCCGGTCACCTCTACTTATTAAGTACCGATTCCAAAGTGTTAAGGATATCGCTTAGGACTTCAGTGAGGCAAAAGTGAGTGCAACTTCTCAGTTTTGTAATAGAATTGAGGAAGGCTTGCGATAAGTCAACCTCATTGTTTTCGATCAAAAACTTTACAATTTCCTTTATGTTACATTTCAATGCTTTATTTAAATTATACTATATAAGCTATGTTTTATGATTATATGATATTGGAAATGTGACCTTGAACAAGTGTATGTGAAAAGACTATGTGAAAGTACCTACGTGAATAAGAGACACTTAGAATAATAAGTGAAAATAATTATGTGATTAACAACCCAAGGTATATGTATGAGGATTAGAGGTATAGTTGGCATGCCAAGAGTCGAGGGTTTTATGTGGTACTCCGGGACAATTATGTGGTCATTCGGGACAAATATGTGGCACTTCAAATTTTGAGTTGTGATGACAACATTAGTGCATAACCTAAATATACTCAAATACCTAGAGTTCTCAGTAGTATACATTAGGCATTTGAAACAAAGATATACAAAGAGAATAATAATTAAGTATAGCTTTTTAGGCATGAAAAATAAGTTGAAATGCTTTATAAAATGCTTTGATAAAAATCAATAAAGATTTCGTTTAATAAGTTAGCACTACTAGTATTTGCCTCACTAAGTCATCGACTTAGCATGTGATTTCCTCACGCGTAGGTTTGAATAAAGCCGAAGAGTGAGTTGTCAAGGATAACATACTGTGAAGATCAGATCAAAACGAATTAAATGTAGGTTTTTTTGTTAATTTTGTAAACTATTGGCATGTATTATACGTTTAATTTGAAATGCTCTGATCTATTTTGTAAACTCATATATTTTGTAATTCTGTACATTATCAAGTTTTATGTTAAATATGAATGTGAAATGATTTTCTTATTTAAATTAAGGTTTATAATTTTTATATTGATCAAAAATTTTAAATTGTTCATATTTGTTAATTACATGTGTTTTGAAAAGTTAATATGACACCTCGGATTCGCTGGGTCGAGTACGAGTTAGGGATGTTACATTTAATGGTATCAGAGCTATGGTTTAAGTGGTTTTAAGTTCAAATTAAAGTCGTTTTTGGTTTTAAAAAGTGTACATGTCAACTTTTAATAAAGTCTTGCTGATCTGATAAGTTGATCAATATATTATCCTTGTTAATACATTTAGTAAATTGATTTTAATATATGTCAAACTTTGAGGGCTCCCGAAGTGAAGTGGGAGATATGATAGAGGAGAGTTGTAACTCACCTGCCCCGAGCAGACATAGTGAGGAGTTGGCACAGCCGGGAGTACCTGTGTAAGATCAGGGGACCTTATTCCAGACGTTAGACGTGGTTATGACACGTTTCCAACCGTCTGCTCCCTCAGCCTCTAAGATGAATGTCCCTAAAGAGCTAAGAAACCTTAGAGCAGTATAATTTAGGGGAGAACTAAAGAAGGTTCAGTTACTACTGATATGTGGCTCAATGACTTGAAGATTATGCTAGAGAATCTCTATTTTTCTGAAATGGAGAATTGGATGGTGTAGTTTCTTTATTGCTGGGTCAATCTAGAATTTGGTGGTCGAATGTAACAATGAGAGTTTCAAGGGATCAGGTGACTTGGCCATTTTTTCTAGAGGAGTTTAAGAACAAATATATAGGGGACCAGTTCATCCTGCAGATGAACCAGTAATTTATGAGTTTAAAAAAAGGGAATCGCACGGTGTATGAGTTCGAGTGCGAATTCAACAAGTTGAGTCAATTTTCTGCAGAGTTGGTCCCTACAAAGAAGGTCACTTGTTAATGGTTTTTGGAGGGTTTACGCCCTAGGTTGAAAGAGTTATTATTAGCACTTAACCTCTCTTCCTTTCAAGAGGTTGTGAATAGAGCTAAAGCCCTGGAGCGAGCTCAAAATGAGAGGTTTGTGGAGCAAAGATCGCAGTGGAATAAGAGAGTGAATACTTCATCTAGTTCTTCCCAATCAAAGAAGAGTAAAGGTTCGAGTTCTTGACCTTAGATGAGAGTAGAATTCACAACATCCTTAAATAGAGGATCAAATCTAGGAAGAGCAAGATAAACTTTTTCGGTGGAATTCAGAGTGGACAAGCCGGAATAATGTCAGCATTGTGGGAAAAACCATAGTGGAGTTTGTCGAAGGGTCTCCGGAGCTTGTTTTAAGTTTAGAGAGGTAGGGCATATTTTTTGAGACTGCCCATTAATGACGGGAGAGCCTTCTAAAACAGAGAGATCCAAGGCTGCATCGATGAGAGGAAAAGGTAGAGGTAGAGGAAGAAATCAATATAAGTCGACTGCTCAACCTGAAGTACGCTCGACTGCTCAACCTGAAGTATGCTTTACCGCTCGGGTGTATAATCTGAAGACCAGTGAAGATTGTGATGATCCTGAAATCATTGCAGGTACTTTTTAGATAGCTGGTAAATCTTTTTTAGTTTTGATTGATCCGAGATGGAATTATTCCTATGTTAGTAGTAAACTGGTTAAAGACTTGAGCATTCCGTTAGAGCCTATTTGCTGTGAGATGATTGTGATTAATCCATTAGGACATAGTGCTCGGGTGAGACAAATCTGTCGAGGGTGTCCCATATAGATTCAGGGAATTGAATTATCTGCTAATCTAATGGAATTACCCTTTGACGAGTTTGAGGTTATACTTGGTATGGATTGGTTTTATCATTATCATGTTAATCTGGATTATCAACTTAAGCGAGTTATGTTAGCAAGTCTGGATGGATCGAAAGTTAGTGTGGTCAGGGAAAGAATCAATCCTTTAGCTAATGTGATAGTGGTGATGTCATCCCGGAAGTTAATGCTGCAAGGATGCAAGCGTACATTGCTAATGTAATCGATATGAGAGCCAAAAAAAATAAGCTTGAAGATATTTCGACAGTCAGAGAGTTTTCAGAAGTATTTTCGGATGAATTTCATGGTGTACCTCCAGACAGGGAGGTTAAGTTTAAGATTGAAGTGATGTCAAAATCAACACCGATTTTAATGGCTCGTTGTAAGATGGCCCCAAAGGAGTTTAAAGAGTTAAAGGCTCAGTTGCAGGAGCTTTTAGATAAAGGATTTATTAGGCCTACTGTGTCACCTTGGGGTACTCTTGTGTTATTTGTAAAGAAGAAGGATGGTTCGATGTACCTTTCTATTGATTATCGTCAGCTTAACAAGGTGACCATAAAGAACAAGTATCCTCTTCCAAGGATTGATGATTTATTTGATAAACTCAATGGTGTGATAGTATTTTTCAAGATCGATTTACGTTCAGGGTATCATCAATTGAAGATACAAGAAAAATATGTTATAAAAATGGCGTTTAGGACTCGGTATGGTCATTACGAATTTATAGTAATGCTATTCGGGTTAACTAACGCACCTGCAACGTTTATGGACTTGATGAATAGAAATTTTCAACCGTACCTTGATCAGTTCATGGTAGTTTTTATTGATGACATCTTGGTGTATTCGAAATCAATGGAGGAGCATGATGTTCACCTTCGGGTGGCTCTCTGAACTTTGCAAGACAAGAAGCTTTATGCAAAATTTTCTAAGTGCAAGTTCTGACTATCGAAAGTGGTATTCCTTGGACACGTGGTTTCTGCTGAGGGCATTTGGGTAGATCCTCAAAAAAGTTAAAGCTGTGTTAGAATGGGAGATCCCGAAGAGTGTATCGAAAGTTAAAAGTTTCTTGGGTTTCGCAGGTTATTATCGAAGGTTTGTCAAAAACTTTTCGATTATATCTCTACCTCTAACCAAATTGTTAAGAAAGGATGTATATTTTGAGTGGACTCTTGATTATCAAAAGAGCTTTGAAGCATTGAAGAAAGTTATGACTGAAGCTCCAGTATTAGTGCAACCGGAATTGAATAAAGAATTCACGATTTTTAGCAATGCTTCCCATAATGGTTGGGGTTGTGTTTTAATGCAAGATAGGAAGGTAGTTGTTTATGCTTCAAGATAGCTAAGCCTCATGAAAAGCATTATCCGACGTATGACCTGGAGTTAGCAGTTGTGGTATTTGCATTGAAAATTTGGTGGCACTATTTGTATGGTGAGCTTTGCTACATCCTCACCGATCATAAGAGTTTGAAGTATTTGTTGACGCAGAAGGAGTTAAATTTGAGGCAAAGAAAATGGATGGAGTTGCTGAAAGACTATGATGCAATCATCGATTATTATCTTGGGAAAGTTAACGTAGTAGCGGACGCTATTAGTCGGAAGACTTTTTCCACTTTGAGTACTTTAGATGCTCGAATCATGCTAAAGGATGATGGTGCATTGATGGTTGAGTTAACGTTGAAACCAATATTATTAGAGAAAATTAAGGAATTACAAAGAAATGATGATAAGTGTTTAACTTGGTTCGAACAATAAGAGAAAGGTCGACTCAAGGACTTTGAGGTTACGTCGGATGTGTGTTTATATTTCAAAAATCGAGTGTGTGTTCCTAATGATGTCGAGTTGAAAAGAGATATATTATATGAAGCACATTGTAGTCCTTTAACGATGCACCCATGAGGAAACAAGATGTATCAAGATTTGAAAGAACGGTTTTGGTGGCTAGGCATGAAAAGAGACATTACAGAATTTTTATCAAAGTGCTTAAATTGTCAACAAGTGAAGGTTGAACATCAAGTACCCTTGGGATTGTTGCAACCGATCTTAATTCCTCAGTGGAAATGGGAAAACATTACAATGGATTTTGTAACAGGGTTGCCTTTATCGTCGAGCAAGAAAGATTCGATTTGGGTAATTGTGAATCACCTTACAAAGATTGTGCATTTCATTCCTGTGCAAACGGATTTCTCTATGGAAAAATATGTTGAATTGTATATCAATGAGATAGTCGACTTCATGGTATTCCTATTTTGATAGTTTCTGATAGAGATCCTAGATTCAATTCGAGATTTTGGAAGTCTTTGCAAGGAGCTTTGGGTACCTGATTGAATTTTAGCACTGGTTTTCATCCTCAGACTAATGGTCAATCAGAGTGAACAATTCATATTCTGGAAAATATGTTGAGAGCGTGTGTGATTGATTTTGCTGGATCATGGGAAAAATATTTACAACTTGTGGAATTTGCTTATAATAACAGCTATCAATCCAACATCAAGATGGCACAGTATGAAGTATTATATGGAAGGAAGTGCAGGATGCCACTTAATTGGTATGAATTAAAGGATCAAGAAGTGCATGGCTCAGACTTGATTAAAGAAGTGGAAGAAAAGGTTAAAGTGGTCCAACACAATTTGAAAGTGGCATCAGACAAAAAAAAGTCATACACGGATTTGAAAAGAAAATAAATTAAATTTCAAGTAGGTAATAATGTATTCCTAAAAGTATCACCTTGGAAGAAAGTACTTCGCTTTGGTTGTAAAGGAAAATAAAGTCCTAGGTTCATTAGACCTTATGAAGTTCTAAAAAGAGTAGGACCAGTAGCCTATCAATTAGCGTTGCCACTAGAGATGGAAAAGATCCACAAAGTTTTCCATGTGTCTATGCTTCGGCGGTGTCGATACCATCTTGCACACATCATAACTCCAGATGAAATAGAAGTTCAATCTGATTTGACATATGAGGAAGAACCGGTACAGATTCTAGCTTTTGAAAACAAGCAGTTGAGGAATAAGACGATTCCCCTAATTAAGGTTCTTTGGAGAAAACATAAAGTAGAGGAAGCCACGTGGGAGCGTGAAGAAGATATGAGAAAACAATATCCCCATCTTTTTTTGCATTAAAAATTCGAGGATGAATTTTCTTTAAGGGGAGAGATTTGTAATATCCTAATTATTGGGTTAGTGACCAGAATGTTAGATTGTTAAACTCAGTGGTTAATTTAGAATAAATTGATAAGTTCAATGATTTATGGTGGAAATTCTGTGTAGGGCTGATAGCAATTTTGATATATTGGAGAGGGCAATATGGTCTTTTCATGATAAAAGATAATTATCTCCATTATTTAAGGGTTAAACACGTGAATTGGAGTATCTGAAAGCTTTTGTTTCTTTCTTTACTTCTTCTTCTTGCTGTGCACCTCTCCATACAAAGGTAAGATTCAGAAATTTATAGTTTTCCTTTAATTTTTAGTTTGGTAATGGACGTTGGGGTGTTATATAAGCTTAAGGAAAGCTTTTATAGTATTAAAACAACAAGATGAATGTATTAGAGATGAAATTGTAAAATGGGTTTTGAAATGAAATTCTGATATTGTGTAGTTTTTAAAGTTTTAATGAGATATTTGACTTGTGAATAAGCTAATTAAAGGGTTAAGAGTATTATAAACGATTAATAGCTTGGTTGAAAACATGGTATGATTTTTAGATGTAAGTGTTTTAGTGAGATTTTGTATGTTAGGGAGTCGTAAATGAGGACAAGTTGGTTTGGAAGTATAAGGGAGAGTTTAAAGGCTTAAGGTGTGATGAATATAAGAGATTTAGGAGGTTGTTGGGTTATTTTTGAAGTGAAAATAGCCATTTTGAGCTTTGAGTATCAGTACCGTTAGAACAATATCGATACTTCAAGGGTTAAATCTGTGTATTTCTTAAGGGTAGTATCGATACCAGGTGAAGAAGGTATCGATACTGAGTTGGTAGTATCGATACCAGGGGTATGGTATCAATACCATTTTTAAGATGCAATTTTAGAATCCCAAAATGGTATTGGTACCTTAAGGAGGTATCGATACCCTTGAAGGGAAGTATCAATACTGGAGAGGTAGTACCGATACTACCAGGCATGAACGAAAAGTTAGAGTTTCTTTCATCATAAGTTATTCTGATTGGATATAAGCGATTTGAAGAACAATATTGATTTTCGATTGTTTTGTGTAGTGATTAAATGTAATCAACTTCCGGTCACCTCGACTTATTTAGTATTGATTCCAAAGTGTTAAGGATATCGCTTAGGACTTCAGTAAGGCAAAGGTGAGTTCATATTCTCGGTTTTGTAATAGAATTGAGGAAGGCTTGTGATAAGCCAACATCATTGTTTTCGATCGAAAACTTTACAATTTCCTTTATGTTATATTACAATATTTTATTTAAATTATATTATATAAGCTATGTTATATGATTATATGATATTGGAAATGTGACATTGAACAAGCATATGTGAAAAGACTCTATGTGAAAGTACCTATGTGAATAAGAGACACTTAGAATAATAAATGAAAATAATATTTTGATTAATAGCCCAAGGTATATGTATGAGGATTAGTGGTATAGTTGGCATGCCAAGAGTCGAGGGTTTTATGTGGTCCTCCGAGACAATTATATAGTCATTCGGGATAAATATGTGGCACTTCGGTGCAAATTTCGAGCTGTGATGACAACATTAGTGCACAACCTCAATGTACTCAAATACCTAGAGTTCTCAGTAGTATATATTGGGCATTTGAAACAAAGCTATACAAGGAGAATAATAAATAAGTATAGCTTTTTAGATATGGAAAATAAGTTGAAATGCTTTATAAAATGCTTTGATAAAAATCAATAAAGACTTCGTTTAATAAGTTAGCGCTACTAGTATTTGCCTCACTAAGTCATCGACTTAGCGTGTGATTTCCTCACGCGTAGGTTTGAAGAAAGCGAAAGTCTGAGTTGTCAATGATAGTATACCTTGAATATCAGATCAAGACGAATTAAATGTAGGTTTTTTTGTTAATTTTGTAAACTGTTGGCATGTATTATATGTTCAATTTGAAATGCTCTGATCTATTTTGTAAACTCATATATTTTGTAATTCTGCACATTATCAAGTTTTATGTATATATGAATGTGAAATGATTTTCTTATTTAAATTAAGGTTTATACTTTTTATCTTGATAAAAAAATTTAAATTGTTCCTATTTGTTAATTACATGTGTTTTGAAAAGTCAATGTGACACCTCAGATTCGTATCTGAGTGGGGTACGGGTTGGGGTGTTACATTACTATAGTGGTCAAATTTAATACTTGTAGACTCGACTGAGGTTCTGTAGTTTACTTTGAGTGCCCTTAAAGATGAATTATGGTGATAGATTAAAAGCAAACATGACATGATTATATTGATGTTCTTATGCATGATATACATACACATGTTATTGATGTTTCTATGCATGATATACATACATATTTTATTGATGGATTTAAGCATGATAACTTAGATAAGGCAACTACACTATAACTTGTTTATTAAAGTGTCATGATTAAGTACATAATTATGTATAAATATTGCAATCTAGACCGAATAAACTATTAAACGATGACTGTAGGAATACTGCTATTGTTGATAATAACAAAATGATTAAAATATTATCATAACTTGAAATAAACTATACTCTAAACATCGAGTAAGCATGTTAAACCCTCGTGATAAATTAAATATTATAACTAAGTGCCTAATACTTATAAGTTCATAATAGACTTGTATTCTTATGTTTACGAGATTCATAAAATATTCACTACAACAAAAATGTTCTTTAGCGGCGTTTTTTAGTCCTATAGCGGCGTTTTTAAGCGTCGCTAAAAGCACTCGCGGCAATAGCAAAAACGCCGCAAGAAGCGTCGGCTATACCAGGCCGCTAAAGTTAGCGGCGTTTGTGAAAAAAACATCGCAATATGTCTAGATCTATGGCGGCGTTTTGGAATAAATGCCACAATAGGTCAAGATCTATAACGGCATTTTTTAAGAAAATGTCGCAAAAGGTCGGATCTATAGTGGCATTTTTGGAGCAAACGTCGCAAAAGGTCAGATCTGTAGCGGCGTTTTTGGATACAAACGCCGCTAATTACAGTTCTTGTTCTAAAATTAATTTATATTTTGCATATTTCATTTCTTCTCTGCATCACCTAAATTTAATATCATGTAGATTTATCTACTTAACATCAACCATAAATTTAAACAACAAAATAAATTAAAATTTATAAACATTAAAATTAAATGTAATGTAGTTTGACATTGTTCTCTAGAATTTAGTCTAGGTACTTTCACTTTCAATTAAAAAAAATATTATTCACTAGAATTTCACCAAATAAATCCCTAGCTTCGGTTCACCAAGAAGACTCCTTGCACACTTCAATGCTTCACTTGAAACAGATAACGAAGTTGCAAATTGTTTCTTACATGCATCATATGAGTCTTCCCACTTCTTGTCACGCCATAAGCAAATATGGTGCATGTGAACAAAATTTAACACTATAAGGTAAAACAACAAGTTTTGAGAAAATACAAATTAAACGCCATAACTTTCGATATCAACCCACAATTTCTGATGCAAAACAGTGAGTACTATTCAGAGAAGGCCAAAGCATTGGATACCTAAGAAATTAAATCGTTCCAGAAATCTAAACTGAGTTTTCCTAGATTAAAATGGCCTTCCTACAAAGTGATTATGATGTGGAGTCCTGAATGGGGAAGCCATTAAATAAACATCATGCTACAAGCATAAAATAAAAACCTCACTTCTGAAAGAAAGAAACCTGTTTAGGCCAACGTGTTAAAACCGCTTCAATGAACTCATCAATAATTGATAGATACTCTTCCCCTTTTAACCTAGGCTGTCTTAGTCCTAAATCTGTCCAAACCCAAAAAAAAGTCAAAATAAATCTTAACAATCTGTTAAAAAACAAAGTAACAGAAAGCATTTCATATGTTCCAATCTATGCAGATAATAACTACATAAGAACAAAGTAATTAAATACATATTTTACTCACAAAGTGGGTTGTCAATTAGCTTTAGATTGTTAGTACCAACATCTAGAATAATCGGGAGTATCTGTCAAAGACATATTGATTGAATTATTAAAGTTATAACACAAGAAAAGAGAGTTGTCATGTCAAAAAAAATTGAAAACGTAAAATACAATAATAACAGGGAACAAATATTTACAGGTATATATAAACCAAATAGTTGCAAATAAGCTCACATGCATATAACAGAGAGTTCAACTGATGGTTAAACAAATCAAATACAACCAACATCCTAACACAAGGATGAAAATGGTTGCAAGTGGTTGATACATGCCAAAATAATCGGTGTTAAGTACTGATTAGATCTCAATCCAGTTCTATGAACACATTAAATATTAATCACCAACAAATCAATATATATACCAAAGCACTCGGGAAACCTCTTATACTTGAACCTACTCAATCTAACTTATAAGCAAAGACACCAGATTATACTCGCTCTTAGCAACAAGCCTTGGCAATATTCTCAAGTTTTGTTATATATCCTTTACATAAAATGAATATTACACAGGTCACAAAGGCAGTAACAGCCTTGTCCGATTCAACTTCTTATAGATAAATACATTCACGCATTCATAAATCCATCAGCCCATGTTGGATGAAAATAGCCAAACTATTTAATCTCAAAGTATCCTTAACAATAATCTCAATCCTTATCAACTAGTTTCTTAACTTTCTTTTTGCCCACCATTGACAATTAAAAAGTAATGAATTCCTTTTTCATTGTCAAGAAATGTAAAAACGTTAACAAGTAAACAAGTTTACTGCATCTTATTGATGATCAAACACAAGTGTTTATATGTCATCGCTGAGATTTTAAGGTTAAGAGAAACGACAAGCACAAACATACCTTTTATATATATATACTGATTACTTCAATTAATTTTATAATTTCGAATATTTTCGTACATCCGTGATCTATCGTAGTTAACAATGATAACAATTGATCATTATGTTCAAAACTATCAAGTACAATCAAAATATGTATGATGACAATCATGCACACAACCTGCCTAAACATCCACACATACACTACATCATGAATGCAAATAATCTGCATGTAAAATGCAATTCATTTCAACTAACCCTTATCATATTCAATCAATTAGCTCAAATTCAAATCTCTCCTGCATATATTGATCCACCCACCAATCAACATGCTAATTAATTAGGTGCAAAACATGCCACACACCTATGCACACAAAACTATTAATTTACAAATTCCATAAGGTACTTCAAGAGTGTTATGGCTTTGTTTTTATCGATATGTTTAAATTATAATAAAAATTAATTTAGAAGGACCTAGAGGAACAAAATAGTGAAAAGAAAAAGAATCAGAAGGGGAAATAACGATATCATATTGTTTTATCTTGGAGACTGCTCCGAGTAGATGGTTGAAAGCCACAATTAAGGGCAAGTTTCTCATTAAAATCATGAAATTGAAAAAACCCAGAGCTTCATCAAGCTCAAAGGATCTCGTTTTACACTTATCTATGACCAATGTCTCCAGATGAGTGGGTTTAGACATCCCCATATTCACATTTTCAACAGAAGCAGTGGAAAATTTTGAAAGGAAACACGTAATGGGCAGTTTAGAAAAGGAAAATGGAAGAGGATTACCAGGGAAAGGTAGAATCAAAGCAGGAATCGCGGAGGTTATTCCCTTCATCGTATGTAAAACGTCAAATTACTGCCACAACCTGGATACAACCAGTTGAACCCTAAAGCTTGAATCCAGAAATGATACTGATGGTTTAGTGACTGCTATTTTGAAATTCATCCCTAGGACGAAGACATCAGAAATTTAAGTCGCATAAAAGGGGAAAACATGTTCATCAACGTAGTTATAAAGAGATCCAATAGAAAAGGAAAAGAAAAATTACTGGTAAGACGATGACGAGGATTTTGAAGAGCCTCGACCAGGAATGGATCAACGACTGACTCTTTGTCGTTGAAAGCTGCATCGGAGGTAGATGGGTTTGATTTAACGACGGGATTTACTGGTAACTTGAACAACTTTCTCCATCGAAATGCCCAAAGGAGAAGCTGTTGCAACTAAAGGTTAAGGGGGAAAAATGAAAAAGGTTAAAAGGGAGTGGGACTTAGAAACTAAATGCAAACGCCACTAAGTACAAGTCTATAGCGGCGTTTGTATAAGAACGCCACTAAAATACAAGTCTATAGCAATTTTTGTAAAAAAAGTCACTATACATGACCCTATTAAGGCATAAACGCCGCTACAGTACTACTCTTTAGCGACTTTTATAAAAACGCCACTATACATGACCCTATTACAGCGCTTTTATAAAAACGCCATTAAAGTATAACTCTCTTACGGCGTTTTTTTAAAAAACGTCACTATTGATGAACCTATTACGGCGTTTTTATACAAATGCCACTAAATTACTAATATGTCGCGATGTTTTTATAAAAAACGCCATTAAAGGTATTATTTTGTGGCATTTGGGGTTTAAATGCTACTATATGTTTAAAGTTAGTGGCGTTTGCTCCCAAAACGCCACTATAGAACTGTTTTGCTGTAGTGATTGTAGAGTAGATGTGTACCAATGAGCTTTATAAGCTCAATGTTCAGATTGTTTCCATTTGTAAGCTATATATTTCATGGATCACGATGAGACAATAACATTATCGAAAAAGTATTAGTGAGATCATCTGAATACAATAATGATTACTTAAGTGTGCATAGAAAAGTTAATATTTTATTTGAGTCAAGTTCTAAAGTTTGTTTATGTATTTGATTTATGTAAAGTTTGATTCAAATGCTTTAGTTTAATTGTTTTTTAATCTTTCATGACGATTTACAAGCACGAGGAATTTGTCCATATGGTGGTCTAATACAAAACCTCGTAGCATTCTTGTTAATAAAGTGAAGGATCAAACTTCTCTGATGTTATGTCATAACCCGTTGCATGGAGACTTATGAGCATCTGTGACTTTTTGGGTAGTCAATTCCTAGAGGAAGAATAATAAGGATAACGAGCGCTCCGCCCATCAAGCAGGCGGCAAGAACAACAGACAAGTGCTTGTAGGCCAATAGCCTAGTGAACCGAGGGAGGCACTCGACGAAAGGGGGCACACTGGGCAAATAAGAGAAACTAACCCTTCCCCGCTTCATTAAAAGCAAGGACCACACCAACAATCAGATGATACAGTGGGATGAGGCACTAGATCCCTTAAGCGAGGCTGAGGTTCAAATCCTAGAATTAGCGAATGGAGCAAATTAGTTTTGAGAGAATAACCTTATAACAGTATTTTAAAGTGCCGTTAAAAATCCTCTCGATGCAAAAAAAAAGAGACCATTAAAACAAACACTGTAACTATTAACGACGTTTTACATTAACAAACGTCACAAAAGATTGGATTAGATAATAGGGAGTCGTAGCACTGATCTCTCTCTCTTTTTTATTTAATAGAATAGGATAGGGAAAAAGATTGTTAGTTTGATTTTGAGATAACTAAGTTACCACTACAACTTAAACTTACGGTGAAGAAATCATAAACAAAATATATGTATATTTGGTTTTCTAACTAGAAGAGTTTTATATATGGCATAGGAGTGCTTAGTAAAATATCAAGACACTATTTAAAACCAAGATAAAGGTAGAAGAAATCAAAATTTTTGAAAGGGTAAATTATATTGTATGTCACCCAATTATTACTAAGATTATAACTAGATCATTGAATTAAAAAAGTTACAGGTAGTTCATTCAATTAGCTATTTGTTACAAACAAGTCTTTCTACCATTAAAATTAAAATGAAAATTACCTTTTTAGTTACAATTAAATTACTCTATTTATAAATTATAACAATTAAGTCACTCAATTTATCAATTGTTATAATTAGATCATTCAATTGCAACTAAAAATTGATGTTCGTTATGCACTTAATGACATAAAGATTTGTTTGTAATAGACGATTAATTAACTTGTTTGCAACTTTTTTTAAAATTCAATATTCTATTTATAACCTTACTAAAAATTGATTGGCATGTATTGTAATTTACCCTTTCAAAAATTAGCTATTCGAACTCGATTAAATTAAAACTCGACTCGATTTGATTCGATTTGAATTTGAGTTCGACTCGAGACCTTAACGAGTTGAGTTGAACAAATTCTAACTTAACTTGATAAGTTCGCGAGTAGCTCGTTTATTTTTTTAATAATTTTTTAGTAATTTAGTGATCGCAAGCAACCATGAATAGAGTAAAAAGATATTGATTTCCTTATTTTTAAGATTGATTATGTATCATTAAACTTCTTTTTTTATTCAAGAATGTTTTTAATACGCTAGTTTTATGTATTTATGGATTGTCATTTAGTTTTAATATGTTAGTTTGTTGTATTTGTGGATGGTTACTTTTGAGTTTAGACTTTGAAATTTCTTCATACACAATTATTTTTGTTAAATTTATTAATTTATGTTTATATTAAACTCTATATAGTATTAGCAGATTTTACCTATAGTTGAAAAATAAGATAAAATTTTTAATGAATTTAATAAGCAACGAGTCAAGTTAAAAAATAATTTTTTTAATGAGCACGAATTGAACATAATTTTAACAAATTTAACAAACAACGAATCAAATTAAGTCGAACAATAAAATGTTTTAATAAGCACAAATTGAATACTACGAACTCGTGATCGACTTGTTGAATAAGCAGGCTCTGGTTGTTTATTATAGTGACTAAGCCTAAACCGAACTAACGAGTTAAAATACGTTGCCTCTCTCACGGGCTAAAACCTAAACCTAAAGAGTTGGGTGGGTGGCGCAGAACTCAGCCCAAATCAATTACTTTCCGGTTTACATTTCCTCAGAACTTGAATTACCGCATCTCCGTTCTATTTTCCCCTTCATCAAATCAGAATCAGATTGATTGAACAATCGATTCATATATTTCTCAGATAGAGGGAAAAAAACCTAATTTCCTCATAAAGCAGAGAAGTATCCCCCATTTGATTTTCTCCAAAAATCGAAAATGGTGTTAGCGCAATTAGGAGGGAGCATCTCCCGGGCTATACAGCAGATGAGCAATGCCACCATAATCGACGAGAAGGTTTTAAACGAATGCCTTAACGAAATCACCAGAGGCCTTCTTCAATCCGATGTTCAATTCAAGCTCGTTCGTGAAATGCAAACTAATATCAAGAAGATCGTCAATCTCGATGATCTAGCCGCCGGTCATAACAAGCGCAGAATCATCCAACAGGTATTTCTCTTTCTGGTATTAGTTCTGCGCTTGTTCTTTTTCTCTTCGAATTGGGAACTTCTTTCAAGTTGAAATACGTTTTTTTTCCGTTTTAATCTTAGTATCGTGAGCCATTCTATTAATTTTGGGAATTTCCTCGCGATCCTATTCTATGTCTTAATCCATTACTGAAATTAATGGGATTTCTTGGAGTTCTGAGTTTTCTTCCCGCTCATCTTTACTCCTTGAAATTCTGATACACATATATATATGTGTGTGTGTATGTGTGTGAACATTTCCATATTATAGAATATCTTTAATCCAATACTTCACAAAAGAAGAGTGTTTAATGCAAGCTTTACTTCTATTATAGATAGTTGGTTTCTTAAAAGGATTTGTTTTACATTATAGGCAATTTTTAATGAGCTCTGTAAGATGTTGGATCCTGGGAAGCCATCTTTCACTCCTAAGAAAGGAAAAACAAGTGTTGTGATGTTCGTCGGTTTACAAGGTAAGCTTTCATTTTACATCTTCATGAAGATTGACTTATGGTACAGATGGTCTTGAGAACTGCCTTTCTCCTATTTTTCTGAAACTTCTTGCTATATTTCAAATGCTTTGCTTTGTTAACATCATATGTAAGACCTGAATTTATATGTTGGTATCTATTTATGAATATTTTCAGGGTCTGGAAAAACAACTACTTGTACAAAATATGCATATTATCATCAGAAAAAAGGTTGGATACCAGCTCTAGTCTGTGCTGATACATTCAGAGCTGGTGCTTTTGATCAATTGAAACAAAATGCTACTAAAGCTAAGATTCCGTTTTATGGGAGGTCTTTTTTTCTTTCATTTTTCGTGGTATGGAAATGTGGAGTTTGGTTGACTATTTGTTTCACATAATGGTAGGGTTTTTTTTACTTTAAGTTCTTTACATGAGGATGTGAGAAGAGAATAGTGTTGTCTCTAGTTAATTTTCAACAATGGTTTAAGGCATGTAGCTGATTAATAGTGTTTCTTAAGTGTTAAAAGGTTGTAATAGAGAAGCATGAAAATACTAGCATTACATGCATTTAATTAGTTTCCTTTTCTATGTCTTGACTAAATAATGTTTGTTCTATGCATTTTTATATATTCTTATTGCATCCACCTAAGTATGTTATTGTCTGACATGCATGAAATGCCTTTTATTCCATCCTTCCTGGTGGATCTAAATGACTTTCATTTTATTTTTGGAATATATACTCTTGGTTTATAGTCATAATTCCTGGTGTGGATTTTAACTCTAGAGAAAGTATTCATCACTTAAGTTTTCCCATGATTATTTATTTATTTTTTGATAAGAAAAAGACCTCGTTAAAAACCCCTTCATAACCGTTAAACTACAAGGTACCTTGACAGACATTGGAAGGAGGAAAAGAGTGCCCACATTTTATTAATAGAAACATAGTGTATAGCCTAGGTAAAACCCCCCAGATTACAACCTTTCTCATAAACCAACACCTCTCCCCTCAAAGGATAACTTACACACGAAACAAAGACCAAAAACAACAAAAACATAGCCTACATTACCCAATACCCGCCTTAGCTAAACCATCAGCTTCCCAATTAATACTTCTCTTAACAAACCTTAACATCACATTAGAATCCAACAAACTCTTAGCTAATTCCTTAACCAGAATGCTAAACATAACAGGACTATCTTCAGGGTTTTTATCCAATTCACAGCTACCAAAGAATCACTCTCCAAAATGAGACGCCCCTTATCTTTCCACTTCGAATCTAAAAACGTCTTCAACCCAGCTTATATTGCTTTGAGTTCAGCAAGGGCTGAAGGACCAGGTCCAGACGCAACCGAGAAAGACCCCATCTGCTTGCCTTCAGCATCCCTAAGCAGTCCACCAATACCATTGCACCTCCAATCACAGCCTACTGCCTCGTCCACATTTACTTTAAACCACCCCGAAGGGGGTGGACACCAACCTATCAATGGAGGAATTCTCTTCAACATACCATTGTGTATATCGGCCAATGTTAGGTCACCTACAAGATAATTAAGTGCAACAGGAAACACGGACTTCTTCGCCAAGAACCAAGCAACCACCCTATATCTAGCCAGAAAAAACATATAGGTTTGATCCAAACTTCCATTTTCAAATACCATTTGATTCCTACATTTCCAAAAGAACCACATTACAACACCCGAAATAAATTTCCAAATCTCAGATTTCAGAATTAAATCAGCCCAAAAGAATATGAATTCCTTGGGACTATTGGGCAAGGCTGAACATAGGTTCCACATCCTCAAGAACTGCACCAACACACCCCAAGCCGATCTGCAAGAGAAGAATAAATGACAAACAAACTCCACTTCCGAACCACACAATGGGTACAAAGGATCAACAATTCCGTTTACACCCGGCCTAATTAAGGCAGACTTAACTGCCATCTTCTGGTGAAAAATCTGCCATAAAAAAGCTCCAAACAAACTTCGACCAGAGCAAATCCGGATTCGAAAAACTTGTAGCTACTTTAATACACGATTTAACCGAGTATACTCCTTCCCCATTCCCTCTCCAAACATACCAATCATCATCACCCACACTAACACTAACTTTGTCAAATAACGATAATAATTCAATCCATTGATCCACTTCCCAATCTAACAGATTCCTCCTCATCTGGATGTCCCACACCCATCTTCCATTAATTACCGACCCAAAATCTGTTATAACTCCATCCTTGTTAACCGAGAGAGCAAAGAGCCTAGGAAATTTCCTCCTCAGTGGAAGGCTGCAAAGTCATCCCTGCCAAAACAGAAACGAATTCTCTTTCCTAACTTGCATCACCAAATGATTGCGTGACCCTTGGCTAAATGTGTCATTTGACCAGAAGTTATTGAAAACTCCTTTCCAAAGCCAAAAAGATTGGGCGGACAGATTTTTATCCAACTATATCTCTCTTCTATCCAATCTGTACTTGGAGCACACCATCCTTTTTCACCAGGATTCTTTCTTGCTTCCAAATTTCCAAATTTCCAAACTCACTTACCTAATAAAGCTTTATTCATGAGCTTTAAATCAGTGATCCCCAACCCCCCTTACTCTCTTTGTTTTGCAGACTTGCAACCAATTAACCCAATGAACTCTACTTCTTTGAGTTGTGCTCCCCCATAAAAAGTTTGCCATAACTGAATTCAACGTTCTACAAACGCCATAAGGCATTTTGAACAAAGACATACAATAGATCAGAAGCGCAGAAAGGACAGATTTCACCAGCACAACCCTTCCAGCAAGGAAAAGCGTCGAAGCTTTCCATCCAACCAACTTCTGATAAAATTTCTGGATAATCAGCTCCCATAACACTGTCGAATTCCGCCTGGACCCAAGAGGAAGCTCAAGATACTCCGTCGGAAAAAATCAGCCAAACACCCAATCCAAATTAATTCCAAAAATCTTGCTTTTCGAGAGATTTAATTGTAACCTTGCGCACATCTCAAAAACAACCAAAACTCTCTTAACATTCTTCAATTGCCCTTCTGACGCGCCACAAAAAATTAGTAAGTCATCAGCGAATTGCAAATGAGATAACAAAAACGAATTACTTTCGCAACCAATTTGAAATCCATTAAACAATCCTAACTCAACCGCCTTTGACAGCAACAGCTTAAGCAACTCTCCCGCTAAGTTAAATAACATCGGCGATAAAGAACATCCTTGACGTAATCCCCTTGATATATTGAAACTTTCTGCCAGAGATCCATTAACAAGGATTGAAATAGTTGTGGATATGCACTCGAAGATCCAAGAACGCCATTTCTGCCCGAAACCCATGTGCTCCATAATTTTCATCAAAACAGCCCAATCAACTGAATCATAAGTTTTTCTGAAATCCACTTTGAAAGCAATACCTCTCATTCCTTTCCTCCTCCAATAATCGATGCCTTCATTTGCTATAAAGGAGCAATCGCAAATCTGCCTCCCTGGGATAAACGCGAACTGCGAGTGGCCGATCAGCGAATCTAAGCACACCCTTAACCTTTTTTATAGCACTTTCGACAAGATCTTATACATCCCTCCTACCAAGCTAATTGGCCTATAGTCCTCAATACCAACCGGATTAGACTTCTTCGGAACCAGCGTAATAAACGAATAGTTCACACCATTTCGCAGCTTCTTCCCCGAGTAAAAATCCTCAAAAAAACTTCAAAATATCTTCCTTTAGTGCGGCCAAAATCTTTTAAAGAACCCCATGTTCAAACCATCCGGACCCGATGCCTTATTGCTATCTGACGAATTAATAGCCTCCCATAATTCCTCCTCTGAAAACTTCCTTTCCAGCAATGAACATTGATCTCGGTTAAATTATTGAACGGAAGATCAAACTCCACCACCTCCAAAGTTGGCTTCAAATTGTAAGCTTTCTTGAAAAACCCAAAAACACTAGTTTTTATCTCACCCGGGTTCGAAACGACCATACCATTCACTTCCAAGATCTTCAGGGGATTAACTCTTCCCTTATTTGATGCGCACTGGTGGAAATATATTGAATTCCGATCGCCATCCTGAATCCATTTCGCTTGAGCTTTCTGAAACCAAATCTGTTCATCTTTTCTGTACAGTGACCACAACTCATTGACTCTCGCAATTGACTCCATCGACTCCAGAGCAAACCCCTACTACACTGCTGCCTCCATTTCAGAAATTGATTTTTCCAGGCTCACAATCAAATTCGGCAGCTTCAAATGATTATTAGAGGACCAACTTTTTATTGCTTTCTTCAATTCTTTTAACATATTTTCAATTCCTCTTCTTTTGTCCTTCTTCACCCCTTAATCCTCAACTCCAACATCTCTTGGAAACCTGCCTCATCCATAAGATAATTGAACATTTTAAAAGGTTTCGGACCACAATTAACCTCACTCCTCTCCAACACCACTGCATTATGGTCCGATAATGACTTTGGAAGTAGGACCTGAGCAATATCTGAAAACATCGCCATAAAATATGTGTTCACTAGAAACCTATCCAATCTAACAAACGAAGGGTCATCCCTATTGTTGCTCCACGTGAAGCTGCCATCCGCCAACAGTAAATCCACCAACAGTAAGTCCACCAATTTGGCCTGAAAGACAAACTCCCTAAAAGCTCTCAACGAATGCATATTCTGCGATTTACCAATTTTCTCCTCCTGAGATAAATACGAATTAAAATCTCCACCCACACATAACGGACAATCCACATCGCCTAAGAAATTGATCAATTTCTCAAAAAAAACCTTTTTCGATTCAATAACAGGTCCGTACACGTTAACTAAGCAAACACTCTCTTGACTATCCTTGAACTTCCCTTTTATTGCCACGAACCGTTTCGATATTTCCTGCACCTGAGGCTCAAAACAGTTTTCTTCCCAAAGGCTCAAAACAGTTTTCGTCCCAAAGGCTCATAATACCTCCAAAAGATCCTTCTGCAAGATAAACCGCGATCCCAAGAAGAGCCTCCCCCCCAATAAACTTCTCATCAAAGCTGGTCTCACCACTTCAACTTTCATTTCTTGCAAGAATAAAACCACTGGCTTTCTATCAACAACCATCCTTCTTACAACCCTAACCTTTTCCTTCCTCCCTAGACCCCTAATGTTCCGCGTAACGCAAGAACTTAACCATATTGAAAACAATGCATACACCTAATGCAGAGAAATGAGATTAATTCTTATCCTCCATGCCCGGGTTCAATTCCAAAAACTTCTTAGCGAACACATTCTTCCCTCCCCTAAAGGATACACCCAACATTCTGCTAACCTGCCAAGTAGAAATGAGCTCTTCATTCTTTGTCGAAGAATCCAATGCAGAAAATCCCATCTCCGAGTTAACTGTAGAATTTTTCCTACTCGGTCTACTGTACACTCTGTCACAAAAAACAGTAGCAGCACTCCTCGATTTTCTTTGATTTGTTGGCGAGGATGACAAACTCCTCGTTAAAAATTTTCCTGGCCCAGCCCCAAAAACACCCACATCGGCTAAAACATTCCCTCGTTCGACTCCCTCCGGGACAGACTGCTCCAAAACTCCTTGAGGCTCCACCCGAACCTCATTTTGATTTCTATAACCCATGTTTGCTAAATTCAAAACAGGCCCAGACAGAACCCATCTAAACTTGGTGGAAATGGGCTCACAATTGTCTTCGGATTGGGCTTGTTCACTACTTTCCAGGTTAACATTTTTTCTTAAACTGAGTCCCTCAAAATCCCCTCTATATGTTTTCCCATAATCGATTATATCTGACACCCGTACTCTTTTTTGTTCCCCTTCTCTCATCTGTCGCATTAACTGCTGGCCCGCACATCCGCCTGAAAATCCAGTCACTCCACCCCCTTTCAACCACGTGTCCACCCTTAACCTAGTATCCTCAACTGCCATATCAGATCTACCACCTCTGTTGCCCGACTTCTTCCTCCTCTTCTGACGCTGCAACCTCACTTTACACACCCTCAGCAGCTACCTCTGATGACTTTTCCGAAATAACATCTTGTCTTCTAAACACCGACCCCAGTTTTAATTTCACCTTAAAAGATCTCCCATAAGATCCCAGCTTGATCGTTTCTGGTACATTAAAAAGGCTCGCCACCCTTAGCAGCACCATTGCTACCGACATGTCCTTTCTATTGACCGTCGATTCCTGGATGCACATCAGCTTCCCTCACCGCCCAGTAAGTTTTTCCAGGAACAGAACATTCCAGCATAACAAAGGAACTCCAAACAGTTCTACCGAGCAAAAAGCCATAGGGATACCGTCCTCATTCATAAGAGATTCAAGCCATTCAAACCAAAAGAATAGTTCCTCCTTTTTCTTCGACCACATCTCCGCTAGTTATTCAGCCGAACCAAAGGGGATAATGCAGGAGTTCCATCCCCAGCTGGCGATCCTAACATTAATCCCATCGCTAGCCAGACCCTTTTGAACCAGTTCCAAGTCAAAAAGAGGTTTGATGATCCCTGTTAAAGAGCTGTTAACCCAATCCGATTCAACCAAAGGGATGTGCATCTCCCACACATTCCTTTTCCCGGAAACCATTCCCATACGCCATTCTCTATTATCTTTAATCGCCTGTTCATCCCTCGGCCTTTCGTTTGAGACCAGAGCATACTTGTATGTTCTTCCATCCCTCAAACTACTCAAAGACTATGCTCCCTCGCTTCTTCTCCTGTTCTCGCCCTTGTTTGACTTCTCTTCTTCCATCTGGGTTTTGGTAGTAGCAACTAACCTAGACCGATGACTCTGATATTTTGCAACCCTTACAAATACTCTCTTTCCATCGATCCACTTTCCATTAACATTCACGATCGCCTTCCTTAATCCTTCCTCCTTCGCGAACTAAACAAATGCAAACGTATGGTTCCTATACTTTGGTTTGTTGGAAATACTCGGAATGTAGACCCGCAGAACATTATCATGATGTTAGAATAGTTCCCTTACTACTCTCCTAGAGACTCTCTTACTCGGATTATCCACAAACGCCATCCATTCCTCACCGGAGGACTGATTACCTTTCGGATTCTCTCTCACTCTCGCTCTATCATGTTTTTTCCCTAGATTCCCATGATTATTTAGAATGATGTATCTTGGTATATCTGCAGCTACATGGAATCAGATCCTGTGAAAATTGCTGTGGAAGGTGTTGAGAGATTTAAGAAGGAAAACTGTGATCTTATCATTGTTGATACCAGTGGGCGCCATAAACAGGAGGTTGCGTTGTTTGAGGAAATGCGTCAAGTCTCTGAAGCGACGGTATTATCCAGATTTGAGATATTCCTTTATTCTCAGGATAATTGATGCTAATCTTCCCACTAATTATTTTTTACTTCTTCTGTATGTTCCAGAAACCAGATCTTGTTATTTTTGTTATGGATAGTAGTATAGGTCAAGCTGCCTTTGATCAAGCTCAAGCATTTAAACAAAGCGTTGCAGTCGGGGCTGTAATTGTTACTAAAATGGATGGTCATGCAAAGGGTGGTGGTGCTCTCAGTGCGTAAGTACTGTGCTTGCTGCCTTCACTTGTATATCTACTAAAGATAATATCTTCATTTTCTCTATCATTAAGCTGAGTTCTGATGATATGTAGGTTTCATGCTTTTCTCTTTCTGTGGTTTGTACCAGGGTTGCTGCAACTAAGAGTCCTGTCATTTTTATCGGTACTGGGGAGCACATGGATGAGTTTGAAGTTTTCGATGTTAAACCATTTGTAAGCCGCCTTTTAGGTATGCATCTGCTTTGATTGTTATGAATTCTTCTAACCAAAGAAATGAGTTCCAGAATGATGATGATTGTGTGAAACATTATAATGGTGTTTATGTTTCTAAATAGGCATGGGTGACTTATCTGGATTCATGGACAAAATTCATGAAGTTGTTCCCATGGATCAACAACCTGAGCTTCTCCAAAAGCTTTCAGAAGGGACCTTTACCTTAAGGATTATGTATGAACAATTTCAGAACATACTCAAAATGGGTCCAATTGGGCAGGTTATTCTTAAGTACTTGTGTTTTGTTTTAACAGTTGCTCCTTTTCATAATTTTGCCATGTTGCATTGCTGTTCATATATGTGAAATATGATGACTGAATGTTTATTTTGGTTGTTTATGGTTCTTAGATTCTCAGAGATGCATATTGATAAAAGTTTACCATTTGATGTCAGACATTTTTGCAATTGTTGCAGTTTACTGCAAAGTATTATTCCTTAATAATTCTTGCTCTATAGGTGACACCTTAGTTTTTTTTTATAAGAATTGAAGGCCTCATTAAAAACCCCCTTCATGATTAAGGAACTCAAAATGATTTCCTTGATCAGAGGAAGGAGGAAAAGAGTGCCTTATACTTCATTAATAAAAATATATATAAGATTTACAACATCAAGATAAAACCCTTACAAACAACCCAAAATAAAATACCCCAAAAAATCACACTGAAATTAACCAATACCAGACTTAGCCAACCCATCAGCCTCTATATTAGTTGTCCTAGCAACCCATCTAATAACACCCTCCACTTCTTTAAGCTTATCCGCTATATTCCTGACAATTAATGCATACAAATAAGGACAAATAGCTCCATTCTTAACCCATTCCACTACCATTTTACAATCTGATTCTATAATCAACCCTTAATACCTCCTCGCAAGGAATCAAAATAGGTGACACCTTAGTTTAGACTAGGAGAACTTTTGTGGAATAGACAGATTATAATAAGAGAAGATTTTTTTTTGATAGGAATAGAAGGCCTCATTAAAAACCTCCCTCATAGTTGCCTCTTGCAAAGAGACAACTAGCGGAAGGAGGAAAAGAGTGCCTAAATTTATTAATAACCCAAAATTACATAAGATTCCAAACAATACATAAAATTACCTAACATAGAACCATAACCAAAATAATACACCATAACCACTACTCATAAGAACAACCTCACTCACTAACCAATTCCTGACTTAGCTAGACAATCAGCTTCCACATTAGTACATCTCCTGATATGCTTAATTATAACATTAGACTGCACAATTGTCTTCTGAATTTCTGTAATCAGGTCAACAAGGTGAACCGGGCAAAGTTTCGGGCTGTTGATCCACTTCACAGCAAGAAACGATTCACTTTCCAAAATCAGAAATCCTTTGTCCGTCCAAACTGACTCAAAAAACACTTCTAACCCCACTTTGATAGCAAATATCTCAGCAAGAATAGGAGAACAAGGTCCTAGTGCTCTAGAAAAAGAAACCAACTTGTTCTTATCGGCATCTTTAAGAACTCCACCAATACCACTTCTTCTCCAATAAAAATTAACAGCCCCATTAACATTCATCTTAAAATAACCTGTAGGAGGAGGGCACCATTTTACTCTTGAGGATCTAAAGTTAGAGGGGGACTTATGCAAATCCGCCAATTTGGCTTTTTTGGAATGAGTCAGTTGATATTGAGGCTGGCAAGATGATGGATTCTTTCATAGTATCTACAAATCCAGGCCCTCCAACTTTGCTGGAGCTTTTTCCTAGGTCTTGTAATATGGAGGTAGACAAGTTAAGGAGGGGATTGGTTAATTGTTTCAGGCATTTGGTTGTACTGTTTTCTGTTATATTCCAGGAAATGTTTAGCCGTTAAGTCTTTCATTGTTGTTGCTAAATTGGTTAACAGCTCAGCCAAAATTTATACTGTGCTAGTAGCTTAGTTGGTTTAGGCTGAGTTAGTTCTGTTGTATAGGGTTGTCTTTGGTTCTTTTTTGGTTTTTTGGTTATGTTGGGGGTGTTTATCTGGTTGTATCTTATGTAATTTCTTTTGGTTAATGAAATCTTTAGGCACTCTTTTTCTCCTTCCGTTGATTAAGGAGCTTCTCTATAAGTTCCTTTAATCAAGAAGGGGGATTTTAACGAGGCCTTCAATTCCTAAAAAAAAAGATCTCCCACAAGGCTGTCCACTTGGATAGACACATCCTTGTTTTTAGCTAAAAACCATGAAGCCACCCTATACCTCACCAAAAAAAAAAAAACAGATTAGCACTATCCAACTTGCCATTCTTAAATACAATCTGGTTCTTACACAGCCAGACAGACCACAAAACAGCTCCGGGAATAAATCTCCAAATACACGAATTTGGTCTTAATTGCGGCCAAGAAAGCAAGAAACCTTTCGGATTATTAGGGAGAACTGAATTGACTTTCCACATACGGAGGAGTTTGACCCAAATCTGCCAAACCTGGACGCAAGAAAAGAATAAGTTCCTAACCGATTCTGGTTCCACTACACATAACACATAAAGGGGATTCAATATTTCTGACTCCTCTTCTCATTAAGACAGTTTTAACAGCCAACTTCTGATGAATAATTTGTCAAATGAAAATCTCCACTTTTGGTGAGACAAAACCCTTCCACACTATCTCCAACCATGAATTATCTGATTCTGACAAACTTGAAACTAATCTAGAGCAAGATTGAACCGAGTACACACCATCCCCACTACCATTCCACGCCAAGCGATCTTCACCCTTCAACAGAGGTTTAAAATTATCCAACAGAACAATCATTTCCATCCACTGATCAAACTCACTGTCCATTAAGTTCCTCCTAAGTTGTAAATCCCACACCCACTCATTAGACATACACCCAAAATCAGCCACAACCCCTTATTAACTGACAGTGCAAAAATCCTTGGAAACATAGATTTCAAGGAATAGTTAGAAATCCATGAATCATGTCAAAATCTAATTGAATCTCCTTTTCCCACCTGAAGCACAACATTATTTCGAAAGCATAACCCAAATGAGTCATTAGTCCGATAGTTATTTACATCACCTTTCCAAATCCAAGACACATTAGATGGCAAATTATCATCTAAAACAATAGAACTCGTTCTGACATTATACTTGTAACATATCATTGTCTTCCACCAAGAGTCCTAACCAAACTTCCAAACCCATTTGCCCATTAAAGCTCTATTTCGAAGCTTAAGATCCGAAATTCCCAAACCACCCAACTCTTTATTTTTACAAACAACATTCCAGTTAACCCAATGAAACCTTTTCTTCTCAGCCGAAGAACCCCACAAGAAGTTGGCCATAATTGATTCCAGTTTCTTCCTCACAACCACTGGCATTTTGAACATTGACATATAATAATTAGGAAGTGAATTCATGACTGATTTTATCAAAACTGTCCTCCCTGCTATGCATAGAGAAGATACTTTCCAGCCTGCCAATTTCTGGTAGAACTTCTTCACAATAGGATCCCATAGTTGAATAGAATTTCTCTTTGCTCCCAATGGTAATCCCAAATATTCTGTCGGAAAAGAGTCTCTTAAGCAACCAATAGATTCTGCCCACTCCCCAACAATCTGATCTTGTAAGTTAATACCAAAAATTCTGCTCTTCACCAAATTCAGTTGTAGCCCTGTACACAACTCAAATACAACCAGGACCCTCTTCAGATTTGCTAACTGCCCCTTCGAAGCTTTACAAAATATGGTCAAGAGAGGTATACCCCTTGGGGATGATATTCTGTGTCCCTATTGTAAGAATCAGGAGGAATCTGTGCAGCATCTATTCATCTCTTGTACGGTGGTTTGGGAATTATGGAATAAGGTAGCAAATTTCTGGGATATTGCCATGGTTCTACCACAGGATCCTCCTTCTCTTCTTTGTTACTGGGGTGAGTTGAGGGCGAAATCTACGATTTGGAAGTTTATTCCGGGAGCCATCTTTTGGTCTGTATGGAAATTTAGGAACGCATGGGTTTTCGAAGGAACTCCTATTGACAAAGTGTCACTATTCTTCATTGTTAGATTCAGGATTGCTAAATGGTTCCTAGCCAAATTTCCGGGTATAACTTTACATGAGGATGCGCTGATTGGTAATCCATCTCTAGCAGATGGTGTTTCTTCTAGTAAGGTTATTGAGAGTGTTGTTTTGCGCTGGTTACCCCCACCAGTGGACTTCCTAAAGATGAATGTAGATGGAGCCGTTAGGCAGATTGATTCGGCTGGAGGTATTGGAGGTTTATTAAGAGATTGGAATGGTTGCACTCTTTTGACTTTCTCCGAGAGTATTGGTCAAGCAATCCCCCCTCTGGCAGAATTAAAAGCTATTAAAAGAGGCTTGGATATTTTTCTGTCTTCTAGGTGGGCTGCAGTAGCTAGGTTGATCGTCGAAAGTGATTGCTCGTCTGCAGTGGAATGGATTCATTCACCGGTTCTGGCTCCTATTTTATTCTCGCCTATTGTTTTTCAGATTTCAAGGCTTATTAGTGATAAGGTTCATTCAGTTAGGTTTATTCATAGGTTGTGTAATGGAGAGGCAGATATCTTAGCTAAAGAAGGGATTGGGTGATTGTAAGGGTTTTTTTATTATTTTCTTAATTTTGGGTGTAGGTTTTTATGATGGGAGGTGTGTTTCAGTCTTATGTCAAGCAATTTAGTGTTATTTTTTACTATTATGTAACTTTCATTATTAATAAAAGTTCCAAGGCACTCTTTCCCTCCTTCCTATGATTAATGACCTTTCTACAAGGTCATTAGTTAAGAAGGGGGGTTTTAACGAGGCCTTTCTTTCCTATCAAAAAAAAATCAAGTCATTCGCAAATTGTAAATGAGTCAGCATCGACGAAGAATTATCAGAACCTATTTGAAAACCCTCAAACAGCCCCAAAACTGCTGCTTTAGATAACAACAAATTCAAAAACTTACCCACTAGATTAAACAGTAGCTGGGATAAAGAACACTCTTGTCTCAGCCCCCTAGATATTTTAAAGCTTTTAGTAGGGGATCCATTAACGAGAACTGAAATAGAAGTTGAACTTAAACAATTGTATACCCACGACCTTCACCTACTACTAAACCCCATACACTCCATAGATTGAATTAAAAAATCCCAATCAACAGTGTCATATGCCCTCTTGAAATCCACTTTGAAGACGAGACCTTCCCTTCCTTTCCTTTCCTCCAGAAATCGATGGCCTCATTAGCAATTAAGGGACAGTCACAAATTTGTCTTCCCGGAATGAAAGTAAATTGAGATTGACCAATCAACCCTCCCATTCACAGCCTTAACCTTCTTGACAGAACTTTAGAAAGATTTTATATAAACCCCCTACCAAACTAATTGGTCTGTAATCCTCAATGGCAATCAGATTTTGCTTCTTCGGAATTAGTGTAATGAAAGAATGATTGACACCTTTCCCAAACTTCTTCCCTTCATAAAAATCCTTGAAAAACTTATGAATATCTCCTTTCAAAACCGGCCAAAATTTCTTAAAAAATCCCATATTCAACCTATCTGGACCCAGAGCTTTGTTGCTATCCGAAGACTATTGCCTCCCAAATTTCCCCCTCTGAAAAATTCATATCCAATTGTGCAACTTGATCCTCCGAAAGCTTATTAAAATTCAATTCCAGCTTTTCAACTTCAGCCGTTGGAATGGCATTGTAAGCATTCTTGAAAAAATAAAAAACAACAACTTTTATCATCATTGGCTCCTCAATCACATTACCATTGGCATCCAAAGCATTAAGAGCATTAATCCTCCCTCTATTTGTAGCACATTGATGAAAATACCTTGAATTCCGATCCCCATCCATAATCCACTACTCCCTTGATTTTTGGAACCAAATTAATTCTTTTTTTTATACAATGACCATAGTTCACTTTTTGCTTTTGCAACATCCACCATAGAAACGAGAGAATTCCTTAGTTGTAGTTGAACTTCTTGACTCGAGATTAGCCTCTCTTTACTGTCAAACAAACTGTGTAATTGCATTATGCTTTTATTAGACCAATTCCTGATTTCCACCTTTGTTTGTCTAAGAACCTCCTCAATGCTTAGCCTCTTCCTACTCTTCACTTCTGAAATTCTCTTCCACTGCTTCCTTAAAACCCTCCTCCTCCATGCTATAATTGAACAATCTGAAGGGTTTCGGACCCCAATTTATCTTGCTGGATTCCAAAGCCACAACATTGTGGTCTAAAATTGATTTTGGTAATAACCTCTGAACAACATCCGGGAATAATCCTAAAAAAACGTCTGAAACAAGAAACCTATTATTACCCCAAGTGAAACTCCCTCCCACCAAAGGCAGATCCATTAAATTCGCTTGAAACAGAAATCCCCTGAACCATGCAATTGAATTCTCATTCAGTGATTTCCCCAACTTCTCTTCCTGAGACAAATGAGCGTTAAAGTCTCCAACTACACATAATGGACATCCCAATGAGGAAATAAAACAGGTTAACTCCACAAAAAATGCTTCTTTATCAGCTTCAACTGAGGGCCCGTAAACATTAATAAAACAACACACCTCTTGGTTCACCTTAACTGTACCCTTCAAAGCTATAAACCTTGGAGAAATCTTCACCAACTGAGGTACAAACCAGTCCTCATCCCACAGAGTAACCAAACCCCCTGATGCTCCCACTGTCGGAGACTCCACCAACCCACCTAAGTATTTACACCCCAACTTCCTTCTCATACCTATATTAATCACCTCCAATTTCGTTTCTTGCATAAAAAGAAAAGACTGTTTCTTATCTACAACCACCTTCTTCACCGCCCTAGCCTTTTCCTTCCTACCTAAACCCCTAATATTTCAAGTGACACAAGATACACGAATCATAAAAAATAATTAGAAACCTTCAACCAAAAAAGGGTTAATACCCACCCTTCTCCCTCCTAGCCGAATTAGACTCTGAATATTTCTCGGCAAAACCCTTCTTTCCCCCCTTAAAGTTAAACACCTAACATTTGGCTAACCTGCCAAGTTAATTCCATTTCATCTTTATCAGTCGAAAATTCAACTTCTTAAAAATCCTTCTCCGATTCACCTCTTCTACTCTTCTTAGTAGACCTGCTGTAAACTCTGTCACAGAGAATGGTAGCAGCACTATTAGGCCGAATTCGATTTGTTGGAGGGGAAAAAGAACACCTCCTTGTAGGAACTTTATTAACTTGCACCCCATTCGATCCAAACTAAACCAGGGATTTAAATAGCGTTCGCGGTCACGTTTTCGGTCACGTCGCGTTTATCGCGGTTGCGGACATAATGGATGCCATCGCGATCACTGCGAGTGTCACGGTCGTGAATTTTTTTAAATTTTGTACAACTTATCCTAAAATATAATAAAAATAATTATAATTATAATGAATCATTTTTAATGATTTTTAATATGTTTTCTAAGCGAAAATGATATATATATATATATATATATAATATAGTTTAACTAAATAGAAATTAGGACTAAATTAAATAAAAATAAAAGTTTACATTTTAAACTAAGGATTAAATTATAAATTCTAAAAGGTGGGAGGGGTATCAAATTAATATATCCTTTAAAATTCTATTTTAAAAATTATTTAAAAAAAAAACTTAACTCTTCAAATAATTTTAAAAATTATTTAAAAAATAAAAAAATATCTCTAATTTGAAATCAAAGACAACCCATAACCCCACATTACTCTCTCTTAAATTATAATTTAATGATTTAAAATTAAAATTAATTCCCCCTACCCAAACCCACTCCCACTCCCACCCAAATCAACTCCCTACCCCGTCTCACGGCACATCCATCTTTGTCTCTCAAGTCTCAACTCCCCCCTCAAGCTACTGTAGCTAAAGGAATTAACAGATCTCAAACAAAAGCAAGAAATCCAGAAAGCATAATCCATAAACAATGCAAATTAGAGCTTCAAAAAAATGGAGGAAAGTGATAGTACATACCATCTTCAGCAAGTGAAGAAGAAGATGAATGAGCAAATATCAGCATAAAAATGAAGACCCATTTACTTATCGGACAGCTCTCAACCGGGTAAAAGGCTTACTCACTTTCTCTGGAGTTGCTTGCTTCTCTCTTTTTTTTTAATGTTTGCTCTATTTTGATGATGAGAGCAAGCTAGGGCAGTGGTTTCTTTCATGCGAAAACTTGTGAATAACGGTAATAGCGTCCCGTTATAGACGCTATTCACCGTTGAACACTAAATAGCGGCCGCGACATACCTCTATTGTCGTGATTTCCTTACCCACCGTAATTTTCCCGAATATCGGTTTCGGACAGCGGCGCTACCGCGAAATAGCGGCCGATATTGCGGTTGCGTTCCGCTATTTGATTCCCTGAACTGAACTGTTGCACAATCTAACACTGATCCCTCCAAAACAGGCTGCTGCAGATCTCCATCTTTCCCTCTAATATCAACCAACTCATCAGGCTTGTAACCACCTCTATATGAACTTGGACTTCCTTGAATGGGCCCTACCCATGGTATCATTAAGCCCATTCACTTGGTCAACAATATCAAGCCCCAAGGAGACCTCTCCCCTATTAACCACCCATTCTCTCTCTTCTGTACCAGCCCCAGCCTTCTCTGCTCTCCCTGGACATCACCCAGAACTGTCTCCTCAGCACATTCATAACTGCCATTAAATTTTGAAAAACCCCTTTTCCTACCAACCGCCCATCGAAATTTGTGCACTCCCCTTGTGACGAGTCCAAAACCCATGCTTGTACATTGTTTTGAAAATCTGACACCGTCTGGATACCCAACCTCCCTTCCTGCTCTTCAAAATCATCCCCACTGCTCTCTTCCAGCAAGTTATCCTCATTATTTACTGTTCCATCATCTTCAACCATATCCTCTAACTCCGGAAAAAAATCATCACTTCCTTCCACCTTAATCTAAATCATGAACGATCTCCCATATGTATTTATAATGACATGGGGAGAAATATCAAAGGGGCTTTCAATCCTCAATAACATATGAGCTACTCTACAATCCACTCTGTTAGCAATTTGTTCCTGTATCTTAACTAGTTTGCCCCATTTCGACGCCAAACTTGTGAAGAAAGGAACTGACCAACAATTTAGAGGAACACCAATCATAGAAACTGCACAGTAAGGTAATGGCACACCCTCTTCTTCCATAACGTGCTCCAACCTCTCGAACCAAAAGGACAAAGCCTCCCACTTGTTTTCCATCGTTGCAACTTTCTCCTCAGCAGTCTGGAAAACTACCAGACATGCTTTTTTTGCATAACCCCATTGAACCACTTTGACATTGATTCCCTCAGTTCTTAACGCCCTCTGCACAAACTCAACTTCGAATAATGGCTTACAAATACCATTTAACGACGATCTCAGCCATGATCTATCCTCCATTGGAATAAAAACTTCCAACTGCTTCACCTCCTTCTTAGCTCCAAAACACCCCACTTTCTGGCCCTCAACTTCTTTTGCACCCACAGTCGTCTCCTTGTATGACCTTCCATTGTAAAACTTATTCATCATCTACTTCTTTCCAGTACCTGCAGCTTGAGATGATGGTAGTTCCCTAAGCAACCCATCTACACCAGCATCTGAAGACCTCGCCACACTAGTACGTTTGAAACTCCTCGAAATACTTTTCTTCTGATACTTGGCAATCGACACCGATATTCTCCTCCCATCGATCGAGACGTTATTCATCTTTTCAATTGCTAGATGAATATCATCTTTGCTAGCAAAATGCACAAAGGCAAACGTACTATCCTTGTAATAAGGTCTCCTATTAACAAATGGAATGAACACCTTAATCACCTTACCATAATGACTAAAACGATCCCATAATGCACTTCTCTGTACTCGCCTACTAAGATTATCCACGAATGCAACCCACAATACTCCTCCAGACAAAGAACTACTTCTGACCGGACAATCAAAACCCTTCGAACTCTCCCTCACTCTCTCTCTACCTTTCTCACTCATTTTGTTATTGTGCCTGTAGTCTTTATATTTATATTGGTGCACATCTTTCATAATTACATGCTTTAAAGCCTGTTCTTGTTCTAGGGTCTATATAATAAGAGAGAAGATTTTTACATGATAATTATAATATAAGCTTAAATGAAAGGCCATTGCACTCCTAACATATAAAACTATATGAAAGAGGTGGCACTCCCCTCCATGTTCTGAGATCCTAGTTTGTTCCTTAATGCCGAAACTGCTGCCTCTTAATTTATCTGGCATGAACTTTACATTCTGATAAACTATACGACTGATGTCCTGGGAAAATTAGTCTTAAGAAGGTCCAATTGTTTCTATCTTGTTTCTTAGTGTTGAGAAAATATCGATCTTGTTGTAGTGAAGTCTCTCCTTTCCTGTTAAGCTAGTACTTTCTGCATTTATTCACTTGATGTATTTGCAATTTTTGACAAAAAAAAGAAAAAGAAAACGTAAAGCTGTAATTCAGGATTTTGGATAGTGGTTCTCTCCCCCTTAGAAAATCCCCATCGTCCGAATATCTCTTCTTTGTTCCTTCTTTCAATATAGTTGAGTTGATTTGCATGAGAAATTTTTAAGCTAATAATTTTGCTTTGGTTGCTTTTCTGCAGGTTTTCTCAATGCTTCCTGGATTTAGCTCTGAACTGATGCCAAAAGGTCGTGAAAAAGAAAGCCAGGCAAAGATCAAACGCTACATGACCATGATGGACTCAATGACGAATGAAGGCAAGCGAATGTTCTGCTTTATTCAGTTTCTTGAGACATGTATATTGCTGGAGTATAGTATTTTAAAAGAATCATCAGCTTTTCATTTATTATTGATTGTTTATTTGTTGCAGAGTTAGACAGTTCAAACCCGAAGCTCATGATCGAGTCAAGGATGATGCGGATAGCAAGGGGATCCGGTCGTTATATTCGAGAGGTAATGGAAATGATGGAGGAATACAAACGGCTTGCTAAGTTATGGAGTAAGATGAAGGGGCTTAAAATCCCAAAGAAGGGTGAAATGAGTGCCTTGTCGCGCAACATGAATGCGCAGCACATGAGCAAGGTCCTCCCGCCTCAAATGCTTAAGCAGATCGGAGGTATGGGTGGCTTGCAGAACTTGATGAAACAAATGGGTTCGAGCAAAGACATGATGAGGATGTTTGGAGGTGGGGAATAAGTAATTTTTATAGGTGACGTTGACGGTCGACTTTTAAGTTCGCTTGACACTGCTTGTCAAGGTGTACTGTTAAAATCTTGTGCCCGCTGGGCAATGAAATCATCTCCGGTCCTTTCGGGTGAGACACTTGATGATGAGTCATGGATTAAGGCACATTTCTCTTCTAAGGTAATAGGTTTAAAACGAAGCCCCCTTGATTGCCCTGTTTTTACTTCTAATTATCATTTTTAGATATACCTTGTTAGAAAGAAAGTTTGATTCACCTTTTATTAGTAAGAAAGTCGATAGTATTTACTTCTCTATATTTGAGTATTTAACAGAGATGATCAATAAAAGAATGCATGCTTTATAAATAAATCGGATCATTTTTCGGCATTTATTTTCACGATTTTATTTTTTATATATATGAGTTAGGATCTACTTGCACTATATATATATATATATATATATATATATATATATATATATATATATATATATATATATATATATATATATATATATTAGTTCATATAACACTTGCTTTTTTTAAGTGAATATATTCTTATTTTCTATTGTCAATTTTAGTCGTTTATTTTAACTCATTTAACGTTCTTAAATTTTTGTAAAATTTTTCTGTGTAATTGGATCTTGTCTTTATATATATATTCCTTGATTGAATTTGCATTAAACATTTTAATAATATTGAAAACAATTATATGAAGGGAAAATTACTTTAGATATCATTAAATTTTAAATGTAGACTCGTTTATGTTATTGAACTTTTAATTTTGTCAATTTTAGCACTTTTAGGAGTCGTTTGGTTTACGGAATGTAAAATTACATTTGAAATAAGATTATTAGATTGTACATTACTTGTCATATTACTGAGAATGTTGTATATTTTGTTTGGTTTGTTCGGCAGGAATATAAGATTATAATGTTTAGTTGAAGGAATATAAGATATGAAAAATATATGTTTTACAAATTATTCTTGAAATATATATTTTTTTTCTAACAAGTTGAATTCTCAATATTAAAGTTAAAATATTTACATGAAAGCTCATAGAAAATTATTATTTTTAATTTATATATATTTTAACAAAATTTGTAGGAAAATAACTTAATTTTTTTTTTTACTTTTTATTTTTAAAAAAATGTAGAAACATATTTACATTAATATAATTATGTGTTTACTTTTAGATATTATAATATTGAGATATATACATACTTACATCAATATAATAAATAATAATCAAAATAAAATAAAATTTTGATATATTTTTATTTTATATGCATCATATTAATTTATAATAAGTACTAAAAATATGAAACCATTTAAAAAATAAAATGGATTTATATTCATGTAATTACATACAACATTTTGAACCAAAATATTATGTCAGGGGTATTATTGTCCTAAGAGAAGGAAATTATAAAACACCTAAGAAAATGGAGGGAATGATATTCCCGAGAAAAGACCCCAAAATTATTATTGTAGGAAATATTTTATTACTCCCAAAAGGGAATGTTCTTAAACGAAATGTGGGTACATGATTTCAGAAAAGATCATTTCTCATGATAATGATCTTTTCCATGAACCAAACGCCTCCATATATTTAGTTGCAATTATGTTAGCTCATTGTTAATGATTTAATGGGATGATGACGTGACATTTTTGCTTGAATTGTTCATTAAATCATTTTTCACGTAATTTTAAAATTTTAAGGTTAAATGATATTAAAGTATGCCAAAACAACATAGTTTTATTAATGACTTATTATTTCCAAAACTCATGTTATTCATTTACTCAGTTATTATTTCTAAAATATAATTAAAATAAAACGTAACTCCCCTTAATATTTAAAAAAAATTATTATTATACGAACCAAAAACACATTGGACGTAAAACGTTTTCCCAAAGTATCTCTCTAGAAAAATTCTCCTTCGTTTTAAAGTAAATTTCTTTTGTTTCATCTTTCACTGTAAAATGGGAAAACAATTCTTATGATATAAAGGAATGACGAGCGTAAGATATGATAATAGTGTTCCAAACTGAAATAGGTTAAAAGGATTTAAATTTTTTAAGGTTTTTGTAGATTTGTTTTCCTAAATATTTGTTGTTTTCTTTTTCTTTTTTATTTTGTTTCTCATAATCCGAAAGAGAAAAACAACAGATTAATTTGTAAAACACCATTGCTGGGATTTGAATCTAAACAAAATTACTTGATAAGAGATTTACTAATTTATTTGTATACTTAATATATTTTGGGTAAACTATACTATTGACCACCTGACTATTATCTTTATTTTGATCACTATTTTTGAAATTTTATCAATCAAGTCATCCAACTATTTAAATGTATTCAATTAAGTCACTTGTCGTTAACCTTTCACGGAGAAGTTGGTGTGTCATATAAAAACTTGGTATAATTACAAATTTGATCATTGTTATTTACATATTCCACCAACAAGGGTGTTGAATTGGGAGGAGTAAGGGAATCAAACCTAGATTCCTTGGGTATTAATGCAACAATTCAACTATTAAGCCAAGTTGATTATTTGGTTTGTAACAGACTACATATAGTATCAGACTACATATAGTATATATATATATATATAGATTAGTCTAAACTTAAAATTTTAATATTTTATATATCTTAACTTAAATTCACATATTAAATTAAATTAACAACTTAATGCTAAAAAACATCTTAACACTAAAAATATTTTTTTTATATCATAAATTATTAAATATATTTTATTCTGATCTTAACTTAAAAATATATTTTATTCTTATTTAACTTAAAAAATATATTTTAGTCTTATCTTAATTTAAAAGATACAATTTATTCTTACCTTAACTTAAATATTTATATTTTATTCTTACAATATTTTAAAATTAAGATAAAAATAAAATTTATTTTTAAATTAAAATAAAATAAATATACATTTTAAAGTTAAGATAAGAATAAAATATATATATTTTAAGTTATAGTAATAATAAATTATGTTTAATAATTTAAGGTAGAAATAGAATATATTTAATAATTAAGAATATACTATATGTAATAAGTTAAAATAAAAATAAGATATATTTTAAAGGTTAAGATAAAAATAAATATATCTTTTAAGTTAAGATAAAATTAAAATATATTTTTAAGTTAAAATAAAAATAAATTTAAGTTAAGAAAAGAAAAGAAAAGAATAAAATAGGTTTAATAATTTAAAATAAAAAAATTTAATGTTAAGACATGAATTTAATTTAATATGTAAATTTAAGTTAAAATATATAAAATATTAAGAATTTAAGTTTAGACTAATATATAGAATATATACCATATGTAGTCTACTTCAAATCAAATAATCTGCTTGGCTTAATAGTTGAACGACTACTTTAACACCTAAAGAATCCAAGTTTGATTCCTTGCTCCCCTTTTCAGCTCCCTTATTTTCTTCCACCGAAGGGTGACTCGTGTCACCCTTTGATTGATGAAAAAAATATTTCTATGAAATTAAAATAAATTTAATTCTCCAATCGGATGACAATATATGTCATGACACTTTGACACTAGTGACACATGACATGGTCTAATTCGAAGGTTAAATTTATTTTAATTTATTAAAATTAGGACAAAATTGATAGAATATGTAAATATTACTGACCAAATATGTAATTATACCAAGTTTTTTAACTGACCTGTCAACTTCTCCGTAAAAGGTTAACAATAAGTGGCTTGATTGAATGTATTTAAATAGTTAGATAACTTGATTGATAAAATTTCAAAAATTAGATCATCAATAAAAAATATAAAAATAATTAAATTATATGAAAAATTTAAAAATTCAGGGATCGATTACTCCCAATCCCCTCTATCTATCTTTGCATGATGTCATATCTAATTATTGACTTTTTATATATGTAACTTTAAGCTTGATTTTAATTCTCAAGCTTATGTACATGTAAAGTAGATATTATTGATGAATTGAGATTTTGTCTGAGCAGTTAGATATAAGGGTGATTAAAACTCGACTCGAATTTTGTTTTAAATAAAGTTTAAGTTATAAAATATGATTCGTAAATTTAAAATATTTTGACTCGATTCAACTCGAGTTGACTTGATCTTAGCTCACCCCTAGTTAGACAATTCAATCCATAGACTGGGTTCAAAGAAGCCAACATTTGCTACTCCATGAATAAATTGAGTAATTGTTAACGTAGCCAATGGCTGAACTTGGTCATAGAGTTTAAGGGGTTAAAACTTTTAAAATTTTAGAGGTTTAAATTAAAAGTTTTAAAAAAATTAAAAATGAAAGATTAATATGAATTTTTTAAAAATTTGTAGGACCAAATTAAAATATTTTAAAAATTTTAAATATCTAATATACTTTTTTAGATTTTGAGGGGCTATGGCCCTCACTAGGCTCCATTGTGTTCCGTCGTTAAACATAGCACATATGAACCAAAGATTGAAATCTTCCTTGAAATGCCAATTGAGTTTATGCATAGATGATCAAAGTAAGAAACATTTGTGAAAATGCAAGCGACATGGATGGATCGAAGGGCAGGTGGGGGCAGTCGCCCATGAAAATTTTCAAATTTTCTTATGTTTTAGATTTTTTATGTATATTTTCTATTGATAATTTTTTTTCACCCTCCCTGAAATCTTTTAAGTTCGTCCACCTCTAAAATTTTATAAATTCACATCCTAAGATAAAAATTTGCGTTCGTACTTAACAAACAATCCCTAAAATAACAAAGGATAAACCAAGCGAAGACTAATCAACAACCACTTATTTGTATTTCAAGGGGGGGCGGACAAATAAATTATGTGCGTTAAGGTTTTTTTAGTAAAAGATATGCATTTATTAACGGAAACATACACGAAGAAATATTATCACATGCCTCATTAAAACCCCCCTAATCATAGTTGGAGAAAAAGAGTATATGTGATAATACCAAAGAAAAAATCAAATATAACTAAACAAGAAGACAAGTTGCAACCAAACAAAGCCAAAACCAACACCATAAACATATCAAGTTGCATTATTGTCGAAACGGTCCCCGCAGCTTTTTAGGGCTTTTTCGAGGATCGATCCAACTTAATATTGAGAACATGTTAGGTTTTAAATAAATACATTAATAGAAAAAATTGGAGTTGCCATCAACTTTTGGGTTAGGTAAGTCGAATACCTAAAAATATCTTTTAAAATAATTAAAAAAATAATTTGAAAAGATAAAAAAATTGATCTGCGTTTGACCAGAGATTCATTTTGAAAGGAGTTCGGGAGTCGATTATATGTGGGGAAGGATTAACACCCCCACAACGCCCAAAAATTGGTATTTACACGATTATACGTCATCTAATTATTGAAATTGACAAATTTGAATAACATTTAAATTATGATATTTTATAAAAAAAATAAAAAATAAAAAGGGATATTATTTTATACGAATAATTCTTGAAAATACCTCCCTAGTCAATTAAGGGATATTTTTTTTATAGATTTCTCGAACAAAATAGTATTACCCTAAATTTTAGATACAATAAAAATAAATTTATTTAAAACATAAAAAATAATATATGAAAATTTTATTTTAGTAATAAATTTATAAATATGTAAATAAAGGATAAAAATAATAAATATAATAATTTTAGTGATTAAATGATAAAAATAACAAAATATCTAGGCAACAATTGCAAATATATCATAAATTAGGTGCTTCAAATGTAAATAAACCAATAATAATATTCAAAATTAAAAAATATTAAAAATAGAGGATTAAAATGCAAAACAAACAAAAGTAATGGCCAGAACAGAAAAGTCATACAATCGAGGCACTGGCAGTGTAATTTAATCATAAATAAATTTCAGGATCAAAATAAAATTATCAAAATCTAAGGACTAAATCAGATATTTTACACAAAATACATATAAATACGTTCAATGACTAAAATAAAAACAAAATAAAATCCAAGATCCAAATTAAAATTAAAATTAAAATTCGTGAAACTTAATTTCAGTGACTAAATCTTAAATTTACAAAACTAGAGAGATTGCAGGAATGATTTTCCCACGTGCTAAATACACATATAACCCCTCCCCAAAATGACGTTGTATGAGGAGGAATATAAATACCCCAAAATCGACCCCTAAAGGCCTTCAACCTTCATTTCTCTATTTTCCCTCCCTCTCTAAAAGAGAAAAACTTTGACTTCTTTTTACAATTTCTCGTCGGAGGGGAGACCGGCCACCATCGACCACCGTCCGTTGGCGTTCTCCGCCGCTGCCCACAGCGGTCGACAACATAAAAATACCCAAAAAATGAGCTTTTTCCTACCCTAAACCCAAATCTGACCTTCACTCATCCTAAAAGTTTCCCCATCGTCCTAGATCTAAGAAAAACGAAGGGATTACCTTCGATTTTCGATGGTTTTTCTTTTCTCCGGCGGCGAGGTGCAAGACTCCGAATAGTAATATCCTCATCTCTCTATCCTTTTTATTTTCCTATTTTTTTGCTGTTTTTTCGAATGGTTGATGTGTTTTTTGTTGCCTCCTCCTTGTATATTTTCTCTCTCCCTCTATTTTTTCTTTCTTGTAGGATATGGGGTTCCTTTTATAAAACCCATGGTACATCATTCGGATCGGTCAAAGAGGGGAACCCCCATGAGTCATCGGGGCTATGGTGGTGACTCACCTAGGGGCGGTGCTGATTTCTAGATGGCGAGTAGGCTGGGTGCATTAAATGCACCCAAATCTTCTTCGATTTGACCGGTACGATGGCGGTTGTGTGGTGATGGATGAGTGGAACATCTGGAGGTGGCGGCTGGCATAGAGTATTAGGGCAAAACCCTAACTATTGAGTGATTTAGACCGTTGGATGGGTCCAGATCCCATGGTTTAGAGTTGTGGTGACTGAGATGGGGTTCAAAAACCCTAGTTGTATGGGTCTCCGTTGTTGGGCTTGAACCGGCTTAGGTGATGTTGGTTGGCTGTTGGGCCCAGTTTGAGTTACAGGTTTGTTTTTAAATGGCCCCGGGTTGAATTGTAATATGGCCACGAGTTGAATTGTAATTGTTATTTAATAATAATATTAATAATTATTTGGGACAAAAACTATTGTCTAACACTACCCTCTTTGCTCATTCTTGTGTCAACAAGAATAGGGAAAAAATGAAAAGGCAATGAGTTTTTGTCCAGTCGACTTCATGCTTTGAAATGAGAAATCTGATCCACTCTTCCTTCAGGGGAGATCATACTTGATATGTTCCTCTTTTTCGGGTAGTCAGATCGATTTTGGAAGATGGGTCTGCTCCTTTCTCTTTTCAGGGGAGATCATACTTGACATGTTCCTCTTTTTTGGGGTAATCAGATCAATTTTGGAAGACGGGTCTACTCCTCTCTTCTTTCAGGGGAGATCAGACTTGATCTGTTCCTCTTTTTCAGGTAGTCAGATTAATTTTGGAAAATAAGTCTGCTCCACTATTCTTTCAGGGAGATCAGACTTGATATGTTCCCTTTTTTCAGGTGGTCAGATCAATTTTGGAAGACGAGTCTACTCCACAATTCTTTCAGGGGAGATCATACTCGAGAAATCTTCGAAAAACATGTCTGCTCCACTATTCTTTTAGAGAGATAAGACTCGAGAAATCTTTGGAAAACGGGTCTGCTCCACTCTTCTTTCAGGGAGATAAGACTTGAGAAATATTTGGAAAACAAAATCTAAAATAAAAAGAATATGCTGTATTACTTTTCCTGGGAGATCAGACTCGAGATTGATTTGCTTCGCTACTCTTTCAGGAAGACCAAATATGAAATAAAAAGAATATGCTCATCTACTCTTCCAAGGATATCAGACTCGAGATTGATTTGCTTCGCTACTCTTTCGAGAAGACCAAATCTGAAATAAGAAGAATCTGCTACACTACTCTTCTGAGGAGATCAAACTCGAGATTGATTTGCTTCGCTACTCTTTCGGGAAGACCAAATCTAAAATAAGAAGAATCTGCTCCACTACTCTTCCAGGGATATCAGACTCGAGATTGATTTGCTTTGCTACTCTGTCGGGAAGACCAAATCTGAAATAAGAAGAATTTGCTCCACTAATCTTTCGAGGAGATCAGACTCGAGATTGATTTTCTTCGCTACTCTTTCGGGAAGACCAAATCTGAAATAAGAAGAATCTGCTCCACTACTCTTCCGGGGATATCAGACTTGAGATTGATTTGCTTCGCTACTCTTTCGAGAAGACCAAATCTGAAATAAGAAGAATTTGCTCCACTACTCTTCCGGGGATATCATACTCGAGATTGATTTGCTTCGCTACTCTTTTGGGAAGACCAAATATGAAATAAGAAGAATCTGCTCCCATACTCTTCCGGGGAGATCAGACTCGAGATTGATTTGCTTTGCTACTCTTTCGGGAAGATCAAATATGAAATAAGAAGAATATGCTCCTCTACTCTTCCAGGGAGATCAGAATCAAGATTGATTTGCTTCAGTACTTTTTCGGGAAGACCAAATATGAAATAAGAAGAATCTACTCCACTACTCTTCCGGGGAGATCAAACTTGAGATTGATTCTCTTTGCTACTCATTTGGGAATACCAAATATGAAATAAGAAGATCTGCTCCACTACTCTTCCGGGGAGATCAGACTCAAGATTGATTTGATTCACTACTTCTTCAGGAAGACCAAATCTGAAATAAGAAACATCTGCTCCACTACTCTTCCGGGGAGATCAGACTCGAGATTAATTTTAACATCCCTCTTTTTAGGGATTTTAAATTGGTTACTCCTATCTTGGAGTTTTAATATCTTCAATTTTCAATTTTCTTTTGGGAAACATGTAGTTACCTAATTACATTTGTTACCATGCATTTATGAATGTCATGATCCTATTTATGCCTAAAAGTGTGTACAATGACGCAATTTTAGTGTATTTTCTTTTTCAAATGAGGACCCTATCTCATTGGCCATCTTGTAACTCGGTTTCATTTTGGGCACAACAAACATGATCGATTTACCCCATATGAATATCTTGATCCCATATTCTTTGGTCGAACACGATCTTAGTTTTCTTTCTTCTGAACCCCACTAGTACCAATGACCAACCACTCGATTAGTGACAAAACTTTTGGATCATCCTCAAATGGCTGAAATTTTCTATGTACTCCAAGGTTTTATTTTCCATGTATCATGTCATCATGCAAGCTTACATGTTAAAACCATTGTTAGCTTTAGAACACCTGCACTTTTCCAAAACTTTTTGCACAATAATACACAATAATTTCATGTACTTCAAGTTAAACTACATGTTTTTAATTTTCAAAGTAAGATGCTTATAAAAATAAAATTAACAAGAAAAGATCTCTTTTTATTTATATAAATGTAAAGAATCTTTTAAGGGACTACATGGCAAACTTTTATTGGAAAAATGTAAAAGGAAAAGAAGTAGGCATATTCAAATATCAATAATACAAATGCTTTTGAAATGGCACTCCACAAAGTGACTCAAGTTTAGCTTCTGTCAAAAGGATCTCGAGAGTCGTGATAATGCGTAAGGGTGTGAAGTTCCTTCTTGACTGCCATATCTCCAGATGTTGGGTGCCATCAACCAGAATTGAATCTTATATCTTCAGTCATAATACTGATCACCACATAATGTTATTACCCAACCCAAGAACCTTTTAATCCTTACAATAAATCCTGGACCTTCACCAGGCATGAATCCTGAATTTGAATGACACTCAAGCCGTCCTTTACGGGTTTTCAACTTGAGACCTCCTTTAGTTTCAAGATGTCCTTTTTGGATTTTCATCTTGAACCCTCCTTTTATTTATTATTATTTTCTTCAAGTAAGATACCTTTTAACAACATCAGTTCACTACGTAGGGTAATTCCAGACCATCCATCTCAGCGAGGACCAAAGCTCCTCTAGAAAAGGTTTTTTTTCACAACATAAGGTCATTCCCAGTTTGGCATCCATTTTCCTCGGAAATCCTTTTGAATAGGTAGGATCCTTCTAAGTATGAGATCTTCTTTGTGAAACTCTCAGAGATGAACTTTCTTATCATGTGCCCGTATCATACGCTTTTGGAACATCTAACCATGACAAATAGCTTTCAATCTTTCTTCTTCAATCAAATTCAATTGGTCATATCTGTCTTGTACCCATTCTGGCTCATCTAGCTTTACCTCTGATAAAACTCGAAGTGAGGGAATTTCTACTTCAATGGGTAAGACAGTTTCCATCCCTTAGGCTAAAGAAAATAGAGTTACCCCAATCGACATCTGTACCGAAGTTCTATAAGTCAGTAGAGCAAATGGTAATTTCTAATGCTAGTCTTTATAACTTTCAATCATCTTCTCTATAAGTCTCTTGATATTCTTATTAGCCACCTCTACTGCCTCATTCATCTTTGGGTGATAAGTAGTGGGATTATGATGCTTTATTTTGTACTGCTCACAGACTGATTTCATCATCTTATTGTTTAAATTCAAAGTATTGTCAGAAATAATTCTCTCTGGTAGACCATATCGATAGATGATTTCTTTTTTTCAAGAATTTACATAATGTGGACCAATTGACATTTGCATAAGAAGATGTTTCTACCCATTTGGTAAAGTAGTCTATTGATACCAAAATGAAGCGATGGCCATTTGAAGTTTTGGGCGAAAATTTTCCAATAACATCTATACCCCACATAGAGAATGGACATGGAGCTGTCATCACGTGCAACGAATGAGGAGGGGTATGTATTCTATCTCCATAAATCTGACACTTGTGACATTTTCGGGAATAATTGATACAATCAGTTTCCACGGTTGACCAATAGTATCCAAATCTCATAATTTGTCTAGTCATTGTATGTTCATTGGCATGGGTGCCACAGACTCCTTCATGCACTTCTTCAAGTATCGTTTTAGCTTTTGTGGTGTCCACACATCTTAATAAGACTTGATCAAGGCTTTTTTTGTATAGGATCTTAGCATCGAGTACGTACCCTGGTGCCATTCTTCTAATAGTTCTTTTTTCATTCTCGGTTTCCTGTTCAGGATAACTATGATATCTGATGTATTGTAAGATATCATAATACTAGGAGTTTCCATCATTTTCTTCTTCAATGTTAAAGCAATGGGATGGGTACTCATAAGCCTGCATTTTGATGGGCATCATGTTCGAATGCTCATCTACCTTAAACACGACTCCCAAAGTGGCCAAGGCATTTGCCATTTGGTTTTCTTCTTTGGGAAGGTAATTAAAGGTTACTTCTCCAAATTCTTTGATAAGTTGCAAAACCAATTTACGATATTCTACAAGCTTGGGATCTTTTATCTCTTATTCTCCCTTGAGTTGGTAAATTACCTTAAGAATTTTTACCTTACATTTGATGGCAACTCTAAGATATGCCTCATATTTAGCCACATTATTTGTGCAATCAAAATTGAGCCAGCTGGTAAAAGGATAATGCTCTCCATTTGGTGAGACCAAAATTGCCCCAATCCCATGCCCCAAGGTATTCGAAGTACCATCAAAGTTCAACTTCCAATATTCATTGGTGGACATAACTTATTCTTCCAATGAAATTGACATTAGGTCTTTATCTGGGAAATCAAAGCTTAACGACTCATATTCTTGAGAAGCTCTACTAGCAATAAATTCAGCTATGGAGCTCCCTTTAACCACTTTTTGGCTTACGTACTGGATATCAAAATCTGACAACAAGATCTGCCAACGAGCTAATCTTACAGATAGTGCAGGTATATCCATCACATAATTTAAAGGATCTAGTATGGATATAAGCCAAGTGGTGTGATATAACAATGTACTTCCTAAGCCTTCTGGTAGCCCATACCAAAGCACAACATAATTTTTTAATTGGCGAGTATCGGGCTTCGCATTCAGTGAACTTCTTTCTGAGATAGTAAATATCCCTATCTTTTTTCTCAGTTTGATCATGTTTTCCTAATACACACCCTATTGAACTTTCACAAACTGATAAGTAAAGAATTAAGGGTTTGCCTGGAATGGGTGACATTAAGATTGGGGTACTAGACAAATATCGCTTAATTACTTCGAAAGCTTCTTGGCAATCGTCATTCCATGCTCCTGAGTTATTCTTACGGATGAGACGAAAAATGAGATCACATTTCTCAGTTAACTTTGATATAAATCAAGCTATATAATTCAATCTTGCCAAGAATCCTCAAACCTCTTTTTGTGTTCACGGGGGTGATAAATCTTGAATAGCTTTGACTTTATCTAGATCTATTTTAATTCATTTTTTGCTCATAACAAACCCCGAGAGCTTTCCAGATGTCACCCCAAAGGTACACTTATTTGGGTTAAGCTTCAATTGGTATTTTCTTAATCTTTGGAAAAGCTTTCTCAAATTCTCCACTTGTTCTTCCTCTGTTTTAGCTTTAACAATCATATCATCGACATAAACTTCTATTTCTTTATGCGTCATGTCATGAAATAATATTACCATAACCCTTTGATATGTCGCTCTTGTGTTCTTCAGCCCAAATGTCATCACTTAATAGCAAAATATCCCCCATATAGTGACAAATGTTGTTTTTTCCATATCATCAAGGTGCATTTTAATTTGATTATAGCCAGAGAAACAATTCATGAATGAGAACAAAGAATTTTTAGCAGTGTTATCCACCAAGGTGTTTATGTGTGGCAAAGGAAAATTATCCTTCAGACTAGCTTTATTGAGATCTCGGTAGTCAACACACATATGAACTTTCCCATCATTCTTTGGTACTGGTACAATGTTTTCCACCCACTCTGGGTACTTGGCCACTTTAAGAAACCCGACATCGAATTGCTTTTTAACTTCTTCTTTAACCTTTAGTAGCATTTCAGGTTTCATTCTTCTCAACTTTTGTTGCACAAGCTTACATTCAGGATTTATCGGTAATTTGTGTACCACCAATTATGTATCTAAACCTGGCATGTTTTCCTGCGATTAAGAGAATACATATTTTTACTCTTGAAGCAATTTGATCAAACTCTGTTATCTTTTATCAGATAAAGTAGTGCCAATTTTTACTTTTTTCTTATCCTCATCTGACCCCAAATTTAAGATCTCAATAGGTTCCTCATGAGGTAATTCACATCCCTCACCATCATCACAATCCTTGACTTCACCTTGACATATAGGCTACTTGAAATTAATTTCCGGGTCAGTGTTATCAACATTCATGTTATTGATATGTGAGGTCTTGAAAGAAGAAATGAGCGAGAGTATATATAGGAGAATCTTATACCATATCAAGATAAAAATAAATAATACTTACATATAACAAAGAATGAAAAGAATGCATGGAAAAATGTTTTCCATTTGGAACTAGTTAGAATGCATCTTTTATTGAAAGTAAGGAAACATATAGTTTAACCCTTTACACAAAATCAACTATTGCCCCAGGGTATAAAGCAATAGGGAAAGTTCTTGTGTATTACTCTGAAAAAGACTTGAAAACTACAGTTATTTCCTCCGGAGTCCAATTATTCAACTTAAAACCTGGTGGTGCGGGGTAGATGCCCATAGCTCTCCCTTCTTCAGATTCATCGTGTGATATGACATTGATACTTAGCTCTTTCAATGTATTCTCAACAATCAACCCTTTGTTTTGCTAACTTTTTTGGAACATATGTCTTCCGGACACAAAATTATTACTCAATGATAGGAAAGTCATTGGTTCCCAGCTGAGGTCTTCTCCAGCTTGCCTTGCTTTTCTCATTTTTTGGTTCTTCCTAATGCCTCTCATTTTCTCCCTTACAGTTAGCTGATATCCCAAACCGAAGCGATCTTTCTTAGTGATGGGAAAACTGGATTAATCGGTCCTTGTAAATGACTTCCTAACCCTTTTTCAGTTTTTGCTCCTCTTCCAGGGTTAATTTGAGCTCCATCTTAGTGCAATTTGAAAGTATGGGCATGGGTATCTTTTTTCCTTCAACCACGAATGTGGCATTAACAAACTCCAATGATCTAAAAGAGCATTCAATAGCTTTTCATCCAATTCAACATATGGAGAAGTGGTAGATATATAAGCAATGATATCTTCTTCAGTATTACGGCATACCAACTTCCCATCTATTAAAAATTTTAACTTTTGGTGCAGTGTGGATGGAACTGCCCCTGGCTGGTGAATCCAAGGCCCCTAGTAAACAATTGTAAGTGGGTATAATATCCATCACAAGGAATTCCACCTTATACGTAGTTGGGCCTATAGTTAAAGGAATGTCAAATTTTCCTAACACCTCCTTTTTGGTTCCATCAAAAGCTTAAATGATGCTATGACTATTTCTCATGAGTGTACTGTCGACTGGTAATTTCTTCAAGGTCAGTAATGACATTACGTTTAAAGCAGGGGCCATTATCAACTAACACTCAAGAAGAATATGCCCTTTGCACTTAACCGTGATGTGTAGGGCTTTAGGGCTACTAATCATTCCAGAGGGAATTTCATCCTCAGAAAAAGAAAAGAAATTTTTGGCATGTATGTTTGCGACCAATCTATCCATTTTATTTATTGACAACTCTTTCGGTGCAAAAGTTTGATTTAACACAGTAGGACATTCCGATGTGCCTCAGAGCTTAATAAAAGTGCCAAGACTGATATACGAGCGGGAAATTTGTGTAAATGCTCAACAATATTGCATTCACCGTGTTTAAGAAATTTCAAGAATTCTACAACTTCATTCTCGGTTACTGGCTCATTGATGACAGGTTCATTTTCTCTTAATTAGAGTTTAACTTTCTTTTCTTTGTCAACGATAACCTGTTTCTCATGTTCTTTTGAATAACATCTTCCACTTTGAGTAAAATGTTCAACCTCATCTACTTTTTCATTTTCTTTTATCATTTCTTCCATCTTGCATTCATATTTCCAAATACTTGCTTGTCATCTTTATAAAGGAACGAGGATGGAGGTGTGATGACCACCTTCAGAGCTATTTTCTCTGATATGCGAGTCCTTGGCGCAATGATTAGTGTACATTTATAGTTATAAACCCCTCTATACGAACCCTTAGAGGCACAAATTTCCATTTCCTCTTCTTCTGGTACTTCCTTGAAAAACTCTATTTCTTTTTCATCCATCATCTTTTGTACCAAAGCTCGTAAATATGGGCACTGTTATATAATGTGTCCTTCACAGTTGTGGTAATGACATACATTTTGATTGTTTAATTGTTCCACTGACAGACTGGGCATTAATAGACCGACTTTGATCATTTGACCCCACACCCAATACATAGGTGATTACACCTCACTAACTTTTGTTATCCTTTCCCTCAATAATCACATTTATTCTCGTACCTACGTGGTTTAGCAATGGATTTTGGGCCACATTTGGCTTCTCATTGTCACCAAAATTGATGACATTCTTTGTTCTAAGGCTCTGGACAATTCTTTTGAATGCATGCAACTTTCAATAGAATGTCTACGAACCCCTGCATGATATTCACAATGCATTCTAGAATCGTACTACTTAGGGTATGGAGGTTGTCCAGGTGATACGTGATAGGGTGACCCTACATGTTTGTCATACAATATCTGGAACAACTCTTTATAGGTCATAGGAATTTTATCAAACTAGGGCTTTTCTCTTTCTTGCCTTGGCTCCCTTGCCCCTTGCTTGGCAGGGTTTTGTGTATATGATCTTGTATCCTGAGGTCGAGACACCGTGATGTTATTGGATTCGTATTTCCTTACGCTATTGACCTCACTCTCCTTCTTTTTCATTGGTGGTATCTTGCTAGATTCACCATTATCGAGTTTCCCACTCTTAATTGCCATTTCAATCATCTCACCATCTATAACTATGTTAGCAAAACTCTTAGAGGAATTCCCTATGAGGTGAGTAAAGAAGAAAGTTTTTAAGTGTTTACAAAGCATAATTGTTTCATCTTCTTCAAGGGGTGGATACACTTGTACAACTATGTCTCTCCATCTCTGGGCATACTGTCTAAAATTCTCATTAGATCTCTTTTTCATGCTATGCAACACAAGTCGATTGGGATTTACATCTTTCACATGCTTGTATTGCTCAAGAAAATATTTTGCCAAATCTTTCCATGACTTGATATGAACCCTGCTCAATTGATTGTACCATCGAATGACCGAACCTGTTAAGCTCTCTTAGAAACAATGAATCAACAATTGATCATCCCCTATATAACCCGTCATTTTTCTACAAAACATTGTGATATGAGAAGAGGGGCATTATGTTCCATCAATTTTTTCAAACTCTGGAACTTTGGACTTAGGCGGTAATATCAAAACAGGAACCAAACTCAATTCTTTAGCCTCAATTCCATACATTCTAGGGTTCTTCTTCATATCTTTAATTTCCTCTTCTAGTTGTTTTCATTTTTCCTCAAACTGTTTGGTCTACTCTTTTTTTTCTCTCTATTCGTCGAGATCTGGAACATCTTCAGTTTGTTGTTGGTTTATAGAGTCACTAGGTAAGTTTATGTTTACTCTTCCTGATTGTGCAACCATTTATTGTTGTGCTCTAACATGAGGTGGAGTAAAACCTAGGGGTATAAAGGTTCCTCATTAACACCAATAACTGGAGCTTTATCATGATCCGCTCATAGTACAAAGCCCGAAGGATACAAAGGTTCTTCAGTGGTAGTACCAACAACTGGGGTATTTTCTCGGTTTATACTTCTTCCTTGTAACATGCTTACAAATTTCTCTATTAGATCATTATGGGATTTCAGCATTTGTTAATGCATCTCTTCCTGAGCTTTCTTGAAGCTTTATTGTATTTCAAGCTGAGCCCTTTTGATTTGGACGATTTTATTGTCCATGGCTTTTTTACCGGGTATGATGTGGATGCTTAGAGGTGTCCAGTATTCTTTAAAAAAACAAAACCCTTTTTTTGTTAATTTTTAATGTTTTGAAAATGAATGAAAAATATTTAGAAATAAAATGTTAAACAAATGATTGTAATAATACAAATAAAATACTGAACACAAAACTTAAAATTGTAAATAAAATGCAAATGCTTATGGAAAGGCATTGATTCATAAAACATGATCAGTCTTTGAACAACTTTCATTTAGAATAAAATCATCATTATTAAAAGACGATTCCATTACAGAAAAGGCCTAGCTCTATTATTTAGCTCCATTATCTCATTGACAAGCCAATTGATCAATTTACCCAAATATGATGTTGGATTTGTATAGCTCTCGATGACTATTGCTTGGATGTCTGTCTCTCCTAGCTGTTTTGTAACATCACTTAATTGATTCATGGTTTCAATTATCACCTGATTCACATTTGTTTTCCAGTATGCAAAAATGGTATCAATACCCAAAGGGGTACCGATACTACTCTACATAGTAGTATCGATACCATAGGCATAGTATCGATACCATCAGGCCCCAACGGCTAGTTGATTTAAAAATAACAAATGTAGTTCCGATACTCCCTTTAGGAGCTTAATTCATTCTTATTTTCATTTCTCTTATAAATATTGTGTTTCTGTGAGCTTAATTCTTTGTAAACACCTACCTTGTAGAGGTTTATTTGTTTATTTCTTTCATCCTTTTTTTAAAGGGTTTTTGGTTCTATCTTAGCCAATTGAAAAGATAGGGAGTTGTAAAGGTTATCTCTTTATCCTTAAAAAAGAAAGAACAAATTAGTGAATTTGCTAAAAAATCCTCAGTGAGGAGCTAAGGTAGTGGATGTAGACTTGGTTGATAAGTCAAACCACTTTAAATCCTTGTGCCAAAATTTTATATCTTTTAATCTCCTTACACCCTAATTATTTTTTTGTCAATTAACCCCATTTATACATTTTCGGTTATTAAATTGAGCCTCTTCAAATCTTAACAATTGGTATCAGAGTTTGATTCATTAAAAGGTTTAATCACCATAGGCATAGTATTGATACCATCAGGTGTAACACCCCCAACCTGTACCCGACCCAAATACGAGTCTGAGGTGTCACATTGACTTTTCAAACTTTGACTCTTGACAAAATCAAAGAAAATTTAAAACTTTCATTAAAATAATAGCGGTTTATTTACATAAATTGACCAAAATAACCAAAATCGATCAGAGCATATTCAACTCAATCAATTAGTACATGTCAACTATATTCAAAATAACCAAATACATTTAAATCATCTATTTTCTGATCTGAAATTTTGTAAGGGAGATGCTAACCTGTCTTGCTCTTCTTCACTTCTCTTCTCGCTTTTGTAACTTACGTGTGAAACAATCACACGCTAAGTCTATGACTTAGTGAGGCATTAAACTTATAAAGGAAACTTTAAATGCTTAAACATGTATGAACATATCACTTCATGATGTCACACAATCATTATATATAATATGATGTACACATATACACATCACACATTATTTCCATCATTAATCTTATTTTGTTATCCATATTATTATCATTTATATCCTTTAATCATACCTTTTTATCAACATATGACTCATTCAAACCATACACACATCATCATATCAATCATATAATACAGTTCATATCACAAAAGCATATACTTCACAATTACTATCTTCATTGTTATCTCTTTGTTTAGCCCATGTACACTTTTGAGAACTATAGATATGTGAGTCTATTGAGGTTGTGCACTATGCTGTTACCACAGCTCGTATGAGGTCCCACTAGGGGATATGAAATTTGTCCCGAAGGACCACTATGAAATGTCCCGAAGGACCACTATGTCCCGAATGACCACTGTAAATCCCTCGACTCTTGGCATGCCAACTATACCTCTAGCTCTCTTTACACATAACATGGGAATTAGCAATATATCATGTCACATATTCATATAATCACATAGTTCACTTTCACCTGTCTCTTATCTCTTGTGACCATATAATCACATCACTTTGTATCATCTTCCACATATTCATATCACATAGTTCATATCACTTGCATGGTTTCTCATAAACATATATATCATATCTTATTCACATATATTTCTCATATAACCTATATTATATGATTCATATCTTATTCTTATATAATCATGCATATCATCTATGTTCATTCACTTAATCTCTTATATTCATATATCACATATGCATATTATTCATTATATAAACATATATTCATATAGCTTATGTAAATATATATATATCACTTATATTGGTTTCTATATCTTATCACACTAACATATATTCATACAAGTCATATCATACCTACAACAACATATAATTCATAACAAACACATGGTCATGTTCATGAATTTATGCATAACACTATAGGAAATAGACTTTTCGCAAGTCTTATTCCATTTTTATATATACGTCACTCTTAGACTAAAAGAAAGATTTATTCCATTTCCCATTGAAGTGCATCGGTACATTCTACAGTGTATCGATGCATCCCTTAACATGTACATCGATGTATCCCTTAACATGTGCATCGATGCACTACCCATGCATCGGTACACAAATTACGTTCGATGTTTTAATCTTAAGAGGGGTGCATCGATGCACTCCTTATGCATCGATACTAATTGCATTCGATATTTATTAAGAGTGCTCGATACACATTGAAGATACATCGATGCACACAACCCAAAATTCATTTGCGCCCGAAAATTCTTACTTTGTCCTCAAATTCTACTTATTAACCCCTCCTTATGCCTTAAAACTCATCTATATATGTAAACCTTCTTATAAACTAACACTAACTATCCCTCATAATTCACCATAATTCTTGAATTAAAGAATTTCATCAAATTTTCCATGTGTTCTTAATTCAATTCTATCACATCTAACTTCTTAATTAACCCTTTGACTTATTCATTTTGGAGTTTTAGGTCACCATAAATCTTCCCTTACTCTTTCTTATCACTCAAGAATCAAAAGAAACCATAAGATTGAAGAAACAAGCAAATTAAATCCAACTCACCTTATACATGAAGAAGGGAAGAAGAAGAAACTGAACCCCATCTCTCCAGAATTTTCTTTCCTATTTACACATGGTTATCTCTTTTATAAAGAGAATAAAAATATTTCTTTGCAAAGACCAATTTACCCTTACTTACATATTTACCAAATAATCCTCAAAATATTCCTAATTAAGTCTCTGAACTTTAAGATCTTTCAAAATTAGACTTCAAATTTTCAAAACTTCCATTTTAGTCACTTGCTCTAGTTTTGGGATGTTACATCAGGCCCTAACAGCTAGTTGATTTAAAAATAACAAAGATAGTACCGATACTCCCTTTAGGAGTACCGATACCCTTTGTTCTAGGCAGCTTTAATTTGCACGAAAATTGATCCCCAACGACTTCGAAATACTCCCAACGGCTATAAACGGCCACAACAACATTCCAACATATAAATACAAGTTGAGTACACTTGAAGAAGGGTTAAAAACACCTATCCAAGCAATCAAACACAATAGAAGTGTTTTTCATTCTTATTTTCATTTCTCTTGTAAATATTGTGTTTGTGTGAGCTTAATTCTTTGTAAACACCTACCTTCTAGAGGTTTATTTGTTTACTTCTTTTATCCTTTTGTAAAGGGGTTTTGGTTCTATCTTAGCCAATTGAAAAGATAGGGAGTTGTAAAGGTTATCTCTTTATCCTTAAAAATGAAAGAACAAATTAGTGAATTTGTTAAAAAATCCTTAGTGAGGAGCTAAGGTAGTGGATATAGACTTGGTTGATAAGTCTAACCACTTTAAATCATTGTGTCAAAATTTTCTATATTTTGATCTCCTTACTCCCTAATTAATTTTTTGTTAATTAACCCCCTTTTCACATTTTCGATTATTCAATTGAGCATCTTCAAATCCTAACAATTGATATCAGAGCTTGACTCATTAGAAGGTTTAACCACCTTAAGACGGTCCTCAAAGAAGCTCTACCGATTCCCGATGTAACCGACAAAGAAATGGCTTCAACCTTCGGTGCCTATTACATTGAAGATTCAAAATCGGTCAACAAGCCACCCTACTTCAATGGAGCAAATTATGCCTATTGAAAGAATAGGATGATGCTCTTCATTCAATCCAATGATCTAGGATCTTGGAACTCTATCATGAAAGGCTACACCATTCCAACCGATGAAATGGACGATTGGAGTGATGGAGAGAAGAAGAAGTTCTAACTCAATGCTAAGGCTTTGCACATTCTCTTTTGTGCATTAAGCCAGGATAAATATGGAAGAGTCTCTTCTCTTCTTGTTCCAATACCAAGGAGATATGAGATAAGCTCTAAGTCACTTATGAATGAACCGATGAAGTGAGGGAAACCAATATAAGTATTCTCAACCATAGCTACGAGAATTTCAAGATGAAACCCGATGAAGACATCAAAGCTATAACAAATAGATTTTTCATGATTGTCAATAGTCTTAAAGGATTTGGAAAAGTAATCTCCAATGAGAAGCTTGTGAGGAAGATGATCTACTCTCTTCCAAAGTCTTGGCAATCAAAGAAGACGACGATTATCGAAGCTAGAGACCTAAAGTCTTTCACTCTTGACGAGTTGATTGGTTCTCTTCTTACTCATGAATTGATTTTGAAGGAAGAGGAAGAATATGAAGAGAAACAAAACAAGAAGGAGGAGGAGATATGTATTTCCTTCAAGTCCACCAATGAGAGCTATCAAGATTCAAGTGAAGAGGTGGATGAAGACGATGATGAAGAAGAAGAGATGGCCAAGCTCTTCAAAAATTTCAAGAAATTCATGTCTTTCAAGGAAGTGAAGCATGAATCAACCAAGAAGAAGGGCCCCCCGGTGTGCTTCAATTGTCAAAGAACATGGCATGTCAAGTATGAATACCCTCTCCTAAAGAAGAAAGGATCAAGCAAGAAAAAGGCATTTGTGGTGGCTTGGAGTGATGAAGATGACTCCAATGATGAAGATGAAGTAGCCACCTATGCCTCATGGCCATTGAATGAGATTTAATGGTATCTTCTAACTCAAATGATTTAAATTCATATTCTTTTGATGAGTTACAAGATGCTTATAATGAGTTGTATTTGGAAGTTTAGATCATGAATTCCAAATATAAGAAATTAATTTCAGAACTCAAAGTTGAAAATGATTTGGTTTTGAAAGCAAAAATTGATTTTTAAAATCAAAATGAAATTTTGAAAAATGATTTGGAGTTTTCAAAAGTCAAAATTAATGATTTAGAAAAAGAAATTTTGATTTGAAAGTTAACTTGAGAGCTTAACAAAAGAAAAAAAATTAATTTCTCAAAACAAGTCATTATGTTTAAAAATGACAAAATGTTCACATTGTCATTTTTATGGTCATTTGGAACATACTTGTCCCATAAAGAAAAGAAAATATTTTAAAATTAGACATGTATGAGTTCCCAAAGGAACAAGGGGCATTGAAACTAACGTCCAAGGATCCAAAGCAATTTGGATATCAAAATCCAAATAAATGTCTCTTGTAGGTGTGTGGGAGCAATGGTGATGAAATTGAAGATATTCAAATACTCTAGCCACACTTGAAAATGAATGGGTAACCTCTAAGCTTAATGCTTTTGATTTTGATTATTTGGTTGCTCATTTGATTTATGCATGAATGAGTTTTGATTTTAAATGATTATGCATTGTTTTTAATCTCATGTATGTTGAAAAGTGTTTTATGATGAACATTTTAAAATTTTAATGATTTTTCATAATTTTTTAGTTCATCATAATGAATTTTGGTCAAAATTGATTTTCAATGCAAATGATATTTCTCTAACAATTTATATGAACTTTTCAAATGCTTTGATTTTACAAATTTTAAATTTGTGAACTAAATTTAAATTTTTATGCATGTGTTTTGAATGTTAAAGATATCTCTCTAACAATTGATATCAAATTCTTCAAATGCTATCATTTTTTGAAAGCTTTATGCACATGTACTTAATTTCAATTATTGGTATTGCATAAATTATTTTAGACTTGGATATATTGAATTTCATGTGCTACTAATGTGCTTGTTACTCTTTGTTGAAATTCAATTTTGTTTAAGTGTCAAGATTTTAAAGATAATTTTTGTTTGGAATGCACTTTTTTAGTGTGAGCTTTTGATTTTTGAAATGATTTTATGATAAAAATTAACACTTACTCTCCATAGTTATTTTAGAACTTTAAAGTTGAATTATTTTTGATATAACAAAAAGGGGGAGAAGTATGGTTTGAAAAAATCAATTTGTTAATGAAAAAGGGGGAGCTGAACATTTTCACATATTTTTCAACAATTGGTATCTTTTTCATTAAATATTTTATTAAGGGGGAGTTTTTGCCAAAAAACAATTTTTCAATGTTTTGTTATATAAAAAAAGGGGAGATTGTTGAACTATATTTTGAGATAATAATTAAGGCAATTGAATTTATTCAAAGCTTTCAAAGTTTTTCAAAAATAATTCAAAGTCCTTAAAGCTTGGAACTGAGCACAAAACGTTTTTCTGGACAAGTAGTACTGATACTGTTCTTACAGTATCGGTACCTAATGAACAGTATTGATACTGTTCAAATGGTACTGATACCAAAGGTAAGGGAAGTATCGATACTCACTAGGTAGTACCGATACTACCAGCATTGCTCAAATTCTAGAATGCAAAAATGGTACCGATACCCAAAGGGGTACCGATACTAATCTACATAGTATTATCGATACTATAGGCATAGTATTGATACCATCAGGCCCCAACGATAGGTTGATTTAAAAATAATAAAGGTAGTACCGATACTCCTTTTAGGAGTATCGATACTCTCTATTCTGGACAGCTTTAATTTGCGCAAAAATTGATCCCCAACGGCACCAAAACATTCCCAACTACTAGAAACAACCACAACAACATTTCAACATATAAATACAAGTTGAGGACACTTGAAGAAGGGTTAGAAACACCTATCCAAGCAATTAAACACAAGAGAAGAGTTTTTCATTCTTATTTTCATTTCTCTTGTAAATATTGTGTTTCTGTGAGCTTAATTCTTTGTAAACACCTACCTTGTAGAGGTTTTATTTGTTTACTTCTTTCATCCTTTTATAAAGGGGTTTTGGTTATATCTTAGCCAGTTGAAAAGATATAGAGTTGTAAAGGTTATCTCTTTATCCTTGAAAAAGAAAGAACAAATTAGTGATTTTGTTAGAAAATTCATAGTGAGGAGCTAAGGTAGTAGATGTAGACTTGGTTGATAAGTCGAACCACTTTAAATCCTTGTGCCAAAATTTTCAATCTTTTGATCTCGTTACTCTCTAATTAATTTTTTTCCAGTTAATCCCCTTTGTACATTTTTTATTGTTCAATTGAGCCTCTTCAAATCCTAACAGTATCCTAGAGATTACTTGTTAAAGCCCAAGCGGAGAAAATAATTTTTCTCACGTAAGAGTAGTGTTCACCCCTACCTGAAAGGACATAGCACAATTAGAAGGCTCTCAAATTCAAATAGCTATAGTGTGTGAGAAGGGAAACTCACAATCCTTTACCTCGATCCATGAATAAACAAACCAAAAAGGTTAGAAATCTAAAACACAAAAAGTATTCACATTAGTATGAATAAAAATGCGATGTTATGCAAACAAAATTTAATCATCAAAATTTGCCATTTTCAACTTAAAAAGATAACGTATAATCGATTTCAGCTCGACTCTCTAAAAAAAAGTCCCCAATGGAGTCGCCAAGCTGTCGAAACGATCCCCGTGACTTTTTAGGGCTTTTTCGAGGATCGATCCAACTTAATATTGAGAACAGGTTGGGTTTTAAATAAATACATAAATAGACAAATTTGGAATCACCATCGACTTTTGGGTTAGGTAAGTCGAATACCTAAAAATATCTTTTAAAATAATTTAAAAAATAATTTTAAAAGATAAAAAATTGATATGTGTTTGACCAGAGATTCATTTTGAAAAGAGTTCGGGAGTCGGTTACGTGTGGGGAAGGATTAACACCCCAAAATGCTCAAAATTTGGTACTTACACGATTATATGTCATCTAATTATTGAAATTGACAAATTTGAATAAAATTTAAATTATGATATTTTTAAAAATAAAAATAAAAAAGGGATATTATTTTATAAGAATAATTCTTGAAAATACCTCCCTAATCAATTAAGGGGATATTTTTTTTATAGATTTATCATACAAAATAGCATTACCCTAAATTTTACATACAATAAAAATAAATTTATTTAAAACATAAAAAATAATATATGAAAATTTTATTTTAGTAATAAATTTTATAAATATGTAAATAAAGGATAAATATAATAATTTTAGGGATTAAATTATAAAAATAAAAAAAGATCTAGGCAACAATTGTAAATATATCATATCTTAGGTGTTTCAAATGTAAATAAACCAATAATAACATTCAAAATTAAAAATATTAAAAATCGAGGATTAAAATGCAAAACAAACAAAAGTAATTGCCATAACAGAAAATTCATACAGTCGAGGTACTAGAGTGTAATTTAACCATAAATAAATTTCAGGATCAAAATAAAATTATTAAAATCTAAGGACTAAATCGGATATTTTACACAAAATACATATAAATACATTTAGTGACTAAAATAAAAACAAAATAAAATCCAATATCCAAATTAAAATTCGTGAAACATAATTTCAGTGACTAAATCGTAAAGCTACAAAACTAGAGGGATTGCGGGAATGATTTTCTCACGTGCTAAATACACAGATAACCCCTTCCCAAAATGACGTCGTATGGGGAGGGATATAAATACCTCAAAATCGACCCCTAAAGGCCTTTAACCTTCATTTCTCCATTTTCCATCTCTATTTAAAAGAGAGAAGCTCTGACTTCTCTATAATTTCTCGTCGGAGAGGAGACCGGCCACCATCCTCCGGCGTTCTTCGCCGCCGCCCATGGCGACAGACGACATAAAAATACCCCAAAATGATATTTTTCCTACCCTAAACCCAAATCCGACCTTCATTCATCCTAAAAGTTTCCCCACCATCCTAGATCTAAGAAAAACGAAGGGATTACCTTCGGTTTTCGATGGTTTTTCTTTTCTCTGGCGACGAGGTGCAAGACTCCGAATGGTAAGATCCTCTTTTCTCTCTCTCATTTTCCTTTTCCTATTTTTTTGATGTTTTTTCGAATGGTTGTGTTTTTTTTGTTGCCTCCTCTTTGTATGTTTGCTGCCTCTCTCCCTCTATTTTTTTCTTTCTTGCAGGAGATGGGTTCCATTTATAGGACCTATGGTACATCGTTCGGACCGGTCAAAGAGGGGAACCCCCATGAGTCACCAGGGCTATGGTGGTGACTCACCTAAGGGCGGCGTCAATTTCTAGATGGTGAGTAGGCTAGGTGCACTAAATGCACCCTGATCTTCTTTAATTTGGTCGGTATGGCGGCGACTGTGTGGAGATGGCTGAGTGGAACATCTGGATGTGGCGGTTGGCATAGAGTATTAGGGTAAAACCCTAACTGTTGAGTGATCTAGATCGTTGGATGGGTCCAGATCCTATGGTTGAGAGATGTGATGGCTGAGATGGGGTTCAAAAACCCTAGTTGTATGGGTCTCCGTTGTTGGGCTTGAACCGGCCTCGGTGATGTTGGTTGGTTGTTGGGCCCAATTTGGGTTCTGGGTTTGTTTGTAAATGGCCCCAGGTTGATTTGTAATTGGGCCCTAGGTTGAATTGTAATTTTTATTTAATAATAATAGTAATAATAATAATAATAATAATTAATTGGGACAAAAAGTACTATCTATAATTATCAACGTGCATGAGTGGCACATTCCATGCAAGAGTAGTCGCATGGAAGATATTATCGAACTAAGAAGGAGTAGCACTCTTGGCTAAAGCATCATCAACTTTATTTCCCTTACAACGAACTTGTTGGATCTTAATTATCCAACGGTGATGATAAAGATCGTACATATGATTAATCAAATTATGGTGACCATTGTGATTACTCTCCAAAATAATTATTATTTAGAGCCTTTTTACTTAGGTTAAGCTTGTACTTTAGAATGTTTAGAATCATTTTTAGATTTATTTTAGCATATTTCATATCATTTGCATATTGAGAGAGAATTGTTTGTATTTAGGCTGATTTTAATGTTTTTGTTGCAAATTGCTATATTGATGATGTAACGTTGTTAATATTATAGTTGTTGTTGTTTGTCGATGTTGGATTGGATTGCTGGGTCGATTCTGCAGCAACTGCTGAGTCTCTAGGTAGTTAGAGAAATTCTAGGAATGGATAATTGTTGCGGGGAAAGTGCTGGAATTTTAATTTAAAGAAGAGATTTTCAGAAGAAAAAAAAAGAATTTTCTTATTGGAGTAAAGTTTGACCTTGATGGGCTATAAAAATATTATTTTCTATACACTTTATTCATCATTGGAAAATCCTAATTTTTATATCCACCTTTTATTTATTTTGTTTCTTCTCCTACCGCCTCTATAGAAGCCTAAAAACCTTTGGGAAAACAACACTTGGACATGAAGCATGTAGCAGACGTGAGAGCGTTGACCAATGGTCGATTAGGCATCATCTTAGCTATTGAGATTGAACTTGAGAAATGGGGTTTATTTTTGTTTAAGATGATTTATTTTTATTTTATTTTGAGATGTTAAACTCGAATCTTTTATTTTAAATATATACAAGGAATTTCATGTTTATTCACTTTGCCTTAGTAACTTTGATTGGTGTTACTTGAGATTTATTTTTGACTTGTTTGTAGAGATATAAACTGTCCAGTAATGTTGCGGGAGTAGGTTACATCATAAGTAGCATCGGTGTCTATAAGAGCAACATTTAGAATAAAAGAGATTTTTGCTGATTGTTTTGTCGTAGCATTCTTAGTACACTTATTTGGATTATTATAGAGATATAGCCTTTCCTTGTGAGTTGTTGGTGAATATTTTCGAGAGCAGAATAACCTGCTAGGTTACTGCTAGACACGTCAATCTTGTTGCTACATGTGATCACCATTTTTCAACCGGGCCTCAAGCCCATCCCAACTAACCCCAAACAAAACCCAAATTTAAACCCAAAACAAAACCCATACCCGACACCCAAACCAAGCCTGATCAGAACCCTATCCTAAACCTAACCTTAGTATAGTTGCCCCTAAATGGCCACTTAACTGCCATCATCATTTTCTGCCCCAATCACTGCAGAATCCTCTAGCATGCCATCATTAAGCCTCCAACACTCCACACAACTTGTAGAAAATAGTAAACAAGAAATTTTAGGAGATGCAAACTGGTCCATTATTTTGGGAGATGCAATAAAAAGAAATTTTCAAGGTATAATTATGCTTCTGGTTTTCATAACCTTTTTCAATTTTGAACAACAACACAAAAGAAAAAAAGGCTTTTAGTTTTCAAAAATAAACAACACAAAACTTATTTTTAGTTTCGAACAAAGGAGGCCATAGTTTCATAACACAACCAAAAAAGAAAAAAAAACTTTTTTTGTTCCAAAAAATCATCACAACCAAGTTTTTTACAGTTGGAAAAATAAATAAAGAATAGAAAAGTGATCATATTTGTATACCTTTGAGTCGAAGAGGAAGCTTTGTCAAGTCAGCCAGAGTTGAAGGAACCAAAATATTCAATGACCTTTTTTGGGGCTGTTTAGGGGGTTTTTGGTTAGCTTTAGGCTTAGATCTATGTTTAGGGGGTTAGATCAACAAGTTTAGGCCATTTTGAGTATTTTTGGAGCTCCAGCCACCGTGTACGGTGGTCAGGGGCGATTCGAGGCGACCGACAGTGGGTCGACCGAGTGTTTTGAGAGAAACAAAGGAGAAGATTTTTTAAGAACACAGGTGAAAATAAAAAAAGGTTTTAAGTTGTATTTATATGGAATGTTCAAGGGAAATTTCATTTAGGTCCCCCGAACTTAGGCATCTTTTTGTAAAGTAGTCACTGGTAGGGATCGTTTTTATAATTTTCCCATTTCTGTTTGTACTATGTAATTTTTGGTATATTTATTGTTTAGTCCTCCTACTTTATGCGTGTTTTTGCATGTTAGTCACTTGTAGGGATTGATTTTGTGATTTACCCATTTCTATGCATGCTATATTTTTTGGTAAAATTGATGTTTGGTCCCTGTAAATTAATTGTGTTTTTGCACTTTAGTCATGTGTAGTGACCTTTTTAAATTTATTTTAATTTATATAAACCGATTTTGTGTTTTTTCAATTTTTAATTTAATAGATTATTTTTATTTTTAAATAAAATGAATAATTACCTTTAGGCCCCTATAATTTCCACGCGTTTTTACATTTTAACTTTAGGAATTATTGATTTAGGTCCTTAAGCTTTTAGTCTTGTAGAACTCGGTATTTTAGATCTTTGACCTTTTAGTCCCCGAACATCAATTAGACCTTTAAGAATGACATAATCAAATAGGTTAAATAGAGCCTCCATTTTTCGAAATATTTCAATTTAGTTCTCTTAATTTAGGGATTAATTCGAGTCGGCCCTAGTGTAAATGCTCGAGGGACCATCTTGGTTATTCGATTCAATAATTAGTTTAAAACTCAAATAGGGTTAATATTAGAACATTCATTTTAGGCTTGAGCTTCTAGGTTCCTTAATTTTCATAATTTTACACTTTAAGCTAGAAAAAGCCTTAATTTACCCTTAGATTAATTAGGACGAATATAAAAAAATTGATTGCATTTTATTTTAAAACCTAAGGCAATGTTCACTTATTAGGGAATTAATGGTATATCTCCCGCAAATATGCTCAGGGGTTGACTATCGATGATTCCCGAAATAGGTCGACATCCTTTTCAAAACCACATCATGATTTTTGAAATTAAGGAAATGTTCGGTTATTAGGCATAATAGCCGATCTCCCATATTTATGCTAGGGGCGAATGCTATCGGCCTTAATAAACGAATACCTTTTTCAACTTTGCATCTGTAATGATTTTTAAATTAAATAAAGTTTGAACTCAAAATTTCTGATTCTAAATATAGGGTGATCAACTAGATACCAATTTTTGGGCGCTTGTGGGGGTGCTAATCCTTCCCCACGCGTAAATGATCTCGAACCTGATTTCTAGATTTTCTCAAACCTTAAAACTTGGTATTTTGATAAAAATAGAATGTTTTATTAAAATCACCCGGTTTTTATGGTGTCCCAATCGCACCTTAAATGATTGGTGGCGACTCCTCACATTTCAAATTTTTTTTCAAAGAAAAAACCCCAAGTCGGTATCAGTCTTTCCCCGCCCGGGCAAAAAACGATGTCGACACTACAACATTGTTAATTGCATTTTGCTGTGTGACATTTCACAATCTTTAGCTTGAACGATCATTGCTTCATTTACTTGTTTGTAATCCATGTTTATTTTATTATGTTTTTAATTACATTGCTACAACATCATTCCCTACATTAACTATACACAATTTTATTGTTGTTGCATGACAATTAAGTGAAGTAATACTAATCCCTGTGGATACAATACTCGACGCACTAGTTGTGTCCACTTTTACTACTTGATAGATGATAATATATGCTTGCACTGATTGCTATTACATTATTTGAATCATCACATTGTAATCGTTACCAAGCAACCGCGAAACTTCAAGACTATCACTTTCAAGGATAATGTTTCTGAACCCTGCTTCCTAAACCATTGATAGACTAAGATAAGTACCCCAAAGGTTTGCATCAATCATAGAACATCTACCAATGAATTTATGATGTAAGGTATTTCTACCTTATGATTGTGTATTTAGTAAATGAGCAACAACTTGCAATAAGATAAGGCTCACAAATAAGAATGGTTAAGGGTAGGTTAATGTAGGTGATAAGGGTGGACTATTTTAGAGTTTGATAGCGGAAGACTTGGTTAAATGATTTTGGCGTGGTAAAAAAGAGGTGGTAAACAAGGACTTGGAACCTCTAGTTATATGACTACTAGGAAACACAAGTATCTATGAAAGAATGGGGTTGACGCCACAAGAGCTTGATAAGTCGATAAGGTTCTTGAAGAACTAATAAAAGAGGAGACCTCACAATAGATTAATTTATCAAAGGATTGGATTGAATGTTTACAAAGCCAAATGGCTATATATAGGATTTCAAGGGGCATGACCGAACCATCACATGGTTATTCGGCTAAGGCTTTCACCCTTATGAAAGTACATGATTCTTTAGAATGAATGGAGAGGTTTTCTCATGTTTGGCGCCAACTTCATGCATGTGCAAGGCATGCTCCCTTGTGTGGCCGAATGGTTATGATGATGTGCCTCATGACTCTTCGTGAAATAGGTCTCCCTTAGCTAAAATCTCTTCACCAACGTGCACCACTTAATATGGGGATTTTCATGAATAGTTACTTTGAAGAAAGGGCATGATGGTTGAAAGTATCTATTCATGAAAAGGTAGGTTGTTGGATGAATAAGCTGAAAGTGAGATGGCCATAGTCGCATAGGATCTTGATGAAGTGTTTTGGCAGCTCCTTGTGGAAAGACGCGCGAAAAGACATGAAATGTGGAAATTTTGTTAGACCATCGTTTTGACATAATAGAAATGTGGAAAATTTAAGAGTTACGATCACCGTGACATATCCATTGAGAGCAAGCTTTCTGTCGCCAAAAACTTTCTTCTTGTTCAATGACACTTTCTAATGTTGCTTTTAACTCGGCCGCCAAGGAGAGTAGAGAATCCGAATGTCAGTTAAGCAGAGCTCTGTTAATACCTCGTAACCGTGCGCGGATACGTTTCTTTTTAGTACCAATTTGATTGAAGGTTTCAGAATTCCAAGTCCCAATATTCATTTGAAAATTGACAATCTTGCAATCTAAATTGCTATCCCCCGCCCAAATAGAGTCAAGGAAACCTTGAAATTGAGGATGAGATTGCCAAGCATTAATGAACCGAAAGGGACGATTATTCTGAGATCGAAAATCATCATAAAGAGAGAGCAAAAGCGGACGATGATCCGACTCAATCTATCCAGATGAGTGACATAAACATTCTTGAAAGAGTAGATCCATTTAGCATTAACAATGCACCGATCAAGCCTTTGGTGTAAATTTCCACGTGACCAAGTGAACGGAGCCCCCGAAAACCAAAATCAGATTATCCCATATTGCACATAAAATCCGCAAAAAGACAACTCTCATTAGCATGATTAGAGTTACCACCAACCCGTTCATCTGCAGAAAGAATAGCCTTAAAATCACCACCTAAAATCCAAGGGATGTTCTCACCTGGCTGAAGCGTTTCAAGTTGCCTCCATAAATGTCTACGCTTAGAGCTTTTCGGACTAGCATAAACAGTTGTGAATTGGAAATGAGAGTTCCATTATTATCATGCACCATACCATTAATAAATTGATTATAGATCTGCAAAATATACACAACGATCATATCATTCTACAATAACCAAATACCACTGCTAAAACCATGAGATTCAACACGGAAGGAATTAGTAAAACCAAGTTTAGAGATTACTTTATCAGTAGTTTGCCCACTCACGCGAGGTTCAAACAACGCCACAATATTCAGCTGATGCTCCCTCACGAATGATTTGAATATCTCTTAAAGGCCAAGCTAGCAGCACCTTGACAATTCTACATCATGAATTTAGTCATAAAAAATAAGAAAGGGGGAAGTTCAAACCTTATTGTTCGTTAGCAAGCACTTCAAACTCCTGCTCCATCCCTATAATAGCGTCACAATATGGGTGCCATGAGTGTACATCTCATCATCATCTGAAGAATGATTAATTAAAGCAATTTGATCTGAATCCATTGGCTGGTTAATGAGGTAAAGAAGTCTCCTCATGCCCAGTACTCTTAAGTTGCTCCGAAATGTGACGCACCAAGTCAGTAGGATTCATAGGAGAAACAAGGCGGGGGTCGTGTGGCTTACGAACCTTCAAACCAAGGCGCACGTTAACAAGATGACTCTTATTTTGAATATTTTGGTTACGATGATTCTTCAAGCTGGAAGTAGACGCCCCTTTGTCCATATTTTCCACGATGGTGACTGTTTTATGGGTCCCCACGGGACGGAGTATGGTTTACAACCTAAGCACCTTGATTCTCGATTAGAAAAATAACTTCCACAGATTGAATAGCATTTCTAACAGCCTTGTTTTTCTTCTCCGGGTTTGAGGTCATATAAGCCGCAATCCGATGTAATTCCAGTGTCTTGCGTTTCATAATACTTCTCTCATGATCATGGTTTTGGAAGCTCTTTATTCCACCATGCTGCATTGAAGATGATCCATCCAATCCATCCGGATTGACATCGTTATTAACACTACCCTCAAGGACAGCAAAGCGAGAGCCACCAAAAGAAGGCTTTGGAGACATTTTCATCGATGGGTTATTCGACACCGTACGACGACGCCTAGCATCAACAACCATCCAATGCCCATAGAGATTGGAATCCGAGATATCAACAACTGGTTCGACTTAAGACAGACACCATCTCCAATATTGGTTGCATTGGACGTTACTTTAAACGATTAACAAGCTTCCTTAGTATGACCATACACTCCACAAGCAAAACAAACTTGTTGCAATCCTTCATACTCAAGTTTTTTAATGGAACCATCAACACGGATACAAGATAAGAAGGGTTTATTAAGGTCAACAAGAACATCTAACCTTGCAAACTTTCCACGCTCCCCACCATCAGTATTATAATCAATCTTAATAACCCTACCAATAAAAGAAGCAATATAACAAAAAAGTGCCTTGGTATAATAACGATAGGGCAAGCCAGGAAGACGGATCCAAACAACCACATGAGAGGGGTGCTTTTCCGACATCTTGAAGGATTGACTCCAAGGTTGTATCGTTAAGTAACTACCGTAAATCATCCACGGACCCTTTGTGAGAACATTCGTGAAGTCCCTTTCATCTGTAAACCGAACCAAAAAATAATTGTTGTCAAGATCAATAAGTTGCATTTCTCCAGCGGGTTTCCAAAGAGCATGAACACGAGTCACCATGGTCTTGCAGCCAATCGTGCGCCCAAGGAGACAGACGATGATTGCGTTGCGCGTATTCCTGTCTATCTGATCATGAACCCTATCAGAGAAACATATCGATGGGATAGCACCTGTTTGATCCATAATAACATCCTTCGCCGAAATAATCACTTCATCCTCCACAAATCACGTCACCTTACCATGACCATTAAACGATTGATTACCATCAGACACCATAATAGCATACGTAACATTTTGTTTACTGTGTTGATCCACCAAATCCTCAACAGAACTCACCTCAGAGTTGTTAAACTTTGACTCAATTTTTGCGGGGATTCCATCTTCTCCATCAGCTTCTATATCAGAAAACGAATCCAACACATCTTCGTTGGTCCCACTTTGACCCTTCTTTGTCGAGCGTTCCACATCCACTAGCGTTGGGGAGGCTGGACGCTCTCTTGCAGGACAGAAACAACCAAAATAACCTTCGGTGGCCGGCCTCCAGGGTTCTCATAGATTATTGGTCCTGACGGCACGTTAGGGTTGTCTTGAATATAAAATATCAAATACATTTAATTGATGTCATTAATTTATTAAATAAAAAGTTTAAAGTTTCATTTTCTCGTTATAGTGAAATTATTAAGTAATATCATTGATTAGAGGGAGTAATGTTCGAACAAACTGTGTCTTCAGGGTGTCTGTACGTTGTCAGTAATTAAGAAAAATCTTAAACATAAATTACCTTATAATCACTCCTAAAATTTATCTCTAAAGTAAAATCAAATCAATACTTTTGTCCATATTTTTTAATTACATCAATTTTAAATTTTACTCTAAAAAAATCGTTTTGTTTTATCAATTTTATTCTTTTACTAACATTAATTATTACATTATTGAGATTAATAAAAGATTGATAGAAAGTGAATGATCATTACCGTAATAGTCAACGTTAATGTAAGGAGAAAATTGATCAAATAAAATGAATTCGAGGACAAAATTTATGTAACAAAAAATATGAATAAAATTAATTAATTATATAGATAAAAGTTCACACTTTTATAACTTCTTTTGCTATTAATTTTTTTAATAATTTAATCATTTTAGAATATATTTTTCTAAATAAATTTTATAAAACCAACAATTTTCAGAACAGCCTTGATCAATTTCCATCCATTCCATTCCCAAGCTTTGTTCATGTCAATTTTTAGTGTAATTAAAGTTTCTCTTCCTTTCTTTCAAGTCCAATGCGCAAGGTTTTTTTTTATGTATACCATTTTTTTTCAATTTACACCTTAATACTTTTCACTGTTCTTTAGGATGGATTTGATTTATAAAATATAAAATTATTTGTTAAAATAGGATTTACTTGATATTATTGGGAATATTATTTAATAAAAATGTAAGATTATAAAGACTAATTGTGTGAATATAAGATTATGAAATATAAAATATAATTAAGGGTAATCTATGTCAAATACCACTCATCTTTATGCTCGGGACTGAAAATGCCACTGACGTTTCAATTTTGCCAATTTTAGCACGGACATTTATGTTTCACTTCAATTTTGTCACTCCGTCGTTAATCCGTTAACGGCGCGAAGACATGGCGTTCGAATGCTGTGACGGCGATGACATGGACGGTTTATTAAAGTTTTTTAGTCCACGTAAGATCGATGTTGGCATTTGATTGGTATTTTGTGTTATATAAATACCTAATTTAACCCTAAATTACCCCATTTTCTTCATTTCTCCTCTTATTTTCAGCAGCAGAAGAAAAAGGAAGAAGGAAGAAGTTCGACGGTGGAAGAAGCAGAATAATGGAGCAAGCCCTTGCATATTCAGTCTGCGGGTGTGGATATCCGGCTCAACTGAGGACATCATGGTCCAATGATAATCCCGGGAGAAGATTTTTTGGCTATAAAAACTATGGGAGTTTGGTTGTACCCGATTGTTGATTTTTTTGTTGGTTTGACCCTCCTATGACTCCACGAGCACGTGTTGTTCTTGTGGGATTGTTGAAGAAAATCAAAGCAACTAAAATTAGGAGGAGGAATGAGAGAATTGTTTGGGGTGTTATTTTTATTTTAGGGTTTGTATTGGGTTGGTACGTAAAACAAATGGTGATGGTGAAAAAAATTTAGGGTGGAATTTGTGATGATAGTACTTATTGGTTTGTAATGGGACGAAAAATTGAGGGTGAAAATTTTAGGATTAACGGATTTTTGCTTGTTAAATATGATGGTTCTTGTTAGATGGTTTTGTAAAATTAGCTACTAAGTTTTGCTTGTTAAAAAACTTGGTGTTTTGGTGCTTTGATGCTTACAGTTTTTTTATCTTTAAAATGTCAAACATGAATGATAAACAAAATAAATTTCATTCAATAAGAGTTGTGGTTGATAATCAACACATGTGTACAACAACATAAAGTGTACATAAGCACTTAAGTATCAACCTATAAAACCCAACAAAATATGACACAAAATATCAACGTGAATAAACACATGAGTTCAAAAGACATAGTTCATAAACTTAAGTATTCAATCCAAAATATCAACCCAAGTATCTAAGTTCTGAAATCATCCAAATAAAATTGGAGAATATCAACCTATAACATCCTTGTTCGTTTTGCAAAAACATTTTGACATTCTTCTTGGGAAGTCTGGGTTATAGTGCTTAACTGGCTTAATTGTTGGCTGGCGGTTACATCTTCTTGTGAGGGTGGCATCCATCTAACTGACATTACATTTTCTGTTTGCTGGTTGGTTGGATAAAATGTGTGGCCTGGAGTAGGAATAAAGACAAATGGAGGGTCAGCTTGTGATGATGATGGTGGTTGTGATGTTACAGCTTGTGATGATGTTGCAGCCTTTGATGATGGTGTAATCCTTGTTGTAGTTCTTCTCCTAACCTGTAGTCATAAGTGTACCAAAATCTCAAAACATAATTGTAATTATGATATAAGGTTAAAAAAGAATAAGAAATATATACATGTAGTTTTCTCCGGATGTGCCTTGATTCAAGCCTTATTTCGTTGGTTTCTCTTGTTGAGTTGAAATTAGGTCACCTAGGTGGCATGTTGCCTCCAACTATCCCTTTGCAGGTCCTTTGGTTGTGTCCTGGTTGACCACACTTGGAGCAATACATCATCAGACCTTTCTTGCTCATTGTAGCATGAGAATTTGTAGGCTCATTCGCTTCTTTTCTCCTCTTTTTTTTAGGTCTTCCTGGTGGTCTTCTAATTGTTAGTGGTATAACTCGTTCATAAGTGGTGTCAATTAGCCACTGATTGGGGCCTCTCATGGGTTGAATGAAGTGACTATAAATTTCTCGTTGAGTGGTTACAAAATAAGAGTTGTGAACATAAGCTTCAGGCCTTTGATTATTTAACACTGTTACAGAAACATCATGTATGCATGGGATTCCTATCAATGAAAGAAATAAAAGTGGTTAAATTAATAAAGTAAATGAGAACAATATTGTAACATAAGACATTTGATACAAACCAGTGAGATCCCACTTCCTACATGAGCATGAATGATTTTCTAAATCAATAGCATGCTGGTTAGATGGTCCAGCAGACACTGGATATTTTTGACCTCCTGCGTGTGTAGGCCAGCACCTACACATAAAAATGAATCAAGAATAAATAACTTAATTGGAAACAAACTTAACAGTACCTACACATTAGTAAGAATAAATAGTTTAACAATACCTAGTGGACTATTGAATTGCAAGTTCAAATTTCTTTTGGATTTTTGGACACAAACTTCCAGTGTACTTGTTTGCAACTTCCTTTTTCTTGGCAATATTTTCCATTATCTTGGTCCTAATCATCTCCATTAAAGTCAAAATTGGTTTATCGCGAGCTTCCAGAATCATCTTGTAACAAAACCAAAAAATGGCTTAGAATCATATTATAAGATAATCATATTTAAATAATTTTATTCATTTTACCTTGTTAAAACACTCAGACAAATTGCTGAGAAGCATGTCTGATTTACTCCTTGGGGAGAAATAAGATTTAGACCATTGGGCAGGGTCTTTTGCATTCAACCAATCAAAGGCTGGTTTTGATAATGCTTTCAGTTCATCCATTGCATCTTCAAACTCTTTTTTGTAGGTAGCTCTAGTTGCCTTCCACAATGCATCCTTTAAGTTCTTTCCTTTGAATTGAGCATTATTCTTAAAGTTGGAGTACAAGTGTCTCACACAAGTCCTATGCTCAGCATTAGGTAAAACATGCATCATTGCCTCAACCAGTCCCTAAAAAACAAGACGCAAAGTATTAGAAAAATTGTTCATAATAGAAAGGAATAATTAATTAAAGGGAAAATCAGAATTACCTTTTGTTTGTCTGACATAAATGTGATATTATGGGAGGTTTCAATCTCCAAATCAGTTGCCAACAGTAACAGAAACCAAGTCCAAGATGATTCATTTTCACTCTCAACAACAGCATAAGCAATTGGATAGATGCTGTCATTACCATCAATACCAACAGCAGCCAAAAGGGTACCTCCATAATAGCCCTTAAGATGACAACCATCAATGCTAATTATAGGTCTACAACCTTTGAAACCTTTTTTGCATGCTTGTAAAGATATGTACATTCTTTCAAACACCCTATTATCCAATTTTAGAATGGTTTTGCTTCCAGGATTAGAAGACCTAATTTCTCCAAGATAATCATATATCTTTGAGTATTGACCCTTGTGACTCCCAAGGACCATATCAAGAGCTAAGTTCTTAGCTCTCAAGCATTTACTCAATGACATTTTATACACATGATCTTCTAATACATCCTGCCTTAATATCTGTAATTGGGTACTGAGGATTAGCCCTAAATTTTTCAAGATATGTTTTAGCCATCCACTTATAGGTTGCATTTTTATTTTTAAAACCCATCAAACAATTATGATCTCCTACATAAGACTTAATCTGCCATGAGGTGTTTGTTTCATCTTTTCGATCAACCCTTGATGCCCAAATATACCACGGACACCCTTCCTTGCAAACAACATGCACCCTAACACTGTCAGTTCTTTTGAATCTGATAAAAACCCTATTCTTAATCTCATACTGCCTAACAGCCTCTTTGAACTTCAACTTGTCACCAAAAATCATTCCAACTTTAAACTGTGGGTTTTCCATATCAGTTTCATCGTTAAACTCAGGACATCTATGTTTTCCTCGACCATCAGAGTCGGACTCAGAATCAGATTCAGTTTCAGTATACAATGACTCTACTTCATCATTTTCATTTTTATCAGTCAAAGATACATTAATATTTCCCTCATCTCTATTGTTTAACCCGTTAAAATCTCTTTCAAAATCTACACCCACATGTACCTCATGTACAGACCCCTCTTCCTCACTCACATCATTTTCACTGTATTCAAAACCACTTACAGAAGAATTAGTGTCATCAGCAACATATCTTGTATCTTCTTTAGAGTTTAACTCAGTCATGAATGTTTCATAAGTTTCATGAGTTTCATGCATTTCAGTTATAACAGTTTCATGAGTTTTAGTTGCATTGTGATATCTGGTTTGAGTGGTTTCAGTGGTTTCGTTCGAGAAGTTTGCTTCATTTTCTTCTAAGTACAAATGAATGTGCCTATTCCTGGGCATATCTTCTAACATGCTAATGATATCACAATCTGTTCTTAATGGCTTAACAGTAAATTTATGCCCAGATTGTTTCCAAAACAAATGCCACAAACCAGAATAACCTAACTCTTCCATAATATCATACATTTCAAGCATTGACATACTGTCCACATGGCACATATCAATAAAACTTACCTCCTTTCCAGTGTATTTAAAACCAGATGAATTTACCATAAAGCCACCATGGTGCATAACAATTGTGAAATATTCAGATTCTCTACCTATCAAAATGCATTAAAAAATCAGTCAGCATTAAAAAATAACTTTACAATACTGGTTGTCCCCTTACACTACTTTTACAATATTGATAGCAAACAAGCAGACAAAACCAGTAGACGGGCCATCATTAACTTGTAAAAAACTAAAATTTGGGACCACCATTGATGACAACTATAGAACAATTAATCATACATGCAACAAATTTGATGCAACAACCACCGACCATAAAAAAAGTTTAAAAATACCCAACATCCAACAATATACATTTATATGGATAAACTATTCATTCAATACAGTCATATGCATCGGCATAAAAATCATGCGGGAAAGCAACAACAATCATAATTTATACTCTTTTCGAATACAACAAATAGTTATATTGATATGCACTACCATAAAACAATCTCAGTTCTTTTGGAATACAACAACTATGCATTCAACACAGTCATATATGCACCGGAATAAAAATCATGTGGGAAATCAACAGCAATCATATTTTAGACTCTTTTGGAATACAAAAAAAGAAATAAAACCATATTTAAGTTACATAAATAACGAATAAAACAACAAATAGTTAGAGATAGAGTGTTTTCATAAAAAAAAACCCTAAAAGTATTTCAGAAAATCCCTAAAAGTATTTTGAAAAAATCTTAAAAAAACGTCAAAGGCTTTTCAAACGCCATTATCGTATTTCATGCTCGCCATTCCTTTCGATCGCAAGAATCGTTTCTCCATTTTGCTTTTGCAGTGACAAATGAAATGAAGGAAATGTTTTTCAGTGATAGAGAATTTTTACACTCTTTTGGAATACAAATGAATGAAATGAATGAAAACTTCTGGTTCATTCATCTGATGGATTGTATTTGGGAAACCAACGCAAAGTTTTAAATTTTTTTTTTTTGAATATTAATGAATTGTTTAATGGGTTTCGGGAATAATAAAACACAAAACTATAAAACTACACCGTTTTAGGAATACAAATAGTCATTTGCAAAACTACGTCGTTTTACTAAATCGTCCATGTCATCGCCGTCACGGCATTCGAACGCCATGTCATCGCGCCGTCAACGGATTAACGGCGGAGTGGCAAAATTGAAGTGAAACATAAACGTCCGTGCTAAAATTGGAAAAATTGAAACGTCAGTGGCATTTTCGATCCCGAGCATAAAGATGAGTGGTATTTGACATAGATTACCCTATAATTAAATTATATGAAATTTTTAAAAAAATTAGGGATCGACCGCTCTCAATCCACTCGATCTAGCCTTGCATGATAAACATGTCACATCTTATTATTGACTTTTTTTATACTTGTAACTGTAAGCTTGGTTTAAATTCTCAAGCTTCAGTGCATGTAAAGTAGATATTATTGATGAACTGAGATTTTGTTTGAACAATTAGATATAAGGATGAGTAAAACTCAATTCAAAATTTTTTAAATAAAATTTGAGTTATAAAATAAGACTTATTAATTCGTATAATTTGAAATCTTTTTACTCGATTCAAATTGAATTGACTCGATCGAATGTCACTCCTAATTAGACAGTTCAATTCACGTCAAGTGGGTTCAAAGAAGCCAACATTTACTACTCCATGGATCATGGAGTAAATGTTAATGTAGCACATATGAACCAAAGACTGCAATCTTCCTTGCATTGCCGATTGAGTTTCTGCATAGATTATTAAAGAAACATATGAGAAAATGCAAGCAACAAGGATGGTTCAAAGGGACAGGGGGGATAATTACCCCATGAAAATTTTCATTTTTTTTTGTATTTTTATTGATAATCCTATTTTCACCCCTCCCTGAAATCTTATAAGCTCGTTCACCTCTAAACTTTTATAAATTCACCACCTAAAATAAAATTTTGCATCAGTACTTAACAAACAACCCAGAAAATAACAAAGAATGAACCAAGCAAAGACAAATCAAGAACATCTTATTTGTGTATTTCAAAAGTAGGGGGAAACAAATAAATTATGTAGGTTAAATTTCAATAATTTTCTTAGAAAATAATATATCAAATACATTTAATTGATGTCATTAATTTATTAAATAAAAAGTTTAAAGGTTCATTTTTTTCTTTAAAGTGAACTTATTATGTAATTCCAATTGTTAAAGGGAGTATTGTTCAAACAAATTGTGTCTATGAGATGCATGTGCGTTATCAATGATTAAGAAAAATCTTAAACATATACTACCTTATAATCACTCCAAAAAATATCTCTAAAGTAAAATCAAATTAATAATTTTGTTCATATTTTCTGATTACATCAATTTTATTCCAAAGAATCGTTTTATTTTATCAATTTTATTCCTTGACTAACATTAATTATTACAGTGTTGACATTAATAAAAGATTGATAGAAAGTGAATGATCATTACCGTAATAGTCAATCAACACAAAATTGATGTAACTAAAAGAATATGAATATAATTAAATAATTATATAGATAAAAGTTACACACTTTTATAACTTCTTTTGCTATTAATTTTTTAATAATTTAATCATTTTAGAAGATATTTATCTAAGTAAATTTTATAAAACCAACAATTTTCAGAACAGCCTTAGTCAATTTCCATCCATTCCATTCCCAAGCTTTGTTCATGTCAGTTTTTAGTGTAATTAAAGTTTCTCTTCATTTCTTTCAAGTCCAATACACAGTTTAATTTTTTTTATGTATTCCATTTTTTCAATTTAAACCTTAATATTTTTCACTTTTTTTAAGATGCATTTGATTTACAAAAATATAAAATTATTTGTTAAAATAGGAGTTTACTTGATATTATTGGGAATACTATTTAATAAAAATGTAAGATTATAGAGACTAATTGTAAATATAAGATTATGAAGTAAATTTTATCAAATAATAACTTTTTCTAATAAGTTAAACTTTCAATATTAAATTAAACTATTTGCATGAAAATTCATAAAAATATTTTCATTACATTATTTGAATTATAAACAATTTTTTTAATATTTAACATATTATTAATATAATTACTATATTTAAAATATAAAGTTACATAAATAAATAATATATATATATATATATATTTATCGTAGTATATCATAGGACATTACGTTGATTTTTTTTGGTTGAATACAGGTGTATGGGGCCGCCTAGCTGCCCGTTATATCATCTAATAACAACTCCTCAGCTTCCTTTAGGTAATTTCGCAGAAATATTGTGTCTTCTTGGTGCTTCTACATCTGTACGTTGAAGAATTGTTAACTTCCTATGTTCAATCGATTTGTACGTTGAATTTTAGTGACTAGAAATAATTGTTTAAATTATCTAAAGGCAAATTGTTTTAGAATTGAAAATTCACTCTTAAATGACAATCTAACAAGTGCAAATAACAATATTATTTTTTCAACTCCTGGAAAACCTATAAGTAATATAATCCCATAATTTTGAGTTTTAATAAGTTTATTATGAGTTATATATTTAGAAAATGTATTTAAAAATAACATTAGAAACAAAATATTGATAAAATGTTCAAATATCATTTAAATATTAAACTAATATGAAATATAAAATATAAGATTATGAAATATAAAATATAATTAAATTATATGAAAATTTTAAAAAATTAGGGGTCGACCGCTCTCAATCCACTCGATCTAGCCTTGCATGATAAACATGTCATATCTTATTATTGACTTTTTTTATACTGGTAACTGTAAGCTTGGTTTAAATTCTCAAGCTTCTGTGCATGTAAAGTAGATATTATTGATGAACTGGGATTTTGTTTGAGCAATTAGATATAAGGATGAGTAAAACTCAACTCAATTTTTTTTAAATAAAATTTGAGTTATAAAATAAGACTTATTAATTCGTATAATTTGAAATCTTTTTACTCGATTCAAATTGAATTGACTCGATCGAATGTCACTCTTAATTAGACAGTTCAATTCAGGTCACGTGGGTTCAAAGAAGCCAGCATTTACTACTCCATGAATCATGGAGTAATTGTTAATGTAGCACATATGAATCAAAGACTGTTGTCGCAACCGTCTTTCGGGTAGGTCCAGAATTAGGCTTCGACTTAAATAAAATACGTTGGAGCCTCCACCGACCATTTTTTAAAAAAAGGATTGATCGGATACCTTAATTTACCATCTTACCTGATCTGCGTTTTACCATAAATATGTCGGGTTAGGGAGTCGGTTACATTCAAGGAAGGATTAACACCTTTGAACTGTCCTTTCAGTACCACTTTAATTTATCGGTTGTCTTAATTGCAAAAATTAAAACTTATATTAAAATTTAAAGATTCGATTGAATACTTACCTCCCATCGGTAAAAATTGCCCATATTAAAAAACATCAAAACTAATGTTAACTAAAAAAATACATTAGGGTTAAATAAAACAAGTAAAAATTAAATTAAATTAAATAAAAACTAAAATAAAATAACATTCAAATCAAAAGGGTTAAACTGTAAAGAATTTAAAATTAAGGATCCAATTGATATTATTTGAAATCTATAAGAAATAATATAGAGTTAGGAGGGGCTAATTTGTAAAATATAAGAATTTTAAACAGGGACTAAATTGAAACAATTTGAAATTTAAGGGCAAAATTACAATATGTGACCAAAATAAATTACACTTCGAAAGTGTAGGGACTGTGGAAATAATTTAAGAATCTTCTAATTACACTTCGATCCCCCCATAAATAGCCCAAAAAACCCAAATATTATCATTTTACTCTTTTTCCCCACCTAAAAAAATCCTCTCAACCTACCCCTCTCCGACCAATGGCCGGTCCAATTCTGACGAGGCCCTCCGCTGTACCGGCCACCATCGACCGCCGCTCTAGCCACCACCATCGGTGGTCGAAAAAACCCAAGTCACCCAAAAAAATCCCCCTCGTCCCCGTAAGCTCAAAATCGAGGTTAAAAACCCCAAAATCTACCCCTATTAACGTAGATTTAAGCGCAAAGTTTGAGCCTTTTACCTTTTCGACGGTGGTTCTTCGTTTTTCGATGCGTTGATGATTCGGGTCCCTCGGCTTTGAGTGTTGTATTCGGTTTCTTAATGTTTGGTTGCTTTATGGTTGTGATTGGTGCTATTTTTTGCTTCTCCCTTTTGTTGTTTTGATGTTTGCTTTACAGGGCATTTATAGACCCCCCATCGGGGCCGTTCCCGGTTACTTGGGGGTCACTCCCGGTTGTTTCGAGGTTGTTTGCCCATGTTTCCTGATTTATTCAAGGTTATGGGTTATTGCTTGACCGAGGGTTATTGCTTGACTGTTGTGTTGAAAACATTTTGATATTTCGATATAACAAATTAAGTTAAATGAATTTTAAGATTTTCTAAAAAGATTTTCTAAGTATATTCGATATAATTATTCGAATATCAAAATATTATTCCAAATCTTTCAAATGTCATTTTTAATCCTTACTCAAGTGTAAAATTAAGTTTTAAACTTAAAATATTTTCAAAACGATTTTACAAAATATTTCGAACCATTTCAAAGCCAAAAATTCCAGATTGTCCAGAGGGAACCGATTCCCCCTGAAAGGTTTTGCTCCGAGAAATTCCAGTATGCTCGGAGGAAACCGATTCCCCCAGGGGGTATCGATTCCCCCCCACTGTTCAACGGTCGAATATTTGAATTTTACACTTAGGGAATCGATTCCCCATGAGGGGGTACCGATTCCCCCCACGCTCCAAGAAGAAATATTAATCGTTTTCACACTTAAACGGCTCCAATAACTTCATTAATGATCCCCAACGTTTAGAAGTGATCCAAAGTGTATTTAAAAAAGATTAGAAGCCATTTATCAACAACAAGAAATATCAAGCAACTAGAATCAAGAGAGAATCAAAGAGAAAGCATCAAACCTCAAGTTTGAGCATTTCAAGCCTATTTTTCATTCAATATTCATTTTTCTTTCAAGAACACTTATTGTGCTCAATTATATTTATTCTTGAGTGTTCTTTCTTTGTTCTAGAATTGTGCAAACATCTTACATTGTGAGGTTTTCTTGTAAGTTTGCGAAATTTGTAATCTTCTCTTTGAGAAAGAGTGTTCTCAAGAATTGGGGTATAAATCTTGAGGGAGTTGTAAGGTTATCTCTTTGGCCTCAAAAGAAAGAACAAATTAGTGAATTTGTTGGAAAATCCTTAGTGTGGATAGCTAAGGTAGTGGACGTAGACTTTGTTGAGAAAGTCGAACCATTGTAAATCGATGTGTAATTACTTTCAATTTTCTGCAAAAGCTTTCACCAAAATTTTAATTACCAATTCACCCCCTCTTGGCTGATTCCATCGATCGATTAACTCAACAATTGGTATCAGAGCCTAACTCATTTGAAGGTTTAATCGCCTCTTGAGTCGATTCGGGAAGAGTTACATCGATAATCAAAGTCATCAATGTCCTCTACTTCAAACTTCGACTCCAGTCTCGATTCGATGCCCGTCAACAAGCCTCTTTTCTTCAATGGGGCTAACTATGCCTATTGGAAAAAATAGGATGATGTACCTCATTCAAGCAAGTGACATGGGAGCATGAAATGCCGTAGAAGAAGGATACATCAAGCCTCTCACTCATCCAAGATTGTGGAGTGAATGAGAGACAAGAATGTTCCAGCTCAACTCCAAAGCCATCTATATCATATTTTGTGCTCTTGGACAAGATGAATACGGAAGAGTTTCATCTTTTACAACCGCCAAAGAAATATGGGACAAACTTCAAGTCACTCATGAAAGTACCGATGAGGTAAAGAAATCTAAAATTAGTATTCTAACGCATAGCTATGAAAATTTTAGGATGAAACCAAATGAAGATATCAAAGCTATGACGGATAGATTTTCAACGATTGTTAATGGTCTCAAATCATATGGAGAGATCATTTCAAATGAAAAGCTTGTGAGGAAGTTAGTCTACTCCCTTCTAAAATCATGGCAATCAAAGAATATGACAATCATCGAGTCTAAGGATCTAACGTCCTTAACTCTTGAAGAACTAATCGGTTCTCTTCTCACTCATGAAATGATGCTTGAAGATGAAGTGGATCTCGATAAGATTGACAAGACACCAAAGGAGAAGGAGAAGAAGAAAACCATTGGAGTTGCTCTCAAATCCATAAAAGATGAGAGTGATTCAAATGACGATGACGATGATGAGGAAATGGCATTATTTGCCAAACGATTCAGAAAGTTGATGAAGCCCAACCGAGGAAGAAAATCCAAATGTCATGAAGGCTTTAAAACTGAATCGAAGGAGAAAGACCCGATCATTTGCTATAAATGCAAAAAGTCGGGGCATGTCAAATAGGATTGCCCACAATTGAAGAAAAATGGTCAATCCAAAAAGAAGCACAAGGCTCATGTAGCTACATGGAGCGATGAAGAAGGTTCTGATGAAGAGGAACAAGAAATTGCAAACTTGTGCTTGATGGCTATCGGGGAAGATTCTAAGGTAACCTCTAACTCATTCGATTTGAATGAATTATCTTATGATGAGTTATTAGAGGATTATAATGGGTTGGCTTTGGATTATAAGACTCTATTTTCAAAATACAAAAATGATATTTCAAAATTGAAAAACGAAAAATAGTCTTATATCCAAGACCAACAATGAGCTTGAAAGTAAGATCAAAGAATTGCAAATCAAAATTAATGATTTTGGAAAGAAAAATACTGATTTGCATAACTTACTTTCAAAAGTTCATGATGATCATCAAAAGAAGATTGATGATCTTAAAACTTCTTTTAATAAGGTTGGAACAAAAAGTTTTGAAAAAGGTGAGAATTTAAAATCTAATTTTGTTAAGAAAAGTTTTAGAAGCTACAATCATAAAAGTCCTCAACGAACCTTGAATGGTAAAATTGTTAGGAGTATATGGGTTCCTAAAGAATTCATTACTACTAAAGATAAGGATATCCTTCATAAATGGATACCAAAGGGGACAAGGATTTTAGAAACTAATGAATATGGACCCAAAAGAATTTGAGTACCAAAAATTAGAAATTAATCTATGTTTTTAGGAAAATGAGCATTGCTACAAGGCACGGGAAACAAATCCAAATTCATGGTACATTGATAGTGGATGCTCGAGACACATGACCGGAGACAAAATCCAGTTCATAGAGCTTAACGCCAAAAATTGAGGAGAAGTGACTTTTGGTGATAATTCAAAAGGTCACATTGAATGTATTGGTACTATACGTAATACCTCTTCCATAAAAATTAAAAATGTGTTATATGTGAATGGATTAAAGCATATTCTATTGAGTATTAGTCAATTATGTGATAAGGGATTCAATGTCATGTTTGAAATTAATGGTTGTAAAGTCATTGACATTGCATCTAATCGGGTTATGCTTATTGGTCATAGAATATGAAACATATACATGGTGCACTTAGATTCTATTAATATGACTAATTTGTGCCTAGTTGCTAAGGATGAGCATGATAGTTGGTTATGGCATAGGAGACTAGGACATGTTAGCATGAGTGTTTTGCAACGGTTAGTTCAAGAAGAATTGGTTTGAGGGCTGCCTAAACTAAAATTTGATAATGATAAAATTTGTGATGCTTGTGCTAAAGGAAAACAAAAGTGAGTTTCTTTTAAATCCATTAATGATGTGTCAACTAGTAGAGTATTACAATTGATCCATATAGATCTTTTTGGGCCAACTAGTACTACTAGCTTGGGTGGAAAACAATAAGCATTTGTCTTGGTAGATGACTATTCTAGATATACTTGGGTTCTATTCTTAAGTACTAAAGATGAAGCATTAGAAAATTTCATCACATTTTCAAAAGTAATCCAAAACGAAAAAGGTTACTCTATCACTAGTGTTAGAAGTGATCATGGCACTGAATTTGAAAATCTTGCATTTAATGAGTTTTGTAATTCTAATGGTATTAGCCATAATTTTTCAGCACCTAGAACCCCTCAACAAAATGAAGTTATTGAGAGGAAAAATCAAACTTTAGAAGAAATGGCTAGAACCATGCTTTGTGAAAATAATTTGCCAAAATATTTTTGGGCGGAAGCCACAAATACCGCTTGTTATGTTGTAAATCGAGTAATGATTAGGAAAATTTTAAAGAAAACTTCATATGAAATTTTCAAAAATAAAAAGCCTAACAGTAGCTATTTTCATCCTTTTGGATGTAAATGTTTTGTTTTAAACAACGGTAAAGAAAACCTTGGCAAATTTGATGCTAAAAGTGATGAAGGAATTTTTCTGGGTTATTCATTAAATTCTAAAGCTTATCGAGTATTTAATAAAAGAACTTTAGTTGTAGAAGAGTCTATACATGTTGTTTTTGATGATAATCTCCTTTCGAGGAAGGATTCTCGTGTTAATGATGATGTAGGTATTATAAATACAAATGACGTTAGCCATGACGTTGGAGAATCATCATCAAAGAAAGAAACGAAAGATGAGGAAACTCATGATCCTCTCGAGAATCTAACCATTGAAGAAAGGGAAGTATCTTATCCAAGAGAGTACAACTATGTCAAGGATGGTGAAATTATAGGTGATCCATCCAAAGGGGTAACAACTCGATCTTCTCTTAGAAATATTTGTAATTATGTTGCATTTATTTCATGCATAGAGCCTAAGATTATTAAAGAAGCATTAAATGATGAACATTGGATTATGGCTATGGAAGAAGAGTTAAATCAATTTGAGAGAAGTAAAGTATGAACATTAGTTGAAAGGCCTAGTAATAAATCTACTGTAGGTACTAGATGTGTATTTAGGAATAAGCTTGATGAGAGTGGTAATATAGTGAGAAACAAGGCTAGACTTGTTGCTCAAGGGTATACTCAAGAAGAGGGCATAGACTATGATGAAACATACGCTCCCGTAGCTAGGATGGAAGCAATTAGAATGTTATTAGCATTTGCATATTTTTATGAATTTAAATTATATCAAATGGATGTTAAAAGTGCATTTTTAAATGGTTTTGTAAAAGAAGAAGTATATGTGGAACAACCTCCAGGTTTTGAAGATTTAAAATTTTCGGATCATGTCCTTAAATTGACAAAAGAACTTTATGGCTTAAAACAAGCTCCTAGAGCTTGGTATGAAAGATTGTCAAACTTTTTAATTGAAAAAGGTTTTTCAAAAGGGAAGGTTGACACTACATTGTTTTTAAAGCATAAAGGTAAAGATTTATTAGTAGTTCAAATTTATGTTGATGATATAATATTTGGTTCTACTAATGATGTTCTATGCCAAGAATTTTCTAAGCTAATGCAAAGCGAATTCGAAATGAGCATGATGGGGGAGCTCTCATTTTTCTTAGGACTCCAAATCAAGCAAAGAAAAGATGGCATCTTCATCAATCAAGCTAAGTACGTCAAAGATATGCTCAAGAAATTTGGACTGGAAAATGGCAAGCCTCATGACACTCCAATGAGCTCTTCAACAAAGCTTGACTTAGATGAAGGAGGTAAATGTGTAGATGTTAAATTATATAGGTCAATGATTGGATCTTTACTTTATCTAACTGCAAGTAGACCGGACATTATGTTTAGTGTTTGCTTATGTGCTAGATTTCAATCATGCCCTAAGGAATCACATTTACTAGCTGTTAAGAGAATCTTTAGATACCTTAAGGACACTCCTAGTTTAGGACTTTGGTATCCTAGAGACTCTAGCTTTATCTTGCATGCCTTTACTGATGCGGATTATGGAGGATGCAAATTAGATAGGAAAAGCACCTCCGGTACTTTTCAATTCCTTGCAAATATGTTGATTTCTTGGTTTTCAAAGAAACAAAATTGTGTTGCATTATCTACCACTGAAGCGGAATACATTTCAGCTGGTAGTTATTGTGCACAAGTTTTATGGATGAAACAACAACTTTTTGGTAATGGAATTGAAGTAGGTACCATTCCTATCAAGTGTGACAATACTAGTGCTATTTGTCTCACTAAAAATCCCATCCAACACTCTAGAACTAAGCACATTGAAATAAGACATCACTTCATTAGAGACCATGTCACTAAGGAAGATGTAGTTCTAGCATTTGTTGATACTTTGCATCAATTAGTGGATATCTTTACAAAACCTTTAGACAATGAACGTTTTTGGACACTTAGGAGAGAATTAGGTTTAACTGACCTATCTTCACTTAGTGTTTAAAAATAATTTTAGCACTTTTAATAATAATAAATGAAAAATGCTTATAATAAATTTTGATTGCATTCTTTGCTATTAGTTAGGGGGAGTTTATGATTCTTTGTGAAAAATTGATTATATGGTCAAATAAATTTTAAGGATTAATTTGATTGATTAAACATAATTAATTTTTTATATATGAGTTGCTAATACCACTAGAGAAGATTAATTTAGCATTTTGAGTGTTTAAAATACATATTTTTTAAATATTTGGCAGAGGGAATCGATACCCCCATAAGGGAACCGATTACCCCTTTGAATGGGAACTGATTCCCCCTGTAGGGGAATCGATACCCCCATGGGGTTCTGGTTTTAACACGGGCGGAACCCAATATTTGCTCAAACCCTCTCTTCTTTTTTAAACGTCGTTCATCCTCTCTTTCTTTCTAAATCTCCATTTTTGCCAAAATCATCAAATACAAGTCGAAATTAGATCTTTCTTCAACTTCTAATCCTTGCAAACAACATCACATTCTCATAAAATCCAAATTTTCAAGGTAATATTTCAAAATCCTCTATTTCATTGATTTTTGAACTTAGGACTAGTTTTGATTAGTTCTAAGATGAACATTACATCGGGCATTGGTTATATGATGATTTTACAACCAATTTCTTCAAAAACACTCAATTTTTCAAAATTATCTTTTAATTTAAAAAAATCGAGAATTGTGGTTTTAATTGATGTTTTTGATTCAATTATGTTGTTTTCATAAAAATTATACGTATTATGATTTTCAAACATTATTTTCCAAATAGTTTTTCAAAACATTGCCCTTTAGAATTCGATTTAGAGAAACTTGAAATATTGAGGACTCATTTGAGTTTTGGGTTTGATTATATTACATACATGTGTTTTAATTTGTAGGTTACATATTCTATTCCGATTCTTAAACCATGTCAAATCCTAAACGACCTAGGACATTGTCTAGTCGCTCAAGTCAAAACCGACCTCTTATTCCTCCACCCAATCCAAATAACCCAAATATGACCATTTTGAACTCTTGTTTCACGTACCTGGTTGTAGACAAGATCTATACCATATGTACCATACTTGTTTTGAGTCATACAAAATCTGGGAAGTGCGTATCCCTTCGATCCAAGCTATAGGAGATATGGACTTCCAATATCATCCTACTCTTAAATCCTAGAAGTTTGATAAACTCTTTAAACTCAAACCTTTGATTTATCATCAATTAATCCATGTTTTTCTATTCCAATTTGGTATGTGTCCAAAACGAGCGCCGATCTAAAACTATAGGAATTCGATCCTATCTTTTAGGACAATTCATTTTTATTGACTCCGGCACAATCGCTACCCATTTTGGACTAGATAACTCAGGTTTAATGGAAAAAAAGACTGTGGATTCACCCTATAAGTCTAAGGATAGTGAGAGTACCCTAAGAACTCATCGTGATAAATTCCTTCATTATTTGATCTCTTGGTGGTTTAGACCATCCGGAGGTAAGTACTCATCCCTTAGGAATATAGATATATGGTGGATATATTGTATCCAACATAAAAAGAAGATTAATCTGCCACATATCATCTTTAGTGAGTTTCCATAAACATTGTTCCTTCCAAGAATATAGAAAACCTTGGTTTACGGTTGTCTCCTTAGTAATTTGTTTATCAAACTCAGTCTTTGGGTCAATGGGTTTATCGTCCCGAGCTCATAACTTTTAATTGTGAAACATTTTGATGTTCATGGATTGTTTTATTTTGGGTGTTTGAATTTGTTGGATAATTGGCTATTTGAACTTACATGCTTAAATATTTGGTTTGATTTTCACTTTCATTTTGAGGTTAATGTTTATTTTCGCATCATTTACATATTAGTTGCATTATGACCAATTTTTGTCATTTCACATTGTTTATGAATATTGAATTATGGAACTAATGGCTAATCTTTCTCTTGATTATGATCTTAACAGCTTACGCTATATTTAGTTATCAATTGGCTAAATGATTTCAAAACCTTGTTTAAAATCTTTTAAAAGTCTTTTTGATTTAACAAAAAGGGGGAGAAATGTTTGTGTTTTTAAAATGGAGAAGTGTTAGAGTAAGGGGGAGTAATTTCAAAACTTGATTTCAAAATCTTAAAATTACTAAAATGTTTTGTTATATCAAAAAGGGGGAGATTGTTGAAAACATTTTGATATTTCGATATAACAAATTAAGTTAAATGAATTTTAAGATTTTCCAAAAAGATTTTATAAGTATATTCGATATAATTATTCGAATATCAAAATATTACTCCAAATATTTAAAATGTCATTTTTAATCCTTACTCAAGTGTAAAAATTAAGTTTTAAACTTAAAATAATTTCAAAACGATTTTACAAAATATTTCGAACCATTTCAAAGCCAAAAATTTCATATTGTCAGAGGGAACCGATTTCCCCCCAAGGGGGTACCGATCCCCCTGAATGGTTTTGGTCCAAGAAATTCCAGTATGCTCAGAGGGGACCAATTCCCCCCAGGGGGTATCGATTCCCCCACTGTTCAACGGTCGAATATTTAAATTTTACACTTAAGGAACCGATTCCCCAGGAAGGGTACCGATTCCCCCCACGGTCCAAGCAGAAATATTAATTGTTTTCACACTTAAACGGCTCCAATAACTTCATTAATGATCCCCAACATTTAGAAGTGATTCAAGGTGTATTTAAACAAGCTTAGAAGCCATTGATCAACAAAAAGAAATATCAAGCAACTAGAATCAAGAGAGAATCAAAGAGAAAGCATCAAACCTCAAGTTTGAGCATTTCAAGCCTATTTTTCATTCAATATTCATTTTGCTTTCAAGAACACTTATTGTGCTCAATTATATTTATTCTTGAGTATTCTTTCTTTGTTCTAGAATTGTGCAAACATCTTACCTTGTGAGGTTTTCTTGTAAGTTTGTGAAATTTGTAATATTCTCTTTGAGAAAGAGTGTTCTCAAGAATTGGGGTATAAATCTTGATGGAGTTGTAAGGTTATCTCTTTGGCCTCAAAAGAAAGAACAAATTAGTGAATTTGTTGGAAAATCCATAGTGTGGATAGCTAAGGTAGTGGACGTAGACTTTGTTGAGAAAGTCAAACCACTGTAAATCATTGTGCAATTACTTTCAATTTTCTACAAAAGCTTTCACCAAAATTTTTATTACCAATTCACCCCCTCTTGGCCAATTCCATCGATCTATTAACTCAACATGTTGTAATCATGATTTCGTGCTACGCCGGTTGTTTCACCGACCGAAAGTAGAACCCCAGACGAAAATGGGAGACTACAGCTGCCCTTTTTTGCTAATTATCGTGTAACAAAAATAGGGTAAAGACAAAAGGCACAAATTTTCGTTCGGTGCATATGGGCTTGGAAATAAGCTTGCTCTTGTGAGAGTTGTTGAATTATGTTCTAGAAATCCAACTTAAGGTTTTCGTTGAATTTTTATCAACTACCTTCCGCTGTGGAGTTGAGATTCGAAGAAGATGATGACTCCCTGTTGTATTTGAACACGATATCCTTTGTTTTGAAGTTGAAATCATAGTTTAAAATTTGAATAAGAAAGTGGCTTCTTGTTTCCAAATCGTAGTCAACCTTGGTTTTCTTCTCGGCTTAAAGACATCGGTGTGAAAATTCTACCGAATAGTAGTTCCTTGCTGCTACTATGAAGTTTATATACCTTCGAACTGAATGGAATTGAACTCGAAAGGTTTTTGTTGATAGATAGCCCTTCTCACCTTGAGCTATGGTGTAAATTAGGCTGGGAGATAGTTCCTTGTTGCTAAGTCGCAGCCAACCTAGGTCTTCTTCTTGACTTAAAGACCTCAGGTTTAAAGTTCAACCGGTAAGTAGTTCCTCGCTACTACCATGCGGTTGATACACCCTTGAGCTAAATGGAATCGAACTCGAAAGTTTTTGTTGACAGATAAACCTTCTCGCCTTGAGCTATGATGTAAATGGTTCCTCTAAGCAAAGGATGGCTCCCTTTCACGGGTCTATTCCAGTCATAATGATGACTCCCCTTCACGGGAAAACCATGTAGTATATTCTTCAGGTGACCCCTCTTTGCAAGAAAGCCAAGTGAGGTAGTCTGTCAGCCGGATATCATCCGTCGTGGAGAAAACTTTAACTGGAAACTAGCCACTCGCCATTGAGTTAAGCTAAACTGAATCTGTTCTGAATTGGCTCCCAAACTCAAAGTTGATTATAAGATCCATCGATATTTTTATAGGTCAACTTGGTTGAGGCAAAGCTCCTCTCCGCTGAGTTTAGCATCCACCATTAATTTTTTGAAGATACATTTGAATCGAGTATCCTTTGTTGGGAAGTTAAAACTTGACTCTAAAGCTGTAAAAATTATGTATGTGAAAAATGATAAATGTGATGCTCTTAAGTATGTCTAAGATGTATGCATAATTAATTAGTTTTTGTTTGATTTCTTGGACAGGGTCTCGTTCTTTATCTACTGGTCCTGTCCTTGGAATCGATCATGTGCCAGCACTGATGGTTTCATGGAAAATATATAATATTTTTCCATTTGTTAGCTCAATCCAGTGATCTTGCACTCTTGATTGTACGGATCAATTTAAATTCAGAGATTACTAAGTGTTCTTTTAGCCTTTGTTTACTCGAGGGAGTAAAACTCTTTTGCATTTCAGTTGATGATCAAATACTGGAACTGGTTGGGTTAACATCGTGGTTGACACATTAATATTTAGTGAAAGGCTTCCATACATGGCTTGGAAGCTCAAATGAAAACCTCTACAGCCAAGGCTGCCTTCTCTAGTGTCCATGAAATTATTATGATTGCCATGGAAAAAGACTGACAAACAAAAAGGCATGCTTCCTTGAAATTTTATAAAGCACCCTCAGTGCTTCTTGTGAGTTCTCAGCTTCTTGTACTTGTAGAGTACTTTGAATTTCTTGCATGAGAATCTTGGCAACAAAGTTTATATTTACTCTAAACATTGTTGAGTTATAAGCGTCTTGCTCTCTTCCTTTCATGCTCATTTGAGTTGTCATTATCATCAGGGCTTGTATTCCTGTTGTTTTCCTTTGATATGTCATCCATAAGTACAATAGTAAACTCATTCTTCATGAGGGACCTGATAGTGAATGAATTTATCATCATTAAGGGCTAAACTCTTTCTGTCCAACTCATTGATGTAGTCTCTTTGCACCTTACTGGACAACCATCTTCATAGTAAAGAAAGACACTGTGCTGGATAAAGCAACCATATGTATTGATCATACTCACTTTGAAATTATTGGTTAGAATGGTTATTTTCGTTCCTTCAATCTAGTATCATGTCTGGTCATGGATTGTAACTCTATATTTAACACTTCAAGCTCTGTTTTGGTAGGAACCACGTCAGGAGGCATGGGTGGTAGAAAGAGAAGAGATTGGAAACCTGAAGAAGCTCCACATCGTCTCAGATACTTTAACCGATTTTTTGAGAAACTATGTCTTGTCTGAGATATATCTCTCTTTTTAAAAGGTTTGGTATAAAAATGATGTCAGAGCAATTGAAGCAAAATATCAATTCATCGAATATCAAATAAATGAATCACACAAGTAATTTGTCAAAGGTTATAGCCATTTGACAAGTATCAAGATCCATGCGATTTGGTTTTGAATTTCATAATTTTCAAACAGGATGTAAACAAAATAGCACAACTGATGCATTCCACTGTAAGGCCCTTTAGAGAGTATTTCTATTTTAGTTCTAAGGAATCTTCCATTTGTTCAAGTTTCGTAGATTCCTTAAGCAGGGATAGCGTCGAAATTTTGATCTAAAAACAAAAGCCATGAGTGCTTTTGTATAATCAACTATAATAGATGTTTCCTGACTCCCTTAGTCCACCTTTCATCAAAGTTTAATTTCAAATCCACGTTTATTTCAGGCCTTATTGCCTTTTATTTTATTAAACTTGAGGACCTCACTTTAGATTTTACTGGGAGATTCATCTTGACACATAGATACTAGTGTCATAATCTTAATGTACTCGTATTCATAAAGTTAGGGAACTTAACATTGCTCATTACTTTAGCGGAATACCCTTAGTTAAATGATTTAAGTGTCAGAAAGTCTTTGACTTGACAAACTCAAACGAAACTCACTTCATAAAGCTCGAACATTACCACCATAGCTACTTCAGACAATACCTCCGAAGATTAACAGCCTACTACTTTCAGCAAAGTGCCCCCAGCATTGTTAAAATTATCGTTCATTAATATAACATTAATTATTCAATTTCGAGATTTCCTAAGTTTGTCAGGAAGAAACTGCTATAGTCTGAGTGTTGGTGAAAGTCAGAAAATTTCATTTTTAGAGTTCAATTTCTAAGCAACTTATCTAAGCCAAATTTGTTTATTCCACCATTCCATTTGTGAATATCGTCACAGAACATCCTAAACTTGGTCTTGCAATGTCATGCATCGGGGATGCCCCATCTTGTCTACTTGCATACTTGTACGAGTGAGATATCATTTATCTTTTTCGGGTAAAATATATGGATCTTGTGTTTTTTTAAAAGGGAATTGATCTCGACATATGTTAAAAGGCTATAACCTCATTTCTCAAAATGTGCATTTCAATATACTTGATATACACTGAGTTTCAAACAATTCTCTATTACTCAAAGAAATGGCATAATTTTTTTTTGTAAAAAAAGTTCGAGCATAAAAAAGATAAATTCAAACAAGACATCATTTCATAGGTAACACAACTCTGTGGTAATAGTAATGACATCCTCTTGTCTCATCCCAAGATACCTTGCTCCTCGGTTACACCATTTACTTTTTAGACCCATCTCCAGTTGCACAAATATCCGCTCTGGGAGTGTCCTTGATTTCATCATAAAATTCCATCTTTTTTCTTCCAATCATTAGTTGTATCAAGGCTCTAAATTTGGAACATTTTGATACATCATGCCCTTATTCATTGTGGTAACAACATTTGTTACCACCTTCATGTTTCGATATATTGGAATTGGGTATAAGAAACCCTGCTTTCACCATCTATCTCCACAACCAGGCTAGGGGAGACGTTATTTCAGCAACACTTGTTTTGACTCTCTTGTTTCTTTCCTCAACAATTGCATTAACTCTACATTCTTCGTGGTTAGTTAAATGGTTCTATACAAAATTTGGTGCCTCTGAGTTGTTGAAATGGATCCAATTCTTGTTTCGTATTCTCTGTACGATCCTCTTGAATGTGAGGTAGTTTTCGATAGTGTTCCCTAGGACACCGCCATGATATTCGCAATGGGCGTTCTCATCATACCACCTGGGGTATGGGGGCTTCATAGGTTCTACTGGTATGGTGACACCACATGAGTGTCAAATAGTTGTTGGTAAAGTTTTTTGTAAGTCATGGGAATAGGATTGAAATGTTCCTTTTCTCTTTCTTTCCTAGGTTTCCTTGAATCTTGTATAGAAGTACCTGACGGTACAACAACAATTGATTTTGGGTTGGAGATCGTAACACCTTTGTTGTTGTAGGTGTTGATGTTGTTGACCTCTCCATCACTCTTCTTCATATCTTATTGGTTCCCCCTCCCTCGATCTTGCCTTGTTTTATGGCCATTTCTATAATTTCCCCGACCATAACTAAGTCAGTAAAAATTCCAGATGTGATTGCAACCAGGTGCCCGAAATAGGGTGCCTTTAGTGTTTGCACGAATAGCTTCTTGGTTTCTTTCTCATCCAAATATGGATGAACTTGCACAGCTAAATCCCTTTATTTCTGTGCATATTGTCTGAAACTTTCGTTATGTTTCTTCTCCATACTTTGCAGCATAACTCAATCTGGTCTCATATCATTTGCATGTTTGTATTGTTCCAAGAATGACTTGGCCTAATCCTTCCAAGTCTTGATATGAGATCAATTCAACTGGTTGTCCCACCGGATGGCTGAACCATATAGACTCTCCTGGAAGCAATGAATCAGGAGTTGGTCGTTTCCTACGTATCCAGTCATCTTTCGACAAAACATGATAATGTGGGTTGACGTGCAGCTGTTCCCATCAAATTTCTCAAACTCAAGGGATTTGATTTCGGAGGAAGAACCAAATCTAGAACTAACCTTAGTTCTACGCCATCGACTCCATAGTAATCATGGTCTCCCTTAACCAGCTTCATTTGGTCCTCCAGCAACTTGATTTTTTCTTCCATTTTCTTTGCCTTGTCTTCTTCATCAAAATCCGATATATGGTAATCACCCAGATTATTCTCAGGGTTGGATACAAAAGTTTGTACTTTTAAAGCAGATGAGGCCTTTGTTTTTGCATTGGATGGGTCCCCTTGAAGTCCTGGTAAGATTCCAGGTGAAACAACCACTTGCAGGGTAGGTGGCATAGCTACCCCTTCAAATAACCCTGCCCCAGGCGCAGTTGATTAACTCAGGCCAGATAATTTTGCAAAAATTTGGTCAACCAAAGACTCTTGGCTTTTAAAGATTGACTCCAGAGTGTTTTTATTATTCTGACTTATTTTCTTCTCCAGCTCTTTTTGCAATCTTAACATGTTCTCTTCGAGTTGAGCTATATTTGCTTCCATCTTCTTCTTTTTTGAACAAGTGTTATGTGGATGAGGTGTGTCTAATGCTTGGGGTGGTATGTCCAGTGTTTGTTCTTTTTCGATGACACATTTTTTGTTAGTTAATGTGAATGTAAAGAAATGAAGAAAAAAATAGCAAATGCAAAATATGTATAAATGCATGATGCATGAAATGTTCAAGGCATTGATCCAAAAACTCGTCTGTTATTATAAATAATCTTTATTGGGACAAAAGTGTAATTTCTTAAGAGAAAAAAACATTCTAAAGGTACATTATGACTAAGTCTTCTAGATCCCGAACGACTTCTAACAGGTTGACTAGTCTTCTTCCTTCATATGTCACCGGTTGAATACTTTGTCGAACCACTCTGGCTTCTCTCGCTAAACCGTGCAAGTGACGAGCTACTTTTTTTACTTGTTCCAAGAAGTCTCAAATGACTGCATCTCTGGCTTTCACTCTCTGCTGAGCCTATTCCCAACAAAAACACCATTGGAAACCTCCATCGAATGGAACTATCTGAAGTTCACTTGCTTGTTTCTTGAACCTGTCCACAATGGCCTCTAACTCAGCTATAGTTTTTTCGTCCCGTTCTTGTTGTAGCTGAGTGTAATCGAACTCGAAGGTCTTTTGTTGGCAGATCGTCTTTCTTGCCTTGAGCAATGCTGCAAATGATGTGCCTTTGAGCTGAGTGTAATCGAACTCTAAGGTCTTTTGTTGACAGATAACCCTTCTAGCCTTGAGTTATCCTGTAAATTTGATATGCCTTTAAGCTAAATGTAATCGAACTCGAAGGTCTTTTGTTGGAAGATAACCCTTCTCGCCTTGAGCTATGCTACAAATGATGTGCCTTTGAGCTGAGTGTAATCGAACTCGAAGGTCTTTTAACATGTCAAATTGGTTGAGGTGTAGCTCCTTGCTGCTGAGTTAAGCAACCACCGCCAATTTCTGAAAGTGTTTTTGAATTGAGTATCTTTCTTCTTGGAGTTGAAACTTGACTCTAAAAGCTGTAAAAAAATTATGTATGCTAAAAATGATGAATGTGATGATCTTAAGTATGTCTAAGATGCATGCAACTTGAATTAGTTTTGTTTATCTTTTGGATAAAGCCTAGTGCATTGTCTGCCGATCTGGTCCTTGAAATCGATCATGCCCTATCTTCTCGGGTTGCAGCTTCAAGGACCTTTCACATTTGAGATTGTCCTGTTTGAAAGTGTTTTTCTCCTTTCTCTTATTTTAGGAGGGAAAAAGATATGAGAATATAAAAATTCTGTAAAACATTGCTCCCAAATTCAGGCTTGCAATCGAATCAAATCATAAACATGAGTTCAAAGTATATCAAAGGAATCAATAGCTCTTTTAATCCTTTCAGAGTTATAACTCTTTGACAAATGTTCAAATGGATAAGTTGGCTTTAGGTTGGCCTCTTATTTTCTAAGGTTCCAGCCATAAAAAATGTCATTTTTCGGTCATTACAACGTGCCTTTTTCTTGGCTTGGCATTTTAATTGGATGCGGACAAAATGACGAACCTAGCATGATCAATTACTAGACCTTCTATTTCGGTCCTCTGAAATCTTTCATTTATTCAAGCTTTGTAAATTCCTCTAACAAAGACTGTGCAAAAATATCGGTCTAAAAATGAAATTCTTGAGTGCTTGTGTGAAATTGACTATAACAGGTATTCCTTAACTCCCTTAGTCCATCTTTACCGAAACTCTTTATTTAATTTGCCATTGTCTAGCTAGATGGATCCATAAAGTCATGACGTTTGACCAATTACTCTAGAGGGACAGCTCAATATCGTTGTATAGATATTATAATCACCTTTATCAGGCTAGATGAATATTATCCATAAAGCCGAGGTGTTTAACCAATTGCTCTAAAGGGACAACTTGAGCTTTATTGTATATTATAATCACCTTTATCATGCTAGCTAAATCTTATCCATAATGTCGAGGCATTTAACCAATTGCTTTAGAGGGACAACTCAAGCTTTATTGTATATATAATATTATAATTTGGGTATACGAATCCAATTTCTTAAGTTTGTCAAGAAGAACCTGTTATAGTCTAGGTGTTGTTGAAAGTCAAGAAATCTCATCTTTAGAGTTCAATTTCCAAGCAATTGGTTTGAATTAGATTCGCATACTCGACTATTCCATCTATGAAGATCATTATCATCATCGAATGTCCTCAAAAAAAGTATAGTAATTACATATGCAAAAGACTCCCCATGTTGTCTTCTCCTATGCATACTAAATACCAAGCCTCTTGTTTATCGGTTTTTCCAAGAAAAAGGTATGGTGTTCGAGTGTATCTTCTGGGTAAGGTCAAAGTCCTTTGTTTTATCGGCTTTTAATCATGTTACTTTGTCAAAGATCTGTAACTATGAATCATTTACGGAGTTTTTTAATTCAACTGATATTCAAAGAATTTCAAGTTGTACATTTGATTCATTGCTCAGCATAAATTCATTGAAATATCCTCATAAAAAGAAATATGTCAAAGTTCAAAAGCAAGTTACAAAAAGAAATATGAGAAAGTTCAAAAAACAAGTCCAAACAGGATGTTGCAAAATGGAATAAATCCTCATTAGGATGCCCTGTTATTTCTAGAATGTCGAGGATTAGGGCCTTCATCTGTACTTACTCCCCATCTTTCAACCGTTTCACTTGCTGGGGCTCCTTTTAATGTACCCTCAGATGCACAAATTTCTGCTCGGGGTGTCCTTAATTTCATTTTTTATGAGACATCTCTTGTTAGTTAATGTAATGAAAAAAGAAAAGAAGATAAAAGAAAAAATAATGCGAAATATGCAGGAATGCATGATGCATGCAATGTTTGAGCCATTGATCCAAAAAAGTGTCTGTTATTATAAATAATATTTATTGGGGACAAATGTGTTACGTCTTAGGAGACAAAGGTATAGACCTCGAACATCTTCTGATGGGTTGATTCGTCTTTCACATTTTTCTGTCACCGATTGAATACCCTATCGAACCGTTCCAGCTTCTAAGGCTAAACTGTGCAAGTGACGAGTTGCTTGATCCAAAAAGTAAAGAATGACTGCATCTCCGGCTTTCAGTCTCTGCTGAGCATGTTCCTAATAAAAGCGTCATTGGAGCCCTCCATCTGAAGTTTATCTTGAATTTGTCAACAATGGCCTCCAGTTTCTGCTATCGCTTTGCCATCTTGTTCTTGTTGTCTTTGAAGAGACTCTCCAGGTCAGTAACCTTTTCTCGTCTTGCCCTTGCAATGTTTTGCCAGCTCAAAAAGTTGGCTTTTGTGTGCATAGTGTAAATCCCAGTCCATTCTGAGTTTCTCTGGCCATAGTTGGACTTTTGAGCTTTTTATCTCTTATATTATAACCCATTTTTCCATTAATGTAAATTATTTATGTTTAACAAACACGTTTTTGGTGGATCAACACCTCTTTTGAATGATGTAAATGAAGTAAAAGAAAATAAAAATTAAAGGAAAAAGGATAGTAAGATAAGGATAATAGAAAAAATAATGAAAATAAAAAGTCCTACCCCACATGCTTATTATTCCTACCTGAACATGATCTCTACCCGCATGTTAATTTTGAACTAGTCCTAATCGTATAAATTTATAGTTCACACGCTTTGAATAGAAAATAAAGCATGAACTGATCTCAAAGTAGCCTAGGGTTTGAAATATGGTTTTGGGGTGGGCTCTAATTCCCTGTAGTCTCCCGGTTTAGGTTCTAAAAAAATACCTGAAATCTCCTTGCTGGTGCCCCCTTGGGCTTGCCAGACTTAGTCCTATGCCCATGACAAGCTTATGTGGACTAAGTTAAACTCGAGAGGATACATTCCCTTATGCTCATACGGAGAATAAATTCACACGAAAGCATAAGGTATATGAATCTCGAAGGTTACTTGCTAAGCCAATACGAAGAATAAATTCTCACGAGAGCGTCGCTTTCACCCCCACTTAAAAACGGGTTTGGAGCTCGGTTTTAGAGCTTGATAATAAAATTTTTGAAAATCTGGAATCATTGAGAAAAAACGTCAGTACAACTATTTATTTAAAAACAATAATCAAAGATAAATAATTAGAATCGAATAAATAAATTAAAATTTAAACTTATAATTTTTACTAAAAATGACAACCGGAAATTAACTTCAGCCTGACTCACTTACCTGTCCACAGCGGAGTCACCAAGTTATCACAACCGTCGACTTGAAATAATGAGTTAGAGTCGCCACCGATCACTTTAAAAATATTTAGGTGGATTGAACACCATCTTACATGATCTGCGTTTTACCATAAATATGTCAGGTTCGGGAGTCGGTTAAAGTCAAGGTAGGATTAGACCCTTGAAATATCCTTTCGGTACCAATTAATTTGTCGGTTGTCTTGATTGCGAAAAAAATTAAAATTTAAAATTAAAATTTAAAAACCCAATTCGAATCGCTTACCTTTGATCGATTGAAATAACTACTCAAAAGGCCAAAAAAATGTTAGATGATAAAATAAAAATAAATAAATAAATAAATATTTTAGTAAACCAAAGAGAAGAAAAAGAAGAAAAAAAGGTTGGAAAATAAAAAAATGTTAAAAAGAAAAATATAAAAAACATAAAATAAAATAACATGAAGAAAATATAAATATATATATATATAAGAAATGTTAAAAGAGAAATGAAAAATAAAAAAAAAGTTTAAAAAATAATAATAATAATAATAATAATAATAAAGAAAGCGATTCTAAATAATATAATCTAAATTAGGACTAAAATAATTTAAATCTAAATCTAAGGATTCAATTTAAAATTAAAGTTCTAGGACCAAAATGAATTGTATGCATAATATAGTGTCAAACTTAAAGGAAAAATAAAGCTAACATAATTCATCAAATGCCAAGTGACCAAGCAAGTAATTTTCCCAATACAAAAGAAATGGAAAGCATATCATACCCTTGAGTTAGATTCACGACATTCAAAAACGTATTCCTTCAAACATTTCTTTCTCTGTTGCTTCCTCAGCCATGGATACGGCCTCGCCTTCTGCGCTTCGGTTTCTTCTTTGATTCTTACGTCGATGGACTTTCGAAACGCTTGCATTAGAGCTTCTGTTTTTGACATTTCCAGAGAGAATATTTCACTGCCAGAGAGCATAGAGAAAGGGGTTTCGAGGCCAAGGGACTTTGCGATGCCCATGGCGATGGCAGTTTTGTCGGTTCCAGGTTAGTCCGCTAACAAGATAGCTCGCTCAGTGATTTTATCGTCTTTGATCATTTGGAGGATGACATCAGTTGTTTTACGAGCTTGTTCCTGGCCCACCATCCCTTTCAAGACTCCACGGGGAACATCGAGCAAGATGAGTCTCATTCTCTCTCTTTTACTCTCTTTTCTTTTCGAAAATCTCTATAAAAATATCTATTTTCTCTTATTTTGTGTTGTATTTCTTTGCTCTCTGAAATCTGTCCCCATTTCGTATGATTTCCTCGTTAATTTATAGTGCTTTAAAAACCTATTTTTAGGTTTGGTTTAGAGTCCTGTTTGGATTGAAATTGATGGTTTGTTGAAAGTTTGACTTGGTTATGGCAGGATTTCTCGGGTTGTTTTATTGCGGCTGGAAGAGGGTGGAAAATTAGTGTCTACAATAAGATATGCTCGAGTTGCATATATTTACTCTTACTCCATTAATTGTTCATCTACTCTAAATTCTCTTTTCAACCACGTCATCCGTATCCGCAACCCATCAATGACATCGGTTGGAGCCTCCTTTCCCAATAAATTTGAAATAACAACATCTTGCGAATAAGTGTTGCGAAGCACCAATGTCATTCCATTAATCAGAACACCAAGTTGATGTGCGACATCTTCCAATGTTATCGTCACTTCACTACAAGGAAAATGAAACGTATGTGTTTCAGGCCTCAAACGCTCAATCAATGTCAATATTAGTGCCGACATCACCTTAAATCCGCGAAGAAACGTCGCTCCATATAATCTGGATTGTGAAAGATATATCACCATCCGCTGATGTGGCTCTTCATTCGTCATTCATCGATGATGAATGCCTCGTTCTTCTCGCTACAATTTGAAAAAAAAATATTTAATACAATTACATAAATAATTATTATTAATACTATAATTTTGTCAAAACTAAAATGAAATAAAACAAATTAAATTTACCGTAGTCAACTCGGTCGACGAAATATGAACATCATCAAGACGTAATATTTCTTCTCTTGAGGTCATTTCAACACAAAATCTTCAACACAAAAGTTTTACTCTCAATATAATGTTTGATTACATGTGAAAAATCAATCCAACCCAAACCTCTATTTATACTACTATACCCAACGACTATAAACGACTAGGTTTTTTCAAATCGAAAATAGCCGTTGGAACTAGTCACACATGCATGACGAGTTCCATTGAAATTAAAAAAAAAATTAACCGTTCAACAACTGTCAATCCAACGGCCAACAAATTAAAAATTATACCTGTTAGAACTCGTCACACCGGCGTGATGAGTTCCTTCAGCATTAAAATAATATATTTTTTACAATGCTTTTAAAATTTTCAAAAAAAAAATTATTTTTTTATTGGGACTCGTCATGCGAGCATAACGAGTCCTATAAAATATATTAAATAAATCCGGGCTGTTATACCCACGTTACACGACCCATTAAAAATATCTCATGGAACTCGTTACGTCGGCATAACGAGTTCTATAGACACTGAAGCATTTGTCGTAGATCCCAAAATAAATTTTATGTTGCCTTATTGGGCTAAATAATCCACTCGACTGGATTATTTGCCAAATTCCGCCCATGGATCACTACACAAATTATCACATTAATGTCATTAAAATTTAACAGTTTAATCACTGTTTTGTCTAACAAATTAACTAAAATTTGAAGATTGAGAGCTAATGTGAAAAAGTGATAAAACATTAAGGTTTAAATTTATTAATATACAAAAAATAATATTACATCATCAATTCAATTTAGTTAATGATTATTTAATTAGATTTAAAAAATAGGCCTTAGGTGGTGTTTGTTTTTAATGTGTAAGGCCTGCAAAGCTCTTATGTCTGCGCCGCGCAGACCACGCGTAGACATTGGGCTTCGCAGACCGTTTATTTTTTAGAAGACAGAAGCTCTTCTAACGTCTGTGCGAGGCCTTCTTGGTGCAGACATGGTTTTATGTCTTCAAAGGTCTTCAAACCTCTTAAAATTATTTAAATCTATTTTAAATTTTATTTTAAAATATGGATTGGTTTATTTTAAAATATGGATTGATTTATTTTAAAATATGAAAAAATTAATTTTAAAATATGGATTGATTTATTTTAAAATATCGATTGATTTATTTTTAAATATGTATTGATTTATTTTAAAATATGGATTGATTTATTTAAAAATATGGATTGATTTATTTAAAAATATGGAAAAATTTATTTTAAAATATGGAAAAATCTATTTTAAAATATGGATTGATTTATTTTAAAATATGGAAAATTTTATTTTAAAATATGGATTGATTTATTTTAAAATATGGATTGATGTATTTTAAAAAAAATATTATTGTAGTTGTATGGATTATTTAAATTTCATTATTATAAAACTAAAATTATTTAAATTTCAGTATTGCAAAACTCTTTTAAATTTAAAAAATCAGTTTATTTATATTTCAGTTTATTTTAGCAGTCTGCAGACGTTAAAAAACTAACAATCTTCTTCTTGCAGACTGCAGACTTTTGATCCACCTCTTTTGCTGCAGATGCCTGCAGATGTAGTCCGCAGATTGCAGACCTTTTACCTCTGTAAAAACAAACACCACCTTAGATTCTCTCATTTTGGTGCGTCGTTCTTCACTTGTTCTTTTCATTTTTATTGATTGGTGGTGACATCAATTTTAATATTGATTATTTTAATATTGATTGTCGATTATCGGTATTTTATATTATTTTTTTATATCACATCTTTATTTTTCTATTGTTTTTAATTTTTAATAATTCAGTTTTTATGGCACATTTTTATCTTCCTTTTTAATCTTTGTTAATTGGTGGCAGCATCAATTTTAATGTTGGTTGTCGTTCGTTGGTATTTTATATTGTCCTTTTATTTTTTTATATCGCATCTTTATTTTTCTCTTGTTTTTAATTTTTAATAAGTCTGTCTTGATGGCATGGCACGTTTTCATCTGCCTTCATGGTACGTTTTCTTCTGTTTTTTGGCACGTTTTCATTAATTTGATCGTTATTTTCATTTATCTTTTTAAGGATTGATTTAACATTTTCACGATTGATCAAGATGAATTTGTTATTATGTTGAGCTCCCCTGTTTGGACTCTCATATTGAATTTAGGTATTTGATTTGCATTCGTGGATAGTTTTTTTTTCACATCGCTCTACTCTGATTTACAGCTTGTCTGTGGTTTTTCAATAGCTTGATTCCCTTTAAGGTTCTCGTTTACTGATGCGATCAGATATGTTTGTATCTATATTTGTTCGAGTTTTTTTGGTTAAGTTTTTTAATCTTTCCTTGTAAGGTCCTTATGTGATCTTAAGTGATTAATCTTTTTTTTTTTAAATAAAACTAGCTTCTTCTATATAAAAAAACGTTATACCCTATTGGAGTTTATTTGAAAACATGAGGTCATTATTCAACCGAGTGAAATGATACACTTTATTTGACAACAATTAAAAAGATTAAGACTTAATTGATTTTTATAAAAAGTTGAACTTTTATTCAAGTGTCTAGCCAAAAGCAAACAAGCATGAAATATATTGCTAAAGTAAATCCTAGCACTTGGTTGTTACTAAAAGTTGACCGGAAATATTATATACAAAATGATTCGTTACAAACAAAATAGGAAAAATGATTAAAATAATTAATTGTATAGCATGTTCTCAAAGTATTAGCCTCATTTAAAATTGGTCCCTAAATTTTTAAATATTTTAGTTTCAACCCCAAACTATGATTGTCATTCTAAATTAGTCCTTAAACTTCTGAAAATTTCAATGTTATCCTCAAACTATGACCTTCATTCTAAATCGATCTCCAAACTTTTTGAAAATTCCAATTTTATCCCAATCTATATGTATATACTAATTACATCCATTGTTAATAAAATTGTTAGACCAAGTTATATTGCTATAAGTTTGGAAAAACAAAATTTAGTTTAAACTATGGTGAAACTAGTTACATATTTAGATTAATTTAGGGATGAAATTAGAAGATTCAAAAGTTTTGGGATCAATTTAGAAAGAGGGTCATAGTTTAGGGATGAAATTAAAATGTTCAAAAGTTTAAGGATCAATTTAAAATAAGAGTTATAGTTTAGGGAATATGATGTAATTAACACTAATTAAAATGAAAACATGAGATATATTTGTAGCCAGAGATAAAATGAAAATCAAATATTGGAAAGAATTATATTATTTAATTTTAAAATTTTAAAGATGTAATAAATATTTAAATTTAAAATTTAAAAATCAAGGCTTCAATTGATTTAATATTTAGACTTTTAAGGACCTACATTACCATTGTAGCAAAAAGTTCCTCCCCAGCATGCTTTAATATGGTCCCTGTCCTTGGGTAAAATTATATCCTTTTTTCCCAATAAAATTTCTTAAATAATGAAATAGAAAAAAGAAATAGTTCAAATGGAGTGATGGAGAATTTATTTTTTTTTCAATTAAGGTTTTATTACAATGTAAGTAGGGAGACGATTAGATCATGTTCAGATAATCTGGCGACTTTTGGATTACATAATTCACCATATTATATATAACAAAGGAGAAGATGTTATATATTCCATGCATCTTTCTCAAATATGTCATCTCTTCCAATGCATCTTTAGGGATGAACATGGATCAGGTTGGATTCGGTTTTCAGCCAACCTGACTGGACCAAAAAATTTTGTACCCTCCACCATACCCGGCCCGACCCGAGTTTATGGTAATTTCACCCGACCTGACTTTTGAGATAAAATCCAACTCCGACCTGAAGTAATATAAAATTATTAATTTTATTCAATAAAATAGGGATTTAATTGAAAATAAATAATATAAAAAGGGATATTATTGCAATTATCCCTAAATGCATAAGGTATAATTATATTATTTTTCAGGTCGGATATTTTTCATCTTAAACCCAAATCCAAATTTACCCAATTGGATCGAATCAGATCAAAACTTGTCGAATTTGAGTCATGTGTCCATCCCTATACGTCTTCCCAAAGAGGCAAGTACTCCTCATTTCTCTATACTTGTACTGTAATAAACACTCTAGTTGAAAAAAAATAAATTCTTCAACATCTTATTTATGATATTATTTTATCTCAATGCATTATCTAAAGACTTTTACCCTCTCCCACCATATAATATGCAATTTGAAGAGAAAAAAATTGTGGATGGATTTATCTAAATAACAATAATTCTTTTATCACTAAGATCATTTGATTTGTGTAGGTATAATTATAATTATATATTACGAAATATTGCCGGAAATAAAAATAATACCTACACGATATGACAATACGAATGTTTCAAAATTATATTTAATATGAGTAAATTGATACTTAGGATGCATTTAAAAGTCATCAAATAATTGAATTTAAGTAATTGTTTATAATTAAATGTATGTGTCATGTTGAATCTATTGAGTGATCTCGGTAGTTAAGGAAATATTATTTTTTCTTCAATTTTGGATTCGAACAGTTACATCTGTAGAGTGTATGTATGCAATGATAGATGCAATGATAGATGCAAAGCTTGCTCAGGGTGTACACATTCTCATCCTGAAATCTGAATTTTTTTATGTTAATTGTTCATTTTACTGATAGTGTCCACTCTTGAATTTTATTTGTGCTCACCCCATAAGAAATTTTTTTTGTTATTAATGTACATGTGCTCACCCTAAAAAATATTTTCGGATCCGCCATTGTATATACATTGTCAATGATTAAGAAAAATTATGAACAAATTCTAACTTATAATCGCTCGTACTATTTTTTTAAAAATTAATCTGGGATAAGTACAATGTAGCATTTGTTCAAAGATAACTTTCTAACTTTTGATATTAAACACTTGTACATCTAGTATTCCTAGTGCTCGAACACAACACCTCAAGAAATAACAACAATAGTTATAATTATTGATCCTATTAATCAACTCTCTTCAATTCGTAAGAGAGAGCAAAAATAAAAATAATTATCTATAAAATTTTCAATTATTTTTTATTCATTTTATCAATAAAATTTTAATAAAGTGTGTAATTATATTTTATCAACTAAATCATATAAATTATAATTATTTATAATTATAAAAGAATGTGATTATTACGTAATAATTATATTTTATTATAATAATCATGTGATGTTCAAATACACCTGTTTTATTTTTTTAGTTTAAAAAGCTATTATTTATTTAGGAAAATATTTTTAATGTTTAAATATATATATATATATATATATATATATATATATATATATATATATTTATATAGTTCCTAATAAGCTCTTTTATCAATTCACTTACTATTTCATTTGAAACAAAAAAAACATACGAAATTTTATAAAAGAATATATTTAATATAAGATTTAATGTAAAAAAATACTCAAATTATATCTAAAGTTAACTTTAAATGTATAAAGAATTTTTCGTTAAAATAAGTATCTAACGTTTTCTCTATTATATTTTTAAATATATATACAATAATAATTGTTAAATAACACGGGTCATGTTTAAATATTTTTTTAGAAATATTATATTTTTGAAAGTTGTTCCGTTTGGGGAAACTCATACGGTTGTTGAACAACAACCATCACACTTTCATGGCAATTTTTGTTAAAATTTTCTTCACATCCTACTTTAGCACTTAAAGCATCATTATTGGAAGGTGAAGTCATATTAGGGCCCTCATGGAAAAGGATTTTCTGGGTGGTTAAGATTGGAGGGATTTGTTGGAATTTGTGATCTCGTGGTAAGAGATGATCGGTGGATATACTATCGACAACAGTGAAAACGGTAATGACAACCTCAGAACAATGACGATCAACAAAAAAGTTAGATGATTTGAGAATCTTAGGGTTTTTTTATGTTTTTAAAACATTTGAGTGTGTTTTTAAAAAATAATAATATTTTTAAGTTAATTTTAAAAAATAAAAATTTCAAAAAAAATATAAACATGAGAATGTAATTTAATTGTTTTTTTAATGATAATTACTGCATAAACACCAAAAAAAAATATAACGGAAAAGATATTAAACATTTATTTTAAACGAAAAATTCTTTAAGCATCTAAAATTAACTTAAGGTACTGTTTGAACATTTTTTTTAAATTAATCAGTAGTATTCGATTTATTGACCGACTAATCTAATTCAGGTACTGCAGATGCGAAGGCGACCCTTTCAATCTAGTTTATTCTATTCACAAACGTCAAGATTTAAATCTCCGACGTTGCTTAATAAATTTAGTGTCTTATCCAATTAGATCAACTGGTTGTTGGTACAACTTTTTTTTCATTAACCGTAATTATGACATGATAAATATTTCACAAGAATCTAAGGGAATCTCATGGTCAGTAATGGTTGATTCTAGAAGATCCGTCTTAATAAGGTGCCAAAATTAACAAAACAGCCAAACATTACACATTAAAAGATCATGATCAAAAGAATATTATAACAGAATTTAAAAACATATTTTATATAATATTCAAATTATTTAAAAAATTTAAATTTGCAAATAACAGAATTTAAAAACACATTTTATATAATATTCAAATTACCTAAAAATGAAATTTGCAAATTAAAAAATAGTGTGCATTTGAAAACATTTGATTCCATGCCCTCTTGGATACTATAATAACACTCATATTAATCGATTTAAAATTTGGTCGAAGTAAAAATGTAATTTATTCATTAAAAATATCAAATACAAGGGTAAATTATATTCAATGTCAGTTAATTATGAGTTTAATAATAAAATATGTCATTTTTCTTCTTAAAGTTAAAAACATATTACTAGATTAGAATATTGTTACAAATAGTTCATTGATAAATAAATATAGACAAGAATAGTAGCTGACGTGGTATAATAATAATTTTAGTCCTAAAAATGTATACAATATATTAATTTGGTTTTAATTTAAAATAATTAAATAAATTTAACTCTCATATTTAAAAATTTTAGTCTATATTCTTCTCCTAAATTGCATGTGTTATATTACTTTTCTGTTATTTTCCTAGTATAGTAACAATTTAATAGTAACTTATTGATGTTTTATAGCATAATGTAATTATCCAACTATTACTTTGATTCGATGGAGTTGTTTGCCTTAACTTTTTTACAAAAAAAAACTAAATTGTTAGAATTTTTAAATATAAAGAGTTAAAATTATTGAATTGTTTCAAATCAGCAAAAAATTAATATAATATATAAATTTGAGGGACTAAAAAAATGTTATTATACTATATCATATTAGAGTCGGTTTCAATTTTAACGACAAAATGAATTGTTTAAAATAATATTTTAACGTAATGACATATTTGTAACTTTTAGAAGAAAAGTGACATGCTTGTTACTGAACCTATAATTTAGTGGCTTGAGTGTAGTTAAGGATGACAATTTAATTTGAAGCCAGTCAAATTCGACCCGACTCGATAGGGTTGGATTTTTTTAATATATTTTGGTTTGGGTCAAGTCGGATTTTATAAACGAGTGAGGTCGGGTCTGCTTCGGGTGAAGGGTGAAAAACTCTGACCCGACTGTAATTACTTCAAATAAATTTATGAATAATTGCTAAAATACCCCATCTCTATTGTTTTTTAATTAAATTCTTATTTTATATCGGGTCGGATGAGATTTTACTATAAAAATTTGGGTCAGGGTCGAGTGAAGGATATATATTTTTCAGGTCGGGTTGGATCGGATGGATATTATATATTTTCCAAGTTGAGTCAAATTCAAGTGGATGATATGTATTTTTCGGATTGATTCGGATTGAAAAAAACATGACGTTGCCATCCCTAGGTGTAGTTTACCCTAAATATGAAATCAAAATAATGGTAATAGAGGAATAAGGAAATTGGGAAAAGGGTGATTTTCCCCAAAAATCACAGGTGATCGGTATATATACCGATCTAATACTGGTCATATTATATTTCTCGATCTAACACCCGTAGCAGTAAAGCACGCCCCCTGAACCGCGCTATATGCTGATTTGGCGTCACGTGGAGTATAGTACGCCCCCTGTACCGCGCTATACGCTGACTGGGTTACACGTAGGGTATAGCGTGCCCCCTGCTCCGCGCTATACGCCACGTAGGGGTATAGCGCGGATCAGGGGCCGCGTTATACGCCATACCAAAATTATATTTAATGCGGTCCCTGATCCGCGCTATATAATAATTACATATAACGTGGTGTAGGTACCGCGCCTTATATGTTTATAAATACCTCCGGTTCTCGCATCTCTCCTCACATCTCCTCGCATCTCTCCTCTCTTATAAATTAATACAACAATTCCGTCAACGAGTGCACTCTCCGCACGGAAGATGGAATGTGTGGGTCTCCGGCCTCCACCGCTCTACTAAGGCAGAAATCAGGTCTGACTCTATCTTACAGTGACTATGATATCTACCTATGTAACCGAATCCAACCTCTACTAAATACGGCAAGACACGGCTGGGTATCACTAACTTAAGATTCCTAATAAAAGGATCTAATACACGGTTCTTCTCCTAAAAATAAATAATTACAAAAATTAATTCTTAATCTAATAATCATGCATTAAATAAATCAACTAATTAATAATAATAATTTAAATTAAATTAAAACGTTAAAATGTTACTGTATCAGCAAAGTGTCAATATATTTAATTCTTAATCTAATAATCATGCATTAAATAAATCAACTAAATATTACTAATAATTTAAATTAAATTAAAACGTTAAAATGTTACCGTATCAGCAAAGTGTAGAGATATATGATTTCCATCCGAGCGAAGTAGACGGTCTTCCATTATATATCTGCAAAAGAATTATATTAGTAAAATATTAAATAAAGTAAATACATAATAGTAAAAATATTATAAAATATACCTTAAAAAGATAGAGTATTTGAGAGAAATTTAGAGAATTTGAGAGAATTTGGTGTGATAAAAGTGATTGAGGATGTGAGTATTTATAGGGAGGATGGAGACGTGTAGGGTTGGATATTTAGGGGTATAGCGTGCCCCCTGCACCGCGCTATACCCCACGTGTCAGATACCCAGGTATAGTGTGGATCAAGGGGCGCGCTATACCCACGTGGCGCCAGATCACCGAATATCGCGTGGCAGGGGGCGCGCTATACCCACGTGACGCCAAATCAGCATATAACGCGGTTCAGGGGGCGCGCTTTACTGCTACGGGTGTTAGATCGAGAAATATAATATGACCGGTGTTAAATCGATAAATATACCGATCACCGGTGATATATTAAGAAAATTGCCTGGGAAAAGTAGGGGAAAGCAAATAAAAAATGCCCCAACAAACGATAAACCAAAAAACCCAGCAGCTGCCGTCCACATACCCAAGTGAATTTCCACGGTCCTATTTGCCCCATTGACCCCCAGCAACTTTGTTTTTTGTCCCGACCCCATGGCTGAAAATGATATAAAATAAAACACATCAATGGTCAGAAAAAGGAGGTAAGAAAATCAGGCTTTTTAGCAAGAAGGAGAGGCCAGGATTGCTCACAATCCAATTCCCTTGCTAAACAACACATACCCTTATCTTATCTCTTTCCCCCGCAACATTACTCCAACTCTTTCAACTATACACCACATTGTTTTTGGACTTCCCATCCCCATTGTTTTCATTCCACAGAATGGCCCCAAGGTCAGGGAAAAGCAAGTCAAGCAGAGCTAAAGCCGAGAAGAAAAAGAAAGAAGAGAAAAGTAAGTTCCTTTACTTTCTTTTAGTCCATTAAGATGAAAAAAGATTACCCTTTTTTCCCCTTTTGATTTTGATTATTGTCCTCCTCAGTTGTTCCTCATGTTGTTGACATCACTGTCATTACTCCTTGTGAATCCCAAGTTGTTCTCAAGGTACATGCTTTCTCTGCATTCTTTTTCTGCAATTGAATAGTGATTGGTTTAAGCTGAAATTGAGTGGTTTTGTTGTTGTTGTTCAAAGGGTATCTCCACTGACAAGACACTTGATGTAAGAAGATTGTTGGCTTCTCATGTGGAGACATGTCACCTTACAAACTATTCTTTAGCTCATGAGGTGATACACCATGAAAGTTCTCTTGATTAAAAAAAAGTTATTTTTTTATGATTTTGAGCTCATTCTTGTTCTGTGAAAAATGATGGGTAATTAGGTTAAAGGGAAGAGATTGAAGGAGAAGGTGGAGATTGTTACACTGAAACCAAGTGTACTCAGAGTGGTTGAAGGTAGGTTTTGGGTTTAACCTCTTCTTAACCAATATCTCTACTCTATTTACTATGAAAATTATTTTTTTATTAATATATGGTAAGTATAAAGTCGTATATATTAAAGATAAATTCTCAATCATTTGATATTGAATGCTTAGACCCTTACATTTAAGGTGTTCGAATATGAAATTTCGAGAAATAAAAATAATTACTTTATCACCTAAATTACTTTATTCATGCTAAAAATTACTTTTTTTGGTTTTATTGTTTGTAGTTTCAAATATATTTAGAGGTTTGGTTTTGGAATGATTGAAGAGTAACTTTCTATAGATAATAGCAACCAGTGGACAACTTGTCCTTTTCCTTACTGTACTCATAACCTACATACACAAGTTTTTTTTTTATATAGAAGGAATAATACATTAGAGAAAAAATTAAAAAAATGTAGTTTTAGAGAAAAAAATTACTATAATTTAATATAATTATTATAGTCGAGGGTGGACTTGTCATTTTAATATAAGGAGTTTCGCAGTTTCATTAAGGAATAATACATTAGAGAAAAAGAAAAAGAAAAATGTAGTTTGGGAGAAAAAATTGTAATATGGACAATTGTTATCGTGGAGGATGAATTCGTTATTCTAACCTAACGAGTTTTGAGAAAAATATTATTTAAAAGAAATTCGTGAGTTTCACTGAAAAAAATTCGCTTTTCTGAAACAACAGATTACTTTAAATAATATATTTTTTAAACTTGTCATATTAAAATGACGAGTTTACCCTCTCTTATAATGATTACCTTAAATTACATTTTTTTCTCCAACGGTTGTATTCCCCTAATTTTGATCCTGCAATGTATTATTCAACTTAAAAAACCATATATACCCTCTAACTTCTTGATTTTTTTTATAAAGATTTTATTTTTGAGTTTAAACATATTATTGCACGAATCAAACGATCATAGTGATTAAAGGATTTATTATTATTTATTAGAGTCTCGGGTTGAAGTACCGTGTATACAGAGATATGAGTCTTCATTGTTAAAGAGTTGAGTGTTTGACCAAATACTACTTTGTATATTTATATTCACTCCATACTCTAAAAAAAAATTAAATACATTATTCAATTCTAGATTGATTTAGATAGAATATTATAGAAATCTAAATTATTAATATAATATAATATAATTTATTTATAATATTAATATCTACAAAATAGATATTTTGCTAAAAATATTTAATTTAACTATATTAATTTACTTTGAAAATGAAAAATACACCCTTGCCTATTTATTTTTGTTTTATCTTTCACGGGATCTTATGGAATTATTATTCCGAATTGGATCTAAAATAATATCGTGGACTTCCATTTGAGAGTGCCCAAAAGAAGTAATATCAGTAAGCATAAATAAAACATTTAGTATCTAAATTATTATTTTTATTTTGTTTTGATATATACATTTTTTTTAAATTATATTTAATGTTTAGTTTCTGTTTCATTTTAGTACCCGTCATTAAAAACTTAACGATGATGTTAACGTGTTATATAAAATAATGTCATGTCATTAGAGATAAAAAGTTAAAACTACCACGTGAGTAGTTTTATTAAATTTTTAATGACGGATATCAAAATGAAATTTAAACTAACAATGTATAATTTTGAAAATAATAAAATTTAGATACAAAAATGAAATAAAAATAAGGGTAAATTATGCATTTAGTACCTAAACTATCAGTTTTAATACGTTTTAGTACCTAAACTTCTAATTTTTTTAAAAATCACACCTAAAATTTAGTTTTTATTTCATTTTAGTACTTTGAAAAAAAATGAAAGTCTAGATACCAAAACACGTTTAGACCAAAACATGTTTAGTAACTAAATCATACTTAAGTTATGAAAAAATAAAAATTTAGGTACTAAAACGGATTAAAATTGATAGTTTAGATATCAAACACGTTAAGTTTTAAACGATGAGGTATCAAAATGAAACAAAAACTAAATTTTATGTATAATTTTGAAAAAATTTGAAAGTTTAGATATTAAAACGGACTAAAATTGATAAAGTAGGTACTAAATGTCAAATTTACCCTAAAAATAATAATTTAAGTATAAAAGTATAGTTTAATAATGAGTTGAAGCAGCACATTTTACACGAGAAAACCAAAAGAATATCAGAATGCCCAATAATTGTTGACTACTTACAATGGTGCCCCTTTCGATGCAGAGGACTACACGGAGGAAGCTCAGGCGGTGGCCCACGTGCGGAGGCTCCTAGACATCGTAGCGTGCACCACCAGATTCTCCAAGCCCAAACGACTCCGATCGCAATCATCTTCACCATCAACGCCGTCTGATTCAAAGTCCAAAAAGGTATATAGCAAGCACTGGCAGGCAACCAGCAATGCTCCTCCTCCGCCTGAAACGACGCCGATTTCGGAGAGCTTGGACATGGCCGCCATTCATCCGACCCCGAAATTATCGAACTTTTATGATTTCTTTTCCTTCTCTCATCTCTCTTCTCCCATTCTCAGTAAGTGCCTTTTCCTTTTTGTTTTTCTTTGTTTTGCCTAACGAGGGGATCGAGAAAATTTTAAAAAATAAAATAAACGAGCACACTTTTTCAGAGAGATCTTTTATGTTTTCTAGTCATACATCTTTTTTTTTTATAAAATATTTGTTAAGTATTAGTAATTAATTGATCTCTAGTTTCCTGGATTTCGTATGTTTCAAGGTAGAACTCTGCATTTGGCTCCGGAGAAGTTAAAATTTCATTCTTTCATTTAATAATTCAGAAATAATTTTATCTGCTTTTGTACTCGGTCGCATTTTTCTTACTCCCCCCCCATAATAAGAATGTAAATTAAATCATTTCCTGTGAGACAAACTTAAATGAAAAATCCACAAGAAAAAAAACTAAACAAAGTTGTTTTAATAACTACAAAAGCTAATATACTTGTTTATATTATTATAAAATTCCTTACGAATTTATGAATAAAATAATCTCAATTGAAGAATTAAATAAAAATATAATTGCTAGGTACATTGTCATGGGTTAGGGATGATGACTATTTGTCTCATTTATTTATTTTTTAGATAGATATATCTGATAATTTTCATTTGGGATATGGAAAATAAATATAGTTTTCTAAATAAAGAATGAAATTGAGTACATTGTTCATGGCTATTTTCTAGATTTAATTGACTTGAACTTTCGAATTTAATTTTGTAAGCAACTCCAATTTTTATTTAGTTAAGTTTTTTTTGTTAGATTGTTATTTACTGATTTTGGGTTTCGCAGATTTGAGGAAATGCGACCCCAAGGAAGTAGAAGGGCAGCGTGATGGTGACTATTTTGCAATGCAGGTATCTTCTTAGTCTGCATGTTAATAGTCTTAATGTTCATTTACCTTTACTAAATTACTAGTGCTTCTTCCAATAGCCTTGATCTAGACCGAAAAATATTGATGCAATTTTATCCCATATACTGTTTGAAGCTTACTTCATTTCACTGTGATCATTGTGAAGATGGTATTTATTTGGGTTAAGTTGTCATCCATTAGAAATTTATATCATCTATAGGTGTATCCTACACATATGACATATGCATGGTAATGGTTAGTGTATTAAAAAGTAATTGACAAAATAATAATATGACTAGATCTCAACCCTATTTTTTCTTGGTCTTTTGTCAACCAAAACCTGTTTTCTCTAATGTGTTATTTTGACCTCCTAATTTTGATGAAATGATCATGATACTTAAATTTTGTTACTCTTCTTATACTTTTAACCACCTTTCTCTTTCCATATATTGTTGATTTTGGATTTTCCTATTCTCCTGCTGCTGGTTTTACCAATACATTATATTTAATACACGTGTGCAGATAAAAATCTGCAATGGGAAGTTAATACAGGTTGTTGCTTCCATAAAAGGGTTTTACACTGTTGGAAAGCACTTCTTCCATAGCCACTCTTTGTTAGATCTTTTGCAAAATCTCAGCCAAGCTTTTTCCAATGTAAGTATTGTTTATCTTTGATTACTAGGCTTCCACGATCATGACTTTTATACCGATAACAAAAGTTTAATAAAATATTGATAAGCAGCTTTTTAATTAACTTTATGTTATGAATTCTAATACCCAACCCATCCCTATTTTGAGAGGGAAGCAAAGGGAATTAGTTATGTTTGTAATACATCTTGAGAGTTTAGAACTGTACATGCTAAAGGGCTATTGCGGAAGGAAGAACAATTTTGTTATTTATCCCTTGGTCACAGTCCACAGGGATCAATGTCATCAATGTGCTGCTCTCTGGTGGCTTTGTTTTATCATAAGAAAAGCTTAAGACTACAATGACATCAAATATTTTATGCCATGACAGCTGCTATTGACTTTATGACAAACCCCTACACTATCTTTAGGTCCTTTACCACTCATAATTTTTTTTGATAAGAATTACAGGCCTCATTTAAATCCCCCTTCTTGACTAAAGGAACTTTTGAGAAAGTTCCTTAATCAGTGAAGGGAGTAAAAGAGTGCCTTAGGATTTTATTTCTGAAGAGAACATAGTACATAAGAAACACCCCACAGACTGACTAAACACCATAAAAAATACAGACCAATTATCACAACCAGTCTGCCCCTATACAATAGCGAAACTACCCCATCCCCTACAACCACAATAACCCAAAACCCCACTGAATGACCTCTAAAACTATGATGTGTGATCAGCCAATCCCCTGTTTCGCTAAGGTATCAGCCTCACAATTACAATTTCTCGGAATATGTCTAATAATGATCGCCCTCTCCGAGATTAAGGACGCAATTTTTAGAACCAATAACCTAAGAAAAGGAGGAGAAGAAATCGGTTGTAAGATCCAATCCACCACTGTCTTACAATCACTCTCAATAATTAACCTTCCTTGAGTCACCCATTCCGACGATAGAAAAAATTCCATGCCTTTCTCTATTGCTTTCATCTCAGCAAGTGGAGGAGGACATGGACCAACAGCAAGTGAGAAAGACCCAAGGATTTTGCTTTCCGAGTCCCTTAAAATACCCCCGATTCCCCCCAACAGGCCGTCCCCACTAACCGCCCCATCAACATTAACCTTGAAAAAATGTAGTGGAGGAGGAAGCCACTCCTGAACCTTCACCCTTTTATGGTGGCTTGTCTGGTGCTTGTCTGCAAGTGACGGGTCTCCAACAAGAGCATCAACCTGAATGAAATCATTTGGGTATTTAGCAAGGAACCACTTAACCAACCTAAATCTGCAAATGAAGAAAAGATTAGGTTTGTCCAGTTTCCCATCATCAAAAACCACCGAATTTCTAGCCTTCCATAATGACCAAAGAACTACCCCCGGTATAAAGGACCATATTAATGACTTTGGCCTTAAATCCGACCAGGAACACAACAGAGAGGCTGGATCATTCGGTAAAACTGCCGAAACTCCCCATAACCTCCAGAAACTGCTCCATAACTCCCATGCAACCTGACACGAGATAAACAAATGCTGAACTGTTTCCTCTTGCTTAGCACATAACGGGCAAGCCACCTCCTCCAACATAACACCCCTTTTATCAGCTCCGATCTGACTGCCAGTCTTCGATGGGAAACCTGCCATAGGAAAGTTTCGACTCTCGGTGGGGCCAAACCTGACCAAACGAATTTCTTCCAAGTGAGACTGCCCCCTGAGTTAGAAGAAAGTGTCAACCTGCAGGCTTTAGCCGTAAACAATCCATGACCCTTTCCCGACCACGCCAAAAAATCATCCACCGATTCCGATAGCCCCACGTTCTCCAATAGTGTCATCAGTCGAATCCAGTGCTCCATCTCCCAGTCACAGATATTCCTTCTCGTTTGAATGTTCCAAATCCACTTATTGCCTATTCTACTTCCAAACTCTGAAACTTTTCCCCACCTATTGTTGGATAGAGCATATATTCTCGGAAATTGACCTTTCAAGGATTCCTCATTTAGCCACACATCATGCCAAAATACAATCGACTTTCCATTACCTACTTGTATCTTCGAGTGAGATCTTAAACCATTTCCAATTGCATCCTCTGCCAAGTAATTTCTTGTAATCCCCTTCCATATCCAAGAATCCGAAGGAGAGATTACCTTGTTAAGGTCTAAAGACATAGTACTCGCATTGTGTATACTGCAAATCATGTTCTTCCATAGTGAGTCTTTCTCATTAGCGAATTTCCATACCCATTTGCCTAGTAGTACTCTGTTAGCAAAATTCAAATCCAAGACTCCCAGTCCACCCTCCTCTATGGAAAGACACACCCTTTTCCAGTTCACCCAGTGAATTCTGCTTTTGGAAGAACCCTCCCCCCACAGAAAGTTTGCCATAATAGAATTTAGTTTCCTGTAGACCTTACTCGGAATTCTGAAAATAGAGAGGAAAAAAATTGGCAGGGAGGATAAAACTGATTTGATCAACACTAATCTCCCCGCCATAGAAAGTGAGGAAGCTTTCCATCCGGCTAGTTTCTTGTTAAAACTGTGTATGACTGGCTCCCAAAGAGCCTCTGAGTTCCTTTTTGCACCTACTGGTAACCCTAGATACATTACTGGAAAAACCCCAACAGCACAACCAATCTCCTTCGCCCATTCATTCAATACCTCGCCCTCCACATTGATTCCATACAGACTACTCTTCGACATATTCAAATGGAGACCAGTCATTATGCTAAAAGTTCTCAGGACTCTTTTAATATTGAGGATGTAGGAAGTTGAATCTCGGCAAAACACAATCAAGTCATCCGCAAACTGTAGGTGAGTTAGACTGAGGGCACCCGACCTTCCAAAAGTGAAGCCCTGAAAAAAACCCCATCCGCTGCTTTCCTCAACATACGATTTAACAGCTCCCCCACTAAGTTAAACAATAGAGGAGACAAACTACATCCTTGTCTCAATCCTTTGGCCATCGAGATTTTCTCTGTAGGTGAACCGTTCACTAATACCGATATCGACGCCGTAGAGAGGCAACATTCTATCCAGGAAACCCATCTCTCCCCGAAACCCATGACTCTCAGTAATCTAAAAATAATTGGCCATTCAACCGTGTCATAAGCCCTCTGAAAATCAGCTTTGAAAACCACCCCTTTCAGCCCTCGCTTCCGCCAACTATCTATACTTTCATTTGCAATAAAAGCACAATCTTGTAATTGTCTCCCCCGGAATGAATGCAAACTGTGAAGGGCTCACAATATCTTGGATCACCAAAACTAATCTCCTTGCTAAAACCTTGGAGACGATTTTATAGAGACTGCCGACTAGACTTATAGGTCTGTAATCTTCAATACATTCCGGATTGCCTTTCTTTGGAATCAGAGAAATGAACGCATGATTGACTCCATGATCCCATTTTCTTCCAAAGTAAAAGTCCTCCATAAACTTCATAAGATTCCCTTTAATAATTGGCCAAACTTTCTTATAAAACCCCATTGTGAAACCATCAGGGCCTGGGGCTTTAGAGCTATCCGAAGAAAAAATGGCCTCCTTTACTTCCTCTTCTGAAAAAATAACCTCGAGGCCCTTCCTTTGCTCTTCTCTCAATATGTCAAAATTCAGGTTCAAGTTGTCTACCTCTAGAAAATCTCTGGAATTATATGCTTTCTTGAAGAACTGAGAGACAGGAACTTTTACTGCTTCTGGGTCTGTCAACACCTCCCCCTCCACTTTCAATTCCGAAATAGAGTTGAATCTGTTTCTGTTAACAGCACATAGGTGGAAGAACCTAGTGTTCCTGTCTCCGTCTTTAATCCATTTTCTGTCTCGACAATTGAAACCAAATACTTTCCTCGATTCTAAACAATTTCCATAGCTCATTTCTGGAAGATAGAAGCTGTTCCCAGTCCGAAGAAGATAATCCACTGCTTTGTGCCTTAATTTCCAGATCATAAATTTTACACTCTAACCCAGTAATAGCCTCCGATATCCCCTGTTTACTTCTGATTGGCCCTTCCTTGATACGTTTTTTGGTTCCTTTTAAAACATTGAACATTCTGCTTCCCCCTCTATCGTTGGCCTGATCTGACACTACATTTTGAACCATATCTACAAAGCCATCCTCCATCAAATAGTTGAAAAACCGAAATGGTTTCGGTCCCCAATTCTTCCCATCTTCCGCCAATAGAATCGGGTTGTGATCAGAAAGAGATCTAGGGAGAAGTTTCTGAACCACCTTGGGGAAGCAACTTAAGAAGCTGCTGCTCAACAAGAAACGATCCAGCCTAACCCATGTGGTAACCTCTCTATTACTTCCCCATGTGAAGGTACCACCTACCAAAGGGAGGTCAATTAGATTCGACTTTTGTAAAAAATTCCTAAGCAGGCCCATTGAATGCCAGTTTTGAGAGGCACCAATCTTCTCCTCTATTTCGAGATAAGCATTGAAATCTCCCCCAATGCAGAGAGGCAGATCAACCGAATGCACAAAACTCAACAGCTGACTAAAAAACTCCTCCTTTTCTTCCTCAACCGATGGGCCATATACATTGATAAAAACACTCCGTCTAGACACCTTGAACCTTCCTTTTAGCATCTGGAATCTACTATGGTTGGCCACGTCAATTACCTCAAAAACATCATCATTCCACAAACACATCAGTCCACCAGCAGACCCATCCGCTGGCTGAATACTTGCTCCCTTTAATAGCTTTCCTCCTAACTTCCTCTTCAATCCCTTCTGACTTTTATTTAGTTTAGTCTCCTGTAAAAACAATATAACCGGCTTAATCTTTTTAACAAGTCTCGACACCCCTCTAATTTTTCCTTCCTACCTAATCCCTAACATTCCACGAAATAAGATTGCACTCTATCATATGCATTTCCTACCGAAACCTGCATGACACAGAAACTGGCTCACTGACCTGCTTCATTAACCACCCCTGCTCCTTCCTCCATCATTCTAATTTTATCCATGAAAGCCTCCCTCCCTTCCTTAAAAGAAATGCCTAAACTCTGACAAACTTCCCAAGTAGACAATGCTTCCTCCAAAACTTTAGAGAATGACCGAGAATAGACTGTAGACACTTCTGCACTTGCCAAAGCATCTGCAATTAAGTCTCTTCTCTTCTTTCTGTACAATCTTCGACTCTTTGAAATAATAGACGGGTCTGCCCCCCCCCTGGTCGGAGAAGAACTGCTCTTCATATGCCCCGTAGAAGTATTCAGAATTTGCCCAGAACCTGTTACCTCCTTGACTTGACCGCTATCCTCTGCCACTGAAGAAAGTTGCTTAAAATTATGAAGAACAGCCTGTTTGACTGTGCTTATGGCTATTTTCTGAACATAGCCATACTCTTCTGTTTTCGACCTTCTGTACACCCTATCAATACGTCCACAACCCTCACACCTTCAGAATTATTACTAATTGACATCCTTTCGAAACCTGATATCCCACTCTCCATATCTTACACCTCTCCCCATTGGGTTGCTGCCAGTCTTTTTAGATTACGTTCTTTACCACCCTTAGCCCACTCTTCCATTCCTTGCTTTTTCCTTCACCTCCTCCCCATGAAATTATAATTTTCACATATGTTGGAAAAGAGTTTGGTCCTGGATAATTCATCTCCACAGGACAACCTTGGGCTGAAGAAATATACCCACTCTGCTCAGGCCCAATCTCCACATATCTGCCCGTTTTAGGGTAAATCCCCCAGTCTTTAACACCTTTATCTTGCCCCGAGGATTCACCTCCCAAACTACACAACCTTTTTCTCTCAGCAGAGAAGGTTTCTGACACGTTCTTCCTACTTTTAACCTACCTAGTACTGTCCCCTGCTCAGTCTGGACAGTCCCTGTAATATCATTGACTTCCACTTTTAAATTCAAATTGCCATCAAACAGCGTGTCAACCCCATGCAAGGCTCCTGACATCGGCAGAAATTCAACTGTCCTTGCAACTCTTCTCATCTCCTATGTTCCCTTCCGAATGAGTTTCTTCCCCGGGTCGACTCGACCTTCCACAGAACGGCTTCCTCCACTCCATCATCCAGCTCCGGAAAAAACTCATCATCCTTCCACTTTGATTTTAATAATAAATGATCTGCCAATGTATTAATGACTACCTGGGACGGAATATCAAATGGACTTTCCACTCTTATCAACAATTGAGCCACCTGCAATCCGTTCTTTGAGCAGTTGCTCCTGATCTTACTAACTTGCCCCATCTCTGCCAAGTTCGAGAAGAAGGGAACTGACCAACAGTTCAGAGGGACACCCATCAAAGACACTGCACAGAAAGATAAAGGAACACCCGTCTCCTCCATAACAGGCTCGAGCCTTTCGAACCAAAAAGACAGTGCCTCCCATTTATCCTTCACCGCTGCTGTTTTCTCTTCCACCGATGAAGACAATCAGACAGGCATTTTTCGCAAACCCACCTTACCACCTTGACCTTGAAGCCCTCAGTCCTTAGACTTCTTTGCACAAGCTCCACCTCGAAATATCCTTACATATACCAGTAGAGATGATCTTAACCAAGTTCTTTCTTCCAACGGAATATGCACCTCCAAAGTCTTCTTACCCCCCTTCACATCGCAACCACTAATCCTCTGCTGGTTCTCCTTAATATCCTTCCCACTACCGCCTCCTTGTAAGATCTTCCATCGTGAAAATTACTAGCACTCCTCTTCCTAGTCTCAACAAGGCTTATTGGTCTCTTCCCACTCGACTCCTTCTCTTTCCACTCCTGACCCCGCTCCAAGAACTTGCTCACGGCCTCTCTGACCGCCGCTCTTCTGATATTTGCAATCGACACGATATTCTCCTACCGTCTACCACAGCGTTATTCATCCTCCATTGCATTGAACAGTCCCTCCTCACTTGCTCCCATAAAACACTTCTATGAACTCTCCTGCTAAGATTATCAATGAAAGCTACCCATACTCCTTCGCCAGGCAGTGCTCCGCCTCTGTCTGAAGAGCCAATACCATGCGCCACGCTCACTCTCTCACTAACTTTCTCACTCATCTCAAGAGACTATTACCGAAGTTTTTAATGATCTACCAGCTTGTAGGTAAATATCTAGGAATGGAAAATAATTTGAATCTAACGGCCTTTGGTATGTCCTAATCCTAGTAGAATGGTTTTCTTGTTAGAAAATCAGTTTGGCTCAGGATCTATTTGTTTATAAATCTTGCTCTCATTTTTGAGAATCACCAGATTGTGTCTGATGTACTACAAAAATACACCTTATGTCTTTCTAGTTTCTATGGTATGTTTTTTACCTCTGAAATATTAAATAGTACTTGTATCGAATTTTGGAAGTTACCACTAGTTATAAAATTAATATAAAGTATTTAAAGCTTTCCTTTGAATGTGGAATTGTGGATTCCTTTGGGTGAAGTTTAGGCCTATCATTTTGTACGCATGTTTGAATTTAATACTCTATTGTGTCAGGTTTGGTTTGGGTCTGTAATTTTTCAGTTACAGATAGGACTCCAACGGACTAAGATCTGATCCAACCCGATTCATTATTATCTCTAATTGTCCGCTTCTGAACAGTGTTTTTGTTGGCTATTCATGCCAATACAAAGTGTTCCCTATTTTGTGCTTAGCTTTTCTTGCTTTGCAAATTTGGACCAATCTTGTTCAAGTAATGTATGAAATCTGAAACCAGACATGCCAAAAGTTTGATGTGGCATGACATTACTTATCATCTCTCATTTATTTATTATGTTAGTTTAATGGCTAAGTTTGTAATTTATTCTTTCTTGTGATTGATGCAGGCATATGAATCCCTTATGAAGGCTTTTGTAGGACACAATAAGGTGACATTTTCTTAATTTTCTTGATAGATTACTTTACCTTGCAAACCATGATATCTGTAAAAGCAATTTTGCAAGCTCTCAACCCTATGGGTTTCGTGCAAATACATGGCTTGTCCCTCCCCCAGTTGTTGAGTGTCCATCAAACTTCCCCTCTTTCCCATCAGAAGATGAGCAATGGGGTGGTAATGGTGGAGGCCAGGGAAGAAATGGTGAATATGATCTTCGGCCATGGGCTACAGATTTTTTTATTTTAGCTAGCCTCCCTTGCAAAACCGAGGAGGAGAGGATTGTTCGAGATCGCAAGGCCTTTTTGCTCCATAGCCAGTTTATTAATGTCTCAATCTTTAAAGCTGTTGCTGCAATACAACATGTTATGAATTCGAGATTAAATGTCAAGGGCATTGCAAATTGCCATCCAGACTCCATCCTTCACGAGGATCGCATTGGTGACTTATCCATTCTAGTAAAACATGACTTGGCAGAAGTGGATCTTAAGTCTGAGGTAAAGTTTTTCGGCAATCAATCATCTGGCAAGACTGCTAATGAAATTGCTCAAAGGAATTTACTTAAAGGGATAACTGCTGATGAGAATGTAATTGTTCATGTAAGTCCACAACCTTGTCTGCTCTTATTAGACATCTTACATCATCTTATTTTTTCTTCCTTTTCTTGTAATGAATTTTATTTGTTTCCTCATTTTATTAGACATCTCTCATCAAGGAGTCCCCGCCTTGTCCCTCACTCATTTTTTTCTCTGTATATAGGATGCATGTGCTTTATCAGCTGCCTGCTTTGTCATCATTGTATTTTCTTTTCTTCTTTTTTACTTCCTCTGTATCTGCTAACAACTTAAAACAATATCTGATTTGTCACCTGAGACTCTCATGGCTCACTTGTTTTTTTCCCTCTTATCCTTTCTTCTATTTCATCTATGCATGTCAGCCTTTGTACTCATGCATGCTTTACCCAAAAATAGATGTCTCTGTAATGCCATGACACTTCCCTGGAATCTAAGCTCGAGACCTTTAGTAGTCCTTCATTAGTTTAATCTATATCCTCGTAGGTCTTCTCCTCCAGTGCCTTTAAATTAAACTTTGTCGACGGTCTGTTAGGTAATTTGCTGGTCTTTATAACATACGACCAAACCTTGTTAATGGACGAAATTTCTAGATTATGCGTAGTGGTTGAAGCTTTCCTCTCAAAAAGCTGTTTCAAATTTATATTTGTTTGTCTTTTTTTTTGGCTAATCAATATAGCAACCATCTCTCAGGATACTTCCTCATTGGGGACTGTCACTGTTAAGCATTGTGGGTACGCTGCAATTGTAACTGTTGTTGGTGATGTGAAGAAGGAAAAGTCTGGTGCTCTGGATATTGAAGTTGATGATCAGCCAGATGGGGGAGCAAATGCTCTTAATACTAACAGGTCTGAATTATTAGATGACACTTTCATTTCTATTCCATTGCTTGAAGTTAACTAATTAACTGCATTATTTTAAATCATGACCTATTTATATACTGTTTACCATCCATTCTGTTTAACCAAGCTTTTTAGTTGCTTGCTAACTTCTCGTTTCTAAAGGGACAACAAGATTTGTCTGCCTTGAGAAGATGATCAAATAGGATATGAGTTGATTTTCTGAAGTGAAGGAAATCTTATATGTGAAAACGAAGGAGAAGGAAGTCTTATAAGTTACATGTGAAGTTGAAAACTTGTTAAATGGACCAAACAATACAAAACTAAGTGCCAAGTTGCCAGTTAGAGACATCTAATCTATTGAGATGGTGTTATAATACTTCTTCTCTGTTTTGAGGGTTTCTATATTTGAGCCTTTCATCAATTGCCATTTGGTTTTGTGGTAGATGCTTAACATGGTATCAGGAGTATACATTATTTCTTCCCCATATTTTTTATTTAAGTGTTCCATTCCTTAGAATTGGGCTTTCAGTGAGGGTGAGTGTTAATTTATGTAATTTAACCTTTGTTGAAGGTTTTGTTGTTGCCTTATATAGAAGGTCTCTTCTGATATTGGCAATTGGTTTTAGATTCAATGTATATGATTACTACGAACAAGAAGTCCTGATAAACTATTAGGAATAAGTACACTATGACATGCACTTTGCTAGTCTTCAATGATTTCCTTATTTTTTTACCTGCAAACAATATATCATCAACTAGGTAATGATGGAGCATTGAATTTATTGCAGCCTAAGGGTTTTACTTCACAAATCCTTCCCTGCGGAATTAAGTGGGGGAAGCCAGTCAAATCAGTCCAACTTGAGTGATTCTGAATCTTCAGGATGTCTTGTTCTGCGAGTAATTAAAGAGAGCTTGACAAAATTAGAGGAGAATTCAGTTGCTCCTGAAAGGTCTATTAGATGGGAACTTGGTTCATGTTGGGTGCAATATCTAGAAAAGCAGGAAACTTCAACAGATCCTACTTCAAAAGGACCTGCTAATGACCGCGATGCTGAATCAGCTGTCAAGGGTCTAGGAAAGCAATTTAAACTTTTAAAGAAAAGGGACAAAAAACCAAGCAATGTCAGTAGCGCAATTGACAAAGAAGAAAAGGATTCTGAGCCATGCAGTGTGGATGTGAATTATAATCTAGATCAGGAAAGCAATGATGAGTTCCGCAGTGAGATGGAATTGAAGAACCTGATTTCTGCAGAAGCTTTCTCACGTCTCGAAGAAAGTGGAACTGGTCTTCACTTAAAGGTTTCCTACATTTACTTGTTTTGTTCACTCTTGCATTGATTTACTGTGCTATATATTTGTGTGAATAACTGTGAATCAAGCTACCCATCTTTATAACCACTAATTTTCTTGTGTTTTTATAGTATTTTTTTTGTTATATTTTGAACCCACTCTTCTGAGTTTGCTTTTTCAACAGTCAGCGGAGGAGCTTATTAAGATGGCAATCAAGTATTACGATGACATTGCTTTACCAAAACTGGTACTATAGCCCAAGCTATTACCTTTCTAAACATCTGTTTTGGGTTTTATGTACAGTTCATGAACAAGCATTTTATATTTTATTAGGTAACAGACTTTGGATCGCTTGAACTTTCTCCTGTTGATGGTCGTACAATAACTGACTTCATGCATTTAAGGGGATTACAGATGCACTCTTTGGGTCGTGTGGTGAGGAAACTATCTATAAAATTGGTTCTATTTGATCCTTTTGGGGAAGTGATTATTATTTATCTTAAATCAAGTCTTATTGGCAATGGGATGCGGTCTTCAAGTAATTCTTTAATTTTCTAATAAATATATATTTATTCGTTAAAAAATACATAAACCAAATGCTTGAAAGTATGGTTCCTTGTATTTTATTTATTTATTTATTTTTTTGACTCTTTTCATTGGACAAGTCAGGTTGAACATGCTGAGAAGCTTCCTCACATACAATCACTTTGCATCCATGAGATGATTACTCGGGCTTTTAAGCATGTAGTGAAAGCAGTTGTGGCATCAGTTGACAACTTCGATGATTTACCTGTGGTTATAGCTTCAGCCCTAAATTTCTTACTTGGGAGTGGTGGAGGGGAAGAAAGTGCCAAAAATGAAAATGATGACTATTTACTCAAATTGAGGTGGTTAAGAAAGTTTCTTGTAGCAAAGTACGGTTGGAAACTAAGAGACGAATTCCAGCATATACGAAAACTATCCATTCTTCGAGGACTTTGCCATAAGGTACTTTTTCTTGTTGGTTGCTTTGAGATTCTGAGTTCATCAGATGAGGGATGCTGAGTTTTACTGATATTTTTCCTCAGGTTGGTGTAGAGTTGGTTCCTAGAGATTATGATATGGAATGCCTCAAGCCCTTCAGAAGTTGTGATATTATTAGCATGTATCCTGTCTGTAAGGTGGGTCTCTCTCTCATTACTTCTCATATGGTTTTAAGATTGTTATCATCTAAATGGATCAGCTTGTTATGGATTAATCTTAACTGAACTCTGCCTGTAATGATCTAAAGCATGTAGAATGCTCTTCTGCTGATGGTCGAACATTGTTGGAGTCATCCAAGATTGCTCTTGATAAAGGGAAACTAGAGGATGCGGTTAATTATGGGACAAAGGTATTTCCCCATTCAATTTATTTTTAGAATCACATTTATTTGTGTACTATGTTTGGTGAAGAAGGTCCAGAGAAAGTGATAATTTTTATCTTCTTTTCTTTTATATTTTTTCATTTGGATAAAAAATTGAGGAAAGCAAGCGAAACAAAAGGGAAATATAAAAAGAAAAGAAGATAAAAATTATATCACTTTCTCTAACGGAACTGTTGTCATATATAATGGATAACTGATCTCTTCTTATATTCCTCTTTTTTTATTGAAAGGACTTATCTCCCTACTTTTTGTCCGTTTTATATATTATTGAGTTAAGCATCACAGATAATGTGTAGCCTTTTTTTCCAGTTAATTAACCACATACATAGCGGATGCCATAAATTTGTAGTATGCAAATGTTAGCATGTATTTGAACTAATTACATCAAGCAACAAGAAATAACAAATATGAAACAAAAGTCCTTTCTCTTTCTCATTCCTCCCTTTATCATACATAGTGATGGGATTCAATGATTCCAAATAGAACTTCGATTGGTCTCATATAATGTGTTACTTGCTTTTGAAGGCATTGGCAAAGATGATAACTGTATTTGGTTCGTATCATCGAACTACAGCGAGTGCTTACAGTCTGCTTGCGGTGGTTCTCTATCATACTGGAGATTTCAATCAGGTATCAAAACCTTTTGCTATCTTTCAGATTGAGATGTATGAAAATGAATTCACTTCTTAGTCTCTCCTCTTATAGTGATGAATGAAATAGGGATCCTAGATATTGTTTGCTTAGCAAGCTATTGTTTCAAATAATAATAACATACTATCTGAAAATAAACCTTTTCTGTCTATCAATTTAACTGAACTGGGTTAATGGAGAATGAACAAAAATGAGAAGAAATTAATTTCTTACTTTATTGCTCTAACATTAACTTACAATTTATAAGGAAGAAATAGTCTATGTTAGGAAATGATTCCTAAGATCAGGGAATTAGATTAGCGTCTTTTTACATAAAGCAAACTCCTAGAAATAAGGAAAACAAAAAATATTTTGTCCTTTAATTCTAGGAATTCCAACACTCCCCCTCAAGCTGGAGTGTAGATGTTCATCAAACCCAACTTGCTAGAGAGATCTTCAAACATGTTCTTGTTTAGGCTCTTGGTAAACAAGTCTTCAATTTGTTGTTTAGTTGGTAGGTAGGTTATGCATACTTCCCCTGATTCGATCTTCTCTTTGATGAAATGGCGATCTATTTCTACATGTTTGGTACGATCGTGGTGAACCGGATTGTATGCTATGCTTACTGCTTCCTGATTGTCACAGTACAATTTCATAGGTCTGGTGTGAGGCATTTTTAATTCTCTCATTAGTCGTTGTATCCAAACTCCCTCGCATATACCATGTGACACAGCTCGATAGCTTCAGCACTACTACGGGTTACGACGTATTGTTTTTTACTTCTCCACGTCACAAGGTTACCCCACACGTAGATGTAGTAACCGCTTGTAGACCGTTTATCATTCACCGAACCTGCCCAATCTGCATTAGTGTAGATGTCTACATATCAACTATTGGTTTTCTTGAAGTGTAGGCCTTTGCTTGGGGTTCCCTTCAAGTATCTCAACACCCTATGGACAACCTCTAGATGTTTCTCCTTTGGGTTATGCATATATTGGCTGATAACACTCACACTGAAAGCAATGTCAGGACGAGTGTGAGATAGATAAGTTTTCCCACAAGTCGTTGATATTTCCCCCTATCTATTTTCTCTCCATCTTCATTAGTTCCCAGTTTTAGATTGAATTCCATTGGGGTCTCTGTAGGTTTGCAGCCCAACATGTTAGTGTCCTTTAGTAAATCTAAGACATATTTTCGTTGAAAGATGGATATACCTGTTAGAGACCTTGCCACTTCCATTCCAAGGAAGTATTTTAGATTTCCCAAGTTCTTAAGTTCTTAAGTTGGTATTTATGAAAGATTAGAACTGGGCTTGCTATCGTTGTCTCATGTGTATCATTCTCATCATGTTTCCTCTGTTAAATTTAGCCGGGTCTTAGGTTTCTGTCTATTTGCAGAGATTATTTCGCAGGGATTATTTTGCAGGGATTACTCCCCATTACAGAAGCACATATGATATTAATTACTGCATATGAATACTGTTTAGCTATGTATTTATATAATTATTTATACATGCATTGCATTTTATCTATATTTTTAATTTTCTGACTGCCGGAGGTCTTTCACGGAAGCTATTCTCAACCTGGCGTTGGGGGCAGCCTACTACCCTACCTCCCCCTTACCCCATACATATGGGAATTGGGTTTTGTTGTTGTTGTTGTTGTTAAGTTCAAATTCAGTGCTAAGAAACTCTTTTAAGCATATGATTTCATTTGAATCATCTTCTGTTAGGATGATATCGTCAACATAGACTATAAGGATGGATCATTTACCTTCCTTCGAATGTTTGTAGAACATGGTGTGGTAACCCTGTCCTTGGATATACGCCCTGCTGGTCATAGCCTTGGCAAATCGTTTAAACCAGGCTCTTTGGGACTGTTTCAACCCATATAGTGATTTCTTTAACCTGCATACCCGACCTTTTTCTTCGTCGAATCCTGGTGGAAAGTCCATATACATTTCCTCGGCTAATTCACTATTTAGGAAGGCATTTTTAACATCCAATTGAGTCTAGGGCCAATCAAGATTTGCAGCAAGTGACAGGAGAGCCCGAATAATATAAAGTTTGGCAACGGGAGCAAAAGTCTCATCATAGTCGAGCCTATATGTTTGAGTGAATCCCTTTGCCACAAGTCGAGCCTTGTGCTAGTCAATATTTCCATCAACTTTGAATTTGGTGGTGAAAATCCATTTGCAGCCTATTGTTTTTTCCTTTAGGCAGATCCGCGATTTTCCATGTTCCATTGTTTTTTAAAGCACTCATTTCTTCCATTACAACATGTTTCCATTCGGGTGATTCAAGAGCTTCCTTTACATCCCTTGGAGTTTTTACATGGTTAATATTTGTCACAAAGTTCTTGTACGACTTGAATAAATTTCCACAAGACACAAACCGAGAAATAGGATGTTGGGTGCAAGTCCTTAGACCTTTTCGAATAGCAATTGGGAGATCAATAGATGGAGAATCAAGGGTTACCTTTGTTGTAGAACAGTTCACGGTTGTGGATGAATTTGGCACTGCTATGTCAGTTTCAGGAGAGTTACTACGCCGTGAATAAATAAGGAGTTAATGAGCACGGAGTTGCTGAGTTTCAGGGGCAACCTGTTGCTGTTTATGCTATTTTTCAATGGGGAAATATGAACTTTCAGGACTAGGATTATCATTGTTCTACTGTGGGGGGGGGGGGGGAATTTGCTGCTCAGGAATTATGAGGATATCATTCGGGTGGTGGAATGAGGAGGGTATTAAGGTTCTCATCTTCATTGAGAATCTCCCCCTAAAGATGAGTTGCTGAAAAATATGGTTCTGCTTCAAAGAAGGTTACATCTCTGGAAACAAATACACGATGCAGAGTAGGTGAGTAACATTTGTACCCTTTTTGGGTAGGGGAATAGCTAATAAAAACACAAGTATGAGCACAAGGGTCAAGTTTAGATAGGTTAGGTTGGTGACCATGGGCAAAGGCTTTGCACCCGAATAGTTTAGCTGGTAAGGTAGGAACATGAAAAAGAGGGAAAGCCTTTTGAAGGGTATTTAAAGGTGTTTGAAATTGAAGGACATTGGATGGCATTCGATTGATTAGGTAGCATGCGGTAAGGACAACCTCTCCCCATAGGTATTTTGGGATATTTGTGGTAAACATTAGGGCTTGAGCAACATTTAATAAGTGTCGGTTTTTTCTTTCAGAAATTCCATTTTGTTGTGGTGTGTATGGGCAGGAGCTTTGGTGTATGATGCCTTGCTCTGCAAGATAAGGACTTAAAACCGAGTTGAAGTACTCTTCCATTATCAGTGCGGAGCATATGTATGGTGGAATTGAATTGGGTTCTAATCATTTAATGAAAGTTTTGAAATAATTTGGTGTTTCAGACTTTTCTTTGAGGAGATAAACCCAACAAACTCTAGTATGGTCATCAATAAAAGTTATAAACCATCTAGATTGGGATCGAGAAAAAGAAATATGCAATTCGTTCTCTTGGGCTTATTCATCTGCACCTTTGAGCAAGAGGTTGATGTCCTTTGTTTGGACATTCATCAAATACAAAAAGGGCTTACCTGGCCAAGTTTATTAAATAAAATCATTATTTATCAGAGAATCCAACCTCCCGGTTTCATGGCAAGGGTTTGATAAGCTAAATCTTCTTTTAATCCTTCGGAAGAGAGATTGAGATAAAAAACATCGACGGAGAAATGTGAATTAGAAAGTTCCACCATTTCTAAAGGAATCGAGGTTGAGCTAAATATCACTAAGGAGATTCTATTCTTCCAGCACCTAGGAGGGATCAGAAAGAGCTTCGGTATTAGGGATTTCGGATTCTGAGTCTGTAAATAGGTATGCTTTCTATTTCTGACTAGCTTTCTCTCTCCCGTAATATTTTTCACTCGGCTAGTCCCCCATAAATCACCATGTATTAAGGAGAAAGGTTGGGATTGGTTGTAAGGTTTTAATGTATAAGGAACATGAGTATGCTTTAAAAGTTGGTAGATTTCACACTTTAGGGAATTTGGATTTTTATTTCGAAATAACAGTGGAAGCAAATACTTCATGTACAAGAAGTTTGGATGTCCTAGTCTTTGGTGCCACAGCATAATTGTGTCCTCATGTGAAGCAGATAAAGCCAAACTTCCTTTTTTATTGTCTTTATTCCATATGTAGAGTCCATTAACCTTAGCAGTGTCAATCATCTTCCCCGATTTCTGTTCTTGTACAACACAACCAAGAACAGAAAATTCAACAAGTGCAATATTATCCTCAATTAGTTTACTAACTGACAGTAAATTGCAGGATAAATTTGGGACATGTAAGACTTTGTCTAGAGAGAGATTTTCAATGAGTTGAACTGTCCCAGTTCTATCAACAGGCGAGTATGAACCATTAACTATTCGGATACGAGATTGGTTGTCACAGGGGATGTAGTTGTGGAACAAGGATGAGTTACTTGTCATGTAGTCTGAGGCACCTGAATCCAGGATCCAAGAGGATTGATTACTGGAATTATATGTGATATTAAAGGCAGTACCTTGAATAGCCAAGGATCCATGAGCAGTGGATGTTTCAAGTATTTGGTGTAGGGCTTCGAGTTTAGATTTGGTTAGGCGAACATCCAAGGTATTTTCTGTAGAGGATGAAGTGTTGGATGACAAAAGGGCCTTGGTATCTCTCTGATTTTTTGTGATTCCAGGGTATCCAAGGAGTTTGAAGCACTTCTCTCTAGTGTGACCAGCGCGGTTGCAGTGGCTACACCAAGGCTGTTCTCCCATTCGGCTTTGACCTGAGTCACTCCTCTTTTGGAATTGAGGACCTCTATATATAAGGGATGAGGCTTCAACAAGACGATGTTCAGTGGTGGTCACTGATTTTGGGTCCTTATTATCTCCCATCATAACCCGACGACGATTTTCCTCTCTTCGAACTTCTGCAAAAGCTTCACCAATGGCAGGAAGTGGAGTTCAGCCCAAAATCCGTCCACGAACTTCATCCAAATCCAGATTCAGTCCTGCAAGGAAATCACAGTCTTTCGTTGTTGAGGTGTGTTATAAACTTGGATTGTTCCAGGCCTTCACCCCAGTCTGCTTCATAGTACATGTCCTGCCACAAGATCTTCAAGTTGTTATAGTAATGAGTTACCTCAAGCATTCCTTGTCGAATGTCCTTCAGTTTTAATTTGATCTCAAATACTTGGGAAGCATTTCCCAGATCAGAATAGTTTTCCTTTACTGTATCCCACATTTCTTTTGTGTCTTGAATAGGATATAGGTATGGCTTATGTGGCTTTCCATCGAATTAATTAACCAGGTCATCACGATTGAGTTGTTGAGTTACCATGTAGCATAAGTAGGGTCTGTGATAGTCGACTGAGGAATTTCTCCATTGATATACCCTAATTTCCCACGGCCTCGAATAACCATTAGTATTGATTGAGACCACTGTAGAAATTTTTTCCATCTAAACGGTGGTTGGTGATTATAAGGGAGGAGCTCATGTCACCAAGAGGGATTGGTTGATTTATGATTTGGGTAACATGTGAGGTTTCAGATTCGGAAAGATTTTCTGGTTGTTCTACCATAAGAAGAAAATAACACAAGGACAATTTCTAGAGAGGAATAGCAGATTAGGATCGAAAGAGTCCTGTAGCTCTGATGCCATGAACAAATATGAGAAATGAATTTCTTACTTTATTGCTCTAACAATAACTTACAATTTATAAGGAAGAAATAGTCTAAGTTAGGAAATGATTACTAAGATAGGGAATTAGATTAGTGACTATTTACATAAAGCAAACTCCTATAAATAAGGAAAACAAAAAAGATTATGTCCCTTGATTCTAGGGATTCCAACGGAGAATATTTATAATCTAAATTGTTTCTTTTTCTTCTTGTTTAGGCAGCTATATATCAACTGAAAGCTTTGGATATTAATGAGAGGGAACTTGGTCTTGACCATCCAGATACGATGAAAAGCTATGGGGATCTTTCTGTATTCTATTATCGGCTCCAACACATGGAAATGGCTTTGAAGTGAGTTTGTGATTTTTTGTGGTTTAATTGCATTTAATTAGCTAAAATCGCACTGCTAAGAGTGATACCCTTTTATTGCTTCATGATGGTTCACTTTTGTGGAGCTTGTGTTTATTTTCTTTCCATTTAAGCTCTTGACAAGCTTAATACATTTTTGGCAGATATGTAAACCGCGCTTTATTCCTTCTTCATTTTACTTGCGGACTGTCTCACCCTAACACTGCTGCGACGTATATAAATGTGGCTATGATGGAAGAAGGCATGGGAAATGTTCATGTCGCTCTCCGATACCTACATGAAGCTCTTAAGTGCAATCAGAGACTACTAGGAGCAGATCATATACAGGTCTCTCTCTCGTAATTGCTGTTTCTTCATCTGTCAATGGAATCATATTTATTTAATGTACTTCCTATCTGGATCATTTTATTATATTTCCTCCCATGACAGACCGCTGCAAGTTATCATGCTATTGCCATTGCTCTTTCATTGATGGAAGCTTATTCTTTAAGTGTGCAACATGAGCAAACTACACTCAAGATACTTCAAGCAAAACTTGGACCAGATGATCTTCGTACGCAGGTAAACACATCAGTCATGACAGTCAATACAACTTAGCTGGGAAATTATAAATAAAAAAGTGAAGCATTATTTACCGGCTGGTTATATTATTAAATTTTTTATGAACTGGTTTTCCTTTTACAGGATGCTGCAGCCTGGCTTGAATACTTTGAATCAAAGGCTCTAGAACAGCAAGAAGCAGCACGAACTGGAACTCCGAAGCCTGATGCATCGATTGCAAGCAAAGGTCATCTTAGGTATTAATATGGTACATCCAAATTACTAGTTATTCAATTATATTATCATTTGTTGCAGCATCAAAACCTATGGCCATTTGTTACAGTGTAACAGATCTCCTCAATTACATCAGTCCTGATCAATATTCTAAAGGAAGCGATGTGCAGAGGAAGCAGCGGCGTTCCAAGGTACTTATTGCTTGTGATCATGCTTCTCATAGAACTTTAAAAACAATCACTATATCACCTATGATTTTATTTCAGATTATGTAATGTGATACTCCACTTATAACAAAACAAAGCACAATTTCCCTATTTTACTCTGACTTGGTGTGAGTGCCGAATACTGGTATATATCCAACAGAGCTATGTTCAGTTTTTTCCCTTACCTAAGTCAAACATGGGTACTTAAAAAAACAAGAGTTGGAGTAACATTAGCTATTTCTAACCCAAAAATATGGGCCCTTGTAACAAATTTGATCAGATCATCGTTTTTAAAAAATCACCAAAAGCTAAGAACAAACTGGTTAGCTTAAGAATTCTTTAATGGCCATCAAAACTTTGTTCACTGAAGATTAGTTTGTTTTGAAGTTTTAAAGAATTTTCTTGTTCGAATCTCTCGTATTAGCATATCCTTCTAATTTGTCTCACTTGCTTGTCTTTATGTTCCATGTTGAAACATTCACTAGTTCTATGGATACAAATTTTCTTCTCATAGTTCTTTTAGCTGCTCGTCATTTAATTTCGACATTTTTTAGACAACTTGGCAGGTGTTACAGGTTAATGATAAAGCCCATAATGCGCATCAGAACTTAGAAACAGATAGTGCTGTGTTTGATGATGTATCGGAGAAAACTATAGCCACTGCAGATATCAATGAAATAGATACAGTGATTTCTATCCATCCCAAAGAACCAGAAGAAACCGTCAATCTTAGTAGAGTTGAGCAAACTATTACAACTGAAGTTGTTGAAGATACAACTTCAGATGAGGGGTGGCAAGAAGCCAATTCAAAAGGTCGGTTAGGAAATGCCAATGGAAAGAAGTACGGAAGGAAGAAACCTGTTCTTGCAAAGCTAAAGGTGAACAGTTATGAGTTTTCAAATGGTAGAGAGAGTAGCAATAGGCGAGAAATTATTTCACCTGCAGGAAAAACCGTCCCGAAGAACATCACAAAGGAAATGCTGCCGGTTAAGCAATCAAAGCCTTCCAGCTCGAATCCTGGAGGGAATTCAATTAGTTTACAAGCTTCTGTTTCCAGAGGTTTCTCCCCTTCAGCCAATCTTAGTGCCATTGCTTCAAAATCGCTGTCCTACAAAGAAGTAGCTGCGGCACCTCCAGGTACAGTTCTAAAGCCGTTGCCGGAGAAGGTAGAAGAACAAACTGAGGGGAAAAAAGCACAGCCAATGTGCACTGCCCCAGAAGAGACAGAAATTGTGGAGGATGGGAACAACATCTATATTGATGATGTAGCGAATGATGATGGTGAAACCGAAAGAACTCATGATAGTGAAAGCCAATCAGAAGAAACTTCTCCTGAACTTGATAAGGTTTCTTCTTGTAGTCGGGAAAAGCCTTTAGAAGCAAAGGGGAGTAAGCTATCGGCATCAGCTGAACCATTCAATCCCGGAGCAATCTATCACCCGATAAACTCAGTTGCTGTTGCATGTGTTTATGATGTAACAGCCAGTCAAGGCATGCTTTCCGAGCCTGTTGTACCTCCAGTTGCTGCTCGAGTTCCTTGTGGACCAAGGTCGCCATTGTTTTACAGAAACAGCCATTCTTACAGCATGAAACCTGGCTTTCTGAGATACCAAACTCCTATTTTGGAACAAAATGGATTCGGTTCTCTGAAAGTTATGAACCCTCATGCACCCGAGTTTGTTCCAAGTAAAAGTTGGCAAACGACTGGAACTGGTGATTCAAGTGTCTCAGAAGAAGTTATGAACACAGAAGTGAAGGAAGTTGACAAGTCCAGTAGGGAAGTTAAATATTCTAACCCGAAAAAGAGCAGTACAGAGGAGAAATCTGAGCTCGCGAGGCAGATTTTACTTAGCTTCATCGTCCGATCAGCCAAGCAGAACATGGAGGGTGCAAGTGAACCAGCTGTTAGTGACAAAAGGCTCAACCGTTCGGAAAACACTTTGGATGCAGTTAAGAATGATACAGCAATAATAAAAATTGTTTATGGGAATGAAGGAAAGGACTTGGATTCTCAATCCAATAGCAATGAAGAACTGAAACCATATAAAAAGAAACTGGGAGACAACGAAGACTTTACAGTCGTAACAAAACGGAGAAGAAACCAGCAACAACTCACAAATGGAGTAACCGAGCTATACAATCAGCAATCCATCTGTGCTTCTGTGAGATGAAGGAATAACGTAAGTGAGAAGTGTCATCATGTTCCATTTCCAGTTTTATTTTTATTATATTAACAAAGCAGAAATGGTTGAGAGAAATGTAGTGAAAACTGAGTCTTTAGTTCCAACTTAATATTGAGAACAGTTTGGCATTCTGCTAATAATCTCTGTAAATTGATTCTCTTGTTTAGAGATTTTGTTTGATCAATAAAAAGGCCAATTGGTAATTTTCATATTTCTTTGATCTTGCGATTGTAGTTAAGGGTGAGCTAAATTCAATTTGAAAAAAATCGGTTATTTTACTCGATTCAAAAAATTTCTAATTCGAGTTGAGTTATAAAATATATCTCGAACAACTCAAATTTTTTAATAATTAGTTGATTGATTTTTAAGTTTAAGTTAAATCCCTCAACTCTGCATGATATCTGTATATCATAAATGAAATATATATATATATATTACATATAATTATAGAATATCACTTAAATTGGAATCAAATAGTATCATAATATTATAAATGTGGGATGCATCTTGTTACACAATGTAAAAAGTGGATCCTAACCCTATAAGAGATAGAATCCTATTACATAATGTAAAACTCTTTTAGTTTTACACAGTTTAGGACCGTTGGATTATTGAAAATATATGGCTGAGAATAACAGAATGACTTGAAAAAATTATAAAATAGAACTTGTCAACTCGAATTACTCAAAAAAAGTTTACTCGACTAGATCAAATACTCACCCCGAATAATTATTTCTCCCTTTTTCTTTCTTCAACCCAGAAAACATTATTGATGTGGATGATAATGCAATTTCAGTTTAAATTAATTTTGCAGGACTAAATATAAAACAAATATGATGATATTAAAAACATTTTAATAAATTATAAAATATAAAAAAATATAGAAGTTAATTTTGGTTTATATTAATTTTTAAGGGATTAAATATAAAAATATTACAATATTTAAAATATTAGACTAAATTAAAGAATATAAAACAAAACCATGAGTCAAATTTTATTAAAATTAATTTGTAAAGGACTGAATACAATATAAATATTATACTAATTATAAAATATTGAATAAAAATAATGGTCAATTTTGATTTATATAATTTTTAGAGACTGGATTAAACAAGAAATTATAATAAATAATAAATAAAATTAGGGGTTAATTTTAATTTAAATGAATTTTTATAGAAACAAAGTATAAATTATTAAATAAGAATGGAGGTTAATTTTAGTTTAAATTAATTTTGAAGGGACTGAATACAACAACAACAAAACCCTATTCCCATGTGTAATAGGGTAAGGGGGAGGTAGGGTAGTAGGCTGCCCCTAACGCCAGGGTTGAGAGCAGCTTCCGTGGATGACCTCCGGCAGTCAGCAAATTAAAGATAAAGATAAAATGCAATGCATGTATAAATAAAAAAATAAATGCATAGTTGAACAATCTTCATATGCAGTCCTCATATGCACGTTTGTAATGGGAAATAATCATTGTAAATAAATCCCTGCATTAAAATATCTGCATATAGAAAGAAACGTAAGACCCGACTAAATTTAAAAAGAGGGAACCTGAAGAGAAGGATACACAATAGTTAACGGTAGCAAGCTACGAGAAGGAATAAAGTCTAATGGGTTAAAAACCTAAACTAAGGCAACACTACTCCGCTGCCCTAGTTCTAAGCCTTCATAAATTCTAATGACAGAAACGTATACAAAGTATAAGTCATGGAAATTATTACAAAGGCATTAAAAAGAAGACAAAGATGTTACACCCTATGTCTATGACCCGCACTACTCGGCTACCCTGGTCTTAAGTCTCCATACTTTCCTATCAGAGGTCATGTCCTCGGTAATGGCTAAATCCTTCAAATCAGCTCTCAAGCAGTCTTCCCACTTACGCCTTGGTCTTCATCTCCTTCTGGCACCGTCAACTGTAATCGACTCTACCCTCCTGACCGCATCCGACGGTTGTCGCCTAAGAACATGCCCAAACCACTATAGTATTCCATCCCTTAATTTTTTGGATACATCCTTCAATATAATTATTAAAATATTAAACTAAATTAAAAAAATACTAAATAAAAATATGAAACTATAACACCCATTTCCTGTATACGTTTCTATACACAAGTCACAGATGTCACATGACTTTTTAAAAACATTTCCTTATTTGCAAACCCATAAAATTTTGTTTCTATAAATAAAACATTTTAATATAATAATAATAAAACATTCGTTAATTTCCAATATGTAAAATAGTCTTAAAGTTATAACATATTAAATGTTACAATCATCATAATTCAAATACATTCTAGAGCATTTTCATAAGTCTATTACATACCATCTAATTATCAAAAGTAGACATAGTTGTCATACAATTACTGATGAGCCGACCCTTGATTGACGATGTCAACTACACTCCTTACTCCGTTCGTACTAATACCTACGCGTGAAATCAACACACGCTAAGTAATCACTTAGTGAGATATAATAATAATGAGGTGAATTTAAAACATAAGTATATCATAACTATCAAAATATGAATTGAATATTTCGACTCATTATAAATTACGTGGTTTTGCACACATAGTGCAGATACAATAATTCACAAACTCAGGTTGCACACATAGTGTCGATATGGTAATTCACAAACTCACTATGAATTACGAGGGTTGCACACATAGTGCCGATACAGAAATTCACAAAATCATTATGAATTACGTGAGTTGCACACATAGTGCCAATACGGTAATTCACAAACTCATTATGGATTACGTGGGTTGCACACATAGTGTCGATATGGTAATTCACAAACTCATTATGAATTACGTGGGTTGCACACATAGTGCTGATATGATAATTCACAAACTCATTATGAATTGCGTGGGTTACACACATAGTGCCAATACGGTAATTACAACATATAGATTTAACAAAATGCATCTATGACTATCATAACATAGAAGTACATAATAAATGCACTCACATGGTTTGTCTCACTATTATGCCCAAAATGTAGTCCGATTATTTGGCGACTTTATCATTGCCTTTCTGTTTGATTGACTTAGGAGCTTGATTACGATATTTTCTATGGAGGGCACGGGGACGACGGAAAGAAGAAGGAGAAGAGAACCAAATTTTCAGATTTTTTTTACCATTTTCCCATTTTCAACCTTAATAAATATCCCCAAAAAGAATGAATATTAAATTCATTCCTTTGAAAAGACTTAATTGCCCTTTTATTCTTCCATTCTTGATAATTAGTTTTAAACACAATTTCCTAAATCATTCCTTATACTTTTCAATTTACTCCATTTAACCCACGAAATTTTAAATCCTTTCAATATGGTCTCTGACCCAATATTTGGGTATTACAGAACCAATTTTAGTTCAAATTAATTTTAAGGGATTGAATATAATATAAATATTATTATAATACAAATATTATAATAAATTATAAATTATTAAATAAAAATAGGGGTTAATCTTAGTTTAAATAAAATTTTCAAGGATTGAAGAATCAAATAAAAATATTATAATAAATTTTAAAACAGTAAACTATATTAAGAGTTAATTTTGATTTAGGGTTTTGTTTCACTTTGTTTCCATGAAAAATGAATCATAATTTTTAAAGAACATATATTGGAAAGTATTTTTAGTGAATGATGTTTAATTTATTTTTTTTATTTGGTAATTTTCACTTGAAAATATTTTTTGAAATTTATTTTTCGTAAAACAAACACACATTTTAAATCTTTTTACACACACACACACACACACACACACACACACACACACACACACACACACAGAGTCAATTGTTGATCGTTGATCGTTGTTGACTATTGACCGTTAACCTTTGACAGCTATTGACTTTTTCAAAAACCTCACTCTTGATGTTTTTGGGCATCTTGAGTCTGATTTTGCTGTCTGTTTTGCTAAATTATGACTTGAAATTTCTGAATCGAGTTCGTTAACCTGAAAATACTTACTTTTTTTAGTATTTTTGCTCATTTATTAAGATTTGATATGAAATTGATTTGAGAATATATTTTTATGAAGGTACTTGTGTTTCCCCCTATCGATGTTCGATTAAATCCGATGCTTCCTGTAAGATAAATTCACATGATCCGTGTACTTAGAGAGTTATGTGATCTAGCACCGTCGCTGATCCTAATAGGCAGACACAACATTAGGCTACCTGATCAGACATTTTAGACTGATACAAGTGTGTTTCCTGATGGTGTTACATTACTATTTTGATCTACCTATCTAAAATGTTTTGGAATTCTAATGGTATTAAATATTTTTACTACATGATATCTTATTTTTTTGAATACCATCGATTTGATATCCGATTTACCATAAATTTCTGATATGATATCTTGTTACTGTATTTCTGTATCTGATTTGGAATATATAATGTTTTTATGTTTTAATGAATTAAACTACCTTTTTTGCTCAGATACATATATGCTTATTAATGCCAAGGGTGTTATTGGAGGAAATATCTTAGGCCTAGTCTATGACTTGTAAGACCTTACCGTAGGCTCATTTGCTTTGTGCACATGGTAAGTCATTACCACTGGTCCTTATGCTATATGTATAAGGTCCTTATCGTGCGTATAGGTGGATGTATGGATCATGGGAACTTATATATTCTGGTGTTCAGATAGGGTAGTGTTCATATTTTCAAAACATGTTTGATAAACTAATTTTACTGAAGTATTTTATCTGTATGTTTTTATACACAATAAGGAGCACACTAGAATTTTTAGCTCACTCTTTAATTTTTAACATTTTCAGATAGTACCAGACAGTAAACTAGCAGATTTGGCATCATGAAGACTGATCACTCCTCACTTTTGTACCACTGTATATTTCTATATCCCCATTTTGTTATATTTTGGTGACACGTGTTTTTGCTACTGTTTTGATGTATTTGTATTACCGATGTTTTGTTTTATATATGTTTTATATGATTTTTTCAATATATATGTGTGTGTGTGTGTGTGTGTGTTTACAGTATGAACCTTAATGATGGTTAGTTCAGTATTATATTGTTATATGGATTTCAACTGTGTTTTAAATATGAAAAGAACTTTTGAATACAATATGTGACTGCCTAGATTCGGTCGTAACATCCAGGCCAGGTTTAGGGGGTTAGATTTGGTTGTATAAGAGCTTTTGGTTTTAAAACATTCAGACTGTGGATGAGTCCTAAATACTGTATTTTAAAGATATTTTTTGATATTTTCAAACACCGTGTCACTTTATTTACGAGTTTTAAATATTTTTGAGATTTCTGATGCCAATTTAAATTAGGTTTAAATTCTTCATGTAGAGCCTTTTAGACCTATTAGACGAGTGATACTCGAGGTCGTATGCCAGGTCATGATCGTGGTTGAGGGTGAGTGACTTGACCTTCTGTTTCTATAAATGATCCTATGTTAGCTCGAGATCCTACTGCTCTGTGTGTAGATCCACCTATTTTTATAGATGATCCTATTACACCTGCGAGGGACCCTCCCATTGCTGAGGACAAGGACACTATTTTGGATGAGGATGCTATAAATAGAAATATTTTTCATATGTTTTGGAGAGCCGCTAGAGTTTCTGGTAATATGTTTGCAGTCAAGATTTTGAAGTCTTTAGTGGCTGTTGGAGTAGTCCTATTGTAGGGCATTATTGGTGGACCTCCAACTGATGTTGTGTATTGGTTAGAGGATACTGAGAGGATTATTTATGAGAGGGATATGAGCCCTGAGCAGAAGTTAAAGGGGGCACTAGCCATGCTGAAGAATGAAAGTTTTAGGTGGTGGCGATTGATAACTCTCCAAAAAAGTTATTATTTATAACATTGCTGATCCGTTGCTGTAGTAATCAAAACATCACCAGGTAGTTAGAGAATTTTCTGGAATTAACAACTATATTTAGCTGCTGAAGATAAGGTTGTAATTTAATTTTTAAATAAAAGGAATTTCATAAAAGAAGGAAACTTTTCTATTGGTGGAAAGTTTGACCTTATGAGGCTATAAATATAATATTTTCTTCATCTCTTATAACCCTAATTTTTCGATAGCCTCCTATTTTTCTTTCCTACCGCCAACCATGGCCACCTAAATCCACCGACGGGGAGTGCAGTAGCAGTAAGGGAGCAACGCCGTGTAGCAGCGGTGATAAAGAGGATTCAAGTTTATTTTTTATCATTTGTTGAGAAAGGGAAGTGATGGTTGTTTAGTTGAATTTATTCCATTTTGGATGATATTTTGTTCTTGAACATAAAGTGTTTGATTAAAAGTTTTTGCTATGTTTTATATTTGAACTTAGTTTTCATGTGCCGCTGTACTTATGAGATAATTTTATAGATGAAGTTGTCTTTATGTATATGATTTCTATAATTTTTGGAAATGAATTTTATAGATTTTTCATATTACTTTTTTGAAGCTTTGGAGTTTGTTAAGAGCAACATTTGATAATATATAGAAGTATATACTACCAATTGTCGCACATTGTTATCTGTTTAATTAAATATAATTAATGAAAGTTGATTATTTTTAATTAAATGATGTTAATCTTTATGAGACACATGAATGCACTATCTTGAGTGTATGCTTAGTAGAAATTGCCAAATAGTATCCACATCTATTTAATTCTTGATATATTGCTCTCCTGAATGTTGTATCATTGCATGACTTCCTCATTTTGATTTCATTACCTTATTGTTGGCTCTTTCTTCACTCATTACAACCATATCTCTATTATTCTTTTACATATCTCTTATGTAAACACTTAGCTCTGTATGGTTCCGATATCCGAAGCTTAACAACTTCCACTTTATTACTTTGATACAATAGTGTATGCTTGCACTTTGATGTAGTATTATTATTAACTAAGCATCAAGTTTTTGGCGTCGTTTCTAGGGAGAAAAGGTATCACATTATAGTTGTTTTTCTTTTGTTTTCAATAATTTTTTATTTTCTTTTATAGGTAATCTTAATGTAGCATTGCTGGTACATGACCCATCGTAACAACCGAGGCTTAGAACCTTTTGATCTCGAAATCGATAGAACACTTCGTCAAAGAATACAAAAACAAAGAAATATTACAGATTGAGAAAAATGTTTTATCAGAATTGCAAATCGGGCTGATGGCAATCCTCCAATGGATGGAGCACATGAATGATTAAATCCGCCTATGAGCGATGCTTCGATGCAGTAGCAATTTTGCAATATGGATGACCGCAATCAACAAATTAGAGAATACATTGTGCTAGCCCTAGAAGATATACATCCCAACATTGTACGACCAACAATCCAGGCTGCGAACTTTGAGTTGAAGTCGATGATGTTTTAGATGTTGCAATCCATGAGACAATATAGTGGTTCATTCACTAAAGATTTGAGAGCACACCTTCGATCATTTATGGAGGCGTGTGATTTATTTGTTCAGAAAAGATTTCTTGAGGAAGCCCTGAAGCTGAAGTTGTTTACCTACTTGTTACGGGATAAAGCTAGAGCATGGCTTAACTCGCTACCTTTGGGTGCTATAGCATCCTGGAATGAATTAGTACAAAAATTTCTACTGCGCTTCAATTTGCCCAATATGAACACGAAACTGAGGAATGACCTTACCTTTTTTAATCAACTAGAAGACCATATTTATATGAAGTTTGGGAGCATTTCAAGGAGTTACTGCGAAAGTGTCCAATGCATGAATTCCTTCATTAGATGCAAATGGAGATGTTTTATAACGGGTTGAACATGCATACTCGCATGGTGGTTAATGTTTTTTCTAATGGAGCATTACTGGATAAAACATACAATAAGGCCTATGATATTCTGGAAAGAATATCTAACAATGATTATCAGTACCCCAACATGAGGAGCTTGTTTGGCAGACACAATGCTGCAACAGTGGATGCTGATGCTTTAGGTTCAATGGCTTCACAAGTCACAACATTGACATATATGGTTAAGAAATTGCAGAAACCAGTGGGCATGTATAAGGTAAAAACCGCATCTCATCTCACTTTTGTTTATTGTGGTGATGCACATAACTATGAGGAATGCCCATAAAACCTGGAATTTATATATCATGTGAGGGACTATAATAGAAATGATGATGCATATTCTTATGGGAACAGATAAATGCCAATTTTTGTAACCATCCCAATTTATCATGGAGGAGCCAAAATGTTACAAATCCACAACAGCAGCAGATGTTGCCACAATATTAGCCAGTTGTACAGCTACATCAACATTAGAATTATTAAGGGCAATATTCTAATCAAGCTTCCAACCTAACTTCTCTTGAAGCTTTAATGAAGGTGTATATGAAAAGTTAATCAACATCATTAAGAGCCTTAGAAAATCAAGTTGGATAGCTGTCACATACTATGAGTAATAGGAAGCAAGGAATGTTGCATAGCGACAATGAAAATCCAAAGCCACATGAAAAATCCCATTGTAAGGCAAAAAAGAGTGGACTTCACATTAGAAAGCTTGTTGAGGAGCCTAACAAGAAGGATAATGAGAAGCTAGAACAATAAACCAAATGAAGGGATGTGGATAAAGAAACATCTACTGTAGATGTTGTTTCAAAGAATACATGACAAAGTAGTAACTCTGGGACATTGCCACCAGCAATGCCTACAACATTACCTTATGTAATGTATGTGATGCCACCGCTAATATTGAATCAGCTGAAACCTAAGACCTCCACCACCATTTCCCTAAAGATTTAAGAAAACCAAATAGGACTAGTAGTTCAAAGCATTCATTAATGTGCTTAAACAATTGACAAACAATATTCCCTTGATTGATGCCTTGGAGAAAAATTTGAACTATATTAGGTTCATGAATAAAGTTCTTTCGAAGAAAAGAAGACTTGGGGAATTTGAGACTGTTACACTCATCGAGGGATATAGTGCTATGGTAACAAGTCGATTAGCATCAAAACTCAAAGATCCAGGGAGTTTTACTATTCCTTGTAGCATTGGTGATCAATTTGTAGGTAAGGCTTTATGCAATTTGGGTGCCAGCATTAATCTAATGCCTTTGTCATTTTTTAGGAAATTTGGAAATGGAGAAGCAAGACTCACCACCGTGACTTTACAACTTGCTGATTGTTCCATTGTATATCCGAGTGGCATTGTAGAAAACATGCTTGTCAAAGTGGAAAAATTCATCTTCCCCATCGATTTCATCATATTGGATTTCCAGGTTAATAAGGATGTTCCCATCATTCTTGGTCGACATTTCCTTGCCACTAGGCAAGCCCTTATAGATGTTGAAAATGGAGAACTTACCATACATTTAAATCATGAATATATTACTTTCAATGTCTTAAAAATGTTTCTTATACTGATGATAATGTTGAATGCAATTCCTTTGATATTATTAATGTTTGTGTGAAGGAGTAATGGGATGAGAACATAGAAATTGCTACGATCAATGCTGTGATAATTGAATAGTTAGAGGAAAATGAAAAAGTTGAATAATTTTTATTCAACATTTTAAGTCTTTAGAACTTCTGAATCGACCTATTCAAGCACCAAAACTGTCTATTGAAGAATCTCCACCATTTGAATTAAAGCCTTTGCCCGAGCATTTGAAATATGAATTCCTTGGAGAGGATTAGATTTTACCATCTATTGGTGCAGCAAAGCTCACAACATCACATGAAGATAGACTGATTGATGTTCTACGGTAACATAAAAGGGCAATTACGTGGAGCATTGTTGATATTAAGGGCATTAGTCCAGTGTTCTGTATGAACAAAATATTGTTGGAAGACCATGACATCAGTTCTGTTAAACAATAACGAAGGTTGAATCCGATCATAAAGGAAGTTGTTCGAAAAGAAATCATCAAATGACTAGATGTTGGGATCATATATCCTATTTCTGACAACAATTGGGTAAGCCACGTGCAATGTGTCCCAAAGAAGGGGTATAATCGTAGTCTCCTACACACAAAATTACTGGCTGGAGAATTTGTATGGATTACCGAAAGCTAAACAAAGCCACAAGAAAGGATCATTTTTTGCTGCCATTTATTAACCAAATGCTGGATAGGCTTGCTGGTAAAGCTCTTTATTGTTTTCTTGATGGGTATACCGACTACAATCAGATAGCCATAGCTCTTAAAGACTAAGGGAATACAACCTTTATTTTCCCATATGGTACATTTACAGTTTGAAGAATGCCATTTGGCATGTGAAATGCTACAGTAACATTCCAACGCTGCATGATGGCAATATTCTCCGATATGATTGAAGATTGTTTGGAGATATTTATGGATGATTTCTCTATTTTTGGGCAAGATTTTGATCAATGCCTTGATATTTTGGCCACTATATTGAAGAAATGTGAAGAAACAAATTTGGTTTTGAATTGGGAAAAATGCCATGAAGTGGTAACCAAGGGCATAATGTTGGGGCATCGTATTTCCCAACGCGACATTGAAATAGACAAGGACAAAGTGGAAGTTATTAAAAAGCTTCCCCCTCCTACTAATGTGAAGGCAATAAAGAGTTTTTTTTAGGACAAACGGGCTTTTACCAAGGATTCATCAATGACTCCTCATAAATTGCTAAAGATTTATGCTCATTATTAGAGTAAAATAAGAAGCTCGTGGTGGATGCTTAAGTCCTTAAGTCCTTTGAGACCATTAAATCGAAGCTTGTCAATGCTCCAATTATCATAGCACCATAATGGAGTTTACCTTTTGAATTAATGTGATGCTAGTGACCATGCCATGGGCGCAGTGTTAGGGCAACACAAAGAGAAAATATTCCATGTTATTCATTATTCTAGCCGAACATTGAATGACGCTCAAGTCAAGTACACCACAATTGAAAAAGGCTTACTTTTGATAAATTTTGCCCATAATTGGTTGAAACTTATGTAATTGTTTATACCAATTACTCGACTCTGAATCATTTATATGCCAAAAAAGATGCTAAGACAAGATTGATCTGATGGGTTCTGCTTCTTCAAGAGTTTGACATTAAATTTCATGATAAAAAGTGACTGAAAACCAAGTGGTTGATCATTTGTCCCGAATGGAATCTTGAAGTGAGGTTGGCCCAAGATTGTTGGCCATCAATGCTTTTCCTTGGTATGTGGACTTTGTGAATTATTTAGCTAGTTGTATACTACCACTAGATCTTAATCATCAAGGTTGAAAGAAGATAATACGAGATGTTAGAGCTTAATATTGGGAAGAGCCTTACCTTTCCAAACAATGCAACGATCAAATTCTAAGGAGGTGTGTTCTCAAAAGTGAGTAGCAAAGCGTTTTGCATAATTACCATAATGCACTATATGGAGGGCATTTTTGTGGCATGTGCAAAACAACAAAAATCCTCCAATGTGGCTATTATTAGCCGTCACTATTCAAAGATGCTAATAATTTTGTACATCATTGTGATTATTGCCAACGAATAGGCAATATTTCTCTTTAAAATGAAATGCTAATGCAACCGATATTGGAGATCGAATTATTTGATTTTTGGGCGTTTGGTTTTATGGGACCTTGTCCGTTGTTTTGTGGAAATATTTTTATTCTTGTAGCTGTGGATTATGTGTCCAAGTGGGTTGAAGTTGTAGCATTACCTTCAAGCGGTGCTAAAGCTATTTTGAGATTCCTATACAAAAATATTTTCACACGCTTTGGTACACCTAGAACATTCATCAATGAAGAAGGTTCCCAGTTTGTTAGTAGGCAAGTTGCCAATGCCTTACAACGCTATGGAGTAAAACATCACAATTCCACATCATATCACCCTAAAAAAATGGTCAAGCCAATATCTCAAACCGTGATATAAAACAAATTTTATAGAAGGTTGTAAATCCTTTAAGGAATAATTGGTCTTTACGACTTGATGAAGCTTTATGGGCTTATAGGATAGCTTACAAGACTCATTTGGGTATGTCATCTTATCGCCTTGTATATGGTAAAGGCTGCCACTTACCCCCCCATGGAATTGGAACATAAAGCTATGTGGGCTTTGAAGAAGTTGAACTTTGACCTCGATGCTGCTGGTGAGCAAAGAATGATGGACATCAATGAATTAGAAGAACTTCGAAATGATACATACGAGAGCAACCATATTTACAAGGACAAGAGCAAGAAATGGCAAGATAAACACATTTTACTGTGAGAATTTCTTGATGGAAAGCTTGTCTTGTTATTCAACTCAAGATTGAAGTTTTTTTTGGGGAAAATTGAAGTCTTGTTGGTCTGGTCCTTTTGATATACAAGACGTCTACCCTCATGACATAGTTCTTTTGAAGAATTTAGTGGATGAGAGCATAATCAAAGTTAATGAGCAGCGCTTGAAGCATTATTGCCACCATCAAATCCTACACATTGATTCCATCTCACTAAACGAAATATCTTATCCTTAATTTTCCCCCTTTCTTTCAATAAGTCAATTTTGACATTAGGTTAGTTTTGGTTTTTCATTTTCTTTTCATTTCAATTTTTTTTGCAAGTAACGTTCCCTCATTTATCATCACACCGTTTTTCGTCATGTACTACTCTAACTTCATGTCATCTTTTAAATTCTAGATTGCCATTGCTGTGCAACGTCTTCAAAATCATCAGGGGAGTATTGTTGTCCCCTCTTCCATGTTTTATTTTATTTCCAATTTTTATTATTTTTTGCTTGCATGCATTGAGGGCAATACACATCTTAGGTTTGGGGGGTGTGTTGTTCATTTTTCATGTTCATGTTGCATTGGTGTTACTACATTTAGGATTAAGATGTTACCTTAGTTGTTGCTTTAGTTGATGAAATTTCTAAAACTCTTTTTGATGATGAGAAAATTATGTTGTGAAATGTTAAGGGAATGTGTTAGATTCTTATTGGAGTTAAAATTCACGGAAAATTCTTAACACAATAGATGTATGCTCTCAATACTTAGAGAAATTAAAAATAGTTGAACCCTGCAAATATGACAACATTAGTAAAAACATTGAAATTTTAGAATGCTAGAGGTGCCAAAAACTGGTTCTAATAAAAAAAAGGAAAAATTATGATTTTCCAATCTCTCAAAGGTTCCAATTACTGGCGCTAGCAATGAAATGGAACTACATGAATGCTGAAGGTACCCAACAATGGCTTTAACATTAGACAAGAAAATACTAGAGGTGACTAACACTGGCTCCAATAATGAATAAAGCTAGAAGATGTTGCTACATCATTGGAAGTTTAAATAAGTGAGTAGGATCAATTTTTTCTAATTTAGTGAAGTATTGATTGGATATACCTTCCTTGCACACTACAATACTATGGATTCTGATTTTGGTGAGATGAAAATACATTCCAAATTTGAGATAAGTTAATGATATTGCATACGTGGAAGCAATGAAAAATTGCTTGTACTTTTGCATGTTTAGGATCACATTTAGAGTAATTTTAGCATATTTTACATCATTTGCATATTGAAAGAGAATTGTTGATACTTAGGCTGATTTTGATGATTTTTCTATGAGTTTGCTACTATGATGTTGTGACTTTGTCTCATACATAAGCGTTGTTGTGAATCAATACGAAATAAAATTGTTGATCCGTTGTTGTAGCAATTAACACAACACCAGACAATCAAAGAATTTTTGGAATTGACAATTGTTTTTAGCTGCTGAAGATAAGGCTAGAATTTAAATTTTAAATAAAAGAAATTTCAGAAAAAATAGAAATTTTCTATTGGTGGAAAGTTTGACCTTATAAGGCTATAAATATAATATTTTCTTCATCTCTTGGAACCCTAATTTTTTCGATAGCCTTTTTTAATTTTTCATTCCTACTGCCAACCATGGCCGACTAAATCCACCGACGGGGAGTGCAGTAGTAGCAAGGAAGCAATGCTGTGTAGCAGCGATGATAAGGAGGTTTCAACTTTATTTTCCATCCCTTTGTTGAGATAGGGAAGTGATGGTTGTTAGTTGAATGTTATTCCATTTTGGATGATATTTGGTTGTTGAACATAAGGTGATTGATTAAATGTTTTTTCTATGTTTTATATTTGAACTTTGTTTTGATGTGCTGCTATACTTTTGAGATAATTTTAGAGATGAAGTTGTCTTTGTATATGTGATTTCTATAATTTTTGGAAATGCATTTTATGGATTTTTCATACTACTTTTGTGTAGCTTTGGAGTTTGTTATGAGCAAAATTTGATAATATATAGAAGTATATACAACCAATCGTCACACATTATTATTTGTTTAATTAAATAGAATTAATGAAAGTTGAATCTTGTTAATTATATGATGTTAATCTTTGTGATACACATGAATGCACTGTCTTGAGTATATGCTTAGTAGAAACTTCCAAATAGTATCCACATCTATTTAATCCTTCATCTGTTTTTCCTGAATGCTGTAGCACTGCTTAACTTCCTCATTTTGATTTCATTACCTTGTTGTTGACTCTTTCTTCACTCATTACAACCATATCTCTATTATTATTTTACACAACTCTTCTGTAAACACTTAGCTCTCTGTGGGTTCGACATCCGAAGCTTAATAGCTTCCACTTTATTACTCTAATATGATAGTGTATGCTTGCACTTTGCTGTAGCATCATTATTATCAACATCAGTGATCGATTTCCAGTAGTATTCCAGGGAATCAATTAACTTGGGACCTTTTTAATGCATGTTTTTAAAGTCGCTACATTGGAGAGAGATACATGTAGAATCGATGTCAGGAGTTGCATAATTTAGAGCAGGGTGACATGTCTATTAAGGATTATGAGATTGAGTTCATCAGATTGAGTCGTTATTCTACTGGGCTTGTTAACACCAAGTTGGATCGATGCTTGAGATTCTAGAATGAACTCAGATGTGAGATCAAGAGTTGGGTTACTGCCTATCAGGAGAGGAACTTTGATGCATTGGTTGAGATAGTCAAGATCGTTGAAGAGATAAAGAAAGTGGGTATAGAGCGTAGGAGAGATAGAGATCGAGTCCAATTTAGGAGGCGTTCTAGTTATATTGATTCTTCCATGCATCATAAAAAGTGAGGCAGAGGTGAGTCTTTTCAGAGAGGCGATACGAGTGCCAGGCATGTGATGTCAGTTTCTTCGGCTGTTCCATCTTCTAGTTAAGGTAGTTCTTTTAGGTTACAACCTTTCCTTACTTGTGAGAACTTTGGGAGATGTCACTTTGGTGAGTGCATAAAGAAGTTGGGTAGTTTTGTTTAGATATGGTTCCATTGACCATCTCTTAAGGGATTGTTCAGAGCCAACTCTTACCATTCATACACCAATTCAGAGCCATGCTCAGACACAAAGTATAGTTTAGACTTAGCGGGGAGTCACATTTAGGAGAGAGTATCTGGATAGACTAGTAGAGGCAGACATTCTCATAGTAAGGTTCCAACCAGGTCTGAGGCTAGACAACCTAGTTTGGTTATGCTTCCAGACATTGACATGATCGCGATGAGCTTGATATGATTATAGGTACTATAACTATTTTTTTAGTTCCATAATTTGCATTATTTGAGAATATTATATTTGAGAATATCGAGTGTTCTGTGACAATTCAGATTGTATATATAGAAGGTGTCATATAGAGATTCATGGAGAGATATTTTTGGCTGACCTAATGGAGTTACCTTTGGAGGAGTTTGACTTGATTCTTGGCATGGATTGGTTGAAGAAACGTCAAGTTAATCTCAATTGTGAGATCAAGAGGGTTGTTCTCAAGACTCATGATAACAGAAAGATTATGATGATCAGAAACTGTCGTGGATTCCTGACGAATGTTGTGTCTGCATTGGTAGCTAAAAAGATGATCAAGAAGGGTTCTGAGGTGTTTCTTGATTATATTCTGGATACTAGGAGTTCTTGATCTGACATTGAAGAAATTCGGGCCGTTAGGGAATTTCCTGATATTTTTCCTAAAGAGTTGTCTGGATTATCATCGGATAGAGAAATTGAGTTTGAGATTAAAGTCTATTTCGGTTATACACTAATTTCAATGGATCCTTACCATATGACCTCTAAGGAGCTTAAGGAACTAAAAGTCCAACTCCAGGAGTTGTTGGATAGGGCATTCATTAGACCTAGTGTTTCACCGTAGGGAGCTCCACTTCTCTTTGTCAAGAAGAAAGATAGGACATTGAGACTCTGTATTGACTATAGAAAACTGAATAAGCTCACGGTTAAAAACAAATATCATTTGCCTAAGATTGATGATCTGTTTGACCAATTTTGAGGGGATACTATCTTTTCGAAGATAGACTTCAGGTCTAGTTATTACCAACTCAATATGCAAGATTTCGACATCCCAAAGAATGTTTTTCGTAGTTAATATGGGCATTACAAGTTTTTAATGATGCCATTCGAGTTAACTAATGCTCCTTCTATCTTTATTGATATATTGAATAAGGTGTTTTGGCCCTATCTGGACCAGTTCATAGTTATGTTAATTGATTTCATATTGGTGTATTCTTAGACTGAAGCAGAGCACGATGAACATTTAAGGATTGTTCTGTAGACTTTGAGGGAGCACAAGTTGTGCGCTAAGTTGAGTAAGTGTGAGTTCTGGATCTGTAGCTTCTTGGGCTTAGTTGGTTATTACCGTAATTTCTTTAATGGGTTATCTATTATTTCAGCTCCTTTAACGAAGTTGCTAAGAAATGATGTTTCATTTTTTGGGTCCGAGGATCAACAAGCTAGCTTTGAGAAACTGAATATTGTTCTAACTTAAGCCCCAATATTGATTCATCCTGAGTCTAGGAAGGATTTTTTTTTCTCTATAGTGATACTTACACTCTGGACTAGGATGTGGTTTGATGTAGGATGGGAAGGTTGTCCCTTATGCGTCATGCTAGTTAAACCTGCATGAGAGTAATTATACGCTTATGATCTGGAGTTAGATGCAGTGGTATTTTCTCTAAAGATATGGAAAAACTATCTCTATGGAGAGAAGTGTTATATCTATACGGACCATAAGAGTCTAAAGTATCTGGTTACTAAAAAATAGTTGAATTTGAGATAGTTTCACTAGTCAGAGCTTCTGAAGGACTATGATTGTGAGATAGAGTATCATCCGGGTAAGGAAAATGTAGTGACCGATGCCTTGAGCCGTAAGGCGATATCTGATATGAGAGCCTTGTTTTCCAGTTTGAGTTTGTTTGATGATGACAGTTTTTTGGCAGAGCTACAGGTTAAACCAACTTTGGCTGAGGAGATTAAGGTCAAACAACTCCTTGATATATCATTGCTTTTCATTATTGAGAAGTTTGAGCAGAGATCGAGCTTAGAGTATCTTTTGATCATAATGGTATTCTGTGTTTTCATGGTCCTTATCGCGTTCCTAAAGATAATGAGTTGAGACGGACTATCCTCCAAGAGGCTTATCGTAGTTGATGCTATAAGAATTGCTATAACATATACACAAATATACGTGTCAATCAAGTAATAAAGTGGAAGCTTTTTAAGCATCAGATTTTGAACCCACAGAGAGAAAAAGTGAAAAAAGAGTTATGTATAAGAGTAGTGGAAATTTGATTTAAAAGCTTAAAGGAGAAGTTAACAGCATGTAATGAAATCAAGAGAAATAAATGTCAAGAATTGCTATAGCTTTCAGGAGAGCAGAAAGTAAATTATCGAATGTATAAGGATCGAGTTCAATTGTTTATACTAAACCAATGAAACAAATTCTAATTTGATATGTCCAACAAAGATTAATAACACTTAATTAACAAGAACCAATTTTCATTAACTCAAGTAATTAAATAATTAACTAAGCTAGAAATTGGTAGCATGATTCTCAACATACAAGATTGATTTTAATAAAAAAACCAACTCTGATCACAAGTAGTATGAATCATCAACAATATTTATTTCCAAATATCATCAACCATCCATACATAAAGATAACAATATTTGTAAAGTTATCTTAAAGTTTAACAACATAAGAAATATAGAATCAAAGCATAAGATAATATAAACATGCACAATTACTAAGTTTATTACTAATATTTGTCCAAGACATAATAGAAACTCCCTAAACTAATGATACTTCCCTATCTCAATTGAAGCGCAAAAGTAGAAGAGATGCGATCCACTTTGACTGTTGATGCTACTCAGCTTGCTCTTGTGTGTTGCAACTTTTCTTGGCGAGAGAAATATGAAGGGTTTGTGGAGAAGAGAATATGAAAATATGATGATAAGGTGAGCAAATGGCCATCCTATTTATAGGTGACGGGTGTCATAGACTTTCCAATAGGATTGCTCCACATTTCAGGTGCTGGTAAAAGAATTACAGCTGTCCCAACCAACTGTTCTATTCCAGAACGTTCTGCCAAGCACCTGATGATTCATCGCTTGTTGTATCATCTGCTCCAATGTTGCAGCAGTTTGTACCCGTTATAACAAAAATACTAAAAATCAGCCCAAGTTAACCAAATTCCTAATGATGCAAAATATATGCAAATTGACTAATTTAATCCTAAAATGCTTTTAAACTTGCTTAGATTAAAGCTAAACCTAGGTATAAAGAATTAATATGATAACTCTTTTGGAGTTATCGCACCCCAAACCTAGATATTTGCTTATCCTCAAGCAACAACATGTATAAAATGCAACTAAACTAAACAACAATACCACATATTAAAACCATTAAATCAATTCATCATTTAACTTCATTTTCAGCCCTCACTTCATTGCTGCATTAATATGTACATCATTCATATAATCTAAAATTAGAAATTGCATTATTAACTCATCCAAATCAGAATCCACAGTGTGCAAGTGTGCATTTTAGATGTATCCAGTCAGTACTTAACTAATTTAGAAAAATGTGAACCTACCCAATTTATGATTTTCAATGCTATAACAAATAACTTATTTTATACTAATGATGGAGCAAATGTTAGGCACCTCCAACTTATTTTCAGTCTTAATGTTGCTAGAGCCAATCATGGGCACCTCTGGTTGAGTTTTATTTACTAGAGCCAGTTTCATGCACCTCTAGGTAAGACAATGCTACATCATCTAATAAATATGTGAGTCTAATTCAGAAGTTCCTAAATTCTCTAAGTATTGAAAACATATACCTAAGGTAAAAGTTTTTTATGTATCATAATTCGAATAAGTTCCTAAAAAATTCCATGGCATCTCATTATCTAAATTATTCATCATTGGGCATCATAAAAATTAATTAAAATCTCATTGATTTATAACATTAACCTATGGTATTTTCTATGCAAACCCTAAACAAAATGGTTCATGCAACATAATGCTAAAATAGAATGCTTAACAACATATAACAATGCAATTACTATTATTCAAACAATGCAAACAAAATGACATGATTATATATGCACAACACAAATGGATAACACACCCCTAAACCTAAGGTGTGTGTTGCACCCAATGCATAAAAATGAAAAAGAAAAAAAAGAAAAATGAGAACAAAACTCCCTTAAGTTGGTTTCCTTGGGCTTTTTCTTGGACTGGCAACACTTGGGTGAACACGCTTGGATGTCACCTTTGCCTTCATCAAGCTCTTCCGTTTGACGCCTATGGACGTTGATGTGGTTTTCACCATAGTAGAATCGGAGATCATAAGAGGAACCTTCTTAGTTTGTTCGGGTGTTGAAGTGTCCAGGTTCTTCGATTTCCCTCAGCGCCCACAACTTTCTCGGCTGAGCCTTTAGGCTGACTCGTTGTAGCTTGCTGAATTTCCTTAACAATTTGACTAGCAATCTTAGCATAATCAACAACTTTAGTAATTTTTGAAACAAGAGTATGCATCAAATTGTTGTTCACTGGATCAATATCAATGTCTCTAAGATGGTGTAATGCCTTAATTTGCTTGACATCCTTAAGTACATTGCTGGCAATCTGGACAGTGTCCAACTCATATTGTTTTGCTGCTACAAAATCTTGAGCAACAGTGTCAATATTCAAGTCCAAAAGTTTCCTCGCAGTAGTCTGCTCTTGGCTGGTAGTTCTCTCTTTCTTTCTATTGGCTGAGTGTCTCCTCTTTCGTCTTCATAAGTTTAATGTCATTATATCTAGCTGCAATTACATCCTTTGATATAACCGAATTAGCCTCATTTTACCATTATCCTCCTCAGTTCCTTCTTCTTCCTAGACTTCATATGTTTTGGTCTCATTTTCCATTGTATCATCACCAGCGTTAGTCTTGGTTGTTGGTGCTTGCTCAACACTGTTGGAACTATCAGTAGCATCTGAAACATGCAGTTGAGAAAGATCAGCGAGAACACTTTTAGGAAATGCTGGAAAAACGAATTTCCCATCCTTGACTAACTTTGTGGATAATTTCTTCAGTACATCACCTCTGGCCTGAGCATATTACCAGTACTGGACTTGAGCTAAGTGCATTTGGGATTGAATATAGATAGTATGGCTCAACATATCCATTATTTTATCTTTCCGTGCCACTACAGATGCCATAACATTCAACAGATCAAAGAATTAATTCAAAGGTTGTGGTTCAGATAGCTGTCCAGCAGTAGGTTGTGGCTCACTGGTATTGGGCATCGAGGATTCTGGCTCGAGTCCCTCATTTAACAACATTCTCTTGATAGCAACAATGGAAACAACACTCATATTCTCTAAAATTTGATCAGAAGGCAAACGAAACACTTGTACTTTGTGGCACAGTGCAGTGATGAGGGACGAGAAATATAAATATCCAGTAGCCTTTTGGCTACATGTAAACAGTTCAGTAGAGATGATTTTACCAACATAAATACGTTGACCCATCAAAATAGAGTGTAGCAATAAAATTCTTTCCCTAGTAATGGTTGAAGAATGCATAGTAGGCATTAAACGAGTTTGAAGGAAAATAAACCATACCCGAGCCTCACGATTGTGGTCTAACCGACGCATGGTGTAGCCACCGGAGGAATATTTGATCCAAGTATTCCTCGTTAAGCACACATCCCTTGCAGCTCATTCCAAAGCATCGGTTGTGAGATTGTTGATGAATTCGGTGTGCTCACAAACACCATCTTCAAGCCCGAGTAGGCTGTTAATCGGTGCAGCCCACCAATGAACCAATTTTTCCAGAACAAACTCCAAAGGCTTTTATTCATGAACAAGATTGTTGTAGAACTCCCAAACCTAGTGATTATTAATTTCACCCAGATGAGAGCAAAAAGTCTCCTATTTCAGCTTTGCAATGGTATTGGTCACATATGCAAAATGTTTAAAGTCATCAGCAATGGACAAATCGAAGCCTTGCTCGTTGCAAAACTCTCGATCAACAAACTTCTCAGAGTTACGCCTCTACTGATTAGCTTCCATAAATCACATGGGTTCAGTGGATGCCACTGGTTTCAGTGGTGAGGTTGGGAGCGGGGAAGTCATATTACAGCTAGAACTTTTTATAACAACTTTCTTTTTTTGTGCCATGGCAGAAAGAATAAAATGCTTTGAAAGAAAAATGGGGAAGTTAAGAAAAAGGAGGAGTCTTGGAAAAAACTGAAGAATCTTTTAAAAAAATGAGAAACGGTTGATGAAAGAAGATGAAGGGTAAAATGAAATAAGTGTAAGTTGCTTTTAGGGTTGGTGGAATATTAAAGGGTACGTGTGAGAATGGTAAAAGGGATTTTTTAAAATTTTTTTAATTAAAATGATAAGGACAAAGATAAAAAAATAGATGGTTAAGATAGGTTAAAGTGGACGTGTAATACCCATTTCTTGTATACTTTTAAAAACATTTACTTATTTTATAAAACCTATAAAATTTTGTTTCGACGATAAAACAAAATATTTTAATAAAATTATAAAGCATTCTTTGTAACATATTACAAAGATTATAACTTTAATATACTTCAGAGCATTTTTATAAGTTCAAATACATGCCAGCTAATTATAAAAAGAGACATAATTGTCTTACTGTTACTGATGAGTCAACCTTGGATTGATGATCACAGTTGCACTCCTTACTCAGCTAGTCTTGGCTCTTACCTACGCATGAAATCAACATACACTAAGTATTTACTTAGTGAGGCATAATACTATAAAGAACTGAAATTCATACATAAGCATATAATGGCTATTGAAATACGAACTAAATCATATACTTCATAAGAATTAGTTAAAACCATCTCAATTAAACCAAATATTTTTCATATAGTCATTGAAACAATTCTTAGTATGCCCATCATACCTATTTTTCTGTATATTTTTCCCAATTATCATTTATTTTGCCCAATGCATGTCAAATGAGAATGTAAAGTACATGCATTGCACTGAAGTGCCGAAATGGTCATTCACCTTTTATGAATACCATGGGTGGAACCTTTTATGTCGATAATGCACTGTTATGCATATAACAAAATTGATAGATAACTTTCGTACACGAAGTATGTCGAAATGATAATTCACATTTTATGAATACCATGAATGGCACCTTTTATGCCGAAAATGCACTGTTATGCATTAATCAAAATCGATCGATAAGTTTCATTAGTGGCACCTTTTATGCCGAAATGCACCTATACCTCTCAATGCACATATAATGGGCTTTTAAGTCAAATTCATAGATTTAGACATTTATTTTGGCAACATCGATAATCATTGCACAACATCAACATTTATCCATTAATTTTAGAGCAGTTTATACTCTAAAACTTATTTATAATATCATTTCCATACACGTTATGCAAATATACCAATTTTGCTGTAAAACATACATTTAACAAAACATTTGAGGTTGACTCATTGCGAGTCTTCCTCCTTTCATATAAGTACAATAAATGCACTCACCTGATATGCCTCACTAGTATGTTGAAATGATGTCCAACTACTTGGAAACTTTATCTTTGCCCTTTTTCTTGCTTTAATCAGGAGCTTGGTTATGATCTACACAAGCATCCAATAAGTACACATACCATACCAATGTTAGTATACTCTCCAACATTTATACTTTTAAAGTACTATTATCTATCAAAATTTGTCCTATCTTAAATTTTCTAGACTCAATAGTATCGGTACCCTTACCATGGTATCGATACTTCTATATTATGGTACTGATACTACCTTCAGTATCAATACCAGTTTTGCATTCTGGAATCCATGGTATCGATTCATTCCTATTAGTATCGATACCCACATTAGTATCGATACTAATTGCATCAGTATCGATATTGTTCATCGTATTTCTTCAAATTTAAACCTATAATATATGTACTGTTCTTCCAATACTGATACCCTTACCTAGATTTTCCATTTTTCAGCTCAATTTTTACCCAAATTTCTCCAATTTCTTTTACGTTTACCTCCAACAATACCCTTAAACTTAACATCACTTAACCTAACTAACTTTCCTCCATTTAGCTTCTTATAACATCCAAATTCTCTAAAGAACACTCCAAACTAAGAATCAAACTACTTTTTCATATATGTTTTTAATCACATCCAATGCTTCTAATCTCTTATATACCTCTTTGACAAGTCAAATATACATGTAAACCTCAATAAAAACTCATATTTCAACATATCACTTAAAAACTCATTTTCTTCAATCTTAAATAAATAATCCATCTCTTAGTTTTAATCTTCTTTCAACCTTATTTAAGTTTCCACAACACTTAAGTTTCAAAGAACAAACAAAAAAAAAAAAAGGAAAAACTAGCTAGATGAAGCCTTACCCTTGGCTATGGAGGAGAGCGCGAGAACACGGGAAGGAGGAGAAGAGAATATGACTTAGCTTGTTTTTCAACTTCCCTCTTTTTCATCTTCTTAAATACCCTAATTAAAATAATTTTAAATCAATTTCCTTCTAAAGGACCAAAATACCCTTTCATTCTTCATTCTTACTAATTGGTCTTAAACATAATTTCCTAAATTATTTATTATACTTTACCATTTATTCAATTTAATCCTCCAACTTTTAAATCTTTTCAATATAATCATTAACTTGATATTCGGGGTATCATAGGATGGTGGATATGAAAGGGTAAAAGTGGGGGACAACTCACACAAACTACTTATTACCAAAAGTTACACGCCCAGTTGGCAAATGCTGTAGCATCAAATGTACCACAAAAATTCAGAGGAAAAGTATTTCATTAGGGAAGTTGCAGCGGTATCCTGGAAAAAAAGAAAGATAATTAAATAAAATCTAACTAATTTAAAAAATTGACTTATTTATAACAAAAGAAATTAAAAAGGAGGTGGATCTTTTAATGTGATGGAAGCAATATGTGGGCTTTATGGTTGGCAATAAAGCTTCAAACGTTGCCCATTGACTCTAAATGTGCTTCCATCGACTAAATTCTTTAAAAGAACTACCCCATGAGGATAAACATCTACTACTTCAAAGGGTCCATACCAACGATACTTGAGTTTGGCCGAGCAAAGCTTTAGACGAGAGTTAAATAACAATACTTGTTGTCCAACATGAAACTTCTTTGGCAAGATATGTTGGTCATGTCATTTCTTACTCTTCTCCTTATAGATTCAAGCAATATCATAAGCGTTGTTGCGTATCTCCTCAAGTTCATTGATCTCTAGCTCTACAGGCAAGTGACTAGTTTTTCCATAGACAAGGAAATAAGGAGACATACCCAAAAGAGTGTTGTAAGCTGTCCTATAAGCCCAAAGAGTTTTTTCAAGTCTTAACGACCAATCTTTCCATGAAGGATTTACGACTTTTTCCAAGATTTGTTTGATTTCACGGTTATAAACCTCGACTTGTCCATTTGTTTGAGGGTGATATATTGTAGAAATATGATGTTTGACTCCATAACGCTGCAGGGTATTAGCTACTTGTCGGCCAATAAATTAGGAATCTTCATCAAAATGAATGCTTTTGGTGTACCAAAGCGAGTAAAAATGTATATGTGGAGAAATCTTAGAATCGATTTAGCATCACTTGAGGGTAATGCTACAACCTCAACCCATTTAGACATATAATCAATGGCAACGAGGATGAAAGTGTTGCCACAAGAAGATGTCCCATAAAATCCAATCCCCAAACATCAAACAATTTTATCTACAAAATAAGTTGCATTGGCATTTCATTGCATCGAGAAATGCTGCCTATTCTTTGGAATAAATCACAATGTTATATAAAAACATTAACATTTTTGAACATCGATGACCAATTGGTACTTAAGTCACATAAAGCTTTTCCTACAAACTGATCACCAATGCTACATAGAATAGTAAAACTATATGGATCTTTTAGTTTTGGTGGTAATCGACTTGTAGCCATGGAACTACAGCCTTCGGTAAGTGCAATAGTTTCAAATTCTCCCAATCTTTTCTTTTTGGATAGGACTTCTCGCATAAATTTGATGTAGTTTGGGTTTTGCTCCAAAGCATCTATCAATGGGATGTTGATTGTCAATTGAAGAAGTACATCAATGAACGCCTTAAACTGTTGATCTTCATTGGTTTTCTTAAATCTTTGTGGGAAAGATGGTGGAGGTCTTGGATTTGATTGAGTTGGTGCTGGTTGTGGCATCGCGAGTATGACAGGAGGCATTGCTTGAGGTGATGTTACTAACATTGCTCAATAGTTGTTACTTTGCCTAGAATCCCTTACTGCAACATCTAGAATAGATGTGTCTTTTGATACCTACTTGTCATTGGTTTATTTCTCATCATTCTTCTTCTTGTTTTCAACAGTAGGTCTCCTAATATGGATTCCATTTCGAGTTGTGATGGGTTTCCAATGCTAATTACAATGAGCCTTCCCATGAGCCTTAGGAACTTCGGCATCACTTGGCAACATCCCTGGTTAAATATTGTTTTAAAGCATTATCCAATTGTCTAATTTTCTTCTCTAACACCCTTAGTGATGCTGACTTGATGATATGAACCGATTCAACATCATATTCATCCTTGCATCTCTAACCTTTCATAAAATTCAATTGAAGATTATCTTTAACTTATTATTTTCCTATATTATGTTTATGATGATTATATTAATAATATATAATTCATATTTCATTTGTTATAACATGGATATATTTATTTATATATGTTATATCTATAGTTATGATAATCATATTCATTCATTATCATATGATGCATGAGTTATTATTATAATCTATAGTCCACATATTTTATTATATGTTTGTTATTTTAATTACTTACCTTATATTATGTTTCTTTGTTAAGGTACATAGGTGACCACATATTAGGAACTGACTAAAGCTAGCAAATGGAGTCCAAAGCTATGGGAACTTAACTAGGACAACTCAGGGAAACTGAGGATCAATTTGGAGAAAAGTTGTAAGATGCACTCCGAGCTCATAGCTGACTTGAGCTGGAATTTTGAGTTAGCTAGGCTACTTAATTAAGATAAGGAGTTGCACCATTATCATCACCCATCAAAGTACTTCAAATATGGGCCAAGTCAAATTTTCACAAACTGTACCTTTTCGTAAAGAGGTCCTTTCAATGAGATGACTTTTCACAAGGAGCTGCCAAAAGATTCATCATGATACAATTCACCTATGGCCACAATCACTTTGGAATTAGCTCAATCATGAAAGGTTACCTTCTAAACATTGTGACCTTTTGTTAAAGTTACTATCTATGAAGATGCCATAACATTTAGGTGCACATTGGTGAAGAGATCTCATCAAAAGGAGGATTAATTCTCGAAGAGGTATGAGGCAAGACTTATGACTATTCAACCACACCATGTGAACATGCTATGCACATGCTTAATACTTGGCGCCAAAATGAATCATCACAAGACCATTTGAGCAAGGGAGATGTTCATCCAATGAATCATCACAAGCCCATTCGGCCAAGGTAGATGTTCATCCATTCTAGACGAAACATCATGCACATTCATTAAAGAGTAGCCGGACCAACATGAAGGCTAAATGACTATTTATTCACTTTAATCATTATATATTTTCATTTAAAACATGTACCTAGCCGAAACATTAGGTGTCTATTCAACCAATCCTTTCATTTCCTATAAATAGGAAAGACTTCATCAATTGTAAACATATCATTCAATTTATAAACTTTATTTGTGAGTTAAATCTCTCTTCAAAGTTCTTTGAGAACAATATTGATCAAGCAAGTATAATTTTTATCCTTGTGGTGTCATTCACTTCATCTTGATACTGACAATTCCTAGATCATATATCTAGTGGGTTTAAGTCCTTTTAACCACCCATTTATTAAGTTTATAATGGTTGGAGCTGTACTTTTTAGTATAGTTTCTCTTTAACTTAATTAAGATAATATTCCTTTATCATATTCCATTATCATTCTTTCAACCATCTTCCATAGCCGTTCATATCAACATTATCATGTCATCTTCATCATAAACATCCATTGAAGGCCACCATTACAACTATCAACTTCGCCAACATCAGATCTTGAAGTCATGCCATCAGGTCCTATCACTCGAGCAAAATCTAAGCAATTCAGGGAAGTTCTTTCACATAAATATATCATGTTTTCAAGTCTTTTAATGAAAAAGAACCTTTAAACCATAGGTTATATGACATGTTGAATATTGACTTATGATATAGCCTATAGTCCACATTTTTATATTATATGCTTATTATTTTAATTATTTGGCTTAAATTATATTTCTTTTTTAAGGTACATAGGTGGCCACATATTGACTTAAGCTAGCAAATGGAGTCCAAAGCTATGGGAACTTAACTAGGACAACTCTGGGGAACTTACAGATCAATTTGGAGAAAGGTTGTCAGCTATACTCCGAGCTCATAACTGACTTGAGTTGGAGTTTTGAGCTAGCTAGGCTACTCAATTCAGTTAGGGAGCTACATCATCATCATCACCCATCAGAGTACTTCAAATATGGGCCAAGTCAAATTTTCACAAATTGTACCTTTTAACGAAGATGTGCTTTTCCAGGAGATGACTTTTCACAAGGAGCTACCAAAAGACTAATCATGATACAACTCACCTATGGCCAGCTCACTTTGAGCTCAATAACTTTGGAACTAGCTCAATCATGGAAGGTTACCTTCCAAACATTGTGAACTTTCGTGAATGTTGTTATCCATGAAGATTCCATAACACTTAGGTGCACGTTGGTGAAAAGATCTCATCAAAAGGAGGCTTAATACTCGAAGAGGTATGAGGCAAGCCTTATGACTATTCGACCACACCATGTGAACACGCTATGCACATTCTTAATACTTGGCGCCAAAATGAATCATCACAAGACCATTCGGCCAAATGAGATGTTCATCCAATGAATCATCACAAGACCATTCGGCTAAGACCACATCAAGTCATCTTTATCATCAACATCCATTAAAGGCCAACATTACAACTATCAACTTCCGCAATAACTCTATTTCTTTCTATATTTTATTTCCTTTCCATTTACTTATCTTTATTATTTTTCATATTCTAATCTTATTTCTATATTTTATTTTTTTCAACCATACTTATAAATTAAGGAGCAATACATGCTATCATTTCTTAGAACGAGACAATATAATAAGGCTATATATTATCTTCTCCATTAAAGGTTGTGGATATCCTTACATCAAGTGGAATCAGAGCATAGTTGAAAGTGACAAGCAAATACATTGGCGTACAAAAAAAAAACAAAAATAAGAAAACAAGCTCCTACATTAATCAAGGAGTTCAAAACAAAAGAGAAAAACACAAAAAGAAGAAAATCCAAAAAAAAAAAACGAAATTTCCAGCAAGCAAAGACAAAAGTGTAGTGCATTACAAGTCAAGAAAAGAACGGTGGAAGTCTATCAATAACAACTATACTGAAGAGATAACCTTATTGTGTCTCAGAAATGAAAAGTTGTAAGTATTGTTCTTGGTTTGTAAGTCACCCTTTTATCTCATTTCTTTCTTATCCAAACCTTTATTTCTATTCATTTCTTCTTTTCTTTTAAAAACTTTTTGTTCTTCATTTTCTATTTCCATTTCTATTAATAAACAATCATTGCAGTGACACAATAAGTTGAAAATTGATAACTCCGTAAAAAGACTTAAATTCTAGTCTTTTAACTTAAGTTATTGCTCATCTAAACAAAGTATGCATTGCATTTTTAGTTTCATTTAGTTACATATAGGTTGTGGTGGATAAGTTTTGCCTAGGCAAAATTTATTTGACTTAACTGATGCTACTGATGAAAAGGGGTTATTTGAGTTGTGTTTGTGTAGGAATTCAATAGAGGAAGAACATTTCAGTCGTGATAATGAAAAGTTGCAAAGGCCAATGGAGCATATGAGAACGTGAGGAGTAGATTAATCTCGCCAAAGCAAGATTTATCTGAAGAAGTCTGAAGCAAATGTGGCGAAACCGCCTATCTCACATTCCAGCTGGATGACCTGCTTCACGTGCAAGCAAGCCTTGAATATCCTGACAACCGCCAGCCGCCTTTTCTTTTTAAGTTTGGGAAATTAATAAAGGTTAATTAAGGAAAATCCAAAAGCATGCAAAGCCCTAGGAGATTCTCCTTATAATTACCAGCCGTAGCCGCAAACAGAAAAGGGCAAGGAAGAAGAAAGAAGAGCTTTACCTTAGGCGTGAGCAAGTAACTGTAGTGCTTTCCCTCCGTCTACCCCCCAGTCTTCCTTGGTGTCCTCCATAGCCAGACGATAGCAGAGCGGTGATCAAGCCTTGAGAGAGGGTGATCACCAAGGCAGGCGTGGTGTTGATCAAGATTGTCGCGACGGAGCCCTCGATTTTGGGAGTCGTTCTTCCTTTGTTCTTAAACTCTTATTTTATTTGGGGTTGTATTAAACAGTTTAATCTTGGATGATCTTTGATAACACCATGAATGTTTATGAATGATGAATTATGTTTGCTTATGACTGTTTTGCTCGTAGTTTAAATATTTTTCCTTAACACTGTAAGAGCATCGAGAGATCGCCTGGGGTTTCGGTAAAACATGTCTGGGCATTGTAAGAGCATCGAGAGATAGCCTTTTGTCTAGAAAGTGATTATTGAATTCGAGAGAATTAAGAGAGATCATTGTGAGCAAAGGAATGAATCCGAGATGGTGAAGTTTTAACTTGTCTACCTTAGAGATAAGGAGTGAGTTCCAAATGACTAAAATGGATAAAGGCTAGTGAGGTTAAGACAACATCTATAGTTAATGTTAAGAGGTATTGCTATAGTAACCGTATAAGAATACCTAGTAATCTTGTCGGGTAATTTAGTGAGTCATAATAATTCATTCTGGGCTTAAAATAATTATCGCCGAGACAATGGTTTAGCATCAGTGCTCTATGACACGTCTGAATATGTGAGGTTGTTTATATTATATCCAATAATTGTTTTGTTTTATCTGTCTGCATATTTTCTTTGTCTCGACCACACTTGTCTGCAATCATTGAATCATTATTCTTAGCTCCTTAATATTAGTTTTAGCTTTAATACTTAGTAGGATTAATTTGTGGAATTAGTTCTAGTTGTGGTGGAAAGATATTTCTAATACAATCCCTGTGGAGACGATACTCACTCACTACTATATTATTTGCATCGATTGTGTATACTTGCACATATTAGCTTTCCTTAGCATATACATTCACAAGCGATCAAGTTTTTGGCGCCGTTACCGGGGATTGGCAACTGACCAAATTTCTAGCCATAACAAGTTCTTTGTGTCACTTTATAATTATTTAGTCTGACGTAGTTTATTATTTTCTTTAATAGGTTTTTATTATTGCATGACCTTGAGATCTACTGGTAAGCCTTTGGAACCATTCGACCTCGAAATTGAGCAATCCTTCAAACAAAGGTTGCGTGCCCAAAGAACCAGAGAACAATTGAATCAAATGCAAAACGACATGGGTGATTTAGGAGATCAAGTTGCAAGACCAAGAGCGATACGAGATCATTTGAACCCAATTCTCGATAACTTAATCCTGTTATAGTGGCACCTGAGATACAAGCCACTCATTTTGAACTCAAACCGGTGATGTTTAATATGCTGAACTCTATCGACCAATTTAGTGGTGCACCCAATGAAGACGCTAGACATCATGTGCGTGCTTTCCTTGAAGTATGCGATTCATTTAGAAAACAAGGAGTACAAGAAGATGTGCTCAAACTGAAGCTTTTTCCTTACTCCTTACATGATAGGGAAAGAGCTTGGCTCAGCGGAGTTCCTTCCGGATCAATGGAGTCATGGGCAGATTTATGCAAGAGTTTCCTACTCCGATATAATCCGCCCAATATGAATACACAGCTTCGGAACGACATTGCGAGTTTTCGCCAAGGCAATGATGAATCAATGTACGAATGTTGGGATAGGTATAAAAGTTTACTTCGCAAATATGTTAATCATGGATTTCATGATTGGACGCCAGTGGTGATGTTTTACAATGGAGTCAACGCACCAACTAGAATGATGTTAGATACCTCAGCAAATGGCACCCTACTAGACAAATCACCCGAGAATGCTTTTGACATCCTCGACAGGATAAAAAATAATGAATATCAATTTCCAAGTGCAAGATTGGGAACTGGCAGAAAAACCTCTGGAGCATATGAATTAGAAAGCAAAGATTTGATAACAGCCCAACTTTCTGCCATAACCAATATGTTGAAAAATTTACAACGTCCTAATGAGGTAAGAGAAATCAAGGTGACCAATAATGTGTGCCTATTCTGTCAAGACAACCATCATGAGAGTGAATGTCCTGAAAACCATGAGTTAACTAATTTTGTGGGCAACTATAATCATAACAACAATAATCCCTATTCAAACACGTACAACCCTGGTTGGAGATAACACCCAAATTTTTCGTGGAATAATCAAGGGAACAACAACAATCAAGCTGCAAATTACAGTCCACAATTAAAATAATTCTGACCATCAACATATTCAGAATCAGCATCAGCAACCCTGGCAGAACAACAAAGGTATATCTTCTTCCTCTAACACTCATTCCAATAGTAACTCGGAATTATCCTTGCAGGAATTCATGGCCTCGACAAAAGATTTCATGGAATCTACAAAAACCTTGATGCACGAACATTCTACAACAATAAAAATTCAAGGAAATTTGTTACAAAGCCAGGCAACACTTTTGCAAAGCCATAGTTCATCTCTTAGAGCACTGGATAATCGAGTGGGACAGATTGCCACGACATTACATTCTCGCCCACATGGAAATCTCCCTAGTGCTATTGAAGTCACTAAGCATTATGGGAATGAGCAATGCAATGTACTTACGCTAAGAAGTGGAAAACAAGTTAACCAAGATGACAAGTTTGGGGGAGAACAACTGAACAATTCTCACCAAGGCGTAACACAACCGGAGGAGGAATCTGAGAATGCTGAACAAGAGGAAGCACATGAAGAGAAGGAAAGAAGTGAAGGCTCAGAAAAGCATCAACCGGATAACAAGAAATTCATTGTCAAGGCCAGTGATTTCCCTGCACCATCAGTAGTCGATGTGAGACCTCCATAACCATTCGCTCAATGATTGAAGAAACATGATGATGATATCCAGTTCAAGAAATTCGTTGATGTTCTGGACCAGTTGTGTATCAATGTGCCCCTACTCGAAGCCATCGCGCAAATACCTTCCTTTGCCAAGTATCTAAAGGAAATTTTTACAAAGAAATGGAAGGTAGAACATGTCACCACGACAACACAAATCTGCTCAGCAGTGAGAAAACACCCACCAAAGCAAAAACACCCTGGCAACTTTGTAATACCATGTTCCATTAGTAATGATTTCATCGGACGAGCTCTTACTGACTTTGGATCAAGTGTAAACTTGATACCAAAATCGATATTCATGAAACTAGATGGGTATCACGCCCATCCCACCTCGGTCATTCTACAGTTGGTTGATCAGTCTTATGTGCGACCAGAGGGCAGAAGTGAAGATGTCATAGTAAAGGTAGATAAATTCATATTTCCAGTGGATTTTCTCATTCTGGATTGCGAAGCTGATGAAAACGCACCAATTATTTTGGGACACCCATTCTTAGTCGCAGACAGAATCCTAATAGACTGTGAAAAGGGAGAATTCACCATGAGAGTTGGTGAGCAAAGTGTCATGATCAATGTATTGAACTCTATGAAATACGCAAATGGTCCAGAGGAATGCCAATGCATTAATAAGATTGAAGAAAAGGCAATCCTGGGATGAGGTGAATCCATAAGGCTCGATGAGTACAACAATTTGTACCATGAACCTACAACTGAAATAGATGAAGCAGAAAACTTTGGCCCAGACGAAATATTTTCAGAAGACAGTTCTGACAATCATGGCCACGACAACAAAAATCTGCACACTGAACACCCTGAAAATGATACCAAGGCAAGATGCAAAGGAAAGACAAATGACCAATTGAGATTTCTTCATAGGTCAGGTATGAAATTCGAACCTTTAGATTATGATGAAGTTAAATCTCAAGAGTCATCTTCACAACATGCACCCAAATTGGAGCTTAAGACTTTACCATCACATTTGAAATATGCTTATCTAGGAGTTGATGAAACTTTACCAGTGATAATCTCTGCCAACCTATCCTCCGAACAAGAGAAGAGTTTGTTGAATGTTTTGTCACATCACAGAAAAGCTATAGGATGGACGATGACAGATTTGAAAGGAATCAGTCCAACCATATGCATGCACAAAATCAATCTTGAAGATAGCCACAACACCTTGGTGGAACCCCAAAGATGACTCAACCCGATCATTAAGAAGGTAGTCATGAAGGAAATAATAAAATGGTTAGAAGTGGGAGTGATTTATCCTACATCCGATAGTTCATGGGTTAGCCCAGTGATAACTCTGTAAAAAGACTTAATTTATAGTCTTTTCACTTAAGTTATTGCTCGTCTAAACAAAGTATACATTGCATTTTTAGTTGCATTTAGTTGCATATAGGTTATAATTGCTTAAGCTGGATAAGTTTTGCCTAGGCAAGATTTATATGGCTTAACAGACGCTGTTGAGGAGAAGGGGTTGTTTGAGTTGTGTTTGTGCAGGAACTCCACAGCGAAAGAACATTTCAGTCGTGACAATGAAACATTGCAAAGGCCAATGGAGCAGATGAGAACATGAGGAGCAAATTTATCTCGCCGAGGCAAGATTTATCTGAAGAAGTCTGAAGAACATGTGGCAAAACCGCCTATGTCACATGTCAGCTGGATGACCTAATTCACGTGCAAGCAAGCCTTGATCATTCTGATAGCCGCCAACCGTCTTTCCTTTTTAAGTTTGGGAAATTAATAACGGCTAATTAAGGACACCACAAAAGCATGCAAAGCTCTAGGAGATTCTCCTTATAATTACCAGCCGTAGCCGGAAAAAGAAGGAGGCAAGGAGGAAGAAAGAAGAGCTTTACCTTAGGCATGAGCAAGCAGCTGCAGTGCTTTCCCTCCGTCTACCCCCTAGTCTTCCTTGGTGTCCTCCATAACCAGACGATAGCAGAGTGGTGATCAGGCCTCGATAGAGGGCGATCACCAAGGTAGGCGTGGTACTGATCAGGATTGTCGCAACAGAGCCCCGGTTTTGGGATTCGTTCTTCCTTTGTTCTTAAACTCTTATTTTATTTGGGGTTGTATTAAACGATATAATCTTGGATGATCTTTGATAACACCATGAATGCTTTACTTGGTGTTAAACTTTGTTTGCCTGAACAATATTTTTATGTTTATGAATGATGAATTATGTTTGCTTATGATTGTTTTGCTCATAGTTTAAATATTTTGCCTTAACACTGTAAGAGCATCGAGAGATCGCCGGAGGTTTCAGTAAAACATGTATGGGCATTATAAGAGCATCGAGAGATAGGCTTTTGTCTAGAAAGTGATTCTTGAATTCGAGAGAATTAAGAGAGATTAACGTGAGCAAAGGAGTGAATCCAGGATGGTGAAGTTCTAACTTGTCTACCTTAGAGATAAGGAGTGAGTTTTAAACGACTAAAAAGGATAAAGGCTATAGTAGGTTAAGACAACGTCTATAATTAACGTCGAGAGGTATTGCTATAGTAACCACCTAAGAATACATAGTAATCCTGTCGAGCAGTTTAATAAGTCATAATAATTCATTCTGGGCTTAAAATAATTATTGTCGAGACAATAGTTTAGCATCAGTGCTCTGTGAAATGTCTGAATATGTGAGGTTGTTTGCATTATATCCAATACTTGTTTTGTTTTATCTATCTGCATATTTTCTTTGTCTCGACCACACTTGTCTGCAATCATTGAATCATTATTCTTAGGTCCTTAATATTAGTTTTTAGCTTTAATACTTAGTAGGATTAATTTGTGGCATTAGTTCTAGTTGTGGTGGAAAGATATTTCTAATCCAATCCCTGTGGAGACGATACTCACTCACTACTATATTACTTGCATCGATTGTGTATACTTGCACAGATTAGCTTGCCTTAGCATATACATTCACAAGCGATCAATTTTTTAGCACCGTTGCCGTGGATTGGCAACCGACGAAATTTCTAGCCATAACAAGTTATTTGTGTCTTTATAATTATTTAGCCTAACGTAGTTTATTATTTTCTTTTATAGGTTTTTATTATTGCATGACCTTGAGATCTGCTGGTAAGCCTTGGAACCATTCGACCCTGAAGTTGAGCAATCGTTCAGACAAAGGTTGCGTGCCCAAAGAACCAGAGAACAATTGAATCAATTGCAAAACAACATGGAAGATTTAGGAGATCAAGTTGCAAGACCAAGAGCGATACGAGATCACTTGAACCCAATTCTCGATGACCTCAATCCTGGCATAGTGGCACCTGAGATACAAGCCACTCATTTTGAACTCAAATCGGTGATGTTTAATATGCTGAACTCTATCGGCAAATTTGGTGGTACACCCAATGAAGACGCTAGACATCATGTGCGTGCTTTCCTTGAAGTATGCGATTCATTTAGACAACAAGGATTACATGAAGATGTGCTCAAACTGAAGCCTTTTTCTTACTCCTTACGTGATAGAGCAAGAGATTGGCTCAGCGGAGTTTCTTCCGGATCAATGGAGTCTTGGGCAGATTTTTGCAAGAGTTTCTTACTCCGATATAATCCGCCCAATATGAATACACAACTTCAGAATAACATTGCAAGTTTTCTCCAAGGCGATGATGAATCAATGTACGAATGTTGGGATAGGTATAAAAGTTTACTTCGTAAATGTGTTAATCATGGATTTCATGATTGGACGCAGGTGGTGATGTTTTACAATGGAGTCAATGCACCAACTCAAATGATGTTGGATGCCTCAGCAAATGTCACCATACTAGACATATCACCCGAGGAAGCTTTTTACATCCTCGATAAGATAGAGAATAATGGCTATCAATTTCCAAGTGCAAGATTGGGATCCGACAGAAAAACCTCTGGAGCATATGAATTAGAAAGAAAAGATTCGGTAGCATCCCAACTTTTTGCCATAACCAATATGTTGAAAAATTTGCAATGTCCTAATGAGGTAAGAGAAGTCAATGCGACCAATAATGTGTGCCTACTCTGTCACGGCAACCATCACGAGAGTGAATGTCCTGAAAACCATGAGTCAACTAATTTTGTGAGCAACTATAATCGAAAGAACAATAATCCCTATTCGAACACGTACAACCCTGGTTGGAGACAACACCCAAATTTTTCGTGGAATAATCAAGGGAACAGTAATCAAACCACTAATTACAGGCCACAACAAAATAATTCATCCCATCAGCATATTCAGATTCAACATCATCAGCAGCCCTGGCAGAACAATAAAGGTATAACTTCTTCCTCTAACACTCATTCCAATACTAACTCCTTGGAATTATCCTTGAAGGAATTTATGGCCTCGACAAAAGATTTCATGGAATAAAGGAAATTTATTACAAAGCCAGGCAACACTTTTGCAAAGCCAAAGTTCATCTCTCAGAGCATTTGAGAATCAAGTGGGATAGATTGTCGCGACACTACATTTTCACCCACACGGAAATCTCCCTAGTGATACTGAAGTCTCTAAGCATCATGGAAAGGAGAAATGTAATGTACTTACGCTAAGGAGTGGAAAACAAGTTGATCAAGATGACAAGTTTGGGGGAGAACAACTGAACAATTCTCGCCAAGGCGTAACATAACTGGATGAGGAATCTGAGAATGCTGAACAAGAGAAAGTGCATGAAAAGAAGAAAAGAAGTGAAGACTCAGAAAAGCATCAACTGAATAATAAGAAATTCATGGTCAAGGCCAGCGATTACCCTGCACCATCAGTAGTCGATGTGAGACCTCCACCACCGTTCCCTCAACGGTTGAAGAAACATGATGATGATATCCAGTTCAAGAAATTCGTTGACGTTATGGACCAATTGTGTATCAATGTTCCCTACTCGAAGCTATCGAGCAAATGCCTTCCTATGCCAAGTATCTGAAGGAAATTTTTACAAAGAAAAGGAAGGTAGAACATGTCGCCATGACAACAGAAATATTCTCAGCAGTGAGCAAACTCCCACCAAAGAAAAAAGACCCTGGCAACTTTGTAATACCATGTTACATTGGTAATGATTTCATCGGTCGAGCTCTCATTGACTTGGGATCAAGTGTAAACTTGATACCAAAATTGATATTCATGAAACTAGATGGGTATCATGCCCATCCCACCTCGGTCATTCTACAGTTGGTTGATCAGTCTTATGTGTGACCAGAGGGCAGAATTGAAGACGTCATAGTAAAGGTAGATAAATTCGTATTTCCAGTGGATTTTACTCATTTTGGATTGCGAAGCTGATGAAAACGCACCAATTATTTTGGGACGCCCATTCTTAGCCGCAGGCAGAATCCTAATAGAATGTGAAAAAGGAGAAGTCACCATGAGAGTTGGTGAGCAAAGTGTCAGAATCAATGTATTCAACTCTATAAAATACGTAGACGATCCAGAGGAAAGCCAATGCATTAATAAGATTGAAGAAAAGGTAATCCTGGGAAGAGGTGAATCCCTAAGGCTCGATGAGTACAACAATTTATACCATGAACCTACAACTGAAATAGATGATGCAAAAAATTTTGGCCCTGATGAAATATTTTCAGAAGACGGTTCTGACAATCATGGCCACGACAACGAAAATCTGCACACTGAACACCCTGAAAATGATACCAAGGCAAGATGCGAATGAAAGAAAAATGACTAATTGAGATTTCTTAATAGGTCAGGCATGAAATTCGAACCTTTAGATTATGATGAAGTTAAATCTCAAGAGTCATCTTCAACACATGCACCCAAATTGGAGCTTAAGACTTTACCATCACATTTGAAATATGCTTATCTAGGAGTTGATGAAACTTTACCAGTGATAATCTCTGCCAACCTAACCTCCGAACAAGAGAAGAGTTTGTTGAATATTTTGTCACATCACAGAAAAGCTATAGGATGGACGATGATAGATTTGAAAGAATCAGTCCAACCATATGCATGCACAAAATCAATCTTGAAGATAGCCACAACACCTTGGTGGAACCCCAAAGATGGCTCAACCCGATCATTAAGAAGGTAGTCATGAAGGAAATAATAAAATGGTTAGATGTGAGAATGATTTATCCTACATCCGATAGTTCATGGGTTAGCCCAGTGATAACTCCGTAAACAGACTTAATTTATAGTCTTTTCACTTAAGTTATTGCTCTTTTAAACAAAGTATACATTGCATTTTTAGTTGCATATAGGTTATAATTGCTTGTGGTGGATAAGTTTTACCTAAGCAAGATTTATTTGGCTTAACTGATGCTGCTGAGGAGAAGGGGTTGTTTGAGTTATGTTTGTACAGGAACTCTACAGAGGAAGAATATTTCAGTCGTGACAATGAAATATTGCAAAGGCCAATGAAGCAGATGAGAATATGAGGTGCAAATTTATCTCGCCGAGGTAAGATTTATCTGAAGAAGTCTGAAGCACATGTGGCGAAACCGCCTATGTCACAAGCCAGCTGGATGACCTACTTCACGTGCAAGCAAACCTTAATCATTCTACCAGCCGCCAGCCATCTTTCCTTTTTAAGTTTGGGAAATTAATAACAGCTAATTAAGGAAACCATAAAAGCATGCAAAGCTCTAGAAGATTCTCCTTATAATTACCAGCCGTAACCGCAAAAAGAAGGAGGTAAGGAGGAAGCAAGCAACTGCAACGCTTTCCATCCGTCTACCCCCCAGTCTTCCTTGGTGTCCTCCATAAATAGACGATAGCAAAGCGGTGATCAGGCCTCGAGAGAGGGTGATCACCAAGGCAAGCTTGGTGCTGATCAGGATTGTTGCGACAGAGCCCCAGTTTTGGGATTCGTTATTCCTTTGTTCTTAAACTCTTATTTCATTTGGGGTTGTATTAAACGGTTTAATCTTGGATGATCTTTGATAACACCATGAATTCTTTACTTGGTGTTAAACTTTGTTTGCCTGAACAATATTTTTATGTTTATGAATGATGAATTATGTTTGCTTATGATTGTTTTGCTCATAGTTTAAATATTTTGCCTTAACACTGTAAGAGCATCGAGATATCGCCGGGGGTTTTGGTAAAACATGTATGGGCATTGTAAGAGCATCGAGAGATAGCCTTTTGTCTAGAAAGTGATTATTGAATTCGATAGAATTAAGAGAGATCAACGTGAGAAAAGGAATGAATCTAGGATGGTGAAGTTCTAACTTGTCTACCTTAGAGATAAGGAGTGAGTTTCAAACGACTAAAAATGATAAAGGCTAGAGTAGGTTAAGACAACATCTATAATTAACGTTGAGAGGTATTGCTATAGTAACCGTCTAAGAATACATAGTAATCATGTCGAGCAGTTTAATTAGTCATAATAATTCATTCTGGGCTTAAAATAATTATTGCTGAGACAATAGTTTAGCATCAGTGCTCTGTGACACGTCTGAATATGTGAGGTTGTTTGTATTATATCCAGTACTTGTTTTGTTTTATCTGTCTACAAAGACCTTGATGGACGAACATTCTGCAACAATAAAAAATCAAGGAAATTTGTTACAAAGCCAGGCAACACTTTTGCAAAGCCATAGTTCATCTCTCAAAGCATTGGAGAATCAAGTGGGACAGATTGCCGCGAAACTACATTCTCACCCACATGGAAATCTCCCTAGTGATACTGAAGTCACTAAGCATCATGGAAAGGAGAAATGCAATGTACTTACGCTAAGGAGTGGAAAACAAGTTGATCAAGATGATAAGTTTGGGGGAGAACAGCTGAACGATTCTCGCCAAGGCGTAACACAACTGGATGAGGAATTTTAGAATACTGAACAAGAGAAAGTGCATGAAAAGAAGGAAAGAATAGAAGACTCAGAAAAGCATCAATCGGATAACAAGAAATCATGGTCAAGGCCAGCGATTACCCTGCACCATCAGTAGTTGATGTGAGACCTCCACCACCGTTCCCTCAACGGTTGAAGAAACATGATGATGACATCCAGTTCAAGAAATTCGTTGACCTTCTGGACCAATTGTGTATCAATGTGCCCCTACTCGAAGCCATCGAGCAAATGCCTTCCTATGCCAAGTATCTGAAAGAAATTATTACAAAGAAAAGGAAGGTAGAACGTGTCGCCACGGCAACAAAAATCTGCTCAGCAATAAGCAAACTCCCACCAAAGCAAAAATACCCTTGTAGCTTTGTAATACCATGTTCCATTGGTAATGGCTTCATCAAACGAGCTCTCATTGACTTGGGATCAAGTGTATACTTGATACCAAAATTGATATTCATGAAACTAGACGGGTATCACGCCCATCCCACCTCGGTCATTCTACAGTTGGCTGATCGGTCTTATGTGCGACCAGAGGGCAGAATTGAAGACATTGTAGTAAAGGTGGATAAATTCGTATTTCCAGTGGATTTTTTCATTCTGGATTGTGAATCCGATGAAAATGCACCGATCATTTTGGGATGCCCATTCTTAGCCACCGAGAGAATTTTAATAGATTGTGAAAAGGGAGAATTCACCATGAGAGTTGGCGAGCAAAGCATCACGATCAATGTTTTCAACTCTATAAAATACACAAATGATCCATAGGAATGTCAATGCATTAGTAAGATTGAAGAAAAGGCAATCCTTGGACGTGGTGAATCCCTAAGGCTCGATGAGTACAGTACTTTGTACCATGAATCTACAACCAAGATGCATGAAGCAGAAAACTTTGACCCAGACAAACTACTTTCAGAAGACGGTTCTGATAGTCATGGCCATAACAACATAAATCTGCACAATGAACATCCTGAAAGCGACGACAATGCAAAACACGAAGGAAAAACAAAAGACCAATTGAGATTTCTTCATAGGTCAGGTATGAAATTCGAACCTTTAGATTATGATGAAGTTAAATCTCAAGAGTCATCTTCACAACATGCGCTGAAATTGGAGCTTAATACTTTACCATCACACTTGAAATATGCTTATCTAGGAGTTGATGAAACTTTACCAGTGATAATCTCTACCAACCTAACCTCTGAACAGAAGAAGAGTTTGTTGTATGTTTTGTCACAGCACAGAAAAGATATAGGATGGACGATGGAAGACTTGAAAGGAATCAGTCCAACCATATGCATGTACAAAATCAATCTTGAAGATAGCCATAACACCTCAGTGGAACCCCAAAGATGGATCAACTTGATCATAAAGAAGGTTGTCATTAAGAAAATAATAAAATGGCTGGATATGGGAGTGATTTATCATATATCCGATAGTTCATGGGTAAGCCCAGTCCAATGCATGTCAAAGAAAGGTGGTGTAACCGTGGTTAAAAGCGAGCATGATGAGTTACTCACCACAAGAATAGTCACGGGCTAGCGCATATGCATGAATTATAGGAAGCTCAACAAAGCCACAAAGAAGGATCATTTCCCCTCTCTTTCATCGATCAAATGTTGGATAGATTATAAGGAAAGGCATTTTATTACTTTCTCGATGGATACTAGGGGTATAATCAAATTGCCATAGCACACGAAGACCAAGAGAAAACAACGTTCACATGCCCTTATGGTACCTATGCATTTAGGCGAATGTCGTTTGGACTGTGTAATGCTCCAACTACATTCCAACAATGCATCATGGCAATCTTTTCAGAAATGGTGGAAGAGTGTATGGAAATATTTATGGGCGACTTATCCGTTTCGGGTAATGACTTTGACCGATGCCTTGGAAATTTATCCAAGGTGTTGAAACGTTGTGAAGAAGCCAACCTAGTACTGAATTGAGAAAAATACCATTTTATGGTAACTGAAGGAATAGTGTTGGACACAAAATTTCATGCCATGGAATCGAAGTCGACAAAGCCAAGATGGATGTAATTGCAAATCTTCCCCCACCCACTAATGTGCGAGGTGTACGCAGTTTCCTTGGACATGCATGATTCTATAGGTGGTTCATAAAAGACTTTTCTCAAATCTCTAAACATTTATGTCTTTTGCTTCAACAAAATCATCCATTTAAGTTTACTAATGAATGTTTGAATGCCTTCACAGATTTGAGGAAAAAGTTTTCAGCAACACCAATAGTTATCGCACCAGACTAGAACGAACCATTTGAGCTTATGTGCGATGCTAGTGACTATACAGTCGGAGTAGTGCTAGGGCAACGAAAAAGTAAAATTTTTCATGTTATCTACTATGCAAGCCGAACTCTTAATGATGCTCAAGTGAACTATACCACCATTGAAAATGAACTCTTAGCAGTAGTATTTGTATTCGATAAGTTTAGGCCATATCTAATATGCATTAATGTAATTGTGCACACAGATCACTCAGATATTAAATATTTGATTAATAAAAAAGATGCAAATCCTAGACTAATTCGATGTATATTATTACTGCAAGAATTTAATTTAGAGATCAATGATAGAAAAGGTATAGAAAATCAAGTAGCAGACCATTTGCCTAGGCTAGATAAAGAACCTGATTATCCTGACATCACAGATATTAAAGAGGATTTCACTGATGAAAAAATATTATTTGTCACGGTTGCACCGTGGTATGCTGACATCGTTAATTTTCTTGTTAGTGGTATTGTTCCTCTTGATTTATCTAGCCAAGGCAAACATAAATTTCGACACGATGTACGACATTACTTCTGGGACGAACCATTTCTATTCAAGCAGTGCGGAGACCAAATAATCCGAAGGTGCATTCCAGAAGAAGAGCAGCAAGATATCCTACTCCAATGCCACTCGTCACCATATAGAGGGTATTTTGGTGGGATGAGAACAACAACAAAAGTGCTTCAGTCGGGATTCTATTGGCCAACCCTGTTTAAAGAGGCGCATGAATTCTACAAGTCATGTGATAGATGCCAAAGAACAGGAAATATCTCGAAACGACATGAGATGCCATGGCAAAACATTTTGGAGATCAAACTTTTCGACGTATGGGGCATAGATTTCATAGGACCTTTTCCAGCATCATTAGGAGATATGTACATTCTCTTGGCAGTGGATTATGTATCAAAATGGGTTGAAGCCATTACAACAACTAAGAACGATTCCAAGATGGTGTTGAAGTTTCTGCACAAAAATATATTCACTCGCTTTGGGACACCACGAGCTCTCATTAGCGATGAAGGGACATATTTTGATAATAAATTGGTTGACAAGGCACTAAAAAGATATGGAGTATGACATAGAATTGCTATGGCGTATCACCCTTAGATGAATGGACAAGCCGAAGTATCTAACCAAGAAATCAAGCAGATCCTCGAAAAAGTGGTCAACCCAAGTCAAAAAGATTAGTCGCCGAAGTTAGATGAAGACTAATGGGCCTATCGCACAACATTCAAGACACCGCTGGGAATGTCCCCGTTCAAGCTAGTCTATGGAAAAGAATGTCATCTACCGGTGGAACTCGAACACAAAGGTTATTGGTCCATAAAAAAGATAAACATGGATTCTCAGCTTGTTGGAAAAAGAAGACTATTGAAACTAAACGAGATGGATGAATTTAGAGCACATGCATACGAGAATGCCCGCCTTTACAAGGAGAAAACAAAATGATGGCATGACAGAAAAATATTGCCAAGGCAATTTTATTCTGGACAACAAGTATTGCTCTACAATTCACGCCTTAAGTCATTCCCAGGCTAGCTAAAATCATGATGGTCATGACCATTTATCGGACACCAAGCCCATGACGATGAAGCGATTGAAATTTAGAACCAAAACGATGGTTCCATATTCAAAGTGAATGGGCAGAGACTCAAGGAGTAAAAAGGAGCCCTAGTCATGCACGACAAACCGACATCATTGGCACACGATGCCCAAGAGTTTACTTTTCTTAATTGAAGAAATATTCGTTGCCTAGGCAACGAAAATCTGAATTCTGTACATAAATAAGTTAAGTTATTTTATGTTTTAATCCGTTTTATTTTATTTTTCTATTCTCTCATATTGTAGGCAAACAAGGAACACATGGTAGCATGGGGAGTTACAACATTCATGAAGGAGAAAGGATGAGCTAGGGAAAAATGTTTTGGCGGCATAACAAAAGGGAAAGAAATCTTTTCCCTCATTAAATCAACCATTATGAGATCCCCCCCAGACAATCAAACGTTTCCAAACAACCGAAGCAGAGGCATGCTTCAAAACTATTCAGCAACGTCAAGTCTATTTGGAAGATGGATTCATTTTTTCAACTGAGGGAGAAGAGCAGTTTGGCCCTGAGGTGATGGACGTCATAAAGAAGCATAAATGGGAGAAGTTTTCTCGTAATCCTAACGCAGTAGCACCGATAATGGTAAGGTAGTTCTATGCCCACCTCGCGGACACCTCCAACCACATGGTATATGTTCGAGGAAAACTCATTTGTTTTTCCCCTTCTGTACTTAACAAATACTTTAAGTCGGTGAAGGTGGATGAACATCATAAGAAATTTGTGGCTGAGGCAGATCAAGAAACGTACAGTGGAGTTCTACAAGATTTATGTTTTGGGTGGGCTAAGTTTGAAGGGAATTCCCCCACAAGAAAGCGAGTAGATCGCCGAGCCCTCAAGCCACAAGTGAAACCGTGAAACCATTTTCTTAAAGGCAAGCTGATACCAACGTCCCACAACACCACTGTCCTCGTCAAGCGGGTGATGTTGTTGCACTCGATCATATATGGCAGGACAATCGATAAGGGTGAAATCATATTTGAGAAGATCCATGACTGTGACAAGAGGAACTGTGGTAACCTAATATTCCCAAACCTATAACCGCACTGTGTAGAAAGAAAAAAGGTTCTTGAGGACCCATTTGAGAACTTCATCAAACCCAAGGAGGGTATTCCAATAAAAAAGGTCCCTGAGTTGATGAGTTTCAATGATGATAACCCAAAGGAGGGTCTAGAGCGAGGAGCAAAATCGGTTACCGTGACTAGAATGGCCGTTGTGGTCACACACACGCGTGAAAAGATTGGGTGCCTGGAGGACCACATGAAAATTTACTTTGAATACGCCAAGGCAAGGGATATACAACTCAACGCCTTCGTCAAGGAGTTGCTCCCAACCACAATGATCAGACTGCCAACCTTCCCAAGTGTCATCCTCAACTATAATGCGGGCATCAGTACATTACATGCCTCGACATCTAATATCCCTCCAGACGTTCCACCAGGGTGACCACTGATATGCCACCATTGGCAACCCATGTCTCACCCGTACCAGAAGAAAGCCACGGCGACACTGAGTAGTTCCTCATCATTCTCCAACACCGAAAGCAACAGTGATACTCCACCCCACTTCTTCACTGATGAAGACTTCACGCCAGCACCGAAGTAGCCTGAGCAAGATCCCATTCTATCCCCAGTTCAATCGACACCACCAGCCCCAACAGCAGCTCCTAGTCCACCACCAGTTCCAGCACAACCGACTCTCGCGACCGAGCAGTCCACTTAAGCTAGCGCTTTGACCAACAAGAACTGATACAAGAGAACGACGGGTCGTATACTTCAATCATCTCCTTCTCAGCTAGAAACAGTAGACTCGGGATCTGAGAGCCCTTCCCCTATCAAACGATGCCGCACGAGGGCGTGAAGTCAAGCCACACCACTACAGTAAGCTTTTGTTTAGTCTTCGTTTTTATTTTTATTTTCGCATTTGCATATAGTAGCATTTAATGTAGTTTTCATGCATTGAGGACAATGCATTCCTCAAGTTTGGGGGAGGTGTTGTCCATTCTTCCATACTTTGTTAAATAGTAATGGATAATAATTGGTTGAAAATTTTGGTTGTCATGACATAAGCAGGTTAAGATTATTGTTAGGAATGAATTAGGGATGCCTAATGATGAATGCAAAATTATATTGCCTAGGCCAAAATTATTGTAAAGACTGTCTGAAAAAGAGAACCGACCCTAGGCTTGATCCTTTGAAACTTATAAACACAATTGTAGGCTGTCTTTGCTCTAGGTAATCTATAAAAGTTTAGGAAAAGAACTTTCTAATTGCAGAGACTTTAAAAATATTCTAAGGGTAAAGTAAAAACTCTCTAGTGTTTAAAAACTTGAAAACTCGAAAAAATACAAAGGGACACTCCTCTGTGCAAAGGCATGAATAATAAAAACTCCAAAAGAAATTAAGAGTAGCCAAGGCATATGAGTGAATGAAAGTAGTCACAGGATGACTCTGCCCGACTAGCTTAGGGTGGAAGGTATGCTCCATTTTACCTAGAGTGTGGAACGGTAGTTGTGATGAGCTGACTCCAAAGTGACGCCGCACGAGGGTGTGAAGTCAAGCCACACCACCACAGTAAGCTTTTGTTTAGTCGTCATTTTTATTTTTATTTTCGCATTTGCATATAGTAGCATTTAATGTAGTTTTCATGCATTGAGGACAATGTATTCCTCAAGTTTGGGGGAGGTGTTGTCCATTTTGCCATACTTTGTTAAATAGTAATGGATGATATTTGGTTGAAAATTTTGGTTTTCATAACATAAGCATGTTAAGATTATTGTTATGAATGAATTAGGGATGCCCAATGATGAATGCAAAATCATATTGCCTAGGCCAAAATTATTGTAAAGACTGTCTGGAGAAGAGAACCAACCCTAGGCTTGATCCTTTGAAACTTATAAACATAATTGTAGGCTGTCATTGCTCTAGGTAATCTGTAAAATTTTAGGGAAAGAACTTTCTAATTGACGAGGCTTTAAAAATATTCTAAGGGTAAAGTAAAAACTCTCTAGTGTTTAAAAACTTGAAACCTCAAAAAATACAAAGGGACACTCCTCTATGCAAAGGCATGAATAATAAAAACTCCAAAAGAAATTAAGAGTAGCCAAGGCATATGAGTGAATGAAAGTAGTCACAGGATGACTCTGCCCGACTAGCTTGGGGGTGGCAGGTATGCTCCCTTTTACCTAGAGTGTGGAACGGTAGTTGTGATGAGCTGACTCCCCTATAAAAAATATGAATAAAGAGAATAAAAGTTGATAAATAACTAGGAGTATAAACTAAGCCTGATGAATAATTTGTTGCCTTGACAACCTAGAAGTGCTTACTTTAAGTTTTCTAATTACCTCTATGCATAGACTGTTACAATCATGCACACACAATAGCAAATGATCCTGACTAGGGAGGGGACTTGACTAATATGACTGTCGAACATGTTGAGGCCATATATTTTGTTGAGGGCTGAAATCTCAAACCTGATGATGTTCTTGATATTGTTTTCCCATGTCAATTTTAATTTTCTTCTAGCTATTATCCATTGCTTGAGGACAAGTAATAACTTAAGTTTGGAGGTGTGATAACTCCGTAAAAAGACTTAATTTATAGTCTTTTTACTTAAGTTATTGCTCGTCTAAACAAAGTATGCATTGCATTTTTAGTTTCATTTAGTTGCATATAGGTTATAATTTCTTGTGGTGGATAAGTTTGCATTTGCAAGATTTATTTGGCTTAACTGATGCTGCTGAAGAGAAGGGGTTGTTTGAGTTATGTTTGTGTAGGAACTCTACAGAGGAAGAACATTTCAATCGTGACAATGAAACATTGCAAAGGCTAATGGAGCAGATAAGAACGTGAGGAGCAGATTTATCTCGCCGAGGCAAGATTTATCTAAAGAAGTCTAAAGCATATGTGGCGAAACCGCCTATGTCACATGCCAGCTGGATGACCTACTTCATGTGCAAGCAACCCTTGATCATTCTGACAGCCACCAGCTGCCTTTCCTTTTTAAATTTGGGAAATTAATAACAGCTAATTAAGGAAACTCCAAAATCATGCAAAGCCCTAGGAGATTCTCCTTATAATTACCAGCCGTAGCCGTAAAAAGAAAGAGGTAAGGAAGAAGAAAGAAGAGCTTTACCTTAGGTGTGAGCAAGAAGCTGCAGTGTTTTCCCTCCATCTACCCCCATTCTTCCTTGGTGTCCTCCATAACCAGACGATAGCAGAGCGGTGATCAAGCCTCGAGAAAGGGTGATCACCAAGGCAGGCGTGGTGCTGATCAGGATTGTCGCGACAGAGCCCCGATTTTGGGAGTCGTTCTTCCTTTGTTCTTAAACTCTTATTTCATTTGGGTTTGTATTAAACGGTTTAATCTTGGTTGATCTTTGATAACACCATGAATGCTTTACTTGGTGTTAAACTTTGTTTGGCTGAAAAATATTTTTATGTTTATGAATGATGAATTATGTTTGCTTATGACTGTTTTGGTCATAGTTTAAATATTTTGCCTTAACACTGTAAGAGCATCGAGAGATCGTCGGGGGTTTCGGTAAAACATGTATGGCATTGTAAGAGCATCGAGAGATAGCCTTTTGTCTAGAAAGTGATTCTTGAATTTGAGAGATTAAGAGAGATCAACGTGAGCAAAGGAATGAATCCGGGATGGTGAAGTTCTAACTTGTATACCTTAGAGATAAGGAGTGAGTTTTAAACAACTAAAAGGGATAAAGGCTAGAGTAGGTTAAGACAACGTCTATAGTTAACGCCGAGAGGTATTGCCATAACAACCATCTAAGAATACCTAGTAATCCTGTCGGACAGTTTAGTGAGTCATAATAATTCATTCTGGGCTTAAAATAATTGTTGTCGAGACAATAGTTTAGGATCAGTGCTCTGTGACACGTCTGAATATGTGAGGTTGCTTGCATTATATCAAATACTTGTTTTGTTTTATCTGTCTGCATATTTTCTTTGTCTTAACCATACTTTTCTGCAATCATTGAATCATTATTCTTAGCTCCTTAATATTAGTTTTTAGCTTTAATACTTAGTAGGATTAATTTATGGCATTAGTTCTAATTGTGGTGGAAAGATATTTCTAATCCAATCCCTGTGGAGACGATACTCACTCACTATTATATTACTTGCATCGATTATGTATACTTGCACAGATTAGCTTGCCTTAGCATATACATTCACAAGCAATCACCCAGTCCAATGCGTGCCAAAGAAAGGTGGTGTAACCGTGGTTAAAAGCGAGCATGATGAGTTACTCACCACGAGAATAGTCAGGGGCTGGTACATATGCATGGATTATAGTAAGCTCAACAAAGCCATAAAGAAGGATCATTTTCCCCTCCCTTTCATCGATCAAATGTTGGATAGATTAGCGGGAAAGGCATTTTATTGCTTCCTCGATGGATACTCGGGGTATAACCAAATTGCCATAGCACCCAAAGACCAAGAGAAAACAACATTCACATGCCCGTATGGTACCTATGCATTTAGGCGAATGCCGTTTGGAATGTGTAAAACTCGATCTACATTCCAACGATGCATGATGGTAATCTTTTCAGATATAGTGGAAGAGTTCATGGAAATATTTATGGACGACTTCTCCGTTTCGGGTGATGAATTTAACCGATGCCTCGACAATTTATCCAAGGTGTTGAAATGTTGTGAAGAAGCCAACCTAGTACTGAATTGGGAAAAATGTCATTTTATGGTAACTGAAGGAATAATGTTGGGACACAAAATTTCATTCCATGGCATCGAAGTCAACAAAGCCAAGGTGGATGCAATTGCAAATCTTCCCCACCTACTAATGTGCGAGGTGTACGCAGTTTCCTTGGACATGCAGAATTCTGTAGGAGTTCATAAAAGACTTTTCTCAAATCTCTAAACCCTTATGTCTTTTTCTTCAACAAAATCATTCATTTGAGTTTACTAATGATTGTTTGAATGCCTTCATAGATTTGAAGAAAAAGCTTTCAGCAGCGCCAATAGTTATCCCACCAGACTGGAATGAACCATTTGAGCTTATGTGCGACGCTAGTGACTATGTAGTCGGAGCAGTGCTAGGGCAACGAAAAAGTAAAATTTTTCATGTTATCTACTATGCAAGCCGAACACTTAATGATGCTCAAGTGAACTATACCATCACTGAAAAGGAACTTTTAGCAATAGTATTTGTATTCGATAAGTTTAGGCCATATCTAATAGGCACTAAGGCAATTCTGCACATAGATCACTCAGCTATTAAATATCTGATTAATAAAAAAGATGCAAAGCCTAGACTAATTCGGTGGATATTATTACTACAAGAATTTGACTTAGAGATCAAGGATAGAAAAGGTATAGAAAATCAAGTGGCGGACCATTTGTCTAGGCTAGATAACAAACCCGATTGTCCTGACATCACAGATATTAAAGAGGATTTCCCTGATGAGAAAATATTATTTGTCACAGATGCACCATGGTATGCTGACATTGTTAATTTTCTTGTTAGTGATATTGTTCCTCTTGATTTATCTAGCCATGGAAAACGGAAATTTTGACATGATGTACGACATTACTACTGGGATGAACCATTTCTATTCAAGCAGTGCGGAGACCAAATAATCCGAAGGTGCATTCCAGAAGAATAACAACAAGATATCCTACTCCAATGCCACTCATTACCATATGGAGGGCATTGTGGTGGGATAAGAACAACAGCAAAAGTGCTTCAGTCGAGATTTTATTGGCCAACCATGTTCAAAGATGCGCATGAATTCTACAAGTCATATGATAGATGTCAACGTACAGGAAACATCTCGAAACGGCATGAGATGCCATGCTAAAACATTTTGGAGATCAAACTTTTCGACGTATGGGGCATAGATTTCATGGGACCTTTTCCAACATCATTCGGAGATATATACATTCTCTTGGCAGTGGATTACGTATCAAAATGGGTTGAATCCATTGCAACACCTAAGAACGATTCCAAGACGGTGTTGAAGTTTTTGCACAAAAATATATTCACTCACTTTGGAATACCACGAGCTCTCATTAGCGATGAAGAGACACATTTTGATAATAAATTGATTGCCAAAGCACTGAAAATATATGGAGTACGACATAGAATTACTATGGTGTATCACCCTCAGAAGAATGGACAAGCCGAAGTATCTAACCGAGAAATCAAGTTGATCCTCGAAAATGTGGTCAACCCAAGACGAAAAGATTGGTCGCCGAAGCTAGATAAAACACTATGGGCTTATGTACAACATTCAAGACACCGCTGAGAATGTCCCCGTTCAAGCTAGTCTATGGAAAGGAATGCCATCTACCGGTTGAACTTGAACAAAAAGCTTATTGGGCCATCAAAAAGATAAACATGGATGCTCAGCTTTCTAGAGAAAGAACACTATTGGAACTGAACGAGATGAATGTATTTAGAGCACATGCATAAGATAATGCCCGCCTTTACAAGGAGAAAACAAAATGATGGCATGACAGAAAAATATTGCCGAGGCAATTTTATTCTGGACAACAAGTATTGCTCTACAATTCACACCTTAAGTTATTCCCGGGCAAGCTAAAATCACGATGGTCAGGAGCATTCATCGTACACCAAGTCCATGACAATGGAGCAATTGAAATTTAGAACCAAAACGATGGTTCCATCTTCAAAGTGAACGGGCATAAACTCAAGGAGTACAAAGGAGCCCCAGTCATGCGCGACAAATCGGTATTGTTAGCACATGATGCCCAAGAGTTTGCTTTTCTTAATTGAGCAAATATTAGTTGCCTAGGCAACGAAAATATGAATTCATTATATAAATAAGTTAAGTTATTTTATGCTTTAATCCATTTTATTTTATTATTTTCTTCTGTCATATTGTAGGCAAGCAAGGAACACGCGGCAACATGGGGAGTTGAAGCATGTATGAAGAAAAAAGAAGCCCTAGGGTACGTGTTTTGGCGGCATAATAAAGAGGAAAATAAATCCTTTCTTCCCCTTTATGTCTTATCAAATATTTTCTTATTTAATGAGAAATCTTTTCACCACCGTGTAAAGACCAAAATGCCCCGAAACCACCCATCACTTTCCAAGAAAAACTACCCACTCTTCTTCTTCTTCATCGTGTTTCCTTATTTCTTTACAAACCAGAAAATTTATTTTCTCTCTCAAAATCCTCCCCATCGCCACCACTAAAATCAGCCAAGAAAAATGGTTAGATCGAGATCGGCTCCATCCCCCAGACAAAGTTTCAAATGTTTCCAAACAACCAAAGCAGAGGCACGCTTCAAAACCATTCAGCAACGCCAAGTCTAGTTAGGGAAGATGGATGAACAACATAAGAAATTTGTGGCTGAGGCAGATCAAGAAATGTACAGTGGAGTTCTATAGGATTTATGTTTTGGGTGGGCCAAGTTCGAAGGGAATGCACCTACAAGAAAGTGAGTAGATCGCCGAGCCCTCAAGCCACACTTGAAACTGTGGAACCATTTTCTTAAAGGCAAGCTGATGCCAACGTCCCACAACACCACTGTCCTCATCAACCGACTGATGCTGTTACACTCGATCATATACGGTAGGACGATCGATGTGGGTAAAATCATCTTTGAACAGATCCATGACTGTGCCAAGAAGAACCATGGTAACCTACTGTTCCCAAACCTTATAACCGCACTGTGTAGAAAGAAAAAGGTTCCTGAGGAACCATTCGAAGACTTCATCAAACCCAAGGAGGGTATTACAAAGAAAAAGGTCCCTGAGTTAATGAGTTTCAATGATGACGACCCAAAGGTTGGTCTGGAGTGAGGAGAAAAATCGGTTGCCGCGGCTAGAATGGACGCTGTGGTCACGCACACGCTTGAGACGCGTGAAAAGATCAGGCGCCTGGAGGACCACATGAAAATTTACTTTGAATACGCCAAGGCAAGGGACATGCAACTCAACGCCTTCATCAAGGAGTTGATTCTAACCATAATGATCAGACTGCCAACCTTCCCAGTGTCATCCTCAACTACAATGCGGGCGGCAACACATTTCATGACTCGATCGCCTTTGATTTTCCATTGACTCAGGTCGATCCGACCACCGGTTTTCAACATGTCCTGCACCATCGTGTTCCTTGCATTGTTCTGAGTCTACCAGTGTACTTCTTATATCTATTGTCGCCGGTGTGTGAGGGGTGAGGAAGATAAAGTTTTCGACGTTTCAAAATTGAGCGTTTCGCCGTTTAAAATTATGAACTGAGTTTGGTAAGTGTCTCAAAATCCCTTAAAATAATTTTAGAAATTTTTGTAGAACACGTGCCACCCACTACAAGTGGACTTCGTCTAGCAGTTTGGTCAACCGGTTGATCAGCTGGACTGATTTGAACCAGCTGGATCGGTCCGAGCCAAGCAGCCGACCCGAGCCATCGAGCAAAGGTGAGCCAAGCCGACTGAGCCGTTAACCGTTGAACTGCACTGACCATTGACCGGCGTTGACTGCCATTAACCGTCGTTGATCGACCGTTGACCGACTGTTGACCGATCGTTGACTTTTTCTAGGTACACCTATCTTGACGTTTTTCGACGTCCTCGGTCCATTTTTTAGGTATGTTTTACCAAATTCGAACCCGGTAAGATGTTTTTCACTGATTAATCACCCGATTCGATCCCTTTTTTTGCAATAAAGTTTTGTTTTAATGAAATTTTAGTTGATATGTAACTGAGGAATTATTGGAAGTTGATTTCAAGATCGAGGGCATTCGAATGGAATTTAAATGGTCGATCAGTATGGAACATAAATCGAGGTAATACTCTACTACCTTTTATATGCTTTTCTGAACTCATGGATAGATGGTAAATGCTTGATTGGAATAATAAGTCTGTTAAGGTAGTTAACTATCTTTGGACTCAAATGAAAATTAGATTAAGGACGGAACATTGTATAAGACTTTTACGGCTCAAAAAAGAAATTGGTATACTGATCGGAACCAAATCTCAGTTCAATAAATAAATCAATAAATCAAACAATCTCTGAACACGTAATTTCTGATTAATCTCGTTAAGGATTAAATGTAAGAAATATTTGGATATGAAATTATCGAAAAGAATGTCATGGTTAAATTACGAAAATTCCCTTGTACTGAAAAATGACCAAGACTTCCCATAGTGGTGAAATTATCCTCCAGTGAATAAATGAGCGTAATACTCTGAACTGTAATGGAACTGGAATACTTTCAAGATTAATTTACCCGAAGTAATGCCATTGACGGAATTGAATAAAATTTTGATAATACTCTCAACTCTGAAATGAAATAGTAACCTCATTAACAGAGGACTAAGTAAGTGATTTGGATAAGTCTGGGAACTCGGATGAACTTACATGTTGTACCACCCTTATGGGTTATGAACCACAAATCAAGTATGTCGGTATTTCTTGATATAGTTGGAACGTGAAAATGAAATAAAGATCATTGAAATATATGTTTGTCTTTTTAAGTTACATTCAACAATGCTTCTGAAGATGATAAAATTGATAAGAATTATTTGTATTAAAATGTGAATACTCTGGAAGTGCAACAATTTGACCAGTTGATAAGTATCATTGATGGGACTTGTACAGTTTGGGTTGACTCGATATTTTGATAGGTCGACACAAATCATAAATGCCTCAAATCTTCATTCTCCCTTATAAGCTCAAATCATTCTGGTCATATTTGAAAACACAAGTAACTCAGATGTAAAGAATTCTGAATACCCTTCTAACTACTTACTGCTCCAAAAAACGTCCAAATGCTAAATGATCCTGATAAATCATATCCTAAATAACTGGTGATTCTGTCATCTAATAAACTCTTCCAATAGTGATTTTAACTTCCAGCATTCTATCAGTATACTGAAGATCAGTGTTTCTCTGCCCGATAAGATTATCTAGTATCTCTGAACCATGTCTAGAACCTCTAGTGTGTTCCCTAATCATATGAATGTTTTATCTGATTTATTTTCTAATTTCTGAGCTGGATTCTGTTTTGATATCTGATCTGAATTCTGTTATGATTTCTTATTTCTGTTTACTGAATGAAAATGTTTTATTTGGGATATTCTAGGATCTGGTATGAAGACTCTGGCAGGTTCAGTCGTTGTGGTTAATTCCTTTTATAGGTTATGCACCGAATGGTAATTCCTCACGGACCTAAGGCAACCCTTGGATAGGCTCTGAGGCCCTAAGATTTTTCTTAGGTAGGCCTATGTGGCCTCGAGAATTTTCTTGGGTAGGCTCGCATGCCCCAAGGTACTCCCTTAGGTTATGTAGTTATGGGGAACTGCATTGTCGTTCGGTTGGAGGGACTACTATGGCTTTAAAAAGATCTATATATTTTCACTGGTTTTTGTGGGAACACACTAGACAACCTATTCTGATATCCTAAACCCAGACATCCAAAATATTTCTATCTGAACTAAAAACTTACTGTCTATTACTACCTGAACTATCCATGGGATTTCCGCTCAGCATAAAAATATGTAGATGTCTGAACCAATAAGGAAACATACGATTATCTATTATCTGCATGTCATGTAGCATCTTCTGGTAGTTTTGTATTACTGAGCTTCCCAAAGCTCACTCTGTTACTCACCTTTTTAGGTTAAAAGAATCGTACCAGTGCATCTATCGACATCAGTAAGGGAGTTCCTCCGGTGATGCTTGCAGAGTATGATACATGTGATTAGGGGTATCTAATTGTATTTTATTTTATATACGAGTATGCAAATATGTTTTATTTCTTAATATTTTATAAATCATTTTATGAGTTTACACGTTTTGATAAAAGTTTAAAAAATTTCGGGATTTTTACAGTGGGTCGCTCAGGTGGCCCTAATATGACACCCCAGATCGGATCATATTACTCACATCGGTCTGAGTGGGTTACATTTAGTGGTATCAGAGCTTAAGTTGAGTTAAAATTTTCAAGATAGATCGGCCGGTCGAATGTTAAAAAAAAATGTTTGATCAGTATATGCCCCTAGACCACAATCGTACTTCTCTGAGCCGGAACTCCAAGGTTGAGTCCTTCTCTGTAACGAGCTATCCTAAGTTTTCTATTTGTTAGGGCTCTACCTTTGCATAAAGGAATACCAGTAACATCTGTCTAAATTCTGTAAAATATCTTACGAGTAATGTGAGAGTTACTCCTTCAGGAAATTCTGACCTAACTCCGGAAATAAAATTTGGATATGTTACTGTTCTATGAACATAACCGCGTAGCAAAGGTTGAATTGATTCCATAAGGATAAATCCATTCTGATTCTATTAATGGAATGAGGAAGAGTTCTGATGAAAATGTATACTCAGCTTGTTAAGGACTAGTAGAGGACCTGTAATTTGGTAAAAGCTACTCGAAGATATGAAATAATTGATGAAAGCCCCATTTATGCATTTTTATGACTTAAATGAATTTCGAGGATGAAATTCTTTTAAGAAGGGGATAATTGTCACACCCCAATTTAAGGGCTAAATTTTAGAAATTAAAAAGTATTGAATTTAAGTGGTATTTTGGAAAAACAATTAAGGATTAAACTGTAAAATCATAAAGTTAGCAGACCATTTTATGAAGTGTAGAAAATTCAGGGACTTGAATCCTAATTTGCCCATTTTTTTGAGATGTTGAAAAATAAAACCCCTTCCTTCATATAATCTGGTTTTCCCCGTATTGTTTTTCTCTATTTTCTCTCCCCCATCAACCCTCTTTTGACGTCCGATTTCTCCACAGTCCGGCCACCGTTCGTCGATCCGAAACCACTAATAGACTCACCATTGAACAGAGAACAAAACCCGACCTCTATCCCGTCGTGACTCGGCGCTGTTCGCCGTAAATCTCAACTAGAAGCTTCATTGGTTTTAACTCGATCGCCTTTGGTTTTCCATCGATTCAGGTCAATCTAGCGACCCGTTTTCGACACCTCCCACACCATCGTGTTCCTTGAATCGTTCTGAGTCCACCGATGTCCTTCTTGTCTCCGTTGTCGCTGGCATGTGAGGGGTGAGGAAGATAAAGTTTCTAAAGTTTCAGAATCGAGCTCTCCTCCATTCAAAATTGTGAACCGAGCTTGGTAAGTGTCTCAAAATCCATTAAAATAATTTTAGAAATTTTTGTGGAATTTTTTCAACCATCTACGACCTTGCACGCACCGCACGCGCCACCCACTGTGAGTGGGCTTCGTCTGGCAGTTTGGTGAACCGGTTAACTAGTTGGACGGTCTAAGCCGAGCCACTGAGCCGAACAGCTGAGCTGAGCCGTCGAGCCAAGCCGAGTCGAGTCGAGCCAAGCCGATTGAGCCGTTGACCGCTGACCTGCACTGACCGTTGACCGGCGTTGACTGCCATTGACCGACTGTTGACTTTTTCGGGTACACCTATCCTGATATTTTTTTACGTTCTGAATCTATTTTTGAGGTTCGTTTTTCCAAATTCGAACCCAATAAGCTATTTTTCACTGATTAATCACCCGATTCGATTTATTTTTTCGCAATTAAGCTCTGTTTTTAATGAAATTTTAGTTGATATGTAACCAAGGAATTATAGGAAGTTAATTTCAAGATGGAGGGCATTCGAATGGAATTTAAATGGTCGATCAATATGGCACAAAAACTGAGGTAATAATCTACTACCTTTTGTATGCTTTTCGAAACTCATGGTTAGATGGTAAATGCTTGATTGGAATAATAAGTATGTTAAGGTAGTTAACTATCTTTGGACTCAGACGAAAATTATATTAAGAGAGAACACTATATAAGACTTTTACGGCTCGAAAAAGAAATTGGTATACTGATCGAAAACAAATCTCAGTTCAATGAATAAATCAGTAATTCAAACAATCTCTGAACGCGTAATTTCTGATTAATCTCGTTAAGGATTAAATATATGAAATATTTGGATATGAAATTATCGAAAAGAATTTCATGGTTAATTATGAAAATGCCCTTATACTGAAAAAGGACCAAGACTTCCCTTAGTGGTGAAATTAACCTCCAATGAATAAATGAGCATAATATGAAGACTCCCTAGGGTTGGTGAACATGGCGGCGGAGCAGTTAGGTTAGAGGCAGAGCAGTTGGAGGCGGCGCCGAAATCTCCCTAGGGTTGGTGAACTCTAGGGTTTATGCTTTATCATCTCTAGACCGTTGGATCTCTCCAGATCTAACGGTTGAGATCATTGATGGTTGAAAATGAAAACCCTAATCGATTTAGGGTTATTATCTTGGGTCGATTCGGGCCGGGCATGGATCTGCTTCTGGGTCAAATGGGTCGGGTTTGTAGTCTGCTAGGCTTGATGTAACTGGGCCAGGTTTGTAGTCTATTGTTGGTCCTTAGTTTGTAAATGGACCTGTTGTTTATTTGTAATAATATTAAAAGTAAAATAATAATAATATTAATAATAAATATATAATGATGATAATAATAAAAAATGGGATAAAAACTTAGTGTTTACGTTGATGCTGCTCTATCTTCTTCTGCGATAGAGTCGAGCAAAAGGTTGAATATGTTCTTCATATTATGAACTTCTTCTTCCTCTTCAAATGAGTTCTTATTACAAACTTCTCTTGGAAATGTTTTAAGAAAAACAATCTCAAGTGAGATAAATTGCTATTTCGAGTGAAACTTTCTCAAGCGAGAAACAGTTTGTTTTAAGAAAAACAATATCAAGTGAGATAAATTTCTATTTCGAGTGAAACTTTCTCAAGTGTTTTAAGAAAAACAATCTCAAGTGAGATAAATTGCTATTTCGAGTGAAACTTTCTCAAGCGAGAAATAATTTGTTTTAAGAAAAACAATCTCAAGTGATATAAATTGCTATTTCGAGTGAAACTTTCTCAAGCGAGAAACAGTTTGTTTTAAGAAAAACAATCTCAAGTGAGATAAATTTATTTGAAAACATCCTACACTGAAGGTCTTATGGATGGCCCGTAGGATTTACAAATCAAGAAACCCCCCGAAGGGTTAGTTTCTTAGTTGTCAAGGAACCCCTTTCTTAGGCTTAGCTTCCTTTAATAGCTCTTTTGAGATAATTAGTAAACCCCTGAAGGCTTGGTTTCTAAAATCTCATTTGAAAACATCTTGCACTAAATGTCTTATGGATGGCCCGTAAGACTTACAAATCAAGAAACCCCCGAAGGCTTAGTTTCTTAGTTGTCTAGGAACCCCTTTGTTAGGCTTAGCTTCCTTTAACATCTCTTTTGAGATAATTAGTAAACCCCCGAAGGCTTGGTTTCTAAAATATCATTTGAAAACATCATGCACTGAAGGTCTTATGTATGACCCATAGGACTTACAAAACTGGGAAATAGTTTACTAAATAAGAAACTTTGGAAATCATTTTCTTACTACTCAACAATTTCATTTTCAAAAAAGATTAAATGAGAAACTTTGAAAATTGTTTTCTCATTTTTCGAAATAACTTGTTGATTGGGTAACATTCCCCAAAATAATGCTCTTCTGTGGATTACGACCATCTATTCTTCATATGTTTGTGTGATTCCTGCATTTGAGGTTTAAATTCTACTTTCTTCTTGTAAGGTATTTTATCGTCATGAATCTTCTTTGAATATCTGTAAAAACCTCATGTTTGAATGCAATTAAATGTATCAATGTAATGCATTTTCTATTTTGCAAATGATGTTCTTATGAATGTATAAATGTTGATACAATCTTCATTTGACTTCAAAATGGCTAACTCGATCTTTTTCTACTTGATCATTCATTTCTAGGGTTTTACTTCAAATATCAGTGTAGTAACTTATGCTATCAAGCTTGCATTTGTGAAGAACCATCTGATCCACTTGCATCTTTATATATTTTTTGCTTCATTAAAATCTCAAAAGAAATGTTTCTTTTATGGAATTCTTGTTGCATTCATAATTATGACTTTATTGCCCCATTTTGTCTTTGATAACACCGCCTTTATTCGCCTGGACTTGTGTAGAAATCCAACAAAGCTCTTATCTTTGAAAAGAGAATATATCATCATTGAAGAATGTAGATATTCCAAACTCCACAAAGATTAATTAGGAGAGCATCGTCTGTTCTGATTTGAATCTTGAAACACATCACAAGGAGAATTTATCCTAATTCCTTTCATTTATCCACATCTAATCGGATCTCGAACAAGCCATTCAGACCATATCATGTCGAGATGCTTAACAACAACCTATTGTTTATTCTTAGTTCGCTCCACTAGTTTCTTGTTATTAAAATTCCAGTGCCTCTTTGTGGAAAGATATCTTCAGCATTTCTCACTTTTAACCTTGGGGTTGAAGAAGTCAAACTTTATCTCGGATCAACAAATGGAAACACCATATGATCACAAAATTGGTTCAGCACCATAATCACTGGTTCGTAAAACATTTGACAACACATTCATCATTTCTTGTGGCTTCTGCCCAGATTTCTTGTCACTGAAGCTCTTTGCATGGTGTTCAGAGATTTTGTATGACGTCACAAGGACACTATAGAACAAAGCTCAATGGGAATACAAGTGGGATGCTTTGGCTTACCAGCATCAAATCACCAGAATAACGTAACTTTTTGTCTCATTGGAAATATTTGCTCAAATCAATGATCTTGACACATGATGATATGGCCTTCAGCATGCCCCAACATTTGCTGATATGAACGTTCAAAATCAATTCAAAATTGTTTCTTGCTGTTATGAACCTTTAAAATGCCCCAACATGAGCTTTCAAAATACCCCACATGGATCATTTCTGTCTAAAATGGGCCTTCAAAATACCTCACATTCTATTTCTGGTTGAAATGGAATTTCAAATATACCAACCTTTTCATGCTGGTGTGAGCCTTCAAGATGCCCCACATGGAATACTTCTATCTTTTTCATACTGATGTGAGCCTTCAAGATTCCCCACATGGATTACTTTTATCTTTTTTTATACTGGTGTGAGCCTTCAAGATGCCCCATATGGATTACTTCTGTCTTTTTCATGCTGATGAGAGCCTTCAAGATGCCCCACATGGATTACTTCTATATTTTTTCATGCTGATGTGAGCCTTCAAGATACCCCACATGGATTACTTCTATCTTTTTCATGTTGATGTGAGCCTTCAAGATACCCAACATGGATTACTTCTGTCTTTTTCATGTTGATATGAGCCTTCAAGATACCCACATGGATAATATGGACCTTTAAAATACATCTAACCTTCAAGTCAAAAGGTTTACTCTCAATGTCCACTGAATTTGAATCTCATGATTCCCACGAAGTACAACTTTGATAATGGCCCATTTGTGGATCATTGTGGCTCTATTTGTGCTCAAATTTGTTTATCTTGAATGCTCTCATTCTGGTGTCACTAAACAACAATGTTGTCAAGTAACTTGAGGGATTATCTTTATGTTATTACAAACTTAAGAAGTGATCAATCCTTCTGACAGAAATTTCTGAGATATGTGCCTCTTTTGAATAAGGTTGTCATCTTCTGTTTGACTGGTTGCATTCTTGCCTTTTTTCTATGCACTAAGATATGTGACTTTTTTTCGAACAAGACAATCATCTTCTTCTTATCAGGTTGCTGATAATGTCACCAGAGAATGTTACAAGTTCTCTCCTCCAGCCCTCCTGATCTTTCAGTTTGCTTGCTTTCAAGAATGTGAAGTGCTTCATCATTTTGGCATTACTCATTCTTTTTCTCAAATAGAGGCATAACAGGCATCAACTTGCTTCAAAGACCTTCCTTATTTGAGAATGTCCTGTTTGAAAATGTTTTCTACTTTCTTTATCAAATAATGAAAGAATTTTGTAAAGTATTACCTCTTACAGGTTCACAATTGAATCAAATCACAAAACATGAGTTTAATGAATATCAAATAAATCAATTACTCTTTTAAATTATTCAAAAATCATAGTCATATAGCAAGTGCCAAAATTATTGACTGATTTAAGGTGTAGGTTGATTCTGATAAAATAAGTTCTCTCAGGTTTTTCCAGCATATATGTCCTTTTAAGCATCTACTAACTTGAAGAAATGGTTGTTATGCTCATTTCATAGAGATACTTCTTGATTCCAGAATCTCAGGAACGTCTTTGAGATGTGCGGTGCTTCATCAAGAGCTTAAGATCGTCTCTTATGTCGTTGTTGCACCATTCAATATTCCAGTCGCCTTTTCAGGTTTTCAACTCGAATCCTCCTTTGTCTTCAAAATATTATTCAAAATTTACATCTTGAACCCCTTTATTATATATCATGCAAACCAATTTTTGCAAGTGAAAATCATCTTTAGAGGCGGAATGAAATACGAAGATAGTCTCTTTTACTTAGAAATCCATGTATGATTAGAATGGACTTTTCAAGTACGTAACGTAGACCAGGACTCATGGTTACGAAAGAAAGGGATAAAAAGGCCCAAACAAGTGTTTAAAAGTAATTGAACCAAGGATGAATTCATTATAATGCCTTCAATCTTGCCTTGCTTGACTTGGATCTGCTTTGTTACTTGTCTTTCATCATTTCTTTTTTTGGATCCCTCTAGACTGCCAATTTTTGGGTTCATTTCCATTTTCTCATATCTTCAGCATTTCTTGCTCTTCTTATTGAATATGAATCTTTGAACTGATTACACTTGATCAACCTTGTAACTTAAAGCTCAATGAGTCACCCATCTTGATTCAATTTCTTTTTTCTTTTCTTTTTTTCTTTTTTCTTTTCTCTTTTCTCTTTTCTCTTTTTTTCTTTTATCTTTTATCTTTTTCTTTTTTTTCTTTTTTTTTTCTCTTCTAATGGATGATTATAAGACTTTAATTACTTTTGAATACCTATTTTTCCTCTTGCATTTGTTATTCTTGACATGATTTTATCTTCAAGCATATTATATTTGACCTACATTATGGTTCAAAACTTTCTTTATTTCATGGAGATTTGTCTGCGTAATAAAAATGGACTGATGATCTTTATTCCTATGAGCAAATATCTTTCACCTTTCCCCCCAATATGGACGGTGATCCTTGGTTAGGGTTGAATCAGAAGAAAAATCATTCAGGCTCAAATAGGGACAACAAAGGATATATTTTCCTTCTATGAAGGGATAAATGAAAGAAGGTCGTTCATCATTTCATACAGAGAAACCTTTTTAAAAAGAGGTATCCACAGGGATAAATGTCTAATTAAGCACCTTCATCAAAGCATTTTGATGTACTTTCAAATTTATCAACAAATCCATAATCGAAATTCGTTCTTGCTGCTTGTGTAACTGCTCAATTACACTATACTCATTATGTTTCAAGAATTTAAAAAACTCTTGTGCTTGTGTTTCAGTTATTGGCTCATTAATTGTTAATGAGGGCTCATCATTAAATATCTTCTGTGGTACCACTGCAGATTTTTCCCTTTTCTTTCAATGTTTCGGGAGAGTAACACCTCCCACTTCTTGTGAAACTACTTCACTCACTGTTTTGGTTATCAAATCAATTCCCTGTGCTTCCTCTTTTTCTTTTTCTTTCTCTAAAGAAACATGTCCTCATACCATTGAAATATTGACAGTGTAATTCCAAGGTACCTTGCGGGTATCCTTAAATGGAAATGGAAATGGTAAAGGGATTGTGATAACGACTTTTTGGTTTTGCTAGCACAGGATTCATTGTAGATGGTTTTACAGTGATAATCACAGGCTCACTTGTTCTATGCATGGGCTTGGAATCTTCTGATGTGCAGAAATCCTTTTCTCTTTTTCCTTCATCTTTCTCGAAGAATTCTATCTCTTTATTGTCTATCTAAATTTAAGACACAGCTGAATTTCATGTCCTTTTTCTTGGTGATATCAATAATCTCCACAATCATTAGGTTTTAGCTTAAACTCTTGATGAATCATACCAGATTGGGAGAGTTACTGGAATACCCAACTGATGGGAGACTTATTTTTAGAAACATTGACCTTTACTTTCCTCCTATCCTCCTCATCTTTCTTCTTGCTTCGAGCCTGCACCAATTACTCAAAATTCTCTTCGACAAATTGATCTATGATGCCCCATCTCGTCTCTTCATGCAGGAAGATTCAGGAATAATTGAAAGTTTGGAACTTTTGAGGTCTTTTGGTTTCACCAGTATGATGGTTTTGTATCTAGAATGACAAATGTATGACTTTTGAAGTCGTGTATATGGTGGAATGTAGTATTTTAAATAAATCATCTCTACCCAAAAAAAGTAGAGGTATTACGTCAGAGTCAGATAGATGTAGTGTCAGGATTTGGTTTTGGTAACGGTCAAAAATAGATCAGGTAATTGTATGGAATTGAGAGGTCTAATTTTACCACTTGCCAAATATCTATAATTCTTGAAAATTTAAAAGAATATTTAATTTACTTAATACTCAAAAATTTCAAGATTAAAATTTGATTCCTTGCTCATAACCATAAAAGTAACACAAATTTATTTATTGCACAAAAGGCGTAAAAAGGAACAAAAACAAGTTCAAACAAGATGCTGAAAACAAGAAGTACTACAGTGGTAGATAACAACTTCCACTTGTTTATTTAGCATGCCCTATTACTCCTAGAATATGGGGTGTATAATTCGACCAGAGTATTTTTCCTCATTTGCCCCCCATTTCTTGATCATATTTTGCGTCAACTTCTTTAGATAAATCTTTAGATGCACAAATCTCTGCTTCTTTCTTGATCATCTTTTGTGTCAACTTCTTTAGATAAACCTTCAGATGCACAAATCTATGCTTCCTCCCGACTGGAAATTGGGCTCAATTTTAGATCCAGAACAAATTTCCTTGGTGATGAGAGTTTTGTCTTAGTTCGAAACACATATTGCAACTGTGATTGGTGTATTATTCACCAGATTCTCTAAATTGCCCATTGTCTCACTTGTCCTCAAAAAATCTAATATAAGTGTTTGAGGTTTCTTCAGGGTTATATATTCCCCATTTATTCTTAAACCTATGGGCCAGTCTCGAATTACCTATCCTTTCACTTCTTTTTCATCATTTATAATCAGAGAGGTATTGAGAGTTGAATCTTTTATCTTTGGCGTAAATGCCTTATTTTCCTCATCCTCTAGTGTATATACTTCAATTGTTCTGATACTATCAACTCCATTTTAGGGTTTAATTCCCAATTGTTTGACCAAAACAGACAAATTATTAGTATCCACTACTATGATTCCATGAACTAACAGATCTTGAACTCGTTATTTGAAATTACCACAATTTTTGATAGAGTGTCCTCAGGCTCCATCATGATATTCACAAGAAACTTTCTCATTATACCAATTCGGGTAAGGAAGCAACAAAGGCTTAGTCCGACATGGACCAATAATCTAAGCTAGGAGCAACTTGTAATATAACTTGCTACACGAAATGAAGGAAAATTGGGTAGAAATTCCTTTAACCTAATTTTCTATTTGCCATCATCTTGAAAACTTTGTGAATGATCGTCTAGATTTTTACTTTGTTTAGCTTTCTTCAATGGTACTTGAACTTCTTCCATGCTTTTCTTCAACTTGATCTCTGTCATATTTTCTGAGATCATACCCGATTTTTGGAGATTTATTGGATTTCTACATTCCCTGACAAGTTCCTGGTCATTTGTTTTCATCGCATCAGCTACATCACTAACATTCATAATCCCATCCAAATCTTTTATAACAAGATTTTGTCCATGGATCACAATATTCACCATGTCCCTTAATTTGGTCATTTGCTCTTTTGAATCCTCCTGGATTTTTTTTGCTTGATCGATCATCTCTTGTTGAGTCTTTATGAGTTTTTCTTGGAGTTTTTCAATTCTACCAACCCTTGCTAAAATCTCATTCATGGTTCTTATCTTTCTCTAGGAATACCAAGTTAGCTCCAATTTGATTTAAAAAATTTTGTCATGGAATCCTCCACAAATTATTCCCATATTTTCATGATTTAATGCATGTAAAATATTTTGAAACTAACAAAATGCAAATGCATGATGTAAGTTTGAAACTATAAATGTAACTATGTGAAGATGCAAATGCAAATTCAAAGATGTGAATGTAAAATGAAAATGCAAAAAATGCAGAAATACAAAAATAAAAATGCAAATTGTACAAATCAAATGCAACAAAGGTGTTAATCAAGAGTGATCATCTTAAAATAGATTTCATTGAACACAAAAGTTTCGATACATCAAACAAAACTTTACATATAGGGGATAACTTTCACTCATAACTTCTTTATTTCCCTTAATAGCCAAATTAACTTCCACTCATGCTCAGATGTGGAGTTATTGATCTGCTTTTATTCTCTCGTGAAGCCGACTAAATCAACCAGTTTTATTAGTCACATTTCTTTCTTGAGCAGTAACTTCCTTCATGAAATTGTCTTTTTCTTTCATATTCTGTGTCAATTCTTGAAGTTATAAGCAATGTTGTTCATTTTTCCTTGTGAGGGAATCTTTATGGTTACAGAGTTCTTGTACAAGATCTTCATAATCCTCTACCATCTTCAACAATGTATTGTTCTTGACTTCAGTGGCTTTTAATTCAATATCAATCTCATACTGATACATCTGATATGAGGCTTCTATATTAGCTATGACCCTACTTAACATTTGATTTTCAACTTGATATTTTTCCAAATTGATGATGGTTATATTGTGCACTTCTTCTACAACCCTTAAACCATGAGAAAACTTTTTGGCTCGATCCTTATGTATTTTTTCATTTATTTTCCATTACTCGACATCATTTTTCAATTTAATGACCCCTGTTTTCCATTCTTCTGGGGTGTTTCCTATGCCAACATTTTGAAAGGCTTGAATGATTCTTCAAAAATCATTACGCATGATTTCAACCTCCGTGCTCAATTTCTTGTTTTCATTCTTCCAAAAACGTGTTTGAGCTTCATAAAAACTTCCTTCATTTCGAATGCTTCTATTGATACTCTTGCCATAAAATGCTTTTGGTATCAATCTAACAGGATCTTTGGGTACATAGCTTTCCATTTTTTTGAGAGCTTCTTCAATATGTCGTTCATTGGCTGCGTCATAGTTTGCTTGATCATAAAACTTTTTGTCCATATATGAAAACTTTTCAATTTGATGTCCACTCTTGTATCAATTCCTTCTAATCATGTCATGATCATGTAATGCAGGCAAAAGAAATCAATATAAACAAATTAAAGCAAATAAAATGTATCTTCAAAATAGAAAAAAAATAAGAAAAAAATCAAATGGTTAGTACCAATTAATAGAAAAAAAAGATTCTATTTATCATGATATCTATATATAAATCCTAAACTCATGCTTTCTAGTTTCATGCTTTTATTCAGGAAAAAAATCAAATAAATTAAAAGACTAAAGCTAGAGCTTATTTCTCCTTTGTGTACACCTACGAATAGAGTTTCATCATTGACTTAGATCGGATGAATTTCTAGGGTTTATTATATGCAGGGTTTCAGTTCTAGGAGTAAATGTACTTGAATTGTCCTTGTTGGTGCCCCCTTGGGCTGTCAAACCCTTAATCCTAGTCCATTACAAACTTAAGTGGATCGAGTTCAATTCGAGGGGACACATTTCCCTATGCCTGACATGGAGAATAAATTCTCATAAAGACATAGGGCATATGAACCCTGAAAGCTACTTGCTAGATCTGACACAGAGAATAAATTATCATGAAGACATCGCTTTCACTCCCACTTAAAAGGGAAAAGAGCTCAATCATAGAGCTTATGTTTATGAAATGCACATGTTGTATGTGAGGAGAAATTCTCAAACCTTTGACAAATAACCACACCAAAAAGTAAATCCTAGTATCTAAGAATTAATCAAATATAAATATTAATATACAATGACAAAAAATAAAAATAAAATAAAAAATAATAAAGAGTTAAAAGAAATCAAAAGAATCATAAATTAAATAAAATTGATTTCTTAATTTCTAACCATAGAGACAATATATAATTAATTTAGGGCTTGACCAGCTTAGTTCCCCAACGGAGTCGCCAAGCTGTCGTAACCGATTTTCACCCGGGCAAGAATGTTTCTTGGCGGAAAAGTAAGGTGAATAAATAAATGGTTTTTTATGAAATGTTTCGGAGTCACCATCGAATCTTATGGGTTAGGTAGGTCGAATACCTAAAAATCATATTTTAAAAGAGTTTTTAAGAAAACACTATTTAAAAGATAAATCGGTCTGCGTATAACCAAGAATTCATTCTTTTTAGTAATAAAAAGGGATTCGTGGTTGGTTACATTTGGGGAAGGATTAGCACCCCCACAACGCCCAAAATTGGTACCCATTAATTATAAATTGTCTCTATTAGTAGAAATTTAAGATATCGAATATAAATTTAATTTACGATCCTATTATTTCAGATTCAATAGCATGATTTTAAGGACAAATATATTAAAATAATTTTTATAAAACTAAAGTAAATATATATATATATATATATATATATATATATATATATATATGGTTTTATAAATAGGATATCTATTTATTTAAAAATATCAGAAATGAACATCTAGTTACTTTAAGACAACCCCTTTCTTTAATATTAAAAAATAAGTAAATACTATTTTTATTAAATATATTACTAAAATGAAAAATAATAATTAAATACTATATTTAAAATATTGAAACATAAAGGGTAAAAAATAATAATAAATAAAATTAATATTGATCAAAATAAAAATATAGGATTAAATTAAAAGATAATAAAACTTATGGTTAAAAATGAATATTATTAAAATATCTTGAATTAAAATGTAAAATATCAAATTTAATAGCCCTAACTCAAAATATCCTGAAATATAGGCATTAACAATGTAATTTTAACCATAAATAATTAATCGGGTTAAAATATAATGGACTTACATGAATATTTTACCTAAAAATATATATAAACATAGCAGGGATTAAAACGTAATAAACTAAAATTCGAAGACCAAATTAAAATGTGTAAAAACATTACTTCAGTAACCAAAACGTAACAGTTACAAACTTGGAGGGATTGCGGATATAATTTGCCCATACCTGAAATTGCGCTTGCGTAGAGGGCCTCTCTCCAAAACGACGTTGTTTGGAGAGAGATTTAAAAACCCACAAACCGGCCTAAAATCACCCTCCTTCCACATTTTCTATTTTTGCTTCTCTCTCTAAAGCTCTCGTTCTCTCTGGTTTTCCCTTAACGGAGAGAAGGACGGTAGCCGTATTCCGGCACCAATCATCGCCGTCGGCCACCACCCACGGTGGCCAGATTTTACAAAACTTACCCAACTCGAAGATCTCAAAGCCCTAAAATCGATTCCAACCTTAGTTTTCCTAAAATCCCTTAGAATCGCGTAGATCTAAAGAAAATACATTCGGTATTTTGGGTTTTTTGGTAATGTTTGGGGTTCTCTGGCAAGATAAGTTCTTCTCTCCCTTCTCTTTTCTCGATTGATTGTTGGTTGTTGTTTGTATGTGTGTTCGTGGTCTTGCTTGCTGTGTATATTTTTGTCTTGCTTCCTCCTCTATTTCTTTGCAGGTTCGTAGGCTTTTATAAGCCCCGGTGATGGTCTTCATTTGGTGGATCTATGGTAAGTCTATGATGGTGACTTACCATAGATCTATAAAGTGTGCGATCATCCTTGCAGTTCTGGAGTCTTCGGTGCGGCGTTGATGGAGTGGCAACATCTGATTGAGGAACATGGCGGCGGAGCAGTTGGAGGCGGCGCAAAAATCCCCATAGGATTGGTGAACCCTAGGGTTTCTTCATCATCATCTTTGTACTGTTGGATCTCTCCAGATCTAACGGTTGAGATCACTGGTGGCTGGAAATAAAAACCCTCATCTATTTAGGGTTATTATCTTGGGCCGATTCGGGTCGGGCATGGATCTGCTTCTGGGTCGAATTTGTAGTCTACTGGGCTTGATGTAACTGAGTCGGGTTTGTAGTCTGCTGTTGATCCTCAGTTTGTAAATGGACCTGTTGTTTATTTTAATAATAATAAAAATAAAAATAAATAATAATAACAATAATAATGATGATAATAATAAAAAATGGGACAAAAAACTTAGTGTTTACAATAACCTATTCTGATCTCCTGAACCCAGACATCCAAAATATTTCCGTCTGAACTGAAAGCTTAATGTCTGTTACTACCTGAATTATCCGTGGGATTTCTGCTCAGCATAAAAATCTGTAGATGTTTGAACCAATTAGGAAACATACAATTATATGTTATTTGCATGCCATGTAACATCATCTGGTAGTTCAGTATTACTGAGCTTCCAAAATCTCACTTTGTTACTCACCTTTTCAGGTTAAAAGAATCGTACCAGTGCATCTATCGACATCAGTAAGGGAGTTCCTCCGATGATGCTTGCAGAGTATGAAACATGTGATTAGGGGGCATGTAATTGTATTTTATTTTATATACTAGTCTGAAAATATGTTTTATTTCTGAATATTGATAAATCATTTTATGAGTTTACATGTTTTGATAAAAGTTTAAAATTTTATGAGATTTTTACGGTGGGTCGCTCAGCTAGCCCTAATGTGACACCCCATATCGGATCGGATTACCCGTATCGGTCTGAGGGGGTTACATATTTTTTGAAATATGATATTATGCCAAATCTCAGAAAAATATATATGTTGAATGTTGATCAATCAGACTTAAATTGTGTTATGTGACGCCTGTTGATTTATTGGATTCTGAATTATGATATGCATTCGTACTTTGAAACTATGTAAATATTTTTACTTCCGGATCAGATCGGAATTTAGATATGTGTATCATGTTGTCATGTTATACTGGGTTGGGATTGATAGGGAAAGTTCAGTGTATTCACCCAACGGGGTAAAAGACACTTCGGATTAAATGGCATCTGCCTTTATGATGGACCCCACTTCGGATAGTGTTAGTAGTTATAGTGGTTTTGGGAACATACGCTTCAGACGGTGTGTGGCGTACGAGTGCATATGCATTTGCATATTATTCAAATTGTGAATATTTTTGTTGAATTAGATTATATGGGAAAGTCTCATGTGCGGCATATATACGGCTAAGGAAAGGCGTTACCGATTTTGTTTATTATTTTTTTAATAAAACCAGTTAAAAATTACCGGAAACATTATTATTTCTACTGGTTTTGTTATTATTGGGCGCTTTATAAGTTTTGTTAACATATCTGGTAAAGTGCTACCTAAAACATTATTTTTTTTCTACCGGTTTTGTTATTATTGGGCACTTTACCGAAAATATTAAAAAAAATTAATGTTTTAGGTAGAAATAATAATGTTTTAGGTCATTTTTATCAGTTTTGTTAAAAAAATAATAACAAAACCGGTAGCACCTTTCCTTAGACGTATATTAAGACTGTCGCACGGTAGAACTTCCCAGATTATATTTGACTTGTGAGTTGAGACTTGTGTTTGGTTACACTTTAGAGACACATTAAGCTTCAAAGCTTACACCCCATAATTTTTATTCCATATATTCAGATTTAGATGATCTAGTACTTGGAGAATCGCATTCTTTATTCAGACAAAACTATTATTTTCAGTATGATTTTTATTCGACTTTTCTTCCATCAGAATTTTGTTTATATTTTGGAATCGTTGTATTTGTAAATGAGACTTGGATATTACTCTTAAAATTGAAATTGTTTATGCATATACTTTAGGATAGTTATTATTTATATTTGATTTTTCTCGGACAAATATTTCTAATAAAATATTAAAATTTTAAATTGAAAAATGTTTTTAAGTTTTAAATGGTAATTTAAGTTTTAAATCAAACACGGATTTCGTGAGGGATAAGTTTCAACATGACTTTCTAAATTTGCCATATTTCTTCTAGGTCGGGTAAAGGGCTTACAAAATGTCCACAAAAATGGATGAAGTTGCTACAATAAACTTTAATTAACTTCCTTTCATCGGATTCAAGTGTTGGATAACCGAATTCAAGTTCTGGATCACTTGATTCTTCATTTGTTAGTGCTTTGCATGATGACAAGTTTGATGTTTCAAAGTTGGCTTAAATGCATTGTTGCCCCCTAAAAAATACTATTTTTACCGAGTTGCTCTTTAAAGTATTTTTTGGGACATTTTGCCTCTAAAGTTTAAATCGTTGCATCATTTTCCCCAAACCGTTAACTCCGTTAAAAAACACACGGATAAATTACATATTTAGTCACTCAACTATTTATATGGTTCTGTTTGAGTTACCCAACTTTTTTCCTTCAAAATCATCACTAAACTTAAGTTTTTATTACATTTTGGTCACCCAATTTGATTCAATTTATTTTTTTAATTTTTAATGTATAAGAATTCATTTATATTATTTTTTTACTCAACACATAAATTTATTTTTTAATAATAAGTAATATTATACAATGAATAATAAATAATATATTAAGTTATATGTAACACAAATAATATATAACATAAATAATAAATAATAAATTGACAACAAGAGAAAATGTTGAAACCAAAGAAAAATTTAAGCAGAAAAATATCTATTAAAATTGCATCCAAATTCCAAAGAAATCTACCCAAAAAAGCTAGAATCGAGAGTTTTGCAAGTGCTTTCCCATAACAAGATCTAGGTTTTCAAACAATTAAAATGAAAAAGAAATTATTTGAAAAAAAAGAAACAACTAAACCAGTAAAATTAAAAACACCTCCAAAGAAGAAAGTTTTTTAAAAAAAGCTTAAAGACTTTTATCGATGGCGATGTAGACAGTGCAAGTAGCAGTGAAGGTTGAGGAAATTTGAGGAAGGAATGGCGAGAAATAAATAAGAGGAAAACAATGAGTTTGATTTTGTTCGATTTCATAAAACACTGGAAAAATATGTCAATTTAAAATATAATTAATATATTTTTAATTTCAAAATCAAATCTCATAACTTTAAAAAATGATTTTATATTTTATACTCATAATTATTTTATACTTTTGTTGTTGATGTATGTGAAATTGGAAAAAAATAGTTTGGGTGCATGGGATTATGGTGATCAATATTTATTCGTATGTTGTGCAATTATCGTTTATGATATTTAATTAAATACTTATTATTTCATTTAATAGAATTTTAATTACATACAATTTAATATCTTGTTTATTTTTTATCTTATAATATTACTTATTTTAAATTTATGTGTCGAGTAAAAAAATATAATATAAAAGAATTCTTACACATTAAAATTTTAAAAAAAATAAATTCAATCAAATTGGATGACCAAAACTTAAATTTAGTGATGATTTTGAAGAAAAAACTTTGGGTAACTCAAACAGAACCACATAAATAGATGAATGACTAAATATGTAATTTACCCGCGTGTTTTTTGACGAAATTAACTGTTTGGTGCAATCGAGGTAACAATTTAAACTTTAGGAGATAAAATGTCCCAAAAATACTTTAAGGGGCAACTCGGTAAAAACAGTATAGTCTAGGGGACAATGATGCATTTAAGCCTTTAAAGTTTAGAGAATGCATTGCTCATTGGGTTATCATACATGAACATCTTTAATTTCTTAGTTGTTAAAAAAGAAGGTTTTAACTTGTTGTTGAAATGAGGAATCCCATAATGAAAAAGTGTCTTTTCATACTATAAGAAGTGATGCTTTCAAAACTTATGAGATTGAGAAGAGAAAGTTAAAAGAGTTGTTAAAGAGTACAAATAAAATTTCATTGATCATCGATTTATAGCGTTCAAGTCCTCAAAAGATTGAATATATGGTTCCTACCTCTCACTTTGTTTATTGTGATTGGAAACTTCAAAAGCAAATATTGAGCTTTGTTCACATACCTCCTCCTCAAAAAGGCAAAGACATTTCCAATTGCATATTCAAATGTTTAAAGGAGTGGGATATTGAGAATAAAGTAAGTTGTTTCATATTTTGAGTTATGTTTGCATACTTTTTCTAATATTATATAAAATTTTATTCACTTGTTATATTTATTCTTTTTACTAGGTTTTCATAATTATGGTGGACAATGCGACTACAAATGATATTTGCATAGAAATTTTGAAGGATACATTCTCATTGATTAAGAGGTTGATTTGTGGTGAAAAGTTATTCCATGTTCATTGTTGTGCTCACATTTTGGACATGTTCAACATTGATTAAATAAAGTGAAAACAATCATTAAGAATGTTCATGATACTATCAATTACATCAATGGTAGTGAGCATCAGATGAAAAAGTTTTTCGAACTTGTTGGACAATTCAACATAAAGCATAGAAGATTGGTTCTTGAATGCAAGACTAGGTGGAACTCAACTTATGACATGCTAGCATGTCCAATCAAATTTAAAGAGGTATTTTCTAGACTTGCTTTGGAGGATAAAGATTATATTTATTGTCATAGTGCTAGTGATTGGAGGGAAATTAAGAAATCGCTTGATATTTTAGTTGTGTTTTCTATTTCTACCAATATTATCCCGAGACTGAAATATCCAACCTCTAATTTGTTCCTTGGTGAAGTTTATAAGATTAAAATGTTGTTGGATGATAAATTGAATTATCTCGATGAATTTGTCAGTGGTATGGTTAAGAATATAAAAAAATTTGATAAGTATTAGGGTGAATGTAATCTACTTGTGGCTATGGGTTGTGCGTTGGATCCTCGTTTGAAAATGAAAGGTATTGAAGTGACTTTTTCGGACATGTTTCATTTAGAAGTTGTTCGAGATAAAACGTAAAGTCCGGGAAAATTTGTATAAACTTTATGATGAGTATGCTAGTTTATATTATTCTACAACAATGGGAAAAGGTGGAGAAAATGGAATTGAAAGTACTTCACATCTTAGTAGAGGAAAAACACTCCTGGTTTATTTGATCTAATAAATAAAGTGACAACGAAGTTATGGCTAATGTTGAAAAGAATGAAGTTGATTTGTATCTTGAGGATGGATGTGTAATGGATAAAGGTGACCACTTTGAACATATAAGATGGTGGAATGATCAATCTTTGAAGTTTCATATTTTGTCAATGTTAGTTATTGATGTTTTAGCAATTTCGAGAACAAATGTAGCTTTTGAGGCTACATTTAGTGCAGGGAGCGCGTGATTGATTCTTATAGAGATTCACTATCATTGGATACTGTACAAATGTTTATTGTGGAGATTGGTGTCAATCCCTCCATAGAGTGAAGAGAAAGAACAAAGTAAGACTATTTAAGATTAAGCATATTAATTGATTTAGTTCTATATTATTCATGACAAAGTAAGGATATTTATTTCAGTATATTATTATAAAATATTATAATTGTTTTTTATTGACAAGATAACTATGTTAATCAAACAAATGAATTTTTTCTTCCAATTTTGTATTTTGATGATTACAGGCAACAATGAATTGAGTGAAGAGATGTTGATTTCCTTAATTTTAGGATTGGTTATATATTGTTGAACTTTTTTTCCAAGAATGCTTTTAATATGTTAGTTTTATTTATTTGTGGATTGTTACTTTGATTTTAATATGTTAATTTACTGTATTTATGGATTATTAGTTTGAAATTTAGACTTTAAAATTGCTTCATACACTCTTTTGATAATTGCTTCATACACTCTTTTAATATGTTACGACGGCTCGATACGAAACACTTTAGGGCTTAATCAAGGTCGTTGGATCTCCTTAGATCCAATGGTTGATGATTGGTGGCGCAGACTTCCCCTATGGTTAAGGTGAAAATCCTAATGATGCATCATATTTGGATCATTGGATCTAATATGATCCAATAGTTCCTAAGACTAGCGACTGAGGAGAAAAACATGAAACCTTAATCTATTGGGCTCCATTGCTTGTTGGGCTCACTAGTTCCTTTGTAATTGGGTTGGATGCATTTGATTTGGGCCTTCTAACATTCAGGTTGCAATAATAGAAATATTAATAAAAGTTGTCATTTTTTCATTTTCATATCTTAGTATTTATTTAATATTTATTTAATATAATTAAATAATAATTAATAATAACTATTGATAAAAATTTAATGAATACTAATATTAATATTACTACTACTAATAATAGTTAATTAAATAATAATTAACACTAATTAGGCTAATTAGATGGTAACTAATACTAATAAAACTAATTAGATGGCAATTAATACTCATAAAACTAATTAAATAGTAGTTAATACTAATAAAGTTAATTAAATAGCAATTAATACTACTAATAATATTATTAATAATATAATAATAATTATAATAACTTAAATAACAAAGCTTATTAAAAAACTAGATGAAAATATGTGTCACACTTCAAAGCAATGGTAGTGCTAATAGACATCAATAAAATTATCATATCTTGATCAGCATGTTAATGTCCAATTCAAACGACCGTAAATTTTTTTAACGGAACCGAACGAGTATGAAAGATATGAATAATCAAGTGACAATTTTATAACTTTAATTAGTCGGAGACTCAATGAAAATAGCAACTTATAGCCACAAGACCATTTTATAACTTTTAATAGTTAAATAACTCGATAAAACAACGTCCTATAGTCGAAGGACCATTTATATATTTTACCCTAAAAAATTTGTGAAAGCATAAATAAGTAATAAATATAAAAAAATTTATTCATTTAATTTACAAAGAGAAGTCGCCGTGTTCATATCAGCAGAAAAATGCCTGGATTTCTATTTTCTAAAATTCTCAAAGTAAATTAGGATTAACTTATATTGGTCTGGTATATGATAAAACCAAGATTATAAACCCTAACCCCATTAAAAAAACATAATATTAAAATTAACCCTTAATATTTATTAAAATGATTATTTTATTTATTATTCTATTTTTTTTGATTATTTTGATCTCAACGTTTGAGTTTAGAGTAAAAAAATCTCCTAAGACATAATAATCACTTTATATATCATTTTTAGGATATTTTAACCTTTAACGTTTTATTTTAAGTTAAAAAGACTCATATTTTAGAGCGTTAATCTTATGTTAACTAATGATTTTTATCATAGAATTTTTCACTCAAAAATAAAACGTTGGAAGATAAAATACTAAAAAGAAAAGAATATGAACTAAAATAATTATTTTAATACATATTTGAGGTTATTTTTGTTAATATTCCTAAAAAAAACTAATCAATGCCAGTGAACAAATAGTTGATAAGAAGATGAAACAAAAACAAATCATCATCACTGGATGTTTTCCCTGGGAGCATGTAAAGGAAACAAATGCAACAACTCAGGTTCACCTCTACTTTGATGATGCAAATAAAACCCAGTACCCTTTTCCTCTTCTTCTTCTTCAACTGTGAACCTCGTTCGCTTGGCGTTCGACGGTGGGCTGAGGAGGGGAAAGAAATCCAACGTCGAAACGGGCGAAACCAATGACCCTCTTTTTCCAGCAGACAGGGAATCGTTTTTTCCATTACTGAGGTTGATTTCGAGCTTGTTGAGGGCTTGTCGACGTTCGTGGAGCTTGAAAACGGGCTTCTTGGTGGTGGCGCCGGTGAGGTGCTGGACGATGGTGCGGAAAGTGGAAGGGTCAGCTTGGACGAAGGTCGTGGTTGGGTCTGTACAAGCCATGGTGGTTTTTGAGGAGGAAGCCATTAAAGAGATTCGGTGTTAATGGCTTCTTCCTTCTTTTATATAGGGTTTGAAAATTCAGGGATACTGGTTTTATGGGGCAATGTGTCTTTCAAGAGAGGGAATAGAGTATTATTGCTGTAATAATAATTGAATGGGTGAACTAAAAGTTTAATATGTAAATTATTATTTTTGTTCCTTTTTTATATTTAATTTTTTTTAAATCATTCTTAAAGTTTGTTTATGTTTCATTTTGATATCGTGCTATTAAAAATTTAATAATGATGTTGATGTATTATCATAAAGTAATGTTACATTATCATTTAAAATAAAAATATCACGTCAGTAGTTATGTTAATTTTTTAACTAAATACCAAATTTAAATCTAAATTAAACATTAAATATAGTTTTGAAAAAAAATAAAATTTAACTATTAGAACGGAACAAAAATAATTGTTTATATATTAAAGGTATAATTTATCCTAATTGAATACACACGTCCAAATTGTCAAATTTATGACTTGTTTTCCTCCTTTTTCAACCCATCAATTCACCATTTACTAGTTTTTCAACTCTTTCATTTGAATTCTTAAAGAAAACTTTTTTTTAGAAATTCTAATTTTAAACAAATATTAATATTATAATAAATTATTTACTTAATCATTAAGTTATGTACTCAATTTTATATATTCTGGTCATTAAAAAAATATTAATCAATTAGGTAAATGTTTTATTTTAATATCAATCAAGTCATTAATAGTTAAAATCTTAATAAAAATAATGTTATAACATGTTATAATAATAATTTATTCTATAAACTTATACAATTAATCAGTCTTAAATAATTTAATAAATTTAATCTTTCATATTTATACATTCAATCAGTTTAGCTTTTTTTTTTACATAATCTTTCTCTAAAATCTTAGCTTTATATTTAAGAAATCTATCAATTCATTTCATTCATTCCACAAACACATCATCAAACTAAAAATTATATATAATTTTACAATTCGATAACTAAAAAAATAATAATTAACTAACAATACTGCTATAATTAAATTTAAGTACAAGTGACTAGTTATTGGATAAAAAATCAAATAGAGCAGGTCTAAAATTTGGTTATTTATTATTATTTTTCTGGTGTAAATTTGCTCTGAATCTTTGTATTATTCAAAATTTTAATTTCATAATACTTACTTTTAATTTCAAGAATTTAAACTAAAATCCTCTATAATATTAGCAGGTGGTTCAAAGCTCTCAGTTGACACATTCACTCTCTCCTAGGTTATAAGTTCAATATCTGAGCAAAATTCTCCCTCTCCCTAAGTAGGAATTATTTAAAGAAATATTAAATTAAAGTCTAAAATAATAATATTGTCGATTGACTTCCTTTGAATTTGAATGTGTTATAAATCATAGCTTTAAACATTAGAAAGATATATATTCGTCAACAATATCTAGAGAAAGTGATTAAAAGCTCTCAGTTGACATCTTTCATTTCTCATAGGGAGTGAGTTCAATATTTATTAAGAGCAAAAATTCCTCTGCCTAGGTAGAAATTGTAATATATATATATATATTCTCAAATTCAATGAAAATACATTAATTGGGTTATCAATTGGATATTAAATTTTAGGCAAAATGATGACTTTCGCCCCTATCTTATTTATCATGCAATTAAACAACTTTAAGTGCTAAATTGTTGCGAAAATGATAAAATGAGTCTAGTACAGAGACAAAAGTTATCATTTTACCTAAATTTTATATAAGATAAAAAAAACTAGATTCACTGAATTTTTAAAATTAAGAGAAGGGATTAAAATTTAAAGGTTTTGAAAATACAAGAATTGACGAGAAAACTGAAATTTATTTATTATCAAATTAAAGGCAAAATGCCAAAATTAGCCACCATAGTTTATCAAAATGGTCATTTCGCGCCTATTCTATTTTTGGAGTATTTTGACCCACAATGTTTTATTTTAGCACAAAAAGGCCCCTAGCATTTGACATAATAATCACTTTATCCCTTATTTTTTTTGTGACATTTTAGCCCTTCATTTTATTTTAGGTTGAAAAAGGCTCCAATTTTAGAGCGTTAATCGTGTGTTAACTAATGGTTTTCATCTATAGATGGAGCTGTTTGCCCTAAAGAAAAACACTGGGGTCAAAATGTTCAAAAACAAGAATAAGAGACAAAATAATTATTTTGATAAATATTAGAGGCTATTTTTAGCATTGTGTCATTATTAAAATAAAAAATTGATTAGCATTTATGAGCATAAATGAATAGTGTCCTAACCTTGAGTGAAGCAAATACAATTTTAGTAAATTTGGAAAAGAAAGTAGACAGATTGGATAATTTAATTGAGGGGTTGGGTGTACACAATTAATGGGGTTGAAAATAAATGTGGGGCTGTGCTGTATTGGACTTGAAGAAAGCCGAAAGAACTTAAAGATTCCCTACCTAACGCGGCTTTGACCTCTCACCGCACGTTTTCAATTTTCAACCCATTAATGATAATGCATTGAACTATTTTTTTTAGTTAAATTATACATTTAGTACTTAAATTATTATTTCTATTCTGCTTGATACTTCAATTTTATTTTTTTTATTTAAAATCATATATAAAGTTTAGTTTATGTTTTAATTTCATACCCAACCATTAAAAAATTAGGGTAAAGTACACAGATGATCTCCCAACTATAGGGTGTTGATTTGTTAAGTTTCTTGACTATTGAAAGTTATAAAATGATCCCCTAACTATAAGGTATTATGCTATTGAGTCCTCATACTCTTAAAAATTATACAATGATCACTCAATTATTGATATGTTCCGAACTCGTCATTTTCCATTAAAAATTAACGATCGTCTGAATTGAACGTTAACATGTTGATCGAGATATGATAAAATCATATTTTAATGATGTCTATCGAAATCGTCGTTGCTTTTAAGTATTGACTCGGAAACATAATGTTTCAAGCACTAGCTCGATGACATAATCTAAACATAAGCTCGATGACATAATCTAAACATAAGCTCGATGACATAATCTAAACATAGACTCGATCCATAAAATACAACTCAAACGGTTCTAAGATCATATTTTCTCACATCTCAGTGACTAGGTTAATGTACAACTCATATTACCACCAATTTTTTAACAGAAAATGACAAGTTTAGAACATATGAATAGTCGAGTACTATTTTATTAGTTTTAATAGTCGAAGGACTCAATAAAGTAACACCTTATAACCTAGGACCATTTTGTAACTTTTAGTAGTTAGAAGACTCAATAAAGCAACACCCTATAATCGGGGACCATTTGTGTACTTTATCCAAAAAATTAATATAACTATTGATATGATATTTTTTATTTTTCGATGATGACGTGATATTATCTTTTGATGACACATCAATAAAATAGTTAAAATTTTAAAGATCGATACTAAAATGAAACTTAAACTAGACATTATGTATGATTTTAGAAAAAAAATAAAGTTTAGATATCAAAATAGAATAAAAGAAATAGTTTAGATAAACCTATAATTTACCCCTTTTTTTATCGAAGCCTCGAACCTTCTTCATTCCGCCTTCATGTTAGTTAATGCATCCCATTTATGTATATGTGTTTGTGTGTTTTTTAAAAAATTTTATATGTGAATTTTAAATCTTTTATATATTTCATTTAAATATTAAATAATGATATTATACACTTAAAAAAGAACCAATATTGGTGTGCTAAATATTTATCTTTAATTAAACACATATTAAGTAGTCTCTAAACGGTTCTAATCAATTATCTTTTAAGAGTTAAAAGCGTCACATGAATTGGCAATCTAGCGTCTCTCTCTCTTATTTGATTCCTTTTAGTTTAGATTTAAATAAATATTCTCTGTTTTGATTTTTCTTCATATATTTTTGTAGCATTTATTTTTATCTATTTTTATTACACGATTGTTCATATGTTTTTATGGTATAATTTTATCTATTGTTATAATATTTGATGTTTCGTGTTATATTTATCACAACGCGCCTCTTGCTCAGGAAATGTCGATGGTTACATATAGCTAAACCTCTGTTTATGATACTTTCGATTCAATCAGAATCAAAGGTGGAACCATAAATTTATTAAAGTGGAGTTAATTTTTTTTTGTTTTTCATAAATATAATTTTTTTTAGTTGAAGGTGGTCTGGCAAATTTTTCTTTCTTTATTTTTAAAAAGTGTATTTTTTTAATATTAATTCATATTTAAAAATATTGCAGGGTCAAGACTCCTCTTGACCCCACGAAGTTCCGCCCATGTTTAGAACCATTTGCAAAGCGATATGGCATATTAGTTATGTTAATCTCTACGTCTACATTAATATTATATCTAGTTTGAATAAAGGACAATGAGATTATTAATAGTTACTATAATTTTTTGGAAGATGTTTTCATTTTATTTTTCTTCAAACCTTTTAAATTTTTATGTTAAAATTTTGTTATTTTTATTGTATCTTGTGGAGGATCAAAAAATATTTTTTAGGGTGGACACGTGTATATTAATAACCTAAATTTTTCGTATGAGGTGGACACAAATAAAGTTTCAAGGTAGTATCCTTCAATAAAATGAACTATTAACATAAAAAAATTAAATTTCAGGATAAACATATAACCACTATAAGCAAAACCTAAATAAAATATAATGTAACCTCCTCAAACCGATGTGGATAACCCGGTCCGATCTGGAGTGTCACATTAGGGCCATCGGAGCGACTCACTGTAAAAATCTCGAAAATTTTAATTTTTTTATTAAAACATGTAACTCATAAAATGATTTATTATTATTCAGAAATAAAACAGGTTTTTCAAACTCAGATATAAAACAAAATACAATTACATGCCCCCTAATCACATGTATCATACTCTGCAAGCAATGCGGGAAGAACTCCCTTACTGATGTTCATAGCTATACTGGTACAATTCTTTTAACCTGCAATGGTTAGTAATAAAGTGAGCTTCGGAAAGCTCAGTAATACAGAACTACCAGATTATACTACATGACATGCAGATAAATGGAAAGCCATATAATTTCCTTATTGAATCATATGTATACCCGTTGCGGAATAATCTGGGGTTCCATCAGTAGTTTATCAAGTTGAAGCCAAGAAGATCACAGTTCATAGGAAGCATTCAAAGTATGACATTTTCAGGGGATCGAATAGGATGTCTAGTGTGTTCCAATTAAAACCAATGAAAAGATATAAATCTTTTAAAACCATAGTTGAACCCCCAACCAAACTCCATTATGCAGTTTCCCAGAATTGCATCCATAGGGCTTACCCTTAGCACATAGCAAAAAGGGGAGCCAGCCTAAGGATATACCTTGGATCTACCCAAGGACATCCTTAGATCCGTAGGGTTACCTTAAGCACACAGCTAAGGGAACCAACCTAAGGATATACCTTGGGGCCTACCCAAGATATCTTTAGGTCCGTAGGGTTACCTTATGCACACAGCAAAGGGAACCAATCTAAGGATATACATTGGAACCTACCCAAGATATCCTTAGGTCCTTAAGGTTACCTTATGCACACAACAAAGGGAATCAACCTGGATCAAGGTTGTGCCTCCATACTCCAGATTCCTATCCATATAAAAATCCAGTAGATATCAGTTTTATCCGTAAATCGTAATACCTGGATCGTGATCCAGTAATATGTCATATCCGTAGTTGTGAAATAAATTGTATATCAGATTTCCACCTGTACACCATAAGTAGTCAAATGATTAACCCAAGGGAGTACTTTGGGCCTGAAAGCCTACCCAAAGATCCCCTTAGGTCCGTAAGACATTTCCAGCTTGATCAGAGCTGTACCTTCAGTCTACCCATATAATATCCTAGTAAAACAGTTCGAGTATAACCAGTGAAACATAAAACCATAATTCATAAACCAGTAGTTTCCGTGATTCCATAAATCAGAAACAATTTATATTTTCGATAAAACCATAATCATAAATCACTTACCATGTTGCCATGGTTCATAAACTAGTAAATCAATACTTGTACTAAACTCATTTCAAAACATATAAAACCGTCATGTAATTCATTTGGAACACACTAGAGTATCCACGTATATTTTTCAGAGGCATTTATCATTATCAATAAGGACAACATGAAACTCGAGCAATTTGATTGGATTCCAGGAACAAGGTTCTATTGAGGAGAATCGATTACTAACCGATCTAGCCAGACATTTAAGGTTGATACTTTAGAATCCCACTATATTTTTGGGTGCATCAGGAAAGTGTTCCAGAATGCCCAGAGTGATTTGAGCTAATAATGGAGAAACGAAGCTTCAAGACATTTATAATCCATGTTAATCGATCAGTTTATCGAACAATTCGAACTGAACAATCTCTCAGAACTAATGCATGTCGACCCGTCAATTTACTGCCTTTTTAGAGTATTTACTCTTTAATACTAACAATTCTTGTCCATAAACCATCTTCGTAATCATCGCTGAATAGATCTTCCAATAGTCTTTATTTCATTTCCATATTTCAACGATATCAGGAAATACATACGTACTTGATTAATGTTTTATGACCAATAAGGGTAATTCATCATGTAAGTTCAACAGTGTTCCCAAACTCATCCAATCACCTATTTAATCCTTAGTCAATGAGGTTACTCATTTCGTTTATCAGTCAAGTCTATCCCGGTTACTTCAGAGCTTTCCAGATAATCCAGACATTTTTGAATTTCATATACATATTGTACTTTCGTTTAATTTAATTTGGTCTTCGTGGTTGATTTGTCAAAAATATCATCGAACCACACTTGAGAAGACAAGAACGCATTCAAGTAACATCTATACATTTCAGGTACTAACATATACACTAGCATTGATTGCTCGACTTAATATGTGATCCATAACTTTTAAGAGCAGTATCACATCCATGTTTATTTGGATTCCTTAATTAATCCAACACTTATACTAATTTTAGGTTATAAGGGTATTTTGGTCATTCTGGTGCTCAGTTTCATTCCATTCTTTTCAGAGCTTGAGGATATCCAATCATTCCTGAGCTTGGTAATATTTTTGAGTCTTTTTCACTACATGAGTATTCTGGTCATTTTATAGATCCGGTGTATTTCAATCCTTTCCTTCCATTCTGTCTTATTATTTAACTCCAACTTATCATTTATTCCAGACCTTTCAAATAATTCTTACAAAAGAGCACCCTTGATAATTTATTCTTAACTCAGAGATTTTCAGGTCAATTGTCTTCTCAGAAGTTACCAATAGGTTATCAGAAATTTTCTGTACAAAGACATGATCTTAACAATTAAATCCGTAATTCATTGAGTTAAGTACAAATCCTCAAAGTACTTTTTTCATTCAAGGAACTCGAGCTATTTTTACCTTTCAAGGGCATTTTCGTATTTTCTTAACCAGATGATTTCGGTATTAACTCTTACAGAGCATACTTATAATTTAGAGATCCTATGGTTAGTTGTTTCCTCGAACATTCTCTGATCTTGAAATGATTCCTTAACAGACTTCTAATATCTTGCATAAACCCTCTTGGGGTTAAAAATCGTTTATCCATAATTTCCAAGTAAAACTAACATTTCTTATGCACATCAAATATATTTATCAGATCAATATGTCTTTTCATATTTACTAATCCACTTCCAGGGACAATTCTTGTCATTTTCCAATATAAGGGTAATTTTGTAATTTTACCTAATCAAAATATTCTCATAATTTCCCATCCAAGTACCTTTAACATGTAACCTTTAATGATATAAAATATAAGTTACAAATCCAGGGCTGATTTCTTTATCACTAATCACAAACTTGTAATTTAATTCTAACAATTCCTCAATCTCTTATATTAGTCATTCGATCCGTATTCAGTTACAGAATTTCTACCACATTCATATCGAGCGAATAAATTATTCAACTCTACAAAAGTGACCAACATTATCTTATTCATGCATTTACCAATATCAACATGTTCCATAAAGCATAAAGAGGTAGTAAAGTATTACCTCGATTTTTCGTATCATACTGGTCGACCATTTAAATTCCATTCGAACGTCCTCGATCTTTGATTCAACTTCTAATATTTTCCTCTTGATCCAGACAATCAAAATTACTAACTCGTATGTAAATAATTTTCCTCGCCATAAAGATAACTTATTAGAATTGAAATAATAATTTGGAAACCCAATTTGCATAACTAAAAACTTGAAGAGCTAGTAATATTTAATTACTAACATCATTGACTAATTTGATCTTGTAAAAACTATTATGTTATAACTATAACCACTTGGAAATTAAGAGACAAGGTAAAGATCTCACCAAACTTGGATGGCATACCTTGTGGTTTACCCCTTTTTGCATGATATCTACAATTCCCCACAACCCACGTGCTTTACTATTACTTCACTCCAGACTTTCTTTCACCCATACTTTCTTTACTTGTTTCCTCATTTTTTTATTATTATTTTTTCTCTCCTATGGAATTCATTGAAGACTTTATTCAAAAGGGTCATCTTCCCTACACCACCTTGTCTACATAATCTAATGGTCCTATCATTTTCATTCTCAATCGCTTCCCATGTTTTCTCAATTGCTTCCCATGCATTCTCAATTGCTTCCCATGCTTCTCGATCTCGTAGGTGGACTTCAGGTTCCTTGGGCAGTAATCTCCTACACATTTGCTTTTGAGTTCATCATCGCCTTGTTGAACAATCATGTTCAGTTCACCGAGCATGGTTTCTGTAACCCCTCATTAGAGAATTTAATATTACTCATAGCCATGTCAGTGTTTTGCATCAATTCACGCATGAGTTTAGGGTTCCTTGCAGCTTCTAATATCCATCAAAGAATGCTAGGATAGTTAAGTTTATACCCAAGCTCCAGATTGTGTTGATTGCTTTACTATATGTTTTATTGGGCGCACCAAGATTATAATAAAAGAAAACAATCGAATTACAAACCGAAAAGATGAATCATAATTGCTTTCTCTGTCAGACTCCAAAGACTTTTGTCTTCATGATTGAGTTCGTATAATAATTTTTTTTCCAATTATGGAATGCCAACCCAACAATTTGTCCACTTCCACCTACTATATTATTCTCAATTTGTTTAATAGTATAATGATATGATAAAATAATTATTTGCCAACCAATTTCATATCATTTCACATATTTAAACTAAAAGAAATCTAACCCCATATTGGGGTGTGACAATTCTCACCTCCTTAAAAGAATTTCATCCTCGAAATTCATTCATGTCACATAATTGCAGAAATGAAAACTCCATCAGTTCTTCCATAACTTCAAGTAGCTTTTACAGAAGTATGAATCCTCCAATAATCCTTAACCAGTTGAGTATACATTCTTATCAGAATTTTTCCTTATTTAAATAAAAGAACCAGAACAAATTTATCCTTGTAGAAACAATTCAGCCTTGGTTACGAAATTAGGCTCATAGAGCGATAATATATTCCAAGTTCATTTCTGGAGCTAGATCGTAATTTCTCATATAAGTAACTCTCACATGGCTCGTGAGGTACTTTACAGAATTCAGATAGACGTTACTGATATTCTTTTATGCAAAGGTAGAGTCTTAACAGATAAAAACTTAGGTTTGCTTGTTACAGATAAAGACTCAACCTTGGAGTTTCGGTTCAGAGAAGTACGATTGTAGTCTAGGGGCATGTGTTGATCAGACATCTTTTGACATTCGACTAGCCGGTCTATCATGAAAATTTCGACTCAAACCAAGGCTCTGATACCACTAAATGTAACCCCTCAAACCGATGCGGATAACCCGATCGGATCTGGAGTGTCACATTAGGGTCACCGGAGCGACCCATTGTAAAAATCTTGAAAAATTTAAATTTTTTATTAAAACATGTAACTCATAAAATGATTTATTATTATTCAGAAATAAAACAGGTTTTTCAAACTCAGATATAAAACAAAATACAATTACATGCCCCCTAATCACATGTATCATACTCTGCAAGCAACGCCGAAAGAACTCCCTTACTGATGTTGATAGCTATACTGATACAATTCTTTTAACCTGCAATGGTGAGTAATAAAGTGAGCTTCGAAAAGCTAAGTAATACATAACTACCAGATTATGCTACATGACATGCAGATAAATGGAAAGCCATATAATTTCCTTATTGAATCATACGTATACCCGTTGCGGAATAATCTGGGGTTCCATCAGTAGTGTATCAAGTTGAAGCCAAGAAGATCACAGTTCATAAGAATCATTCAAAGTATGACATTTTTAGGGGATCAAATAGGATGTCTAGTATGTTCCAATCAAAACCAGTGAAATATATAAATCTTTTAAAACCATAGTTGAACCCCCAACCAAACTCCATTATGCAGTTCCCCAGAACTGCATCCATAGGGCTTGCCCTTAGCACACAGCAAAAAGGGGAGCCAGTCTAAAGATATACCTTGGATCTACCCAAGGACATCCTTAGATCCGTAGGGTTACCTTAAGCACACAGCTAAGGGAACCAACCTAAGGATATACCTTGGGGCCTACCCAAGATATCCTTAGGTCCGTAGGGTTACCTTATGCACACAATAAAGGGAACCAACCTAAGGATATACCTTGGGACCTACCTAAGATATCCTTAGGTCCGTAGGGTTACCTTATGCACACAACAAAGGGAACCAACCTAAGGATATGCCTTGGGGCCTACCCAAGATATCCTTAGCTCCGTAATGACTTACAGCCGGATCAAGGTTGTGCCTCCATACTCCAGATTCCTATCCATATAAAAATCCAGTAGAAATCATTTTTATCCGTAAATCGTAATACCTGGATCGTGATCCAGTAATATGTCATATCCGTGATTGTGAAATAAATCGTATATCAAATTTTCACCTGTACACCATAAGTAGTCAAATGATTAACCCAAGGGAGTACCTTGGGCCTGAAAGCCTACCCAAAGATCCCCTTAGGTCCGTAAGAAATTTCCAGCTTGATCAGAGCTGTACCTTCAGTCTACCCATATAATATCCCAGTAAAATAGTTCGAGTATAACCAGTGAAACATAAAACCATAATTCATAAACCAATAGTTTCCGTGATTCCATAAATTAGAAACAATTTATATTTTCGATAAAACCATAATCATAAATCACTTACCATGTTGCCATGGTTCATAAACCAGTAAATCAATACTTGTACTAAACTCATTTCAAAACATATAAAACCGTCATGTAATTCATTTGGAACACACTAGAGTATCCACATATATTTTTCAGAGGCATTTATCGTTATCAATAAGGACAACATGAAAATCGAGCAATTTGATCAGATTCCAGGAACAAGGTTCTATTAAGCAATTTAAGGTTGATACTTTAGAATCCCACTATATTTTCGGGTGCATCAGGAAAGTGTTCCAGAATGCTCAGAGTGATTTGAGCTAATAAAGGAGAAACGAATCTTCAAGACATTTATAATCCATGTTAATCGATCGGTTTATCGAACAATTCGAACTGAACAATCTCTCAGAACTAATGCATGTCGACCCGTCAATTTACTGCCTTTTTAGAGTATTTACTCTTTAATACTAACAATTCTTGTCCATAAATCATCTTTGTAATCATCGCTGAATAGATCTTCCAATAGTCTTTATTTCATTTCCATATTTCAACGATATCAGGAAATACATACGTACTTGATTCATGTTTTATGACCAATAAGGATAATTCATCATGTAAGTTCAACAGTGTTCACAAACTCATCCAATCACCTATTCAATCCTTAGTCATTGAGGTTACTCATTTCGTTTATCAGTCAAGTCTATCCCGGTTACTTCAGAGCTTTCCAGATAATCCAGACGTTTTTAAATTTCAAATACATATTGTACTTTCGTTTAATTTAATTTGGTCTTCGTGGTTGATTTGTCTAATAAATATTCATTTCTTATTATCGAATGCGACCTAGAGTTGAGTTGAGCTGAGTACTTTTAAAACTATCATCAAACCACACTTGAGAAGAGGAACACGCATTCAAGTAACATCTATACATTTCAGGTACTGACATATACACTAGCATTGATTGCTCGACTGAATATGTGATCCATAACTTTTAAGAGCAGTACTATATCCATGTTTATTTGGATTCCTTAATTAATCCAACACCTCTACTAATTTTAGGTCATAAGAGTATTTTGGTCATTCTAGTGCTCAGTTTCATTCCATTCTTTTCAGAGCTTGAGGATATCCAATCATTCCTGAGCTTGGTAATATTCTTGAGTCTTTTTCACTACAGGGGTATTCTGGTCATTTTACAGATCCGGTGTATTTCAATCCTTTCCTTCCATTCTGTCTTATTATTTAACTCCAACTTATCATTTATTCCAAACCTTTCAAATAATTCTGATAAAAGAGCACCCTCGATAATTTATTCTTAACTCAGAGATTTTCAGGTCAATTGTCTTCTCAGAAGTTACCAACAGGTTATCATAACTTTTCTGTACAAAGACATGATCTTAACAATTAAATCTGTAATTCATTAAGTTAAGTACAAATCCTCAAAGTACTTTTTCATTCAGGGTCAACTTGAGCTATTTTTACCTTTCAAGGGCATTTTCGTAATTTCTTAACCAGATGATTTCGGTATTAACTCTTAACGAGCATACTTATAATTTAGAGATCCTATGGTTAGTTGTTTCCTCGAACATTCTCTGATCCTGAAATGATTCCTTAACAGACTTCTAGTATCTTGCATAAACCCTCTTGGGGTTAAAAACCGATTATCCATAATTTCTAAGTAAAACTAACATTTCTTATGCACATCAATATATTTATCAGATCAATATGTCTTTTCATATTTATTAATCCACTTCCAGGGACAATTCTTATCATTTTCCAATATAAGGGTAATTTTGTAATTTTACCTAATCAAAATATTCTCATAATTTTCCATCCAAGTACCTTTAACATGTAACCTTTGATGATATAATATACAAGTTACAAATCCAGGGCTGATTTCTTTATCACTAATCACAAACTTGTAATTTAATTCTAACAATTCCTCAATCTATTATATTAATCATTCGATCAGTATTCATTTACATAATTTCTACCACATTCATATCAAGTGAATAAATTATTCAACTCCACAAAAGTGACCAACATTATCTTATTCATGCATTTACCAATATCAACATGTTCCATAAAGCATAAAGAGGTAGTAAAGTATTACCTCGATTTTTCGTGCCATACTAGTCGACCATTTAAATTCCATTCGAACGTCCTCGATCTTTGATTCAACTTCTAATATTTTCCTCTCGATCCAGACCGTCAAAATTACTAACTCGTATCTAAATAATTTTCCTCGCCATAAAGATAGCTTATTAGAATTGAAATAATAATTTGGAAACCCAATTTGCATAACTAAAAACTTGAAGAGCTAGTTTAATTACTAACATCATGGACTAATTTGATCTTGTAAAAACTATTATGTCATAACTATAACCACTTGGAAATTAAGAGACAAGGTAAAGATCTCACCAAACTTGGATGGCATACCTTGTGGGTTACCCCTTTTTGCATGATATCTACAATTCCCCACAACCCACGTGCTTTACTATTACTTCACTCCAGACTTTCTTTCACCCATACTTTCTTTACTTGTTTCCTCATTTTCTTATTATTATTATTTCTTTCTCCTATGGAATTCATTGCAGACTTTATTCAAAAGGGTCGTCTTCCCCACACCGCCTTGTCTACATAATCTAATGGTCCTATCATTTTCATTCTCAATCGCTTCCCATGTCTTCTCAATTGCTTCCCATGCCTTCTCAATTGCTTCCCATGCCTTCTCAAACGCAGAATCCAAGCTAACAGTGTTCTCCAATGGTCACTCGGGCATTAGAACCCGGTTACGTGGTAGCTTCAAAACGATGGCGGAGTCTGAGTAGAAATGCTCCGCCTTACGTAGCAGCTCGTCACGGAATCTAGCTTCTTAACGAATCGCTTCCCGATCTCGTAGGTGGACTTCAGGTTCCTTGGGCAGCAATCTCCTACACATTTCTTTTGAGTTCATCATCGCCTTGTTGAACAATCATGTTCAGTTCACCGAGCATGGTTTCTATAACCCCTCATGAGAGAATTTAATATTACTCATAGCCCTGTCAGTGTTTTGCATCAATTCACGCATGAGTTCAGTGTTCTTTGAAGCTTATAATATCCATCAAAGAATGCTAGGATAGTTAAGTATATACCCAAGCTCTGGATTGTGTTGATTGCTTTACTATATGTTTTATTGGGCGCACCAAGATTATAATAAAAGAATACAATCGAATTACAAACCGAAAAGATGAATCATAATTGCTTTCTCTGTCAGACTCCAAAGACTTTTGTCTTCGTGATTGAGTTCGTATAATAATATTTTTTTTCAATTATGAAATGACAACCCAATAATTTGTCTACTTCTACCTACTATATTATTCTCAATTTGTTTAATAGTATAATGATATGATAAAATAATTATTTGCCAACCAATTTCATATCATTTCACATATTTAAAGTAAAAGAAATCTAACCCCATATTAGAGTGTGACATATATTTTATTCTTGCTTTTATGCTTCATAATAATTTTTGCTTTATGGGCATGGCGTTGACTCTCCACGTTTCTATCTACTTTTCTTTATTAATTTTTCGTTGGTACAAATATACTCTTAGTAATCCCACAAACTCAGTTCAAATTGTGTGTGTATATATATACATATGCATGTGATAGAATTATGTTACAAAATATAATTATTTTTATTTTTATATAGATTTAGGATCGTTAGATAAGTGAAAATAGGTAAATGAGATTAACAATAATAAAGAGAATATATTCACTAAAAAATAAGAAGTCAATCTCAACTATTTATTTTTACTTATTCAATGATATTAAATATGTATAAAACTAAGGGGGTGTTCGGATGGAGGAAATGATGATTACTTGGGGAAACTTTTTTCCAGAATTTAATACCCCATGTTTGGATGGAAAATATTCCTAATTGGGAGTAATAACATATTCTCAACAGTAACTTTTTAATAGTGTTTTATCGGGAATGTCATTCCCACATACTACATAAGTATTTATCTATTCCCATGAGTTGGGACTGAAATACCTTTAAAAGAATATAATTATTTTAAAAATACTTCCCCTTTGTTCCTTATCATCTTCTCCCGATGACTTGGCTTCTTTCTAGAAAGAAAGTTTAATTTCTTTTCAATCTTTTAAAAAATATGAATATTTTTTTAATAATAATAATATATTTTCTAATTAATAAATTAAAAATATTCTCTAAAAAAATAATAAAGTAATCAATGTACATTTTGGTAGAGTAAAATGATTTATCTATTAAAATGTTCATATTCTTATTTAGTTAAATGTTGATGTAAATTTTTAATATATTTTTATATAAATAACGTAAAAAATAATATTAATTGTAATTAAAATAATATATGATATATTTACTGTTTTATTCTACCAATTTATCTTTTAGATTTTTATAAAAAAATTATATATAAATTTTATGAATTTAAATTTTATTAAAAAAATATAAATTAAAAATAATAAAATAATATATTTTCTATGAATTTTTATATAAATATTTTCCATTATTCAACTTGTTAAAAAATATAGCACAAGGGAAATTTGGTAAAATATAAATTCTAATAATCTCTTATTCTTTTAACCAAACAATGAAATATTATATTTGTGTCAAACAAATCAAACACAGTAATGTAACGTTCCCAATAATATATAGATAATGTTACATTCCGGTAATCTTATTCCTAGAGGTAATGATACATTCCATGAATCAAACATCCCCTAAAGAATTTTACATTATGTAAGTAGATCCTAACCCCCCCACATATATATATAATATCACATTTTAAGTTTGAATTTTTCGGTGATTAAAGGGACGGTTGTTACCCATATAGATCCCAAGTTCGAGCACAAAAGACTAAGGGTGGTTGAACTTTCATTATTAAATTATTAAGAATCTTTATAACAAATATTACTTTGTAATCACTTGATAAAAAATAATTAATGGACGTGGTATACGAGTCATTCAATTTCTTTTAGACAGAAAGAGGACTTTTTTTAATCCAAATATATCTATTTTTATTAAATACGGTAAAGAACATGGCCCGTTAATTACATGGTACTATTTTATTTAATTCTCAAACCATTTAAAGTTACAAAATGATTATTTGACTATATAAATATTTTGTTAAATCTCTCGATTATTAAGTATTATAAAATGATCACCAAACTATTCATTATGTTCCAAACTCTTCATTTTTCGTTAAAAAAATGACGACAATATGAGCAGGACATTAACTTGTTGATTGAGATATGATAAAACATGATCTCATAATCTCAAACGAATATCATATTTCAGTTAACATGTTAACGTCCAGCTCAGACAACCGTTAATTTTTTAATGAAAAAGGACGAGTTTGGAATATAATGTATAGTCGGGTGGCCATTTTGTAATTTTTAATAGTCAAGTGACTCAACAACCTCTATAGTTAAGAGATCATTTTGTAACTTTTAATAGTCGGGGACCATTTATATACTTTACCAAGTAAAATGACACTTATTTATTATTGATTCCTATATAACACTTAATTAGTCAAAGAAATTTTCGTAGAAAACATTTAACGTAGACACACATCGGTTTTCTCTATAAAAATATCTCTAAAAAAAGGTACTTCCTATCGAAATGGCTTCTAAACCCTAAAGCCATCTATATTCCAAAGCTAAATTAATGGTTTAGGATTAAACTTATTTATTTATTTATTTTCTTATGTTTAGAGTTTATTAATATATTAAGATTTATTAATTTAGAGTTATCTTTTATTTATAATTAAAAATATAAGAACGATAAGTTAATATTATAGATTATATAAAATATATAAGAATATATATATTTAAGGTTTGTGATTGTTAATTGTTAAAAGAAAAATATTGAACAAATAAATAAAATTTACAATAAATTTATAATAATTTCAACACGACATAAAATTATTTTGAGGAAGAAGAAAACATGTGGTGCACAAATTAAATTTTAAAGCACTTGTTTGAAACATAAAATATGGATCACAAGAACAGTTCATTACATGAAATTCTAAAGTAAAAAATAGATTACATTTAATCAGCCTGATAATGAGTGATCGGATTTTCATATATTTTGTTGATAATTATTCTCCGGTTCTGATTTGATATTACTAATTTGGTCCTGTTTTGACTTGTTTTCATGAGGGAACTTATTTCCCATAACCAACAATAACAATGCTTATTTATTTGACAAAAACAACATTACCAAGGTGCCTTTGTCGGGAATATCAACAAAAGTTACGAATTTGGATTTTGTTTTGATTTATAACCAGGTCGCTTCTAGGGGAGTTAACAAACTACGAACCTGAAATTGAAGCACTTCGGATACTATGTGGAGAAACACTTCGAAGAATGAGACAACAACAACAATCGAAACCAGATCCAAATTCAGGAGAAATCTCTTACACTTAGGCATTATTCACGTACGACGATGAAGAATCAGTTCAGATGGTTGATCCAACAATTTGAAAGTCAGGTACGACACCTAACAAACAATAATTGCTTTGCATCACATTTTCGAATAGCAAAACACCATTCGAGTTAAAGACGAGACCAATCCATCTTCTACCGACCTTTAATGGCTTATAGAATGAAAACCCGCACAAACATCTTAAGGAGTTTCATATGGTTTTTTTGAGTATGAAACCACAGGAAGTATCCAAAGATGAAATCAAACTCCGCACTTTCCCTTTTTTTCCTTAGCCAATTTAGCTAAGGATTTGTTATTTTATTTATCATCAGGTTCAATTGATACATGGGCTAATATGTCTCGATTATTTCTTCACAAGTTTTTCCCAGCGGAAAAACTAAGTGAATTAAGGAGGAGCATCTCAGGGATTCGATGAAGGATGGTGATTCATTATATGAGTACTGGGAACGCTTCAAGAAAATGTGTGCTAGTTGTCCATAACATAGTTTAACACAATAAACCATCATTATGTACTTTTATGTAGGATTGCTTTATGTGATCACCATATTTTACAATCGGGCCTTAAGACCTAGACCCAAACCAACCTAACTACCCCCAAACCAGACCCAAATTGAACCAAACCAAACCAGACCCGACCCGACCTGAACCTAACCCTAACCCTAACCCCTAAGATAGCCGTCTCTTTCACCTAACCAGAGGCCACCTTTCTCTGTCCCAATACCCGAATGCAGCTCCAACACGCCACTTCCACCAGCACTCCATGCAACATGCAACAGTAAACAACAAGACGACAACAAAATTGTATCACTTCATTTTTCTCTGTAATGGGTATAAAACCCTAAAGCAAACCATGTACAAGGGGCTCCTCGAAATTTGAAAGCAATAAAGAAAATTTTTCCAGCATCCATATTCTTTAGGTTTCTAAACTACCATGAAACCATAGCCTTTATTTTATTTTTTTCGGTTCGATAGTTGAGCAAAATAGAGGCAAAAAAAGAAATCGAGAAGAAGACAAAGGAGTTACCTTCGGTCGGGGACTTCGCCGGCTGCAGGAACCTCCATTCGCATATCCGAACGGTTAAGAGGGAGAAGAGCCTTCGGTGAGCAACATATCTCGAAACGAAGAGGATCCAACGGTTGTCAGAGTAGATCAGGGCACTAAAAGTCGAGAGGCTCTCAGCTTGTGTCGTGGTGTTGGGGGTCATTTTTCACAAAACCGAGCCCATATCTATGACCACCGCATCGAGAGGAGCATGCTTTTGAAATTTGGTGGGCAACGGCTACCGGCGACGATGACGGTGTGGCGACTCGCGGCGGTTGATGGCGACTGAGACAGTGACCAACGAGGGCCAGGCGGCCTTCGAGAGGTCGGTTTCTAGAGAGAGGGGAGAGTATCTCTCTCTATTTTTTTTAAAAGGTAAAAAAATGAACAAATATAAAAAAATAAATAAACGGTAGTTATAAAATAAATTTCAGGGAAAATTGATCTTAAGTGCCCTAACGTTTTGCATGTTTTTACAAAATGGTCATGTGTAGAGATCTATTTCATAATTTACCCATTTTCTTTTGTTCTTTGTAATTTTTGGTATAATTACTATTTAGTCCCCTACTTTATGTGTGTTTTTGCATGTTAGTCATATGTAGGGTCTGTTTTCATGATTTACCCATTTTCATGCATGTTATATTTTTTGGTAAATTCATTGTTTAGTCCATGTAGTTTCTGCGTGTTTTTACATTGTACTCCTTAAATCATTTTTTATTTTATTTAGATTTAGCCTTTTAGTTTTGATTTGTTTTAATTTAGCCCCTATTATATGTCTAATTTATTTTCTCTTTTAGTTTGGTAATTTAATGTTTATGCAATTTCGTCCATTAATTTTATTTTATTTTATTTTTACCCTTCATTTTTTGTACATATTTTATTTGTATTTAATATTTGTATCCCTTTACTCCTTGATAGATCATTTTTAGATTTAGTCCACAGTGTTTTAATTATTTGACTCGTATTTAATCATTAAATTAGGAGAATTCTTAATTTGGTCATCGCTTTTGCTCGAGGTTCCAATTTAATTATTCGAGCCTTAAAATTAATTTAAATTAATATTAGAGCCTCCATTTTAGGTTATATTTCAAATTAATCTTTTAATTTAGGGAATAATACGAGTTAACCCTCGCCTAAATGCTCGAGGGACCATCTCGGTTATTTGATTCAATAACTGATTTAAAAATCAAATAAGGTAAATATTAGAGCATACATTTAGGTTTAATCCCCTAGGTTCCTTAATTTTCATATTTTGACACTTTAAGCTAGAAAAATGTTGGGATTTGTGGAAGCTCGAATCGACAATCTGGGGTTGGGATCGATTTTTTTGTTTAGGGAGTAAGGAGATTGAAAGATAAAGATTTTCACAGCGATTTATAGTGGTTTGACTTCTCAACCAAGTCTACATCCACTACCTTAGCTCCTCAACAAGGATTTTCCAACAAATTCACTAATTTGTTCTTTATTTTGCAAGGAAAAAGAGATAACCTTTACAAAAGTCCCTAGTTTTTCACGGGTTAAACTAGAACCTTTCCCTAGCTTTTAGCAGGTTTAGCTAGAACCAAAACCCCTTTACAATGAAAGGAAATGTAAACAAGAAAACCTCTCTAATGTAGGTGTTTACAAGAATTATGTTCACAAGAACAGAAATATTTACAAGAGAAAGATGAAATAAGAATGAAAAACTCATCTCTTGTGTTTGATTGCTTGGATAGTTGTTCTCTCTCTTTTTCAAGTGTCCTGAGCTTGTATTAATAGCTTGAAATGAGTTTGAAGTCGTATATAGCCGTTGGGGATGTTTTGTAGGCGTTTGGGGATAATTTTTCTACAAAAATAGGCTATCCAGAACAAGGCGTATCGATACCCCTCTATGGGGTATCGGTACTACCTTTATTAAATTTAAATTTAACTATCAGTTGCTAGCCGTTGGAGCCTTGTAGTATCGATACTGCCTAAGGGATATCGGTACTACTTTGCACTATGGTATCAATAGCCTTGCATGGTATCGGTACCCTTTTTGCATTCGATGTTTGAGCCTTCATAGGGGTATTGATAGGGGTATCAGTACCCATTCATAGGGGTATTGATACCCATTCATAGGGATATCGGTACCTCTTAATATTTTTGCTTAAATCCAAATTGAATGAACTTTGAATTATTTTTGAAATCTTTTAAAAACATTGAATAAATTCAATTCAAGTCCAAAAACATTTTGCCTTAATTTGTTATATAGAAATATAGTTCTACAATCTCCCATTTTTGATATAACAAAACATTTGAAAAATTATCTTAGGCAAAACTCCCCCTTAATAAAATGTTTAATGAAAAAGATATCAATTGTTTACAAAGGATACCAATTGTTAAAAAAAATACCAATTGTTGGAAAATATATGAAAATGTTAAGCTCCACATTTTTCATTAAGAAATTGAATTTTCAAAACCATACTTCTCCCCCTTTATGTTATATAAAAAATAATTCAATATTTGAAGTTCTAAAATAACATTGGAGAATAAGTGATAAATTTGACATTTAAAATTTATTTGAAAAATCAAAAGCTCCCCCTCAATAAATGCATTTCAAAATTTAGCTTTAAGAACTTGACACTTAAACAAAATTGAATTTCAACAAAGAATAACAAACATGTTAGTAGTACATGAAATTCAATGTATCCAAGTCTAAAATACTTTATGCAATATCAATTGTTGAAATTAAGTGCATATGCATAGAGCTTTTCAAAAATGTTATGCAATTAAAAAAATTTGATAATAATTGTTAGAGAGATATCTTATACAATTTTAAGTACATACATAAACATTTAAATTTAGGTCAAAAAAATGTTAAAATTTTGATATCAATTGTTAGAGAGATATCATTTGGATTTAAAATCAAAGTATTTGAAAAGTTGATATCAATTTTTAGAGAGATATCATTTGTATTAAAACCAATTTTGACCAAAATTTTATTATGATGAACTAAAAATTCTGAAAAATCATTAAAACTTTAAAATGTTAATCATAAAACCTTTTTAACATATATGAGATTAAAACAATAATGCATAATCATTTAACAAAACTCATGCATGATTAAAATCAAATGAGCAACCAAATAACCAAAATTAAAAGCATTAAGATTAGAGGTTACCCATTCTTTTTTCATGTATGGCTAGAGCATCTTGATTTCGTCATCATCATCACCATTGCTCCCATACACCTACAAGAGACATTTATTTCGATTTTAGTATCCAAATTGCTTTGGATCCTTGGACGTTAATTTCAATGCCCCTTGTTCCCTTGGGAACCCATACTTGTCGAATTTTAAAAGATTTTCTTTTCTTTATGGGACAAGTATGTTTCAAATGACCATGAAAATGGTAATGTGAGGATTTTGCAATTTTTAAACATAATAGGTCATTTGTAGAAATTAATTATTTTCTTTTGTTAAGCTTTCAAGCTTAACTTTTAAATAAAAATTTTCTTTTTCTAAATCATTTATTTTGATTTTTGAAAACTCTAAATCATTATTCAAAATTTCATTTTGATTTTCAAAATAAAAAATCGGTTTATCTTTAATTTTGAGTTTTGAAATTAATTTTGTATATTTGAAATTCATGGTCTCAAATCCCAAATACAACCTATTATAAGCATCTTGTAACTAATCAAAAGTAAATTAATTAAATTCATTTGAGTTAGAAGATACCTCGAATTCTTCTTCGGTGGCCATGAGACATAAGTTGACTACTTCATCTTCATCATTGGAATCATCTTCATCACTCCAAGATTCAACAAATGCATTCTTCTTGCTTGACCCCTTTTTATTTGGAAGAGGACATTCATATTTGACATGTCCCTTTCTTTGAAAATTAAAGCACACCGATGGACTCTTCTTCTTGGTTGATTCATGCTTCACTTTCTTGGAAATAATGAATCTCTTGAGTTCCTTCAAGAGCTTGGCCATATCATTTTCTTGTTCATCATCATCTTCATCCACCTCATCACTTGAATCTTGATAGCTTTTATTGGTAGATTTGAAGGCAATGCCTACCTGATTATTTTTCTTGTTTTTATTCTCTTCATTTTCTTCCTCTTCCTTCAACATCATCTCATGAGTGAGAAGGAAACCAATTAGCTCATCGAGAGTGAGAGACTTTAGGTCTCTAGCTTCGATAATGGCTGTCTTATTTGATTGCCACAACTTTGCAAGAGCGTAGATCATCTTCCTCACAAGCTTCTCATTAGGGATTACTTCTCTAAATCCCATGAGACCATTGACAATCACAGAAAATCTATTTGTCATAGCTTTGATGTCTTCATCTGGTTTCATCTTGAAGTTATCGTAGCTATGGTTGAGAAGACTTTTCTTTGTTTCCCTCACTTCGTCGGTTCCTTCATGATTGACTTGGAGCTTATTCATTTGAACAAGATGAAATTCTTCCATATTCATCTGGGCCTAAAGCACAAAAGAGAATGTGCATAGCCTTAGCATTGAGCTGGTACTTTTTCTTCTCTTCATTACTCCAATCATCCCAATCATCTAACTCGTTGGGTGGAGTAGAGTAACCATTCATGATTGAGTTCCAAGCTCCTAGATTGTAGGCTCGAATAAAGAACATCATCTTATTGTTCCCAATATGTATAATTTGCTCCATTGAAGAAGGGTAGATTGTTGACCGGTTGTGAATCCATAATATGTGAATCTTCAGTGTAATACACACCGGAGGTTGAAGCCATTTCTTTGTTGGTTGCGTCAGGAATCAGTAGAGCTTCTTATCTCAAGTATGTCAAGCTTTCTAACGAGTCAAACTCTGACACCAATTGTTGGGATTTGTGGAAGCTCGAATCGATAATCGAAATGGTTTGCAAAGAGGATTGGGATCGATTTTTATGTTTAGGGAGTAAGGATATTGAAAGATAAAGAATTGCATAGTGATTTATAGTGGTTCTACTTCTCAACCAAGTCCACATCTACTACGTTAGCTCCTCACCAAGGATTTTCCAACAAATTCACTAATTTGTTCTTTATTCTTCAAGGACAAAGATATAACCTTTACAAAACTCCCTAGTTTTTCACGGGTTAAACTAGAACCTTTCCCTAACTTTTAGCAGGCTTAGCTAGAACCAAAAACCCTTTACAATTAAAGGAAATGTAAACAATAAAACCTCTCTAAGGTAGGTGTTTACAAGAATTAAGCTCACAAGAACAGAAATATTTATAAGAGAAAGATGAAATAAGAATGAAAAACTCTTCTCTTGTGTTTGATTGCTTGGATAGTTGTTCTCTCTCTTTTTCAAGTGTCCTCAGCTTGTATTTATAGTTTGAAAAGAGTTTGAAGTCGTATATAGATGTTGGGGATGTTTTGGAGCCATTTGAAGATAATTATTCTGCAAAAATAAGTTATTTAGAATAGGGGGTATCAATACTACCTTTGTTAAATTCAAATTTAACTAGCCGTTGCTAATTGTTGGAGCCTTGTAGTATCAATATTGCTTTGCATTATGGTATCGATACCCTTGAATGGTATCAATACCCTTTTTTGCATTCGATGTTTGAGCATTCATAGGGGTATGATAGGGGTATCGATATCCGGGTATCGGTACCCATTCATAGGGGTATTGATACCCATTCATAGGGGTATCGGTACCTCTTAATATTTTTGCTCAAATTCGAATTTAATGGACTTTGAATTATTTTTGAAATCTTTTGAAAACTTTGAATAAATTCAATTCAAGTCCAAAAACATTTTGTCTTAGTTTGTTATATCCAAATATAGTTCTATAAAAAATCCTTAATTTACCCTTAGCTTAATTAGGATGAATAGAAAAACCTAAGCCAATGTTCACTTATTAGGGAATTAATGATATATCTCCCACAAGTATACTCAGGGGGCGACTACTGGTGATTCCCAAAATAGGTCGACATTCTTTTCAAAACTGAATCATGATTTCTAAAATTAAGGAAATGTCCGATTATTAGGTGTAATAGCTGATCTCCCGCATTTATGTTAGGGGCAAATACTATCGGCCTTAATAAGCAGAGACCCTTTTCAACTTTGCATCCGTAATGATTTTAAGGTTAAATAAAGATCGAATTAAAAATTTTTAATTTTAAATATAGAGTAACCGAATAAGTACCAATTTTTGAGCGCTTTTGGGGGTGCTACTCCTTCTCGATGAGTAATTGACTCACGAATCTGATTTTTAGATTTTCGCAAACCTTAAAACTTGGCATTTTGATAAAAATAAAATGTTTTATTAAAATATCCAATTTTTTATGGTGTCACAATCACACCCTAAATAATTGGTGGTGACTTATCACATTTCAAAATTATTTTCAAAGAAAAACCCCCGAGTCGGTATCGATCTTTCCCCGTCCGGGAGAAAACTGGTGTCGACAGCTAGGCGACTCTGTTGGGGACGTTTTGTTTTTAAAACAACTTGAGAGTCGAGCCACGAGTTGGTTACCCTATATTTAGGATTCTAGAAATTATGAGTTCGATCTTATTTTAATTTACAGTATGTTATGTTATTTCAAATTAAAAAAAGATTTTCTCTCTGGTTAATGCTTACACTTTTATGAAATTATTTAGGACTGTTGCATATCATAGCTCTAAACCCGAGCTTAATCTCGGTTTTCTAAGTAGGGAGAAACGTCACACCTCATGAAAAGCATTGGGCTTCCCTGTGTGGGTCTGATCAAGTACCTCTGGAAAGCATCCTAAGTTGCCTGTCCGGATATCAGTTCTGAGACACGTTTTTAGCGGTGTGATCCCATGAGTCGAATCTGGTTCGCAAGTCTATAATGGGCCAGAAACGGATTCAACCTTAGCAGGTTGTAAAGATGGATTGGGAACATTTTGCTAGAACATAACCTCATCTAGAGAATTTAGTAAACCTACCTCGCTGGAGCCATGTGGATAGCCTAGGAGAATTAGAACGCATACAGTTAAGACTCTTAATTACCTTTGTATGCTTATTTTCCAGTCTCAACGTTGAGTCATTTTTAATTATTTCTGCTAAAAATTTCTTTGACTAATCATTTCAACTAACTTGATTCTTTTTTTCTTGTTTCTCCTGACTTGATTTCTTGGTCTTGTGCTTTGTTGCATTTTTACATAAACATGACATATCCTTCAAAGGTATTGATCCCTTAAATAAATGATCTTTTTGAACATTATTGAAAAACAATGCCCACAATAATACATTTCACTGGTATCGGTTGAATTTTGAAGATGCTCTACGTGGATTGAGTATCGTCAATAGAGAGTCTGCCTATTAAGGAGATAAGCCAGACATCTACCTGCCGAGATAACAAGGTGGACCCAAGAATATTCGATGCTGAAGCAAACAGTTGAAGATAACGAACCCTCTCGAAAGATTTCTGAAAGTAGAAGCTTTGAAGACGATGCATTTCCCAAATGATCGCAAGAGCTGGACAACTTGAAGATGGACCAGATTTTCACTTCCCCAGCGTACCGAGACATTGTCGGTTTTTTAAGAATTGTTCAAGAAATAATTATTTTTGGGATCAATTCCTTATTTCATTTGCATCTCGTATTTTGCACTCTCATTTTTGCATCTTTATATTTGCATGTGCATCTTTACATTTTTTCATTAGTATATATACATTGTACATTTCATCTCAACATACATTAATCGCAGATCCGGGGAGTAACTTGTGGACAATCTTGTGATAAAAGTTTTGAGGTAAGATGAAGTCACCCTATTCATATCAAAAAAAGATTGAGAGCTATGGACATGATGTTATCACCATCTGAAGTTCAAGGCATATCGCTGAGAATTGTGGGGCATTGAAGAACAAGGTTTATAATTTAATTGATTCAGGGGCATGGACATTTGATGAATGATGGGGCATTCTGATGCAAACCGAGAAAAAATCATTGCAACCAGTAGGAACTTTTGATGCACTCACATATTGTCTTGTTTGAATTTCTTTTATTTCTCTTTTCGTTAAAAGGTTTGTAAGCCACTTGACAATCGAACATCTTAAATAACATGCTACCTTCTAAGGTTATGATCAATGAGTAAATTCCAATCTTGAAATTCTTTAAGTATCAATTACATTAGAAGCCCTTTCAAAAAATTAGAGTTATAGGTCTTTGACAAAGTGACAAGATTGAAAACTAATAAAACAAGGACCCTTGCCCTCGAAAATACACTCGAACACCATACCCTTCTCTTGCAAGGACCAATATAGCCTTCTCCTCTCACGAAGAAATGATCAAGGGGCTTGGAATTCATGTATGCTTAGGAGCGAACAAAATGGGGCATCTCTTGTGTATGATATTACAAAACTACCTAGACTACACTTATATTGAAGACACTTCATTGATGATACTAATCTTCGCAAATGGAATGGTGGAGTAAACTAATTTAGTTTAGGTCAGTTATTTGGGAACATAGCTCTAAATTTGGGATTTCCTGACCACCAAAGACACCTAGACTATAACAGGTTATTCTCAATGAGCTTAAGAAATTCTAAATTTGAATACTCAATGGGTTAATAAATTATTATTATTATTATAGATTATATAATAAAGATGAGCTATTCCACTAAAACAATTTGTTATAGAGGCAACTCAAAAGCCGTGGCTTTATGAATAGATTGCATTCAAACCATTACATTGATCAGATACCTGAAACCTCAATGTTTTCTCCACTGCGATTGTCAAGTCGAAGACTTTGTATTGAGATGAATCCTTCAGTTATGCCTAAACAAAGGCAAATTAAATAAATTCCAATAAATAAAGGCTATAATGCCTATGCTTGATCTAATAATGAGTTCTGATGAAAATGGACTAAGGGAATTAAGGAACACTTGTTATAGTCAACTTCACACAAGCACTCAGGAATTTTACATTTTAGACTGATGTCCCTGCACTACCTCTGCTAAAGGAAGTCTATGAAGCTTGAACAAATGGAATATTTTAGAGAACCGAAATAGAAGTGTCTAAAATGTCTAGTGATTAATTGTGCTAGTTGAGTCATTTTGTCTGCATCTGATTAAAATGCCAAGCCAAAAAAGACGAGCATGTCGTAAGGTTCACAAGGACCGAAAAAGAAATGACATATTTGATGACTGAAACCTAAGAAACTTTAAGAAGCTAACCTGAAGCCAACCCATCAATTTTGACACTTGTCAAAGAGCTATAACTTTGAAAAATATTAAAGGAGTTTGTTGATTCTTTTGATATTTAGTGAACTCATGTTCTGTTATTTTCTTCAATTGTGAGCCTAAAAGGACATTTTTCTTCAAAAAACTTTCCATATTTTTGAAAATAAAAAAAAGAAAATATTTTCAAGAAAGACAATCTCTCTAGAGAGTTTAGCTTGGAAATTGACAAAAGTCTCTCAGACCTAGAAGCTCAAAATTAGAAATTGAGGCAAAGAAGTTGAATGTTAGGGAGCAAGAAAAGCAGATTTTTGCAAAGAAATGCAATGGTACACCTTGGTGTGGAAGGAGAAGAGATCAAGAAGAGAACCAAGATTTCTTGAGCACCTCTTCACAACTATTAATCAAGAAAAACATGCATACATATACATGGTTTGCATCTTTGCATCAAACATCCATCATCTTATACAATAAAAACTTTAATTTTCCCTCTCACGAGGGTACCATTAAAATTTCTCTTGAAATCCAGTCTTTCTCAAGGACTTTTTCTCTTCTCATGAGGACATTCAGGATAGTTGCATTCAGATACATATTTTTTTACAAATCTTTCAGAAAAGAATGAGATTAAAAGACAACAAGACGTCCTCAACGAGAAGGAGCAATCATCTTCAGATTCAACTTTTTTAAACAAAAATTGTCTCGTTTGAGACTGTCTAATTTAATACAAAAATTTATCTCACTTGAGATTATTTTTCTTAAAACAAGATTCATCTCCCTTGAGATAGTTTCACTCGAAGAATTTTTTTTATCTCGCTTTAGATAATTTCACTCACTTGAGATTGTTTTTCTTAAAACAAGATTTATCTCACTTGAGATAGTTTCAAACGAAACAGAAGATTTATCTCACTTGAGATTGTTATTCTTAAAACAAAATTCATCTCGCTTGAGATAGTTTCACTCGAAATAGAAGATTTATCTCACTTGAGATTGCTTTTCTTAGAACAAGATTCATCTCGCTTGAAATAGTTTCACTCACTTGAGATTGTTTTTCTTAAAACAAGATTTATCTCGCTTGAGATAGTTTCACTTGAAACAGAAGATTTATCTCACTTGAGATTGCTTTTCTTAAAACAAGATTTATCTTGCATGAGATAGTTTCCCTCAAAACAGAAGATTTATCTCACTTGAAGTTGTTTTTCTTAAAACAAGATTCATCTCACTTGAGATAGTTTCACTTGAAATAGAAGATTTATCTAACTTGAGATTGTTTTTCTTAAAACAAGATTCATCTTGCTTGAGATAGTTTCACTTGAAATAGAAGATTTATCTCACTTGAGATTGTTTTTCTTAAAACAAGATTCATCTAGCTTGAGATAGTTTCACTCAAAGAAAAGATTTTATCTCGCTTTAGACAATTTCACTCGAAACAGAAATTTATCTCTTTTGAGATTGTTTTTCTTAAAATAAACTTCGTCTCACATGAGAGTTTTCTCTCGAAACAAATTTTATCTCACCTGAGATAGTTCATCTTCAAAAAAATTTCTTTTCATTCATTTATTTTCCTCACAAATATTGAATATTTGATAGGAATTAAAAAAAGTTAGTGAAGATTTCATTTATGACTACATGAAGAAGAAGAAGATTTCAGTTTAAAACTTCTCAAAGAGAAAATAAACCAATCAACGTTTTCAATGGAGAAGAAGTTCATAATGAAGAACTTGTTCAAACTTTACTAGATTAATGACATTCTGAATCAGCGACCCTCATATGAGGGACCAACATTTCCAGTGGAGAATTTATAATGAGAAAAACTTGTTTCTTTTGCTCGATTCACGGTATTTTGAATCAGCGACACCTCACTTGAGGGATTAACATTTCCTTTGCTAGATTCATGACATTTCAAATTAGTGACACCTCACATGAGGGACCAACATTTCCAGTAGATAATTCATAATGAGAAGAATTTGTTTCCTTTGTTTGATTCACGGTATTTCAAATCAGCGACGCCTCACTTGAGGGATTAACATTTCCAATGGAGAAGAAGTTTGTAATGAAGAACTTCTTCAACCTTTGCTTGATTCACGACATTTCAAATCAGCGACGCCTCACCTGAGGGATTAATATTTCTAGTAGAAAATTCATGAGAATAACTTATTCAACCTTGGCTCGATTCATGTCATTTCGAATAAGAAACAACTCGCTTGAGGGATCAACCTTTACATTAGAAAGATCATGATGAGAAGAGCCCATAGCTTGAAAAATAGAGATTGAGCTAAACAACAATGCTATATTATCTTTGCTTCATTCCCGTTTCACAGCAATGAGCAAATAGAGGCAGTTGCGATCAACATTTTTTATAATCGAGCCTTAAGACCCAGACCCAAACCAACGTAACCAGCCCCAAACCAGACCCGAACTGAACCATACCAGACCCAACCCGAATCTAACCCTAACCCATAGGATATCCACCCTTTTTCCCCCAACCAGAGGCCACATTTCTCTTCTCCAATAACCCAAAGATAACTCCAGCACGCCACTTCCCCTAGCACTCCACGCAACATGCAGAAACAACCAACTAGAAGACAACAAAATTGTATCATTTCATTTTTCTCTATAACTGGTGTAAAACCCCAAAGTAAACCATCTACAAGAAAATCCCCAAAATTTTAAACAAATAAAAGATTTTTTTAGCAGCCATATTCTTTAGGTTTCTAAACTAACATGAATCCATAGCTTTATATATATATATATATATTTTTCGGTTTGACAGTTGAGCAAAACAGAGGCAAAAAAGAAATCGAGAAGAAGACAGTGAATTTACCTTCGGTCAGAGCCTTCACCGATGGTAGGGACCTCCATTCGCAGATCTAAATGGTCAGGAGGGATAAGATCCTTCGGTGAGTAACATATCTCGAAACAGACACGATCCAACGACTGCTGGAGTAGATCGGGGCACTAAAAGTCAAGAGGCTCTCGGCTTGTTTCGTGGTGTTGGGGGCTATTTTTCACAAAACTAAGCCCAGATCTGTGACCACCACGTTGAAAGGAGCAGTATCGTGAAATTTGGTTGCCAACGGCCATTGGAGATGGTGCGACGGCCGGCAGAAACTAAGATGGCGGTCGGTGACAGGTCGGTTTCTAAAGAGGGGAGAGGCTCTCTCTAATTTTTTTAAAAAAGTGAAAAATAAAAAATATATAAGAAACAAATAAGTGGGATTTATAAAATAAATTTCAGGGAAAATTTCTCTTAAGTCCCCCAACGTTTCGCATTTTTTTACAAAATGATCCTCTACGGGGACCTGTTTCATGATTTACCCATTTTTGTTTGCGCTTTGTAATTTTTGGTTAATTACTATTTAGTCCCCCTACTTTACGCGTGTTTTTGCATACCTATAGGGTCTGTTTTCGTGATTAAGCCATTTTCATGTATGTTGTATTTTTTCCATAAATTCATTGTTTAGTCCATGTAGTTTTCGCATGTTTTTACATTGCATTCCCTAAACTATTTTTTATTTATTTAGATTTAGCCTTTTAATTTTGATTTATTTTAATTTAGCCCCTATTATATGTCTAATTTATTTTCTTTTTTAGCTTGATAATTTAACGTTTATGTAATTTAGTCCTTTAATTTTATTTTATTTTTACCCTTAACGTTTTTTTACTTTAATTTTAGTACTTTTACATATTTTATTTGTCTTTAATATTTGTATCCCTTTAGTCCTTGATAGATCATTTTTTAGATTTAGTCCATAGTGTTTTAATTATTCGATTTGTATTTAGTTATTAAATTAAGAGAAATCTTAATTTGATCCTCACTTTTGCTCTAGGTTCCAATTTAATTATTCAATTCTTAAAATTAATTTAAATTAATATTAGAGCCTCCATTTTAGGTTAGATTTCAAATTAGTCTTTTAATTTAGATAATAATGCGAGTTGGCCCTCGCCTAAATGCTCGAGAGACCATCTCCATTATTCGATTTAATAACTAATTTAAAAATCAAATAGGGTAAATATTAGAGCCTACATTTAGGTTTAATCCCCTAGGTTCCTTAATTTTCATAATTTGACACTTTAAGCTAGAAAAAGCCTTAATATACCCTTAGCTTAATTAGGATGAATAAAAATTTATTTGATTGCATTTTGTTTTTTAAACCTATGGCAATGTTCATTTATTAGAAAATTAATAGTATATCTCCTGCAAGTATGCTCAGGGAGTGACTATTGGTGATTCCCGAAATAGGTCGACATCCTTTTCAAAATCGCATCATGATTTCTAAAATTAAGGCAATGTCTGGTTATTAGGCACAATAACTGATCTCCCGCATTTATGCTAGGGGTGAATGCTACCGGCCTTAATAAACAAATACCATTTTCAACTTTTCATCCGTAATGATTTTCAGGTTAAATAAATACCAAACTCAAAATTTCCAATTTTATAACCAACTAGGTACGAATTTTTGGGCGCTTGTGGGGGTGTTAATCATTCCCTACGCGTAACTGACTCTCGAACCTGATTTCTGGATTTTTGCAAACTTTAAAACTTGGTATTTTTGATAAAAATAAAAAGTTTTATTAAAATCACCTATTTTTTATGGTGTCCTAATTGCGTCCTAAATGATTGGTGGTGACTCCTCACATTTCAAAATTCTTTTCAAAGAAAAACCCTCGAGTCGGTATCTATCTTTCCCTGTGCAGACGAAAACAATGTCGACTCTTCATATTGAGATGAAGATGATCAAAGTAGCAAGTTGAGGAGCTCTTGTGAACATGACCCCCAATACAGCCAGGAATTTAATTTCAACTATAGCCGGTAAAGCTCATCAATTTTGTCCATCTAATGAACCTGCTCGACGGGTTCACAAGATAAGTACTCCCTCCATAGAGGATAAAATTGATAAACTAACTAACGTTGTTCAATCTCTGCTTACAAGAAAAATAAGTCCAGATAGATTATTTGGAATTTGTACGATGCTAGATCGTCCAATAGATTGTTGTCCAATGCTTCAATAAGATAATACAACCTATGTAGATGTTGTAGGAAACTTTCTGAGACCTCCCTAGGGTCGATATGATCCCTACATAAATATATACAATCTTGGGTGAAGAGATCCTCTGAATTTCAATTACGGGTCAAATCCTAGACACAATCAACCCTATCAACCGAGGTCACCTGCACCTCAACAGTATCAAACATAAAAAGTATCCTTAGAGTCGATTGTTGAACGATTGGTGCTATCCCAATAGAAATTTCAAAACAAGACTGAATCTCACTTACAAGAAGTCAACAAACAAATGAGTCACTTGGCTCAAACTGTGGGACGCTTAGAGTCTCAAGGGAAGCTGCCACTACAAATCGAGCTAAACCCAAGGCAAAAAGCCAATGCCATTACCCTTCAAAGTGGTGGAATCATCAAAACCAAAGTTCTAGAGAAAATTGATATAAAATCTCAAGAGAAGAATAAAGAACCGAAGACGTATATGAAGCTTCATACTCCAACACCTTATGTCGTACCACCTCCTTTTCCAACAAGATTGATTAAGAGTGACAAAGAGGATGAAGAAAATGAGATATTAAACATTTTCAGAAATTTGAAATTAATATCCCACTACTAGACGTAATCCCAAAAATCCCAAGGTATGCCAGATTTTTGAACGATCTTTGCACAAATAAAAGAAAGCTTATAGAGAATGAAAAAGTAAACTTAGGTGAAAATTTTTATGCTATAATTCAACGTATATTTCCACCTAAGAACAAGAATGAAGGTATGTTTGTGATTCCTTGTAAAATTGATAAGGTTTGAATTAAAAGGGCAATGTGTGATTTGGGAGCTTCAATTAATGTTACGTCTCTTTCAATTTATAATTTACTAAGTGTTGAACCTTTGAAGGGAACAAGTGTGAAGATCCAACTTACCGATAGGTCTATGGTGTATCCCTAAGGAGTTCTTGAAAATGTGTTCATAAAGGTAAACGATTTGGTTTTTTTGGTAGATTTTTACATCATTGACATAGAAGATGATTGTTCTAGTAAATCTTCCAAAATTCTACTAGGTAATTCTTACTATGAAGTTTGATGGTGAAATAGTAAAATTTGATGTTTACAAAGAAATTAAGTATCCCAATTCTATGGAAAATGTTAGCTTTGTTGACATTTATTAGCCTTTTGTCGATTAATTTAAGGAAAATAATCTTTCTGATGATTTGTATCGGGATTTGGAGGATAAAGATGAAAAACAAGGGAGTTGAAAAATATTTCATTTATTTATTTAGATATGTGTCTAACTCTTTCAAAAACTAAATTGCACCTTCAATTTTCCAAGCACCATAAATCGAGCTAAAATAGTTACAAAAAAACCTAAAGTATGCATTTTTGTGGAGAAAATACTGCTTTATCGGTTATAGTTTCTAACAAACTTTCCATAGAGGGGAAGGAGGATTTGGTAAGGGTCCTAAGGACTTACAAAGGAGCAATCATATGGACCATAGCCGATATCAAAAGACTTAGTCCCTCGACGTTTATGTATAAAATCAAAGTCAAGGAGAACGCTAAACCTTCCCATAAAGGTTAGAGGTGCCTAAACCTTCCAAAGATGGAGGTGGTTAAAAAAGAAATTCAGAAACTCCTAGATGTCGATATGATCTATCCGATATCTGATAGTAGTTGGGTAAGTCCAGTCTATGTGGTTCATAAGAAAACCAAAGCTACAGTTGTAGAAAATTCTAAAGGTGAACCAATCCCTACACGAGTTCAAAATGAATGTAGAGTTTCTATCGATTACAAGAAGTTGAACTCTTTGAATCGAAAAAAATCATTTTCCATTTTATTTTATTGATAAGATGATTGAGTGTTATCTGAAAAGTTTCATTATTATCGTCTTGATGGTTTTTCATGTTTCTTTTAGATCCAGTGGTGCCAAAAGACCAAGAAAAAACCACTTTCACTTGTCCCTTCGGGACTTTTGCTTATCGTAGGATGCCCTTTGGCCTTTGTAATGCACCTATCACGTTCCAAAGCTGCATGATAAGTTTTTTTACTGATTATATCGAGAAATGAATTGAAGTGTTCATGAATGACTTCACAGTTTACGATAACTTCTTTGGTGAGTATTTATCGAATTTAACTAAGGTTTTGAAACGATGCATTGAGTTTAATCATGTTATTAATAATGAAAAATGTTACTTCATTGTTGATAAAGGTTTGATTTTAGGCTACATTGTTTCTTCTAAAGGAATAGCAGTCAATAAGGACAAAACTGATATAATTCGCTCACTTCCATACCTCATAACTGTGAGGGAAGTTCATTCTTTTCATGGATATACAGGGTTTTACCGTAGGTTCATCAAAGATTTTTCTAAAATAGCACAACTACTTTGCAATTTGTTACAAAAGGACAGGGCCTTTGATTTTGACCAAGTATACAAAGATGTTTTTGAAGTTCTTAAAGAAAAGCTTGTTTCAACACCTATTGTTCAACCTCCAGTTGAGATTATCCCTTCGAAATCATATGCGATGTGAGCGTTTGGAGTGTGGGAGTCGTACTTGGAAAGAAATAAAGAAAGAGCCCCATGTGATAGCCTGTATGTCTAAAACATTGGATACGACCTAATGAAATTATTCGTCAACTGAAAAAAAAACTTTTTTGCTATTATTTTCACTTTAGAAGAATTTCACTCTTATCTTCTTGGAACTAAAATAATTATTTTTCTGATCATCCAACTTTAAAATATTTGCTGATCTAGAAGAAGACAAAACCACGATTAATCCGATGGATTTTACTCTTACAAGAGTTTAATCTCGAAATAAAGTACAATAAGAGATGTGAAGATTTAATCACCGATCATCTAAGCCGATTGCTCATCACAACCACTGATTCATCGATTCAAGAGAAATTCTCGAAGGAAAGCTTTACATGGCGTAAAAAGTACTTCCATGGTATGCATATATGGTTGATTATTTAGCCACGTGAGTGCTACCTTCAGATTTATCACGTTTCAAGGGAATTGAATCAAGCGTGAATCCCGATTCTACATTTGGGACGATCCATACATTCAGAAACATTATTTCGATCAAGTAATTTGACGATGTATTGTAGAAAGTAAGGTAAATTCTATATTTAGTTTTTGCCATTCTTATTCTAGTGGAAATCATTTTGGACTGAAGTGAATTGCACATAAAATTTTGGAGTGTGGATTTTTTTGGCCTAACATTTTATGTGATACATATATTTTTTTGTAAATCTATTGAAAAATGTCAGTGCATCGTTAGTTTAATTTGAAGAAATGAGATGTTCCTTAATTAGATTCATGTTTGTGAAATTTTGGATGCATGAGGAATTGATTATATGTGGCTTTTCATTTCATCTTTTGGGAATTGTTACATCATACTTGTTGTTGATTATGTATTGAAATGGGTAGAAGCTACAGTGACTCGTAATAATGATGCTAAAACTATTGTCGATTTTCTAAAGGATTTTTTCCAGGTTTGGTACACCAAAAATGATAATCAATGATCGAGGGATGCACTTTGTTAACCAAATCATCAAAGCGTTCATCCATCCCCAAACTAATGGTTAGATGAAAGTTTCAAATCAAGAAATCAAGTCGATTCTTGATAAAATCATAAAGTTGAGCTGTAAAGATTGTATCTTAAAGTTAACCAAAGCTTTATGGGCATATTGCACTACTTATAAAGGTCTCATCGACATATCCCTATACCATTTAGTCTTCGGTAAATCGTGTCATTTACCAATTAAATTAGAACAAAAATCTTACTGGGCAGTTAAGGAATGCAACATGGAGATAGATGCAGTCGATGAAGCTTGAAACTTCTTATCCATGAACTTGAAGAAATTCATAGGAATGCTTATGATAGTGCTAGGATCTACCAGGATAAGACAATAATTTCATGATCGAGGAAATTCTTTTAAGTTTTTTATGTTGGGCAAAAAGTGTTTTTTTTAGTTCTTAGTTGAAAATTTTTGCAGGAAAGCTACGAACGAAATGACAATGACCTTTTATCATGATTCAAGTATTCTCACATGGAACATTTGAAATTCAAGATGATTCAAGAACTTGTTTCAAAGTGAATTGTCAACGGTTGAAGCCTTACTATGAGAACCATCAAGCTTGTGTGGTCGAAGAAATCATTTTTTAAGAACATGTATTCTAAACTAGATCATCGAGCTAACGTCATTAAAAAAAACTCTAATGAGAGAATACTCATTTTTATTATTTTTGTCAATTTTATTTATTTATTTTTATTTTTCTATTCATTTATTTTATTTCTTTTTATTTTTACGTTCTCAGATATTTATCTGATTGAACTTGGATTACGACCGTGACGTTGGTTCAAGTAATTTCATTGCAAGCAAGGATAAGTGTTCTAAAAAAATATTTTTATTGTGCGTTTACAAGACATCAATCCTGCCTGACATGAATCTTGCATTTTATTTAATCCATGGTGCAGGTTAGCAATTCCAATTCATCCACCTTGGCTCATACGAAGGTATAAGGTATGTATCCCATGGGATATCTGCTAAAACTCATACAAAGAATAAATTCTTACGAGAGTAAAGCACTCACCCCGAATTATTTGGATCAAAGCTCGTGTCTAGAGCTCATGTTATGCAAATGCACGTGATGTGTGTGAGGAGTATACAAACCTTCGACTCAAAAGGAACACGAAACAAGGTAAAAACTTGATAAAAACCTTGACCAAAGCTGAAAAAATGAATTAAAACGTTAGTACGATAAACACAAATAAATTAGAATTTTTTTTCAGTAAATGGATCATAAGCTAAATATAGACTCGAACTCATAATTTCCACCACAACGACAATATGTAAATAACTTACAACCTGACTCTCTAAAAAAGTCCAGTGGAGTCGCCAAGTTGGCATAACCATTTTTTTATAAAACAATTTATTATTATTTTAAAAAAATAATTATGACTTTAATTTTGAAAAATTGGTGATTTTGTATTAAATTAAAAGGGAGTCGCTATCAAAATTTGGGTTAGGTAGGTCGAATACCTAAAAACGTCTTTTAAAACAATTTTAAGGAAAAATCATTTTTAAGAAAAAAATGGTATGCGTTTACCAAAGATTCGATTTAATGGGTTCGGGAGTCGATTAGGCGTGAGGAAGGATTAGCACCCCCACAGCGCCCAAAATTGGTAGTTAGTTGCTTACACATTGTCGAAATGGCGGAAAATATGAATTCGCGTCGATAATTAAAAATATGATTCATTTACTAAAGTTAATTTAATTTGCTTCGAATTAATTAGTATTATTAGGGAAAATTCTTTAACTTGAAAAGAAATCTCGAAATTAGCAATCCTCCATCGGGAAAGCTATCTCGTCTATTTCTTATATGTAAAGAATATTTCCTCATAGAGCCGTAACCATTTAAAGAAAAATATGCGTATTAAATATAAACCAAAAAATGACATTTGTGTAAAATAACATAAATTGCCATTTAAAGAAAAATACATTGCATTATAAACAAGATTTAATTAGTAAAATAAACGAGATTTATTTCAAGATCCATTTTGTTAAAATACCATATCGGATCGCATCACTTCGACCAAGCGATACTTTACATGCTCATTCTACAAATCGATTCTTGAAATTATTCAAATAACACTAAAATATCAATATCGTTTACAAGACACATGCATCGTACAATAACATTCCATAAATTCAATTAAAACGAGTAATATAAAATCAAATCACAATAACAAAACATTTAATAACATACAACAATAAATAAAAAATAAAAAATATGGTTTGAACCAGAATAATAAAACTAATACGAAACTAGATGAAAAATATTAAATTAAAATAACTAAAGATTACAGGGGCTGAAAGTATAATACTACCAAACATTATGCAAAGAATAGGGACTAAAATGAACTTAAGAGAAAATTTAAGCCCAAATCATACATTAACCCAATCGAACCAAAAGCAAACATAAAGGACCGAAATGAAAATTACAAAAAACTAAAGTCATAATTGCATATATCAAACATATAAGGTGCTGGGAGTGGAAATAATCCATAAACAACATTGGGACTAAAATAAATTAAACAAAAAAAGGGACAAATAATAATTAAACCCAAATGCCAAGCAGTGACTAAAATAAAATGTACTTAAATATCATGGCCATATTCAAACATCCACGAAAATGATAAAATACAAGAAATAAGGACTTAAATGTAAATAGATAAAAGTAGATGCCCAAAACAAAATTTCATAATGTTTCATTAATGATTAAAATGAGAAATTACAAATGAGCAAGGACTTGAACGCAATTAAACATTTTCTCCAAAACACGCAACTCTTCCACTTCAAAACGGGGTTGTTTTGAACACCATATATATATGGCTAAGGAAGGCCTTAACTGGCCAATTTTCCCACTTCTCTCATTTTCCCTCTCTCTTAAGAAAGAGAGAAAAAAATGCTCTCAACATCTCTCCCTCTCCGCCTCTATCTCTGCCGTGGAGAGAAAATAGAGAAGCCACGACCGTCGTAACCAACGGCGATGACGTAGGAAAAACAACCCACAATTAACCCTTAGCATCCCCTCTACTTTATCCTCTAAAACAAAACCATTACAAACCAAAATCAATAAAAAAACCCCTTGAAACCCTAGATCTAGGAAAAGAAAAAGCTTTTTATATTCGGTGATGTTTTCTCCGAGTTCCAGTGGGGCTACCAACGTTTGGATTTCCCTAAAGGTGAGTTCTTTTTCTATTTCTTCTTTTCTTTAGGTTGTTTTCTCTGTGCTTTTTTTTCTTTTTTCTGTTCGATGGTTTTCTTCCTTGTGAAAACTCTATCTGATTTTATCTTGCATGCTGGATTTGATAAATCCCCTCAAGATTTTGGACTTGATTTGTTTTGATATTTTATTGGGTTTTTCTGATTGATGTATGCTTTTGGTACTGTTTTGGTGTGACTTACTGGTGGATTGTGATTTTCTGTCACCGTGCGGCCAGATTTGTCGACAGTAGCGGGAACAATCGGTGACAGTAGCAGGGACTGGCGGTGGCAGTATCAAATCCCAAGGGTTAGGGTTTCAGAAACTCTAAGGGGTCGGGTTGGATCCTCTCTATTTGGGTCTTGTAACTAGGGGTGTAAAGGAGCTGAGTCGAGCTCGAGTATTGCCGAGCTCGAATCGAACTCAAAAACTTTAAATGTAGGCTCGACTCGACTCGAAAACTCGCGAGCCTAAAATTTTCAAGCTCGACTCGAACTCGAAAGATAATATTAAAACTCGACTCGAACTCAAAAAGGCTCGAACTCAAAAAAAATTCAAGAGCTCGATTGAAGCTCGAGACTCGAGCTCGATTGAAGCTCGATTTTGAGCTCGATTCAAGCTCAATTTTGAGCTTGATTCAAGCTCGATTCAAGCTTGAACTCGATTAAAGTTCGAACTCAAACTCGAATTTGATCCTACAAAAATCTTATATTACATTTAAAATATATAAATAAATTTTCCCTTTAATCAACCATTACCAATACATTATAATATGAATGTATGAAATATAAAAAATCTAAAAAATAAAAAATATAATTACAAGAAATTTAGGATAATTAATATAAGTTTTGAAGTTTTTTTATAATAATTATTAGTATTATTATTACTCATGTTTATTATATTAACATGTGGTGCAAATCGACGAGGAAGCCCGAGATAGTGCACCACCCACGTGAACCCACCGAGGAAGACCCATGCTGGTCTGCCATCCACCGAAACCAATGCTGGCCATGCTCAAATCCATGCCCTGCAGACACACAAAACAAGGGACAGAACACCAAGCACAAAACAAGGGACATAGCACCAAGCAAAAAATAAGGGACAGAGAACCAAACACCAAAACCAATACTAGGAATGACAATTAACAGCTTATGCAGCAGTTGATAAGAAGAATTAAATTGTATCTATGGGACATGTAAAATAATATGTTTCTAGGAAGAAGAAGGGGAGTGAAAATTTTGAAATATACAACGAATGAACCACCAGATAGAATACAAAATATAAAACAATTTCAACCTTAGATTGTATTCAAAGATATAATTAATCAAAAATTTATATAACCTTACTTGTGAAATTCACATATGTCCTAATCACTAACGTGAAAATCTAATGTATTGGTTCACCTTAATAGAGTTATGAAATTGAACAACCATATATTCCTTGACAAAACCATATTCAATTATCAGCGGAGTTTTCTGCAACCTAAGTCAACATAAATAAAGAAACCACTATAATAAGACAGTGTGGTATTTGTCCACTCACCTGAAATCAATCAAAGGTCGAATATAATTTTGACCAAACTTGTAGTAGTCAAATGGCTCCCGCAAAGCTTTGTGGTAGGGTTGAAATACAAAAGGATCTTGAAAAGCTACCGTCATATTTCATGTAGAAGTTCATAAAAACTTATAATCGAAATGCAGTATCTGAAAAAGGAAGTTCATAAAAGTTACAAACTGTAGATTCATCTTGAAAGAGCATTTTAGAACAATTACCTCTACATCCAAAAGCACACGGTCAAGTGCAACAGCCATGTTCGACAACACAACTTCAGCAGTAGCGAGATCTCCACTTTGAAAAACCTAAATGTTGTCACATGCGAAAGATTTTCTCTTTTAAGTTTTCAGATATACAGGTAAAATACGCAAGAATGACTGAGGAGAACATATCATATCTAGAGCATACATTAATGTGCAGTAAAGTTTGGGTTTCTTGCCTAGGCCAGCGAGGAAAGATTGGTGAAGTTGGGTATTTACGAGGGTATTATGGGTTTAAGTTTAAGGTTTTGGGATGTTTTTTATGAAGGTTGTCACTGAAATATGTTTAGGAGAAGTTTAAGCTCCACATCGGAGCACTAGGCGACTGAAGCCACAGAGGCTGTGGGTCTCTGTTAGGGTTGAGCGAGGAAAAATGATAGAAGTTGAAGTGTAGAACTCCGTTGAAGAAAGGCGAGAGGAGCGGCAGCTGCGGGCCTGTGACACTGTTTTCTGGTTTGCATGAGAATGAGAGGGGGAGAGTTTGAGAAGGTTAGGGCGTGAGGCTTGAGCGGCTGAAATGAATATTTAGTTTAGGTTTGTTTTAATTTAGGTTCTAAACCCTAATTAATTTTGGGGTTAATTATCGTTTAGCCACCATAACCTTAGGGGTAAATTAGCTTTAGGCTCTCTAGATTTATGCGTTTGTACAAAACAGTCCCTCAATTATTTAAATTTTAGCTTAAATTAGTCCTCACATTTACATTTTTCTTAATTAGTCTCTGTTTAGGATTGTTTCTTTAATTAGTTGTGTATATTATTTTGCATGTTGATATGTTTATGTATAAGTATGTGAATAATTTATTTATGAGCCACATAACATCATTTTGCATAATTTGTATATTACCTTCATGGCATAACTTAAACCCTAACACATAAACCCTAAACCTTAACACATAAACCCTAAACTCTAAACTTTAAACCTTAAATCCTATCACATAAACTCTAAATTCTAAACCCAAAACTTTATCACATAATTAGTTATGAGGTAAGTACAATATAGTATCTTGATATTAAATGCTCAAACCCTTGATATTTATGATATTTGAACCCAAAACCTCAAAATATAACAACAATTTAATATAGTTATTACAAAATTATCATTAGAATATATTAAATATTTGTCATTAGAGAAATAATTTTTTTATCAATTTAAAATAAATATAAGAATATTTATTCAAAAATAATTTTTAACCATTTTCAATTCAAGAATATTTATTCATCAATAATGTATTTTTAATAATGTAATTTTAAAAAATATAAAATTATAATATAATATTTTTTCGAGTTGCTCACGAGCTTTTCGAGTCGAATATCGAGTAGCTCGTTTCGGCTCGTTAAGAACTCGAGTCGAGTCCATTCGATCCGAGTATTTATCGAGCCAAGATCGAGTCGATCTCGAGTAGCTCGCGATCTGTCTCGTCTCATTTACAACCCTACTTGTAACTGGGCTGGTTCGGGTCAGCTTGTATTTGGGTTACTGAGTTTAGGGCTTGGATAGTTCCCTTTGGGTCGGGTTAGGTCTGATTGGTCTTCGGGTTAAGTTTGTACTGATGGGGCTGCTAGGTTGTTGGGCTTGAGTGTAATATGAGCTCTGGGCTTGTGTATGAGCTGGTGGGTTAATTATGGGTTGGGCCTTTGGGGCTTGTGATGACCTACAAAATATAATTAAATAACATTAATAATAATAATAATAATAATAATAATATAATAATAATTAAAATTAAAAAAGACCTTGACAAAAATGGATGTCTACACCAGCTGCATGACCCCACGATCCAAACCGACCACTTCTCTTCACCACCGTTCATCACCATTGCACCACTTATCTTTTCATCACCGTTCTCTCTCTCACATCAACGTCACCATGGTATGTACACAAAAATCAAGGGCCGACAATTAATTTCCTCCGGAGAACCGCAACCATCAACGGTAGGGATAGTAATGGATCCTGGACTTGACTCGAGTCTGTAGATTTAAATCTGTTTTATAGGGTTTGGATCCTAAAATTTTGGACCCGATGGATCTGAACCGAATAGGGATCCTCTAATTAAAGTCCGAATTCGAGTCTGGATCTGACACTAAGATACCGGGTCTAGACTCATTTATCCGTTTATAGAAAATCACACCTTCGATTTTAAAATATATATAAATGACATTATATATATTTTAAAATATATATAAATATTTCATAGAGGGAGACACCTAAGTTCTTATAGGGTTGATTTTTATACCCACATTCTTTCTGAATTGCAATTACTTTGAGATATTATTATATACCCATCAAATATTTAGAAGATTTCTGCAATTTTAAGGTATTCAACTTTGATGCTTGACAATAAACAAAATTATTTTTTCTTGGATTTATCTATTTGTTTTCCACTGTTATAAGTTTTTGTTATATATCCACCTTTGCACCATGGTTATAAGTTTTTGTTGAGTAATTTTTGTAATTTTTTTGACACCACATCTATCATTATTGGTTTGCTGAATTTTTAGAGGTTAAGGATGAACAATCGAATGTCAATGGGGTTACTATCAAAGATAGTGATGTTGGTTCTAGTCATAATATTGAAAAACCATTTGAAGTGCCTGAATTAAATGAGAAAGAAGGGGATTCTGAAAGCTTTGTTGGGGTTAGGAATGATCCTAAGAAAAAAGGGTGTCAAATAGTGATGTTAAAACAAGAAAATAATTTTCGAAGTATGGAAATATTTTGAGTTGGTTATGGAGAATGATATAAAAAAGGCAAAATGTAAGAGTTGTAAAAAACTCTCTTACAATGGAAGTAGTGGAACTTCACACCTGCTTAAACATGACAAAAAAATATACTTAAAAAGCATTTGAATCTTACGACTAGCCAATCAAAATTGAAAGTTAAAACCCAAGAGGATGAGTGTACAACTCTAACACTTAAGGAAAAGCAAAAGAAATTGATTTGTGATCAAGAAGTTTCAAGGAGAGAGTTGGTTAGAATGGTAGTAATACATGACCATTCTTTGTCAATTGTGGATCACATTGGTTTTAGGAACTTTGTCAAGAGTTTGAATGACGACTTCAAGATGATTTCAAGGAACTTACTGAGGAGCGATGTGCTAAAATTGTACAACATTGAGAGGAGTTCTCTTAAGGTTTTGTTGGAGCGTAATGAGGGTAGATTAGAAATAAATACTGATATGTTGACCGCCTCCAACCATAAAAAATGGTATATGGTCATGACATTAAATTTCATTGATCAACAATTGATTTTTCATAATAGAAAATTAAGGTAATTATTTGTTTGATTAATTTAGTTATAATATTTAATAAATGATATAATGGTTATATTGTGAACAATATATAATAGCGTAGTGGCTTCTAAGTTTATTGAAAATAATTTGTGTGTCAATTCTATTATATACATAGTGAACTTACAGTGAATTTGTGTTAATATAATGGTTAATGGTTCTTAAAATTTTGTGTTGATTCTATTTTGAACTTGCTTCTATGTTTGTGTGTTGATTTTGTGTAGGTTTTGTTTTGTGCCATGTTCTCACACAAAAAAGGTTTTTTCCTAGATTCTAATGGATGGTTTGTCTCAATATTCGTTGTAAAATAAATTTATTTTATGGTTGTTGATAATTGTACCAAAAATGACGCAACGATCAATGTCTTCATGGATAAATTGGAAAGTAATTGTTTGGTGTTAGGTGAAGATTTTTTGCATATGAGGTGTAGTGCTCATATTTTAAACTTGATTGTGAAAGATGGTTTAGAAGTTATTGATCCTGTAATTGTCAAAGTTTGAGAGTTTATTGCATTTTGGATGTCTACCCTTAAAATAATTGAAATATTTGAGGAGGCTTATCGTCTTTTGAATGTGACTAAAGCTATAAGGGTAGGTCTTGATTGCAAAACTAGGTGGAACTCTATTTACTTGATTCTTGAACCTAGTTTGCCTTTTAAAGATGTTTTTAATAATTTGAAACGTCTAAATAATAGGTTGAAATTTGTTGTTCCTAGTGACCATGATTGGAGTATGGCTACTCTTGTTTGTCAAAAGTTGGAAATTTTCTACAAGGGCACCAAAGTTTTTTTCCTATTATAAACCATCCAACTGCGAATGAGTTTTTGAACTATCTGTGATATTAGACTTTCTTTGAGTAGTTGGGTGCAAAGTGATAATATTGAGGTTATTAGGACAATGGTTAAGAGCATGGTAGAAAAAATTGACAAATATTGATCACATATTGCTGCAATTTTAGATCCAAGAAACAAAATGGATTGTGTTTCTCATTATTTTAGGAAATTATATGGAGATGGTGCTAATGGTGAATTGACAAGGGTGAGGAAGACTCTTGATAACCTTGTCATTGAGTATCAAAGTAAAAACAATCAAGTGAATGAAAAGTAACTATTAAAGAGAGAGTTTGATGAATATTGTGATGAGGACGATTTTGTTAGATCAAAGATATAAAAAACTAAAACGGTGCCGGTAAGGGGTGAGGTTGATCAATACTTAAAGATTCCTACTTTGTACGAGGATAATGAATTTAATGTTCTTAGTTGGTGGAAAAGAGACCAAAATTACCCTACTTTACAAAAATTTGCCAAGGATATTCTTGCAATTATGGTCTATTTGGTTGCTTCGGAAAGTGTATTTAGCATGGGTGGAAGAGTGGTTAGTGCTCACCATTCTAGGCTTCATTTTGAAATCGTGGAGGCTTTAATGTGCTTCCTAAATTGGATGGCTGAGGATGTAAAAGGTAATATTGTACTTATTAGCAGTTATATTATTTCCCTTCATTTGTTTTAATTTTATATTTCACATTATTATCTAATGTAATTTTTATTTATTTATGACACACACTTTTGAAGAAACATATCCTTGTTCCACTATTAATGAAGATTGTGATAATGATGCGAAACTGATGGATACCATTGACATGGTATATAAGAAAGTTGTTATATCACATAACCTTAATATTAATATTTAAATTTCACAAATATTATTTTCATTAAACAAATTTTTTTTCTTTAGTTGTTTGTTGTTTGTTTTAGGATATTGATGATTTAAGTAGTGATGAAGACTAGCACTTTAAGGAGGTAGAAGTGCGGTACTCAGCTTGTGGTAACTCCGTAAAAAGGCCATATTTAGGGCATTTTCACTTAAATGATTGACTGTCTAAGAGCTCATATAGGATCATATAGATGCATTTAGGAGCATATAGATGCATGCGATGGAAATATATTTTTTCGCGGCATTTTATTTTGTAAACGATGTTGTATTATAGGGAAGGTGTTTTGTCTGATGATATGCAGGAATTGGGAGCAAGGATAAGCAAAAAGGGAATTGCCATGACATGATGAGACTATTGAGCAGAATGCAAATGCCAAATCAGATGACATTTTAGAAGTGAAATGGATGAAAGATAATATTTTTATGAGCCAACTGTCTTTGTCTTCACGTGCCCTCAGTCACCAGTCACCTGAAAGGAGACATATACCACCTGGGTCATCTGATTCTGTCAAGACCAAGCTCAGCTGCAAGCTGATCCTGTCTGGTCTACGCCTAGCTGCCCTAGAGGGGACCACTGCCGTATATGCCTCAACCCTCATGTGAAAGGAGCCTTATCGGGGTATCCTTGGAATTTTAACACAAATTCCTAGGTTTATTCTCCCCTATAAATAGAAGATGAAGCCACCAAAAGAAAGAGACTTTATACATGCTGCCTTGAGTTTATTTTGAGAGAGAAAAATGTCTCTTTTTATTGTCAATCGTCTTTGCCATGGTATTCTTCCATTAAAAGCTAGAGGGAGTGACGAGCTAGTCGTTCGAGAGGAGCTAGCGAGCTGGGGAAATTCATGGTGGCTAAGGGGAGCTCCGACAGTGCACGTCGAAGGCTTTTCATTCTTCCTTTTTTGTTTGCTCTCTTTTATCTGATTTGGGTCGTATGGAACGTATTAATTTCTTATTTTTTTTGATTGAAACATTCAATCCCCACCATGAACTAGTCTTATTTGGTGGGAGTTCCTTATGGATATTTAAGTTTTACTTTAATGGATGGTTGTTTTTGTATGTTGTTGTTTGTTTTGTTTATTATGTTTAATGCCTTAAGGTTGTAGGAGCTATGACAGTAGCCATTCCTTAGGAGATTGTTTAGTGTTCGAGAGAATGACTAAGTAGCATGTCCTTAGTGTTTGAGAGAAACTAGGGTGAATCCATATAAGCAAGGGGTTCAAGGTAGTAACTAGGCCTAATCCAACCTTAGACATAAGGCTAGGATTTCAATCGACTAAAAGGGGGAGTGCTTGATCTAGATGTTAGATGTTAGTGCTGCCACTAAAAGGTATTACCGTGACATATCTTGTTATCTGAACCTATAAGATCCCTGCACTTGCTAACACCAATAGGTTGGCCATGTCATCTTTAACCTGTCGAGTCCCTTGTCTAGAGATAGCATAGGGAACCATTAGAAAACTCTATCAGGCAAATATAGAAGTAAGACCATCTTGAGAAGTATACTTACGTTTCCTGAGTGACTCCTATCATTCATTCCTATAGTAGGTTATTGTGTGAGGAGTCTAAAGTCCTGAAATCAAGTCCAGTCTTTACATTTTGTTTTGCCTTTACATTTTCATTTGATTGTACTAAACATAATTTAATTTGTCATGACATTTCCATCCATTTTGCCATGACATCTCCATTTGCTACCATATTACATTACACCATCATTCCATTTCCACAACATCCATTTCATCTTGCCTCGACATTCTCATTTGTAAATAACATCACTAACTATACTTAGGTGATATAGTAAATTGCTTTGATTGAACTTATAAATTTCCTCCAATCCCTGTGGATACCATACTCACTTATCACTGTACTACTTGTTCGATTGTGTATACTTGCACATATTTTCACGACCAATTTGGTTGTCACAATTCACGGGCAAGTTTTTGACGTCGTTGCTAGGGATTGGCAACAGAAAGTTTATTTGTTTTGTCATAACATTTTTATTTTTTTATATATAGTTTTACTTGTTATTTTACTTATCTTTTTCAATTTTTTCTTGGTGTATGACCAGAAGACAGTCTGAAGAGCCATTAGAACCAATTGAACCTGAGATTGAGAGGCTGTTTAGGCAAAGAAGAAGTGTTCAATATGAAAACATGTATAAAATTAGAAATCAAGGTATTGGTCATGAGGAAAATCAGAATGTCGAGGCAATTCCCAATGCTGGGAATGCAGCCAGACCTCGTGCCATTCATGATCACTTAAATCCTACCTTGGAGGACTTAAATCCAGGATATGTGGCACCTGAGATTCAGACAGCATGTTTTGAGATTAAACCTATCATGTTCAATATGCTAAATTGCATAGGGCAATTTGGGGGCATGCTAAATGAAGATGCCAGACAACATATTCATAACTTCTTGGAGGTGTGCGATTCTTTCTTCCAACAAGGAGTGCATGAAGATGTATTAAAGTTAAATCTATTTCCATATTCTCTACGTGGCCAAGCAAGGGATTGATTGAATGGCGTTCCAGTAAGTTCGATGGAGTCTTGGACTGATATGTGTAAAAGTTTTTACTACAGTATAATAAATTAAACATGAACACCCAACTGAGGAACGACATCACTTATTTTCGTCAAGCTGATAACGAATCAATGTATGAATATTGGTATCAATATAAAGGATTGCTTCGTAAATGTTCAAATCATGGTTTTCAAGATTGGACTCATGTTGTAATGTTCTATAACGGAGTAAATACGCCCACGAGGATGATGCTAGATGCCTCGACAAATGGGACATTACTCGATAAATCACTTGTAGAGGCATTTGACATTCTGGATAGGATTGTCAATAATGATTATCATTTTCCATCTACAAGGCTTAGAATTAGGCGAAAATCACATGGAGCATTCGAGTTAGATACTAAGGATTTTGTGTCCAACCAACTTGCTACTATCACAAATATGTTGAAGAATTTGCAAACACCAGGTGAGGTGAAAGAAGTGAAGGTAGCCATTTCAACATGTTTATTATGCCATGGCAATCACCATGAGAGAGAATGCCCGACCAATCAAGAATCCATCAACTATGTGGGAAACTACAATCAAGGTAACAACAACCCCTATTCTAACACATATAATCCTGGATGGTGTCAACATCCAAACTTCTTGTGAGGAAATAAAGGAACCAACAAAACTCATAAGCCCTTTCGGTAGCAGAATTTCAATGACTCCCATGGTTTTCAAACGAATATGCAATGACATAATTCTAACAAGGAAGGGCCATCTTAATCTAACATAAGTTCTTTGGGGGACACAATGCAAGAGTTTATAGCAACCACGAAGACCATGCGACCTCCATAAAAAACCAAGGAACTTTGCTCAAAGCCATATTTCATCTCCGAGGGCGTTAAAGGGTCAGGTTGGTCAAATTACCATGGCACTACAAGAACGTCAACAAGGTCATCTACCTAGTGACACTGAAGTCACAAAATATCATGACAAGGAGCAATGTAGTGTACTCACTCTACGGAGTGGCATCCAAATCAATGTAGAAGACAAGTTTGGGTGAAGACCGACAAATGATTTACCCCCTGTAACCGTGCAAGCTGAGCGTGAATTGCCAGAAGAAACACAAGTGGAAGAGGATAAAGATGAGGGCTCATCGAGTAAAGAAACTGAGGGAGCAAATAAAAATACCAAGGTAAACTCTGATCCCGTCCCTTCATCAAAGGAAGTCAAACCACACCTCATTTTCCACAAAGATTGAAGAAGCATAATGATAACATTCAATTCAAGAAGTTTGTTGACATTCTGAACCAACTTAAAGAAACTGAGGGAGCAAATAAAAATACCAAGGTAAACTCTGATCCCGTCCCTTCATCAAAGGAAGTCAAACCACACCTCATTTTCCACAAAGATTGAAGAAGCATAATGATAACATTCAATTCAAGAAGTTTGTTGACATTCTGAACCAACTTCACACCAATGTTCATTTTCTTGAAGCTACGTAGAAAATGCCATCATATGCTAAATTCCTCAATGAGATTGTTACCAGGAAAAGAAAAGCTGAGAAGTACGAGACAGTTGCCACGATAAATGAATATTGCACTTCCTTAAGCAAGCTGCCACCAAAATGACAAAATCCAGGGAATTTTATTTTTCCATGTTTGATAGGAGAAAATTATGTTTGGAAGGCACTATGTGACCTTGGCTCAAGCATGAACTTAATGCCTTGGTCAATCTTCGTGAAGCTTAGAATAGGAAATGCGAGATCCATCTTTTTTATCTTACAATTAGCCGATCGTTCCCATGTTTGACCCGAGGGGCTTGTCGAGGATGTCATTGTATAGGTGGACAAATTCGTGTTTCCAGTAGACTTTTTTATGTTGGATTGAGAGGTTGATGCCATAACACCCTTAATCTTGGGGAGACCCTTCCTAGCTATCAGACGTATTCTTATCGACTACGATAAGGGTGAGCTTACCATGAGAGCGGCCGACCAATGTGTCACTGTTAATGTTTTTCGTACTCTCAAGTACATGGGTGCTGAAGAATGTCAGAGCATTTTTTAAGCGGATTCATTGATAGCAAGAGAAGCTGATAAATTCTACCATGAAAATTTCATTCAGCTGGAAAATTATGAGAGGCTATTTGAAGAAGAAAATGCCGAACAGTCCAATGACTTTTCCTTGGAGGAGGAGCAGCCTAGCTTCCTCATAGCTAGCCCAGGTACACATTTTGAACCTCTTGATTTCGATGAGTTTGTTCCTCCTAAGCCCTCATTACAGCATGCACCTACCCTAGAGTTAAAGAATTTTCCACAACAGCTTAAATATGTTTATCTAGGTAGTAATGAAACTTTACCTATTATTATTTCCTCTGCCCTTACTCCTAACCAAGAATGTAGTTTGTTAAGAGTTTTCTCACAGCACAAGAAAGTGTTATGATGGACTATGACATATCTGAAGAGAATAAGTCCCACCATTTGCATGCACAAAATCATGCTAGAAGAATGTCATGGTAAATCAATAGAACCACAAAGAAGATTAAACCCAATCATAAAGAAAGTCGTGATTAAAGAAATTCTCAAATGGCTTGATGCTGGAGTGATTTACCCCATCTTTAATAGTTCTTGGGTGAGTCTCGTCCAATGTGTGCCGAAGGTGACAAGTGAAGATAATGAGTTGTTACCAACACGCACTATCACTGGGTGGTGGATATGCATGGACTATCGCAAACTCAACAAGACCACTAAGAAGGATCACTTCCCTTTGCCTTTTATCGATCAAATGCTAGATCGACTGGTTGGCAAGGCATTTTACTGCTTCTTGGACGGATACTCGGGGTATAATCAAATTACCATCGCACTAGAGGACCAAGAGAAGACTACATTCACATGTCCCTATGGCACTTATGCCTTCCGAATGATGCCTTTTGGATTCTACAATGCCCCGACAACCTTTCAGCGCTGCATGCAAGCCATATTTTCTGACATGGTTGAGGATTTTGTAGAAATCTTTATGGATGACTTCTCTGTTTCTGGAGATGACTTTGAGAAATGCCTCGACAATCTGGAAAAGGTACTTAAGTGATGTGATGAGGCCGATCTCGTGTTGAACTGGGAAAAGTGTCACTTCATGGTGATCGAAGGCATTGTTCTAGGCCATAAGATCTCTCAAAATGGTATTGAAGTGGACAAAGCCAAAATTGAGGTAATCGAGAAGCTACCCCCACCAACTTCTGTCAATGGCATTAGGAGTTTCCTTAGATGTGCTGGGTGTTTTAAAGAAGATTCATCAAGGACTTCTCCACAATATACAAGCCCTTATACACTATGCTTCAACAAAATCAGCCCTTTGTGTTCGATAAAAATTACCATGGCGCATTTACCGAGCTGAAACAAAGACTTATCTCTGTACCCATTGTGGTTCCCCCGATTGGACGTCACCATTTGAGCTGATGTGTGATGCGAACGATTTTTCCATGGGAGTTGTTCTTGGGCAACTCAGAGGTAAAATTTTCCATGTTATATGTTATGCTAGTCGTACCTTCTATGAAGCACGACTGAACTATACTACCACTGAGAAAGAATTACTTATCGTGGTATTTGCATTTGACAAGTTTAGGCCATACTTGATAGGCACCAAATTCATTGTTCACACTAATTACTCAGCTATAAAATACTTAGTGAACAAGAAAGATGTTAAACCTAGACTCATTAGGTGGATATTACTACTGCAAGAATTTTACTTAGAGGTAATAGATAGGAGAGGTACTGAAAACCAGGTTGCAGATCATTTATCTAGGCTAGAGAACAAATTCTGAATGCCATGACATTTTAGATATTCAAGAAGAATTCCCTGATAAGAAAATTTTATATGCCACGACAATTTCGTGGTATGCTGACATCGCTAATTTTCTTATTAGTGGTATTTTGCCTTATGAATTGAACAGCCAGGGCAGGAATAAGTTCAAGTATAATGCCAAGTTCTACTTCTGGGACGAGCCATACTTATTCAAATAATCCATCGATCAAATAATTCGACGTTGTGTCCCTGAGGAGGAGCAAAGAAACATCCTACACCATTGCCACACAACCCCCTGTGGAGGACATTTCAGAGGAGCGAAGAGTGCTACTAAGGTCCTACAATCAGTCTTTTACTGGTTGTCATTGTTCAATGATGCTCACTAGTTTTGCAAAGTGTGTTATAGATGTCAGCGCACTGGGAATATTTCAGGCGACATGAAATGCCATTGCAAATCATTTTGGAGATCAAGCTCTTTGACGTATGGGCATTGACTTCATGGGACCGTTCCTATATTCTTTTGGACACTTGTATATTTTTGTTGCCGTGGACTACGTATCTAAGTGTGTTGAATCTATTTCCACACCGATGAATGACTCTAAAGCTATGCTCAAATTCTTTCACATGAACATCTTTACCCGATTTGGAGCACCGAGAGGCAACATCAGTGACAAGGACACTCATTTTGATAACAAGATAATTGCCAAGGTATTACAAAAATATGGAGTACTAAATAAAATTACCACGACATATCACCCATAAACCAATGGGCAAGCTGAAATATCCAACCGGGAGATTAAACAAATCCTAGAGAATGTGGTGAATCCTAGAAGGAATGATTGGTCTCTGAAGCTAGACGAAACGCTCTGGGCTTATCGGACGACATTCAAAACACCTTTGGAATGTCACCTTTCAAGATGGTATATTGGAAAGCATGCCACCTACCTGTGGAGTTAGAGCATAAGGCCTTTTGGGTGATCAAAAAGCTGAACTTTTATGCACAATTAGCTGGTGAGCAAAGATTACTCTATCTGAATAAAATAGAAGAGTTTCGAGCACAAGTATATAAAAATGCCAAGATTTAAAAAGAAAAAAACCAAGAAGTGGCGTGATCGAATTCTTTTCCCAAGTCATTTTCATATTGGCCAATAGGTGCTCATGTTTAACTCGAGGCTGAAGCTTCCTGGAAAACTGAAGTCACGATGATCAGGACCTTTTGAAGTACACCGTGTCTACCCTCATGACGCTGTTGATATCAAGAATATGGATGATGGCTCCATTTTCAAAGTTAATGGCTAGCATCTAAAAGTTTATCACGGAGATCCGCCCTTACGTGACAAATCGACACTCTTCTTACACGATGTTGAAATCTGCTAAGCATTTTGAAGATGCCATTACATTTTGGATTTACTCCAGTGCATAAATAAATGTTTATTTTGTTACTGTTATATTCAATTTCTTTTTTGTTGATTATTTTAGTTTGTTTTGTAAATTTAGGGTCCATGCAGCAAGCACGTAATGATCGAACGACTGAAGAAAGGGGAGTGGATGATAACAAGACAAAATAGGAGGGAAAAGTTTTCACTTTTTAATATTTTTAATTTTTCTTTAGGGTTTGTTTTAATTATTTTTGTCTTTTTCCCCAATTAACACCCCATCTACACGTTAAACAACCCTATTTTACCTTTTCATCTTGTTTTCATCATTTTTACTCTCTCACTTAGTCTTCATCTTTTATTATTTTCCCCTCCTTAACACTGAACTCCATAGCCAAAAAACTTTAAGCTTTTTCATCTTTTCTTTGTTTTTTCAATTAAACCATGGTTTGCTCACGTCATTCAAGCATGGCTCCATCATCTCCATCACGTTTTGTTAAAGAAGCGACACAAGAAAGGTTTTAAAGCCTAAAAAACCACCTGGTTTTTTTTGAGTTAGGCTTCGTTTTCTCTGACAATGAAGATGTCGACCTCGATAATGATGTCATGGACATCATTCTCCAGCACCAGTGGAAAAATTTGTCAAGCATCTGGAGAATGTGAATAACTTTATGGTGAAGGAGTTTTATGCCAACTTATCTAACCCGGATCAATATGTCGTGGTGGTTCGTGTTATTTCTATTCGCTTTACCTCTTTAACTATTAATCATTATTTTAACTTGTAGGATATTGTTGATAACCACACCACTTTCGCAAAAGAGGCGTACAGTGAGACTTACTATGAAATATAAGAAGACCTCTGTTTTTTAAACACACAGTGGAATGGCCAACAAGTAAGCCGACGAACGGTGTACCGCGAGAGGCTACAACCTAGGAGTAATTTGTGGAATCATTTCATGAAGCACAAGCTTCTCCCTACTGCCTACAACACCACAGTCTCACTGCAGAGGAAGCTTCTGTTGCACTCTATTTTAGTAGACCTTTCCATTGACGTAGGTAAGATAATTATGGAACAAGTTCATACTTGTTTGAAGTGACCTGTCAGTGTCTTGGTATTTCCAAACCTCATTACGACTCTCTTTCGTAAGAAGAAAGTGGACGATGAGCATTTTGATGAGATATTGACTGGGTTGTTTGGTATTATAAAGGCCAAGCTTCCTTTGTTACTTAGATTCAAGGAAAATAAGAGAAAAGAAAAAGAGGAGAACACTTCCCGTGCTGAAGCAACCCAAGATGCCAGGGCAAAACTAGATGCCCTAGAGGTGGTCACTAAGTGAATCCAAGAGCACGTAGAACAGTTGACAAGCAATATGATGATATGTTTTGCTTATGTGAAGCGTCGAGATGAGTTTGTCACGAATACTTTCATGGAGATTCTCCCACACGTTAGTCTTGATATCCTAGTCTTCCCTGCTACGCTCTTGCAACCATCTGAAAATGTCGAGGCATCAGAAGATGCTCACCAGCCTGATTATGAGGAAGAACCAATCGATCATGATCTATTTAACTCTATGCCACCAACTGAATATCAAGAAGTCGAGCTCCATCTTTCAACTGTACCAGCACCCTCGCAACCTATAGAGCCAGTTGAGGATGAACAATCAGAAAAACCACAACAAATTCCTCTGTGAAGGAGTAAACGCCAGTTGAAGAAAGTGTCTAGGCGTGAGGAGCCTCAACTATCCCCGATCCCAAAAGGACTTAGGACCATTACTGCACCAACATCAGATTCTAGACACTCCATGCCCATATAATTACGCAAGTGTCCATGCCGCACCACCACAAGCATAAAGTCAAGGTACCTTTCATAACCTTGCATTGCATTACATTGCATAGCATGTAGTCTAGTTTTACCTTAGTTTTTATTTAGCATTAAGGGTAATACTTCTCTCAAGTTTGGGGGAGGTAGGGTATCTCAAATCATTGTATGATAGTGTTAGTATAATGAATATGCCAGGACATTAGTAAGAGTTCGAATTAGTTTTCTGGAATAAATTAAGGATGTGCGACGATTATTAACAATTAATGGCTAGAATTGAATGTACATGACTGTTGAGGATGATAGAAAAACTCTAGGACTTGTTTCTTTGAAACCTTTGGATACATGATTGTATGTTTTTCATGCTTAAGGAACTTATAAATTTTTTATATTAGAACTCTTGCATGCCCTGGCATAAAACTTTAACAATGAATGATGAAAACCCCACATAAAAAAATGAAATTGCAAATAAATGTTTCAACATATCTGTAGAGGGACATTCCTCTATGCAATGGCATTGCCTAGAAACTACATTTAAATAAATGGCAGCCACGACATATGAGTGAATGAAAGTAGTCAAGGGATGACTCTACCTGACTAGCTCAAGGGTGGAAGGTATGCTCCCTTTCACCTAGAGTGTGGGATGGTAGGTGTGATGGGCTGACTCCCCTCGTAGCAGTGTTAAAGAAAGAAAAAAACAATAAGGGAGTAAACTTGTAAATGTCGTGGCAGAAAAAGAGAGATTGCTTAGAAATTTTCTAGATTTATTAAGCATGGACTTGATAATATTACACGCACATACTCACACAAAGGATCTTTCCTTATGGGATAGTACTTGATTTCTCAAACTAATCTAGCGTGTTGAAGTCAAATTTTCTGAGGGCTAAAATTTTATCCCATATAACTATCCTAAATTTGAACTTGCCATGGTATTTTTATTTTGCTTAATATTATCCATTGCTTGAGGACAAGCAATAGATTAAGTTTGGGGGTGTGATAACTCTGTAAAGAGGCCATATTTAGCGCTTTTCACTTAAGTTATTGATTATGTAAGAGTTCATATAGGATCATATAGATGTATTTAGGAGTATATAGTTGCATGTGGTGGAAATATATTTTTTTGCGATATTTTATTTTGTAAACAGTGATGCGTTATGGGGAAGGTGTTTTGTCTGATGATATGCAGAAATTAGGAGCAATGATAAGAAAAAAGGGAATTGTCATGACATGATGAGACTTCTGAGCATAATACAAATGCCAAATCGGACGGTATTTTGGAAGCGGAAAGGATAAAGATGATATTTTTATGAGCCAATTGTCTTTGTCTTCACGTGCCTTCAACCTCCAATCACATGAGAGGAGATATCTGCCACCTGGGCCATCTGATTCTGTCGAGACCACGTTCAGCTACAAGCTGATCCTATCTAGACCACGCCCAGCTGCAAGCTTATCTTGTCTGGTCCACGCCCAGCTGCCCTGAAGGGGACCACTGCCATATCTGCCTCAACCCTCACGTTAACGAATTTTAACACAAGTTCCTAGGTTTATTCTCCCCATATAAATAGGATATGAAGCCACCAAAAGAAAGAGACTTTATACACGCCACCTTGAGCTTATTTTCAAAGAGAAAAAAGGCTCTTCTGTTTTCATAAATCATATTTTCCGTGGCATTCCTCCATTAACAAGCTAGAGGGAGTGGCAAGCTAGGCATCCGAGATGAGGTAGCGAGCTGGGGCAGTTCGTGGTGGTCAAGGGGAGCTCTGAAAGTGCACGTCAAAGGCTTTTCCTCATTCCCTTTGCTATTTGCTCTCTTTTATCTTATTTGGATTGTATGGAATGGATTAATTTCTTGATTTGTTGCTTGAAACATTCAAACCCCATCATGAACTAGTCTTATTTGGTGGGAGTTCCTTATGGATATTTAAGTTTTACTTTAATGAATGGTTGTTTTTGTATGTTGTTGTTTGTTTTGTTTATGGTGTTTAATGCTTAAGGTTGTATGAGCTATGAAAGTAGTCATTCCTTAGGAGATTTCTCAGTGTTCGAGAGAATGACTAAGTTGCATGTCCTTAGTGTTCGAGAGAAACTAGGGATGATCCACATAAGCAAGGGGTTCTAGGTAGTAATTAGACTTAATCCAACCTTAGACATAAGGCTAGAATTTTAATCAACTAAAAGGAATATTGCTTGATCGAGAGGTTAGGTGTTAGTGCTGTAGCTATAAGGTATTACCGTAACAAATCCTGTTATTTGAACCTATATGATCCCTACACTTGCTAACACCAATAGGTTTTCCATGGTATCATAAACCTGTTGAGTCCCTTGACTAGAGATATCATAGGCCACCATTAGTAAACTCTGTCAGGAAAATAAAGCATAGAAGTAAGACCATCCTGAGAAGTAGACTTACGTTTCCTAAGCGACTCCTATCATTCATTCATGTAGTAGCTTGTTGTGTGAGGAGTCTAAAGTCCTGATAATCAAGTCCAGTGTGTGAGGAGTCTAAAGTCATGATAATCAAGTCCAGTGTTTACATTTTGTTTTGAGTTTACATTTTTATTTGATTACACTAAACACAATTTAATTTTTCACGACAATTCCATCCATTTTGCCACGACATTTGCATTTGCTACCATATTACATTATCATTACATTTCCACAACATCCATTTCATCTTGCCTCAGCATTCTTATTTGTAAATAACATTCATTTCATCTTGTCTCAGTATTCTCATCAGTAAAGTGGAGAAAAATGCTACATCTATATCGATCATAAAGTTCTAAAGGAATATGATTGTGAGATAGAGTATCATCTTGGTATGCCACTATGGTGGCCGATGCCTTGAGTCGTAAGGCAATATCTGATTTAAGATCCGTGTTTGCCAGCTTGAGTTTGGTTAATGACGGCAGTCTGATCGCAGAGTTGCAGGTTAAACTCACTTTGGCCGAGGAGATTAAGGCAAAACAACATATTGCTTCCCATTATTGAAGAGGTTGAGCAGGGATTTAGTTCAAAGTATACTTTGGATCAGGATGATATTTTATGCTTTTACGGTTGTTACTACGACACTAAAGATGATGAGTTGAGACGGGCTACTCTTCAGTAGACTCATAGTAGTTCTTATCCTATGCATCCTGGCAGGGACAAAATGTATAAGAATATCAAGGAGTTCTACTTTTGGACTGGTGTGAAGAAGAATATTTCAGATTTTGTGGCGAGATGTCTGATTTCTCAGCAGGTTAAGGAAGAGCACCAATATTTGTCTGGACCGTTGCAGTCTATTAAGATTCCTGAGTAGAAGTGAGCATATTACGATGGACTTCGTTACTGGTCTTCCTTTGACTTATTCCAAAAAGGATTCTGTTTGGGTGATTGTTGATCGACTCATCAAGTCAACTCACTTTATCACTGTTCGGGTTAATTATTCTTTAGACAAGCTGGCTAGATTGTACATTTTCGAGATCGTTAGACTTCATGGTGTTCCATTGTCTATCATATATGACCGAGATCTGAGGATCATTTCTAGGTTCTTGAAGGCATTGTGTAATATCTTAAAAATGAGGTTAGTGACTAAATTGTAAGATTTTGAAACTACGTGTCTAATTTAGAAAAATTGAAAAGTTCATGGGTTTATCTGAATATTGTTTGTGTAGAACTAAATAGAAAAGAAAGGAACTCAGAAGGGTATATTGGACATTAGATAAGAAAATAATTAAAAAGCCCATTATGGTTGTTTTATATAACCACATGGAAGAGGGGAAGGAAAAATCAAAGAACTCTATACATCTCTTCATCCTTCTTCCTCCTCTCAACGTGAACTCCATAGTTAAGGCGAGCCTTGTTTTTAGTTGGTTATTTCTTGAAATTTATGAATGGTTTTGATTGTTGGAGCACTAGGAAAGATTATGGAAAATTAAAGGAATGTAGAAACTAAAAGAATTGTAAGTTACAGAAGATTGAATATAAGAGGTTTTTAAGTGAATTATTGAGAAAGAGTTAGTAAGTGAAGTTTGAGATTAAATTTGACTTGTCATCAGTTAGAATAAGAGATTTATGATGTTAGAAAGGTTTTATAACAAAGTTGAAAATTTGGTATGATTTTTTATTCCAAGTAGACTATTGAGAATTTGGATGTTTAAAAGTACTAAATTGAAATAAGTTGGTTTGGAAGAGTATAAATGAGTTTAAAAGCTTTAAAGAAGTGTTAGATGAGAAAGTTAGCAAAGTTTGGGAAACTTTTCGAGTTAAATGAGTTATTTTTGGGTTAGGGGTAAAAATACCAATACTTCAAAGAGAAAATGGATGATATTTGGGTATAGGTATCGATATTGGATGAACAATATCAATACCATAAGTCAAAAGTTGATAAATTATTCATGGAGTTTTGATACTGAAGGGGTAGTATCGATACCAAGAGTATCGATACACCGATACCATTATGCAAGTATCGATACCATTTTAGAAATGGAATTCCAGAACCAGAAAAGGGTATCAATACTATAGTATAGTATCGATACCATAGTAAGGAAGTATCGATATTGTACCTTAAGTACCGAAACTATTCAAAGTGAAAATTTGAATTAAGTACTTCTTTTCCCTTAGGTTATTGATGATCGATTCATAGAACTTAGAATTCTGATATTCATATTGAATGTCCATTTATGTAGATATCGAACATAAGCAAGTTCTGAAACAGACGACGAGTTAAGATCGATCAAGAGAGAGATAAAGGGTTATAGGAGTTAATTGGACTAAGTGAGGATAAGGTGAGTTCATACTATTAGAATATATGTATTGCTATATGGAAATTAGACTTACGATAAGTTTGTTTCCAATATTTTGAATATATAAGTTCATGAGTAGAAGCATGATTATGATTGTGTATTATGTGAATATGCCTTGCTTGCATTAAATGATATATGGTATGAACCTATGTGGTATGTGTTATATGACAATGATCTATGTGACCATACAAGAATACGACATGAGCTACGTGATAATAAGTTGTGAGATTACATGCCTATGTGATATAAGTTATGTGAATTGTGATAAATGGTAAAGCCAATGTCATGGGTTCTACGCGGTCCTTCGGGATAACTCTACGTTGTCCTTCGGGACATATATATGGTTCTTTGGGACATACTATATGGCACTTCGGTACAATTTATACGAGCTGTGTTAACAGCATTTGTGCACAACCTCAATGCATTCACATACCTTAAGTTCTCAGTAATGTACCATGGGCTAATAAAATTATATCACATGTAATAAAATTGAATAATGTGATATGTCATTATTTGATAAATGCATGTCTACGTATGTTCTTGTTGAGTAGATATATGATGGTTTTGTTCACACTAAGATATTATAAGATTGCATGTTTCATGATCTCAGTATTGCATTATTGTATTATATGCCTTACTAAGTCTGTGACTTAGCGTGTGAGTGTTTTCACACGTAGGTTCCAAGAAATCAAAAGATCCACGTTATGACTAGTCAGCAAGATAGTATAAACCAGTTGGAGATCATATCAGAATCAATTTAAGTTGTATGTGTTTTGTTATATGTTATTTTGTTGGTATCTAAAGAAAATTTTAAATCAAACATGCTCTGATCATTTTGTAAACCTTTTTATTTATATTTATGTAAATTATTTAGTTTATTAAAAATGAAAAATTGAACTTTTAATCTATATTGTACAATCAACTGTTTTGAAAAGTCAATGTGACATCTCTAATTCAGATCCTGGTCGTAAATGGGTTGGATACGGGTTGGGGTGTTACATTTAATGGTATTAGAGCTAAGGTTTAGCCTATTCTAGGCATAAACCGAAGTTAATAGTGTTTTAAAAAGTATACATGCCAACAAAATAGTGAGAATTTCTGATCTGATAAGTAATGATTATGTTGTTTTGCTAATAGAATACATTGATTATATCTTATTATATGTATGATCACGAGAACTCCTGAAGTGAAGCGGGAGTGGATAGACCTGAGAGAAGTAGTAATTAATCTGTCCTGGCCAGTCAAGGTGAAGAACATGCACCCCATGGAGTTCCTGTACAAGATTAAGGAGATTTCTTCAAGATGTTAGATATTATCCTGACGCGTTTCCAATCTCCTGCTCATTCAACCATCAAAATGAATGTAGCTATAGAATTGAAAGGATTAGGAGCTCCTGAATTCAAAAGTGAAGCAAAGGAAGATCATGTTGTTGCAGACCTTTTGTTGAATGATGTGAAGATCATGTTAGAAAGTCTCTACTGTTCTGAAGTGGAGAAGCTAGATGTAGTGATTTCACTACTGCGTGGACAAGCTAGAGTATGGTGAACGAATGTCACCATAAGAATGACAAGTGATCAAATAACATGGTCCTTGTTCTTAGAAGAATTTAAACGCAAGTATATTGGAGATCAGTTTGTAAGACAAATAAAGTAAGAGTTTATGAACATGAAGCAAGGGAATCACACAATATATGAATATGAGTGCAGATTCAATAAGTTAAGTTATTTTGCTGTTAAATTTTTTCCGATCGAGAAGGATGCATGTGAATGGTTTGTTGAGGGCTTGCATCCGAGATTGAAAGAAATGTTGATCATTTTGAATATGTCTTCTTTCTAAGAAGTGGTTAACCGTGCTAAAGCTCTAGAGGGAGCTCATAATGAGAGGTTTGGGGAGCAGAAAGCTCAGACGAATAAGAGAGTTAGTGCTTCGTTGAGTTTTGTACCATAAAAAAGGGACAGAGATTTTGGTTTTCACTCTCAGGCGAGGTCAGAGTCAGCTGCATCCTCTGTTAGAGGATCAAATCTGATGAGAGCCAGCCAGCCAGACTCAATCTGTAGGGTCTGGAACTGGGAGATCTAATAGAGTCAAGTTAAATAGTGTCAGTATTAAGGAAGGAACCATACCGGAGTATGTCAATTAATCTACGTAGCTTATTTTAGATGCGGGGACATCGGATATTTTATCATGGATTATCCTTTGATGGCTAGAGAGCCTACACAGTTGGATCAATCTGCTTCGATATCTTAGAGAGGAAGAGGAAGAGGTAGAGGAAAAAATCAGCATGAGTCCTCTACTCAACATGAAGTACATTCAACTGCTCGTGTGTACAACATAAACACCAATGAAGATCGCGATGATCCAGAGATTATTGCATGTATTTTCCAGTTACTGGATAAGTCTATTTTAGTATTGATTGATCCAGGTTCCACTTATTCGTATATTAGTAGCAAATTGTGAAAGAGTTGAGAATCCAACTAGATGCAACAAGTAGTGATATAATAGTGACTAACCCATTAGGCCATAGTGCTTGGGTAAATCAGATGTGTCTAGGGTGTCCCATAAGGATTCAGAGAATTGAATTCCCTGCTAATATGATGGAATTACCCTTTGATGAATTTGAAGTGATTTTGGGAATGGATTGGTTGTATCATTATTATGCCAATGTTGGCTGTAGATTGAAGAGGGTAACATTGATAAGTCCATAGGTATTAGAAGTTATAGTGTTTAGTGAAAGATGTAATCCATTAGCAAATGTAATATCAGTAATGTCGGCAAAGAAACTATTGTTATAAGGTTGCCAAGGTTTTATCGCTAATGTGATTGATACTCGGGTTAAGGAAAGTGGAATAGATGATATTCCAACGGTCAGAGAGTTTTCAAATGTTTTTCTAGAAGAATTGCAGGGGTTACCTCCAGAAAGAGAAGTTGAGTTTCAAATTGACGTAATTTCTGGAACAGCCCCAATTGCAATGGCACCTTATCAAATGGCTCCGAAAAAATTGCATGAGATAAAGATCAAGTTGCAAGAATTGTTAGATAAGGGATTTATAAGACCAAGTGTGTCACCTTGGGGAGCTCCAGTGTTGTTTGTTAAGAAGAAGGATGGTTCAATATATCTCTGTTTTGATTATAGACATCTCAACAAGGTGACTATTAAGAACAAGTATCCTCTACCAAGAATTGATGATTTATTTGATCAGTTAAAGGGAACTTCAGTATTTTCTAAGATCAATTTGCATTCTGGGTAACATCAATTGAAGATTCAAGAAAGAGACATTCCAAAGATGGCTTTCAGGATGAGATATGGTCATTATGAATTTATTGTTATGCCGTTTGGGTTAACCAATGCACCTGTTGGGTTTATGGATTTAATGAATAGAGCATTTCAGCCCTATATTGATAAGTTTGTGGTTGTCTTCATTGATGATATTCTGGTATCTTCAAAGTCCAAAGAGTAACATTATACACATATTAGGATAGTTCTGCAAACTTTACGAGATAAGAAGTTATATGCCAAGTTATCTAAATGTGAGTTTTGGTTAAATGAGGTGGCATTTCTTGGGCATGTGATTTTCGCAGAGGGGATTCGAGTTGATCCTCAAAAGATCAAAGTTATTTTAGACTGATAAATTCCAAAGAATATGTATGAAGTTCAGAGTTTCTTGGGTCTTGCAGGTTATTATCGAAGGTTCGTTAAGAACATTTCGATGATAGCTTTGCATTTGACCAGGTTGATGAGGAAAATGTATATTTTATTTGGACTACTGAATGCCAAGAGAGTTTTGAAGCATTAAAGAGAATTTTAACAGAAGCTTCAATTTTGGTCCAACCTAAATCAGGTAAGAACTTTGTGGTTTATAGTGATGCATCCTATAATTGCTTGGGATGTGTACTGATACAAGAAGGAAAAGTAGTGGCATATGCATCCAAACAATTGAAATTGCATGAGAAGAATTATCTGACACATGATTTAGAGTTGGCTACACTAGTGTTCACCCTCAAGATATGGTGTCATTAACGTTGCTACCTTTATACGGATCATAAGAGTTTGAAGTATCTGATGACTCAGAAAGAGTTAAATCTACGATAGAGAAGGTGGATCGAGCTTTTTAAATATTATGATGTAGTTATTGATTTCCATCCTGGAAAAACCAATGTGGTAGATGATGCGCTAAGTCAGAAAATGTTTTCAGCCTTACGAACTTTAGATGCAAGATTGTCATTGAATGGAAATGGTGTTTTATGTGAAGAATTAAAGCTTAGACCAACATTGTTGGATCAAATTAAAGAATTGCAAGGTAAATATTAAAAGTGTTTGAGAAGAATGGAGCAATTAAAGATGGAAGAAATTAAAGATTTTGAAGTTAAACCTGATGGGAATCTGCATTATCGAGGGATGCTAGTGATTCTGAATGATGAGGAATTGAAGAATGATATGTTGACAGAAGCTCACCGTAGTCCATTGGCAATGCTCCCTGGTGGAAATAAAATGTACATGGATCTTAAGAGTCGTTATTGGTGGCCAAGAATGAAAAGAAGCATTACGGAATTTGTGTCCAAATGTTTGACGTGTCAACATGTTAAAGCTGAGCATCAAGTCCCTTCAGGATTGCTGCAACCAATCTCCATTCCTCAGTAGAAATGGGAGAGTGTGACGATGGATTTTGTGACAGGGTTACCTTTGACTCTGAATAAAAGAGATTCAATTTGGGTGATAGTTGATCGATTAACTAAGTCAGCATATTTCATTCCAGTTAGAACTGATTTTTCCATAGAAAAGTATGTTGAATTGTACATTAAAGAGATAATTAGACTACTGGTGTGCCTATTTCGATTGTTTCTGACCGAGATCCTCGATTCACATCAAGATTTTAGAAGACTTTGCATGGAACATTAAGGAATCGGGTGAACTTCAGTATAACTTTTCATATTCAGACGGATGGACAGTCTGAGGGAACCATTCAAATTTTATAAGATATGTTAAGAGCTTGTGTAATCTAGTTCAAAGGATCTTGGGAGAAGTATTTACCACTTGTCGAATTTTCTTACAACAATAGCTACCAGTCAAGCATTAAGATGGCTCCCTTTGAGGCTTTATATGGGAGAAAGTGTCGTACGCCCTTGAATTGGTACGAGCTTAAGGATCGGGAAGTTCTTGGTCCTGATTTGATTAAGTAAGTAGAGGAGAAAGTCCAAGTGATTCAACATAATCTCAAAGTGGCATCCGACAAACAAAAGTCATATGCTGATCTTTATATAAAAGAAATTGAGTTTGATGTGGGAGATAAAGTTTTCTTAAAGGTATCTCCTTAGAAGAAAGTGTTACGATTTGGTCAAAAAGAAAAGCTGAGTCCTAGATTCATTGGGTCAAATGAGATTGTTCACAGAGTAGGACAAATAACATATCAATTAGCTTTGCCACCAAAAATGGAGAAGATTCATAATGTTTTCCATGTTTCCATGCTTTGGAGATATAAATCTGATCTCTCTCATATCGTTGCACCAGAAGAGATAGAAGTTTAAATTGACCTGACCTATGAGGAGGAACCGGTGCAAATTTTGGCACAAGAAGTAAAGCAGTTAAGAAATAAAAGATTCTGTTGGTCAAGGTGTTATGGAGAAATCATAAAGTAGAGGCAGCAACATGGGAGCGTGAAGAGGATATGCATAATCAGCACCCCCATCTCTTTGTGCAGTGAAAATTAAAGGAAGAATTTTCTTAAGGGGAAGATTTGCAACATCTCAAAAACCAGGTTAGTGACTAAATTATAAGATTTTAAAACTTTGTGTCTAATTTAGAAAATTTAAAAACTTTAGGGGTTTATCTAGAAATTGTTTGTGTATGAATGAATAGCAAGAAAAGGAAGTTAGAAGGGCATATTGGTCATTAGACAATAAAATAATTAAAAAAACACATTATGGTTGTTTTATATAACCACGTGGAAGAGAGGATGGAAAAATCATAGCACTCTAGACATCTCTTCATCCTTTTTCCTCCTCTCAACGTGAACTCCATAGTTAAGGTGAGCCTTGATTTTAGTTGGTTATTTCTTGAAATTTATGAATGATTTTGATTGTTGGAGAATTAGGAAAGACTATGGAAAATTAAAGAGATGTAAAAACTAAAAGAATTGTAAGTTATAGAAGATTGAATATAAGAGGTTTTTAAGTGAATTATTAAGAAAGAGTTAGTAAGTGAAGTTTGAGATTAATTTTACTTGTCATCAGTTATAATAAGAGATTTATGAGGTTAGAAAGGTTTTATGACAAAATTGAAAATTTGGTATGATTTGTTATTCCAAGTAGACTAGTGAGAATTTTGATGTTTAGAAGTACTAAAGTGAAATATGTTGGTTTAGAAAAGTATAGATGAGTTTAAAAGCTTTAAAGAAGTGTTCGATGAGAAAGTTAGGAAAGTTTAGGAAAATTTTCGAGTTAAATGAGTTAATTCTGGATGAATAATATCAATACCATAAGTCAAAAGTTGATAAATTATTCATGGAGTATTGATACTGAAGGGGAGTATCAATACCAAGAGTACCAATACCATTATGCAAGTACCGATACCATTTTAGAATGGAATTCCAGAACCAGAAAAGGGTATCGATACTATAGTATAGTATCAATACCACAGTAAGGAAGTATCGGTACTGTACCTTGAGTACCAATACTATTCAAAGTGAAAATTTGAATTAAGTTATTCTTTTACCTTAGGTTATTGATGATTGATTCATAATGCTTAGAATTCTGATATTCGTATCGAATGTCCATTTGTGTAGATATCGAACATAACCAAGATCTAGAACAGTCGATGATTAAAGATCGATCAAGAGAGAGATAAAGAGTTATAAGAGTTGATTGGACTATGTGAGGCTAAAGTGAGTGCATACTATTAGAATATATATATTTCTATATGGAAATTAGACTTGTGATAAGTCTGTTTCCAATATTTTGAATATATGAGTACATGAGTAGAAGCATGATTATGATTGTGTATTATGTGAATATGCCTTGCTTGCATTACATGTTATATGGTATGAACCTATGTGATATGTGTTATATGACAATGATCTATGTGACCATACAAAAATGCTACATGAGCTACGTGAAAATAAGCTATGAGATTACATGCATATGTGATATAAGTTATGTGAATTGTGATAAATGGAAAAGTCCATGTTATGTGATATAAGAGCTGAGGGTATAATTGGCATGCCAATAGTGGAGGGTTCTATGCGGTCCTTCAGGACAACTTTACGTGGTCCTTCGGAACATTTCTACGTGGTCCTTCAGGACATATATGTGGTCATTTGGAACATTCTATGTGGCACTTCGGTGCAATTTATACGAGCTGTGGTGATAGCATTTGTACACAACCTCAATTCACTCATATACCTAAGTTCTCAGTAATGTACAATGGGCTAATAAAATATATAACATGAAATAAAATTGAATAATATTATATGTCATTATTTAATAAATGCATGTCCACGTATATTCTTGTTGAGTAGATATATTATGGTTTTGTTCACACTCTGGTATTATAGGATTGCATGTTTCATGATCTCATTATTGCATTATTGTATTATATGGCTCACTAAGTTTGTGACTTAGCGTGTGAGTGTTTTCACACGTAGGTTCCAAGAAATAAGAAGATCCACGCTAGGATCAGTTAGTAGGACAATATAGATCAGTTGGAGATTAGATCAGAATCGATTTAAGCCGTATGTATTTTGTTATATGTTATTTTGTTGGCATGTAAAGAAAAGTTTAAATCAAACTTGCTCTAATCATTTTGTAAACATTTTTATTTATATTTAGATAAATTATTTAGTTTATTTATATGAAAATTTGAACCTTTAATCTATATTGTACAATCAACTATTTTGAAAAGTCAATGTGACATCTCAAATTCAGATCCGGGTCATATATGGGTCGAATATGGGTTAGGGTGTTACATTTTGCATGAGGTTCTGGGTACTCATTTGAATTTCAGTACAACTTTTCACCCACAGACTAATGGTCAGTCTGAACGAGTGATCTAAGTGTTGTAGGATATGTTATGGGGTTGTGTGATTGACTTTTGTGGTAGTTGGGAAGATTTCTTATCCTTAGCTGAGTTTATTTACCATAACAGATACCAGGAAAGTATTCGCATGGCACTGTATAAGGCTCTGTATGGATGTAGATGTCATAATCCTATCTGTTAGACAAAGTTTCATGATAGAAAGACTTTAGGTCCAGAGTTAGTTCAAGAGACTGAGGTTATTATCTGATTGATCCGTGATCGCATGAGAGATGCATTTTATGGAAATAAATCATATGCAGATTAGCGACAGAAGGATATCGAGTTTTAGGTTGGGGATGATGTTTTTCTCAAGGTATCTCCGTGGAAGAAGATGTTGAGATTTGGACGTAAGGGTAAGCTGAGTCCGAGGTTTATTGGGTCGTATCATATTTTGAAGAAAGTTGGACCTGTTGCTTATCAGCTTGAGTTTCCTCCCCAGCTCAGTTGCATTCCTGATGTTTTCCATTTATCCATGTTGAGGTGATATCATCCAGATCTAGGTCACATCATTCAGGTTGAGGAGGTAGAGTTGAGACCTGATTTGTCCTATGAGAAGAAGCCCATTCATATTTTCGATCGGGATGAGAGAGTTCTTTGGAATAGGCGTATTCCGATGGTCAAAGTTCAATGGAGTAATCGTGGCCCCTCAGAAGCTACTTGGGAGACATTAGAGGCTTAATTTCCGTATCTGTTTACATCATGTAAATTTTGAGGACAAAATTACTTTTAAAGGGGGAGAGTTGTGACACCCCAAATTAAGGGGAAAATTTCTTAAATTTTTTTGAGGACTAAATTGAATTTTAATTTAATTTTTCGTTTTCGATACCTCCCGCACCATCGTGTTCCTTGCGTTGTCCCGAGTCCACCGGTGTCCTTCTTGTCTCTAGTGTCGTTGGCATGTGAAGGGGTACAAAATATTAACTTTTCAACATTTCGAAATCGAGCTCTCCGTCGTTCACCATTGTGAACCGAACTTGGTAAGTGTCACAAAACCCCTTAAAATAGGTGTAAGAATTTTTTTAAAAAAAAATTCCAAACCTGTACGACGTCGCATGCACCCCACGCGCCGCCACTTACGCGTGGGGAAGTCCCACTGCCTGGTGGTTTCTATATTCTTCCTGAACCCAACCCGCCTGCCCAAACCTGACCCGCTGATCCGTGTGTGACCTGATCCGATCCGACCCGATTTGACCGTTGACCTTTGACTTTGACCAAAAAGTCAAAAATTTTCAAAAATCATATTTTATGTGTTTCGACATCCTAGATTCGTTTTGCTAAATTCTGACCCGAAAGCCCCAAATCAAGCTCGTTAACACGAAAATGCTTAGTGTTTTTAGCATTTTTGCTTAAGTTTTTAAGATTTGATTATGGAATTGATTCGAGATTATATTTTTTATAAAGATACTCGTGTTTCACCCAACCGAGGGTCGATTAGATCTGGTGTTTCCCGTCTTTCAGACCCTGATAGGGAAATAGTGGTGAATTAATAAACATTGCTTTTATTGAAGAATCAAACCCAGAAAGTTCTAGACTCGATGCAGAACAAAGGGTAATGAATAGGGGAAGGTGGCGGAAGTGTCAGTAACTATGATTCTTTAGGGGTTCTTTTAGGTGTTAGAATCAAGGAAACAAGATTAGAACAAGATAACCAAAAGATAAAGAAATTGAAAATAAAGTAAGATAATAAAGAAATCAAAGGATCTCCCTTATGAATGTGAACATTAAATATGCTTGATGGTGCAGATAGATTTGTCGAAAATAGATGGATAATGTTCTATCGAACCCTCCTAGTCACAATAAAAAGGTAAACTCGATAATATGGCTCTAACCAACCCTCCTATTTGTGATGAAAGGAAAATTGGAGTGTGAAGATTAATCTCCCTCGCAAGAACTTGTAGAACTCCAGGAGAAGAAGCTTCAAAGGCACAAGAATATCAACACTTGGAAAAACGAACTCTCATTGTATTATTAATCAAAGAAATCTATTTTAAAAAGTTGAATGAAGCCTCCTTTATATAGGGATGAGTTCTAAAGGTCCTAAATAACTAATGAATAAAATAATAACAAACTAAACATGTCTTAATTCTATTTTCTAATAAAATAACAATAAACTAAGAATAATGTTTTAACCAAAGATTAATTCTTAATAAAATAATAAAATGAATCATAAAATGCAACATCCTATATTAAATTATATTACAAATAATCAATAAAAATATTGAAAATTCATATTATTTACAAAATCCCGTATTAACCCCGTATAGGATTTTCTGCATGCACTGTCTTCACTAAAATGATCGTATCTTGCATTACCGATATCTAATTGATGCAATTAAAGAAACGTTGGAAATCTAAGAGACATACAATCGTATATACATAAGACATGTTGACCAAATAAGATCATGATCCTATTCAAAAAGTCATCACAAATCTGATGTTGTCCTGGTCTTCTTTTCCAAGGCTTGAACGAGTGGGTCATTTGGAAGAGTTATTACTATTTCCTTTGATGTGAGTCTTGTGATGCATGTATAATCCTACCTTTATTCAAAAAGATTTGACCTCAAATCTAAAACATTAAAGGGATAAACATTAGAATCGTTTAATGATTCATTCATATTATGCTTACTGAATAGATATGCTTTGAATCTTCGAGACTTTGTTCTTCTAATAGGTTCGAGTAGAAACATTATTCCAAAGAAGCATGTATTATCATTATGGTCTCTGGTGAATGTATCATTCTCCCTCTCCTCAAAAGGTTTCATCCTCGAATCTGAACATCCGAGAGAAAAAGAATTAGATGTGTTAAAAGGAAAACTTGGGAAACATTTACCCTGATCAATGTGGTATGTCTTTATGTATTTTAGTCGAGGTTTCGTATTTGTAGGAACTGATTTCTTGTAGTCTTGAAATCCTCTTTTCCATACAAGTATTGTAATATGATGTTTAGGTTAAAATTCAACATGGCGTCGGCTATTGTTGGCTTTCTTTATGATCACTTTAGATATTCTCTTCATGGTTTGACTCGTGTGTGGCGAGAATGAGTGTTGAAAAACCTTGTCAACTGGTTTGTTAAAGTAATCCCTTAAGTCTCCTAAGTGTGGTTCAAGAATTAAGAATTCTTGGGAGGAGATTTGTGGACTACAGAACCTTCGTGGTAGTGCATCGTCTACCGTGTTTTTCTTACCTCAGTCTTTTACACACTTAAAGGAGTTTTGTTTAGTATTGATGACAACTTCAAGAGTCTTACCTTGAAAAGGAGAAGAAGTACGTTACAATACCATTAAAATGAGTAATAAAATACTTACCTTTAGACTATCTTAAATCGTGACTCGTCATTGATATAACATAGTGATTAGGGCTTTCAGGTGGTAACCCGACAGAAGAGCACCATTCGATAACTCTTGGTGATGGAAGATGGTGTAGTCCAGTTCTATGTTACTTTTACTTTTTCATCATTTACATGGATTCCCTCTGCACGAACTATAAAGCCCATGGAGTTGTTCAAATCATATTTCGTCATTAAGATGTCATCACAACTAAGGTTTTCCTGTATGTAACCTTTTTGTAACAAATAAGAAACGGTTTACGTTTGATTGAAAATGTGAAAGTGTTATTTCGACAATAATATGTGACATCATTGTCTTATTGCCAAGGATGTCCTAGGAGGATGTGGGATGCTTGCATTGGAACTCTCACGGGTGTGTCTTTTTTAAGGGCTAGAAGTGTGTCATTCTTTATTGGTCGTGGTTTCTCCTTGTCGAGTTCGTCATCTTTCAACTTTTTTAGAGAAGATGGAGCAAAAGATAAGGAATGATTTGAATGATTACCTTGGTAAGAAGATGAAGTACCTTGGTAATGGTCTCTGAATCGAAATATCCTTTGGATTTGTGCTTCGATTGTTATTGCCCTCTTAAGTGTATTTTCAAGGTTTTCGTACATATAGAGCTCAAGAAGATCAGTGATGTTTGAGTTCAAGCCGACGACGAATCTTGACATGGTGTCCTCTTCTTCTTCAGTTATGTTAGCCCTATTGAGTAAGGACTACATCTCCTTGTAGTAGTCTTCAACTGAACTTCTACCTTGTTGAAGTTGATGTAGTTATAGTTTAACTTCTCGTGTATAATGTGTCGGTAGGAATCGCTTCCTTATGGTTTATTTGAGGTAAGTCCAAGAAGTAATTCCTTGAATTTGGAAGTTCTCAATATTTTTCCTTGTTTTCATCCACCAAGTGTGGGCATATCTTTGAATTCCATGGTGATGAGGGAACTTGTTAAGATTGGGGGCAGTCATGGTATGCGAACATGAGATCAACGTTTCCTTCCCAATCGATGTACTTGTTTGAATTGTAGTATCCTTTAAAAGACGGGATCATGAATTTTGGTTTTGTAAAGAGTTTAGGTGCTTGGAAATGTGGTTGTGCTAGCACGGGTACCAAAATTTCACATTATTTGGTCTTGGATTCTGGTTTGGTAGATCCAGTTGTAGTTCTTGTTGTTCTCTCGCGGTATTGTTAAGTTCATCAAATATTATTTCAAATTGAGTCGTGAGTCGTGCAAGTGCGGCTAAGATATCCATAAGTTTCTCATTGTTATCGTCTCTCATCCTGAAATTATAACACTCAAAAGAAAATTTTAAAGTAAAATAAAAATAAAAGAAAGAAAATTAAAAAAAACAGGAAACCTTACAAGTCACTCCAAGAACGTAACACAACGAGAGGCAAGTAAGCTAATCTTGTACACTTTAAAACTCACTTTACCAAGTACTCTTCCACAGTTCTAATCGGAGTTTGATTACTAGCAAAGTTGATAAAAAAATTTAAAAGCTCTAAGAGGCCAAACAAGGGTTAGACTCCAAGAGAACGAGAATGCAAAAAAGGAAGAAGTATGCAAACTCTTTAGTCTTACTAACACAGGGAAGATAATGTGTTAGATAATGTAAAATAACAATAAAAAGGAAAACAAGAGAACCTAACGCACCAAGAGTCAAAGGAAAAAAAGAACCAAACTAGAAACATAGAAATGCTGGGTCAACTTGAGCAACGTTTTTTAGGGGGTTAACAGTGTTCAATTTTTTTTTAAAATTCATGAATGTTTTTCGATGCGTTTAAAAACCACTTGTAAAATTTCAGACCCAAATACCTTCAGTAGTATCCAGTAGACTCTGTTGAACGGTGAGTTCTCAAACAATATGCTTTTCATGATCGCTTTGTTCGAAGGTGTTATTGATCTAAAAAAATTCTAATTTTTTTGTGAATGATCTTCAATATATGTAATTTAAATATGTAAATTTTAACCACGAAATTCCTCTTGTAGAATTTTCAAGAAATTCGACAATAATCTAAATAAAATCTACCGATGAAACTCGAACGATGTATTTTAAGGAACTAATGAACTCCTATTGGGGTGAATTTTGTAGTGGAGATTAATCTTAGGATTGATATGAGATATGCATAAAATCAACTCTAAATTCATTCGTTTGCATTTTTTTTTAATTTTTTGTATTTTTGTATTTTTGTATTTTTTGTTTTTTGTTTTTTGTTTTTTGGCTTTTTTATTTTTTTCTTTTTTTATGAAACCACCAAACTAACAAGAAGGATTTGAATCTAAATTAAAATTAAAAAACCTGAAATGATGAATCTTTTGTAAACTAGCTCCGTTGGGGTACCTTGCCAATTTACTTTCCTAGAATCGATACAAATCTAATACAAATTGATAGGGAAGCAGTGGCGGATTAATGAACGCTGCTCTTGTTGAAGAATCAAACCTAGAGAGCTCTAGACTCGATGAAGAACAAAGGGTAATGAATAGGGGAAGGTGGTGGTATCAGTTAGGATTATTTAGGGTTTCTTTTAGGTGTTGGAATCAAGGCAACAAGATTAGAACAAGATAAAAAAAATTGAAAATAAAGTAAGAAAATAAAGAAATCAGAAGATTTCCCTTATGAAGGTAAACGGTAAAGATGTTTGATGGTGTAGATGAATTTGAGGAAAATAGATTGATAAGTGTCCTATCGAACCCTCCTAGTCACAATGAATAGGAAAACTCGATAATATGGCTCTAACCAACCCTTCTAGTCATGATGAAAAGGAAAATTGGAGTGTGAAGAATAATCTCCCTCATAAGAACATGTAAGAACTCCAGGAGAAGAAGCTTCGAAGGCACAAGGCAATCATCACTTGCAAAAACAAACTCTCGTATTCTTAATCAAAAAAATCTATTTTACAAAGTTTAATGAAGCATCCTTTATATAGGGGATGAGTTCTAAAGGTCCTAAATAACTAATGAATAAAATAATAACAAACTAAACATGTCTTAACTCTAATTTTTAATAAAATAATAATAAACTGAGAATAATGTTTTAACCCAAGATTAATTCCTAATAAAATAATAAATCTAATCCTAAAAGATAATGCATCATCCTATATTAAATTATATTAAAAATAATCAATAAAAATATTGAAAATTCATAATATTTACAAAAATCCCGTATTAATACCGTATAGGATTTTCTGCATGCACTATCTTCACTAAAATGATGATACTTGAGTTCCCAATATCAGATTGATTTAATTCAAGAACTGTTGGAAAGATAAGAGACAACCGATCCTATATATAAAAGACATGTTGACCAAATAAGATCAGGATCCCATTCAAAAAGTCATCTCAAGTCTGATGTTGTTTTGGTCTTCTTTTCAAAGGATTGGACGAGTGGGTCATTTGGAAGAGTTATTACTTCTTCATTTGTTGTGAGCCTCGTGATGCATGTATCAGACCTGCTCGATCCGCGTTCTATGAGATTTACACGTAGGTTTCCATAAATTATTTAAATAAAGGTTAATATTATTCATATTAGGATTCTGATATGGATTTTTCGATTCGTAAGATCTAGCGCTGTCATTGACTGTGTTCGACAAACTCAGTAGTAGGCTTCCCTATCAGACTACTCAGATCGATACATGTATGTTTCCTGTTGGTGTTACATTACTGTTTTCAACTATCTGACTGAACTATTTTAGATTTTTTATAATACTAAATATTTTTAAGACATAATACTTGATTTTCTGTACACGAATTATCTGATATATGATTTACTATATATTTATCATATGATCTCTAGATTATTGTATTTCGTATATGATTTCTGTAAATGAAATATTTTCATGTTTTAATGGATTAAACTATTATTTTCATTCGACTACATACATGTTATTTCTGTCATTGGGGGTTTTATTGGAGGAATATCTTAGGCCTAGTCTATGACTTGTAAGACCTTACTGCTTTCCACAGGCTCATCTTCTTTGTGCACAGGGTAAGCCCTTACTAGTGTACAGGTGGGTATATGGTTTTGGGGAACCTACATATTCTGGTGATCGGACGGGGTAGTGTTCATGTTTTTAAAGTATGTTTGATGAACTAATTTTTACTAAGATGTTGTATCTGTATGTTTTTATACACCGTAAGGAGCACACTGAGATTTTTAGCTCAATCCGTAAATTTTAACATTTTCAGATAATAGCATACTAGGTTAGCAGACTTGGCATCCGGAGGATCGACTACTTCTACTTTTGTACTATTGTATATCTCTATATGCCATTGTTGTACTTTGGTGACACATGTTTTGCTACTATCTTGATATATACGTATCACCAGTATTTTGTTATGTAAATGTTTTATACGATTTTCTGATATATCTATATATATGTTTATCGTATGAATCTTTATTAAGGATAAATTTCATATTATACTATTATATGGATTTTGATGAACTATATTTCGATATAAATAATTTAAGGCAAATTGTTTTTGTACTTGAATTGAATTTATTCAAAGTTTTTCAAAAGGTTTCAAAAATAATTTAAAGTCCATTAAATTCGAATTTGAGCAAAAATATTAAGAGGTATCGATACCCCTATGAATGGGTATCAATACCCCTATGAATGGGTACTGATACCCCTATCGATACCCCTATCAATACCCCTATGACTGCTCAAACATCAAATGCAAAAAGGGTACTGATACCTCTATGGGAATCAATACCCTGGGTACCGATACCCCTATGGGTATCAATACCCCCTGGCTCCAACGGCTAGAAACGGCTAGTTAAATTTGAAATTAACAAAGGTAGTATCGATACCCTTTGGAGGGGTACTTTTACTCCTTATTATGGACAACCTTGTTTTATAGAAAAATAATCCCCAAACGGCTCAAAAATATCCCCAACAGCTATATACGACTTCAAACTCATTTTAACCTATAAATACAAGTTGTGGACACTCGAAGAAGTGAGAGAACAACTATCCAAGCAATCAAACACAAGAGAAGAGTTTTTCAATCTTATTTCATCTTTCTCTTGTAAATATTTTGTTCTTATGAGCTTAATTCTTGTAAACACCTACCTTTGAGAGGTTTATTTATTTACTTATTTTATCCTATTGTAAATGGGAAGGCTCTAGCTGATCCCATGAAAAACTAGGGAAAGGTTCTAGTTTAGCTAGTGAAAAACTAGGGAGTTTGTAAATGTTATCTCTTTGTCCTTGAAAAGGAAAGAACAAATTAGTGAATTTATTGGAAAATCCTTAGTAAGGAGCTAAGGTAGTGGATGTAGACCTGTTTGAGAAGTCGAATCACTATAAATCGTTGTGCAATTTTCTATCTTTCAATCTCCTTACTCTCTAAACACAAAAACCGTTCAACCCCTATTTGTAAGACATTCCGGTTATCGATTCGAGCTTCCGAAAATCCTAACAATTGGTATCATATCTTTACTTGTTAGAAGCTTAACATCCTTGAGACGATCCTCGAAGAAGCTCTACCAATTCCTAACGCAATCCATAAAAAGATGGATTCAACCTCCGGTGCGTATTACATTAAAGATTCACCTATTATGGATTCTCAACCGGTCAACAAGCTACCCTTCTTCAATGGAACAAATTATGCACATTGGAAGAATAAGATGATGTTCTTTATTCGAGCATAAGATCTAGGAGCTTGGAACATCAATCATGAATGGTTACTCCACTCTACTCGGTGAGATAGATAATTGGGATAATTAGAGTAATGAAGAGAAGAAAAAGTTCCAGCATAATACCAAGGTTGTGCACATTCTCTTTTGTGCTTTAGGCCCAGATGAATATGGAAGAATCTCATCTTGTTCCAGTGCCAAAGAGATTTGGGATAAGCTCCAAGTCACTCATGAAGGAACCGAAAATGTAAGGGAAACAAAGAAAAGTCTTCTCAACCATAGCTACAAGAACTTCAAGATAAAACCCGATGAAGACATCAAAGCTATGGATGATAGATTTTCCATGATTGTCAATGGTCTCAGGGGATTTGGAGAAGTGATCCCTAATGAGAAGCTTGTAAGGAAGATGTTCTACTCTCTTCCAAGTTCGTGGCAATCGAAGAAGATGTCTATTTTTGAAGCTAGAGACCTAAAGTCTCTCACTCTCGAAGAGCTAATTGGTTCCCTTCTCACTCATGAGATGATGGTGAAGGAAGAGGAAGAAGGTGAAAAGAAGAAAAACAAGAAGAAGAATGAGGTAGGCATTTCCTTCAAATCCACCAATAAATGCTATCAAGATTCAAGTAAAGTATGAATCAACCAAAAGAAGAGTCCCCCGGTGTGCTTTAATTGTCAAAGAAGAGATCATTAATTCTAAATATACGAAATTAATTTCAAAACTCAAAATTGAAAATAAATCGATTTTGAAAGCAAGAGTTGATTTTGAAAATCAAAATGAAATTTTTAAAAATGATTTAGAGCTTTCAAAAATCAAAGTAAATGATTTAGAAAAAGAAGATTTTGAGTTAAAAGTTAATCTTGAAAGCTTAACCAAAGAAAAATAATTAATTTCTAAAAACAAGTCATTATGTTTAGAAATGACAAAATGCTCACATTGTCATTTTCATGGTCACTTGGAACATGCTTGTCCTATAAAGAAAATATTTTTTTTAAAAAATTAGACAAATATGGGTTCCTAAGGGAATAAGGAGCATTGAAAATAATGATCAAGGATCCATAGCATTTTGGATACCAAAAATCTACTTAATGTCTCTTGTAGGTGTGTGGGAGCAATGGTGATGAAAATGATGATGTTCAAGATGCTCTAGCCATACATGAGAAATGAATGGGTAACCTCTAAGCTTAATGCTTTTAATTTTGGTTATTTGGTTGCTCATTTGGATTTATGCATGCATGCGTTTTGGCTTTAAATGTTTGTGCATTGTTTTTAATCTCTTGTATGTTAAAAAATGTTTAAGATGAACATTTTAAAATTGTAATGATTTTTTCATAATGTTTAGTTCATCGTAAGAAATTTTGGTCAAAATTGGTTTTAAATGCAAATGATATCTCTCTAAAAATTTATATAAATTTTTCAAATGTTTTAATTTTATAATTTTTAATATTTGACCTAAATTTGAATGTTTATGGATGTGGTTTAAAAGAAAATGATATATCTCTAACAATTGTTATCAAAATTTTCAAATGCATAACATTTTTGGAAAACTTTATGCATATGCACTTAATTTGAATATTGGAATTACATAAAGTATTTTAGACTTGGATATATTGAATTTCATGTACAACTAACCTATTTGTTATTCTTTGTGAAAATTCAATTTTGTTTAAGTGTTAAGTTCTTAAAGCTAAATTTTGTTTGAAAAGCATATATAGAGGGGGAGCTTTTGATTTTTCAAATAAATTTTAAATGTCAAATTTATCACTTACTCTTTAATATTATTTTAGAACTTTAAAAATGAATTATTTTTATATAACAAAAAGGGGGAGAAGTATGGTTTGAAAAAATTCAATTTCTTAATAAAAAAAGGGGAGCTTAACATTTCCATATATTTTCCAACAATTGGTATCTTTTTAACAATTGGTATCTTTTTCATTAAATATTTTATTAAGAGGGAGTTTTGCCAAAAACAATTTTCAAATGTTTTGTTATATCAAAAAGGGGGAGATTGTTAAACTATATTTCGATATAACAAATTTAAGGCAAATTGTTTTTGCATTTGAATTGAATTTATTCAAAGTTTTTCAAAAGGTTTCAAAAATAATTCAAAGTCCATTAAATTTTGATTTGAGCAAAAATATTAAGAGGTACCGATACCACTATGAATGGGTATAAATACCCCTATGAATGGGTACCGATACCCTTATCGATACCCCTACGAGTGCTCAAACATCGAAAGAAAAAAGGGTATCGATACCCCTATGGGTATCCATACCCCCTGGCTCCAACGACTAGCAACGGTTAGTTAAATTTGAAATTAACGAAGGTAGTGTCGGTACCCTTTGAAGGGGTACCGATACCTCCTATTATGGACAACCTTGTTTTGCAAAAAAATAATCCCTAAACGGCTCCAAAACATCCCCAACGGCTATATACGACTTCAAACTCATTTCAAGCTATAAATACAAGCTGAGGACACTTGAAAAATGAGAAAACAATTATCCAAGCAATCAAACACAAGAGAAGCGTTTTCCAATCTTATTGCATATTTCTCTTGTAAATATTTTGTTCTTGTTAGCTTAATTCTTGTAAACACCTACCTTTAAGAGGTTTATTTGTTTACTTCTTTTATCATTTTGTAAAGGGGAAAGGTTCTAGCTGATCCCATGAAAAGCTAGGGAAATGTTATAGTTAGCCCGGGAAAAACTAGGGAGTTTGTAAAGGTTATCTCTTTGTCCTTTAAAAAAGAAAGAAAAAATTAGTGGATTTGTTGGAAAATCCTTGGTGAGGAGATAAAGTAGTGGATATAGACTTGTTTGAGAAGTCGAGCGACTATAAATCACTTTGCAATTTTCTATCTTTCAATCTCCTTACTCCCTAAACACAAAAATCGTTTCGACCCCTCTTTGCAAAACGTTATGGTTATCGATTCAAGCTTCCAAAAATCCCAACAGATTTTAATGTTGTTTTAAATATAAAAAGAATTTTTGAATGCGATATGTGACAACCTAGATTTGGACATAACGTCCAGGTCAGGAATAGGAGGTTACAACCACGCCCCGTTTGTCATGGTAGGTCTCAGCAGCAAGCTTTGGACCACCCAAATGAAGAATTAACCTCGTTCGATGCTCTAGTGTCTCCTTCAAACGTTCTTCCACTATCAACCTGTAACACCCCCAACCCGTACCTTACCCAGATACGAGTCTGAGGTGTCACATTGACATTTCGAATCATTTATCGTTTACTTATACAAAATATTGAATAATTTTAAACTTTCACTAAATACAATTGAATAATTTACATAAATTATCTCAAAACAGTTTATTAAAACTTATTAGAGCATATACAGTTTAAACCTTTAGTCACATACCAACACTATGTATTATAAGAAAGAGAACCTACTATAAAATTTCTTCTGATCTGATCTTGGATAAAGCTATGCTGTCTAAGATGTCTATCCTTCCTCTTCCCACTTCTTTGATCCTACGTGTGAAACAATCACATGCTAAGTCTTTGACTTAATGAGGTATATAAACCATATAATAGAAACCATAGAACATTTCATATAACAAAATACATACATGCACATATGCCATCATTATCAATATCATCATCATTTTCATGATCTTTATCATTATCATTAACCCATTTAAAACATGTCGTCTTGTACTTAACCTTTTTAACATGTCATCTTGTACTTAACCTTTGTAACATGTCATCTTGTACTTAACATTTGTAACATGCCATATAATACATTTCCCTAAGCAATACACACAGTATCACATATAAATCTTGTAATATTTTTCACATGACAAAGCATATACATCACATGCAGTGTATTTATGTTATCTCTTTAATAGCCCAAGTACTAGCCCATGTATACATTTAAGAGCTAAAGATATGTGAGTGCATTGAGGTTGTGCACATATGTTGTCACCACAGCTCATATAAGGTCACACTAGGGGAATGTAAATTTATCTCGAAAGACCTTGTCTATGTCCCGAAGGACCTCTTGTATGTCCCGAAGGACCTCTTGTATGTCCCGAATGACCTCTCCTTAAGGATCACATATATATTCTAAAGGACCAAATATGTGTCCTGAAGAACCGCATACATGTTCCAAAGAATTACATATATATATTCCGAAGGACCATATAGAACCCTCGACTTTTGGTATGCCAACTATACCCTAAGCTCTCATATCACATACTATGGGCTTTGCCATTTATTACTGTTCACATCACTTGTGTCATATAGACATGTAATCTCATAACTTATTATCATGTAGCTTGTATAACAATCTTGTATGATCTCATAGATCCTTGTGTAACATTCTTGTATGATCTCATAGATCCTTGTCATATAACCCATATCACATAGGTTCATATCATATAACATATATCACATGTTCCTGTAATCATGTAGATCATATCATATAGCTTATATCATTTCTCATGTAATCATTTAGTTCATTTTCACATATCTTGTCACATATGAATGTATTCACACCAATCATGATCACATAGAATAACAAGTGACACATATTCCCATTTTCATTTACTCATGCATGCACAATAATCATATCAATCATATGCTTGTATTTATGAAATCATGCATTGAAATATGGGAAATAGTCTTATCGCAAATCTTACCCAATGATGTATAAAACATCCATGTATAATGTTATGCATGCATCACAATTCAAATAACATTTTAGGAGTCAGTTCTTACCATATGAACTCTGTCACTGGCTCATCGTAAACCAATATTTGTTCTATAAGATAGGTACAAATTAAATTTGCACTCACCTTGACACTTTATATATCCAAAAGATTTTCCTCATTATAATCCACAATAACCGTTTTATACTTGACTTGTCTTAGTCACAATTCAATCACGATCTGTACAAATCATAATTTCATAAAAATACATATGTTATTATTGTACAAACATAAACACATCCCCAAAAAAATCCAGAATATACTTGAAACTCATTTTCTATCAAAATACTTAACACTTAATAATTCATTTTTAACATTGGCACCAACTTTTCCAATTTACACAAAATAGTCATTCACCATTTTATTAATTAAATTTTAATACAAAAAATTCCAGTACTGAAATTGTTTCCAACCAATTACTTTTACAAAGGTACATTACATTTAAGCACCCCAACTATGTAAATGTTGCACATAAATCACTTATCTTTTCAAACTTCCAAAATGGTCATATTTCACATCTAAACGCTCATTTCAATTCCAAATCAACAATTTCCAGCATAGTAAATCAACTATTAAACAATTATACAACCATTCACAACTTTTCTAAAATCACTTAATTGGTCCCCATAACTTTTCAAAAATTATATAATGGTCCCCAAATTTTTATAAGGCTTGTAGAATACTTATTACATCATTTCCATACCTTATATAATTTTTCCATAATTTTTCTCACTCAAATACATCATGGTCGAATACGTTATCCTTTAAAACTATGTTTTCATGATTTTGCTAGATTTTGATTTGGTTCAAGCATGAAATCAACTTTCAATCAACCTTATAACATATCTACAATCAAATCCCTAATAAACTCTCATTAGAACACAAAGATTCTCCAACTTATTATTTGGTCAAATTTTAAAGAATAATTTCTAGGAAGATTGAACATGTTTTAACCATAAATCAAGCTTGAAAATAAATCTATAGCCTCTAAATCATCAAGATTTATCATCAATTTCATGAATCCTATCATTAACATAAACCCTGAGATTTGGAATATTTGAATTCCAACAAGATTAGCAAGAAATATTGGTACCAAATGATAGCGTTTTTCGCGTAGAATAATTTTCTATTTCACGGCATAACCCGGAATCCAGATAAAATTGTTTAAAAATGGAGAAAAATATTCTCCCTTACCCCAAGCTAACTCACGGAAATGAAGAAGCTGATGAACAACTTGGCAAGATGTTTTAGATTAATATCATGCTTATCTACCTTTAAATTAACCTTTAATGAATATTTAATTCATTAAATTGGAAAAAATACCAATTTACCCTCAATGAAACATCATAATTACCTTTAAACCTAGACACCTCAACCTTATCATCTTCAAAACAAATACATCTCAACCTTATCATCTTCCAATAGTCAAAGATGAACAAATAAGATCTTAATTTACCGATTTGCCCTTATCTTTTTCCAAAAATCACAATCTTGCCACTTTAATACAACAGTCCAAATTAATCATGGAATTAAACCATTAAATCTAAAGATTTATATTATTTTTCAACATTTTAAAAATGTGAAAATAATATATTTATTTTTTATTTTCGAGAACAATTGTAATTTTTTAATTAAAATTTTAGTCCCTGAACTTTTCAAAGTTTATACTTTAGTCATAAAACTTTTAAAAATTATAATTTGATCACTAACTAAATCCATTTAAGGAATAAAATTCTTTTTGGAAAAAATATCACTTAGGTTTTTAAACGTTTCCCAATTTTCTACTTTGACCATCAAACTTTCAAAATTTGCATTTTAGTCATTAGCCTGCTTTTTGGGATGTTACAAATCTCCCCCTTAAGAAAATTCATCCTCGAATTTTCACTGCACAAAGAGATGGGGGTATTGTTTACGCATATCCACTTCACGTTCCCATGTTGATCTTTAACTTTATGATTTCTCCATAACACTTTAACCAACAGAATCGTATTATTTCTTACTCGTTTCACTTCATGTGTTCAGATTTGCACCGGTTCTTCGTCATAGGTCAAGTCAATTTGAATTTCTATCTCTTCGATGCAACAATATGAGAAGGATCATATCTATATTTTTGAACCATCAAAATATGGAAAACATTATGAATCTTTTCTATTTCTGGTGGCAAAGCTAATTGATATACCACTGGTCCCACTCTTTTAATAACCTCATAATGTCCAATAAACCAGGGACTAAGTTTTCCTTTCTGACCAAAATGTAGCACATTCTTCCAAGGAGAAACTTTCAAGAATACTTTATCTCCAACTTGAAATTCAATTACTTTTCTTTTAAGATCAACATATGACTTCTATCTATCGGATGTCACTTTAAAATTATGTTGAATCTCTCAAACTTTCTCTTATACATCTTGAATCAAATCTGAACCAACAACACTCCGATCTTTAATTTCATACCAGTTCAATGGAATACGACATTTTCTTCCGTATAAAGCCTCATAGAGAGCCATCTTAATGCTTGACTGATAACTATTGTTGTAAGAGAATTCCGTAAGTGGTAAATATTTCTCCCAAGATCCTTGGAACTCAATTACACGTGCTCTCAGCATGTCTTCCAAAATTTGAATAGTTCTCTCAGACTATCCATCTGTCTAAGGATGAAAGGATGTACTGAAATTCAATCCAGTTCCTAGAGCTTCATGTAAAGATTTCCAAAATCTCGATGAAAATTGAAGATCTCTGTTAGAAACTATCGAAATGGGCACACCATACATTCAGACAATCTCTCTAATATACAATTCAATATACTTTTTCATAGAAAAATCAGCTCGAACAGGAATGTAATGTGCTAAATTGGTTAATCGATCAACTATCACCGAAATCGAATCTCTTTTTAATCAGAGTTAGAGGTAACCCCATCATAAAGTCCATCATCACATTCTCCCATTTCCACTGAGGAATAGAGATTGGTTACAACAATCCTACACGAACTTGATTTTCATCTTTAACTTGCTGACACGTCAAACATCTAGCAACAAACTCATTAATGTTTCTTTTCATAATCGGTCACCTGGATGTATAGTCAGTGAACTATAATGTGCCTTAGAAAGGATATCTTCCTTCAACTCATCATCATGAGGAATAAAAATTATTCATCGATAATACAAACATCCATCAGACTTGACTTCAAAGTCTTTAGTCCAACCTTTTTCCACCAGTGAAATATTTTTCAAGCATCCACCATCTTTCCTTTGTAGATCTATTATACGATCTAAATGCATCGACTTTATTTTTAATTTAGCCAACTGTGTTCCATTTTCTTTCAACAATAGCCTCACATCCATAGCTCGCAAAGCTAAAAAGTTTTTCAACTAAGTACATCTACCACAATATTTGATTTCCCTGGATGATAACCAATGATCAAATCATAGTCCTTTAAGAGTTCTATCCATCTTCTATGTCTCAAATTTAGTTTTTTTGTGCTTTGTATCAGGATGATATTTTGTGCTTTTATGGTCGTTACTACGACCCTAAAGATGATGAGTTGAGATGGGCTACTCTTCAGTAGGCTCATAGTAGTTCTTATGTTATGCATCCTGGCGGGGACAAAATGTATAAGAATATTAAGGAGTGTTACTTTTAGACTGGTGTGAAGAAGAATATTTCAGATTTTATGGCGAGATGCCTGATTTCTCAGCAGGTTAAGGAAGAGCACCAACATTCGTCTGGACTGTTGTAGTCTGTTAAGATTCATGAGTAGAAGTGAGCGTATTACGATGGACTTTGTTATCGGTCTTCCTATGACTTATTCCAAAACGGATTATGTTTGGGTGATTGTTGATCGACTCACCAATACCATTATGCAAGTACCGAATTTTAGAAATGGAATTCCAGAACCAGAAAAGGGTATCGACACTACAGTATAGTATCGATACCGCAGTAAGGAAGTATCAGTACTATACCTTGAGCACCGATACTATTCAAAGTGAAAATTTGAATTAAGTTATTCTTTTACCTTAGGTTATTAATGATTGATTCATAATGCTTAGAATTATGATATTCGTATTGAATGTCCATTTGTGTAGATATCAAACTTAAGCAAGTTCTAGAACAATTGACGAGTAAAAATCGATCAAGAGAGAGATAAAGAGTTATAAGAGTTGATAGGACTAAGTGAGGCTAAGGTGAGTTCATACTATTAGAATATATGTATTGCTATATGGAAATTAGACTTGTGATAAGTCTGTTTCCAATATTTTGAATACATGAGTACATGAGTAGAAGCATGATTATGATTGTGTATTATGTGAATATGCCTTGCTTGCATTACATGTTATATGGTGTGAACCTATGTGATATGTGTTATATGACAATGATCTATGTGACCATACAAGAATGCTACATGAGCTACGTGATAATAAGCTATGAGATTTACATGCATATGTGATATAAGTTATGTGAATTGTGATAAATGGTAAAGCCCATGTTATGTGATATAAGAACTGAGGGTATAATTGGCATGCCAAGAGTCGAGGGTTTAACGTGGTCCTTCGGGACAACTCTACGTGGTCCTTCGGAACATTTCTATGCGGTCCTTTGGGACATATATGTGGTCATTCGAAACATTCTATGTGGCACTTGGGTGCAATTTATACGAGCTGTGGTGACAACATTTGTGCACAACCTCAATGCACTCACATACCTAAGTTCTCAGTAATGTACAATGGGCTAATAAAATATATAACATGTAATAAAATTGAATAATGTGATATGTCATTATTTAATAAATGTCTGTCCACATATGTTCTTGTTGAGTAGATATATTATGGTTTTGTTCACACTCTAGTATTATAGGATTGCATGTTTCATGATCTCATTATTGCATTATTGTATTATATGGCTCACTAAGTTTGGGACTTAGCGTGTGACTATTTTCACACGTAGGTTCCAAGAAATCAGAAGATCCATGTTAGGACCAGTCAGCAGGACAAAATAGATCAATTGGAGTTCATATCAGAATCGATTTAAGCCGTATCTATTTTGTTATATGTTATTTTTGTTGGCATGTAAAGAAAAGTTTAAATCAAACATGCTCTGATCGTTTTGTAAACCTTTTTATTTATATTTAGATAAATTATTTAGTTTATTGAAATGAAAATTTGAACTTTTAATCTATATTGTACAATCAAATGTTTTGAAAAGTCAATGTGACATCTCAAATTCAGATCCGAGTTATATATGGGTCAAATACGGGTTGGGGTGTTACTTTTTACATGAGGCTCTAGGTATTCATTTAAATTTCAATACAGCTTTTCACCCACAGGCTGATGGTCAGTCTAAGCGAGTTATCTAAGTGCTGGAGGATATGTTACAGGGTTGTGTGATTGACTTCCATAGTAGTTGAGAAGATTTTTTATCCTTAGCCGAGTTTATTTACCATAACAGATACCAGGCAAGTATTCGCATGGCATTGTATAAGGCTCTGTATGGACATATATGTCGTACTCCTATCTGTTAGACAGAGTTTCATGATAGAAAGACTTTGGGTCCAAAGTTAGTTCAAGAGACTGAGGTTACTATCTGATTGATCCGTGATCGCCTGAGAGATGCATTTTAAATGCAGAAATCATACGCAGATCAGCGAGAGAATGATATCGAGTTTGAGGTTGGGGATGATGATGTTTTTCTCAAGGTATCTCCGTGGAAGAAGGTGTTGAGATTTGGATGTAAGGGTAAGTTGAGTCCGAGGTTTATTGGGTCGTATCATATTCTAAAGAAAGATGGACCTGTTGCTTATCAGCTTGAGTTTCCTCCCCATCTCAGTTGCATTCGTGATGTTTTCCATGTATCCATGTTGAGGTGATATCATCCAGATCCATGTCACATCATTCAGGTTGAGGAGGTAGAGTTGAGACCTGATTTGTCCTATGAGGAGGAGCCCATTCAGATTTTAGATCGGGATGAGAGAGTTCTTAGGAATAGGCGTATTCCGATGGTCAAAGTTCAATGGAGTAATCGTGGCCCCTCAGAAGCTACTTGGGAGACATTGGACTCATTGGAGGCTTCATTTCCGTATCTGTTTACATCATGTAAATTTTGAGGACGAAATTTCTTTTAAGGGGGGAGAATTCTGACACCCCAAATTAGGGCAAAAAAATTTCTTAAAATTTTTTGAGGACTAAATTGAATTTTAATTTAATTTTTTGTTTTCGATACCTCCCGCACCATCGTGTTCCTTGTGTCGTCCCGAGTTCACCGGTGTCCTTCTTGTCTCTAGTGTCGTTGGCATGTGAAGGGGTGCAAAAGATTAAGTTTTAGACATTTCTAAATCGAGCTCTCCGTCGTTCACCATTGTGAACCGAACTTGGTAAGTGTCACAAAACACCTTAAAATAGCTATAAATTAAAAAAAATAGACCCCGTACGACGTCGCATGCACCCCACGTGCTGCCACCTACGCGTGGGGAAGTCCCACCGCCTGGTGGTTTCTAGATTCTGCCTGAATCCAACCCGCCTGCCCAAACACGACCCGCTGATCCGTGTGCGACCTGATTCGATCCGACCCGATCTGACCGTTAATCTTTGACTTTAACCAAAAAGTCAAACTTTTTCAAAAATCATATTTTATTTTTTTTGACATCCTGTATCAGTTTTTGAGATCCGTTTTGCCAAATTCTGACCCGAAAGCCCCAAATCAAGCTCGTTAAAACGAAAATGCTTAGTGTTTTTAGCATTTTTGCTTAAGTTTTTAAGATTTGATTATGGAATTGATTCGAGATTATTTTTTTATGAAGATACTCATGTTTCACCCAACCGAGGGTCGATTAGATTTGGTGTTTCCCATCTGTCAGACCCTGATAGGGAAACAGTGGCAGATTAATGAAAATTGTTTTTGTTGAAGAATTAAACCTAGAAAGTTCTAGACTCGATGCAGAACAAAGGGTAATGAATAGGGGAATGTGGCAGAAGCGTCAGTAACTATGATTCTTTAGGGGTTCTTTTAGGTGTTGGAATTAAGGGAAAAGATTAGAACAAGATAAACAAAAGATAAAGAAATTGAAAATAAAGTAAAATAATAAAAAAAATCAAAAGATCTACCTTATTAAGGTGATCAGTAAAGATGATTGATGGTGTAGATAGATTTATGGAAAATAGATGGAAAAGTGTCCTATCGAACCCTCCTAGTCACAATAAAAAGGTAAACTCGATAATATGGCTCTAACCAACCCTTCTAGTCGTGATGAAAGGAAAATTGGAGTGTGAAGATTAATCTCCTTCAGAAGAACTTGTAAGAACTCTAGGAGAAGAAGCTTCGAAGGCACAAGACAATCAACACTTTCAAAAACGAACTCTCATTGTATTATTAATCAAATAAATCTATTTTAAAAAGTTGAATGAAGCCTCCTTTAAATAGGGATGAGTTATAAAGGTCCTAAATAACTAATGAATAAAATAATAACAAACTAAACATGTATTAATTCTAATTTCTAATAAAATAAAAATAAACTAAGAATAATGTTTTAACCAAAGATTAATTCTTAATAAAATAATAAATCTAATCCTAAAAGATAATGCATCATCCTATATTAAATTATATTACAAATAATCAATAAAAATATTGAAAATTAACGATATCGAATTGATGCAAATCAAGAATTGTTCTTCTAAAACATTATTCCAAAGAAGCATGTATGCTTTGAATCGTTTAATGATTCATTCATATTATGCTTACTAAATAGATATGCTTTGAATCTTCGAGACTTTGTTCTTCTAATAGGTTCGAGTATAAACATTATTCCAAATAAGCATGTATTATCATTATGGACTCTGGTGCATATATCATTCCCCTCTCCTCAAAAGGTTTTGTCCTCAAATCTGAACATCCAAGAGAAAAAGAATTAGATGTGTTGAAAGGAAAACTTGTGAAACAATTACCAGGATCAATGCGGTGTGTCTTTATGGATTTTAGTTTAGGTTTATTCTTTGTAGGAACTGATTTCTTGTAGTCTTGAAATTCTCTTTTCCATACAAGTATTGTAATATGATGTTTAGGTTGAAATTCAACATGGCGTAAGCTATTGTTGGCTTTCTTTAGATATTCTGTTCATGGTTTGACTCGTGTGTGGCGAGAATGAGTGTTGAAAAACCTTGTCAACTGGTTTGTTAAAGTAATCCCTTAAGTCTCCTAAGTGTGGTTCAAGAATTAAGAATTCTCGGGAGGAGATTTGTGGACTACAAAACCTTCGTGGTAGTGCATCGTCTACCGTGTTTTGCTTACCTCGGTCTTTTACACACTTAAAGGAGTTTTGTTTAGTATTGATGACAACTTCAAGAGTCTTACCTTGTAAAAGGGGAAGAAATATGTTACAATATCATTAAAATGAGTAATAAAATACTTACCTTTATACTATCTTAAATCGTGACACTTCATTCATATGACATAGTGATTAGGGCTTTCAGGTGGTAACCCGTCAGAAGGGTCACCTCACATTGTCATTTTTATGGTCACTTGGAACATGCTTGTCCTATAAAGAAAATAATTTTTTTTTTAAAATTAGACAAGTATGAGTTCCTAAGGGAACAAGGGGCATTGAAAATAATGTTCAAGGATCCAAAGCAATTTGGATAACAAAATCTACTTAAATGTCTCTTGTAGGTGTGTGGGAGCAATAGTGATGAAAATGACGATGTTCAAGATGCTCTAGCCACACATGAGAAAGGAATGGGTAACCTCTAAGCTTAATGCTTTTAATTTTGGTTATTTAGTTGCTCATTTGGATTTATGCATGCATGAGTTTTGGCTTTAAATGATTATGCATTGTTTTTAATCTCATGTATATTGAAAAATGTTTATGATGAACATTTTAAAATTTTAATGATTTTTCATAAATTTTAGTTCATCGTAAGGAATTTTGGTCAAAATTGGTTTTAAATGCAAATGATATCCCTCTAATAATTTATATAAAATTTTCAAATGTTTTAATTTTATAATTTTTAATTTTTGACCTAAATTTGAATGTTTATGGATGTGGTTTAAATGAAAATGATATATCTCTAACAATTGATATCAAATTTTTCAAATGCATAACATTTTTGGAAAACTTTATGCATATGCACTTAATTTCAATAATTGGTATTGCATAAAGTATTTTAGACTTGGATATATTGAATTTCATGTACTACTAACATAATTGTTATTCTTTGTTGAAATTCAATTTTGTTTAAGTGTCAAGTTCTTAAAGCTAAATTTTGTTTTAAATGCATTTATTGAGGGGGAGCTTTTAATTTTTCAAATAAATTTGAAATGTCAAATTTATCACTTACTCTCCAATGTTATTTTAGAACTTTAAAATTAATTATTTTTATATAACAAAAAGGGGGAGAAATATTGTTTGAAAAAATCAATTCCTTAATAAAAAAAAGGGGAGCTTAACATTTTCATATATTTTCCAACAATTGGTAACAATTGGTATCTTTTTAACAATTGGTAGCCTTTTGTAAACAATTGGTATATTTTTCATTAAATATTTTATTAAGGGGAAGTTTTTCCAAAAACAATTTTCAAAAATGTTTTGTTATATCAAAAAGGGGGAGATTGTTAAACTATGTTTCGATATCACAAATTTAAGGCAAAATATTTTTGGACTTGAATTGAATTTATTCAAAGTTTTTCAAAAGGTTTCAAAAATAATTCAAAGTCCATTAAATTCATATTGGAGCAAAAATATTAAGAGGTGCCGATACCCCTATGAATGGGTATCAATACCCCTATGAATGGGTACCGATACCCCTATCAATACCCTTCCGACTGCTCAAACATCGAATGCAAAAAGGGCACCGATACCCCTATAGGTATTAATACCCTTTAGCTCCAATGGCTAGCAACGGCTAGTTAAATTTGAAATTAAAAAAGGTAGTGTCGATACCCTTGGAAGGGGTAATGATACCCCCTGTTATGGACATCCTTTTTTTGCGAAAAAATAATCCCCAAACAGATCCAAAACATCCCCAACGGCTATTACGACTTTAAACTCATTTCAAGCTATAAATACAACCTGGGGACACTTGAAGAAGTGAGAGAACAACTATCCAAGCAATCAAACACAAGAGAAGAGTTTTTAATCTTATTTCATCTTTCTCTTGTAAATATTTTGTTATTGTGAGCTTAATTATTGTAAACACCTACCTTTGAGAGGTTTATTTGTTTACTTCTTTTATCATTTTGTAAGGGGGATAGGTTCTAGCTGATCCCGTGAAAAGCTAGGGAAAGGTTATAGTTTAGCCCGTGAAAAACTAGGGGGAAAATCCTTGGTGAGGAGCTAAGGTAGTGGATGTAGACTTGTTTGAGAAGTCGAACCACTATAAATCGCTGTGCAATTTTCTATCTTTAAATCTCCTTACTCCCTAAACACAAAAACAGTTTCGACCCCTCTTTGCAAAACGTTTCAATTGTCGATTTGAGCTTCCGAAAATCCTAACAATTGGTATCAGAGCTTGACTCGTTAGAAGGCTTAACATTCTTGAGACGATCCTCGAAGAAGCTCTACCGATTCACGATGTAATTGACAAAAACTTGGCTTCAACCTCCGGTGCCTATTACATTGAAGATTCACCTATTATGGATTCAAAACCTGTCAACAAGCCACCCTTCTTCAATGGAACAAATTATGCACATTTGAAGAATAATATGATGTTCTTTATTCGAGGATACGATCTAGGAGCCTGGAACTCAATCATGAATGATTACTCCACTCCACCCGATGAGATAGATGATTGGGATGATTGGAGTAATAAAGAGAATAAAAAGTTCCAGCATAATGCCAAGGTTGTCCACATTCTCTTTTGTGCTTTAGGCCCAAATGAATATGGAAGAATCTCATATTGTTCCAGTGCCAAAGAGATTTGGGATAAGCTCCAAGTCACTCATGAAGGAACTGACGAAGTAAGGGAACAAAGAAAAGTCTTCTCAACCACAACTATGAGAACTTCAAGATGAAACCCGATGAAGACATCAAAGCTATGACGAATAGATTTTCCATGATTGTCAACGGTATCAGGGGATTTGGAGAAGTGATCCCTAATGAGAAGTTTATAAGGAAGATGTTATACTCTCTTCCAAGTTCGTGGTAATCGAAGAAGATGTCTATTATCGAAGCTAGAGACCTAAAGTCTCTCACTTTCGAAGAGCTAATTTGTTCCCTTCTCACTCATGAGATGATGGTGAAGGAAGAGGAAGAAATTGAAAAGAAGAAAAACAAGAAGAAGAAGGAGGTAGGCATTTCCTTTAAATCCACCAATGAAAGCTATGAAGATTCAAGTGATGAGGTGGATGAAGATGATGATGAACAAGAAGATGAGATGGTCAAGTTCTTAAAGGAGTTAAAGAGATTCATGACTTCCAAGGAAATAAAGTATGAATCAACCAAAAAGAAGAGTCCCCTGGTGTGCTTTAATTGTCAAAGAATGGGGCATGTCAAGTATGATTGTCCCCTTCTAAGAAAGAAGGGATCATCCAATAAGAAGGCATATGTGGAAGCTTAGAGTGATGAAGATGAGTCCAATGATGATAAAGTAGTCAACCTATGCCTAATGGTCACTCGTGAAGAATTCAAGGTATCTTCTAACTCAGATGAATTCAATTCATTTACTTTTGATGAGTTACAAGATGCTTATAATAGGTTGTATTTGGGATTTGAGACCTTGTTTTACAGAAAAATAATCCCCAAACGGCTCCAAAACATCCCCAATGACTATATACGACTTCAAACTCATTTCAGATTTAAATACAAGATGAGGACACTTGAATAAGTGAGAGAACAACTATCCAAGCAATCAAACACAAGAGAAGCATTTTTCAATCTTATTTCATCTTTCTCTTGTAAATATTTTGTTCTTGTCATCTTAATTCTTGTAAACACATACATTTGAGATGTTTATTTGTTTACTTCTTTTATCCTTTTGTAAAGGGGAAAGGTTCTAGCTAATCCCGTGAAAAGCTAGGGAAAGGTTCTAGTTAGCCCGTGAAAACTAGGGAGTTTGTAAAGGTTATCTCTTTGTCCTTGAAAAAAGAAAGAACAAATTAGTGAATTTGTTGGAAAATCCTTGGTGAGGAGCTAAGGTAGTAAATGCAGACTTGTTTGAGAAGTCGAACCACTATAAATCATTGTGCAATTTTCTATCTTTCAATCTCCTTACTCCCTAAACACAAAAATTGTTCTGACCCCTCTTTGCAAATCGTTCCGGTTATCGATTCAAGCTTCCAAAAATCCCAACAGATTTTAATGTTGTTTTAAATATAAAAAGAATTTTTGAATGAGATATGTGACCACCTAGATTTGGACATAACGTCCAGGTCGGGAATAGGGGGTTACAACCACGCCCCGTTTGTCGTGGTAGGTCTCAGCAGCAAGCTTTGGACTGCCCAAATGAAGAATTAACCTCATTCAATGCTTTGGTGGCTCCCTCGAACATTCTTCCACTATCAACCTGTAACACCCCCAACTCGTACCCTACCCGGATACGAGTCTGAGGTGTCACATTGACATCTCAAATCATTTATTTGTACAAAATAGTGAATAATTTTAAACTTTCACTAAATACAATTGAATAATTTACATAAATTATCTCAAAACAGTTTATTAAAACTTATTAGAGCATATACAGTTTAAACCTTTAGTCACATACCAACACTATTTATTATAAGAAAGATAACCTACTATAAAATTTCTTTTGATCTGATCTCGGATAAAGCTATGCTATCTAAGATATCTATCCTTGCTCTTCCCACTTCTTTGATCATACGTGTGAAATAATCACACGCTAAGTCTTTGACTTAATGAGGCATATAAAGCATATAATAGAAACCATAGAACATTTCATATAACAAAATACATACATGCACATATTCCATCAATATCAACATCAACATCATTGCCATGATCTCTATCATTATCATTAACCCATTTTAAACATGTCGTCTTGTACTTAACCTTTGTAACATGTCATCTTGTACTTAACATATGTAACATGTCATATAATACATTTCCCCAAGCAATACACACAATATCACATATAAATCTTGTAATATTTTTCACATGACAAAGCATATACATCACATGCAGTGTATTTATGTTATCTCTTTAATAGCCCAAGTACTAGCCCATGTATACATTTGAGAACTAAAGATATGTGAGTGCATTAAAGTTGTGCACATATGTTGTCACCACAGCTCGTATAAGGTCATACTAGGGGCATGTAAAATTATCCTGAAAGACCTTGTATATGTCCCGAAGGACTTCTTGTATGTCCTGAAGGACCTCTTGTATGTCCCGAATGACCTCTCCTTAAGGATCACATATATATTCTAAAGGATCAAATATGTTTCCTGAAGAACCGCATGCATGTTCCAAAGGATTACATATATATCCCGAAGGACCACATAGAACCCTCGACTCTTGGCATGCCAACTATACCCTAAGCTCTCATATCAAATACTATGGGCTTTGCCATTTATTACTGTTCACATCACTTGTGTTATATAGACATGTAATCTCATAACTTATTATCATGTAGCTTGTATAACAATCTTGTATGATCTCATAGATCCTCGTGTAACATTCTTGTATGATCTCATAGATCCTTGTCATATAACCCATATCACATAGGTTCATATCATATAACATATATCACTTGTGCATGTAATCATGTAGATCATATCATATAGCTTATATCATTTCTCAAATAATCATTTAGTTCATTTTCACAAATCTTGTCACATAAGAATGTATTCACACTAATCATGATCACATAGAATAACATGTGACACATATTCCCATTTTCATGTACTCATTCATGCACAAGAATCATATCAAACATATGCTTGTATTTATGAAATCATGCATTCAAATATGGGAAATAGACTTATCGTAAATCCTACCGAATGATGTATAAAACATCCATGTATAATGTTATGCATGCATCATAATTCAAATAACATTTTAGGAGTCAGTTCTTACCACATGAACTCCGTCACTGGCTCATCGCAAACCATTATATGTTCTATAAGATAAGTACAAATTAAATTTGCACTCACCTTGACACTTTATATATCCAAAAGATTTTCCTCACTATAATCCACAATAACCCTTTTATGCTTGACTCGTCTTAGTCACAATTCAATCACGATTTGTACAAATCACAATTTCATAAAAATACATATGTTAGTATTTTACAAACATAAACACATCCCCAAAAAATCCATAATATACTTGAAACTCATTTTCTATCAAAATACATAACACTTAATAATTCATTTTAACATTGGCACCAACTTTTCCAATTTACACAAAATGGTCATTCACCATTTTATTACTTAAATTTTAATACAAAAAATTTCAGTACTGAAATTGTTTCCAACAAATTACTTTTACAAAGGTATAATTACATTTAAGCACCCCAACTATGTAAATGTTGCACATAAATCACTAATCTTTTCAAACTTCCAAAATGGTCATATTTCACATTTAATCGCTCATTTCAATTCCAAAACAGCAATTTCCAGCATAGTAAATCAACTATTAAACAATTATTCAACCATTCATAACTTTTCCAAAATTATTGAATTAGTCCTCATAACTTTTCTAAATTTACATAATGGTCCCTAAATTTTTATAAGGCTTGTAGAATACTTATTACATCATTTTCAGACCTTATATAATATTTCCATAATTGTTCTCACTCAAATACATCATGGTCGAATACGTTATCCTTTAAAACTATGTTTTCATGATTTTGCTCGATTTTGATTCGATTCAAGCATGAAATAAACTTTCAATCAAACTTATAACATATCTACAATCAAATCCCTAATGAACTTTCATCAGAACACAAAGATTCTCCACCTTATTATTTGGCCGAATTTTAAAGAATAATTTCTAGGAAGATTTAACATGTTTTAACCATAAATCAAGCTTGAAAATGAATCTTCAACCTCTAAATCATCAAGATTTATCATCAACTTCATGAATCCTATCATTAACATAAACGCTTAGATTTGGGATCTTTGAATTCCAACAAGATTAGCAAGAAATATTGGTACCAAATGATAGCGTTTTTTGCGTAGAATAATTTTCTATTTCACAGCATAACCCGAAATCCAGAGAAAATTGTTCAAAATGGGAAAACAAATATTTTTCCTTACCCCAAGCTAACTCACGGAAATGGAGAAGCTGATGAACAACTTGGCATGATGTTTTAGATTAATATCATGCTTATCTACCTTTAAATTAACCTTTAATGAATATTTAATTCATTAAATTGGAAAAATACCAATTTACCCTCAATGAAACTTTATAATTACCTTTAAACCTAGACACCTCAACCTTATCATCTTCCAAACAAAGACATCTCAACCTTATCATCTTCCAATAGTCAAAGATGAACAAATAAGATCTTAATTTATCGATTTGCCCTTGCCTTTTTCAAAAAATCACAATCTTGCCACTTTAATCCAACGGTCCAAATTAATCATGGAATTAAACCATTAAATCTAAAGATTTATATTATTTTCCAACATTTTAAAAATGTGAAAATAATATTTTTATTTACTATTTTCGAGACCAATTGTAATTTTTTAATTAACATTTTGGTCCCTAAACTTTTCAAAGTTTATACTTTGGTCATAAAACTTTAAAAAATTATAATTTGATCACTAACTAAATCCATTTATGGAATAAAATTCTTTTTGGAAAAAATATCGCTTAGGTCTTTAAACATTTCCCAATTTTCTACTTTGACCATCAAACTTTCAAAAATTTGCATTTTAGTCATTAGCCCGCTTTTTGGGATGTTACAAATCTTCCCCTTAAGAAAATTCGTCCTCGAATTTTCACTGTACAAAGAGATAAGTGTATTGTTTACGCATATCCACTTCACGTTCCCATGTTGATCTTCAACTTTATGATTTCTCCATAACACCTTAACCAACTGAATCATATTATTTCTTAATTGTTTCACTTCATGTGTTAAGATTTGTACCGGTTCTTCGTCATAGGTCAAGTCATTTTGAATTTCTATCTCTTCGGTGCAACAATATGAGAAGGATCGGATCTATATTTTTAAACCATCAAAACGTGGAAAACTTTATGAATCTTTTCTGTTTCTGGTGGCAAAGCTAATTGATATGCCACTCGTCCCTCTCTTTTAATAACCTCATAAGGTTCAATAAACCGGGGACTAAGTTTTCCTTTCTGACCAAAATGTAGCACTTTCTTCCACGAAGAAACTTTCAAGAATACTTTATCTCCGACTTGAAATTCAATTTCTTTTCTTTTAAGATCAGCATACGACTTCTGTCTATTGGATGCCACTTTGAGATTATGTTGAATCTCTCAAACTTTTTCTTCTACATCTTGAATCAAATCCGAACCAACAACACTCCCATCTTTGAGTTCATACCAGTTCAATGGAATACGACATTCTCGAGATTCATCTTTGTTTCATTCACTCTTAATTGTTGCTTCATCACAGTTGATGCCCACTACCGTACCATCATTTTCCATGCACTTGATCGAATCCGACCATTACTTCAAGGTAAACTCTAAATTGGTCTTCATTTTACCTTTACTATTATACTATCCTATTTATGGTTATATCGAAGACTTTGACACCAGATTTTTGTTGGGTATGTCGGGAAGCACTCGTCACCTTCCTTTGCATCCAGCTCATATGGTTTTTCATCACCTCCAGACAGTCCAGCGACACCTCATGAAAACCCGAAATGAAACCGACGTGGACGATCGTATGATATCCTGAGTGAAGAGAAATTGTAAGCATTCTTACAATTTGAAAATTAAGAACATGTTGAGTTTGATTCCATTCGACATCGACCATTCTGGGTCTGTAAGTATATCCTGACAGGTACATTGCACACATTGCAATTATGGGACATATATATTTTATTACTATTGGTTGGACTCTTTATTCTCAGAGTAAATGTGGTACTTTCTATGAGTTGGTTTTTGAGTTTTATGTCACATTTCGATTTTCGCAGCCTCGACTTCTACATATGACTTCTCTGGATGTCGTGTTTATGTGGATAACACTTTCACATGTCTATTTTTTAATTCAATTTGGCAATGTGTTTTGTGACTGATATCACAGATTATGATTATATAATTTCTCATCTTTAGATGCCTCAGGACTTTGATACTGATGCAACTTATTTGGCACTCACTAGTTTGGTTGGTAAAAAGTTTAACGCTAGAACGACGAAGGCACTACACATTCACGATCTCGCATTACGGCGGTACATATACTGATTCTTAACATATAACTACTCTGGAAGAAATGATTCTTCATCTTCCTTGAGTAAGGTTGAATTATTTTTTATTTGGTGCATGTTGACCGATAAGAAGGTAAATTTAGAATTTTGGTATGCAAGGGCTTTTTAAATTGTCATTCGATCTAATTGTCCTCTCATTTTGGGTCCCTGTATAACTCACCTCGTCGCTACTCTTATATCATCAGGGCAAACTGAGCCATCATCCCTTCGCCAATTCTTCAAGTCCTACGTCTGGAAATGCAGACAGAGATGAACTAAGTGCACAACTGCCTCAACACGATTGAATTCGACATCGCCAAGATCTTTTCATACCTTCGCCTAAGCATATCTCGCCGAGGCCATGGTCGAGGTCACCAATAGACATGGGGAGTATCTTTATCCCTTCTCTTATGCTTTATATTTTTGTATTGAAGGTAATACACTTTAAGTGACGGGGTAGAGTGAGAATTTCACCTTGCTTATTCATGTTAGTTTTTTCATAATCCCTTGTTTATAAACTTGAGTTGATCTTGTTATGCATGAATTATTGATTTAAGTTGATGAAATGATTTAACCTTGTGGTATAATTGTTAGTGTTGCTACAAATATGAGTTTGTACTTGTTTCTTCTATGATTGATGTTATCTTCAAGCGTTTAACTTTATGAGACGATTATGAGTGGTAGATCATTTGAATTTGACCGGATTAGAGAACCGGGGTGAGGTGCTTGGGTTGTCATCTCGTTTCTAGTTTGAAGGCACTTTGATGACTCGAGACTATATAGTTTAAAAAAAAGAGAAACACAGAAAAATGGGAGGAATTCCAGAGAAATTTTAATGAAAAATAAGAGGAAAAATAAAAGCTTGAAAAAAAAGTGAGTGATACAAAAGGGGAGGAAAATAAAACTCACACTTTACCAGTCATTTATGTTGGGATTTTGCGGAAGCTCGAATCGATAACCGAAGGAGTTCGCCAAGAGGGGTCAGGTTGGTTTTTTGTGTTTAGGGAGTAAGGAGATTGAAAGATAGAAAATTGCACAACGATTTATAGTGGTTCGACTTCTCAACCAAGTCTACATCCACTACCTTAGCTCCTCACCAAGGATTTTCCAACAAATTCACTAATTTGTTCTTTCTTTTTACAAGACAAAGAGATAACCTTTACAAACTCCCTAGTTTTTCACGGGTCAAACTGTAACCTTTCCCTAACTTTTAGCAGGCTTAGGTAGAACCAAAACCCTTTTACAATGAAAGGACATGTAAACAAGAAAATCTCTCTACGGTAGGTGTTTACAAGAATTAAGCTCACAAGAACAAAATATTTACAAGAGAAAGATGAAATAAGATTGAAAAACTCTTCTCTTGTGTTTGATTGTTTGGATAGTTGTTCTCTTACTTCTTCAGGTGTCATCAGCTTGTTTTTATAGCTTGAAATGAGTTTGAAATTGTATATAGTCGTTGGGGATGTTTTGGAGCCGCTGGGGATTAATTTTCTACAAAATAAGGCTATCCAGAATAGGAAGTATCGGTACTCCTTCATAGGGTATTGGTACTTACTTTATTAATTTCAAATTTAACTAGCCGTTGCTAGCGGTTGGAGCCTTGTAGTATCAATATTGCCTAAGGGGTATCGGTACTACTTTACACTACGGTATTGATACCCTTGCATGGTATCGGTACCCATTTTGCATTCGATGTTTTGAGCCTTCATAGTAGTATCGGTACTACCTTGATGGTATCGGTACTACCTTGATGGTATCGGTACTACCTTTGCCTAAGTTATCGATACTACATGTAGGATGTCGATACCCATTCATGTGGTATCGATACTGCAAAGAATAGTATCGGCACTACTTGTAATTTTTGCTCAATTCATCTTTTAAATGGACTTTGAATTATTTTTTAAATCTTTTAAAACTTTGAATAAATTCAATTGAAGTCCAAAAACATTTTGTCTTAATTTGTTATATCGAAACATAGTTCTACATTTTATCATGAGGAAACTAAACTTGGTTTGATTTCTTCTCACAAGTAAATAGCAAAATATTTGCATATCTCCCTCTTATTCATTTGGTTAATTTTTGTTTATTGGATTATCTTGTCACTTTTGTTTGATTATCTTGTCTAACTTCTTCAATCAATGCATGACCTTGGAATTTAACATAAACTTTTGAGTGAATCTTTGGTAAGTAATGGAAATAGGGATTGAATTAAGCTTGAGGACAAGCATTGAATAAGTGAGGGGAGTTTGATGAGTGATCGAATTTGCATGTATTTTGTTGATAATTATTCCTCGTTGTTGATCTGATATTACTGATTTGGTTCTGTTCTGACTTGTTTTCACGTAAGAACTTACTTCCCATAACCAATTTGATGAGTGATCGAATTTGCATATATTTTGTTAATAATTATTCCTCGTTGTTGATTTGATATTACTGATTTGGTTCTATTTTTACTTGATTTCATGCAGGAACTTAATTCCCAGAACTAATAGTAATATGAATTATTTATTTGACAAAAACAATGTTTTCACCTGACTAATAAAAAAAATCTATTACATTATTGTCTTCATGTTCCCAAAAATAATAAAAACACCCCTTAAAAATTTAACCAAATGAGCAATATTTTTGTGGAATCTTCACGATGTATTAAATTAATGGAATATTGGCAATAGTATATGTAGTCATGGTTCTGTAATTTAGAAGCTCTCTTTGCTATCTTAATTTCACCATGGTTTCTAAATCGTCTTAGGTTAAAAGAAAGTAGAAGAAAGAATCTATCTTAAAATTGTTGCAAGTATAACAATTTGAGACAATAAAATAAAAAGAAAATCTAATTAAATAATTGAAAGAAAATATTATATAAACAAATACTTGATTTCAGACAAATCAAACTATCGAAATCGAGTTGAGGCCCGTAGGCTGTAGCTACACAGTTTCCTTAAGATAAATTTTTGCCACTCTTTGGCTTTTGAGGTTGTTGGTCATCTGTCTCCCAGGATACAACAACTAGATGACCAGCTATAGTAGCACATCTGTACTAACTATACTTTTTCTTGCGCCTATAACCGAAAATTAGAGGAGAAAAAAAGATTTTTTTTTTCAAGTTGTGTTTAACCTAAAAGGTTTGCACAATATTTATAGGAGTTTTATATGGGAGAATAATTAAAAATAATATATTTCAAAATTAGGGTACTTATGTCCTGCTGAAATTATATTATCACAAAGTTATTAATATCATATTTTAATCGAATATAAATTCGTGAATTGCACAACATTATCCTTTTAATATTCAAATTTAAAGAAACCATAAAGTATCATTTAATTTATAATATTCAAAAAAATATGTCATATTAAAAGAAAACTTTTAATTTATAGTAGATAAAATATCCACAAACCTTTAAAGGGCTCAACCCCCAATGAGTTCAACAAGCTTCAATTTGCACCCTTCTCTACGCTTACAACTAAGTTTGAATCTCAATCAAAAGTTATTCAATCATTTGCAAGTGGATTTGTGTATATAAACACTTCTCATACTTGTCATCCTATTAATGTAGGATGTGAGTTTTCTCATTTTTCGTACACAATTCACAAGTACCATACTTTAAGCATCAATTTCTAAGTCATCACTCAACCGTTTTGAGCATATAAGATATCGTTGTAAAGGTCTCATGGAGTTTCATATGATTCAATAAATTCATAATTCAATTCTTTATCATCACCAATGAAAAATATGGCTCGAAGTTTCTAATTTGTCACAATTTTCCAACAAGGAGCAGAGGAATTCCATTCATATTTTCCATCCTTATTGTCGTGTATTCACTTCAAGACCGACTCACAATAGTTTTGACATATATTATTTTCTTAAAACCTTCGATATTCTTAGATTACTTGAAACTTCACAGCCATCTTCATTTTCTTCAAGCTCCACTAATAGCTCAACTCCAACATTACCACTATGTTAGTGAACAAATATCATAGTTTGCACATTCTTACCATCACTAAACTTTCAAGCTATAAAATATTAACGCCCTCATGTCATAGTCACATATTCACATGTCAAAATCAATTACAAAAGATATATTGATCATGTATATTGATTTTTGGAAGTGTTCAAAGTATATGAATAAGAGTTCCCTCAATAAGTAATGAAAAAAATGGAATGAACTTGGCCTACAATTCTAACTAAATTTCATGTTGCGTAGAGATTCTTCAGATTGTTCAAAATTCACTAGAATTCGTAATGATCGTATATGAAAAAGAAGATTAATGAACCTAAACGATATGAGTACTATAAAACTCATGCCATTATAGGAAAAGATTTTCATCTCTTTTATCATTTCTTATTCATAATACAGAATCGTATGCTATTATATTTTCTACTTTTTCATCTACAATATTATATTTTTTTTTTCAAATAATTGTATTTTTACCATATCTCCCCATAACATGATTTCATTGTAAAAGAAACTAAGTTAAAATAAATAATCATATCTCTACCTCTAAACATAACATAACGTTAGACTCTAAAAATCCTAAATCCTAAATCATGTATTATAAATTTTACGTTTTTATCATTATTTTTACTCACTTTTAGTATATAACAATCACAATTCTAAATCTTTATATTCTTATATGTATTTTTTCTAATCTATAATATTAACCTAAATTATCTTATATTTTTATCATAATTAAAAGATAATTCTAAATCCCTAAACCTTAAACATCCACAATAAAAAAGGCTTAAACTAAAAAAATCCCAAAAATATATATATCTATTTCTTTACTTTTAAGTTCCTAAAATATTTTTTATCAAAATAAATCCTTAAACTATTATATGTAACCACTTTAAGTATCTAAACTATTCCTTTTCAAAATAAGTCTTTGAATTATTCCCTCTTTTACTTTACACCCCTAAATTATTATTTTTTTTACAAAACAAATATTTAATTTGGTGTGACATGTCAACATCTAATTAATCAAAAAAAATCTAACTAAAAAAATGTCAGGGCTTAAAGTGGTTATATCTGAATGACTTATTTTGACTAAATAATAATTTAATAACTTAAAGCAGAAAAGGACATAAGTTAATAAGAATAAAACTAATAAAAAATTAAAACCTAAACCATTAATCCAGTTTTAGAATCAATGTGGTTTTACAGTTCAAAATGAGCTTCATGTACTTCACCTCAATAAAAGATATTTTTTTCTCATAAAACACTTTGACATGTTTACCGTATACACTTTTCGTAACAAAGACTTTGATTAAAATAGTATCATTTTGAAAATTTAGATTGATAAATATAACTCTAGACAATCCAAACTACCGTGTAGGAACGAATGAAAACCCAATATCCCTCTACATGCCTCTATTCTTGTCTCTTTATCTGAAGTTGTGGCACATATTTTTCTACATAAATTGTTTTTTTATTACAAAAACTGCATCAGCAGTGAAAAGAAAAACTACTCAGCCATACATGTTACTGTTGAGATTACAACAAACGAAAAATACGACTATTTGTTAGTTTACGTTTCCAGTAGAGATGAGAGAGCATAGTGTTGGGCATATATTTACAACACCAGATGCCCCCAATGAATGAGAATGACTACCATATTCCTGAGCAGCTGTCGAGGGTGACCAATTCTCAAACTGGACTCTTCTCGGTTCGCTCGTTATTACTAAAGGAATCCTGGTAAGTTTCTTTTCCTCTGCTTATTTATATGCGTAAATTCAGCGGGTAATCCCCTGACCTGGAGTCGCAATGCGAGCACGTTGCCTTGTTGATGGAAAATTGGCGGATATGCACTAATCGGGCGGTAAATTCCATCTAAGGAGGTGGATGATTCAGCACTGTGAGATCTTCTGTTCCAATGTATCCAAGCACGACCATAGCATCAGCAACATTTTTTTAAGGCTCTATGGATATGCTCAAAATTGACATTCCAAGGAAGTTGGAGAAGTTTCCTAATTCTTCCAAGGATTAAATTGATATTTAATTAAGAATTTAAAATATTAATAAGTGAAAATTAAAAATTTTGTGAATGTAATTCTTTTGAAAGACGTATCTTTTATATTTCTACCTAAAATAAAATATTTTTGCAAAAAAAAGTTTTTGGGAGATTTAAATAACACATTTATAAAGACTAAAGATTTGAAATTTTTACTTTTGATTAATTCTATACTTCAAATAATTCAGTTATAATAAAATTAACTTTTGAGATCGTTGGTCATCTGTCTCCCAGGATACAACAACTAGATGACCAGCTATAGTAGCACATCTGTTGAGATCACTAACTATACTTTTTCTTGCGCCTATCACTCTAAATTGAAATTCAAAATAAAATAAGCAATCTGCAAAAAATCCGGCCGAAATCGGATTTAAAATGAATTCCTAATTGACAATCGAAATATTACCATAAATACTAAAAAAATATCTAAATCTAGTGATTCGGAGAGGAAAACGGCAGAATTTGAGGTCTAAAAAAATGCCACATGGAGCATAGCTCCATGTGGACAGTGTGCGCGTTGAAAAGAGCTTTCTGGATTGGGGTCTTATGCGCGATTCTGACACCTGTAGCCAAAGTTATGGCCAAAAGACTGAAGCACACTCAAAACGGCCCCAATGAGGAACATAGCACAATCAATTCCCGCCTTTGCGCTGATCTGCCAACTTATGGTATCTCAGCGCCATAAAGGTGCAATCTGACAGCTCAGCATCATCTGTCTCGGATCCCTTTGCATCAGTCACCCCGGGTTGGAAAGAACTCGTCCTCGAGTTCAAAGTAGTGTCATTAGAATCCACAAAACAATGACTCAGGTGCTTCACATTAAAGACATCAGAAGTCTTCAAGTGACTGGGAAGGCGCAACCTATAAGCATTATCATTGATCTTCTGAACAACCTCACAAGGTCCAATCTTTCGATCCTTAAGCTTATTATACTCACGAACAGGAAAATGATCACGAGTTAATACAGCCCAAACAAAATCACCAACATCAAAAAGTACCTGACGACGATGATTGTCAACCCGAGTCTTATACTTGGTATTGCTCTCATGAATGGTCTGTTTCACCTGCTCATGGATAGCCCGAAGATACTTTGTCATCTCATCTGCTTTAGGACTAAAACGTCCTATACGTGGAATAGGGGCTAAGTCCAGCACCCCGGATGGGTTCTGACCATAGACAATCTCAAATGGGCTTAAACTTGTGGTTCTGTTTTTTTATCTGTTGTAGGCAAATTCTGCCTAAGGCAATGCCAAATCCCACTGTTTCGGCTTCGTTCCTGCTAAACACCTCAAAAGGTTTCCCAAACTTCTATTAACCACATCGGTCTGGCCATCCGTCTGGGGGTGGTAGGAGCTACTGAAATTCAACTGCGTTACCAGTTTCCCCCACAGGCTCTTCCAGAAATGACTGATGAACTTAGTATCACGATCTGAAGTGATGGATCGAGGAACACCATGTAAACGCACAATCTCCTTGAAATAAAGATGGGCAATCCGGTCAGCATCCATAGTCTTTCTGCAAGCTACAAAATGAGTCATCTTGGAAAACCTGTCAACCACAACAAAGATAGAATCCGAGGCCCTTTGGGTGCGGGGTAAGCCTAGTACAAAATCCATGCTGACATCGAACCAAGGAGCTTCAGGAACAGGTAAGGGAGTGTACATGCCCGCATTGGTGATAACTCCCTTAGACCGCTGGCATACATAACAACGGTTCACATAATGGGTCACTTCACTAGTCAACTTGGGCCAATAAAAGTCAGAAGAGATAAGGGCCAAGGTCTTATCTCGACCAAAGTGTCCCTCATTATGAAGTTCACTTATAATTTGCTGCCTCAATGAACAATCTGAAATGCACAACTGTAATCCACGAAACAGATACCCATTATGCAAAACAAAATCATGAAGGTGACCCTCAGTTACCTCCTGAAATATTCTTTCCTCGAATATCATGTATTCACTTCAAGACCAGAACACAACTTTGGCATATATTCATTTCTTGAAACCCTCGATATGCTTAGATTATTTGAAACTTCAGAATCATCTTCATTTTCTTTAAGCTCCACTAATGACAAATTACTGCTAAACAACATATTAATCTCTACCTCCAATTGAGATATGACATATTCATTTCAAAGTCTTGCTAATTTTAGTAAATTTGAGTACCATCGTAGTCAATCTCTAACCTTATATTGTGCAATTAATGGTTTTTCATGTAGTTTGCGTACACGATTACTTTATAATAATTATTCACTACGAATTCCACTACGTTACTATAGTCATTTTTCTTTACATGAAAATCGATACGAAATCAGGGCGTATCTAGGCCTACCTAGGTCATGGCCCACCAATATACAAAAAATGATAAATTATTTGTTTAGACATCCACTTATTATTTAATTATTGTTTTAATCATTTAATTATTATTTATTTTAAATCATACCCAACATTATATTTTGGTTTTTTTTCGATAACTTGTCTTTAAAAAGTTAACAATGATATTGACATGTCATTATGAGATAATGCAACATCAAGACTGAAGAATAATTTAAAAAACGTCACGTTAGAAAAACTGTTAATTTTTTAACGACAGAGGACCAAAACAGAATCAAAACTAGGTATAATTTTGAAAAAAATAATAATAGTTGAGTGATCAAAATATAAATTAAATAATATGTAAGTGACTAAATATATAGTTTACCCCAAGTAAAAATTTGTATGAGGTATGTTGGATGATTTTTTATTATATTTATATTGATTCAGCCAATAAAATGTTCGTCACTCTATGAAATTGCATAGAAACTCGACTATAGCAAAAATCAGGTTTGTATAATGATAACACAATCACGGGCTTGGATCACATTGAGACTCAAATTACAAGGCCAATAATAGAGTTAGGAATTCAATTTTTAGTTTTTTTCCTCTCGGTTTTCATGATTTCGTTCTCACTAATCTAGATCGATTTAGATTATATATTTTATTTTGGTAAGTGATATTAAGTTACTTATCACTTGAACCGATATCGTTAGTAGAAATTCAAATTTAACTGTAACACAAGTTTGTCCTCAAAAAGACATAATTTCGAGAATTAAATCTTGTTTCAAATATATAATGGAAATTTATAGGTTTATAAACATGATGTAAATTATGTATTTCGTCACCGTACCTATTTTTTGGTTTTATTTTGGTCATCCAACTATTTTTTCTAAATCATATTTTATATTATGTTTTGTCCATCCATTGTTAAAAAATAAACAAATTTACTGACATGATAATTTTTTTCATTTATAGTGTGCCATTACCTTATGATAATAGTCAGCATCATTGTTATCTTTTTAGCAGCGGTGACCAAACATAACTAAAATATAACATTAGAAATAATTTTGAAGAAAAAAATCTAGATGACAAAAACGTAACTGCGAGAATAAGTCGGTGACTAATACATAGTTTAGTTAAACTTAAAATGTCCTTTTTTCAACGGCTTTTAAAAAGTCTTTTAATATTTTTTTTTAATTTTCATGATTGAAAAGAACTTTTTTCAATTTGAGAAACAAGTTAAAAATTTCCAAAAAAAACAATATTTTTCATAAAATAAAATTAGAAAATAAAAAAATATATATAATGTTGAGACCGCATGCATCCTCCATGCTATGCCAATAACATGATATACCAGTGCTTATAATTTTAAAGAAAAAGTTTGTTGATTTACTTAAAACATGATTAATTTAAAGGGTAAAGTATACAAATGGTCCCCCAACTATAGGGTGATACTTTATTAATTCCCTCAATTATTAAAAGTTACAAAATGATCATTTGACTATAAGTTGCTGCTTTGTTAAGTCCCTAGCTATTAAAATTTACAAAATGACAGTATGCGTTTAATGTTAACCTGATGACTGAAATATAATAAAATTTGATCCAAAATCTAGAAAAAAACTATCATGTCTCAATCAACGGGTTAACATCCAACTCAATCTGTTGTCAATTTTTAACAGAAAATGACGGGTTTTGAATATATTAAACAGTTGGGTGACCATTTTGTAATTTTTAATAGTTGGGGACTCAATAAAGTAATACACTATAATCGAAGGATCATTTTATAACTATTAATAGTCGATGAACTATTTGGGTACTTTACCCTAATTTAAATTGTCACGCCCCCAATTTTCAGTTTAAAAAAATTAATAAAATTTTGGACTAAATTATGAATTTCTGAAATTCTTATGATAGTTTCAAAAATCTGGGAAGTTTAGTGACTTAACCATGAATTAACCCATTTTTCTTACTGTTGAAAAAAAAATTAAAAGAGAATGGGGTCGTTGGGGAGGCTTGAACCTATGTTTGGGTAAGGCTGACCATACCTCTACCATTTTGGATAGACTTCTATTTATATTTTTAATTAATGAATATGTATAATATAGGCTTATAACTTGGATACCCCAAAACCCCCCAAATTAAATCCCAAATTCCAAACCCCCTAACTGCCGCACCTTTCCTCTTTCGAACAGCACTGTCCGACCACGTTTGGAGCACGGCACCACCACCAGCGGACTCGTCGACTTGCGCCGATCAAAACCCTAGCCTCACCTGACACTAATCGATCGCCAAACGTCGTGGGAAAGCCGATGAATTTTCATCGAAATCCCTAGCCTCTCCGTTCGATTCTTTACGAAATCCGACCACCGTGTTCAATCGTTTGCCTCACCGCTCCTAAATATCAATTCTTCATCATAGTGCGTTCAAAACCCGACCGAAGTCATCGTCTACCGTCACCGTATTCATCATCGCCGGCATGGGTAAGAGTTTTGCCATTTCCTTTTGATTTTGACGATTATAGGTTGATTTAAGACTTGATATAGGTTGTTTTAGTTGTTTGATGGTATCGGGAGTAATCAACCGTCCACCCCCGACCCTTCCGCCAACTCACGCGGCTCCACAAGCCGCCATGTGCGCATGGGGCTTGTCCCCACTCTGGTTTCTTCTAGAAACCGATCCAATCGGCCTGAACTAGCCCAACCCGACCTGAACCATTGACCCAACCCGACCCGAACTGTTAGATCGACCCGTTGACTTTGACCCGACCTGACCCGTTGACTTTTACCAGAGTTGAATTTGACCCGAAAAGTCAAATTATCCAAAAATTCAAATTTTCCGAAAATTCAAATTTTCATAAAAGTCATATTTTATGATTTTTGACGCCTTGAGTCCGAATTCAAAGTTCGTTTTGCCAAATTCAAACCCGAAAGCCTCCAAATTGACCCGTAAACTCGAAAAATGCATATTTATTTAAGTGTTTTAGTTCAGTTAATTTAATCGAAGGGCCAAGGATTAATTATTGTAATCGTATGTTAAACGTACTCGGGGATCTCCTAATTGTTTCACTGCTCGACCCGGTTCCTCCCGATCCATTCGTCCTCGAGAAGCAGTGATTACCCGTATAGTTCTGTAACCCTGTTAGTTATTCTGTTTAGAATATTATTCCGAATATGACCATGTTCTGATATGACTTAGGTTCCCGTTCAGTCGAAGAGCCTAGTGAAGCCGGTGCTCGATAGATCTTCCGGATTGATCCGTTTTGCGAGGTGTGTTACTTGTGTGCAATATAAATGTTTTAAATATCTGTTTGAAATCTCATGGTCACATGATTATTTTCTCTGATTTGAAATATAATTTTTTCTCTGATTTGACTACTGTATAAATTACCTGTTTTGAAACCTTATTCCTGATTTACTAAAATGTAAAGCATGATTACCTGAATTATAATTTATGGTTATTGTTTTACTGAACTGATGATCTGTCTGAAATCTGATTTACTGTTACCACTAAGTACTATCTGAAAAATGTTTTATTCAGGGCACTCTGGATCTGGTATGAAGACTCTAGCAAGTTCAGTCGCTGTTGGTAATTCTTTAGATATGTTCAGCACCAACTGGTAATTCCTTGTGGACCTAAGGCAACCCTTGGGTAGGCTTTGCGGCCCCGAGATTTTTCTTGGGTAAGCCTCCGTGGCCACGAAAATTATCTTGGGTAGGCTCTCAGGCCCCCAAGATAATCCCTTAGGTTGTGCAGTTCTGGGGAACTACATAAGGCGTTCGGTTGGAGGACGATTCAGAGTTTTTAAATTAAAAACTCCTATGATGTTTTAGTGACTGAGATCTTTACTGATTTTAAAAGCATAACTGTATGTTTTATTTTTTGCACTGTTGGGACATACTGAGCCTCTAACTCACTTTTTAAACTGTTTTACCCCCCTTTCAGATACTCTCGGATAGGCACTCCGTATCAGACACTTGGAGGACTGACACACATTTAATACAGATCTTTTTATTGTAATGTTTCTATCTTCCGAACTGCTTTTAATTATGGTGACATGTGCCTTATTTTTGAAGTACTTATCTTTTTATGATATTTATTGCTTTTGCTACTGATATTTGATTTAATGTGCTCCAGATTTATTACATGTTTTATTTTACCTGGTCATTTTTAGTTTTATGTATACGAGTTGGGTTTTTATCGTTAATTATTATATACTTTTGTAAATGTCATTTGTAATATGATTTTAAATTATCGAATAATGTTTTTTGAAAATATCTTTAAAAATCATTAATGTAATCTGTTAGACTTAGTCGAAACGCATAGGTTGGTCTAGGGGTTATATAAATTGACTGAAAGATCAGATAAATTTTGTATAAAATATTAGAACAAAACATTAGGAAAATAGCATAATATAGATCACTTAAATATGATTATCAACACATAATTAAGATTTTGGCAGTCATGATAAGAGAGTTATGTTAAATATTACATTAATAATTTTATTATAATTTATATTACATTAATCATTTTATTATAATTTATATTACATTAATCATTTTATTATAATCTACAGAAAATAAGACAATGTCACCATGAAGTTGAAACAGAATTCAGTGTTGATGTATCAACTTTCGAGATCGGCCAACCCGAATGTTCTTTCGACAGCTTTGCACCAAGAATCGACCTTTCTTCTTCCTCTTTTCTTCACTTAACGTCGGGGAGAATGTGGTCGAGGCATTGAGCTGATGCCCGGAAGCAAAGAGCACATCTTCTTTCCACACACCTACAGCTATTCCAGCAGAATATGCAGCACCAAGAGCAGTTGTTTCTATGTCAGCTGGTCTCACCACGGGGCTTCCCAACAAGTTGGCCTGCGATCGATCAACCAAAGTTAGAACACGAAATCAGATGATCGGATGAAGAGAGCATGAATGGTTAGATAGTCTCTTTGATTTTATACACACACAGAGAGGTATGCATTGCACGGCAGCTGAGATTCTAAGTAAAACTTTCTTGATTGCAAAACAGTAATAAGCCAAAATGTATAAACGATGCATCAAGAATGTGTCATGGTCCAGGTTGAATGCTTACAATGTCGATAAATCGATATGAAATTCGCACGTGAAACTGGAGTAAAAAATTCATTGACAGCAACAAGCCATATAAAAGCTATTGAAAAGGAAAACAAGAAAACAACCGGTAAAGAATAGAGCTCTAACCTGAATTTGCATCAACAAGTCGTTGACAGTGGCACCTCCATCCACCCTAAGCAAGAACTCTCCTTTTTCAGTCTTAACCTCACCCTTCTCCCCTGCATCTTTGTGCATTGAATCCAAAACATCTTTCACTTAAAAACACATGCTTTCGAGCACCGCTCGAGCAATGTGAGACTTGCTTATAAACCTAGTGATTCCAATGCAAACTCCACGGGCATCATCTCGCCACCAGGGAGCAAACAATCCATTAAAAGCAGGAACAAAGTAAACCCCACCTGTGAAATCGACTTTCGATGCCAAAGTTTCGATCTCACGTGCAGTGGAAATTATTCCAAGACTGTCTCTTAGCCACTGAACCGCAGCTCCAGCAATAGCAATAGATCCCTCTAAAGCATAGTTGGTCGGTGCTTTTGGACCAAGCTTGAATGCAAGCGTGGTTAGTAGCCCATGATTTGACTTAACAGGCTCAGAACCTGTTTTGAGCATGATAAAGGCTCCAGTTCCATAAGTGCTTTTGGCCTCACCCTTTAGGCAAGCTTGACTGCAGCATGCTGATCACCAAGACATCCTGCAATAGAAACATCGAAAACAGGCCACTCTTTGCTGATCTTACCGATGACCTCGGCATTACTTACAATTTTCGGAGGAATTTCAACTGGAATTCCAAGAGTTTTCAATGTGATTTTATCCCAATCAAGGGTTTTGAGATTCATGAGCATAGTACGTGACGCGTTAGAGACATCGGTGACATGTAATCCGCCATTTACACTGCCGGTTAAGTTCCAGATTAACCATGTGTCTATAGTTCCAAACAAGGCATCCCCTTTTTCAATAGCAGCTTTAACCTCATCATTGTTCTCCATCAACCATAGCAGCTTCACTGCACTAAAATAAGTGCTCAAAGGCAATCCACATGATTCCACAAAATGTGTTCTCCCTCCTGGTAGTTCTTTCTCCAATTTCCTAATATGAAGATCAACTCAAACATCAATTTCACAGCAAACTAAAGGAATTCATGATTACAGGAACCAAGGGAATATAAATCAAACCAAATCCAAGTATGAAAAACGTTTCTCCCTTATGACTAAAACCTATCAATAATCCAAAACTTTAACAACCAATTCAAAAAAACCAAAAAAACAAAAAAACTAAGCAACATCAAAGATAGGGAAGAAAATCGAGATGAAAATAGAACCAGTATGCTTTCTTATCCCCAAAACAAGAAAACATCCAACAAACAGAACAAAGCAAACGAAGGAGAATGATAAAAGAAAAGGATTACCTGCAAATGGAGCTGGTACGAACATCCATCCAAACGATGGCGTTATGGAGAGGACAACCAGTAGATTTGCTCCAAACAACTGTGGTTTCTCTTTGATTGGTCAATCCAATGGCTTTGAGTCCACTGTCGACATTGTGTCCATCAGCAGTAGCCTTGTCCAGTGCCTTTTTGATGCAAGATCTCACGCTCTCCAATATCTCCATTGGATCATGCTCCACCCATCTAACACCCCCACGAACTCCCCCCCCCCCCCCAAAAAAAAAAAAAAAGAGAAAGAAACGCCAATAAACACATCAACAAATTCAAATCTTCATGCGACATCAAGCATACCCAAAATGAAAAAAATTGATTTGCAAGTATTGAAAGGAGTACCCGGCATCAGGGTAGAACTGAGTGAACTCGATCTGGTGGGAACCGATGACTCGAGCAGATTGGTCATAGATTAAGAACCGGGTGCTGGTGGTGCCTTGGTCGATGGAGGCGATGTAAATTTCTCCCGGCATTTTTGTTCTTCACGGTTGTTGGTCAACTTGGATGCAGATATTAGTAACAGAGGGAAGCGAGAAAGATGGGTGGCTTTTTTATATATTGGAATGGTCGTAGGTTATTACTATTATTTATTTTCCTGGGAAATTATCTCCTTATTTTCTCGGGAATGTGACCGAAAGTTCATCCAAACATCTTTCAAAATCCAACAAGAAAGGAAATCATGTCATCTATAATTTTGGATAACATCAAAGCGATTACGGCAGTGAAATTGAATACTAATTTCATAATTAGATTTGCAATTTGTTTCCTTCCATATTCTTTTGTTTACTTCCATATTTGTGGGATCATTTTCAGATTTTATTTATCATAATTAATATACTATTAGCTTCCTTTTTATTGTTTTTGGTATTATCTGCTAACCTTCAGCTCCGTGATTCTCTTTATAGATGAATGTATTATCATATAAAAGTTCGTAAGTAATTATATGTCGATCACTTAATATCCTTACGAATATACTCTTGTAACATCATCACTCTTGTTGAGACACATGATCTTCTAGTCTAACTCTTCCCAACAATGTCTAATCAGTATCAGTGACAAGGCAACTCCTAACTAACACCTATCTAATGCATTATAAACACGTATTGAAGAGCAGATAGCAAGCACACATCTCCACCAGAAACCACTAATATTCAAACAGCTATGAGAATCATTCTTCTACAGTCCTTCAGATCACTTTATCAGTTAATAATTTATTAATTTTTAATATGAGAAAATATCAAAAATGAAATAAAATAATCTAAGTATTTTAGAATTAGAAAAAATAAAATAAAATAATAGTAAAAAATAGTAAAATTGGCATTAAAAACAATTTACAAAATAAAATTACCATAAATTTATACTTTACGCAAAATATAAAATAAATATTAATTTATAAAATACTTTAATGACAAAAGAGATAATTTCGATTTTTAGGCGGAAATTTCGAAGTATGACTAGGAGTGAATAATTCAGAGCACGAAGAGATTACACGTGTCGTTGACTTTAACAAGAAGTTAGTGTACACTACAGGGTCCTCCCGTTTGGGATCACGGAGGCCACGTGCGTGCACTCTTCTTCAATTTGCATGCGAGTATGGTAAGAGTATGATAATTTTATCCGAAATTGATAAATTTGACATGATCTAATCTGATAGGATCAAGTGTTTTTTTAAAAAAAAATAATACTTTGGGTTAGGGTTGAGTTCATGTCCGATTTTATATAAAGTGAAGTTGGGTCGAATTCGGGTGGAGGGTAAAAAATATTCGATTCGTTTTGACCTGAAGGTAATAGTGTAATATATATATAATTTATGAATAATTATTACGATACACCCCCTCTCTCTATCACTTTTTAATTATGTCTTTATTTTATACTGAGTCGGGTTGAATCAAATTTATACTCTAAAATTTCATGTTGGATTTGGTTGTACTAAAGGAAATGTGAATTTTGGGTCGAGTAGAGTCGGGTGGAGTGTATGTATTTTTAGAGTTGGATTGAATTCGGGTAGAAGATATATATTTTCATATTGGTTCGGGTTAACCTAAAACCTACCCAACTCGATCCATTGTCATCCTTGACTATGGATAATCAAATTATTTAAATTTAAAGTTGGATGGTATTTGAGATCTTTAAATTTTTTAAGAAAATTAATGTAGTTCTTAATTTTTTTTTAATGTAGTCATTAGATTAAGAAAAATAATTTAACTTTTTTACTAATAGAATCAAATGTTGAACATGATATGTGGTGTTCATAGTGATGATGTAACAATTTATGATGCTGACGTGTTTGTCTACAGTAGATTATGATATGGCATGAAAATAAAATTGATTTTTTTTGTCAAGTTAGAAGACCAAATCAGTTTTTTAAAAAGTTTGGGGATTATTTAATTCTTTAAAAAAATAAATGAAAATTATTTTAAATTTAAATATTTAAAAATAAATATAAATAATACTAAAAATAAAAATTAAATTATTAAAAAAATATTAAAAAACTTAAATAATTTTTAAAATTTAAAAAGAATAAAAAATATATCATAAACTATGTCATAAATTATAAATTAAAAAAATAAAGATTAAAAAATTATATGTATAATATATACATGTAATATATGGCATAAATTAATCATATTGATATAGTTGAATTAACAAATTTAATATGCTTTTAATTTTATATATATATAAACCATCATTACAGACAAGGACGAACACAAAATTTTATGTTGGCGGACGAACTTATAAAATGCAAGGGGCAAAATCAGATTTTCAATAGAAAATATATAGAAAAAAAATCTAAAATATATAGTACTTTTAAATTTTTAGGGGTGTCTGTCCCCCACCCTCCATCCCCCTTTGGCCCATCCTTGATTACGGATATCATATCTTTTTATATCATACATGTATGAATAGTAAACATAATTTTATTATCATACAATCATATCATCAATACTTATACAAAGTATTCTTACTGATTAGTAGAGACTTAAGAATTTTGCATTTAAATATAGTTACAAAACATTATAAGTTATATGCATTAGTACATATATCTAATCATATTTTGAACAATTCTAAGTGCTACTCGCAAGGCCTTGCACATTGTATAATAAGCTAGTGTATAAAACATATGATTAGATATGTGTATTGATGTGAGTAATTTGTGATGTTTTCTAATAATAATTAGATGCAAAATTCATAAGTCTTGACTAATCCATTAAGAACACTTTGTATAACCGTTGATGATATGATTGTATAATAATGAAATCATATTTAGTATGCGTATATGTATTATATAAAAGTATATATCATCTTTATTAATTTGACTATATGAATATATATAATTTAGCACTGTTTTTATATGTTATATGTATATAGTATGTATAATATATATTTTTTTAAATTTTTTTAAATTTTTATTTTTTAAGAATTTATCATTTTAAAACTTATGATATATTTTAATTTTTAATATTGATTTTATCATTTTTTTAGTAATTTTTTTATTTTTAAAATTTATTTTTAATATTTTATACTTTAAATTTAAAATAATTTATTTTAAAAAATTGAATAAGTCCTCAAACTTTCTAAAAAGATCAAATCAACCCTTAAATTCGACTAAAATAATTTGGCCTCTCTGCCACATCATCATCTAATGTAGACCATCACATCAATATCTATGAACTACCACATCATCACCATGGATAATCATGTTATTATCGTAAAGGTCAACTTTTGGTTCCATCGATCAAAGGATCAAATTGTTCTTTTTTCCTAGCTTAAGAGTCACATTAAGTGTAGAAAAAAATTTAAGGGTCACAATAATTTTTTTTAAATAAAATTTTAGAGCCTTATATGACATTAAACCATAAGTTTAATGAATTTTGATTTGATTTAGTTTCAAAAGATTGATTTTTTTAAATTGAGTTTAAGATAGATCGTGAATTGTGTGTGGAAATTTTAGAGTTTGATTTAAAATAAAAGGGATTTTATCCAATTTTATATAATATATATATATATATATATATATATATATATATATATATATATATATATATGTTATATATAATGATTCTTTCTATATATTTTTTTATTATCTTTTTATCTTGCATATTATAAATGAAAAATGATTCATATAGAATAATAGACAAAATTTAAGTTGAATTCAGAGCAAGTGAAACAACAATAAATACAAAACAATCAAATACTTTTTTTTTTAATTTCATTATTAAGATCAAGCAGCTAAAAAACCACTCTATCCTTCGCATACCTTTCCATACCTATAAATGAATATGATCAAACTATCGTAAGCAAGGTCTCGAGTTTGAGTCCTATTATATGCAAGGGTTGATTCAAGTGGTAATCAACTTGATATAACTTAAACAATGTCTCGAGTTCGAGCCATTGTATATGCAGAAAATCCTTGTTGGGAGACTCACCCACCAAAGCCAAGTTTGCGACACGGGTCGATCCAGATTAATCAAAGCGAAGCCTTAGAACGGGAGGAAAACAACAAAAATATGATCAAATTAATATTAAAAAATAGAATTTAAACTTTAAACATATTTTTCTTACTAATTATTTTGAAATTATAAGTAAAAGATTTATTTCTCTCTAAACAAATTTTATAATGATATCTATGATTTTCAAAGAAACTAGAAGTTGCCCCTTACTAAGTTTTGGTAAACTATATCAAAGTTTAAAAAATGAATAATTATCTAATTTCATAAGTTGTGAAATGGTGGAAAATATCTAATTTTAAATAAATTAATTTATATTAAAATTGAATAATTATAAGAGTAAATTACATCAGATACCACTGAATTTTAGGTGGTGTAGCGTTTATACTATTGAACTTTTAATTTCTCAAATTATTGAACTAACCTTTGGTTTTAACTTCAATTATTGCATGAGACCTGTAACATCCTCAATACCGGGTTAGTGACCAAATTGTAAAGTTTCAGAAATTGGTGATTAAAGTAGGATAATTGAATAGTTCAATGATTTATTGGAAATATAATGAAGGTTATTTAATAATTATTGAATGAATTAAAGGGTAAAAGGGTAAATTGACAAGAGTTTTATATTCCTTTTATAAGAAAAGGAACCACGTGGGAAAGGAGAGAATTATCCAGAGTTTTCTTTCTTCTTCTTCCTCCTCCCGTATCTCCAAGCTCAAAGGTGAGTTTCTTTGTTTATGGATTAATTGTTGATTTTAAGGTTGGGTTTTGATTATTAGATGATAACTAAGCTTAAAGAAAGCTTAAGTTATCTTAAAATCAAAGTATGATGGAGTTAGGAGGGATTAAAAATTTGAGGCTATTGGGTGAAATATTGAAATAGAGTTCATAACTAGAGTTGGAAGTTAAATTTGACTTGTCAATGGTCTAATTGAGAAGTTAGAAGCCATAGAATTGGAATTAAAACATATTGCAAAGTTGGTTTAATTCTTGAGTTACATATGAGGAATAGAATTTTGAAGTTAAAGATGGTTTATATGGATATAAATTGGTTTAAGCATGTGTATATGAGTTGAGAACATGAAAAGGGTTGAAAGATGAAGCATTTGAGTGGATTTGAGTAGATTTTCGGGCTTAAAAATGAATTCTTGGCTATGTGCATCGATGCACATTCAATGTGCACCGATGCATCAAGGGTAAATTTCCAGAAATTGTTCAGTGTGTATCGATGCACAGGAAGTGCATCGATGCACCCATTAAAAATGGAAACATCGAATGCAATTAGTGCATCGATTCATAAGGAGTGCATCGATGCACCCCCTTAAAATGAAAACATCGAAGGTGATTGGTGTATCGATACATGGGTAGTGCATCGATGCACTTCAAGGGAAATAGAATTATACCTTTCTTTTGGTCTAAGAAATGATAGATTAGTGTATATCAATTGGATACTAATATGTATCAATGTATGATTATATAGATATCGAGCACGAACAAGTCCCGGAACGATTATCAAGTTATGATTCGATCGCAAGAGAGGAAATTATAAAAATGGATTGGAACTTAGTGAGGCCAAGGTGAGTGCGTATTATTTTATATATGATGTTTAATGAGAAATAAGACTTGCGACAATTCTAATTTCTATAGTATTGTGCATGAAGCATGAACATGAACATGTGTTTGTTATGAGTGTCTGAGTTATATGTTATGGTATGTGTTGACATGTTATTGTATATGTATTTCATGGTTGATGTGAATATATGCTATGTTATGATGATATAAACTATATGATATGATAAGAAATTATATGAATATAAAAGAGAAGTTATGTGATAAGATCTTTGAGATATATAGAAATGGAATATAAGATTACGCGAATACATGATATGGGATAAATTAGGTAATAATATGGGAATATGGTAAAAAGCGAGTTTAGAAGAAATGATGGGAATGAAGTAATCAAGTGTAAAGGTTATATAAACAATAAGAATGTGAGTTGGGTAAGTGAATAGTGGTATGAACATTTATGTGAAATAGTAAAATAGAATTATATCATTGAATGAGAATTGAAACAAGATAGATAATATGACCTATATGATGATATAAGACTTGAACATAAGTGATAATAGGAACATATAAGATGAGTTAGATGAGAAAGATACATATGCTTAAATAAAATTATGATATATAGGTTGTATGATGGAAATCTACGTAGTCATATTAGAAAGTTATAAGTACTATATGAATTGAATTAGGTAATAGATTAGATTATATAAATGAAATATAGAAGTGACATATGTTTATGAGTATGACAGATGTGATATGATCTAGGTGAAATCATATAATGAGGTATAAGCTATATGATATGAGATAAGTTATTTTATACATATATGATATAAGCTATTAATCAGGACATATGAGATTATGAGAAGGAGAATATAAATGATGTGAATACAAGTATAGGAAAAATGATATATATATAAATATATATATATATATAGAGGAAGCTGAATTATATGAATACACATTTAGATGATGAAATGATGGATTATATGAACATGTGAATATATATATATATATATATATATATAGGATAAGACATAAAAAATAAGATATAAGCAATGTGACAAGAAATGTGAAATAGTATGAAAAGTGGATACGAGCTACGTGATATGTGAAAGTGATTTACGTGTTTATACGTATATGTGATTCAACTTATATGACATAATCTACGTGCTACGTGAAAGTGAACTACGTGTTTATGTGAAAATGTGAAATGACATAAATGATGATCCCCATGTTATGTGTCATGAGAGCTAGGGTATAGTTGGCATGCCAAGAGTTGAGGGTCTACGCGGTTCTTCGGGACATATATGTATTATTTGAAAATATGTGAGGTCTTTTGAGACACATACTTGATCCTTGGCATATGTATATGATTTTTAAGGAATTTTCTACGTGGTCCTTAGGGACAACCTTATATGGCACTTCGGTGCATTTCTACGCGGCACTACGGTGCAATTCTACGTGGCACTTCGGTGCATTTATACGAGCTGTGGTGACAGCATTACTTCACAACCTCTATAGACTCACATATCTATAGTTCTCACATGTGTACATGGGCTAATAAGGAAAAACAACAAATATATTATATGTGATTTGTATGCTTTTGTGCTATGAATGGTATTATATGATTTATATGATGATTTATGGATTGTATGATTAAATGAGGCAAATATTGGTTAAAATGCTAGGTATAAGAGGATATGTATTAAGTGATATAAACGATAATAATATTGATAATGAAATAAGGCTAATGAAGGAAATGATGAGTGATGAATATATGTGTGTATATGTTTTTATATGTAATGATATATATTGCATATGTGTTATAGGGATTTGTTACATGAATAAGGGTATGAGTGATAGTAGTAATGGTTCATGCATGATTACAAGCTATAGTTTATATTTTATGTTTATTACCTCACTAAGTCATCGACTTAGCGTGTGATTGTTTCACACGTAGGTTACCGAAGTGAGAAGAGTAAAGAGCAATGTGGAGCAAGACAGGTCAGTTCTCCTTACCAAAGGTCAGATCAGAAGAAAGGTGAATAATATGTATTTTAATACATAAAGTTCTAGTTGGCATATATTCAAAATAATATATTGTATAAGCTCTGAATAGTTCGATAAAGGTTTTGAATAAGTTATATATAATAATAAATTTTAAATTACTCACTATTTTATACAAGTAAAGGTTTTGAAAAGTCAATGTGACACTTCAGACTCGGATCCGGGTCGGATACGGTGTTACATTTAATGGTATTAGAGTTAAGGTTTAGCCGATTCTAGGCTTAAACCGAAGTTAAAGGAGATTGAAAATGTGTACATGCCAACACAAAGTCAATAATTTCTGATCTGATAAGTGTAAGGAGTATATTGTCTTGCTAATAGAATAAGAATAGTATGATATTGTAGAAATCTGATTGTAATAGTTTCGAAATGAAGTGAGAGGTAAATCTGATTGTAATAGCAATTCACCTACCCTGGCCAGGCAGGATGTAGAGCGGACACATCAGTAAATGCCTCATAAGATCAAAGATTGATTTCAGAAAGTTGAAATCATATTAGAATAGTGATAGCAAGTTTTCGTTGTTTTGAATCAAAAAAGTGATAGGGAGTAGTTTTATTATTTTGTGGATAAGATAAAAATAAGGTGAACAAGTGTCACCATAAGAGCATTAAAAGATCAAATGATGCAGCGAGAATTGGGAGAAGAGTTCAAGAATAAGTGTATCAGTGACAAGCGTATAAAATGTATAAATTCAGAGCTTATGAGTCCAAAACGAAGGGATGGTATTGTGTATAAGCAAGAGTGTTTATATGATAAGGGTTTGTAGTTAAGACGGAAAGAGTTAGCGTTGGCTAACCAGAGTACGTGATAAAATGTACTAGGATTTATAAGATTATAAGATACTGTCAGGATATGATAACCAAATATGAAATGGATCTTGATATAGTTGTATGTTTGGATCATAGTAATGTGGTATATTAAAGGAAAAGGAAGTAAGGATTTGCATATTTGAGTAAAGTTGAGGATTGATAAGAAGAGTTTAAGAATGAGTATATCGATGATCAGATTATAAGACAAAGGAAGTTAGAATGTTGAGTTTGAGCAACGGAAATTACAGGATGTATGAGAATAGAGGTGAAATTGATAAGTTAAATAAACTAATTTTGAGATAATTTCGATTGGAAAGAATGTATATGATTGGTTGACTAGGGCTTGTGCCCTAGATTGGACAGATGTTATTGACTAGCTGTCAGAGTAAAGGTGATAGAGTTATAAAATTGGAGGAAAAGATAGAGTTGAGTTAATCAATTATTATGTGAAACTGAATATAGTTGTGTATTTTGATCAGATAGCTATGATGTAGAAAAGAAGATAAGTATTTGCATGGAACCTTAAGGAAGAAAAATACAAGTATAAGAAATGATAAAGAATGAAGTTTTGTATAAGTAAATGGGTTATCAAAGTTATGAGGATGCCATGAAGATTGATACATAGAGATGAGTATAGGTGATAAGTCAAGAGTATGTGAACATGAAAGGAAAGATATGATTTGGGGTATAAGTAATAATGGAATAAAGAAATTAAAGGGATGAGTTAAAGGATCAGATACGATAAAGGTTATATGGAAGTGTAGATGACAATTTTGATATAGAAGTAATAAAAGTGTGCAAGGTGATGTGAAAAGATTCTTTAAAAGTGTATGTTAATTATATTGAAAGAAGATCTAATGTTGTGTTCTCGGTCAAATGATGTTGGAAAACGAGTTGGTTATTGTTATAAGACAATTAAAGAGGGATTTATGAGGTTAAGTGGTGAAAATAGATGTTATTGTCTATATGATTAGTGATATTATATGAAGTCGCAGAAATGGTCAAAGGAAAATGCATAATGAAATGAGAGAAAAGACAGAAAGGGATTAAAGTTAATAGTTACTATTTATATGATCAGTGACAGTAGATAAATGTATAAAGGAAAAGGTAGTTAAAGAAATAAAGGAAGAAAAGATTAAGAAATGAGGTAACATGAGAACAATAGAAGATGTGTTCTTATTGATTTGTTCAGTGAAAATTCGAGGATGAATTTTCTTTAAAGGAGGGGAGATTTGTAACATCCTCAATACCGGGTTAGTGACTAAATTGTAAAGTTTCAGAAATTGGTGATTAAAGTAGGATAATTGAATAGTTCAATGATTTATTGGAAATATGATGAAGGTTATTTAGTAATTATTGAATGAATTAAAGGGTAAAAGGGTAAATTGACAAGTAAGATTTTTATATTCCTTTTATAAGAAAAGGAACCACGTGGAAAAGGAGAGAATTATCCAGAGTTTTCTTTCTTCTTCCTCCTACTCCCGTATCTCCAAGCTCAAAGGTGAGTTTCTTTGTTTATGGATTAATTGTTGATTTTAAGGTTGAGTTTTGATTATTAGATGATAACTAAGCTTAAAGAAAGCTTAAGTTATCTTAAAATCAAAGTATGATGGAGTTAGGAGGGATTAAAGATTTGAGGTTCTTGGGTGAAATCTTGAAATAGAGTTCATAACTAGAGTTGGAAGTTAAATTTGACTTGTCAATGGTCTAATTAAGAAGTTAGAAGCCAAAGAATTAGAATTAAAACATATTGCAAAGTTGGTTTAATTCTTGAGTTACATATGAGGAATAAAATTTTGAAGTTAAAGATGGTTTATATGGATATAAATTGGTTTAAACATGTGTATATGATTTTAGAACATGAAAGGGGTTGAAAGATGAAGCATTTGGGTGGATTTGAGTAGATTTTCGGGCTTAAAAATGATTTCTGGGCTCTGTGCATCGATGCACATTCAATGTGCACCGATGCATCAAGGGTAAATTTCCAGAAATTGTTCAGTTTGTATCGATGCACAGGAAGTGCATCGATGCACCCATTAAAAATGGAAACATCAAATGCAATTATTATAGCGATGCATAAGGAGTGCATCGATGCACCCCCTTAAAATGAAAACATCGAAGGTGATTGGTGTATCGATGCATGGGTTGTGCATCGATGCACTTCAAGGGAAATAGAATTATACATTTCTTTTGGTCTAAGAAATGATAGATTAGTGTATATCAATTGGATACTAATATGTATCAATGTATGATTATATAGATATCGAGCACGAACAAGTCCCAGAACGATTATCAAGTTATGATTCGATCGCAAGAGAGGAAATTATAAAAATGGATTGGAACTTAGTGAGGCCAAGGTGAGTGCGTATTATTTTATATTTGATGTTTAATGGTAAATAAGACTTGCGACAAGTCTAATTTCTATAGTATTGTGCATGAAGCATGAACATGAACATGTGTTTGTTATGAGTGTCTGAGTTATATGTTATGGTATGTGTTGACATGTTATTGTATATGTATTTCATGGTTGATGTGAATATAGGCTATGTTATGGTGATATAAACTATTTGATATGATAAGAAATTATATGAATATAAAAGAGAAGTTATGTGATAAGATCTTTGAGATATATAGAAATGGAATATAAGATTACGCGAATACATGATATGGGATAAATTAGGTAATAATATGGGAATATGGTAAAAAACGAGTTTAGAAGAAATGATGGGAATGAACTAATCAAGTGTAAAGGTTATATAAACAATAAGAATGTGAGTTGGGTAAGTGAATCGTGGTATGAACATTTATGTGAAATAGTAAAATAGAATTATATCATTGAATGAGAATTGAAACAAGATAGATAATATTGACCTATATGATGATATGAGACTTGAACATAAGTGATAATAGGAACATATAAGATGAGTTAGATTGGAAAGATACATATGCTTAAATAAAATTATGATATATGGGTTGTATGATGGAAATCTACATAGTCATATTAGAAAGTTATAGGTATTATATGAATTGAATTAGGTAAATAGATTAGATTAGTATATAAATGAAATAATAGGAGTGACATATATTTATGAGTATGATAGATGTAATATGATCTAGGTGAATATCATAGAATGAGGTATAAGCTATATGATATGAGATAAGTTATTTTATACATATATGATATAAGCTATTAATCAGGACATATGAGATTATGAGAAGGAGAATATAATGATGTGAATACAAGTATAGGAAAATGATATATATATATATATATATATATATATATATATATATAGGAAGATGAATTATATGAATACACATTTAGATGATGAAATGATGGATTATATGACATGTGAATATATATATATATATATATATATATATAGGATAAGACATAAAAATAAGATATAAGCAATGTGACAAGAAATGTGAAATAGTATGAAAAGTGGATAGGCGCTACGTGATATGTGAAAGTGATTTACGTGTTTATACGTATATGTGATTCAACTTATGTGACATAATCTACGTGCTACGTGAAAGTGAACTATGTGTTTATGTGAAAATGTGAAATGACATAAATGATGATGCCCATGTTATGTGTCATGAGAGTTAGGGTATAGTTGGCATGCCAAGAGTCGAGGGTCTACGCGGTCCTTCGGGATATATATGTATTATTTGGAACATGTGTGAGGTCTTTTGAGACACATACTTGATCCTTGGCATATGTATATGATTCTTAAGGAATCTTCTACGCGGTCCTTAGGGGCAACCTTATATGGCACTTCGGTGCATTTTTACGCGGCACTACGGTGTAATTCTACGTGGCACTTCGGTGCATTTATACGAGCTGTGGTGACAGCATTAGTGCACAACTTCTATAGACTCACATATCTATAGTTCTCATATGTGTACATGGGCTAATAAGGAAAAACAACAAATATATTACATGTGATTTGTATGCTTTTGTGCTATGAATGGTATTATATGATTTATATGATGATATGTGGATTGTATGATTAAATGAGGCAAATGTTGGTTAAAATGCTAGGTATAAGAGGATATGTATTAAGTGATATAAATGATAATAATATTTATAATGAAATAAGGCTAATGATGGAAATGATGAGTGATGAATATATGTGTTTATATGTTTTTATATGTAATGATATATATTGCATATGTGTTATAGGGATTTGTTACATGAATATGGGTATGAGTGATAGTAGTAATGGTTCATGCATGATTACAAGCTATAGTTTATCTTTTATGTTTATTGCCTCACTAAGTTATCGACTTAGCGTGTGATTGTTTCACAAGTAGGTTACCGAAGTGAGAAGAGTAAAGAGCAATGTGGAGCAAGACAGGTCAGTTCTCCTTACCAAAGGTCAGATCAGAAGAAAGGTGAATAATATGTATTTTAATAAATAAAGTTCTAGTTGGCATGTATTCAAAATAATATATTGTATAATCTCTGAATAGTTCGATAAAGGTTTTGAATAAGTTATATGTAATAATAAATTTTAAATTACTCACTATTTTATATAAGTAAAGGTTTTGAAAAGTCAATGTGACACTTCGGACTCGGATCAGGGTCGGATACGGGTTGGGGGTGTTACAGGACCGTTAAAATATAAACATGATAATGACATGAACAAAATGACATCATTTTGGTTAAACTATTGATGGCTAAAACATTGTCGTTTTATGCACTAAACTTTAGGGGTGTATCAATTTTGCAACTAAACTTTTAAACAATTCACTTTTGAGGAATGAAATTTTCTCACCGTCATCGACAATCAATCTCTACCAATCATCAAGCATCTTTTGCGACAAGATTGGGACCAAAACATCTGCATTTCTAACATCTTTCTTTTTTCTAGGATTATTTTTCCATGAAACTCACTCAAAATCAATGAAATTAAATAAACAATTAATCCCTAACCCTCGTACTTCCCTCTCCCCTTCCTCCTGTGCCACGTTTCATGTGTCACGTTTATATTTTTTTAAAATGTTTATTTAAAAAATATTTAGGAGTTTATGAGTCGACACTTGTTTCCATCCCGACATTATTATTATTATTAATAATAACATTATTATTATTAATGTTATTACTTTATTTTATAGGTTGCAGGCTTTTACAACAGACCAAACTGGGTCTATTACACCCAAGCCCCAACTACAAAACCAATCAGGCCCCAATATTACACCCAGACTCAAGTCCAGCTACCAAACCCAAAACTTGGACCCGAGCAAAAAACCCTAGGCTGTCTTCTTTTCTTCTGGCATCGCACGATCACAACCATTGGATCTGGGAGAGATCCAACTACCCAGATCACCAAAAGAAGAGCCTGCCACCACCATCTCCACCAATAATTTGTCACCGTCGCTGCCACCAACCACGCGCCAGTCCTCTGCCCTGTCAAGACAACAAAATCAGCAAGGAAAAGAAATCTACATGCAAAGTTGTAATCATTTCATTTTTAAATGATGAAAAATCTATAACATTATGGGTTATATAAACCTGAACACTCTTGTAAAAGGGGTTCATCCCCTTTTGGTTTTTATAGAAAAGAAATACAAGAAAAAAAAACATTCAAAGGTATATTTTTTTGGTGTTTTTTTAGTTTCGAAACAAAGCAAAATGAAATAAAAAGCCTTGCATGAAACAATAAACAAGGGAAGGGAGCATATCTAGTCACCTAGGGAGAATCAAACCGTACGACTGGTTCATCTTCGCGGTGGTCGGAGTGTGAGAACTGAAAGGTCGGGGTGTTCTTTTGGTTTGTTTAGGGCCCTTTTAGGTAGTTCTAGCCCTAGATCTAGGCATACAGGTGTAGATCTGAGCGATTAGAAGGTTTTGACTCTATTTAGGAGTTTCGAATACCGTGTTTGACAACCAGAATGGTGGACAGACGACGGTCAGACAGGGGGTAAGGTGGCCGGTAAGGGGATGTCGAGGGAATGAGAAAGCAAAAGAAAGATTTTTTTAAGATACAAGTTGAAATGAAGAAAAAAACCAAAGTGATATTTATATGAGAAGTTTAGGGTCAATTTGTGCATATGTCCTTCCATTTTAAGTGCTTTTTTTTACAAAATAGTCCTATAGGGACTGAAATTGATATTTACCTATTTCTATGTATGTTTTATAATTTTTGATATATTTTCTATTAGGCCCCCTAACTTTAGCATATTTTTACATGTTAGTCACCTGTAGGGACCGAATCTACTATTTACCCATTTTTGTGCATGTTATATATTTTAAGGGTTATTTGCTTTTTAATCACTATATGTTTAGCGTGTTTTTATATTTTGGTCATGTGTAGTGACTGTTAATTTTATTTTAAATGTTTATAGACTGATTTGGTAATTTACCCATTTTTCTTTAAAAGCACATTTTAGGCTAAAAAGGAATAATTATGAAATAGTCCCTGTAATTTCAGCATGTTTATATTTCAAACTGTAATATGTTTTTTATTAAACTTAGTTTGGCTATGCAATTTTGTTTTTTTAATTTGGTCCCCATGTTTTATTTATTTTATCCTTTGTAATTTATCACTTAATATTAAAAATGTTCATTTTACTCACTTTTGCACTTTATTTTGTTTTAATATTTAGCATGATCATTGATTGTTTATATTTTAGTCCTATTTACTTTTTTTTTTTGCATGTTGCTTGTCTATTATTTCATTTTAGTCACTAATTAGTTTTGCATGATATCCTCATAAGCATTTCTTGACTCGAATCGAAATAATTTAACTAAGGGTAATATTCATTCACTTTAATATTGTTGTAGAGTGACTGTCTTAACATATAAGAAACTTACTTTCTATAATTTTAAAATGAAAGTCTATCCCATTAAATGACACAAATTAAATTGAATCCATTTTCAAATTTGGGAATTGGGAAAAAATCATGTTCTTTTAATTAAGTTCATCGAGAAAAGACTATTAGATCAAATCTAAGGTCTCGTCTTGATGTATTTAAATAATTGAACATCTTTATTCCTATTAAAGGTTGGTAAAATAAATAATTAATTGTACTTGCTTGGGGTATGCTTCTAATTTGCTTTATTTATGCATGTGTTTTCAATGGGTTTTCAAAATAGTAACACTCAAATCGATATTGAAAATAGTAATATCCCTTCGTTTCGGTTGGAGTAATTAATGACTGCTTTAAGGCATGAGAGATCATTTATTCTTGATTGGAAATAATTAGATATCACTGTTTTCTCTCGAATCAATATTGATTTTAACACGAAATAGTGATATCTCTTCGTTTCGATTGGAGTAATAAATGACTGCTTTAAGGCAAGAGAGGTCATTTATTCTCGACTGGAAATCATTAGATATTATTGTTTTCACTCAAATCAATATTGAATTTTAAGACGAAATGGTGATATCACTTCACTTAGATTGGAGTAATAAATTATTGCTTTAAGGCATGAGAGGTCATTTATTCTCGATTGGAAATAATTTGATATTACCATTTTCTCTCTTAAAATTATTTTGGTGTTGTAATTTTGAATTAAAAATGAACTTTAGAATGTAATTATAATATTTCCTTATTTTTAATTGGAGTAAAAATCGATTGCTCTAAGATATAGAAGGTCGATTATTCTCAATAGGAAATAATTAAATATTATTGTGTTTCGTCCTGAAATTCAAAAGAATATTACTTGTAGGAGGTATTAAATTAAATTATACTTGAATTGTTAAGTTTCATTGCAAAGACTACTAATTAATCCAATAGGTACCAATTTAGGACGTTGTGGGGGTGTTAATCCTTCCCCACACGTAACCGACTCCCGAACTCAAAGTTTGGTAACACATACCACAAATTTGTAGTTAACCGGTCATCAAATTATTTCGAAACGATTCCCTTTTCAAAACCCGTTTTGACATTATGTATTTAGGATTTTGGGATGATGAAAAAGATGATGACTGATCAATGGGTGGGCGAAGAAAGATGCGCTGGTCGGAGATAGTCGACGACTGGTGGAAAATAGAATTAAAATTAGGGATTTTATGATTTGGGGGGTTTTATTATAGTTTTAAAGAGATTTTGGACTTTTTTGTAATTTGAAGTTTTAAAAAAAATTCAAAAAAATATAAATGTGACACCTGTCATTTAATGGAATTTTTTAACAGTAGTTACGACTAGGACACTTAAAATCATAAGGTTTGTAACATTAGACACCCAAATTGATCAAAAAAAGTTTAGACACCTAAATGAGAAAAATGATATAATTTGGTTTTTTTTATTATGCCTTGTTGTTACTGTTATTTTTATATATCACACATTATTTTTAATATTGTTTCATATGCTCATATTGTGCATGCATTCTATCACAAAGTTTTCCCCCTTTGAAAAATAAGACAATGTTGCTTTGTTAAAATAATTAAAGGGGTAGCGTTTATATTAGCTAAATTGCAATATTTTTAATTATTTTTAATATATATATATATATATATTATTGTATGTGAAGCTTTAGAACCGAGAGAACAATAATATATATATATATATATATATATATATATATATATATATATATATATATATATTGTTCTCTCGGTTCTAAAGCTTCACATTGACTAATCCAGACCGATCTGCGGCGCACACTTGACTTTTGTGGGTGAGTCTCCTAGCAGAGAATTTCTGCATACATAAAGACTCGAACTCAAGACATTGCTTAAGTGATATCAAACTGCTTACCACTTGAACCAACCATGTTGGTAGAAAAATATTTTTTTAACTAAGCGAACTTTTTAAAATATTTTTAAAAGAGTCAATGTAAATAAATTTTTAAACAAGTGCTTCTTTTGATTAAATTTGCATTCACATTAATCATAGATTAAAATTGAATTCAAATTCATAAAATTTGAAAATTAAAATAACATGTAATTTAATAAGGTATCAGTTTTGATGTTACAGGGTGTTTTAATTTTTTTTTCCTAGTGTAACTAATTTCCGAATCCAAAATTTTCTTTGAATTTAAAAAAAAACCCTAAGTATTTTTTTAAAGAGAATTAAAAAAATAATTTTATAAGTTTCGATTATACCTAACACAAAAATGATCGATGATGATTCTATTTTTAGAACACATTTTTAAGATATATATTTTGAAAAAAAATCTTTTTGATTATATCCATTTTTTATTAGTATGAGATGATTACAAGAGATAATATATGTTCAGAATACTCTCAATCAGTTGACAATGAACATACACTTGTAGACGTTACTGTTCAAACATGAGACCTCTAGGGAGAATACTCTTTAACTATTGAAGTCTCATTGTATGATTGCTATATGTGATCCTCTTGTCATTATTGTTTTTTTTATTAATATGCAGTGATTATAAGATAATATATGTTCCAAATCTTTTTTAGTCATTGACAACATACATATACCTTACGAATGTAATTACTCGAAATCAAAATTTTTATAAAAACAATGCTCCCTTTAACTATTAAGTCCGTCAGATGAATTCATTCATGTTTATTTTAAATTCAATTCGTATAGAATTTGTTATGTTTTCGGAATGTAAGATCATATATTTTACTAAATGTCTGAACCAAATAGAGGTATTATAAAAACGTACGAATTATTAAAATCTATTTGATTAATCTTTTTCTTTTTCTTTTTTTATTTAATAATTTTATATTAGCCTTCCATTTAAATATATTATAAATGAATTTAATAAATGTTAATGTTATGCATTATTTCACATAACTTTTTTTACATACATTTAAAAGTTTCAAAATTACTTGACGGTTTCCACAAGTTTTTCATCAAGGGCAGCAGTAATGGTCTCCTCCGGTTACTTCTATGTCGATTTTATTTTTTTAATTAATTCTTGTTTGATTTTATTAATTTTAAGTTAAATTTTAACGTATTTAAATTAATTTTTTTCTTGACTCTTCTTCTAGTAAAAAAATATCATAACTATCGATGCTTTTGGACTCCAGGTGCAGATTTCTTCCATTGGTCTTCTACTTAGTATATGGTTTTTCGAGATTTTATGATTGCTTGCTTTTCCACTGCCTAGTTCGTTTGCATATGATATTATCTTGGTTATTGGATATATGTGTCAGACGGGACTGTGATTTAAGGAGGATTCATTTTTTTATTCGTTCATTTTAGATATTCTTCAAGTTTTTCTCCTCTATGTCTGAAGTTTTGAGACGTCAAAGTAATCTATCTCTGTATGTCGTTATCTTAATTGTTCACGTTCTTGCTCATCAAGTTATCACTTGTCGATCATCGTTATCTTTTAATTATGATAATCATGAATATATTTATCTTGTTTACATATGACAAGACGTTAATGATGTTTTCTTAACTAATAAATATATTATAGTTTTACTTAAAAAAAATTAGAATTAAATCCCGTAATCGAAAAGCTAAAGTCTCCTATAGGTTGATTGGTGTTTTTAGTCACCGATTTAACAAACAATTCGATTTTTAAACCGGTGAAAAAATATTAAAGATCTTAATTTCCTAAGGTACAAAAGTTGTTAAATTTTAATAATTAAAGAAACATTGATGAACGGCTGCCGTATGGATTCATTGTTGATAAGACATTTTAAAAAAAGGAAACAAGAATATATTTGGTTTAATCTATAGGTTTTTAATATTATAAAACTCATAAGAATTATCTCGATAATAAAAGAATTGTTATTATTTTTTGTTATTTCAAATTTAAACATCATAAATATTAAACGTCTAATATTAAATAATTGAGAGTTATCTTTTAAAAAATACTAATACTTATAAAAAATATTATTAAACTCGAATTATTACAGCAACTACCCAAAATTTTCATCCTTGCATTTGGGGTAGCCGTTAACCAGCTTTTATTTATTGCAAATGAAATGTCTTTTTCACATTTATAACTAAGGTTCCTTGTATGACTTTATTGTTTGGTCTTTGCTAGTTTGCCAACTTAACATTAAAATGGTACCTTTCATTGTTTTTATTTAATCTATTTATTTTTTAATACGATATATTAAGTTAATACTCTCCCTTAAGGTATTGAATTCGAGCAATTACGTGTAGGGGGTATATAAGTTATCAATGACTAAAAAGATTATTAACAAATACTACGTGTAATCACCTCATATTATTAAAAAAAACATATTAAGTGAAACAATCAAAGTATATAGTATCAAAATGAAAGTATATAATGTCACATGAATAGTTATTTTGTAGGGCACAAATCAATTGATATCAATAGTTTAGGGACTCATTATTCTCCTTAGAGGTCACGGGTTCAAGAACCAACAAGGGTGTGAGCGTTCATAGTTAATTGGTTTAGAGCCTTTAAACATATATTGTCTTGTATTTACCCGAGCCGTGTAACACCCCCAACCCGTATCCGACTCGGATATAAGTTCGAGGTGTCACATTAACCTTTCAAATCATATACTTGTACAAAATCGTAAAATTTTTAACTTATATTAAATAAAACAACATAATTTAAATAATTATAACCAAAGAGTTTACAAACCCGATCAGAGCATGTCCGACTCAAATCTTTAATTACATGTCAACTACAATAAATATAACAACATATATATACAATTCAATTCTTTTCTGATCTAATCTTTGGAAAGGAGAAGCTGATCTGACTTGCCTATCCTTGCTCATTTTCTCGGAACCTACGTGTGAAACATTCACACGCTAAGTCGTTGACTTAGTGAGGCATATAAAACGTATAATGGAAACTTAAATACTTAACAATACAAGAATATTTCATATCATCATATCATACAAAAGCATATAATATTTCATGTAACAAAATATATACATACACATATATCATCATGATCATCATCAACATTCTTATCGTTATCAATATTATTATCATTAATCCCTTTTATCACATAATTTTGTATTTAACATTTATACACATCATATAATACATTTCACATAGCAATACACATAACATCACATACAATTTATTTATGTTATCTCTTTTAATAGCCCATGGTATACTTATGAGAACTAAAGATTTGTGAGTGCATTGAGATTGTGCACAAATGCTATCACCATAGCTCGTATAAATTGCACTGAGTGCCATATAGAATGTTCCAAAGGACCACATAGATGTCCCAAAAGACCACATATATGTCTCGAAGGACCACATATATGTCCCAAAGGACCACGTAGAATCCTCGACTCTTGGCATGCCAATTATACCCTCAACTCTCATATCACATAATATGGGCTTATCATTTATATCATTTATTGTATCTTATTTCACATATTCATTTAATCACGTAGGTCATGTCACATGGCTTATCTCATATGTTCATGTAAACACGTAGATCATATCACATGGATAATATCTTATTCGTATATGTTCACATATATCACATAGCACATAGAATCACATATAAACTTATAAATGTACTCATGTACAGATTTTCATATAATTCGTATATCAATGCAATATAGTTTATCTCACAGTTTTACTTAATCACTTATATCACATCAATTATATACTAGTTTCATATATTCAATTGGTTCAGTTTCACATAGTTTGTCATAGGCATGTATTCTCATAACTTATATCACCTAGCTCCTATAATATTCTCATATAGTTTCATAAATCTTTACCATATAACTCATATCACATAGGAATTTCATAAGACTTATATCATAGGTTAATCTAAACACATAGATCCTCCCCATATAACTTATCTTACATGTTTATATAATCAATTATGTCAATATCTCCTAGCTTATATCCTATTCTCATATTATTATATAGGTCAATCCTACTTTGTAACACCCATATCCCGTATACCTTTTCGTACACGAGATACAGAGGTCACATCACTTTATAAAACTTGTTGCCATTTGAAAATCCGTAAAAATTTGTTTCAATTTGATCAAGTATAAAATATGATATTTATAAAAGCAACATACTAAAACTATCACTTAAGTCCATTACAAAATATTTATTATAGTTTAATTACATGCCAACTAAGTTCTCAAAATACATAAGATTGTCATAATGTTACTGATGAGTCAACCTTTTCTTGATGAAAGCTGCTGCTACTACTACACTCCTTACGCAATTAATCGTTGCCTTTACCTACGCGTGAAATAAACACACATTAAGTATTTACTTAGTGAGACATAATACTGCAAGGATATTACAATCTTATGACAATATCTTATGAATACTGAATGAAGGATTTAATTTCATCATTCATAAGGACCAGTTAAGCCCTTCTCAGTTAAACCATAATTCTTTCATACCATAATGGAAATTATTCCTAGTATATCCATCATACTTATCCTTCTGTATGTTTTCCCCCTTTTATTCTTTATTTTCCATGTGTACAATAAATGTGAAAGTACTATACATGTATTGCATCAATGTACTAATTGATCATGTATCTTTTATAATCATTATAGTGGTACTTTAAATACTGTTAATACAACGTTTTATATTTTCATTCAGGTATCCTTTCATGCCCATTATGTTCTGTTTACGTTCTCCTTTATAACATCCCTTCATACTAGTTATGCATTGTTGTACATTATATATATATATAAATATATATATCATCCATTCATATCACTTATATACCATTCATATCATATTACATTATAATTCCTTTATTCTTTTACCCAAAGGTATTTAGCTTTTTACTTAACTTGTATAATTGACACTTTTCTGTCAAATGCACAGCTAGTCCATTATTCTTTTATTCAATAGTATTTGACCTTTCATCTTTTACTCAACAGTATTTGACCGTTCATCTAACTGGCATAATTGACACCTTTTTGTCAATTGCACAGTTAGGCCATTATTCTTTTACTCAACGGCATTTAACCGTTCATCTAACTGGCATAATTGACATATTTATGCCAATTGAACAGTTAGGCCATTATTTTTTTACTCAACGATATTTAACCATTCATCTAACTGGCATAATTGACACATTTCTTCCATTTGCACAGTTAGGCCATTATTCTTTTATTTTGGACTAGTTTCTACTCTAATAATTATTTACAATATCAATTAACTCTTTATAATTTATTATAAACCTTATAAATTTGCACTCTTAGTGCTAACATGGTAATTTACCAATTTTCAATTCATTTTTATTTATTAAGATGCACACGTAGTGTCTATAAGGTAGTTCATCAACTCATGATGAATTCTGTGAGTTGCACACATCGTGCATGTACGGTTATTTATTAACTTATGATGAATTCCGTGAATTTGTACACATAGTGCTTATACGATTATTCATCAACTCATGATGAATTTCGTGGATTTTCACACATAGTGCATGTACGGTTATTCATCAACTCATAATGAATTCCGTGGATTTGCACACATAGTGCCTATATGATTATTCATCAACTCATGATGAATTCCGTGGATTTGCACACGTAGTGCCTGTACGGTTATTCATCAACTCATGATGAATTCCGTTAACTGCACACTTAGTGCCTATTTGGTAATCACCACATACATATTTAAACAATCATACATATATGATTAGTACAACATATAGTTACATAATTAAATGCACTCACCTAACTTTCCACACTATGTATCCAAAACGCAAAGTTGATCACTCCGGTACTTTGCCTTTGTCTTTAGTTTTGCTTGACTCGTGAGCTTGATTTCGATCTATTCAAGCATCCAAATAACGACACGTATAATATCAATTGTTAGTATATTTCCTAACAATTATACTCAAACGTTATTAAATAGTATATATTATTAATCTTCTATAACAATTTCAACCTATTTGGCCATTCTAAGCTCAATAGTATCGATACTACTACCTTGGTACCGATACTTATATACTATGGTACCGATACCCCCTTCCAGCATCGATACCAATTTTAGATTCGATGTTTCCTGATATCGATACCCTTATCATGGTATCGATACTACTTCGTCGATATTGATACTGATTCAATCAGTATCAATACTACTCAGCTAATTCATCTCATTTTAGCCTATAGTATCACTACTGTTCTATCAGTACATACATCATTGCCCATATTTTCCAGTTTTTAACCCAATTATTACATAAATGGGGTCAAATTTTATTATATTTACACCATACAACACTATCAAACTCTTTTTTAACTATCCATACTAACATTCCTTTATTTTAATACTTAAAACATCTAGTACCCCTCATGATCATTGGATTCTAAGAATCAAACCAAAATTTCTAACTTGTTTTTAAAATCATCCAATGCTTCTAATATCTTATTTACTACTTTGACAAGTCAATTCTACCAATAAACATCAATAAACGCTCATATATCAACATATCATTCAAAAATTTCATTTTTTTAAATCTATAATATTTCCTCCATTTCATAGTTTTAATCTCATATAACCTTTCCTTAAGCTTACCTATTACTTAAGGTTACAAGAACCAACCAAAATCAACCCAAAACATGAGCTATATGAAGCTTACCTTAAGTTATGGAAGGGCACTCTCACCCACGGGAAGAAGAACAAGAAGAGAAAATAAGTGTTTCCCTTTCTCCTTTTTCTTAAATCCCTAATTTAAATGGGTTTTAAATTCATTTCTCCTAAAAGACCAAAATGCCCTTTCAATAAACTATCTCTTACAAATTGGTCTTACTTAAATCATTTCTTATACTTTACCAATTACTCAATTTAGTCCTTCAAATTTTAATTCCTTTCAAATTAATCACTAACCTATTATTTGGGGTATTACAATTCTCCCCTTAGGAAAATTTGTCCTTGAATTTAAAGACTTTATGTGTTACCCCAATACTTCAACCAATGGAATCCTTTTGTTACACGATTTCTGGCTTTATTTAATCTAGATCTGTATTGATTCTTTTTCATAATTCAATTCTAATTGACTCTCTATTTTCCTTATGACACATTTTTTTCTGTTCATGATTCAAGATTGATTGAAACAATTTAGAAAATACTTGATGTTCAACTTTTTCCTGTAATAGTGCGTCAGACATAAAAAGTCTCCCATAACACTACGAACATCTGTCAAACCTGACCTCCAAAAATCCTTAATTTCTTCATTTTCTACTTAATAACATTCTTATTAAGAATTTTTTCGTCTTTCTTTTGTAATATAATCAATGATCACTTTATACACCTTTAGAGGTTCCGAACATCTATTCTGTCTCATGTTCACTCTCTTAAACTCCACAAGTATTTAAGGCTTGTGTGATTAACACCACTATAATATCACTTACTATACCGATAATGACGTCAAATCTTTTAAGGCAACTCGACTACTGCCAACTCTAAATCATACGTAGATATTTCCTCTTGATTCATTTGATACTAAATCATAGAAACATGTTCAATACTTTAATAACTAACAACCTTGAATTCAACCTCTCGATCTGGAGGTAACCCAAGATATTGATCTAAAAAGATATCTCTAATTTCCTAATTTTGTGAAATTATCAGACAATTCTACTTTTCTTATTTGAGTATCTATCACCTTAACCAGACATCATTCTTTTCACAATCATTATCAATATCACCTTAAATAATGATCTTAACTCATCAATTTGTAATTCCATAAGATTCACCAATAACATAGCCCCTGGAATCTTTATTAATTGTCTACTACCTTTCTACTCACACTTGTACCATGACCCATTAAGGTTTACGCTATCATTTTACTCAAGATTGTTTCCTCAAGAATTCCTCTAGTTCTATCCAACCTTGTACCAATGTATGAGTGAATAGATCAAATTTCAACTAATACAAATACAGGCTCATCAAAAGATGAAAAGTACATGTTAAAATTTCATGGTCATCCCGACCCTCATTGGTCGTAATATTATAGATTCTGGTGACTCACCGAGTCTCTTTTCCCTGTAAGGATTCATTTCATCCCCTTGATCTTCCCCTTCCCCTGTTTCTATTAGAGGTTGCCATAGATTTTTCATATTGTACCGAATTGTCCCTAAATTTCTTTGGACAATTTCGGGCAAAGTGACCAGTCTCGCCTCATTGAAAGCAAGCTCCACTAAAAAGACTGTATACTCCCCGATGCACTCTTCCACATGTCTGACATACAATTCTTTTTCCATCTACTCTATCCGAGCTAGCAGCAACCGAATGAGGCTATTTTGTTTTTTTTTGTGAAATTGCAGTAGAACCCTCTTTTTTCGTATCTCTAAAACTTGAGCCCTTGTCTCTTTTAACATAATGGGGAGTTGAAGGCATTCCAACCCTTTTCCCTATCTGCACCTTATGTTCCGCTGCTAATGTCTCATCTTGATCTCTCTTGATAGCTTTGGCTTGGTTAATAACTTCTTGCAAATTAGGCAAACTAAAAGTCAACATCATTTCTTTTAATTTTGGCCTCAACCCCCTCAATAAACCAATCACGTCGGGCCTTGTCATTTGGATCCACTTCCATAGCAAAACGACTCAACTTATTATACTCAGCCTTGTACTCATGTACTGCTCGATCACATTGTTTCAAATTTAGGAACTTTAACAACATTTCCCGTTTGAACGGTTCACCCACATACTTGTTCTTAAATTCTTCCAGGAAGAATTGCCAGTTCACTTGCTCTGGTGGTACATACATCATAGTATTTTACCACCATACTCGAGTTGATCCTCTAAGTAAAGATACAACTGCACCCAAATTTTTCGGATCCGAACAGTGAAGATTTTCGAGCTTTATTATAACATCATTTAACCATAAGTCGACCTTTATAGGATCTTCACCCTCTTTTCCCATAAACTCTGGAGCTCCCAAGCTCTTCAGCTCTTTTGGGATCAACATTCTCGGTGTTGGAGGAGTAGGGGGAGACGAATAAGGTTGAAAACGAGTCAACATAGCATTGAGAGCTTTTATAAAAGCTCCACACTCTGGTACCGGCATCATTTGATGTACAGGCGCACTAGCATTTTCAGATGGAACCGGTTACTCACTATTAGCTTTGTAACTTTTTCTATCAGTTCCTTCTCTCATCTCTTGTTCCTCCGCTCTACGCGATTTCGAGGATTCTGACATCTATTAGAACATACATAGTAACAATATTACTATTAGTAAGGAGTGTCATAAATTACACTCTCATGACACCATATCAGTAACATTGACAATCTTAGTGGCATGTAATCCCTTTTTCTCATTTCAAATGAACTCAGTTTTGACCAAGAATCGACTAAACTGATAGCTCTGATACTAATAAATGTAACAACCATATCTCGTATACCTTTCCGTATACGAGATACAGATGTCACATCACTTTATAAAACTTTTTGTCATTTGAAAATCTATAACAATTTGTTTCAATTTGATCAAGTACAATATATGATATTTATAAAAGCAACATACTAAAACTATCACTTAAGTCCATTAAAAAATATTTATTATAGTTAAATTACATGCCAACTAAGTTCTCAAAATAAATAAGATTGTCATAATGTTACTGATGAGTCAACCATTAATTGATGAAAGTTGCTGCTACTGCTACACTCCTTACGCAATTAATCGTTGCCTTTACCTACGTGTGAAATAAACACAGGTTAAATATTTACTTAGTGAGACATAATACTACAAGGATATTACAATTATACGACAATATCTTATGAATACTGAATGAAGGATTTAATTTCATTATTCATAAGGACCAGATAAGCCCTTCTTAGTTAAACCATAATTCTTTCATACCATCATGGAAATTATTCCTAGTATATCCATCATACTTATCCTTTTGTATGTTTCCCCCCTTTTATTCTTTATTTGCCCTGTGTACAATAAATGTGAAAGTACTATACATGTATTGCATCAATGTACTAATTGATCATATATATTTTATAATCATTATGATGGTACTTTAAATAATGTTAATACAATGTTTTGTATTTTCTTTCAGGTATCCTTTCATGCACATTATGTTCTGTTTACATTCTCCTTTATAGCATCCCTTCATACTAGTTATACATTGTTGTACATTATATATATAAATATATATCATCCATTCGTATCACTTATATATCATTCATATCATGTTACATTATAATTCCCTTATTCTTTTACCCAAAGGTATTTAGCTTTTCACTTAACTTGCATATTTGACACTTTTCTGTCAAATGCACAACTAGTCCATTATTCTTTTATTCAACAGTGTTTAACCTTTCATCTTTTACTCAACAGTATTTAACCGTTCATCTAACTGGTATAATTGACACCTTTCTACCAATTGCACAGTTTGACCATTATTCTTTTACTCAGCAGTATTTAACCATTCATTTAACTAGCATAATTGACACCTTTCTACCAATTGCACAGTTAGGCCATTATTCTTTTACTCAACGACATTTAACCATTCATCTAACTGGCATAATTGACAACTTTATGCCATTTGCACAGTTAGACCATTATTGTTTTATTTTAGACTAGTTTCTACTCTAATAATTATTTATAATATCAATTAACTCTTTATAATTTATTATAAACCTTATACATTTGCACTCTTAGTGCTAACATGGTAATTTACCAATTTCATATTCATGTTCATTTATTAAGATGCACACGTAGTGCATATACGGTAGTTCATCAATTCATGATGAATTTCATGGGTTGAACACATCGTGCCTATACCGTTATTCATCAACTCATGATGAATTTTGTAGATTTACGCACATAGTGCATGTACGGTTATTTATCAACTCATGATGAATTCTATGGATTTGCACTGTCGAAACGATTTTTTTCTTTAAAAATGAGAAAGTGAGATTTTAAAAACCACATTAATTTTTAATTTACCTCTTTCAATTGATTTTTAATTTAAAAACAAATGCGATTTAAAAACCTCTCGTTTCAAAAAATTTTGGATTTCCTTTACGATCGAAAAAAAATTGGTTCAAAGAGTCGCCACCAATCTTTGATTAGGGTGTGATTGGGCACCCAAAAATGTTTGTTATTTGAAATAAAAATTAATTTTAATTAAAACAACAAATTAAGGTATGCGTTACCAAAATCCGAGTTCGGGAGTCGGTTACGTGCGGGGAAGGATTAGCACCCCTAGAACGCCCTAAATCGGTACCTAGTCGATTAATTACTGTCTTTTCAATGAACTTTAGAAATTCGAACTTAATTTGACTTTTGACCCCATAAAACAAAGATGTAAATTTAAAAACATTCAAAAGCACTTAAATAAATTAAATTAAAATTACTGAGTCATTTTAGAAAGATAAAGAATGTTCGATTATTTATAAATATCGAGACCAGATCTTAAAAGCTATAACAACCTTTTCTCGATAAATTTAAATAGCCGAACATTTCTTTTTCTTCCATTCCCAAATTTTAAAGTGATGGATTAATTTTTAGGCATCACTAATGGGATACACTTTTATTTTAAAATCATTAAAAGCGGACCTCAAATGCGTTATGACAACCCACCTAAAACAATTTTAAATTAAAAGTGTATTACCCTTAATCCAATTATGTAATAGTCGAGTTATGAAAATGAGGTTAACATGCAAATTACAATATCACTAATTAATAAAATGATATAAGTAAACAAAACAAATGTTATTATAGAAAATAATATTTAATACATTAAACATATTAAAAACCAATAAAATTTAATATTCTAATGACTTTTTAAAAGAAATGCTATTATCCGTAAGGTTAATTTATTTTAAAAAAATTTAAAACCATTAATAAATATATATATATACATATGTTACAAATTATTTAATTATTAAAAAATTACTTAATATAATTATAATTATAATTTATTAAAACCCATGTGAAATCTATTTAATTAAACAATATTTTTTTCATAATAATAATAATAATAATAATAATAATAATAATAATAATAATAATAATAATAACCTATGGACAAAAAATAAATGGGCACATAACTTTAAAATTAAAATCATAAATTTAATATAAATCAAGTCCAAATATATAAACTATCACATTCCATGTACTGAAATTAAAATAAATCCCTAATCTCATGTTAGACTAAAATTTAATTCTCAAAATAAATATCATAAATGTATAAAAATGAAAATTCAAAACAATTAGATTCAAGGGCTAAAATTAAATACGCAAAAAAATTAATGGTGGAATCAGAAGCTAGAAAAAATCAACACATGGACCAAATAATAGTCTCACCCTAAAGTATTAATGGCTAAACACTAATTAACCCAAATATCTTAATATAAAAGCTAAATTAAACTAAACCTAAGCTAACTTATCACTCCCTGCCACTCTCTCTCAGCTTCTTTAACTCTCATTTTTTTTCCACCCAAGGCGTTGCCTCCCCAAGCTGCCATTACCGCTGTTTGGAGTCCCAAGCCTTCTCCGGCCACCATACCCAACGACCTAGTATCCTAAACCGACCACCTAACAGCCCTTAACCTTAATATCACTCTTTTAACTTCTAATTCAAGGTTTAAAACACCCAAAACAAATTCCAAAAAGCCTCACCAGAACACCCAATCGCTCAGCCACTCTTCTCCTTCTTCTACGCTAAATCACAATAACTTCAAACAAAAATCATGGTGACCACCATAGTCACACCCTACACTAAGCCCCTTTCCATTCTCTCCACTCAACCCCTCAATGATGGTGTTGTGCTCGAACGTTAAGGTAAACTCAAATCTTACTTATTTTATCTTGAAATCCCGATAGACGATAACCCAAACCTGAAAATTAACATGCAAAGGTTCTAACGACACACATCAATTTTACCCAACTTCGGTGACGCTCGATTAACCACCTTAAGATATTTCTAGTGCAAGTGAGCAAATGAAACCGTGCAAGGTAATTAACTCATCTTCCATATCTCTACTTTTCTTTTGTTTTGCTATACATATATGAGAAACAAAAAATAAAATAAATAAATAAATGCTGGAAAATGTTCAATACCTCTTATTGATCTGTTAGTTGACAAATTTTGAATGAAGAATCCCGAACAAGCAAAAAAAAGATTAAACCTTTAAGTTGATAAACTCCCCTCCTTTAGAAAATATGTGTGTTTTTTTATTTGAGTGGTTCTCTTTTTCCAGAAAAGCAAATGAGGACTGTTTTTTTTGTGCCCTCTCTTCAGAATCGTCTCCCCTTTTTCGTAATAGCCATCCCTTTTTTTTATAGTCACCCTAAAAAACCCCTTTTTCTTTAGAGGTTAATTGAAAATTAAAACCACCATTTACATTTTCTAGTGGTTAATTCATGATAACTATTTTTTTGGTTTTCCAGGGCTTCACATGTGCTGCTCTGCCGAGTTATTGGTTTGGGCCTCCAACTGCTCTGCTTCGAGTCTACTGCGACCTAGCCCCGAACAAAAACGAGCATCTATAGCTACCCCTCTTTGCTCGTTGTCGTGTAACGCGAATAGAGAAAATATCAAAAGATGATCGAGTTTGTCCAGTCTTGAGAACTTCAAAAGATTAAAGCACTCTACTGTTACTTCGGGATAAATAAAACTTGAAAAATCTTCGAATTATGTGTCCGCTCTATCTTGTTCTGGGATTAAGGAACTCGAACAATCTTCTAAAAATGGGTTTGCTCCCTATTGCTTCAGGGAGTAGAACTCGAACAATTTTCTGTTTACGGGTTCACTCTCTCTTGCTTCAGGGAGTACAACTCGAACAATCTTCTGCTTACGGGTTCGCTTCCTCTTGCTTCAGGGAATAAAACTCGAACAATCTTCTGCCTATGGGTTCTCTCCCTCTTGCTTTAGGGAGTAGAACTCGAACAATCTTCTGCCTACGAGTTCGCTCTCTCTTGCTTCAAGGAATAGAACTCAAACAATCTTCTGGTGTGATTCTGCTTCACTATTCTTCCATGAAGGCTTAACTTCGAAGGTTAAACCTGAAAATCAAACGTTTCCACTTATTAATGTATGCTTAAAGATTTGAAAAACATTATACTAAAAAAAAATAGAATTTAAGAGAATCTTTGAGAATCCATTTCTTTTGAGGGAGTTTGTCTCACAACAACTAGATATGAGAATCTTCTTGGACTCGGCTGCCATCTGAACATCTCTCTTCCTGGGACCTTGAATTGGTTGATGACTCCTCATGCGCATTTTCTTTTAATCAATTGATATGCTTCTTTGTACTCGAGAACCTTCAATTTCCTCCCACATCTGATGATCTGATGGCTTGCTCCAATGCTCTTCCGAGCAGGCTTAAAATGGCCCGAATGACTTATCACCTTGGTGTGAAAACATCCTACCCGAAGGACTTATGGATGACCCGAAGGATTTATTATCTTGCTCGAAAGATTCAAAAATGACCTGAATGATTTAATCATCATGCTTGAAAGACTTACTGATGACCCGAATGATGTAATCATCATGCTTGAAAGACTTACTAATGACCCGAATGATTTAATCATCATGCTCGAAAGACTTACTGATGGCTCGAAGGATTTCATCATCATGCTCGAAAGACTTACTGATGGCCCGAAGGACTTCATCATCATGCTCGAAAGACTTACTGATGGCACTTACTGATGAGTTTGCTTCACTACTCTTCGATGAAGGCTTACAAATTACCTGAAAGACTTAATCATCATGCTCAAAAGCCTTACTGATGGCCCAAAGGACTTAAATTGTTTACTAGGTAAGAAACCTTTCTTATTTTTCAAAATCTCAAATTTCATATTTTAATGAGAAATCTTTCTCATTTCACTTCATAAAATGACTTAATGGTCGATCCACGTGCCCCGCTTCAAAGAAATGTTTCCTCTGTGGATTGACCCCTGCGTTCCTCGGGTTCTGTCTCTCTAAACATAATTCCCTGTATTTGATGTTTAACTTCTACCTTTCAATTGTCAGGATTTTAACATTCTGCATCTTCTCTTTTCACAGGAGGATCTGTCAAAACCATGTGTTTATGCATGAAACACGAATGCAATTAAATGTATTAGTGTAATGCTTTTTCTTTTATGCAAATGATGTTCTCATGAATGCATAAATTTTGATTCTATCTTTATTTGACTTCAAAGTGGCGAACTCAATATTCTTCTACTTGATCATTCCTCTCCGAGGTTTGCTTTAGATATCCGTATAACAACTCACAATTTCCAACTTGCATTTTTGAAGAGCCTCATGATCTTCTTCTATCTTCTTGTTATCTTCGTTTTCTATCTTCATTTTGGAGAAATCTCTTTCTCTCTCAACTTCCTGCTATGATCAGAAATACCACTGTGTTTCCCCCATTTCCATTCTTGGCTCAATTACGCTTTCTGAGTTGTTCTTTCAGGACTCTGCCATTGATTGATACTCGGTTGATTTGCTTTACAAGGTAATCTCTACTCAAATTCACGGTCTGCCCCTAACACTTCAAGTTGTGAGACTCATTCTCAATGTCTTCTTGGTCTGAATCTTATCATCTCAACATGATCTGGGTTTCTGGTCATTCCCCAAAGTGGGTACTCATGGATTTCTTCGTGCCCAACATATCCTAACTTGAATGTTCTTATTCTCTTATCACTACACAATATTGTTGTCAAGTAGTTTGAGGGCGTCTCTTCACATTGTCATAAACATTTAAGAAGTGATCAATTCTTCTAACAAAATGTCTTGCATTTTATACAAGTTGTAATATGTGCCCCTTCTGAATAATGAGATCATCTTCTTCTTGATGGGTTACTGACAACATTACAAGGAAATGTTATAAGTTATAATCTTCATTTATTCTATTCTCGTGGACCATTTACTTCAAGATTGTGGAATGCTTCATGTTCTGGAATCACTTATTCTTTTTCTCTAATAGAGGCATAATGAGTCTCATAAGCTTCAAGGACATTTCACACTTGAAACTGTCATGTTTGAAAATGTTTTTCCCCTTTCTCTTACTATAGGGATCAAAGAATGAAAGAATTTTATAAAACATTGCCCCTTAATTCAAGCTCACAATCAAATAAAATCATAAACATGAATTCAAAGAATATCAAAAAGAATCAATAGCTCTTTTTAATGTTTTCAGAGTTATAACTCTTTGACAAGTGCCGAAATTGATGGGTTGGCTTCAGGTTGACTTTCTATTTTTTAAGGTTTCGGCCAATAAACTTACATTTCTTTCTCGGTCCTTGTGAACATCATAACATGCCCTCCTTCTGGCTTGGTATTTTAAACGGATGCGGACAAAATGATGCAACTAGCATAATCAATTACTAGACTTTCTAGAACACTTCTATTTCAGTTCTCTGAAATCTTCCATTTGTTCCAGCTTCGTAGAATCCTCTTACCAAGGCAGTGTAGAAATATCAATCTAAAAATGAAATTTCTGAGTGCTCGTGTGAAATTGACTATAACAGGTGTTACTTGACTCTCCTAGTTTATCTTTACCGAAACTCCTTATTTATAAAATTGATTTAATTTGCCATTGCCTGGCTAGCTGAAATCTGCTTTATTGTAATTTGCCTTTATCGGGCTAGCTGAAGGGTTCATCTCATCACAAAGTCTTTGACTTGATAATCACAGTTCTAATCAAGGTCATGGTTTGAATATAATCTATTCATAAAGCCAGGGCTTTCGAGTTTCCTCTATAACCAATTGCTTTAGCGGAATAGCTCAGCTTTATTGTATATATATAATATCATCACCTTTATTAGGCTAGTTCAATTCTGTCCATAAAGCCAGGGCGTTTAACCAATTGCTCTAGAGTGACAGCTCAAGCTTTATTGTATACATATAATATTATAATCTGAGTATACAGATCCAATTTCTTAAGCTTGTCAAGAAGAACCTGTCATAGTCTAGGTGTTGTTGAAAGTCAGAAAATCTCATCGTTAGAGTTCAATTTCCAAGCAACTGACCTAAACTAGATTCACCTACTCGACTATTCCATCTGTAAAGATCATAATCATCCTTGAACATCATCAACAAAAGTGAAATCTAGTTGGTTTTGTAACATCATACACAAAAGATGCCCCATGTTATCCGCTCCTATACATACCTGAATACCAAGCCTCTTGTTCGTCTCCTTATGATAGAATAAGGCTATACCGATCCCTGCAAGAAAATGGTATAGTGTTCTATTGTATCTTCTGGGCATAAGGTCAAGGTCCTTGTTTTATCAGGTTTCAATCATGTCACTTTGTCAAAGAACAATAACTCTGACCATTTACAAAGTTTTTTAATTCAGTTGATATTCAAAGAATATCAAGTTGCAAATTTGATTCAATGCTCACCATCCTTAAAGTAACATGAATTTATTTAAACATCATTAAAAAAAAAAACTGAGAAATGATGAAAAACAAGTTCAAACATGATGTTGCAAATGGAATAAAGCTTCATGATTGAATAAAATGATCTCTTCCTACCTAGAATGCCCCATTACTCATCTAATGTCGTGTCACTTAACTCAAACTGATGTTACATATTGCTCTTTGATGCCTCACTCGAGCTCGTCATCCACTGTTCCACTAATTCCTCTGTTAACGTCCCATTTTCCACAAGCATCTCTATCTCTTTTAACAACGGCCTACAGTTTCCCGTAGAATGTCCCAATGCCCCCAAGTGGAAATCACAGACACTATCTTGATCATAGCTATGAGCAGAAGGGTCTGGTTGCACTTTCACTAGCCTCGGTGTGAGGTATTGACCTTTAATAAAATGGGGATACAGATCTGAGATAGGAGTTTGGAACACTTTCAAAGCATTTTTCGATCTTGGGACTTTCTTTGGACATCTCGAGTAACCCGCTTCCCCTTTTATTTTACAGCTTTGAGAGCTCTGGACGTAACATTCATTCACCTCATCAGTTTGTTCCTTTTGATCGGTTGGGTTTTTAGAAGTGTCTTTCAAGTTTCCTTTGCTGATTGCATCCTCAATTAACTCCCCAGCTGTCATAAGATCCTTGAAGTTATTCATCTACTTTCCCAACATTATCTCAAATAAAGGAGCTGGAAGAGAATCGTGAAATATATATGATATTTCTTCTTCTAACAAAGGAGGTTAAACTTGTGCTGCCACTCCTCTCCATCTTAGGGCATATTCTTTAAAGCTCTCAGTAGCTTTCATTCTTATCCTTTAAAGGTCATGACGTTTTGGGGCTAAGCCTTTAACATATTGATATTGCCTCATAAAAGCATCAGCTAAGTTAACCCATGTCTTGATCTGTTCTTTGTTCAAACGGTTATACCATACTACAGCTGGCCCAACAAGACTATCATGGAAGTAATGGATCAACAGGTTGTCATTATTTAGGTACCCTTCCATCTTTCTACAAAACATCTTTAGATGAATTATGGGACAACTAGTGCCATCATATTTCTCAAAATTAAGCACCCTAAATTCATGTGGGATGACAAAATGAGGGACCAAACTGAGTTCTCTAGCTTCTAACTCCTCGTGAGGGGCATTAACAATCTTCATATCTTCAATGGCTTCATTCAACCACCTAAATTTGTCTTCAAATTGCTCAAAATTGACGAGGCTCATACCTAGGTCTGAGGTAGATGCTCCAGGGCAAATTATCACTCTTGATGTACCAGTCTGATGAGATTGATTTCCTTTATCCTCCATTTTCTCTTTACCAGCAGCCTGTGGTACCAGTACCTGGATCATTTGATTCGATACGCCTTGCAAAGAACTCGATGCTTGATTCCTCGTATCTTGTTGTGACCCGACTAACTGCCCTTGCAACTGATCTTGTGATCCCTTATGAGATTGCTCCATTGTTTCCATTTGTTTATTCATGATGATGAGGAAGTAGTATGAATGGATGATCTTGTGATTACTGTCACATATCCTTCCATAAATTATTTCTGTGTTTTTATAATTAATGCATGTAAAATGCTTAAATAAATACATGTAATGCAAATGCAAATGCCAAATGCAAATACAAAAGGTGTCATTCCAGAGTGACCATCTTAAAACAACTTTCATTGAACACAAAGGTTTCGATACATCAAACAAACATTACATATAACGGACAGCTTTCAATCAAAATTTTTCTATCTCCTTCAAAAGCCAATTTAATTTCCACTCATGCTCGGGGGTCGAGTTGTCAATCTGCTTCAATTCTCTTGCAAATCCAGCTAAATCAACCCATTTTTGAGCCACATTTCTTGCTTGATTCATAGTTTCTTTCATGACGTTGTCTCTTTTCTCTATCTAGAGTGCTGATTCTCGGAGCTGTAGATATTGCTGTTGAATCTTCCTTGTAAGAAAGTCATTGTGGTTATGAAGCTCTTGTATAAGATCACTACAATCATCCACAATCTTCATCAACTTCTTGTTCTTGGCTCTAACGACTTCTAACTCAGCGTCATTCTCCCTCTTGAGGCGTTGATATGAAATTTCCATATTGGCAATGGACCTATTCAACATCGGATTTTTGGCCTGATATCTTCCCAAATTATCAACAGCTATATTGCTTCTTTTTTCTGCAATTTGTAAATCATGAGAAAACTTCTCGGCTCGACCTTCGTGCACCTTGCAATTCTTTCTCAACTGATCAACGTCATTCTTCAGTTTAGCGACTCCTGTTATCCACTCATCAGGGACATTTCTTATACCAGCAAATTTAAAAGCTTGAATGATCCTTTGAAAATCATCTCGTATGGCTTCCATCTCTCTGCTCAATTTGTCATTTTCACTTCTTAAATGACGAATCTGAGCTCCGTACTTTGGCAAACAATCTTCTTCTTGGATGTCCTCGCTAATACCCTTACCTTTGGTCACTTTTGGTTTGAATCCAATAGGATAATCTGTTACCAAACTAGGTTATCCTTTCAATTCAAACTCCAATACTCCATGATCTAGTAGAAGTTGGACTCGACGTTTGAAGGTAGAACAATTCTCAATAGAATATCCTTGAATCCCATCATGATATTCACAATGAACGTTGACGTCATACCAACTTGGATATGGAGGCTGCAAAGGTTTCACATAATGCGGGGCCACTTCTCAGGCTTCTAACAGTTCATCATACAATTTCTTATATGATATTGGGATGGAATCACAACGAGATCCACCTCTCAACTTGGATTAAATTGGAGTTTCCAGTTTTATTTCCCCTGATGTTGGGAGTAGACTATCAAACACCAACGAGTTCTGACTGCATGGCTTCTTTTCATCCTTTTGAACTTCTATAGTTACCACTATTTCCTTGGTATTTCCAAACAACTTGTTGATACAAACAATGATTGTGTGTGATTTCTCATACTAACTAGAATCAATAGGTTCTAAAGTATTCCCTTGCGTATATGACACCTCGAGATTGTTTTCATTGAGTTCTTTCTTTTCTTTTGTAGAAGTCTATCTTCCTTTGGACAAAAAATCTATTCTATCCATCATCTTGGACATTTGCTATTTTATCTCTCTTATCTCCTTGTGCTCTTCGTCAGACATATGATCTTTATGTGTGCAACTCTCTACTATTTTTCGAAACTTTCTCAGGATGCCATTTCTTGACTATGTTATAGTCTATTTGATCACGAAACCCCTTGTCTGTCATGAAAACCTTTTACTATGATGACCACTCACAAATCAACACCTTTTGAATATGTCATGATTATGCAATACAGACAAAGAGAAAAACAACATAAAAAATAGGTTAGTACAAATAAGATAGCAAAAGGACAAAAAGCAACAATAGCAAAATAAAAAATTGAAGCTAATAAGAATGTAAATGTGAATGCAAATGCACAAGGTGTTAATTCCAAAAGTGACCACCATAGAACAACCTTCATTTAGACAACAAGAATTCAGTATACCATGTAGTCAAAATATAAATGTGATTCTTCATTTCTTCATTTCCTTGAGTCGTACTCTTCATGGAATCTAATATTGCACCCAAAGTTGTTGGCGTACTTTATCACCTTTGACGATGTCAGATGTCCTTAAATTGAATCCTGAGGTCTCTATTTTTACTTTCAATATGAAGTGATCTTCATGTTTTTGTGAAGGGTCTTCTTGTCCTTGGTATAACTGTATCTATCTTCTGAGGGAATATCTTGGCCTTCACTCCTTTAAAGGAAGTCTTCAATCAGCTTCAAATTTCTTCATTCATCAGATGTCATTCTTCATGGATCATTTGAACATCTTTGAATCTCCTGATTTTGACTACATGGTTAAGAATTTCTTGTCTCAATATGTCCAGCCTTCTTATTAGTCAATCACTTGCGAATTAACACCTTGTGATGACATGAAGATGCGAATACAATAAAATCAAAATAAAATAGACATAGAACAACAATGGGTTAGTGCACATAATATCAACAACAAAATAATAAGTATCATAATCATTAAATAAAACCTACCCTCACATGCTGGCTACCCAATCATGCTTTAGTAGATCCTACCCAACATGATATCTACCCCCATGCTTTGTTTGAACATTAAAACCCTAACTGCATGATATCTAATTCGCATGTTTGCTTGACAAATAAACCTAACCGCATGATTTCTAGTTCGTATGTATTTATTCGAAAAGTGAAAATAAATAACTCAAAAAGCTTTTCCTTGTGTACCCTCCTCACGGGACTCTTAAGGTTCGGGTTAGGCTCGACCTAAATTCAGGCTCTATGTTCACTATATGCTGGGTTCGGTTCTAAAGTAATAGGTTCTCGAATTGTCCTTGTCGGTGCCCCCTTGGGCTACCAAACCCTTAATCCTATCCCATCACAGGCTTTAGGGGATCGAGTTCAATTTCGAGGGAACACACCTCCTTATGTCCATGCGAAGGTGATTACCATCACGAGGACCATAAGGCGTGAGCTCCAGGAGCGATCCACTATCCCATGCGGAGGTGAAAACCACACGAGGGCATAGTCTCTCACTCCTACTTAATTTGGACGGAGTGGGGTTTTATCTCATGTCATGAAAATACAACTGTGTAGTGTGTGAGGAAAAGAGAAAAGAAGAAAAAAGCACACACTAAAGACACTCAAAATTTCCTAAATTCACATAATTAATCTGAAACCATTAGCAAACAAATCAGTACAACTATTTATTAGTAAATTAAATTAAACATCAAAATGCAAACAAAAATTCATTTAAAACCAAACAAGGGATCATAAACCAAATTAGAACGAATTTATAACCTTCAATTGAAAATACACTTAATTAATCGACTATCGGCCTAACTCTCTAAAAAAAATCCCCAGTGGAGTCGCCAGGCTGTCGAAACGATTTTTTTCTTTAAAAATGAGAAAGTGATATTTTAAAAACCACATTAATTTTTAATTTACCTCTTTCAATTGATTTTTAATTTAAAAACAAATGTGATTTAAAAACCTCTCGTTTCGAAAAATTTTGGATTTCCTTTACGATCGAAAAAATACGGTTCAAAGAGTCGCCACCAATCTTTGATTAGGGTGTGATTGGGCACCCAAAAATTTTTGTTCTTTTAAATAAAAATTAATTTTAATTAAAACAACAAATTAAGGTATGTGTTACCAAAATCCGAGTTCGGGAGTCGGTTACGTGCGGGGAAGGATTAGCACCCCCAGAACGCCCTAAATCGGTACCTAGTCGATTAATTACCGTCTTTTCAATGAACTTTAGAAATTCTAACTTAATTTGACTTTTGACCCCATAAAACAAAGATGTAAATTTAAAAACATTCAAAAGCACTCAAATAAATTAAATTAAAATTACCGAGTCATTTTAGAAAGATAAAGAATGTTCGATTATTTACAAATATCGAAACCAGATCTTAAAACCTATAACAACCTTTTCTCGATAAATTTAAATAGCCGAACATTTCTTTTTCTTCCATTCCCAAATTTTAAAGTGATGGATTAATGTTTAGGCGACACTAATGGGATACACTTTTATTTTAAAATCATTAAAAGCGGACCTCAAATGCGTTATGACAACCCACTTAAAACAATTTTAAATTAAAAGTGTATTACCCTTAATCCAATTATGTAATATGTTGAGTTATGAAAATGAGGTTAACATGCAAATTACAATACCACTAATTAATAAAATGATATAAGTAAACAAAACAAATGTAATTATAGAAAATAGTATTTAATACATTAAATATATTAAAAACCAATAAAATTTAATATTCTAATGACTTTTTAAAAGAAATGCTAATATCTGTAAGGTTAATTTATTTAAAAAAATTAAAACCATTAATAAATATATATACATATGTTAAAAATTATTTAATTATTAAAAAAATACTTAATATAATTATAATTTATTAAAACCCATGTGAAATCTATTTAATTAAACACTATTTTTTTCATAATACCTTTATACATATATTATCATGACAAAATAATAATAATAATAACCTAAGGACAAAAAATAAATGGCCACATAACTTTAAAATTAAAATCATAAATTTAATATAAATCAAGTCCAAATATATAAACTATCACATTCCATGTACTGAAATTAAAATAAATCCCTAATCTCATGTTAGACTAAAATGTAATTCTCAAAATAAATATCATAAATGTATAAAAATGAAAATTCAAAACAATTAGATTCAAGGGCTAAAATTAAATACGCACAAAAATTAATAGTGGAATCAGAAGCTAGAAAAAATCAACACATGGACCAAATAATAGTTTCACCCTAAAGTATTAATGGCTAAACACTAATTAACCCAAATATCTTAATATAAAAGCTAAATTAAACTAAACCTAAGCTAAATTATCACTCCCTGCCACTCTCTCTCAGTTTCTTCAACTCTCTTTTTCTTCCACGCAAGGCGTTGCCTCCCCAAGCTGCCATTACCGCCGTTTGGAGCTCCAAGCCTTCTCCGGCCACCATACCCAACGACCTAGTATCATAAACCGACCACCTAACAGCCCTTAACCTTAATCTCACTCTTTTAACTTCTAATGCAAGGTTTAAAACACCCAAAACAGATTCCAAAAAGCCTCACCGGAACACCCAATCGCTCAACCACTCTTCTCCTTCTTCTACGCTAAATCACAGTAACTTCAAACAAAAATCATGGTGACCACCATAGTCACACCCTACACTAAGCCCCTTTCCATTCTCTCTACTCAACCCCTCAACGATGGTGTGGTGCTCGAACATTAAGGTAAACTCAAATCTTACTTGTTTCTATTTTTTTTATCATGAAATCCCTATAGACGATAACCCAAACCTGAAAATTAACATGCAAGGGTTCTAACGACACACATCAATTTTACCCAACTTCGGTGACGCTCGATTAACCACCTTAAGATATTTCTAGTGCAAGTGAGCAAATGAAACCGAGCAAGGTAATTAACTCATCTTCCATATCTCTACTTTTCTTTTGTTTTGCTATACATATATGAGAAACAAAAAATAAAATAAATAAATAAATGCTGGAAAATGATCAATACCTCTTATTGCTCTGTTAGTTGACAAATTTTGAATGAAGAATCCCGAACAAGCAAAAAAATAATAAACCTTTAAGTTGATAAACTACCCTGCTTTAGAAAATATGTTTTTTTTTTATTTGAGTGGTTCTCTTTTTCCAGAAAAGCAAATGAGGACTGTTTTTTTGTGCCCTTTCTTCAGAATCGTCTCCCCTTTTTCGTAATAGCCATCCCTTTTTTTTTGTAATCACCCTAAAAAACCCCTTTTTCTTTAGTGGTTAATTGAAAATTAAAACCACCATTTACAGTTTCTAGTGGTTAATTCATGATAACTATTTTTTTGGTTTTCCAGGGCTTCACGTGGGCTGCTCTGCCGGGTCATTGGTTTGGGCCTCCAACTGCTCTGCTTCGGGTCTACCGCGACCTAGCCCCGAACAAAAACGAGCATCTACATACACACATAGTGCCTGTACGGTTAGTCATCAACTCATGATGAATTCCGTGGATTTACACACATGGTTGTACGGTTATTCATTAACTCATGATGAATTTCGTGGAATGCACACTTAGTGTGTATTTGGTAACCATTACATACATATTTAAATAATCATCATATATGATTAGTACAACATATAATTACAAAATTAAGTGAACTCACTTGACTTTCCTCGCTATGCATCCAAAACGCAAAGTTGATCACTCCAATACTTTGCCTTCGTCTTTAGTTTTGCTTGACTCGTGAGCTTGATTTCGATCTATTCAAGCATCCAAATAACGACATGTACAATATCAATTGTTAGTATATTTCCTAACAATTATACTCAAACGTTATTCAAGAGTATATATTATTAACATTTTATAACAATTTCAACCTAGTTGGTCGTTCCAAGCTCAATAGTATCGATACTACTACCCTGGTACCGATACTTATATATTATGGTACCGATACCCCCTTCCGGTATCGATACCAACTTTAGATTTGATGTTGCCTGGTATAGATACCCTTACCATGGTATCGATACTAACTCGTCGGTATTGTTGGGACCGTCGGCGCACCCCATGGCGTAGCGGAAACAAAACTCGACGATCTCACCAGCGATCCAAGTACAAAAAACTGAAATCAGGAGGAAGAGATGCGAATACTTATAGCGGGTTCCTTGATAAACAACAAGGAAAGCAATGAATTCTGGTGGTGTAGATCGGTTCGAATCGTAAGCCTCCACGAAATCACGTCTCGGCCTCTACTCAGTTCACCCGATTGAGAGCAATTTTGTTTTCCCCCAAAACCATTTTGAGAGAAAGTGGCTGAAAGTTTTGTGTGTGTTCTCATAAAAACGGCTGCTAGACCTAACACACGCTTTTATAGCCAAGTTACCCTAGTCATATTATGGTTTTTATTATTTCAAATTAATTAAATCTATATTTAATTAATTGGAATTTAATAATCCTTTTATATCCAAGTTACACTAATCATATCAGGGATTTTATTATTTCAAATTAATTAAATCTATATTTAATTAATTGAAATTAAATATTCGGGATTATTAAAATATATACTTAATTAACTCTAGATATATTTTAGTAACATACAACAAATTGTACATCTTTGCTCGTTTGAATCTTAGGGTGTGACCCTGTAGGTTCTTGTAACATTAGAAGTAATTATTAGAACAATTCTAATATTACATACAATGAGTGCCATCTAACAATATATCATTGTCACCTAAGTTACAAGAAAATATGATTCGACATATCATCTTGGTGTTTCACTCTTTTATGTATTATATCCTTATGTCCTTTATATCTAGAATAGGCACAAGTCTTGGAATAGTCACACTTGTATAGCCCATCTATTGTTTCTTGATTTCTAGAGTAGACTTTAATTAATGAATAGTTTATGATATCTCATATCAACTTATTCGAGCATGGCCATGCGTTTCTAGTCTTACTCAATCAAGTGGCATGTGATATATTTCCTATTATGTAGGAAGGACATATCCTATCTTAGTCATACACACCCACTACATATATTGAGATTGTCAACACACCTTTTTCGTCCTACTAGGATTCAAACTCTCAAAAATAGGATAGAATTCTGCTAGGATTCAACTCCTAAAAATATGATAGAATTTTGCTATGTTTTAAACTCCTAAAGATAGGATCCACAAGCACTATAAATAGCCATTGTAGCTTACTATTGTAACACACGATGGGCATACGAAATTACCAGAAAAAAAAAATACGAGCAAATAGATTGTTTTGAAGCTATTGTAAACAATTCAGGAGCAATAAAAGGTGAAAGCTTTTACCTTTCGCATTCTTTTCTTCACTTGCATGTGTTGTTATTCGTCTTTGTGCTTGAAAAAAAAAATAGTTTTGGCCGAGGAAAAGGGGTTGTCGTTCGAAACTTTTCTTTTAGATCTACACAACCCCGAGGCCGTTTTGGAAAAATACTAGAATATTAAAAACGAGGGAAGGAAAGGCTTTTAAAAATCAATTTTTTTTCGAGGTTTGCCGCCGATGAACGGTCCCTTATGTATTATTTTCATATTTTTATTTATTTCTTTTTGATAATTATTATTATTAAGTATATATATATATTAATTATTTTTATTCTAATATTATTTTAATGTTTTTTAAAGTTATTATATATATATATTTATAACTATTATATTTATTATTATTTTACTATTAACATATATAAATATATTTTTCTCTTTTGCTACTATTATTATCATTATATGTATATTTTTTATTGTATTTTATTTTTTATTTTTACTTTTTTTTAAACATATGCATATATATACATTTAATTATATTTTTATATTTTATACTTCTTTATTTTTTTGTTTTCATGTATTTATATTATATTACATTATTATTATTTTACTTTATTAAATTATTATTTTTCGTTATTATATTTATTATATATATATATTATATCATAATGTTTTTTTGTTTATTCATTCTTACTATATTATAGGGATACATCATACTCATTTATTAACTACGGTCCTACCCCTTATCGTCTTTTTCCTTCTCGACAGTTATACTTCACCAAACCTTGACTTTCTTTTTTTACTTTCTTTTGGTGTGATTGCATTTTTTTTATTTTACTACTTATTATCATTATTATTATTTTGCACTTAATAATTATATATTTTTATTCCTCTTTTAGTTTTTCATCATTTTTTTTATTTTTTCCCTTATATTTTCTTTATTTCATTTACTCTTATTTCCTTTTTCCTTTAACGCGTTTCTCGACTTTTTAAGGGTGCTCTTTCAAATTGATCGGAGGTAAGTAATTTTGGATCATATGTTACCTTTAAATTTTAACTTTCGATTTTCTTAATTAAAAATAACTGGAAATTACGTAGTACCGAAAGGGCGGTTCAAGGGTGCTAATCCTTCCTTGACCGTAACCGACTCCCGAATCCGACATATCTTTGGTAAGACGCATATTAGGTAAGATATAAGGTATCCGATTAACCTATTTTTTTTAAATAAATAATCGGTGGCGACTCCAATCACATTTTTCAAGTCGAAACCCAATTCCGGGGCCCAACCGAAAGACGGTTACGACAGCTTGGTGACTCTGCTGGGGACACAGGTAAGTGAGTCAGGCTAAGGTAATTTCCAGTTGTCTTTTTAATGAAAATGGTAAGTTTAAATTTTAAGGTAACATTTCGATCCTTATTACTTACTTTTGATTATATTTTCGAGTAATTAGTTGTACTAACCGTTTTCTCAATGATTTCAGCCCTTAAAGTCTTTTTTCATCTAAGGATCTAAACCCGAGCTCCGAACCCGTTTTAAGTGGGGGTGAAAGCGACGCATTCGTGTGAATTTATTCACCGCATATGCCTAGCAAGTAGCCTTCGGGATTCATATACCTTATGTCTTCGTGTGAATTTATTCTCCGCATAGACATAAGGGAATGTGTCCTCTCGAGTTTAACTTAGTCCACACAAACCTGTGATGGGTTTAGGACTAAAGGTCTGGCAAGCCCAAAGGGGCACCAGCAAGGAGAACTCGGGTACCGTTTTTTTTAGAACCTAAACCGGGAGACTATGGAGAATTAGAGCCCACCCCAAAACCTCACTTCAAACCCTAGGCTGTTTTATTTCATGCTTTACTTTCTGTTCAAAGCATGCGAACTAGACAAATATGCGGTTAGGATTTGTTTGAAATTAGCATGCGGGATAGAGATCATGTCCGGGTAGGAATAATAAGCATGTGGGGTAGATATCATGTGGGGTAGGACTTTCATTTTTATGATCGTTTTTGATTATTTTTCACCTCACTATCTCTTTTCATCTTTATTTTATTTTATTTTCATCACTTGCATCATTAAAAAGAGGTCATTGATCCACTAAAACGTGTTTGTTAAAACTCGAATAATCTGAATCCATGGACAAAGGTGTTGTAATACAAGAGATGAAAATACAGAGGATAGTCTACAAGGCGACTATGTGCCACATTCAATCCAGAAGACGTGGTGCCCACAATTGAAGAGTATATCACTCTGCTGCATTATAAAAGACCCAAAATGAACCGGGTCTACATCAAGCACAATGAAAGCTTATCTTTGAAGAACTGACTGGCAGAGGTTGCAGGGGCAAGATGAAGGTTATGTATCTCGGAAGTCCCTTTGAACACAACAATGGCAAAATGATAGCTGAAATTGAAGACCATTGCCGGCGAATTCAAGAAACATATTAATGAACTTCACATAGTTCCTATCAATTAAGGGCTCCAATGACGAATTCGTTGGGAACAGGCTCAACAAAAGTAAATGCTCGAGATGCGATCATTCGAGACTTCTTGGACCAGTACAAAAAACAACTCAACATTTTCACGGTTCATCTAGAGAGGCCGGAGCGGTTCGACAGGTTATTCAACCGGTGAAAGACGAAAGCAGAAGACTAGTCAACATGTCAGAAGCTGTCAGGATATTTTTTTCTCTTAAAAGATAAAACATTTTTGTCCCCAATAAGGATTATTCATAATAACAGTCACATTTCTTGGATCAATGCCTCGAACATTTCATGCATTCTTGCATTCTTGCATTTTTGCATCTTCATCTACATTTTTAAACATTTTCATAAACATGAAATTAAATCACGGAGGATTCGATGAAGTGATCTTAACCACATTACACCACATGGAAGCCAGATTTTAACAATTAAAGAAAAACTGAAATCAGTACAGGGGGAGCTGGATCAGCTGATTGTAGGACTAAGCCTGCCAGGATGATCTGAGAAAAGAGTACCCATCTCCTAAGGGCTACGATGTTGAAGTTGTTGCCACATAAGGATTCCCAAACATTCTTCTTAAAACTGTAAGGCGCTTGCCGAAGAAAGGGGCATGGCATATACCATTTGCACTTAGAGGATTATTTTGTTTGAACACATCTTTTAAACGATTGAATTCATGTTACTTTCTAAGGTGGAGCAATTGAACAAATTTTAATCTTTAGTTCTTTGAATATTAAATGAATTAAGGATTCTTTTAATTCTTCAAGAATTATAGATTTTTGACATATGACAAGATTAGACCTTTCTTACCCTGTCTCAAACCCTAGAATAAAACACCTTGATTCTTTACCCAAAATAACTCATGGTCATTATCAAAAAACCAAATTTTGACATTACCTCCATTTGAAATTCTTGAACATTACCTTTATCTTTTTGATACACCCACACCTTTCTTTGAGTCAATAAGATCACACAACTGTCTTTTTAGACTCAAAATTAACCTTTTTTACCATTAAAACCCAAGGCATTGAGTTGTTCATTTGAACATGAGCATTCTTCCAAGATACAGTTTGGGGCATCTCGCCAGGAGCCTGAACATTGAGACATGTTGGGAGCAAGGAGCAGAAAAAATAATTCATTCGAAATAATTCTATCATGCATTAATTGCACTGTTTTCATGTGAATAGAATTAATCCTGAAAATCTATCCCCCTGGGGATACCTCTTCTGTGAAGACTTACATGTATGAAATGATGAACGGCTTTCTTTCTTTATCCCTTCACAACAGGAGAAAATATATATCCCTTGCGTCCCCTTTTGAGCCTATAGTATTTTTTTTTCTTCTGATTCAACCCTAACCAAGGATCACCCTCCACACTGGGGGGCAAGGTGGAGAAAATCTGCTCACATGAGTGAAGACATTGATTCAGATGAGATACCGAAAGGTGAACCAAATGCCAAGTGCGATGATTCAATCAGAACAAAAAGGGCAAAAAGAAAAAAAAAAGAAGCAAAAAAGGAAAAAACAAGAACAAAAAAGAACAAAAAAGAAAGAACAAAAATAAAAAAGGGAACAAAAAGCACATGCAAAAATTCCCTAAAGACAAATGGTGTATCAAGCTTCAATGAGATTGATCAAGCACAATTATTCCCGAATCACTGAATCCCTTCACTCGAAGATCATAGAGCATCAAGAGAAAGAGACATTTTGAGCAAGACAAGATCGATGGTATCAGAATGAATTGATCCTTGGTTCAATACCCTGAAACACTTGTTTGGGCCTATTTATCCTTTTCTTTCATAACCACGAACCTTGGCCTACATTACGTGCCTTAAAATTCCCTTCTAATCATACATGGATTTCTAAACAGAAGAGACTATCTTCAGATTTCATCCCGCCCATCAGAATTAATCTTTGTTTGCAAAAAAATAATGTAATTAATGTATGGTAGAGAAAAATAACAAAGGGGGGGTTTAAGATGTAAATCCTGAATAACGTCTTGAAACCAAAGGAGGATTCGAGTTGAAAACCTGAAAAGGCGGCTCGAATATAAAAATTGTGCAACTGAAGCGATCACACAAATTCCTTGATAAGGCATCGCACAATCCGAGTGTGACAACGAAGGTTGGGAGTCAGAGAACACTTCCAGTAGAGAAGCATGCAAGCTACCCCATCAATCCTTTGAGCATCAAATGCCAAACCTTTGACCAAACAAAATGACCTGAGACTTTTTATCCTTTCCTTACTTGACCATCTCTCAAAGATAGCTTTGATCTTGACACTTGTCAAATAGCTATAATTTAGTGAAGGATTAACATTGTAATTAATTCTTTGATATCCAATGAACTCTAGTTTTATGATTTGTGTCAATTGTAAAATCGTGAAAGGGGCAATATTTTTAAAACTTGGGATTAAACATTTTTTGAAACTCTTTTAATTGATATTAAAAGAGAAAGAAAAACATTTTTTCAAACAAGACAGTCTCTCTAGAGTGGATCTTGGTAAATGACATGTGACTCTTAGACACAAAACTCATGCTCAGAATCAATGCTGAAGCAAAAAATGAGGAACATTTGGGGCATCTTTGAAGATTCAACATGAAATATTGGAGCATTTTTTTGGGCATCTTTGGGGATTCAACATCCTAATGCGAATTATCAGGCCTTTTTCAAGAGATAAAATATAACCAATTCATGTTATATGCATCTTATGCATACATTTTAGAGCATCATATTTTCCCACAACATAATTTTTGCAGCTTTTAGAGTCAAGTTTCGACTTCAAGACGAATGATACTCAAATCAAAAGCACCTTTAAAGATTGATGTTGGTTGCTTAACTCAGCAGCAAGAAGCTACACTTCAACCAATTTCACATATTGAAAGATCGATAGATCTTAGAATCAACTTCAGACGAGTTCCAGAGATAATTCAGAACCGATCCAGTTCGCATTTTCAAGTTGGATTTCAACTTCACGACGAATGATATCCAATTCCTGGCTCAACTTCACGACGAAGGGAATCGTGCTCACCATTGTCTCTCTTGAGACAGTTTCCCTTGAAACAAACTTTGTCTCTCTTGAGACAGTTTCCCTTGAAACAAATTTTTTTCTCCCTTGAGACAGTTTCTCTTGAAACATAAACATTGAAAACATTTCCCTTGAAATGAGTTTTGTCTCTCTTGAGATAGTTTCCCTTGAAACAAAATTTTTTCTCCCTTGAGACAGTTTCTCTTGAAACATAAACATTGAAAACATTTCCCTTGAAATGAGTTTTGTCTCTCTTGAGATAGTTTCCCTTGAAACAAAATTTCGTCTCCATTGAGACAGTTTCTCTTGAAACATAAACATTGGAAACATTTCCCTTGAAATGAATTTTGTCTCTCTTGAGATAGTTTCCCTTGAAACAAAATTTTGTCTCCCTTGAGACAGTTTCTCCTGAAACATAAACATTGAAAACATTTCCCTTGAAATGAATTTCGTCTCTCTTGAGATAATTTCCCTTGAAACAAATTTTGTCTCCCTTGAGACAGTTTCTCTTGAAACACAAAACCTTTGAGATTGTTTCCCTCGAAACAAATTTTGTCTCCCATGAGACAGTTTCTCTTGAAACACAAAATCTTTGAATTTATCTCCCTTAAAACAAAATTTCGTTTCTCATGAAACAACAGATATCTTTGAAATCGTTTCCCTTGAAACAAATAATGTCGCTTTTGAGGCAATTTCTCTTGAAGCATCATCTTTGAATATGTTTTCCTTGGAACTAATTTCATCTCCCCGTGAGACAATTTCTTTTGGAACTAAGTTTTGTCTCTCTTGAGATAGTTTTTCTTAAAACAAAATTTTGTCTCCCTTAAGACTGTTTCCCTTGAAGCAACAAATATCTTTGAGATCGTTTCCCTTGAAACGAGTTCTATCTCTTTTGAGACAATTTCTCTTGAAGCATCATCTGAATCGTTACACTCAGCTCAGGCACATACTTGGGATAGCATTTCTCAAATCAAAAATAGAATGTGCACATCAGATTTGAACATTTGAAGAATTTGAGACCAGGGATCAGAACTTGAAGATTCCAGAGCCAAGATTCCAGAAAAACAACCGGAGATCGAGATTTCTCTCCTGAGCCCAAAAATAACATATGTTGCATATGCATTTTAGGCATACCTAAGAGCATTGCATCCATCTCATCACATATATGCATAACTTTTTCAGGTTTTAGCTAGACACAAGTTCAACTTCACAACGTAGGGACGGCTGGTTGTCAACGAACAACTTCCCAATTCCAGAACCGATTTCAACTCCACGACGGAGGATATCGTGCTACCCGAGAAAACACAAGTCCAACTTCACAACGAAGGGACGGTTAGTTGTCAACGAACAACTTTTCAGTTTCATCCGCGATTTCAACTCCACGACGGAGGATATCGTGCCACTCGAGACAATACAAGTTCAACTTCACAATGAAGGGACAGCTGGTTGTCAACAAACATTTTTCAAATTTCAGAGCCAATTTCAACTTCACAACGAAGGATATTGGACTCGAGACAACACAAGTTCAACTTCACAACGAAGGGACGGCTGATTGTCAACAAGATTTCGTTCAGAGTCAATTTCAACTTCACAGCGAAGGATATTAGACTCGAGACAGCACAAGCTCAACTTCACAGCGGAGGATATTGGACTCGGAACAATATTTGGATTTCAACTTCATGGCGAAGGATATCCAATTCTCAGGCTCAACTTCACGACGAATGGGCCCTGTACGATTCCAATTTCACAAACAGATTGACCCAACTTCACGACGAATGAGTCATCTGTATGCATCAACACTGAAGTCTTCAGGTCAAGTTTCACCTTCACGATGAAGTATCTTGATCTAGAAGACGATTCAAAGGCCACTCGCCAAAAGCTTTGAGTTCGATTCCAACTTCACGACGAAGGATATAGTGCTCAGAAGCTTCCAGATGAACTCGACTTCACGACGGAGGAGTCATCCGTAACTCAATTCGACAGGGAGTTATTGAAACATCAGAGTCAATTTTCAACTCCACCGAACGAAAAGTGTGTCTTTCAATCTTTGCCCTATCCCCGTTGCACGACTATGGGCAAAGAGGGGCAGCTGTCAACACACCTTTTTCGTCCTACTAGGATTCAAACTCTCAAAAATAGGATAGAATTCTGCTAGGATTCAACTCCTAAAAATAGGATAGAATTTTTCTATGTTTTAAACTCCTCAAGATAGGATCCACAAGCACTATAAATAGCCATTGTAGCTCACTATTGTAACAAACGATGGGCATACGAAATTACCAGAAAAAAAATACGAGCAAATAGATTGTTTTGAAGCTATTGTAAACAATTCAGGAGCAATAAAAGGTGAAAGCTTTTACCTTTCGCATTCTTTTCTTCACTTGCATGTGTTGTTATTCGTCTTTGTGCTTGAAAAAAAACAGTTTTGGCCGAGAAAAAGGGGTTGTCGTTTGAAACTTTTCTTTTAGATCTACACAACCCCGAGGCCGTTTTGGAAAAATACTAGAATATTAAAAACGAGGGAAGGAAAGGCTTTTAAAAATCAATTTTTTTTCGAGGTTTGCCGCCGATGAACGGTCCCTTATGTATTATTTTCATATTTTTATTTATTTCTTTTTGATAATTATTATTATTAAGTATATATATATATTAATTATTTTTATTCTAATATTATTTTAATGTTTTTTAAAGTTATTATATATATATATTTATAACTATTATATTTATTATTATTTTACTATTAACGTTTATAAATATATTTTTCTCTTTTGCTACTATTATTATCATTATATGTATATTTTTTATTGTATTTTATTTTTTATTTTTACTTTTTTTAAACATATGCATATATATACATTTAATTATATTTTTATTTTATACTTCTTTATTTTTTTGTTTTCATGTATTTATATTATATTACATTATTATTATTTTACTTTATTAAATTATTTTTTTCGTTATTATATTTATTATATATATATATTATATCATAATGTTTTTTTTGTTTATTCATTCTTACTATATTATAGGGATACATCACACTCATTTATTAACTACGGTCCTACCCCTTATCGTCTTTTTCCTTCCCGACAGTTATACTTCACCAAACCTTGACTTTCTTTTTTTACTTTCTTTTGGTGTGATTGCGTTTTTTTTATTTTACTACTTATTATCATTATTATTAGTTTGCACTTAATAATTATATTTTTATTCCTCTTTTAGTTTTTCATTATTTTTTATTTTTCCCTTCTATTTCTTTATTCATTTACTCTTATTTCCTTTTTCCTTTAACGCGTTTCTCGACTTTTTAAGGGTACTCTTTCAAATTGATCGGAGGTAAGTAATTTTGGATCATATGTTACCTTTAAATTTTAACTTTCGATTTTCTTAATTAAAAACAACTGGAAATTACGTAGTACCGAAAGGGCGGTTCAAGGGTGCTAATCCTTCCTTGACCGTAACCGACTCCCGAATCCGACATATCTTTGGTAAGACGCAGATCAGGTAAGATATAAGGTATCCGATTAACATATTTTTTTTAAATAAATAATCGATGGCGACTCCAATCACATTTTTCAAGTCGAAGCCCAATTCCGGGGCCCAACCGAAAGACGGTTACGACAGAGATATATTCAATAACAGTCTTTATAGAGCAACCAGTTACGGAGCTTGTTTAGCTGCATCAAAACATACAACAATATATGTTGGGATAGTATTGATCTCAAGTCTGAGGATCATACATATAGTCATCACCATGAGCAATGTTATGACTGTCACATAATAATCCAAGACATATGCTCATGGTGGGTCAATCCAATACATTGTTCTCTAACAATATAATCATGTATCAATTCTGACATCTCTATGTCAATGACAACTCGTTGTCATCAATCAATAACGTGTTAGTCTTAAGCGTATTATTATTGTGCATGCCCATAATAATACTTGACTAGGGATCTTTTAATAATAACAATTATGTCATTATATGGACTTTATTATCTTCCAGTTTATGTTAAACACATATATATAACTGAAAATAATAGCGGCAATGCCTTTATTCAATAAAATCGGTAGATAAAAGTATTATTACAATCATCATATGATTGGTCTTTGGGCATACTCTAACAGGTATCGATACTGATACAATCAGTATCGATATTACTCAGCTAATTCATCCCATTTTAGCCTATAGTATCGGTACTATTCTATCAGTAGCGATACCCTTGCCCAGATTTTCAAGTTTTTAACCTGATTATTACATAAATGGGGTCAAATTTTGTTATATTTACGCCATACAATACTATCAAACTCTTCTTTAACTATCCATAATAATATTCCTTCATTTTAATACTTAAAACATCTAGTACCTCTCATGATCATTGGGTTCTAAGAATCACACCAAAATTTCTAACTTGTTTTTAAACTCATCCAATACTTCTAATATCTTATTTACTACTTTGGCAAGTCAATTCTACCAATAAACATCAATAAACACTCATTTATCAACATATCATTTAAAAATCCATTTTCTCAAATCTATAATATTTCATCTATTTCATAGTTTTAATCTCATATAACCTTTCCTTAAGCTTACCTATTACTTAAGGTTACAAGAACCAACCAAAATCAACCAAAAACATGATCTAGATGAAGTTTACCTTAATCTATGGAGGGGCACTCTCACCTACGGGAAGAAGAATAAGAAGAGAAAATAAGTGTTTCCCTTTTCCCTTTTTCTTAAATCCCTAACTTAAATGGGTTTTAAAATCATTTCACCTAAAAGACCAAAATGCCTTTTCAATAAACTATCTCTTACAAATTGGTCTTACTTAAATCATTTCTTATACTTTACCAATTACTCAATTTATTCCTCCAAATTTTAATTCCTTTAAAAATTTATCACTGACCTATTATTTGGGGTATTACATACTTAGCTTATCTCACTTTTTATTTAATAACATAATTCAATTATACCAGTTCACATAGATCTAATTCATATAACTTATACTTTGTTATCATATATTCACCTAGATCATTATCACACAATATAACATATAACATATAACACATAAGCATGTGTTTATGTACACAAATAGAAAGCATAAAACACCATATACAATTTAATAGGCACTCACTTTAGCCTCACTTGTCAAAGCAATTCTCCTATCCCTCTCTTCATAAATTTCTCTTCGTCGAATTGTCCGGACTTGCCTTTTATTCGATATCTACACGAATATACGACTTATAAATATCGGAGTTTAATTTCTATAAACAATTCCTTAAGAACATATGTTAAGAAAAACACTTAATTTCAAGATTTCCATATGATTAGTATCGGTACCTTAGGTACAATACCGATACTTCTTTACTATGGTATCGATACTATACCTTAGTATCGATATCATTTCTCGATTCTGGAATTTCATTTCTAAAATGATATCGGTACTTGCTTAATGATATTGGTACCCTTGGTATCGATACTACCCCTTAAGTATCGATACTCTTTAAAGGTTTCATCAGATTTTATCTTATGATATCGATAATGTTCCACCAGTATCGATACCCTAATCTCAAATTCTACTCATTTTGCTTTGAAGTATCGGTATTGTTCATCCAGTATCGATACCCCATACCAAGAAATTATTCATTTTAACCCGAAAATCAACCATACTCAGCTAAATTCCTCATTTCTCTTCTTTTCCAGCCTTAAAACTCAACCACACTTATTCAAATCAACTTATCTCACTTTAACTCATCTTAACATCCAATATTTAACTAGAACACTTGAAATTAAAAATCTTACCAATATTCAACTTTGTTATCACTTCACTCTAACCTCTTAAATCTCTTATTCTGATTGATGACAAGTCAAATATAACTTCAAAATCCATTTCTTAACCTTTTCTCATCAATTCACTTAAAAACTCTTTATACAAAATCTCCCTCATCTTGTAACTCCGTTAGTTTCTACTTCTCTTAAAGTTTCCTTAAGCTTTCTTAATACTCCATGAGTCAAAACTACTCATAAATTATAAGAAATAATCAACTGGAAGAATCCTTACCTTAGCCAAGCATTCACGTAGAGAGGAGGAAGAAAGGATGGAGAAATGATTCTAGACTTCTCTGATAAATTTCCTTACCTTCCACGTGTTTATAAAAACACCCCTAATGAATATTTAATTCATTTATTTTTCAAATGACCTTTATAACCTTCTATCCTCCATCTTTACTAATCAATCCCACTCACATAATTTCCAATTAAATCTCTGAACTTTCCAATTTTTTGAAATTTGACCCGAAGTTTCAAAATCTTACAATTTTGTCACTAACCTGGTTTTTGGGATGTTACAAGCTGTATCAAAACAAAATTATTTTTTAGGGAAAACTACATGCTTAGTACCTAAATTATCACTTTTGTTTCATTCAGTACCTAAACTTTCGTTTATTTCAAAATCATACTTAACATTTACTTTCTGTTTCATTTTAGCACCCCATCATTAAAAAATTAACGAAACTACTGCACATGGAATTTTTACGGGTAAATTACATCATTTATCACTTAACTACCTTCTCACTCATATTTTAGTCACTAAAGTTTTAAAAAATTTAATTTAACTACTCAACTTTCAAATTGTTCATACTTTAATCACTATAATTTCTTTTATTAATAATTTCTGTAACATGACATTTTTAATTATTATTTTATTAATAAAAATTAAAATAAAAAATAAATTTGAAAGTTAAAGTGATTAAATTAGGCATAATTTGAAAGTTAAGTAATTAAATTAAAAAATAAACTTCACTGACTAAAATAGGAGTGAGAAGATGGTTGAGTAATGAATGATGTAATTTACCCAAAAAAAGTGCCATGTTGTAACAGTTCCATTAAGTTTTTAACGGCAAGATACCAAAATGATACAAAAAGTAAACGTTACTGAAACAAATGAAAGTTTAGTACTAAAACGAAACAAAACCGATACTTTAGATACTAAACATGTAGTTTACCCATTTGTTTTTATATTCTTATATAACATACAATGTTATAATATCTTAAAACAATTTGTGTATATATTTATATAAATAGTATCAGAATACAAAAATAAAAAAATATGAAAAAAATCCAATTTTCTAATGAGAAACTCAAAGGAGCATAACTTAACTATTTGATTTATGATAAAGAATTGTTTGCATTAGTTCGTGCACTAGAAGTATGACAATTACTTACTGTCAAGAGTTTATTATTCATACAAACCATGAATACTTTAAATAATTAAATGATCAAGGCAAGTTAAACCAACGATGTATTTTTGAGTCAAATTTATTGAGACATTTCCACGGTGGCGAATTAAAAAAAATTTTATGGGCTGAGTTAATATAAATATAATAAAAAATTCATCTAATATAATTAATATATATTTTTTAATTTTAAAAATATAATAACAATTACATATATATTTAGATTAAATTTAGAAAAAATATATTAATTGGAGCAATATAATTTGAACAATATATATTAATTTTTTTAACATAATTCATACTCATTTTTATTTAGGGCAAACTACCTATTTATATCTTTTATACTGTGATCAATTCTAAAGTTAGTTCTATACATATGATCAGCAACGAGGAAAATAAATGCAATAGTTAAATGATGGTATGCAGTATCTGTCAGTCATAAATTTTGCGTTTTAGGATGGAATCCTCAGTCAATCACCTATTACTTAATCTATGTTCTGGTCATTTAATAATTTTTTTTCAAAATCATACTTAATGTTACGTTTTGGTTCTGTTTTGATCACATGACGTTAAAAAATTAATAACATAATTTGCTAATATCTTATCTCTTCATTATTCCTTGATCATTAATTTGCATGCTAAGATATTATGATTTGATCACATATTTTTTTTACTTAAATGATTCTGATTTTTCTACTGTTTAGGTTAATTGTGAAAATGGTGATGCTGAAAAATTCTATGTTGTAGATGGTTTCTTATTTCGCATGTACATGTTATGTGTATCACAATGCTCACTTCGAAACTTGTTAATTCGAGAGGTACATAGTGATGACTTAATGAGTCACTTTGGTTTTACAAAAACCTTGGATATTCTTATGGAACACTTGTTCTAGATGCATATAAAGAAGAATATTGAAAAGGTACGTGCTACCAGGGATGTGCATAGGAGCTGAATCTGATGGATTTCGATTTGACCTGATCCGATCAAGTCAGTTTTTTTTTTTAAAAACTCGGGTTCATATTTAGGATGAAAAATACCCTACCCGAACCTAGAAAATATAAAATTTTACCTTTAGATTTAAGGATAATTACAATAATGCCCCTCTATATTTTATTTTTGCAATTAAATCCCTATTTTTATTGAATAAAAATAATTTTTTTTAATAAATATATTATTTCGGGTTCGAATTTTATCTCAAAAATTTAGATTAGGTGGAAGATATATATTTTTCGGGTCGGGTCGGATTCAAGTGGAGGATGTATAATTTTCATATTGGATCGAGTTGACCGAAAATCCGACCCGACTCGACCCATGCCCATCCCTACGTGCTAGGTGCATTACTTGTAAACAAGCAAAATCTAAGGTAGTACCTCCTAATTTTATACATGTTTTTACTTATTCCATTAACTTTTTGGGTAAATTTATCTGTGAATTTTATATTTGATTTGCCAATGATTAAAAAGAGGGTTGATATAGTATATCTTTGTTGTTTACATGTTCTTAAAGATGACTAACTTCATAGGATGCCACGAAACGAATGATACTACACATGATGTGAAAATTTCATGTACCTTAGTTTCTGACTGTGACCTGACTTTTTTTAATTTTTTTGTAAATTATTATTGGGGTAAGATTGATACTAAACTATTGTATTCTACTACATGTCCAGAGACAGAACTACATGGGGACTAGAGGAGGCCGTGGCCCCTCAAAATTTAAAACAAATTATAAGATCCTTCAAAGTTTATAAAAGTTTTATTTATCTCACTTAGAATATTTGAAAAATAATGTGTTGTTCTCTTAAATTTTTTAAAATCTGATATTATATATATATATATATATATATATATATATATATATATATATATATAAAAATTAAATTGATATTCGCAATATATAAAATTTGTATATAAAATTTAAATTCTCATAAATAAAAATCATAAATATATAAATTTAAATTTATTTATTAAAATATTATTATTATTTTATTTATAATAGCTTAGAACTAAAAAATATAATGATAATATATCATTAGCATACATACAAATTTAATTATTTTATAGTTTTTATTTCAATATTATAAAAAATCATGATTTTCTTTTTCTTTTAAATAAAATAAAATAAGAAAATTACATTGGAGGAGACCAAAATTTGATTTTCCTTCAAAATTTTAATGGATGAAAAATAAAAATTTTCAAAACAATGTCAAATATTATTTTAAACACCTTTAGGCTCTTACTATATTCTATAAATAAAAATAAATTCCTATTAATTTTCTCGATATTTTATAATAGCTTAGAACTAAAAATATAATGATAATATATCATTAGCATACATACAAATTTAATTATTTTCGAGTTTTTATTTCAATACTATAAAAAATCATGATTTTCTTTTTCTTTTAAATAAAATAAAATAAGAAAATTACATTGGAGGAAACCAAAATTTGATTTTCCTTCAAAATTTTAATGGACGAAAAATAAAAATTTTCAACAATGTCAAATATTATTTTAAACACTTTTAGGCTCTTACTATATTCTATAAATAAAAATAAATTCCTTTTAATTTTCTTGAAATTTTAGGTGTTTCATGTACAATTTGAGTGTCAAAACCTGCTACTATAGTTTCATTTCATTTTCTTTCTGAAAAATCTTAGTGGAGAATTTATAAAAAATCTAATAAAACTACATTTTGTTAATGAAATCAAATATAAATATATGAGATTTAATAGATAAAGCTATTATTAAAATTATTTTCAATAATTGATCCCTCCAAAATAAAATGTCTAGTTCTACCACTGCACGTGTTATCCGCAAACTGATGGCTAAATTGAGGTTGTTAATAGAATCTTATGAACATTATATCGAATTGTTTTGGGTGAGAATATGAAAAATTATGAAAAATGTTTACCATTTTTGGAATTTTATTATAACTGTTCTATTCATTCTTTTACATGTTATTCCATTTTTTTGAAATAATTTATGGTTTTAACCCACTAACTGCATTTGATCTTGTTTCTTTGTCTATTTATGATTTTTTTTGCCTTAGATGAAAGGTAAAAACCGAGTTGATAAAAACTGGCGAAACGGTTTTCCGAAGGGCAAAAAGGGGTCTCGTTTCGAAATAATTTTTGATGACCGGTTAATGATAAAACGTGGTTTGAGGAGCCGCCACCAATTTTGATTAGGGTGTGATTGGGCACCCAAAAACGTATTTCTCATTTTAATAAAATATTAATTTTAACTAAAACAACAAACTTGCGGTATGTGTTACCAAAATTCGAGTTCAGGAGTTGGTTTCGTGTGAGGAATGATTGCACCCCACAACACCATAAATTAGTAGCTACTTGATTAATTAGTTGTATTTGTAATGAAATTTACGAGTTTGAGTCTAATTTAATTTAAGATCCCCTACAAAAATATTCTTTGAATTTTAGGACGAAGCATAATAATATTTAATTATTTCATATCGAGAAGAATCGATCTCTCATACCTTAAACCAATCAATTATTACTCCAATCGAAATAAAAAAATATTAAAATTCTATTCCAAAGTTCATTACTAACTCAAAATAACAACACCCAAAATAATTTTAAGAGATAAAACGATAAAGTCTAATTATTCCCAACCGAGAATAAATGACCTTTCATGCCTTATAACATTCATCTATTACTCCAATCGAAATGATGAGATAAATATCGATTCAAGTGAAAACCATAATATCTAATGATTTCCAATCGAGAATAAATGACCTCTCATAATTTAAAGCAATCATTTATTGCTCCAATCGAAATGAAGAGATATCATTATTCCATCTTAAAAATCAATATTGATTCGAGAGAAAATAGTAATATCGAATTATTTCTAATTGAGAATAAATGAACTCTCATGCCTTGAAGCAGACATTTATTACTTCAACCGAAATGAAAAGATATTACTATTCTCAATATCGATTCAAGTGTTATTATTTTGAAAACCGAATGGAAAACACATGAAAAGAATAAAGCAAATTAACAGCATACCCCAAGAAAGCATACTTAATTATTTGTTTTACCAATATTTAATGAGAATAAAGATGTTCAATTATTTAGACGAGATCTTAGATTTGATCTAATAGTCTTTTCTCGGTTAATTTAATTAAAATAACATGATCTTTTCTAAATCCCCAAATTTTAAAATAAATTCGATTTAATTTGTGTCACTAAATGTGATAGACTTTCATTTTAAAATTATCGAAAGTAACTTTCTTATACGTTAAGACAGTCACTTTACGATAATATTGAAATGAATGAATATGAACCTTAGTCAATTTATTTCGATTCGAGTTAAGAGATGCTTATGAGGGTACCATGCAAATTAATTAAAACTAAAAACCTAAACTTATACAACCAATTGCACAAATATTTAATTAATGATACTTGTCGAAACGATTTTTTTCTTAAGTGAAATTTTAAAACCACACCATTTTTAAATATCTTTATCTTGATTAATGTTTAATTAAAAAACCAATACGATTTAGAAAATCTCTCGTTTCGAAAAATTTGGGATTCATTTTTTAAAAATAAAACGTATGGTTCGAGGAGTCGCCACAAATATTTGATTAGGGTGTGATTGGGCACCCAAAAACGATTTGTCATTTTAATAAAAAATATTAATTTTAATTAAAACAACAAATTGAGGTATGTGTACCATAAAATTGAGTTCGAGAGTCGGTTACGTATGAGAAAGGATTAGCACCCCCACAACACCCTAAATCGATACCTAGTCGATTAATTAATGTCTTTGCAATGAAATTCAAAAACTCATCTTTCATTTGATTTATGATCCCGTAAAACAACAAATATGAATTTTACAATGAAATATAATAATATTAAATTATTTCCTATCGAGAAGAAACAAATCCGTCATAACTTGAGGTAATTAATTCTTACTTCAATCGAAATAAAAAATATTATAATTCCATTATAATATTCAAATGCACCAAAAAAGATTAAATTAAAATTACCAAGCCTTTTTGGAAAGATGAAGAATATTCGATTACTTAAAATCATCGAGATCAGATCTTAGATAAGTTCTAACAATCTTTTCTCAAAATATTTAAATAACTGAATATTTCCTTTTCTTTCATTCCCAAATTTTAAATGAAGAATCAATTTTTTAGGTGTCATTGATGGGATACACTTTTAATTTAAAATAGTCAAAAACGACTCTCTAATAAGTCAAGACAAGCCACTCAAAACAATTTTAAATTAATAGGGTTTTACCCTTAATCCAATTATATAAATATGTCAAGTTATGAACATGAGGCTATCATACAATTCTTATGAAAAATGCCATGCAACTTGTAAATAAATCATTTTCATACTTGCATACATGTAACCATATTAACATGCGAAATAAAGAAATACAACTAATTAAAGAAAATCACTATCAGGAACTAAATTAAAAGAAATTAAAAATATGCAAGGATTAAATATACTGAAACAAAATAATTTAAATTAGGACTAAAATACCTAAGACCTAAATCTAAAGATTCATTTTGAAATGAACTTAAAAAATAAAGGACCTAAAAGCAAAACCTATCGGTGACCAAAAAACATCTAAATTAAAATGATTAAAGAGAAATATAACCTAAAGATTAGTGACCAGAGTACAAGGATAAACCAAACTAATAAGCACTAAAACGAAACAAAAGTAATAGTTTAAGTACTAAATAAGTAGTTTCCCCTAATAATATAGTCAAAACAAAATAATTAAAATCGATAACCAATAATAGTATTAGTAATTAAAAATAATAAAAAAATAAAAATAAAAAATATAAAGAAAAGGGAACTTCAAATTAAATTTCGGATGAAAATAAGTGCCTACGAGAGTTATATAACTAGGTATCTATAGGAATTTAATGAGATTGGTGCATTATGTGTGGTTGAAGATATAATTTCTATTGATAATCAATATCAAGTTTTGTATGATATTACTCGTAATAATATTTTTTTTTAAAGAAAATGAGCTTCATTAGAAACCCCTCTAAGAAACCGAATAGAAATATAACGAATTTCTAGAACAGAGGAGGCCAATTCACGAGCAACAATATTACAGTCACGAGGAACAAATCTAACAACATAATTTCTATTACTAGCCAAAATCCGACAAGCCTTATGAAGAAGAATACTTAAAGTGGAAAGATCATTCCCATTACAGGAAACCTTATTGACCAAAACGCTGAATCAGTCTCAAATAACACCTGGGTCCAGGAATTTTCATGCGCAAGCAGAAGACCAGCAAGGGAAGCATGAATCTCAACAAGACCTGCCTCACCACATCCTGGAGAAGCAGACACTAGACCTCTCAAAACCTGGCCAAAAAAGTCACGAGCAACCACTCCAACTGCTGCCATGCGAAAAAAAGAGTCAACAACACCATCCATATTGATCTTGACAACACCTAGGTTAGGAGGATGCCACTGCGCCGACATGATAGAGGATGGATAGGGAACTTGGCTAGTGGTAGACTTAGACTGAGGGCAATAACCAATAGAACCTCGAGCCTGAAGTAAATTCATGTTGCAACAACTTCGCATTCATAGCTAAAACCCAAGGATGTTGAAAAATGTTACCATAAACATGCGCATTACGACTGTTCCAGATATTCCAAAGAGAAAAAAAACTGCTAATTTTTCCACCTCCAGCAAGGTCAACATCGTTGTAAACTAAGAAGTGGGAGACACTTCCGGGCATGATACCATAGCACCAGCAAAACTAGCCGAAAGTAATGTGTATCTAGCATACCAACAATCTCGTAAGGCATTGATAATTGCTTCCTTAGTAGAATGACATAGAGGACAAATTCCATTCCCAAGGCTACTTGCTTAAATCTGGGAGCCAACATGGAGGCCACCATGAGCAACCCGCCAAGCAAATATTCTGATTTTGGGCAAGACTAGTAATTTAGAAATCATTTGCCACACTTAGGGTGAGTCAACAACCCGTTGGGAATGACGTTGGAGCCACCAATATCCAAAATGAACCGAATAACTCCCAGAATCATAAAAACCCCATATCAATGGTTCCTCACAAAACAGTGTTATTGTAGTCGAAAGAATCAAATTCACATCATTAGAATGGAATCAAGAGCGTACTTTGGCCTATCCCAACATGGAGATGCCGAGATCATAAACTCACAGCCACACTATTGATGGGGTAACCAATCATAATAATCACCAGTCAAAGTAATTAACTTAGAGCCACCCTAACCCCAGCTCAATTGATTGTACCAACGGAAGGCTGAACCTGCCATACTCTCCTAAAAGTAGTGGATCAATAGTTGATAATCCCCCACATAACCGGTCATTTTTCTGCAGAACATAATGATGTGTGCATAAAGACATCTTGTGCCATCAAATTTTTCAAAATATGAAATTTTAAACTTGGGTCGCAGCACTAAATCAAGAACCAAACTTAGCTCATTGGCATTGATCCCATACATGCTAGTATCTTATTTCATAGCTCGGATTTCACTTTCTAGTTGTTTCCCTTTCTCCTCAAATTACTTACTCTCCTCTTTTTTACCATATTCATCGAAATTTGGGACATATTCAACAAGGTGTGGGTTTATAGAGGTGCCAGGTAAGTTTATGTGTATTCTTCCTGACTGAGTAGTCGTCGCCTGCTGTACTCTAATATGCGGTGTGGTGTGAAGCCATGAGGATATAAGGGTTCTTCGGAGGAACCAACAGTGGGAGCCTTTTCACGATCAGCCCGTGGTTCGAAGCCCAAGGGATACATTGGTTCTTCGGTAGTAGCACTGACAATCAGAGTCTCTTCATGACTTACATTCTTTTCTTGCAACATACTTGCTAGTTTTTCCATCATATCATTTTTTGCTTTCAACATTTGTTCACGCATCTCTTTTTGAGATTTCCTAAATCTCTCCCGCATTCCGAGCATAGTATTCTCAAATTGGACAATTCTCTCGTCCATTATCTTTTTTCGGGTATGGTATGGATACATAGAAGTTTCTAGTATCCTGCTATACAATCATTTTTTAATATTGATACTTTATTAATGAATATGAAAAATATGACTAGTAATGAATAAAATGCAATGCGAAAAGTAAATGTAATGTAGATGCAATGCAATGCAAGGTGTTGATTATGGAAAGATTCCTTATAACAACTTTTTATATTAGAAATGAAGTTTGGGTACAAGGCTTAAACACATCACAAATAAATATGAGCTATACCTCCTAATTGCTGCATGTGCCCCATTAAATCTAAAATTCCCTGACTTCTTCAGTATCGGGCTCCATTCATTCACTTACAATATTCACTTACAACATTCGCTTCATGTGATAGGTCAACAAGTATTGAGCTAATCCTTGGGCATATTGCAGGCAGCTTGCGATTAGGTCATCCCTTTGCTTAACTCGCCACTGAGCTTATTCCCAAAAATTTTACCACTATATAACTCCTTCATAAGTGACTATCGGCAGTTCACTTGCCCTTATCTAAAAATTTAGAACCATAGCTTCAAGTTCTGGGTCTAACTCTCTTGCAGTTGTTACTCTAACACACTCTTTTCTCTTGAAAGTAGCTTCGTTTGATGTCTACTCTACTTAAGTTCTTCACTGCTTTCCCCAATTTCTCTCTTTAAACTCACCACTTCCTGTCTCCATTCAACTGGTGATTTACTTGAGCTGGAAGCAATCTGAGCTTTGACCATTAGTTGGTAGGATAACTGGAGATTATCGAAATCCAATATGAGTTGATTTTTTACTTTTTCGATCCCGTCAGCTCGACCATTTTGGATATCGATTTATAAACTTTTCGGGTACACCTCATCCTCCATTCTCTGTAACGTCTCCTTCCACTGTTTCTTTTTGGCCTCAAAATCACGCTGGACTAATTCTAACGGAGATGGAATCATTCTGAGATGTTCTACCATAGGCTAAGTATTTTCAGGATTGACCATCGGGATATTATCATTAACTCTGTATCTTCTCCACTCCTCGTACTCTTGTGACAACTTGAAGTCAAAGGTGAAGAGATTTATTCTATGAACATGCTTCCATGCATCTGCAATCCCTTTGACTTTACTTTTTGTAATGTTCTCCTTTGAATGCGAAATCAGACCTAAATAAATCCTAAATTTTTTGAATGAACTGTCTCGACCCAAATTACGTGAAACCAGAAACAGAGCATACCCTGCAGAACCCCATATGACTGGCAACTAAACCCAATCTCTTTCTCCGGATCTATACAGTATGTCTTAGGAAACGTTCCACGGAGCACCACAATATATCACTGTCTCGGATACCTTTGAAAATGACCATCAACTTTTCTTTAGTGAAACCCCCGGCTATTCTCGAGAAAGGAAATCCTTCAAATGTGAAAATCCTTCCAGAAACACTCGACCAGGTTCTCTCTCAACATGTTTGAAGTGACCGAGGATCTAGACAAGAAAAAATGGTGTGCAACCTATGAAGTGTCCTTCTCTTTCTCTTTTGAAAGAATTCAAGGAATGGAACTTGTCTTCCAAAATAGCCAGAACGGGATCCACATGTCTGTCCAATCTCTCGAACAAGTCAACCACTGATACATCAACGTGCCCCAAAACCTTCGGGAATATGACTAGCCCATAAATAACTAGAGAAAACATTTCAATCTTATTTCTTCTGTCAGGATAATGGTATATTACTTCTTTGAGAGTGGTCCAGATAATGCACTCACTATCTCCTTTTTTCTTGATGCCTTTTACGACCCAATCTTCACTCATTCCAGTCATCAAAAGTAGTTTCTTCTTGAATAAATGAGTATTTGGCGGCTTAGTGTACACCTTATCTATTTGGAATATCGGACAATGAATCAAGGCGTGGTACTCCTCTATGGTAGGTGTCATGTCCACCCAGCCAAAAGTAAAGCAACTATAAGAGGGATTCTAGAACTGCACAAGAGCCCTAAACAAATTTTGGTCGATCAGAACATCTAAGAGATACGAGATGTCACCATAGAGTTGATAAAACAACTTCTTATCAGATGCTTCCCATTTTCCCTAAAAACATTTCAGCTCGCTCAGGTCATATTTACAAACATTGATATGTATGTACCTAATCAGATCTGACACATACCCAAGCTATAAACTATATCCATTTGTTAGTTGGGACTGCTCGGACCATCTCAGAACGTCTGCATTATGTTCTACTTCCTTTTGAATCATTCGTACCATATTACTAGTCTTCTATATGGACATCAGTCACAGATCAACACCATGGAATGAATAGTGCAATGCAAAAAATGAGAACAAAATAAAACAAAAGGAAAAGAGAAAATTAGTCAGTAATCATAAATGAATTAATCGGACATAATATAATTTGTCAATAAAACCTACCCCACATATTGGCTACCCAATCATGCTTTAGCAGATCCTACCCAAACATGATTCCTACCCACATGCTTTGTTTATAGAAAATCCTAACCTAATGCCATCTAGTTTGCATACTTATTTAAAAAATAATCCTAACCGCATGATCTCTAGTTCGCATACATTTATTCATAAATTAAAATTATACTACAAAAATTAAAATGCTCAAAAAGGTTTTTCCTTGTGCACTCTCATCACGGGATTCTTAAAATCTGGGTAAGGCTCTATCTGGGTTATAAGTTCACTATATGATGGGTTCTCTAAAGTAAGAGGTCCTCGAATTTTCCTTGTCGGTGCCCCATTGGGCTGATGAACCCTCAATCCTGGCCCATCATAGGCTTTTGGATTGACTTCAATTCGAGGGGAGACACCTCCTTATATCTATAAGGAGGTGAAAAACATCACGATGTGTAACATTCGCAACCCGTACCCGACCCAGATACGAATCTGAGGTGTCACATTGACCTTTCAAAACATTTACTCCTACAAAATCATGGAAAATTTAAACTTTTCATTTAAAATACAAGTTAACTAATTTGCATAAGTATAATCAAAATATTACAAAATCGAATAGAACATGTGTGATTTAAACATGATTACATGCCAACATAATTAATACAAAAAAATTACATACGCTTCGAATCACTTCTGATCTGATCTTCTAGGAGAGGTATGCTATCTTGATAGATCCTAACTCTAATCTTCCAGCTTCTTGGTACCTACGTGTAAAACACTCACACGCTAAGTTATAGACTTAGTGAGGCATACAGTACAATAATGCAATGCTTAAGACAAGAACGTGCAATCCAATCATTTCAGCATGAAATCATAATCATTATATAACTACTCCATAATAACATATATAATCATGCATTTAACGAATAACAACATGTTATCTTATTATAAAGGTATTTTTTTATAACTTTTATGTGCCCATGTACATTATTGAGAATGAAAGGTATGTGAGTACATTGAGGTTGTGCACATATGCTGTCACCACAGCTCATATAAATTTCCACTGAGTGGCATATAAAATTTCCCGAAGGACCTCATATATGTCCCAAAGGACATCGTACAACCCTCGACTATTGGCATATAACACCCCAATTTAGGGCTAAATTTTAGGAATTATAAAGTATTAAATTTAAAGTGGCATTTTGGAAGAAATTAGGAATTAAAGTGTAAAATTACAAAGTTAGCTTACCATTTTATAAAGTGCAAGAAAATCAGTGACTAAACTCATATTTTATCCATTTTTCTTCGCCCGATAATATGTATCAAAATTCAGAAACGTTCGAATTACTCTGGAAAAGTCTGAAATAACCTGGATAAACTTGACTACTAACTGATATAAGTAAGCTCAATGACTGAGGATTAAATAAGTGATTTGGATGAGTCTGGGAATGCTAATGAACTTACATGATGTATTGTCCTTCTGGGTCATGAACTACAAATCAAGCACGTCAGTATTTCATGATAGTGTGGAAGCGTGGAAATGAAATAAAAACATTGGAAGATTTATTCAGTGATGATTCCCAAGATGATATTTGGACAAGAATTTGTGGTATTAAAGAGTAAATACCCCGGAAGGTCCATGAATTGACCAGTCGACAAGCATTAGTTCTAGGAACTATTCATTTAAGAGTTGTTTGATAATTCGATCAATCGACATAGATTGTAAAGGTCTTGAATCTTCGTTCTTCCTTATCAGATCAAATCACTATAGTCATGTATGAAAACACAAGTAACTCCGATGTAAAGGATTCTGAATACCCTTCTGATTACGTAAAGCTTCCGAAAAATGTCCAAATAATATGATCCTGATAAATCATATTATGAATAACTGACAATTATGTCAGTTAATGAACTCTTCCAATAGTGATTCTAATTTCCGACATTCTATCTGTAAACTGAATATCCGTGTTTCTTCGCCCGATAAGATTATCCAATATCTCTGAATAATATTTGGAAACTCTAGTGTGTTCCTTACTCACATAAATATTTTATCTGATTTCCGATTTGAATTCAGTTATGGCATATGATCTGAAATCTGTTCTGATTCCTTGCCTAGATTCTATTTTGATATCTGATCTAAATTATGTTTTATTTTCTGATATCTCCGTTTATTGATGGTAAATGTTTTATTTGGGGGTATTGTTGAAGGATGTATATCTGCAGGTTCCTCAGTTTTGTGCTCAGGGTCTTACTATTATGCATGGGGTGTATGGTTCTGGGGAACCTTAACATTATGATGTGTTCGGTTGAAGGGATTACTATGGTTTTTGATAAATAAAAAAATGTTTTAAAAAGATCTTTATCTTTTCACTGGTTTTGAGGGAACACACTAGATAACCTATTTTGATCTCTTGAACTCATTCATCCGAAATATTTCTCTGAACTGAAAGCTCACTGTCTGTTACTACCTGAAATATCAATAGGATTTCCGCTCAACATAAAGATCTGTATATGTATGAACTGATAAGGAAATATATGTTTATATGTATCTGCACTTTCATCAGCATCATTTTACTGAGCTTTCCAAAGCTCACTCTGTTACTCACCTTTTCAATTTTAAAGAATCGTACAGTGCATCTATCAACATCAGTAATGAAGTTCTTCCGGCGTTACTTGCAGAGTATGTTATATGTGATTATGGGCATGTAATTGTATTTTGTTTTATATACGAGTTTGAAAATCTGTTTTATCTCTGCATACTGATAAATCATTTTATGAATTATATGTTTTACTAAAAGTTTAAAATTTTTGAGATTTTTACAATGGGTCGCTCCAGAGGCCCTAATGTGACACTCTAGATCGGATTGGGTTACCCACATCGGTCTGAGGGGGTTACATTTAGTGGTATCAGAGCTTTAGATTGAGTCGAATTTTTTTCTAAATAGACCGACCGATCGAATTTCAAAAGATCTCTAATCAGTACATGCCTCTAGACTACAATTATACCTCTCTGGGCCAGAACTCCAAGGTTGAGTCCCTATCTATAATGAACAAACCTAAGTTTTTATCTGTTAAGGCTCTACCCTTGTATAAAGGAATATCAGTAACGTCTGTCTGAATTCTGTAAACTACCTCACAAGTCATGTGAGAGTTACTCATTTGAGAAATTCTGATTCAACTCCGGAAATGAAATTGGGATATGTTATCGCTCTATAAGTCTAATTTCGTAACCAAGGTCGTATTGTTTCCACAAGGATAAATTTGTTCCGATTATTTTAGTGGAATGAGGGAGAATTCTGATGAGAATGTATACTCAACTGGTTAAGGATTAGTGGAGGATATATACTTCTGTAAAAGTTATTTAAAGATATGAAAAAACTGATGGAATTTTCATTTCTACAATTCTGTGACATGAATGAATTTCGAGGACGAAATTCTTTTAAGTAGAGGAGAATTGTAACACCCCAATTTAGGGGCTAAATTTTAGGAATTATAAAGTATTAAATTTAAAGTGGTATTTTGGATGAAATTGGGGATGAAAGTGTAAAATTTTAAAGTTAGCATACCATTTTATAAAGTGCAAGAAATTCAGAGACTAAACTCATAATTTACCCATTTTTCTTTTAGAGAGAATTATAAACCTCTCTCTTGTATGTTTTTGCAGATTTTTTTCCTCATTTTCCTCTTACCGGTCAACTACTTTAAGCTCCGATCTATTCACCGTTCGACGATCTAAAACCACCATCGTGTTTGTTGTCGACCTAAAAACAAAACCCTTCAAAGCACTTGTCGAGAACCGATGTCGTTCGTCATAAATTTCAATCAAAAGTATTGTCAGATTTAACTCAATCTTTGTTAGTTTTCCATCGATTCACGTTGATTCGACCACCCATTTTCGACACCTCCCGCACGGGTCCGTCGCGTCTCCATCGTTGCCGGCGCATGAAGAGGTGAGGAAGTCAAAGTTTTTGACCTTTCAGAATCAAGTTCTCCACCGTTTAAAATTTTGAACCGAACTTGGTAAGTTTCTTAAAATCGCTTAAAATATTTTTAAAAAAATTTCTTTAATTTTTCGGACACCGTAGCACTGTTCACGCCCCCTCCTTACACGAGGGGATTATCCTACACGTGGGGGCAGTTTTGAAAGTCAAACCCGTTTACCCGACCCGGTTTGACCTGACCCGACTCGACCCATTGACCCGTTGATCGTTAACCGTTGACTTTGATAAAAAAAAGTCAAAATTTTTGAAAAGTCATATTTTATGTTTTGTCATTCTCAGTTCGATTCTGAAGTCCATTTTCCAAGTTCGAACCTGAAATCCTCCAAATTCCCTGTTAAACCCGTTTTGACAAAAAAGTCAAAATATTTGACAAAAAGTCAAATTTTATGTTTTTCGATGTCCTGAGTCCGATTACGAAGTTTGTTTCACGAAATTCGAACCCGGTAAGTTGTTTTTCACTGATTTATCACCCGATTTGATCTATTTTTCGTAATTAAGCTCTATTTTTGAGGAAATTTCTATTGATATGTATCCGAGGAATTATTGGAAGTTGATTTCAAAATCGAGGGAATTCGAATGAAGTTAAATGGTCGATCAGTATGGCATAGAAATCGAGGTAATACATTACTATCTCTTTATGCTTTATAGAACTTGTTGTTAATGGAAAAATATGTATGTATATTATTGGACGATTATTCCTGTTTGATTATGGATGGACTCGAACCATACGGTTTAAACAATAAATTTTTAGAGTACTTCAATTATGTAAAATTACGAAAATACCCTTTTATTGTAAAAAGATAAGAATTGACCCTGGAAGTTGGATAAGAAGTTAGTTCATGAATAATTTACAGCTAGAATCTCTAAATTATAATTATACTTGTTAAGAGTTTTACTACTGAAATTATCTGGTTAAGAAATTATGAAAATACCCTTGAGAGGTAAAAATAGTTTGAGTTGACCCTGAATGTGAAAGTACTTTGAGGATTCATACTTAACTCGATAAATTACATATTTAATTGTTAAGATCATGTTTTTGTACAGAAAATTTCTGATATTCCATATGTAAAATCTGAGAAGTCAATTGACCCGAAAATCTCTGAGTTGAGTAAATACTTGAAGAATAATTTATCGATGGTGCTCTTTGGTCAGAATTTTTAAAAAGGTCTAGAATAAATGATAAGTTTTGAATTAAATAATAAGACCGAACGGAAGTAAAAGATTGAAATACCCTAGATCTATAAAATGACTAAAATACCCCTATAATGAAAAATGACTCAAGAATATCACCAAGCCCAGGAATGAATAGATATCCTCAAGCTTTGAAATGAATATAAAAACACTAAGCACCAAAATGACCAAAATGCCCTTATGGCTTAGACTAAGTACATGTCTTGGATTAATTAAGAAATCCAAATAAATATGGGTGTTGTACTACCCTTAAAAGTTATGGAACTCAACTAAAGTGAGTTGACCAACGCTAATGCTATGTCAGTAATTGAATAACATAAATACCACTCGAATCATGGTTCGTCTCCTCAAGTTTGAATCGATGATAATTCTGAAAGTACTTAGCTCAGTTCAACTCTAGATCGCATTCGATACTAAGAAGTGGATATTCGTTAGACAAATCAACTACGAATGCCAAATTGAACTGAACAAAAGTATAATTTGTATCGAAATTCAGAAATGTCCGAATTACTCTGGAAAACTCTGAAGTAACCAGGATAAACTTGACTACTAAGTGATCTAAGTAAGCTCAATGACTGAGGATTAAATAAGTGATTTGGATGAGTATGGGAATGCTAATGAACTTACATGATGTACTGTCCTTCTGGGTCATGAACTAAAAATCAAGCATGTCAGCATTTCATGATATTGTGGAATTGTGGAAATAAAAAAAACATTGGATGATCTATTCAGTGATGATTTCAAATATGATCTATTGATAAGAATTTGTGGAATTAAAGCGTAAATACCCTGGAAGGACAATGAATTAACCAGTCGACAAGAATTAGTTATGGGAACTATTCATCTAAGAGTTGTTCAATAATCCGATCAATCGACATAGATTGTAAAGGTCTTGAGTCTTCGTTCTTCCTTATCAGCTCAAATCACTCTAGTCACGTATGAAAACAAAAGTAATTTCGATGTAAAGGATTCTGATTACTCTTATGATTACGTAGAGCTTCCGAAAAATGTACGAATAAGATAATCCTGATAAATCATATTCTGAATAACTAACGATTCTATCAGTTAATGAACTCTTCCAGTAGTGATTCTAACTTCCGACACTCTATGTGTAAACTGAAGATCTGTGTTTCTCTGCCCGATAAGATTATCCAATATCTTTAAATAATATCTGGAAACTCTAGTGTGTTCCCTACTCACATGAATATTTTATCTGATTTTCGATTTGAAGTCGGTTATGACATCTGATCATAAATCTGTTCTAATTCCTGACCTGGATTATGTTCTAATATCTGATCTAAATTATGTTTTGTTTTCTGCTATCTCCGTTTATTGAAGGTAAATGTTTTATTTGGGGGTATTGTTGGAGGAAGTATATCTGCAGGTTCCTCAGCTTTGTGCTCAGGGCCTTACTATTGTGCAGGGGCTGTATGGTTTTGGGGAACCTACACATTATGATGTGTTCGGTTGAAGGGATTACTATGGTTTTTGATAAATAAATAAAATGTTTTAAAAGGATATGTATCTTTTTGCTTGTTTTGAGGGAACACACTAGATAACCTATTCTGATCTCCTGAACTCAGTCATCTGAAATATTTCTCTCAACTGAAAGCTCATTGTCTGTTACTACCTGAAATATCAGTATGATTTCCGCTCAACATAAAGATCTGTAGATGTCTGAACTGATAAGGAAATATATGTTTATCTGTATCCGCACTTTCTTCAGCATCATCTGGTAGTTCTGTTTTACTGAGCTTTCCAAAACTCACTCTGTTACTCACCTTTTTAGTTCAAAAGAATCATTCCAGTGCATCTATCGACATCAGTAAAGAAGTTCTTCTGGCGTTGCTTGCAGTGCATGATATATGTGATTAGGGGACACGTAATTGTATTTTGTTTTATATACGAGTCTGAAAATTTGTTTTATCTTTGCATACTGATAAATCATTTTATGAATTACATGTTTCACTAAAAGTTTTAAATTTTTCAAGATTTTTACAGTGGTTCTGGTTGCTCTAATGTGATACTCCAGATCGGATCCAGTTACCCACATCGATCTGAGGGGGTTACATTTAGTGGTATCAGAGCTTTAGGTTGAGTCAATTTTTTTTCTAGATAGACCGACCAATCGAATTTCAAAAGATGTCTGATCAGTACATGCCCCTAGACTATAATTGTACCTCTCTGAGCCAGAACTCCAAGGTTGAGTCCCTATCTGTAATGAGCAAACCTAATTTTTTATCCGTTAAGGCTATACCCTTGCATAAAGGAATATCAGTAACGTCTATCTAAATTCTGTAAAGTAACTCACGAGTCATGTGAGAGTTACTCATTTGAGAAATTCTGATTCAACTCCATAAATGAAATTGGGATATGTTATCGCTCTATGAGTCTAATTTCGTAACCAAGGTCGAATTGTTTCCACAAGGATAAATTTGTTCCGATTATTTTAGTGTAATGAGAGAGAGTTCTGATGAGAATGTATACTCAACTGGTTAAGGATTAGTGGAGGATCTATACTTGTGTAAAAGTTATTTAAAGATATGAAAGAACTGATGGAATTTTCATTTCTACAATTTTGTGACATGAATGAATTTTGAGGACGAAATTCTTTTAAGGAGAGGAGAATTGTAATACCTTAATTTAGGGTCTAAATTTTAGGAATTATAAAGAATTAAATTTAAACTGGTATTTTGGAAGAAAATGGGGATTAAAGTGTAAAATCGTAAAGTTAGCATACAATTTTATAAAGTGTAAGAAAATCAGTGACTAAACTCATAATTTACCCATTTTTCTTTTAGAGAGAATTATAAACCTCTCCCCTGTATGTTTCTACATATTTTTTCCTCATTTTCCTCTTACCGATCAACTACTTTGAGCTCCGATCTATTCACCGTTCGATCACCGTTCAACGATCCGAAACCACCATCGTGTTCGTTATCGACTGAAGAACAAAACCCTTTAAGGCACTTGTCGTGAACCGGCGTCGTTCGTCATAAATTTCAATTGAAAGTATTATCGGTTTTAACTCAATCTCCGTTGGTTTTTCGTCGATTCACGTTCATCAGACCACCCGTTTTCGACACCTCCCACACCATCGTGTACCTTGTGTCGTTCCGAGTCCACCGATGTCCGTCGCGTCTCCGTCGTCGCCGACTCGTGGAGAGGTGAGGAAGTCAAAGTTTTTGACGTTTTAGAATCGAGCTCTCCACCGTTCAAAATTTTGAACAGAGCTTGGTAAGTATCTTAAAATCGCTTAAAATATTTTTAGAAAATTTTCTGGAATTTTCCGGACACCGTAGCAATGTTCACGCGCCGCCCCTAAGCGAGGGGATTGTCCGGCGCGTAGGGGAGGTTTTGAAAGTCAAACACGTTGACCCGACCCGGTTTGATATGACCCGACCTGACCCGACCCGACCCGACCCATTGACCCGTTGATCGTTGACTTTGACCAAAAATGTCAAAATTTTCGAAAAGTCATATTTAATGTTTTTCGTCATCCTCTGTTTGATTCTGAAGTCTGTTTTTCCAGATTCGAACCCGAAGGCCTCCAAATTTTTGGTCAAACCCGTTGTCTTTAACCAAAAAGTCAAAAATTGTGAAAAGTAATATTTTTTATGAAATTTATGTTGATATATATCTGAGGAATTATTGGAAGTTGATTTCAAGATCAAGGGAGTTCGAATGAAGTTAAATGGTCGATCAGTATGGCATAAAAATCGAGGTAATACATTACTACCTCTTTATGCTTTATAGAACATGTTGCTAATGGAAAAATACATGTATGTATATGATTGGACGATTATTCCTGTTTGATTATGGATGGAATCGAACCATTCGGTTTAAGCAATAAATTATGAGAATATGTTGAACTATGTTTTGATATAACAATTTAAGGCAAAATGGTTTTTGGACTTGAATTGAATTTACAAAATGTTTTTGGACTTAATTGAATTTATTCAATGTTTTAAAAGGTTTTAAAAATAATTCAAATTCCATTAAATTTGGATTTGAGCCAAAATGATAAAGGGTTTCAAAGTACATCCATTCTTTCATGTAGTGCATCGATGCACCATGCAGTGCATCCATGCACTCAAACACCGAATGCAATTAGTACATCGATGCATCCTTATGTTCATAGATGCATCAAGGCTGTGTATCGATGCATCCAGTTGTGCATCCATGCACGAAGGCTGGAACGGGTAGTTTATTTGAATTTAATGAAGGGGTATCGATACACCTTGATAGTGCACCGATGCACCATGTTATGGGTAACCTTTTTGAGTAGAAAAATCATCCCCAATGGCTATATACAACATCAAACACATTTCAAGCTATAAATACAAGCTAAGGACACTTTAAGAAGTAAGAGAGAACAACTATCCAAGCAATCAAACACAAGACAAGAGTTTTTCAATCTTATTTCATCTTTCTCTTGTAAATATTTTGTTCTTGTGAGCTCAATCTTGTAAACACCTACCATAGAGAGGTTTTTTTGTTTACTTATTTTATCCTTTTGTAAAAGGGAAAGGTTCTAGCTTATCTCGTGTAAAAGCTAGGGAAAGATTCTAGTTTAGCCCGAAAAACCTAGGGAGTTGCAAGGTTATCTCTTTGTCCTCAAAAGAAAGAACAAATTAGTGAATTTGTTAGAAAATCCTTGGTGAGGAGCTAAGGTAGTGGACGTAGACTTTGGTTTAGAAAGTCGAACCACTCTAAATCGCTGTGCAATTTTCTATCTTTCAATCTCCTTACTCCCTAAACTCAAAAACCGTTCTGACCCCTTTTTGCAAACCGTTCCGATTATCGAATCGAGCTTCCAAAAATCCCAATAATTGGTATCAGAGCCTAACTCATTAAGAAGGTTTAACCACCTTGAGATGATCCTCGAAGAAGCTCTACCAATTCCTGACACAATCGATAAGATGGCTTCCACCTCCGGCTCGTTCCACATGGAAGACTCCCTACCAAGGGACAAGCCTCTATACATCAAAGGAGTCAACTATCATCATTGGAAGAAATTAATGAAAGTATTCATCCAATCCAATGATCTTGATGCATGGGAGATAATTGAGAACGGATACTCTTCTCCAAAGAAGAATGAGAAGAAGCGGAGTGACAAAGAACGGAAGAAAGCTCAACTTAATGCCAAGGCCATGCACAGGGTGTTGTGTGTATTTGGTCCTTAAATCTATGAAGGATTTTCTTCATGTTCAAGTGCCAAGGAGCTTTGGAATAAGCTCGAGGAAATCCATGGAAGTAAGAAAGAAGAACCAACAAAGGTGGTGTCTCTAATGGTGTGAAGAGCCCGAGGTATATTCTAACTCAATTGAATTTAATTCATATACGTTTGATGAGTTATAAGATGCTTTTACTAGGTTATATTCCGAGTTTGAGACCATGAACTCCAAATATAAGAAAATAATTTCAAAATTTAAAATCGAAAATGATTTTCTTTTGAAAACAAAAATAGATTTTGAAAGCCAAAATGAAATTTTGAAAAAGGATTTAGAGCTTTCAAAAATAAAAATTGAAAGTTTTGAAAAAGAAAATTTTGATTTAAAAGTTAAGCTTGAATGCTTAACAAAAGAAAAAGAAATCATTTTAAATAATTCATTTTTTTCAATAATGACAATATGCTCACATTGTCATTATCATGGTCACAAGGAACATACTTGTCCTTTGGAGAAAGGAAAACGTTTTAAAATTAGGCAAGTATGGATTCCAAAAGGAACAAGGGGCATTGAACCTAACGTCCAAGGATCCAAAGCAATTTGGATACCAAAATCAAAATAAATGTCTCTTGTAGGTGTGTGGGGGAAATGGTGATGAAAGTGATGATATTCAAGATGCTCTAGCCACACATGAAAAAGGAATGGGTAACCTCTAAGCTTAATGTTTTTAATTTTGGTTATTTGGTTGCTCATTTGATTTTAAGCATGCATTAGTTTTGGTTTTAAATGATTATGCATCATCGTTTTAATCTCATGTATGTTGAAAAGATGATAATGATGAACATTTTAAAGTTATATTAATTTTTAAGAATTTTTAGTTTATCATAATAAAATTTTGGTCAAAATTGATTTTAATGCAAATGATATCTCTCTAACAATTGATATCAAATTTTCAAATACTTTGATTTTACAAATTTTAAATTTTTGACCTAAATTTGAATGTTTATGCATATGGTTTAAATGAAAATGATATCTCTCTAACAATTGATATCAAAATTTTCAAAATGCATAACATTTTTGGAAAACTTTATGCATATGCACTTAATTTTAACAAATGATATTGATATCAAATTTCAATTGGATAAAGTATTTTAGTCTTGGATATATTGAATTTCATGTGTTACTAACACATTTGTTATTCTTTGTAGAAATTCAATTTCTTTTTAAGTGTCAAGTTCTTAAAGCTAAATTTTGATTGGAATGCATTTATTGAAGGGGAGCTTTGATTTTTCAAACGAATTTTTAAATTTCAAATTTACCACTTACTCTCCAAAGTTATTTTGAACTTCAAAGATCGAATTATTTTTTATATAACAAAAAGGGGGAGAAGTTTGGTTTGAAAAATTCAATTTCTAAATGAAAAAGGGGGAGCTTAACATTTTCATATATTTTCCAACAATTGTTAACAATTGATATCTTTTTCATTAAACAATTTATTAAGGGGGAGTTTTGCAAAAAACAATTTTTCAACTATTTTGTTATATCAAAAAGGGGGGAGATTGTTGAACTATGTTTTGATATAAAAATTTAAGGTAAAATGGTTTTTGGACTTGAATTGAATTTATAAAATGTTTTTGGACTTAATTGAATTTATTCAAAGTTTTAAAAGGTTTAAAAAATAATTCAAAGTCCATTAAATTCGGATTTGAGCCAAAATGCTAAAGGGTGTCAAAGTGCATCCATGCACCCCTGCAGTGCATCCATGCATCCCTGTAGTGCATCCATGCACCTGTACTAGTGCATCGATGCACCATGCAGTGCATCCATGCACTCAAACACCGAATGCAATTAGTGCATCGATGCATCAAGGTTGTGCATTGATGCATCCTGCTGTGCATCCATACACGAAGGCTGTAACGGCTAGTAACGACTAGTTTATTTGAATTTAATGAAGGGGTATCGATGCACCTTGATAGTGCACCGATGCACCATGTTATGGGCAGCCTTTTTGAGTAGAAAAATCATCCCCAAACGGCTCCAAAACATCCCCAACGGCTATATACAACATCAAACACATTTCAAGCTATAAATACAAGCTAATGACACTTGAAGAAGTAAGAGAGAACAACTATCCAAGCAATCAAACACAAGACAAGAGTTTTTCAAGCTTATTTCATCTTTGTCTTGTAAATATTTTGTTCTTGTGAGCTCATCTTGTAAACACCTACCTTAGAGAGCTTTTCTTGTTTACTTATTTTATCCTTTTGTAAAGGGGAAAGGTTCTAGATTATCCCATGTAAAAGCTAGGGAAAGGTTCTAGTTTAGCCCGGAAAAACTAGGGAGTTGTAAGGTTATCTCTTTGTCCTCAAAAGAAAGAACAAATTAGTGAATTTGTTAGAAAATCCTTGGTGAGGAGCTAAGGTAGTGGATGTAGACTTTGGTTTAGAAAGTCGAACCACTCTAAATCGCTGTGCAATTTTTTATCTTTCAATCTCCTTACACCCTAAACTCAAAAACCGTTTCGACCCCTCTTTACAAACCGTTCCGATTATCGAATCGAGCTTCCAAAAATCCCAACAGAATACTTCGATTAGGTAAAATTATGAAAATACCCTTTTATTGTAAAAAGATAAGAATTGACCCCGAAAGTTGGATAAGAAGTTGGTTAAGGAATAATTTACAACTAGAACTCTAAATTATAATTATCCTTGTTAAGAGTTTTACTACTGAAATTATCTGTTAAGAAATTAAGAAAATGCCATTAAGAGGTAAAAATAGTTTGATTTGATCCTACATAAGAAAGTACTTTGAGGATTCGTACTTAACTCGATAAATTACATATTTAATTTTTAAGATCATGTTTTTGTACAGAAAATTTCTGATATTCCATATGTAAAATCTGAGAAGTCATTTGACCTGAAAATCTCAGAGTTGAGTAAATACCTGAAGAATAATTTATCGATGGTGCTCTTTTATCAGAATTTTTGGAATGTTCTGGAATAAATGATAAGTTTTGAATTAAATAATAAGACCGGACGGAAGTAAATGATTGAAATACCCTAGATCTATAAAATGACTAAAATACCCCTGTAATGAAAATGACTCAAGAATATCACCAAACCCATGAATGAATAGATATCCTCAAGCTTTGAAATGAATGGAAAAATATTAAGCACCAAAATGACCAAAATTCCCTTATGGCTTAGACTAAGTAAATGTCTTGGATAAATTAAGAAATCCAAATAAATATAGGTGTTGTACTACCCTTAAAAGTTATGTAACTCAACTTAAGTGAATTAACCAATGCTAATGCTAAGTCAGTACCTGAATAACATAAATACCACTCGAATTCTGGTTCGTCTCCTCAAGTTTGGATCGATGATAATTCTAAAAGTACTCAGCTCGGTTCAACTCTAGATTGCATTCGGTACTAAGAAGTGGATATTCGTTAGACAAATAAACTACGAATGCCAAATTGAACTGAACGGAAGTATAATATGTATTGAAATTCAGAAGCGTCTAAATTACTCTAGAAAACTCTGAAGTAACCAGAATAAACTTGACTACTAAGTGATCTAAGTAAGCTCAATGACTGAGGATTAAATAAGTGATTTGGATGTGTCTGGGACTGCTAATAAACTTACATGATGTATTGTCCTTCTGGGTCATGAACTACAAATCAAGCATGTCAGCATTTCATGATATTGTGGAAGCGTGGAAATGAAATAAAAACATTAGAAGATCTATTCATTGATGATTCCGAAGATGATATATGGGTAAGAATTTGTGGTATTAAAGAGTAAATACCCCGGAAGGATAATGAATTAACCAATCGAAAAACATTAGTTATGGAAACTATTCATCTAAGAGTTGTTCGATAATTCGATCAGTCGACATAGATTGTAAAGGTCTTGAATATTCGGTCTTCCTTATCAGCTCAAATCACTCTAGTAATGTATGAAAACACAAGTAACTCCAATGTAAAGGATTCTTAATACCCTTCTGATTACGTAGAGCTTCCGAAAAATGTCCGAATAAGATAATACTGAGAAATCATATTCTGAATAACTGACGATTCTGTCAGTTAATGAACTCTTCCAGTAGTGATTCTAACTTCTGAAATTCTATCTATAAACTGAAGATCCGTGTTTCACTACCCGATAAGATTATCCAATATCTCTAAATAATATATGGAAACTCTAATGTATTCCCTACTCATATGAATATTTTATCTGATTTTAGATTTGAATTCTGTTATGACATATGATCTGAAATCTGTTCTGATTGCTGACCTGGATTCTGTTCTGATTGCTGACCTGGATTTTGTTCTGATATCTTATCTAAATTATGTTTTGTTTTCTGATATCTCTGTTTATTGACGCTAAATGTTTTATTTGGGGGTATTGTTGGAGGAAGTATATATGTAGGTTCCTCAGCTTTGTGCTCAGTGCCTTACTATTGTGCAGGGGTGTATGGTTTTGGGGAATCTACACATTATGATGTGTTTGGTTGAAGGGATTACTATGGTTTTTGATAAATAAAAAAATGTTTTAAAAAGATCTATATATTTTCGTTGGTTTTGAGGGAACACACTAGATAACCTATTCTAATCTCCTGAACTCAGTTATCTGAAATATTTCTCTCAATTGAAAGCTCACTGTCTGTTACTACCTGAAATATCAATAGGATTTCTATTCAAAATAAATATATGTAGATGTCTGAACTGATAAGGAAATATATGTTTATTTGTATCTGCACTTTCTTTAGCATCATCTGGTAGTTCTGTTTTACTGAGCTTTCCAAAGCTCACTTTGTTACTCACCTTTTTAGTTCAAAAGAATCGTACCAGTGCATCTATCGACATCAGTGAAGAAGTTCTTCTAGCGTTGCTTGCAGAGTATGGTATATGTTATTAGGGGGCATTTAATTGTATTTTGTTTTATATACAAGTCTGAAAATCTGTTTTATCTTTTCATACTAATAAATCATTTTATGAATTACATATTTTAATAAAAGTTTTAAATTTTCTAAGATTTTTACAGTGGGTCGTTCCGGTGGCCCTAATGTGACACTCCAGATCGGGTTACCCATATCGGTCTAAGGGGGTTACATGGCATGCCAGTTATACCCATGGCTCTCATATCATATTACGTGGGCTTGAGCATTTATATGTTTCATTTGTTCATAATAGTAATGTAATTAATTCATCACATATACATGTATCCATATAACTCATAACATTTCTCATGTAATCACATATATTTTATCTCATAACATATACCATATGTGCATATAATCATTCATATCATGTCATATAGTTTATGTTTTGTTCTATTATGTTCATATAGATCACATAACATATATCCTAACATAGAAACATATGTCACTTATGCATATACTTATGATGATCATAACATATATATATATATATATATATGTTTATAACTATTGAACCATGACATCAAACATAGGAAATAGACTTATCACAAATCTTGTTTCCATAAACAACGTCTATACTATGTACTCACCTTAGCCTCACTGAGTCCGATCAACTCCTATAACTTTTATCCCTCTCTTGATTGTTCCTAACTCTTCGATCATTTCGAAACTTGCTTATGCTCGATATCTACACAATTATACATTTGATACGAATATCAAAATTCTAAGCATTATAATTCAATCCTTAATAACCTAAGTTAAAAGAAGTAATTAATTTAAATTTACACTTTGAGTAGTATCGATACCTAAGGTATGGTACTTATACTTCCTTTACTGTGGTATCGATATTGTGCTTTGGTATTGATACGCTTTCCCAGTTCTGGAATTCCATTTAAAAAATGTATTGATACTCTCCTAAGGGTATCAGTACCATGGGTATCGATACTACCCTTTAGGTATTGATACTAATTGAATAACTTATCATAATTTGGCTTATAGTATCGATACTTATTCATATAGTATCAATACCCTCACCCCAAATATATCCTTTTTCTCTTTAAAGTATCGATATTGGATGAATAGTACCGATACCCTTAGCCCAAAATTCATCATTTTTAACTCGAAAATCCACCAATGCCTACTTATACTTTCCATTTTGAACTCATTTCCTGTCACTAAACTTAACTAGACTTACTCAAACCCTATTATATTCATATAACACATTCTCATCTTCAATATTTCATCATAAATCTTGAAACCAAGAATCTTACTAAATTTCCAACATGTTCAAATTTCATTTATAAAACTTTATACCTCTTATTCTAGCTAATGATAAGTCAAATTTAATCTCAAACTTCACTTACTAACTCCTTTCCATAATTTCACTTAACCACCTATTATATTAAATCCTTCTTAACTCCTTCATCTTTTGGTTTTAAGAAATCTTAAGCTTTCTTTAAGCTTAAGTATTATCTAAAGAACATAAACCAAGCTTAAATTTAATAATTAATCAACTAACATGAAACTCACCTTTTTCCTAATGAGGTTTACGGCAGAATGAGAAATAAAGATGAAGAAATATCTAGAATACCTTGTTTTCCCCACTTGCAAGCTCCACGTGTATATAACATAACCAATAACACTTTTTAATTCATTTACTGGTCAAATGACCTTTTTTCCCTTCCATTAATCATTCTTTGTTATTCAGTCCTACATAAAATATTTCATTTAAGTTCCCAAACTTTTTAATTTATCTAATTTAGTCACTAAATTCTAAAATTTTATAATTTGGTCACTAACCCGGTGATTGGGATGTTACAAATATCCCCCTTAAGAAAATTCATCCTCGATTTTTCATTACACAAAGAGATGGGGGTACTGATTCCACATATCCTTTTCACGGTTCCACGTTGCTTTCTCTACTTTGTGATTCCTCCATAAAACTTTGACCATTGGAATAGTCTTATTCCGTAACTGTTTAATCTCATATGCCAATATTTGCACAGGTTATTCCTTATAGTTCAAGTTAGGATGAACTTCTATCTCTTCTAGTGTAACAATATGGGAGGGATCAGACTTATATCTCTGAAGTATGGAAACATGAAAAACATCATGAATCTTTTCTATTTCTGGTGGCAAAGCTAACTGATATGCAACTGGTCTTACTCTTTTAAAAATATCATATGACCCAATAAATCGAGGACTAAGCTTTCCTTTTCGTCCAAACCTTAGCACCTTCTTCCAAGGAGACACTTTCAGGAATACTTTATCTCTAACTTGAAATTTGATATCTTTTCTTTTAAGATCAGTATACGACTTATGTCTATCGGATGCCACTTTGAGATTATTCTAAATTACTTGAACTTTCTCCCCCATTTCCTTAATCAAATCAGGACTAAGAACTTCTCGATCCTTAAGCTCGTACCAATTCAAGGGCGTCCGACACTTTCTCCCACATAAAGCTTTATAGGGAGAAATCTTGATGCTTGACTGGTAGCTGTTGTTGTAAGCGAATTCAGCAAGTGGCAAGTATTTTTCCCAAGACCCTTTAAACTTGATCACACAAGCTCTTAACATATCTTCCAAAATTTGGATAGTCCACTCGGACTGTCCATCTGTTTGAGGATGAAATGTTGTGCTAAAGTTCAATCGAGTTCCTAACGCTCCATGTAAAGTCTTCTAAAATCTTGATGTAAATCAAGGATCTCAGTTAGAAATAATCAAAATAGGTACACCATGCAATCGAATAATTTCCTTGATGTACAGTTCAACATACTTATCCATGGAAAAATCAGTTCATATTGGAATGAAATACGCTGAATTTGTCAAGCGATCAACTATCACCCAAATCGAATCTCTTTTATTCGGAGCCAAGGGTAATCCTGTCACAAAATCCATCATCGCATTCTCCCACTTCCATTTAGGAATGGATATTGGTTACAACAATCCTGAAGGAATTTGATGCTCAACTTTGACTTGCTCAGAAGTTAAACACTCAGACACAAATTCCATAATACTTATTTTCATTCTTGTCCATCAATACTGACTCTTGAGATCCATATGCATCTTGTTTCAACCCGTGTGCATCGTCAATGGACTACAGTGAGCCTCTGTTAATAGATCATTCTTAAATTCCTCATCATCTAGAATCACTACTCTCCCTCGATAATACAGATTCCCATCAGACTTAATCTTAAAATCTTTAATTTCATCATTCTCTACTTGTTCCAATCTCTTCAAATACTTTTCATCTTTGTTTTTCAACTCCTTAATTTGATCCAACAAGGTTGGCCTAAGCTTCAGTTTTGCACATAATATACCATCTCCATCCATAGACAACCTGGTATTTAAAGCTCGTAAGAATGAAAACGTTTTTCAACTTAAGGCATCCACTACCACATTTGCTTTTCCAGGATGGAAATCAATTATCACATCATAATCCTTTAAAAATTCTACCCATCTTCTCTACCACAAGTTTAATTCTTTCCGAGTCATCATATACTTCAAGCTCTTATGATTTGTATAGAGATAGCAACGTTCCCTGTATAAGTAGTGACGCAAAATCTTGAGAGCAAACACTACTATAGCCAACTCTAAATCATGTGTTGGATAATTCTTCTCATGTGGATTCAATTATCTAGAGGCATAAGCTACCACTTTCCCTTTTTGCATTAGGACATATCCCAAGCCGTTATGGGACGCATCGCTGTAAGCCACGTAGTTCTTGCCAGACTCAGGTTGAACTAAAACTGGAGCTTTTGTTAAAATTTTCTTTAACGTTTCAAAACTTTCTTGACACTCAGGAGTCCAAGCAAACGTTACATTTTTCCTCATCAGCCTGGTCAAAGGCAAGGCTATCATCAAAATGTTCTTAACGAACCTTCTATAATAACCCGCGAATCCCAGAAAACTCTAAACTTCAGACACACTCTTGGGAACTTCCCATTCTAAAATGAATTTTATCTTTTGAGGATCAACCCGAATTCCTTATGCAGAAATCACATGTCCAAGGAATGCCACTTTATTCAACCAAAACTCACACTTAAATAGTTTGGCATATAGCTTCTTATCTCATAGAATCTGCCAGACTATCCTCAAATGTGTACTATGCTCTTCATTAGACTTCGAATATACCAATATATCGCCAATGAAAACAACTAAAAACTGATTTAGATAGGGTTAAAATATTCTATTCATAAGATCCATAAAAGCAGCAAGTACATTTGTTACCCCAAATGGTATAACAATGAATTCATAGTGACCATATCTCGTTCTAAAAGCCATTTTCAGAATATCTTTCTTATGAATCTTTAGTTGATGATAACTGAAACACAAATTGATCTTCTAGAATACTGAAGCTCCCTTTAATTAGTCAAACAAATCATCAATTATAGGAATGGGATACTTGTTCTTTATGGTCACTTTGTTGAGTTGTCTATAGTCTATTCAGAGACGCATTGAACTATCCTTCTTCTTTACAAATAATACCAGAGCTCCCCAAGGTGACACACTTGGTCTGATAAATTCCTTATCCAATAAGTCTTGTAACTGAATCTTTAATTCACTCAATTGTTTTAGTGACATTCTGTAAGGTGCCATTGCAATAGGTGTTGTTCCAGGCATTACCTCAAACTAAAATTCCACTTCTCTATCTAGAGGTAATCTTGGCAACTCTACAGGAAAGACACCATAGAATTCTCTGACTATGGGAATCTCTTCTAATCCTTTCTTCTTGGCTCTGGTATCCATCACATTAGCAATGAAACCTTGACATCCTCTTAGCAATAACTTCTTTGCTTACATCACAGATATTACATTTCCAAGGGATTTTATCTTTCACTGAACACTATAACTTCTAATCCTTATGAACTGATCAACGTTACCCTCTTCAGTCTATAATTAACATTGGCATGATAATGATATAACCAATCCATTCCCAATATCACCTCGAATTCATCAAAGGGTAATTCTATCAGATTAATAGGGAATTCAATTCCCTGAATCCTTATGGGACACCCTCGACACACTCTATTTACCCGAGCATTGTACCCTAATGGGTTTGTTACTATTACATCACTACTAGTGGCTTCTAGATGAATTCTCAACTCTCTCATCAATTCACTACTAATATATGAATAAGTGGAACCCGAATCAATCAATACCAAAACACATTTAATACAATTAGAAAGTACATGCAATAATCTTCGGATCATCATGGTCTTCAATACTCTTTAGATTATAAACCCGAGCAGTCAAACGTACTTCCTGTTGAGTAAAAGATTCAAGCTGATTTCATACTCTACCTTTGCCTCTTCCTCTCTGTGACATCGAAGCAGATGATTGTGCAAGCTCTCCAGCTATCATTGGATAATCCCGGATAAAATGTTCGATGTCCCTATATCTAAAACAAGCTCCACAGATTAATCAACATATTCCAATATGACTCATTCCACAAAGCTGGAACTGTCTAACTTGACTATGATTAGCTCTCCCAGTTCTAGATCCTACAGATTGAGTATGTGTGGCTCTTTTTGGATTTGATCCTCTAGCAGAGGATGCAATTAACTCAGACCTCACCTAAGATCGAAAACTAAAAAATCTGCCCCTCTTTGATGGTGCAGAACTCGAGGAAGCACCAGTTCTCTTGGACATCTAAACTTTTTAATCTCTAAACCTCTCATTCTAAGCTCTCTCTAGAGCTATAGCACGATTAACAACTTCCTGGAACATGGAAAAATCCAAAACAATCAACATTTCTTTCAATCTTGGACGCAAGCCCTCAACAAAGCATTCGCGTGCATCCTTTTCGTTCGGAATTAGCTCAGCAGCAAAACGACTTAACTTATTGAACTCACACTTGTATTCAAACCCAGTGCGATTCAACTGCTTTAGGTTCAAAAACTCTTGCTTCACTTGCTTAATAAATTGATCTCCTATGTACTTATGCTTAAATTCTTCCAAGAATAAGGACCATGTCTCTTGGTCACTTGTCATTCTCATTGTGACATTCGTCCACCATATTCTCTCTTTCCCACGAAGCAAGGAGACCACTCCATCTAGCTTCTCCACCTCAGATCAATGGAGTCCATCTAGCAATATCTTCATATCATTGAGCTAAAAGTCCGCAGCAACATGACCTTCCTCGACTTCACCTTTGAACTTAGGAGCTCCTAGTCATTTTAGCACTTTTGCGATATTCATTCTATGAGTTGAGGGAGCAGAAGGTTGGAAATACCTTAGAATGGCTTCTAACGTTCTGAAGAATACATCTTGATCTTGTACAGTTACTCCCGAATGTGCCTGTTCTTCACCTTGCCTGGCCAGGGTAGGTGAATTACTACTCTCTTCAAGCCTACCATCTCCCACTTTACTTCGGGAGCTCTTGTGTTCGGACATCTAATAAGAAATAATCATATGATTCTATTAGCAATACAACATACTCGTTACTCTATAAGATTAGAAGTTCTCATTATTTTGTTGGCATATATACTTTTAAAGACACTCTAGACTTCAGTTTATTCCTAGAATCGGCTAAACCATAACTCTGATACCATTAAATGTAACACCTCAACCTGTACCCGACTCGGATACAAATCTGAGGTGTCACATTGACCTTTCAAAACATTTACTCTTACAAAATCATGAAAAAAGTTAAAATTTTCATTTAAAATACAAGTTAACTAATTTACATAAGTATAATCAAAATATTACAAAATCGATCAGAGCATGTGTGATTTAAATTTGTTTATATGCCAACATAATTAATACAACAAAATGACATACAGTTTGAATTACTTCTAATATGATCTTCTAGGAAATGTATGATGTCTTGATAGATCCTAACTCTGATCTTCCTGCATCTTGGAACCTACGTGTGAAACACTCATACGCTAAGTCATAGACTTATGAGGCATACAAAACACTAATGCAATACTTAAGTCATGAATGTGCAATCCAAATATTGCAGCATGAAATCACAATCATTATATAACTACTCCATAATAACATATATAATCATGCATTTAACGAATAACAACATGTTATCTTATTATACATGTAATTTTTTTATAACTTTTATGTGCCCATGTACATTATTGAGAACGAAAGGTATGTGAGTACATTGAGGTTGTGCACATACGCTATCACCACATCTCGTATAAATTTTCACTGAGCAACATATAAAATTATCCCAAATGACCTCATATATGTTCTGAAGCACCTCGTATAACCCTCGACTCTTGGCATGCCAATTATACCCATGGCTCTTATATTATATAACATGGGCTTGAACATTTATATGTTTCATATTTACATATAGTCAACTAATTCGTCACATATACATGTATCCATATAACTCATAACATTTATCATGTAATCACATATATTCTATCTCATAACATATATATGTGTATATAATCATTTATCCCATATCATATAGTTTATGTTTTATTCTATTATGTTCATATGGATCACATAACATATATCCTAACATAGAAACATATGTCACTTGTGCATATACTTATGATGATCATAACATATATATATGTTCATAACTATTGAACCATGACATCAAACATAGGAAATAGACTTATCACATGTCTTGTTTCCATAAAACAACATCTATACTATAGCATGCACTCACCTTAGCCTTACTGAGTCCGATCAACTCCAATAACTTTTATCCTTCTCTTGATCGTTCTGGAACTTTCTTATGGTCGATATCTACATAATTATAAATTTGATATGAATATCATAATTCTAAGTATTATAATTTGATCCTTAATAACCTAAGTTAAAATAAGTACTTAATTTATAACATACACCATATGTGCATATAATCATTTATCTCATATCATATAGTTTATGTTTTGGTATATTATGTTCATATGGATCACATAACATATATCCTAACATAGAAACATATGTCATTTACGCATATACTTATGATGATCATAACATATATATATGTTCATAACTATTGAACCATGACATCAAAAATAGGAAATAAAATTATCACAAGTCTTGTTTACATAAAACACCATCTATACTATAGTATGCACTCACCTTAGCCTCACTAAGTCCGATCAACTCCTATAACTTTTTTCCCTCTCTTGATCGTTCCTAACTCTTCGATCGTTCTGGAACTTGCTTATGCTCGATATCTACACACTTATACATTTGATATGAATATCAAAATTCTAAGCATTATAATTTGATCCTTAATAACCTAAGTTAAAAGAAGTACTTAATTTAAATTTCCACTTTGAGTAGCATCGGTACCCAAGGTATGGTACTGATACTTCCTTTACTGTGGTAGCGATACTTCCTTTACTATGGTATCGATACTGTGATGTGGTATTGATACCCTTTCCCGGTTCTGGAATTCCATTTCAAAAATGGTATCGATACTCTCCTAAAGGTATCAGTACCATGGGTATTGATACTACCCTTTAGGTATCGATACTTCTTGAATAACTTATCATAATTTGGCTTATGGTATCAATACTTATTCATATAGTATCGATACCCTCACCCAAAATATGACCCTTTTCTCTTTGAAGTATCGGTACTAGATGAACAATACTGATACCCCTAGCCCAAAATTCATCTTTTTAACTCGAAAATCCACCAATACCTACTTATACTTTCCATTTTGAACTCATTTCATGCCACTAAACTTAACTAGACTTACTCAAACCCTCTTATATTTATATAACACATTCTCATCTTCAATGTTTCATCATAAATCTTGAAACCAAGAATCTTACTAAATTTCCAACATGTTCAAATTTTATTTCTAACTCTTTATACCTCTTATTCTAGCTAATGACAAGTCAAATTTATTCTCAAACTTCACTTAGTAACTCCTTTCCACAATTTCACTTAACCACCTATTATATTAAATCCTTCCTAAGTCCTTCATCTTTTGGTTTTAAGAAATCTTAAGCTTTCCTTAAGCTTAAGTATTATCTAAAGAACATAAACCAAGCTTAAATTTAATAATTAATCACCCAACATGAAACACACCTTTCCCCAATGAGTTTCACGGTTGAAGGAAGAAGAAAGATGAAAAAATATCTAGAATACTTTGTTTTCCCCCACTTGCAAGCTCCACGTGTATATAACATAACCAATGCCACTTTTTAATTCATTTACTGGTCAAATAACCATTTTGCCCTTCCATTCATCCTTTTTTTCTATTCAGTCCTACATAAAATATTTCATTTAAGTCCTTGAACTTTTCAATTTAATTATTAGTCACTGAATTCTAAAATTTTACGATTTGGTAACTAACCCGATGATTGGGATGTTACAGGAGGACCATAAGGTGTGAGTCCTAGGAGCGATTCAATATCTCATACAGAGGTGAAAACCACCCGAGGGAGTAGTTTCTCACTCCTACTTAAATAGGACAAAACGGGGCTTTAGCTCGTGTTATGCAAATGCAGTTGTTCAGTGTGTAAGGAAAAGCGAAAACAAAACAAACAACACGAAATAAAAGTCTAAAAAACTTGAACATTTATTTACAATGAAAACATTAGCAAACGGATCAGTACAACTATTTAGTGGTTAATCAAATTGCAAACAAAAATCTATTCAAACCATACAAGGGATCAAAAATCAAATTATAACGAACTTGTAATTTTCATTTGCAAAGATAATTAATTAATTGACTATCGTCATGACTCTCTAAAATCGTCCCCAGCAGAGTCACCAAGATGTCGAAATGATTTTTGAAAATGATCTCATTTTTAATGATTTGATGATTGTTAATGATAAAATGTGGTTCGATGAGTCACCATCAATATTTGATTAGAGTGTGATTGGGCACCCAAAAAGTATTTGTCATTTTTAAAAAATATTAATCTTAATTAAAAGAATAAATTTGTGGTATGCGTTACCAAAATTTGAGTTCGAGAGTCGATTACGTGTAGGGAAGGGCTAACACCCCCACATTGCCCTAAATCAGTACCTAGTCGATTAATTAGTTGTCTTTGCAATGAAATTTACGAATTTGGTTTAATTTAATTTAAGATCCCATACAAGTAACATTCTTTTGAATTTCAGGAAACACAATAATTTTTAATTATTTCCTATCGAGAGGAATCTACCTATCATACCTTAAAGCAGTCGATTCTTACTCTAATCAAATTGAAGAAATATTACAATTCCATTCTAAAGTTCATTATTAATTCAAAATAAAAATAGAAAAAAAAAATTAAGAGAGAAAATGATAATATCTAATTATTTCCAATTGAGAAAAAATGACCTCTTATGCCTTCAAGTAGTCAATTATTACTCTAATCGAAAGGAAGATATATCACTATTTCATCTTAAAATTCAATATTGATTCGAGAGAAAAACGGTAATATCTAATTATTTCCAATTGAGAATAAATGGTCTCTCATTCCTTAAAGAAGTCATTTATTACTCCAAACGAAACAAATAGATATCGTTATTTCATCTTAAAAATAAATATTGATTCGAGAGAAAACTGTAATATCTAATTATTTCCAATCGAGAATAAATGACCTTTCATGCCTTAGAGTAGTTACTTATTACTCCAATCAAAATTAAAAGATATTACTATTTTCAATATCGATTCGAGTGTTATATTTTGAAAACCCATTGGAAAACACATGCAAAAATAAAGAGAAATAGAAGCATACACCATTCAAGTTAAATTAATTATTTATTTTATCAACTTTTAATGAGAATAAGGATGTTCAATTATTTCAATACATCGAGACGATGCCTTAGATTCAATTTAACAATCTTTTCTCGGTGAACTTAATTAAAAGAACATGATCTTTTTTATAATCCCCAAATTTTCAAATGGATTCAATTTAATTAGTGTCACTAAATGGGATATACTTGCATTTTAAAACTATCGAAAGTAACTTTCTTATATATTAAGACAATCACTTTGTGACAATATTAAAATGAACGAATGTTACCCTTAGTAAAATTATTTTGATTCGAGTCAAGAAATGCTTATGAGGGTATCATGCAAAACTAATTAATGGCTAAAATGAAATAACATGCAAGTAACATGCAAAAATTAAAATAAAAAAAACATGCAAATAGGACTAAAATATAAAAAAATAAATCATCATGTCAACAAATTAAAACAAAATAAACTGCAAAATAGACTAAAATGAACATTTTTAATATTAAGTGCTAAAATTTCAAAGGATAAAAAATAAATAAAACATGGGGACCAAATTAAAATAAAATAAAAAATTGCATGGTCAAATTAAATTAAATAAAAAACATATTACAGTTCGAAATATAAATATGCTGAAACTACAGGGACCATTTCATAATTATTCCTTTTTTCTAGAGTAAAACATGCTTTTAAAGAAAAATGGGTAAATTACTTAATCAATCTGGAAATATTTAAAATAAAATTAGAAAGACACTACACATGTCCAAAATGTAAAAACACGCTAAACATAAAGGGGCTAAAAAGAAAATAACCCTAAAAATATAAAGCATGCATATGTCGAAATGATTTTTTGAAAAGGGAAAAAGGGTCTCTCTTCAAATAATTTTATGAATTGTTAACGATAAAATGTGGTTCGAGGAGTCATCACCAATATTTGATTAGGGTGTGAATGAGCACCCAAAAAGTATTTTGTGATTTTAATAAAAATATTAATTTTAATTAAAACATCAAATTTGCGGTCTACGTTACTAAAATTTGAGTTCGGGAGTCGGTTACGTGTGGAGAAGGATTAGCACCCCCACAGCGCCCTAAATCGGTACCTAGTTGATTAATTAGTTGTCTTTGTAATGAAATTTAAGAATTTAATTCTAATTTAATTTAAGATCCCATACAAATAATATTCTTTAAATTTTTGGAAGAAACCTGATAATATTTAATTATTTTCTATCGAGAAGAATCGACCTCTCATACCTTCATGCAATCGATTCTTACTCCAATAAAAATAAAGAAATGTTAAAATTCCATTCTAAAGTTCATTATTAATTCAAAATAACAATACCGAAAATAATTTTAAGAGATAAAACGATAATATCTAATTGTTTTCACTCAATAATAAATGACATTTCATGCCTTAAAACAATCATTTATTACCCCAATTGAAATTAAGAGATATCACTATTTCGTCTTAAAATTCAATATTGATTCGAGTGAAACTAATAATATCTAATGATTTCCAATCGAGAATAAATGACCTCTCATGCCTTAAAGCAGTCTTTTATTACTCTAATCAAAATGAAGAGATATCACTATTCCTTCTTAAAAATCAATATTAACTTGAGAGAAAATGGTGATATATGATTATTTCCAATCGAGAATAAATGACCTCTCATGCCCTAAAGTAGTCATTTATTACTCCAACCAAAATGAGGAGATATTACTATTTTCATTATCGATACAGGTGTTACTATTTTGAAATCCTATTGAAAAACACATGCAAAAATATAACAAATAAAAAGCATGCCCAAAGCAAATACAATTAATTATTTATTTTACCAATATTTAATGAGAGTAAGGATGTTCAATTATTTAAATACCTCGAGACAAGACCTTATATTCGATCTAGCAGTCTTTTCTCAGTGAATTTAATTAAAAGAACAAGATCTTTTTCCCAATCCCCAAATTTTAAAATGGATTCGATTTAATTTGTGTCACTAAATGGGATAGACTTTTATTTTAAATTATCAAAAGTAACTTTCTTATACGTTAAGACAGTCACTTTACGACAATATTAAAATGAATGAATATTACCCCCTTAGTCAATTTATTTCGATTTGAGTCAAGAGATGCTTATGAGGGTATCATGCAAAATTAATGAATGACTAAAATGAACTAACATGCAAGCAACATGCAAAAATTAAAATAAAATCAAATAGAATGTAAATATGACTGAAATAGAAACAATCAAACCATCATGTCAAAATTAAAATAAAATAAAGTACAAAAGTGACGAAAATGAGCATTTTTAATATTCAGTGCTAAAATGACAAAGAATAAAAATAAATAAAACATAGAGACTAAATTAAAATAAACTAAAATTGTATAGCCAAATTAAAATAAATAAAAAATAGATTCTGGTTCGAAATATAAACATGCATAAACTACAGGGGCTATTTCCTAATTATTCCCCTTTTCTATCCTAAAACATGCATTCAAATAAAAAAGGGTAAATTACTAAATTTGTCCAAAAGAGTTTTTTTTTAAATTAAACAATCACTACATATGACCAAAATGTAAAAACACGCTAAACATAGAGGGACTAAAAAGAAAATAAACCTAAAATATATAACATGCATAAAAATGGGTAAATAGCAGATTCAGTCCCAACATGTAACTAACATGCAAAAACATGGCTAAACTAGGGGAACTAAACAACAAATAACCCTAAAAATATAAAGCATGCACAAAAATGGGTAAATAACAAGTTCGGTCCTAACAGATGACCATTTTGTAAAACACGTGCAAGTTAGGGGACCTGAGTGCAATTTCCCCTAAAGTTTTCTATAAATGCAACATTTGTCTTTTTTCTTAATTTTCTTTCATTTTTTGTTTTTTCCTAGATCTCCGCCCAGATCTCTGCCACCCACCATTGGATCGGGCCCATTCTGAAGTATGTTGGTCTCCTCGCCCGTGCACTCCTCCTCACCGTTCGAATCTGGTGATGGAAGCTCCAAAAGTAGGCGAAGCCTCTGGCCAAAGGTAACTCTTTTCCCCTCTTCCTTTTTTTATTATTGCAAAAAAATAGTGTTGTGCTTCGAAAAAAATTATTGCTGAAATATATATTTTTTCTATTCCTTTTTGAAAATCTCCAAACTAACTTTACGTTGTTGTTTTTGGATTTTATATCCATTATAGGTGAAATAACATTGATTTTCTTTGCTTGTGCTTGGGATTCTATTGGTTGAGCTTGAACTCGGTGACAAGGGGCTGGTGCGATGACAATTACCATGCGTGGGTTGTTAGTGCAGATGATGGTGGCAGGGGATTGGTGCAAACGAAGGTGGCCTGAGACTGAGAAACTAAGGCGGTGGCGGTAGAGTGGGTTAGGGTTTGGAAACCCTAAAAAAAATTGGGTATTAGATCGACCCTGTTGGGTTTTGGTTCTTGTTGGGCTTCAGGTTTACTTTGTAATTAAGGCCCAATTTCGGGTTTTGTAAAATCATGCAAAAATTTATAATAATAATTTTGGGGGGAAAATGAGTGTCAACAACTGCCCCTCTTTGCTCATTCTTGTGTCAAAAGGAATGGGAAAAGATGAAGAGACAATGAGTTTTCATCCGATCGACTCCATGCTTTGAAATTTGATAAGGGACATGCTCCATTGTTTCTTCAGGGAAGATTGAATCAAGACATACTTGTTCTATTGCTAATCATATAATATCAAAACTTAAAAGAGATGGATTTGTTCTACTGTTTCTTGAGGGAAAATCAGATCTGGAAATGTTGATTCATTCTACTGTTCTTCATGGAAGATTGAATCAAGGCAGACTTGTTCCACTGTTCCTCAGGGAAGATCAGATATGGAAAAATGAGGGATTTGTTCCACTACTTATCGTGGGAAAATTAGATATGGAAATGTTGATTCATTCCACTATTCTTAAGGGAAGATTGAATTGAGACAGATTTGTTCTACTATTCCTTAAGGAATATCAAATTTGGGAAAAATAGGGATCTGTTCCACTACTTCTTGAGGAAAAATCAGATCTGGAAATGTTGATTCATTATATACTTCAGGGAAGAATGTATCAATGCTGACTTATTCCACTGTTCCTCAAAGAATATCGAATCTGGAAAAAAGAGGGATATGTTTCGCTGCGTCTTGAGGAAAAATAAGATCTAGAAATACTGATTCATTTCACTAATATTCAGGGAAGATTGAATCGAGACAGACTTGTTCCACTATTTCGCAGGGATGATCAAAACTAGAAAAAAGTGAGATTTGTTCAAATGCTTCTTGAGGGAAAATTAGAACTGAAAATGTTGATTCATTCCGTTATTCTTCAAGGAAGATTGAATCAAGTTCTATTTGATTCTCTTGTCTTCAAGAATATCAAATCTGAAAATTACACATTACCACTTGTTAGTATATGTTTGAAAATTTGTAAAAGCATACTTTAATATTTGTATTTCAAGAAAATATTTGAAAATCGATTTTTCTTGTGGAAACTTCTCTCGCAGCCACCGAATGGGGAGTATGCCTCCCTAAACATGATTCTCTATATTTGAGGTATGCATTCTAGCTTCCACTTGTTGGGTTTTTGATATCATGAATATTCTCTTTTCATTGGAAGATATGTAAAAATCATACGTTTATTTGTGAAATGCGAATGCAATGTAATGCATTGTTTTTTATGCAAATCATGTTGTCATGCATACATAAATGTTGATTCAATTTTACTTTGAACTCCAAAGTGGAGAACTAAGTCTTCTTCTATTTAGCCACTTCTCTATAGGGTTTACTCAGATATCGGTGTAGCAACTTATAATTTAAAGCTTGCAACTTTGAAGAGCCATCTAATCATCTTATGTCTTTGTGTCTTCTTTGCCTCTCATATGCATTAAAGTCTCAGAAGAAATGTTTCCTGAATTATTATCGTGGTTAGGAATATGAACTTGATGCCCCTTTATGTCTTGGACTCAATTACGCTATCAGAGTTGTTTCCAGACTTTACCGTTAACTGATGCTCAACTGACTTGCTTTAAAAGGTAAACTCTGCTCAGACTCATGGTTTTCCCTTAACACTCTAAGTTGTGAGAGTCGTTCTCAATGTCCTATTGGTTTGAACCTTGTTATCTCAACATAATCTAGGTTTCTAGTCATTCCCCAATGTGGGTACTTTCATGACTCACCCCTATTTGGGTGCCAAAAAATCATCCTTGACTAGTCTCAACCTTTCCTTTTTGCTATGAGTTGGGATATATGTCTATTTCAAATAAGGCGATCATCTACTTCATGATGGGTTACTGACAACGTTATAAGGAAGTGATATAAGTTCTATCCTCCAGTCCTTCTGATCTCTAGGACTATCTGCTTTTAATATTGTAGAATGCTTCATTATTCTAGCATCGCTTATTCTTTTTCTCCAATAGAGGCAGAATGGGCTTGACCCACTTCAAGGACCTTTTGCATTTGAGATTGTCCTATTTGAAAATATTTTTCTTTTTTCTTTTATTTTAGAAATCAAAGAACAAAAGAATTTTGTAAAGTATTACTTATTAATTCAGATTCACAATTGACGCAAATCATAAACATGAGTTCACATAATATCAAAAGAATCAATAACTCTTTTAATATTTTTAAAGTTATAGCTCTTTGAAAATTGTCAAAATCGATGGGTTGGCTTCAGGTTGACTTCCTATTTTCTAAGGTTTCAGTCATCAAAGATGTTCTTTCTTTCTCAGTCCTTGTGAAAATTATAACATGCCCCTCTTTCTTGTCTTTTTATTTTAATCGAATGCGGACAAAATGATGCAACTAGTATATTCAATTATTAGACTTTCTAGAACACTTATATTTCAGTTATCTGAAATCTTCCATTTGTTCAAGTTTTCATAGACTTCCTTAGCAGTGGTAGTACAGGGACATAAGTATAAATATAAAATTCCTAAGTGGTTGTGTGAGGTCGACTATAACATGTGTTCCTCAACTCCCTTAGTCAATTTTACTGAAACTTGTTATTAGATAAATTTGATTTAATTTTCCATTGTTTGGCTAGTTGAATTCAGATTTATTGTATAATCTATAATAATAATTTATTTACCTTTTCAGTATTCATATTTAGAATTTCCTAAGCTCATCAAGAAGAACCTGTTATAGTCTATGTGTTATTGATGGTCTGAAAATCCCATATTTAGAGTTCAGTTCCCAAACAACTAACCTATACTAAATTCATCCACTCCACCATTCCATTTGTGAAGATTAGGATCATCACTGAACGTCCTCAACAGAAATGTAGTCTAGTCAGTTTTGCAATGCCATACACAAGAGATGTCCAATGTTATCTGCTCCTATGAATACTTGAATACCAAGACTCTTGTTCATTTCTTTATGAGAGGAGAAGGTTATATTTTTTCCTGCAAGATAAGGGTATGGTGTTCGAGTGTATCTTCTAGGGTAAGGTCCATGGTCCTTGTTTTATCAGGGTTCAGTTTTGTAACTTTATCAAAGATTAATAACTCTAATCATTTAAAGAGTTTTTAATTCAGTTGATATTCAAAGAACTGCAAGAGTGCAAATTTTACTCAATGCTCACCATCTTTAAATTAGCATAACTTCATTTAAATATCCTTACAGAAGAGCTCAAAAAGGGAAAAAAAACAAATTTAAACAAGATTTTGTACATGGAATAAAGCTTCAAGACGGATGAAATGATTTTTTCCTAATTAGGATGACCCATTACTCATCTAATGCATTGAAACTTGACTCAATCGGATGCTACATATTATGCTTTGTTTCCCCACTCGAGTTAGTCATCCACTGTTCCATAAAATCTTGTTTCAACATCCTATTTTCAATAAGCATCTCTATCTCCTTTAACAGTGGCATACAATTCCCCGTAGAATGCCCATATGGCCCCAAGTAGAAATCACAGACACTAATTTGATCATAGATGTGTGCAGAAGGGTTTCGTGGCACTTTCTTTAGCCTTGGTGTAAGGCATTGACCTTTAATCAAATGCGGGTACAGATCTGAGATAGAAGTTTGGAACACCTTCAAAATATTTCTCGATTACGAGACTTTCTTTGGTCGGCTCAAATGACTAGCTGCCCTTTTTCTTTTATAGTTGTGGGGGCTCTGGACGTGACATTCATTCACCTCATCAGCTTTCATTTCTTGATCGGTTCGGCTTTTGGAAGTGACTTTCAAGTTTTCTTTGCTGATTGCATTTTCAATTAACTACCTAGCTGTCAAAATATCCTTGAAGTCCTTTGTTGAATTTTCCATCGTCTACTCGAAGAAAAGAGAGCATAAGAGAATTATAGAACATGTATGATATTTCTTCTTCTAACATATGAGGTTGAACTTGTGCTGCCACCCTCCCCCACATAGGTCATATTCATTAATACTTTCAGTGGCTTTCATCCTTATGCTTTCATGGGGCTAAACCTTTGACATATTAATATTACCCCATAAAGTCGTCAGCTAAATTGACCCATCTATTGAAATTTTCCTGTTTATAATCAGAAGAATTAGGGAACAAATGGTGCCATCATATTTCTCAAAATTAGGCACCCTAAATTCATGTGGGATGACCAAATCTGGGACTAAGCTGAGTTATCTCGCTTCTAGTTCTTTGTGGGAGGCATTAACTTTTTTCATAGCTCCAATTGCTTCAACAACTCAAATTTATCTTCAAATAACTCATGAATAATGAGACTCTTCCCTAGGTTTGAGTGGGACGCTCTAGGGTAGGTTATTATTCTCGACGTCCTAGTATGATAACATTGATATCCTTTATCAGCTATATTCTCTCTATCAGCAGCCTTGATTGTTAGTACCTAGATCATGTGATTTGACACATCTTGTAGAGAACCTTATGTGTAATTCCTCATATCTTGTTGTACCCCGGTCAAATGTTCTTGCAATCGATCTTGTGGTTCCTCATGAGATTTATCCATTTGTTTGTTCATAATGATGAGGAAGTAGTATGAATGAGTGATCTTGGTATTACTGTCACATAACCCTCCATAAATTATCTTCATGTTTTCATAACCAATGTATGTAAAATGTTTTAAAAAAACAAATGTGATGCAAATGCATGTATGAAAAAGGTGTCATTCCAGAGTGACTATCTTAAAACAACTTTAATTGAACACAAATATTTCAATACATCAAGCAACTTTACATATAAGGAATAACTTTAACTTCTAACTTCTCTATCTCTCTCAAAAGCCAAGTTAACTTCCACTCATGTTCGGGTGTTGAGTTGTCAATATGCTTCAAGTTTATTGCAAAGCCAACTAAATCAACCAATTTGTGAGCCACATTGCTTGCTTGTGTCATAAATTCTTTCATGAGATCGCATTTTTCTCCATCTTATGTGTCAATTCTCAGAGTTGTAAACAAAGTTGTTCATTTTTCCTCGTAAGAAAGTGTTTGTTATTATAAAATTATCGTGCAATATTTCCATAATCATATATAATCCTCGTCAATGTCTTGTTCCCGGCTCTAGTGGCTTTTAGGCTTTTAGTTCAACATCAATCCTACGTTTTTGGAGCTGATATAAAGTTTCCATGCTAACTATGGACATATTCAACATCTGATTTTTGGCTTGACTTCCTCCAAAATCAATAACAACTATATTGTGCCTTTTTTTGTAATATGTAAATCATAAGAGAACTTCTTGAGCTTTGTACTTTAGTAAACAATCTTCCTCTTGGATGCCCCTACAAATACCCTTACCATTGAACACTTTTGGATCAATCTTAACAGGACAATCATTTACCAAATTAGGTCGACTTTTCATCTCGGACTCTAAGATTCCATGACCCAAAAGATGTTGGACTCGATCCTTGAAGGATTTGCAATTCTCAATGGAATGCCTTTGAGCTCTGGTATGAAATTCACAATGAACACTGACGTCATACCAATTTGGATATGGAGGTTGCTAAGGTTTCACATAATGTGGGTCTACCTCTCAGGCTTTTAAAATTTCATCATACAATTCCTTATAAGATAAACGGATAGGATCAAAATGAGAGCCACCTCTCGACTTCGATTGAACTGGAGTCTTTAGATTTATTTCTCCTGACACTGGGAGTATACTCTCAAATATCCACGAGTTCTAATTGTATGGCTTCTTTTGATCTTTCTGAACTTCTACAGTTGTCACCATTTCTTTGGTGTCACCTGACAACTAGTTGATGCGAATGGTAATTATGAATAATTTCTTAGATTGGATAGGATTAACTTGTTCTAAAGTAGTCCCTCGTGTATTTGACATCGCAAGATTATTTTCATCAAGATCTTTCCTTTCTTTTGCATCATTCTTTTAGTCCTTTGGCCAAAAAAGTTATTCTATCTATCATCTTGAACATTTGCTCTCTCTCATCTCTCTTATCTTCTTTTACTCTTCGTCAGACATATGATCTTTGGGTGCATAGCTCTCCACTATTCTCGAAGCTTCCTTGAGAAGTCATTCCCTAGCTGTGTTATAGTCTACTTGATCATGAAGTCCTTTGTCCATCATGAAAACCTTTTACTCTGATGACCACTCATAAATCAACACCTTTTGATTATGTCATGATAAAGCGATGCAAGAAAAGCATCATAAAAACAAGTTAGTACAAATAAGATAACAAAAAGATAAGAATTATTATAAAAGCAATAATAACAAAATAAATAAATTAATAAGCTAATGCCAAACAAGAACGCAATTGCAAATGGAAATACACACGGTGTTAATTCAAAAAAGCGACCACCATAAAACAACCTTCATCAGACCATATGTTCTCCTTAAACTAGACAAACGATCTTCATTTTCTTCATTTACTTGATATAGGCCTTTCTCACGATTCGGTGTTGTCTTTATAGTCGTTGTTGGACTTCTCAAAGTGTTGATCCGCCTATCTTTTTTTAATTCACCTACTGTGATCATTGGATATCTAGACCTCTATTTCTGTAGGATTCTTCAAGAGGAAAGGAGCCTTGATATCTCGTGAAGGATCTTCTCACTCTTGACTCAACTAACATATTACTATTTGGTACCATCTTGATCTTTGTTTAATGGGAGTTTTCAATCAATCTTTGAGCTCTTATCTCCTTGATTAACTTTGTTTGTAAGTCATTGCCCTTCCAGATTCGACTACCAAGTTATGGAACTCTTATGTCGATATGAAGACCTTCTAATTTGGTCCATCACTTGCGAATTAACACCTTGTTTGGATATGATGTGAAAATGCAAATGCAAACATAAGACAGATAAAAATCATATTAAGAAAAAAAGCCGAAGAAATATTCCCGAAAAAAAGAATCTACCCAACATGGTATATACTCTAACATGCTTTTATAATAGTTCTACCCAGACATGTTTTCTACCCCCATCTTTTGTTCAGTATATAAATCCTAACCTCATGTCATCTAGTTTGCATGCTTGTTTGAAAAAATGAACCTAACCGCATGATCTCTAGTTCGCATACATTTATTCAGAAAATAAAATTATACTACAAAAACTAAAATCCTCGAAAAGGCTTTTCCTTGTGTATTCTCCTTACGGGGACTACTAAAGTCTTGGTAAGACTTTATCTATATTTTAGGTTCAGCATACTCTAGGTTCGGTTCTAAAGTAAGAGGTTCTCAATTTTTCCTTTTTGGTGCCTTCTTGGGCTGTAAAACCCTCAATCCTGACCAATCATAGGCTTTCATATCAAATTCAATTCGAAGGGACACACCTCATTATGTTCATACGGAGGTGAAAACCATTACGAGAACCATAAGTCGTGATCCCAGGAGTGATTTACTATCCCATACAAAGATAAAAACCACACGAATGAGTAGTTTCTCACTCCTACTTAAATAAGACGAAGCGGGGTTTTAGCTCATGTTATGAAAATGATAATTTGTAGTGTATGAGGAAAAGAAAAAACAAAACAAATAACACCAAATAGAAAACTCAAAATCCTGAACAATTATTACTCTGAAAACATTAGCAAACAAGTGAGTACAACTATTTAGTGGTTAATCAGATTACAAACAAAAATTTATTCAAACCACACAAGGGATCTAAAAATCAAATTAGAACAAACTTGTAATTTTCATTTGCAAAGACAATTAATTAATCGAATAATGGCATGACTCTCTAAAAAGGTCCCCAGCGGAGTCGACAAGCTGTCAAAATGATTTTTTGAAAAGGGAAAAAAAGGGTCTCGCTTTGAATAATTTTATGACTTGTTAACGATAAAATGTGGTTCAAGGAGTCATCACCAATATTTGATTAGGGTATGATTGGGCACCCAAAAAGTATTTTGTCATTTTAATAAAAAAAATATGAATTTTAATTAAAACAACAAATTTGCAGTATGTGTTACCAAAATTTGAGTTCGAGAGTCCGTTACGTGTGGAGAAGGATTAGTATCCCCACAGCGTCCTAAATCAGTACCTAGTTGATTAATTAGTTGTCTTTGTAATGAAATTTAAGAATTTGAGTCTAATTTAATTTAAGATCCCCTACAAATAATATTCTTTGAATTTTTGGACGAAACATGATAATATTTAATTAATTCATATAGAGAAGAATCGGCCTCTCATACCTTAATGCAATCGATTCTTACTCCAATAGAAATAAAGAAATATTAAAAATTCATTCTAAAGTTCATTATTAATTCAAAATAACAACACCCAAAATAATTTTAAGAGAGAAAACGATAATATGTAATTATTTCCAATCAAGAATAAATGACCCTTCATGCCTTAAAACAGCCATTTATTACCCCAATTGAAATGAAGATATATCATTATTCCTTCTTAAAATTCAATATTGATTCGAGTGAAAATGATAATATCTAATGATTTCCAATTGAGAATAATTGACATCTAATGCCTTAAAGCAGTCTTTTATTACTCCAATCGAAATTAAGAGATATCACTATTCCGTCTTAAAAATCAATATTAACTCGAGAGAAAATGGTAATATCTTATTATTTCCAATTGAGAATAAATGACTTCTCATGCCTTAAACAGTCATTTATTACTCCAACCAAAACGAGGAGATATTGTTATTTTCATTATCGATTCGAGTGTTACTTTTTTGAAATCCTATTGAAAAAACACATGCAAAAATAAAATAAATAAAAAACATACCCCAAGAAAATACAATTAATTAATTATTTACCAATATTTAATGAGAATAAGGATGTTCAATTATGTAAATACCTCGAGACGAGACCTTACATTCGATCTAACAGTCTTTTCTCAGTGAATTTAATTAAAAAAACATTATCTTTTTCCCAATCCCCAAATTTTAAAATGGATTCGATTTAATTTATGTCACTAAATGGAATATACTTTCATTTTAAAATTATCAAAAGTAACTTTCTTATACGTTAATAGAGTCACTTTACGACAATATTAAAATGAAAGAATATTACCCTTAGTCAATTTATTTGGATTCGAGTCAAGAGATGCTTATAAGGGTATCATGCAAAATTAATTAATGACTAAAATGAACTAACATGCAAGCAACATGCAAAAATTAAAATAAAATAAAATGAAAAAAGGACTAAAATATAAACAATCAAACCATCATGACTAAATTAAAATAAAATAAAATTCCATGGCCAAACTAAAATAAATAAAAATTAGATTCTTGTTTGAAATGTAAACATACAGAAACTACATGGGTTATTTCTTAATTATTCTCTTTTTTAGCGTAAAACATGCACACAAATAAAAAAGGGTAAATGACTAAATCAGTCCAGAAGATTTTTAAAAAAATTAAACAGTCACTACATATGACCAAAATGTAATAGCACGCTAAACATAGAGGGATTAAAAAGCAAATAACCCTAAAAATATATAGCATGCATAAAAAAAGGTAAATAGAAGATTCAGTCCCTACAAGTGACTAACATGAGAAAACATGACTAGACTAGGTGGACTAAATAAAAAAATAACCCTAAAAATATAAAGCTTGCACGAAAATAGGTAAATAACAGGCTCGGTCCTTACAGATGACCATTTTGCAAAACACGCGTAAGTTAGGGAACCTGAGTGTAATTTCCCCTAAAGTTTTCTATAAATACAATATTTTTCCTTTTTTTTAAATTTTCTTTCAGCTTTTGTCTTTTTTTTGTAGAGAGAGAAGATCTCGCTTCTTTTTAAAATCTAGCCCATCTCGGGCGTTTGGCCCTTGCCGGTGGTTGTTGGCCACCAAAAATTTACCTCAACCCCCTTGTCTTAGATCTGGGGTCTGTTTTTCGTGAAGGAGACTCTAGCGTCGTGAAAATGGTCGAGACCCTTTGGCTCCCACATTCCAAATCTCCACCATCCGCCGTTAGATCGAGCCCATTCCGAAGTATGTTGGTCTCCTCACTCGTGCGCTCCTCCTCACCGTTCGAATATGGTGATGGCGGATTTGAACGCAGGTGAAGCTTCTAGCCAAAGGTAATTTTTCTCCCCTCTTCCCTTTTTTTATTTTTGCTAAAAAACATTATTGTGCTTCGAAAAAAAAAGATTGTTGTTGAAAAGTTTTTGTATTCCTTTTCAAAAATCTCTAGACTTGTCATAACCCAATTTAGGGGCTAAATTTTTAATAAATTTAAGAATAGAATTAAAGTCGTATCAAGGGAGAAATTTAGAACCAAATCGTAAATTTTTAAAAGTTACAAACTTGGTTTAGGAACTTATGGGAAATTTAGGGACTTGAACCTAAATTATCCCATTTTTAATGGTCAATGAATTTTAAACCTGATTACCCTAAAAAAAATCCCCAATTTCTAAACCCCCCGCCGGCCCAACTTTACCTCCTCGATCAGCAGTCGTCCGACAACCTCAACTTAAGCCACCACTATCGTTTTACTAACCGTCAAACGATGATCAAAACCTGACCCTTTTTCCATTGTGAATCACAGTCGTTTGCCGTGGAGAGCCGTCGAAGAGTTCGAAGAAACCACCCCCGTATACCTCGATTATTTTAAGATTCCGACCGGTCGCGTTATCATCTCGTCTCACCGCTGCCATATTCAAACTGACCAGAATCATTCGCTCAATACCCACCCAAAGTCGTTGTCTATCATTGTTGTTTTCGTTAATCACCTGTGTGGGTAAGCATTTTAGTTATTTTCTTTTAATTCCGATGGATTTTGGCTATTTTTGGATTGATTGTGGTTGTAATTGGTGAGTGCTTGATTAGAGAGTAGTCGGTCGGTAACTCCAACCCCGCCGCCAGCGTCACTCGTCGCCACCCGCGAGTGGAGCTTGTTTTTGTCTAAGGAATTTTCCAGAACCGGGTCACTCGCCGAACCGCCTGGTCTGGTCTAGTCACTAAGTCAACTCGGCTGAGTTAACTCGACTGAGTCAACTCAACTGAGTCAACTCAATGAGTTAACTCGTTGATTTTGACGAGTCAATACGTTGACCGCTGACTTTGACCGATCTGACCGTTGACTTTGACCGAAAAAGTTAAATTTTCCGAAAATCCCTATTTCATGTTTTTTAACGTCTTGAGTCTGAATCTGAAGTCCGTTTTTCCAAATTCGCACCCGGTAAGCCATTTTTCAGTGATTTACCTTCAGATTCAATATGGTTTCCCAATTAAGTTCAGTTTCTAACGTAAATTTGGTTTCTATGTATCCAAGGAATTATTGGATGTTGAATTAAAGTTTGAGAGTGATTGAATGGAGTTTAAATGTTCGATCGGTGGGGCACGAAAATTGAGGTAATACATTACTACCTTTTTATGCTATATGGAACATGTTGGTATTGATTACTGCCTGGATGAATATAATTGGTCATATGTATGTGGTTGATCATATTCTAAACTCGATCCGAATATGAAATAAAGTAAAGTAAATTGAATAACCTCAAAATCTCTAAATTCTAATAGTTCTTGTTAAAAGCTTTGCTACCGAAATCACCTGGTTAAGAAATTACAAAATTACCCTATGAGGAAAAATGGTCTGGACATGCCCTCATAGTGAAAGTACCCTAAGAATTCATATTTAATTCGATAAACTATTGATTCAAATGTTAAATTCCTGATATGTTCTGAAAGTCACTAATAATCATATTTTACATCCAAGAAGGTACAATACCTAGAATTATTGATTTATCAGCAAATACCTAAAGGCTAAAGAATTGGAAGTATTATTTATGTTTGCATTGTTCAAACAAATTTTATTAAAAGGGAAGGATTGAAATACCTTAAACTACAAAATGACCAAAATACCCCTGAAGAGTAAAATAATCCAAAATATCTCTAAACCTTGGAATAACAAAATAATATAACCTAGTTGAACTGAATGGAAGAAATGTATGTAATCGAATTTGCGAAAATGATCGAATTACTCTGAAAACTCCAAAGTAACCAGGATAAATTTGATTATTAAATGACCTAAGTACCCTCAATGACCTTGAATTAAGCGAATAACTTGGACAAGTCTGGAAACACCGATGATTATATATATATTGACCATCTATAAGGGTTTTGAACCTGGATCAAGCACATCGACATTCCCTGATATCGTTGCAATATGTAAATGAAATAAAGACCATTGGAATAGATGTTCATCTCCCTAATATCCATTCAGTGATGATTTTGAAGATGATCAATTTGACAAAAGTTGTTGGTATTAAAGAGTGAATACTCTTGAAGTGCAATGATTTGACTGGTTGTCAGGTATCATGGTTGGGATTGTACAGTTCAAGTTAACTCGATATTCCGATAGATCAACATAAATTGTAAATACCCTGAATCTTCGTTTCTCCCTTATCAGCTCAAATCACTAAGAATTCTCCAAGAACCTAATGCCAAAAATGCCTCTGATTTCTTGAATAATGGAATCAATCTTGTCGTATCTGAAAAAATAGGTAACTCATATGAAAAGGATTCTGAATACCTTTCTAATTTCATAATGCCTCCGAAAAATGTCTGAATACTATATGATCATGATAAATCACGTTCTGAATAAATGATGATTCAGTCAGCTAACAAAATTTTTTGACAGTGATTCCAATCTTTATCATTATATCAGTATATTGAAGATCCATGTTTCCCTGCCATATAAGATTATTAAGTACCTCTGAATTATAATATCTGGAACCTCTAGTGTGTTCCTAATTACATGGATATTTTCTTTGATTTTTGTTATGATCTCTACTCTAATTTCTGATATCCTTGTTTACTAACTAAAATTATTTTTTTATACGTGGTACTATGGGACTCTGGTATGACTGAAGACTCTGGCAGGTTCAGTCGCTACTAGTAATTTCTTGTATAGGTTTAGCACCAACTGGTAATTCCTTATGGACCTAAGGCGACCCCTGGGTAGGCTCTGTAGCCCTGATATCTTTCTTGGGTAGGCTCTCAGGCCCCAAGGTGCTCCTTTAGGTTATGTAGTTCTGGGGAACTGCATATGTCATTCGGTTGGAGGGTTTTACTATGGTTTTTGAAAAATACGTTTTAAATTGCTATTGTTTTAAAAAGATCTTTACATTTTCATTGGTTTTGTGGGAACACACTAGACACCCTATTCTGATCTACTGACCCTAGTCCTCCAAACGTTTACGCTGAAATGGAAGCTTCCTGTCTTTTACTACCTGAGATATCAGTAGGACCTCTGCTCAACATAAGAATCTGTAGATGTCTGAACCAATAAGAAAAATTATGCTTACATATTATCTTCATGTCATTCATCATTTTCTGGTAGTTTTGTATTACTGAGCTTTCAAAATCTCACTATCTTACTCACCTCTTTAGGTAAAAAGGATTGAACCAGTACAACTATCGACATCAGTAAGGGAGTTCCTCCAGTGTTGCTTGCGGAGTACGGTGCATGTGATTAGGGGGCATGTAGGTTGTATCTTATATATCCGAGTCTGAAATCTATTTTATTTATGAATATTATTAAATTTTACTATTGTGTTGATAATTGTTTTATGATTTTACATGTTTTAACAAAAACTTTAAATTTTTTTTGAGATTTTTACGATGAGTCGCTCCGGTTGCCCTAATGTGACACCTCAAATCGGATCCTGTCACCTGTATCAGTCTTTGGGTGTTACAAGAATGACTTTACATTGTTGTTGTTGGATTTTATATCCATTACATGTGAAATGACATTGATTTTCTTTGCTTGTGCATGGGATTCTGTTGGCTGAGCTGGAACCCGGTGACAGGGAGATGGTGTGGTGACAGTGACCATGCGTGGGGTGTTGGTGCAGATGATGGTGGCAGGGGATAGGTGCAGACGATGGTGGCAGGGGATAGGTGCAGACAAATGTGGCATGGGACAGAGCAACTGAGGCGGTGGTGGTAGAGTAGGTTAGGGTTTAGAAACCCTAAAAATATTTTAAGTACTAGGTCAGCCCTATTGGGTTTTGGTTCTTATTGGGCTACGAGTTTGCTTTGTAATTGAGGCCCAATTTTGGGTTTTGTAAAAGTCTGCAAAAATTAATAATAATAATAATAATAATAATAATAATAGTATCAGGACAAAAAAGGGTAAATTGCAGAACGAATCCCTATAACATGCAAAAATAAGATAAAGTTAGGGGACTAAAGAAAAAGTATACTAGAAATTAAAAAACAAACATAAAAACGGGTAAATATCAATCTCGGTCCTTGCAGATGATTAATATGCAAAAACGCAAGAGAATTAGGGGACCTAAGCACAATTTTCCCATAAATTTTTCTATATATGCCACTTTTTCAGTTTTTTCATTTTTAAACATAATTCTAAAAAAAATTCTCTCCCTTCTCTCTTCTTTCCTCGGCCAGCCCATTGTTGGTCGCCCTACCACAACGTCTAGCCGCGGTCCAATCATCATTTTGATCGCCACAGACGGTAGTGGAAACTCCTAACTGAACCTAAAAACCTCCCCTACACTTCGATCTACCTACCTAATCTTATATCTAGGGCTAATATCGTCTAAAAGGACCCTAAACAACCCAAAAAACCCCAAAAAGATTTTGACCCTTTGGTTCTCTCACACTCTGGCCACAGCGAAGATGAATTGGCCGTAAAGTTCAACTCTCCCTAGGTAACTAGATCTACTCCCTTCCCTTTTTATTCTGGTTTTTGTTTCCTAAATATGTTTTATTTATTTATTTTTATTAACTTTGTGTTTCGAAACTGAAGAGAAAAAACAAGAAATATACCTTGAACTCTTTTTTGATTTTTTGCACGTATTGTTTTCTGGAAAATCGAAAGGGAGGAATCCTTTCTTTACAACATTGCACAGGTTATAACCCTTAGTGATTTTACATATTTTTTTCAAAAAATGAAATCATTACAACTTTGCATGTTTTTGGTTGCTTGTTGTAGAGGTTGAAGTGGCGTGTTGAAGCCATTGGTGCATGGTTGGTGGAACCGACGGTGGAAAGGCTAGAGTTCAAACCTAGTCAGGAGTGTTATGAACTGTTGGATGGAATCCAGATCTGACGATCCGTGACGAGCGGTAGATGGAGCTAAGGGTAAAAACCCTAGTTCATGATTAATTTGGGTCGTTGGATCTCTCCAAATCCAACAACTGTGATCGTACGGCGTTAGGAGAAGATAAGAGAGTCTAGGGTTTTTTGTTCGGGCTTAGGTTTTGGGTTTGGTAGCTGGGCTTGGGTCTTGACGTAATATTGGGGCCTGATTGGTTTTGTAGTTGGGGCATGGGTGTAATGGACCCAATTGGGTATGTTGTAAAGGACTGCAACCCATTAATTAAAATGAATAATAATAATAATAATATTATCGGGACAAAAACGAATATCGACACTTCTTGCCAACACTGTTGCGTTTCTTTTTTGTGTCTATTCTGGTGAATGTTAATTTAGTTTGTATAGTTCTGGACTAGTTTTCTCCCCTGTTTATGATAGCATCTATTTCTAATTGTTTGCAGCAGGGTAGGGGAATTAGGCCATGTTCTTGTAACGTGTTTTGGCCACAGGGTATCTATTTTGGTTGCATTTCAGCATTGATGTAATTGTCAATTTTTTTAATAAACATGAGTACTATTTTCCCCCTAATAGGATGTAGAGGGGGTTTTTAACGAGACCCATTTCCTTTAAAAAAAGATCAACCTTTAAACTAAAAGGCAACGGTAAAGAAAAATGTCACACCATGAATTTGAGATTAGAAGTTTTTGGAGAAAAGTTTCAATTGATTAAGTGAAATTTAGATTATAGGAGACTAAATTAGAATATAATGAAGGTTTAAATGGCTTATTTGAAATAAATGTGAAGTTTAAAGGCTCAATTATATATGTATAATATTAATTTAGGATTAAATTGGATAAGTATAAAGTTAAAAGACCAAATGAAAAAGAAATTGGAGTTTTTAGAGATAAAATTTAACAATTTTAAAGCCATGGAAATTGTTCGAGATGAATATGAAATAAAATGAACATAGAATGAACCTTTAGGCCAAATTTGTTAACCTTGTAAAGTTTAGGTTTTTACGCCTTCTAGTTTACCCCAAAAGAAATGGTATAAATATCACTTTTTAAAATACTAAGGGGATTGTTCTACAATTTCTAGAAAATCATCGCTGTCACTAATAGGATTTTTTCTAAAATCCCTGTTGTTTGACTATTTGTAGGATTTGTGTAACAATGTTTCTAGCCCAGTTGACACAAATCTAGTGCTAAAATACTCGCATTTGTGTTCTCTTCTTATATTGTAAGGGGTTACCAAAAGGGTCATTATTTTCGGTTTTTGTAAAAGTCGAGAGCTAGCCAGTGTTATATTCAATGGAGGATCCATAAATATTTTTCAGGATAAACATATATGTATTAATAATAGAAATGTTTCGTATAGGATAGGTAAAATAAAATTCCAGGGAAGACACCATTAGTAAAATGAGTAATTAACATAAATAAAGTCTGCTCACCAATGATTCAGACGAGATATGACCACTACGAGTTCTTGTGATGTTGTTTGGGCTCACCAAGGCACCCATGTTGACTCAGCCTGAGTCGAATATTTTTTTCTTTTTAGTGATGCATCTTTAAATGACCTTGGGTTCATTCTCGTGCAAGAGGGAAATGTAGTGGAGAATGTGTCACAAAAACTCAAGTTGTATGAGTGTAAATACCTTAACCATGATTTTGAATTAGGAACCATGATCTTTGCATTGAATATTTAGAGGCACTACCTCTTCGGAGAGAAGTGATATATCTACATCGGCGATAAAAGCCTCAAGTATGTACTCACCTATAATGAGTTGAATTTGAGACAACAAAGATGAATAAAGCTGCCCAAGGATTACAAATGTGTGATCAACTACCATCCAGGTAAAGCTAAGTGGTGGTTGATAATTTGTGACAAGGTTACCTATGTCTAAGCATAGGCATGACACCATTTAGGTGATTGTGCATCGATTGACTAAGGCTGCTCACTGTTTATCGGTTTGAATGGACTTCACACTTGAGATATTGGCTCAAATTACATCGAGGATATTGTGAGGTTACATAGGGTTTTAACATTGATCATATCAGAGAAAGATCCCTATTTCAATCATAGATTTTGAAATATACTTTATGAGGCTTTCTTATCATATTTTTTATTTCATCTTTTCCTCAAAACTAAATCAGATAACCCCTACTCATGAAACCTAAAAACAAACCCCTCCGTCGTCAAGCTTTCCCCCGTAGATCAACCTTCTTTGGTCCTCTGTTGTATCCAATGCTGACACCATCAAAACCAACGTCATCTGATGATCAGATTTTGACCGTTGATCCAACCAATTCAATTTTCGTTTGTTGTGTGGAGGAGAGAAACTCATTCGGCTACCCACTGACAATTTTGTTTGTCGATCACTGTTAGACATCATCATCAGCACCTATATAAACATTGCCTCACTTTGATCGTAACCTATTCGGTCAATCGTCGAGACTCACGTCATTCACCAGGGAGGTATGTTTGAAGGTTCGATGAATAACCCAAGCAATTGTTAAGATTTTCACGATTTTCGACTGTTCAAGCAGTTAGTTAACCTCACCAACATCATAATCAGTCTCCCTGTCGTTGTGCGCTCAAAACCCAACCCTTGGGTCACTCCATCATCACCGATTTACTTATTCACTAATGTGGGTAAGCTCCGATAACTTTTTGTTTAAATTTATTTTTCTTTTGAATGGATTTTTTGTTGGAATATGAATAATTTAGGATCAATAGTGATATTTAGTTTTTATTGGAGTAATCGGCCTCCACCCCCAACCCCATTGCCATCATCATGCGTTGGCAGCACGCATTGGCTCTTCCTTGGTCCATCAAACCTTTTAGAACCAGTTTGAGTCAACTTGAACCAGTCTTAGTTAACTCAGACCGAATCGAGTTAATTTGAACTAACATGAGTTAACCCTAACCGGTCTGACCCATTAACTTTGACCTGCCCTTTGACCGTAGACCAGACCTATTGACTTTGATATTAACATTTGACCAGTTTGACCATTGACATTAACCAAAAAGCCAAAAAATTTTAAAAGTATTATTTTATTTTTTCGATGTCATAAGTCTGAATCCAAAGTTTGTTTTTCCAAATTTTAACCCAAAAGCATCCGAATTGACCCTTAAACCAAATATGCATATTTATTTAAGTGGCATATTTAAGTGAATTTAAGTTATGGACAAGAACTAAATTATGTTATTGATCAATTAAGGTACCTTTGATTCTCTCAATTGTTTGTATGCTCGACCCAACTTCTTTCGTTACGTTCATCTGTGAGCTTGTAATTACTCCTATAGTTTTGTAACCCTGTTAAATACTCAATTTATTACACTACTCCGATAACAAGTCTACTATGATATGACCTAGGTTCTTGTACCGCTAAAAAAATGTAGTGAAGCAGATGCTCCGTAGATTTCCTAGTCAGATCACTTTTTACGAGGTGTTTTCCTTACGTGCATATATCTATTTGAAATACCATGTTCACATGATTATTTTCTCTAATTTGAAATGAATTGTTTGCTCTGATTTGACTACCGTATGATTAATCTAATTTAAGACTGATTCCTGATTTATTATATTTTAAATCATGCTTGCTTGACACATGTTCTCTGGTTACAACTTTACTGATAAATAAATACGTTTGAACTCTTATTTTTTTGCTACTATTATTTACTGTCTGAAACATTTTTCTTCAAGGTACTCTGGGATATAGTATGAAGTCTTTGCAGGTTTAGCTCCGATCAATCTGGTAATTCCTTATGGACCTAAGGCAACCCGTGGGTGGGCTCTTGGGCTCAATGGGCCTGGTGGTAAGACCTTATGGACCCCAAGGCACATCCTTAGGGTGGCTCATTTGCTTTGTGCATTGGGTAAGTCCTTATATGACCGAGGGCACTCCCCTTAGGTGGGCTTCAATGCTTCAGCTAGGGTAAGACCTTATGGACCCAAGGTACTCCCTTAGGTTGGCTCCTACATCCTTTAGGACTAGGGTAAGTCCTAATGGAGTTCCCCATAACTACATATGGTGTTCATTTAGAGGGTGATTCTGTATTTTAAACTAAAAACTCTACTGACATTTTTATAACTTTGATAATGAATTGGTTTTGAAACTTAACTGTATGTTTTTATTTTGTAATGCTTGAACACACTGAGCTCCCTAGCTCACTTTTTCAAACTTTACCCTTTCAGATACTTTGGATAGGCATCCTCGACCTAGCAGTTGGAATATCGACACATTCGTACAATATTATTTTTTGTAATGTGTCTATTTTTTGTGACATGTGTCTATATTTTGAAATACTTGTTTTACGGCTTATGCTTCTTTTTCTACTAATGTTAGATTTACTTTGATATTGATTATGGAATATTTTACTCAATCAATTATGGTTTTTATATGACTCGTTTTGGACTTTATCGTTATTAAATATGTTTTTAAAGATGTTATTCATAATATGATTTTAAATTATTGAAAAAATATTTTGAAAAATTTTATTGTAGTCAGCTAGATCTAGTCGCAACGCTTGGGTTGGGTCTAGAAGGTTACATTTAGTTTGTATTAGAGCGTTTGGTTCTTAAACCTCAGACTGTGGATGAATGTAAAATAAAAACATGATTTTAAGATGTTTTACAAAATAAGTCACGACGGTCATCTCACCAAATTTTTATGAGTTTATCTTTGTGTGAGACTCCAAGTGCGAAATTTAACCCTATGTTTTACCTTCTGTAGTGAACTCGAGGTTCTCTGAGATGAGCACTAGGCATGATCGTCGACCTGACCGTGGGTGAAGTACAACAACTAGATTTGTTGACTCGATAGATGAGACGCGTGCAGATCCCCTACCTATGGTAGATTCTTCTGTTCCTGGGACCTCGATAGGTCTGCTACCTACTTCAGGTATAGGTTTAATTACCCCAGTTAGAGGAGAAATCATTTATGAGGCTCATTTACGAGTGTAGTGTTAGATAAAAATCTCGGTAGGTAGTTTCATTAGTTTATTCAACGAGTGTCGTGAGAAGATGGGTACCTACTATCATTGTGGATCCAACGAGCACTTTGTGAGGAATTGTCTACATTCAGCATCTTTCGATCGAACACTCACTCAAACTCCTGCGTGTTTACATGATTTTGTTTAGACTATAGTTAGAAGTCAGTCAGGGAAGGACTTCTGGATCTGTTTCTATGATCAATTGTAGAGCCCGATCACATAGTAGAGAAGCATCTGCTTCAGAGGCTAGACAGTCTGCTCTTGTCTACACTGCTAGACGTTTCGATGATTGAGTTGAGCCAGAGATTTTTGTAGGTATCTTTATTTTTATTTATATCTCTTACCATGCATTCCTAGATAACGACCTCACCCCTCTTATATCCGGGTTCCTTATCTTGAGACCCTTAAAATTTTGAGACAATTGTTCATTTTTCGAGTCTAGTGAGATATTTCATTTTTGTTAACAGAGTACCTAGGCTTTGTCCTTTGAATGAACCATTAGAGATATGTGACTATATTTTTGACTCTAGTGAATTTCAAGAACAAAATTCTTTAAGGGAATGAGATGTATCACACCCCAAACTTTTGGGGGGAAATATTAAAAATTTATTAGATTAATTAAGCTGGTTAAATTGGATTTTTTTTATTAATAATTTTAGGTTAAATTGTAAACCAATAATGCTTCAGGGACTAGCCTTTATTTTCGATGACATGTGACTATATTTTGAAATACTTGTTTTACGACTTATGCTTATTTTGCTACTAACGTTAAATTCACTTCGATATTGATTATGGAATATTTTATTTTACTCAATTAAATATGGTTTTTATATGACTCATTTTGGACTTTATCGTTATTAAATATGTTTTTAAAGATGTTATTCATAATATGGTTTTAAATTATTGAACAAAATATTTTGAAATTTTTAATTGTAATCTGCTAGATCTAGTCTTAACGCATAGGTTGGGACTAGGGTTTACATTTAGTTGGTATCAGATCTTTTGGTTCTTAAATCTTGAACTGTGGATAAATGCAAAATAAAAATACGATTTTAAGATGGTTTACAAAATAAGTCATGAAGTCCATGTCACTAAGATTTTATGAGTTTATCTGTGTATGAGATCCCAAGTATCAAATCTAGCCCTAGGTTGTACCTTCTGTATTGAACTCGAGGTTCTCCGAGATGATAACCAAGCATGGTTATCGACCTGACCATGGGTGAAATCGAGCGACTAGATTTGTTGACTCGATATATGAGACGCGTGTAGATCCCCTGCCTCTGGTAGATTCTTCTATTCCTGTAACCTTGATAGGTTTGCTACCTACTTCTGGTATAGGCTACCCTGGTTAGAGGAGCAACCGTTTCTAAGGTTGAGTCTACGATGGTAGTTTTAGAGGAAAATCTCGGTAAGTAGTTCCTTCTCAAGAAGTGGTTAGAGCTACATGCATTGCACACAAAGTTCCCATTTCTCATACTCTTATAGCTAATGGAGTTAAGAAGTTTGGAGGCCTTACTAGTGGAGCTCTGATTGAGGTTGAGGATTGGCTTAGTGATACTGAGCGACATATGGACCAGTTAGGTTTAGATCCACATCGATGTTATTTGTGAGATGTCTTTATGTTGGACAGGAATGCCCACACCTGGTGGAGTTTGTTGTGAGTAGTGTTTTAGCTGATTGGTTAACATAGAATTTCTTTAGGTAGCATTGTAGGAGTCATTTCCTGGGAGAGCGTTATCTGGTATAGAGGCGACAACATCTTCAGGACCTAGTTCAGAGAGACATGATTGTTTCTGAGTATGAAATCAAGTTCTTAAAGTTACTGAAGTATGATTCTAGTTTATACCCACCGAGAGGGATAAATGTCATAAGTTTTCTTAGGGACTCAGATATGAGTTGCATCATCAGGTAGTTACTCATTAGGATAAGGTATTTGATGTGGTAGTTAGGAGAGAGAGAGACACTGAGGAAGTTGAGGCTTCAGCTCCTGATAGAGATAGAGCTAATCAAAGAGCAATTTAGAAGACCTTCTAATCAGTCTGAGTCTTTTGCATGACCTGATAAGAGGACTCGTACAGCTTCCCATCAGAGGAGTAATACTGGTTCGAGACTTGCGTCACCTCCACCTCTAGTAGTTAGTCGAGGCAATTCTTCAGGTTTATTTCTGATTCTGAATTACGAGCATTGTGGAAACCAACACAAGGGAAAATGTCATAAAAAGATGGGTACATATATTGTTGTGGATCCAACGAGCACTTTGTAAGGATTTGTCTGCATCCAGCCTCTGTCGATCGAACACCCGTTCAGACTCCTGCTCATTTACAGGCTTTTGTTCAGACTCCAGTTAGAAGTTAGTTAGGGAAGAACTTCTAGATTTGTTTCTAGGATCGATTGTAGAGCCCGATCACATAGTAGAGGACCAACTGCTTCAGAGGCTAGACAACCTGCTATTGTCTATGCTGCTAGACGTTTCGATGATCGAGTTGAGTCAGATATTTTTGTAGGTATCTTTATTATTATTCGTATCTCTTACCATGCATTTCTAGATAACAACCTTACCCTCCTATATTTGGGTTTCATATTTTAAGACCCTTAAAATTTTGATTTAGGATATCGAGATCATTGTACCCGTTTCGAGTCTAGCGAGATATTTTATTTTTGTTAACAGAATATCTAGGCTTTTTCGTTTGAATGAACCATTAAAAATCTAGTTTTCATTTCTTGTTTGACTCTAGTGAATTTCAAGAATGAAAATCTTTAAGAGGAGGAGAGTTGTCATACCCTAAAATTTTGTGAAAAATATTAAAAATTTATTAGATTAATTAAGCGACTTTAATTTGATTTTTTATTAATAATTTTATTAATAATTTCCCCTTCATACCTAAGCTAAAAATATCTTCTCGATAAAAAAACAAAATAATATGAGACAATGAAGCCTTAAACTCGTGGCATATACATAACCAAGTTAAGGCCTTAACCATTTAGGCTAGGCTACTGTTATTGATTTGAAACAATAAATATATTAGTAAGACTTTCTTATTAGATTTTTTTATTTCATCTTTTCCCCAAAACCAAATCAGATAACCCCGGGTTCGTGAAACTAAAAAATAAACCATCAATCCTCAAGATTTCCCCCACTGATCAACCCTATATGGTCCTCCATTGTATCCAACGCTACCACCGTCAGAACCAACATCTTCCGGTGACCAGATTTTGACCGTTGATCCAAACGATTCGACTGCGGTTTATTGCGTGAATGAGAGAAACCCATTCGGTTGCTCACCGTTGACCTTGTCTATCGGCCACTGTTAGATGTCTCTGTCAGCACCAACAGAAGCGTTGCCTCGCTACTACAGTAAACCAGTCGGGCACTTGTCGAGATGTCATACCGTTCGTCAGGAGGGACGTTTGATGATTTACCAAATAACCCAAGCAATCGTTCGATTTTTTTGTAATTTTCTATTGTTCAAGTAGTTTATTCACCTCACCATTGCCATAGCTAGGCTCCCCGTCATTGTGCGCTCAAAACCCAACCCTTGGATATCTCCATCATCGCCGATTTCCTCCGTCGCCGGTGTGGGTATGCTTCAGTCACTTTTTACTTAAATTTATTTTACTTTTGATTGTATTTTTTGTTGGAATATGAATAATTTAGGATCGATAATGGTGTTTGGTTTCTATAGGAGTAATCGGCCGCCACCCCCAACCCTGTCACCGTCATCACATACTAGTAGCGCACGTGGGCTCTTCCTCGGTCTATCAAACCTTTTTAAACCAGTTTGAGTCAACTCTGTTGAGTTAATCGATCGATGGAATCGGCCAAGAGGGGGTGAATTGGCAATTAAAATTTTGGTGGAAGCTTTTGCAGAAAATTGAAAGTAATTGCACAGCGATTTACAGTGGTTCGACTTTCTCAACAAAGTCTACGTCCACTACCTTAGCTATCCACACTAAGGATTTTCCAACAAATTCACTAATTTGTTCTTTCTTTTGAGGCCAAAGAGATAACCTTACAACTCCCTCAAGAATTATACCCCAATTCTTGAGAACACTCTTTCTCAAAGAGAAGATTACAAATTTCGCAAACTTACAAGAAAACCTCACAAGGTAAGATGTTCGCACAATTCTATAACAAAGACTGAACACTCAAGAATAAATATAATTGAGCACAATAAGTGTTCTTTAAAGCAAAATGAATATTGAATGAAAAATAGGATTGAAATGCTCAAACTTGAGGTTTGATGCTTTCTCTTTGATTCTCTCTTGATTCTAATTGCTTGATGTTTCTTGGTTTTGATCAATGGCTTCTAAGCTTGTTTAAATAAACCTTCAAATGATTCTGAACATTGGGGATGCTTAGTGGAGTCAATATAGTCTTTTAAGTGTGAAAACAATTAATAAAATTAGTTGAGAGCGTCAGTGCATCGATGCATACCCATGGTGCATCATTGCGTCAGTGTAAAATTCAAATATTTTGACCGTTGGACCCTTAGTGCATCGGTGAACTAAGAGTGCATCGATGCATCAAGTGCATTTGATGTTTCAAAATAGCCAGAGTGCATCGATGCATAGCTGGTGCATCGATGCATCAAATGCATGGCTAGTGCATCGATGCATCAAATGCATTCGATGTTTTCATAAAATCCTCAGTGCATCGGTGCATGGTATGTGCATCGATGCATGAAATGCATTCGATGTTCAATTTAATTCATGGTGCATCGATGCATGGATTGGTGCATCGGTGCATCACTCTGAAAATTTGATTTTAGGCATTCGATTTTGGTTCAAAATACTTTGTGAAAATTGTTTCAAAAATATATTAAGTATAAAACACAATTTTACATATTTAGTAAGGTTTGAAATTGATCTTAAAAGACTTGGAGTAATAATTTGATATTCGATTAATTGAATCGAATATACTTAGAAAATCATTTGTAAAATCTTAAAATTCATTTAATCTTAATTTCTTATATCGAAACACAAAAATATTTTCAACAATCTCCCCCTTTTTGATATAACAAAAACATTTGTGTTATTTTAAGATTTTCTAAAAATTTGAAATCAATTTTGAAATTACTCCAAATTACTCCCCCTTACTATAACACTTCTCCCCTTTAAAACTTTTAACACTTAACACTTATCCCCCCTTTTTGTTAAATCAAAAATACTCAAAAAAGCTGAAGGCTTTGAAAAACATAGCCAATTGATTAAACATTTTAATTGAATATAGCTTAAGCTGCTAAGATCAAAGATCAAAAGAGTGGTTAGCCATTAGTGTTCATAATCAATATTCAAATCAAATGTGAAATGGTAAATTGGTCATAATGCAACTAAAAATAAATTATGCATATATTGAAACAAACCAAAATATATATGAAACAAAAGTTCAAATATCCATCAAACAAACATCTAACAATCAAAGAAAGACAATCCAAAATGTTTTAACAATTTAAATTCAAGTTCAAACCCAAAAACAATCAAAGAAAGATAAATTTATTCATCCATCGAAGGATCGGGAGGAGGAGGAGGCTAACGAGCTCTTATCTCAAGCGTGAGTGCATCCAAACGATCATTCATATCTTGTTGTCGAGATCCCAAGGTAGAGAGCTGGGACTCAATGAATGTGAAGCGCGAATCCATGGACGCATACCGTAAATCAAATGTCTCCAAAAAAGAACGAAAATATATGGAGGCATTTGATCTTCTTGTGGAACTGGTTTCGGTGCAGGCTCGTCATTGGGTACGTGATCATTGATGTCTTGCATAAGTTTTTGAAATTCAGGATCATCGTCAGAAGCCGGAGCTGGAGGAGGAGGAGGAGTACGAGAGGATCTAGGAGTAGCTCTTAAGGAACTAGCTCCCAGAGTTTGTTTACCGGGTTTAAAAGACCATAAACCAGTTACCTCATCCAATTTCCAATCTGATTTCTTCAAGGATGTGATATTGATAAGGTTTTGAAGCGGTATAGGATTGTCAAGAGAGATATCTAGACCCAGTTTGATAAAGAGATTACTTAGAAAATAACCATAAACTAAGGTTTCAACATGTTTGGACGGGATAATGTTTATGATGTCCACTAGTTGACTGAATATAATGTGGGGCAAATTTATTTTGATTTTATTTTTAATACAATACATCCACCATAAATCCCTAGCACGAAGTGTGGAGTACCTACCTCCGGATGGTCTAAACCACCAAGAGATCATCAAATGAAGAAAACGATCGTGATGAGATCCTAGAGTACTAACACTTGAGTTTGGAACATAGGGATATTCCACATTTTCACTCTCATTATATATACCACTATCATCTAACCCAAATCGGAAAGCTATAGTCTCGAGGTCAATATTAATATATTGGCCTAAAAGATAGGATCTAATGGCTATAGTTCCACATTGAGTTTCATTTTGAATACACACCACATTGGAATAGAAAATGCGGACCAATTGTTGATAGACGATAGGTTTGAGCTAAAACAATTTATCAAACTTCCAAGCTTTAAGTATCGGAAGGTATTCAAAGTTAATATCTATCATAGCTTGAAGAGAAGGAATACGCTCTTCCCGGATTCGATAAGTTTGAAAAGAATTTATGTACCTAGAGTACAATTCGTCTCTACGTCGCTCAGGCATGTTAAAACAAGCTCCTAAAAGAGATGAAGGTGGAGGAGGAACGGGATTAGGAGGTTGAGAAACGAGAGGACGATTTTGGTTTGACCGACTCGAAGATGACCTAGGTCATTTAGGGTTTGACATGATTAAAGGAAATCGGAATAAGAAATATGACCTGCAAATTAAAACACATGTATGCAATTTAATCAATCCCAAAACTCAATTGAGTCCGCAATAATTCAAGGTTCTCTAAACCAAATTCTAATGGGCATAGTTTTTGAAAAACTATTTAGAAAACAACGTTTGAAAATTATAATATGTATAGTTTTTCATGAAGACAACATAATTAAATCAAAAACATCAAATTTAAAAACTAAATTCAAATTTTCAATTTTTTTTAATTTCGAAAATTCAAACAATTATTGAAAATTTGTGAGGTTTTGATGAAATTGGTTGTAAAATCTAGTTTATAATCATCAAACAATCAATGCCCGATATAATGTTCATCCCAGAACTAATTAAAACTAGTCCTAAGATCAAAAATCAATAAAATAGGGTTTTTAAAATATTACCTTGAAAATTTCAGATTTGAGAGGAATGTGATGTTGTTTTGCACGATTTGATGATAAATGCAGGATTAGGAGTTGAAAAATTCGAAGATTCCAACAAAATTTCGTTGATGTTAAGCAAAAGGAGATTTTTGAGTGAAAGAGGGACGAACAGCGGGGTGTTTTGAGACTTAGACATTTGAAAGAATGAGAAAATAGGGTTTTAATACCTAAAACCTAATGGATGCATCAATGCATGACCCCGTGCAACGATGCACATTCAAGGCGTGCATCGGTGCATCAACATGATGAATCGATGCACATTCAAAGGGATGCATCGATGCACTGTTAAGTGTATTGATGCATGAGCAAAAATGTCAAAAATCCATTTTAAACACTTAAATGCTAAATTAATTAGCTCTAGTGGTATTGGCAACTCATATTGAAATTAATCATGTTTAATCAATCAATTAATCTTTAAATACCCCATTTGAACATAAAATTAATTTTCATTCAAATGCTAAAATTTTAAACCTAAGTAAGATAGAACCAATCAAAAATTGTTAAAGCTTTTTTCATTTATTCTTAAAATTCCTTGCGACATGGTCTCTAATGAAGTGATGTCTTATTTCAATGTTTAGTTCTAGAGTGTTGGATGGATTTTTAGTGAGACAATAGCACTAGTATTGTCAAACTTGATAGGAATAGTACCTACTTCAATTCCATAATCAAAAAGTTATTGTTTCATCCATAAAACTTGTGCACAACAACTACCGGCTGAAATGTATTCCGCTTCACTGGTAGATAATGCAACACAATTTTGTTTCTTTGAAAACCACGAAATCAGCATATTTCCAAGAAATTGGCAAGTACCAGAGGTGATTTTCCTATCTAATTTGCATCCTCCATAATCCGCATCTGAGAAGGCATGCAAGCTAAAGCTAGAGTCTCTAGGATACCAAATTCCTATACTATGAGTGTTCTTAAGGTATCTAAAGATTCTCTTAACAGTTAGTAAATGTGATTCCTTAGGGCATGATTGAAATCTAGCACATAAGCAAACACTAAACATAATGTCCGGTCTACTTGCAGTTAGATAAAGTAAAGATCCAATCATTGACCTAGATAATTTAACATCTACACATTTACCTCCATCATTTAAGTCAAGCTTTGTTGAAGATCTCATTGGAGTGTCATGAGGCTTGGCATTTTTCAGTCCAAACTTCTTGAGCATATCTTTGACGTACTTAGCTTGATTGATGAAGATGCCATATTTTCTTTGCTTGATTTGGAGTCTCAAGAAAAATGAGAGTTCCCCCATCATGCTCATCTCAAACTCACTTTGCATTAGCTTAGAAAAATCTTGGCAAAGAACATCATTAGTAGAACCAAATATTATATCATCAACATAAATTGAACTACTAAAATATTTACCTTTATGCTTTAAAAACAATGTAGTGTCAACCTTCCCTTTTGAAAAACCTTTTTCAATTAAAAAGTTTGACAATCTTTCATACCAAGCTCTAGGAGCTTGTTTTAAACCATAAAGCGCTTTTATCAATTTAAGAACATGATTTGGAAATTTTAAATCTTCAAAACCAGGAGGTTGTTCCACATACACTTCTTCTTTTATAAAACCATTTAAAAATGCACTTTTAACATCCATTTGATATAATTTAAATTCATTGAAACATGCAAATGCTAATAACATTCTAATTGCTTCCATCCTAGCTATGGGAGCGTATGTTTCATCATAGTCTAGTCCTTCTTCTTGAGTATACCCTTGAGCAACAAGTCTAGCCTTGTTTCTCACTATATTACCACTTTCATCAAGCTTATTTCTAAATACTCATCTAGTACCTATAGTAGATTTATTACTAGGCCTTTCAACTAATGTCCATACTTTACTTCTCTCAAATTGATTTTATTCTTCTTGCTTAGCCATAATCCAATGTTCATCATTTAGCGCTTCTTTAATATTCTTAGGCTCTATGCATGAAATAAATGCAATATAATTACAAATATTTCTAAGAGAAGATCGAGTTGTTACCCCTTTGGATGGATCACCTATAATCTCACCATCCTTGACATAGTTGTACTCTCTTGGATAAGATACTTCCCTTTCTTCAATGGTTGAATTCTTGAGAGGATCATGAGTTTCCTCATCTTTCGTTTCTTCCTTTGATGATGATTCTCCAACGTCATGTCTAACAGTATTTGTATTTATAATACCTACATCATCGTTAACACAAGAATCCTTCCTCGGAAGGAGATTATCATCGAAAACAACATGTATAGACTCTTCTACAACTAAAGTTATTTTATTAAATACTCGATAAGCTTTAGAATTTAAGGAATAACCCAGAAAAATTCCTTCATCACTTTTAGCATCAAATTTGCCAAGGTTTTCTTTACCATTGTTTAAAACAAAACATTTACATCCAAAAGGATGAAAATAGCTAATGTTAGGCTTTTCATTTTTGAAAATTTCATATGGAGTTTTCTTTAAAATTGGCCTAATCATTACTCGATTTACAACATAACAAGCGGTATTTGTGGCTTCCGTCCAAAAATATTTTGGCAAATTATTTTCACAAAGCATGGTTCTAGCCATTTCTTCTAAAGTTCAATTTTTCCTCTCAACAACTCCATCTTGTTGAGGGATTCTAGGTGCTGAAAATTATGGCTAATACCATTAGAATTACAAAACTCATTAAATCCAAGATTTTCAAATTCAGTGCCATAATCGCTTCTAACACTAGTGATAGAGTAACCTTTTTCGTTTTGGATTACTTTTGAAAATGTGATGAAATTTTCTAATGCTTCATCTTTAGTACTTAAGAATAGAACCCAAGTATATCTAGAATAGTCATCTACCAAGACAAATGCATATTGTTTTCCACCCAAGCTAGTAGTCCTAGTTGGCCCAAAAAGATCTATATGGATCAATTGTAATACTCTACTAGTTGACACATCATTAATGGATTTAAAAGAAATTCACTTTTGTTTTCCTTTAGCACAAGCATCACAGATTTTATCATTATCAAATTTAAGCTTAGGCAACCCTCTTACTAAGTCTCCTTGAATTAGCCGTTGCAAAACACTCATGCTAGCATGTCCTAGTCTCCTATGCCATAACCAACTATCATGCTCATCCTTAGCAACTAGGCACAAATTAGTCATATTAATAGAATCTAAATGCACCATGTATATGTTTCCTATTCAATGACCAACAAGCATAACCCGATTAGATGCAATGTCAATGACTTTACAACCATTAATTTCAAACTTGACATTGAATCCCTTATTGCATAATTGACTAATACTCAATAGATTATGCTTTAATCCATTCACATATAACACATTTTTAATTTGTATGGAAGAGGTATTACATATAGTACCAATACCTTCAATGTGACCTTTTGAATTATCACCAAAAGTCACTTCTCCTCCATTTTTGGCGTTAAGCTCTATGAACCGGCTTTTGTCTCCGGTCATGTGTCTCGAGCATCCACTGTCAAGGTACCATGAATTTGGATTTGTTTCCCGTGCCTTGTAGCAATGCTCCTTTCCCTATAAACATCGATTAATTTCTAATTTTTGGTACCCAAATTCTTTTGGGTCCATATTCATTAGTTTCTAAAATCCTTGTCCCCTTAGTTATGCATTTATGAAGGACATTTTTATCTTTAGTAGTAATGAGTTCTTTAGGAACCCATATACTTCTAATGATTTTACCATTTGAAGTTCTTTGAGGACTTCTATGATTGTAGTTTCTAAAACTTTTCTTAACAAAGTTGGATTTTGAATTTTCACCTTTTTCAAAACTTTTTGTACTAACCTTATTAAAAGAAGTTTTAATATCATCAATATTCTTTTGATGATCATCATGAACTTTTGAAAGTAAGTTATGAAAATCAGTATTTTTCTTTTCAAAATCAATAATTTTGATTTGCAATTCTTTTATCTTACTTTCAAGCTCATTGTTGGTCTTGGATAAAAGACTATTTTCGTTTTTCAATTTTGAAATATCATTTTTGTATTTTGAAAATAGAGTCTTATAATCTGAAGACAAATCATTATAATCCTCTAATAACTCATCATAAGATAATTCATCTGAATCGAATGAGTTAGAGGTTACCTTAGAATCTTCCCCGATAGCCATTAAGGACAAGTTTGCAACTTCTTGTTTCTCTTCATCAGAACCTTCTTCATCGCTCCATGTAGCTACATGAGCCTTGTGGTTCTTTTTGGATTGACCCTTTTTCTTCAATTATGGGCAATCATATTTGACATGCCCCGCCTTTTTGCATTCATAGCAAATGATCGGGTCTTTCTCCTTCGATTCAGTTTTGAAGCCTTCATTGCGTTTGAATTTTCTACCTCGGTTGGGCATCATCAACTTTCTGAATCGTTTGGTAAATAATGCCATTTCCTCGTCATCATCATCGTCACTCGAATCACTCTCATCTTTTGTGGATTTGAGAGCAACTCTAATGTTTTTCTTCTTCTCCTTCTCCTTTGGTGTCTCGTCAATCTTATCGAGGTCCACTTCATCTTCAAGAATCATTTCATGAGTGAGAATGGAACCGATTAGCTCTTCAAGAGTTAAGGACGTTAGGTCCTTAGACTCGATGATTGACGTCTTCTTTGATTGCCACGATTTTGGAAGAGAGTATACTAACTTCCTCACAAGCTTTTCATTTGAAATGATCTCTCCATATGATTTGAGACCATTGACAATCGTTGAAAATCTATTCGTCATAGCTTTGATATCTTTATTTGGTTTCATCCTGAAATTTTCATAGCTATGCGTTAGAATACTAATTTTGGATTTCTTTACCTCATCGGTACCTTCATGAGTGACTTGAAGTTTGTCCCATATTTCTTTGGCGGTTGTACAAGATGAAACTCTTCCATATTCATCTGGTCCAAGAGCACAAAATATGATATGGATGGCTTTGGAGTTGAGCTGAAACATTCTTGTCTCTCCTTCACTCTACAATCTCAGATGAGTGAGAGGCTTAATGTATCCTTCTTCTACTGCATTCCATGCTCCCATGTCACTTACTTGAATGAAGTACATCATCCTATTTTTCCAATAGGCATAGTTTGCTCCATTGAAGAAAGGAGGCTTGTTGACGGGCATCGAATTGAGACCGGAGTTGAAGTTTGAAGCGGAGGCCATTGATGACTTGATAATCGATGTATCTCTTCCCGAATCGACTCAAGAGGTGATTAAACCTTCAAATGAGTGAGGCTCTGATACCAATTGTTGAGTTAATCGATCGATGGAATTGGCCAAGAGGGGGTGAATTGGCAATTAAAATTTTGGTGGAAGCTTTTGCAGAAAATTGAAAGTAATTGCACAGCGATTTACAGTGGTTCGACTTTCTCAACAAAGTCTACGTCCACTACCTTAGCTATTCACACTAAGGATTTTCCAACAAATTCACTAATTTGTTCTTTCTTTTGAGGCCAAAGAGATAACCTTACAACTCCCTCAAGAATTATACCCTAATTCTTGAGAATATTCTTTCTCAAAGAGAATATTACAAATTTCGCAAACTTACAAGAAAACCTCACAAGGTAAGATGTTTGCACAATTCTAGAACAAAAAACGAACACTCAAGAATAAATATAATTGAGCACAATAGTTGTTCTTGAAAGTAAAATGAATATTGAATAAAAATAGGCTTGAAATGCTCAAACTTGAGGTTTGATGCTTTCTCTTTGATTCTCTCTTGATTCTAGTTGCTTGATGTTTCTTGTTTTTGATCAATGGCTTCTAAGCTTGTTTAAATAAACCTTCAAATGATTCTGAATGTTGGGGATGCTTCGTGGAGTCAATATAGCCATTTAAGTGTGAAAACAATTAATAAAATCAGTTGAGAGTGTTAGTGCATCGATGCATACCCATGGTGAATCAGTGCATCAGTGTAAAATTCAAATATTTTAACCGTTGGACCCTTAGTGCATCGGTGCACTAAGAGTGCACCGATGCATCAACTGCATTCAATGTTTCAAAATAGCCAGAGTGCATCGATGCATGGCTGGTGCATCGATGCATCAAATGCATTCGATGTTTTCATAAAATCCTCAGTGCATCGGTGCATGGTATGTGCACCGATGCATGAAATGCATTCGATGTTCAATTTAATTCATGGTGCATCGATGCATGGATTGGTGCATCGGTGCATCACTCTGAAAAATTGATTTTAGGCTTGACTTTGGTTCAAAATACTTTGTGAAAATTGTTTCAAAAATATATTTAGTATAAAACACAATTTTACACATTTAGTAAGGTTTGAAATTGATCTTAAAAGACTTGGAGTAATAATTTGATATTCAATTAATTGAATCGAATATACTTAGAAAATCATTTGTAAAATCTTAAAATTCATTTAATCTTAATTTCTTATATCGAAACACAAAAATGTTTTCAACAAACACAAACTGATCTAAGTCAACTAAGATCGAACCGAGTCAACCCGAACCAATCTGACTTGTTGACTTTGATATGAACCATTGACTTTGATCTGAACCATTGAATTTGACCTACACGTTGACCAGACCCATTGAATTTGACCTTTGACGAGTTTGACTTTTGACTTTTGACTTTGACAAAAAAGTCAAAATATTCGAAAAAGTTATATTTTTGTTTTTCAACTTACTGAGTCTGAATCTGAAGTCCGTTTTCCTAATTTTTAACCCGAAAGCCTCTGAATTGATCCTTAAACATGAATATGCATATTTATTTAAGTGGTTTATTTAAGTTAATTTAATATATGTACTAGATCTGATTTATGTTATTGATTATTTAAGGAACTCGTGATTCTCTCGACTGTTCGTCTGCTCAGCCCAACTCCTCTCGATTCGTTCGTCCACATGAGTCTGTGATTAATCATATAGTTCTATAACCCTGTTAAATACTCAATTTATTATACTACTTCGATAATAACTCTGATCTGATATAACCTAGGTTCTCGTATCGATGAAGAATGTAGTGAAGTCGGTGCTCAGTAGATTTCTCAGACTGATCACTTTTTGCGAGGTGTGTTCCTTGTGTACCATATATCTGTTTTAAATATATGTTTGAAATACCAAGTGCACATGATTATTTTCTCTGATTTGAAATGAATTGTTTGCTTTGATTTGAATATCTTATGATTAATCTGATTTAAGTTTGATTCCTGATTTATTGTATTTTAAATCAATCATGCTTGCTTGAAACATGTTCTCTGGTTATTACTTTATTGATAAATAAATACATGTTTGAGCTCTGATTTCTTGCTACTACTATTTAATGTCTGAAACTATTTTTCTTTGGGTACTTTGGGGTCTGGTATGAAGTCTCTACAATTTTAGCTCTGATCAAGCTGGTAATTTCTTATGGACCTAAGGTGACCCTTGGGTGGGCTCTTGGGCCCAATGGGCCTAGTGGTAAGACCTTATAGACCCTAAAGTATATTCTTAGGGTAGTTTTTTTACTTTGTGCATTGGGCAAGTCCTTATGAGCCTGAGAGGACTCCCTTCATGTGGGCTCCTACACTTCTTCTATGGTAAGAACTTATGGACCCAAGGTGCTCTCTTAGGTTTTCTCCTACACCCTGTAGGACTAGAGTAAGTCCTTATGGATGCAGTTATGGGGAACAACATATGGTGTTCAGTTGGAGGGTGATTTCGTATTTTGAATTAAAAACTCTACTGACATTTTCATAACTTTGATAATAAACTGGTTTTGAAACTTAAATGTATGTTTTTGTTATGCACTACTAGAACACACTGTGCTCTGTAGCTCACTTTTTCAAACTTTTTCTCCTTTCATATACTTTTGGATAGGCACCTCGAACTTGACACTTGGAGGATCAACGCATTTTTACATTATTATTTTGTTGTAATGTTTATCTTTCAAACTACCTTTATTTTCGGTGACATGTTCCTATATTTTGAAATACTTGTTTTACGACTTGTACTGCTTCTGCTACTAATGTTAGATTTACTTCGATATTGGTTATGGAATATTTTATTTTACTTAATCACTTATGGTTTTTATATTACTCGTTTTGGACTTTATCGTTATTAACTATGTTTTTAAGATGTTATTTTTGTAATCCGCTAGATCTAATCGTAACGCATAGATTGGTTCTAGGGGTTACAGAAAAGATGAACATTTCATCCCATTCATCTCTTCTCCTTATTTTCTTTATATTAATACGTTAATACTATTATTATATTAGTCTTATTATTATAATCCAACGAAATATTTATTTAATGTATTGTAATCTTAATTATTTTTTCGCACAAAAGTACAATTTTTGTATTCTTATAAAGAACAGTAATATTATTATTAAAAATAATATTATTATTGTTATTATTATTTTAACATTAGTATATTAATATTAATATTATTTTATATTAATAGTATTATTATATTATTGTTAATATGGTAAAACAAAATATTTGTAATGTATTGTTATTATTTTAATTATTTTTTACACATGAATATTTTTTGTGCTTTAATAAATTTAATGTTATCATTATATGATATTATAAGATTAGTATGATGATATTAGTATTATTATATTATTTTAAATATTTTTCATTTTTTAAAATTATAATAACAATATTATTATTATTAAAATAGTATTATTATATTAATGTTATTTTAAGATTATCATACTATTATTATTTCAAATATTATCATTATATTTTTGTTATTATATTTATACATTTTATTATTATTATTGTATTAATAATATTATTATTATTATTAATATTATTATAGTTTAATTATTTTCCATTAGTTATAATATACTATTGTAATCTCTATTCTCTTATTATAATAATACTATTAAAATTCATATGCAAAGAAATATTTTTAATATGTAGAGAATGTCTATGAATTTTGATTATAAAGATTTATATTTTTTAATATGTAGAGATGATAAACAATATTATTTTCATGATTTTCTACTACTATGGACAAATTATGAAAAATAAGATTAGGGTTTTATTTCAATATGAAAACCCTATAAACATAATGTTTAAAAAGGTCATCAAGTTACATGAAATGAATGAGAGAATACACAGAAACTACCTCTTGAAGATGATACTGTTATTAGAACCATGATTACACTACATGAATCGACCAATACTATAATTATTGTTCTAAATGTTGAGGTGTGCAGGGTATCAAAAGTTCCCTGCTCATCAAGAAATCTGGTTGGAAATTATGTTTCAGTGGACTTCAATAATGAGATTAAAGACCCAATATATAGGTTAATAAATCATTTTGTAGTGATGTTTGAAAGTGCAAATGAGGTTGTGGAACATCGGGTGGGTTTGATCTATATTTTAGTGTTGAGCTTTCGACATCTGCAATAGTAGAATGTGGGGAAAGGAACATATAATTTCCAGAACCTACTGTATATTGTGATATTGACAAACTTATTAGGCAATGGGGAGAAATGTTTGACGATTTTAGAAAAGGTGACAAAAGTGAGATACATATTTTGACCGATGATAACCTCGTATTGGCCGGAGATGACCTTGCACCGTATCAACATTCTTCTCACATGAAAACAACGATGCAAATAGGTCTCTTGGATTTTTAGATACGCCACATGTAACTCCAAGACACATAAATCCTTTATTTAAATAAGGTGAATCATCACTTGAGATTCAATTTAAAGAAAGTTGTTACGTTGACAGTTAAAGAGTATTAATCAAAAGCCTTGTAGATTGCTATGTTGTAAATTCCAATCTGAAAACCTTTTAGGCAAAGTGTGTTAAATATGGAAATGCATGTAATTGGAATATCATAGCGTTTAAAATAAAGAGGAAAAAATCTCTAAGTGAGCAAAAAGTATAATGATCATCACCAATGCATGTTAAACTCCATCTCACAAGACAAATGAAAATTGGACTCAGATGTAGTATATGCATACAAGAAGATGTTGATTGAAAAAAAAATATAAGGATCCAACTTTTAGTCTTATCTTATAAAGACCCTAGTTTTTTAGTCAGCATACGAGTGTTGGCCTAAGTCATAGATGGTTCATTTAGTAAGCACAACTATAATTGTTAGATAAAGTATGAGTGTAATCAAGTGAGCATTAGGACCGATTGATCATAAAAGGGATTTTTTTTAATATATGACAAATGAGGAAGTATCAATCAGACAATTATCCCATTTATGAAAAACATGATTGGATATATGTAAGGTGGGGGACAAAGCTGCTTTTGGCACCTTCAACCTCCCCTACTGTTTCTTATATTTTTATTCCTTCCCACTCTTTTGTAAAAAACCCAAGGCTTTAGTGTGATAAGGAGGAAACTTTTTTTAGCTTTAGGATTCATCCAGGATTGAAAATGTAACACTCCTAAAACTGATCTAGTAATTTTTCTTATTTCTAAAGATCAAAATTTACTTTTTGATACTTGAATTAATTTCTTGAATCATTAAGTTTATGTTTAGAATAACTTTGAATTATTAAGGCCTATTTTTCATAGGTTATGATTATGTAAGAATTGTGAATTTAGTAGCTTAGATTGTAAGTAAAACTTTGTAGCTCTTTCATGTGCATGTTAAAGTTGAAAGACCAAGACCTTAGTTTTTTCTTTAAATAATGAATAATCACTTAGGTGTCATTAAATAAAAATGTTAACCTTGTAATGAGTTAAAGAGATAATTTAGTGCAATTTGGGCGAGATTTACGACAAGTATTATTGGAGGAGGAAAGAGAATTTAGATGTCTTCAGTCTTTAAGCTTTCCTCCATGGCTAAACCTTAAACAAATATTCAAACATTATACAGTTAATTCTTCACAATCTAGCCATTAGTTTAAATTTAAGCATATATTTGGTAAGCTTTTGTTCCTAGCTTTCTTTTAGTACTAATTTTACTAAGTTAAGAATATATGTGTTCTTGACACATAAACCTTAAATTTGAGGGTTTGTGTAATTAGAAGTTATCCTTTGAAATAGTATTGATTCTAAGATTCATGGTGATTTTCCATGAATTTTAGAGATTTGGAACATCAAATCCCAATCATTTGAAAATTATAGTTTTCTTGTTAACTAGAAATTTTGATATTATTTATTTCCAATGTTTGATTGATGAATTATATGTTTAATATATGTTTAACATTAACAAGTTGAAGAAAGTCCTAATTAGAGAGGAGAATCGAAGGCTTTCGGGAGTGGTACGGTGATTCGAGATATTGTATAACTTCTGAGGTATTCAGTGAGTGTAGTTTGTGTGTTTGATGAATTGGTTTCATATCAGTCTATTTATTGATAATTTGATATTTAGATCATGTATGCATTTAAGGTAAATTTGGTAAGTTTCTTTGTTATGTGATTCAATTATGAAATATGATACGATAAAGTTTAAGTAACTATCATTGTGTATTTTATGTAAGCATGTATTAAGTCAAGTGAGATGATATGAGGAGCTATAAGCTCAACTATGTTACTTGATATGTCAAGGTAAGAATTTAATATGAAAATTATAAGATAAGTATGCCCTTGGATGTTAAGCTTGGTATGAGTATACATGGCATTTAATAGAGTCCATTGAGCTCATATCGGTGTTGGATTACGATTCATGAATTATGATCATTTGGCGACAAGGAGGGATGTTGTAGGTCTTTGGTGAAGCAAAGGATGATAATTCTTAGTTATTTAGCGAAGAGTAGGGGATTCACAATTGCATAACTAATTACTCCAATGGACTAAGTAAATGAATAATTATTTTGATGTTCTATGCAAAGAAATTTCAAATATGATTTAATTATGATTACTTTGTATTCTAAGTTTTGCAAGTAAGAAAAGTATATGTTCATAAGTATTTGACATTGATAATAACAAGTCCATGTATAATAATATACGTTAATGTTATGTTATCATTGTTTTGCATATTGCTAACTATCTCACTAAGCTATGCTTAATTTATGAGTTTAATGTTTTTGCAGGTATTTATTACTCTTAGATTAATTGAGATTATATTTAAGATGTTTCAAGTTACTTCTAAAGCAACCAGTGTAAACTTTATTTTGTCTAAACCCATATATGGTGACATGTGTCTTCATTTTCTAATTAATATGTTGTTAAGGTTATATGCTATTTACTCTTAAGTTTGAAAGCTTGATGTGGTGTAATGGTTATTGTCGAAACAGTTTTTTTCTTAGAAAAACATTTAATTTTTAAAAGTGATTTGTAAAAGAATCTTGTCTCGAATAATTTGATAACATGTTAATAATAAAACGTGATTCAAGGAGTCGCCACCAATTTTTGATTAGGATGTGATTGGGTACCCAAAAAGTATTTATTATTTTAAAAAATATTTATTTTAATTAAAACAACAAATTTGTGGTATGCGTTACCAAAAAGTTGAGTTCGGGAGTCGGTTATGCGTGGGGAAAGATTAGCACCCCCACAACGACTTAAATCGGTACCTAGTCGATTAATTAGTTGTCTTTGCAATGAAATTTAAAGATTCGAGTCTAATTTAATTTAAAATCTCATACAAGTAATATTTTTTGAATTTTAGGATGAAACACAATAATATTTAATTATTTCCTATCGAGAATAATCGACCTCTCATGCCTTAAAGCAGTCGATTCTTACTCCAATTGAAAGAAGAAAATATTATAATTACGTCCTAAAGTTCAATATTAATTCAAAATAACAAAACAATTCTAAGAGAGAAAACGATAATATCTAATTATTTCTAATTGAGAATAAATAACCTCTCATGCCTTAAAGTGACCATTTATTTCTCCAATCGAAATGAAGAGATGTCACTATTTCGACTTAAAATTAAATACTGATTCGAGAGAAAACGATAATATCTAATTATTTCCAATCGAGAATAAATGACCTCTCATGCCATTAAGCAGTCATTTATTACTCCAACCAAAATGAAAAGATATTACTATTTTCAATATCAATTCAAGTGCTATTTTTTGGAATCCCATATGAAAACATGTAAAAAAACAATTAGAAGCATTCATCAAGCAAGTACAATTAATTATTTATTTTACAAACATTTAATGAGAATAAGGATGTTCAATTATTTAAATACATCGATACGAGAACTTATATTTGATCTAACAGTTTTTTCTCGGTGAATTTAATTAAAAGAACAAGGTTTTTTCCTCAATCCCAAAATTTAAAATGGATTCAATTTAATTTGTGCCACGAGATGTGATAGACTTTCATTTTAAAATTATCGAAAATAACTTTCTTATACATTAAGACAATCACATTATGACAATATTAAAATGACCGAATATTACCCTTAGTCAAATTATTTTGATTCGAGTCAAGAAATGCTTATGAGGGTATCATGAAAATCGAATAAAGATATGACTAAAATTATGCAAACAAACATACGAAAGTAGTGACTTTGAACATATACTAAATTATTAAAATACATCACTAATTATACATATAGTATACTCATGCATTAAATAATAATAACATAATAAATAAATAAAACAAAAAATGAAAACAACTAACATACTAACATTCATGCGTACAATGTATATATACAATAATATAATATAAAATATAATCACAATATCTATACAAATAGGTTATTAAACAGACAAGGGTTAAAACGAAATAACACGCAAATAATGGGCTTAAATGACAAAGCAAAGGTAATTTCATTAGTGATTAAAATATAAATATTACAAACTATACGAAAAAATGTGAAATAAGCCATAACATGAAAGAAAAAAGAAAGAGTGCCTAAAATAGAATAAATCTGAAACTTGAAATGACACGCAATAATTCTACCTAAAGGCATCCATGTACAAACATTAACTAAAATGAAAGTAATTAAAATGACACATCAAATGCAAAAAACATAAAACAGAAGCGAACCAACATTAATAACTAAAATGAAACATGCATAAAATAAGTAGGCAAAATCAGAAACATAATAAACTCGGGTGAGGACCAAACACGTAAATAAACTAAAACGTAAAATATTAAAATAGTGACTGAAATGTGTCGCATGTAAAGTTCAAAGGTCAAATTAAAAGAAATTAGAATTCCATTTTATGACCAAAACGAAACATTACAAAGTACATGACCCTCCCTGCATGATTAGACTATGTGTCATTTCAAGGAAACCCTAGGACCCTTAAATGGCAACATTTTGAATGGGATTTAAATACCCCATTATAGCATTTAGGGAACCCTAACCCTCATTGTACTTTCCCTATTTTGGGTGTCGTTTCCTTTTTTTTCTCTCTATCTCCTATTTTCTTTTTTTCTTTGCCTTAAACCGAAAGGGACAAGACTTTCCCCTCCAGTCACCATCTCGGATGGTCCCGACAAATGGCCGATGGACCCCATGGCTCCCTAACCTTCTCCTTTTAAACCCTTTTTACATAAAACCATAAAAACCCAAATAAAACCCTTACAAACCCTCACCCAAAAAACATGTGAAAACATCCTACCCGAAGGACTTATGGATGGCCTGAATGACCTATCATCTTGCTCGAAAGCCTCATAGCTGACCCGAAGGATTTAATCATTATGCTCGAAAGATTTACTGATGGCCCGAAAGAATTATCAATTTTCAAAATAGTTTAATAGGTGAGAAACTTTGGAAATCATTTTCTTACTTTTCAAAAATTTCAAATTTCAAATTTCAAATTTAAATGAGAAACTTTAGAAATCATTTTCTCATTTTTCGAAAAACATGTGAAAACATCATGCCCGAAGGTCTTATGGATGGCTCAAATGACTTATCATCTTTCACGGAAGGCTTATAGATAACCCAAAGGATTTAATCATCATGCTCGAAAGACTTACTGATGGCCTGAAGGACTTATCTATCAATTTTGGAAATAGTTTACTAGGTAAGAAACTTTGGAAATCGTTTTCTTACTTTTCAAAAATTTCAATTTTTATATTTAAATGAGAAACTTTGGTAATCGTTTACTTATTTTTCGAAAAACATGTGAAAACATTATGCCCGAAGGTCTTATAGATGGTCTGATATTGCTCGAAAGGCTTATAGATGACCCGAATGATTTAATCATCATGCTCGAAAGACTTACTAATGGCCCAAAGGACTTACTAAGTAAGAAACTTTGGAAATCGTTTTTCTTTTAATTTATAAAAACAACTTAATGGTCGGGTAACATGCCCTACTTCAAAGTAATACTTTCTCTGTGGATTGAGCCCACCTAGTTCTCCAAGTTATGCCTCCCTAAACATGATTCCCTATATTTGAGGTTTGGAATCTAGCTTTCACTTGTTGGGATTTTGATATCATGAATCTTCTATTTTCATTGAAAGATCTGTAAAAACCATACTTTTATGTGTGAAATGTGAATGGAATGTAATGCATTTTCTTTTATGCAAATGATGTTCTCATACATGCATAAATGTTTATTCAAGTCAAATCTATACCGTTTAGGTACTGACATATCATTAAGGTTGATCGGCTCACTTAAGCTGAGTTCCATAACTTTTAAAGGTAGTCCAACACCCATGCTTATTTGGATTCTTTAATTAATCCAAGACATTTACTTAGTATAGGCCATAAGGGTATTTTGGTCATTTTGGTGTTCAGTTTTATTTCATTCATTACAGAGCTCGAGGATATCCCATCATTCCTGAGCTTGGTAATATTCTTGGGTCATTTTCATTATGGGAGTATTTTAGTCATTTTAGAGATCCAGTGTATTTAAATCCTTTCCTTCAGTTCGACCTTATTATTTAATTTAAACTTATCATCTATTCCAATCCTTTCGAACAATTCTTATAAAAGAGCACCCTCAATAATTTATTCTTCAAGTATATACTCTTAACTCGGAGATTTTTAGGTCAACTGCCTTCTCAGATTTTACAAACAGGTTATCAGGAATTTTTTGTACAAAGACAGGATTTTAACAATTAAATCTGTAATTTATCAGGTTAGGTATGAATTCTCTGGGTACTTTCTCATTCAAAGTAAACCCGGACTATTTTTACCTCTCAAGGGCATTTTCGTAATTCCTTAACCAGGGAACTTCAGTATTAAACTCTTAACATTGATAAATAAAATTAAGAGATTCTAGGGTTAATCGCTATCTCAGATAATCTCTAAACTTTAAATTATTCCTTAACTAACTTCTAGTATCTTGTACAAGCCATCTTGGATTTAGAAATCAGTTATCCAGATTTCCTAAGCAAAACCATTATTTTCTGTACATATCAGTAGTTTCATCATATCAATATGTCTTTAAAAATTCTTATCCAATTTCCAGAGTCAATTCTTGTCCTTATTAAAACATAAGGGTAATTTTAAAATTTTACCTAATTGAAGTATTCTCATAATCTATTTCTTAAACCGTATTCGGTTCAAGTACATCCATAATCAAACAGGCATAATAGACCAATCGTATACATTCATGCATTTATCCATTATCAACATGTTCCATAAAGCATAAAGAGGTAGTAATTTATTACCTTGGTATTTATGTAATACTAATTGAGCATTAATTTCCATTCGAACGTCCTCGATCCTTAATTCAACTTTTAATAATTCCTCAAATACATAACAATATAATTTTCATAAAAAACGGGGTTTAATTCTGAAAAACGGATCGAATCAGATGATAAATTAGTGAAAAACATCATACCAGGTTCAAATTTGGTGAAACGGGCCCCAAAAATAGATTTAGGAAGTCGAAAAACGTCAGGATAAGTATACCCGGAGAACGTCAACGGCCGTTCAATGCCTGGTCAACGCCGGTAAAAGTTCTGGTCAACTGTGGTCAACGGAAGTCAATGTCAGTCAACGCTGGTCAGCGGGTCGGGTAGGGTATGACTGGTTTTTTATGCATCCAAACCACGGTAGAGCTCTCCCCACACGTAGTGGCGGCGCGTGGGACCTCTTCTGACGTTGAAAAAATTACAGAAAAATTTTCTAAAAATAATTTAAGCAATTTTGAGACACTTACTAAGCTTGGTTTAAAATTTTGAACGGTGGAGAGCTCGATTCCAAAACATCGAAAACTTTGACTTCCTCACCCCTCCACGCGCCGGTGATGACGGAGACATAGAGGACACCGGTGGACTCGAAACGATGCAAGGAACCCGATGGTGTGGGAGGTGTCGAAAATGAATAGCCGGATCGACGTGAATAGACGAAAAACCAACAAAAATAGAGTTAAAACTGACGAACGACGATGATTCACGATGAAAGGTTTGAGGGATTTTGTTCATCGATTGGCAACGAATACGGTGGTGGTTTCGGTTCGTCGAATGGAGGCCAGACGGTGAGTAGATCGGAGCTCAAAGGAGGGTCAAAGGGGAGGGAAAACTAGGAAAATCTGCAGAAAACACACGGGGGGAGGGGTTATAATTCATCCCATAAAAAATGGGTAAACCATGAGTTTAGTCACTTAACTTCCTGTACTTCTTAAAATGATCTGCCAACTTTACGATTTTATAATTTAATCCTCAATTTCTTCCAAAATACCAATTAAATCCAATACTTTATAATTTCTAAAATTTAGCCCCTAAATTAGGGTGTTAAAATCCTCCCCTCCTTAAAAGAATTTTGTCTTCAAAATTCATTCATGTCACAGAATTGCAGAAATGAAAATTCCATTAGTTCTTTTATATCTTTAAGTAGTTTTTACAAAAGTACGGATCCTCCACTAATCCTTAACCAGTTGTGTATACATTCTTATCAGAACTTCTCCTTATTTCAATAAAAGATTTCAAACGAAAATTTCCTTGAGTAATCAATTCATTCTTGGTTACGAGAATAGGCTCATAGACTAGTAGCATATCCCAATTTCATTTCCAGAGTCGGGTCAAAATTTCTCAGATGAGTAACTCTCACATGGCTCGTGTGGTACTTTACAGAATTTAGACAGACGTTACTAGTATTCCTTTAAAAAACGATAGAGTCCTAACGGATGAAAACGATAGAGTTCCGGGTCAGAGAAGTACAATTATAGTCTAGGGGCATGTACTGATAAGACATTTTTTGAATTTCGACTGGCCGGTCTATCTAAAAAATTTGACTAAACCATAGCTCTGATACCACTAAATGTAACCCCCTCAGACTGATGCGGGTAACCTGATCTGATCTAGAGTGTCACATTGGAGCCACCGGAGCGACCCACTATAAAAATAGCAAAAAATTTAAAACTTTTATTAAAATATATAACTTATAAAATGATTTATCAGTATGCAGAGATAAAATAGATTTTCAGACTCGTATTAAAACAAAATACAATTACATGCCCCCTAATCACATGTACCATACTCTTCAAGCAACATCAGAAGAACTCTTTTACTGATGTCGATAGATGCACTGGTACGATTCTTTTAACCTGAAAAGGTGAGTAACAGGGTGAGCTTTGGAAAGCTCAGTAATACAGAACTACCAGATGATGCTGAAGAACGTGCAGATACAGATAAACATATATTTCCTTATTGGTTCTGAACTTCTATAGATTTTATGCTGAGCGGAGATCCTACTGATATTTCAAGGGTAACGGACAATGAGTTTTCAGTTCATATAAGTATTTTGAATAACTAATTTTAGGAGATCGGAATAGATTATCTAGTGTGTTCCCGTAAAACCAATAAAAAGATACAGATCTTTTTAAAATATATATATATATATATATATATATATATATATATATATATATATATATATATATATATATATATACACTACCCCCATCCGTCATGAACAAAATGTGTAGGTTCCCCAGAACCATACAACCCCGTCATGTCCAGTAAGGCCCTGAGCACAAAGCTAAGGAGCCTTCAAGTATTCTTCCTCTAACAATACCCCCCAAATAAAACATGTTCCGTCTGTAAACGAATATATCAAAAATCAAAACATAATTCAGGTCAAGTATCAGATCAGAATCCATGTCAAGTATCATATCATAATCAAGGTCAGATATCATAACATAATTCAAATCAGAAATCAGATAAAATATTCATGTGATTAGGGAACACACCAGAGTTTACTGATATTATTCAGAGGTACTGGATAATCTTATCAGGCAGAGAAACACGGATCTTCTGTATGCCAATAGAATGTTGGAATTTAGAATCACTATTGGAAGAGATCAATAACTGATGGAATCATCAGTTATTCAGAATGTGAATTGAGTTGATAAGGAAGAATCGAGATTTCAATCTATGTCAATTGATCGAATTATCGAACAACTCCCAAAACTTATGCTTGTCGACTGGTTAATTCATTGTCCTTCCAGGGTATTTACTCTTTAATACCAAAAATTCTTATCCATAGATCATCTTCAGAATCATCGTTAAAAAGATCTTCCAATATTCTTTATTTAATTTTCACGCTTCAACGATATCAGGAAATACTGACGTATTTGATTTTTGTGGTTCATAACCCATAGTACGGGTACACTATGTAAACTCGTCAGAGTTTCCAGACTTATGTAAATCACTTACTTAATCATCAGTCATTGAGATTACTTAGTTCATTTAGCAGTCAAGTCTATTCCAGTTACTTTGGGATTTTCCAGAGTAATTCAGACGTTTCTGAATTTCGGATACATATTGTACTTCTGTTCATATCAATTTGATCTTCGTGGTTGATTTGTCTAATGAATATTCACTTTTTAGTACTGAATGTGATTTAGAGTTGAGCTGAGTACTTCCAAAATTATCATCGAGTCAAACTTGAGAAGACAAACACACATTCAATTAATATCTACGTCGTTGAGGTACTGACATATCATTAAGGTTGATCGGCTCATTTAAGCTGAGTTCCATAACTTTTAAAGGTAGTCCAACACCCATGCTTATTTGGATTCTTTAATTAATCCAAGATATTTACTTAGTATAGGCCATAAGTGTATTTTGGTCATTTTGGTGTTCAATTTTATTCCATTCATTATAGAGCTCGAGGATATCCCATCATTACTGAGCTTGATGATATTCTTGGGTCATTTCCTTTACAGGGGTATTTTAGTCATTTTACAGATTAATTTTATTTAAATCCTCTCCTTCAGTTTGACATTATTATTTAATTTAAACTTATAATATATTCTAATCCTTTCAAACAATTCTTATAAAAGAGCACCCTCAATAATTTATTCTTCAAGTATATACTCTTAACTCGGAGATTTTCAGGTCAACTGCCTTCTCAGATTTTACAAACAGGTTATCAGGAATTTTTTGTACAAAGATAGGATTTTAACAATTAAATCTATAATTTATCAGGTTAGGTACAAATTCTCAAGGTATTTTCTCGTTCAGAGTAAACTCGGACTATTTTTACCTCTCAAGGGCATTTTTGTAATTCCTTAACTATGGAACTTCGGTATTAAACTCTTAACAGGGATAAATAAAATTAAGAGATTCTAGGGTTAATCGCAATCCCAGATAATCTCTAAACTTTAAATTATCCCTTAACAAACTTCTAGTATCTTGTACAAGCCATCTTGGATTTAGAAATCAGTTATCCAGATTTCCTAAGCAAAACCAGTATTTTCTGTACATATCAGTAGTTTCATCATATCAATATGTCTTTAAAAATTCTTATCCAATTTCCAGAGTCAATTCTTGTCCTTATTACAACATAAGGGTAATTTTGAAATTTTACCTGATCAAAGTATTCTCATAATCTATTGCTTAAGCCGTATTCGGTTCAAGTCCATCCATAATCAAACAGGCATAATAGACCAATCGTATACATTCATGCATTTATCCATTATCAACATGTTCCATAAAGCATAAAGAGGTAATAATGTATTATCTCGATTTTTATGCAATACTGATCGACCATTAATTTCCATTCGAACGTCCTCGATCCTTAATTCAACTTCCAATAATTCCTTAAATACATAACAATAATTTTCATAAAAAACGGGGCTTAATTCTAAAAAAACAGATCGAATCGGATGATAAATCAATGAAAACCAGCTTATCAGGTTCGAATTTGGAAAAATCGACCCCAAAAATAGATTCAGGATGTCAAAAAACGTCAAGATAGGTATACCCGGAAAAAGTCAACGGTCGTTCAATGCCTGGTCAACGCCGATCAAGGTTCTAGTCAATGGAAGTCAATGTCGGTCTACAGTTAATGGGTCAGGTCGGTCAGTCGGGTCGATTCGGGTCGGACCGGTCAAACCGATTTGTTATGCATCCATGCCGTGACAGAGCTTTCCCTAAGCGCAGTGACGGCGCATGGGGGCGCGTGAGACTTCCTCCGGCGTCGAAAAAATTACAGAAAAATTTTCTAAAAATAATTTAAGAGATTTTGAGACAATTACTAAGCTCGGTTCAAAATTTTTAACGGTTGAGAGCTCGATTCCAAAACACCGAAAAACTTTGACATCCTCACCCCTCTACGCGCCAGTGACGATTGAGACACGGAGGACACCGGTGGACTCGAAACGATGCAAGAAACAAGATGGTGTGGGAGGTGTCAAAAACGGATGGTCGGATCGACGTGAATCGATGAAAAACCAACAAAAATGGAGTTAAAACCGACAATACTTCCGACTAAAATTAACGACGAACGACGATGATTCACGACGAAAGGTTTGAGGGATTTTGTTCATCGGTTGACTGTAACACCCATAACCCGTATATGTATACCTATACAGATTACGGATGTCACCCTTATTTTCTAAAACTATTTCAAAATTCAAAAGCGATTTAAAATTTATTTCCATAAAATAGCAAATGATATTATAAAATTATCATATCATAAAAATTACGTTTCGTTGTAACCAATTTAATTCAAACTATTTTTAATTATGAATAGTGAATAGTAACCGAATAGTGAACAATGAACAGTGGGGGAATCGATTCCCTGTAGCAGGGGAATCGGTACCCCTTTTACAATCTGGAAAATTTGGTTTAAAACGGGGTTACTTTCAAAAATTTCATATATAAATCTCATAAAAATTAACCTTTCATCACTATAACAATTTCCAAAATTTATTCAACAAAATAAATTTAACATTATCAAATTACATGCCACTATCTAAATCAAAATCCATCGTAAGATGTCTTACGGATATTGAAATATACCTCTCAATGCTTGATGTCGTTCTGAACTCTTTATTCTTATTCTTTGCTTTTTACCTACGTGTGAAAATCATCACACGCTAAGTATAAACTTAGTGAGGCAATTAAAACAATATATAGTGCAATACAATTCATGCATGATTTTCAATGTCAAACAATTTCCAAAAAATCATTTTACTAACATATCCAATATTTCACCATGATCAAAATAATAAAATCTCTTACCATTTATCCCATAAGCTCGTAAGCTTATTTTACCAAAATACTTACCATTTAAATTCCATAAGCTCGTAAACTTATTTTTCCAATATACTTGCCATTATTCCGTAAGCTCATAAGCTTATTTGCATGGTTACCATTATTAACCAATAAAACATAATCCATAGTCAATAAACCGTAGACAATAGCCCAATATAACACCCTGAGGACCCTGGGTATACGAGTAAAATACCTGCACCGTAGTGCTAAACCTGCACTAAGCTTACGCTATAGTGCTAATCCGGATATAAACCTGCACTTAGTGTCCTTACACACTATAGTGCTAATATAAACCTGCAACTCCTATACTCTATGCCATGCCAACTATACCCTGTCCCTCAATGACTTACTTTGGGTATATAGTCTATTTTATTCGATCCATCCATGGCAAAGTATATCATCTATATTTAACATTGGGCAGTTCATACCCAAAAACATTCATGGTAAAATATCACATTTTTCATGATCAATGCATTTTAGTTTCATACTCTGACATATCAATGTCAATTTATAAAAATGATATAAAATCATGCCGATATAAACAAGGTCGACTTATCGCAAGTCTTCCTTATGATGTATAAAACATCCATGTATAATTTCATGCATGTATTGCACTCACCTTGACACTTTATATCTTTCAAAATATATAAGCCTCACTATTGTCCACCATAAGCCCTTTTATATTTGATTTGCTTCGATTACAAATCAATCACAATCTGTATAAATCATCAATTCATAATAATCCATATGTTAGTATTTTACTAACATAAATACATTCCACCATATCTCCATACTATATTTGAAATTCATCATCTAACAAAATATTCAACTCTTAAAATTTCTTAAAACATTGGAACCAACTTTTCCAATTTACTCAAAATGGTCTTCATCATTTTACCACTTAAATTCTTAATACCAATAATTCCAACATTGAAATTATTTCCATTCAAATGCTTTTACAAAAGCATAAATACATTTAAGTACCCCAACTATGCAATTGTTGTACTTAAATCACCAATCATTTCAATCTTCCCAAAATAATCAATTTCACATCTAACACTCATTTCAATTCTCAAACAACAATTTCCAGCATAGTACATTAATTATACAACTCTTACACAACAACCCATTAATTTTCCAGAATTCAGACAACTCGCACTACCCTTAAAAAATCATTATTCTGTATTGATATAAACACTGGAATTCAATTCCGTTTCTTCCGTTAAAAACTAGACTTGAATAAAAATCTCTCCATATAAAGAAATCCTTCTAATTCATTATGTACAATTTATGGCGAATTTTCAAAGTTGACCAACAAAATCTGTTTTGTACAGAATTCTGCTGTCCGATTTTTCTGACCTTTCCTCGGTTAAAAATTCATATCTATTTTTATACACCTTGAAATTAATCCCCGTTTGTTTTAAACAAAACTAAATCAATATATGAACACAATATGCAAAAATAAGCTCGAAATTATTTTTATATAATTTCTGATGAATTTTCGAACCTACTGCCAGAATCAAAATCCAAACTGTTTTCTTTAACTTCATTCATAGGTTCTTCATCAATTCTTACAACCAATTCTTTAAAATCACTTAACTCTTCTAAACCCATAAAACACCAGAAAAAAGCATCCCCTTCATCATCTCAAGATAAACTTGAACATAAACCCTAGTAATATTCATGTCAAAACGTAGAGAATTGAACGTAGAATATTTTTCCTAACCACACCAAGTCTAATTCTCAAGAACTTGCTTCAAAATTCAAAACAAAATAATTTTACCTTTCAAGCTTGAAGAACCATATGAATCGGTGGAGAGAAAGCCTTTGTTGCTGAAAGTTTCCACTTACTTTGAATATGCTAATCAATAATAATCTTATCCCATTACTATTATAATATAAATGAATTTTAAATTCATTTAATCCTCTTTTACCATGTTGCCCTTAATGAATCTTCCGAACTACAAATTTGCCACTCTAACATCATCTCTTACTTCATCATCCAGAAAATATCTTAATTTTTATTTTATACTTCTATCCTTGAAATTTTTAAAAGTTGCAATTTAGTCACCAAATTCCACTGGTTCAATTAAATCTGAAAAATTCCACATTTCCAAACCAAATTTCTCTGATCTAAAATATTAACATAATATTTCCAACCATTTTATAACATCCTTCAATTTTTTTTAAAATTCCAATTTGATCGAAATTACCGATTCCTTATCGGCTTTAACCCTTTCTAATTTTTCTTTACTAAAATTCCAAATCCATAAATGTGATTTCTATAAAACCCCACTCTCAAGATTAAACCATCATTTATGGAATAAAAATCTTTTTAGGAAATTTATCACTTAATTCCCTAAACGTTTCCCAAGTTTTATACTTTGACCATCAAACTTTCAAAATTTTCATTTTGGTCATTGTCTAAATTTTTAGGGTATTACAATTCTCCCATCCTTAAGAAAATTTGTCCTCGAATTTTAAAACTTTCTATGAAAACACTAACTCCTCTTTTCCCTTGAAAATTCATAACTCCCTTTTGGACTTGTCAACTTCTTGAATTCCGATTTTTCCTCCTTAATTTGATAATTTTGAGGAAATCATGCTAATTATTATATTTTGAACTTGTTTAATCAAATTCTTCAATCTGATTTAAAAATATCTACACATTTTCATATCATCCTCTCTATCCCAAGTAACGTCCTCTACATTATGATTTTTCTAAATCACTTTGACTAGAAGAATCGTCTTATTACGCATTTCTTTGATTTCTCAAGCTAATATCCGAACTGGTTCTTCTTCATAAGTCAAATTCGTTTGTATCTTAATTTCCTCTGATGAAATAACATATGAAATATTCAATCGATACTTTCTAAGCATCAACACATGAAAAATATTGTATACTTTGTCCAACTCTGGTTCCCAATTACCTCCAGAGTTAATGTTAACTGATAATCCAACAGTCCAACTCTTTTTAATATCTCATAAATTCCAATGAATCTTAGACTTAGTTTTTTTTCTTTGCATTTTAGGCGCAACATCTTTTTCCAAGGTGATACTTTAAGAAAAACTTTATCACCTTCATGAAATTTCAATCTCTTTTCACTTCAAGTTTGCATAAGACTTTTTCCAATCAACTGTCATTTTGAGATTATCTTGAATTATCTGTACTTTATCCTCAATTTCTTTCAATAAATCTGTGCCAACAAGATTTCAATCTTTTAATTTGAACCCATTCAATGGTGTTTGGTATTTTCTCCCATATAAAGTTCCATACTGAGCCATCTTGACACTCAATTGATAACTGTATTGTAGGGAAACAAATTCTACTAAAATCAAATACTTTTCTTTTCCCATGATTCCTTGGAATCCATCACACATGCACATCAGCATATCTTCTAATATTTGAATAGTACCTTTTTGACTTACCATCCGTCTATGGATGAAAAGTCGTACTGAAATTCAATCAAGTACCTAACACTTTATGCAAATCTTTCAAAAATCTTAAAGTGAACTTTGGATCTCTGTCCGATATAATGGAAACTGACATTCTATGTAGTCGAATTATCTCCTTGATATACAACTCTGTATATTTATCCAATGCATAGTCCATCCACTTCGGAATTAAATGTACCAATTTAATAAACCAGTCACTATCACCAAAATGGAATCCTTTTTATTTAATGTCAAAGGTAGTCTTCTAACAAAATCCATAGTGACTCATTACTATTTCCACTCTGGACTAGAAATCCATTGCAACAATTACAAAAGCACTTTATGCTCAGCTTTTACTTGTTGACATGTCAAACATGTAGCAACAAACTCAGTAATGTTTCTTTTCAAACCTGGCCACCAAAATGACTCTTTACATCCTGATATATTTTGTTCCCACTTGTATGCATAGTCAGTGAACAATAATATACATGAGAAAGAATATATTTCTTCAATTCATCATTACGAGGGAAACAAATTCTTCCTCGATAAAATAGACACCCATCAGAGTTGACTTCAAGGTCTTTAGTCTCATTTTTTTTCATCTTTCATTTTGTTTTCTCTAATATCCGATATAAAAACATCGATTTTATTTTCAATTCATCCAATAATGCACCATTTTCTTTCGACAATAATCTCACATCCATAGCTCGCAAAGCTGTAAAAGTTTTCCGACTAAGTGCATTTGCTACAACATTTATCTTACCTAAATGATAATCAATGATCAAATCATAGTCCTTTAAAAATTATATCCAGATTCGTTGTCTCCAATCGAGCTCTTTTTGAGTCAACCAATATTTCAAACTCTTATGATCCATGTAGATGTGGCATCTCTCACCATACAAATAATGACGCCAAATCTTTAGAGCAAAAACAACCGATGCTAACTCAATATCATTGTACCTTCTTGCATAAGTACACAACCTAAACCATTATGAGATGCATCACTATACACCACATACTATTTGTCTGATTCCGTTTGTACCAGCACTGGTGCTTCCGATAAAATATTCTTTAAAGCTTTAAAACTCTCTTGACATTTCTTAGTCCAAGCAAATGAAACATCCTTTCTCCAAAGCTTGATCAAAGGAGAAGCAACCATCGAAAAGTTTTTCATAAACCTTCGATAAAAACCAACAAATCCCAAAAACTTCAGACCTTTGAACCTTCTTTGGAGGTTTCATTTTAAGCTGATAAAACAAGTCATCAATCATCAAAATAAGATATTTGTTCCTGATAGTTACTTTGTTTAACTATCAATAATTTTTTTTTCAATAATCTATGCATAATTGCATATATCCATTTTTCTTTTATAACCAATACCGATTTACCCAAGGTATAAAATATTCAGTCTAATGCATCCTCCATTTATCAGCTCTTGCATTTGTTTATTTATTCTTTTAGCTCAATCGCAATCATTCGATATGAATCCATAGATACAAGATCAATGCCTTAATAACCCTTAATATTGAATTCCACCTCTCAATCTGGAGGTAACCCATAATAATAAATCTAAAAAGACTTATGGAAATTCCCAAGTTATGGAAATATCATTTGATCTTACTTCAGATACTTGAGTATCTATTACCTTAGCTAGAAAAGCTATGCATCCTTTTTACATCATCTTAATCGTAACCATTGCTGATATCACTTATTGATGATTTTACTTTTTCATCAATCATTAAAATTTTTAATTTCTCTGCATTTTTTTTCACTTCTTGCGACCATTAACCCAACCTTATTACAGAGACCACCAACTTATGATCAAAATGGTCTAAAACTCGTTAATGATAATCCCATCAGATTCATCAATAACATAAGCTTCTGAATCTTTATCAGACATTTACTATTTTTCCTTCTAACCCTTGTGTCATGACTGTGACCATGACCATGACCCAAAGGTCTTCCACAATAATATCACTCTATATCAAGTAGAATTGAATATCTCTACTTTGGAATTCCTTATTTCTTCTTAAGGAAACTTGTATAACCTATCCAGATCCATAGAAATTATTCTCGAACAGTTGAAACATTTTCAATTTCTTGAGAATCAATCTCTATCCATACAATAATTCATTGCAGCATGGAATGTTAGACAATCTGTTTTCGCATATTTACCTTCACAAGGTAACTCTATCCAGTTTTAATGGACTTGATATATAGTCCCAATCCAACTCATAATCATTTGATTCACTAATAACTAAGTTTTCTTTAAACTTTTAGCGGACAACTTATTACCGCTTATTCATTTCTTCTTACACAAATTATCAATGATTTAAACAATTTAATGCTTAGCTTAAATATTTCTCACTTATTTAAGCTTACCTGAAGAACCTCAAAATCATTCACTAGATTCAGATATCTCCTCTAGATCCTCATCCGATTCGACTTTTCTTGTAAGTCATTCAAACTTTTTAATCAATTCTTCCAATTCATAAACTTTGTTAAACACTGTGAAATTTCTTCCACAGAATGAAGAAAAATCCCTTATAGCATCCACCATTCTAAGGTGTTTTACATAAGTCATGTCGGGTCCCTTTTTGATCGATTTCAATCTCGACTTTCTTTTCAACATTTTCAACTTTCTAACCTTTGTCTTTAATTCCAACATCTGAACATAGTCAGAATTATCATACATTATTAAAAGTAATTTTACTCCCAATAAACATCATCACAATATATATACAAATATCAGTAACTTTTGACATCCTAGTGGCATGTATACACTTTTTAACTCAAAAACAACCGCGGTTTAGTCCTAGAATCGGTTAAACCTGTAGCTCTAATGCCAATAAATGTAACACCCATAACCCGTATATGTATACCTATACAGATTACGGATGTCACCCGTATTTTCTAAAACTATTTCAAAATTCAAAAGCGATTTAAAATTTATTTCCTTAAAAGAGTAAATGATATTATAAAATTATCATATCATAAAAATTACGTTTCGTTGTAACCAATTTAATTCAAACTATTTTTAATTATGAATAGTGAATAGTAACCGAATAGTGAACAATGAACAGTGGGGGAATCGATTCCCTGTAGCAGGGGAATCGGTACCACTTTTATAATCTGGAAAATTTGGTTTAAAATGGGGTTACTGTTCATGCTACAGTAACTTTCGAAAATTTCATATATAAATCTCATAAAAATTAACCTTTCATCACTATAACAATTTCCAAAATTTATTCAACAAAATAAATTTAACATTATCAAATTACATGCCACTATCTAAATCAAAATCTATCGTAGGATGTCTTACTGATATTGAAATATACCTCTCGATGCTTGATGTCGTTCTGAACTCTTTATTCTTATTCTTTGCTTTTTACCTACGCGTGAAAATCATCACACGCTAAGTATAAACTTAGTGAGGCAATTAAAACAATATATAGTGCAATACAATTCATGCATGATTTTCAATGTCAAACAATTTCCAAAAAATCATTTTACTAACATATCCAATATTTCACCATGATCAAAATAATAAAATCTCTTACCATTTATCCCATAAGCTCGTAAGCTTATTTTACCAAAATACTTACCATTTAAATTCCATAAGCTCGTAAGCTTATTTTTCCAATATACTTGCCATTATTCCGTAAGCTCATAAGCTTATTTGCATGGTTACCATTATTAACCAATAAAACATAATCCATAGTCAATAAACCGTAGACAATAGCCCAATATAACACCCTGAGGACCCTGGGTATACGGGTAAAATACATGCACCGTAGTGCTAAACCTGCACTAAGCTTACGCCATAGTGCTAATCCGGACAATACACATAAGGTCGTGCCCACCACCTACACTAAGCTTACGCTATAGTGCTAATCCGGATATAAACCTGCACTTAGTGTCCTTACACACTATAGTGCTAATATAAACCTGCAGCTGCTATACTCTATGGCATGCCAACTATACCCTGTCCCTCAATGACTTACTTTGGGCATATAGTCTATTTTATTCGATCCATCCATGGCAAAGTATATCATCTATATTTAACATTGGGCAGTTCATACCCGAAAACATTCATGGTAAAATATCACATTTTTCATGATCAGTGCATTTTAGTTTCATACTCTGACATATCAATGTCAATTTATAAAAATGATATAAAATCATGCCGATATAAACAAGGTCGACTTATCGCAAGTCTTCCTTATGATGTATAAAACATTCATGTATAATTTCATGCATGTATTGCACTCACCTTGACACTTTATATCTTTCAAAATATATAAGCCTCACTATTGTCCACCATAAGCCCTTTTATATTTGATTTGCTTCGATTACAAATCAATCACAATCTGTATAAATCATCAATTCATAATAATCCATATGTTAGTATTTTACTAACATAAATACATTCCACCATATCTCCATACTATATTTGAAATCCATCATCTAACAAAATATTCAACTCTTAAAATTTCTTATAACATTGGAACCAACTTTTCCAATTTACTCAAAATGGTCTTCACCATTTTACCACTTAAATTCTTAATACCAATAATTCCAACATTGGAATTATTTCCATTCAAATGCTTTTACAAAAGCATAAATACATTTAAGTACCCCAACTATGCAATTGTTGTACTTAAATCACCAATCATTTCAATCTTCCCAAAATAATCAATTTCACATCTAACACTCATTTCAATTCTAAAACAACAATTTCCAGCATAGTACATTAATTATACAACTCTTACACAACAACCCATTAATTTTCCAGAATTCAGACAACTCGCACTACCCTTAAAGAATCATTATTCAGTATTGATATAAACACTGGAATTCAATTCCGTTTCTTCCGTTAAAAACTAGACTTGAATACGAATCTATCCATATAAATAAATCCTTCTAATTCATTATGTACAATTTATGACGAATTTTCAAAGTTGACCAACAGAATCTGTTTTGTACAGAATTCTGCTGTCGGATTTTTCTGACCTTTCCTCGGTTAAAAATTCATATCTATTTGTATACACCTTGAAATTAATCCCCGTTTGTTTTAAACAAAACTAAATCGATATATGAACACAATATGCAAAACTAAGCTCGAAATTATTTTTATATAATTTCTGATGAATTTTCGAACCTACTGCCAGAATCAAAATCCAAACTGTTTTCTTTAACTTCATTCATAGGTTATTCATCAATTCTTACAACCAATTCTTTGAAATCACTTAACTCTTCTAAACCCATAAAACACCAGAAAAAAGCATCCCCTTCATCATCTCAAGATAAACTTGAACATAAACCCTAGTAATATTCATGTCAAAACGTAGAGAATTGAACGTAGAATATTTTTCCTAACCACACCAAGTCTAATTCTCAAGAACTTGCTTCAAAATTCAAAACAAAATAATTTTACCTTTCAAGCTTGAAGAACCATATGAATCGGTGGAGAGAGAGCCTTTGTTGCTGAAAGTTTCCACTTACTTTGAATATGCTAATCAATAATAGTCTTATCCCATTACTATTATAATATAAATGAATTTTAAATTCATTTAATCCTCTTTTACCATGTTACCCTTAATGAATCTTCCGAACTACAAATTTGCCACTCTAACATCATCTCTTACTTCATCATCCAGAAATTATCTTAATTTTTATTTTATACTTCTATCCTTGAAATTTTTAAAAGTTGCAATTTAGTCACCAAATTCCACTGGTTCAATTAAATCTGAAAAATTACATATTTCCAAACCAAATTTCTCTGATCTAAAATATTAACATAATATTTCCAACCATTTTATAACATCCTTCAATTTTTTTTAAAATTCCAATTTGATCGAAATTACCGATTCCTTATCGGCTTTAACCCTTTCTAATTTTTCTTTACTAAAATTCCAAATCCATAAATGTGATTTCTATAAAACCCCACTCTCAAGATTAAACCATCATTTATGGAATAAAAATCTTTTTAGGAAATTTATCACTTAATTCCCTAAACTTTTCCCAAGTTTTATACTTTGACCATCAAACTTTCAAAATTTTCATTTTGGTCATTGTCTAAATTTTTGGGGTATTACATTGACAACGAATATGATGGTGGTTTCAGTTCGTCGAACGGAGGCCGAACGGTGAGCAGGTCGGAGCTCAAAGGAGGGTCAAAGGGGAAAATCTGCAGAAAACACACGGGGGGGTTAATATTCATCCCATAAAAAATGGGTAAACCATGAGTTTAGTCACTGAACTTCCTGCACTTCTTAAAATGATCTGCCAACTTTATGATTTTACAATTTAATCCTTAATTTCTTCCAAAATACCAATTAAATCTAATACTTTATAATTTCTTAAATTTAGCCCCTAAATTGGGGTGTTACATGACCTATACTAAATTCATCCACTCCACCATTCCATTTGGGAAGATTAGGATCATCACTGAACATCCTCAAGAGAAGTGTAATCTAGTCAGTTTTGCAATGTCATATACAAGAGATACCCCATGTTGTCTGCTCCTAAGAATACCTGAATATCAAGCCTCTTGATCATTTCCTCATGAGAGGAGAAGGCTATATTGTCCCTACGAGAGAAGGGTATGGTGTTCGAGCGTATCTTCTAGGGTAAGGTCAAGGGTCCTTGTTTTATTAGTTTTCAATCTTGTCACTTTGTCAAATATCCATAATTTTAGTCATTTAAAGAGTTTTTAATTCAGTTGATAATCAAAGAACTACAAGTTTGCAAATTTGATTCAATGATCACCATCTTGAAAGTAGCATAAGTTTATTTAAATATCTTTACAAAAAGCTGATAAATGACAAAAAAAAATTAAACAAGATGCTGCAAAATGGAATAAAGCATAATGATGGATGAAATGATCTCTTCTTAAATAGGATGCCCTAATACTCATCTAATGCAATGGTACTTGACTCAATCGGATGCTACATATTGTGCTTTGATGCCTCACTCGAGTTCGTCACCCACTATTCCACCAATTCTTGTGTCAACGTTCTATTTTCAACAAGCATTTCTATCTCCTTTAACATTAGCCTATAATTCCCCGTAGAATGCCCATATCCCCCCAAGTGGAAATCATAGAAACTATCTTGATCATAGATGTGGGCAGAAGGGTTTGGTGGCACTTTCGTTGGCCTCGGTGTGAGGTATTGACCTTTAATCAAATGGGGGTACAGATCTGATATAAAAGTTTGGAACACCTTCAAAGTACTTCTTGATCGTGGGACTTTCTTTGGCCGATTTGAATGACCAGCTGCTTCTTTTCTTTTGCGGTTGTGGGGGCTATAGATGTGACATTCATTCACCTCATCAGGTTTCACTTCTTGATTATTTCAGTTTTTAGAAGGGACTTTTAAGTTTCTTTTACTAATTGCATTTTCAATTAAATCCACATCTGTGACAAGATCCTCGAAATCATTTGCAGCATTAACTCGAATAAAGGAGTTGAGAGATAATTATAAAACATATATGATATTTCTTCTTCTAACATGGGAGGTTGAACTTGTGTTGCCACTCCTCTCCATCTTAAGGTATATTCTTTAAAGATTTCAGTAGATTTCATCCTTATTCTTTGAAAATCTTGATGTTTTGGGGGCAAGCCTTTAACATATCGATATTTCCCCCACAAAGGCATCAACTAGATCGACCCACCTCTTGATCTACTCTCGGTTCAAATAGTTATACTGTAATACATCTAGCACATCAAGACTATCATGGAAGTAATAAATCAACTTATTATCATCATTTAAGTACCCTTTAATCTTTCTACAAAACATTTTTAGATGAATTAGAGGACAACTGGTGCCATCGTATTTCTCAAAATTAGGCACCCTAAATTCATGTGGGATTAACAAATCAGGGACAAAGCTAAGTTCTCTCACTTCTAGTTCTTTGTGGAAGGCATTAACATTTTTCATAGTTCCAATTGTTTGGTTCAACCGCTTGAATTTATGTTCAAATTGCTCATGATTAATGAGACTCTTCCCTAGGTTTGAGTGTGACGCTCCAGGGTAGGTTATCATTCTCGACGTATTAGTCTGATAACACGGATATCCTTTATCATCTATTTTCTCTCTATCAGCAGCCTTGGTTGCCATCACCTGAATCATTTGTTTCAATACATCCTGTAGAGAACTCGATGTTTGATTCCTCATATCTTATTGTAACTCGGTCAACTGCTATTGCAACCGATCTTGTGACCCTCATGAGATTGCTCCACTGTTTCCATTTGTTTGTTCATGATGATGAGGTAGTAGTATGAATGAATGATCTTGGTATTACTGTCACATAACCCTCCATAAATTATTTTCACGTTTTTATAACTAAACCATGTAAAATGATTAAATAAACAAATGCAATGCAAATGCATGTATATAAAATGTGTCATTCCAGAGTGGTCATCTTAAAACAACTTTCATTGAATACAAAGGTTTCAGTACATCAAATAAACTTTACATATAAGGGACAACTTTAACTCCTAACTTCTCTATCTCTCTCAAAAGCCAAGTTAACTTCCACTCATATTCAGGTGTTGAGTTTTCAATCCGCTTCAATTCTCGTGCAAAGCCAATTAAATCAACCAATTTGTGAGCCACTTCACTTTCTTGGAGCTATAAACAATGTTATTCATTTTTCCTTGTAAGAAAGTCTTTGTGGTTACGAAGTTCTCATACACGATCTCTATAACCATCTACAAGCTTCATCAATGTCTTGTTCTTAGCTCTAGTGGCATCTAGATCATCATCATTCTCATGTTTGGCGTTGATATGAAGCTTCCAAATTGGCTATGGACATACTCAACATCTGATTTTAGGCTTGACATCTTCCCAAATCATTAACAGTTGTATTGTGCCTTTTTCTGTAATATGTAAATCATAAGAGAACTTATTGCCTCGGCATTCATGCATCTTGCAATTCTTTCTCCATTGTTCAGTATTGTTCTTCAGTTTAGTGACCCCTTTTGCTCACTCCTCTGGGGCATTTCCTATACCAGCATTTTTAAAGGCTTGACTGATCTCTTGAAAACCATCACGCATAGCTTTCATCTCTCTATTTAGTTTATCATTTTCACTCCTCAAATAATGAACTTGAGTTTCTTACTTTAGTAAACAATCTTCCTCCTGGATGCCCCCACTAATACATTTTCCTTTGAACACTTTTGGCTCGAACTTAACGGGATAATATGTTATCAAACTAGGTCGACCTATCATTTCGAACTCCAATACTCCATGATCCAAAATATGTTAGACTCGATGCTTAAAGGTGGTACAATTCTCAATGTAATGTCCTTGAGATCCGATATAATATTCACAATGAACATTGATGTCATACCAATTTGGATATGAGAGTTGCCAAGGTTTTACATAATGCAAGGCCACCTCTTGGGCTTCTAAAAGCTTATCATAAAACTCCTTATATGATATAGGGATAAAATCAAAATGAGAGCCAGCTTGGATTGAACTAGAGTCTTCAGATTTATTTCACCTAACGTTGGAAGTAGACTCTCAAATGCCAACAAGTTTTAATTGCATTCCTTCTTTTCATCTTTCTGAACTTCTACAATTGTCACCATTTCCTTGGAGTCTCCAAGCTACTTGTTGATACGAATGATGATTATGTGTGATTTCTAAGATTTACTAGGATCAACTTTTTCTAAAGTAGTCCCTAGTGTATTTGACATCGCTGGATTCTTTTCATCGAGCAATTTCCTTTCTTTTGCAGTATTCCCTTTTCCTTTGGCCAAAGAAACTATTCTATCCATCATCTTGGACAATTGCTCTCTCATCTCTCTTATCTCATTTTGCTCTTCGTTGGACATACGATCTTTGGGTGCATAACTCTCCACTATTCTCGGAGCTTCCTCAAGATGGCATTCCCTAGCTCTGTTATAGTCTACTTGATCATGAAACCCTTTGTCCATCATGAAAACCTTTTACTCTGAAAACCACTCACAAATCAACACCTTTTGATTATGTCATGATCATGCGATACAAGAAAAAAAAGAAAAACAACATAAAAACAAGTTAGTACAAATAAGATAACAAAATGATAAGAATTATTATAAAAGCAATAATAGCAAAATAAATAAATTAATAAGCTAATGCAAAACAAGAATGCAAATGCAAAAAAACAAAGTGTTAATTCCAAAAGCGACCACCATAGAACAACCTTCATCAGACAATAAGTTCTCCTTACAATAGATAGATGAGCTTCATTTTTTTCATTTACTCGATCTAGGTCTTTCTCACGATCTGATATCGTCTTCATAGTCGTTGTTGGACTTCTCAAAGTGTTGATCTACCTATCTTCGTTTTAATTCACCTACTATGATTATTGGATCTCTAGACCTCCATTTTCGTGGGATTCTCCAAGAGGAAAATGACCTTGACATCTCGTGAAGGATCTTCACTCTTGACTCAACTAGAATCTGGCTATTTAGTACCATCTCGATCTTGTTCATTTAACAGGAGTAATCTTCCCCTATCGATCAACTTTGTTTGTAAGTCTCTGCCTTTACAAATTTTACTACCTAGTTATGGAACTCTTATGTCGATATGAAAGCCTTCTAATTTGGTCAATCACTTGCGAATTAACACCTTATTTGATTATGATGTAAAATACAAACACAAACAAAATACAGAGAAAAATAAGATAAAATAGACACATAACAAAAACAGGTTAGTACACATAAGATAAACAACAAGATAGTAAGTATTATAAGCATCAAACCTACCCTCACAGGTTGACTACCCATACATGGTATAATAAATCCTACCCAAACATGCTTTCTACCCACATGCTTTGTTTAACATAAAAATTCTAACCTCATGTTATCTAGTTCACATGCTTATTCAAAAAAATAAATCTAACCACATGATCTCTAGTTCTCATACATTTATTTAAAAAATAAAATTAAACTACAAAAATTAAAAAAACTCGAAGGAGCTTTTCCTTGTGTAATCTCCTCACGAGATTCTTAAAGTTTGGGTAAGTCAAGCTCTATAGTCTTGGGCTCACTATATATTAGGTTCGTCTCTAGCGCAAGAGTTACTCAAATTGTCCTTATCGGTGCCCCCTTGGGCTGCCAGACCCTTAATCCTAGCCCATCACAGGCTTTCGGATCGAGTTCAATTTGAGGGGACACACCTCTTTATGTCCAAACGGAGGTGAAAACCATCACGAGGACCATAAGGCGTGAACCCCAGGAGCGATCTACTATCCCGTACGGATATGAAAACTATATGAGGGAGTAGTTTCTCACTCCTACTTAAAAAGGACGGAGCGGGGTTTTAGCTCATGTTATGCAAACTGCAGCTGTGCAGTGTGTGAGGAAAAGTGAAAATAAATCAAACAACACCAAACAGAAAACTCAAAATTTGTAACATTTATTTAATCTGAAAACACCAAAAAACAAATCGGTATGAATATTTAGTGGTTGATCAAATTATAAACATGAAATTTATTTACACCAAACATGGGATCAAAAATTAAATTACAAAGAAATCAGAATTCTCATTGCAAAGACAATTAATTAATCGACTAATGGCCCGACTCTCTAACAAAAAAGTCTCTAGTGGAGTCACCAAGCCGTCGAAATGGTTTTTTCTTTAAAAAAATTTAACTTTTAGAAGTGATTTTTAAAAGAATATAGTCTCGAATAATTTGATTACCAGTTAATAATAAATGTGATTCGATGAGTCGACACCAATCTTTGATTAGGGTGTGATTGGGCACCAAAAAGAATTTGTCATTTTAAAAAAAATATTCATTTTAATTAAAACAACATATTTGCGGTCTGGGTTACCAAAACGTTGAGTTCGGGAGTCGGTTATGCGTGGGGAAGGATTAGCACCTCCACAGCGCCCTAAATCGGTACCTAGTCGATTAATTAGTTGTCTTTGCAATGAAATTTACATATTCAAGTCTAATTTAATTTAAGATCTCATATAAGTAATATTCTTTGAATTTTAGGATGAAACACAATAATATTAAATTATTTTCTATCGAGAAGAATCGAACTCTCATGCCTTAAAATAGTCAATTCTTACTCCAGTCGAAAAAAATATTATAATTATGTCCTAAAGTTCAATATTAATTCAAAATAAAAAAATAATTCTAATAGATAAAATGATAATATCTAATTATTTCCAATCAATAATAAATGACCTCTCATGCCTTAAAGCAGTCATTTATTACTCCAATCAAAATGAAGAGATATCACTATTTCGTCTTAAAATTCAATATTGATTAGAAAGAAAACAATAATATCTAATTATTTCCAATCGAGAACAAATGACCTCTCATGCCTTTAAGCATACATTTATTACTCCAGCCGAAATGAAAAGATATTACGATTTTCAATATTAATTCGAGTATTATTTTCTGGAATCCCATATTAAAACATGTACAAAAAACGAATTAGAAGCATTCATCAAACAAGTACAATTAATTATTTATTTTACCAACATTTAATGAGAATAAGGATGTTCAATTGTTTAAATACATCGAGACGAGACATCAGATTCGATCTAACAATCTTTTCTCGATGAACTTAATTAAAAGAATAATGTCTTTTCCTTAATCCCCAAATTTTAAAATGGATTCAATTTAATTCATGTCACTAAATGAGATAGACTTTCATTTTAAAATTTTTGAAAGTGAGTCACTTTACGATAATATTAAAATGAACGAATATTACCCTTAGTCAAATTATTTTGATTCGAGTCAAGAAATACTTATGAGGGTATCATTCAAATCGAATAAAGATATGACTAAACGTATATGCAAACAAACATACGAAAGTAGCTATTTTGTACATATACTAAATTATTAAAATACATCACTAATATATACAAATAGTATACTCATGCATTAAATAACAATAACATAATAAATAAATAAAACAAAATATGAAAACAACTAACATACTAACATTCATGCGTACAATGTAATACCCCAAAAATTTAAATAATGACCAAAATGAAAATTTTGAAAGTTTGATGGTTAAAGTAGAAATTTGGGAAAAAGTTTAGGGAATTAAGTGATAATTTCCTAAAAATAATTTTATTCCATAAAGATGGTTTCTTGAGAGTGGAGTTTTATAGAAATCATATTTTTTTTGATTTGGAATTTAGTAAAGAAAGAGTTAAAGCCGGTAAGAAATCGGTAAATTCCGATCGAATTGGAATTTTACAAAAATTTGAAGGATGTTATAAAATGGTTGGAAATATTATTTTAATATTTTATATCAGAGAAATTTGGTCTGGAAATGTGCAAAATTTCAGATTTAACCGGAACTGTGAAATTTAGTGACTAAAACGAAAGTTTTGAAAGTTCCAGGGCATTTTCGTAGGTCAAGTCAAATTAAATTATATTGACTTTGTAATATAAATGGCTTGGTTTTATGGGATTTTGGAGATTCATTAAGGGCAATAATGGAAATTCTATTGAATGGAATAAAAAAATTCCTTATGATAATTTTAAGCATGTGTTGGATAATATATCATAAAAAGCAATCATGGATGAGCAATTCAGCATCTTATTCCTCCAAGGGCGGCACTCAAGGAGAAAGGTAAGCATTTTAGTTTTAATTTTGAAGCTATTTCTGAGAATTTGACTAAGTGTGGTTAGGAAAAATATTCTTTTCAATTCTCTACATTTGACAGAATATTAGGTTTATGTTCATAAGGATGAGGTTAAAGAAAAACAGTTTAGATTTTGGGAATTACAGTAGGTTCGAAAATTCACCAGAAAATATATAAAAATAATTTGGAGGTTATTGTTATATATTGTGTTCATATGTGGATCTAGTTTTGTTTAAAACAAACGGGAATCAATTTCAAGTTGTATATAAATAAATATGAATTTTTAACTGAGGAAAGGTCAGAAAAGTCGGACAGCAGAATTCTGTACAAAACAGATTCTGTTGGTGAACTTTGAAAATTCACCATAAATTGTAAAAAATGAATTATAAGGAGTTCTTTATATGGATAGATTCGTATTTGAGTCTAGTTTTCAATGAAAAAAACGGAATTAAATTCCAGTGTGTGTATCAATACAGTTTAATGATTCTTTAAAGGTAGTACGAGTTGTCTGAATGCTGGAAATTGTTGTTTGAGAATTGAAATGAGTGAGATACTCAAGTATCTGAAGTAAGATTATATGCTATTTCCATTACTTGGGAATTTCCATAAGTCTTTTTATATTTATTATTATGGGTTACCTCCAGATTGAGAGGTAGAATTCAATATTGATGGTTATCAAGACATTAATCTTGTATCTATGGGTTCATATCGAATTATTTCGATTGAGCTAAGAGAATAAAGAACTAATGCAAGAATTGATAGATGAAGGATGCATTAGACTGAATATTTTATACCTTGGGGTAAACAGGTATTGGTTATAAAAAAATGGATATATGCAACTATGCATAGATTATTGAAAATATTATTGATAGTTAAACAAAGTAACTATCAAAAACAAATATCTTATTTTGAGGATTGATGACTTGTTTTATCAGCTTAAAAGGAGCAATAATGTTTCTAAAATTGATATTCGAATGGGATATCACCGGTTAAATTTTAAAGAGGAAGATGTTCCAAAGATAGTTTTCAAGAAACGGTATAGACACTACGAGTATTTCAATTTTACTTGGATTAATTGAGGTGGTTGTATTGATGACATTCAAGTATACTCGAATAGAAGATAGAGCATGATGTTCATATTGTTTGTGCTCGAGATAATTAAGAGTAAAAAGTTTATGCCAAAATGTCAAAGTGTGAGTTTTGGCTATCAGAAGTTGCTCTTCTTGGTTATTATCGAAGGTTTGTGAAAAACTTTTCGATGGTTGCTTCTCCTTTATCAAGCTCTGAGAAAGGATGTTTCATTTGCTTGGACTGAGAAATGTCAAGAGTGTTTTACAGTTAGAATATTTTAACAAAAGCACCAGAGTTGGTACAACTGGAATTGAACAAAAAGTATGGGTGTATAGTGATACATCTCATAATGAGGAATTGAAGAAAGATATTCTTTCTGAAGAAAATTATAGTCCATTGACTATGCATTCAGGTGGGAAAAAAATGTACCAGGATGTAAAAAATCATTTTGGTGGCCAAGTATGAAATGAAACAATATTGAGTTAGTTGATATATGTTTAACATGTCAACAAGTAAAAGTTGAGCATAAAGTGCTTTCGTAATTGTGCAAATGATTTCTATTCCAAAGTGGAAATAGTAAAGAGTCACTATGGATTTGTTATGGACAACCTTTGACATCAAATAAAAAGGATTCCATTTGGGTGATAGTGACCGGTTAATTAAATCGGCACATTTTATTCCGATGTGAATGGACTATGCATTGGATAAATATACAGAATTGTATATCAAGGAGATTGTTCGAATACAAGGGTATCAATATCCATTATATCGGACAGAGATCGAAGGTATTACTTAAAGACTTTGGAAATATTTGCATAAAGTGTTGGGTATTTGATTTAATTTCAGTATGATCTTTAATCCACAGACGGATGGTAAATTAAAAAAAATCTATTCAGATATTAAAAGATATGATTTGAGCATGTGTGATTGATTCTAAGGAATCATGGGAAAAGAAAAGTAATTGTTTTTAGTAGAATTTTTCTACAATGACATTATTAAATTAAGCATCAAGTAACTCCGTGTGAAGTTTTATATGGGAAAGAAAATGTCGAACACCATTGAATGGGTTCAAATTAAAAGATTGAAATTTTGTTGGCCTAGATTTATTGAAAGAGGTTTATGATAAAGTAGAGATAATTCAAGAAAATCTCAAGATGATATGTAATTGGCAAAAGTCTTATGCAGACTTGAAGTGATAGAGATGAATTTATGAAGGTGATAAGTAGTTTCTCAAGGTATCATTTTGAAAAAAAATATTGTGCGCTCAAAAAGCAAAGAAGAACTAAGCTTAAGATTCATTGGATCTTATGAGATAAAAAAAATTTAGACTGATGTATTATCAGTTAGCATTTATTATGGAGGTAATGGAGAACCAGAGTTGGACAAAGTACACAATGTTTTTCATGTATCGATACTTAGAAAGTATTGATTGGATCTTTCACATGTTATTTCATCAAAGGAAATTAAGAGCCGACCATATTTGATTAAAAAAATCAGTTTGGATATTAGCTCGAGAAATCAAAGAACTACGTAACAAGATGATTTATCTAGTTAAAGTGATTCAGAAAAATCATAATGTAGAGGACGTTACTTGGGAAAGAGAGGATGATATGAAAATGTGTAGATATTTTCATAATAGGTTGAAGAAATGAATTGAACATGTTCAAAATCTAATGATTAGCATGATCTTCTCAAAATTGTCAAATTAAGGAGGAAAAATCGGAATTTAAGAAGTGGGAAAGATCAGAAGAAATCTACAGTTAAGGCATGGGCACGTCTTACTAGTCAGTACAACCTTAAATTAAGGTTATGAATTCTCAAGGGAAAAAGGAAGTTATGGTTTTCATAGAAAGTTTTAAAATTCGATGACGAATTTTCTTAAGGAGGGGAGAATTGTAATACCCAAAAATTTAAACAATGACCAAATGAAAATTTTGAAAGTTTGATGTTAAGTAGAAATTTGGGAAAAAGTTTAGCGAATTAAGTGATAATTTCCTAAAAATAATTTTATTCCATAAATAGATGGTTTACTCTTGAGAGTGGAGTTTTATAGAAATCATATTTTTTTTGGATTTGGAATTTAGTAAAGAAAGAGTTAAAGCCGGTAAGAAATCGGTAAATTCCGATCGAATTGGAATTTTACAAAAATTTGAAGGATGTTATAAAATGGTTGGAAATATTATTTTAATATTTTATATCAGAAATTGGTCTGGAAATGTGCAAATTTTCAGATTTAACCGGAATGTGAAATTTAGTGACTAAACGCAAGTTTTGAAAATTTCAGGGCATTTTCGTAGGTCAAAGTCAAATTAAATTATATTTGACTTTGTAATATCAGATGGCTTGGTTTTATGTTGATTTTGGAGATTCATTAAGGGCAATAATGGAAATTCTTATTGAATGGAATAAAAAAATTCCATTATGATATATTATTAAGCATGTGTTGGATTAATATATCATAAAAAGCAATCATGGATGAGCAATTTCAGCTCATCTTCTTCCTCCAAGGGCCGGCACATTCAAGGAAGAAAGGTAAGCATTTTTAGTTTTAATTTTGAAGCTATTTCTTGAGAATTTGACTAAGTGTGGTTAGGAAAAATATTCTACTTTCAATTCTCTACATTTTGACATGAATATTACTAGGGTTTCATGTTCAAATCTATCTTGAGTTGATGAAGGGGATTTTGATTCTTGTGTTTTATGGGTTTTGAAGAGTTAAGTGATTTTAAAGAATTGGTTGTATGAATTGATGAAGAACATAAGGATGAGGTTAAAGAAAAACAGTTTAGATTTTGGGAATTACAGTAGGTTCGAAAATTCACCAGAAAATATATAAAAATAATTTGGAGGTTATTTTTATATATTGTGTTCATATATGGATTTAGTTTTGTTTAAAATAAACGGGAATCAATTTCAAGTTGTATACAAATAAATATGAATTTTTAACTGAGGAAAGGTCAGAAAAGTCTTACAGCAGAATTCTGTACAAAACAGATTCTGTTGGTGAACTTTGAAAATTCATCATAAATTGTAAAAAATGAATTAGATAGAGTTCTTTATATGGATAGATTCGTATTTGAGTCTAGTTTTCAATGAAAAAAACATAATTAAATTCCAGTGTGTTTATCAATACAGTTTAATGATTCTTTAAAGGTAGTACGAGTTGTCTGAATGCTGGAAATTGTTGTTTGAGAATTGAAATGAGTGTTAGATGCGAAATTGATTATTTTGGGAAGATTGAAATGATTGGTGATTTAAGTACAACAATTGCATAGTTGGGGTACTTAAATGTATTTATGCTTTTGTAAAAGCATTTGAATGGAAATAATTTCAATGTTGGAATTTTTGGTTTTAAGAATTTAAGTGGTAAAATGGTGAAGACCATTTTGAGTAAATGAAAAAAGTAGGTTCCAATGTTAAAGGAATTAATAAGTATTGAATTATTTGGTGGAAATGAGTTTGAAGTATGCTATGGAATTATTTTGGGATATGGTTATGTTAGTACAATACTAACATATTATTATAAATTTGTGATTTATACAGATCATGGTTGATTTGCAATTGAAGCAAGTCAAGTATAAAAAGGGTATATTGTGGACAATATTGAGGCTCATATATTTTGAAAGACATAAAGTGTCAAGGTGAGTGCAATACATGCATGAAATTATACATGGATGTTTTATACATCATAAGGAAGACTTGCGAAGTCGACCTTGTTATATCGGCATGATTTTATATCATTTTTATAAATTGACATTGATATGTCAGAGTATGAAACTAAAATGCATTGATCATGAAAAATGTGATATTTTACCATGAATGTTTTCGGGTATGAACTGCCCAATGTTAAATATTGATGATATACTTTGCCATGGATGGATCGAATAAAATAGACTATATGCCCAAAGTAAGTCATTGAGGGACATGGTATAGTTGGCATGGCATAGAGTATAGCAGCTGCAGGTTTATATTAGCACTATAGTGTGTAAGGACACTAAGTGCAGGTTTATATCCGGATTAGCACTATAGCGTAAGCTTAGTGTAGGTGGTGGGCACGACCTTATGTGTATTGTCCGGATTAGCACTATGACGTAAGCTTAGTGCAGGTTTAGCACTACGATGCAGGTATTTTACTCGTATACCCAGGGTCCTCAGGGTGTTATATTGGGCTATTGTCTACAGTTTATTGGCTATGTATTATGTTTTATTGGTTAATAAATGGTAACCATGCAAATAAGCTTATGAGCTTACGGAATAATGGCAAGTATATTGAAAAAAATAATAATAAGCTTATGAGCTTATGAAATTTAAATAGTAAGTATTTTGGTAAAAATAAGCTTATGAGCTTATGGGATGAAAGGTAAGAAATTTTATATTATTTTGATCATGGTAAAATATTGAAGATGCTATTAGCATGGTTTTATGGCATTGGATTTTAAATTTAAATTCATGCATGAATTGTATTGCACTATATATTGTTTTAATTGCCTCACTAAGTTTATACTTAGTGTGTGATGATTTTCACGCGTAGGTAAAAAGCAAAGAATAAGAATAAAGAGTTCAGAACGACATCAAGCATCGAGAGGTATATTTCAATATCAGTAAGACATCCTACGATGGATTTTGATTTAGATAGTGGCATGTAATTTGATAATGTTAAATTTATTTTGTTGAATAAATTTTGGAAATTGTTATAGTGATGAAAGATTAATTTTTATGAGATTTATATATTAAATTTTCGAAAGTTACTGTAGCATGAACAGTAACCCCGTTTTAAACCAAATTTTCCAGATTATAAAGGGGTACCGATTCCCCTGCTACAGGGAATCGATTCCCCCACTGTTCACTGTTCACTATTCATGTACTATTCACTATTCATAATTAAAAATATTTTGAAATTAAATTATTATAATGAAACGTAATTTTATATGATATGATATTTTTATAATATAATTTATTATTTTAAGAAAATAAATTTTAAATCGCTTTTGAATTTTGAAATGGTTTTAGAAAATACGGGTGACATCCGTAATCTGTATAGGTATAAATATACAGGTTACGTGTGTTACATACAATGTATATATATACAGTAATATAATATAAAATATAATCACAACATATACACATAGGTTATTAAACAGACAAGGGTTAAAACGAAATAACGCGCAAATAATGGGCTTACACCTCAAAGCAAAGGTAATTTCATTAGTGATTAAAATATAAATATTACAAATTATATGAAAAAAATGTGAAATAAGCCATAACATGAAAGAAATAAGCAACTGTGACTAAAATAGAATAAATCTTAAACTTGAAAGGACACACAATAATTCGACCTAAAGGCATCCATGTACAAACAATGACTAAAATAAAAGTAATTAAAATGACACATCAAATGCGAAAGTACATAAAAAAGAAGCAAACCAACATTCACGACTAAAATGAAACATTCATAACTAAAACGTACAATATTAAAACAGTGACTGAAATGTGTCGCATGTAAAGTTCAAAGGTCAAATTAAAAGAAATTAAAATTCCATTTTATGACCAAGACGAAACATTACAAAGTACAGGACCCTCCCTGCGTGATTAGACCATGAGGGAACCCTGACCCTAATTCTACTCTCCCTATTTTTGGCGTCGTTCCCTCTTTTCTCTCCACCTCTTTTTTTTTTTTCTTTGCCTTAACCCGAAAGCGGAGAATACTTTCCCCTCTGGCTGCCATCTCAGATGGTCCCGACAAAGGGCCGATGACCCCCCATGGCTCCCTAACTTTCTCCTTTTAAACCCTTGTTACACGAAACCACAAAAACCCAAATAAAACCCTTACAAACCCTCACCCTAAAATATTACCTTGGATGCTTTGAGGACTCCCTCCACTCCGGTGAAGCAAAAGAGGACCGGAATCGAGGGGTAAACTCTCTCTTTTTTGTTTATTATTTTTTTTTTCTGAGAGCTTCTCTCTTTTTTCTCTTTCTCTCTGTTTTGTTTTCCCTTTTTTCTTTTTCAATTTCCTTTCTCTTTTTTCGAATCCGAACCCCCTTATTTTTCTCAGATCTCCTCATCTTTATGGCCTCTTTGCGTGTTTGGTGAGATTTTGCATGGCTATCATCACAGGTTTGACAGGTAAGGGAAATGATTTCCTTCTTTGTTGTTTTGTTATTTGTTTTTTTTTTTCCTTTTTTTTTCCTTATTGTGTGTTTGGTGAATCTTGGCAGAGAGATGATGACATTAGCGGTTGAAATGGCGACTGTTAGGTGGCCGGAGCGGCAGCAGCGGGGGTTCTTTGCTCTAGTGGTGGCGGCGGCTGGTAGAGACTAGGGTTTAAAACCCCTAACTAATTAGGGTTAGTGCATTGGGCCTGGATTTGGGCTTTGGTTCATAAACTTTCATAAAATTTTAATATGGTCCCTAATCATTATCTCAACTTGAGATGTATTAATGATTGATAAATCTGTTTATTTGGTCATGTATTTGTGTTTTTAATTTTATAATAGGTATGATTATTGAATGTTTGAGTTCGGTTTATGTTTCGATAACATATCTGATCCAGGTTCTATCCAAATTGGATTGAGTGTGTTACAAAAAAGGTGGTCCATGACTAGGAGGCAAAATCAATAAATTTAAATATTTAAAAGAATGTATTTTTCTAGTCTGAAACATCAGCCAACAAATGATGCATTTTCTGAATGGGATCTGTGCATATCTAGGTTGAGATGTCTGTTTATGAATCAATTGATTATCTCTTATCTTTTCAATGTAACTTGAAACACGTCAATCCAATGTAAAGAGCTCAAGTTACGTTCGTTTTAGTGAATAATATGTGAGCATATATTTCTATACGGGTTCAACACGAAAATTTTAATTTATTACAAATTTTTGTCTTGGTTTGTTCACTGCTAGTTCTTGATGCAAATATTTGGTAATTGTTAGTTTGCTCTTAGTGCTGGATACTACAATCAAAATGGCCATGAGTATATTGAAACAGTTGATGGTCTTATCTTTCAATGTAACTTGAACACGTCAATCCAATGTAAAGAGCTCAAGTTACGTTCGTTTTAGTGAATAATATGTGAGCATATATTTCTATACGGGTTCAACACGAAATTTTAATTTATTACAAATTTTGTCTTGGTTTGTTCACTGCTAGTTCTTGATGCAATATTTGGTAATTGTTAGTTTGCTCTTAGTGCTGGATACTACAATCAAATTGGCCATGAGTATATTGAAACAGTTGATGGTCAAGCTACTGTTCTGAGAAAAGAAAAGGTTTTGTGATCCCACTGTATCAAAGATTTTCAGGTTCATCAGAGAAATTAATTGTATTTCAATTCTTTGTCGGTTGTTGCTTCTTCTCCAAGGTGTAGTATGGAACTTTATAGCTTAACGACTAAGTGTCCATGACAAAAAATATATATGGGGAGAGTCAAGAGTTTAATAGCCTTGGTCTCCTTAACCAAACAAAATAGGGTGCCTTCTTGTCTAAGAGATGCTTCAGATTATACCCGGGAATTTGAAGCTTAATTGCCTTGCTTTCACCAAAAAGAAAGTCTTAATAAGTGAGAAGGACAATAAAGATGAAGAAAGAAAATTCTTTGAAAGATGTAAAATTTTTTATATTTTTATTGATTATTTGTTATTATATTCAACCTATAAATCTATTTTAATATATTTATATAAGATAATATCATTTTTATAATTTATTTATTAGTTTTGTGGTTTAGATAAATTTTGTTTATTTATTTTATTATCATCTTATCTTTTCCTATTTCAAGTTAAACTCCTTATTTGTAGCCCATTTAAAGGTATAATTAATAAAATTAGGAGATTTAAGTTTAGGTTGATTATTTCACCTTGATTATGTTTGGCATAACGGAAACATTACCTCAAAGTTTGCACAAAGTGATAATTTTACGGTCTATTCTTTTTCTAGAACATTTTAGTCCTAATGTTTTAATTTTTTGTCAAAACAGATTTTGATGGATGGAAATCACTAATTGACTAATGGTCAACACATGTTGTTAATGTAATATTTTCTCATGTGAACAATTACTGACGTGACATGTGCTAAATCATCTAAAGTGATGATGTGACATGATGATAATAGTAAGAAAAACATGTATTTCACCCTGACTTAATGAATGTTTTGCTCTCATTTCATGCATTTTAGCACTACTGTTGTAGCATTACATGTCGCTGCATTGCATTCTAAACTCAGTGTTCGTAGGTTGCTCTTTTTGGTTTTTTTACCTACCATTAATGTAGCTGCAAAAGAATTGTTAGAACGCACCCAGGTTTGTCGCAGCAATTTTCCAACTATCACAGTTTATAAAAGAAAGAAAGGACGATGAGCTAGCCCTCACCCCAACTAATTGTACGGCCAAATCATGCTGATGGAATTGAGGACACCTGGTCAGACTATTATAAAAGGAAATGATGATAGATTTTTCAAAAAACTTCATACCATCATATTCTTCCTTTGTATCAAGCTCTTCCTCAAAATGACCATGTCTGTTTGAACCCATCCTTGGATGTTGGAGGTGAACCCGATGCTACTGCAAGTTGTGGGGCAAGAGATAAGATTGAGAAGACGAGTGTAACTAGGAATAATTTCACCTTCTCTTCTTGATTTTATTTTATGCTTGAAAACTAATGATTATGTTTAAAGTTTTTTACTATGGAAGTACTTTGTGGATGAAGATCGAATGTTATTCTATGAATCGTGTTATTATGTTTAATATTTGAGTTTAAATGCTATTTGCACGGAAGTGTTTTATTGCAGTCACCGAAATATGCAACGACAATTTAAGTTAATAAGCATGTCGATGAAAGTTGCATGAGATTCAACAAAAGTTAGTCACTTCATTATTTTCTTTATTATACAACTAATCGCACCGAAAATTGTAAACATTTAACTTCTATTCCTCGTGGGATCAATATCCGGTAGCTAGTACTATTTACTATACTTACATCGACAAGTGTTGCTTTCTCTTTTTGCGGTGACATTTTAAAACAATCAAGTTTTGGCGTCGTTATCGGGAACGACTTAGTTTGAGATTTATTTTTGTTTTCTTATTTATTTTATATCATATTTTTAATTACTACTAACTTTGTTTATTTATACAACTTTCTTGTAGGTATTTTAGACTAGGAATTACCAAGGATACTTTTGAGCTTGACCCAAAGATTGAAAGAACCTTGAGAAGGAGAATTCAGAAAAAAAGAGGAATGACCTTACCAGTTCCTAGTGCAACGATACCTCTAGGGAAAATACAAAACCTTGATGACAATGATCCAAAGCAGCCACAAAATGATCAATTTCAACACATGAATATAAGAGATTATGTAGTGCATGTTTTAGATGATTTGCAACCTAGACTGGTTGGACCAGAAATTCAAGCTGGCAACTTTGAGTTTAAACCGATATTGTTTCAAATGTTGAATTCAAATGGGAAATATGCAGTTTTGTCACATGAAGACGCAAGGGGGCATCTCATATCCTTTTTATTAATTTGTGCTTCATTTAATCAACAAGGTGTTCCTGATGAAGCTTTAAAAATACAAATGTTTCCATATTCATTGTAGCGACGTGCTCGCACTTAGTTTCTAGGATTTCTGACAGGATCTATTACTTCTTGGAATGAATTGGTGACTCATTTTTTTTTTGTTTTCAATCCGTCGACAATGAATACTCGTTTAAGAAATGATATTAATTCTTTAATCAACTAGATGGGGAGAATCTACATACTACATGGGAGTGTTATAAACCATTGTTGCGACGTTACCCCATGCATGGTATTCAACAAGAAACACATATTGATATTTTCTATAATGGGTAGAACTCTCAAACTAGGAATGTTGTCGACGCATCGACCAATGAGAAGTTGTTGGATTGTATGTATCTTGAAGCAGTTGCAATTCTATAAAGAATTTCACAAAATGACTATCAATATCGTATTTCTCAAGCTGTAACTGGAAAAGCTTCACATAAGTTATTGAATTAGATACAATCTCTGCTATCAGTGTACAAGTTTCTACACTCACCTATTTGATTAAGAATACGCAAGGGACTGTCGAGGTAGCACCCATTCAAGTTGCTAAACAAATTGATGTCCCTGCATTCTGTTGTGAGATTTACGGTGATAATCATAGTTATGAAGCTTGTCCTCAACATGCAGAGAATTTTTTCTATGTGAATAACATCCAGAGTAGCTCTTATGGGTATTATTATGGAAATACTTCTCGGACTCAATATTCTTGGGGAAATCAGAATCTTGGGCAAAATGCTGACACATTTCATTACGGGAGCAATTCTGCCTCAAGCAATCACAACCACAGACAAGGGAACTATAATAAAAAATAGATGACATACAATCAGTAGACCCCGATGCTAACACAACAATTTTTGGTATAGCTACAACAACCTCAGACGCAAAACCAAAATATGCAGACATTTAGATCACCACAACATCTGATCCATTAGCATCTCTTCAAGCTTTAATTTGAGAGCATATCTCTGGAATTGAAGCAACTGTGCAAGGAAATTCTTCATGGATTCGTGCTTTAAAAGCTCTGTTTGGATCACTTGCTACAACTATGTATACTAGACCGCAAGTCAATCTGCCTAGTGACACGCAAAGTCCTAAGCAAAGAGATAAAGAGCATTGCAAAGCTATTACTCTAAGAAGTGGTAAACAACTGGAGGAAAAAAATTAAAGAAGCTGAAGCACCAACTCCTGAGAATGTTGAATTGACTCATGAAGAGAAAGAAAAAACTAAAGAGAGTTTTTAGGTATCAGAAAAAGGAACTCAAACACTTGTCAACGATATTACCGAGTGCATCACATTCAAAATTACCGTCACAGTCGAGAATGTCGACACAGTTGAAAATGTAGACGTAATATGGAGTGTCACCGCCTCTACCTATTCCAAAAAGATTCAAGGACAGTGAACACGACAAGAAATTTAAACAGTTCTTGGAAATGACGAAGCAACTCCATGCGAATATTCTTTTATTGAACGCATTAGTGCAAATTCCTAACTATGGGAAATATATGAAGGAGCTATTGTCCAAGAAAAAAAAATTGAATGAAATGGGACCATTACGCTCACAAAAGGGTGTAGTGCCATACTGATTAACAAATTGCCTAAAAAATTGTAAGATCCTGGAAGATTCACCATCCCATGTTCAATTGGAATCATTATGTGGGAAAGGCTTTATGCGACTTGGGAGCAAGCATTAACTTGATGCTGCTATCTACTTTCAGGAAGCTATGAATTGGCCACATGAAGTCCACAACTAGCTAACAGATCATTAGCTCAACTGGAAGGATAAATCAAGGATGTCATTGTAAGAGTTGACAAGTTTGTTTTTCCGGCAGACTTTCTTATACTTGATTGCATGAAGTCCACAACTAGCTAACAGATCATTAGCTCAACTGGAAGGATAAATCAAGGATGTCATTGTAAGAGTTGACAAGTTTGTTTTTCCGGCAGACTTTCTTATACTTGATTGCGAGGCAGACTTTCTTATACTCGATTGCGAGGCAGACATAGAAATGCATGTAATCTTGGGACGTCCATTTTTAGCAACCGACAAGACTTCAGTTGATGCGTCTAAGGGTGAATTGACTATGAGATTTAATGATGAATACATCACTTTTAGTGTTTTTGAGCATATTTTATGCAAGGACAGGGAGGAATGTCACATTGTCGATATAATAGATTTGAAGTAACTGAAGAGGAGTTAAACGAGGCAAGCAAGGTCATGCTTGGAGATTTTGCATTGAAATTTGAATATGAGAATTACAGTGACAGTGAAGACACAACTGAAGTAAGCAATATGAGAATTCATCATAGACAGAAGATTGAGTCTTCGGACTTAACCAACAGAAAATTTCCATATTTTAAACCATATATTGAAGAAACTCCAACTCTAGAATTGAAACCTCTACCCAACAATCTAAAGTATATTTTTCTTGGAGACAACATCACTCTTTTCGTTATCTTCTCTTCAATATTAGATGTAGGACAAGAGAAAAAATTGATCCATATTTTAAAACAAAACAAAAGGGCAAATGGTTAGAATATTGCTGACATTCTAGACATTATTCCATCCTTTTGCATGCATAAAATTAAGTTGGAAGATGAAGGCAAGAAATCTACAAAGCAACAACGAAACTTAAATCCAAAGATGAAGGAAGTAATCAAGAAGAAAATAACCAAATTGCTTGATGCTAACATAATTTACCCTATTTCTGGTAGCACATGCGTGGGCCCAATTCAATGCATTCCTAAGAAGGGCTATCTCACAATGGTGAGAAACGACAAGAATGAATTTGATCCCTATATGTATTTTCACGTGCTGAAGAGTATGTATGGACTATCGTTAGCTCAATGCGGCCATAAAGAATGATCACTTTCCTTTTTTTTCATCGACCAAATGTTTGATAGACTTGCTGGTCGAGCCTATTATTGCATCTTAGGTCGCTACTTCAGTTACAACCGAATTGTAATCGCACTAGAGGATCAAGTGAAAACAACTTTCACATGCCCTTTTGGAACTTTTGTATTCCGCTGTATGTCTTTTGGTTTTTGCAATGCCCAATCACATTTCAAAGATGCATGATGGATATCTTTTTTGATATGATTGAAGTTTCTTTGAAAATTTTCATGTATGATTTCTCGGTGTTTGATAATGATTTTGATTATTGCATCGACAATTTAGGAAAAGTACTCTAGCTATGCGAGGGCACACACTTGGTGCTTAATTGGGAAAAATGTCATTTTATAGTAATAGAAGACATTGTCTTAGGACATCAGATTTCTAGTAAGGGCATTGAAGTGGATAGTGCAAAAGTTGATATTATTGAAAAATTGCCTCCACCAACCATTGTGAAAAGAGTAAGGATTTTATTGAAGATTCATTTGTGGTTTCTCATAGATTACTAAGCCCTTATGCTCATTATTGGACCAGAGCAGAAAACTTTATTTTTTTATGATGCATGTCTTTATGCATTCAACCAAATTTAGAAGCAGCTTGTCGATGCACCCATTATCGTTGCACCAGAATGGTCGCAACCATTTGAAGTTATGTGCGACACAAGTGATTTTGTTGTAGGTGTAGTATTAGGATAGTGGGAGGGAAAATTATTTCATGATTATGCCAGAATGACTCTCATAGATGCTCAAATCAATTATACAACCACAAAGAAATAACTTCTGGTTGTAATATTTACTTTTGACAAGTTTTGTTCATATCTTGTCAGCACAAAGGTTATTGTATTCGTTGATCATGTTGTATTAAGACATCTTTTTGCAATGAAAGATGCAAAACCACGCCTTATGCAATGAATTTTGTTGCTACAAGAGTTTGATATTGAAATCAAGAATCGCAAAAGTTCATAAAATCAAGTAGCAGATCATCTTTCTAGGCTAGAAGCAGGAAGTACAGAAAAATAAGAAATATGTAACATAAAAATTTTATTAGATTTTTTTATTAAATTAAAAAATAGTGATTCATTACAACATAAAAGATGTAAAAATATATATTTAAGATTACAAATACTTATAAAAAAATATTACATTCGATTATTTTTTATGCAAAACCATTGATGACAGTGTCAATATCAATGTTTTCCAACATATTTTTCTCAATGCATAACATAACATTTGAAAATGAAAGAACGATTTTATCTAGAATTTTAAAATATATAAAATTAAAAAAATGAATTTGAAAACGTGATCTACCTAGAATTTTAAGAACAATCTTCAATATGGTTCAAACACCATAATTGATAATAAACAATTATGATTTTACATGTGAGAGAATTATGATAAACTAAAAAATGATAATAATAATTTTCAAATAAATTGTGAAACGTGAAAGAGAAAAGAAGCATGCTAATTATACTTATATTTTTTCTCATCATTAAGTTTTGAAAAAAAATAATGTTAATAAAGTTTTTCATTGATATGAAAAATCGGAAAAGAGATTTGGTTATTTGATAGTGGGAATTTGGAAAGACCAAAATTAAAGAGCTCAATTGATTTTTTTTAAATTTTGAAAAAGAAAATAAATAGATTTTAAATAAATTTTAAGAATAAAATTCAATAAGATAATATTAAATTCATGGACATCATTATTTTATTGAGTAAATTATGTGTTTAGTACGTAAATTATTAATTTTGGTTTGTTTTAGTACCTAAACTTTCAATTTTTTCAAAACCATACATAAAGTTTAGTTTTTGTTTCATTTTATTACAAGTTTTAAATTTTCTGAAATTTTAGGTACTAAAACAAACTAAAACTGATAGTTAGGTACTAAACGCGCTAAATTTTTAACGACGGGTACTAAAATGAAATTAAACTAAACGTTAGATATAATTTTGAAAAAATTAAAAGTTTAAGTACTAAAACATATAGTTTAGGTACTAAAATATAGATTACTCTATTTTGTTTTATAATTTTTTAATTTATTATCAGAAAAATAAAAATATATTATAGTAAAAAAAATTTATTTTGTGGGCCCTTGGCGGGCGCTCCTCCTGCCCTGGCCCAGGGCTAGCCCTGACCCCATGGTATGCTGACATTGTCAATTACTTGGTATGAGGAAAAAACTCTAGTAGGAGTTAGCGGCCATAAAAAGGAAAGATTTCTTCGAGAAGTAAAGAAATATCATTGAAACTAGCCATATGTATTTAAGATTTTCAATGATAACATTATTCGGCGTTGTGTTCTAGAGAAAGAAATGATATCAATCTTGAGACATTGTCATGATGCTTCTTATGGAGGACATTTTGGTGGGATGAGAACTGTTGCTAAAGTTCTCTAATTAGGATCCTATTGGCTATCATTGTCATCACTATTCAAGGATGCTCACAATTTTATTAAATAATGTGACCGATGTCAACAATCTAGATCTATATCTAAATGCAATGAAATGGAACAACAACCAATCATGGAGGTTGCATTGTTTAATGTGTGGGTCTAGATTTCATGGGACCATTCTAAATTTATTTGTGAATGTCTACATTTTTTTCGTTGTTCACTATGTTTCAAAGTGGATGAAATCTATTGCAATCCCAACGGATGATGCAAGGACGATGCTCAAAGTTTTCACGAGCATATACTCACTCATTTTGGTACTCCTAAGGCATTGATTAGTGATCAAGGTACTCATTTTCACTGCAAACAAGTTGCAGCTGCATTGAAGAGATATGGAGTAAACCACCGACTTGCAACCACTTATCATTCATAATAGAATGGCCAAATTGAAGTTTCCAATAGAGAAATTAAGTATATCCCAGAGAAGGTTGTCAACCCTTATAAGAAGCATTAATCTTCAAGGTTAGAAGATGCTTTTTGGGCACTACAGACAACACACAAAACACAATTGGGTATGTCACCATTTCAACTCGTATTTCAGAAATCTTTTCACTTGTCGGTGGAATTAGAACATAAAGCCATGTAGGCTATCAAGAAAGTGAATATGGACTATCAAGCTGCAGGACAAAAGAGAATGCTTGCTATCTCCGAGTTAGAAGCAATTAGGCGAAATGTCTATGAAAATGCTTTAATTTACAAGGAAAAGTCCAAGCGATGGCAAAATAAAATTATTTTTACAGCTAAAATTTATTGTGGAACAATGCATATTATTATTCAAATCTAAACTGAAGCTACATCTTGGATAATAGAAACTAATAATATATTCTATATATTACATTCAAGTATCTGTGGTACAATGGTTCAAAAAAAGTATTTGTGGTACATTTCACTCAATAATATTTTTAAAAATTATGAAATATTGAGTGTGTTTAAATTTAATTCTCACATTACTCATAAAACTTATAAAATAATTTAATAATTTTTAATTTATACATATAATCAATCTTTGCACAATATAAGTATGTGTTAGCTCTTTCGTATAACTAAAATATGTCAAGATGGGGTGAATTGACCTTTTAAAAAGTTTGGTGCAAGCAATCGAAAAATAAAAATATTTGCACAATGATTTAGAGTGGTTCGACTTTATCAACCAAAGTCTACATCCACTACCTTAGCATCCACAATAAGGATTTCTCAAATCCACTAGATTTTCTAACCTTTGAAGCCAATGTGTAACCTTACAACAACTCACAAGGTTTATACCCAAAACCTTGTTTACACTCTTTTCACAAGAGGAATTACAAATGATGCAAACAAAGAGGAAACCTCACAAGGCAAATGTATTTGCAATAATTAAGCTCTCACCCAAATCACACTTGAGCAAATTAAACAATGTAGCTCACAAATGTGTTACAAAGAATATAAAAAAAATTAGCCACAAAAGACTTCTTTAATGTTGGTATGTTTGTTCAATATGCTTCTTGTTGACCTTGAGATACTTTAACCTTCAATTCTGGTCATTTGGAGCTAGTGAGAGTCATTATAGCTGCTACCTAAAGCCAAAAACAACATTTAATGCATAAGGGATCGATCTTTTGGTGAAAGGGATCGATCATTTTCCAAATAATTCGACTGTTACAAGAAAATGATCGATCCTTTAAGGGAAAGGATCGATCCTTTTCATCGAGGGATTGATCCTTCTAGTAAAATGATCGATTCTTCTAGTGAAGGGATCGATCTTTTTCATTGTTTGGCTATTGGAATCCAAGGGATTTGTAACCCCCTAGGCCCCGCCTAGACATTATGCTCAAATCTAACCGGTTACATATCTTATTCAGAAATTTTCTTTCATATTTAAAATAACATTCAAATCCATATACAGTATAATATGAAATTAGTCATAAGAAAAGTTCATATGATAAACATCCATTATCAATATATACATGTATTAGAAAAACCGTATAAAACATATAAATAGAAAATATACTGGTAGTACAGATATATAGAGACGAAAGCAAAAAAAAGTGTCACAAAAGTATAACAAAAAGGTATAAAGAGGTATACAGTGGTACAAAAATAAGAGTAGTCGGACCTCCTTATGCTAAGTCTACTAGTCTACGGTCTACTACTATCTGAAAAGGTTAAAATTTACAGAATGAGCTAAAAAGTCCAGTGTGCTCCTTACGGTGTATAAAAACATATAGATAAAATACTTCAGTAAAATCAATTTATCAACACATGTTTTAAAAAAATATGAACACTACCCCCATCCGATCACCAGAATGTGTAGGTTCCCCATAACCATACACCCACCTATACACCGGTAAGGGCCTTATACACATAACATAAGGACCTGTGCTAAAGACTTACCTTAAGCACAAAGCTGAGGAGCCTGCGGTAAGGACTTACCCTGAGCATAAAGCCGAGGAGCCTGCGGTAAGGACTTACAAGTCATAGACTAGGCCTGAGATACTTTCTCCAATAATACCCTCAACGACATTAATAAACATGTATGTATTCGAGTGAAAAAAACAGTTTAATTCAGTAAAACATGAAAATATTCCAGACTCAGAAATCAAATACAAAATACAGAAATAAGAGATCATGTTATAAATGTACAGTAAATCAGATATCATATAAACAGTATTCAGAAAATCAGGTATCGTGTCATAAAATTATTCAATATTATCATAAATCTAAAATAGTTCAGATGAATAGTTTAAAATAGTAATTTAACACCATCAGGAAACACACATATATCGGTCTAAGTAGTCTGATAAAAAAGCCTATTACTGAGTCTGTCGATCACGATCAATGGCAACTAGATCTTTCGAATCATAAAATTCATATTGGATTCCCAATATGAATAATAACCCTTATTTAAACAATTTACAGATACCTACGAGTAACTCTCGAAGAATGATGATTGTGCAAATCTGACGGACGGGAAGCACCAAATCTAACTAACCCTCGATCGGGTGAAACACGAGTACCTTCATAAAAATATATTCTCAAATCAATTCCATAATCAAATCCCAAATAAATAAGCAAAAATGCTAAAAATACTAAGCATTTTCGGATTAATGTGCTCGATTCAGGTTTTTCGGGTCGGAATTTGGTAAAACGGATCATGGAATCAAACTCAATACGACGAAAAATATCAAAATGGAGGTTTTCGAAAAAATGTCAATGGTCAACTGTTGGTCAACGATCAATGATCAGTCAACGGTTGGTCAATGGTCAACAGTTGACCAGTTCGTTTCGGGTCGGGTCGGCCCATTATCAAGTAGTTCACCAGGCGATGGAACTTCCCCAAGCGTAGGGACGACATGTGGGGGCGAGTATAAAGCCTTCGGGGGTCAGAAAAATTATGAAAAATTTCATATGTATATTTTAAGGGTTTTGAGACACTTACCAAGCTCGATTAACAATGGTGAACGATGGAGAGCTTGATTTCAAAAAGTCAGAAAATTGGCCTTTATCACCCCCTCACACGCCGGAGATAACTGAGACAAAGTGGACACCGGTGGACTCAAGACAATGCAAGGAACACGATGGTGCGGGAGATGTCAAAAACAAAGCAACGGTCGGCGACGAAATGACGATTGAAGTTTCTTTGCTAAAAGAGGATAGCTTAAAGAGAAAGAAAATAGGGTTTCTAAATAAGAAAGTTTTCTAGATTTGGGGTTTATAAGTCCTTAAAAAGGAAAATGGTAAAATTACACTCTAGGTCATTCAGTTTTTGATACTTTTTGAATTTGGATCCGAATTTAATCAAAATTTTACTTTGGCCCCTAAATTTTGTTGAAATTTCAAATTGGTCCTTGAGAGAATTTTAAGAAATTTTTAGGCCCTAAGTTAGGGTGTGACAACTCTCCTCCTTAAAAGAAATTTTTTCCTCAAAATTTACCTGATGGAAATAGATATTGAAACTGAGCTTTCATCTACTCCAATGTCTCCCATGTAGCTTATGAGAGGCCACGGTTATTCATTGAACTTTGACTATCGGAATATTCCTATTCTAAAGAACTCTCTCATCCCGATCTAAAATATGAATGGGCTCCTCATCATAAGACAAATCAGGTCTCAATTCTACCTCCTCAATCTGAATGATGTGACCTGGATCTGGACAATATCGTCTCAACATGGATACATGAAAAACATAATGAATGTGACTGATTTGGGAAGGCAACTCAAGCTGATAAGCAACATGTCCAACTTTCTTCATAATACGATATGGCCTAATAAATCTCGAGCTCAATTAACCTTTACGTCCAAATCTCAGCATCTTCTTCATGCACATACCTTTAGAAAGACCTCATCCCAACCTCAAACTCGATATCCTTTCATCACGGATCTGTATAAGATTTCTGCCTATCAAATACCTCTCGCAGGTGATCACAGATCAATCTGACAGTATCTTCAGACTCTTGAACTAGCTCTGGACCCAATGTATTCTTATTATGCAACTCGGTCCAACGGATAGGAGTACGACATCGACGTCCACACAGAGCCTCATATGGTGCTATACAAATACGTGCCTGGTAATTGTTATTGTAAGCGAACTCGGATAAAGGTAAGAAATCTTCCCAACTACCACAGAAATCAATCACACAACCCCGTAACATATCCTATAGCACTTGAATCAATCGCTTAGACTGACCATCAGTCTGCGGGTGAAAAGTTATACTGAAATTCAAACGAGTACCCAGATCCTCGTGCAAAGCTTTCCAGAACCTAAAAGTAAAATTCGGATCTCGGTCAGAGATGATGGACAATGGAACACCATGGAGTCTAACGATTTTAGGGATATACAATTTAGCCAACTTGTCTAAAGAATAATTAACCTGAACAAGAATAAAATGAGTTGGCTTGGTGAGTCAATCCACAATCACTAATAGAATCCTTTTTGGAAGGAGTCAGAGGAAGATTGATAACGAAGTCCATCGTAATACACTCTTATTTCCACTCAAGAATCTTAATATACTGCAACAGTCCTGACGGATATTGGTGCTCTGTCATAACCTGATGACAAGTCAGACACCTTGAAACAAAATCTGAAATATCCTTCTTCATGCCACTCTAAAAGTATCACTCCTTGAGATTCTTGTATATTTTGTCCCCACTATGAGCCTCGTGAAGAATAGCCCGTCTCAACTAATCATCTTTAGGGACGCAGTAATGGCCATGAAAGCATAAAATGTCATCCTGATCAAAAGTATACTCTGAACTCGTTCCCTGCTCAACCTGCCCAATCATGGGAAGTAAGGAGCTATCTAGGAGTTGTTTAACCTTAATCTCCCCGGCTAAATTGGATTTAACTTGTAACTCTGCTAACAGGCTACCATAATTAAAGAAACTCAAACTGGCAAACAAGGCTCTCAGATCGATTATCGCCTTACGGCTCAAGGCGTCGGCCACCGCATTAGCCTTTCCTGGATGATACTCTATCTCACAATCATAGTCCTTTAGAATCTTCAACCAGGGACGTTGTCTCAATTTCAACTCTTTCTGAGTAAGAATATACTTTAGACTCTTATGAATGGTATATATATATAACACTTTTCTCCTTAGAGATAATGTCTCTAAATCTTCAAAGCAAAAACCACAACAGCTAACTCTATATCATGATTGGGATAGTTACGTTTATCCGGCTTTAACTGATGTGATGTATAAGCAACAACCTTCCCATCTTGCATCAAAACACATCCTAATCCAGAGTAAGAAGCATCACTGTAGACAGAAAAATCCTTCCTATACTCAGGCTGAATCAACACTAGGGCTTGAGTCAAAACAATCTTCAGTTTCTCAAAGCTAGCTTGTTGGTCCTCAGACCAGACAAATGGAACATCTTTCCTTAACAGTTTAATTAGAGAAGTTGTAGTAATGGAGACCCCTCAACGAAACGACGATAATAACCAGCTAAGCCCAAGAAACTACGGAATTCTGAGTCGTTCTTGGGTTGCTTTTAGTTCAGAATAGCCTCCACTTTACTCTGATCCACCTGGATACCCTCAGTAAAAATGATATGCCCAAGAAAAGCCACTTCGCTAAGCCAGAACTCATATTTGCTCAACTTGGCGTATAACTTGTTTTCCCTCAGAGTCTGCAGAATAATCCTTAAATGTTCATCATGTTCTGCTTCATTTCAAGAATACACCAGTATGTCATCGATGAACACAACTAAAAATTGATCCAAGTAAGGTCGAAACACTCGATTCATCATATCCATAAAAGCAGCAGAGGCATTGGTTATTCCAAATAGCATCACTAAAAACTCGTAATGCCTATATCGAGTACGAAAAGTAGTTTTTAGGACATCAGAATCCTTCACATTGAGTTGGTAATAATCAGACCTCAAGTCTATCTTTGAAAAGATAGAAGCCCCTCGAAATTGATCAAACAGATCATCAATCCTGGGCAGAGGATATTTGTTTTTAACTGTGTCTTGTTCACTTTCCTATAATCAATATAGAGTCTCAATGTCCCATCCTTCTTCTTGATAAAGAGAATTGGGGTTCCCCACTATGAAATATTAGGTCGAATGAATCCCCTATCCAACAACTCCTGGAGTTGGACTTTCAATTCCTTAAGCTCCTTTGGGGCCATACGGTAAGGAGTCATCGAAACCGGGGTGGAACCAGAATAGACTTCAATCTCAAACTCAACTTCTCTATATGGCGGCAATCTAAGCAACTCTTTAGGAAAAACATTAGAAAATTCCTTAACAATCTGAATGTCTTCAATGTCAGATCGAGAACTCATAGTATCCATAATATAAGCAATAAACGCCTCGTAACCCTTACTGATCATCCTCTCAGCTACCAAAGCAGACACAATATTCGTTAGGAATCAACGACATTGCCTGATCATCACAATCTTTCGGTTATCCAGAGTCTTCAGAATAGCTCTTTTGGTTTCACAATTGACATTAACTATATGCTTGCTCAACCAATCCATGCCAAGAATCAAGTCAAACTCCTCCAAAGGTAACTCCATCAGGTCGACTAGAAAGATCTCCCTATGGATCTCTATAGGACACCCTTTATAAATACAAATCTAACTCTATGTATTGACCTACGGGACTCTGAACTGTCACTGAACTCTTAATATTCTCAACTGGGATATTAAGACCCTCAGAAATAAAACTACACCAGCAGCTACCAAAAACTTCAAAATCTCGACCGAAAACATATTAACAGTGACTCTAACAGCTCTCTTGAACATACAAATATAGCTCTATTAATGGCATCCTCATCCATAGCAGTGTCCTTGTCCTCAATAATAGGAGGGCCTCTCGTAGGTGTAACCTGATCATCTATAGGAATAGATGGATCTACATGCGGAACAGGAGGATCTCGCGGTGACATCGGATCGTCTATAGTAACAGAAGCATGAGTCACTCACCCTCAACCACGGCCACGGCCTGGCCTACGACCTCTAACTGCACTCATCAGATAAATATACAAGGCTCTACAGAAAGAATTTGAACCTAAGTTAGACTAGCATCAGACATCTCGAATATATTTAAAACTCATAAAATAAGGTGACACGGTTTTTGAAAATATAAAAAATATCTTAAAAATCCAGAGTTTAAGGCCCATCCACAGTCCGAGTATTTAAAACCAATGGCTCTGATACCACCAAGTATAACCCCCTAGACCCAGCCTAGACGTTATGCCCAAATCTAGGAGGTTACATATCTTATTCATAAATTTCCTTTCATATTTAAAATAACATTCAAATCCATATACAATATAATATAAAATTAGTCATAAGAAAAGTTCATATGATAAACGTTCATATATCAATATATACATGTATCAGAAAAACCGTATAAAACATATACATAACAAAATATCAATAGTACAAATATATCGAGACGGAAGCAAAAACAAGCACCAAAGTATAACAAAAAGGTATATAGAGATATGCAGTGGTACAAAAATAGGAATAATTTGTCCTCCTGATGCCAAGTCTGCTAATCTATGGTCTACTACTATCTGAAAAGGTTAAAATTTACAGAATGAGCTAAATAGCTCAGTGTGCTCCTTACGGTGTATAAAAATATACAGATATAATACGTCATTAAAATTAGTTTATCAAACAAGTTTTAAAAAATATGAACACTACCCCCATCCAATCACAAGAATGTGTATGTTCCCCAGAACCATACACCCATTTAAAAGGTTAAAATTACAGAATGAGCTAAATAGCTCAGTGTGCTCCTTACGTATAAAAATATACAGATATAATACGTCATTAAAATTAGTTTATCAAACAAGTTTTAAAAAATATGAACACTACCCCCATCCAATCACAAGAATGTGTATGTTCCCCAGAACCATACACCCACATTTACACCCAGTAAGGGCCTTATGCACATAACTTAAGGACCTACGGTAAGAACTTACCCAGAGAACAAAGCTTAGGAGCCTACGGTAAGGACTTACCCTGAGTACAAAGCTGAAGAGCCTACGGTAAGGACTTACAAGTCATAGACTAGGCCTAGATACTTTCTCCAATAATACCCCCAATGACAGTAATAAACATGTATGTATTCGAGTGAAAACTGTAGTTTAATTAAGTAAAACATGATAATATTTCAGACTCATAAATCAGATACAAAATACAGAAATCAGATAGCATGTAAGAAATGTACATTAAATAAGATACAGATAAACAATATTCAAAAAATCAGGTATCATGTCATAAAAATATTCAGTATAATCAAAAATCTAAAACAATTCAAATGAATAGTTTAAAACGGTAATGTAACACCATCAAAAAATATACTTGTACCGGTCTGAGTAGTCTGATAAGAAAGCATATTACTGAGTCTGTTGATCACGATCAGCGACAGTGCTAGATCCTACGAATCGATAAATCCATATCAGAATCCTATATGAATAATAACCCATATTTAAACAATTTACAGATACCTACGAGTAACTCTCGAGGAACGATGATCGTGTGGATCTGACGAATGGGAAACAACGAATCTAACTGACCCTCGATCGAGTGAAACATGAGTACCTTCATAAAAATATATTCTCAAATCAATTTCATAATCAAATCCCAAATAAATAAGCAAAAATACTAAAAATACTAAGCATTTTCATATTAATGGGCTCGATTTAGGGCTTTAGGGTTAGGATTTAGCAAAACAGATCACGAAATCTAACTCAAGAATTTGAAAGACATCAAGATGGAGGTTTTCAAAAAAAGTCAACGGCTGGTCAACGGTCAACGGCAAACAATTGACCAGTTTGGGTCGGGTCGGCCCATTATCAAGCAGTCCACCAGGTGGTGGAACTTTCCCATGCATAGAACAGAGAATGGGGGTGCGTGCAGAGCCTTCGGGGTCAAAAAATTTAAGAAAAAATCCCTATGTTCTTTTTAAGGGGTTTTGAGTCAATTACCAAACTCGATTCACAACGGTGAACGACGGAGAGCTTGATTTCGAAATGTCAGAAACTTGGCCTTTCTTACCCCCTCATACGCCGGCAGTAACTGAGACAAAGTGGACACCGATGGACTCAGGATGACGCAATAAAACACTATGGTGCTAGAGGTGTCAAAAATGAAGCAACGGTTGGCGACGAAACGATGATTGAAGTTTCTTTGCTAAAACAGGAAAGCTTGAAGAGAGAGAAAATAGGGTTTCCAAATAAGGAAGTTTTCCATATTTGGGGGTTATAAAGCCCTTAAAAGGAAAATGGTAAAATTACACTCTACGTCTCTAGTGTTTGATACTTTCTAAATTTGGATATGAATTTAATCAAAATTTCACTTTGGCTCTCGAATTTAGTTAAAATTTCAATTTAGTCATCGGAAGAATTTTAAGAAAATTTTTAGGCCCTAAGTTGGGGTGTGACATGATCAAATCCTATGGTCAAAGGGGTTGGTCCTTTTTTTAAGGGATCTATCATTTGAGCCAAAAATCCTTAAAAACTCAAATTTAAAGCGCAAAAATGATTAAATATATTTTTTAAAAAGGTCAACTAAGTTGGAAAACATTTGAAACATATTTTTAAAATAAATTTGGACTTTGAATTATTTTTTTATAAAAATCAATTTTACATTTAATTGTTATACAAAATAGAAGTTCCACAATCTCCTCTTAGTCTCATTGAGTTTCAGCTCTCATATATAATCAGATGTCCTTCTTACATAAGGACTCCACCAATGGAAACATCGAATGCATCGATGTAAACATCAAAGGGCTTAGTGTAATCTGGCAATACCAACATCGGCTCACTCACCATGGTTTCCTTGATCCACTTGAAAGCTTTTTGGCACTTTGTGCTACACTCCCACACTTTTTCCTTCTTAAGCAACTCATTCAAAGGTGTGGCGATCTTGGAATAACCCTTCACAAACCTTTGGTAATCGTTGGCTAACTCTAGGAAATCTCTCAGCTCGGTCACTTTGGTGGGTGGCTTCCACTCATCAATTACTCGAATCTTGTTTTTATCCATTCGGAGCTCGCCTCCTCTAACAACATGGCCTAGGAACGGGACCTCCTTCTACACAAATGAGTATTTTTCCTCCATGACATAGAGCTCGTTCTCTCGTAAGACTTATAACACTTTCCCTAAATTTTCAACATGCTCCTCAAGAGTCGTACTATAAACCACAATGTCATTAAGGTAAACTACAACAAAATTATAAAAAAAAAGGTATTAATACCTTGCTCATCAACGTAAATAAGGTAGCATGGGCATTCTTGAGGCCAAAGGACATCACAAGAAACTCGTACAAACCATAGTGCGTCACACAAGTAGTCTTCGTGTAATACCCCCAACCAGTATCTGATCTGGATCTGAGTCTGAAGTGTCACATTGACTTTTCAAAAACCTTTACTTGTATAAAATAGTGAGTAATTACAATTTATTATTACATATAACTTATTCAAAACCTTTATCAAACTATTCAGAGCTTATACAATATATTATATTGAATACATGCCAACTAGAACTTTATGTATTAAAATACATATTATTCACCTTCCTTCTGATCTGACATTTGGTAAGGAGAACTGACTTGTCTTGCTCCACATTGCTCTTTACTCTTCTCACTTCGGTAACCTACGTGTGAAATAATCACACGCTAAGTCGATGACTTAGTGAGGAAATAAACATAAAATATAACTATAGCTTGTAATCATGCATGAACAATTACTACGATCACTCATACCCTTATTCATGTAACAAATTACTATAACACATATGCAATATATATCATTACATACAAAAACACATACACACATATATTCATCACTCATCATTTCCATCATTAGCCTTATTTCATTATCAATATTATTATCGTTTATATCACTTAATACATATCCTCTTATACCTAGCATTTTAACCATCATTTGCCTCATTTAATCATACAATCCACATATCATCAAATAAATCATATAATACCATTCATATCACAAAAGCATACAAATCACATGTAATATATTTGTTTTTTTTTCTTATTAGACCATGTACACATGTGAGAACTATAGATATATGAGTCTATAGAGGTTGTGCACTAATGCTGTCACCATAGCTCGTATAAATGCACCGAAGTGCCACGTAGAATTGCACCGTAGTACCGCGTAGAAATACACCGAAGTGCCATATAAGATTGTCCCTAAGGACCACATATCATTCCTCAAGAATCATATACATATGTCAAGGATCAAGTATGTGTCTCAAAAGACCTCACACATGTTCCAAAGAATACATATATGTCCCGATAGACCGCGTAGACCCTCGACTCTTGGCATGTCAACTATAACCTAGCTCTCATGACACATAACATGGGCATCATCATTTATGTCATTTTATATTTTCACATAAACACGTAGTTCACTTTCACATAGCACGTAGATTATGTCACATAAGTTGAATCACATATACGTATAAACACGTAAATCACTTTCACATATCACGTAGCTCATATTCACTTTTTATACTATTTCACGTTTCTTGTCACATTGCTTATATCTTACTTTTATGTCTTATCTTATATATATATAGATATTCACATGTTCATATAATCCATCTTCCTATATATATATATATATATATATATATATCATTTTTCCTATACTTGTATTCACATCATTTATATTCTCCTTCTCATAATCTCATATGTCCTGATTAATAGCTTATATTATATATGTATAAAATAACTTATCTCATATCATATAGCTTATACCTCATTCTATGATATTCACCTAGATCATATCACATCTGTCACACTCATAAACATATGTCACTTCTATTATTTCATTTATATACTAATCTAATCTATTTACCTAATTCAATTCATATAGTACCTATAACTTTCTAATATGACTACGTAGATTTCCATCATACAACCCATATATCATAATTTTATTTAAGCATATGTATCTTTCCCATCTAACTCATCTTATATGTTCCTATTAACACTTATGTTCAAGTCTCATATCATCATATAGGTCAATATTATCTATCTTGTTTCAATTCTCATTCAATGATATAATTCTATTTTACTATTTCACATAAATGTTCATACCACTATTCACTTACCCGACTCACATTCTTATTGTTTATATAACCTTTACACATGAGTACTTCATTCCCATCATTTCTTCTAAACTCGCTTTTTACCATATTCCCATATTATTACCTAATTTATCTCATATCATGTATTCGTGTAATCTTATATTCCATTTCTATATATCTCAAAGATCTTATCACATAACTTCTCTTTTATATTCATATAATTTCTTATCATATTATCATAACATAGCATATATTCACATCAACCATTAAATACATATACAATAACATGTCAACACATACCATAACATATAACTCAGACACTCATAACAAACACATGTTCATGTTCATGCTTCATGCACAATACTATAGAAATTAGACTTGTCACAAGCCTTATTTCCCATTAAACATCATATATAAAATAATACGCACTCACCTTGGCCTCACTAAGTTCCAATCCATTTTTATAATTTCCTCTCTTGCGATCGAATCATAACTTGATAATCGCTCCGGGGCTTGTTCGTGCTCGATATCTATATAATCATACATTGATACATATTAGTATCCAATTGATATACACTAATCTATCATTTCTTAGACCAAAAGAAAGGTATAATTCTATTTCCCTTGAAGTGCATCGATGCATTCTACAGTGTATCGATGCATCCCTTAACATGTGCATCGATGCACTCCTTATGCATCGATGCATTAATTGCATTCGATGTTTCCATTTTTAAGGTTGCATCGATACACACTGAACAATTTCTGGAAATTTACCCTTGATGCATCGGTACACATTGAATGTGCATCGATGCACATATCCCAAAATTCATTTTTAAACTCGAAATCTACTCAAATCAACTCAAATGCTTCATCTTTCAACCCCTTTCATGTTCTCAACTCATATACACATGCTTAAACCAATTTATATCCATATAAACCATCTTTAGCTTTAAAATTCTTTTCCTCATATGTAACTCAAGAATTAAACCAACTTTGCAATATGTTTTAATTCCAATTATATGGCTTCTAACTTCTTAATTAGACCATTGACAAGTCAAATTTAACTTCCAACTCTAGTTATGAACTCTATTTCAAGATTTTACCCAAGAACCTCAAATCTTTAATCCCTCCTGACTCCATCATACTTTGATTTTAATGTAACTTAAGCTTAGTTATCATCAAATAATCAAAACCCAACCTTAAAATCAACAATTAATTCATAAACAAAGAAACTCACCTTTGAGCTTGGAGATACGGGAGGAGGAAGAAGAATGAAGAAAACTCTAGATAATCTCTCTTTTCCCATGTGGTTCCTTATCTTATAAAAGGAATATAAAAATCTTACCTGTCAATTGACCATTTTACCCTTTAATTCATTCATTAATTACTAAATAACCTTCATCATATTTCCAATAAATCATTAAACTATTCAATTATCATACTTTAATCACCAATTTCTAAAACTTTACAATTTGGTCACTAACCTGGTACTGAAGATGTTACACTTCGGTTCATCACCCTCAACTATCCAAACTTGGTAATATTCATACCGTAAATCCAACTTGGTGAACCATATTGCACCAACAAGTTGATTGAACAACTTAGCTATCAACATGATATGGTACTTGTTCTTCATGTTGAGCTTGTTCATAGCCTGGCAATCGGGGCACATTCTAATAATGTCATTGTGTTTCTTCTTAAACAACATCGACGCACCAAAGGGTGCCTTGGACGGTCATATATACCTGATATTTAGGAGCTCTTTCAATTATTTACGAAGCTTCTCTAATTCGGCTGGACCCATTCAGTAAAGGGCTCTAGCAGATGGATCTACATTCGACACAAGCTTGATCTTATGGTCTACCACTATTTTTGATGGCAAACACTTTGGCAACTCCGTTGGCATCACATCCCTAAACTCCGCCAACACTTGTCCCACCTCTCTCGGGACCTCTTTGATCATTGTGGGCTCATCTCCCACCAATTTCGCAATGAATGAGAGTTCTTACTCGTATACACCATTTGAAAATTAGATTACAGACAAAACCTTGGACCCAACTCTAGCCTCTCAGTTCACTAGAACAATGCATTGATGCCTCGGATCGAGTATGCATAGAAAATTGGCAAAATGAACGGGAAACACATTAATCCGATAAAGGAAACTAAGCCCCAAAACAAATTCAAAATCATCAAGTAGGATTACCTTTAAAGTTTCCTTGCCAATCAAACCCCTAATATCGAGCTCAACTCCTCTTGCAACCCCTGTAATTAGAGCCTCCTTAGAATTGACGGTCTTAATAAAGCCACCTATCTTCTCCAAACGAAGGCCAAGTCTCTTGGCAACTTGTTCGGACATGAAAAATGCAGATGCACCAATGTCGACTAGTGCACTCATCTTATGACTCACCACAATAATGTCCACAAATATCAACCCCTTCTTGATAAGACCCTTCTTGACCTCAATGGAACTCAAGATAGAGATAAGCTTCAAGGTTTCATTCTCTTTCCCATCATTCTCCTTGATGGCAGTAACTATCTTGAGATGGGGATAGTCCTTCTTCATATGTTTTTCCCTACAATTGAAACATGATAAGTCCCTTTCTTTCCTTCCTTGGAATAAACGGTCTTGATGAAGCATCTTACCTTCTCCAAACGAAGGCCAAGTCTCTAAGCAACTTGTTCGGACATGAACAACTCATATGCACTAGTGTCAACTAGTGCACTCATCTTATGACTCGCCACAGTGATGTTCATAAACATCTACCCCTTCTTGGTACGACCCTTCTTGACCTCCATGGAATTTAAGATAGAGCCAAACTTCAAGGTTTCCTTATCATGCCCATCATTATCCTTGATGGTAGTAACTTTCTTGAGATGGGGACAGTCCCTCTTCATGTGTCTTTCCCTGCAATTGAAACACGATAAGTCCCCTTCTTTTTTCATGGATTGGAGAGCCTTTTGGGTCGATCACTTGGCTTCCCATTACCCCTTAATGGCTTGTTGGGTCCACTTTTGGCCTTCTTTCCCCCACCATTATCTTTGGGTTTTGGCTTTGGTTTGAGAGATTCAATTTTTTGCACTTCAAATAGAGCAATGGCCTCGGTTGCATCTAATGCCTTGGAGAGTTCAGTCACTCTTTTTCGCTATATCTCCATGTTGGTCTAACTTTATAGCCCATCCATGAAGGAAAAATAGTCTTATGTCTCTCCTAAGTTTGGAATATGCATCTTGATCTCATTGAAGTTCTTGATGTACTCCAAGAGGGAATGATCATGCTTCAACTGTTTCAACTTTGCTCTTACATCACATTAAGCATTCATTGGATAGAATTGCTCATTGAGTTCAACTACAAACTCCCTCCATGTCTCAATTAGAATTAGTTTATCTTTCTCCTCAGAATACCTAATTCATCACCACAAGAGAGCGACATCAGTCAGGTAATTTGAAGCAACATTTATCTAGGTGTTGGTGCCGCCCCAATCACCTCATTCAACATGGCAACTTTGTAGACAAGCAGCTAGCTTTTGAGTTCTTTCACCTCATGCATCAGTTTTGCCTTCATGGCTAAGAACATGGTCTCGAGACCCCTGATCCGCTCATCAACCTTCTCGGTCATATCATTGAGAAGTCCTTCAGTCTCCGCACGAAGCCCTTCCTCCATAGACTCCATCTTGGTCAGGCGAGATTCAGTCGAATCTTGAGTCTCATTGACTTCATTATACATGTCTTCAAACCTGCCAACCCTTTGCTAAAATGATGCAATAACATCCTTCGAGCTCTCATGCTTCTTCTCCGTAACAGTATGAGTCTTCATCACTTAGGTGGTTACTAAGACCTTGTCTGGGTTTTGTGGTGTCATCTCTTGCAAAAATAGCTCTGATACCACTTGTCACATCCTTGGAAATTTGAATGCCTAAAACGTGTGGTCTTAGTCATTTTCTCTATGATCGTAGCTAAGTAAACTTGAAAACAATCCACACAAAGATGCTTAGATTCCAACGGAAGCAAAGAACTTTGAAAGAGAGCTAATAAGAACAAGAAACAAGACAAGAGAACTTTGAGAGAATGCTATGTGATTTCTCAAAATGAAGAAGTGATTACAAATGAGGAGGAAAAGCATCTATTTATAGTGGAGGCTCCCCTCAATGAACGGTTAAAATCTAAGTACATCGATAGACCAAATCAAATACAATCTCTATAATCCCTTAATCCAAGGGAATCATATCTATATGATCTCTTTATCTAAGGAAACTAGATCAAGCTATTGAAAACATGCCTTAGATAAAAGATTAAAAGGATTATGGAAATAATCAAGATGATTGTGCATTAACCAAGAGATCTACTTGCCATAATTCTGCCATGCTCTTCACCTCCATGAATGGCCTAGTCTGGATGGGTGTGGAAAGGCCCAAAATGACACTTAAGTAATCTGTGTTGCTTGTTGTGTGGTGACCTCAGTCATGGGCTCGAGGTCTGTGACAATATAAAGATAAATATCAAGGTACTTTAATATAAATAGATAAATCAATACAAAAGACAAAGTATCAAAGTCATAATATCCAAATAAAAATATTCAAGTACCAAATACCAATCATAACATTCAAGTTCCAAAATACATAAATGTAGCAAAGTGTAATGTATGAAAATGAGATGATATGAATGAACTATCTACGATGGTGAAGAATGAAAGAAATAAAACTTCTCAAGCTAACATTGTATCACTTGAACCTCTTTACCAAGAACATCATAACGACGCTCAATCGTATCAAAACAAGAGTATACATGCGTTCTAAAGGATCCAAATGTCTGCATCATCAAATCATGTAGCTCTCAAATGGTCATCATGAGAGGTGCCTCATCCTAATGATCGTCTCCATCATGTCTGAATTTAAAAAAAATTGAAAAGTTAGGGTTTTTGATAAATCTTACTTAAATGTGTTGATTCTCTAAAAGGCAATGAATGATGCATTGAAAGAAGGAATAAGGGAAGAATCCTACACAAAACCCTTTTGAAATCGATTCGGGTTGAAGGATTTTGATGAAAACTTGAATTGAAGGGTATTTGGCTTTTATGTTCAAAATATGGGAGTGTGGAGGTTGATATGCAGCTTAATAGGCTTTAAAAGAGTGTTCCCCTACGAATTTGGGCTAAAGGGATTGATCCTTTGCCAAAAACAATTATGCTTTTGGAAAAATGACCAAATTTAATGACACCATATACGAGTTTGATGCAACCTAAGTTATATTATTGATCAAAAATTTATTTTAATGACTTAGAGGATGCTAAATGTGTATAAATGACAACCAGAAACATCAAATTATGTAAATTGTTATTAGTGATCAATTTAGTCCATAATTTGCACAACTAAAGTCAAAATCAAGTCACAAAAACATACAATAGCTCGAAGACTCCTAAATATACATATTTTCAATCTTTGCTACACTTAATTATCATATTCTCAAAATCAACACATATGATCAATTTAAGGCATGTAGAACATGATTTCACAAAAACAAACAATATTGTAAATTTAAGGCTAAAATTTTCAACATAAGCATATTATCCCATAAATAACAATTCCCCCTAACTTATTGCAATTAAAAACTATGCTGGGACATTCAACCATGCATAAAACATATAAAATCATATAATCATCATGAAATTGCATGAAATTAAAACTTTTTTCCACTTGAATCAAGGTTGATTTGTTAGGTATCCATCTCTGCAAATGTCCTTCCATAGTGTGTTTAAAGCCTCCAAATAGCTTGACTATGCTTAAAATAACTCCAACACACCTACAATAGACAATTATACAAATTTTGGTACCCAAATCTTTTTAGGTCCATTAGCATTAGTTTCAGACAATTTACTCCCCTTAGGTATCTGTTGGGATATAATATCTTTATTTTTTGTAGCAATAAGTCCTTTAAGGACCCATATACTTTTTATCAATTTTTCTTTGAAAATTTTAGGGAAATTAACATGTCTATTGTAAAAACTATTTTTTGAAAAAATTTGATTTGGAGAAATCTCCTCTTTCAAATTTATTTTTAATAATTTTATCAAAACTAACTTTTTTTTTCAAGATCATCAATTTTCTTTTGATGATCCTCATGAAATTTAGAAAGCAAAAATTTTCAAGTCTAGATTCTTTTTCTCAAAATCATTTAATTTTTCTTGCAAATCATCAACTTTACTTTCAAGTTCACTATTAAGCTTAGAAAGTGAGTCATTTTCAATTTTTAATTTTGAATGAATTTTTTTGTGTTTTGAAATCATGACTTCACATTCTAAGACTAATTCATCAAAGGCATCTTGCTGCTCATCAAATGAATATAAATTTGAATCAGATGAGCTAGAAAATACCTTTGAATCTCTTTGGAGGCCATAAGGTAAAGGTTTGTTACTTCATCATCTTCATCATCGGTGATATCCTCATCACTCCAAGTAGCAACAAATGCTTTATTCTTTGATTTATTTGATTCATTCTTCTTCAATTGAAGGTAATCATACTTGTAATGCCCTAGTTGTTTTTACAATTATAGCATATGATGGGATCCTTCTTTGATTCACGATTCACATCTTTTCCTCTTGATGTTATGAATCTCTTGAATCTTTTGAAGAGCTTTGTCATCTCTTCTTTATCATCCACCTTTCCACTAGAATCATTTTCAACATTATTAGTCGACTTAAAGGCAAAATCAACATTAATTTTCTTCTCCGTTTCATTCTCTTGTTCTTTTTCTTCTTTCACCATCAATTCATGTGTAAGAAAAGACCCAATGAGCTCATCTAGAGTGAGGTTTTTTAGATTATTTGCTTTAAATATGGTGATCTTCCTGGATTGTCATGATTTAGGAAGACTATAAACCATCTTCCTAACTAGCTTCTCATTTGGGATAACCTCTCGAAACCCTTTGAGGCCATTGGCAATAATAAAAAATCTATCCGTCATGGATTTAATGTTCTCATCCGGTTTCATCTTGAAGTTTTCAAAATTGTACTTGAGAAGACTAATTTTAGTTTCTCTTACCTCATCAGTTCTTTCATGTGTAACTTCAAGCTTATCCTAAATTTCCTTAGCATTGGAACTAAATGACACTCTCCTATATTAATCGGGGCCAAGTACATAAAATAAAATGTGCATGGCCTTAACATTGAGTTGGAACATCCTCCTCTCTTCTTCATTTTGTTTCTCCATTTCTCTAATTGGAGTAGTATATCATATCATCATGATGTTTCATGCTCCCAAATCGTTTTCTTGAATAAAGAGTTTTATCCTATTCTTTCAATAGGCATAGTTGACTCTACTGAAGTATGATGGCTTATTGATCTATTGTGAATCTTCGATGTAGTAGGAACCAGGAGTTGAAACTTGCTTTATCAGTTGATTATAAAAGTAGATATAGCTCTCCAAAGACCTTCTTATGATTGTTAAATCTTTAATAGAGACCCGCTATGACACCAATTTTTACCTCTTTCGTACAACCGGAATACTCCAAGAGGGGGTGAATTGGCATTTTAAAAATTTTTGTGGAAGTAATTAAAAAATAAAAATATTCACACAACAATTTAGAATGGTTCGACTTTATCAACCAAAGTCTACATCTACTACCTTAGCATCCACAATAAGGATTTCTCAAATCCACTAGATTTGCTAATCTTTGAAGACAAGGTGTAAGCTTACAAAAACTCACAAGGTTTATACCCCAAAACCTTCTAGAGACTCTTTCCACAAGAGGAATTACAAATGAAGCAAACAAGGAGAAAATTTCACAAGGAAAATGTGTTTACAATAATTAAACTCTCACCTTCAATTAAGCATAAAAGTCTTCTTTGATGTTGGTATGTTTGTTCAATATGGTTCTTGTTGACCTTGAGATGATTTGACCTTCAATTTATACATTCTCTATCAATTCTAGTCGTTTGGAGCCATTGGGAGTCATTATAGTCGTTACCTACAATAAAAAACAAGATTTAATACACAAGGGATATATCCTTTTTCAAATAATTCAACTATTGCAAGAAATAGATTGATCCTTTTCATCGATTGATCGATCCTTTTCAAAGATAGAAGACATAAAATGCACGATTGCATAAGATAATCAGATTATTCTTCGGAATATGCAAGCTTAAGATGACAAGTTGCTATTGAGGCAGAATTCATTCCAAGATGATCAAGTGAAAGAAGATTGAGTTTTTCACTTTGATCCAGAAGAAGAATTAATGATCAATATTTTTGTATTCAAGAATCTCTTGCAGTAAATATAGATACATATCTATTGCATTTACATTTCATGTATCAAGGCATATTTTACATCATTTCCAAGAAAAGAAGAGAAAGAAAACTCAGAATTCAAGCCTCAAATGGAGGGAATTATATTAAGAGTTGCAGAACTTCAAGAATTGAGGAACTCAATACACAGAACAATAATCATTTTTGAAGTGTGGCATGTTACCCAGCTAATGTGTGTTTTTAGGAACTAAGTTTGATTTTCAGAGATTTCTTGACATGGTATTTTTTAAATGAGTTTTAAAGAAACTAAGTCTGGTTTTCAGAAGTTTCTCGACGATTTTAAAATGAGTTTTTAAAGAAACTAGGTCTGATTTTCAGAAGTTTCTCGACGATTTTAAAATGAGTTTTTAGAGAAACTAAGTCTGATTTTCAAAGGTTTCGTGATGATTTTTAAATGAGCTTTCAAAGAAATTAAGTATGATTTTCAGAGGTTTCTTGACATGATGAATTTTTGAAAGAAACTAAGACTAATTTTCTGGGGTTTCTTGATATTTTTAAATGAATTTTGAAAGAAACTAAGTCTGATTTTCAAAAGTGTCTTGAAGATTTTTAAATGACCTTTCAAAGAAACTAAGTCTGATTTTCAGAAGTTTCTTGACAATTAAAACTAAGTCTGATTTTTAGAAGTTTATTGACGATTTTTAAATGAGTTTTCAAAGAAACTAAGTCCGATTTTCAGAAGTTGCTTGATTATTTTCAAATAAGCTTTCAAAGAAATTAAGTCTGATTTTCAAAAGTTTCCTTGTGATTTTAAATGATTTTTTAAAGAAACTAAGTCTAATTTTTAGAAGTTTCTTGACAATTTTCAAATGAGTTTCAAAGAAACTAAATTCGATTTTCAGAAGTTTCTTGATTATTTTTAAATGAGTTTTTAAAGAAACTAAGTCTAATTTTCAGAAGTTACTTGACGATTTTCAAATGAGTTTTTAAAGAAACTAAGTATGATTTTCAAAAATTTCTTGATGATTTTTAAATGAGCTTTCAAAGACACTAAGTCTGCTTTTCATAGGTTTCTTGACATGATGAATTTTTAAAGAAACTAAGTCTGACTTTTCAAAGGTTTCTTGACATGATTAATTTTTAAAGAAGCTAAGTCTGATTTTCGGGGGGTTCTAGATGATTATTTCCAATGATTTTTTAAAGAATCTAAGCTTGTTTTTCAAGGGTTTCTTGATGAGTAAGTCCTTTGAGCCATCATTAAGTCTTTCGAGCATGATGCTTAAATCCTTCGGGTCATCTATAAGTCCTTTAGGCCATCCATAAGACCTTTGGGAAGGATGTTTTCACATGATTTTTGAAAAATGAGAAAGTGATTTCCAAAGTTTCTTACTTAAGAAATTATTTCCAAAGAATCTGTAAGAACTTTAGGCAAGAAATTTTCATTTGATATTTTTAGAAAATGAGAAATCAATTTTCAAAGTTTCTCATTTGATACGACAAAATTTATCCCACTTAAGACTGTTTTTCTTAAAATCAATTTTGTCTCACTTGAGATAGTTTCCTTTGAAACAAAAAATATGGAATAATTTTACTCGAAACAAGATGTATCTCACATGAGATGTTTTTCTTAAGATCAATTTCATCTAGCTCGAGACAGCTTTCCCCTTGAAATACAAATTGAATTTGTTCACTCGAAACAAAATTTTATCTCACATGAGATAGCTTCTCTTTAAACAAATTTCTTATTCATTTTCATCTAGATGTTTAATATTTAACAGGAATTCCAAAGTTATCAAATATTTCATATTTCCCTGTTGAAGAAGATTTCAACAAAGAATTAGTCCACTTTTCAATATTTGAAAACGAGGATCTCAGCAAAGATTCAACGACCTTTGGGTCAATACCTCTGGGTATTTCAAATACAATTGTTGCTGACATATGATCAACATTTCCAATGGAGAGGTTCATAATGAGAAGAACTCATCCGAAGAGGGAGAAGAAGTTCATAATGATAAGAACTTGTTCACCTTTTTGCTCGATTCTATCATAAAATGAGATAGATCATCATCAACGTTTTGGCTCAAACCATCACAGAAGGATGTAGATCATCATTTCCAATGGAAGGGTTCATAATGAGAAGAACTCATTAGATGAGGGAGAAGAAGTTCATAATAAGAAGCATTTGTTTAACCTTAGCTCGATTCATCACATATAGAGTTTAATCAGTAACACTTCACTCGAGGGATCAACATTTCCAGTGGAAAGTTCATAATAAGAAGAACTCATCTAACGAGGGAGAAGAAGTTAATAATGAGAAGAACTTTTTCAACCTTAGCTCAATGTTTCCAATAGAGAGTTCATAATGAGAAGAACTCATCCAATGAGGGAGAAGAAGTTCATAATGAGAAGAACTTGTTCAATCTTAGCTCGTTTCCATCACATAAGGAGTTGGAACATCATTAATACATGGCTCATTCATCGTATATGGAGTTGGATCAGCATTATCACTTTGTTCGATTCTATCACAAAAGGAGGTGGATCAACATTTCCAGTTGAGAGTTCATAATAATAAGAACTCATCCAACGAGAGAGAAGAAGTTCATAATGAGAAGAACTTGTTCAACCTCAGCATTTTCCTTTATAGAAGAGTGAAGAGTGAAGAATTCATAATGAGAAAATCTTGGACCAAAAAGTTTCATTGATAGGAAGAACCGATAAAAATTGGTGCTTTATGTCTTTGCTCTATTCCTTTTTCACAACAATAAGCAAATAGGGGAAGATGAAGCATTAATTTTTTACCCATATTAAAATAAACAAATAATAAAAAATAATAAGAAAAAGAGGGACATAAATCCCAAAAAAATCAGGCATCCCATGCCCGGTTACTGTTGCACCAACTCACCATGCCCTGTCATGCCCAACATGAAGCAGTAGCTCCAAGCCAGTAGCTCATCCCTCTTCCACTCGCATCTGCAACACGCCACCACCATGTCATATCTACTCCCTACAAACTGCTCCAGCAGTGCCCAAATCAGAGAGGGGATTTCTTTTGGATTTTTTAATTTGTAATATGGGTGATATAAACCCAAAACACACAATAATGTAACCCTCTATTTCAAAACCAATAAAAGAAAAAAAAATTTCTATATGTTTCATATATTTTATCTTTGAAATAACCAAAAAACAAAGAAGAAGTTACCTCTCGATCAGAGGATTTGTCGGCTTTCAGAGCCTCCATCACCGAATTCGAACGGTAATGAAAGAAATTTGAAGGATGGGAATGTCATGCTTCAAGATCGGATCGATCCAACAGAGGAGAAGGTAGATCGAAACATTGAAAGTCGAAGGGTCTTGGCATTGTTTCACGACGTTGGGGGCCATTCAATGTGAAACTGATCCCTGATCTGAGACCACTGCATCGAGGCGAGCATGACCATAAAATTTGGGCTCGAACGGCCATCAGCGACGGTGGCCGGTGCGGTGGCTGACGATGGCCAGTGCGATGGTCGGTGGTGGCGCTCATCACCGACCTTAGAGAGAAGAAATAATGGGGAGGATTGAGAAGGAAGATAGAGTGAAGAAGAGAAAATGAAAGAAAAAAACAAAAAATGGGTATTTATAAACGAATCAAAATGGCGCCGTTTTGGCGTTTTCCCAAACCCTTGTGAAATACGTAGTTTTTGCACCAAATGATGCGTTTAGGGCTTCTAGGGTCAAATCACGCACGCAGACACTCTAGTTTTCTCTCGTGTTCATTTTGGTCCCCAATTTCAGCTTATTTCACTTATTTTTAAAAAAAAATTCCTTATTATGATATTTTACCATTTTTAATGTTCTTATACTGACATTTTGGCTTATTTTTTTACATGCCCCCTATGTTTGTCGTGTAACACTCATCTCCCATATACCTTTCCGTACTCGAGATATAGATGTCACATCACTTTTAAAGCGTTTCCCCATTTGAAAATTCATAAAATTTTGTTTCTTTTTATAAAAGATTTTATATTTAATGATAATAAAATATTCATGAAATTTACGTAGGTAAATAAAAAATAATGTTCAAACCATTCATCTTTTTGCATCATGGTAAATCAAATATTTTGTCATAGCGTTTTTACTAAGTCTATTACATGCCAACTAAATACATCAAAAGTAGACATGGATGTCGTACAATTACTGATAAGCCGATAATTGCTTTGTGAGGTTAGATGATCTCCATACTTCGCTTGTATTAAAACCTACATGTGAAATTAACATATGCTAAGAAATTTCTTAATGAGGCATAAATAACCAAAAGTAAAATTCTAAACATGAGTATGTCATAACCATTCTGATATCAATTAACTCTATCAATTCATTATAAACTCTATAGTTTGCACCTGTAGTGCCAATACGGTAATTCACAAACTTACAATAATTTAAGTGGTTTGCACACCCATTGCCAATACGGAAATTTATAAACTTATTATAAATTTCTTAAGTTGCACACATAATGCCAATACGGTAATTCTTAAACTCAATACGAATTTCTTAGGATGCACATATAGTGGCAATATGGAAATTCATAAACTCATTATAAATTTCTTAGGTTGCACACATAGCGCCAATACAAAAATTCATAAACTCATTATGAATTTCTTAGGTTGCACACATAGCGCCAATACGGAAATTACAATACATACATTAAGCAACATGCATCTATGACTATTATAACACATAAGTACATAATAAATACACTTACCTGGCCTGCCTTGCTATTATATCCAAAATGCAAATCTGACTATTCGGCGACTTTATCTTTGCCTTTCATTTTGCTTGACTCGGGAGCTTGATTACGATCTACTCAAACATCCATTGAAGACATATACCATACCAAATGTTAGTATATTTCATAACATTTATACTTTAACAATGCTCAAAAGTACTATTATTTAATTTTCTATAACAAACTCAGTCTACCTTAAAATTCCTGGCTCTATAGTATCGATACCCTACCATGATATCGATACTTCTATATTGTGGTACCGTTACTCACTTTCAGTATCGATACCATTTCTACATTCTGGATCCATGGTATCGATACTTCTATACTATGGTATCGATACTCCATTACATTATTGATGCCATTTCTGCATTCTGGAATCAACGGTATCGATACCTTCCTCATAGTATCGATACCCCATCAGTATCGATACTAATTGTATCAGTATCGATACTGTTCATCTGATTTCCTTCAAATTTAAGCCTATAGTATAGGTATTGTTCTTCCAATACTGATACCCTTACCCAAATTTCCATTTTCAGCCCGATTTTTACTCGCATTTGGCCAATTTCCCTTATTTTTACCTCCAACAATACTATCAAACTCTTCTTTACTTATCCTGACTAACTTTCATTCATTTAACTACTTATAACATCTACAATCTCCAAAGAACATTTCAATCCAAGAATCATTCCACTTTTTCTAACATGTTTTTAAACCCATCCAATGCTTTTAATCTCTTATTTATTTATGTGACGAGTCAAATATACTAGTAAACATCAATAAAAACTCATATCTTAACATATCATTCAAAATCCCATTTTCTTAAATCTCAAATATTTCATCCATCTCTTAGTTTTAATCTCATTTAACCCTTCTATAAGCCTCTATAATACTCAATGATTCAAAAACCAACAAAAAACGAAAGGAAAAAATAACTATATGAAACCTTACCTTTGGCTATGGAAGAGAGCCTTTACACGGGGAAGAAGAAGAAAAAGAGCTAGCTTTTGTGACTTAACTTTCCTCTTTTCCCTATTAAAATCCCTAATAAGGAAATGTATTTTAAATTCATCTCCCCTCAAAGGACCAAAATGCCCTCTTAATTCATCTATTTTTACAATTTAGTTTAAACACTATTCTAAATCATTTTTCTCATCTTTTATCATTTATTCAAATAAATCCTTAAATTTTAATTTTTTCAATAAAGTCTCTGACCTCACATTTGGGGTATTACAATTCTTCCCCTTAAGAAAATTTGTCATCGAATTTAAAAATGTACCTGAAACGAAGAGGTGTGGAAATTGCTTTCTCATGTCCTCCTCTTTTTCCCAACTAGCTTCTTCTACTTTATGATTCTGCCATAGCACTCTAACTAACAGAATTCTCTTGTTACGCAATTCCTTGTTTTCCTTTTCCAAGATCTGAACTGGTTCTTCCTCATAAGTTAAATCTGGTCGGATTTCTATCTCTTCAGGGGTGATGACATGGGATGGATCAAATCTGTACCTTTTAAGCATCAATACGTGAAAAACATTGTGGATCTTGTTCATATCCGGAGGTAAAGCTAATTAATATGTTACTGGTCTGACCCTTTTCAAGATCTCATAAGGTTCAATGAATCTCGGACTCGGCTTTCCTTTGCGCCCGAATCTCAAAACTCTCTTCCAGGGTGACACTTTTAGAAATACCTTGTCTCCCACTTGAAATTCAATTTCTTTTATTTTCAAATTTACATAAGACTTCTGGCTATCGGAGGCTATTTTTTAATTGCCCTAGATAATTTTTACTTTCTCCTCCATTTCTATCATCAAATCCGATCCAACTAGATTCCTATATTTGAGTTCAAACCAATTTAATGGTGTTCGGCACTTTCTCCCATATAAATCTTCGTACGGGGCCATCTTAATACTCGATTGGTAACTATTGTTATACACAAATTCCGCTAAAGGCAAATACCTTTCTCATGATCCTTTAGACTCAATCACACAAGCCCTTAGCATATCCTCTAGTATCTGTATAGCTCGTTCTGACTGCCCATTTGTCTGCACATGAAAAGTTGTACTGAAGTTTAATCGAGTACCCAATGCCTCGTGAAAAGACTTTCAGAATCTTGAAGTCAACCTTGGGTCTCCATCGGACACTAGATATAGGCACTCTATAGCTCGTTAAATATAATCTTGCATCCATAGCTCGTAAAGCTGCAAACGTCTTTCTACTCAAAGCATCTGCTACCACGTTAGCCTTTCCGGGATGATAGTCAATTATCACATCATAATCTTTTAAGAACTCTACCCATCTATGTTGCCTCAAATTCAACTCTTTTTGAGTCATCATGTACTTCAGGCTCTTATGATCCATATATAAGTAACAACGCTCCCCATAAAGATAATGACGCCAAATCTTGAGAGCGAATACTACAGCAGCCATTTCTAAATCATGAGTGGGGTAATTCTTTTCATACGGTTTAAACTGCCTCGATGCATACGCTACCACCTTCCCTTCTTACATTAATGCGTCACTATATACTACAAAATTCTTGCCAGATTCCGGTTGAACCAATATCGGAGTTTCTGTCAGAATTCTCTTTAAAGCTTCAAAACTTTCTTAACATTCAGAAGTCCAAACAAACGGTACATTCTTTCTCATCATCTTTGTTAAAGGCGGCACTATCATCGAAAAATTCTTAACAAATCTTCGATAATAACCGGCAAGTCCAAGGAAACTCCGAACTTCAGATACATTCTTTGGAACTTCCCAGTCCATTATAGCTTTAACCTTTTGAGGGTCCACTCTAATCCCAACTGCCGAGATCACATGCCCCAAGAAAAAACTTTGTTTAGCCAGAATTCACATTTGGACAATTTCGCATAGAGATTTTTATCCCTGAGAATTTGCAAAACTAGCCTCAGATATGCGTTGTGCTCTTCAATGAACTTCGAATAAACCAGTATGTCATCAATAAAGACAACAACAAACTGGTCCAAATAGGGCTGAAAAATCCTGTTCATGAGATCCATGAAAGCAGCTAGTGCATCCGTTACTCCGAATGGCATTACGATGAATTCATAATGACCATATCTCGTTCTGAAAGCCGTCTTTGGAATATCTTTCTCCTAAATCTTCAATTGATGATAACCCGAACGTATATCGATCTTCGAAAATACCGAAGCTCCTTTTAGTTGATCAAACAAGTCATCAATGCGTGGAAGGGGATACTTGTTTTTGATGGTCACCTTATTAAGCTGTCGATAATCAATACAGAGACGCATTGATCCATCCTTCTTCTTAACAAATAACACTGGAGCTCCCCAAGGTGACAGACTTGGTCGAATAAATCCCTTTCCTAACAACTCTTGCAATTTATTCTTTAACTCTTGCAATTCTTTCGGAGCCATCCGATAAGGTGCCATTGCAATTGGAGCGGTTCCTGGCATTACTTCAATTTAAAATTCTACCTCTCTATCTGGAGATAATCCTGGTAACTCAGCCGAGAAAACTTCGGGGAATTCATAAACTATTGGAATCTCCTCTAGCCCTTTCTCTATAGCTCTTAAATCTATCACGTTTGCAAGAAATCCTTGACATCCCTGTAGCAATAGCTTCTTAGCTGACATTACTAACATTACATTTGCTAAAGGATTAAACTTTTCACTGCTCACACTTATCTCTGTTCCTCCTGGACTTTTCAGGGTTACCTTTTTCAATCTACAATTAACATCTCCATAGTAACGGAACAACCAATCCATTCCCAGAATCACTTCAAACTCGTCAAAGGGTAATTCCATCAGATTAGCAGGGAATTCAATTCCCTGAACCTTTATAGGACACCCCTTACAGACTTTATTCACCCGAGCACTATGGCCTAAAGGAGTTGTTACTATAATCTCATTACTCGTAGCTTCTAAGGGAATCCTCAATTCCTTTACTAACTTACTTGTAATATAAGAATAAATAGAACCCGGATCAATCAGTACCAATACTTATTTATCGTACAGCTGAAAAGTACCTGCTATAATATCAGGGTCATCACGGTCTTCACTTGTCTTTAGATTGTACACCCGTGCGGTTGACCGAACTTCAGGTTGAACAGAGAATTCAGACGGGTTCCTTCCTCTGCCTCTTCCTCGTCCTCTTTGTGAGGAAGAACCAACTCTTTTAGATGGTGCAGGCTCACCAACCATCAATGGACAATCCTAGATAAAATGTCTGGCATCTCCGCATCGAAAGCAAGTCCCATCAGCCATCCGACAAGCCCCAGAATGGTTTGTCCCACAGTGCTGACACTGTCTCGCTTGACTCAGAGTAGATCTCCCAACACCAGATCCCACTGACTGCGTCTGTCTAGGTCTTGCCTGACTTGCTCCCCTAGAAGACGATGTAACTGATTCTGATATAGCTTGTGATCGAAATCCTGAGTCTCTTCCCCTTTTTGATGGTGCTGAGCTAGAAGAAGCACCCATTCTCTTTGATGTCTAAACTCTAAAATCCTCGAATCTCTCATTCTGAGCTCTTTCAAGAGCCTTGGCATGATTGATCACCTCTTAGAACGAGGACAAATTCAATACTATCAGCATCTCTTTCAATCTAGGGCGTAAACCCTCCACAAACCATTCACAAGCCTCTTTTTTAGTAGGCACAAGCTCGGATGCAAACCTTCTCAACTTGTTGAACTCACATTTATACTCATATACAGAGCGGTTCATCTATTTCAAATTCAAAAACTCCTGCTTCATATGTCGAATAAATTGATCTCCAATGTACTTGTTTTTAAATTCATTTAAGAATAAAGACCAAGTCAATTGGTCACTGGGCATCCTCATGGTGACTTTCGTCCACCATATTCTCGCCTAACCCCTCAGCAACGAGATAGCTCCATCTAACTTCTCCACTTCAGAACAGTGGATACCATCCAACATGATTTTTAAATCATTTAACCAAAGATCTGCCACAACCGGACCTTCTTCGGTTTCTCCCTTAAATTCGGGAGCTCCTAAACCTCTCAACTCTTTTGCTATATTCATCCTTTGAGTTGGTGGAGCAGGAGGTTGAAGACGCGTTAGAATAGCGTCTAACGTTCTAAAAAACATATCTTGATCTTGCACAGGCACTCCTTGAGATGCATGTTCTTCACCTTGCCTGGCCAGGGCAGGTGAATTACTGCTTTCAGCAGGCTTATCTTCTCCCGCTTCACTTCGGGAGCTATTATGTCCGGACATCTAATAAGAATAAACACATTGTTCTATTAGCAAAATAGCATACTCATAGTATACCAGATCAGAAGTTCTCATTATTTGTTGGCATGTATTCCATTTAAAGGCTCTATAGACTCTGGTTTATGCCTAGAATCATTTAAACCTGGCTCTGATACCATTAAATGTAACACCCCCCAACCCGTACCCGACCCGGGTACGAGTCTGAGATGTCACATTACCTTTTTAAAGTATTATTCTTAACAAAATAACAAAACATTTGAATTATATTAAGAAAATACGATAATCTACATATATATATATGTATAAGTTTATACAAGGTTCACAAAATACTCAGAGCATACACAACTTAACCCTTTAGTTACATGCCAACATCCATTTCCATAACAAAATGACCTACTGATTAATTTGCTTACTGATTAATTTGCTTCTGATATGATAGTTGCAGGAGTAATGTTATCCAGCTGCTTAACCTCGATCGTTTACTTTATCGGATCCTACGTGTGAAACACTCACACGCTAAGTCATCGACTTAGTGAGGCAATATAATAATATCAATAAATATAAAGGAATTGCCAAAATAAGATGGGTTGCAATGATAAGATGTATGTAAACAGTGCAATAACCAGAACCATGTTTCTTACACATATACTTATCACATTCACCTTCATAAATTCACCTTATTAAGTTCATTAGCCCATGGTACCATACTGAGAACCTAAGGTATGTGAGTATTGTGAGGTTGTGCACTATGATGTCACCACAGCTCGTATAATTGCACCGAAGTGCCACGTAGAATTGCACCGGAGTGCCGCGTAGAATTGCACTGTAGTGTTATATAATAATGTCCATAAGGACCACATATCATTCCTTAAGAATCATATACATATACTAGGGATCAAGTATGTGTCTCACAAGACTTCACACATATTCCAAAGAATATATATATATCCCGAAGGACCGCGTAGACCCTCTACCCTTGGCATGCCAACTATACCTATAGTTCTCATCTACATAACATGGGCTTTCACAATTCACATAATTTGTATCACGTAGACATATTATTTTCATACGTTTATCACATAACTCATACACCTTTTTCTTGCATATTCATGTCACATAATACATATAGTATGAATTCATGTCATGTATCATAATATGAAATACGATCATGTATTAAAACATTAAATCTAGACTTATCACAAGTCTAGAACTAAATAGAATACATATTCATGTTATGCATATGCACTCACATAGATTTCTATGTCTTTCCCTTGATCAATCCTACTTGTCAATTGTTCCAGAACTCGATTAGGCTCAATATCTACATAAGCAAAATTTTCAAGATGATTATCAGATGTCTAAGTCTTGAAATTAACCTCTAATAGCCTAACAATTTAAGGGATTGATAGTTTAGTTTCTCTTCTCTTTTTTTTATGGGGGAATCGGTTCCCCCCTTGGGGGTATCGATTCCCCTCTAGCATTCTGCAAATTCATATTCGTTTGAGGGGGGATCGATTCCCCTTGAATGGGTACCGATTCCCCTAGCCCAGAAATCCCATTTTGAGCTCGAAAATCACCTTATTTCAGATCAAACCTTCATATTTTACTCCCTTTAATATTCCTAACTTTAATACACATACTTAAACTCATTTCTACTCCATAATCACTTCTTTAAACTCCAAATCTAGTCATTCCTATGTAATTGCAAAAATTATACTAGTTTTGCAACATGTTCAAATTCCTATTTTAATACTTCCTATCCCTTAATTAACTTGATGACAAGTCAAATCTCACTTCCAATTCTTATTATGAACTCTAATCTAAGATTTCATTTTTCTACTTCCTTTCTTTAATTCTTCATATACTTCTCATCTTGAGGTTTTAAAACAATTTAAACTTCCTTTAAGCTTAACTATTGCCTAATGGTCATGAATCAACCATAAATTCATCAAGAGATCTTACCTTAGCTTGGGTCTCACGTATGAAGAAGAAGGAAGAAGAAGAAAGAAGAAGAGGACTCTGGAAGCTTGTTTTGATTTCCTATACTTCCACGTGGTTAATATAATACTAACCCCAAATAATTATATTGCTATAAAAAGACCATTTTGTCCTTCTAATCCTCCTTCTTTATAATTCAATCCTACACAAAATAACTCAAATAAGTCATTGAACTTTTCCATCATTCTACTTTAAATCACCAAATTCTGAAACTTTACAATTTAATCACTAACCCGATATGGAGGATGTTACATGGGCTTTTAATTCTCTTAACTACGTTAGAGCCATTCAATACGAAGCCATAGAAATAGGTTCAGTACCTGGGTAAACCTCAATCCTGAACTCCACTTCATGATCTGGAGGTAAACCCGATAATTCCTCTAGAAAAACCTCTGGAAACTCCTTAACTATTCGAATATCGTTTAATCCCACCTCTGGCACTCGAGTATCTATCACATTAGCTAGAAAAGCTATGCATCCCTTTGACATCATTTTCTTTGCAGTTATGGTCGATATCACATTAGATGGTGATTTCACTTTATCGCCTATCACTACTATTTCGAAGCCTTCCGCATCCTTTAAGAATAATCGCTTCCTACGACAATCCACCCATCCATGAAAGGGCAACTCTATCAAAGTTTACCGAGAACATAATCCTTTTAATCTTAATTGGACATTTTATATATACCCGAGCTACTCTTGCACTATGACCAATAGGGTTTACCGCGATCATTTCACTAAAAATTGGTTATAAGGGAATTCCTCTAGTTCTAACCAATTTTGTACTAATATACGAGTGCGTAGAACCAGGGTCAACTAGAACAAAGACATGCTCATTAAAAAAGATGGAATATACCTATTATGATCTCTGAATCATCCCAATCCTCATTGGTATTTATGTTATGAATTTGGGCCACTCCCCGAGTCTCTTGTTACTGGATAACCTTAGATTGACTGTCTGATCTTCCTCTTCCTCCACTTCTATTAGGTATTGCTACTGATCTCTCAATTTACATTGATCTATCTCCAGATCTCTTTGGATAATTTTGAGCATAGTGACCAGATTCACCATAATGAAAGCAAGCGCCAGAGAGCGATCTACATACTCCCCGGTGTGACCTGTCGTATATCTGACATAGAGTTCTCTCTCCAAAAGCTCTACCCAAGCTAGCAACAAAAGAATGGGACTGCTTAGTTTTCTGTGAAGCTACAGCAGAATCAACTCTGTTAATATATCAGGAACTTTAGCCCTTGCCTCTCTTAGCATGATGTGTAGATGAAGACATTCCAATCATTTTTCCTGACTGCATACTCTGCTCTGATGCTAAAGTCTCCTCTTGAGCTCTTTCAATTGCCTTAGCTCGATTTATAACTTCTTGTTGGCTAGGCAAGTATAAGGCCAACATCATCTCTTTCAACTTAGGCCTCAGACCCTCAATAAGCCAATCACTTCGAGCTTTATCATTAGGAACTACCTCAGTAGCATAACGACTAAGCTTGTTGTATTCAGCTTCATATTCATGCACTACTCGACCGCCTTATTTCAAATTAAGAAATTTTAACAGCATTGACCTCATAAACTGCTCCTCAATGTACTTGTTCTTGAACTTATCTTAAAAGAATTATCAGTTCACTTGTTTTAGGTGATGCATACATCGTCATATTTAACCACCACACCCGAGTTTATCCCGGAGTAATGATACAGCTCCGCCCAACTTTTCATGATCAGAGCACTGTAGACTTTCCAACATCACCATAACATCGTTTAACCATAAATCAACGTCCATCGGAACTTCACCTTTTTCTCCCCTGAACTCAGGAGCTCCCAAACTTCTTAACTCTTTTGGAATTAACATTCGAGGTACTGGAGGAGTAGGGGAAGGCGTAGGAGGTTGGAACCGTGTCAATATAGCATCGAGAGCTTGCATAAAAGCTCCAAACTCTGGCACGGGAATACCCTGATGTATCGGTGCACTGGCATTCTCAGATGGAATCAGATGCTCACTATTCTCTTCATAGCTTTCACTACCCGATCCCTCTCTATTCTCTCGTCCAGTTGTTCTTCTCGAATTCGTAGAATCTGACATCTAGTATAACATACATAAGGATAATACTTAAGTTAGTAAGGAGAAACATCGATCATATTCTAACTATACCCTATCAGTAACCTTGACATCTTAGTGGCATGTAAACCCTTTTTACCTTAAAATACACTCTATTTCGGCCGAGAATAGGCTAAATTTGTAGCTCTGATACCAATAAATGTAACACTCATCTCCCGTATACCTTTCTGTACATGAGATATAGATGTCACATCACTTTTAAAGCATTTCCTCATTTGAAAATCAATAAAATTTTGTTTCTTTTTATAAAAAGATTTTATATTTAATGATAATAAAACATTCATGAAACTTACGTAGGTAAACAAAAAATAATAATGTTCAAACCTTTTCATATTTTTACATCATGGTAAATAAAATATTTTTCAGAGTATTTTTATTAAGTTTATTCCATGCCAACTAAATACATCAAAAGTAGACATAGATGTCGTACAGTTACTGATGAGGCGACCCTTGCTTTGTGAGGTTAGATGATCTCCTTACTCCGCTTGTATTAAAACATATGTGTGAAATTAACATACACTAAGAAATTTCTTAGTGAGACATAAATAATCATAAGTAAAATTCTAAACATGAGTATGTCATAACCATTTTGATATCAATTAACTCTATCAATTCATTATAAACTTTGTAGTTTGCACCTGTAGTGCCAATACGGTAATTCACAAACTTACTACAATTTAAGTGGTTTGCACTCCCATTGCCAATACGGAAATTTATAAACTTATTATGAATTTCTTAAGTCATACACATAGTGCCAATACGAATTCATAAACTCATTATGAATTTCTTAGGTTGCACACATAGTGCCAATACGGAAATTCATAAACTCATTATGAATTTCTTAGGTTGCACACATAGTGTCAATACGGAAATTCATAAACTCATTATGAATTTCTTAGGTTGCACACATAGTGTCAATACGAAAATTCATACTCATTATGAATTTCTTAGATTGCGCACATAGTGCCAATACGGAAACTCATTATGAATTTCTCAGGTTGCACACATAGTGCCAATATAGAAATTACAATACATACATTAAGCAACATGCATCTATGACTATTATAACACATAAGTACATAATAAATGCACTCACCTGGCCTGCCTCACTAGTATATCCAAAACGTAAATCTGACTATTCAGCGACTTTATCTTTGCCTTTCGTTTTGCTTGACTCGGGAGCTTGATTACGATCTATTCAAACATCCATTGAAGAAACATACCATACCAAATGTTAGTATATTTCCTAACATTTATACTTTAACAATACTCAAAAGTACTATTATTTAATTTTCTATAACAATCTCAGTCTATCTTAAAATTCCTGGCTCAATAGTATCGGTACCCCTACCATGGTATCGATACTTCTATACTGTGGTACCGATACTCCTTTTCAGTATCGATACCATTTCTACATTCTAGATCCATGGTATCGATACTTTTCTCCTACTACTGATACTTCTATACTATGGTACCGATACTCCATTACAGTATCGATACCATTTATGCATTCTGGAATCAATGGTATCGATATCTTCCTCATAATATCGATACCCCATCAGTATCGATACTAATTATATTAGTATCGATACTAATTGCATTAGTATCGATACTGTTCATCTGATTTCCTCCAAATTTAAGCTTCTAGTATCGGTATTGTTCTTCCAGCACCGATACCCTTACCCAAATTTCAATTTTTAGCCCGATTTTTACCCACATTTGGCCAATTTCCCTTATTTTTACCTCCAACAATACTATCAAAATCTTCTTTACTTATCCCAACTAACTTTCCTTCATTTAACTACTTATAACATTTACAATCTCCAAAGAACATTTCAATCCAAGAATCATACCACTTTTTCTAACATATTTTTAAACCCATCCAATGCTTATAATCTCTTATTTACTTCTTTGACAAGTCAAATATACTAGTAAACAACAATAAAATACTCATATCCTAACATATCATTCAAAAACATGTTTTCTTAAATCTCAAATATTTCATTCATCTTTTAATTTTAATCTCATTTAACCCTTCCATAAGCCTCTATAATACTTAATGATTCAAAAACCAACAAAAAACGAAAGAAAATCTAGCCAAATGAAACCTTACAATTGGCTATGAATGAGAGCCTTTACACGAGGAAGAAGAAGAAAAAAAGATAGCTTTTGTGACTTAACTTTCCTCTTTTCCCTTATTAAAAATCCCTAATAAGGAAATGTATTTTAAATTCATTTCCCCCTCAAATGACCAAAATGCCCTCTTAATTTATCTATTGTTACAATTTAGTTTAAACATAATTCCAAATCATTATCTCATCTTTTATCATTTATTCAAATAAATCCTCAAATTTTAAATCTTTTCAATAAAGTCCCTGACCTCACATTTCGAGTATTACATGTCGTGTTTTTGCAATTTAGTCACTAGACCTCTATTTTCTAATTTATTGCATTTTTATCAATTTGCTTTATTTTATTTTAATTTAGTCACTGTTTTATTTTTCCATTTATTCAAAATTGGTCACTGACTTTTATTTTGTTTTATTTTAATCACTTGATGTATTCTATTTTTTGTGTTGTATTTTAATTTATACATTTTAGTCATTATTTATTTCTGATTTGTCTACTGTCCTTTCAATTTACGCATTTTGGTCACTGCTTATTTCTTATTTGAGCAACTATTTTTTGTTTGTTACATTTTGGTCCCTTATTTTTTAGCAATTTAATTTCAGTCCTTTAAATATTGCACTCTAGTTCATGTTTATTTTATTTTAGTTCCATGAATACATATATGCATGTTTCATATTTTTATCACATTGAATGTCTTATTTTGATATCTTGCAATTTGGTCCTTATATTATTTATGATTTTATTTTATTAAAGCACTTATATTTTGTGTGATACTTATTTGTGGGCCTTTGCATTTTATTGTGTTTATATTTTTGTCATTCAACTTTAAACTTTCATTATCTAGCATGATTAATATAATCTGGATTAATTGGCTTAATTTTTTTATTTGGTCGAATCAAATTATTTTAATCTCGAATTCTTGAGAGAAATTATTATATTCTTTTTATTTCAGTTAGAAAAAGAAGTATTCGTCCTAAAGTATTTTAGGGATTATTTTCTCTTCGATTGGAAATATTGGAATATTTTCTATTTTTCCTTATAATTTTTCGTTTAATAAAAATCGTATGGTTGAATTTCGAATAATAGGATCGTAACTTAAATTTATATTCGAATTCTTAGATTTCCACTATTAAAGAAAATTTACAATCGATGGGTACCAATTTTGTTCGTTGTGGGTGGTGCTTATCCTTCCCCATGCGTAATTGACCCCCAAACCCCTTTTTTATTACTAAAGAATAATAAATTTCTAGTTACACAGATTGGTGCATTTTTTAAAATGATGTTTACTTAAAAACTCTTTTAAAAGGCAGTTTATGAGTATTCGACCTACCTAACCCAAAAGGTCAATGGTGACTCCAAAACATTTCTTTTACAAAATTAATTTTTTTTCAAATAAGTCGAGACACATTGGTACAAGTTTTTCCCTCCTGGACGAAAATCGGTTACGACAAATATGATCATGTATTACTACTTGTTGGAGAAATAAGGTGTTATTGAGTTTTGAGAAACACTGCTTGTGGAAATTAGCATATGGATGAGTATACAGGGCTTACTACCCTGTCATGCACTCCATATGATGTTATATGAGTACTTACTATGTTGACAAGCTCTCTGGTTACTTGTATGCGCTTAGGGATCACATTGAGCTTTATAGCTCATTTCTTGTTGTCTCCCCCATTTTAGGTTGTTGATCACTAGTCTCAGACTCAACATGAAATGGAAGTTATCGTGCTTATTTTATATATGTTTTTAAGAAGTGTAATCTATTTCTAGCTTGTGACTTTGTAATCATTTTTATCGAACTTTGAACTATGTTTTGGATTTTATGATTTTTTATTTTTGAAAAGAAATTTTGTTTTAAACTTTATGACATCTTAAATTTAGTCGTAACGTCTAGGTCGAGTTTAAGGTGTTACAGAACCACTGTCAATTGAAAAAAAAACATATTTACATATTAGAAAAATCAAATGAATTTTATATTCAGAATCACTTTCGATACGAGTACTAGCCATAAGTAAATCATACTTTGTTTGGTATGATAATTACGAATTAGTTATTACCTAATCACTCAAATACATCTTATCAACAACTGCTAAAACAGAATGCTATTTAAGGCCATCGTTTAACTTCCAGGTTTCTTCGTTTGATTGTGATTGTAAAAGTTGAGAAATATTATTTAGAGACATATAGGATGAAAAATTGATAATTTGAGAAGGTAAATTACACATTTTTTATTGAACTATACTATTTCTCCTACTTTACTCTTTATACTTTCAATTTTTCTAATTTACTCATTGAACGTCGAATTGCTATTGTTTTGATCATTCTATATTATTTTATTATTTTTTATGTATGACGTGACATTTTTTATTCTTTAATATAAAATAATTAAAAATATAAAATAAAAACAGAAGATGGTCAGACGCTACCATCGACCGCCGTAGATTGTGGTCATTCGGTCCCAAATTTCACGGGTCACTTTGACTCGACACCTTGAGTCCGAATCCGCCCTTCATTTTGCCAGAACTTGCTCTGAAGTTCACGAATTGGAGATCAAAATTGAGGAAGCCGAAACGTTTCAGTAAAGATTTATGGGTTTTGAGACATTTTCTGGTAATGGACTAAGGGGTTGAGACAAATCGACCCATGAAATTTGGGACCGAAAGGCCACCATCTACAATGGTCGACGGTGGCCGACAGTGGCGTCCGACCACCTTCTGTTTTTATTTTATATTTTTAATTAGTTTATATTAAAAAATAATAAAAAGGCCACATTATACAAAAATAATTATAAAATAATTCAAAGTGATCAAAACATGAGTAATTCGAAAGTTCAATGAATACATTAAAAAATTTAAAAGTATAGTAAGTAAAATAGGAGAGATAATATAATTCAGTAAGGAATGATGTATTTTATCCAATTTGAGACTTTAACTTCAACAAAAGCACATGAAGATGAGTGAACAAAGTAGAATTTATGTGTTGTATTCGAAATTCATCATTAGCATACGAGTAAACTGTAACACCCCCAACCCGTACCCGACCCGGATATGAGTCAGAGATATTACATTGACTTTTAAAACACAAATCTTAACCAATAATAGCAAAATATTTGAACTTATATTAAGAAAATACGATAATATACATATTGTAATATAAGTTTACCAAAATATTCAGAGCATACACAACTTAACCCTTTACTTACATGCCAACTGCCATTTACATAACAAAATGACCTACTGATTAAGTTGCTTCTGATCTGGTGGTTGCAGGAGTAATGCTGTCAAGCTGCTTCACCTGTCTCGTCTACTTTCTCGGATCCTACGTGTGAAACACTCACACGCTAAGTCATCGACTTAATGAGGCAATGTAATAATAATAACAAGGCAATGTAATGAAAATGTCATAATCATATGAAATGAGATGGAAGCATGTACTTAATCAATGTAGTCTACATCATCAATATCCATACCTGTAAGCATATTACTTTAACATTCATGAATTTGTATTAATAAGTTTATTGGCCCATGATATCATATTGAGAACCTAAGGTATCTGAGTAATGTGAGGTTGTGCACTATGCTGTCACCACAGCTCGTATAAATGCACCGAAGTGCCGCGTAGAATTGCACCGTAGTGCCATATAATAATGTCCATAAGGACCACATAGAATTCCTTAAGAATCATATACATATGCTAGGGATCACATATGTGTCTCACCAGACTTCACACATGTTCCAAAGAATATATATATATCCCGAAGGACCGCGTAGAATATTGTCCCGAAGGACCGCGTAGAATATTGTCCTGAAGGACCGCGTAGACCCTCTACCCTTGGCATGCCAACTATACCTATAGTTCTCATCTACATAACATGGGCTTTTACATTTCACGTAGTCTATATCGCGTAGACATGTAAATTCTTACCTTTTCACATAGCTCATAACTTTTCCTGCATATTCATGTCATATAATGCATTTTATATGAATTCATGTCATGTCTCATAATACAGAATATGATCATGTACCAAGATATAAAATCTAGACTTATCACAAGTCTAGAATTGAGTATATTTCTATAATTATGCTATGCATATGCACTCAATTATATTTCTTTGTCTTTTCCTCGATCGATCCTACTTGTAGATTGTTCCCGAACTCGTGTAGGCTCAGTATCTACATAAACATAATTTTCAAGATGATTATCAGATGTTTATGTCTTGAAATTAATCTTTAATAGCCTACCAATTTAAGGAATTAATAGTTTAGTCTTTCTTTTTTTTTATATGGGGGAATCGGTTCCCCCCTGGGGGTATCGATTCCCCTCTAGCATTCTGGAAATTCATATTCGTTGAGGGGTATCGATTCCCCTTGAATGGGTACCAATTCCCCTAGCCCAGAAATCCTATTTTGAGCTCGAAAATCATCTCATTTCAGCTCAAACATTCATATTTCACTCCCTTTAATACTCTTAGCTTTCATACACTTACTTAAACTAATTATTATCCATTCAATACCTCTAAAACTAAAAAAACTAATCATCCATATAGAATTTAAGAATCTTACTCAAATTCCAACTTGTTCTAATTTTAATTCTATCACCTCATACTTCTTAATTAGCTTGATGACAAGTCAAATCCAGCTTCTAATTCTTATTATGACCTTTAATCTAAGATTTCATTCAATGGCTCCCAACCTTTAATCTCCCTTAACTTACAATTCTTTGAGTTCTAGGATCCTTGTTTCTCTCCATCATATTTCCTACATCTTCATTAACCAAACCCATGCTTAACTCATAAGAATTAATCCAAAAGAAGACAACTCACCTTTGCTTGCAAGCTTCACGGTTGGAGAAGGAAGAGAAGAAGAGAAAAGTCTGGAATGTTTATCTCAAATGCCCACGTGATTTATAAAATCACCCTAAGGAATATTTAATTATTTCACTTACTAAATTACTCTTTTGCCCTCTTAATTCTCCTTCTTTATAATTCAATCTTACACCAAATAACTCAAATAGGTCATTGAACTCTTCCATCATTTTACTTAAATCACCAAATGTTGAAACTTTGCAAATTAATCACTAACCCGGCATGGAGGATGTTACAAATCTCCCTCCCTTAAGAAAATTCGTCCTCGAATTTTCAATAAGAAAAGAGATGGGGATATTGATTCCTCATATCCTCCTCACGCTCCCATGTTGCTTCCTCTACTTTATGATTCTTCCATAAAACTTTAACCAATGGAATAGTCTTATTCCTCAATTGCTTAACCTCATGAGCTAAAATTTGAATCGGTTCTTCCTCATAAGTCATATCCGGTTGTACCTCGATCTCTTCTGGATTTACGATATGGGAGGGATCCGATCGATATCTTCGAAGCATTGAGACATGGAATACATTGTGAATCTTTTCCATTTCTGGTGGTAAAGTCAATTGGTATGCTACGGGTCCCACCCTTTTTACAATCTCATATGGTCCAATAAACCGGGGACTTAACTTTCCTTTCCGACCAAACCTCAACACATTCTTCCATGGAGATACCTTTAAAAACACTTTATCCCCAACTTCAAATTCAATCTCCTTTCTTTTAAGATCAGAATAGGACTTTTGCCGATCAGAGGCCACTTTGAGGTTATGCTGAATTTCTCGAACTTTCTGTTCTACATCTTGAATTAAATCCGGACCAAGAACACTTCGGTCTTTGAGTTTATACCAATTTAATGGAGTACGACATTTTCTTCCATATAATGCTTTATATGGGGCCATCTTTATACTAGACTGATAACTATTGTTGTAAGCAAACTCTGCCAGCGGTAAATACTTTTCCCATGATCATTTAAATTCCATTACGCATGCTCTCAACATATCTTCCAATATCTGAATAGTTCTATCTGATTGCCCATCAGTCTGAGGATGAAAAGCCGTACTAAAGTTTAAACGAGTCCCCAACGCTCCATGCAAAGATTTCCAGAATCTAGAAGTGAATCGAGGGTCTCGATCAGAGACTATGGAAACAGGTACTCCATGCAATCTAATAACTTCTCTAATATACAGCTCTGCATACTTTTCCATAGAGAAATCCGTTCTAACCGGAAGGAAATGCGCTGACTTAGTTAATCGATCAACAATTACCCAGATTGATTCTCTTTTGTTCGGAGTCAAGGGTAACCCCGAAACAAAATCCATCGTAACATTTTCCCATTTCCATTGAGGAATGAAAAGCGGTTGCAATAATCCTGATGGAACTTGATGCTCGGCTTTGACTTGTTGACATGTCAAACACTTAGACACAAATTCGGTGATGCTTCGTTTCATCCCTGACCACCAAAATCGATCCTTCAAATCCATATACATCTTGGTTCCACCCGGGTGCATCGTTAACGGACTGCAATGAGCCTCTGATAAAATTTCTTTCTTCAAGTCGTCATTGTCGGGTATTACAATTCTTCCTTTACAATATAGATTTCCATCTGACTTAATCTCAAAGTCTTTAATCTCTTTGTTCTTTACTTGTTCAATTCTTTTTAAACACATTTCATCTTTACTTTGCAATTCTCCTATTCGTTCCAACCATGCTGGTTTAAGGGTTAATTCTGCACAAAGACATCCGTCTCCCGATAAAGATAATCTTGCATCCATAGCTCGTAAAGCTGCAAACGTCTTTCTACTCAAAGCATCTGCTACCACATTAGCCTTTCCGGGATGATAGTCAATTATCACATCATAATCCTTTAAGAACTCTACCCATCTATGTTGCCTCAAATTCAATTCTTTTTGAGTCATCAGGTACTTCAGGCTCTTATGATCCGTATATAAGTAACAACGCTCCCCATAAAGATAATGACGCCAAATCCTGAGACCGAATACTACAGCAACCATTTCTAAATCATGAGTGGGGTAATTCCTTTCATGTGGTTTCAACTGTCTCGATGCATACACTACCACCTTTCCTTCTTGCATTAATACACACCCCAACCCGTTATGGGATGCGTCACTGTATACTACAAAATTCTTGCCAGATTCCGGTTGAACCAATATCGGAGTTTCCGTCAGAATTCTCTTTAAAACTTTGAAACTTTCTTGACATTCAGAAGTCCAAACAAATGGTACGTTCTTTCTCATTAGCTTTGTTAGAGGCAGCACAATCATCGAAAAATTCTTAACGAATCTTCGATAGTAACCAGCAAGTCCAAGAAAACTCTGAACTTCAGACACATTCTTAGGATCTTCCCAATCCATTATAGCTTTAACCTTCTGAGGGTCTACTCTAATCCCAACTGCCGAGATCACATTCCCCAAGAAAATTACTTCGTTTAGCCAAAATTCACATTTGGACAATTTCGCATAGAGATTTTTATCCCTGAGAATTTGCAAAACTAGCCTCAGATGTGTGCTGTGCTCTTCAATGGACTTCGAGTAAACCAGTATGTCATCAATAAAGACAACAACAAACTGGTCCAGATAGGGCTGAAAAATCCTGTTCATCAGATCCATGAAAGCATCAGGTGCATTCGTTACTCCGAATGTCATTACGATGAATTCATAATGACCATATCTCGTTCTGAAAGCCGCCTTCGGAATATCTTTCTCCTGGATCTTCAATTGATGATAACCCGAACGTAGATCGATCTTCGAAAATACCGAAGCTCCATTTAGTTGATCAAACAAGTCATCAATACGCGGAAGGGGATACTTGTTCTTGATGGTCACCTTATTAAGCTGTCGATAATCAATACAGAGACGCATTGATCCATCATTCTTCTTAACAAATAACACCGGAGCTCCCCAAGGTGACACACTTGGTCGAATAAATTATTTTTCTAACAACTCTTGCAATTGATTCTTTAACTCTTGCAATTCTTTCGGAGCCATCCGATAAGGTGCCATTGCAATAGGAGCGGTTCCTGGCATTACTTCAATTTGAAATTCTACCTCTCTATCCGGAGGTAATCCTGGCAACTCAGCCGGGAAAACTTCAGGGAATTCTTGAACAATTTGAATCTCCTTTAGCCCTTTCTCTATAGCTCTTAAATCTATTACATTTGCAAGAAATCCTTGACATCCCTGTAGCAATAGCTTCTTACCTGACATTACTGACATTACATTTGCTAAGTAATTAAACTTTTCACTGCTCACACTTATCTCTGTTCCTCCTGGACATTTCAGGGTTACCTTTTTCAATCTGCAACTAACATCTCCATAATAACGGAACAACCAATCCATTCCCAGAATCACTTCAAACTCGTCAAAGGGTAATTCCATCAGATTAGCAGGGAATTCAATTCCCTGAACCTTTATGGGATACCCCTTACAGACTTTATTCACCCGAGCACTATGGCCTAACGGAGTTGTTACTATAATCTCATTACTCGTAGCTTCTAAGGGAATCCTCAACTCCTTTACTAACTTACTTGTAATATAAGAATAATTAGAACCCGGATCAATCAGCACCAATACTAATTTATCATACAATTGAAAAGTACCTGCAATGATATCAGGATCATCACGGTCATCACTTGTCTTTAAATTGTATACCCGAGCAGTGGATCGAACTTCAGGTTGAGCAGAGAATTCAGACGGGTTCCTTCCTCTGCCTCTTCCTCGTCCTCTTTGTGAGGAAGAACCAACTCTTCCAGATGGTACAGGCTCACCAACAATCAATGGACAATCCCGGATAAAATGTCCGGCATCTCCGCATCGAAAACAAGTCCCAGCAGCCATCCGACAAGCCCCATAATGGTTTTTCCCACAGTACTGACACTGTTTCACTTGACTCGGAGTAGATCTCCCAGCACCAGATTCCACTGACTGCGTCTGTCTAGGTCTTGCCTGACTTGCTCCCCTAGCAGACGATGCAACTGATTCTGATCTAGCTTGTGATCGAAATCCCGAGTCTCTTCCCCTTTTTGATGGTACTGAGCTAGAAGAAGCACCCGTTCTCTTTGATGTTTGAACTCTAAAATCCCCGAATATCTCATTCTGAGCTCTTTCAAGAGCCTTGGCGCGATTGATCACCTCTTGGAACGAGGACAAATTCAACACTATCAACAATTATTTAAGTCTAGGGCGCAAGCCCTCCACGAACCATTCGCAAGCATCTTTTTCAGTAGGAACAAGCTCAGCTGCAAACCTGCTCAGCTTATTAAACTCACATTCGTACTCATATACAGAGCGGCTCATCTGCTTCAAATTCATAAACTCCTGCTTCATTTGTCGGATAAACTGATCTCCAATATACTTGATTTTAAATTCTTCTAAAAACAAAGACCAAGTCAACTGGTCGGTTGACATCCTCATGGTGACGTTCGTCCACCATATCCTCGCCTGACCCCTCAATAAAGATACAGCTCCATCTAATTTCTCCACTTCGGAACAGTGGAGACCATCTAACATGATTTTCAAATCATTCAACCAAAGATCCGCTGAAACTGGACCTTCCTCAGCTTCTCCCTTAAATTCGGGAGCTCCTAAACCTCTCAACTCTTTTGCTACATTTATTCTTTGAGTTAGTGGAGCAGAAGGTTGAAGACGCATCAGAATAGCGTCTAACGTTCTGAAGAACGTATCTTGATCTTTCACAGGCACTCCTTGAGATGCCTGTTCTTCACCTTGCCTGGCCAGGGCAGGTGAATTACTGCTTTCAGCATGCCTATCTTCTCCCTCTTCACTTCGGGAGCTATTATGTCCGGACATCTAATAAGAATAAACACATTGTTCTATTAGCAAAACAGCATACTCATACTATACCAGATCAGAAGTTCTCACTATTTGTTGGCATGTATTCCATTTAAAGACTCTATAGACTCTGGTTCATGCCTAGAATCGGCTAAACAATAGCTCTGATACCATTAAATGTAACACCCCCAACCCGTACCCGACCCGGATATGAGTCAGAGATATTACATTGACTTTTAAAACACAAATCTTAACCAATAATAGCAAAATATTTGAACTTATATTAAGAAAATACGATAATATACATATTGTAATATAAGTTTACCAAAATATTCAGAGCATACACAACTTAACCCTTTACTTACATGCCAACTGCCATTTACATAACAAAATGACCTACTGATTAAGTTGCTTCTGATCTGGTGGTTGCAGGAGTAATGCTGTCAAGCTGCTTCACCTGTCTCGTCTACTTTCTCGGATCCTACGTGTGAAACACTCACACGCTAAGTCATCGACTTAGTGAGGCAATGTAATAATAATAACAAGGCAATGTAATGAAAATGTCATAATCATATGAAATGAGATGGAAGCATGTACTTAATCAATGTAGTCTACATCATCAATATCCATACCTGTAAGCATATTACTTTAACATTCATGAATTTGTATTAATAAGTTTATTGGCCCATGATATCATATTGAGAACCTAAGGTATCTGAGTAATGTGAGGTTGTGCACTATGCTGTCACCACAGCTCGTATAAATGCACCGAAGTGCCGCGTAGAATTGCACCGTAGTGCCATATAATAATGTCCATAAGGACCACATAGAATTCCTTAAGAATCATATACATATGCTAGGGATCACATATGTGTCTCACCAGACTTCACACATGTTCCAAAGAATATATATATATCCCGAAGGACCGCGTAGAATATTGTCCCGAAGGACCGCGTAGAATATTGTCCTGAAGGACCGCGTAGACCCTCTACCCTTGGCATGCCAACTATACCTATAGTTCTCATCTACATAACATGGGCTTTTACATTTCACGTAGTCTATATCGCGTAGACATGTAAATTCTTACCTTTTCACATAGCTCATAACTTTTCCTGCATATTCATGTCATATAATGCATTTTATATGAATTCATGTCATGTCTCATAATACAGAATATGATCATGTACCAAGATATAAAATCTAGACTTATCACAAGTATAGAATTGAGTATATTTCTATAATTATGCTATGCATATGCACTCACTTATATTTCTTTGTCTTTTCCTCGATCGATCCTACTTGTAGATTGTTCCCGAACTCGTGTAGGCTCAGTATCTACATAAACATAATTTTCAAGATGATTATCAGATGTCTATGTCTTGAAATTAATCTTTAATAGCCTACCAATTTAAGGAATTAATAGTTTAGTCTTTCTTTTTTTTTATATGGGGGAATAGGTTCCCCCCTGGGGGTATCGATTCCCCTCTAGCATTCTGGAAATTCATATTCGTTGAGGGGGTATCGATTCCCCTTGAATGGGTACCAATTCCCCTAGCCCAGAAATCCTATTTTGAGCTCGAAAATCATCTCATTTCAGCTCAAACATTCATATTTCACTCCCTTTAATACTCTTAGCTTTCATACACTTACTTAAACTAATTATTATCCATTCAATACCTCTAAAACTAAAAAACTAATCATCCATATAGAATTTAAGAATCTTACTCAAATTCCAACTTGTTCTAATTTTAATTCTATCACCTCATACTTCTTAATTAGCTTGATGACAAGTCAAATCCAGCTTCTAATTCTTATTATGACCTTTAATCTAAGATTTCATTCAATGGCTCCCAACCTTTAATCTCCCTTAACTTACAATTCTTTGAGTTCTAGGATCCTTGTTTCTCTCCATCATATTTCCTACATCTTCATTAACCAAACCCATGCTTAACTCATAAGAATTAATCCAAAAGAAGACAACTCACCTTTGCTTGCAAGCTTCACGGTTGGAGAAGGAAGAGAAGAAGAGAAAAGTCTGGAATGTTTATCTCAAATGCCCACGTGATTTATAAAATCACCCTAAGGAATATTTAATTATTTCACTTACTAAATTACTCTTTTGCCCTCTTAATTCTCCTTCTTTATAATTCAATCTTACACCAAATAACTCAAATAGGTCATTGAACTCTTCCATCATTTTACTTAAATCACCAAATGTTGAAACTTTGCAAATTAATCACTAACCCGGCATGGAGGATGTTACAAATCTCCCTCCCTTAAGAAAATTCGTCCTCGAATTTTCAATAAGAAAAGAGATGGGGATATTGATTCCTCATATCCTCCTCACGCTCCCATGTTGCTTCCTCTACTTTGTGATTCTTCCATAAAACTTTAACCAATGGAATAGTCTTATTCCTCAATTGCTTAACCTCATGAGCTAAAATTTGAATCGGTTCTTCCTCATAAGTCATATCCGGTTGTACCTCGATCTCTTCTGGATTTACGATATGGGAGGTATCCGATCGATATCTTCGAAACATTGAGACATGGAATACATTGTGAATCTTTTCCATTTTTGGTGGTAAAGTCAATTGGTATGCTACGGGTCCCACCCTTTTTACAATCTCATATGGTCCAATAAACCGGGGACTTAACTTTCCTTTCCGACCAAACCTCAAACATTCTTCCATGGAGATACCTTTAAAAACACTTTATCCCCAACTTCAAATTCAATCTTCTTTCTTTTAAGATCAGAATAGGACTTTTGACGATCAGAGGCCACTTTGAGGTTATGCTGAATTTCTCGAACTTTCTGTTCTACATCTTGAATTAAATCCGGAATAAGAACACTTCGGTCTTTGAGTTTATACCAATTTAATGGAGTACGACATTTTCTTCCATATAATGCTTCATATGGGGCCATCTTTATACTAGACTGATAACTATTGTTGTAAGCAAACTCTGCCAGCGGTAAATACTTTTCCCATGATCCTTTAAATTCCATTACGCATGCTCTCAACATATCTTCCAATATCTGAATAGTTCTCTCTGATTACCCATCAGTCTGAGGATGAAAAGCCGTACTAAAGTTTAAACGAGTCCCTAACGCTCCATACAAAGATTTCCAGAATCTAGAAGTGAATCGAGGGTCTCGATCAGAGACTATGGAAACAGGTACTCCAAGCAATCTAATAACTTCTCTAATATACAGCTCTGCATACTTTTCCATAGAGAAATCCGTTCTAACCGGAAGGAAATGCGCTGACTTAGTTAATCGATCAGCAATTACCCAGATTGATTCTCTTTTGTTCGGAGTCAAGGGTAACCCCGAAACAAAATCCATCGTAACATTTTCCCATTTCCATTGAGGAATGAAAAGCGGTTGCAATAATCCTGATGGAACTTGATGCTCAGCTTTGACTTGTTGACATGTCAAACACTTAGACACAAATTCGGTGATGCTTCGTTTCATCCCTGACCACCAAAATCGATCCTTCAAATCCATATACGTCTTGGTTCCACCCGGGTGCATCGTTAACGGACTGCAATGAGCCTCTGATAAAATTTCTTTCTTCAAGTCGTCATTGTCGGGTATTACAATTCTTTCATCAGGTACTTCAGGCTCTTATGATCCGTATATAAGTAACAATGCTCCCCATAAAGATAATGACGCCAAATCCTGAGATCGAATACTACAGCAGCCATTTCTAAATCATGAGTGGGGTAATTCCTTTCATGTGGTTTCAACTGTCTCGATGCATACGCTACCACCTTTCCTTCTTGCAATAATACACACCCCAACCCGTTATGGGATGCGTCACTGTATACTACAAAATTCTTGCCAGATTCCGGTTGAACCAATATCGGAGTTTCCGTCAGAATTCTCTTTAAAACTTTGAAACTTTCTTAACATTCAGAAGTCCAAACAAATGGTACGTTCTTTCTCATTAGCTTTGTTAGAGGCAGCACAATCATCGAAAAATTCTTAACGAATCTTCGATAGTAACCGGCAAGTCCAAGAAAACTCTGAACTTCAGACACATTCTTAGGATCTTCCCAATCCATTATAGCTTTAACCTTCTGAGGGTCTACTCTAATCCCAACTGCCGAGATCACATTCCCCAAGAAAATTACTTCGTTTAGCCAAAATTCACATTTGGACAATTTCGCATAGAGATTTTTATCCCTGAGAATTTGCAAAACTAGCCTCAGATGTGTGCTGTGCTCTTCAATGGACTTCGAGTAAACCAGTATGTCATCAATAAAGACAACAACAAACTGGTCCAGATAGGGCTGAAAAATCCTGTTCATCAGATCCATCAAAGCATCAGGTGCATTCGTTACTCCGAATGTCATTACGATGAATTCATAATGACCATATCTCGTTCTGAAAGCCGCCTTCGGAATATCTTTCTCTTGGATCTTCAATTGATGATAACCCGAACGTAGATCGATCTTCGAAAATACCGAAGCTCCATTTAGTTGATCAAACAAGTCATCAATGCGCGGAAGGGGATACTTGTTCTTGATGGTCACCTTATTAAGCTGTCGATAATCAATACAGAGACGCATTGATCCATCCTTCTTCTTAACAAATAACACCGGAGCTCCCCAAGGTGACACACTTGGTCGAATAAATCCTTTTTCTAACAACTCTTGCAATTGATTCTTTAACTCTTGCAATTCTTTCGGAGCCATCCGATAAGGTGCCATTGCAATAGGAGCGGTTCCTGGCATTACTTCAATTTGAAATTCTACCTCTCTATCCGGAGGTAATCCTGGCAACTCAGCTGGGAAAACTTCAGGGAATTTTTGAACAATTTGAATCTCCTTTAGCCCTTTCTCTATAGCTCTTAAATCTATTACATTTGCAAGAAATCCTTGACATCCCTGTAGCAATAGCTTCTTAGCTGACATTACTGACATTACATTTGCTAAGTGATTAAACTTTTCACTGCTCACACTTATCTCTGTTCCTCCTGGACATTTCAGGGTTACCTTTTTCAATCTGCAACTAACATCTCCATAATAACGGAACAACCAATCCATTCCCAGAATCACTTCAAACTCGTCAAAGGGTAATTCCATCAGATTAGCAGGGAATTCAATTCCCTGAACCTTTATGGGACACCCCTTACAGACTTTATTCACCCGAGCACTATGGCCTAACGGAGTTGTTACTATAATCTCATTACTCGTAGCTTCTAAGGGAATCCTCAACTCCTTTACTAACTTACTTGTAATATAAGAATAATTAGAACCCGGATCAATCAGCACCAATACTAATTTATCATACAATTGAAAAGTACCTGCAATGATATCAGGATCATCACGGTCATCACTTGTCTTTAAATTGTATACCCGAGCAGTGGATCGAACTTCAGGTTGAGCAGAGAATTCAGACGGGTTCCTTCCTCTGCCTCTTCCTCGTCCTCTTTGTGAGGAAGAACCAACTCTTCCAGATGGTACAGGCTCACCAACAATCAATGGACAATCCCGGATAAATTGTCCGGCATCTCCGCATCGAAAACAAGTCCCAGCAGCCATCCGACAAGCCCCATAATGGTTTTTCCCACAGTACTGACACTGTTTCACTTGACTCGGAGTAGATCTCCCAGCACCAGATTCCACTGACTGCGTCTGTCTAGGTCTTGCCTGACTTGCTCCCCTAGCAGACGATGAAACTGATTCTGATCTAGCTTGTGATCGAAATCCCGAGTCTCTTCCCCTTTTTGATGGTACTGAGCTAGAAGAAGCACCCGTTCTCTTTGATGTTTGAACTCTAAAATCCCCGAATATCTCATTCTGAGCTCTTTCAAGAGCCTTGGCGCGATTGATCACCTCTTGGAACGAGGACAAATTCAACACTATCAACAATTATTTAAGTCTAGGGCGCAAGCCCTCCACGAACCATTCGCAAGCATCTTTTTCAGTAGGAACAAGCTCAGCTGCAAACCTGCTCAGCTTATTAAACTCACATTCGTACTCATATACAGAGCGGCTCATCTGCTTCAAATTCATAAACTCCTGCTTCATTTGTCGGATAAACTGATCTCCAATATACTTGATTTTAAATTCTTCTAAAAACAAAGACCAAGTCAACTGGTCGGTTGACATCCTCATGGTGACGTTCGTCCACCATATCCTCGCCTGACCCCTCAATAAAGATACAGCTCCATCTAATTTCTCCACTTCGAAACAGTGGAGACCATCTAACATGATTTTCAAATCATTCAACCAAAGATCCGCTGAAACTGGACCTTCCTCAGCTTCTCCCTTAAATTTGGGAGCTCCTAAACCTCTCAACTCTTTTGCTACATTTATTCTTTGAGTTAGTGGAGTAGAAGGTTGAAGACGCATCAGAATAGCGTCTAACGTTCTAAAGAACGTATCTTGATCTTTCACAGGTACTCCTTGAGATGCCTGTTCTTCACCTTGCCTGGCCAGGGCAGGTGAATTACTGCTTTCAGCATGCCTATCTTCTCCCTCTTCACTTCGGGAGCTATTATGTCCGGACATCTAATAAGAATAAACACATTGTTCTATTAGCAAAACAGCATACTCATACTATACCAGATCAGAAGTTCTCACTATTTGTTGGCATGTATTCCATTTAAAGACTCTATAGACTCTGGTTCATGCCTAGAATCGGCTAAACAATAGCTCTGATACCATTAAATGTAACACCCCCAACCCGTACCCGACCCGGATATGAGTCAGAGATATTACATTGACTTTTAAAACACAAATCTTAACCAATAATAGCAAAATATTTGAACTTATATTAAGAAAATACGATAATATACATATTGTAATATAAGTTTACCAAAATATTCAGAGCATACACAACTTAACCCTTTACTTACATGCCAACTGCCATTTACATAACAAAATGACCTACTGATTAAGTTGCTTCTGATCTGGTGGTTGCAGGAGTAATGCTGTCAAGCTGCTTCACCTGTCTCGTCTACTTTCTCGGATCCTACGTGTGAAACACTCACACGCTAAGTCATCGACTTAGTGAGGCAATGTAATAATAATAACAAGGCAATGCAATGAAAATGTCATAATCATATGAAATGAGATGGAAGCATGTACTTAATCAATGTAGTCTACATCATCAATATCCATACCTGTAAGCATATTACTTTAACATTCATGAATTTGTATTAATAAGTTTATTGGCCCATGATATCATATTGAGAACCTAAGGTATCTGAGTAATGTGAGGTTGTGCACTATGCTGTCACCACAGCTCGTATAAATGCACCGAAGTGCCGCGTAGAATTGCACCGTAGTGCCATATAATAATGTCCATAAGGACCACATAGAATTCCTTAAGAATCATATACATATGCTAGGGATCACATATGTGTCTCACCAGACTTCACACATGTTCCAAAGAATATATATATATCCCGAAGGACCGCGTAGAATATTGTCCCGAAGGACCGCGTAGACCCTCTACCCTTGGCATGCCAACTATACCTATAGTTCTCATCTACATAACATGGGCTTTTACATTTCACGTAGTCTATATCGCGTAGACATGTAAATTCTTACCTTTTCAAATAGCTCATAACTTTTCCTGCATATTCATGTCATATAATGCATTTTATATGAATTCATGTCATGTCTCATAATACAGAATATGATCATGTACCAAGATATAAAATCTAGACTTATCACAAGTATAGAATTGAGTATATTTCTATAATTATGCTATGCATATGCACTCACTTATATTTCTTTGTCTTTTCCTCGATCGATCCTACTTGTAGATTGTTCCCGAACTCGTGTAGGCTCAGTATCTACATAAACATAATTTTCAAGATGATTATCAGATGTCTATGTCTTGAAATTAATCTTTAATAGCCTACCAATTTAAGGAATTAATAGTTTAGTCTTTCTTTTTTTTTATATGGGGGAATAGGTTCCCCCCTGGGGGTATCGATTCCCCTCTAGCATTCTGGAAATTCATATTCGTTGAGGGGGTATCGATTCCCCTTGAATGGGTACCAATTCCCCTAGCCCAGAAATCCTATTTTGAGCTCGAAAATCATCTCATTTCAGCTCAAACATTCATATTTCACTCCCTTTAATACTCTTAGCTTTCATACACTTACTTAAACTAATTATTATCCATTCAATACCTCTAAAACTAAAAAACTAATCATCCATATAGAATTTAAGAATCTTACTCAAATTCCAACTTGTTCTAATTTTAATTCTATCACCTCATACTTCTTAATTAGCTTGATGACAAGTCAAATCTAGCTTCTAATTCTTATTATGACCTTTAATCTAAGATTTCATTCAATGGCTCCCAACCTTTAATCTCCCTTAACTTACAATTCTTTGAGTTCTAGGATCCTTGTTTCTCTCCATCATATTTCCTACATCTTCATTAACCAAACCCATGCTTAACTCATAAGAATTAATCCAAAAGAAGACAACTCACCTTTGCTTGCAAGCTTCACGGTTGGAGAAGGAAGAGAAGAAGAGAAAAGTCTGGAATGTTTATCTCAAATGCCCACGTGATTTATAAAATCACCCTAAGGAATATTTAATTATTTCACTTACTAAATTACTCTTTTGCCCTCTTAATTCTCCTTCTTTATAATTCAATCTTACACCAAATAACTCAAATAGGTCATTGAACTCTTCCATCATTTTACTTAAATCACCAAATTTTGAAACTTTGCAAATTAATCACTAACCCAGCATGGAGGATGTTACAAATCTCCCTCCCTTAATAAAATTCGTCCTCGAATTTTTAATAAGAAAAGAGATGGGGATACTGATTCCTCATATCCTCCTCACGCTCCCATGTTGCTTCCTCTACTTTGTGATTCTTCCATAAAACTTTAACCAATGGAATAGTCTTATTCCTCAATTGCTTAACCTCATGAGCTAAAATTTGAATCGGTTCTTCCTCATAAGTCATATCCGGTTGTACCTCGATCTCTTCTGGATTTACGATATGGGAGGGATCCGATCGATATCTTCGAAGCATTGAGACATGGAATACATTGTGAATCTTTTCCATTTCTGGTGGTAAAGTCAATTGGTATGCTACGGGTCCTACCCTTTTTACAATCTCATATGGTCCAATAAACCGGGGACTTAACTTTCCTTTCCGACCAAACCTCAACACATTCTTCCATGGAGATACCTTTAAAAACACTTTATCCCCAACTTAAAATTCAATCTCCTTTCTTTTAAGATCAGAATAGGACTTTTGCCGATCAGAGGCCACTTTGAGGTTATGCTGAATTTCTCGAACTTTCTATTCTACATCTTGAATTAAATCCGGACCAAGAACACTTCGGTCTTTGAGTTCATACCAATTTAATGGAGTCAGACATTTTCTTCCATATAATGCTTCATATGGGGCCATCTTTATACTAGACTGATAACTATTGTTATAAGCGAACTCTGCCAGCAGTAAATACTTTTCCCATGATCCTTTAAATTCCATTACGCATGCTCTCAACATATCTTCCAATATCTGAATAGTTCTCTCTGATTACCCATCAGTCTGAGGATGAAAAGCCGTACTAAAGTTTAAACGAGTCCCTAACGCTCCATGCAAAGATTTCCAGAATCTAGAAGTGAATCGAGGGTCTCGATCAGAGACTATGGAAACAGGTACTCCAAGCAATCTAATAACTTCTCTAATATACAGCTCTGCATACTTTTCCATAGAGAAATCCGTTCTAACCGGAAGGAAATGCGCTGACTTAGTTAATCGATCAACAATTACCCAGATTGATTCTCTTTTGTTCAGAGTCAAGGGTAACCCCGAAACAAAATCCATCGTAACATTTTCCCATTTCCATTGAGGAATGAAAAGCGGTTGCAATAATCCTGATGGAACTTGATGCTCGGCTTTGACTTGTTGACATGTCAAACACTTAGACACAAATTCGGTGATGCTTCGTTTCATCCCTGACCACCAAAATCGATCCTTCAAATCTATATACATCTTGGTTCCACCCGGGTGCATCGTTAACGGACTGCAATGAGCCTCTGATAAAATTTCTTTCTTCAAGTCGTCATTGTCGGGTATTACAATTCTTCCTTTACAATATAGATTTCCATCTGACTTAATCTCAAAGTCTTTAATCTCTTTGTTCTTTACTTGTTCAATTCTTTTCAAACACATTTCATCTTTACTTTGCAATTCTCCTATTCATTCTAACCCTGCTGGTTTAAGGGTTAATTCTGCACAAAGACCACCATCTCCCGATAAAGATAATCTTGCATCCATAGCTCGTAAAGCTGCAAACGTCTTTCTACTCAAAGCATCTGCTACCACATTAGCCTTTCCGGGATGATAGTCAATTATCACATCATAATCCTTTAAGAACTCTACCCATCTACGTTGCCTCAAATTCAATTCTTTTTGAGTCATCAGGTACTTCAGGCTCTTATGATCCGTATATAAGTAACAACGCTCCCCATAAAGATAATGACGCCAAATCCTGAGAGCGAATACTACAGCAGCCATTTCTAAATCATGAGTGGGGTAATTCCTTTCATGTGGTTTCAACTGTCTCGATGCATACGCTACCACCTTTCCTTCTTGCATTAATACACACCCCAACCCGTTATGGGATGCGTCACTGTATACTACAAAATTCTTGCCAGATTCCGGTTGAACCAATATCGGAGCTTCCGTTAGAATTCTCTTTAAAACTTTGAAACTTTCTTGACATTTAGAAGTCCAAACAAATGGTACGTTCTTTCTCATTAGCTTTGTTAGAGGCAGCACAATCATCGAAAAATTCTTAACGAATCTTCGATAGTAACCGGCAAGTCCAAGAAAACTCCGAACTTCAGACACATTCTTAGGAACTTCCCAATCCATTATAGCTTTAACCTTCTGAGGGTCTACTCTAATCCCAACTGCCGAGATCACATGCCCCAAGAAAATTACTTCGTTTAGCCAAAATTCACATTTGGACAATTTCGCATAGAGATTTTTATCCCTGAGAATTTGCAAAACTAGCCTCAGATGTGTACTGTGCTCTTCAATAGACTTCGAGTAAACCAGTATGTCATCAATAAAGACAACAACAAACTGGTCCAGATAGGGCTGAAAAATCCTGTTCATGAGATCCATGAAAGCAGCAGGTGCATTCGTTACTCCGAATGGCATTACGATGAATTCATAATGACCATATCTCGTTCTGAAAGCCGTCTTCGGAATATCTTTCTCCTGGATCTTCAATTGATGATAACCCAAACGTAGAATATTGTCCTGAAGGACCGCGTAGACCCTCTACCCTTGGCATGCCAACTATACCTATAGTTCTCATCTACATAACATGGGCTTTTACATTTCACGTAGTCTATATCGCGTAGACATGTAAATTCTTACCTTTTCACATAGCTCATAACTTTTCCTTCATATTCATGTCATATAATGCATTTTATATGAATTCATGTCATGTCTCATAATACAGAATATGATCATGTACCAAGATATAAAATCTAGACTTATCACAAGTCTAGAATTGAGTATATTTCTATAATTATGCTATACATATGCACTCACTTATATTTCTTTGTCTTTTCCTCGATCGATCCTACTTGTAGATTGTTCCCGAACTCGTGTAGGCTCAGTATCTACATAAACATAATTTTCAAGATGATTATCAGATGTCTATGTCTTGAAATTAATCTTTAATAGCCTACCAATTTAAGGAATTAATAGTTTAGTCTTTCTTTTTTTTATATGGGGGAATCGGTTCCCCCTTGGGGGTATCGATCCCCCTCTAGCATTCTGGAAATTCATATTCGTTGAGGGGGTATCGATTCCCCTTGAATGGGTACCGATTCCCCTAGCCCATAAATCCTATTTTGAGCTCGAAAATCATCTCATTTTAGCTCAAACATTCATATTTCACTCCCTTTAATACTCTTAGCTTTCATACACTTACTTAAACTAATTATTATCCATTCAATACCTCTAAAACTAAAAAAAGTAATCATCCATATAGAATTTAAGAATCTTACTCAAATTCCAACTTGTTCTAATTTTAATTCTATCACCTCATACTTCTTAATTAGCTTGATGACAAGTCAAATCCAGCTTCTAATTCTTATTATGACCTTTAATCTAAGATTTCATTCAATGGCTCCCAACCTTTAATCTCCCTTAACTTACAATTCTTTGAGTTCTAGGATCCTTGTTTCTCTCCATCATATTTCCTACATCTTCATTAACCAAACCCATGCTTAACTCATAAGGATTAATCCAAAAGAAAACAACTCACCTTTGCTTGCTTCACGGTTGGAGAAGGAAGAGAAGAAGAGAAAAGTCTGGAATGTTTATCTCAAATGCCCACGTGATTTATAAAATCACCCTAAGGAATATTTAATTATTTCACTTACTAAATTACTCTTTTGCCCTCTTAATTCTCCTTCTTTATAATTCAATCTTACACCAAATAACTCAAATAGGTCATTGAACTCTTCCATCATTTTACTTAAATCACCAAATGTTGAAACTTTACAAATTAATCACTAACCCGGCATGGAGGATGTTACATAAACAATTTTAACCCAGGTTTGTACATTAGAAAAGGTTTTTTTTTATTAATATGAGATAATTACAAGGTAGTATCTGTTTAAAGATAACTTTCAACCATTTGACATTGAACGTTCATACCCCTGACATTCATGGTCCTCAAATCCGAAACTTCAAAAAATAACAATAACTTCTTTATCATTGAAGTCGCGTTATTCGTGTTACGTTAGAGAAGTTGAACTGATAAGAAAGGGATAAGATGGAAAGAAAAAAAGAATATAATTTCGATTGTCAAGGAAATTGCATTGATGTTTTTATTCAAAGATAATGTCGATGAGTTCTACCACTTTTGAATCTTTCTCGTCTCTTTCTTTCATTTTTCTACTCATTTTCTTCTCCAATCTTATTTTAAATTAGAGATTCCTACCAATAAGCAAAAAATGAAGAGATTTATGTTTTTTTAATTAGAATAAAATAGTAAGCTAATGAGAGATTATCATGGACAAGGAATACTGTATCAATTACTCTAAAGTGTCACATTATATTGATATTACCTAAGTAATAATCATTTACTCCTAATAGAAGAATTTAGGGTAAATTACGTGTTTAGTATCTAAAATATCAGTTTTGGTCTGTTTTAGTAATTAAACTTTTTTTAAATTATACCTAAAATTTAGTTTTTGTTTCATTTTAGTACTCTACCGTTGAAAACTTAACGGATAGGCTTGTCGATCGCCGCATCTATAGTCGTCGGCCGTAGCATCTGTCGGTCAATGAGGTCTAAACTTTTCAGCCTGCACCTTTTCGACCCCTAAGCGCGATTTTGACCTATATTTCACTAGGAAACACCTCAATCTCTCCAAATTAACGATGAACTCTTCGATTTCTTCATCCTCCGATCTCCATGGTCCACCGTTTGATGGGCCTAAAGCTGGACTATGTTGGTCGACTCATCATTCTCTTGTGGTCCACCATTCAGATTGGTCGTTCGTCCACCAAAGCTATGCCACGTCAGCATGTCTGTTAAGTTTTTAACGACAGGGTACTAAAACGAAATAAAAACTAAACGTTAGATATGATTTAAAAAAAGAAAGTTTAGGTACTAAAATAGACCAAAACTGATAGTTTAGATACTAAACACGTTGTTTACCCAAAAATTTATTATAAATTGACAATATAAGTGAGTGTAGGGTTAATTATAAAATAAGTGCCCAAACTATAGCGCTTTTTACGAATAGGTGTTTATAGTATTTTTTGAATGATCTCGGTGTCTAACGTTACAAACGTTACCATTTTAGGTGCCTAGGCCGTAAACACTGTTAATTTTCTCTATTTAGTGACACATATCACATTCTGGTAATTTTAAAAAATTTATTTAAAATTTAAAAAATTAAAATGATATATTTTTAAAAAAACACACAAAAAATTCGAAATAGCCCCAAAACTTTTCATTTCAACCTCTAAACTCATGCCGCCCGCCGCCCTTTGCATTGACGAAGCTCCACCCGACCTCACTTACCCAACGATCAATACCCCTATGAAATCGCGATCGATCGACAGTCTATCGGTGTTTTGTACCCTGTGAACCCTATGATGAAAATCACGATCCCACGTGATTCTAACGGCCAATCGATTACAACTATGGTGGTATATGACTAGGAGGATGACAAGAACTAAGTAGGCGGTGGTTGTGGCCGAAAAAGTTGGTGGTGACGATGAATTAGAGTTAGGATTTAGGATTTTTATGAAATTGAGGTTTTTTAATGTAAGAGAAATTAATTTTTTTTTATATAAATATAATAATATTTTTAATTTAATTTTGAAAAAAAAATTACTGGAATGTAACACATATTATTTAATGGAGAAAACTAATAACAATTACGACCCCGAACACTTAAAATGATAACATTTGTAACGTTAGACACCGAAATCATTCAAAAAATATTCTAGACACCTACTAGAAGAATCGGTATAATTTGATCAATTAGTTTATATTTAAGCCGTGAGCCTAACATAACTTTTCAAATGTTATGTTTTTTTTTCTTGTTTGATTTATATGTGGTAACCGGTTGTGGTTTTTTTCCCGGTTTCCCTTTTCTTTCTTTATTTTCAATGGTTGAGATGGTCAACTGCAAAATCCAACGGCTAATTTGCCTTTGTCGTAAGATTGCCGCAGGTTAATGTTTTTATTTTAGAAAAGTTCGAGATTTTTAATTTAAAATTTCAAAGTTGAAACTAAAACCCTCGCTACCAGAGAGAACTGGACATCGTTTTCCGGCAGCGGCACAGTGAAGGGTTTTGACTGAAACTCGAATTCATTGAAATTTCACAATGATGGTGGCGGGGATGGAGGTTCCTGTCATTGGCAGCGACTCCATCAAATGGATTGACCTCACAATCCCTTCATCCATCAACCACCTTGACGAAGGCGGTTTCGCTCCCCCCGCGGTGGATTCCGCCTCCGCCACTTACGTCGACGGAGACGGTCCTTTCTATCTCATTTGGTATGTCTCTTTATTTTTCTCTACATTAGTTCATCAACATAAGCATTGTTTTTTTTTTCTTTTTTGTAAATTCTTATTCTTCTCTTGTTCGCAACCATCAGCCGAATCCATATGGGTCAACCGAAAATTCTGGAAATCTTCAAGCTCTCGCAGGAATTCCCTCACAACACTGGGCTCCGCCTTAGTTTTGCTCACCCACTCTCGCTTTTCGCTCTTGTTAGCCCCCATCCATCCAAGTCGCACTACTTGCTTTATACTGTGACTGTCTCGGGGATTGCTTACTTCATTAAGCTTTCCAAGGACTTGACTTCCTTTTGCTCCAGGGACGAACTTATAGAGCTTGATGCGCGTGCATATTCTAATTGTAATGAGCCAATTACATGTATGGATGCAAATCCTGGATGTCTTTTGCTTGGGAGAAATGATGGATCTGTTACTTGCTTCCAACTTGCCTCGCTTCACCAAACTGCTCCTGGTATCTATTCCTTTTACATCTTGGTCCAATTTTGTTATGTCATGATAGTTAATTGTACAAAACTTTTTGACTCTTTAACTTTTCCATTTTAGGTTTTGTATCTGAACTGCGTGACGATTCAGGGGCTAGTCTAGGTCGCTTTTGGGGTTTCATGTCAAGGTATCTTTTTCTATTTTCGAGCAATATATATACATACACACAAAAATGTACATTGTGCAACAAATAGTGCACTTATCTGGGGAATGCATGTTCAGTGAAGCTGTCTGTTTTAATGATTTATATTTGGAAAAAATTCAATTCGTCAAAATGGGCTTTAAGGCTGTATATGAATCTCGGGGAAAATGTGGATGAAATTGAAATGTATTAAATGTGAAAGAGTTGGAAGTATAGTATATGGGGGAAAATGTTTTCCAATCTTGTTTGAGTAACTTGAGGATAAACTATTACACTAACTAAAGGAAAAGGATTCCTTTTTTTTCCTTTAAAAATACTGTTTCCGTCTTGTTTTCTTGTTCTCACTTTTTCTGACATCCAAAATAACATTAATTGGCTTTATTAAGGGCGATTTAGCTTATTTAGTGTTCGTTTCCTTGTTAATAGAGAAGCTTAAAAATATGTTTGGACAAGACAAATAGGTTTAGGGGTTTACCTACTCAATGTTGATTTGAATTTTGAAAATTAATTCGTTGATGTACTGTTTACTTCTATACCCCGAGTCCTGGGATCTTGGTGGATAACCAAGGATCGTGTTGTATAGATTTTTAGAGTGAGAACTTTTTCTTGTAATTGTTATCTCAGCAATTTAATTTTTACTAGTATAAGAGCTTCGTATAGTGTTCATCATAGTCCTAATAAGAATAGGATTCTTGCGAGAACTCTAATCAGCAGTTAGATTCATGTGAGTGTGGATGTATGAATGGATTTGAGACCACCTAATCCGTATTACAACATTAACGGAAAAGGTTAAACTTATGTTTTGAATTTTATGCTTGATTTGATTTTTATCAGTGGTGCGATCATTTTCTCTTCTAACATAGGTTAATTTTCTTCATATGCCATGCAGGGGGAGGGTTGTTGGGGCTGTCCAGGATCTAATAATAAAAGAGATTCTTGGGAAACGAGTTGTATTTGTGCTTCATCATGATGGGATTCTACGAGCATGGGATCTTTTATCTCGAAACAGAATTTTAAGTCATGCGATGGTCGTGCCAACATCAGTTGAAGGTGATTCTAGCACTCGACTATAACTTGCTTCTATAACTATCTTAGCTTCCATTTTGTCCCTTCTCCAAATGTTCAAGTTTTGTAGCTTCTCAAACAATAAGTTTGTCATGAGTAGTAGAGATATAGAAAGTCGGAGAAGGTGGGGGAGAATTGGGGGAATTGAAAGTAGGGTTAGGGATTTCAATTGAGAAAATTAGGGTAATTGGGAATACAAAATTAGAAGGGCTTAGTCACTTACCTGATGAACCAAATCAGGGGAAGGAATCATGCCAGCAGCACCTGCAGGAGAAAGAATCTGTTCGACAGATGTACTGCCAGGTGGTAAATTGGTTAGAATTGGTACAATGTTAACAAATAAAACGTGTACTGAACCAAGAGGAAATCATCTGAAAATTGAATGAAATTATTCTCTTCAATCTTTTTTTCTCTAAATCTTCTCTTAATCGTTATTTCTTCTATTCTCGTTCTTCTCCGATTCTCTTGGGTCATAACAAATTGGTATCCAGAGCCACAACTCTTGGCAAAGCAGTGGCTGAATCCTCTGCTCTTTCTGTAATTCAAAACCAGATTGACGATTTATCAAAGCTGGTGAAGCAAGATCAATACCTGGAGACAAGGATTGCAAAGAATAAAGGTTATTTTGAGCAGATTCTAAGGGTCTTGACAGGAAAGACGGTGGAGCAAGACCAAAACAACCCTGAAACAGAGGCGTTACCTGTAGCAATCGAAGGCACAAATGATGGGTGTCAAGTGTTTGAAAAAATGCCATCCATCACTAGTACCCAACACTTGGAAATTGGTTCCGACTGTGAGTGGTCTGAAGAACAAAAGCTGGAATGGATAATATCTAAACCAAGTGGAAAACGTCCGTTGTTTGGTTTTGATCTTCCTATAATAGAAGAAAATGGTGTTGTTTTGGATACAATCAGTATCTTGGCAGAGTTTCCGGCAGATAACTTTGGAGCATACGCCATTTCAATTGCAACTACCCCTTCTGATGTTCTTGCTATTAAGTTCCCGCAGCATGAATGCCATGAGAAGCAACCATTAAGAGTTGTTCCACGGTTTGAGAAGCCAGCTTTGCCTAGATCAGTTCAAATTGCCACTTTTACGCCCTTCATAGTTGATTTTTCTGTGGGTAACTCAAATAATTTCAACTATCTAGTTCCATCCACGTTTAGAGAAATTTGTTCTAAGATGTTTAGGGATGTCAATGAACATGTTGAATTTTTTTATCCTTGTGTGTTTAAACTTTTGTTGATGGGAAGGAGTATAATTTATTTAGCTAAGAATTGGAGTGTGAATCAAAGGTTGCACCTTATGCTTTCTACTCTATTGAAGTTGGGTATATGGAGCAATCTCAGTATTTATGATATGGACAGCATCGACCTCCTTTTTGTACTCCACAACAGATTTGCTACTATGTTCTTGTATTAATCTATAGCAACTGGACTCCTGTTCCTCGAGCTATGAAAGATTACATAGCAACATCAAAGCTTAATGGCTATCAAAGTCTTCATAAAACGGTAATTTTGTTTTTGTATGAAAGCATGTTTTGCCTAGAATTTCATATTAGAACTGATGAGATGGATTTGATAGCTGAAAGAAGGATTGCTGCTCATTATAGTGGGAGAGTCTTTGTTACTGGTCTACTTGAGGTATCATCTTGAATTACTCATTCTGGAAATCTGAGGCATCCTTTGGAGTTCGTGATGGGGATCCGGGTACATTATTTGTAACCATTTGGAGTGGCTTTCCTAACGTTATAATTCTTGATTCTCTTCATCTCACTTTGATGGGTACATTTAATGCGGATGAAGGTGGTAAGCGAAGAATCTCTAGTGCCACTATACTGAAGCTTGGTAGGAACATGATTACCTATCTTTTAGCAACACAGAAATTTAGTGCTTATGTCTTAAGGTTAATTACAGCTTCAAAAGAAGAACTAAAGCAACATGAAAAAGGAACAAAGATTGATGGCTTGGAGCCTAAGTATGATCTTCACAAGAATTTATCTTGGAACAGTGCCTTTTTCACAAGTTCAAGAGTTTGGGATTTTGAAGAATTGTTTGGGAATGTTGAAGTTGATAAACCTGCTGCTAACAGTCCAACATCAGATGCAATTTATGTTTTTGGACAAAGGCATAAGGCCCCTACAAAGATTGAGCAGTGCCCTTTTGATGTCAAACATTTGTTCCATGAATCAATAGAACCACAAAAGAAGGATTTTGTGACAATTGATTCCACTAAATACGATAAGAGCAATGTTGATACAAAGTGTGGGATAAAAGTTATCCAAATTCCTAGTGGTGTTACTGGAAATGTGGCATCTTGTGCCAAAATGACTATATATTTTGTATTAGACCTTCTTAAGAAACAAAAATGCGATGCAAATATTTGTAAAGTAGAAGGTGTTTGATCCTTGGGGACAAGGATCATCTGAAGGAAGGGGGAATGTCATAAAAGGAGAGGAAACCAACACTAAAGGCAGCAAAGATCAAGTAGAAGTCAAAGAGCATGTTGAGATTAGATTCCCTTGTACAATTCTAACTAGTTGCATATATGAAGGTTGCAGCTCGGAAGTAGCTACCGATAGCTTAGTTTAAAAAAGCGCCGCTTAAGCGCGATTAAAGCGCTAAGCGACTCGAGCAAGGCCCCTGGCGCTTCAGCATAGCAAAAGCACTACGAATTCATTAAGCGGTAGTAATCGGCGCTTTTGCAGCGCTTTTAGCAAAGTGCTAATCGGCGCTTAATTGCGAGTTTAGAAGATACGATTATGGGCTTTAGCAGATATGATTTTTGGGCTTATTTAGGGTTTAGCGGGCTATTAAATTATCAGTTTTGTTTTTTTTTTCTTATAGCTTCACACTATGAAACGAAATAGATTGGCACAATCTAAATTGAATGACATGGTGTTTGTGAAATTCAATCATGCCTTGGAGCGCCGAGCTAAAAGTAAGGAGACCAATCCCATTCTTTTGCAAGATATTGATGAGAGCAATGAGTGGTTGATGGGAAGAATGGAAGAAGATGAAGATGATGATGAGGCGGTGTTTGTTGGTGAGGATTTGACATAGAGTGATGTTGCTAACGCTTCCGGTGCATATGAGCCTAGTTATCTAACTAGAGCATCAAAAGTAGTGAATGATGGAGCTGGACCATCGAGAAATGATAAAGGAAAATCTCCTGCTCATAATCCTATCTCTAGTAGACCATCTCGTAGATGCTTAGTTGATGAAGATGAGATGGAAGAAGATATTGGAGTGTCTAGTGATGAAGGAGATGGTGTTGTCCGAGTTGATGACGATGACGATTTAGAGGACTTTTAGTTATAAGGAATTGAGGGTTTAGAAAAATACTTTTGTTCATCTCACTTTAGACTACTTTTAGTGTAGACCATCTTTTGAGATTAGTATGCTCGTATAGTCGTATGGTTAATCGTATATAAGTATTTAAGTGTTTATAACTTATAAGTTATAAGTAAATTGATAATTATATTTTGGTGTTTAAGTATTTATAAGTTTTGAATATATGTATCGACACTTTGATATTTAAGTATTTATAAGATAATTTATAAATATTTTGTATTTTTTTGTGAATTTCGGCCTTTCTGGCGCTTCTTGTGCTTTCGCTTAGCGCTTACCACTTCGGGGTCTAGGACCCTAGGCGCTTTAGGGCGCTTTACGCTTTTTAAAACCAAGACCGATAGCATGAAAATATTATGGGAATTTAAAATAACAGTGTTGATTGCTGCAACTGTAAGGAAAATGGTAGACAGTCTATTGTTCAATCAGTACAGAAAGTGATAGACACTAGAGAAAGCAAGAATCAGGTACTAAAACAACAACTTCAGAAGACTTAAGGAAGGATGAAGCTTTATGCGAATACAAAATGGACAGACAGAGATCTAAAGGTCGGGGACAGAATTTACCTGAAGTTCCAGTCTTACCATCAAACCTCACTTGCTCTTCGAAAGGGATTACAGCTGGCAGGAAGGTTCTATGGTCCCTACACTGTTTTACAATGCATGGGGTTAGTAGCGTATAAATTATTACCGTCCTCGAGAGTGCAACCAGTAACTCATACCAATTTGTTGAAGAAAAAATTTGGAGATCAAAGCGTTATCTCATTGGATCCTTCCCAGTTTGGACAGGAAGGAAAGTTGAAGGTTCACCCGACTATGGTGCTCGACAAACATATGGAGAAGAAGCACAATCATGTGCAATGGACGAACTTAAGGATGGAAAATGTCACTAAGGTAAACTATATTGTGCCTAAATCACAATTCCTAGTTTTTGATCCTTGGGGACAAGGATCCTTTCATGGAGGGGGTATTGTCATGAGTAGTAGAGATAGAAACAGTCGGAGAAGGCGGGGGAGAATTGGGGGAATTGAAAGTATGGTTAGGGATTTCAATTGATAAAATTAGGGTAATTGGGAATACAAAATTAGAAGGGCTTAGTCACTTACCTGATAGACCAAATCAGGGAAAGGAATCATGCCAGCAGCACCTGTAGGAGAAAGAATTCTGTTAGACAGCTGTACTGCCAGCTGGTAAATTGGTTAGAATTGGTACAATGTTAACAAATAAAACGTGTACTGAACCAAGAGTAAATCATCTAGGGCTTTTCTTACAACTGCGCATTCATAAATCCAAAGGGTAACGCAAGGCAGTACATGAGACCTAAGGTGGGTTCTGCAACAAATATAGATCTAAACAATTTTTTCAAGGGAATTTTATAGCTCCCAAAAGAAAGTATAGGGGTTACCGAAGCAAGAGCCATCAGAGTAAGGTGCATTGGGAGGAAGAGGTGGCTGTTATTGATGACAGATTCATATATGAATCTGATTTTCCAGCATTGGGGCAGTCTCTACAGAAGGATACGATCAATTCCTTGCCTTTTGGGAAAAATTTGGGTTGTGAGTGTAATGGCTCTGTAGTGTATCTGTTGTCGGAAGACTTTGGCGGGGGAAGGAGTAGAAGTTTCAGGTGATCTGCACCATGCTTTTTGTTTGGAGCTGGAAGTTCAGATGGTCTTAGCCGACCAAACGAGTTGATGTGGTGGAAAGGCGGCTATGTGCGTGTTTTTTTGTATTCTTATCATGTGATAGCTCCGTGGCTTTTGAGTTAGAAGTTGGCTTATATAGTTTTAGTCAGCTGTCACCCTTGGCTTTTAGTATGGTTGTTTTGTTTGATTGGGAGTCTATCGGGCCACGTTTAGGTTTTTAGTTTGGCCAGTCTGTTTTATAGGCTGTTGTTGTTGGTTTGTTGGATTAGGCTGGTTCTGGTAGGATTGTTTGTGGCTGTTTTTGGTGTTTTGTTTATATTGGGGGTGGCTCCTTGGTTGTATCGTGTTCTTTCTATGGTTAATAAAATCCTAAGGCACGCTTTTCCTCCTTCCGCTGATTAAGGAGCTTCTCTATAAGCTCCTTTAATCATGAAGGAGGTTTTTAACGAGGCCTTCAATTCCTATAAAAAAAAAAGCTCTCTTTCTTCTCTAAATCTTCTTCTCTTAATCTCTATTTCTATTTCTTCTATTCTCGTTTTTCTACGATTCTCTTGGGTCATAACAAAGTTCTCCTCATTGAGGGGAGAATGTCTTTCCTTTAACCTTTGAAAGAAAACATAATGTTGAATGGAAGCCTTTCCTGAGAGAGGGAGCAACTAGAGTATTTCTCTTGATCCCTTAATCTGGTTGTAGTTTTCATCTAGTGATTGCAGAAAATCAGTGTAGTTTCCTCAGAGGGATCATCTTCTGATTGTTAAACATTCTATATTCGATTTTTACATGTCTCAAAAATTATATTTATTTAGTATCATATGAAATGACCTTTGATGAAGGAGTTCATCATTTATTTGTTTTTTATGTTCACAAGTCAGAGTATGTGCAATAGAATTTCGTTGCCTCTCTCTGGTTCTTATTGATTGAATTTGCTGTTGGCAATGCCTAGTTAAACCTTCTTGATTGTTTTACTTGCTTGCTAGCCACAAATCAGTATCAAGAGTTGTGTACGTTGAAGTCATAGATGTAAATAGCACTATTTAAGAAATTTCTTTTCTATATAATTGTAGTTGATTTTTTAGCAACAATGAACTAATTTAGCTTTTTAATTCTCAGAATGATCCAGATGACTTCTGAATATCGATGGTCTTCCATGTATCTGTGTAGCCATATTGCATTTTTGTCCTTAAATGCCATTCTATAGAAATTTAAAATTTAAAATTTAAAGATATGGATCATCTGTTTTACTCATGCATTTTTCAGGTCATCTTCTAATGTTGTAGATCGTATATAGATTGGAGTTCTGTTTTGTGTCTGCTGTTTGCTTATTGTTTTACATTAAATTGGAGCTTTTGGGGATACTTGTCATTAAAAAAATGCTTCTATCCGAAGGAATAACCAAGGTTGTTCTGAAACACAATCTCTCCAACATCCACTTCTAAATGATGTTCTTGCTGCCCCAAAATTACTTGCAAACTTTCTGTAATGTTTATGAGCACTTTCTCGTATAAATTTGTTTCCATGTTTTCTTGTTTCTTGTAATTGCAGGAACTACACCCACAAGGTTATGGTTGGGTGACTCTAATAATGATTCAAACGTTGTTCCTTTGGCCATCTTGTATAAGAGTTCTGTGGTATGTATTTCTGAATTGACTACCGGGTAATATAACATTATGCTAGGAAATGAAGAATTTTCTACTGAATATTTTATTGTTAACCTTAACTAGAGTGGCCTTATCTGAATTTCAAGCATCTAATATAAAATAAACATTTATAGGCAACCTGTCGTTAAGAGAACCAACAAAGTAGGACATTCGAATGTTTTGAATGAGGAAGCTGATTGCTATGGGTTTCTTATCATCCTAGATAATATCAGAAAATACTTCTGTGGAACTGCTGAGAAAGATAAAAATACAAAAAGTAGGTAATAATTTTGAGTGTGAAGAGCTGATAGAAGTTCAGATAATGTTTAAGTGGCCAGTGATGGAGATTGACCAAGCAAATGAATCACTTGCTGATTTGTGAGATCCAATGACAAGGAAATGATCACTTTTAGGGATTGTGATCCTTTGGTTCTCTTCTATAGTAAGTTATAGGATTAGGTACCTATTTAGTAATGAATTCTATCCCAATTGGTTTTGGAGATATCGTAGGTATTTTGTTGTTATTTTTATTTATTTATAATTTAATGAAGTTTATTGAGAATATTTATTTGCTGTGTTCTTCTCCTATTTATCTGCTACTGTTGCATGCTCATTTAGTTTAATCTCCAATGAAAATGTAGAAAACATATTCCAGGAGTCATTTTCGTGAAAAAAATGGATCCTAAGTTTCTAATTTTATATTGTTAATACTGTCACATAAAACAAGGGTTCCAGTAACTTGTTCTGCTCGTTGCTTCAATGTTGATTGATTTCTTGGTTTACGTTTAAGGAAGTTGGCATGGAGATGATTTATAATTTAGTAAAGTTGATTGAGAATATTTATTTGCTTGTTCTCCTATTTATCTGCTACTGTTGCATGCTCATTTAGTTAATTCAACAATGAAAGTGTAGAAAACATTTTTCAGGAGTCATTTTTGTGAAAAAAACTGGATCCTAAATTTCTAATTTTATATTGTTAATACTGTCACATAAAACAACGGTTCCAGTAACTTGTTCTGCTCTTTGCTACAATGTTGATTGATTTCTTGGTTTACATTTAAGGAAGTTGGCATGGAGATGATTTATGTTTATAGTCTCTGCTGTTCTACGGGGGACAGGATTATCTTGTCTGTTGATTCTTCAGTCAAAAAATTTCCTTCGGATGAGGTAACAAGCTGGTTTGCCCATTCAGTGCTCCTTATCTCCCTCTGTTATGTTTTTTTGGTTAGCATTCGTTTAAAATTGACTTGATAATTTTTTTTGGATATCTCACTGATCCAATTTTGTCAGGGGGGATGCATTGATGTCAAACTTACGTCAGACAAGATCTGGATATTAAAGGATAATGGATTGGCATCCCACCACCTTTTCAACAGTAGTACCTTGTGAGACTTGACATGCCTAACCAATGGAAGCTATTGACTAACGCATGTTTTTACCATAATTTATTGTGCTGCATATTTTGCAGTACTCATGGCTAGTCATAGTGTGGCTTTAATGTGCGAATCACATTGTTTTCTATGATATGGTTGTGTTATATGTGTTCCATGCATTCTTTGATTAAACATCATAATCTTTCATGCTTGGTGGTCTGTGTCTCTGTGTATAGTACATTTAGCATAGGTAGTTAAGGGCAACAAATAGGGCTAAAACACATACAAACAAACTCGACATGTTAATTGGATGGATCTGGTGGATTTTGGGTCAGATCAATTTGGATATTAAAATTTTCTGGTTATTTCAGGTTCATGTTATTTCTGATTTGAGTCAATCTTGGGTCATTTGAGTTTACCAGTTGGGTTTCTCGGGTCAGGGCATTGTGGATTTAGGCCATTTGAGGTTACTTGTTTGGGTCATTTAAGCTATGGGTCATTTATGGGGTTGGGTCATTTCTAGTTCTGCTTGTTTTTGGCTTTGGCAGGGTTGGGACGTTACTTTTTATGGTCATATCCGGTTGTATCGGGTTTGGGCTAATTGTGTTGGTTTTTCCGGTTTGGGTTATAAATTGACGAGCATAAAACAAACATATATTGGTGCTTTAGTGTTTTTGCTTACTAATTTGGTAAGTTCTTATTTTTTTCCAAAACATTTCTGTTAGGGAAGAGGCACACTGTTATGCTTTACATGAAGAGTTTATTGCAGACCAGCTGTTGCAAAGTTCGGAACACACTTCAGATGATCTTATATCAATAATCAGTTCAATTTTTTCATCTGGAAAGGTTCTCTCATCTATGTTACTTTCTTGAACTTTTAAAGATTTGTTTTTTGTATTTATGTTCTATTGACTGCCGAATGCATTGTATTTGTCTCATTCAAAATTTGTCCACAACTTCAGAATCTACACATAATTTCTTACTTTATCCCCTTCTATATTGAAAATAGAAGTAAATAAACTGTGCATTTATTCAGCTTCTCCTTTCAGTTCTTTGGTGTGCTTGGTTTGTTTTCATTTTTATTTTCTTGTGTTTGAACTGAATGAGATGTTTTTCAGAGGTATGTTGATTATAATTCCTTTCGAAATTTTGCAGGATCAGATTGTGCCATTTGTATCTTCTATTTTCTTTCGCAGGCTTCTGCATCCTGGGGTTTACCATAATATTGTTCTACGTTCAACTTTTCTAGATTATAACAAGCACTGGACTGATAATGAATTTCAGTCATTTACTGTGGATGGACTCAAAAAGGAGATTCTTTCAGTTGTTGAACATGAGGTTTTCTTTGCTTCATTGTTTTAGTTATTCCTCTGGCAAACTTTATGTTCTCTGGAGAACTTGTTCGGTTCTAACGTTTGACATTTGTTTTTTGTTAGAGCATGGTTGAAAGTCCAATATCAATATTTCAAGGATGGAAAATTTTTTGTTGTCGATATTTTCAGTACTGGTGTAAAAAGAACGCTCCATGTGCTTTGATTATACAGTCCACCTCAGGTGCTGTTGGTCTTATCAGAAAACATTCAGTGTCTTTCTTCCGTAGTTTGGAAAGTACAGAGCTGTTTATTGATGGTATGATGGAGATTCTTGCTATGCATGAACTACAATTAAATTATACTTGGTTTATACACCATATGTACTTATTTTAACCGTTTAAATGTATACTCTCTTGCTTTTGTATTCTGCTAGGGTTGTCAGAAGATCTCGGTAATCTTGGTAGCTTTGGCTTGGATTTATTTGATGACAATTCTGATCGCGTGATTCTTTTTGAAGTGCTCAGATGTGTCATAAACATCAGCCGACAATTGGGCAATTCAGCTTCTTTTGCCTTTTATGAATCTTTTGTTGGCAGACCGATTATATCACCTGAAGAGATCATTCCTTGCTTGGTGAAGATTTTAGGAACTGGATATGGTCCATCAACAAGAGCAGGCTATTTATCTGCTCTTGTATCTGATGTTGCTTTGGAGAGGGAACAAATAGATCATATAAATCTAAGAAAATTTTCTGTTGACGTGCTATTATCTCTTCACGATCTTTGCAAAAAAGCTGCCTCGTGGAAAAAAATATTGGATGCCATAGAGAGCTATCTACAACTTCTTGTCCCTAAAAAAGTTTCTCAGAATTTGGGTGCTGAGACATTATATTGTCTCAACAGGTCCATCTTGGTTCATGCTTCCTGCCAGATTGCAAAGGCGATGTTTGAGTCTGCATTCGACATCCTTCTTTTTGTAAGCTATCTGATGAGCATTGGTGCACAGGTGAGTTATTCCGTCTTATATTTGATTTTCTATCAATTTGTTATGAAAGAAAACAAATTGGATGCATGTCCATGCTTTTGCTATGGTTGGGTCTGATTTGGTAATAGTTTTATGTCAAAAAGGGCTTTTACCTTATTATGCTTCTTTTGAAGCGGAAGACTGGTATTAAAGGAATTCTGTGACATGATTATATATGTTCATGTTAAAGTTTGTGCTGACCTATGTTGCTTGGAATTTTGTCAAATGACGTGATCCTGGACATGGACATGATATAGGATCTGTGCCTGATATAGTAGATAAAGCCAACATCTTGGCAGCAAAGGTTTGTTTTTTTTTGATAAAAATTGGAGGCCTCGTTAAAAACCCCCTTCATAATCATCAACATACTAAAACGTATGTCAACGAATATTGGAAGGAGGAAAAGAGTACGTCATGATTTATTAAATAATATAACCATTACACCTTGAATGAAAACACCCCAATAAGATACATACACCACATTTAAACCATAAAATCTGTAAGTCCCCCTTAAACATCCAACTATTACAAGGTCAGCCCTATTCGAAACCCACTCACACCTATCCCAAGCCTCACATCACTAAAAACCAAAAATATTCGAAAGCAGTACATAACTCTTTAAATATAAACACACAACCGACTCATAACGTTGAACCATCTATATCGTGGAGAAGCAACACACTCCAATCAATAAAAAAACTCCTTCCAAAACCGCTATTCGTCCGAGATAGTTAAGCCACTTCATCCTTTTACTTGCTACTTATAGATTCGCGATGTTTTTTTTATTCTTTCCGCACTTTGATCCCTTTCGAAGACCCTTCCCCTGCAACCTGTTAGAATCACCTATTGCCCTACCACTGAGAGCGTCTTGCAGGGCATGAGATACCTCAACGTTTTGATCTGATTGATTAAGTGCACAAGGTAATGAAGACTCCAAAACTGAACATGGCCTTGAAGTTAAACACATCTCACTACCATTGTTTCCACCGCCAGGTACAACTTCTTTCCCAATCTGATACGACAAGTTTTCCAACAATCCAAGGGTTGAGGAACCCGGTGTAGCTTCAGGGGAACATCGACCATTGTGTGGACCTTTAATTTGAGTATTAGAGATGGCCAATGTAGCCGTGATCGACATTGGATTTTTGGATTCTTCGTTGTCATGGGCAATCGTGTCTTCTTCCTCTTCCTCGGGAACCCAAAGAATATGCTTGAAACTCGGATCGATCTCGCGAACCAAGACGTTAAACGATTGATCTTCAACCTTCAATCGTACTACCTCATCAATTCTAGAGATGATATTTGAGAAGATTTGAATTTTTACCCGATCAAAGGACGATGGATATTGGGACTTTTCATCGATTGCAATAATTTTCCCCCACTTTGATGCAATGTTTGTAAAGGTATCCCAGCTTCAAGCATGAAAAGGAATATCTTTGCAAACCAACCATATATGCCGACTTTCAACTATCAAGTTTTTTTACCATGATTCAAACCTGTCGAACCACACTGTCAGAGACTCCGAATTTTCTACCTTCATGCTATTCAGTAACATCGAGGATTCAAAACACATTAGGACAACATTTCCAGTAGCTCTCATCAATGAAAAACACTTGAGACTTTTTTCATGCATTTGTCTTGCAAGGTTCGAGATGGAGACAAAATTTCTACACCAACACACAAGGCAATTTCCAGAATACGTAATTTATCTTCATCAACCACCCCTTCTATCGAGGATATGTAACTCTTCTTGTCAGCTACCTCCCCATCCTTCCGTTGAAAAAATGTATTAGATCTTTGCCAGAAGGATTACCTGGGCTTATATTTAGCCATCGAAACTCCAATCTTGAGTCCAAAAATGAAAGAGCCATCCATCCTAACAATTGCTTTCTTGGCTTCTTCAAATATAGCAAATATGATAAATCCAAAATGAATCCCCCGTATAGATTTTTTATAAGGGATGAAAGCAACAATCACCTTTCCATGGATGCAAAATGAGATCTAAGCTTTTTTCCAATGAAGATTCTCAGGAATATTTTCAACAAAAAGCGTATAACATGAAGCCGTAATTCCCTTTTTTGTTGGTATGTATTTTTCCTTATTTTTTGAGAAGTGCCGACGATGGTACAAACGACTGACACCCTGAAATGCTTTCGGCTTTGAAACTTTAAATGCTGGCGATAAAGGCTGCTCTTCAGATTCAAAGGTTCTAGTCTGTAACATCTCTTTTATTCTCAAACCCACTTAAACAAACAAAACCCAAATATTCTCCAACCCAAAACTCCTCTCTAATTTTCTTCAGAATGCTCGACTTGATCTTCGCCAACCTTGTGTGCAATAGAGGGTCCTTTACGCAGTCGCGTGCAATACAGGGGTCCATTTCCTCCTCATCTTCCTCCACACGGTTGACACCATATACCAATGTAGGTTTGGTGAAGAACAAAAATTTAGGAGGAAGGGTATTTGTTGGGGTGTCGAAGAAGAGGTTTTGTTGATGGAGGGTTTTGAAGCGGAAAGGAGAAAGGGTGAAGATTAAATGACGTTGGGCGGCGGCGTTCTGGAGGCGGAGCTTGACTTCGAATTCCTTCAGTAGATGCATTTATGGCGTGTAGATTTGTGCCGATTGAAAGAATTTATGGCAAATCTAAGTCCAGATTTGAAATCACCGTAAGCAGATGATATTCCCAAGAAAAAACAGTGTCAAACGGAGGTTGGACTATAGCGGCGGACGGCGGCGGCAGCGGACGGCGAACGGTGCGGTGGACAACGGTGGATAAAATAATTTTCAAAAACGCCTGGGCTCGGGGCTCTTGCCAAAGTCAAAAAACAATTGTATAATATAAACGCGTATCTACAAAGGTTTGTTTATATTAGTCTCATTAGGATTTTTCCAAATCACGCTTGCATTGGGTAACTTATATGCTGAAATCTTAAAAGAATGAGAAGAGATGTTTGATATTGCAAAATCAAAAAGAAAGAGAAGATAATAGTGGGAAGACATACGAAAAAGCAAGGGGAGGGGGAGAATATGAGAAAGATTAGTGGGATGAGGTGTTGTTGGGAAGAGTGAGTAGGTTTCAACATTCAAAAGATGTTGCAGGGGATGGAAATTGCAGAATGAGAAACGTGATGCAGAAAGGGACAGGCTATATTCAAAACAGTCTGTCTTCTTCCATTTCTTTTTCTTCTGTCACTATCTAATACAACTTTAATCATCGTTAACTAGTATAACTGTCACAATTTATTTGTGGATTCTTTGCTCTTTACATATTAATAGTCATGATGAGTGTATTAAAAGTAATAGATAGAAAAGTATTTGGTGTGATCCAGTTCCTAATCCATATTTAAAATCCATTTTGAAAAATAAAAAACCTTTAACATATTAATGTTTTATAGCCTATCTGAGTTGAAAAGAAAACATAACAATTTTCTTTCTATATTGGTTTGAAAGGAAAAGCTATTTTACGCATCTTTATTAAATTTTAATGATCACTTGATCACTGATGTTGAATCAAATCTAATATATATTCCATAAAGCAATCTTATTTTATGAAATATATAAGTCCATGCACCTTATCCTACTATAGGATCCTTATTAAGTATATTCATGTGTTAATGATGTTAGACAATTAACAAATCAGATGCTTCCATGCTTATACATATCCACACGCTACAGCCACATCTGAGTTTGAGCAATATGATAATATTTTATGATCTAAGAGGAAGCCTCGCAAGCTATATTTGTGTTTGTGAGACTATTAGAGTTCAATGAATTGCTTTCAAAGGTTTCAGAGATTTCTTTTAAAAAATAAAGATCCTCTTAAAAGATTGCAATTTATTAGGCTGTTTTTTAAAGAAAAAATATATAAAGCAGATAAAGTTCTAAAAAATATCTCCTTTGCATGCTTAAAAAGTCTTTTTTTTTCTCAAACCCGCATCAACTAGCCATAATTGTTGAACCTATAACCAGTGCTGAAAAAATAGGATCGTACTGGCTGGTCAGCTGGTTAATCCTAGACCAGTGGCCTGTCCTTCAAGGTATTTATCATAGAACTGCTTTGTCCTAAAACTGGTTGAACCAATTAAAAAATGCAAAAAATTGTTAAAAATCCAAGAAAAAGACATCTGTTTTGAACCTGTGATTAGATTTTATCTCTTTATCCCTTCTATTATTTTGGTATAAACATAATATACAGTATTGTTATAATTATGAGATTCAGATAATATCCTCTTTTCCAATTCAATGATGCTCCTTAGTTGAAATACCTATATTGTATATTGTAATCTTTCTCTTTTTATCTCAAATGCGTCATAATAAGCCATTCAGGTAGGACAAGAAAAAAGAAACATTAGTAATAGGTAAAGCCTTTTCTTGGTACCAAGTTTTGGTGGTTTTACTCGTGATGAATAAATTTTATTAACAAAGGAAACTGTAGATGCTTAGTTTAGACTTGGTCACACTTTTGAGTGGATGGTAAGCACTAATGGTTATGGAATTTGAGAATAGTATTTATTTGGATATATCATTATTGTGTTGATTTTTCTCCTTCCTTAACAGGTATTAGATTATATTTCTATATGTTAACAATGTACACAATTGTTTGGACACCTTAAGAAGGAACTTACAACTAGATACTCCGACTTTTGGAGAAATATACCTATATAAATATTCTTATGTCAAAATATCACCGTGGTAAACTATTCCTGGCTTATATTGTATTCATAATGAATTAAGTCCTTTACAAGTTGCATGCCTCTAATTCAATAGGATGAAAACAATAAGAACATGAAGAATCTTCTCTATAGGGAATTTATTTTGTAGACCATCTTAGAGAATGAGTGCTAGAGGTAGGGACAGAGAGAGAAAATGGGAAAGGGATTACTGTCTTCGATGAGGAGTGGACTGTTTTTGTTGATAACCTGAGTAAGAGGGTATCAAGAGGAGCGTTAAGGGAATTATTCAGTCATTACGGTTTTGTTGTGAGGATCTTCATCCCAAGTTTTATAGCGAAACCAAAATACAAATCTTCAACTTTTGCTTTTTTTCATATGCTTATGAAAAAGGTAGAAAGAAGGCAATCCAGTATATCAATGGAACGTCGATTGATGGGAGAAGAGTTACAGTGGGGATTGCAAAATATCAAAGTACTCGGAGAAGAGTAGCTGTTGAAGGCAAGTCGATGTTGGAAATCACCAAGTCAAAAAGAGAGGAAATAACAAAGATAAGGGGGGATGTTGAGTCTTTGAAAAGCCTGAGGGACGACAGGTCGTATAAGGATGTTCTGAATACGGATAACGTAATGAGAAGTGAACCAATTATAGGGGCGAACAGGGAGGGTTCAAAGCAGGCTACAAAAGGAGTGAGGAATGTCTGGGAGTTTCACATTCCTTCTGAAGATTCAGATTGGGTGAAATGATCCTTAATAGGGATAATCAAATCCTTCTTTGATCAAGAACTGATACATAAAGCATTGGAGTTCGAGGGAGTTGAAGTATAGCGAGATGGGGATATGCATGGAACGCTTGTATCATTACGTTCAAGTCGGTTGAAGAATTTTCAAATGTGTGGACGAATAAGCAAGAGGAACTATTCTTCTGGTTTGATTGGTTGGCTCCATTGCTGAACGATGAGGGAGTTCCTTTTGCCTGGTGGAGTTATATGGAATTCTTTTATTATGCTGGAATGAGGTGTTCTTGAAAAAACTTGCTGGAAGGTGGGGAAAGTTTATTTGTATTAAAGGAGAGTCAAAGAACAGAGTGGATCTCTCGTCGGGGAAAGTTCTGATCAGGGTGGCGAGCCCTTTTAACGTCCCTGAAACGGTCACAGTTGGGTCTTATGGCAGATCGTTCAAAGTCAAGATCACTTCTGTTTTGAAAAAATGGGAAGAATTATTTGGGAAGATGGTGGAGAAAATTTCAGAAGATTGGCACAGTGATGATGTCTTGTCGGCGGAAGATGATGGTCGTCGTCTTACTCTGGCAGCAAATGAAAGTCAGAAGATATCAGAGGAGTCTAGGCTTAAGGTGATCACGTGGCTGAATCAAGGACATAAGAGTGGTTTGAAAGGGGTTAGTGTGGACAATTTCCATCGAGGAAGTCAACCAAGGAAACTTCTAATTATGGGCCGTCAGATTTCCTAGAAAAGGGGACAAACTCGATAGGGAATCACCAATCTAGAAAATCATTCCTGCGGGGCCTGCCTTTAATTTAAAATGGGTTGGTGTAGGGAAAGATAATAATATGGGTCGGTTTATGCCACAACCCAATATGGATTCAGATATTCTTGTGGAAGTTTCAAAGGAGGAAAAATGGAGATGGTTAAGAAAACTACAGGAGGGGAAGAAGCAGTGACAGCAATTGAAGAGAATGTTTTTCTTGGTAGGAATCTTTCAATTGCCCCGAGGCGCCAAGAAGGAGACCTTGTTTCTAATATAGAGACTTTAAATGTTGGGGACAATTCAAATATGGATAATCCAAATGCCTTTGGTGGGAGAAAAGTAATCTCAGATCAAAGGGTTGTTTCTCAGAAGAATATGGATGATCAGGCTAGTACTCACTTTGGCCTTAATACGGGAAGCAACTCGACTTCGGGTTCAAGAGCAAGCAAATTTGTGAACCAATAGGTAAACACTCGATTGTCCATTTTAGAAGAACAAATTAAAGCAAAGGAAAATCAGATGTCTTTTTTAAAATCTGTGTCGATTCTTTCTCGGTCAAAGAGTTTCAGACATCATAATCATTTAGGAATTTCTCCCCGCCGTTCAGGAAGTGTGTGCTCGAGGGTGGTTGGTCAATCAGCTTCTTTGACAAAGTTTATAGAAGGGATTATAGAAGCAAGGCCATAGAGTCTCTGGAACAGGATAGGGCTTCTTCGAAGTCTTCCCATTCCTCTGTTAAAGCAAGAGATGAAGCTACTGCTACTCGTGAGGTTTGTAATATGTTGGAGATTTCTTTTAAAGGGGGGCAGCAAATTTTAGAAGAGGAGATCTTGAAGATGGAACTGAGGGGGTCTGCAAAGGAGTCTTGAATAGTATTCCTCTGCTTGCTTTTGGTTTTTAGGTCTTAATAATTCAATGTTAAATTTTAAATTATTTCATGGAATATAAGAGGTCTAGGGAGGAGAGAAAATTAGAGTAGTGGCGAGATTTATAAATAAGATTAAACCGGTCTTCTTACTCTTACATGAGACAAAATTGAATCAGTGTAAAAACGTGCTAAGAAGAAAATTAGGGGGTAATCTGTTGAAAGGTGGAAGTTTTCATCCAGTTGATGGGTTTACAGGTGGCTTGATGTGCTTGTGGAATGAGAATTTTTTTGAAGTTTTTTGTGAACATAATCAGAGTAGATTTTTGGCAATCTCAGGGAAGTTCAAGGTGTCAAAAATTGAGTGTGTAATAATTAATGTTTATAGTTCGTCCGTAGAGGTTGAAAAAGAGTTTTTTAGGGAGTTGTCGAGTTTTGTTGAAAGTTTAAATATGCCAGTATGCATCGGGGGTGATTTCAATGCATATCTTGATCTAGAAGAGAAAAGCGGTGTTTCACAGAATTGGCATGCCATGGATCTGTTTAGGTCTTTTGTTCAACAATCAAATTTAATTGACCTTCCTTTATCAGAAGGTAGCTTTACTTGGTGCAACAATAGAGGGTCCCCAATTTGGGTAAGACTTGGATCTTTTCTTAATTAGTGCCAGTTTTTTTGTAGAAATCAGAGTAATTCTCTGTAATTTTTTATTCTTTTCAATATGACAGATTACATATTTATATACAAAAGCTCTCTCTAAAGTAGGAAACTCTAAGAAAGGAAAAATAATAATCCTAGGATATGATCCCTTAAAATAAAGGATTGTAGAAATCTATTTACAAAATCATATCTCTATAGGAATGGTAACAAATCATATCTCTATAGGAATGGTAACAACTTCAGGAACTAGCTGATGTTGGGTTAGGCGGATGGGCTTTTGTTTCCCATCGCTATTTGTATTAATGTCATGTTTTATTTTCGAGGGTTAGAGTGTTATGTCTATCCTGTGTTATTCAGGGTCAGAATGTTAGGTGTATCTTATGTAATCCTGGTTTATTAATATACTGAGGTGCTCTTTTCCTCCCTTAATTAGTTGCCATCCTGAGTCAACTATGAGGGAGGTTCCTAACGAGACCTCCTATTCCTATAAAAAAAAATATCTCTATAGGAATGGTAACAAATCATCTCTATAATTCCTACACTCCCCCTCAAGCTAGAGAATATACATTGTATAATCCCAACTTGAATAGGAATTTATTGAAAACAGGCTTTGGCAAAGCCTTAGTAAGAATGTCTACAACTTGTTCTTCTGAAGGAATGTATGAAAGTGTGGCTGTCTTTTTGTTAACTTAATCAACAATAAAATGCCTATCAATCTCAACATGCTTTGTCCGATCATGTTGAACTGGGTTCTTGGCAATTTGAATAGCAGATTGATTATCACACAAAACTTCAAAGTGATCCTCTTGATTAGTGACAAGTTCTTTCAGTAGTTTAAGTAGCCAAATTCCTTCGCATATTCCCAATGCTAGTGCTCTAAATTCAGCTTCAGCACTACTTGAAACGACAGATTATTTCTTACTTCTCCAAGTTGTAAGGTTTCCCCAAACAAAGGTGCAGTAGCCACTAGTGGATCTCCTTTCAGTAAGGTCTCCGGCCCAACTAGAATCTGTAAAGATCTTAACAGTTATGTCTTGTGTCTTCTTAAACATTAAACTGTGTCCTGGAGTTTTCTTCAAGTACTTGAGAATTCTATTTGCTGCTGTCATATGCTCTTCAGTAGGATTAGTCATGTGTTGACTTATCACATTTACAGGAAATGTTATATCTGACCTTGTCAAGGATAAATAAATTAGTTTCCCAACTAATCTTTGAAATTTCTCTTTGTCTACCAAGGACCCATCTTCTTTGTTAAATTTCAAGCTTGCCTCCATTGGTGTATCAATCGGCTTACAACCAAGAAAACCAGTTTCTTTGAGTAAATCAAGTACATATTTTCTTTGGTTGATCACAAGTCCTTCTTTTGACCTTGCCACCTCCATTCCTAGGAAATACCTTAGCTTTCCCAAGTCCTTGGTTTCGAATTCCTTATTTAACAACTTCTTCAAATTGCAAATCTCTTCTTCATCATCTCCGGTAAGAATTATGTCGTCCACGTACACAATAAGGATAGCTTTCTTATTTGTAGAAGTAACCTTGATGAAAAGAGTGTGATCGGCGAGGGATTGCTTGTAGTCGTTTTTTAGGATGACTTTAGTGAACCTCTCAAACCAAGCTCTGGGTGATTGTTTTAACCCGTATAGAGACTTGTTGAGCTTGCACACCTTATTACTTCAACAGACTTTAAGCCAGGTGGCAACTTCATATAGACTTCTTCTTCTAGCTTGCCATTAAGAAAAGTGTTTTATACATCAAGTTGGTGTAATTTCCAATCGCAATTTACAACCAAACTTAGGAGTACTCGAACAGTATTCAGCTTCGCCACAGGTGCAAAAGTTTCTGTGAAATCTATTCCATATGTTTGTGTAAAGCCTCTAGCCACTAGTCTCGCTTTGTATCGTTAGATGCTACCATTTGAGTTATACTTTACAGTAAAGATCCATTTACAGCCAACAACCTTTTTTCCTTGAGGAAGGTCCGTAACAGTCCAAGTAGCATTTTTCTCCAGTGCACAAATTTCCTCTTCAACAACCCTTCTCCATTTTGAATCCTTTAGAGCTTCAGCTATGCTTGTGGGAACCTGTTCTTTATCCAAGTTTGCTGTAAATGTTTGAAAAGACGGCACCATTGAATTATAACCAGCAATTTTTTAATAGGATGCTTGGTGCACTGTCTAACCCTTTTTCTAATAGCAATAGGGAAGTCATCTAGAGTAGGGGAAGTGGACTTACTGATTTCTTCTTCTATTTCAGCAGCTGAACCCAAATCCAATTCTCGGCAAGCATCAGATTGCAAAACAGCCTCAGGAATATGTTTTCTTTTCCTTGTATAAAAACGGAGCTGTTTGATTGGTGTTGTTTGTGGAATATTTTGAATAGGAGTAGGTGTATTTTCAGGAAGGGTATTTAAAGGGGTATGGGTGAAGTAGTGATAGGTACTATCGGTAGATCAATGGGAGTAGTTACAGGTGACAAATCTGTAGGTAAGGACAAAATTGGTGGTAATTTTGAAGGTTGAGAATGAAGAGTAGGAGGAGATACCTGATGTGGCTGAAAATCCTTTCATATCTCCCCCTGAATTTCAGCCCGAGTGAAATAGGGATCCTGCTCATAAAATGTTATATCTATAGTGGTAAAAAATCGTTTTGAAGGAAGATGATAGCATTTATAACCCTTCTTAAGTGAAGAATACCCAACCAGTACACACTTTAATAATTTAGGATCTAACTTGGACTTATTAGGAGCAATGTTTTGGATAAAAACAGTACAACCAAATATTTTAAGTGGAAGAATGGAGGAGATAGGTTTAAAATGGGGAAAGTATTGCAAAATTATAGATTGAGGTGTTTGAAATTGTAAAACCTTACTAGGCATTCGATTGATTAAATATGTGGCAGTTAATAAGGCTTCCCCCCACAAATATTTTGGAACATTAGTGGTAAATAGAAGAGAACGAGTAACTTCAAGGAGGTGTCTATTTTTTCTTTCGGCAATACCGCTTTGTTGTGGGGTGTCAACACAAGAACTAATCTAAACTATGCCCTTTTCCCTGAAAAACGCACCCAAAGACTTAGCAAAAAATTCACTGCCATTATCAGATTTAAAGAGCTGAATTTTAGACCCAAATTGAGTGAGAACCATGTTATAAAATTGGGTAAAAACACCTGCAGTTTCAGATTTATGTTTTAGCAAATAAGTCCAAGTTATCCTACTGTGATCATCAATGAAAGTGATAAACCACTTACAATTATCAGCATTCTTCACCCGAGAAGGACCCCAAATATCACTGTGGATCAAAGCAAAAGGGTGAGAAGGCTTATTTGTAGAAGGAGAATAAGTTGATTTAGTGTGTTTGGCAAGAGAGCAAACTTTGCAAGAAAAAGAATTTGGCCTTTTATGAAGGAATAGAGCAGGAAAAACTTTTGCAAGATAGTGAAAACTAGGATGACCTAAACGATAGTGCCATAACATAACATTATCAACTTTTTCTAAAGCGGTGAAAGATTTCGAGATTTCGGTTTTAGTAGAGGCAGGAAGAATGTAGAGACCATTCTGCAAACTGGCCTTACCAATCATCTTTTTCGAGTTCAGTGCCTGCAAAGTACAATCAATATCATTAAAAATTGCAGAGCAATGCAAGTCGGTGGAAAGTTTACTAACGGAAACGAGATTGCAAGCTAGATTTGGTACGAAGAGTACATTTTTAAGTACAATCTGGTCATTGAGAATAACAGTGCCATGTCCTTCTATTTTGCACAAAGAACCATCAACCGTTTTGACAGCTTTACCAAAGTTTGGAAAAAAATTGCAAAACAAATCCTTATTACCAGTCATATGATCCGTAGCACCAGAATCGAGGATCCAATTAGGGGACGACTGGGAGGAAAAACAAACTGTAGCATGAGGTTTACCTTCTGATTCTTTCATGACCAGATTACCTTCTAATTGAGCAGCAGAACAAGAAAAATTTTCTGGATTTGAAGGGATCTCCGGAGTAGGAGAAGTTGTGGACATAATCTAGGTTGGAAAGAAATCGTAACCTAAGCTGATACCATGTAGAAATCAGAGTAATTCTCTGTAATTTCTTATTCTTTTCAATATGACAGATTACATATTTATATACAAAAGCTCTCTCTAAAGTAGGAAACTCTAAGAGAAAAATAATAATCCTAGGATATGATCCCTTAAAATAAGAGATTGTAGAAATTTATTTACAAAATCATATCTCTATAGGAATGGTAACAAAACATATCTCTATAGGAATGGTAACAAATCATATCTCTATAGGAATGGTAACAAATCATCTCTATAATTCCTACATTTTTAAATTGTTTTCCAAAAGTATTCACTGAATTCTTCCTAAATCCCTCTTTGACCACAATCAGGTTGTGTTGGAAGAAGATTGCCAAAACTAGGGCCCAAACTTTTTAGATTCTTTAATTACCTGTTAGAGGAAGAAGGTTTCGAAACTCTGGTTGAAAATTCCATGAATGATTTGAAAAAGGAAAATGGGCAAAGGGGACTTTTTAGCATATTACAAGGAACTAAAAAGGTGATCAGGAGGTTGCCTAACAAAATAAATCCTGAGTGTATTGAAGACTATAGACCAATTAGCCTGAGTGTATTGAAGACTATATACCAATTAGCCTTGTTGGTAGTTTATACAAAATCATCTCCAAAGTTTTATCGAAAAGAGTTGTTTCTGTTATTAAAGATATTGTCAGCCCTTCCCAGTTTGCCTTTATCCCGAGTAGACAGCTGTTAGATTGTGCCTTCCTTGCAAATGAAGGAATTGATTATTGGAGGAAGCAAGGACTGAAAGGGGTCGTTTTTAAAGTTGATTTCCGTAGAGCCTATGATTCGGTGGAATGGCTAATTCTCTTGAGATTATTGAAAGTCATTGGTTTTGGGGAGAGATGGGTTTCATGGATTGAGTATTGTCTTTCTTCTGCATCTATCTTGGTTCTAGTGAATGGATCTCCCACAGAGGAATTCCCGATGGCTAAAGGGTTGAGACAAGGTTGTAGTTTGTCCCCTCTTCTGTTTAATATAGTAGGGGAACTTCTTCATCTAATGCTGATTAAAGCTGCTGATTTGGGCCTCTTTGAAGGGTTTGCTATTGGTGGATTAGATAATCCATTCCAGCTGACACACCTACAGTTTGCAGATTATCTTATTTTGTTCTGCAAAGATTCTCCTACTCACATCTTAAATATTAGGAGAGTGTTGAAGATTTTCAGTTTAATGACAGGGTTGCATTTGAACCTTACTAAGAGTAATCTGTATGGCATTAATATAGAAGATGACACCTTAAAAGAATGGGCTACTGCGGTTAGCTATTCAGTGGGTTTTTCCCTACGGTGTATCTTGGCCTACCTTTAGGTGCAAAGAAAAATTCTGATGCTCTTTGGGCTCCAGTCATCCAGAAGTATAACAAGAAATTAGCTGGTTAGAAAGCCTCTTCATTGTTAATGACAGGTAGATTAGTGCTTTTGAAGTCGGTGTTGTCCTCCTTGCCGATTTTTTTCCTTTCTATTTTCAAAATTCCACTCAAGGTAAATCAGAAGATTAACTCTTTGATGGCTAAATTTCTTTGGGAGGAAGGATCAACAAAGAGTCGTATTCACTGCGTGAATCGAAAATTAGTTTGTCAACCGTTAGAAGAGGGTGGATTGGGAGTTCTGGATATGTATACTATAAATAGAGCGTTGCTCGGTAAATGGGTGTGGAAATTTGTAAATGAAAAGAAACCCAATGGAAAAAGATGCTTTACAGCAAACATAATGTTAGCAATTTGTCTCTATCAATTAACAAGACAGTTTCTCCTCAAGATCCATGGATTTGAAAAGGAATTGTTAACAACTATTTGAAAAATGACGAGGTCGGAGAGTGTTTGAGGTCACATTCTAAGATTCAAGTGGGGAATGTAAAGTCTATATCCATCTGGACTGATGTTTGGGTTAATGATTCACCCTTAAAAAATCAATTTCCTAGGATTTTTGCTTTATCTAATAATAAATGAGGTAAAGTGGCTGAATTTGGTTGCTTCGAGAAAAATGATTGGGTTTGGAACATTCAATCTAGAAGGGACTTATGTGATTGGGAATTGGACCAGTGGGTTGAATTAATGTCAATGTTTGATTCTATTGATTTGTCTGATTCAGTGGATGACTTCCTTTCTTGGTCGGGGAAGGGGGTGGTCTGTTCTCGGCTAAATCCCGCAAGTTGACTTTAACAATTAAATTTGGAGGTAGTTTTAAATGGAACAAGTGGGTATGGTCAGGTTTGGCTCCTCCCAGAGTCGAAACCTTTCTTTGGCAAATTTCCCATAAAAAATGGCAGTTAGAATGGAGTTGAAGAAAGGGGGGGTTCCCTTGGATGATGTTCTTTGTCCTCTTTGTCACAAACATGAAGAAACCATTCAACACCTTTTCATTTCGTGCTCTGTTGCAGGGGAACTTTGGAACAAATTTTTCAGGTTATGGGACATTTCTTCAGCTTTGCCTCAAGATCCCCCTTCCTTGCTTAGCTTGTGGTCTGATTTAAGGGCAGAATCTTCAATTTGGAAGTTTATCTCAGGAGTTGTTTTATGGTCCATCTGGAAGGCTAGGAATTAGGTGGTGTTTGATAATTTGAATCTCAACAGATCTTCTCTCTTCTTCATTTCTAGATTTAGGTTGGCTAGATGGTTTCTTGCTAAGTTCCCTCAAGTTATTATTCAGGTTGATTTGTTGGTTGGGGACCCCTCTCTTGCAGACAGGCTTCCTAGTAATACTTTTATTAGAAGGAAAGGTGCAGTGTTGGCTTCCTCCTCTAGTAGATTTTTTCAAATTTAATGTGGATGGGGCTGTCAAGAAAGATGGGCTGAGGGGTGGAATAGGAGGCATTTTGAAAGACTCTAATAGCTATACTTTAGCGACCTTCTCGGATAGTGTTGGTCCTGACCCTCCTCCTTTGGCTGAGTTGAAAGCCATTGAAAAAGGCATCGACTTTTTTGTCATCATCTTGGGCAGTGAAGGGAAGACTGATTTTAGAGAGTGACTGCAAATCTGTCGTTGACTGGATTTTGTTGCCGATTTATGCTACTTCGTTCTTCAGTTCCTTGGTTTCGGAAATTGGGTCCCTAGTTTTTGCCAGGGCAATTATTGTTAGATTGATTCCTAGGGGTTGTAATTGGGAGGCAGATAAATTAGCTAAGGAAGGGATTGGGTGAATGTATAGGTTTTTTAAGACGCTTAAAGTGGTTTTTGCTGTTTTGTTGTTTAAGGTGTAATGGTTCAATCTTATGTAATAGCTGAATTATTAATAAATTGAGGTACTCTTTTCCTCCTTCCGCTAGTTGCCTCTTTTCAAGAGCCAACTATGAGGGAGGTTTTTAATGAGGCCTCCTACTTCTATCAAAAAAAAAAGTTGTTTGTTTAATTTTGTTTGTTTTGACAGTCTTTCCCTTTCCCAAGTAAAAAATATCGTTTGTAACTTGCCCAGAATATTGAACTGAAACCAAACTATTTTAATTTCCTGACTTTGTTCGTACATTTATACATTTATCTTGTTGGCTCTTACACAAAGATGAATTTTATTTAAGTTGTAGATATTTAAAAGTTCTTTTTTAATGCAGATTAACATGGTGCATGATGACATGACTAGAATACAAGTTGACTTGGTTCCAATGATTGAAGATATTATTTCTGAGTGGCTTATCATTCTGTATTTTTGCACAACACCATCAGAATCACCTGCAAATGAAGATTTCAGTTCTCAGCTTTCATTGCTACAGATTGGTAAGTTTCTTATGTTTGCTGCTGAGCTGTTTTAGGTAATCAGAAACCATCACCACCATTAAACAACATACTGTGGTATTGAGAGAGGAATTTGTATTACTTATTGATTTAATTGGTTCTTATTCTTGTCAATGTTTCAGATAATAAAATCAATAAAAGATCATGGAGGGAGAAACTCGGAAAATGTGATTTCACATTAGCTTCTTTACTTCTACTAAATAATCAAAGTTCCTTTGGATGTGAGAGACATCTTTCTTTGGGATGCCTTCTTAATCCAAATGACATAATTACTTCAGTGCTGAAGTTTACCAGTTGGATAGTTTGGGGAAATACTAGGGAAGTGTCTTCCTTCTTGAAGCGCTCAACTGAAATAGCAATTATCCTTCTTAGGAATGGCCAATATGATGCCGTTGAGGTTTGTCATTAATTTCTTGCAATTGTGAATTTTCACATTAAAAATAAATAGAATCTAAGAGTTGATCTGAAATTCATGTCCTGTCTTTTTTTTTTGTGGGTCAAATTTTTATCCTGTCGAAGTACCTACTTGCTATTGTTGAGGCCAATGCGAGAAGGGAAAGGAATTTCAGAAGTGTTCAAGATACTAGTGGTGATTGGTGCTTACTTCTGCATCTCCTTGGATGCTGTCTTGTTGCTCAAACACGGCGTGGGTTACATGGAATCCTGAAAGGGAGGAAAGTCGGTGAAGCTGTTAGCTGTTTCTTCAGGTAATTAGTAATTTAGTTACATCCTAGTCCATATTTTTTTGGCTACTTCGTCTGATTGAATTCGAACCTACTTCCCTCTTTATTCCTTTTATAAATATTTTAACATCCTAGACTTTTTTGAAGTATGTTTGTAAAATGTGTAAATATATGTAGGTCTATATATACAAATAAATAAATGAAAAATGTTTCTAAAATATAAAGTTTGAAGTATATATAGTTGAAATTCTATAATATGAATTTGTAAGTAATTTAATATCCTTAGAATTGGAAATTTTATCAACTATAGCAATTGATATAGATATCGCACCATTACCAAACGGTGATGATAGTTAGTTTTACCTTTCATCATTTTGAATTAATTGCTATTATATTTGAAGTAAATATCTCCTATGAAAGTAATGCAGTGCAATACAAATATTTCTTATCTACAAAATAAATTCTATTAATGAGTAATTATAATTAGCAAATATAAACAGCATTTAGAGCCTGTTTGGGTTTGTTTTGAGTCGTCAAAATGGTCTTTTACTGGCTTTTACATGTACATTATTTTCAGTTCTTTTATTTATGTCTCAACCGAGTTGGCACTGCTTTGTTCTATGCAGAGCTGCATCAGGAGAAGGAGCTTCACAGGCCTTGCAGAGTTTATCTGATGAAGCAGGGTTGCCATATCTTGGTTTTAGTAAGTTCATCTGAAGAATATTGTTGTTTTCTACAGAAAGCCAGGAGAATTTAATTTCTTGAGCAAACAGATGAGTTTAATTTTTCTTGTCCAGATGGTCACATATCTGCTGCATGGAAGCTTCATTACTATCAATGGGTGATGCAGTTATTTGAGCAATATAACATTAGTGACGGTGCTTGTCAATTTGCTCTTGCTGCACTGGAGCAAGTTGATGAGCTTGACCTTAGAGGTGATGGCTTTGAGAGAGATTCATCTAATGAATCCACTACTATCATCAAAGGACGTCTTTGGGCAAATGTTTTCAAGTTTACGTTAGATCTTAATCTTCTGAATGATGCGTACTGTGCAATAATTTCAAATCCAGATGAGGAGAGCAAGTACATCTGCTTAAGGCGCTTTATTATTGTTCTCTATGAATGTGGAGCAATAAAGGTTCTCACTTTTTGTTTGTTCTAGATACTCTGCCTCAGTTTAGTGTCTTACTATTTTCTCATGGCTTCTATGGGGCTAATACCAGCTCAAGTAAATCACAATGGTTGATGAGTAGCTTCAATGCCATTGACGACATCCTAAGAACAAAAATCATAAAAAATTAGTAAAGCAAGATTTGACATTTCGTTTTGTTTGAAAATAAAGGTGTTGGATCAGATTAGAGAATAAGAAAAGGATTCATGAATGATGACAGTTGCTGTAGTGGATATAATTTTTTTTTTTTTTTATGAAATTGCAACTTTCCTTCTTGCTGTTTTTCTTTATTTTACCATGTTGGTTCCTCTGCATCACATGCTGTCGTCTTCGTTTACCATTCTTATTCTTGCAATGTTTGTTGTATTATTTATTTGGCCATTTATATTTTGTGCATGTAGATATTGACACTTACTGGGAATTTGTTCTCCTTTTCTCATAGCAGATTCTCTGCAATGGTCAGTTGCCCTTGACTGGGTTAGCAGACAAGGTTGAGCGTGAACTTGCATGGAAGGTATGCAATACTTGCTAGGAGATTTGAACTTTATTGGATGCTGTTCTTGATTTTGTTTTTCTTGCACACTGATCTCTTAGGCATCCTTTAATCTTGTAATTTGTAGGCGGAACGTACAGATATCCTGGTTAAGCCAAATCCATACAAATTCCTTTATGCATTTGAAATTCACAGGCATAATTGGCGCAAGGCAGCTAGTTACATATATCTATATTCTGCTCGCTTACGAACTGATGCAGTTATGAAAGATCAGCAGCATATGTCAATTACACTGCAGGAGAGGCTGAATGCACTCTCTGCTGCTATCAATGCCTTACATCTTGTCCATCCTGCTTATGCTTGGATTGATCCTCTGCCTGAGGGATATCCTCTTCGGAATGATCACTGTCCACGTAAAAAGGCTAAAACAACAGTGAAAGAACAGTGTAATTATCACACCAACATAGAGCTTTATTATTCTGTGATGTTCTCAATTTTGTTGTCATCAAAAGAAGTTTGCTCTAATCTTATCATTATAGGAAAAATGGACCCATTTGATGCTCTTATCATGTCCAAGTATGTGTTCTGTTCTCTAATCAGTTTCAAAGTTGTGCATGACCTTACAAATGTCATCACCCTCTTTCTACTGCAGCTGTTAATGATGTACCAGCTCAGAGGCAGCAGTTTTGCATTGATATTGAGAAACTTGAATATGAGATTGTGCTAACATCAGCAGAATATCTGCTTTCACTGGCAAACATCGAGTGGACATATTCTGGTATTTTTCGTAAACTCCTTTATTTTTCACAGACTACTTCATTTCTTAAACAATTCTGTGAATAAGCAAGATGTAGGTGCAAATAAGCAAGATTACATTCCATCCAATTGAACCAAACGAGAATTTAACATTACCAGTAAACTAAGTAGGGGTAATCCTACTACCAAAGGATTAATCAGTATCCAAACCAAAAGCCTCCTTAGTTCTGATGATATTGATTAAAATGATATTTAAAAAGAAGGTAATAATTATTAATTGATATTTACAGACACCTGTAATTGAATGTTTTATCAGTGATTTTAAAATGCCAAATCACTCCAAATATATTTTAGTGCTCATTAAATTGATTTCTATTTTAGCCTTTTTTTTTAAAAATAAATAATTAGCCAAAATTAGAACATTTTAAACATTATTATATACATGTGAGCTGTGTTATAAATTGATAATAAATAATCCAAAAAGAGCAGAAGACCGAGGCCACACATGAGCCTCGCTTACCATGTTACCAGAAAATAATGGGAAAAATCAATTCTTTATTTACCTGGAGAATAATATATATATACAAGAATGCTAGTCCAATAGAAAGGAAATAAAATAAAGAACTAGCTTGTGGCCCAAGAACAAAATAAAGCTATACAACATTATTAATTATATTATTTACAGCCTGTAACAAGTTTTTTTTCTTGTTGGAATAACTATAATAGTTGTTTAGGATTAGGGTTGATAGTTAGATAAATATCAAATTTACTCTTTCTTTTGTAGACAGATTATGATGAGATTTTTAGCATTAACTAGGATTGTTGTTTAGGATTAGTGTAACACCCCCAACCCGTACCCGACCCGGATATGAGTCTGAGGTGTCACATTGACTTTTCAAACTTTGACTCTTGACAAAATTCAAAGAAAATTTAAAACTTTCATTAAAGTAAAAGCAGTTTAGTTACATAAATTGACCACAATAACCAGAATCAATCAGAGCATATTTAACTCAACCAATTAGTACATGCCAACTATATTCAAAATAACCAAAGTCATTTAAATCCTCTATTTTCTGATCTAAAATTATTTTTGTAAAGGAGATGTTGACCTATCTTGCTCCTCTTAACCTTTCTTTTAGCTTTCCGGAACCTACGTGTGAAACATTCACACGCTAAGTCGATGACTTAGTGAGGCATAAATAAACTGATTATAGTATATCATAACTAATTCCTATTATACACAATTTATGTAATCATGATAAACTATAAAATGCTTCCAAACATAAACGCATATATATATACATATTGTTTCACAAGAAACACACATTATCATATAATTCTGATAATATATTTCCTAACACACAGCATATAAAGCGTATGTAATACATTTATCATTATCTCTTAATAGTCTTATTTTCGTTCTTTATCTTTTAGTCTGATGTCCTTGTACCTATTCTTTTTAACCAAGCTATATACACATCAACATCATATCACATATATCATTTCTCAACATAAAGATTACAAACAAAGCACATAATATCATACAAGATTCTTTTATATCATCTTCCTTATTAGCCCATGTACACATGTGAGAACTATAGATATGTGAGTCTATAGAGGTTGTGCACTAATGCTGTCACCACAGCTCATATAAATGCACCGAAGTGCCACGTAGAATTGCACCTAAGTGCTGCGTTGAAATGCATCGAAGTACCATATAAGATGTCCCTAAGGACCACGTAGAAAATTCCTTTAGATCCATATACATATTCCAAGGATCAAGTATGTATCTCAAAAGACCTCATAGATGTTCCAAAGGATACATATATGTCCCGAAAGACCGCGTAGACCCTCGACTCTTGGCATGCCAACTATACCCCTAGCTCTCATGACACATAACATGGGCATTATCGTTTATGTCATTTCACATGTTCACATATTCATATTACCTAGGCACGTAGTCTCATAGTTTTTGCACATAGCTCATTATCACATTTTCATATAATCACATAGTTACGTAGTTCACTTACACATAGATCATTTTCATATAATTCACATGTCACATATCTCATGTTCTTGTATTCATATAACATATAATATTTCAAATAACGTTACTCAAATTTATCATTTATTCACATAAATCAATTACTCATAGCATTTCCTATAGCATTTATTCACATAGAACATATATGCATAGTGCTACATATACGCATAGTGCTTCATATAACAATATTCAATTTATCATTTATTCCCATTTAACATTATCACATAGATCATATACTTGTAGTATTTCACATAGAATATATATTTTCATAGCACTGAAATCAAAACAGTGCATTTAAAATACTATTTAGCTAAAACCAAAACATAATACAAACCATTTGATTCAAAAACATTTATTCATGTATAGTATTTCATCTAAACTGTATAGTAATGTCATATACACATATTACCGAATAAATTCAAATGAATATATATATCTTATGTTCATTTCAATGCTTAAATCATATAACACATAAGTTTTCCTTATGTCATTTATGTTACTTATTCATATAATCTTATTTTATCTCATAGGTAAATGCTACTTAACTTATCTCATTTTCCATTTATACCAGTTTAATCTATTTGTTTAGTTAAATTTTACATAACTCCTATACCATAATTCTCTTTAAGTATACTTCTTCTCTATAACACTTATCTTATAGTTTGGCATCATCATTTATATTAAATTCCCTTCACTAATATATTATTCTATAATCTAATCTTATTTAACTCATCACTCTTCTCATGTAATCATATAAATCTATTAAATTGATTCTTATTATTGATCACATTTACTAGGTAACATGTATGGTCACCTATCATATAACCTATTTCACATTCCCATGTAATCATATAGATCAATCATATTAATTCCTATAACTTATCACACTACATGTATTCACACAAATCATTTAATACATACTATAATATATATCACATATACCCAAATCAAACATATGCATATGATCATACATTCATGCCTTCTAATATAGGAAGTAGACTTGTCGCAAGTCGTATTTCCATTAAACATTATAAACTAACTTGTATGCACTCACCTGGCCTCACTAGTCGATTCCAATCTTTTATCTTTCCCCTTGATCGATCATACTTGGCAATGATTCTAGAACTTGATTAGGCTCTGAATCTACATAATTATACATTTTAAGACAATTATTAGATACCTACACCTTGTAATTTGATACTAGCAACTTAAACAAACTTAATAAACCCATATTCACATTTTTCCTTAGGGGTGCATCGATACACTATAGGTGCATCGATACACAAAATAGCTTCGAATTCTCATGCATCGATGCATCCCCTTAATGCATCGATGCACCTTCAAAATTTGTCTTGGTGCATCGGTGCACACTCAAACTGCATCGATGCATTCCGGGCATTCGGTGTTCTTCTTTTAAGAGTGCATCGGTACATATTGAATGTGTACCGATGCATCATGCCCAGAAATTGTATTCAAGCCCGAAAATCATCAACTCTTCACTCAATTCTTCTATTTTAAGCCCCTAACATGTCATTAAACTCAACTACCACTTTATAAACCAACTTATATCCATATAAGCTATCTTTATCTTTCATATCTCTTCATGATTCTTAAAATTAAGAATCATTCCCAATTTTCCATGTTATCCAAACTTTGATTTAACACTTATAACTTCTTATTCAAACCTATGACAAGTCAAATTCCATCTCCACATTCATTTATTAACTCTTTTTCATAAATTCACTTTGAAACTCATTTTTTTTTAATCTTTCTTAACTCATTTTCTTTAATCTTTCGTAACTCATTTATGTTTTGATTTTTAAGATAACTTAAGCTTAGTTATTATCTAATGATCAAAACCCAACCTTTAATTCCACAAATAATCAAGAATTCATAAAACTCATCTTTTCTCTTGAAGCTCACGGCTGGAGAAGAAGAAGAAAGAAAGAAAGCTCTGGAGAATTCTCTCCTTTCCCACGTGCTTATTACCCTTTTTAAAGGGAAATAAAATCTTTCCTGAGAAATGAACATAATGCCCTTATTACTTCCAAACTTTGTTATTAAATCCAACACCAACATTTTTCATTAAAATCCCTAAACTTTTAATCTTTCTGAGATTGGTCACTAAATTACCAAAAATTCCATTTTGGTCATTGACCCGACTTTTGGGATGTTACAATTAGAGTCAATTTGATGCATAGTTTTTGTTTGTTCATGGTTATGGTGATGCATTCAAGCAAATGTCATTCTGTATGTAAGAATCTTTTGTTTATTACGAAGGGGTTTTTTATTGAGGCCATCTTTTCTATAAAAAAAATAATCTTTTGTTTATTTAGTTTCCCCTGTTTTCTTAATTATTTTTTATTGTTATTATAATATACCCTTTCCCTCCAATTCCTCTTGCATTCCAAAGTGGCAAAATCAAAACAGAAATATTATGACTTTAGTTTTCTTTAGTGAGCCTTATTTAGGGTGCATTTCCTGAATAAGACACATTGAAAACTGTATACATATTGTTTTTGTTTCTGTCCTAGTTTCAGTGTACAAAGTATTATGGGCAAAGTTTGTTGTTTTCCATTTTCGATAGACTCAGTTCTAGGAAATTAGTCATTTAAGTTCAGAATTCTGATGGGCTAAATTACTTTTGAGTAAATTATTCTTTTAGGTTGGAAGATCTCACAAGATATTCTTTTTTTTCTTTGTAAAGATTTGTCTACTTTTAGGAGCTGAGTTAATAGTTTTACGTTTTTTTTTAAAGTCATTTAGCCTTCCCCTTTTTTTAAAGTATATTTGGAGCGAAGTGAGTAAAGGAAAGGGAAGGGTTTGTGCTATCAAAATCAATTGTTTGGTTATGGGATGGGATGGAAAGGAAAGGAGAATGGATAATGAGATAATGTTAGTCATGGGTTATGGATTGAGTAACTGGGCGATTAACCAGAAAGTCTTCTTTGATTGAGAGGGCCTTTTCCTTGTTGCGATTCCTATATGAAACTTGTCAAAGGGAACTCCTTACCTTAGACTCGTTAGTAAGAGTCTTTAACGCTCTAACTTGGAATAAAACACTGCCTTTTCATGAATAAGAAAATTATTCTCATAATTAGAGGTGTACAATTTGTAAACTAGGAAATTATGAAAAATAAGAACTACTAATTCATAGGAATGTTACTAATTTCTAGGGATTTTGTAAAGGACCTTAATTAATATTTTATTTAAGCTAAGCTATGCCAAAAGCGTTCGCAACATTACTCCCTCTTGAAGAAGACGCTTGTCCTCGAGCAAGTTCTGTAACTTGTTCTTGAATGGGTGGATTTGGTTTGCATTCAATTTCCAGATAAAGTAGCCTCTTGTATTGGTGCTGTGGAAAACACACAATTCATCACAATTATAACATAATTCCTTGGCATGCCTTTCTGTCATTGTTAATTTCTTAATAAATGGACAAACACCGCTATATTTAGTTGAAATTGTATTTGAAATTTAGTCTTATACCTTGGAAGTTTCTAGTTTCTCTGCATTTAAATTGGCTTGGATAATGCCTTGGTAAATGGTATAATTGTTGCTTTTCTACATACTTGGAAATACATTTTTGAAGAGAAGTAATTCTTGGTAGATTTAGCCTAGTACGGTTTCTAGAGAACAACCTCGTAATATGTTAACGTATAAAGTCGGTTTTACTGTTTGTAAGATTTTTATGCAATTTGAGAAGTTCATTATATCAATTTTAGGCGTATGCTCATGCCTCATAGTACTAAATTGCGGTTGTGGTTGAGGCTGTGTCGCAGTTGCGGGTGTTGCGGACATTACGGCATGATTTGTGTCCTAAAAATAACTATGTTTCTAAATTGCGGATGCGGTTACAGTGTCGCAGTGACCTTGAAAACTGTTATGATGTGGCTGTTACAATGCGTTGCGGCCACAATCTAGTATTATGTATGCTCGTGTACAGCTGCTGTACTAGGCTTATGATTTTAAAAAATGGTTTTTGTTTGAAATAAAAGTGAAGAGGATGCTCCATGTGTTTTGCTTAAGGGAGCTCATATTATCCTCTTTTAACAGTCACTTCAGTTTTGGATGATTCATTACTTTTAATTGCTTTCCAGGGATTAAAAAAGCCCCATCAGATCTGGTTGAGCTTCTAGTCCTGGCAAATTTATATGACATGGCCTTCAGTGTTATTCTTAAATTCTGGAAGGATTCAGAATTGAAGAGGTGGAAATATTTACCCTTTCTGCTGCTTCATTAAATGTCCTGATGATAATATGTGCTTCTGGGATGTCCATTGAACTTGATAGTCCTTTTTGGTCAGGGAATTGGAAAATATCTTCTCTACTATTGCGTTAAAGTGCTGCCCTAGTACATTTAACTCGTCTTGGACTAGGTAAAATCAGTTATCGCTCGCACTTAATTTATTTCACTTTTTGCTTATTTTGATTTGCCGATGGAGCAAAATTTTCATTACATAATTCGGTTTTACTTTTTGGATTGATTTCAGACCGCACAGTCTATTATTGACTTCATCCAAGGATGAAGTGGTTGTTCACAGTTCGCCTGATATTGAGCTCACCAATGAACAAGCTAAGGCGAATGGTCATTGGGAAACGCTTGAGCGTTATCTTGTTCGTATCTTCTGGCTGCTCAATATTGTTATCTTGTCTAGTTCTGAAATCTGCTCAATATTGTTTCTTTTGCTACTTGCCTTCTTTCTCCTTAACAAAACAATGCTAGAAGGCAAATGCAAATGATAAAATGAAAAACCATGAACTAATAATTACTTAAAACTAAAAGAAACTCATAATGCACCCCAATCTAACATGATTATTCTATATAAAATAAAATCATGCATTTTATGCAAAATGTGCCGTTTCAAATTTTAATTATTAAAACTCATTAATTGGTTTCTTATTACAATGCACTTCTTGATTTTTCCTCAGAAGCAGAAAGCAATTTGTGATAGAAAACAAGAAAATAATATTAATTTTAATTGAAGGTAGCATCAAAGAACGGAAAATCTGCATCAAGGTTTTTCAGATTGAGGACCTGACTTCGGACATTATAGTTTAACCTTGAAAAAAGAGGATGCTAGAAGTGCAGCTGGTTTCTCATACATCAGTTCTTTAATATATAAATATATCTATCTATGATCTCCTATTTAGTGTTTATTCTAGTTACTGAGATTGGGTATCATTTTTCCTCGCGACTTTTGACACAGCACACAAACGACGTTTTATTGTATATGGGTTTTGCGTACTCATGTTTTGTGCCATACTTGCGTTTACACGTGAAGGTTCAATTGATTTCCATTTCTTTATTGGGGTTAAAGACCTAAGTAATGTTAATTGTGATGAGGTATTTTAAGATGTGAAGTAGAACTTACTTGTCGGGTTTTCTGAACTGACCATTGGAAGAATAAAAAACACAAAAGCAACCTAAAAAAATTATCCTTGTTACCCTTTTTGTTCCTTTTTCTTATTCTCTTTTTCCATCCGACTCATCGTGGGATTTCTATTCATTGCAGGAAAAGTACAAACATATTCATGCTAGATTGCTGGTAGTTGTTGCTGAAACACTTCTTCGTACTGATCCTCTTATTGAATTGCCTTTATGGCTAGTTAAAATGTTCAAGGTAATACTTCTAAGTTCTACCCACAGTATATATCTTTCATATATTTTCTTTTGAAGGAAAGAAAATTTATATAGTGTGAGATACTATGATATTCAAGTGAGAACTAAATGCATGGCCTTAATGGCCTAGAATGGATCTATCAAGATAACACAACAATACTAGGGTATGAAGAGGAAAGAAAAAGGATAAGGCTGTAAGTCGATATATAATTGCTTCACATAAGAATCCATCAATCTAGTAAAGTGATTCTGGTGGGACAAATACAAAAGATTAAGTAGGGAAAAAAGGAAAGAAAAGGAAAAAGCCCAAAGTGAGTTTGAATGTTCGCTTATCTTTTTATCAACTCTATCTTGCTGCCCAAAAGTTTTTCTTACATCAGCAGCCATTTATACCAGTTGCCTCAAGGATAATTTTATTTAAATTAATGCAACTGATCTACTTACAATTTTAACCTTATCATGTCTGGATTAATATTACCTATTCTTAAACTTGCGACACATTCTATTGTTTGAGCAGGAAAATCAGAGGGAGAGCTCTGGCGGAATGGCTGGTCCAGAGCCTAGCCCAGCATCCTTATTTCGACTATATGTCGATTATGGTCGATATACAGAAGCAACAAATCTGTTTCTTGAGTATGTAGAGGTGTTTGCATCAACGGTAAGTTACAAAATTTGAATGCTATATTTACTTGCTTAATGCTATTCATCTTTTTTCCATAATGGGTATACTACATACATACATAATGACTCCTAGTGTCAGAAAACATCCATGATATTTCGATCTATGTTTTACTTAAATATTTGACACCCAACATTTTAGTCTTACCCAAATGGAGGGAAAAGCTCATAAAGAAAATTAATCACAGAATGGTTTTTTGAAGCTGTTGATTGCTACGTTGATTTGTTTTCCTTATCCGACTCCTGATGTCTCATTGGAAATTTACCAATAAACATCATGGAACCCAAAAGGAAAAGTCAAATTTCTTGGATACTTTAGCGAATTCTTGAATATTTTTCTATAATTTTTTATAGCTTTCTAAATTTGTTCTTCATTTGTATGCTACCATGTGGTAGTTGTATTCTGGTGTCTTTGCAAATCAGTGTTAATGTAGAACTTTTCTGCAGAGACCGGTAAACATAATCAATCGCAAACGACCGTCTGCAGTATGGTTCCCATACAACACAGTAGAGCGGCTTTGGTGCCAACTAGAGGGGTTGATGAGTTCAGGTCACATGGCTGATCAATGTGATAAGCTCAAAAGGCTACTGTATGAATCTTCACTAAATCATTTAAAGCAGGTATGTTTCATTGAAAGCCAGTGGCTGTTTAGAATTAATATTGAGTTAATTGCATCACATGTCCTCAAAGTATGACTCATTTTAAATTGGTCCCTGAACTTTTAAATATTTCAATTTCATCCTTAAACTATAGCTATCATTTTGAATTAGTCCTCAAACTTTTGAACATTTCAATTTCATTCCCAAACTATGACCTTCATTCTAAATTGGTCCCCAAACTTTTTGAGCATTCTAATTTCATCCCAAACTATACATGTATCATAATCACATCCCTTGTTAACAAAACCGTAAGCCCCAAGTTATATTATTATATGTTTGAAAAAAATTCAGTTTAAAGTATGTTTGAAACTAGTTACATATTTCAATGAATATGGGGATGAAATTAGAATATTCAAAAGTTTAGGGACTAATTTAGAAAGAGGGTCATAGCTTATGGATGAAATTAGAATTTTCAAAAGTTTAAAGACTAATTTAGAATGAGAGTCATAATTTGGGGATGAAATTGGAATATTCAAAAGTTTAAGGACCAATTTAAAATGAGAGTTATAGTCTGGGGACGTGATGCAATGAACTCATTAATATTGGCTAATGGCTTTTCACTGCTGACCATTTGGCCCAATGTCACTGTTTTCAGCTGAAAGTGGATTCAGATGATGTTTCTTCAGTAGGCTAAAGAAAATCTCATCACAAGGTAACATCTTGAATCATTGAAAATCTCTGGTTTGGTTAGGCTTAACTTGCCCATAAGCTCAGAGAAATTACCATATTTTTTCATGTTTTTCTGTTAACTTTCACAATTATAGTGCAATGACTAATACAATCTAGTACCAAACTTTTATTTATGCAAATCCAATATGAAATTTGTTTTCCCCAGAATTGTAATACCAATTCTAGTATTCCTTCATGTGTTGTAAGGCTGTTTCAGAAATTATGTGTCTATTGTTTGTTATATATATCCTTATTCTGTATTCTAAATCATTTTTTCAATTCCAATTTTATTACATCATGTAAGGCTATAAACCAGCCGAGTCGAGTTTGAGTATTACTGAGTTCGAAAAGTTTAAATTTGAGCTCGATTCGTTTCGAAAGCTCGTAAGTTTAAAAGTTTAAGCTTGACTCCAATCAAAATCAAAAGTTGAAGTTCGACTCGAGCTTGGAAAAAATTGAACTTAAAACATTCTCATACTTAGCTCGATTGAAGTTTAAATTCAAATTTGGTTCATGCTCAAACTCAAATCCGAACCTAAATCTTAAGTATATGGAAGTCTTGTATTAAAAAAACATATATCGATATTGATAATAATTTAATTTAAAAAATTAATGAATTAATATATGGTTATTTAGTTATGCGTAACTTTTTAGAGTTGTGTATCAAGTAGTTTGTTTTGGCTCGTTAAGAATTTGAGTTAAGTTTAAACTCAAGTTGAGTTTATTCAATTTAAATGTTGATTGAACTTTGACCAAATTGAATTTCAATAGTTCGTGATTTCTTGTCTGATTGACATCCCTAATTTTTGGTTGAGAAATATTTCAGAAGTCATGGATTTAAAAAATCATTGTGTACGAGAATCAAAATCTTTAAGTCGAAATTTTGTTTTTTATTTGTTAGTTCTTTGAAAGCTAACAATATTTAATTTCTAATGTTTCGAGTTCAACATAAAATAAATAACACAAGCCCGGAAAATAATCAAAACATGACAAGAAAATAACATCCGTCTGAATTTACGTAAAGCTAAATTATTAAATTCTATATAAATATTATATATACGTGTATGATCTTACATTTTGAAATTGGGTTGATCTAGTTGGATGAGGTATTAGTTTTCTTAAATAAGGTTAGGAGTTCGATATTTGGCGTTTGTGAATGATGCAAATTGAGTTGAGAAGGTTGTCGTATTTATAATATTCGATCTGAATTAATCAATTAATAGATTGAATAGTCATGATTCTACCTATAAAAAGGAACTACGTAAAAGTCATTGAATATCGCTGAGTTTTATCATTTTCCAACTTGGTATAAAATAAATAATGCAGGTATAAGTTGGGGTGTGCAAAAGGATACTGATCGAATAAATTATAATTTCAGATTATCCGAAAATTAGAAGAAAAAAAATCGGGCTTTAATTAGGGTATTTAATTATTTATTATATGTGAGTAATAATTAATATATATATATATATATATATATATATATATATAATATAGTAGAAGTATCAAATAAATTACATTAAATCAAAAAATATAAAATATAAAATTAATTTTTTTGTCAAATTAAATTTTATATTCAGATTGGATATCCGATTTTTTTATATGATACGAATCACTATTTTAGATATATGAATTTTTGGATCGGACTCGATATCCAAATTTACACATCCCTAAATATAAGTAGGGATGGCAGGATTTGACCTAATATTAGAGTTTTTTCTTTTAAAATATATCATAGATAAAATTAGAGAGGTATAATCAAGTTTAGAAGTTAGATTTAGATATATATATATATATATATATATATATATATATATATATATATATATATATATATTCTATCCAATTTAAAATTATTCATTATATTACCCTTTATTTTTAAATTATAGAAAGTACACATTTTACCTTTTATCTCATTTTTCTTTTTCACTCTCTTGTCTCTCTATTTTAAAATTTATAAAACCCTAAAATATGATCAACAATTGCATTGTTGATTGTCGATTTTCGTTAAACATTAATTTTTCAACAATTTCTTTTAAGTCTTCTAATTTTAAATTTGATACATGTTTTATCAGAAAAAATGTGTTGACGTTCACAAATCAATATAAAGTATTTGTTTCTTTTTTTTATATGCTTCCTCTGTCGTTATCTCGGACAAGATAAATTTATATAGTCTTCTCACTATAAAGAATCTATTCATTTTTTTCGTCAAAAATCGATCGTCGGAAATTATCATATTTAAAAGATGAGTAATTTTTTTTGCTCTCCCTGTTTTTTTTTATTTTACAATCCCAAATGTTTGTTTATTATAAACCTTGAAATACATAGCCCGAGCTATATTGACATTGCCACGAAGAATCGATAAATTTATTGGAACAAAGAGTTACAACAAGTAGAAGATTTAGAAATATTTTTAGAGTAGGCATATATTAACAATATAATGGTCCGTTTGCTTTTAGAAAATATAAGTTATTTTTAATTTTTTAGAAAAAAGAAAAAGTTAAAGAAAACATGTTTGGTTGTATAATTGAAAACTGATTTCTCGAAAATGAAAACAAAAGTAAGTGAAAATGTGAAATTATGAAAAAGATGTTTTCAGTATTTTCATTAAAATTGTTTTGAAATTTTGAAAAAATAAGGAAACATAATATCTAGATTTTTAAGTTAATTTAAAAACGTTGAAGAATAAGGAAAAATATAATTTATTTTTCTTTTCTTAGAAAATAACAAACCTTGAAGAAAAAATGTTTGGTTATAAAATTGAAAAAAAAAAATTAGAAAATGAAAACAAAGATGAGCGAAAATATAAAAAAGATGTTTCCAGTAATTTTATTAAAATTGTTTTGAAAATATGAAAAATAAGGAAACATGAGATCTAGATTTTTAAGTTAACTTATACGTGTTCAAATTATTCTAACAATAATTTTCTGATTAAATGGTATCTGAAACCCTCAAACTTTTGCAAAAATAAAAAATAAAAAAATCGATATGGTCTCTGAACTTTTTTTACATTCAATATAGTTCTTAAATTAAATATTTTTAATAATTTAATTTTGTAGTATTTTTATATTTAATGTATTGAATATCTTAATGATTTTTTACATTTTATATTTTAAAAAAAATAAGTCCTTAAACTTTCTAAAAAATCAATTATGCCATCAAACTTAGTCAAAATATCAATTAAGCTCATCTATTGTTGGGATTTGCAGAAGCTCGAATCGACAACCGAAAGGGTTTGCCAAGAGGGGTCGGGTTGGTTTTTGTGTTTAGGGAGTAAGGAGATTGAAAGATAGAAAATCGCACAGCGATTTATAGTGGTTCGACTTCTAAACCAAGTGTACATCCACTACCTTAGCTCCTCACCAAGGATTTTCCAACAAATTCACTAATGTGTTCTTTCTTTTTCAAGGACAAAGAGATAACCTTTATAAACTCCCTAGTTTTTCACGGGCTAAACTAGAACCTTTCCCTAGCTTTTCACGGGATCAGTTAGAACCTTTCCCCATTACAAAAAGATAAAATAAGTAAACAAATAAACCTCTCAAAGGTAGGTGTTTACAAGAATTAAGCTTACAAGAACAAAAATATTTACAAGAGAAAGATGAAATAAGAATGAAAAACTCTTCTCTTGTGTTTGATTACTAGGATAATTGTTCTCTTTCTTCTTCAAGTGTCCTCAACTTGTATTTATAGCTTGAAATAATGAGTTTGAAGTCGTATCTAACTGTTGGGGATGATTTTGAGCCGTTTGGGGATTATTTGGAGCCGTTTGGGGATTATTTTTCTGCAAAACAAGGTTGTCTATAACAGGGGTATCGGTACCCCTTCATTAAATTCAAATCAACTAGCCGTTTACTAGTCGTTGGAGCCTTGTCGGTACCTCTATAGGGGTATCAGTACCCATTTTGCATTATGTAATTTGAGCCTTCATGGGGTATTGATACCCATTCATAGGGGTATCGATACCCGTTCATAAGAGGTATTGATAGGGGTATTGATACGGGTATCGGTACCCATTCATAGGGGTATCGGTACCTCTTAATATTTTTGCTCAAATCTGAATTTAATGAACTTTGAATTATTTTTGAAACCTTTTGAAAACTTTGAATAAATTCAATTCAAGTCCAAAAACATTTTGCCTTAAATTGTTAAATCAAAACATAGTTCAACAATCTCCCCTTTTTGATATAACAAAACATTTGAAAAATTGTTTTTGACAAAACTCCCCTTAATAAAATGTTTAATGAAAAAGATACTAATTGTTTACAAAAGGATACCAATTGTTGGATATCAATTGTTAAAAAGATACCAATTGTTGGAAAATATATGAAAATATTAAGCTCCCCCTTTTCCATTAAGAAATTGAATTTTTCAAACCATAATGTTCCCCCTTTTTGTTATATAAAAAATAATTCAACTATTAAAGTTCTAAAATAACATTGGAGAGTATGTGGTAATTTAACATTAAAAACATTTGAAAAAAATCAAAGCTCCCCCTCAATAAATGCATTTCAAACAAAATTTAGCTTTAAGAACTTGACACTTAAACAAAAATTGAATTTCAACAAAGAATAATAAGCATGTTAGTAGTACATGAAATTCAATGTATCCAAGTCTAAAATACTTTATGCAATATCAATTATTGAAATTTAGTGTATATGCATAAAGTTTTCCAAAAATGTTATGCATTTGAAAATTTTGATATCAATTGTTAGAGAGATATCTATTACATTTAAAACACATGCATAAACATTTAAATTTAGGTCAAAAATTTAAAATTTGTAAAATCAAAGTATTTGAAATGTTGATATCAGTTGTTAGAGAGATATCATTTGCATTAAAACCAATTTTGACCAAAATTTTATTATGATGAACTAAAATTCTGAAAAATCATTAATACTTTAAAATGTTCATCATGAAACCTTTTTAACATACATGAGATTAAAACAATAATTAATAATCATTTAAAAACAAAAACTCATGCATGATTAAAATCAAATGAGCAACCAAATAACCAAAATTAAAAGCATTAAGCTTAGAGGTTACTCATTCCTTTTTCATGTGTGGCTAGAGCATCTTGAATATCATCACTTTCATCACCATTGCTCCCACACACCTACAAGAGACATTTAAGTAGATTTTGGTATCCAAATTGCTTTGGATCCTTGAACATTAGTTTCAATGTCCCTTGTTCCTTTCAGAACCCATACTTGTCTAATTTCAAAATATTTTCTTTTCTTTATGGGACGAGTATGTTCCAAATGACCATGAAAATGACAATGTGAGCATTTTGCCATTTTTAAACATAATAAGTTCTTTGTAGAAATTAATTCTTTTTTTTTGTTAAGCTTTCAGGCTTAACTTCTAACTCAAAATTTTTCTTTTCTAAATCATTTATTTTGATTTTTGAAAGCTCCAAATCATTTTTCAAAATTTTATTTTGATTTTCAAAATCAACTCTTGCTTTCAAAATCGATTTATTTTCAATTTTGAGTTTTGAAATTAATTTTGTATATTTGGAATTCATGGTCTCAAATACCAAATACAACCTATTATAAGCATCTTGTAACTCATCAAAAGTAAATGAATTAAATTCATTTGAGTTAGAAGATACCTCGAATTCTTCTTTAGTGGCCATGAGGTATAGGTTGACTACTTCATCTTCATCATTGGAATCATCTTCATCACTCCAAGATGAAACAAATGTCTTCTTCTTGCTTGACCCTATTTTCTTTAGAAGAGGACATTCATATTTGATATGTCCTTTTCTTTGATTGAAACACACCGGCAGATTCTTCTTCTTGGTTGATTCATGTTTCACTTCTTTGGAAATCATGAATCTCTTAAGTTCCTTCAAGAGCTTGATCATCTCATCTTCTTGTTCATCATCATCTTCATCCACCTCATCACTTGAATCTTGATAGCTTTCATTGGTGGATTTGAAGGCAATGCCTACCTCATTCTTTTTTTTTTTTTGTTTTTCTTCTCTTCACCTTCTTTCTCTTCCTTCAACATCATCTCATGAGTGAGAAGGGAACCAATTAGTTCGTCGAGAGTGAGTGACTTTAGGTCTCTAGCTTCGATAATGGTCGTCTTCTTCGATTGCCACGACTTTAAAAGAGAGTGGATCATCTTCCTTACAAGCTTCTCATTAGGAATTACTTCTCCAAATCCCCTGAGACCGTTAACAATCACGAAAAATCTATTCGTCATAGCTTTGATGTCTTCATCGGGTTTCATCTTGAAGTTCTCGTAGCTATGGTTGAGAAGACTTTTCTTTGTTTCCCTCACTTCGTCGGTTCCTTCATGAGTGACTTGGAGTTTATCCCAAATATCTTTGGCACTAGAACAAGATGCGATTCTTCCATATTCATTTGGGCCTAAAGCACAAAAGAGAATGTGCATAGCCGTTGCATTGAACTAGTACTTTGAACTAGTACTTTTTCTTCTCTTCATTACTCAAATAATCCCAATCATCTAACTCGCCGGGTGGAGTGGAGTAACCATTAATGATTGAGTTCCAAGCTCCTAGGTTGTAGGCTCGAATAAAGAACATCATCTTATTGTTCCAATGTGCATAACTTGCTCCATTGAAGAAGGGTGGCTTGTTGAGCGGTTGTGAATCCATAGTAGGTGAATCTTCAATGTAATACACACCGGAGTTTGAAGCCATCTTTTTGTTGGTTGCGTCGAGAATCGGTAAAGGTTATTCGAGGATTGTCTCAAGAATGTTAAGCCTTCTAACGAGTTAAGCGCTTATACCAATTGTTGGGATTTGCAGAAGCTCGAATCGATAATTGAAAGGGTTTGCCAAGAGGGGTCGGGTTAGTTTTTGTGTTTAGGGAGTAAGGAGATTGAAAGATAGAAAATTGTATAATGATTTATAGTGGTTCAACTTCTGAACCAAGTCTACATCCACTACCTTAGCTCCTCACCAAGGATTTTCCAACAAATTCACTAATTTATTCTTTCTTTTTCAAGGACAAAGAGATGACATTTACAAACTCCCTAGTTTTTCACGGGCTAAACTAGAACCTTTCCATAGCTTTTCACGAGATCAACTAGAACCTTTCCCCTTTAAAAAAAGATAAAATAAGTAAACAAATAAACCTCTTAAAGGTATATGTTTACAAGAATTAATCTCATAAGAACAAAAATATTTACAAGATAAAGATGAAATAAGAATAAAAAACTCTTCTCTTGTGTTTGATTGCTTGGATAGTTGTTCTCTTTCTTCTTCAAGTGTCCTCAGCTTGTATTTATAGCTTGAAATGAGTTTGAAGTCGTATCTAGCCGTTGGGGATGATTTGGAGCCGTTTGAGAATTATTTTTCTGCAAAACAAGGTTGTTCATAACAGGGGGTATTGATAGGGGTATCGGTACCCCTTCATTAAATTCAAATCAACTCGCCGTTTACTAGCCGTTGGAGCCTTTTCGGTACCTCTAAAGGGGTATCGATACCCATTTTGCATTTTGTAATTTGAGCCTTTATGGGGTATTGATACCTATTCATATGGGTATTGATACCCATTCATAGGGGTATCAGTACCCGTTCATAAGAGGTATTGATAGGTGTTGAAAACATTTTGATGTTTCGATACTAACAAATAAAGTACTATTGAATTTTAAGATTTTATATTCGATTTCAAAATTAATATCCGAGTAAAATTATTCGAAGATCAAAAATATTACTACAAGTTTTCAAATGTCAATTTTAATCCTTACTTAAGTGTAAAATTGTGTTTCAATCTTAAAATATTTTTGAAACAATTTTACAAAGTATTTCGAACCATAATCGGGCCAAAAAATAATTTTAATAAAGGGATGTACCGATACACTCTTGTATGTGTCGATACACCCCCTACATCGAATGTAATTAGTGTACCGATACACAACCAATGTATCGATACACTCCTGGCTCCAAGAAACATCGAATGTAATTAGTGTACTGATACACCTGGGATTACCGATACACTAAGTCAACCAATGGTCGAAATATTTGAATTTTACATTGAGTGTACCGATAAACCTAGAGAGTGTACCGATACACCTACGCTCCCAATAGATTTTGTAAACAATAATTACACCATAACGACTCTATTGACTTCACCAAATGATCCCCAATGTTTAGAAGTGATCCAAGGTGTATTTAAACAAGCTCAGAAGCCATTGATTAATAAGAATTGAGAAAGAATCTAGAGAGAAAGCATCAAACATCAAGTTTGTGAAATTCAAACCAATTTTTCTTCAATATTCATTTTGCTTTCAAGAACACATTTTGTGCTCAATTGTTTTCATCTTTGAGTGTTCTTTTCTTGTTCTAGAATTGTGCAAATATCTTGCCTTGTGAGGTTTTTCTATAAGTTTGCGGAATTTGTAATTTTCTCTTTGGGAGAGAGAGTGTTTTCAAGAATTTGGTGTATAATTCTTGAGGGAGTTGTAAGGTTACTGTTGAGTTAATCGATTGACGAATATGGCCAAGAGGGGGGTGAATTGTCAATTAAAATTTTGGTGGAAGCTTTTGCAGAAAATTGAAAGAAATTTGCACAATGATTTAGAGTGGTTCGAATTTCTCAACCAAAGTCTACGTCCGCTACCTTAGCTATCCACACTAAGGATTTTCCACAAATTCACTAATTTGTCTTTCTTTTGAGGACAAAGAGTAACCTTACAAACCCTCAAGAATTATACCCCAAATTCTTGAGAACACTCTCTCCCAAAGAGAACAATACAAATTTGCAAACTTACAAGGAAATCCTCACAAGGTAGATTGTTTGCACAATTCTAGAACAAAGAAAAGAACACTCAAGAATGAATACAATTGAGCACAATAAGTGTTCTTGAAAGCAAAATGAATATTGAATGAAAAATAGGCTTGAAATGCTCAAACTTGAGGTTTGATGCTTTCTCTTTGATTCTCTCTTGATTCTAGTTGCTTTGATGTTTCTTGTTATTGATCAATGGCTTCTAAGCTTGCTTAAATACACATTGAATCACTTCTGAACGTTTGGGATCATTAATGAAGTTTTTGGAGCCGTTTAAGTGTGAAAATAATTAATATTTCTGCTTGGAGCGTGGGGGGAATCGGTACCCCTAATGGGGAATCGGTTCCCTAGGTGTAAAATTCAAATATTTCGACCGTTGAACAGTGGGGGGAATCGGTACCCCTTGGGGGGAATCAGTTCCCTCTGAGCATACTGGAATTCTCGGAGCCAAACCATTCAGGGGGAATCGGTTCCCTCTGAGCAATCTGGAATTTTTGGCTTTGAAATGGTTCGAAATATTTTGTAAAATCGTTTTGAAATTATTTTAAGATTAAAACTTAATTTTACACTTGAGTAAGGATTAAAAATGACATTTGAAAGATTTGGAGTAATATTTTGATATTCGAATAATTACATCGAATATACTTAGAAAATCTTTTTGGAAAATCTTAAAATTCATTTAACTTAATTTGTTATATCAAAATATCAAAATGTTTTCAACAATCTCCCCCTTTTTGATATTACAAAACATTTTAGTAATTTTAAGATTTTGAAATCAAGTTTTGAAATTACTCCCCCTTACTCTAACACTTCTCCCTTTTAAAAAGCTCTCCTTTTAATTTAATAACATTTCTCCCCCTTTTTGTTAAATCAAAAAGATTTGTAAAAGAATTTAAACAAGGTTTTGAAATCATTTAGCCAATTGATTATATATATAGTTTAAGCTGCTAAGATCACAATCAAGAGAAACGTTAGCCATTAGTTCCATAATCAATATTCATAAACAATGTGACATGGCAAAATTGGTCATATATCTAACATGATGTAAATGATGCAATAATGAAGAAATTTAACCACACCAAATATATACGTTCAAACATCTATAATCCATCAAATAAGTTCAAATATCCAACAACAAAAAGAAAACAATCCAAAAACATTCAAAATGTTTAAACAATAAGATTTAAGTTCAAAGTACTAAAGCAAAACACAGAATCAAGCATCCGTAGGAGGATCGGGAGGAGGAAAACGAGCTCGCATAGCGGCCATTTCATGAGTTAGTTCATTAATACGAGCGTTGGTTGCTTTATTGTTTGCACGCATCTCCCGAAGAATTTCTAATTGTTGAGCTCCCATTGTGGATAAATGGGACTCTATGGTAGCATATCGGAAATCGAATGTCTCCATAAAATATTGAAAATATGGAGGCATTTGATTAGTTTGTTGTGCTTGCTCCTCGGGCTACTCAAGATCATCTTCGGCTTCATCGATATCTCGCATTAATTGTTCAAGCTCGGGATCGTCGTCATCTATTGGAGGAGCTTGAGAAGAGCTAGCTCCCGGAGTATTTTCAGAAGATCGAACCCATTCACCGGTGTCCTTATTCTTTATCCATCCCGCTCTCATTAAGGAAAGAAGATTAATTTGTTTCTTTAGAGGAAAGACGACATCTAGACCTACTCTAAGCCCGGCTTTAGAAAAAAGATTACTCAGAATGCAACTGTAAACTAGAGATGAACAGAGTTTCTTGTTAGGAACAAGATTTACGGTTTCAATGATTTCAGCAAAAATAATTTGTGGTAGGTTTATTTTAATATTGTTTTGGAAACAATGTAACCACCAAAGATCTAAAACACGAATAGTAGAGTAACGACCTCCGGATGGTCGAAACCACCAAGAAATCATTAGATGAAGAAAACGATCATGAAGGTCTAAGACACTCGCACTATCCCTTCTTTTATAACGAGAACCTAAAACCTGTTTTTCATTTGATATACCATCATTATCTAATCCTAATGCTTTGGCTATATAAGCCGAGTCAATATGTAAGAATTGTCCTAGGAGGTAGGAACGAACTCCTATGGTTTCAGTTTGAGCTCGATTTTTGACACAAACGACATTAGAATAAAAGATGCGAACAAGTTGATGGTAAACTATAGGTTCAAGGTCACAAAGTTTATCAAATTTCCACTCTTGTAAAAGAGGAAGATATTTAAAATCGATATCTATCATAGCTTGACGAGAAGTGATACATTCTTCTCTAATTTTGTAAGAGTCAAAATATTGATAATACCAAAAACGATGATTTCTAGGACCAGGATGATTGAAACACAAGTTTTGGATAGTCATATTATGATCAATGGGATTAGGATTAGGAATTAGAATTTCAGGAATAGGAGGAGGATTTAGAGGTGGGTTGGATTGACGGTTTGAGCGACTGGATGATGACCTAGCACGTTTAGGATTGGACATGGTTTAAGAAATCGGAATAGAATGGATAACCTGCAATTTAGAAAACACATGTATGCAATTCAATTAATCCCAAAACTCAATTGAGTTCTCAATATTTCAAGGTTCTCTAAACCAATCCTAATGGGCAAAGTTTTTGAAAACTATTGAAAAATAAGGTTTTGAAAAACAATATATGTATAGTTTTCATAACAACAACATAATTCAATCAAAACACAATAATTTGAAAAACAATTTTTATTTTTATTTTTTTTATTTCAAAATTTTCAAAATTTTCGAAAAATTCTTATGTTTTTGATGAAATTAGTTGTAATAACTAGTTTCTAATCACTAAACAATCAATGCCCGATCACTATTTCTATCTAGAACTAATTAAAACTAGTCCTATATTCAAAATCAATGAAATAGAGAGTTTAGAAAAAATTACCTTGAAAGATGAGATTGAGTGGATTTTGATGTTGTTTGCACGATTTTTAATGATGCTAGCAGGTTTAAAAGATGATATTTGAAGAGAATTCTGATTAAAAGCGTTGTTTTGAGGCAAGGTGGAGATTTGAGAGAGTGGAGGGGAGAAACGGTGTGAAGAGAAGAGAGGATTTAAGGCAAAAACAAGGGTTCTCCTCGATAAAACCAGAACCCCATGGGGGTATCGATTCCCCTAGGGGGAATCGGTTCCCCTTCAAAGGGAGAATCGGTTCCCCTTCAAGGGGTATCGATTCCCTCTGCCCTATAATTTAAAAATTTGTATTTTAAACACTAAAAATGCTAAATTAATCTTCTCTAGTGGTATTGGCAACTCATATATCAAAAATTAATTATGTTCAATCAATCAAATTAATCCTTAAACTACATTTGAACATAAAGTTAATTTTTCATCAAAAATCATAAACTCCCCCTAACTAATAGCAATGAATGTAATAAGAAATTACTATTATAAGCATTTTTCATTTAGTCTTAAAAGTGCTAAAATTATTTTAAACACTGAGTGAAGATAGGTCAGTTAAACCTAATTCTCTCCTAAGTGTCCAAAAATGTTCCTTTTCTAAAGGTTTTGTAAAGATATCCGCTAATTGATGCAAAGTATCAACAAATTCTAGAACTACATCTTCCTTAGTGATATGGTCTCTAATGAAGTGATGTCTTATTTCAATGTGCTTAGTTCTAGAGTGTTGGATGGGATTTTTAGTGAGACAAATAGCACTAGTATTGTCACACTTGATAGGAATGGTACCTACTTCAATTCCATAATCAAAAAGTTGTTGTTTCATCCATAAAACTTGTGCACAACAACTACCAACTGAAATGTATTCGGCTTCAATGGTAGATAATGCAACACAATTTTTGTTTCTTTGAAAACCAAGAAATCAGAATATTTCCAAGGAATTGGCAAGTATCGGAGGTGCTTTTCCTATCTAATTTGCATCCTCCATAATCCGCGTCAGAAAAGGCATGCAAGCTAAAGCTAGAGTCTCTACGATACCAAAGTCCTAAACTAGGAGTGTCCTTAAGGTATCTAAAGATTCTCTTAACAGCTAGTAAATGTGATTCCTTAGGGCATGATTGAAATCTAGCACATAAGCAAACACTAAACATAATGTCCGGTCTACTTGCAGTTAGATAAAGTAGAGATCCAATCATTGACCTATATAATTTAACATCTACACATTTACCTCCTTCATCTAAGTCAAGCTTTGTAGAAGAGCTCATTGGAGTGTCATGAGGTTTCCCATTTTCCAGTCCAAACTTCTTGAGCATATCTTTGACGTACTTAGCTTGATTGATAAAGATTCCATCTTTTCTTTGCTTGATTTGGAGTCCCAAGAAAAATGAGAGCTCCCCCATCATGCTCATTTCGAATTTGCTTTGCATTAGCTTAGAAAATTCTTGGCAACGAACATCATTAGTAGAACCAAATATTATATCATCAACATAAATTTGAACTACTAATAAATCTTTACCTTTATGCTTTAAAAACAATGTAGTGTCAACCTTCCCTTTTGAAAAACCTTTTTCAATTAAAAAATTTGGCAGTCTTTCATACCAAGCTCTAGGAGCTTGTTTTAAACCATAAAGCGCTTTTGTCAACTTAAGAACATGATCCGAAAATTTTGAATCTTCAAAACCTGGAGGTTGTTCCACATACACTTCTTCTTTTATAAAACCATTTAAAAATGCACTTTTAACATCCATTTGATATAGTTTAAATTCATGAAAACATGCAAATGCTAATAGCATTCTAATTGCTTCCATCCTAGCTACGTGAGCGTATGTTTCATCATAGTCTATGCCCTCTTCTTGAGTATACCCTTAAGCAACAAGTCTAGCCTTGTTTCTCACTATATTACCACTCTCATCAAGCTTATTCCTAAATACCCATCTAATACCTACAATAGATTTATTACTAGGCCTTTCAACTAATGTTCATACTTTACTTCTCTCAAATTGATTTAATTCTTCTTGCATAGCCATAATCCAATGTTCATCTTTTAATGCTTCTTTAATATTCTTAGGCTCTATGCATGAAATAAATGCAACATAATTACAAATATTTCTAAGAGAAGATCGAGTTGTTACCCCTTTGGATGGATCACCTATAATCTCACCATCCTTGACATAGTTGTACTCTCTTAGATAACATACTTGTCTTTCTTCAATGGTTGGATTCTCAAGAGGATCATGAGTTACCTCATCTTTTGTTTCTTCCTTTGATGATGGTTCTTCAACATCATGTCTAACTTCATTTGTATTTATAATACCTGCATTATCATTCACACAAGAATCCTTCCTCGGAAGGGGATTATCATTGAAAACAACATGTATAGACTCTTCTACAACTAAAGTTCTTTTATTAAATACTCGATAAGGTTTAGAATTTAAGGAATATCCCATAAAAATTCCTTCATCACTTTTAGCATCAAATTTGCCAAGGTTTTCTTTACCGTTGCTCAAAACAAAACATTTACATCCAAATGGATGAAAATAGCTAATGTTAGGCTTTTTATTTTTGAAAAGTTCATACAGAGTTTTCTTTAAAGTAGGCCTAATCATTACTCGATTAATAACATAACAAGCAGTATTTGAGGCTTCCGCCCAAAAATATTTTGGCAAATTGTTTTCACAAAGCATGGTTCTAGCCATTTTTTCTAAAGTTATGTTTTTCCTTTCAACAACTCCATTTTGTTGAGGGGTTCTAGGTGCTGAAAAATTATGGCTAATTCCATTAGAATTACAAACTCAGTAAATCCAAGATTTTCAAATTCAGTACCATGATCACTCCTTACACTAGAAATGGAGTAACCTTTTTCGTTTTGGATTACTTTTGAAAACATGATGAATTTTTCTAATGCTTCATCTTTAGTACTTAAGAATAGAACCCAAGTATATCTAGAATATTCATCTACCAAGACAAATGCATATTGTTTTCCACCCAAGCTAACAGTCCTAATTGACCCAAAAAGATCTATATGGATCAATTGTATTACTCTACTAGTTGATACATCATTAATGGACTTAAAAGAAACTCGCTTTTGTTTTCCTTTAGCACAAGCATCACAGATTTTATCTTTATCAAATTTTAGCTTAGGCATCCCTCGAACCAATTCTCCTTGAACTAACCGTTGTAAAACACTCATGCTAGCATGTCCTAGTCTCCTATGCCATAACCAACTATCATGCTCATCCTTTGCAACTAGGCATAAATTAGTCATTTCTATAGAGTCTAAATGCACCATGTATATGTTTCCTATTCTATGACCAACAAGCATAATCATATTAGATTCAATGTCAATGACTTTACAACCATTAGTTTTAAATATGACATTGAATCCCTTATCACATAATTGACTAATACTCAAGAGATTATGCTTTAATCCATTCACATATAAAACATTCTTAATTTGTATGGAAGAGGTATTACTAATAGTATCAATACCTTCAATGTGACCTTTTGAATCATCACCAGAAGTCACTTCTCATCCATTTTTGGCGTTAAGCTCAATGAACCGGCTTTTGTCTCCGGTCATGTGTCTTAAGCATCCACTATCAAGGTACCATGAATTTGAATTTATTTCCCATGCCTTGTAGCAATGCTCCTTTTCCTACAAACATAGATTAATTTCTAATTTTTGGAACCCAAATTCTTTTGGGTCCATATCCATTAGTTTCCAAAATCCTAATCCCCTTAGGTATCCATTTGTGTAGGATATCCTTATCTTTAGTAGTAATGAGCTCTTTAGGAACCCATATACTTCTAACGATTTTTCCATTAGTCTTTGGGGACCTCTATGATTGTAGTTTTTAAAACTTTTTCTAACAGAGTTGGATTTTGAATTTTCTCCATTTTCAAAACGTTTTGTTCCAACTTTATTAAAAGAAGCTTTAAGATCATCAATTTTCTTTTGATGATCATCATTGACCTTTGAAAGTAAATTTTGCAAATCCAAATTTTTCTTTTCAAAATCTTCTAGTTTGATTTGCAAATCTTTGATTTTACTTTCAAGATCGTTGTTGGTTTTGGATATGAGTTTATTTTCATTTTTCAATTTTGAAACATTATTTTTATATTTTAAAAACAATTTCTCATAATGCGAAGCCAACCCATTATATTCCTCTAATAGCTCATCATAGGACATATCATCAAAATTAGATGAGTTAGAGGTTACCTTAGAATCTTCCCCGAATGCCATCAAGCACAAGTTTGCTACTTCTTGTTATTCTTCATCGAAACCTTTTTCATCGCTCCATGTAGCCACATTAGCCTTGTACTTATTCTTTGATTGACCCTTTCTCTTCAATTGTGAGCAATCATATTTGACATGCCCCATCTTTTTGCATTCATAGTAAATGATCGGGTCCTTATCTTTTGGTTCATTTTTTAGGCCTTCATTCGTTTGAATTTTCTCCCTCGGCAAGGTCTCATCATTTTTCTGAACCGTTTGGCAAACAATGCCATTTTCTCATCATCATCATCTTCATCCGAATCACTCTTATCTTTTATGGATTTGAGAGCAACTCCAATGTTTTTCTTCTTCTCCTTCTCCTTTGGTGTCTCTTCAATCTTATCAAGGTTCACCTCATCTTCAAGCATCATTTCATGAGTGAGGAGTGAACATATTAGCTCTTCAAGAGTTAAGGACGTTAGGTCCTTAGACTCGATGATTGTCGTCTTCTTTGATTGCCACGATTTTGGAAGGGAGTAAACTAACTTCCTCACAAGCTTTTCATTTGAAATGATCTCTCCATATGATTTGAGACCATTGAAAATCGTTGAAAATCTATCTGTCATAGCTTTGATATCTTCATTTGGTTTCATCCTGAAATTTTCATAGCTATGCGTTAGAATACTAATTTTAGATTTCTTTACCTCATCGGTACCTTCATGAGTGACTTGAAGTTTGTCCCATATTTCTTTAGCGGTTGTACAAGATGAAACTCTTCCGTATTCATCTGGTCCAAGAGCACAAAATATGATATGGATGGCTTTGGAGTTGAGCTGGAATATGTTTGTCTCTCCTTCACTCCACAATCTTGGATGAGTGAGAGGCTTGATGTATCCTTCTTCTATGACATTCCATGCTCCCATGTCACTTGCTTGAATAAAGTACATCATCCTATTTTTCCAATAAGCATAGTTAGCCCCATTGAAGAAAAGGGGCTTGTTGACGGGCATCGAATCGAGACCAGAGTCGAAGTTTGAAGTAGAGGCCATTGATGACTTTGATTATCGATGTAACTCTTCCCGAATTGACTCAAGAGGTGATTAAACCTTCAATTGAGTTAGGCTCTGATACCAATTGTTGAGTTAATCGATTGACGAATATGGCCAAGAGGGGGGTGAATTGGCAATTAAAATTTCGGTGGAAGCTTTTGCAGAAAATTGAAAGAAATTTGCACAGCGATTTAGAGTGGTTCGACTTTCTCAATCAAAGTCTACGTCCACTACCTTAGCTATCAACACTAAGGAATTTCCACAAATTCACTAATTTGTCTTTCTTTTGAGGACAAAGAGTAACCTTACAAAACCCTCAAGACACATGCTCAGAGACAAGAGACGGTTTATAGAGCTTAACGACAAAAATGGAAGAGTGTTAACCTTTGGTGACAACTTAAAAGGTTACATTGAAGGTATAGGTACTATAGGTAATACCTCTTCCATACAAATAGAAAAAATATTATTTGTGAATGGGTTAAAGCATAATCTATTGAGTATTAGTCAATTATGTGACAAAGGATACAATGTCTTATTTGAAACAAATGGTTGTAAAATTGTTGACATTGTATCTAATCGGATTATGCTTGTTGGTCATAGAATAGGAAACATATACATGGTGCATTTAGATTCTATTAATATGACTAACTTGTGTTTAGTTGCTAAGGATGAACATGATATTTGGTTATAGCATAGGAGACTAGGACACACTAGCATGAGTGTTTTACAAAGACTAATTTAACGAGATTTAGTAAGAGGGTTGCCAAAGCTAAAATTTGATAAAGATAAAATCTGTGATGCTTGTGCTAAAGGAAAACATAAAAGAGCTTCCTTTAAGTCCATTAATGATGTATCAACTAGTAGAGTAATACAATTGATCCATATAGATCTTTTTGGGCCAATTAGGACTGTTAGCTTGGGTGGAAAACAATATTGTTTTGTATTAGTAGATGACTATTCTAGATATACTTGGGTTCTATTCTTAAGTACTAAAGATGAAGCATTAGAAAAATTCATCATGTTTTCAAAAGTAATCCAAAACGAAAAAAGGTTACTCCATTTTTAGTGTAAGGAGTGATCATGGTACTGAATTTGAAAATCTTGGATTTACTGAGTTTGTAATTCTAATAGAATTAGCCATAATTTTTCAGCACCTAGAACCCCTCAACAAAATGGAGTTGTTGAGAGGAAAAACAGAACTTTAGAAAAAATGGCTAGAACTATGCTTTATGAAAACAATTTGCCAAAATATTTTTGGGTGGAAGCCTAAAATACTGCTTGTTATGTTATTAATCGAGTAATGATTAGACCTACTTTAAAGAAAACTCCGTATGAACTTTTCAAAAATAAAAAGCCTAACATTAGCTATTTTCATCCTTTTGGATGTAAATGTTTTGTTTTAAACAACGGTAAAGATAACCTTGGCAAATTTGATGCTAAAAGTGATGAAGGAATTTTTCTGGGTTATTCTTTAAATTCTAAAGCTTATCGAGTATTTAATAAAAGAAATTTAGTGGTAGAAGAGTTTATACATGTTGTTTTCGATGATAATCCCCTTCCGAGGAAGGATTCTTTTATTGATGATGACGTAGGTATTGTAAATACCCATGACGTTGGAGAACCATCATCAAAGGAAGAAATGAAAGATGAGGAAACTCACGATACTCTCGAGAATCCAACCATCGAATAAAGGGAAGTCTTTTACCCAAGAGAATACAACTATGTCAAGGATGATGAAATTATAGGTGATCCATCCAAAGGGGTAACAACTCGATCTTCTCTTAGAAATATATGTAATTATGTTTCTTTTATTTCATGCATAGAGCCTAAGAATATCCAAGAAACATTAAAATATGAAAATTGGATTATGGCTATGCAAGAAGAATTAAATCATTTTGAGAGAAGTAAAGTTTGGACACTAGTTGAAAGGCCTAGAAATAAATCTACTGTAGGTACTAAATGGGTATTTAGAAATAAGCTTGATGAAAGTGGTAATATAGTGAGGAACAAGGCTAGACTTGTTGCTCAAGGCTATACTCAAGAAGAGGGCATAGACTATGATGAAACATATGCTCCCGTAGTTAGAATGGAAGCAATTAGAATGTTATTAGCATTTGCACGTTTCAATGAATTTAAATTATATCAAATGGATGTTAAAAGTGCATTTTTAAATGGTTTTATAAAAGAAAAAGTGTATGTGGAACAACCTCTGTTTTGATGATTCAAAATTTCCAAATCATGTTTTTAAATTGACAAAAGCTTTATACGGTTTAAAACAAGATCCTAGAGCTTGGTATGAAAGATTGTCAAACTTTTTAATAAAAAAATGTTTTTCAAAAGGGAAGGTTGACACTACATTGTTTTTAAAGTGAAATGGTAAAGATTTATTAGTAGTGCAAATTTATGTTGATGATATAATATTTGGTTATACTAATGAAGTTCTTTGCCAAGAATTTTCTAAGATAATGCAAAGTGAATTTGAGATGAGCATGATGGGGGAGCTTTCATATTTCTTGGGGCTCCAAATCAAGCAAAGAAAATATGGCATCTTCATCAATCAAGCAAAATACTTCAAGGATATGATCAAAAAGTTTGGATTAGAAGATGGAAAACCTCAAGCCACTCCAATGAGCTCATCTATAAAGCTTGACAAAGATGAAAGAGGTAAATGTGTAGATGTTAAACTTTATAGGTCTATGATTGGCTCTTTGCTTTATCTAACCGCAAGTAGACCAGACATTATGTTTAGCGTTTGCTTATATGCTAGATTTCAATCATGCCCTAAAGAATCACATCTAAAAGCCATTAAGAGAATCTTTAGATACCTTAAGGACACTCATAGTTTAGGACTTTGGTATCCTAGAGACTTTAGTTTTAGCTTGCATGCCTTCTCTGATGCGGATTATGGAGGATACAAAATAGATAGGAAAAGCACCTCCGGTACTTGTCAATTCCTAGGAAATATGCTGATTTCTTGGTTTTCAAAGAAACAAAATTGTGTTGTATTATTTACCACTGAAGCGGAATACATTTCAGCTGGTAGTTGTTGCGCTCAAGTTTTATGGATGAAACAACAACTTTTAGATTATGGAATTGAATTTGGTACCATACCTATCAAGTGTGACAATACTAGTGTTATTTTTCTCACTAAAAATCCCATCCAACACTCTAGAACTAAACACATTGAAATTAGACATCATTTCATTAAAGATCATGTCACTAAAGGAGATGTAGTTCTAGAATATGTTGATACTTTGCATCAATTAGCGGATATTTTTACAAAACCTTTAGAAAAAGAGAGATTTTGGACACTTAGGAGAGAATTAGGTTTGACAAACCTACCTTGACTTAGCGCTTAAAATAATTTTAGCACTTTTAATTAGAATTGAAAAATGCTTATAAAAATAACAATTTTTGATTGCATACTTTGCTAATAGTTAGGGAGAGTTTATGATCTTTAGTGAAAATTAATTATATGTTCAAATAAAATTTAAAGATAGATTTGATTGATTGAACATAGTGATATGAGTTGCCAATACCACTAGAGCTAATTAATTTAGCATTCTAAGTTGTTGAACTATGTTTTGATATAACAATTTAAGGCAAAATGGTTTTTGGACTTGAATTGAATTTAAAAAATGTTTTTGGACTTAATTGAATTTATTCAAAGCTTTAAAAGGTTTCAAAAATAATTCAAAGTCCATTAAATTCGGATTTGAGCCAAAATGCTAAAGAGTGTCAAAGTGCATCCATACACCCCTGCAGTGCATCCATACACTTGCACTAGTGCATCGATGCACCATACAGTGCATCTATGCACTAAAACACTGAATGCAATTAGTGCATCGATGCATCAAGGTTGTGCATCAATGCATCCTGATGTGCATCCATGCACGAAGGCTGCAACAGTTAGTAATGGCTAGCTTATTTGAATTTAATGAAGGGGTATCGATGCACCATGATAGTGCACCGATGCACCATGTTATGGACAGCCTTTTTGAGTAGAAAAATCATCCCCAAACGGCTCCAAAACATCCCCAACAGCTATATACAGCATCAAACACATTCCAAGCTATAAATACAATCTAAGGACACTTGAAGAATAGGAGAAAAACTATCCAAGCAATCAAACACAAGAGAAGAGTTTTTCATTCTTAATTCAACTTTCTCTTGTAAATATTTTGTTCTTGTGAGCTCAATCTTGTAAACACCTACCTTAGAGAGGTTTTCTTTTTTGCTTATTTTATCCTTTTGTAAAGGGGAAAGGTTCTAGCTTATCCCGTGTAAAAGCTAGGGAAAGGTTCTAGTTTAGCCCGGAAAAACTAGGGAGTTGTAAGGTTATCTCTTTGTCGTCAAAAGAAAGAACAAATTAGTGAATTTGTTGGAAAATTCTTGGTGAGGAGCTAAGGTAGTGGACGTAGACTTTGGTTTAGAAAGTCGAACCACTCTAAATCGTTGTTCAATTTTCTATCTTTCAATCTCCTTACTCCCTAAACTCAAAAACTGTTCTGACCCCTCTTTGTAAACCGTTCCAGTTGTCGAATCGAGCTTCCAAAAATCACAACAATTGGCTTCAGAGCCTAACTCATTAAGAAGGTTTAACCACCTTCAGACGATCCTCAAATAATCTCTACCAATTCCTGACACAACCGAGAAGATGGCTTCAACCTCCGGCTCGTTTCACATGGAAGACTCTCTCTACTAACGGACAAGCCTCCATACTTTAATGGAGTCAACTATCATTATTGGAAGAAATTAATGAAGGTATTCATCCAATCCAATGATCTTGATGCATGGGAGATAATCGAGAACGGATACTCTTCTCCAAAGAAGAAGGAGAAGAAGCAAAGTGACAAAGAACGGAAGAAAGCTCAACTTAATGCCAAGGCCATGCACATGGTGTTGTGTGCATTTGGTCCTGAAATCTATGAAGGAGTTTCTTCATGTTCAAGTGCCAAGGAGCTTTGGAATAAGCTCAAGGAAATCCATGGAAACAAGAAAGAAGAACCAACAAAGGTGGTGTCTTTAATGACTCTTGAAGAGCCCGAGGTATCTTCTAGCTCAAATGAATTAAATTCTTATTCTTTTGATGAGTTACAAGATGTTTATAATAAGTTGTGTTTGGGATTTGAGACCATGAATTCCAAATATAAGAAAATGATTTCAAAATTTAAAATCGAAAACGATTTTCTTTTGAAAACAAAAATAGATTTTGAAAGCCAAAATGAAATTTTGAAAAAGGATTTAGAGCTTTCAAAAATAAAAATTGAAAGTTTTGAAAAAGAAAATCTTGATTTAAAAGTTAAGCTTGAATGCTTAACAAAAGAAAAAGAAATCATTTTAAATAATTCATTTAGTTCAATAATGACAATATGCTCACATTTTCATTATCATGGTCATATACTTGTCCTTTAAAGAAAGGAAAACATTTTAAAATTAGACAAGTATGGGTTCCTAAGGGAACAAGGGGCATTGAAACTAAAATCCAAGGATCCAAAGCAATTTGGATACCAAAATCGAAAATGAATGTCTCTTGTAGGTGTGTGGGAGAAATGGTGATGAAGATGATGATATTCAAGATGCTCTAGCCACATATGAAAAAGGAATGGGTAACCTCTAAGCTTAATGCTTTTAATTTTGGTTATTTGGTTGCTCATTTAATTTTAAGCATGCATGAGTTTTGATTTTAAATATTATGTATTATTTTAATCTCATGTATTTAAAAGGAAATTATGATGAACATTTTAATGTCTTAATAATATTTCAGAATTTTTAGTTCATCATAATGAATTTTGGTCAAAATTGGTTTTAAATGCAAATGATATCTCTCTAATAATTGATATCAACTTTTCAAATGTTTTGAATTTACAAATTTTAAATTTTTGACCTAAATTTAAATGATTATGCATATGGTTTAAATGAAATGATATCTCTAACAATTGATATCAAAATTTTCAAAATGCATAACATTTTTGGAAAACTTTATATATGTGCACTTAATTTTAACAAATGGTATTGATATCAAATTTCAACAATTGGTATTGCATAAAGTATTTTAGTCTTGGATATATTAAATTTCATGTGCTACTAACACATTTGTTATTCTTTGTAGCAATTCAATTTCTTTTTAAGTGTCAAGTTCTTAAAGCTAAATTTTGATTGGAATGCATTTATTGAGGGGGAGCTTTGATTTTTCAAATGATTTTTAAATTTCAAATTTACCACTTACTCTCCAAAGTTATTTTGAACTTCAAAGATCGAATTGTTTTTGATATAACAAAAAGGGGGAGAAGTTTGGTTTGAAAAATTCAATTTCTAAATGAAAAAAGGGGGAGCTTAACATTTTTATATATTTTCCAACAATTGTTAACAATTGATATATTTTTCATTAAACAATTTTAAGGGGAGTTTTGCCAAAACAATTTTTCAAATGTTTTGTTATATCAAAAAGGGGAGATTGTTGAACTATGTTTGATATAACAATTTTAGGCAAAATGGTTTTTGGACTTGAATTGAATTTACAAAATGTTTTTGGACTTAATTGAATTTATTCAAAGTTTTAAAAGGTTTCAAAAATAATTCAAAGTCCATTAAATTCGGATTTGAGCGAAAATGCTAAAAGGTGTTAAAGTGCATCCATGCACCCCTGCAGTGCATCCATGCATCTCTGCAGTGCATCCATGCACCTGCACTAGTGCATCGATGCACCATGCAGTCTATCCATGCACTCAAACACCGAATGCAATTAGTGCATCGATGCATCAAGGTTGTGTATCGATGCATCCTGATGTGCATCCATGCACAAAGGCTACAACGACTAGTTTATTTGAATTTAATGAAGGGGTATCGATGCACCATGATAGTGCACCGATGCACCATGTTATTAAAAGCCTTTTTGAGTAGAAAAATCATCCCCAAACGGCTATATACAACATCAAACACATTCCAAGCTATAAATACAAGCTAAGGACACTTGAAGAATAGGAGAACAACTATCCAAGCAATCAAACACAAGAGAAGAGTTTTTCATTCTTATTTCAACTTTCTCTTGTAAATATTTTGTTCTTGTGAGCTCAATCTTGTAAACGCATACCTTAGAGAGGTTTTCTTGTTTACTTATTTTATCCTTTTGTAAAGGGGAAAGGTTCTAGCTTATCCCGTGTAAAAGCTAGGGAAAGGTTCTAGTTTAGCCCGGAAAAACTAGGGAGTTGTAAGGTTATCTCTTTGTCGTCAAAAGAAAGAACAAATTAGTGAATTTGTTGGAAAATTCTTGGTGAGGAGCTAAGGTAGTGGATATAGACTTTGGTTTAGAAAGTCAAACCACTCTAAATCGCTGTGAAATTTTCTATCTTTCAATCTCCTTACTCCGTAAACTCAAAAACTGTTCCGACCCCTCTTTGCAAACCGTTTCGATTGTCGAATCGAGCTTCCGAAAATCCCAACATAAGTGCTTAAAAACAGTTTTTAAAATTTTTGTGCAATAGTGTATCGATACCTAGGTATCGATACCCCCTCGCTATGTATCAATACACTATGAATGTGTACTAATATATTCATTGAATGTGTATTGATACACTCAGGAGTGTACCGATACACCCATCGGGTTTTAGGTTTAAATTCCTAAAATTTCCTCATTTTCTCAAAACCTAAACTAAAATACTATCCCGCCGTATTGCTCATCTCTACTCAAAATCTCCATCTTTGCTCTTTTTCAATGATTCAAGTTGGAATTTGTTCGTTTTTCAACATACAATCCTTCTACATTCATTAAATTCGTGCAAACAAAATTACATTCCACTCAAATCTGAATTTTCAAAGTAATTTTTCTAAAACTCTATTTTATTGATTTTTGAACATATGACTAGTTTTAATTAGTTCTAGGTTGAATTAGATATCGGGCATTGTTCATATTATGATTCTGAACTATAATCTAAACCTAATTTTATCAAAAACAAAGTATTTTTCAAAAAAAATCAGAATTTTCAAAATAAAAAAATAATTTGATTTTAAAATTGTTGTTTTTGATTTAATTATGTTGTTTTTCATGAAAACTATACGTAATATGATTTTTCAAACATTATTTTTCAAAATAGTTTTTCAAAATTGATTATATTGCATACATGTATTTTCAAATTGCAGGTAACCTTAATCCCATTCTGATTTAACCATGTCTCATTCCAAACGCTCGTCAAACCAACCTCAAAACCGACCTTCTATTCCACCTCAAAATCTAAACCCAAACGCTCCCGATATGACTATCTTAATTCTTGTTTTAACCAACCTGATCGACGAGAAGATCTCTACCATAGGTTTGTTAACTCATTCGAGTCATATAAAATCCAGGAAGAGCCTATCCCCTCAATCCAAGCTATGGTCGATATGAAATTTTAATATCTTTCTACCCTTAAATCTTGGAGATTTGATAAATTTTTTCAACTCAAGTCCATCGTTTATCACCAACTAGTCAGCATTTTCTATTCCAATGCGGTTTGTGTCCAAAACGAGTCTCGAACTGCCACCGTAGGGATTCGATCTTATCTCTTAGGTCAATTCATTTATATTTACTCCTACACAATCGCTAATACCTTTGGTTTAGATGATGAGGTTTTAGATAACGAAAAAGAAATTGTGGGTACACGTTATAAAGCTAAGGCTAGTGCAAGTACCTTATTAACTCATCACGAGCGTTTTCTTCATTTGATCATCTCTTGGTGGTTTATACCATCTAGAGGTAGGTACTCCACCCTTAGAGTTTTAGATTTATGGTGGACACATTTTAACCAACATAAAAAGAAAATAAATTTGCCACAAATCATTTTTGGTGAGCTAGTTGAAACCGTGAACAATATCCGTCTAAATATATAGAAACCTTAGTTTACGGTTGTCTTCTAAGTAATTTGTTTATCAAATCCAATCTTAGGGTCCAGTTTGATGTAGCAATCCCTCTTAAGAACCCAATAAATTTTATAACCTTAAAGAAATTGGGATGGTCAGGGAAAAAGATCAATGGGTTCGATCCACCGAGAAAACACCGGGTGCTAGTTCTTCACGAGCAGCACCGACACCGACAGCTGATGATGATCCCGAGCTTGAAGAACTTATGTGAGATATCGATGATCGCGTACCGGAGGACGAGCCGGTCCAGCAAGAGGATCAAATGCCTCAATACTTTAGATCATTTTTGGAGACATTTGATTTAAGGTTTGCATCCATAGAGTCCCAATTAACCGCTATAGGGGCTCAACAATTGGATATTCAACGAGAGATGCGTGCTAATAAGGAAGCAATCAACGAGCGACTACATGCGCTTTCACTCGATATGGCTTCTATACGATCACATTTTCCTGCTCCCTATCAATCTATGGATGATTAGAACTTTCTTGCTAAGTTTTCTTGGATTGAATTAGAACTTATTGTTAAAACATTTTGAATGTTTTTGGATATTTGGATTCTTTTTGGTTTGAATGCTGTTAAGATTTTCAGAAGCTCGAATCGACAACTGGAACGGTTTGCAAAGAGGGGTCGGAACAGTTTTGTGTTTAGGGAGTAAGGAGATTGAAAGATAGAGAATTGCACAACGATTTATAGTGGTTCGACTTTCTCAACCAAAGTCTATGTCCACTACCTTAGCTCCTCACCAAGGATTTTCCAACAAATTCACTAATTTGTTCTTTCTTTTGAGGATAAAGAGTAACCTTACAAACTCTCTAGTTTTTCCGGGCTAAACTAGAACCTTTCCCTAGCTTTTACACGGGCTAAGCTAGAATCTTTCCCATTTACAAAAGGATAAAAGATGTAAAACAGAAAACCTCTCTAAGGTAGGTGTTTACAAGATTGAGCTCACAAGAACAAAATATTTACAAGAGAAAGATGAAATAAGATTGAAAAACTCTTCTTTTGTGTTTGATTGCTTGGATAGTTATTCTCTTGCTTCTTCAAGTGTCCTTACCTTGTATTTATAGCTTAGAATATGTTTGAAGTCGTATATAGGGGTTGGGGATGTTTTGGAGCTGTTTGGAGATGAGAAACAATTAATAAAATAGCTTGGAGCGTGGGGGGAATCGGTACCCCCTCATGGGGAATCGGTTCCCTAAGTGCAATATGTTTTTGACCGTTAGACAAGGGGGAATCGGTACCCCCTGGGGGGGAATCTGTTCCCCCTGGGGGGAATCTGTACCCCATGGGGGGAATCTGTAGCCCCTGGGCAATCTGATTTTTCTTGTCTTTGAAACAGTTCGAAATACTTTGTAAAATTGTTTTAAAAATAGTTTAAGTATAAAACACAATTTTACACTTTAGTAAGGATTAAAATGAACTTTGAAAGACTTTGAGTAATATTTGATATTCGAAATATCGAATATACTTAGAAAATCTTTTGTAAAATCTTAAATTTCATTTAACTTAATTTGTTATATCGAAACATCAAAATGTTTTCAACAATCTCCCCCTTTTTGATATAACAAAACATTTGAGTAATTTTAAGATTTTGAAATCAAGTTTGAAAAATTACTCCTCCTTACTTTAACATTTCTCCCCTTTAAAATACTTTAACACTTATCCCCTTTTTGTTAAATCAAAAAGACTATAATCTTTGAAGTTCAAAATAACTTTAGAGAGTAAGTAGTAAATTTGACATTTTAAAAAATCATTTGAAAAATCAAAGCTCCCCCTCAATTAATGCATTCCAAATAAAATTTTGCTTTTCAGATCTTGACACTTAAACAAAATTGAATTTCAAAAAAGAATAACAAATATGTTAGTAGCATATGAAATTCAATATATCAAAGACTAAAATACTTTATGCAATACCAATTGTTGAAATTTGATATCAATACCAATTGTTAAAATTAAGTTCATATGCATAAAGTTTTCCAAAAATGTTATGCATTTGAAAATTTTGATATCAATTGTTAGAGAGATATCATTTTAATTTAAACCACATGCATAAACATTCAAATTTAGGTCAAAAATTTTAAAATTTGTAAAATCAAAGTATTTGAAAAATTGATATCAATTGTTAGAGAGATATCAATTGCATTAAAACCAATTTTGACCAAAATTTATTATGATGAACTAAAATTCTTAAAAATTAATATAACTTTAAAATGTTCATCATAATCATCTTTTCAACATACATGAGATTAAAAAAATGATGCATAATCATTTAAAACCAAAACTCATGCATGCTTAAAATCAAATGAGCAACCAAATAACCAAAATTAAAAGCATTAAGCTTAGAGGTTACCTATTCCTTTTTCATGTGTGGCTAGAGCATCTTGAATACATCACTTTCATCACCATTGCTCCCACACACCTACAACATTTAAGTAGATTTTGGTATCCAAATTGCTTTGGATCCTTGAACGTTAGTTACAATGCCCCTTGTTCCTTTCGGAACCCATACTTGCTAATTTTAAAACGTTTTCCTTTCTTCAAAGGACAAGTATGTTCCAAATGACCATGATAATGACAATGTGAGCATATTGTCATTATTGAACTAAATGAATTATTTAAAATGATTCCTTTTTCTTTTGTTAAGCATTCAAGCTTAACTTTTAAATCACAATTGTTTTTCAAAATTATCAATTTTTATTATTGAAAGCTCTAAATCCTTTTTCAAAATTTCATTTTGGCTTTCAAAATCTATTTTTGTTTTCAAAAGAAAATCGTTTTCGATTTTAAATTTTGAAATCATTTTTTTATATTTGGAGTTCATGGTCTCAAACTTCGAATAACCTATTAAAGCATCTTGTAACTCATCAAACGTATATGAATTAAATTCATTTGAGTTAGAAGATACCTCGGGCTCTTCACAAGCCATTAGAGACACCACCTTTGTTGGTTCTTCTTTCTTGTTTCAATGGATTTCCTCGAGCTTATTCCAAAGCTCCTTGGCACTTGAACATGAAGAAACCCCTTCATAGATTTCATGACCAAATGCACAAAATAGCATGTGCATGGCCTTGGCATTAAGTTGAGCTTTCATAGATTTCATCCGTTTTTTGTCACTCCTCTTTTTCTCATTCTTCTTTGGAGAAGAGTAGCCGTTCTCGATTATCTCCCATGCATCAAGATTATTGGATTGGATGAATACCTTCATTAATTTCTTCCAATGATGATAGTTGACTCCATTGAAGTATGGAGGTTTGTCGGCTGGTAGGGAGTCTTCCATGTGGAACGAGTCGGAGGTGGAAGCCATCTTTTCGGTTGTGTTTGAAATCGGTAGAGATTCTTCGAGGATCGTCTTAAGGTGGTTAAACCTTCTTAACGAGTTAGGCTCTGATACCAATTGTTAAGATTTTCAGAAGCTCGAATCGATAATAACCGAAACGGTTTGTAAAGAGGGGTCGGAACAGTTTTGTGTTTAGGGAGTAAGGAGATTGAAAGATAGAGAATTGCACAGCGATTTATAGTGGTTCGACTTTCTCAACCAAAGTCTACGTCCACTACCTTAGCTCCTCACCAAGGATTTTCCAACAAATTCACTAATTTGTTCTTTCTTTTGAGGATAAAGAGTAACCTTACAAACTCCCTAGTTTTTCCAGGCTAAACTAGAACCTTTCCCTAGCTTTTACACGGGCTAAGCTAGAACCTTTCCCCTTTACAAAAGGATAAAAGATGTAAACAAGAAAACCTCTCTAAGGTAGGTGTTTAGAAGATTGAGCTCACAAGAACAAAATATTTACAAGAGAAAGATGAAATAAGATTGAAAAACTCTTCTCTTGTGTTTGATTGCTTGGATAGTTGTTCTCTTGCTTCTTCAAGTGTCCTTGGCTTTTATTTATAGCTTGGAATGTGTTTGAAGTCGTATATAGTCATTGGGGATGTTTTGGAGCCGTTTGGAGATGAGAAACAATTAATAAAATATCTTGGAGCATGGGGGAATCGGTACCCCCTCATGGGGAATCGGTTCCCTAAGTGCAATCTGTTTTTGACCGTTAGACAGGGGGAATCGGTACCCCCTGGGCAATATGATTTTTCTTGTCTTTGAAACGGTTCGAAATACTTTATAAAATTGTTTTAAAAATAGTTTAAGTATAAAACACAATTTTACACTTTAGTAAGGATTAAAATGAACTTTGAAAGACTTAGAGTAATATTTTGATATTCGAATAATTATATCGAATATACTTAGAAAATCTTTTGTAAAATCTGAAAATTCATTTAACTTAATTTGTTATATCGAAACATCAAAATGTTTTCAACAAATGCTTATTACTTTTAAACTTAAATTGAATTTTATGTTAGTTATGCATCATTAACATTTTAGACAAATTATGACCAATTCCAAATTTACATATTTGTTATGAATATTGATTATGGACTAATGGCTAATCTTTCTCTTGATTGTGATCTTAGCAGCTTAAACTATATATCTATATCAATTGGCTATTTATATTGTTTAAAAACGTTTTATAGAGTTTTTTTAATTTAACAAAAAGGGAGAGAATAAAGTTAGGGGGAGTAATTTTGAAAATTGATTTCAAAGAAAATCTTAATATTACTTAAATGTTTTGTTATATCAAAAAAGGGGAGATTGTTGAAAACATTTTGATGTTTCGATATAACAAATAAAATACTATTGAATTTTAAGATTTTATATTTGATTTCAAAATTAATATTCGAGTAAAATTATTCGAATATAAAAAAAATATTACTACAAGTTTTCAAATGTCAATTTTAATCCTTACTTAAGTGTAAAATTGTGTTTCAATCTTAAAATATTTTTGAAACAATTTTACAAAGTATTTCGAATCTTAATCGGGCCAGAAATTTTTTTTATAAAGGGATGTACCGATACACTCTTGTATGTACCAATACACCCCCTACATCGAATGTAATTAGTGTACCGATACATAGCCAATGTATTGATACACTCCTGGCTCCAAGAAACATCGAATGTAATTAGTGTACCGATATACCTGGGATGTACCGATATACTAAGTCAACCAACTTTCAAAATATTTGAATTTTACACTGAGTGTACCGATACACCTAGAGAGTGTACCGATACACCTACGCTCCCAACATATTTTTTAAACGATAATTACACCATAACGGCTCTATTGACTTCACCAATGATCCCCAACGTTCAAAAGTGATCCAAGGTGTATTTAAACAAGCTCAGGAGCCATTGATCAATAAGAATTGAGAAAGAATCAAGAGAGAGCATTAAACATCAAGTTTGTGAAATTCAAGCAAATTTTCCTTCAAAATTCATTTTGCTTTCAAGAACACATTTTGTGCTCAATTGTTTTCATCTTTGAGTGTTATTTTCTTGTTCTAGAATTGTGCAAACATCTTGCCTTGTGAGGTTTTTATGTAAGTTTGCGGAATTTGTAATTTTCTCTTTGGGAGAGAGAGTGTTTTCAAGAATTTGAGGTATAATTCTTGAGGGAGTTGTAAGGTTACTTTTTGTCCTCAAAAGAAAGACAAATTAGTGAATTTGTCGAAAATCCTTAGTGTGGATAGCTAAGGTAGTGGACGTAGACTTTGGTTGAGAAAGTCGAACCACTCTAAATCGCTGTGTAAATATTTTCAATTTTTTGCAAAAGCTTCCAGCGATATTTTTTTGCCAATTCACCCGTTCATAAGAGGTATTGATAGGGGTATCGATACCCATTCATAGGGGTATCTGTACCTCTTAATTTTTTTGCTCAAATATGAATTTAATGGACTTTGAATTATTTTTGAAACCTTTTGAAAACTTTGAATAAATTCAATTCAAGTCCAAAAACATTTTACCTTAAATTGTTATATCAAAACATTGTTCAACATCTATCACATCATTGTCTATTTGTACTGCCACAACAGGTTCGTAAACTGTCACATCAATATTGTAATTGCCATGTAAGTTTATGAACTGTCATATAAGTGTCATGACAGTCAAAGTTTGATTATGTTCTTCAAAGGGTTAGATTAATTTTTTCAATGCAAAAACGTTCAGGGGCTACACTAATTATTTTTTTCCAAAAATTTGAGGGCCTCAATTATTATTAAAAATATTTTTATTTTAATGACACTTTTATGTGCTCTTGCTTATAACAATATTGTTGTATATTTTTAAAATTTAATTGATTTACAATATACAATAACATTATATTCTTATTATAAACTAAAATAAATTTTGGGTTATGAAATTCCTTATCAACTTTATTGTTTTATATTTTCATAATTCACAAGTTAAATTAATGTAATGAAATTTTTTAATAATTACAATTTAATTTAATTTAATTTTTAATAACTATTTATTCATTTTTATTTTTAAAAATTAAAAATTAAATAATTTTTTACTATTTTATTTTTGGATTCAAGTTTTTATTTATAGTAACCAAACATATTTTCTAATTTTCAAAAAACTGGAAATAAAACCTATTTTCTAAAAATAAAAACAGAAAATATTTTCTAGAAGCAACCATACCTTAAAATTTTTGAATAGGATGGGTACATATAAAATTTCGGGGTGGACACAATCAATAAAATAAATGACTAATCGAAGAAAATTTAAATTTTAGGATGATTGTATTTATCCTCAACCATTAATGGATTCCCTATTGGCCACAACTTTGAGGCAAAGACAAGGGTGGTGCCACCCGTATTGATGCGATAGGATTTCTTTCCTTCTTATTCTTGTTTTAGAAATGAGGATTGAATCATTGTTTTTTTGGGTGTGTGGAAATTTTGAAGATTAATAAAATTTAGTAAAAATCAGGATTAATGGAAGAGGGAGTTAAAACTCGAAGTGAATGGGTGGAAATAAACTGACACAACAATAATAGAGTATATAGGCTGTTATATTTCTGTTCTAACTGTTTTCAGTTAGTTGGGCTCAGTGATTATAAGCTGGCCCATTATAAAAGCTCTTGTAAGTCTGGGTTTCAATATACTTGAGAAATAACAAAAGTACTCTCTTCTTCTTTCTTTTGTTTATCATTCTTCAGTGTTCTTAATAAATCACCATCGCTGCTTCTCTTTACTCCGATCATTGGATCTCCACATGGTATCAGAGTTATTCTTTCGGTTGTTTTTCTGTGTTAATTTGAAGGACGTTTGATTTCTGCGCCTTCGCGGTGCCTGTCACGCGAGATTATGTTCTCCTCTGACAAGCGGTCGCTTCTAATCGGTTTCTTGCTTTGAGTTTAATTCTTGATTTCAGGTGATATTCTTTCCTATTATCCTTCTGTTTTGCTGATTAAGCGCCTCTATTGTGGTTTTTTGGTGAAGGATTGCTTTCGTTATCAACGTTTTTCTTTCTCGTCTGATTGTTGTTCTGCGTTATTTATTTCTGCTGCTAGTGTTCTTCTGTTTTTATATGACGAATACTGCCTCTAATCAAAGTCAATTATATCTTGGCAATTCTAATGCCTCTACTTGATTGTTCTCTACTAAAAAAGATAATCGTTACTTTAGATGATCAAAATTACTTGTCGTGGCATCAACAAGTCTATCTTGCTATTAATACACAGGTTGCTTAAGTATATCGACAGTGATGTTATTCCTCCTTAACATGTTACTCGTTAAGGTCAAGTTGCTATAAATCCTGAGTTTAAGTCTTTTGAAGAGCAAGATAGTGCCCTTGCCTCTTGGTTATTGTCTACTATTAGTGAGTCTGTTTTACCTTATTTTATAGGGCTTAATACTTCGTCTGAAATATGGCATACTTTACATAGATTGTATATTGGCTAGAATACATCTGGGTTAATGTCTTATCGACGGTTATATTGCACTCACAAAAGAAGGGTGAGCTGTCTTTGAGTGATTATTTGATGTCCATTAAAACTGTTTGTGATAACTTGGCTAGCTGTGGTGAACTTATTTATGAGCATGAGCATATTACTGCTAAATTGAATGGTCTTCCTCCTGAGTATGAGGTTATGGTTACTGTTATTACTGTTGGTTCTTCTCCTACTATCATAGGACTGTTAGAACTATTCTACTTGATGCTGATGCCAATTTAGGACTGTTATATCCAGACAGTCTGGGTTTAATAGTCAGATTACTGCTTCTGTACATTTTCTGCTCATTAGTCTACTGGTGATATCATTGCTGTGATTCATAATAATCATTTTTCTCATGTTGATGTTAATAATTACAATACTAGGGACCACAGTAACAACAGTAGAGGCAGAGGTAGAGATAGAGGTAGGTTTAACTCCTTCAGATCTCAACGCCAATTGTATGGAATGATGGGTCTACTTGTTGAAAATGTGTTATTATAGGTTTGATATGGGTTATAAAAATGAGTCATTTAGAAAGACTCAAGGGAATAATGGCAGAAATAAGAATTTCACTCAAGCTAATGTCAGTACTTATAATTCAGCTTCTAATATTGTTCTGCCTTACTCTACAGCTTTTTACTACAATCCTCCTTCTGTCATGACCAGGGTTTCAAATCGCGGTCGTGGTCGCATTTTCGGTCATTTCGGGTTTACCTTGATTATGGCCGTCGCGGGCGCTATTGCGGGTGTAGCGGGTAACTCGGACGGTGGTGAAACCGCTATATCGCGGACGAAATCGCGTTTTCGGAACGTTTTTTGAAACCCTGGTCATGACTGCTCCCCAAGGATTCTCTCCCCTGGTCCCCAATTTTCATGTGTCTGCTGCACTATATAATCATTTTTTTTCTTTTTCCAGTAATTTTGTAGTTTCTGCTCCTGTGTTTCCTGCTATGTCTGTTGCCGGCAGTACAATTCAGCATGGTGTTCCACCTGCAAGTGCTCAGTCTCAATACATGACTGTCAATCCCTGGCTTTCTCAGTCTCCTTAAACCCTTATTGCTACACCTGTTGTGTTAAAAGATAATACTTGGTTTCCTGATTCATGTGCCATAAACCACATTACAAATGATTACAATAATCTTCAAGTTGGGTTTGTGTCTCATGCTTCTGCAGGTGTTCATGTTGGAAATGGCAATATTCTTCCTATCACTTGTGCTAGCCAATTAAGCTTGTTTTTTAATTCAAATTTGTTTAAACTTAGGAACTTGTTTTATGTTCCTAAAATTTTTACTTTCTGTGTCTAAGTTTACACATGACAATAAAGTTTCCTTTGAGTTCTTCCCCTCATACTGTCAAGTGAAAGATCTTGAGTCGAGGGAGGTTCTTATTTAAGGTCATGAAGTGGGAGGGATGTACAAGTTTGTGTTGTCTCAAGAAAAGTCTGTGTTTATAGAGCACACTCAAGAGTTTAATGCTCACAATAATTCTTGTGTTTCTAATAAATGTTCTACTGCTCCTAATGCTCTTTTGTATTCCTATGTTAAGCATGATTCTTTAGATTTGTGGCATAAAACGATGGGTCATCCTCGTAAAAGTATTTTGCTACAAGCTTTGAAAGAGTGTAATATTCTTTTTGTCAATAAAAAAGATGAGCATGTCTGTACTGCCTGTCAGTTAGCTAAATCTCATAAATTTCCATTTTATTTGTTTAATACTGTTTATTCTAAGTCTTTGGAACTTGTTGTTACTGATATTCGGGGTCCTGCACCTTTGTGTTCTAATGGTTTTAGGTACTATGTTGCATTTACAGATGTTTTTTCACGCTAGACTTGGGTCTATTTTTTAAAACAAAAGTATGAGGTTAAAGATGTCTTTGTTCAGTTTCACATGCAAAGATATATGATTACCTTGCTGAGTTGAGAGGAACAAACCCTGGGATAACAACCATTTTTCCTCTAGATAATAGGGTTTTTGTGAGAATGTATATCTGTCTTCAAACCTGCAATGATAGATTTAAAGCAGGATGTAGACCAATCATTAGCCTTGATGGTTGTTTTCTTAAGGGCTATCATCAAAGTTATCTACTAGCAGCAATTGGGGTTGATGCAAATGATTGCATCTATCCATTGGCTTATGCTGCAGTTGAGAGTAAAAACCTTTCTTCTTGGTCTTGATTTTACAAACTCTTGAAGAAGACTTAGAGCTCACAAACTCCTATCACTATACATTCATGTCAGACAAGCAAAAGGTAAATTAATTCATGTTAGACTTGCTTTTCATCTAATTTTAAATACTTATGTCATGTCATTTACTAATTTGTAATTAAATGATACTTACAGGGTCTAGTAGAGGCAATTGCAGAAATGTTTCCAAATGCTGAGCACAGAACTTGTGTGAGGCATCTTTATTCCAACTTCAAGTCCAAGAGGAACAACCAAGGAAAGGCATTAAAAGATGTGTTGTGGAAGGCTGCAAGGGTATCTTACATAAAAGAATTCACTGATGTAATTAATTAAATTAGGTCAATGTCGAGAGATGCATTTGATTGGTTGCAAAATAAGAATCCTTCACAGTGGTCAAAGTTCCATTTCTCAACAAGGTGCAAGTTTGACATGCTCATTAACAACCTGTGTGAGAGCTTTAATAAGGTAAAATAATTGTGCAAGTTTCATATTTTTTTTACTGTGTTTTCCTTTGTGTTTTAAAAATTGTGACATGCTCTAAATTAATTGTAGTTTTCTTTATTAAGGTGATTTTGGAAGCCAGGGACAAACAATCTTAAACATGATGGAGATGATTAAATCAAATATCATGCAAAGAATTGCAACTAAGAAAGAAGCTGCTGAAAAGATAATTGGTCCACTTTGTCCGAAAATTCAGAAGAAAGTTGAGAATGTTAGCTTCCAATCTAGAAGGTAATTTACTGTATTTACTTGTTTAGGATTATGTTAAATGTTTACATGATTATGTTAATTGTTTACTAACAAGGTTAGTGTTAACTGTTTGGGTTTTTTTATGAATGTTGAGAATATCTGAGGTTGTGTTTATTATCTACTGTTAATACTGTTTACTAACAAGGTTTGTGTTTTATAAATGTTTTCCTTTGTGTTAACTGTTTACTGTTTTTTATGACAGTTTTTGATGTTTACTGTTTTTACTTGATTTACTGTTAATTGTCATTAAAAAACAGTTTATTGGTATTAGCTGTTACTGTTAGTTGTTTTTAATGTTTACCATGCTTACTCTGTTTACTAGTTTATTGGTATTACTGTATTGGTATTACTGTTGGTTTTTAATGTTGTTTATTGGTTTATTGGTATTACTGTTGGTTTTTAATGTTTACTAGTTTATTGGTATTACTGTTAGTTGTTTTAATGTTTACTAGTTTATTGGTTTGTGTTTACTGTTTCTAATGTTTAATTTTAACTGTCATTAAAAACAGTTTATTGGTATTAGCTAATACTAATGCTATTATTGTGTTTACTGTTAGCTGTTTTTAATATTTAGCGTTAGTTGTTTTTAATGTTTACTAATTTATTGGTATTATTGGTTATTGGTTTATTGGTTTATTGGTATTACTGTGTAACTGCTTTGTTACTAGTTTATTGTGTTAATTGTCATGTGTTTACTGTTTTTAATGTGTACTGTTAATTGTCATAGTTTATTGGTTTATTACTAGTTTATTGTGTTAATTGTCATATGTTAATTGTCATTGGTATTCAATACTTGATTTATAGTCATGGTGTGCATGCTGTCAGGTGTTGGCCTACGCATGCAGGTGGACATAAGTTTGGGGTCTCTGTTGAATTTGAATATCAACATGTTGTAAACCTAGAATCTCATTCATGTAATTGTAGAAAGTGGGATCTTATAGGTATAATGCATTTACTTGTTTACAACAATTTATATAATTTACTTATGTTTACTATACATTTGCAGGAATTCCTTGTATACATGTTGCATCTATTATCATGCTCAACCAAGAGAGACCTGAATCCTATGTTAGCAGCTACTACTCCAAAGAAACTCAACTGAGTATATATGAAAACATGGTCAGGCCAGTTAGATGTCCAAAGCAATGGGCTCATTACAATACAAATGAATCTATCTTACCCCCTATAATCAGAAGGCCTCCTGGAAGATCTCAAAAGAACAAAAGAAAGGAGCTTGATGAACCAGTAATAGCAACTGGAAGAATGACCAAAAGGCGGGTTACAATGACATGAAAAAAATATGGAAACACTGGCCACAATAGGAGGGGGGAAAATTTGTGGTAACACGCCTGTTGTACCACCAAACAGAGGTGACAAAAATCCTGAATTAAATATTTTTTTAATAAATTTAATTAATGTATTAGAATAATTATTTAAATAAATACTTTATTTTAGGCTGAGAGACCAACAAAGGAGACTAATGCAACAGGTCTAAGCCAAAACCAACAAAACTCAATCAACATAGTAAGGTGGATGATGCATTCTCATGAAAAATCTGTCACCCAACCTGAACCTCAACCTCATACAAAAGTTGGTGCAAACATAAACCCTAGATTGCCTGCAAGTATTATCAAATTATTTATTTCATATGTATGAAAGGAGTTTTTGGAGACCAATAGTGTCTAGTCATAATATTTTGGATTTTTTTCACTTGTAGATTAAGAGACCTATAAGGTCTAATCCAGAAGGTCCTACCCAATACCATCAACGGAACTAGAACACACAAGGCCCAATCAACACAGTCAGGTGGATGATGCCTTCTCAACAAAACAGTTCCACCCAACCTAAACTTCAAATAATAGCAAATAAAGTGGCCAAACTACCTGTAAGTGTTAAGAAATCTTATTTTTTATCATATGATTGCATGGTGAATTAATTTGATATGGGTACAAGAACATGGATGGATTTTTTCACTTTTAGGTTTGGAGACCAATGAGGTCCAATCCAGCATGTTCAAGTCACCATTATCAAGGGAGCCACAACACAAAGGACTCGAGCAAGAAATGAATTTTGTAATAATTAAACATCATTACTAATAATATAATAATAAAACATGATTATATCTCTATTTTATCTTTTATTATTTAATATTGAAATATTAATTTTATTATGTTGTAGGTAAAAAATAAGTAACAAGAAATTCGAAAGGGCTTTTTTTATAACATCAACTTGTCGGAATAAACTCTCAAGTAAGTGTAAAAATATTTTATTTAAAGTATTTTATAATTTTTTTTTGTTACATATTGACTTAGTAAATATCAATTTATTATTTATTGTTATGGAAATATCATTATTATAATTTTAACATTATTGATTTAGTATTTGTAGAAGAAATGTTAAGATAATTAGATGAACTTATTTGATTTAATATTTGTAGTAGAAATGTTAAAAAATATAATTATAATGACGAAGAATAATATTTATTATAATGGCGAAAAATAATGGCACAATTAATTATCCATAAATAACCCAGGTATGCTGGTGGTTGAACGGGAAAGTATAATGAATATCACGGGATGTTATAAAATGGGGTGTTTTGGTTTAGAATTTGGGAGTAAAGTAGTGGTAAGGAAAGAGTAGAAGAGGTAAAATCTGTTATAAAAAATCATTATTATAATGTAATCATAAGTAGTTATAAAAATTTCGAAGTAATAAATTTAATCATTATTATAATGTAATAATTAGTATTTAATCATTCCTTTTATAAAAAAATATTGTTAAATATTTACATTTTTTACAAAGTAAAATAATATTGTAGTAATTAATTTAATTTTAATCATAAATTTAATTTTTTGTCATTAGTATAATTTTACATTTTTACTCTACGAATCATTAGTATAATTTGAATAAGATTGATTTAGTATTTATAGTAAAAATGTTAAAATAATTAGAATAACATTTGATTTAGTGTTTCTAGTAAAAATATTAAAAAATATTGTTAATGTATTAACATTTTTATAAAAAATATTGTTAATATATTTACATTTTTGAAACTTTAATAATATTTATTATAATTAAATTAATAATATTTTAGTAATTAATTTATTTTAATTTTAATCATAGGTGTAATTTATCGTCATTAATATAATTTATTTTAATTTACTTTTACCTTACAAATTATTAGTATAATTTTAATAATATTAATTTAGTATTTATTGTAAAAATGTTAAAAATAATAATTTTAATAATAATAACTTTATTCTAATATATATAACATGTCATAAATTGTTTTATTTATGTATTTTTATTTATTTATTATGAATATCTATATTTTTGTGTAGAGAAAATGAGCAACAAAATTTTCACAATTGTCCATTATAATAGACAAATTATGGAAAATGAGGACGGAGTTATTTTTTTCAGCCTGAAGGACCTATAAATATGATGTTTAAAGAGACATCACATTTCTAGAAATGAATGAGAGAATAGAAAGAAAATTCAAGCTACATTTGATGGTTTGAGGTACATGTTTATGGTATGTCTTAATCCAGTCAGGTATGATGCAATACCACTTGAAGAAGTTGATATCAGAACTATGATTGAATTACGACTAAAAAATATTCCAATTATTGAGTTATTTGCTGAGGTGTGTAATATATTTGATGTGTCTAGATCGTCAAGAAATATGGTTGGAAATTTATCTCAAATGGCTTTCGAAAGTCAGATTGAGAACCCAACATATAGGTCTATAAATATTTTCGTGGCGATGTTGGAAAGTGCAAATGAAGCCGGTGGAACATCTGGAGTCGCAGAGTATGAGGCAAGAAGCATACATCATCTACATTCGACTATTGATGTTGACGCTGAAAATCACTGGGGAGAAGTACTGGATGATTCTAATGAAGATGAAGAAACTGAGGAACCTGTTTTGGTTGAGGATGACAATATTTTCGATGATGATGAACCTGATATGACCACTGATGACTATTGGACATCGTATCAACCTATCCCTCACATGTACGAGATAGATTATGATGCGATGAGGGCACCTGAGTTCCCAGAGATGCCACATTTAACTTCAGGCTACATGACTGAATCATTCGAAAACTTTGGTGAATTATCAGTTGGAAAGAAATTTAGAGGAAAAAAAAGAAGTTACACTGGCGATTAAAGAGTATTGCATAAAAGGCCATGTATATTGCAAGGTTGCAGAGTCCAACTAGAAAACTCTGCACGTGAAGTGTGTTAAATATGGGCCCGAGTGTAAGTGGCTAATCAGAGTGTCCAAAATGCAGAGGCAAGATGCTTGGGTCATCACAAGGTACAATGGTCCACGCACATGTTTGCAAAACTCTATCGAACAAGACCATCGACTACTGGACTCCGATGTAATATGTCAATATGTGAAGGTGTTAGTTGAACAAAATCCAATGATCCCTTGCTTGGTGTTAGCTGCATCTATTCGAGACCAGTTCGAATATAATGTAAAATACAAACCTATTTGACATGCGAAGGATAAGGCAAGGAGGTTGATATATGGCGATTGAGATACATCATATAATAAGCTACCTGATTTGTTACAAGCTAAGAAACAATTCATACCTGAAACCATCGTGAAGTCTCACACCATGCCTGCAAATAACCTAAAAGGTCAACTTGTTCAAGGGAAGAGAATATTCCATAAACTCTTTTGGGCATTCAAGTCATGCATAGAAGGTTTTTCATTTTGCAAACATATGGTTCAAGTAGATGGTACATGATTATACGATCAATATAAACATATATTATTGATAGCAGTTGCGCGGGATGGTCAACGAAATATCTTCCCGATTGCATTCGTCATTGTTGAAGGAGAGACGATAGAGGCTTGTGATTTCTTTCTAACTAATCTACATAATTATGTCGTTTGAGAAATGAAGTTTCCTTGATATCCAATCAAGGAACATGTCTTTTGGCAGCAATTGACCGACCGGGAAGTCGTTGGACACCTCCACACATATATCCCGTATATTGTATCCGCCGTATAGGTAAGAATTGTATTGACAAGTTTCATAACGGTCACATTCGTAGGGAGATAGTCAGTTTGAGTAAGTTTTATTTTCAACATGTGTACCTAATTATGTGTTTGTTTATAAATTGACGTTAACACAATATATATTATGAAACAGGATATAAAATACGCCAACTAAATTTTGATAAGAGATTGGAGAATTTGAAGGTCATAGATGGGCGCGTTTGGATGTAGGCGTTGAAAATCAAGCAGAAAAGTGGTCGCAAGCATATGATGGTGGTCGGTGATACATACACATGACAACAAACCTTGCTGAGGCCATTAATTCAGTACTAAAAGGTACACGCCATCTCCCAATAGCGAATGTGGTGAAAGAGACGTACTTTAAGTTGACTAAAGTTTTGTCTAATAAATAGAAAGAGATTAAGTGTATGATAAATCGAGGTAAAATCTAGGCTCCGACAGTGGTGGAAGCAATGGAAAAAAAAATGAGCGATTGACAACCTCAATGTTTGTTAATGACTTCGATCGAATTGGACATACTTTTGTTGTTATCACATGCATACATCGTAACGAAGGAGCAGAGCGAGAAACATTTACAGTTAGTTTACGAGAAAGATGGTGTGATTGTTGCCGCTTTCAGGTGTGGAGATATTCGTGTGCTCATGCAGTCGCTACATGTATGCATACTGGAATAAATTCATACACTTATGTTGATGAGTGCTTTCACCTGCAGAGGATATTAAATATATACAACCATGAGTTCAGACCGATCCCAAATGAATCATATTGGCTGAAACATCATCATGATGAGTGGTTGTCAAATCCACTACTTCTTAGAAGTCCAACGGGTCGACATGAGTCTACTCGTATTCATACCAGTATGATATCCATATTAGAGAGAAATGTCAACCGAAGAGATGTGGATTGTGTAGAGGTGAAGATCATTTAAAAATAAATTGTCCAAACCTTCCACGGTACATGCCTAACTAGTAATCTTATTTCTATTTGAACGAATAATTGAATTTCTTGCCTATTTGTATTTCAATGAATGTTTTGTTTTTTCTTTTTTTAATGAATATGATGGATATTTGTTGACTCTATATTTTAATGAATGTGATTAATACCAATATTTGAATTAATGTGATTAATATCAATATTTGAATGAATGTGATGGATATTGATCTTAGTTTCAACTTAAAATTTATTAATTCAGACATATAAAGCATTTACAACTCCTGTCGGTGTCGGGGTGTTGTTGAATAATAATGTCGAGGCACACGTCGGTTCGTTGTGACAGTTGCAGTTGCTCAGGAGTTTGTTTATCATAACCAACCTGCTTATTCACCGAGGGCATATGATCCGGTGTTGTAAATACATGCCCATCACCACTGTGCTCTTCCACCTGAGGAAAAATACTCGTATTTGACATCATAGATGTCATCTGATCAAAATCATATGTTGCTCCAAACATGGGACAAAACATGAATGATTGATGAAGAATAAGTTGAGGAGTGTATGCCATAACACTAGAATCACCAAACACTTGATGAAATGATCCTGTACCACCAAACCATTTTGATGGGATATTATCCATCATCGCTTGTTCTGCTTCATGGTAAGATGAACTCCCACTCCCACAGAATCACCGTCTTGGTTTTTTGGCTTCACCAAAAAATTTCTTATACTGTATAAATTGTCTTTCTATGTTCGTTGTCAAAAACGACTTTCAATGTTCCCAATAATAATTAAGGTAATCTGAATTATGGAAGTCAAAGTCATCCGTTTGAATAGGAATGAGAGTTGTCAAGTATAAAGAAATATTGTTCCAAAGATTGATATAGTTGGCATGCCTCAGAGCCTAATCCTCATCGTGCCTACCCCGCCCATCTAATCTGTGGAGAGCGTTATGATTCTCTAGAATAAGAGAAATAGGTTAGTGGAAATCGAACTGCCTCAACATCTATCGAAAAATTGGAAATCAACAAAAGTGAAATGGATCAATGGTGTAACAACATACGAATATTGACAACCCTCTCAAACATGTTGCGACACACACGATATAATTTATCCATCATCGTACGACCTGTATATAAACTATAAAAGAAAATTATATAATTATTAATTAATTAAATAAATAAACAATATAAGAAACTAAATAAATTAATTATATACCTCAACTTTGCATTTAATGTCCATCTTAACTCTAAGTTCTTTCACATTATTGTGCACTAACCTCCTTCCTTATGCCTCAATTTGTATACTAATCAAAATAAAATTCGCTAATTATTTTTCCTATAAAAAATTTGTTAATTAATTTAAGATCAAATATTTTAAATCAAAATATTACATTCTGCCATGAGGAAAGTCAACTGTAGTTCGGCTAATCGGTGTTAACCATGGAAGTCTGTGCGAGACCCATGATTGTAATAACATCAGACATCCATTGATTTCCATCGTACACATATTATTTACAAGTAATGACGCCTTGCACATCTCACGATACAAGAACTCTAATATTGTCGATCCCCAACTATACTGTTGCCCAAAAATAGAAGATATTGTATATGAACAAGATTATGGGATTTATCCGGCATCAAGACTCCCTCGATCAACTATAATATATATGCTCGAGTTTCATATATAATGTCTTGCTCAGTACTATAACGACGAGCTTAAACTCATTCGCCAACCATGATAATCACAAACGTGACCCTTTTGTAACTATTTTTTATGACACCTTCTCAAAGTACGCCATGCATATTTCAAACACGTCCTGGTCATTTTTTCCCACCACTTCCATTCCATTTGTAGGGACCCCGAGTTGTAAAGCCACATCCTCCAAAGTGATCATACATTCACAACGCGGAAGAGATAAAATGTATGAGTTACTTGTCTCCACCGTTTAATTAATGCACTGATCAAACTGGGGACCAACTTATATTCTCTTACAAATGTTACATCGTAAAAGCCCACCATTTGCAAATTCTGAACAATAAGCTCATCTGGCTTATAACAAATGTTTACTCGACTACGAAAGACTCGTTCGTCATCCTGCAATTTATTAATCCATTGAATTAGAATATATTCATCGCTCTCAAATAAAATATATTATTCGATCGTAATACCAATGCTCTCAAATGACTAGAAATGTGTCGATCATCTAGACTCAAAAGAACATTTTATTATGTCGTACTTCAACAAATCTATAAAGAAATTAAATATTTCAATTTATAATATTAATCATAATAAAAGAAAATTTAAACAAAAAAATTGTTAAATCAAAATAAATAGTTTAACTAATTTATATTTACAATAGAAACAAAAAATAAAACAATGAAATTTAAACTAAACTTACCAAACCACTCAAATACGATTTAATCTATAACATCAAAATAAATAGTCCAATAATTTATATTACTCAATAAGGTTCAGACAATAGTGGACTGGAAACCCCCAAAGAATGTTACAGAGGTTCGAAGCTTCTTGGGACTTGTTGATTATTATCGAAAGTTCGTGAAGAACTTTTCGATGATTGCTTCTCCGTTTGACCAAGCTCTTTGAGAAAGGATGTTTCATTTATTTGGACTGATAAGTGTGAAGAGAGTTTTGAAGCTCTAAAGAAGATTTTAACTGAAGCATCGGTGCTGGTACAACCGAAATCTGGCAAAGAGTATGTGGTGTATAGTGATGCATCTCATAATGGTTTGGGCTGTGTATTTATGCAAGAGGGTAAGGTGGTAGCGTATGCTTCCCGAAAAACTAAAGACACACGATAGAAATTATCCCACTCATGATCTTGAGTTAGCAGCGGTAGTTTTAGCTCTAAAGAATTGTCATCATTATTTGTATAGTGAGCGGTGCTACATCTTCACGGATCATAACAGTCTGAAGTACCTGTTGACTCAAAAAGAGCTAAACTCGAGACAAAGAAGATAGATACAACTCTTAAAGGACTATGATTTGATCATTGATTATCATCCAATGAAGGCAAATGTTGTGGTTGTAATACCCCAAAAATTTAGACAATGACCAAAATGAAAATTTTGAAAGTCTGATCGTCAAAGTATAAAACTTGGGAAAAGTCTAGGGAATTAAGTGATAAATTTCCTAAAATTAATTGTATTCCATAAAAGATGGTTTACTCTTGAGAGTGGAGTTTTATGGAAAACATATTTTTGGAATTTGAATTTTAGTAAAGAAAAACTAGAAAGGGTTAAAGTCCGATAAGGAATCAGTAATTTCAATCAAATTGGAATTTTACAAAAATTTGAAGGATGTTATAAAATGGTTGGAAATATTATTTTAATATTTTAGATCAGAGAAATTGGTATGGATATGTGCAAATTTTTAGATTTGACCAAAACAGTGGAATTTAGTGACTAAAACACAATTTTTGAAAATTCAAGGGGAAATTTGGAAATGAAAGTCAAATTAATTTATATTTGACTTTGTAATATGATAATGATCAGATGACTTGGTTTTATGGTGAATATGGAAATTCATTAATGGCAAAAATGGAAATTCCTATAGGATTGAATAAAAAAATGCTATCATAATAAATGTTGCCATGTTAAAAAGGAGTTGTTAAGTACTGAGTATTTGGTAGAAAATGAGTTCCAAATATATTATGGAGTTATTTTGGGATATGTTTATGTTAGTACAATACTAACATATGTATCATTATAAATTTGTGATTTATACAGATTGTGATTGATTTGCGATTGAAGCAAGTCAACTATAAAGGGTTTATTGTGGAACATAGTGAGGCAAAAATTTGGAAAATTATAAAGTGTCAAGGTGAGTGCAATACATGCATGAAATTATACATGGATGTTTTATATATCATAAGGAAGACTTGCGATAAGTCGACCTTGTTTATATCAGCATGATATTATGTCATTTTTATAAATTGACATGACATTGAGATGTCATTGTATGAAATTATAATGCATTGATTATGGAAAATGTGATATTTTACCATGAATGTTTTTGGGTATGAACTGCCCCATTGTTAAATTATGATAATATACTTTTCCATAGATGATCAAATAAAATTGACTATATGCCCAAGTATGTTATTAAGGATCGGTGGTATTAATAGCATGCCATAGAGTCTAGCAGTTGCAATATTAGGTAGTACTAGAGTGTCTAGAGAAGACACATAGTGCAGGCCTCAAAGTGTCTAGCGAAGACACGGTACAAGCACTACGGTGCATTATTAGGTGAGCAAAGCTTGACCTCAGCACTTCGGTGCAATATTTGACTCCTATATCGGGTTCCTCATACAGTTATACTATGGGCTATGAGTTATGATTTAATGGTTAATAAATGGTAAGTATGCAAATAAGCTTACGAGCTTATGAATAATGGCAAGTATATTGATAAAATAAGCTTATGAGCTTATGGAATTTAAATGGTAAGTATTTTGGTAAAATAAGCTTACGAGCTTATGGGATAAATGGTAAGAGATTTTATATTATTTTGATCATGGTAAAATATTGGATATGTTAGTAAAATGATTTTATGGAAATTGATTTTTGACATTGAAAATCATGCATTAATTGTATTGCACTGTTAAATGTTTTAATTGCCTCACTAAGTATATACTTAGCGTGTGATGATTTTCACGCGTAGGTAAAAAAGCCAGTAATGGAATAAAGAGTTTAAAGCGTCATTAAAGATCGAGAAGTATATTTCAATATCAGTAAGACATCCTAAGATGTAATGTAGACTTAATTAGTGACATGTAATTATTAATGTTTTATTTGCTTTGTTGAACAAATTTAGAAACAAAATGGTAATTTTATGAGTTTTGTATAATGTTGAAAATTACTGTTCACGTTACTGTAGCGCATCAATGCACTGTTCACTGTTCACGGGGTACTGTTAATCACTGTTCACGGTACTGTTCATCACTATTCATAAAAAAATCTTTTGAATTAAATTTGCTATAACAAATTATAAATTATATGATATGATATTTTTATAATATCAATTATTATTTTAAGAAAATAAATTTTAAATCATTTTTGAAAAGAAAATGGTTTTAAAATTCGGGTGACATCTATAATCTGTATAGGTATAATTATACGGGTTATGGGTGTTACAGTCGCAGATGCACTTAGTCGGAAAACTTTTGCAACTTTGCAAGCTATGGATAAAATAACTACATAGGAAAGACATGAGATAAAGTCAATGCTTCTAGATCGGATAAAAGAACTACAAAGGAAAAACAAGAGATGCTTGAAAAAGATTGCACACGTGAAAAAATGTGAGACTAAAGACTTTGAAGTCAAGTCTGATGGATGTCTGTATTTCCGAGGAAGAATATATATTCCACATGATGATGAGTTGAAGAAAGATATATTTTTATAAGGCACATTATAGTCTACTGACTATGCACCCAGGTGTGAACAAGATGTATCAGGATGTAATGAGCCAGTTTTGGTGGCCGGGTAGAAGAAATCCATTACTGAATTTGTTGCTACATGTCTTATGTGTCAACAAGTAAAACTGAGCATCAAGTGCCTTTAGGATCATTGTAACCAATTTCTATTCTAGAGTGGAAGTGTGAAAAATTCACTATGAATTTTGTTACAGGGCTACCTTTGACATCAAATAAGAAGAATTTCATTTGGGTGATAGTTTACCGGTTAAATAAGTTGGTACATTTCATTCCAGTGCGAATGGACTAGTCACTAGACAAATATGCATAGTTGTATATAAAGAAGATAGTTTGACTACATGGAGTGCCAGTATCAATCATATCCGATAGGGATCCAAGGTTCACATCAAGATTTTGAAATTTTTTGCATAAAGCTATAGGTACTCAATTGAATTTCAGTACGACCTTTCATCCACAGACTGATGGTCAGTTAGAGCGGACTATTAAGATTTTAGAAGATATGCTGAGGGCATGTGTGATTGAGTTCAAGGGATCATGGGAAAAATATTTACCTTTAGAAAAATTTTCCTACAACAACAGTTATCAATCGAGCATCAAGATGGCTCATAACGAAGCTTTATATGGGAGAAAATGCCGAACACCATTAAATTGGCTCGAGTTGAAAGATCAAAATCTTTTTGGTCCAGATTTATTAAACGAGGTTGAGGATAAAGTGAGGATAATTCATGATAATCTCAAGATGGCATATGATCCGCATAAGTCTTATGGAGAATTGAAGCGAATAGAGATTGAATTTCAAGAAGGCGATAAAGTTTTTCTTAAATTATCGCCTTGGAAAAAGATATTGCGTTTTGGCTACAAAGGAAAACTAAGTCCAAGATTCATTGGACCTTATGAGATCTTAAAGAGAGTCGGACCGGTGGCTTACCAGTTAGCATTACCTCTGGAGTTAGACAAAATTCATAATGTTTTTCATGTGTCGATGCTTAGAAAGTATCGATCGAATCCTTCGCATGTCATTACATTGGAGGAAATTGAGATCCAAACAGATTTGACTTATGAAGATGAACCAATACAGATCTTGACTCGAGAAATCAAAGAACTGCGTAGCAAGACGATTCCTCTAGTCAAAGTGCTTTGGCAAAATCATAAAGTTGAGGACGCTACTTGGGAAAGAGAGGAGGATATGAGGAAGCAATATCCACACCTCTTCACATCATGTACATCTTAAAATTCGAGGAAGAATTTTATTTAAGGGGGGAGAGTTGTAATTCCCCAAATTTTAGATAGTGACTAAAATAAAAATTTTGAAAGTTATGTGACCAAAGTATAAACTTTGGAAAATTTAGGGACCAAAATTGGTAATTTCAAAAAGTTGCAATTTTCCCTGTAAATAAATAGTTTACCTCAAGAATAACATTTTTATGGGAATAAGAATTTTCGTACAGATTTTGTATTAAAAGTTATAAAGTGAATTTGAGAAAAATTTGGTAAATCGGATCGAATAAATATTTATGGAAAATCTGAAGGATGATAATTAGACCAAAAAACATTATTTTCACATTTTAAAATTTTGAAAAAATATAAATCTTTGGATTTGGTGGTATAATTTCATGTTTAATTCGGACCGTTGGATTAAAGTGGCAAGATTGTAATTTTTGGGAAAATTCAAGGGAAATCGTGGTATCATTTATGCTTGTTCAACTTGCTTGATTTCAAAGATCCCAAACCCTAGGGTTAGTGTTCACACTAGGATTCATAAAATTGATGATGAATCTTGATGTTTTTTATGTTGTAGATTCATTTTCAAGCTTGTTTGATGATTAAAACATGTTTATTCTTCCTACAAATGCTTCTATGATTTTCGGTCAAATGATGGAGTTATAGAACTTTGTGTTTTGATGAAATTTGATTAGGGCTTTTATTATAGAGATGTTGGAAGGTTGGATGGAAGTGGATTTCATGTTTGAATCGAATCAAAATCGAGAAAAATCATGAAAACCCTAGTTTTAGAGGATTAAAGCATTTGACCATGGCATATTTGGGTGAGAAAAATTATGGAAAAATTATGTAAGGCCTGGAAATGATGTATAAAGTATTCTACAAGCCTTAGAAAAATTTAGGACCATTTTGTAATTTTGAAAAATTAGGGGACCAAATCAGTAATTTTGGAAATATTGTGAATGTTATGTAATTGTTTAATAGTTGATGTACTATGCTAGAAATTACTGTTTGGGAATTGAAATGAGTGTTATGATGTGAAATTTTTCCATTTTGGAAGTTTGAAAAGTTTGGTGATTTAAGTGTATATTCGTATAGTTGGGATACTTAAGTGTAATTGTGCCTTTGTAAAAGTACTTGGTTGGTAATAATTTTAATTCTGGAATTTTGGTATTAAAAATTTAAGTGATAAAATGGTGAATGACCATTTTGTGTAAATTGGAAAAGTTGGTGCCAATATTAAAAGAATTAATAAGTGTTGAATTATTTTGGTAGAGAATAAGTTTCAAGTATAATTATGGATTTTGTTTTGGAAATGTATTATGTTAGTACAATACTAACATATATATATCGATATCAATTTGTGATTTTGTACAAATCGTGATTGATTTTGTGATCGAAGAAAATCGAGTATAAAAGGATTTAGTGTGGAGCATAGTGAGGCACATCTTTTGATATATAAAGTGTCAATGTGTGTGCAATACATGCATGACATTGTACATAGATGTTTTATACATCATCAGGAAGACTTGTGACAAGTCTACCTTGTTTATATCAACATGATATTATGTCATTTTCATAACTTCAACATGACATTGATATGTCAAAGTGTGAAATTATAATGTATTGATCACTGATAAATATTGTATTTTGCCATGGATGTTATTTTGGGTATGAACTGCCCTAATGTTGATTACATGGTTATATGTTGCCATGGATGATTTAATTCATGACTAAATGCCTAAGTATGTTATTGATGTTCATTAATGGAATGCCATAGAGTCTTGCAGTTGCAAATTTAAGTAGTACTAAAGTGTATAATAAAGACACATAGTATAATTTAGGTGAGTAAAGCCCGACCTCAGCACTACGGTGCATTATTAGGTGAGCAAGGCTTAACCTCAGTACTATTGTGCAATATTTGATTCCTATACTAGGTTCCTCATGGTTAAATGATTATTGGTAAAAATGATTATATTTATATTATATTATGATTATATTTATAATTTTGGGCTACAATTATTAGTAAAAATGATTATATTTATATTATGACATTTTGATTATGGTAAAATAATGGACATGCAGGTAAGGTGATCTTATGACATTGAAAAATGACATTAAATTTCGTGCATGAGTTGTGTTACACTATTTATTGTTTTTAATTGCCTCACTAAGTATATACTCAGTGATGATTTTCATGCGTAGGTAAAAACCAGGAGTAGAAGTAAAGAGTACATAGTGACTTCAAGCATCAAGGAATAGATTACAATATCAGTAAGACATCATCTTATGCAATTTTGACGTAGTTAGTGACATGTACTTATCAATGTCCTAGTTGCTCTATTAAACTATTTTGGGAACTGGTTTGTAATGGATAAACTAAACCATTTTATGTTATTTTAATATGGATAATATGAATTAGTATTATTATTATGAATTAGTATTATTATTATAAATAGACATATTTGATCATGATATATATATGTTTTAAATATCATGTAATGGTTTTACTTGATTAAATATTTTTATGTTATCAATTATCATATGAAGAAAATAAATTTTGAAATTACTTTTGAATTGGGAAATGTTTTAAGAAATTCTTGTGATATATATAACATGTATTGATATAAGTATATGAGTTGTAGTTGTTACATTTATTGGTATTAGAGCTACATGTTTAGCCGTTTCTAGACATGGAATGAGTCTATATTAAGTTAAGAATGTAATGCCAGCAGGATGTCAAAAGTTTACTGATAGTTGTATATATACTATGATGTTTATTAGTGAGTGAAGTTTCTCCTTGCTAATGTTAGACGATTTTGATTGCTTTTAGATGTCAGATCATCATGAATATAGTAGGGCAGATGAGCATGTTACTCCTGTACAAAGTGAGAGTAATGAGGTGAACCAGGATCCACCTAATGCTCAGCCGAATGTAGAGTAGTCTAATTTGAACCAACATGATATGTTGGTGCAAGATTGAGGACTTTTCCTTCATTCATTGGATAATATAATCAATTGCCGAACCCCAGTGTCAGTTCCGAAAGAACTAAGGAAAATGAGAGCACCAGAATTTCGAGGTGATATAGACGTTGATCCAATGGCTTTCGATTTTTGGTTGAATGATATTAAGAACATGTTGAGCGAGTAGTCTAATTTGAACCAACATGATATGTTGGTGCAAGATTGAGGACTTTTCCTTCATTCATTGGATAATATAATCAATTGCCGAACCCCAGTGTCAGTCCGAAAGAACTAAGGAAAATGAGAGCACCAGAATTTCGAGGTGATATAGACGTTGATCCAATGGCTTTCGATTTTTGGTTGAATGATATTAAGAACATGTTGAGCAAGATTCCTTGTGACAATCAGAGAAAGTTGGAAGGGGTTGTGTCTCTACTGTTGGAGCAAGCCAGTGTGATGGAATATAGTCGCCGCACGAGTTTTCCCTGAGCATATCACATAGGAATTCTTTTTGAAATAATTCAAGGAAAAGTATATTGGGGACGTGGTCGCCAATGAAATGATGCAATAGTTCCTAAATTTGAAGCAGTCCGGCAAAATAGTTTACGAGTATGAATGCGAGTTTCACAAGATGAGTCATTTCGCTTAGGAGTTTCTTCTGACGGAGAAATCCATAATTGTTAGGTTTATTTCTGGATTAGATCATTAGTATAAAAGAATTTTGGTTTCTCATCATTTTACTGCTTTTCAAGAAGCGGTAAACAAGGCTAAAGCTATGGAAAAAGTTGACCTTGAAGAAATTGTTGAGCTTATCCAATGTGATTTTAGCTTTTACTGCTAAGAAATTGTTGTCATGAGGATGCCAAGCAATTTTAGCGAATGTGTTGGATACAAGAACTGTTGAAGTTAAGTTAGAAGTCATTCCAATAGTATGAGAGTATCCAGAGTTATTTCCAGATGAGTTACATGGATTACCTCCAGACAGAGAGGTGGAGTTTGGTATTGTCGTGTTTCTAGGTATAACGCCTATTTCAATGGTTCCTTATCGAATGGCCTTGATAGAGTTAAGGGAATTAAAGGCCTAATTGCAAGAGCTACTTGATCGAGGATTCATTAGACCAAGTATTTCACCTTGGGGTGCACTTGTGTTGTTTGTGAAAAAGAAAAACTGATCAATGTGTTTATGCATAGATTATCAACAATTAAACAAAGTGACTATAAAGAACAAGTATCCTCTTCCGAGGGTTGATGACTTGTTTGATCAGCTTAAAGGAGTAGTAGTTTTCTCTAAGATTGATTTTCAATCGGGATATCACTAGTTAAAGATTCAAGAGGAAGATACTCCAAAGACAACTTTCAGAACACGGTATGGGCACTACGAGTTCATAGTAATGTCGTTTGGTTTGAAAAATGCTCCGATAAAATTTATGGATTTGATAAACCGAGTATTTCAGCCTTACTTGGATCAATTTATGGTTGTATTTATTGATGACATTCTAGTGTACTCAAAGACAACGATAGAGCATGATGCTCATCTTTGTACTGTGCTTGAGATACTTAAGGAGAAAAAAAATTAAATGCCAAGCTGTTAAAGTGTGAGTTTTGGCTCTCAGAAGTCACTTTTCTTGTTCATGTGATCTCGGCAGAAGGAATAAGGGTTGATCCTAAGAAGATTTAGGCACTAGTGGATTGAAAACCCCAAATAATGTTACAGAGGTTCAAAGCTTCTTGGGACTTGCTGGTTATCATCGAAGGTTCATGAAAAACTTTTCGATTAGATGATGCTTCTTCGTTGGCCAATCTCTTGAGAAAGAATGTTTCATTTATTTGGACTGAGAAGGCCGTAGGGTATGCTTCCTGACAACTAAAGACGTACGAGAGAAATTATCCCACTCATTATCTTGAGTTAGCAGCGTTAGTTTTTTCTCTAAATATTTGGCATCATTATTTGTATGGTGAGCAGTGCTACATCTACACGGATCATAAGAGTATGAAGTACATGTTGACTCAAAAAGAGCTAAACTTGAGACATATAAGATGGATAGAACTCGTAAAGGACTATGATTTGATCATTGATTATCATCCAGAGAAGGCAAATGTTGTGGCATATGCACTTATTTGGAAAACTTTTACAGCTTTGCGAGCTATAGATATGCAACTATTATTGAAAAATATGGCACACTGTTGGCTGAATTAAGGATAAAGCCAAAGCTTCTAGATTAGATAAAGGAACTACAAAGGAAAGATGGAAAATGCTTGGAAAATATTACACACGTGGAAAAAGGCGAGACTAAAGACTTTGAAGTCAAGTCTGATGAATATCTGTATTACCGAGGAAGAATCTATATTCCACATGATGATGAGTTGAAGAAAGTTATACTTTCTGAGGCACATTATAGTAAGCTGACTATGCACTTAGGCGAGAACAAGATGTATCAGGATGTAAAGAGTTGGCTTTGGTGGCTGGGTATGAAGAGAGCCATTACAGAGTTTGTTGCTACATGTCTGATGTGTCAATAAGTAAAAGCTGAGTATCAAGGGCCTTTGAGATTGTTGTAGCCGATTTCTATTCCAGAATAGAAGTGGGAAAGAGTCATTATGGATTTTGTTACAGGGCTACCTTTGACATCAAATAAGAAGGTTAACTAAGTCGATACATTTCATTCCAGTGTGAATGGAATATTCATTGGATAAATTTGCAGAGTTTTATATAAAGGAGATAATTCGACTACATGGAGTGCCAGTATCGATCATATCTGACAGGGATCCAAAGTTCACGTCAAGATTTTGGAATTCTTTGCATAAAGCTATGAGTACTCAATTGAATTTCAGTACGGCCTTTCATCCACAGACTCATGGTCACTTAGAGCGGACTATTAAGATATTAGAAGATATACTGAGGGCATGTTTGATTGAGTTCAAGGGACCATGGGAAAAGTATTTGCCTTTAGCAGAATTTGCCTACAACAATAGTTATCAATCGGACATCAAGATGGCTCTGTACGAAGCTTTATATCGAAAAAAATATCGAACACCATTAAATTGGTTTGAGTTAAAAGATCGAAATCTTGTTGACCCAGATTTATTGAAAGAGGTTGAGGATAAAGTGATGATAATTCAAGATAATCTCAAGATGACATCTGATCGGCAGAAGTCTTATGCAGACTTGAAGTGAAAAGAGATTGAATTTTAAGAAGGCGATAAAGTTTTTCTTAAAGTATCACAATGGAAAAAGATATTGCATTTTGGGCACAAAGGAAAACTAAGTCCAAGATTCATTGGAACTTATGAGATCTTAAAGAGAGTCGGACCGGTGGGTTACCAGTTAGCATTACATCTGGAGTTAGACAAAGTTCATAATGTTTTTCATGTGTTGATGCTTAAAAAGTATTGATCGGATCCTTTGCATATCATTGCACCGGAGGAAATTGAGATCTGAACATATTTGACTTATGAAGAAGAACCAATACATATCTTGGCTCGAGAAATCAAAGAACTGTGTAACAAAACGATTCCTCTAATCAAAGTGCTATGTCAAATTCATAAAGTTGAAGACGCTACTTGGGTAAGAGAGAATGATATGAGGAAGCACTATCCACACCTCTTCACAACAGGTACGTCTTAAAAATCTAGGACGAATTTTATTTAGGGGGAGAGTTGTAATACCCCAAATTTTAGATAGTGATTAAAATGCAAATTTTGAAAGTTAAATGACCAAAGTATAAACTTTAGAAAAGTTCAAGGACTAAAATGGTAATTTTAAAAGCTGTAATTTGACCCCATAAATAAATAGTTTACCTCAAGAATAACGTTTATGTAGGAATCAAAATTTTTGTACGGATTTTGTATTAACAGTTTTAAAGCAATAAAGTTTAAGAAAAAATTTAGTAAATCAGATCGAATAAAAATTTTAGGAAAATCTGAAGGATCAGAATTAGACCTAAAAATATTATTTCGACATTTTAAAATGTTGGAAAATAATAGAAATCTTTGGATTTGGTGGTATAATTCATGTTTAATTTTGACCGTTGGATCAAAGTGGCAAGATTGTAACTTTTGGGAAAATTCAAGGGCAAATCGATAAAGTGTGATTTTGTTTGTCCATGTTTAACTTTTGGAAGATGATAAGGTTGAGGTGTCTTGGCTTGATGGTAAATATTAAGTTTCATTAAGGGTAAATTGGTCTTTTCCCAATTTATTGAATTTAATATTCATCAAAGCTTAAATTAAAGGTAAATTAGAATGAAATTAATCTAAAATTCATGCAAACTTATTCATGTTCTTCTCCAATTGTCGTGAACTCCTAAGGTAAGGAAATGTTTTCCCATTTTGAGCAATTTCTGTTGAATTTCAGGTTATGCCGTGAAATAGAAAAATGCTTTATGGGAGAAACACTATCATTTGGTACTATTTATGCTTGCTCAACTTGCTTGATTTCAAAGATCCCAAATCTTAGGGTTTGTGTTCACACTAGGGTTCATGAAATTGATGATGAATCTTGATGTTTTTGAGGTTGTATATTCATTTTCAAACTTGTTTGATGATTAAAACATGTTCAATCTTCCTAGAAAATCTTGTTTGGCTAGACCCCGAATAAATCTCCCAGTTCCAAACCCTACAGATTAAGTCTGTCTGGCTCTCATCAGATTTGATCCTCTAGCAGAGGATGCAGAAGACTCAGACCTCGCCTAAGATCAAAAACCAAAATCTCTGCCCCTTTTTAATGGTGCATAACTTGACGAATTACCAACTCTCTTGGACATCTGAACTTTTTGCTCTCCAAACCTCTCATTCTGAGATCTCTCTAGAGCTTTAGCACGATTAACCACTTCATAGAACGATGACAGATTCAAAACTATTAACATTTCTTTCAATCTTGGATGCATGCGTTCAATAAACCATTCACATGCATCCTTCTCTGTATGAACAAGTTCAGTAGCAAAATGGCTTAACTTATTAAATTCAAACTCATATTCATATACGTTGTGATTCCCTTGCTTCAGGCTCACAAAGTCTTGCTTCATTGTCTTACAAATTGATCTCCAATATACTTACGTTTAAAATCTTCTAAAAACAAAGACCATGTGATTTAGCCACTTGTCATTCTTATGGTGGTATTCGTCCACCATACTCTAGTTTGTCCACGTAGTAGTGAAATCACTCCATCCAGCTTCTTCTCTTCAGAGCAGTGGAGACCTTCCAACATGATTTTCACATCATTCAACCGAAGGTCCGTAGCAACAAGACATTCCTCCGCTTCACCTTTAAATTCAGGAGCTCCTAATCTTTTCAATTCTTTAGCTACATTCATTCTGATGGTTGAAAGAGCAGGAGGTTGGAAACATGTCAGGATAGCGTCCAACGTCCTGAAGAAAGATCATTGATCTTGTATAGGCACTCCCTGGGTTGCCTGTTCTTCACCTTGCCTAGTCAGGGCAGGTGAATTACAACTTCCCTCAGGTCTATCATCTCCCGCTTCACTTCGAGAGATCTCGTGTTCAGATATCTAATCAGATATAATCAATAAATTCTATTAGCAAGATAATATTATCATTACTTATAATATCAAAAATTCTCACTATTTTGTTGGCATTTATACTTTTTAAGACTCTTAAAACTTCGGTTTATGCCTAGAATCGGCTAAAACTTAGCTTTGATACCATTAAATGTAACACCCAAGACCCGTATCTGAACCAGATACAAATATGAGGTACCACATTAACTTTTCAAATCATTTACTTATACAAGATAATTGAAAAATTCAAAACATTTATTAAAATAAAACTGAATAATTTACATAATTGTAATAAAAAGGTTTACAAAACTGATTAGAGCATGTTTAATTTAAACTTTTCATTTACATGCCAACAAAATAACATATAACAAAAGTACCTACTACTTAAATTAATTCTGATATGATCTTCAGTCGATAAACATTATCTTGCCACTTGTCCTAACTTGGATCTCCTTGTTTCTTTGAACCTACGTGTGAAACACTCACACGCTAAGTCACAGACTTAGTGAGGCATAATATTTTAACACCCCCAACCCGTATCCGACCCGGATACGAGTCCGAAGTGTCACATTGACTTTTTAAACCTTGACTCTTAAGAAAAATCCCGGGAAATTTAAAACTTTATTTAAAACAAAATACAGACTTTATCAGAGTGCTCGTACTTAATGACTTATTACATGCCAACACTTTATACATAACCAAAAACATACTTTGTCAAATATTTCTGATCTGATCTTTTGGTAAGGAAAACTGACCTGTCTTGCCCCGCATCACTCCTTACTCTTCTCGAAACCTACGTGTGAAACAATCACACGCTAAGTCGAAGACTTAGTGAGGCATAACAACTTATAATGCACTTTAAAACCTATATTGATACATGCATGTTCTATTCTATCATGTTACAGCAATTTCATGCATTTTTCATATCGTATAAAATCATATCAGATTAATTGCAGTAAATACATGCATACACATACTTCATCATTAACAGTTTATCATATAATCACATACTATTTCAATCAAACACTATGCACACACACATATCATTTCTATAGCATTTATCATACCACTAACTTATATTTGTTCATATCTCTGGATTAGCCCATGTACATATGTGAGAACTATCGATATGTGAGTCTATAGAGGTTGTGCACTATGCTGTCACCACAGCTCGTATAAATGCACCGAAGTGCCCCGTAGAATTGCACCGTAGTGCCATATGATGTCCATAAGGACCACATAGAATTCTTTAAGAATCATATACATATGCTAGGGTTCAAGTATGTGTCTTCCAGACTTCACACAGGTTCCAAAGAATATACATATGTCCCTAAGAACCGCGTAGAATTGCACCGTAGTGCCATATAATAATGTCCATAAGGACCACATAGAATTCTGTAAGAATCATATACATATGCTAGGGATCAAGTATGTCTTTCCAGACTTCACACAGGTTCCAAAGAATATACATATGTCCCTAAGAACCGCGTAGACCCTCGACTCTTGGCATGCCAACTATACCCCTAGCTCTCATGACACATAACATGGGCGTTATCATTTATTTCATTTCAATATTCACATAAACTTGTAATTCACTTTCACATATCACTTATCACATAGCTTCTTTTCATATGATCACATAGTCTCGTAGTTCACTTACACGTAGATCATTTCCATATAATTCACATGTCATATGTCATGTTTTCATATAATTTTTATCATTTCTACCCAATCACCTTTATTCATATAAACATACTTATCATATCTTGTTCACATAAGATCATATACTTCATATAATACATCGAAACACCTAGAACACTTTCCCGTAGCTTATAGTCATAAGTCTTATCATAACATATATTTGTTTTCACATATATATATATATATATATATTTCATATCATTTCTTATACCATCACATAATTCATTTAACATCCAACATATTATGTAACATATTAATAGAAATACCTATAAGTCATCACTTAGAGCACATATATACTTATAGTCACATTGCTTATATCTTAATCTTATGCCTTCTCTTAGACCTATATATTCACATGTTCAGGTAATCCACCATTTCATCACATAATGTATTCTATAACTCATTTCATTTCATTTCATATCTATATATATATATCCTCAAGATTTATCCTAATATAAATCATATAGCACTCTTATAATTCATATTCATATTCATCTCTGTCAGACTTATAAACACATCTCACTTCTATTATTTCTTTATGTATAATCTAATCTGTTTACTTAATTCAATTTCATATAACTCGTATAATATTCTCATATAACTTCACAAATTTCTATCATTCAACCTATGTTATAGCTTTATTTAAACATATGAATCTTTCCCATCTAGCTTATCTTATATGTTCATCTTATCATTTATGTTCAAATCTCCTAGTTAGTGTACTATTCTCACTTCATCCTATAGATCAATATTATCCAGCTTATTTCACTTATCATATAATAATATAATTATATTTTACTATGATCACATAGTTTACATCTCATCTAATTCATAACCTTTCTTATGTAATTACTTATACTTTATCATCTAACACATAAAAGAACAGATCGATCCATATAATCAAGCATACATACATGCATACAACTCATGTCTTTAATCATGCATTCATGTGTAACACTTCAGGAAATAGACTCATCGCAAGTCTTATTCCCATCGCACATCATATACTATCGAATATGCACTCACCTGGCCTCACTAGTCAATTTCAATCTCTTATCTTTCCCTTGATCGATCTTACTTGCCACGTTCCAGATTGCTTTATGCGTAGAATCTACATAAACGTACATTTCGAGACCATCATTAGATACCTACACCTTGTAATTGGATACTAGCAACTTAAACTAACTAATTAAACCCATATTCCCAATTTTCCTTAGGGGAATCGGTTCCCCCCTATGGGGGTATCGGTTCCCCTGACATACTGGAAATTCTTGTTCGTTTGAAGGTATCGGTTCCCCTTGAATGGGTACCGATTCCCCTTGCCCAGAAATCATATTTTGAGCTCGAAAATCCTTCATTTTCAGCTCAACATATACTTCATTCCCTTTAATATTCCTAACTTTCATACACATACTTAAACTCATTTCTACTCCATAATCACTTCTTTAAACTCAAAATTCTATCATTTACATGTCATTCAAGAATCACACTAAATTTCCAACATGTTCTAAAACCCATTCTATCACTTCATATCTCTTAATTTAATCCTTGACAAGTCAAATTCAACTTCACAATCTATTAACTCCTTCCATATCAAAAATTCACTTAAACTCATTTTTTAATTTCTCAAACTTGTTAATCTTTGAGGTTTAAGCCACCTAAAGCTTTCCTTAATCTTTCTTAATATCCCAAGAATCAAAACAAGCTTTAAAACGAAAGAATTAACCAACTAAAGACTCACTTACCTTATACCAAGCTTCACGGTTGAGAGGAGGAAGAAGACTGAAGAATGCTCTGGACTCTTCTTCCTACGTGCTTATTACCCTTTAAAAAAATTATAAAAAATCTTTCTGGTCAAATGACCATAATACCCTTAATTTCCTTTAATAATTACCAAATAACCTTCAATATATATATTCAAATAATCATTGAATTCTTTCATTTTTCTACTTTAGTCACCAAATTCTGAAACTTTACAATTTGGTCACTAACCCGGTAGTGCGGATGTTACAAATATACAATAATACAATAATGAAATCATGAAACATGTAGTCCTATAATATCAGAGTGTAATAAAAAATCATCATATATCTATTTAACAAGAACATACATAGACATGCATTTAACAAATAATAACCTATCACATTATTCAAAGTTATTTCATGTTATACCTTTTATTATCCCATGGTACATTACTGAGAACTAAAGATATGTAAGTGCATTGAGGTTACGCACAAATGTTGTCACCACAGCTCGTATAAATTGCACCGAAGTGCTGCGTAGAAATACACCGAAGTGCCACACAGAATGACCCGAAGGACCACATATATGTCCCAAAGGACCGCATAGAAATGTCCCAAAGGACCACGTAGAATTATCCCGAAGGACCGCATAGAACCCTCGACTCTTGGCATGCCAATTATACCTTTAGCTCTCATATCACATAACATGGGCTTTACCATTTATCATAATTCACATAACTTATATCACATAGGCATGTAATCTCATAGCTTATTATAATGTATCTCATGTAACATTCTTATATGGTCGCATATATCATTGACATATAACACATATCACATAGGTTCATATCACATAACATTTAATGCAACAAGGCATGCTCACATAGTACAAAATCATAATCATGCTTCCACTCATGCAACCATATATTCAAAATTTCGAAAACAGACTTGTCACAAGTCTAATTTCCATATAGAAATACATATATTCTAATAATATGCACTCACCTTGGCCTCACTAGTCCAATCAAGCACCTATGACTCTTGAACACTTTTATAGCTTTGAATCGTCTTGAACTTTCCTTTGATCAATATCTACATAAACATGTGACTATATGAATACCAGATTTTGAATTTTGAATTTTTAATAATCAATCATTCAAACTAAATCTTAAAGAGACACTTGATTCACAAATTCCATATGAATAGTATCGGTACCCATGGTACAGTACCGATACTTCTCAATTATGGTATCGATACCATATCTCAGTATCGATACCCTTATTACATACTAGAATTCTTCCTTAAAAATGGTACTGATACCATTACTATAGTATCGATGCCCTTGGTATCGATGCTACTCCTATAATATCGATACTACACTACTGATTCATTTAATTTCACCATATGGTACCGATACTGTTCCTCTAGTACCGATACTGTTCCTCTAGTACCGATACCTTAACCTAAATTTCATCTACTTTTGCTTCGAAGTATCGGTACTGTTCATCCAGTACCAATACCCCTTGCCGAGAATTCACTCCTTTAACCCGAAAATTTACCAATAATCATACCAAATCCATACTTTAAACTCCTTTCAGTACTCCAAACTCAACTACACTCACCCAAACCATCTTTTATCATTATAACACCTCATATTACTCAATCACTTATCATAACAATTGGAAATAAGAATATTATTAAACTTTCAACTTTGATATAAATCCTTTCTAACTTCATAAATTTCTTATTTCTACTAATGACATGTCAAATATGGCTTAAATATCCATTAACCCCTTTTATTCCACAAATTCATTTAAAATCCCTTTTATTGAATCCTCCCTAACTTCATAAACTTTTAGTTATTGTTTCTCTATAAGTTTTCTTAAGTTTTATTAAGACTCCCAGACTCAAAACTACTCATAAATCGAAAGAAATAACCAACTAACAATACTCTTACCTTATATCTGGAGTTCACGTTGAGAGGGGGAAGAAGAATAAAGAGATTTCTGGAAAAGTATTTTCTCCTCATCTCATTAGCTCCACGTGTATATAAAATACACATGATAAAATTTTATATTCATTTACTTGTCAAATGACCTTTATGCCCTTCCATCCATCATTCTTTGCTATTCAGTCCTACACAAAATATTCTAATTAAGTCCCTAAACTTTTCAATTTATCTAATTTGGTTATTAAATCTTATAAATTGGTCACTAACCCGATGTTTGGGACATTACAGATCTCCCCCTTAAGAAAATTCATCCTCGAATTTTTCACTGCACAAAAAGGAAGGGATATTGTTTACACATATGTTCTTCACGTTCCCAGGTTGCTTCTTCTACTTTATGATTCCTCCATAAAACTTTGACCAATTGAATAATCTTATTTCGTAACCGTTTAACCTAATATGCCAATATTTGCACCGATTCTTCCTCATAGGTCAAATCAGGCTGGACTTCAATTTTTTCTGGTTCAACAATATGAGAGGGATCAGATCTATATCTCCGAAGAATGGAAACATGGAAAACATTATGAATATTTTCCATTCCTGATGGCAAGGCTAACTGATATGCCACTGGTCCTACTCTCTTAACAATCTCATATGGCCCAATGAACCTTGCACTCAGCTTCCCTTTCCGGCCAAAACACAATACTTTCTTCCACGACAATACTTTCAGGAATACTTTATCTCCAACTTGGAATTCAAAAGATCAGCATACGGCTTCTATCTATCGGATGCCACTTTAAGATTGTGTTGAATCACTTGAACTTTTTTCTCTACTTTCTTAATCAATTCGGGACCCATAACTTCCCGATCCTTGATCTCGTACCAATTCAATGGTGTACGACACTTCCTTCCATATAAAGCCTCATAGGGAGCCATCTTAATGCTTGACTGATAACTATTGTTGTAAGAAAATTCGACAAGTGGAAAATACTTCTCCCAAGACACTTTAAACTCGATTACACAAGCTCTTAGAATGTCTTCCAGAATTTGAATAATTCTTTCGGATTGTCCATCTATATAAGGATGGAAGGCTGTACTAAAGTTCAATCGAGTTCCTAAAGCTCCTTGCAAAGTCTTCCAAAATCTCGATGTGAATCGGGGATCTCGATCAGAAATAATTGAAAGAGGTACACCATGCAATCGAATAATTTCTTTGAGGTACAGTTCAACATACTTATCCGTGTAGAAATAAGCTCGTAATGGAATGAAATACGCTGACTTAGTCAATCGATCAACTATTACCCAAATTGAATCTCTTTTATTTGGAGTTAAAGGTGGCCCTGTCACAAAATCCATTGTCATATTCTCCCATTTCCACTGAGGAATGGAGATTGGTTGTAACAATCCTGAAGGGACTTGATGCTCAGCTTTGACTTGCTGACACATTAAACATTTGGACACAAATTCTGTAATGCTTCTTTTCTTTCTCAGCCACCAATAACGACTCTTGAGATTTATATACATCTTATTTCCACCCGGGTGCATCGTCAACGGACTATAGTGAGCTTCTGTCAACAGGTCTTTCTTCAATTCCTCATCATTCGGAATCACTAGCCTCCCGCGATAATACAGATTATCATCAGGCTTAACTTCAAAATCTTTATTTTCTTCCTTCTTTACTTGCTCTATTATTCTCAAACATCTTTCATCTTTACCCTGCAATTCTTTGATTCGATTCAACAACGTTGGCCTCAACATCAATTTTGCTCATAATGCACAATCTCCGTCTAATGAAAACCTTGCTTCTAAAGCTCGCAAAGCTACGAATTTTAATACTCTTATATAAATTTCCTTATTTTTTCCACTTCACCTTAGCACATTAAACTAAATTTAACAGCTTTCCCAAAATAATAGATATGCACTTGTTGTCTTCCAAGGCTATATACATCAACCCCTGATAAACAATTCTCATATTGAAGCATAAAATATATCTAAGAATTGCAACATAAAAAATCCTAGAACATTGAATAAGGGATATTGTGTACATACCATTTGGGGAATCTGTCTTTGAATGGACCAAAGAAATCAGGGTCCCAAGAAAGAGAAGCAAACATCTTGCAACAAAATAATGCATGTTCCAATGGCAGGAATGTGGGGTTCAATCCTTTCATAAACCCAATGAGAGGGAAAAAGAAATAATAAACATCAATGATGACAACCTCTCCAACAAGTGGAGAAAACATTAAAAACGAAATCAAAACCAAAACTGCTTTGGGTTCCCTTAGTTCTTTGAAAAAGTTGAAAACATAGCTAAATTTGGCTAAGAGGAGGGTACCTCTAACAATGGCGAGAGGAGAAATAAGGGGCGTTTCAATGGTTCCATATCTTTCTAACACTTGTTTCTCGCCTTCTACAATTCGCACCTTTCACCAATATTTATGTGACACAACAAAATATACAAGGGCAAACTACATCATTCATACGCTTAGTTTGGTCAATGAAATTTAAAAATCATTTTACTCTCTCAACTTTCGAATTGCTACTATTATTTAACAACGTGATAACGTGGAAATCAACACTAAAATGATATAATTTTAAATTCCTACGGAAAATCAATTTTAAACAAAAATGACGTTTTTTTATCTAAACAAAAAAATATTTTATTTTTCATTTTCTCATTTCCCTTCTTTATTCTTCTTCGCTATTTTTCCTTCATTTTTTTCATTTTCCTTTTTTCCTTCTTAATTCTTCTTATTTTTTCTTTGTTTTGACCATTTATCACTCAACTATCTTCTTTTTCTTATTTTGATAATTGAAATTTAAAAAATTTCAATTTACTCACTCAACTTTTAAATTATTTCTATTTTAGTCATTATGCCGTTAAATAATTAACGGCATGATGACATAGAAACCTACGCCAAAACGCCAAAGTTTTGAATTCCTATAGAAAATAAAATTTATAAAAAATGAAATGATTTTGATATGAATAAAAAGCCTTTTTTTTTCTTTTCATTTTTCCCATTTCCTTCTTTATTATTTTTATTCTTCTTCCCATTTTCTCTTCCTCTCTTTTTTATTTCCAATATTTCCTTCTTTATTCTCTTTCTTCTTTCTTCTTTTTCTTCTTTCTTCTTTCTTCTCTTCATTTTCTCTCTTCAATCTAAACGAACCCAGATTTCGCCCACTATGTCGACCATCGTTATAACTATCGTCAACCACCATCGTTAGAGTCCAATAACTCCCAAAATTTCACACTGAATGTGTCTTACCATTTTGAATGCGAATCTAATTAAACTTAATGAGTTCCTATAAACATTAAAAATATTATTTTAAGAATTGTCACTTGGAATTAGCAAAAGAGAGAATCTTATATACTACAGTAAAGAGTCAATAGCTAATTACTCAAATATCCTACAATAAAATAACACAAAAGATTTGTCAAGCCATCATTTTGTTAGAGCAAATCTGGAATTTGGCAACATACATTCTTATAAAATACATTGTAATATGCAACATAACAAGTACATTCATGTCTTCAAAATCTCATACAACTCAAATTTAAAAGAAAACAACAATGCTCTTAAACTATTTTAAGTAACATTAAATCCAAAAATATCTCTAAAGTATTGTTGTATCAACCGACATGTGTTTGTATATATTTATTGGTGGTAAGGCCCCCATCTAGGCTTGGGCAGGAGAGACACGGGCCTCCTCCAAACAAAAAGTTAAATTTAATTTTTTTTTTCGTTTTGAGTTATAACAAATTAGTGATTAGACTTAAATTGCTTTTTCATGAATATTGGTACTGGTCATTCATTGATGAAACGACGCAAAAGCCAAGAATTATAACCATTGTTTTGAAAATTGGATCGGACCGATCGGTTCAATCGGTTTAATCGGGAATCGTTACCTAGTCCGGTTTAATCTACACCGGTTGAACTGTTATTAGTGAACCGGCCGGAACCGTTGAACCGTTCAAACCGGACCGGCTAAAAATCGGAAAAACCGCCAATTTTTTTTTAAAAAAAATTAAACCAAACAACGTCGTTTGTTAAACGAGCCAAGTCGAACTCGAGTATTGTTGAGCTCGACTCGAACTTGAAAACTTTAAAAGTAAGCTTAACTCGACTTAAACTCACGAGCTAAAAATTATCAAGTTCAACTCGAACTTGAAATATAATATTGAAACTTGAACTCGAAAAGGCTTGAACTCAAAAAAAATTAGAAGCTCAATTGAAGCCTAAAATTCAAGCTTGATTGAAGTGAAAGAATAGTTCACTCAATGCTCACCAAAAGACTCATGATTTTGAATGCCAAATTACCTCTATTATTTATAGAAGTTAGTTGGGATGCTCTTCTATGTTTATTAGCCATGTGAGATTGTTTTGTTCTCATATTTTTACTCTTTAGACTTTTGGGATGCTCTTCTATGTTTCTTAGCCATGTGGGATTGTTTTTTAAAAAAAAAATTAAACCAAACAATATTATTTTATTATGATTTTTTTAGCCCCAAATTTATTTTTTAATTATAGTTATATAATTATATTTATTATTTAATATGTTTTTACCTTAATTATTATGTTATAGTTAATTTGAATCATTTTGTTTCACTTGATTTTATGGTTTTTAACTTATATATGTTATGACTTGCTTTAAATATGACTTGTGATATAAAAAAATATTTTTTATTAAATATTTTTGATATTTTTATTTAATTTTTTAAATAATTATGATGTCGTCTGGTTCTTCCGACCGATCGAATCGATTTAACCGATTAAACCAGTGAACTGATAGCATGACCGATTCGTTAATCGGTCTGATCGTAAAAACAATAATTATAACTATAAAAGCAACCTAAAAGTACAATTTCCTTTTTTGATAAAGTGTATCGACTGATAGTATTATTAATAAAAATAAAGGATGGCCCACAATAATGAAGTGGAGCCGATAGTAACAAGAAACAAAAGACAAAAGATACCCAGAATGTCTTTTCTAAAAGTGAATATTAATTTAATTTATATTTATTTAAGAAAAGCAATTATTAGTGATTATTGTCTTAGTTTTTCCATTCTCCTTTTAGTGTAATTAATAGACCATTTCATGTCCAATGATTATCTTCTCTTTATAAAAAACAGTATGCTTAAAATATTGATATTTTGTTTGGATTATATTTTTTAAAGCTGATATTTCTATTTTGATATTTTTATTAGAACTTGAACGTGAAATTTCAAAATAAAGAATTTTTTTTATTAGTGTGAGATTATAGATTCGAGTTTAAATGTGAATTAAATTATTAAATTTTTAGAAGAAAGTAATCAAAGTCGCAACTGTTTTGTGTTATTCATCTATCAAGATACAAAGTATAAAGGTCACCCAAACTAAAGTAAATATATTTTATTAACTTATGATTGTACTTTGATTTTATTTATATATATTCTGAATTTTTTGTTATATTTATATTTTATGATTGTCAATTATATTTTCTTGGTTTTTTTGGTTAAGTATGATAATTTAGGTGAAAGTGTATTACATCCTCGATTAATCTATCTAAAAGTGAGACGAAGTCTCAAAACTTCAACGACGAGGACTCAAGTGCTATCATTCTATATTTTTTACTTCGTATTTTCAAAGTATAATTTTTTCGTGAAAATATGTTTTCAATAGTGAAAAGGAAAAAAAAAAAGAAAATGAACACAAGAATTAGTACAATCACAAAAGGGAGTTTTAGATTTTTTTAAACGAGTAAAAGAGTCTTTGGATAATTATAGATCGGACGTAAATGAAGATAATATTGAACATTCTAATAAAAGTTGAAAGATAATAATTTCCTCCATGACAATACTACTAATTCAAATAATATACTTGATGAGTCAAATATTGATGTTGGCATTGATGAGCACATAATTCCTCATTTTGATATATATGATCCTCGAAATTGGGGTGTTCTTGATGCTAAAACCAAAGATATTTTGATTGAAAAAAGGCCCATTAGAGAATTGAATCTCATATTACCTAAGGATAGTTTTTCTATACATTTTTCATATTCCTATTTTTATCAAAAGTTGAGCAATGGAGAAACTCATGTTAGAAAATGATTGGTTTACTCAAGACACGTGAGTATAGTATATTATTTTTTGTTGTAAATTATTCTCTTCTCAAAATAACAAAATTCTTTTAACAAACAATGGGATGGAAGATTGGAAGAACTTGAGTGAGAGGCTCAAACAACATGAGAATATTATTTAACATATGACTAATATTAATATTTGGAATGAAACAAGAATAAGATTAAAAAAATAAAGGCATTGATAAAGATTTGCAAGAAGGAATTTCAAAAGAAAAAGAACGTTGAAGATAAGTTTTAATAAGAATAATATCGGTTGTAAAATATATTACCAAAAATAATTTAACTTTTCCTGGATCTAGTGGAAAACTTTATAAGGATAGTAATGATAATTATTTTAGGTTTAATTGAAATGATAGCTAAATTTGATTTAATAATGCAATATCATGTTAGATGTATCCAAAGAAATTTATTACCACTATCCTAAAATTCAAAATGAGTAAATTTCTCTTTTGGCCCATAGTGTTAATACATCTATAATAAGGATTATTAAAGAGGCAAAATATTTTTATGTTATCCTTGATTGTACCACATATGTGAGCCATTAACAACAAATGAGTTTCATAATACGATGTGTAAATATGTCAAATAATGAAATAAAAGTGGATGAGTTTTTTTTTGGAGTTTTTAAATGTAAATGATACATCTAGATTGATCCTTTTTAATGAATTATTAAGTGTATGCAAGTCACTTGATTTAGACGTTAATAATTGTTATATTTTAATCCAAATTACAATTGTTAATTAAGTTATATTTTATTGTAATTATTTTAGGAAAAAATTCTTATGGAATAAGAATTTTTGGTGACCAAATATTTGGCTCTATAAACATATATAATGTCTTAAATTAATTAAAGAGAATTGTTTTGGAGAGATGTAATCATTTTTGGAATCTCTATAAACTTGTGAGGTTTATGTTATAGAGATAGTTTTATAGGGATTGAAAGAGGTTTTTGGGATACTCCTAATTTTGGGAATTTTGAAGTTGTATTAATTGGTAATTAAGTTGTATTTTATGGTTAAGGCTGTGAAATTTTGAAGAATTTGCTGCTGCAAATTTTATTAGCGATTTTGGAGACATGCAAGACTAATTTTCTGCAATGAATTTTCAGTTGCACAAAAGTAATTCTCGATTGATCTAGTGACACTTGAATGTATATTGCATAACAATTGAAGTTATTGAATACTTAACAACGATGCTTCAACGGATATGTGGCTTCCATAAAGGTTGAAGTTGTTAAAGACCAATTTTTGATGAAATTTGGGTGAAGGGGGAGATTTGTTATATTTTGACCCAAATTATAATTGGTAATTAAGTTAGATTTTATTATAATTTTTAGACAATAATTCTTATGGAATAAGAATTCTTGATGACCAAGTATTTGGCTATATAAATAGAGATAATGTTTTAACCTAATTAGAGAGAATTATCTTGGAGAGATGTAATTCTTTTTGATATATCTGTAACTTTTGAGGTTTATGTTGCAAAGATAGTTTTGTAGAGATTGAGATAGTTTTTGGGATACACCAGATTTCAGTATCTATGCCGAGTTTTAGGATACATGTTATCATGTACTTTTACTCTTCGTGTTCTCTACATCTATAATAGATTATTGTTCATCTCGCCTGTGAAGGTAGGTAAGACCGATCCACGTTAAATTTCATCTCCAGTGCATGACTTATTTTATGTTGATATTGCTTTGGTTATTTTTCGCTTACAAATTCTAACAATGATATTAGGGATCAAGGTTATGATAATGGTTCTAATATGAAAGAGGAATGCCAAGGGGTTTAAAAGAGGTTACTTGAAATAAATCCAAGGGCTTTATATATGCTATGTGTTTGTCACAGTCTTAATCTCACTCTATCGAACATGACACACTCTTGTGTGATAGCTATTTCTTTTTTGGAATTGTGCAATGCATATACACATTATATGAAAGTTATACTAAAAATGGAATATTTTAGTTAATAATGTTAAAGATTTTACAGTGAAATCTTTATGTAATACTCGATGTGCGAGTCGAATAAAAAGCATAAAAGTTATTAGATTTCAAGCACCTTAAATAAGATTAACTTTGTTGGAATTTTATAATTCTAGTGGTGAACAATTCAACACAAAAAGTGAAGCAAAAAGTTTAGTTAATTCTCTTGCTAGTTTTGAGTTCTTACTTAACTTGATGATTTGATATGAGATTTTATTTTCTATTAAGAAGGTGAGTAAGAAACTGCAATCTAAATATATGTGTATTGGAATTATAATTAATGAAGTGGAAATTATAATGCTATTCTTTGAGTAATATAGAAATGAAGGATTTGAGTCTTGCATGGACATTACCAAAAGCCTAGCATTTGATATGAACATAGAACCATCAATTTCAACAAAGCATCATGTGTTTAAAAGAAGACAATTTTATGAGAATAATAATGAAGAAGTACAATAACTCGATGAATCTTTTAGAGTTAATTATATTCTTGTGGTTGTTGATTTAGATATAACATCTTTAAAAAAATAGATGTAAACAATTAAAGTTATTTGATATTCTTTTGGATTTTTATTTGTTCCAAAAGACTGAAATGTTTAGGCAATGATGAATTACGAAAATCTTGCACAAATTTTAAGACTATATTTTCTCATTATGATTTGTCTGATATTGATGCAAAAGATCTTTTCTTTTCAAAATGGAAAGTGTTGCAAATGACTTTGTTAAATGAGTTGATGTCGACATTTGAAATTCTCAAGTTTGTCAAAGTTGTGGATTGTTACCCAAATGTTTCAATTGCTTACCAAATTCTCTTAACTATGTCGATGACAGTTGCATCTGCTGAAAGAAGTTTTTTGAAGTTAAAATTGTTGAAAACTTATTTGAGGCCTTCAATGTCTCAAGAAAGATTGAACGATCTATCCATTTTATGTATTAAGAAAAATATGTTATATCATATTGATATAGATACTATTATTAGTGATTTCACATCTAGAAATGCTCGTAGAAATTGTTTTATGTAAGTAGTTGAGTGTTTAATAAAATTTTGATGTTTTCCATTTGAAATTTAATATATTTATTAGATAATTTATAGAGTGTAAAAAATATAATTCATAAATAAAATGATTTATTTTTGTATACTCTTCATTTTTTTAATATTTGTTATTAGAGGCCTAATTTTTAAACTCTCCTCGGGCCACCAAAATCTCATAAACAGGCCTGTTGGTGGTTGATCAGTCTTGGAGAAAGAAAAAAGTAAGGATGATTAAGTGTGTTGCAGGGAAAGAGCCTAGAGGCGAATTGAAGTCTTTGATGGAGCAATAAAAATTTGTTGGAAGCTTTTGGAAGAAGTAGGAGAAATAATACAAGGATTTTAGAATGGTCCAACTTCCTAAATGAAGTCTACATTCACTACCTTAGCTTCCACACTAAAGATTTCAAAAAATTCACTAATTTCTTCTAACCTTTTAGGGCAAGGTGTAACCTTACAAAATACTAAGACTATACTCCAAAGTCTTGAGTGTTCAATCATTCTCAAGAAGTAATTAAAAATGAGAAAACTTTGAATATCCTTACAAAGATAGATTGTTCGTAAATTGAAGTTCTCACACACCCAAGAACATTAGAATAAGAATTACAATAATTGCATTAGTGTTTGATGAAAAAAAGATTGAATTGAATACAAATTTGACTCTATTTGCTCTTTGATTGTTGGAATAGCTTTCTTATCTTTTCTTGGATGTTTGAAGACCTTTTTTATACGCTCTCATTGATTTCTATCCATTTGAGGTTGTTGGAGCCGTTTAAGGATTATATTTACGCATTAAAGGCCATTTACGTAGGAAATTTCAAAACTCTTCAAAAGATGAAAGAAATTTTTTGACCGTTGGAATCCAAAGTTTTGAAAATTCAAGGAAATTTTGGAAACTTTTAAGAAACTTTCAAAATTCTTGAAAAGTTTCTAAACTTTAAAGTATTCTATTTTTTCAACTTTCGAAACTTATATAGAAGTTTTGAAATTCTTGATCAAAGCTTAATTCAAAAAGAGAGTTTTGATATTTTGAGAAAATTCTAACTTTGAAAATTGTTTTAAAGAGTTTGGATGATATTTTTAACATTATTTGAACTTAGAAAAATTATATTAAAAATTGAATAAATTTTGGGACTTAAAAATTAATTTTATAAATTTTTGATATAACAAAACATTTTTGAAAAAAAATTCTTAATTTAGAACTTATCATAAAATTTTCAAATTATATATCATTCAAAATTTAATGAAAATGAATTTTCATTTGACTCCCCCTTTGAAAAAGAATTTAAGGTTACAAAACTTTTATCAAAAGTGTTTTTGATATTTTTCTTCCCCTTTTTGTTAGATCAAAATCATTAAGCTTCAAGAGAGAAGAAAATATTAGAGAATAACAAAGAATAAATCCAATATATAATCCAACATAATATAAAGCAGTGTACTCAAAATAAATATCCAAAATAAGTATCCAACATAAATATCTAAAAAAATGTCAAAACATCCAAAATGCAATAATATCCAAAAATATTCAAATATCCTAAATGTGTAATTAAATTCTAAATGTAATGTGATGATCAATCCAAATCATCCAAATGATAAGAGGGACCTGGTAGAGGATAAGGATCTGGGAAACGAGCCTCCAAAGCACCAAGATGAGCATTCATGGCAACAAATTGGTGAAAAATGTCATTGAATCTACTAGTCATGTAGTTGTATAGCGACTCCATAGTGACGGGAGGACTCGAAGGAGGAGCAACAACTCCATGATCAACATGCTCGACATCGCCTCTGGGAGCTTCTCCGGCTTGATCTTGATGGATGCGTATCCATTCACCTTTGACAAAGTCATATCCAGTCTTGTGAACCAAGGTAAGGTCAGTGGAGCTCCAGAGGGGAACGATGGTGTCATAGGCAAGGTTGATCCTACGCTTGGTGAAGATGAAGTTAAGAACACAAGTGTAAGGTAAGGAACATTTAAGATTAATCCCTCTGGTCACGGTATTGACAAGCTCGGTGAAGCTAATGCGATCAAGGTGAGGACGAGTTTGAGATCGAAAATGATAAATCCACCAATAATCAATGTATGAATTGTTACTATAGTAAATATTAGAGTTTATTTGAAGAGATAAAGTCTTATCTTTTGATAACAAAATATAAGGTTTGTATGTTTAAATAGCTCCTAGTAGTAGTTAAACTCTTGTAACCTAAATCTTTAAATATACTACGCAAACATCATTTTATTCATCTTAATGATATAGAAAAACACTCACTATTCTCGTGAGTTTCCACATGGTATCAGTCTAAGGATCGATCTCTCCATCAAAATAAATGGTTTTCCTTTTTGAATTTTCTAGATGTAACTTATCGACAGATTCACTTCAAATTGTCAATGATTTCCCAGAGTTCTCTAGAGCAACATTCATCTACCATCGATTTTAAGCCACAACTACCTTCTGTGGTCCCAATCAGTTAGGATTTTTCTTACTAGACAGGGGAAACTTGGCTATATCATATGGGAGATTCCGAAACCGTCTTCGACAAATCCATTTTTTGAGAAATGGATACGTGAGAATGGCAGGGTGATGTCTTGGTTGGTTAACACCATGTCTCCTGACATTGGTACCAATTTCCTTCTCTACGAAACCGTTGCAGATATATGGAAAGCTGTTTGAGAGACATATTCCAATACAAACAACACACCTGATTTGTTCGATATTGAGAGTAAGGAATTGAATTTAAAACAAGATAGCTTGTGTATTATTAAATTTTTTCATACTTTGTTTGGTATGTGGAAGCAGATTGATCTGTATGTGGTTCATGATTGGGAAGCTTCCAAGGATGTAGCCTTATATAAATATATACAAGCACAAAAGAGGGTTTTTCAATTTCTTAATGGCCTGAATGCTGACTAGGATGTTGTGAAAGCACAAATCCTTAACACTAAACCTACTCTTTCCCTTTGTGAAGTCTTTGTAGAAGTTAAATGAGAAGAGAGTAGGAGATTCTTCATGCTGCCTTTGGTTCCTATCATTGAGAATTCTACCTTCGTTACTCAATCCTCTTCTTCATCTTGAACTAAGAAGGGCCGACCTTTTTGTGATTTTTACAATAATGTTAGACATTGAAGGACCAGTGCTGGAAGATTCATGTTAAACATGTCAAATGGAATCCTTCTTCCCCGAGGAAAGCACTCAAATCCCACTAAAAAAATGTTAGCCCTGTGTGCAATGGTGTTTTCTCAAAGGAATAGATTGTTGTCCTCCAAAAGATGTTCAGTAGCATAGTAGACTCTACTAAGGCCAATTTTGTTTTGATCGAAGCTAAAGGTACACAACATGGTTTCTTTCCTACAACCCTTTTAGTAAATCAAGATGATCCAGCATGGATTATTGACTCAGGAGCCTTCGACAATATGACTGGTAACAAAACATTTTTTCTACATTTATACCCTTCTGCTCTAAGAAGTCTATTAAAATTGCAGATGGATCGTTATCCCCTATAAAAGGTTCTGGTTCAGTTATTCTTAATAAGGATATTATGCTTAAGGATGTCCATTTCGTACCCAATCTTTCTTGTAATTTGTTGTCAATGAGTAAACTCTCTAAGGATTTGAAATGTGGCTCACGGTTTTCCAATAATTATTGTATTTTACAGGCACTGGATTTAAGGAAGATGATTGGCAATGCTAGACTGCATAATAGCCTCTATCTTCTATATGGAACTCATGTTTTACGTTCTTTAGATTTATCTAGTTCTACTTATCGTTTATCACAACATGATCAAATAATATTATGGCATTTGAGGCTAGGACACCCTAATTTGTCTTATCTTATTAAACTCATTCCTCATTTGTTTATTAATAAAAAATTGTATTTATTTAAAGGCCGTCTTTGCCCTCTTACTAAGAAAACAAAATCCTCTTATCTCATATCTACTTATAAAATGTCACACCTGTTTGCTTCAATCCACAATAACATTTGGGGCCCTATAGAGTGAAGAATATTAATGGGTGTAGATGGTTTGTTTCTTTCATTGATGATTATAGCAGAACAACATGGACTTACCTAATGAAGGAATAAATATGAAACTATGTCTATTTTTGAATGGTTCAATACTATGGTTGAAACTCAATTTTAGCATTAAATTAAAATATTTCAGTCTGATAATGGGGAAGAGTTCTTTGCTAGTGCTTTGGGTGAGTTCTTTAAGAAAAGAGGCATTGTTAAGATTAGCTCATGTGTGGATACACCACAACATAATGAAATTCCAAAGCAAAAAAATATAAATTTATTGGAGGTAACTAGATCCTTGTTATTTTATGGGAATATGCCAAAATATTTGTGGGTATAGGCCTTATTAGTTACCACTTATCTTATCAATCGTATGCCTAGTAAGGTTCTTAAGTTTCGAACATCTAGAGATGTTTTCTTGGAGAGTTTTCCTTTTTCAAACCGCTTCCTTCTATTTTACCTCTTCAAACCATTGGTTTTACTATTTTTGTTTAGAATTTGGATCCTTATAAGTCTAAATTAGATCCTAAGGCTCTAAAGTGTGTTTTTTCGGTTATTCTTCACTTAAAAAGGGCTACAAGTGGTACTACCCTTCTACAAAGAAAATTTTTGTTTCCATGGATATTACTTTTTTCAAACAAGATCCTTATTTGTCTAAGGCTACAATTCAGGGGAGACTTGGACAGAATTTTAGCCTCGTCAGGTACTTCTATTCCATTTTTCTTCCATACCTTAAGATGATTTACCTACTGCATCCTTTAAACATACTCATGTTCATTCTCCTACTCATGTTATTTCTCCTTTACCACATACTCTTTATTCATTATCCTACTCCGGTTGCTACTCCTAAATAACTTAGAGTTTATACTAGAAAGAAAAAGATCATTCCTGAGGCCATTTCGCAGTCTATCACTTACTGAAAGTTGGATTTGAGTCCAGCTGCCTTAGAACATAATGGTGGTAAAGAAACTTCTTTTGGTTTGTTGAATATGAAAGATTTACCTATTGCAAAAAGAAAATGAGTTAGACATTGTACTAAATATCCTATTTAGAAGTATGTTGTTTATGGTAACTTAATGCTTTCATTTAGAGCTTTTACAACCAGTATTAATAATGAGGAAATTCCGATAACCATTGAAGCTGCCTTAAAAGATATAGGTAGAAGATAGCTATTGAGGAGGAAATTCGAGCAATTGAGAAGAATGACAGTTGTATCGTTATTGATTTACCCCATGGAAAGAAATCGGTTGGTAGTAAGTGGGTCTTTGCGATTAAGTATAATTCTAATAGTAGCATAGAGTGGTAAAAAGATAAACTTGTAGTTAAGGGTTTTACACAAATCTATGGCATTGACTACAAGAAGAATTTTGCACCTATAACAAAGCTGAATATTGTTAGAGTGCTCTTGAGTCTTGCAGTGAACAAAGATTGGAGTCTTCACCAACTTGACATAAAGAATGCTTTTTTGAATGGAAAGTTAGAAGAAGAAGTCTACATGAATATGCCACATTGAATGAAGTATGAACTAGGTGGTCATAAGGTTTGTAAACTCAAAAAATGCTTGTATGGTTTAAAATATTCTCTTAGGGCTTGATTTGAAAGGTTTATCAAGGTCCTTATAGAGAATGGGTACAAACAATTTCAAAAAGACCATACTTTGTTCGTTAAAATTAATTCTAACAAGAAAAAAAGTTATTCTCAATGTCTACATTAATGACATTGTAATGACAGGAGATTATGAAGATGAAATAAATTATTTGAAGAAGTTATTGAACAAAGTTTTTGAAACAGAGGACCTAGGGAAACTAAGGTATTTCCTAGGCATGGAGGTTGCTTGATCGAGTAAAGGCCTGGTTATAAACTAGAGAAAATATATGTTTAACTTATTTTCAGAAGGTGGTATGTTTGGATGTAAGCCTGTTGATACTCCTATGGAAGTTAGCTTAAAGCTCAGAGGAGAAGAAATAGGGGCTAAAATCGATAAGAATCAATTCCAAAGGTTGGTGGGAAAACTCATTTACTTATCTCTAACCAGACCCGACAACTCTTCTCCTATAATTGTGATCAATCAATTTATGACAAATCCAAGAGGAAGACATCTAGCTAATCAAATTCTAAGGTACCTGAAAGGTACACCAAGACACATTTTGTTCTTCAAGAAAACTATAAATAGAAATGTAAAAATATTTATAGATTCCAGTTGGTCCAGTGATGTTACTCAAAGAATATCGACGAGTGGATACTGCTCATTCGTATGAGGCAACATAATTACCTGGAGAAGTAAGAAAAATAATGTGGTTTCTAGGAAGAAAAAGAATGTGGTTTCTAGGAGCAGTGCCAAGGCAGAGTATATAGTCTTAGCATTGGGAAAATGTGAAAACATGTGGCTGTTACGGCTGCAAAGGAGTTGGACATAAAGCATGAAGGAAACTTAAAAATATTTAGTGACAATTAATCAGCTATTCAAATTGCATAAAATCATGTCTATCATGCTCATACTAAGCTTGTAGAGATCAACATACACTTTATTATAAGAAAAATGAATGGTGGTATCGTAAACTTGACTTATGTCCCTACAGAGGAATAACTAGAAGATGTGCTCATTAAAGCTCAATCCAAACAAGTTTTTGAGAAGTTTCTATCTAAGTTGGGTTTATACAATGTATATACTCTAACTTAAAGAGGAGTATGAGTTGTTGCAATAGTAAATATTAGAGTTTATTTGAAATTAGTGATAGAGAGTTTTATCTTTTGATAACAAAAGATAAGGTTTGTATGTTTAAATTACTCCTAGTAGTAGTTAAACTATTGTAACCTAAGTTTTTAAATAGAATCTGTAAACATCATTTTATTCATCTTAATGATATAGAAAAACACTCACTATTCTCATGAGTTTCCACACAAAGTCCCTCATACGAGTGGTTTTTCCACCCGAAGAGCGGAGAAACCAAGTGACAAGAATATGTAAAAGACGCTCCTCAAAATCTAAAAGGGTAGGATTGTGACCATGAAGGGGAGCAATGGCAACTGGGACATTCTCATTGAAAGGACTTTCACAAGGGATACCTAAATCATTTGCAATGGATTCTATGATAACCTCAAAGATAGTACTCATAAGGTAAGATTGAATACTAATGACTTTATTCGAAGGTGTTTCGTGAAGTAAAAAGACATTGCAAAAGAAAGCTTGGACAAGATTCTGATAAATTTTATCGAGAATGCACATAAGATCAAGCTTCTTCCAAGCGGTAAAGATATTAAGAAAACTAAATTTTAAAGTGTGGGAGAAAACGAAATCAACATCAAATTTCCTTTCCGGTCTAATGGCTCTATCAGGGTAATGGTCACGGAACCTATGACGATCATCGTTAGATTCAAAACAAAGAAACTTGGAGTAATTGAAAGTGGTGGATGATTGGCCGACTCTAGGAAGTTTGTGGATTGGTTTAGGAGCCATCTGGGTGACAAAAATAGCGGCTAAAGATTAGGTAATTTTGTTCGGGAATTTTATTGAACATGCGGTGGGAAGTCTTAAAAACAAAGGTTCTATGTGAAATTAACAAATGGGTAAACTTCCTATGTCAAGAACATATATATTTAATATAATAATGCAACCCAATTTCAGCAATTACATCCAAATGTCGCACAATTTTAACAGAAAATTTGAAACCCTAGTGGCGAAAGTTTTCAAAAGTTTAGAACAAAACTTAATCGAGAGGAAATAAATATATGTTCAATATAAGTTAAAACATGTTTGAAAAGGAAAATAACCTAAACCATGTGTTTAAAAAGCTTTAAAAATTAAAATATTTGAAAGAGGGTTTTAAGGTTCAAGCAATGTTACAGTGGGAAGGCATAAATAGAAGAGCAAAAAGGAACGAAGGGAGGTGATCAGAGTGGGCGAGTTTCATTGCAGGAAGAAGAACACCACCAAAAAGCATAAACAGACAATTGGAGGGAATAATTTTAGGGTTTTCAAAAGAGGACGAGTGGCTAAGGGAGAAATATAAGAGTGGGTTTTTAAAAAAAAGTTTAAATCTTATTTGAAACGGTGATTGCATGATTAGTTTTGAAACTATCCAAGAAGTTTCAAAACTTTTTTTGTAGTTTAGAAACTTTTGGCAAAGTATCAAAACTTCAAAACACACTGTTTTGGACAATTTCAAAACTTTTCTGAGAGTTTCGAAACTCTGAATGCAGAAAATGCAATTTTGCTAATTTTAAGTCCTAAAAGCATTCAAAAAATTATTCTAACATGTATGGAAGCAATGCACAATCGGAATGCATATAGAAACAACATTGAAGCTATATGACACAAACTTAAGCAAATTTTTTTACATGTTCGAACACATAAAGTCACATTTAAGCATACTTAAAAAATTTAAAAGGTGCAAAACAAGTCCAAAAAGACATGAAATGGCACACATATCTCCCCCTCACTTTTTGTATTGGAAAACCATATAGAACTACTTAAGCATGTATATCAATCAATTTTAAGCTAACAAATCATTCAAGAGCAAGAAAATCCAAAATTTTGAACTAAGGCCTACGGAAGGCTACAAAGTCCTAACTTTCTCCTAAGTGTCCAAAATTTTCTTTATTTAAAGACTTAGTAAAAATATAAGCTATTTGATGCAAAACATCAACATATTCTACAACCAAATCTTCATTAAGGACACGATCTCTAATGAAATAATGCATAATTTCAGTGTGTTTAGTCTTAGAGTGTTGGATGTGACTCTTAGTGAGACAAATTACACTTGTAACATCCCAATCATCAGGTTAGTAACCAGAATGTAAGAACTTTTTAAATTCAGTGGTTGAATTAGAATAATCTAATAATTCAATGATTTATGGAGGAATTTGGTGTTGGATATTATAGCAAATATAGATGCTTAATAAGAGTAAAATGGTAAATGGCAGGGAATAATATTTTTAATTACTTTTACATGGGATAAGTTTGAATAAAAGAGGAAAGGGTTGGGAAACATTTTATTTCTCTATTCTTTTTACTTGAGCATCTCTTCAAAGGAAAGAATTTGTATTTTTCAGTTTTACTTTGATTTTTGGTTGGCTAATGGAAGTATGGATGGTATATAAGCTTAAGAAAAGCTTAAATAGCATTAAATCAACAAAATGAGTATTTTAGAGATGGATTTGTAAAATGGGTTTAATAGGAAATTTTGTTATGGAGTAGTTTTTGAAGTTTTAATGAAATATTTGACTTGTTAATAGGTTAATTAAAGGGTTAGGAGTGTTAGAATTGGTTAATAACATGATTGAAATTTGGGTATGATTTTAAGATTCAAGTGTTCAAGTGGGAATTTGGATAATTAAGAGAGGTAAGTGTATGATAATTGGTGTAGAAGTATAAGGGTGAGTTTTAAAGCTTAAGGTATGTGTTTAGGAGAGTATTAGGAAGATTTTTAGGTGATTTTCGGTTTTCAAATAGCCATTCTGGGCCTAGAGTATCGGTACCCTTATGAACAGATTCCGATACCTCATGGGTTGAATATGAGTAATTATATAGGGTTGTATCGATACCTATTGATATAGGTATCAATACCATCAGGGTGGTATCGATACCTGAAGGATGGTATCGATACCCTTAAAACATCGAAGGTAATTTCGGTATCGGTACCTTGAGGAGGTATCGATACCATTGAAGGGGTGGTATCGATACCCTTAGGGTGGTACCAATACCTCCAATCATGAAATGAAATATAAGGTTTCTCGTATATCAAGTTATTATGATTCGATATAATTGAGATAAGATCGATATTGATTCTAGATTGTTTGTGTAGTTATAGAACGTAATTGAATTCAAGTCAGCTTGGCATTTCGAATATCGACTTGAAAGGATTTGGATTAGACTCTAGTGAGGCAAAGGTGAGTGAAACTTATCTTTCTTGTAATAGAATTGAGGAAGGCTTACGATAAGCCAACCTCCGTGTTTTCGATCGAAAACTTTATATTTATTTTATGTTCTATTTCAATGTTTTATTCAATTTCCATTTTACAAACTATGTGTTATGAAAATATGAACCTTGAACAAGTGAATATGAACTTCGAACCAATGAATGTGAATGTGAATATACTCTATGACAGAGACGTTATGTGAATAAGAAACACTTTGAATAAGGATTGAACCTAATTATGTTATCAAAAGCCCAATGTATTTGTATGAGGATTAGAGGTATAGTTGACATGCCAAGAGTCGAGGGTCTATATGGTCCTCCGGGACAAATATGTAGCACTTCGGTGTAACCCTATGTGGTACTTCAGTGCAAATTACGAGATATGGTGACATCATTAGTGCATAACCTCTTAGTACTCAAATACCTAGATTTCTCAGTAGTATACCTTGAGCAATTAGAGCAAAGACTTACAAAGTATATTTATTCATAAGTATACCTTTGATATGGAAATCAAGAAAGCTCTTTGAAAAATAGTTTGATTAAAACAAATAAGATTTCTATTAATAAGTTAGCACTATTAGTATTACCCCACTAAGTCATCGACTTAACCTGTGTTTTCTCATGAGTAGGTTTGAAGAAAGTAGAGGATTGATTTGTTAAGAATAGCATATCACCAGAAGATCAAATCAAAACAAATTAAATGTAGGTTTTTGTGTTAAATTTTATAAACCATTGGCATGTACTAAACTTTTAATTTGAAATGCTCTGATCAATTTTGTAAACTTATATATATATTTTGTATGTTGTAAACTCTTATTGTTGGTTATCTACGTGAACTATTAAGATTTTATGTGAAATGATTTTCTAATTATAATAATATTATTTTCTTTATCTTGATTGGAATAATAAATTTTAAATTCATTCTTATTTGTGAATTTATTATGTTTTGAAAAGTCAAATATGGCTCATCAGATTCGTATCTGGGTTGGGTACGAGTCAAGGGTGCTACATTTAATGGTATCAGAGCTATGGTTTAAGTGATTTTAAGTCCAAAATAAATTCATTTTTGGTTTTAAAAAGAGTACATGCCAAGTTTTAATAAAGTTTTTCTGATCTGATTAGGGATTAATATGTTATCCTTGCTAATACTTTTAGTAATTGATCTTAATAGATGTCAAATTTTGAAGGCTCTCGAAGTGATACGGGAGATAGGATGGAGGAGATTAGTAACTCACCTTCCCATAGCAGGCACATCCTGGAGTGCCTGTTCAAGATCAGGTGACTTTCTTTCAGACTTTAGACGTGATCCTGACGCGTTTCCAACCGTCTGTCTCCTCAGCCCCTAAGATGAATGTCCCTAAAGAGCTGAGAAGTTTAGGAGCAACAGAATTTAGGGAAAAAGCAGAAGAAGGTCCAGTTGCTGCAAATATGTGGCTTCATGATTTGAAAGTGATGTTAGAGAATCTTCATTGTTTTGAAATGGAGAAATTGGATGGTGTAGTTTCGTTATTAAGAGGTCAAGCCAGGATATGGTGGTCTAATGTGACGATGAGAGTGGCAAAATAGCATGTGATGTGGTCATTCTTTCTGAAGGAATTTAAGAATAAATATATAGGGGATCAGTTCATTTGACATATGAAACATGAATTCATGACTTTAAGGCAAGGGAATCGCACGGTGTATGAGTTTGAGTACGAATTCTACAAGTTGAGTCGATTTGCTGCATAGCTAGTTCCTACAGAGAAAGACTCCCATGATTGGTTTGTGGAAGGGTTAAGACCCTAAGTGAAAGAATTATTGTTGGCACTTAACCTCTCTTCCTTCCAAGAGGTTATGAACCGAGCTAAAGCTCTAGAACGAGCTCAAAATGAAAGGTTTGCGGAGTAGCAGAGGCAATAAAATAAAAGATCTAGTGCATCGTCCGGTTCTTTGCAATCAAAGAAGAGTAGAGGATCAAGTTCTCGACCTCAGACCAGAGTAGAATCCGCAGCATCCTCGGGTAGAGGATCCAATCCAGGAAGAGTAAGACAAGCTTATTTGGTGGAATCTGGAGTGGATAACCCAAAACAATGTCAGCATTGTTGGAAAAACCATAGTAGTGTATGCAGACGGGTCTCCAGAGCTTACTTTAAATGTGGAGAGGCAGGGTATTTTATTCGAGACTACCCAATGATGACTGGAGAGCCTGTCCAGACAGAGAGATCTATAGCTGCACCAATGAGAGGAAGAGGTCGAGGAAGATAAAAAAAAATCAATCCGAGTCCACTGTTCAACCTGAAGTGCGTTCTACCGGTCGGGTTTACAATCTGAAGACCAGTGAAGATTGTGATAACCTGAAAATCATTACATGTACTTTTGAGATAGCTTATAAATCTTTCTTAGTTTTGATTGATTCGGGCTCGAATTACTCCTATGTTAGTAGTAAATTGGTTAAAGAATTGAGCCTCCCAGTAGAGCCTATTTGTAGTGAGATGATTGTGACAAATCCATTAGGAAATAATGCTCGAGTGAGACAAGTCTGTAAAGGGTGTCCCATAAGGATTCAGGGAATTAAATTCCCTGCTAATCTAATGGAATTACCCTTTGATGAATTTGAGGTTATTATGGAGATGGATTGGCTTTATCATTATTATGCCAACTTGGATTGTCGACTTAAGCGAGTACAATTAACAAGTCTTGAGGGATTGGAAATTAGTGTGGTCAGCGAAAGAATCCATCCTTTAGCTAATGTGATATCAGTGATGTCAGCTCAGAAGTTGATGTTGCAAGGATGTAAAGAGTACATTGCTAATATAATCAATACAAGAGTAGTTAAAAAAAGTAAGTTTGAAGATATTCCGGCAGTCAGAGAGTTTCCAGACATATTTCCTGATGATTTACCTAGGTTACCTCTAGATAGGGAGGTTGAGTTTCAGATAGAAGTGATGTATGGATCAACACCAAATTTCAATGGCTCCTTATAGTATGGCCCCGAAGGAGTTGAAAGAGTTAAAGGCTTAGTTACAAGAGCTTTTAGATAAAGATTTATTTGTTAAGAAGAAAGATGGTTCTATGCGCCTCTTTATAGATTATCGTCAGCTTAATAAAGTAACCATAAAGAACAAGTATCCTCTTCCAAGGAAAAGATGATCTATTTGATCAACTCAAGGTAGCGGCCGTGTTTTCAAAGATAGATTTACGCTCAGGGTATCATCAGTTGAAAATTTAAGAAAATGATGTTCCTAAAATGGCGTTTAGGACTCGTTATTGTTATTATGAGTTTGTGGTAATGCCATTCGGGTTAACAAATGCACATGCAGCATTTATAGATCTGATGCATCGAGTTTTTCAACCGTATTTTGATCAGTTCATAGTCATCTTTATTGATGACATCTTAGTGTACTCTAAGTCGAAAGAGGAGCATGATGTCCATCTTCATGTAGTTCTTCAAACGTTGCGAGATAAGAAGCTTTACGTGATGTTCTCCAAATGTGAGTTTTGGTTATTGGAAGTGGCATTTTTAGGGCATTCCACAAAAATTTAGAGATGTGTTAGAATGAGAGATTTCAAAAAATGTGTAAGAAGTTCGAAGTTTCTTGGGTCTCGTAGGTTATAATAGGAGGTTTGTCAAAAACGTTTCGATGATATCTATGTATTTAACCAAATTATTAAGAAATGATGTATATTTTGAATGGACTCCTGATTTCCATAAGAGTTTTGAAACATTGAAGATAGTTCTGACAGAAGCTCCTATGTTGGTGCAACCGGAAGTAAACAAGGATTTCACAATTTTCAATTACGCTTCCCATAATGGATTGGGATATGTCCTAATGCAAGATGGTAAAGTAGTTGCTTATGTTTCGAGACATCTAAAGCTTCAAAAAATGAATTATCCGACGCATGATTTGGAGCTAACAACTGTGGTTTTTACATTGAAAATTTGGCGACACTATTTGTATGGTGAGCGTTGCTACATCTTCACCGATTATAAGAGTTTGAAGTATTTGTTAACGCAGAAGGAGTTAAATTTGAGGCAAAGAAGGTGGATGGAATTGTTGAAAGATTATGACATGATCATTGATTACTAACTCAGAAAAGTCAATGTCATAGCAGATGCTCTTAGTCGGAAGACTTTTACTGTTTTGTGTAGTTTGTATGCTCAAATGGTATTAAAAGAGAATGGTGCATTGATGGCTGAGTTAAGATTGAATTCATTGTTGTTAGATCGGATCAAGGAGTTACAAAAGAAAGATGATAAGTGTTTGGCTTGGTTTGATCGAGTAGAGAAATGTGAACTTGAGGACTTTGAGGTTAAGTTGAATGGATGCTTATATTTAAAAAACCGGGTGTATGTCCCTAATGATTGTGAGCTGAGATGGGATATTTTATATGAAGCACATTATAGTCCTTTAACAATGCACCCAAGAGGAAACAAGATGCATCAAGACTTGAAAGAGCATTTTTGGTGGCCAGGCATGAAGAAAGATATTACTGAATTTGTAGTAAAGTGCTTAAATTGTCAACAAGTGAAAGTTGAGCATCAGATGCCTTCAGGTTTGTTACAACCTATTTCAATTCCTCAGTGGAAATGTGAAAATATTACGATGGATTTCGTAATGGGTTTGTCTTTATCTCCGGGTAAAAAGGATTCGAATTTCGGTAATTGTGGACGGTCTTACAAAGACTGCATATTTCATCCCTGTGCGAACGGACTTCTCTATGGAGAAACATGCGGAATTGTATATCAAGGAGATAGTGAGACTGCATGGTATTCTAATCTCAATAGTTTCTAATAGAGATCCCAGATTCACTTCAAGATTCTGGAAGTCTTTGCAAGGAGCTTTGGGTACCCGATTGAATTTCAGCACGGCGTTTCATTCTCAGACTGATGGTCAATCGGAGCGAACAATTTAGATTCTGGAAGATATGTTGAGAGCATGTGTGATTGATTTTGCTGGATCGTGGGAAAGATATTTGCCACTTGTTGAATTTTCCTATAATAACAGCTACCAATCCAACATCAAAATGACACCGTATGAAGCATTATATGGAAGAAAGTATAGAACACCACTCAATTGGTATGATTTAAAAGATCGGGAAGTGCATGGTCAAGACTTGAATAAGAAGTGGAAGAAAAGGTTCAGGTTATTTAACACAATTTGAAAGTTATTACGGACAGACAAAAATCAGATGACAATTTGAAAAGAAAAGAGATTGAATTTCAAGTAGGCGATAAGGTGTTTTTGAAAGTATCACCTTGGAAAATGTGCTTCGTTTTGGGTGTAAAGGAAAGCTGAGCCCTAGGTTCATTGGACCTTATGAAATTCTGAAAAGAGTTGGACCTGTATTAGTTAGCGTTGCCACCAGAGATGGAAAAGATTCACAATGTCTTCCATGTGTCTATGCTTCGACGGTATCGATACGATCCTACTCACATCATAACTCCAGATGAAATAGAAGTTCAATCTGATTAAACATATAAGGAAGAACCTATTTAGGTTTTAGCTTTTAAGAATAAGCAGTTGAGGAATAAGACAATTCCACTAGTTAAGGTTCTTTGGAGAAACCATAAAGTAGAAGAAGCTACGTGGGAACGTGAGGAGGATATGAAGCAATATCCCCACCTTTTTGTGCAATGAAAATTCGAGGACGAATTTTCTTAAGGGGAGATTTGTAACATCCCAATTATCGGGTTAGTAACCAAAATGTAAGAACTTTTAAATTCAGTGGTTGAATTAGAATAATGTTATAATTCAATGATTTATGGAGGAATTTGGTGTTGGGTATTATAACAAATATGGATGCTTAATAAGGGTAAAATGGTAAATGACAGGGAATAATATTTTTTAATTACTTTTACATGGGATAAGTTTGAGTAAAAGAGGAAAGTGTTGGAAAACATTTTATTTCTCTCTTCTTCTATGTGAGCTTCTCTTCAAAGGTAATAATTTGTATTTTTCAGTTTTACTTTGATTTTTGGTTGGCTAATGGAAGTTTGGATGGTATATAAGCTTAAGGAAATCTTATATAACATTAAATCAACAAAATGAGTGTTTTAGAGATGGATTTGTAAAATGGGGTTTTAGAGGAAATTTTGTTATGGAGTAGATTTTGAAGTTTTAATGAAATATTTGACTTGTTAATAGGTTAATTAAAGGGTTAGGAGTGTTAGAATTGGTTAATAACATGATTGAAATTTGGGTATGATTTTAAGATTCAAGTGTTCAAGTGGGAATTTGGATAATTAAGAGAGGTAAGTGTATGATAATTGGTGTAGAAGTATAAGGGTGAGTTTTAAAGCTTAAGGTATGTGTTTAGAAGAGTATTGGGAAGATTTTTAGGTGATTTTCGGGTTGAAAATGGCCATTCTGGGCTTAGCATATCGGTACTCTTATGAACAGGTACTGATACCTCATAGGTTGAATATGAGTAATTATATAGGGGTTGTATTGATACCTATTTTTAGAGGTATCGATACCATCAGGGTGTTGTCGGTACCTGAAGGATGGTGTTGATACCCTTAAAACATCGAAGGTAATTTCGGTATCGATACCATGAGGAGGTATCGATACCCTTGAAACATCGAACGTAATTTCAGTATCGGTACATGTGGAGGTATCGATTCCCTTGAAGGGGGTAGCATCGGTACCCTTAGGGTGGTATTGATACCTCCAAGCATGAAATGAAATATAAGGTTTCTTGTATATCAAGTTATTATGATTCGATATATTTGAGATAAGATCGATGTTGATTCTAGATTGTCTGTGTAGTGATTGAACGTAATTGAATTCAGTCAGCTTTGCATTTTGAATATCGACTTGAAAGGATTTGGATTAGACTTTAGTGAGGAAAAGGTCAGTGCAACTTCTCTTTCTTGTAATAGAATTGAGGAAGGCTTACGATAAGCCAACCTCAGTGTTTTCGATCGAAAACTTTATATTTATTTTATGTTCTATTTCAATGTTTTATTCAATTTCCATTTTACAAACTATGTGTTATGACTATGTGTTATGAAAATATGAACCTTGAACAAGTGAATATGAACTTTGAACTAGTGAATGTGAATATACTTATGACAGAGAAGTTATGTGAATAGGAAACACTTTGAATAAGGATTGAACCTAATTATGTGATTAAAAGCCCAATGTATATGTATGAGGATTAGTGGTATAGTTAGCAAGCCAAGAGTCGAGGGTCTATGTGGTCCTCCGGGACAAATATGTGGCACTTCGGTGCAACCCTATATGGCACTTCGATGTAAACTATATGGTCCTTCGGGATAATTATGTGACACTTCGGTGCAAATTACGAGCTGTGGTGACATCATTAGTGCAAAACCTCATAGTACTCAAATACTTAGTTTTCTCAGTAGTATACCTTAGGCAATTGGAGTAAAGACATACAAAGTATAATTATTCATAAGTATAACTTTTATATGGAAATCAAGAAAGCTCTTTGAAAAACAGTTTGAATAAAACAAATAAGATTTCTATTAATAAGTTAGCACTATTAGTATTGCCTCACTAAGTCATCAACTTAGCGTGTTTTTTCTCACGCGTAGGTTTGAAAAAGGAAGAGGATTGATTTGTGAAGAATAACATATCACCAGAAGTTTAGGTCAGAACAAATTAAATGTAGGTTTTAGGGTTAAATTTTGTAAACCATTGGCATGTACTAAAATTTTAATTTGAATTGCTCTGATTAATTTTGTAAACTTATATATATTTTGTATGTTGTAAACTCTTATTGTTGGTTATCTATGTGAACTATTAAGATTTTATGTGAAATGATTTTCTAATTATAATAGTATTATTTTCTTTATCTTGATTGGAATAATAAATTTTAAATTCATTCCTATTTGTGAATTTCTTATGTTTTGAAAAGTCAAATGTGACACCTCGGATTCGTATATTGGTCAGGTACGGGTCAGGGGTGTTACAACACTAGTGTTGTCACACTTAATTGGAATGATACGAACATCAATTCCATAATCTAAAAGTTGTTGTTTCATCCAGTAAACTTGTGCACAACAACTATCGACTGAAATATATTCCGCCTCGATGGTTGATAATGCAAAACTATTTTGTTTCTTGGAAAACCATGAAACTAGCATATTTCTTAGTAATTGAAATGGACAAGAGGTGTTTTTCTATCTAATTTGTGACCTCAAAAATCCACATCCAAGAAACCATGTAAGCTAAAGTTTGAGTCTTTAGGGTACCGAATACCTAAACTAAGAATGTCACTAAAGTATCTAAAGATCCTCTTAATGGCATGTAAATGAGACTCCTTAGGACAAGATTGATATCTAGCAAACAAGCAAGCACTAAACATAATATTAGGTCTACTTGTGATAAGATAAAGCAAAGAACCAATCATTGACCTATATAATTTAAAATCTACACATTTACCTTCCTCATCTTTGTCAAGCTTTATTGAAGTTCTCATTGGAGTGACTTGAGGTTTGACATTCTCAAAGCCAAATTTATTGAGCATGTCCTTTATGTATTTATCTTGATTGATGAAGATTCCATCCTTCATTTGCTTGATTTGGATTCCCAAAAAGAATGGGAGCTCCCACATCATACTCATCTCAAATTCACCTTACATCAACTTAGAAAATTCTTGGAAAAGAGCATCATTAGTAGCACCAAAACGAATGGGAGCTCCCCCATCATGCTCATCTCAAATTTGATAATCTTTCATACCAAACTTTAGGAGCTTGTTTCAAACCATATAAAGATTTTGAAAGTTTAAAAACATGGTTTGAAAATTTTGAATCTTCAAAACCGCAAGGTTGTTCAACATACACTTCTTAATTAACTAAACCATTTAGAAAAGACCTTTTAACATCTATTTGATAAAGCTTGAAATTTTTAAAAAATGCAAAAGCAAATGATAACCTAATGGCTTCAATTCTAGCTATGGGAGCATATGTCTCATCAAAGTCCATTCCCTCTTCTTGAGTGTAACCTTCAACAACTAGTTTAGCTTTATTTCTCACAATGTTACCACTCTCATCTAGTTTGTTTCTATAAATCCATTTAACACCTATAGTAGACTTATTACTAGTTCTTTCAACTAATGTTCACATTTGACTTCTCTCAAATTGATTTAACTTTTCTTACATAGCCATAATCCAATGTTCATTATTTAATGCTTCTTTGATATTCTTAGGCTCTGTGCATGAGATAAATGTAACATAATTAAAAATATTTCTAAGAGAAGATCTAGTGGTTACCCCTTTGGATGGATCACCCAAAATTTCACCACCTTTAACATAGTTGTACTTGTTTGAGTATAAGACCTCTGTTCGCGTTTTGTGAGTACTAAATATGAACATGAAATACGTGCAAGTATACACAATCAAACAAGTAATACAGTGATGAGTGAGTATCGTATCCACACGGATTGGAGGAAATTTATCAGTTCAATCAAAGCAAAGAACTACTTTATCTGAGTATAATTAGTGATGGTATGTACTAATGTAAATGTTGAGGCAAGGTAATATGTATGTTGGCGTAGATGGAATGATAGTGTGATGTGGCAGTAAATGAAGATGTCATGGCAAAATAGATTGTGTATAGTATAATCAAATGACAATGTAAAGGAAAAACAAAATGTAACCACTGGGTTTGAATAAAATGACTTGATAATCCTCACATAACAATCTACTATTGGAATAAATTATAGGAGTCACTAGGAAATTCAAGTCTAAATTCTCAAGATGGTTGTACTTCTATGTTTTACTTGCCCGATAAAGTTCACTAAAGGTGTCTTATGCTATCTCTAGTCAAGGGACTCGATAGGTTGAGAATGCCATGGCAATACCTCTTAACATTTGCAAGTACAGGGATTCCATTAGTGGAACATAATATGTCACGGCAATACCACTTAGTATTCGTACTAGTATCTAGCCTCTCGACTGAGCACTACTCCTTTTAGTCGATTGAAATCCTAGCCTTATATTTAAGGGTTGATTAAGTCTAGTTACTATCTAAAACCTATTGTTTATGTTGATCCTCCTTAGCTTCTCTCGAAAGCTAAAAATAAGCTACTTAGTTTCTCTCGAACACTAAGTATTTTCCTAAAGAATGGCTACTCTCGTAGCTCATACAACCTTAAGACATTAAACATCTAAACAAAACAAATAAATCATAGAAAAATAACAATCATCCATTAAATAAATAACTTAAGCATCCATCATGAACTCCACCAAATAAAGCTAGTTCATGGTGAGGTTCGAATAATCCATGAAATAATTCATAAAATCCATCTTTCCTTGCAACCCAAATCCAATGAGAAATAACAGCAAAGGGGAAAGAGGAAAAAGCCTTTGACATGCACTACCTGAGCTTTCCTTGGCCACCACGAACTATCTTAGCTCGCTAGCTCCTCGGCCACTCCTTAGAGCTCGTTAATGGAGGAACACCACTAAAAAATAGAGGAAGAAAAGCTGTTGTGTGCAACAGAGAAAATATAGAAGATGATATTTTTTCTCTCTCTTGTGAGGTGTCCTTTTATAATAAAAATATCTAAGGGTATTATTGAGAATTTTGCACTCAAAATACTCATCATACCCCTAAATTTATTCCTTGGGCATGAAGATTATCTCTACATAAGGCAGTGGACCCTATCAGGCGGTTACAAGTAGCATACACGTACAGTGATAGTTGTCCTCTAGTGAAAATATCTCTTTGTCCTTTTCTGTGCCAGAAATACCAAGGCATTGCAGTTTGCTTCAACGATATATGATGCCACAACATTGTTCTCAGCTCACTCTTTGCTCCTTGTTTCCTACACATCACTAACATCCACACCTTTCCCATCATATAACACCTTAACAAGATAAAAAATGATACAACCACCATAAATGCAACTATATGATCCTAAAATGACCTATATGAACCCTTAAACAAACAATAACTTAATTAACAAAAGGACTTAAAAGTAGTATTTTTACGGATTTATCAACCTCTCTTTCCTCTAGAGTTAGATTCTTGAAGGAATCTTGTGTTTACTCATTCTTTACTTATTTCAATGATGATTCACCAACTTCAATTGGATTTATGAAACCTACATCATCATCAACACAAAAGTCCTTCCTCAGAAGGATATTATCATTGAAAACAATATGAATAGACTCTTCAACCACAAGACTTCTTTTATTAAAGACTCAATAAGCTTAAGAATTTAAAGAATAACAAAGAAAAATCTCTTCATAACTTTTTGCATCAAATTTGATAATATTTGCTTTTCCATTATTTAAAAAGAACACTTCAATCCAAAAGGATGAAAACAAATAATGTTAAGGTTTTATTTTTGAAAAGTTTATATGAAGTTTTCTTTTAAATAGATCTAATCATCACTCTATTAATCAAATAACAAACGATATTTTTGGTTTCCGCCCAAAAATACTTTGGCAAATTGTTTTCACAAAGCATGGTCCTAGCCATTTCTTCTAAAGTTCTATTTTCCTCCCAATAACTCTATTTTGTTGAGGGATTCTAGGGGCTGATAAATTATGACTAATTCCATTAGTGTTACAAAATTCATCAAAACTAAGATTTTGAAATTTGGTTCCATGGACAATCCTAACACTTGAAATTGAGTAACTCTTTTCATTTTGATTTATTTTAGAGAAAGTGATGAAATTTTCTAAAGCTTTATGTTCTTTAATTAAGAAAAGAATCAAAGTAATCTAGAACAGTCATCTACCAAAACAAATGCATATTGTTTTCCACGCAAACTATTGGTTCTAATAGGCCCAAAAAGATCTATATGGATCAATTGAATACTCTACTAGATGATACATCATTAACATGTTTAAAAGAAGTTCTTTTGTGTTTACCCTTATCATATGCATCACAAATCTTATTAAGATCAAATTTTGTCTTAGGTAAACCTCTTGGTAGATTGCTTTGAACAAGCTTTTCTAAAACACTCATGCTAGCATGTCTTAGTTTCATATGCCACAACCAACAATCATGCTTATCTTTAGCTACCAAACATACATTAGAAATGTTAATATTATCTAGATACACCATGTAAATATTTCATATTCTATATCCAACAAGCATAATCATATTAGATGCAATGTCAACTATTTTGCAACCATTAGACTTAAATAAGACATTGTACCCCTTATCACATAATTGACTAATACTAAGTAAACTATGCTTCAACCCATTCACATATAAAATATTTTCAATAAGAATGAAAGAGTTGTCACAAATATAATCAATTCATTCAATGTGACCTTTTGAGTTGTCACTAAATATTAATACACATCCACTTTTAACTTTAAGCTCCAAGAACCGGCTCTTATCACTAATCATGTGTCTTGATAATACGCTATCAAGTTACCATGAATTTGAACATTTTTTTATCCCTTCTAGCAATTCTCCTCCATCTAAAAACATATATCAAGTTTTGATTTTTGGTACCCAAATTATTTTGGGTCCATAAGCATTAGCTCCCAATAATCTTGTCCCCTTTGGTATCCTTTTTTTCAAGGATATCATTATCATTACTAGCAAAGAGTCTTTTAGGGACCCATATGATTCTAATAAACTTTTTATATGAGTTTATTTGAGGACCTCCATGTTTGTAATGTTTAAAGTTATTTTTAATGTAGTTGGGTTTTGAATGTTCATCTTTTTTAAATCTATTTGCCCTAACATGATTAAAAAATTCTTTAAGATCATCAAGCTTCTTTTGATGATCAACATGAACCCTTGAAATCAAGTTATGAAAATCTTGATTTTTCTTTTCAAATTCCTCAAGTTTAACTTACATATCCTTGACTTGATTTTCAAGTTCATTATTAGTATTAGAAAGAGAACATTTTCATTTTTCAATTTTTGAAATATTTTTCTTATACTTAGAAATTATGTTCTCAAATTTTAAGTCTAATTCATCATAAGCCTCTTATAATTCATCAAAAGAATAATAATTTGAAATAGATGAATTAGAGGTTACCTTAGAATCATCCTCTATGGTTGTGAGACACAAGTTGGCTACTTCTGTGTAACACCCCCAACCCGTATCCGACCCGGATCTGAGTCCGAAGCGTCACATTGACTTTTCAAAAACCTTTACTTGTATAAAATAGTAATTAATTTAAAATTTATTATTACATATAACTTATTCAAAACCTTTATCAAACTATTCAGAGCTTATACAGTATATTATTTTGAATACATGCCAACTAGAACTTTATGTATTAAAATACATATTATTCACCTTTCTTCTGATCTGCCTTTTGGTAAGAAGAACTGACTTGTCTTGCTCCACAATGCTCTTTACTCTTCCTATGTTGGTAACCTACGTGTGAAACAATCACATGCTAAGTCGATGACTTAGTGAGGCAAATAAAAATATATAATAGAAATCATAAAACATTACATATAACAAACCACATGAACATTTAATACTAACTTATCATACAAAATCATATAACAATTTCATACAAAATCACACACCTTTTTATATAACAAATACACTCATATACATATATCATCATCTACTTTCTTAGCATTATCATATGTATTATTATCATTATCATCAAATTATTTATCACATGATCTTGTACTTATCATTTTTGTATATCATACCACACATATATAATTTCACCAAGAAACACCCATAAATCATAATTCCTATAACACATTTCCTATCACCAAAAGCATATACATTATATATATATTGTATTTATGTTATCTCTTTGATTAGCCCATGGTACACTTGTGAGAACTATAGATATGTGAGTCTATAGAGGTTGTGCACTAATGCTGTTACCACAGCTCGTATAAATGCACCGAAGTGTCGCATAGAAATGCACCGTAGTGCCACGTAGAATTACACCGCAGTACCGCGTAGAAATGCACCGTAGTGCCATATAATGTCCATAAGGACCACATAGAAATTCCTTAAGAATCATATACATATACCAAGGACCAAGTATGTGTCTCAAAGACCTCATAAATGTTCCAAAGAATATACATATGTCCCGAAGGACCGCGTAAACCCTCGACTCCTGGCATGCCAACTATACCCCTAGTTCTCATGAAACATAACATGGACATTATCATTTATTTCATTTAAAATATTCACATAAACATGTAATTTACTTTCACATATCATGTATCATATATCTTTTCACCTTTACTTGTATTCTTTTTCACATAACTCGTAGTCATATGTCTTATCTCATAACATATACATGTTTTCGCCTATATAATTCATATCATTTCTTATACCATCACATAATTCATTTAACATACATACATATCATGTAACATTATAATAGAAATACCTATAAGTCATATCACTTAGATTTCATATACATCTAATCACATAGATCACTTTTGCATAGGTTATATCCACATATATTATCTACATGTATACACAGGAATCAAATGGCATATACCAAATCAACTATATATATATATATAGTTTATACAATCACGTTACTTATACTCACCTGGATCCATATCATAGAGCTTAGTTCCCCTGTACATGTTATCACACCGGCATATAATCTTATATCAATCCTATATGTAAAATCTATTTATCTTTATCTCATTTTCCCTTTGTATCAGCTTACACGATTTATTATACTAACATGTACAATAACATATAACCCTTATCACTTATCTCACGTTATTTAATTATGAATTATTATTATATCCATTTAATTTAGTTCTATATAGCTCCTATAACCTTCTCATAAGGTTTTATAGTTCTTCATTTTATAACTTCTATATCATAGTTTTCTTTTAAGCATATCACTTTTTCCTATAGTGTTTATCCTATAGGTTCATATCATCGTTATGCTCATGTCCCCTAATTTATATATACCATTTTCATAAAGTCTCTTGATTTATTATCTTCTGATTTATATATTATTCTCTTAAATATTTTCATATTACTCTATAGTCTGGTCTTATTTAACTCATCACCCATCTCATGTAGTCATAAATATATTATATTGATTCTCATAATTGATCACCTATACTCTATAACATGTATGGTCATCTATCATATAACTTATTTCACTTCCCATGCAATCATATAGATCATTCATATTAGTTCCTATAACTGATCACACTACATGTATTCACACAAATCATTTAACACCTACTGTAATTTATATCATATACACTCAAATCAAACATATATACATATGATCATAAATTCATACATTCTAATATAGGAAATAGACTCGTCGCAAGTCTTATTTCCATTAAACATCACACGCTAACTTGTATGCACTCACCTGGGCCTCGTTTGCTTTGAATCAATCATAATCCTTAGTTTATTCCGGAACAAGCTTTCATTCTATATCTACATATTAATACATTGATACTTATCAGTATAATAATGTATATATTCAAAACTATCACTCCTTAGGCTAAGAGAAAAGCCAATTTCATCTTTTAATGAAGGTATGCATCGATGCACTGTACAGTGTATCGATGCATTCCCTAACGATACATCAATGCACTAGTGCATCGGTGCATAAAATACATTCGATGTTTGTATTTTAAGGGGGTGCATCGATGCACTACTTATGAATCGATGCAGTACTTGCATTCGATGTTTCTTCTTTAAAGAGTGCATCGATGCACTTTGAATGTGCATCGATACACCTTGTCCAGAAATTGTATTTCAAGCCCGAAAATCCACTTGATTCAACTCAAACGCTTCATATTTCATCCCCTTTCATATTCCTAACTTACATATACATACTTAAACTCATTAATATTCATTTATCTCATCTTTAACCTCAAAATTCCATCTTTCATATGGAAATCAATAATCATACCAAATTTTCCATGTTATCCAAACTTAATTCTAACACTTCTAACTTCTTATTCTTATACATGACAAGTCAAATTCATTCTCCAAATTCATTTAAATCTTCTTATTCAAAATTTCACTTAAAAACCCATGTTCTTTAATCTCTTCTAACATTTTCATCTTTATTTTTTACTTATCTTTAGACTTCCTTAAGCTTTCTTACTTTCCAAAGACTCAAAACCAACTTAGAATTCAAATAATAATCAACTAATAAAAATTCTCACCTTTGCTCTTGGCTTCCACGAGTGAAGAAGAAAGGAGAAGAAGAAAACTCTAGAAACTCATTTTCCTCATTTCCCACGTTTTTATATCCCTTAAAAGAGAAATAAAAATCTTCTCTTAGAAAAGACCATAATACCCTTATTACTTTCAAACTTTACTATTAAATCCAACCTCAAAATTCTCCAATTAAAATTCTGAACTTTTTAACTTATTTCAAAATTGAACACAATGCTTTCAAAATTCACCTTTAGGTCACTAGCCCGATATTGAGGATGTTACATTCTGCCTCCTTTTCATTGAAGGACTCATCATTACCCCATGTAGCTACATGTGCCTTGTGTTACTTCTTAGAGGATCTCTTATTCTTCAATTGTGGGCACTCTAATTTGACATGCCCGAGCTTTTTGCACTCTTAGAAAATTATATGATCATTTTCCTTGGATTCATTCTTGAAGCCCTCTTTCCTTTGGAATCTTCTTCTTTTGTTAGACTTCATGAATCTCTTGAATCTTTTACAAAACATTGCCATTTTTTCATCTTCATCTTCATTATTTAAGTCACTCTCTTCTTTTGTAGACTTGAGAGCAACTCTAATATATTTATTCTTCTCCATTTCCTTTTTTTCTTCTTATTTCTTCTCTTGTTCTTTATCTTCCTTCACCATCATCTCATGAGTAATAAAATACCTAATGAGATCATCTAGAGTGAGGATCTTTAGATTCTTTGCTTCAACTATGGCAGTCTTCTTGGATTGTCATGACTTAGGAAGACTATAGATCATCTTACTAATAATTTTATCATTAGGAATTACTTCTCCAAAGACTTTGAAACCATTTACAATAATCAGAAATTGATGAGTCATAGTTTTAATATCTTCATTCGGTCTCATCTTAAAGTTTTCATATTTATGATTGAGAAGACTAATTTTAGTTTCTCTTACCTCATTTGTTACTTCATGAGTAACTTCAAGCTTATCTCAAATCTTCTTGGCATTGGAACAAGATGATACTCTCCCATATTCATCGGGGCCAAGGGAAAAAATAAAATGTGCATTACCTTTGCATTGAGTTGGAACAATCTCACCTATTTTTCATTTCACTCCTTCATTTCCCTAGTTGGAGTAGCATGCCTTTCATCATGATACTCCATGATCCCAAATCATTTTTTTGATAAAGAGTTTCATCATATTCTTTCAATAGTCATAGTTGGCTCCATTAAAGTATGAAGGGTTGTTGATGGGTTAGGAATCATTAACAATGTCGAAACTTGGTGTAGAGGCCATGGATAACTTGAATAATGATTAAAATCTTCTAGGATCTTCTCAAGATATGGTTACATCTTCAAATGAGTCTAGCTCTAATACCAATTGTTGAGTCGATTGATCAAGGAAAGTGGCCGATAGGGGGTGAATTGCAATAAAAAATTTGTTGGAAGCTTTTACATAAATAGGAAAAATGAAACAATAATTTTAGAGTGCTTCAACTTCCTAAATGAAGTCCACATACACTGTCTTCGCTTGCACACTAAGGATTTCAAAAAATTCACTAATTTGTTCTAACCTTTTAGGAGAATGTGTAACCTAACAAAACACTAAGACTTATACCCTCAAAGTCTTGAGTGTTCAACCCTTCCCAAAAAATAATTACAAATGAGAAAACTTTAAATATCCTCACAAAAATATATTGTTTTCAAATTAAAGCTCTTACACACCCAAGAACACTAAAATAAAAATTATAATAAATAAAATTGTGTTTAATAAAAGAAAGATTGAAGTGAATACAAATTTGATTCTATTTGCTCTTTGATTGCTAGAATAGCTTTCTTGTCTTTTTTTGGCTGCTTGAAGACATCTTTTATATGCTCTCATTGATTTCTAATCGTTTGAGGTTGTTGGAGGGAGTTTGGATCCGTTTGAAGCATTATATTTGCACATTAAAGCCCACATGCACAGGAAGTTTAGAAATTTATGGGCAAGCTTCAAAACTTTTCGAGAGAGGAAAAAAACTTTTTTACCGTTGGAATCCAAAATTTCGAAACTTTTAAGAAAGTTTCAAAACTCTTAAAAATATTCTAAACTTTAAAGTATTCTATTTTTGCAAGTTTCGAAACTTATATAGAAGTTTCAAAATTTTTGGTCAAAGTTTGATTCAAAAAGTGAGTTTTGTTATTTTGAGAAACATCTAACTTTGAAAATTGTTCTAAAGAGTTTAAATGATATTTTGACATTATTTGGACTTAGAAAAACTATTTTAAAGATTGGATAAATTTTAGAGACTTAAAATTAATTTTATAAAAATTAATATATAAATATATATTATGTTTTATCTTTATATGTATCAGATAAATAGTCTTATAAAATTATAAAATAATTCATACTTTATAAAGTGAGAAATTATTAGCACTGACTCGGACAAAATGTTAAAAAGTTTAGGCGATCAACCTTATTGGCAATAATCCCAAAACTGCACCACTGCAATTGAGAGCTGCAATGGCACGCATTTTCTACAAATAGTGAAAATAAAACATAAAACCCATCCTTGCAAACATCATCAGAGCATATTTTTAGTTTCATGAAGAAAGCTTGTTCCATCAACTTATGTAAATTTATAATTTGATATATGCAAAAAAATTGGATATTGCAACTGTATCAGTAAATAAAACTAGCAAATGAGCAAATATCACAGCGAACTCAAGAAAACACTATGAGTTGGATGATAAGGGTTTCAATAGCCTCAAGCATTTAACTTAACATAAAGAGCCAACATTCAATACCAAAAAATGTCATGTCGTCATAGTTTTAGAGAGGAAACGGTAGAGTGACAAAAATAATTCAATGTTCAAAGTTAAGTGAATAAATTGAAATTTTTTAAATTTTAATGACCAAAATATGAGTGAGAAGATAATTAAGTGATGAATGATAAATTTTACCTAATATATAATGGTGGGGTGCTATGTTGAATATATGATTGAGTGGCATTAAAAATAGTAAATTATATTTTTAAAAGAATATGAAATCTGACTTTGAATTTAAGATAAAATAAAAATGTCACACCACAACCTACTGTGAAAATAGGAAGTCGAGGGTGTTGTCCATGACATTGGAGGCTTTATCTTGGAGATCCCAATAGTGAGAAGCTTGTAGGAGAGGCGGAGAAAAATATAATGGAAAAATGACTCCATTGAAAGATTGTTGGTGATGAAAGTCTTTTTTGTTGAGAGAGCCGAATGATTTTTTTCTATATATACGATGATCGACGATGTTTTTGAGTGATCGAAGATCAGATCCGTGACAAGGAAAGCAAGGCGATTTTGATGGTGTACTTTGGGTCCCGAAAGATGACCTACGATTGTGGCCGGCATGGTGGTCACCGACGGTATGTGGCCGACCGATGTAGAAACCAACCTTGAGATATGAGAGCTTACGGGAGAAAAAAATGAATAAAAGAAATGATGAAATGTTGCGTGAAGCTAAAGCTTAAAATGGTGATTCATAATTGCTTTCAAAGGTCACGTGGTTTTGGAAAGGGAGATGGTCAAATAACATTTTCAGTCCTCCATTTCTGGTAAGGTTCTGACGTTGTCCTCTAGTTCTGATATAGTCTTGACCAAGCCATGATAGTTTAAATTAATTCGGTTTAGTCTTTGGTTTTAGTAATCAAATATTATAGTGGCTCCATAAGTTTTTAGTTTTACCTATTGGGTCCTCAAATTATTATTTAGATTCCAATAAGTTACTTTTGTGGTATTTGGGATCGAGTTTGTGATAAAGATTTTTTGAATTCATGAGAAAAGATTGTAAGATCAAAATCAAAGTTGTTCCTCCCGATCCGCTCGTCCACTTGAGCCTGTAATTACTCGTATGGTTCGGTACACCTTTTTAATAGTCCATTTACAATATTACTGTGATAGTAATTATGTTCCGATATGAACTAGGTCCATGTAATTTTGTAGATAGTAACAAAAATGGTACTCAGTCTCCCGGACCGACCCCTTTTGCTAGGTTGTGTTCCTTGTGTGTTATATACTTGTTTTAAATATATGTCTGAAATATCATGTGCATATGATTGTACTATCTTATTTGAAATTTGATTGTCTGATTTGATTGACTTTAGAATGATTTTTCTGATTTAATGTTTGAATTTTGATTTACTAAAATTTTAAATCATGTTTGTCTAATACATGTTATTTGGTTACTTTTTTACTGAGAAATAAATATATTTGAATTGTGATTCCATGATTCTACTGTTTACTATCTGAAAATTGTTTTTCTTCGGGGTATTATGGGATTTGGTATGAAGTCTTTGCAGGTTCGGCTTCGATCAAGCTGTTAATTCCTTGTGGACCTAAGATGACCCTTGGGTGGGCTCCATGGCGCAATGAGCCTAGTGGTAAGACCTTATGGACCCTAAGGCAATCCCTTAGGGTGGTTCATTTGCATTTTGCATTGGTAAGTCCCTATGGACCTGAAGGTACTCCCCTCAGGTGGGCTCCTACGGTTCGATTAGGGTAAGACCTTATGGACCCAAGATGGTCCCTTAGGTTGGCTCATACACCCACTAGGCCTAGTGTAAGTCCTTATGGATATAGTTTTGGGGATCTACATATAGTCTCCAATTGGAGGGCAATTTATGTTTTAACTGAAAACCTTATTGTTTTTTCATGCTATGATATTAAACAAATTTTAAATTTTAAAATTTATATGTATATTTTATTTTTGCATTGTTAGAACACACTAAGCTCCCTAGCTTACCCCCCAAAATTTTCCCCTTTCAGATACTTTTGGATAGAAACATTCTATATACTATATTTTGTTGTAATGTTTTCATCTTTCGAATTACCTTTAATTTGGTGACATGTGTCTATATTTTGAAATATATGTGATAACTCCGTAAAAAGACTATGTTTTCTGTCTTTTTACTTAAGTTATTGTTTTCTAAAAGTCGTTGTCATAGCATTTTAGTTGTATTTAGGTCATATTTGCATGTGGTGGATACGTTTTGCCTAGGCAAGATTTATTTGGCTTAACTGATACTACTGAGGAGGAAGGATCTTTGTTAGATGTATTGATGCAGGGAATAACGAATTAAGAATTTATTTGCCGAGATAACAATTATTTCCTAGGGCAAGAGGAACATAAGAAGACGACAGTGAGGAACATATTTATCTTGTCGAGGAAAGATTTATCTTACAGATCTGACGTGCCTCAACAATTGCTGAAGCCATTTGCCCAGCTTCATCCTAACGTGCAATCACGACCTTCAAGAAATTAACCACCTCCAGTCGCTTTTCCATTTATAACATGGGCAAGTCAACAAGAGTATTTAGAGAATGTCTAAGGACACAAAACCCTAGAAATTCCCATTATAAATACTCCATTATAGCCACCCAGAAAGGGAGAGGAGAAACAAGGAGAGGATTTACCTTAGGCATGGAGTAAGAAGCTATAGCACCTTATCTTCTCCTTGGTTCCCTCAATAGCCGGACTTCATCGGAGCAGCGGCTTGGTCCTTGAGAGAGGTTAGTTGCTGGAGCAGGCGTGGTGGTGGTCAGAATGGCATGGTAGAGCTCTGTTTGGGAGTGTTTCTTCCTTTGTTTTAAATTTTTGATTCTCTTTAAAGGGCTTGTACTTAAAGTTTAATTTTTTGGATGATATTTGCAACACCATTAACTGTTTTACTTGGTATTGGTTATGGTTTTGATGAAACATTGTTTTATGTTTTCTTAAATGAATAAGTTTGTTTATGCTTAATATTATTTTGTTCATCGTTTTAATATTTTTCATTGACATTGTAAGAGCTTCGAGAGATTGCCTGATGCCTAGACAAAACATTCCTAGATTTTGTAAGAGCTTTCGAGAGATTGTCATTCTTCTTGGAATAGATACAATGAATTCAGTTTATGCTGAGGGTATTACCGCAACAACAATTTGACAAGCCAAGGGTTGTAGTTAATGCCGAGTAGTATTGTTGTAGTAATCGTCCATGAATACTCTAGTAATCCTGTCGGGTAACTTAAGTATAGCTCACAATTCATTCTAGACATGATAATTTTTCATCTTAGCGAAGCCAACCCAAGTGCTACGTAAAGAAGTTTGCATGTATGAGGTTTATCTGAATATATTAAACTCAACAATTTTATTCACTTTAATAATTTTTCTTCGTTTACTTTTTCAATTTTTCCTTGTGTCGATTACACTTTTCTGCATCACATACCTTACAATAGTTCTTGCTTAGATAATACTTTTCCATTAGTTTATTTCTCTTAGTATTACTTGTTTTTGTTTCGACAAGAAATTTAGGACTAGTTGGTGATACCCAATTTTAGCTACAACAAAACATCAATAATTCTCACCAATCCATGTGGAGATGATACTCAACTCACTACTATATTACTTGCATCGATTGTGTACACTTGCATATATTTGCTTTCCTTAGCATATACATTTACAAGCGATCAAGTTTTTGGTGTCGTTCCTGGGGATTGACGACTAAAAGAATTTTTATAATTTATGCCATAGCAAATTATTTTTTTTATTTCTTGTCACATTTTATTTATTTAGTTTAACTTTTTTATTTTCTTATGTTCTTTTAAAGGTTTTTGTCGTTACATGTCCCTGATATTTTTTAGTGAACCATTAGAACCATTCGACCCTGAGATCGAACAGTAATTCAGAAAAAGGCAATGTAACTAATGTGCCAGAGACTATATGAATCGAATGTAGTATCAAGTTGACAATAATATGGGAGATCAGGTAATCTTCCTAGAGAGGATGTACGACCATGAGCAATACGAGATAACTTGAATCTAATTCTTGACGATCTCAACCCTGGAATCGTAGCACCTGAAATACAGGCAACCCTTTTTTAACTTAAACATGTGATGTTCAACATGCTAAACTCCATCGGCCAATTTAGTGGCTCGCCTAATGAGGATGCTAGAAAGCATGTCCGTGCCTTCCTTGAAGTGTGCGATTCGTTCAGACAATAAGGAGTGCATGAAGATGTGCTGAAGCTTAAACTTTTCCCTAATTATATATGTGATCGGGCAAGAGCTTGGCTTAGTGGAGTTCCTTCTAGATCAATGGAATCTTAGATTGACTTATGCAAAAGTTTTTTTCTTCGCTACAACCCGCCCAACATGCACATCCAGCTCTGCAATGACATCTCAAGTTTTCTCCAAGGCGATGAGGAATCTATGTACGAGTATTGCGACAAATATAAAAGCTCGCTTCACAAGTGCACTAACCATGGATTCCACAGCTGGACTCAAGTCGTGATGTTTTACAATGGAGTTAATGCACCCACTCGAATGATGGTAGACGCGTCAGCAAATGGCACTCTGCTTGACAAATTGCCAAATGAAGCCTTTGATATCCTCGATCAGATAGCCAATAATGGCTATCGATTTCCATCTGCAAGACTTGGGACCGGAAGAAGAATATTTGGGGCATATGAACTTGACAGTAAGGATTCGGTTTATGCCCAACTTTCTGCTATAACTAACATACTTTAAATTTACAGTGTTCCAACAAGGTGAAAGAAGTCAAGGTAACTAACTCGGCATGCATTTTATGCCGAGGAAACCATCATTAGAGTGAATGTCCAAAAAACTAGGAGTCTATCAATTTTGTGGGCAACTTTCATAGAAGAAACAACAACAATCCATATACCAATATATACAATCCTGGATGGCGAAAACATCCAAAGTTTATGTGGAGTAATCAAGGGAATAACAATAATAATTATGTAGGCACTTTTAACAGGCCACAACAAAACGTCTCTAAACACTCAAGTTCGCAACATCAACAGATGCCATGGAAAGGTAATAATAAAAGTAACATATCTTCTTCAAATTATAATACTCTTGAAGCTTCATTGTAGGAATTTATGGCCTCTACAAAAGATTTCATGGCTTCAACAAAAACCTTGATTCACGAACACTCATCAACAATCAATAATCAAAGTAATTTGTTGCAAAGCCAAGCAGCTCTATTACAAAGCCATAGCTCATCGTTGAGGGTATTGGACAATCAAGTGGGGAAAATTATCACATCATTACATTCGTGCCCATAAGGAAGTCTCCCTAGTGTTAATCAGGTTACTACGACTCAAGGAAAGGAGCAATGCAGTGCGCTCACGTTGAGGAGTAGTACTCAGATTAATCTTGAAGAAAAGTTTTGGGGAAAGCAACCATAAAATTTTAGCCAAGGAACTACACATGAAGAATTGGAAAATCAATATGAGATTGCTGAATACATAGAACTAGCTAAGGAGAAAGAAAAAATGAGGGTTTGACAAGACAGTGCACTAATGGTGAAAAATTATTTGCCAAGGCAAAAGTTACTTCACCACCTGTAGTGGATGAAGTTAAACCTCCACCACCTTTCCTTCAGTGGTTGAAGAAACATAATGATAAGAATTAGTTCAGAAAGTTTATTGATGTCCTTGATCAGCTGTATATCAATGTTTTGTTACTTGAAGCCATTAAGCAGATGCATATCTATGCAAAATTTCTGAAAGAAATTGTCACAAAGAAGAGAAAGGTGGAAAGAATAGAAACTATTGCCACAATAACATAATATTGTTTGACAATGAGTAAACTTCTTCTAAAGCAAAAAGATCCTGGCAGTTTTGTTATACCATGTTCTAGCGGTGATAGATATGTTGGAAGTGCTCTTTGTGACTTGGGGTCAAGCGTAAATCTGATGCCCAAGTCTATCTTTTTTAAACTTGGAATGGGTAATACTTGACCAACCATTGTGACTCTACAACTAGCTGATTGATCACATGTTTGTCCCAAGGGAAGAATTGAAGATGTAATTGTTAAAGTGGACAAGTTTTTCTTTCCAACTGATTTCCTCATTTTAGACTGTGAAGCTGATAAAATTGCCCCTATTATCTATGGACTCCCATTCTTAGCTACAGAGCGTATTCTAATAGATTGTGAGAAGGAAGAGTTCACAATGAGGGTGGTTGATCAAAGCGTTACAATCAATGTCTTCAACACTTTTAAATACGTTAATGATTCTAAAGAATGTCATTACATTGAAGACGTTGACTCATTGAAGGAAGTTGGAACATAAATTTATAGTCAAGTCAAATTTTTACACCTTAACGTGTACAATAAATTTTGCCAAGACAAATTCCTCTGGAAGGAAGACTGTGAAATTGTTGGACAAGATGATGTTTTACAATCTGAAGAACACAACATTTGTTACCATGAAAAAGTTTTCCTGAACGAAGCAGACAAAAATCTTTGCCTAGGTGAAAGTTTATCAACATAAATAGATGAAAGATACACTGAGAGCAGAACATGTCCAGAGTCTGAGAAAAACTCATTAGAAGAAGAACAATCTAGTTTACTTCAAGCTAGACCAGGTATGAGATTCGAACCCCTTGATTTCAATGAATTTATTCCCCCAAAACCTTCACTGCAACATGCACCTATCCTAGAACTTAAACCGTTGTCATCACATTTGAAATACGCTTATTTAGGAAGTAATGAAACTTTACAGGTTATAATATCTTCTAATCTAACCCTCGAGCAAGAGGGAAGTTTGTTGAATGTTTTTTCACAACACAAAAAAGCTCTCAGGTGGACTATGGCAAATTTAAAGGGAATCAACCCGACAATATGCATGCACAATATCAACTTAGAAGATAGCCATAATAATTCTGTGGAACTACATAGGAGACTTAACCCGATAATGAAAAAAGAGGTAATGAAGGAAATCATAAAATGGGTGGAGGTTGGAGTGATTTATCCAATATCCGATAGCTCATGGGCCAGTCTAGTGCAATGTGTACCAAATAAGGGTGGCGTGATCATGGTTAAGAATGAGAATGATGAGCTTTTGACCACAAGAACAGTCACGGATTGACGGATATGTATGGATTATAGGAAGCTTAACAAGGCAACAAAGAAAGACCACTTTCCCCTCCATTTCATTGATCAAATACTTGGTAGTTTAACATGTAAGGCATTTTACTGTTTCCTTAACGGATATTCTAGATACAATCAGATCGTCATAACACCGAAAGATCAGGAGAAAACCACTTTCACCTGCCTGTATGGTACCTATGCCTTTAGAAGAATATCGTTCGAACTATGTAACGCTCCGATAACTTTTCAGCGGTGTATGATGGCCATTTTCTCAAATATGGTGGAATAATTCATGGAAATATTTATGGATGACTTCTCTGTCTTGGGCGATGACCTCAACAATTTATCTAAAGTGCTGAAGCGATGTGAAGAGTCCAAAACTTGTGCTAAACTGGGAATATGTCATTTTATGGCAACTGAATGAATTGTGTTGGGACACAAAATTTATCACCAAGGCATTGAATTGGACAAATACAAAATGGATATAATCGAGAATTTACCTCCACCCACCATTGTAAAGGGCATACGAAGTTTCCCAGGGCATGCAGGATTCTACAGACAGTTCATCAAAGATTTTTCAAAACTTTTGAAGCCCTTATGTCTGCTACTTCAACAAAATCAACCGTTTGTGTTCAACAAGGAATGCCTCAAAGCATTCACTGATCTGAAGAAAAACTCACTTCGGCACCTATTGTTGTACCTCCTGACTAGGATGCACCTTTTGAGCTGGTGTGTGATGCAAGTGACTATGCGGTAGGGGAAGTGTTAGGGAAAAGAAAAGGTAAAATCTTCCATGTCATTTATTATGCTAGTTGTACCCTTAATTATGCACATCTTAATTATACCACCACTGAAAAAGAATTGCTTGCAGTAATATTTGCTTTTGATAAGTTTAGGTCATATCTTATAGGAACTAAGGTTATCGTACATACTGATCACTTTGCCATTAAATACATAGTTAATAAAAAATATGCAAAGCCTAGGCTTTTTAGATGAATATTAATATTGCAAGAATTCGATTTAGAGGTGAAGGATAGAAAGGGTACTGAAAACCATGTAGTAGATCATTTGTCTAGGATAGAGAACAAAAAGATTTGTCATGACATAAAGGATATTCAGGAGGACTTCCTGGACGAGAAAATTTTATTTTCCACAGATGTGCCATGGTATGCTGACATAGTTAACTTTCTTGTTAGTGGTGTTATGCCTTCGGATTTATCTAGCCAGGTCTTAAAAAAATTCAAACATGATATACGCCACTATTACTGGGATGAACCATTCCTATTCAAGCAATGTGGCGACCAAATAATCTGCAGGTGTGTCCCTGAAGAATAACATAAGGATATTTTATTTCATTGTCATTCATCCCCTTATGGAGGGCACTTTGGTGGAATTAGGACTGTAAAAAAGGTCATTCAATCCGGTTTTTACTGGCCCACCTTGTTCAAGGATGTACATGAATTATATAAGTCATGTGATAATTGCCAGCGCATTGGGAGCATATCGAAGAGAAATGAGATGTCATGGCAAACATTTTGTACCTCTAATGATTCCAAGACTGTGTTGAAATTCTTACACAAGAATTTATTCACATGTTTTGGAGTATCACAAGAAATTATCAGCGATGAAGGTACTCACTTAGACAACAAATTAATTGCTAACACGCTGAAGAGATACGAAGTGCATCACAAGATTGCTACGGTGTACCATCGATAAACTAATAGGAAAGCCGAGGTTTTTAATTACGAGATTAAATAAATTCTTGAAAAATGGTCAACCTCAAACGTAAGAATTAGTCACCAAAGCTTGACGAGGCATTGTGGGCCTATCGAACAACATTCAAAACGCCACTTGGAATGTCATCATCCAGGCTAGTATATGGCAAGGTGTTTCATTTACCGGTGGAATTGGAACATAAAGCATTTTGGGACATTAAGAAACTCAATATGGACGCGCAGGTCGCTGGAGAAAGAAGATTGTTGGAGCTGAATGAAATGGATGAATTTAGAGCTCAAGCATATGAAAGTGTCTGCCCTTACAAAAAAAATGAAAAGATGGCACGACAAAAAAAAATTGCCAAGGAAAATTTTTTCTGGACAACATGTATTGTTATACAATTCAAAACTCAAACTATTCCCAGGCAAGCTGAAATCTAGATGGTCAGGATCGTTCATCATACATCGAGTTCATAGAAATATAACAATATGAATTCAAGAACTTAGACGATGGGTCAACCTTTAAGGTGAATGGTCAACGACTGAAGGTATACAATGGAGCACCCGTCATACAAGATAAACCAGCATCGTTTCCTAACGATGCCCAAGAGTTTGCCCTTCTTTCCTGAACAAATTTGGTTGCCTAGGTAACCAAAATTTGCATTATGTACATAAATAAACTATGTTATTTTATTCTGCAAGAGTTGTTTATTTTTATTTTATTATTTATTTTTGTTTCTTTTTGTATTTAGGGTACACTTGGCAGCGCAGGGATGAAACTTATACATTGAAGGGAGAGAAACCCTAATCCAATTAGTTTTGGTGGCACTTTTAAATAGGGAAAGATATTTTCTCTTTATTTTATTCATCCTTTAAGTCAAATCAAATATCTCATACTTAATACCATATAACTTTTCCCTTTCATTTTACCCCCAATAAACCACTCATTACCCACAATTTTTCTTCAAAACCGCTCATTTCCTCTTTCTTCTTACCCTTTCCTTGTTTCTCTTTCAACCTTTCTTCCCTTTGATTTTGCATCTTTTTCTGTCGCGATAATCCATGTCACAGCAAACACCATGGACATATCCAATAACAATCCAAGCACATCTACATCCTCTATTGCGACCTCAAGATTTGAGCATTTCCAAACTGCTGAGGCTAAGGCGAAGTACAAAACCCTATAAAAATAGCAAGTATATTTAGAGGATGTCTTTGTCTTTCTAGAGGCTGGTGAAGAACCCTTCGGACCAGAGGTAATGGACATAGTACGAAATCACAAATGGGAGAAATTTTCCCGACATTCAAAAGTAGTGGCAGTGGTAATGGTTTAAGAGTTTTACGCTCACTTAGGTGACCAATCCCAATACATTGTTTATGTGAGAGGAAAATCCATCATGTTCTCTCCCTCATCCCTAAAATTGTTACTTCAAGCTTGGTAAGGTGGAAGATCAACATAAAAAAATCCTTGTCGAGGCAGATCAAGAAACATATGATGGTTGTACTGGAGGACCTATGTTTTGACTAGGCCAAGTTTGAAAGGAATGCACCAACCCGTAAGAGTGTGGATCGCCAAACCTTTAAGCCAGTTACAAAGTTGTGGAATCACTTCTTGAAAGGCAAGCTGATTCCTACTTCTCACAACACAACAATATTGGTGAGGGGATTGATGTTACTGCACTCGATCATCTACGGGAGTGCGATTGATATTAGGGAGATAATATTTTAGCAAATTCATGACTGTGCAAAGAGGAATTGAGGTAACCTTCTTTTTTCTAACTTGATTACTGCTATGTACAGGAAGAAAAAAGTCCTTGAGGAGTCGTTCGAGGACTTTATCAAGTCAAAGAAAGGCATCACCAAAAAGAAGGTGCCCAAACTTATGAGCTTCGATGACAATGCTCTATATGAGGGCCTGGAGCGAGGAACAAAATCGATTGTTGTGACAAGAATGGAAACTGTGGTCACATTTACTAGAGAGACATGAGAGCGGTTGGAGCGTCTCGAAAGTCACCTGCAGACTTTCTTCAGCTATGTCAAGGCAAGGGATGCACAACTAAATGCTTTTTCCATGGAGCTACTCCCGTTTACCTATGAGGACTTACCACCTTTTCTGATTGAAATCCTGAAACACACAACACCTTCAGGCGGCAGTATATTTCACGCCTTAGTGCAAAATGTTCCACCCGAGTTCCCCGTGGATGTCCCTACTCTTGCCACGTATGTCTCCCTTATATATGAAGAAGGCCACGGAGAGATAGATGAATATCTCATCTCCTCTTCCTCTTCATCCGAGAACACCCAGGAAATCCCGCAAGAATTCTTTGATGATGATGATTTCATCCCGATCCCTGACCAACTCACAACAAAAAAAAGTATTTTGAACAGTCCCTGGATATCTATACTACACCAGTTCATGACCTTGAAGAAGGCTAGTCTCAAGACAACCCTGCGGAGCCCACCCACACTGAGGAAATGCCATCACCAGCTAGTGCTCCGAGCTTGAGGTGTCACATCAAGAAAATAGTTGGTTGTATTACTAAGCCATCTCCCTCTTCACTGCCTTAGGAGATACCAGATCTGAAAGCCCCCTCATCTCAAAAGACACAGAACCCGCGCGTCCAGTCAAGCTTCCCTACCACAATGAGGTAATTTTTTTCATTGCATTTCCATTAAAATTCTAGAGTAATTTTCATTGGCATTTGCATTCTTTATCATGCATTGAGGATAACACATCTCTCAAGTTTGGGGGAGGTGTTGTACTCCGTACTTAGTTTTAGTTTTTTTAGAATAATTGGTTGAAATATTGATTGTCATAGCATGAATTTTATTAGGATAAGTGTTGGAAAAAAAAATTATGATGCCTTGTGATGAAAGCAAATTTTATTGCCTAGGCCATAATTATTTTGCACGACTGTTGAAGGCTAGAACCAACCTTAGGACTTGATTCTTTGTGATTCTCTAAAAACACGATTGTATGTTTTCTCTGCGTAAAGTGTTTAGAAAAATCTTAGGAAAGAACTTTTTGTTCGTCATGGTATTATTTGTTTAAAAAGCTTAATTGAACTCCTTGATGTTTTGAATTGTGTTGAATAGTAAATAATTGCCTCGTCATAACTATCGAGGGACACTCCTTTGTGCGATGGCATAACCTGGAAAAATTCCTTTAATAAATGGTTGCCTCAGCATATGAGTGAATGAAAGCAGTCACAGGATGACTTTGCCTTACTAGCTTAGGGTGGAAGGTATGCTCCCTTTCACCTAGAGTGTGGGATGGTAGTTGTAATGAGCTGACCCCCCTTGTTTATACTAGAAAAAGGGGTTGAAGACACATGTTGAATAAAAAGGAGTGAAAACTAGGCTTGATAAATAAATTGATACCTTGGCAAAAAAAAAAGGTGCTTACTTAGGAATTTTCTAACCATATTAAGGCATAGACTGCTATACAATCACGTACACACACTTACAAAGAAGCTTGACTTAGGAAATAAACTTGACTTCTCGTACAGTCTACCATGTTGAAGTTAACCTTTTTTCTGAGGGCTGAAATTTTAAACCACATGAATGTCCTAACTTGTTTGTTGTGTCATGGAAATTTATTTTTCTACTACTTATTATTCATTGCTTGAGGAAAAGTAATAACTTAAGTTTGGGGTATGATAACTCCGTAAAAAGACTATGTTTTCTGTCTTTTTACTTAAGTTATTGTGTGTTTAAAAGTCGTTGCCATAGTATTTTAGTTCCATTTAGGTCATATTTGCATGTGGTGGATAAGTTTTGTATAGACAAGATTTATTTGGCTTAACTGATACTGTTGAGGAGGAAGGATCTTTGTTGGCTGTATTGATGCAGGAAATAACGAAGGGAGAATTTATTTGCCCAGACAACAACTATTTCCCAGGGCAAGAGGAACATAAGAAGATGACAGTGATGAACATATTTATCTTTCTAAGGAAAGATTTATCTTTCAGATCTGACATGGCTCAACAATTACTGACGTCATTTTCCTAGTTTCTTCCTCACATGCAATCACACCATTCAAGAAATTGACCACTTCCAGCCGCCTTTCCATTTATAACATGGCCAAGTCAACAAGGGTATTTAGGGAATGTCCAAGGAAACAAAACCTTATAAATTCCCATTATAAATACCCCATTATAGCCGTCCAGAAAGGGAGAGGAGAAGCAAGGAGAGGATTTACCTTAGGCGTGGAGTAAGCAGCTACAGTACCTTGTCTTCCACTGTTCCCCCACTCGACCGTCCTTGGTGCCCTCAATAGCCGAACTTCATTAGAGTATCGGCTAGGTCCTCGAGAGAGGTTAGCCGCTGGAGCAAGCGTCGTGGTGATCAGAATGTCATGGCAGAGCTCTGTTTGGGAGTGTTTCTTACTTTGTTCTTAATTTTCGATTCTCTTTAAAGGGCTTGTACTTAAAGTTTAATTTCTTGGTTGATATTTGCCACACAATGAACTATTTTACTTGGTGTTGGTTATGGTTTTGATGAAACGTTGTTTTATGTTTTTTTTTAATGAAAAAGTTTGTTTATGCTTAATATTGTTTTGTTCATCGTTTTAATATTTTTCTTTGACACTGTAAGAGCTTCGAGAGATTGCCTGGTGCCTAGAAAAAACATTCATAGATTTTGTAAGAGCTTTCGAGAGATTTCCATTCTTCTAGGAATAGATGCCTAAATTCGAGAGAGTTAACGAAGATCTACGTGAATAACGGGACTGATCCGGGATGGTGAGATTCTAATCTTCCTTAGAGATAAGGAGAGGGTTTCATTATACTAAAAAGAGTAGTTACTTGAGTAGGATAGACAATGAATGCAGTTTACGCTGAGGGGTATTGTCGCTACAACAGTTTGACAAACCAAGGGTTGTAATTCACGCCGAGTAGTATTGTTGTAGCAACCATCCTTTAATACTCTAGTAATCCTGTTGGGCAACTTAAGTATAGCTCACCAATTCATTCTAGAAAGGATAATTTTTCATCTTAGCAAAGCCAACCCAAGTGCTCCGTAAAGAAGTTTGCTTGTATGAGGTTTCTCTAAATATATCTCAACACTTTACTTTGCTTTTTTTTCATTCTTGCCTCGACTATACTTTTGCATCATACTTACAATAGTTCTTGCTTAGACAATACTTCCATAGTTATTTCTCTAGTATTACTAGTTTTTGTTTCGACAAGAAATTTAGGACTAGTTGGTGATACCTAGTTCTAGCTACAACAAACATCAATAATTCTCACCAATCCCTGTGGAGATGATACTCAACTCACTACTATATTACTTGCATCGGTTGTGTACACTTGCACTGATTTACTTGCCTTAGCATATACATTTACATGCGATCAATATGTTTTAGGATGTTCACTATTTCTGCCACTGACGTTTGAAACGTTTTAATACTATTTATTTGATTTTTTTATTAATTGCAATATTTATATTTTTTAATACTTTTTTGGCCATAATATAATTTTAGAGTGTTGAAAAATGTTTTCCGAAATTTATTATAATCTACTAGATCTAGTCGTAATGTATAAGTTGATTTTTAAACATCGGACTTTGGATGAGTCCTAAATGAAAATATGATTTGGAAATATTTTACAAAACAAGTTATAAAGGTCATGTCACAAAATTTATATGAGTTTAACGTTGTACAATAGACCAAGTGTCAATCCTGACCTTAGGATTAATCTTCTGGTGTATAATATTATAGGTTTATCCGATAAGAGTCAGACAAATTCGTAAATTATTCGTGATTGTAATAGAGATGGAATAACTTGATCTTTTGCAGCTGCAATAATTTTCTTGACAACCCTAGAACGCTTCTTACCTCGAGCAAACCCTTCTGTTCTGTTAGTGTTTTCTGCTTGTCAAGATAACCTTATTTCTTTTGATAAATAATTTTTGGTATTGAAGAGGAGTATGAGATCTTCTGTCTGTTAAGTTAGTCGATCTCATAAAGTTATTTTTTTTACAAGAGTTTTGATCCATGGATAAATGGATTGACAAGGTATGAAGTTAATATGTATTTTGAAATTTAGAAGGCTATTTTAAAGGCTATGATGATAAGAGAGTTGATAATTGGGTAGTGTCGTGAACCCCTGTTAAATGTTGTATCAGTTAAAGTGAATATGAAGATTACCAAGTAAGGATCTAAAATGTTGTCTATTTTTGGATAGTAAAAGTTTCAGACCTCATAATAGAGGGGAATATGATTTATTAAGAACAAAATTTCATGTGAAGGAGTAATACGTTTGACCCATCCTCATTGATCATTTTCTTCATGAAAATATATATTTGGAATCAGATTCCTTTTAGTTTAAGGTGGAATATTGTATGATTTTAAGATTTTTCTCCGTACTTGTTTAATCGTGTTTAACAATGTTATAAATGAGAATTTTAAATTTAAGATACTTTAGGATATTAACAGGTTAATCTGAGGGATTTTGGCATCAATTGTAATGTTGAAGATTAGGAATTATTTGAGTGTCCTTGTGGGAGAAAATACTTAAGGTTGGACATAAAGAACAAACTAAGTCGTGGAATCATTGAACTATTGGATACATAAGATAATAAGATTAGTGGATTATCAGATTGAGCTATCTATGAAACCCGAAAGCATTTTGGAAGTCCTGTATGTGTACATGTTGTGATGATATCGTTTTAACCCTCCCGTTCATGTTGATCTAACAAGAGATAACAAGTTAAGATCTAATATGTTCTAATAAGAAAAGTCTGTTCAAATTATGGATTAGGATGAGATAGTATTGTGAAGAGAATAACTTCTGATCATTAAGGTTAAGTGCAGAAATCATAATCTTATAGAAGCTTGGGAGACTAAGGATTTTATAAAGCTTAGTTTTCGTATCTCACAGATTCCGATGAATTTCAATGACGAAATTATTTCAAGGGGGTGGAGAGTTGTCACACCCGAACCAAAGGGTTAGATTTTTTTGTTTAAATATGAAGATTATAATGACAATCAAATTAAAATGTGAGGTGCATCAGAAATATTGAGAAGATTGAGGGACTTTAAGGATAAATTTGTCATCTTTGGTTTTAGGTGGATTCTAGAATTCACGTGAAATTCATCTTGGTTGATGTGAATTTTTAATTATTATTATTATTATTAATATTGTAATATGGAAATTTGAGAACCACAATTGAGAGAGATTTTCGAGAGGAGCTTGTTTCTTTTTAAATCGGGTATGTAAAAGGAAGGCTTGAAACGGGACATCAAGTATTGTGACCCAAATGAAAGAATCGTTTGATTCCCCAGAATAGTGAATCAACCATCACCCAAGCAAAACCCATCATTCTAACATCCATCACAACCTGCAGTAGCAACTCAAGAAACCATTCGACTTATAACAGTATAAAATAAAGAAAATATGAAGATGAACGTCGGTGAGAAGTTAAAGCTTGAGATATGAGAGCTTACAGAAGAAGAAAAAAGAACGAAAGAAATGATGAAATGTTGCGTGAAGCTAAAGCTTATGGTGATTCGTAATTGCTTTCAAAGGTCATGTGGTTTTGGAAAAAGAGATGGTCAAATCACAGTTTCAGTCGTCCATTTTTTGTAAGATTCTGACCTTGTTCTCTAGTTTTGATATAGTCTTGACCAAGCACGATAGTTTAAATTAGTTTGATTTAGTGCCTAATTTTAGTAATCAAATATTATGTGGCTCCATAAGTTTTTAGTTTTACCAACTGGGTCCTTAGATTATTATTTAGATTCCAATAAGTTATTTTTATGACGAGGAAATTATTTTGGATCAAGCTCGTGATAAAGATTGTTTGAATTCATGCGAAAAGATTGAAAGCTCAAAATCAAAAATTTTCCTCCTAATTTGCTCGTCCACGTGAGCCCGTAATCGTAGGGTTCGATACACCTTTTTAATAGTCTATTTAGAATATTAATCCGATAGTAATTTTGTGTCGATATGATCTAGGTCCATGTCCTTTTGAAGATCGTAACAAAGATGGTACTTAGTAGAGCTCCCGGACAAAGATGGTACTGAAATTTTAAATCATGCTTATCTAATACAAGTTCTTTTGTTATTATTTTTACTAAGAAAAAATATGTCTGAATTTTGTTTTATTGATTCTAATGTTTACTGTTTGAAATTATTTTTTTTGGATACTCTTGGATCTGGTATGAAATCTCTATAAGTTCAGCTCCGATCAAACTGATAATTTCTTATGGACTTAAGGCGACTCTTGGGTGGGTCTTAGGCCCAATGGACCTCATGGTAAGACCTTATGGACCTTAAGTCACTCCCTTAGGGTGGACTCCTAAGTTTCGGCTAGAGTAAGACCTTATAGACCCAATGTGCTCCTTTAGGTTGACTCTTACGCCCATTAACCCTAAGCTAAGTCCTTATAGATGCAATTATGGGAAATTACATATTGTCTACGATTAGAGGGTAATTACATGTTTTAACTAAAATCTTTATTGTAGTTTTCATACTATGATATTGAACTGATTTTGAAATTTATCTGTATGTTTTATTTTTGCACTATTGGAACACACTAAGTTCTCTAGCTCATTTCCTCAAACTTTTCATCTTTCAGATAATTTTGGATAGACACTCCGAACTTGACACTTAAAAGATCGACACATTCCTTACAATATATTTTGTTGTAATGTTTTCATTTTTCGATTTGCCTTTATTTTGGTGACATGTGTCTTGAAATATTTGTTTTAGGATGGAAGCTTGCAAGTTGATCACTTCCCACATAGCATCCCTAGCTTTTCTTCACTCGTTCGCGCCATTACTCGTCTTTGCTTGACTCGTTCGCGCCATTACTCGTCTTTGCTTGAAGCATTGGATCACAGACTTTGTTCTAATCCGAAAAGAAGTGATTTTTTTAATCCCTTACTAAACTCACAACTAGCCCCGATGACCTGATCCAAATCTTCTCGGATGCACCGCCTTTGGTCACTGATACCTTTTCGAAAGACCTTCATGGTCCACTTTTCTTAAGGAACCCTACTCATTTAATGTAAAGACTTAGCCTTCATATCTATTAAAGAAAACAAACTATTACCAGGTCATTAAATGTGCTTCAATCAGCAATTCATCTTCACACATAATATTTTTTAGGAGTGCAAAATAGGCTTTCATTTGATTAAACTTATATTTGATTACTTTGAAAGGTTAGATCCTTATATGATCAATCCCAAAAGCAATATTTTATTAATAATTGGATTATTTAGTACGAGATATTATATTCAATTTTATAATACTTTTGGATATGTGAAAAATTTATATAGACTCACATTGTTATTTTTTAATAGTATGTAGTGACTATAAGGGGGTAATATTTGTTTATATATTTTTTAATTTATATTGATAACGCACACATATCTTATAATACATTTTTTGACAAATTGTAACACAGATTTTCTAAAGGGAGCAACATTTCCTTTTACTTCTAAATCCATTCAATGAACTCTAATAATAATTAATTTTAACATGAAAACTTTTAAAACTTTTTTTTTTTTAAATATACAGCTCAATGTTGAAGCTATTGTAGCTATAGGAGGGTAAAATCCGAGCCACAAACAAAAAAGATGAATAAGCATAAGTTGAGTAAAGGGCTTGAGTTGGAAGCTAGTAAATTGAAATATTATTTAAGAAATATGGATGGTTGAGTCATCTATTGGTCGTCTTAGGATTTGTTTGTTTTACTGAAAATATTTTTTGAAAATTATTTTTCATAAAATGAATTATATTTCTTGGAAAACATTTTCTGGAAATCAATTTACGGTGTTTGGATGATGTTGTATAAATCATTTTCCACTAGTTGGTAATTCTTTTAGAAATTATTTATTACGAATATCAAATACAATAAATAATTTATTTAATATTATTTATGTCAATAATATTATTAAAATATTGTTTTAACAACTTTATAAATAAAAATTTTAAGATAAGTATATTCTATTGAAATAAAATATTATAAATTATATTAATTATTTATTAAAATAAGTATATTATATTATTAAAATAATAAATATTATTAATTATACTAATAACTTATTAAAATAATATTATTATAATATTAAAATATTTATATTTTAAAAATTATTAATAAATATATTTTAACTATTTTTATTAAAATATTAATGGACTATTATATTAATATTAATTGTATAAAATAATATTATTCATTAATAATAATTTTACTTTTATTAATAATTTATTAAATATTTTAATAAATATATTATTATAATATAATTGATTATATTATTATAATATTAAAAATATAAGATAGTATTATTAAAGTTATTAATAATATTTTAAAGTTTGGATCGAAAAGTATATTTTAAATATTATTTTAAGGTATACTTAGCTTTAAGAGTTTACTACTGTAAAATAAATAACAAACGTTGAAGTATTATAATAATAAAAATATTAACTAAGATTAGAGTTAATATAAAAAAAATCAAATGAAGTCAAATTAACAAAATAAAAAATACAACATAAATAAGAAATTAAATTAAATTAAAGAAAAAATAAAATTAAAATGTGTAAATAAATAAAATAATTAATACACGGAATAAATATAAAGTGTGAATTAAAAAGAATAATAAATAAAATGTGTAAACATGAGTAAGGATGGACATGGGTTGGGTATGGTCGGATTTCTGGTCAACCTGATTCGACCCAAAAATTATACATCCTCCACCCAAACCCAACCCAACCTAACCCAACCCGAAAAATATACACCTTTCACCCAACCCTAACTCGACTCGACTTTTTGAGATAAAATCTAAACTCGACCCAAAATAATATATTTATTAAAAAATATAATTTTATTCAATAAAAATGGATATTTAATTGAAAAATAATATATGGTTGGGCATTATTGCAATTATCCATAAATATAAAGGTAAAATTATATGTTTTTCTCGGGTCGGGAGGGTATTTTTCATCCCGAACCTGACCCGACCCGACTCAAATCCCAAATTTCTTTTAAAAGTATGACCTATCGGATTGAGTCTCATGTTCATCCTTAAATAGGAGTAAAGAAAGTAACGATAAAAATAAAATAATTATGTAAAAATTAGAAATTAAATTAAATAAACTTTCAAGAATTGAAATAATAATTAATCTATATACAAGATAAAGTTGTGAATTCAAGGGTGGCTCTTTATAATGTGGATATGACAACCACCCTTTCTAAAATCTTGTCCTTAGCATTTTAGACAACAGAGTAGGACATCGAATATTTACTGCAATTGGACACTCGCACTCTAATACAAAAAATAAAATAAAAATTTTAAACAAAATATAAGAACCATCACAAACAAATTTAAAAAGAATATAAGCTTATGAATTTCTTACTACCCAAATACAAAAGAGAGAATCTATTTATAGGCTAATAAAAAAAACTTAAAACTAAGGAAGATTACAAAAGATAAATTTGCTTCAATCCAAAAACTAACTTAATTTTTTTTAAAATAAAATAAAATAATATCCTAATTTATTTATATCTCTTAAAAAAACAAATATAATCCTAAATTATCTAAAATAGTTATTAAAAATCTTATGGAAAAATTAATTATAAATATCAATAAAATAATTAAAAATTCATAATTATTACAAAATCACGTATTGGACCTGTGTAACACCCTAAAATCAATACGGGTGACCCGATCCGATCCAAGGTGTCACATTAGAGCCACTAAAGTGACCCACACTGAAAATTTGAGAAATTTGAATTTTTTGTTAAACCATTAAAAACGTAATACACTTTATAAATAAAATACATGTTCATAAATCATTCAAACGTAAAAAAACACAATTCAATCATACACATTATTAAAACAAGTTTCAAACTCTAACATAAAAAAATAAAATGTAACCTACATGCCCCTAATTACACCTGCATCGTACTCCACAAGAAACATCGAATGACCTTCCATAACTGATGTCGATAAAAGCACAAGATCTTTTAACCTGAAATGGTAAGTAACAGAGTGAGCATTGGAAAGCTCAGTAATAAATAACTACCAGATGAATGTAATAGGTCATTAGCTATTGGTAAAGCATAAATTTTCTTTGCGGTACAGGAAACAATAGGTTCCCCGAACACCAATATGCAGTTCCCCATAACTGTATCCATAAGGACTTACCCTAGTCCCATTGGGCGTAGGACCTAACCTAAGGCAACACCTTGGGTGCAGATAGATTTCTCCTATGCACAAAGCAAATAACCATACGGTAACGTTTTCCCCTATGCACGAAGCAAGGAACAAACAATAAAGTTTTCCCCTATGCACGAAGCAAGGAGAAGACTGTAAAGTTTTCCCCTATACATGAAGTAAAGGAACATACAGTAAGGACTTACCCTGTGCACGAAGCAAAAGAACTTGTGGTAAGGACTTATTTTAGTTGAAGCATAGGAGACTACCCAAGGGTCACTTTAGGTCCATAAGTATTTACCAGGTTGATCGAGGCTTCACCTCAGAGACTCTATAACTGATCCCATATAAACCCAGTAAAAAGAATTTTTCAAACAGTAAACAGTAATACTAGAGAATCAAGAATCAAATACACTGCATCAGATATAAAAATCAGAGATCATACTTTTATTTCAGTTAACATAGTCATACTTTTAAATATTAGAGAAAATATATGTCCATATGAAACACACTAGAGGATTTAGATATTTTTAGGAGGTACTTGGTATTTATCAAGTAGGGATTCACAAACTTTTACAAACTGGTTGAATTTAAAAAATGAGATCCCTACTAAAAGGGTTCGATAGCAAACAGGTTAATTAATCATTTAAAAAGTGATACATCAGGATCATTTGGTATTCAGATATATCTGAAGGGTATTCAGGAACTGTTGCATCAAAATTATTTAAGATTTGGATATTCCAGGGGTGATTCCATCAATCAGACTCACAATGGCATTTTAGTCATTTGATTCCTGAGAAATATGGTAATTTAGTTTAATAAAGATAAGTAGTTATTTACAGTATTTCATATTTCAAGCATCTTATCAGGCTTCCAAGTCTAATCGAACTGTACATATCCCGACAAAGGTGATATTTACCAAGTATACAAGTATAGAAACTTCACGACTATTCATTTCTTAATATTGACTGCACTAAATAGTTGAATTGATCACCTACAGAACCATCATTGGACATATCTTGAGGAGACAAACAGGTATTCAGGTGATATTTATTTTATTCCTGTATTGCAATAGTATTAGGGATTATCGGCTTACTTTGGTCGTACCCTATAACTCTTAAGGATGTTACAACATTTATAGTTTCACTGATATTTTTCCCATAACTTAATCAAAGGCTTTCGCTTAATCTAGGTCATGAGGGTATTTTGTTATTTTGGTACTCGAGGTTAGTTTAGTCAGTTCAGAGCGGTATTTCAATCATTCTAGAGATTGAAGGTATTTTGGTCACTTCATTCAGTCTAATGATTCCATTTAATTTAGTCTTTTTGAATAATTCAGACCTAAAAAGTACTTCTGGTGTTTTAGTCTTTAGGTGTTTGCTCAGAAATCAATAATTCTATGCCTTGAGCCTTCTCAGAGGTTAGAAACATATTACCAAGAATATCATGAACAAATTAGAAGTTTAACAGGTGAATCAGAAATTTTATCGGGTCGTATACGAATTCTCCAGTCATATTCACTATAAGGCGAAATTACAAGGGTAGAAACTGATTTTTGAGGTTTTCCATCATGTCAAAAATTTAATCAGTGATTCAAGGGTTCTAATGGATCAAAAATATGAGTTCACATGTCATTTATGCTAACATAGTCATTTCATTCAATCAAAACGGATGCACTATTTCCATTGATTTGGTCTTTAGGACTTGCTCAAGAAATCAAGAATTTTAAGTATGTTTTTCCATCTATGAGGTAACAATCGATTATCAAGAATTTTCAAAATAGATTGAGTATTTTACAGGTGAAACGATATATCTATTGGATCAAGTATGACTTTCCAGTGTTATTTTTGCTTTTAGAGGTAATTCATGTCATTTTTACTTCACAGGGGTATTTTCATAATTTTTTATTCAAGCATTTCTAGTATCAAGACTTTCAGAGAGAATAGCAAAAATTTTAAGAATTTTGAGGCTAATCTAATTACCAATCAATTACTAAACTTGAAATAAATTCTTATTAGTTTTCTAGTTCCTTACACAAGTCATTCGAATCTTAACTAATTTATCGTATTCAATACTAGTTTCAAAATAATCATCAATAAGTATCTGCCCAACCATTTTCATTCATGCATTTACCAATTTTCAACCAGTTTTGTAAAGCATTCAAAACATAGTAAAGTACTACATCGATTTCTAAGCCATTTTGATCGATCATTTCAACTCTATTTGATCGCTTTCAAACTTGAATTTGATGTTAATAATATCTCAGATACATAAAAAATGAATTACATCAGAAACATAACTTAATTGCAGAAAATTAATTGATTTAGAAGGTAAAACATTGAAAATATCTTACATGGTTCAAATTTGGCGAAACAAAAGTAAAAACGTACTCAAGACATCAAAAAATATTAGGGTAGGTGTTTTAAAAAAAAGTCAATGGCTAGTCAATGATCTGGTTAACGGCTCAGCTTGGTCAACGACTCTAATCAGTCAATGGCTCGACTCAGTTACTAGACTCAACTCCATGGCTTGACTCAGTCTGGTTTGGGAGGTTTGGACTGGTCCAGACTTGTTCTAGAATGTCCCCTACCTGGAAACAATCGCGTGGGTGGCTGCCCACGGTAGATGGACAACCACTAAAACTTCCAGAATTAAACTTCAAACAATTCCAAGTCATTACCGCCATTGTTTCACATCAGAGACAGATGGGAAAACACCCAACACAAAATCAAAACCTTTTTAGCTCCACCCCTCACCACGACGACACCGATAACAGCAATAAGGACATCGATCGACTGAGAAACGAACAAGAAATGCGATGGTGCTTGTTGTGTCATGAACGGAAGGCTAGTCAGCGATGAAACGATGGTGGAAGTTTCCTTGAAGAGAGAGAAAGAGAGAAAAAAAGAGAAAGAGAGAAAAAAAAAGAGAAAGAAGAAGAAGAAGAAGAATGGTTTCTATTTTTTGAAACTTCCAAGTGAGTTTTTCTTTATTTTACGAGTTTAACTCAAAATTTTAATATACTATCGATTTAAACCCCAATTTGAATTAAGAAGATTTTTAACCCCCAAATTAGAGTATGAAAACATGTATTCAATTTTCTACTTACAATATATTCGCCAAAACAAACATATTTTGACTTTTCAACTTTTGATTGAGACACTTTAAGATGTTAAAAAAGTAAGTGAGAAGACATCTCAACCAAAAATTTTTCAGTTCCTAACTGAAAATTTATCTTAAGCCAGTTGATATTAGAGGCTTCAAAATCAGCTTCAATTTCTTATCTAAAAAATGGACCTTAGAAAAGGGTAGGTCGGATAAAATGGGCTATTACAACTACCCCTTTTTCTTCATTAGCATACAGTAGAAATAGGACAAAGAACAATAATATGATCATTTTGTTCGGTAGAGACGAATCTAGGTAAAACATAGATTCATTCCACTATAATTTCAGGGTAGGTTGACCTAAGTTGATTTGCTTCACTACAACTTGAAAATGTCGATATGCTTATCTACAACTTCATGATAGTTCAAATTTGGAAATTAGAAACTTGATTCACTCCTTTGCATCTTCAGGGTAGGTTGAATCTAAAAGTTGTAATATTTATCCACTCCACTAAAATTTCAGGGGATGTTAGATTATTAGAGTAGCTCAAAGACAAATAATGATATGATTATAATAATATATTTGTTTTTACCTTAATTATTAATATAAGGTACAATACATAATTTTCCCCCAACTTACCCTTTTCAAGGTCCAAATATTTTTAATGAAGTTGATTTTGAAGCTTGATACATCATCCAACTTTTCAAGGCCCAAATTTTAATTTTTGTTATTAAGACAACTTGTAGTTGTGTTGGTATTAAAATAGTGATGTGTGGGTTCTTATCATTTCCCACACATAACTGACTTCTAAACCCTTCCAAGTGAATCTCTAGTAAGATGTAGATTCGATAAAAGGTAAAATTTAAGTATTCAATCCTACCTAACCTAAAAAGATTGGTGGTGACTCCAAAAAGGTAAAATCATTCACTTTAAGTCGAGATCTATGTTGAACTTCTGAAAGAGCATTTCGACATAAGGCATTACCATTATTATTTTACTTATTTTTTGTGTATAAATAAACTGAACTATAATAAAGTCCTGAGAATAATGTGATTGTTTTTAAAGGTCCTTAGTGAAATATTATTGTGGGCTTGGACAAAAATAATGCATTAAGACTAATGTGTAGTTGATTGATGAAAAAATATTGTGATTAACATAGAGATGTCAAAATTATTATATGTGTATGTGTTGGAGAACAATATATTGGACTGACCCGCTATGAGTATGTTTCTTGGACCATTACGTGATAGTTAAAAAATACTCATACTGATAATTATATGTATGATCTTCATACTTGAGATCATCTTTATTCCAATATTGTGAGTAGCATATCTTGATTTAGAAAAACATATTTCGTAACTGGTTACACAATAAAGAATGATTTTAGACATGTCAATCTATACAGTGGGATATGATTATCAATATATGAGTTTTCCTTCCTACACAATTAGAGTAATATCTTAGGCCTTTTGATTGAGTGAGATTAGAAAACACGTAGTCATGCTCGACTAAATTGATATAAGATATCATAGTTATTCATTTATATATTTTCCTCAAGATATCAAGAAATATTAGATGATAGGAAACGTTTAAGGACCAAAGTGTAATTTTAAAAAGTTATGTAATCTGGTCTCGTAAATGAATAGTTAACCCCAAGAATGACGTTTATCTGGGAATCAGATTTTAAATACGAATTTTAAATTAAAAGCTATAAAGCGATAAAGATCAGGAAAAATCTGGATAATTGAATCAAATTGGATTTTTGAGATATTTTGAAGGATGATAAGGCAATGTCAAAAATTTAATTTCCATGTCTTAATTTGGAAGGATTTAATGTAGATAATTGGATTTAAGATAATTTTCCATGTTGAATATGAACCGTTGATTTAAGTGATTAGATTGTATTTTTTGGAAATTTCAAGGCAAAAATGGAAGATGAGAAATTGTTGTGCAATGATAATGTGGGGGATGATGGAAGCATGGTAATTTAGTAATTATCATGAAATTCAAGGGTAAATTAATAAAGATATTTTAATTTTAAAGGTAAATTGGTAATTTAGCATTTAATGAATTTTTAATTCATTATTTAATAAAGAAATATGAAGAAAAATCAAGATTTTCTCTTCATCTTTTCCTCCATGGCCGTGAGCTTCTTCAAGATCAAGATCAAAGAAATATTAAAGGTAAAGAAAAGGTTTAAGAGTAAAGCTAGGAAAGCCAAGTAAGATTACTAGTGAGGCATTACCAGGTGAGTGCATTTTACTTATGCTTTCAAAGTACGGAATGAGGAAGACTTGCGATGAGTCAACCTTGGATGATTTGGAAAGAAATTGTTTACAAATCATTTTATTATGTATTTTACATTATTTTGCTAAATGATTTTCTTGAATGATTTCGGGTATGAACTGCCCATCATACTTTATATTGTTACATGATACATGGTTTTATTGATTTTGAATAAAACCCTTAACAATGAATGATGAAATGATGTAAATGTCCATTTTAAATGCATTGAGAGTCATAGGTATAATTGGTATGCCATATAGTTAGAGTATTATATGAAATGAAAATTGGCATGTTACTTGACGCCACGTGAGTGACGGTGGTACCACTAATAGATGCATTATAATTCTAGCATGTTACTTGATGTCACTTATGTGATGGTGGTGCTATCATATGATACTGCATACGTAACTTGACGTCTGTGTGACTGTGATGCGTTAGTACTTAGCATGTAACTTGACGTCTAACTGACGGTGGTGCTAAAGTACCGGGAATACATTTTATGGCACAAGTTTGGCGTCTAAGTGACGGTGGTGCCTGCACATACGTGATGAAAGTGTGATGTATTCCTTAAAGTGGCACATTGATACTGTGTTCTACAGTACTTGTGTATTATAGTGAATAAAGTGAATATCTTATTTGAAATGTTATGAAAATGAAAGAGACTGATCGCTCTGAATTGAAAGTTTAAGTTTAATAAGATCTCTATTTTGATTTGAAAAGTTTCATGGTGAATCTTTAATTCATAATTACTCTTTTATATCATGTTCTTATATTTTACACCTACTTCATATTTTGATAAATATTTTTTATTACAGATTTTATTTAATTTATATCAATTTTAAGTTTATAGTACTTAATGCCTCACTAAGTGTATACTTAGGGTGTGATGATTTTCATGCGTAGGTAAAAGTAAGCTCCGTAAGGAGCTAGGCAGGATCAACTTTTTTAAGATCAGATTAAATTTTATTTTGAACAAAGCGTAAGAACATGTATATATATATATATAATATGTTTATTTTTCAGGGTGTTTGACATGCATGGTTATAGCCCTTGTTCACTTTCTAATGGTTTAATTTGAAATACGGTCTGCGAGTCGTGCCTTTTTATATCTATGTTGTATTTCTCTTCTTATCTTACTCCCTCGTATGTAAAACGAGTTTATTTTAAAATTGTAAACCTATGAAGATTAACAAGGAGCAGAAGAATGGCGAGAAGATACCTAGAGAGCAGTCTTAGGCTTTAGGGTTCTTGGTTCTCCCTTTCGCTTGGGATGGGCCACCTTAGTCATTATTTTGGGCTATAACCATTGCATCTTATTTATTGCTATATTTTTTATGTATGCAATACATCAAATGATAAAATAAGAATGAATATTGATGAGATCAATAAGGGCCTAATATTAAAACGGAAAATGATAAGATAATTACGCAAATCCCTCTTTATATTCTAAGTTAACTTAACCGTCCAATATTTACCCTCGTTAAGGCTTCGATCGATATTGTGTGGGCTTTGCCAAAGCGTTGGCACATAAATCTACCTTGGTTAAACGCGAAGAATAAGCAAGTGATATTCACCGGTTGAAATATTGGTAATAACTTAGCTAGGTTATTCTAATAGGATTAGAAACCTAGAGGTTAAATGTTTGGATAAGTCATGAGATGACTTGAACAAAGTTGTTCACCAAATGAGTTACATGAGATGTACTAGTAAAGGTTACTTACCTAAATATCACTATCATAAAGAAAAGCCAAAGTTGATTTAGGAAATTAATGTATTCTGGATCCTCACCACTAGAAAAATTTTGTTGAATTTTTGAAATTAAAACAGAGAGGGTTTTTAATTTGAATCAAATAGTGGGAGTAATTTGTAATAAAGTCCTATTATAATTTTAATTCGGTAAATTAACTTACTTTAATATTTCCATTATTGTAGATTTAATGACAAACAACACTTTATCACTGCGATCACTCCTTGAGAAGGATAAACTTAATGGCATAAACTTCCTTGACTGGTTTCGTAATTTGAGATTTGTTCTCAAACAGAAAAGGAAGGAATATATCATTGAGGAACCTGTTCCTGATGAACCGGTAGCTAATGCTTCAAGAGTTGACAAAGACAAATTCAAGAAATATATGGATGATATGTTAGATGTTGGATGTTTAATGCTTGCCACCATGACTCTTAAGTTTCAGAAGCAACATGAGGAAATGGTTGCATATGAGATGATTCAAAATATCAAAGAAATATATGAAGCGCAAGCACGTCAAGAGAGATATCAGACCTCTAAATCTCTATTTCAATGCAAAATGATAGAGGGAACTCCTATAGGAGTTCATGTCATCAAGATGATGGGCTACATCCAAACGTTCGAAAAGCTGGGATTTCCTCTCAAAGATGAATTGGCTACCGATGTTATCATGCAATCGTTTCCAGATAACTTTAGCCAATTTGTCCTTAATTTCAACATGAATGAAATTAACAAGACTTTGCCACAGTTACTTGGCATGTTACGAACTAGTGAAAGTAACATGAAAAAGGTTGACCTAAGCCCATTCTGATGGTTCACAAGGACAAAGGAAAGGGAAAGCAAAAGGTAGTGGAAAAGTCTAAGGGCAATGGTAAGAACAAACCAAAAGGAAAAAATGCATTGAAACCCAAAGGGGGAGTTAGCAAGGAAGGAAAATGTTTCCATTGCGATAAGATCGGACACTGGAAGAGAAACTGCCTTGTTTACCTTGAAGAGGTCAAGAAGGAAAAAGCAAACATAACGTTTGTTTCAGGTATTTATGTTAGTGATGTTAATTTGTCAACATCTACTTCTTGGGTATTAAATATCGGTTGTGGTTATCATATTTGTACTTCTGTACAGGGACTGCAAAAGAGAAGGAATCTGGCTAAAGGAGATGTAGACCTACGAGTGGGAAATGGAGCAAGAGTTGTTGTATTAGCTATAGGGAAATATGTTTTATCTTTTCCTAGTGGGCTTGATTTAAATTTAGAGGATTGTTATTATGTTCCTAGTTTGACTAAGAACATTATTTCTATTTCATGTTTGGACAAGATTGGTTTTGAGATTATTATTAAGAATAATTGTTGTTCTTTTTATCTCATTAGTGGTTTTTATGGTTTGACACAATTGGTTAATGGTCTCTATATTTTGGATCAAGAAAACATTATTTATAACATAAATACTAAGAGATCAAAAACAAATGACTCGAATCAAACTTATCTTTGGCATTGTCTTTTAGGCCATATAAGTGAGAAACGCATATCAAAACTCCATAAAGATGGATTCTTAGATTCATTTGTTTTCAAACAATATGATGTATGAGAATCTTGCTTGTTGGGAAAAATGACTAAAGCTCCTTTTAATAGTAAAGGTAAGCGAGCAAGTGATTTATTAGGGTTAATACATAGTGATTTATATGGACTAATGAATACACAAGCCAGAGGTGGATTCTATTACTACATTACTTTTACCGATGACTTTAGTCGGTATGGGTATATTTATCTTATGCGCCATAAATCTGAATCCCTTGAAAAGTTTAAGGAATTTAAAAATGAAGTATAAAATCAACTAGGCAAGAGTATTAAGGCACTTCAATCAGATCGAGGTGGAGAATACTTAAGCATAGAGTTTGATGCCTAAAAGAATGTGGGATTGTCTCTAAGCTTACACCACCTGGTACACCACAGTGGAATGGAGTTTCTGAAAGAAGGAATCGAACACTGTTAGACATGGTTTGATCGATGATGAGTCATAGTGATATTTCGACTTCTTTTTGGGGATATGCACTTGAAACAACCGCTTTCACACTAAATCGTGTTCCATCTAAATCGGTTCAAAAGACATTATATGAGATATGGACTAGGAAACGTCCTAGTATGTTTTTTTATGAAGATTTGGGGTTGTGAAGCTTATATAAAACATCATATGTCTACAAAGCTCAAACCTAAATCTCATATGTGTATATTTGTTGGATATCCTAAAGAAACTAAGGGATATTATTTCTTCAACCCTAACGAGAACAAAGTGTTTGTTGCTCGAACATAAATTTTTCTTGAAAGAAAATTTCTTTCAAAGAAAGGAAAGGGTAGAAATATTGAACTTGGAGAAGTTCAAGAACAACAGATAAATGAACCTGAAGTTGAGCATGTTTCACAAGTTTTTGAGGAGCATTCAACAGATTTAGAAACACAACCACTGCGTAGATCCACAAGAGAACGTCGTGCACCTGAGAGATTTAGATTTCTCGTTACGACACATGGAGATGTTCTTCTTATGGATCAAGATGAGCCCAGAACTTATCAAGAGGTAGTGTCTAGCCCAGACTCTGAGAAATGGCTTAAAGCCATGAGATCTGAGATGGATTCAATGTTAGTAAACCAAGTATGGACTTTGGTTGAACCACCTGAAGGGGTCAAACCTATAGGGTGTAAATGGGTTTTCAAGAAGAAAACCGACATGGATGGTAATGTACAAACATACAAGGGGCGATTAGTCACTAAAGGTTTTCTACAAGTTCATGGTGTAGACTATGATGAAACATTCTCCTCTGTAGCTATGTTTAAGTCTATCCATATCTTGCTCGCAATAGTTGCATTCCATGATTATGAAATCTGGCAAATGGACGTCAAAACCACCTTCCTTAATGGAAAACTTGAAGAGGATGTGTATATGACACAACCAGAAGGTTTTGTCAATCCAGGAAATTAATGGAAAGGTTTGTAAGCTACAGAGGTCTATTTATGGACTAAAGCAAGATTCTCAAAGCTGGAATCTTCATTTCAATGATGCAATCAAAGAGTTTGGTTTTATCAGAAATGAAGATGAGCCTTGTGTTTATAAGAAGACTAGTGGGAGAATTGTTTCTTTCCTAATCTTGTATGTAGACGACATACTCATCATAGGAAATGATATACCTACTTTACAGTCTATTAAGACTTGGTTAAGTAGTTGTTTTTCTATGAAAGATTTGGGTGAGGTAGCGTATATCTTAGGAGTTAAGATCTATAGAGATAGATCAAGATGACTTCTAGGTCTAAGTCAAAGTACATATATAGACAAAGTGTTGAAAATGTTCAGTATGGAAGAATCCAAGAAAGGATTTTTGCCTATGAGACATGGCATTTATCTTTCGAAGGAAATGTTTCCTTCAACTCCACAAGAAAGAGAACGGATGAATAAGATTTCATATGCTTCGGCTATTGGTTCTATCATGTATGCCATGATATATACTCGACCAGATATATCGTATGCTTTGAGCATGACGAGTCAGTATCAAGCGAACCCTGGTGAAAATCATTGGGTTGCGGTTAAAAATATACTTAAGTACTTAAGAAGAACTAAGGATAAACTTCTTGTCTATGGAGGGGAGGAAGAGCTTTGTATAAAAGGTTATACTGATGCCAGCTTCTAAACTGACAAGGATGACTCATGATCGCAATCAGGCTTTGTGTTTTATCTTAATGAAGGTGCTGTGAGCTGGAAAAGTTTGAAGCAAGACACAGTAACTGATTCTACAATAGAGGCTGAATACATTGCAGCCAGTGAAGAAACAAAAGAGGATGTTTGGATCAAAAAGATCATAATGGAATTAGGGGTTGTTCCCAGCATATCAGATGTTGTAGAACTCCGTTGTGACAATAATGGAGCCATTGTACAAGCAAAGGAACCCAGATCTCATCAATGATCCAAACACATATTCTTAGGCACTTTCATCTCATTCGAGAGATCATAGATCGAGGAGATGTGGAAATATGTAGAGTACACACGGATGACAACATTGATGATCCCTTGACGAAGCCTATTTCACAACAGAGGCAATAAAGGCATTGCCACTATTATTTTCAGTTATATGTTTGTGTTTAATATAAACTTAAAGATAATAAAGTCCATTTAATAACATTATTAAAAGATCCATAGTCAAGTATTATTATGGGCATGGACAATAATAATACGATTAAGATGAACGTGTTATTGATTAATGACAAGGAGTTGTCATTGACATAGAGATGTCAGAATTGATACTTGATTATATTGTTAGAGAACAATGTATTGGATTGACCCGTCATGAGCATATGTCTAGTATTATTATGTAACAGTCATAACATTGCTCATGGTGATGACTATATGTATTATCCTCATACTTGAGATCAATGTCATCCCAACATATATTGTTGTATGTTTTGATACAGTTAAATATGGTCCATAGCTGGTTGCACTATAAAGACTGTTATTGAATATATCTCGATATATGTAGTGGGGTGTATATGGTTAAGATAGGATTTGTCCTTCATACATAATAGGAAATATATCACAGGCCACTTGATTGAGTGAGACTAGAAATGCATGGCCATGCTTGAATAAGTTGATATGTGATATCATAAATTATTCGTTAATTATAGTCTACTCTAGATATCAAGAAACAATAGATGGGCTATACAAGTGTGACTATTCTAAGACTTATGCATATTTTAGATATAAATGATAAAAGGATGTAATAAATAAAAGAGTTAATCACAAAAATGATATGTTGAATCATAATTTCTTGTAACTTAGATTACAATGATATATTGCTAGATGTCACTCATTGTATGTAATATTAGAATTGTTCTAATAATTACTATTAATGTTACAAAAACCTACAGGGCCACACCCTAGGATTGAAATGAGCAAACAATGTACAATTTGTTGTATGTTACTAAAATATATCTAGAGTTAAGATATGTTTACTTGATATACATATGACTTTAATTACCCCGAATATATAGTAATTAAGCATTAAAAGAATGTAATTTAGATTACAACTCTTTTAATTGGTTTATATAATTCAGAATAATTAAATAAGTTATTTAAATAAACATTAAAGATTATAATTCAGATTATAAGTCTTAATGTATATTAATTGAATTAATTAAATAATATTTTAATAATAAATTCAAAATAACTTTAAAAACCCTAAGATGTTAGGGTAATGGATATAAAAGGGTGTGTTAGGTCTAACAGCCGTTTTCAACATACATACAAAAACCTTCAGCCGTTTTCTCTCAAAACAGTTTTGGGGAAAACAAAGATTGCTCTCAATCGGGTGAACTAAGTAGAGGTCGAGACATGATTTCGTGAAGGCTTACGATTCGAACCGATCTACACCACTAGTATTCATTGTTGTCCTTGCTGTTTTTCAAGGAACCTGCTATAAGTATTCGCATCCCTTCCTCCCGATTTCAGTTTTTCGTACTTGGATCACTGGTGAGACCGTCGAGTTTTATTTCCGCTGCGTCATGTGGTGCGCTGACGTTCCCAACAATTTCTACCCATTTAAACCTATAGTATTGACAATGTTCTATCAGTACCGATACCCTTACCCATATTTTCCATTTTTTAACCCGATTCTTACCCAAATTTGGTCATATTTTCTTATGTTTACCCTCAACAATACTATTAAACTCTTCTTTACTTATCCCTAATAACTTTCCTTCATTTAGCTTCTTAAAATATCTAAAATCTCCTAAGAACATTTCCATCTAAGAATCATACCACTTTTTCTAACATGTTTTTAATCTCATCCAATTCTTCTAATATCTTATTTACTTTTTTAACAAGTCAAATATACTACTAAAAACCAATAAAAACTCATATTCTAACATATCATTTAAAAATCCATTTTCTTAAATCTCAAATATTTCATCAATCTCCTAGTTTCAATCTTATTTAACCTTTTCACAAGCTTCTATAATACTCAATGATCCAAGAACAACCCAAAAACAAGAGGAAGAGCTAGTTAAATTAAGCCTTACCTTTGGCTATGGAGGCTTATCCTTACACGGGGAAGAAGAAAAAAGGAGATAACTATGATGGCTTTTCTTTTCCCCTTTTTTCTTCCTTAAATCCCTAATAAGGAATAAATTTTAAATTCATTTCTCTCTAAAGAACTAAAATAACCTCTATATTCATTCATGGTTACAAATTGGTTTGAACCACTATTCCAATCATTTCTTATATTTTTATCGTTATTCAAATAAGTCTTCAAATTTTTAAATCTTTCAATAAGGTCACTAATATGATATTTGGGGTATTACAAGTATCAAATGGCCCTAAAGAAGCCTTATATGGAAAAGAAAGTGTGGAATACCTTTAAAATGACACGAATTCAAGGATAAAAAAATAGTTAGCTCTGACTTGTTTAAGAAAGTAGAAGATGAAGTGGAGATTATACGAGCAATCTTAAGATTGTAGCTGAGTGACAGAAGTCTTATTCAGATTCAAAGAGAAAGGAATTAAATATCAGGTTGGTGATAAGGTGTTTCTCAAAGTGTCGCTTTAGAAAAAGATTTAACGATTTGGACAAAAAGGGAAACTAAGTTTGAGATTCATTGGTTTATATGAGATAGTGAAAGATCCATAATTTGTTTCATGTATTAATACTTTGAATATATTGTTCATAATCATTCACACATTGTTTCTCCAGAAGAAATTAAGATTCAACTGGATTTGATTGATGAAAAAACCCAGTAAAGATTCTAGAACATAAAGTTAAAGAACTAAGGAACTAAACTATTCCATTTGTTTGCACTAAGGTTCTTTGGATGAATTTGTCGAGAAAATTATGTGGAAAAGTAAATGAGATGTAGAAAAGTAAATGAGATATGAAAAAAATAGTATCCTCATCTTTTTGTATCAGGTACGTGTTGAAAATTAGATGATGAATTTTCTTAAGGGGGAGAATTGTAGTACCCCAAAATTTCATTTACTGACCAAAATATAAATTTTGAAAGTTAAGTGGCCAAAATATAAACTTAGGAAAAGTTTAGGGACCAAAGTGTAATTTTAAAAAGTTATTTAATATGATCCCTTAAATGAATAGTTCACCTCCAAGAATGAAGTTTATGTGGGAATCAGATTTTTCATACGAATTTTGAATTAAAAGCTATAAAGCAATAAAGTTCGAGAAAAGTCCGGATAATCGAATCGAATTGGATTTTTAAGATATTTTGAAGGATGATAAGGCAAGGTCAAGAATGCTATTTCCATATCTTAATTTGGAAGGATATATTGTGGATCATTGGATTTAAGAAAATTTTTCCATGTTGAATATGAACCGTTTGATTTAAGTTACTAGATTGTAATTTTTGGAAATTAAGGGCAAAAGTGGAAGATGAGAAATTTTTCTACAGTGTTGATGTAAGGGATGATGGAAGCATGGTAATTTAGTAATTATCATGAAATCCGAGGGTAAATTAGTAAAGATATTTTAATTTTAAGGATAAATTAGTAATTTAGCATTTAATGATTTTTTAATTCATTATTGAAAAAAAATATGAAGAAAAATCAATACTTTCTCTTCATCTTTTCCTCCATGGTCGTGAGATTATTCAAGATCAAGATCAAAGAAAGCTTAAAGGTAAAGAAAAAGTTCAAGAGTAAAGCTAGGAACGCTAAGTAAGATTACTAGTGAGGCATTACCAGGTGAGTGCATTTTACTTATGCTTTCAAAGAACTACTTATCATATTTTGTATTATTACTTGATACTTGGTCTTATTGATTTTGAATAAAACCCTGAACAGTGAATGATACATGAAATGATGAAAATTCCCATTTAAATGCATTGAGAGTTATAGGTATAATTGGCATGCCATAGAGTTAGAGCATAATACAAAATGAAAATTGACACATTACCTGACGTAACGTGAGTGACGGTGTTGCCATTAGTAGATGCATTATAATTCTAGCACGTTACTTGATGTCACTTATGTGATGGTGGTGCTATCATATGATACTGCACACGTAACTTGACGTCTGTGTGTGACGGTGGTGCGTTGGTACTTAGCATGTAACTTGACGTCTAAGTGACAATGGTGCTAAAGTACAGGGAATACATTTTATGGCACAAGTTTGGCGTCTAAGTGACGGTGGTGCCTGCACATATGTGATGAAAGTGTGATGTATTCTTTAAAGTGGCACATTGATATTGTGTTATATAGTACTTGTGCATTATAGTGTATGCTCGTTCGACTCGCATACCTTGCAATCTCATTGATTTAGTTTGTGCTATGAGGTGAATAAAGTGAATAACTTATTTGAAATGTTATGAAAATGGAAGAGACTGGTCGATCTGAATTGAAAGTTTAAGTTCAGTAAGATCTCTGTTTTGATTTGAATTGTTTCATGGTGAATCTTTGATTCATAATTACTCTTTTAGATCGTGTTCTTATATTTTACACCTACGTCATATTTTGATAAATATGTTTTATTATTGATTTAATTTAATTTATATCAATTTCAAGTTTATAGTACTTAATGCCTCACTAAGTGTAGACTTAGTGTGTTATGATTTTCACGAGTAGGTAAAAGTAGCATACGGAGTAAGGAGCTAGGCCATCATTAACTTTTTGAAGATCATATCCGCTCTAGAATCAGTACGATATCTTTATGAATATTGGAAGTAATAGTTGGCATGTATATTACATGGTTATGGTACTTAAAACTCGAAAAGTTTTTATCTGGTTTTAAATGGATGACATTTCTTAATACTATTTATGAATGATAGTTTATCATCTAGTATTTTAGTGAAAATGATTTTCAATGCTATCGTTTTATTAAAATATTTTATGATTCTTGATATAATTTATTTATTTCAGAAAGGAACAAAATTTTACTGGTTTTCAAAAAAGGACATATTTATAAATTCTATGTGACATCTTGGACTAGTATGTGATAAGTATACGGAAAATGGGTGTTACAACTTGTGTTAATCTAGATACAAAGGACAAAAGGATTTGGTACATAAAGTTTAATCACAGAAAGATTATGTTGAATAATTACTTCTTGTAACTTATGTAGAGATGATGTATTGCTAGATGTCACTCATTATTTATAATATTAGAATCATTCTAGATATTATTGTTGATCTTTTTTTTTTGTTGATCTTACATGAACCTATAAAGGTCACATAACACCCTATGATTGAAACAAACAATTATAAATTGGATTACATCTTTACAAACTTGTTGCGATCAAATAAGATATTTAGTTAAAATTAATATATGTTTTTATATGTATAATATTTTAACTAAAATGAAATTTTTATAGTTACTGAATTTTTAAATTTATTTTTGATACATTTAAAATAAAGATAATTATTGTAATTACAAAACTCTTTTAATATATATATATATATATCTAATAAAACCTATTTTGAGTTGAAATATGTTATTATATTTAAAAAGAAAAATAATTATTATAATTATCAAAATATTTTAAAATGTAATATTCAATTTAAATAATATATATTATTTGAGTTGAATTAGGTTTTTAAAGGTTATATAAAGGTATAAGGTCTAGCGTTCATATTATGCCTTGTACGTTAAAGCTCTCTAATAGTCAAAGAATTAAAACTGCTTGTTCCAGCTAGGTGGATTGCATAGATCTTTTCACGACACTATCTTATCAAATTAATTTTTCTAATATGCCATGGGGTATATCGGTGGTCAAAACCCTATTATCAGAGTCACTTGTACAATACATATATGAGTGTATTTGATTAGATGATGCGGTTATATGATATGTATCTGCTGGTTGAATTTTTATAATAATGCAGTTGAAAAAAATAATTGCTCGAATAATGCACCTGAGAGATTATTTCGTGAAATAGGGTGAATGCTACAGTGAACCTTGAAGACGCATTGGAGTCCAAGCGTCTTACCATGCTTGACAAAACCCTCGGAGACGTATTGGAGTCCAAGATTGTTCCCCATAAAGACTTATCCCGCTCGTGGCCACCAGCCAACCCCACCGCTGAGTCCCGACAAAGCCCCTCGAAGACGCATGGATTGCCATGCGTCTTCCCCCTGCATACAATGCTTGTGGCCCCCTGTATGGTAATTGGCGTCACACGCCCGTGAAGCCTCTGCATGCATGGCAGCAATAATGACATGTAATACCACATGAATCCGCATGCATGGCAACAATAATGCTGCAACTATTGCAGCAATAATTGTGGGAGTAGGGAGGGACGGTTGGGGGTTGTGTTTGGAGGCATTGGGGTTGAGTTTTAAATTATTATATATATATATATATATATATATATATATATATATATATATATATGAGGTGTAGGGAGGAGGGTTACACTGGGAGTGAAAGAAAGAAGAGAAAAGAGGAAGGAAGAGAAAAGAGAAAGAAATAAGAAGAAAATAATCGGTTCATACTACATTATTTGATAAATTTAACCCGATTAGTTAATTTTGTTTTTAAAATCTATATTATTTATAAAATAATATGAATAATGTAGACGATAAATTTTAATTTGTTCGATTTATTAAAGTGATTAATTAATTAATATTGTTGAGTTCGAATGAAATTTAGCTTTAAAAATAAATTATCTTGAATTTAACTTAAAAATATAATAGGTTGGGTTTAAAGAAGAAGATTCAAACAAGGTAATTTTTTTTGTTGTTATTACTGCTTTTTATGATTTTTTATTTTTTAAAATTAAATTAGTTACTTAGTATATTATTTTTAGATTAAATTAATGTTTATATTAAATGTAATCTTTAAATTGAATTCGTTATAATATTTCCATTATTGAACATTTAATCTAGTAAACAAATTATTTTCAATTAGTCGTATGTGTTTCTTATTTATGTTGAATACTTAGATGTAGTTAGTTTTATTTGTTTTTTATTCAGTATTTCCCTCCAAGCAACAACAACTTTATGTGTTATTAAATTATTAATGTTATTAAATTTTGTTGTACATATTCATTGAAATGGCATAACAAAATCAACTACTTCATCTTGACGCTAAACATATTTCTAGCCATTTGGGAGCGATGATGTTATTATTATTTAATAAAATATTATAATTTTTTATTAAATATTATAAATATTAATGTTTATTTTATGATTAATTAATAATAATTTCATGAATATTATAATTGTAGGAAGACGAGCAACGAGTCCCCTGTCATTGGATTAATATTCCCGCTAAGCCACACCCTTTGATTGAAAATAACTGGAAGATGCTGGATTTTATAATGTTATATTTGTTCGGAGGCCATAATCACATACATTTCATTTGTCGTGCGGAGAATGCACGATAACCCTAGAAGATGTGGTCTTACAACTCGGGGTTCCAACAAATGGGATGCCGGTGGTGATGAGAAATGATTATAATAATGTAGAAACACTTTGCAATGAGTTTCTTGGGTAGACGTCAATAAGCCTAGATTTAAAAGGGTGGCGTTTGAGGCTGTCGTGGTTGGAGAATCAATTTAAACTCCAAGAAAATAGTATCGAAGAAGAAATCGTATATGCAACTTGAGCATATATCTTACAGTTGATTGGGGGAGTTTTGATGCCGGATAAATCCGGTAATCTGGTTCACACACAGTATCTCCCGTTTTTGAGAAATTTTGAGAATACGCGTCAGTACAGTTGGGGATCTGCGATATTGGAGTTCTTGTATCGTGAGATGTGCAAGGCGTCAGTAATCATCAAGAATATTAATACCGCGGAAATCGGTGGATGTATGATATTGCTACAATCTTGGGCTTGGCACACACTTCCATTTTTAACATCGATTAGTCAAACAACGATTGACTTTCCTCTTGTCGGGAGGTAATATTTCTTAATAATAATTGTGATTAAAAAGAAGTAACGAATATTTATCGCAAAAAGAAGGTATATTTTATAATATGTAATATAATATAATAATTATATTATTTAATTTAATTTAATTTATTTAACTTCATTTATTTTTTATATTTATTTTTTATTTATAATTTTATAATTTTGCGTAATGAATTAATTTTCATAAATGTTAATTTTACAGTTTGTTTGGATGTCGTACCTGGAGCAAGAAGTTTTAGCGTGTGTATCTCCACATGTTTTGTTGGGTTATGAAACTTGGGTTGCTATACCATTGATTCATTTTGTTGTTGTTGAGATATTGTTTGCGGATCGAGTGTTGAGGCAGTTCAAGTGCCACCAACCTATTCCGCCCATTCCATGGGTTCATTGCCCCATGCACAGATTAGACGGACGGGGTAAGCACAAAGTGAATTGGGTTGAGAAGCACGCGAACTACATTAATGCCTGGAACAACAAAGCTTCATCCGTGGCACCTATTGCTCCAATGGAAGATGATGAATTTAATTTTGAAACTTCAACTTACCTTTAGTATTATTGCGAGCATGAAAAGTTGTACCTGACAACTTTAGGAGAAAGACAATAGTTTAAAAAATATAAGAGAAAATTTGGTAGAGTCGAGAACTTTATACAAAGTAAAAGTGGGAGCTCATCTCAACAACATGAAGCAGAAACAACAGATCCGTTTGATGATTCTTCTGTTCTTGCATACATACCGGAGTTGATGCCTCCTCATGCACCCAACTACTCTCCCATGTTTGAATCGACTTATGACTTTGACCAAATGGCATCTATGATGTCAAAATACTACTATTTGTCAGTATACGTTTCAAAGAGGGATGGAAGAGCAAATTGGTGAAATGGGAGAGCATAGTGGTGGGCATATATTTACAAGACTAGCTGATATGGCCCCCAATGAATGAGGAGGAGGATTACCATGCTCCTAAGTAACCGCAACGCATTAGACGTCTGCCCCGGCATTTTCATTCGACAACACCCCGGCATCGACAACAATTATAAACTCACTTGTTATTTGTTTAAAAAGTAATAGTAAATAAAATGTTATTATATGTTATAATTAAATATTTAAATTATACTAGTATTTTATTTTGTAAACATGAGTAAATATTTTTTTTAAATGTTTAACCTTAACTTTAATATTAATTTTATTCTTATTATATTTTAAATGTTATATAAAAAGTGACCAAATTGATTAAATTCGAAGATTTATAAATAACAATAAAATATAAATATTTCAATTTAAAATATACTTTATTATTATAAATCAATTTAATGATTATTATAAAAAACATAAATTCGAAGATTTAATAATTTAAGATAAAAATATTAAAAAAATAAAGTTAATTATTTTGCATAAATTATTATAAAATCAAGTTAATTAAGTTAATTATTATAAAATTACATAAATTATTAAAAAAATAAAAGTTAATTATTATGCATAAATTATTATAAAATCAAGTTAATTATTATAAAAAAATTAAATATATACAAACATAGAAATCCTAGAAATACATATATGATTACTACTGATGAGACCTATATCTTGGTAGATTATGACATTTCTTTTTTGAATGACTTCACCCCTACATAATCTGCATCTCTTTGGTTGACCTCTCTAGCATGAAAATCCATACTGGTATGAATACGATTGGACTCAGGTCGACCCTTTGGACTTCTATGAAGCATTGGATTTGGCAGCCATTCATCATGATCTTTTTTCGGCTAATATGATTCATTTGGGATCTGTCTGAACGCGTAGCTGTAGACATTTAATATCCTATGTAGGTGAAAGCACTCATCAATATAATTGTATTCGCTTACACAACATACATACATGCATCGACTGCATGAGCACATGGATATCTCCATGCCTAGAAGTGACCACAATCACACCATTTGAGTTGTAAATTAACTCTAAATGTATGGTCTTCTCCTCATTCGTTGCAGTGTATGCATGACACAACAAAAGTATGACCAACTCGGTCGAAATTATGAATAAGCATTGAGGTTGCTAATCGCTCATTTGCTTCCACCACTGTAGGAGCCCAAGATTGACATCTATTTATGAGACACTCAATCTCCTTGCCTTTATCGGACCAAACCTTATCCAACCTAAAGTATGTCTCCTTTACCACACTCGTTATTAGGAGATGACGTGTTCATTTTAGTATTGAATTGATGGCCTCAGCAAGGTTTGTGGTCATGTGTCCGTATCTTCGACCCTCGTCGTATGCTTGCGACCATTTTTCTCGCGGTATTTTTGAAGCCCACTTCCATACACGCTGATCATCATAAAATACCTTCAAATTCTCCAATCTCTTGTCAAAATTTGGTCATCGTAGTTCGTATCATGTTTCATAATATATATATATATTGTGTTAAAGCTTAATTAAAAAACACATAAATTAATACACAAATGTTGAAAATAAAATTTACCCATGCTTACTATCTCACTACGAATATGGGAGTTATGAAACTGATCGATACTATTCTTACCAATATGGCGGATACAAAATGTGGGATATGCATGTGGAGGTATCCAACGACTTCATGTTCGTTCAATTGCAGCCAACATGCATGTTCCTCGATCGAATATCAAGCAAACCCAATCTTCTCGAATGACATATTTACATAGATTGGTTAAAAAGAAATATCATGCCTCTGTTATCTCTCCTTCAACAATGGCGAATGCAATTGGAAAGATATTTCGTTCACCATCTTGCGCAACTACCATCAACAATACATGTTTATATTGATCATACAACCACGTACCATCTATATGGATCATATATTTTCAAAATGGAAATCCTTCTATTCATGACTTGAATGCCCAAAAGAGTCTATGAAACATCCTCTTCATTGGAACAAGTTGACCTTCTTCGTCATATGCAAGCATGGTTTGTCATTATAGTTCCCGGGATGAATTGCTTCATTGCTTGTAACAAATGTAGTAGCTCATCTTGTAACAAATGTGGTAGCTCATTGTACGATGTATCTCAATATCCTTATGTCAGCTTCATTGCCTTCATTTTCGCGTTCCAAACCTTGCCATATTTTACTTGGTATCCAAATTGGCTTCGAATAAATGCAGCTAACACTGAACAAGGGATTCTTGGATCCTTCTCAACCAACACCTTCATGTATTCACATATTACATCAGAGTCCAATATTCGGTGGTCTTGTTCGATTGAGTTCCATAAACATGTATGAGGACCATTGTACCTTGTTATGACCAAGCATCGTGCCTTTGAATTTTGGACACTATGATATTCCACTTGCACTTTGGGCCATATTTAACATAATTCACATATATGGCTTTTTGGTTAGACTCTGCAATATGGACATCGACATGGCCTTTGATACAATACTCTTTAATCGCCAACATAGCTTCATCTTTTTCTCTAAATTGCATCCCAACCGAAAATTCACCAAAATTTACAATTGATTCAGCCATGTGGTATGGAGGTATATGTGGCATGTATGGGAATTCTGGTGCCTTCATTGCATCATAATCGATCTCATACATGTGAGGAGTAGGTTGATATGGTGTTGGAACTTCATCAGTGGTAAGGTTAGGTTAGGTTAGGTGTAACACCACAACCAAAATTATCATCGTCGGCTAAAACGAGTTCCTCAGTTTCTTCATCTTCGCTGGAACCATCATGCATTTCTCCCCATCGATTTTCAGCATCAACATCAACAATCAATTTCGAGTTATATATGTTTCTCTCCTCATACTCTACTACTGTGGATGTTCCATCGACTTCATTTCCACTTTCCAATAGCGCCATAAAATTGTTTATCGATCTGCATGTCGAGTCCTCAAACTCACTTTTGAAAGTCATTTGAGATGAATTTCCAACCACATTTCTTGATGACCCAGGAACATCAGATATGTTACGCACATCAACAAATAACTCAATAACTGAAATATTTTTTAACTCATGTAATCCAATCATGGTTCCAATATCATCATCTTCTTCAACTGGTACTGCAACATATCTAGCTAGATTGGGACATACCATGAACCTGTACTTCAAACCATCAATTGTAGCTCAGATTTTCCTTTCTATCTTTTGCTTTATTTCTACAAATATGATGTCCCTTTTGAACATCATATTTATAGGTCTTTCAGACTAAAAAACAACTCCGATCTCATTTTTCATAATATGTCTATTATAATGGACAATCGTGAAAAAGTTGTTCATTTTCTCTATAAAATAAAAATTTGTATTTAGAATAAAATATAATATATATATATAACAATATAAAATAAACATAACAACAATTGTAACATTAACAAATATTTATAAAAATAATAATAAAATACCTCAAATAAAATTTCTTCAAACTTAGTTCACTTTCGTTCTTCCAAAAAATAATAAACTATTAGACTAATTTCAGACAAAATAATAGAAATTTAAACCAGTTTACCATATAAAACATACTCAAATTAGAATAATAAAAGAAAAAACACACCAAATTTTTTGAAATGTTCCCTCTGTTAATCTTATTTGCAGTTGCTTCTACTCCCTGTATCAATTTTCTTAATTGAAATTGCTTCTGCTCTCTGTATCAGTTTCTGAATTGTAATTGCCCTGATTTCATTCTTACATATATATAGTAGAAAGAATTTTTTTTAATATTCAACTTCTTCTTGTAGGGTATAGGTTAGGATAAGATAGGAGTATGGGTTACACTTTTATCATTTGAATGCCAGCTACCTACTGCTCACTACGTGACTGGCATGTCATGCGACTTTATCAACCACACCAGGGGACCCGGGAGACGCACCTATATAGGAACCAGTCCCACTCCCCCCAGCCACCCACCCACCAGGGGAGACGCATGGCAAGCCATGCAATCCCCATGAGATCCCCCTGGAGTACAATGTGATTCCCAGCCCCCAGAGTGCAATGTCACTCCCACAAAATCACATGGATCACAATGCGTCTTCTTGGGGTCGGGGGGAATAACGATGGGATCGTAACACACCATTATTATTGCCATGAATACAGAGGTTTCATGGGCATATGATGACAATTACCATACAGGGGCCACTAGCATTGCATGCAAGGAGGGAAGACTCATGGTCATCCATGCGTCTTAGAGGGGCTTTGTCGGGACTCGATGGTGGGGCTGGCTGGTGGCCACGAGAGTTGCATGCAGGGGAAGATGCATGATAATCCATGCGTCTTCGAGGTACTTTTTCGGGGCTCTGCGGTGGGGCTGGCTGGTCGTATGGAGGGGGATGCGTCTTTATAGGGAACGATCTTGGACTCTAATGCGTCTCCGAGGGTTTTATCGAGCATGGTAAGACGCTTGGACTCTAATTCATCTTCAGGTAAGTTGCTTGGACTCCAATGCCTCTTTGGGGTTCACCCTATTTCATGAAATAATCTCTCGGGTGCATTATTCGAGCAATTATTTTTTTCAACTACATTATTGTAAAAATTCAGCTGTATATGCTAGATTAGGGTTAGTGCATTTTTCGTATATATGATACTCACACATGTTTTAAATCAATCAATACTAATATATTAATCCTTATTGATTGTTCTAAATGTTGATTAACTTAGAGTTAGGCATCGATTATGTTCCCTACTATGTCTTGATTTTGTTAAAGTGTTAACAAATTGTGTTGGAATTTAGGGAATTTGAGACTAACAATTAGTTTTATAGTTTCATTTGGGAAAAGGAATAATATTTGTTCTAATAAAACCTCAAAGATTTTAAAATACTGAAAATACGACAACTTTGATAAAATTTATCAAATCATGATGTTTTTCCATAAAAATTGGAGCCACTGGATTGCGTAGACAAATATGGTCGTAGGAATAATTCGGGAAAATAAATGGACTATTGAGAATATGAGACTAACAATTAGTTTTATAGTCCATTTATTTTTATCACATAAAGATTATAATTTTATCAATACGACATGTGTCATGCCTCTCTATAATTTTATTTTAATTCTTTTCTCCTCATATGTAAAATGATTTTCTAAAATTGTAATATATACAAAGAAAAATGTACCAAAGGAGAAGAATAACTAGCCGACTGAAAGTAAAAAGATGTTTGATATGCGACTATCACCCTTAGGATACCTTTTAGTTCTTTTACCAATTAAATATTTAATACAAATAGACCACATTATGTTGAACTTGATCGATCAACTGGAAAACGCCAATAGGGGGTGAATTGAATTTGATAGAGTTTGATGGAAACTTGAACAAGTAATTGAAAATTTTGGCACAAATTAGTTTATAGTGGTTCCACTTTTTCAACCGAAATCTATATCCACTACCTTAGCTTTCCACTACTAAGGATTTCAACAAATTCATTAATTTGCTCTTACCTTAAGGATAAGGTGTAACGTTACAACTTTATCTTTTCAATGTCTAAGATAGAACCACTCTAGTTTTTCTAAGGCTAAACTAGAATCACTCCCATTTTACAAGATTTGATTTGGTTAAACAAGAATACCTTACTAGGTATGTTTACAAAGATTTAAACTCACAAAAGATTAATACAATGATTTTCAATGAGACTCAATACACTATATACAAGGAAAAAAAATAAAGGAATTGAGAATGAAAACTCTTTTTCTCTTGATTTTTAAGCTTGGATTGGTGTGGTGACCTTCTTCAAGTGTCATTTGAGTGTTTTATATGTTGAAATGAGTTTCTAATAGTTTATGACCGTTGGGGATGAGTTATAGCAGTTGGAAGCTTTAAAATGTGTAATTAAGGCTGCATGCACAAAAAGGTTTGTAAACGTTAGGGATGAGTGTCAAACGATCATGCCAACAATTATAATTTTCAAATGCAACAGTCATCACTATAAAACTCTTCATGCCCTCTTGAAGAGTTCCTTTAATTATTTTTAATAAAAATTAAATGCGAAAATAATAAAATAATACATCAATTTAATTTTTATTTATTTATCATATGGAACTTATCAAGTGGACATAACGAGTTTCATGAAAAATATTAGAAATATTTGGCCCTTGAGCCCCAAATGATCAAACTCAATAAAAAAAATATTCGATAAAACTAATCCAAAGAGCGTGACAAATTCCATCTTCACTGCAATAAATGTCACAAATCTCAAATTAATATTTAGGTTGTCGTACAAATAATCCTCTTGCAATATTTGGCCAATTTTACCAATTTTAACAAAAATATTTTAATAAGGGTAAATTATAAATTTACTCACTGAACTTTATTTTCTCACGTATTTCATTCATTGTACTTTTAATTTTTTCAATTTAATCACTAAATTTTATATATTGATTTTTTGTCACTCAACTGTTTTCTCCTTAATGCTGTTGACATAGCATTTTATATTATTTTTTAATCAATTAATATTTTATTAATATTATTTATATTTTTTATTATCCATCTCCCACTTTATCCCCTTTTAAACCTCGTTCCTAACCTCACCGATCTCAATCACGAAACCTCGTCGACCACCCCCAACCTCAAAATTCCGTCAATCACCCTAACACCAAACTATCCATTACCTTAAGACTCGAGCACAAAGAGACCAGATAAAGCGAGAAGGGTATCAGTTGACCAATTCAACAACAGGCGATGGCCACCACAACATTGGTTTATCAGCGAACAAAGGATGGTTACTCAACGGTGATGCATCGCAACAATCAAGAACCTTAAAACACTGACATACTTCCACATATCTAAAACGAAAGCCCTAAAACCAACTCAAATGACGAATAAATCCTTGAAACCTAACTTCTTCCTCTCAACATACGACCAGGATAATCCCCTCCATCGGTGTACAACCAAAAACCACCACATGTGAAATCTAGCTTCCTCCTCTCAACACACTACAGTAATCCCCTCCACTCGTATCAACCATAAACCACCACATGTAGAGCGCGGCAATAACACATTGCCCATAAAAAACGTTTGAATATGAATTGGAGAAAACATATTTTACCCACTGACGACAATCGAACCAAAGTAACGGTGGGGCTTTTCAAATGATGTGATTTCAAAGTTGTGATTACTGGCGTGATTAACCCTCGTTAGAAAGCTGTTGGGGTGTGGTTGGTGATCTTTAGTTGTGAGGTTGGGTATTTTCTTTCTTGGGGGAATTATTTATAATATATTTTTTATTTATTTTTTTTACCAATCTTTTAATGATTAAAAGAATTGTTTTTAATCCATGTCATAATAGAAATTTAGACGAGTGATGAAAAATTTATCGTATAAAATTTAGTGATTATTAATAATTTACCTTTTTTTTATAATTTTACGAGTGAAAAAAGAAGATAAACTTGTAGGTAAGGATTTGATCCGAACAGATATGTGGCGCAAAGCGCGGGGGAATAATTGCCTATAATGAAAAAAAATTGTAATTAAAATGAGAGATTCTCTCTCTATTTTTGTTGATGAGGAGGTGAGGTGAGATGAGGTGAGCAAAGGCCAAGCTTCCAAGCCACCTCTCTCTCTCTCTCTCTCTCTCTCTCTCTCTCTCTCTCTCGTTTAGATGAACAGTAAAACTATCGAACTAATAAACAATCAGTTAATCTCAAAACTGAAACCAACCTTCTTTTTCCTAGGAAACAAACAAACAAAAAAAGAAGAAGAAACCTTTAAACTATAAGCCGACCACCACATTTAAGAATAAAGGGGAAAATATCAATACATGTGTAGACATTCATTTTTGTCTATGGATTATTTAATATATATATTAATATTATATTTTTATCTTTGTATTTTAGTTTAAATAGATGTTAGTATTTCAATTATGATTTAGGATATTATTTTAAATATTATTTTATTTTATCTTTGTTTTAGATATTTTAGTTTAAATAGTTTTAAGTGTTTTAATTAGGATAAAATATATTATTTTATGAATTATCTTTAGCTTGTTTTTAGGAATTTGAAGGCTATAAATACCCTCTCAGGGTAAGCCTAGAAACAGACACATCTGAGAATAAAATCTTCTTTTTCTTTCTAACTTTTTCTCTATTTTCGTATATTCCTTTATTTTCTTTTAATTTTCGTTTTCAACAGATGCTAAGTGTGACTTTAGTCGTGCTTAGCTAATTTTATTTTAAGCCGAGGGCTAAAGTGAACACTTAATTCCAAGTGAGAATTGTAAGAAGGATTGGTTTATTGAAGTATATTCGACTCCCCGAGAATACATTTAGCAAAATTGTTTGCTAAGAGGAAACAGAGATTGGAATCAGTTATTGTTGAAACAACATAATCTGAGTCGGTAATAAGGAATTGTTCTTGTAGTAACCAACGTGAATCTTGAAGTAAAAATCAGTTTCGATGATCCGAAGAATTTGAGACAAAATTGAAGTCTGAGACTGTTTTCACTAAGTTTCTCTTTATCTCAAACTCTTTAGATTATTTATTTATTTATTTAATTTTATTTAATTTAATTCTTATCTTTTATTTTAAAAACAACTTTTAAAACCCCTTTTTTATCTTTAATACTATTATTTATTATTTTATTATTTTATCTTTTATTTTATTATACCTTTTATTTTACTTTTATTTTTTTCTTTCCTTGTATTTTCTTTAAAATTTAAAACTTCTTTTTTTATTTTTTTATCTTTATTTTCTCACTTCTTTTTATTTTATTTTATTTTCTTTTTCTTTTTCTTTTGTAACATTTTTTTATATTTTATTATTTTTCTTTTCTGAAATTTAATATTTTCTTCATTTATTTTATTTTTTCTTTTAACATTTTTTAAAGTTTAATATTTTCTTTTTTGATTTATTTTTTTAGATTTAATTTTTATTTGATATTTCTTTTATTTTATAATCTAATGTTTTTAACTTTCTAGAGGTAATTTCAATCGATCAAAGGTAAGTAATTCGAATCGAGTCTTTAAATTTTTAAATTTTAATTTTTGTAATTAAGACAACCGACAAATTAAACTGGTACCGAAAGGGCAGTTCAATGGCGCTAATCTTGTCTTAACTGTAACCGAATCCGACATATTTATGGTAAAATGTATATCAGGTAAGATGGTGTCCGATCAACCTAAACTTTTTAAATGATCGGTGGCGACTCTAACGTATTTTATTTAAGTCGAAGCCCAATTCTGAGCCCACCCGAAAGACGGTCGCGACAACTTGGTAACTTTGCTGGGGACAGGTAAGTGAGTCATGCCAGAATTAATTTCTGGTTGTCTTTTTAAGCAAAAATAACAAGTTTAAATTTTAATTTATTTATTTGATTCTTAAAATTTATCTTTGAATATTTTTTCAAATAAATAGTTGTACTAACGTTTTTTCAATGATTTCATATTTTTAAAATTTTCATCTCTGGCTCTATACGCCTTCGTGGGAATTTATTCTCTGTATAGGCCTAACAAGTAACCTTCGGGATTCATATACCTTATGTTTTCGTGTGACTTTATTCTCCGTATAGACATAAGGGAATGTATCCTTTCGAGTTTGACTTGGCCCACTTAAGCTTGTAATGGGTTAGAACTGAGGGTCTGGCAACCCTAAGGGGGCACCAACAAGGAGAACTCGGGTGCCTTCTTTAGAACTTAAACTGGGAGACTACATGGAATTAGAGTCCTCCCCGAAACCCCATTTCAAAACCTAGGCTATCTTAAATTATTTTCTACTTTACTTTTTGTTTAAAGCATGCGAACTAGAAATATATGTGTTTAGACCTTGTTCAAAATTAACATGCGAGATAGAGATCATTTCTGGGTAGGAATAATAAGCATGTGAAGTAGATATCATGTGGGGTAGGACTTTTTTTCATCATTATTCTGATTATTATCTTTATCTTACTAAATTTTTTCTTTCTTTTTTTCTTCTTCCTTTATTTAATTTAATTTAATTTTTTTATTATTTACATCATTCAAAATAGGTGTTGATCCACAAAAATATGTTCGATAAATGTAAATAGTTTACATTAATGGACAAAGGGGTTGTTATACAAGAGGTGAAAAATGCATAGGTCCGGTTATGGTCAGAAAAGACTCAAAAGGAAAAGGGGACAATCTGCAAGGCAACTATGTTCATATTCAATCAAGAAGACGTGGTTCCCACAATTGAAGAGTATATCACTCTGCTGCATTGTGAAGGACTCAGAATGGACCAAGTTTACATCAAGCGCATCAAGAGTCCGCCTTTCAAGAATGGGTTGGAAAAAGTGGCGGAGGTAGATGAGAAATGGGTAACTGACAGGGTTCAACATAAAGGTAGTGGGGAATGAATTGTTTGGACCCATATCAAACAACTAATGAAGAATCACCCCGATGAATGGAAGAAAATGGACCTTTTTGAGTTGGGCATTTATAGTTTGGTTATTTTCCCAAAGACTTTGGGATACATTGAGGCGGCTGTGGTAGAATTGTTCAAATAGCTCCCAAAACGAGTAAATCCAGCATCGACAATTTTAGCTGAAACTTTTCGATCCCTCAACCACTGTAGAAAGACTGGCAGAGAAAGATTTATAGGGTGTGCACCACTTCTCCAAGTTTGGATCCATAGTCACTTTTAGAAGACTAATGGAATTTCTTACTGCCGATTCAATGCCACTTATTCTCCTTTGGGGAAATTCTTCAACTTGAAATGGCAAAAAGTAAGGAAAATTGATGAAGGTATTCACTCACCTTCAGGATAGAGATTTTGTCTAGAGAACCCCCTGGTTAACTCATAGTGACATTTTTTTTCGATGTGGAGACTTAGAAACTATGACATTACTCGGATTATAGGGAGGAGTTAGATACTTTTCACTTTTGGCACTTTGAAAGTATGGGGCATGTCAATTTTGTAACACCCCCAACACGTACCCGACCTGGATACGAATCCGAGGTGTCACGTGGACCTTTCAAAAACCTTTACACTTATAAAAATCATGAAAAGTTTAAACTTTCATTAAAATAAAGTTAACCAATTTACATAAGTATGTTCAAAAAATTACAAAATCGATCAGAGCATATGTAAGTCACAACTTTGTTTACATGCCAACATATTTATTACAACAAAATACATACTTTGTAAATTACTGCTGATCTGATCTTCGGGTAGTGGTATGTTGTTTCTGCAGATCCTAGTTCTATCCTCATACTTCTCAGTACCTACGTATGAAATACTCACACGCTAAGTCATTGACTTAGTGAGGTATATAATAAAATAATGCATTTCCTAAAGTATGAACATGCAATCCAATAATTCCATATGCAATCACAATTATCATATCACTATTTAATCATATCACATATGATCCATTGTTAACAATAATAATATGATATCTTATGTTAATGTAAACTCCTTTATATCTTTTATGTTCCCATGTACATTACTAAGAACATAAGGTATGCGAGTTCATTGAGGTTGTGCACATATACTGTCACCACAGCTCGTATATTGGTCCACTGAGTGGCATATAAAATTTGTCCCGAAGGACCTCATGTATGTCCCGAAGAACCTCATATATATCCCGAAGGACCTCATATAACCCTCGACTCTTGGCATACCAACTATACCTATAGCTCTCATATCACATAACATGGGCTTGAATATTTATATGTTCCATATATCCACATAATCACTAATTCATCATATATTCATGTACTCATATCATTTCTCTTATAATCACATATATTTTATCACATACCATAAACCACACATACATATAATAATCTATTTCATATCATATAGTTTATGTTATTTGATTAGTTCACATGGATCCTTGATAACTCCGTAAAAAGACTCAATTTCTAGTCTTTTCACTTAAGTTATTCCTCGTTTAAACAAAGTATGATCAGTATTTTAGTTGCATTTAGGTAATATTTGCTTGTGGTGGAAAAGTTTTGCTTCAGCAAGAGTTATTTGGTTTAAATGATGTTGTTGAGGAGAAATAGTTTGTGTGGATTGTGTATGTGCAGGAAACTTACAGGGGAAGAACATTTCAATCGCGACAACATAATTTGCAAAGGCCAATGGAACAGAGAAGAATGTGAGGAGCAGATTTATCTCACCAAGGCAAGGTTTATCTGTTAAGTCTGAAGCGGATATGACGAAATCGCCTATGTCACATGCCAGTTGGATAACCTCCTTCATGTGCAAGCAAGCCCTAAATGTTCTGACAGCCGCTAGCTGCCTTTTCTTTTTTAGTCTGGACAAATTACTAATAGTTATTTAAGGAATCTCCAATCATGAAAAACCTAGGAGATTTCTCTCTATAAATATTCAACCGTAGCAGCCAAAGAAGTAGATGAAGTTAGAAGAGCCTTATTGAAGGTGTGAGCAAGGAACTGCAGTGCTTTCCCACCATTTACCAACCGACCTTCCTTGGTTTCCTCCCATAGCCAGACTGTAGTAGAGCGGTGGTGAGGTCTCGAGAGAGGCTGATCACCAAGGCAGGTGCGGTGTTGATCAGAATTGTCACGACAGAGCCCCCGGTTTTGGGAGTCGTTCTTCCTTTGTTTTTAAATTCTTTACATGTTTGGGTTGTATTAAACAATGATAATTGGATGACTTTTTGATAGCACCATGACTGTCTTACTTGGTGTTAATCTTTGTTTTACATAGACAATTATTTTCTGCTTTATGCATGATGAATTATGATTTTGCTCATGACTGTTTTGTTCATTGTTTGAATATTTTACCTTGACACTTTAAGAGCTTCGAGAGATTGCCTGGTGTTTTGGTAAAACATGTCTTGGCAATATAAGAGCATCGAGGGATCACCTTTTGTCTAGATAATGATTCTTAGATTCGAGAGAATTAAGATAGATCTACATGAACAATGGAATGTATCCGAGATAGTGATGTTCTAACTTGTCTACCTTAGAGATAAGGAGCAGGTTTCAATCGACTAAAAGGGATACATGCTAGAGTAGGATAGATAACGACTATAGTTCACGCTGAGAAGTATTGCTACAACAACAGTCTAACAAACCAAGGGTTGTAGTTAACGCTGAGTAGTATTCTCATAGCAACCATCTAAGAATACTTAGTAATCTTGTCGGGAAGCTTAAGCAAGTCATAATAATGCATTCTAGACTTAGAATAATTGTTTTCAATACAAAAGATTAGCATAAGTGCTCTGTGGTAAGTCTGAATATGTGAGGTTGTTTGAATTATATTTAAATCAACACTTGTCTTTGTTTTGTTTTGTTCAATAGTCTGCATATTTATTTTGTCTCGACCAAACTTTTCTACAATAATACATTATAGTATTTTCTTTTTTTTAGTAATATTAGTTTTTTAGTTTGACAAGATAGTAGGAATTAGCTTGTGACAACTAGTTCTAGTTATGGTGAAGATTCAAATTTTAGACCAATCCCTGATGAGACAATAACTCACTTACCTTATATTACTTGATTCAATTGTGTATACTTGCACAGAATTGCTTGCCTTAGCATATACATTTACAAGCGATCAAGTTTTTGGCGTCGTTGCCGGGGATTGACAGCTGACAAAATTTTTATTCGCCATAACAAGTTTTCCTTGTCACCTTATATTTATCTAGTTTATTGTATTTTATTTCTTTTTGTAGGTTTTTATTATTGCATGACCCTGAGATCTGCTGGTAAACCATTCGAGCCTGAAGTTGAACAGTCATTCAGACAGAGGCGACGTGACCAACGAACCAGAGAATATTTAAACTAACTACAATTACAAGGCAACAACATGGAAGATGACAATGATCCCGATGTAGCAATTAATCTTCAAGTTACAAGACCAAGAGCAATACGAGACCATTTGAACCCAATTCTTGATGATATCAATGCAGGCATCGTGTCACCTAAAATACAAGCAACTCATTTTGAGCTTAAACTGGTGATGTTTAATATGCTAAATTCTATCGGTCAATTTGGTGGTTTACCGAATGAAAATGCAAGAGATCATATTCGTGCTTTCATTAAAGTATGTGACTCATTTCAACAACAATGAGTGCATGAAGATGTGTTTAAACTAAAACTTTCCCTTATTCCCTACGCGATAGAGCGAGAGCTTGGCTCAGTGGAGTTCGTTCAGGCTTAATGGAGTCATGGGCATATCTATGTAAGAGTTTCCTACTTCGATACAATCCACCCATTATGAATACACAGCTTCGCAATGATATTGCAAGTTTTCGCCAAGGAGATGATGAATCAATGTATGAATATTAGGATACGTATAAAAGTTTACTTCGAAAATGTGTCAACCATGGGTTTCATGACTGGACTCAAGTAGTAATGTTTTACAACAGAGTTAATGCACCCACTGGAATGATGTTAGATGCTTCAACAAATGGCACCTTACTTGATAAATCACCCGATGAAGCCTTTGATATCCTCGACAGGATAACAAATAATGATTATCAATTCCCAAATACAAGATTGGGAATAGGCAGAAAAACATTTGGAGCATATGAATTAGAGGGTAAGGATTCGGTAGCTGCTTAACTTTCTACCATAACTAATATGCTGAAAATTTTGTAACGTCCTAATGAGGTAAGAGAAGTCAAGGTGACCAATAACGCATGCATATTTTGTCACGACAACCATCAAGAGAGTGAATGTCCAAAAAATCATGAGTCCACCAATTTTGTGGGCAATTACAATTGGAGCAACAATAACCCATATTCCAACATATATAATCTTGGTTGGAGACAACATCCGAACTTTTCATAGAGTAATCAAGAGAACAATAAAAATCAAGCAGCAAATTACAGGCCACAATAGAATAATTCAGACCATCAACATTTTCAGAATCAGCATCATCAACTACCCTGGCAAAACAATAAAGGTACAACTTCTTCCTCTAATACTAATTCCAATACTAACTCCTTAGAGTTGTCATTGCAGGAATTTATGGCCTCAACAAACGATTTCATGGCCTCAACAAAAACCTTGATGCACGAGCATTCTGCGACAATTAAAACCCAAGGAAATTTGTTACAAAGCCAAGCTACACTTTTACAAAGCCATAGTTCATCTCTACGAGCATTGGAGAATCAAGTGGGCCAAATTACTACGGCATTAAACTCTCGCCCACAAGGAAATCTCCCTAGTGATACTGAAATCACTAAACATCATGTAAAGGAGCAATGCAGCGTACCTACACTAAGGAGTGGAACACTGGTCAACCAAAATGACAAGTTTGGGGGAGAACACCTGTCATGGCCATGGCAGAACACAACCAGAAGATCAAGCTAAAATGAGGAATGAGATGAACCTGCTAAAGAGAAGGAAAAGATGAAGGCTCAGAAAAACATAGTCCAGATAATGAGAAATTCATGGTTAAGGCCATAGATTCCTCAGCACCATCGACAGAAAATGTGAGACCTCCACCACTGTTCCCTCAACGATTGAAGAAATATAACGATGACATCTAGTTCAAGAAATTTGTTGATGTTCTGGATTAATTATATATCAATGTGCCCTTACTCGAAGCCATCGAACAAATGCGTTCCTATGCCAAGTTTCTTAAAGACATCGTTACAAAGAAGAGGAAGGTAGAACATGCTGCCACGGTAACAGAAATCTGTTCTGCAATAAACAAACTCCCACCAAAATAAAAAGACCCTGGCAGTTTTATAATACCATGCTCAATTGGTAATAACTTTGTAGGACGAGCTCTTGTTAACTTGGGATCAAGTGTAAATTTGATACCAAAGTCCATATTTATGAAACTAGAAGGGTATCATGCTTGTCCAACCACAGTTATCCTATAGCTAGCCGATCGATCTTATATGTGGCCCGAGGGCAGAATAGAAGACGTCATAGTAAAGGTGGAAAAATTCGTATTTCCAGTTGATTTCCTCATCTTGGACTGCGAAGCCGATGAAAATGCACCTATCATCCTAGGACAACCGTTTTTAGCCACTAGAAGAATCCTAATAGATTATGAAAAGGGAGAGTTCACAATGCGAGTAGGAGAGAAAAGTGTCACCATCAATGTATTCAACTCCATGAAATATGTGGACAACTCAGAGGAATGCCAATGCATTAGAAAAGTATATTGAATAGAAGAAGAGGAAAAAGGCAATTCTTGGCCACAATGGATCTCTAAAGCTAGACGAATACAACGCTTTGTGCCATGAACCTATAATCAAGATGCACAAACAAGAAAACTTTAGCCTAGGCGAATTATTTTCAGAAGACGATTCTAAGAATTATGGCATTTACAACAGAAAGATGAGTAAGACACAAATGGGTTCCTTGAAAATGACACCAAGGCAGAATATAAAGGAAAGACAAAGGAACAATCGAGGCTCCTTCATAATAGACCAGGTACGAAATTCGAACCCTTAGATTTTGATGAAGTCAATTCTTCATAATCATCTTTACAACATGCAACCAATTTGGAACTTAAAACCTTTCCATCATGCATACCTATGAAGTAATGGAACTTTACCAGTGATAATCTCTGTCAATCTAACCTCCGAACATGAGAATAGTTTGTTGAATGTTTTATCACAGCACAAAAAGGCTCTAGGATGGATAATGGCATATATGAAGGGAATTAGCCCTACTATATGCATGAATAAGATCAATTTAGAAGATAAACATAGTACTTTGGTGGAACCCCAAAAAAGGCTCAACCCGATATAAAGAAGGTCTTCATGAAGGAAATTATAAAATTGTTGGATGCGAGAGTGATTTATCCCATATCCGATAGTTCATGGGCTAGCCTGGTGCAGTGTGTGCCAAAGAAGGGTGGCGTGACCATGGTTAAAAGCGAACTTGACGAGCTCCTCACTACTAGAATAGTCACGGGTTGGCGCATATGTATGGATTACAAGAAGCTTAATAAATCAACAAAGAATGACCATTTTCCCTTACCTTTTATCGACCAAATGCTTGATAGGTTAGCGGGAAAAGCATTTTATTGCTTCCTCGATGGATACTCAGGATATAATCAAATAGCCATAGCATCGGAGGATCAAGAGAAAACTACTTTCACATGACCATATGGTACCTATGCATTTAGACGAATGTCGTTTGGGCTATGTAACGCTCCAGTTACCTTCCAAAGTGCATGATGGCAATCTTCTCAGATATGGTGGAAGAGTGTATGGAAATATTTATGGATGACTTGTCCATCTCAGGTGACGATTTCAATCGATGCCTCGACAATTTATCCAATGTACTGAAATGATGTGAAGAAGCCAATCTAGTACTAAATTGGGAGAAATGCCATTTAATGGTAACTGAGGTAATAGTGTTGGTCACAAAATTTCATGTCAAGGCATTAAAGTCGATAAAGCTAAGGTGGAAGTAATCTTAAACCTTCCCCCACCCACCAACGTAAGAGGTGTACGCAGTTTCCTTAGACACGCAGGCTTCTACAGGCGGTTTATAAAAGATTTTTCTCAAATCTCTAAACCCTTGTATCTTTTACTTCAACAGAATCATCCATTTGAATTTACTAACGATTGTTTGAATGCCTTTACAGATTTGAAGAAAAACCTTTCAGCAACACCAATTGTTATCCCACCTGACAGGAACGAACCTTTTAAGCTGATGTGCGATGCTAGTGATTATTCAGTAGGAGCAGTGCTAGGGCAACAAAAAAGTAAGATCTTTCATGTTATCTACTATGCGAGCCATACTCTTAATGATGCACAAGTAAACTATATCACCACTAAAAAAGATCTCTTAGCGATAGTATTTGCATTCGATAAGTTTAGGCCATATCTCACAGGCACTAAGGTAATAGTGCATACAGATCATTCTGTCATTAAATATTTGATCAATAAAAAAGATGCAAAGCCTAGACTAATCAGATGGATATTATTGCTACAACAGTTCAATTTAGAGAGCAAGAATAAAAAGGGTACAGAAAATCAAGTGGCAGACCATTTGTCTATATTAGAAAAAAAATCTGATTATTAAGACATAATAGAAATTCAAGAGGATTTCTCTAATGAGAAAATATTATTTGTCACGACTGTTCCGTGGTATGCTGACATAGTTAACTTTCTTGTTAGTGGCATTGTTCCTCCTGATTTATCTAGCCATGGCCGAAAAAAATTTTGACATGATATGCAACACTATTACTGGGATGAGCCGTTTCTATTCAAGCAATGTGGAGACCAAATTATCCAAAGATGTGTTCTAGAAGAAGAGCACAAAGAAATTATACTTCAATGTCACTCGTCACCGTAAGGATGGCACTTTGGTGGAATGAGAACAGTCGTAAAAGTACTTCAGTCTGGATTCTATTGGCCAACATTGTTCAAATATGCACATGAATTCTATAAGTCATGTGATAGATGCCAACGAACAGGGAATATATCAAAATGACATGAGATGCCATGGCAAAATATTCTAGAGGTTGAACTTTTCGATGTATGGGGAATCGACTTCATGGGACCCTTTCCCACATCCTTTGGAGATTTGTACATCCTCTTGGCAGTGGATTATGTATCCAAGTAGGTTGAAGCCATTGCAACACCTAAAAATGATTCCAAGACGGTGTTAAAAATTTTGCACAAAAATATATTCACACCTTTTGGAACACTATGAGTTATCATTAGTGATGAATACACTCATTTTCATAACAAATTAATTGCCAAGGCATTTAAACGATATGGAGTGTGACATAGGATCACTATGGCATATCACCCTCAGACCAATGGATAAGTTGAAGTGTCTAACCAAGAAATCAAGCAGATCCTATAGAAGGTGGTCAACCCAAGTCGAAAGGATTGGTCGCCAAAGCTAGATGAAGCATTATGGGCTTATCGCACTGCATTCAAGACACCGTTGGGAATGTCTCTGTTTAAACTTTTCTACGGTAAAGAATGTCATCTACCTGTGAAACTTGAACATAAAGCCTAGTGGGCCATTAAAAAGTTGAACATGGATGCTCAGCTTGCTGGAGAAAGAAAACTCTTGGAACTGAACAAGATGGATGAATTCAGAACACACATATACGAAAATGCTCGCCTATACAAAGAGAAAACAAAATGATGGCATGACAGAAAAATATTGCCTAGGCAATTTTATTCTGGACAACATGTACTGCTCTACAATTCGCGTCTTAAGTTATTCCCTGGCAAGCTAAAGTCACGATGGTCAGGACCATTTACTATACATCAAGTTCATAATAATGGAGCACTAGAAATCAAGAACCGAGATAATGATTCCATTTTCAAGGTGAACGGGCAAAGGCTAAAGGAATACAAAGGAGCCCCAGTTATGCGAGACAAACCGACATTAACGGTACTTGATGCCCAAGAGTTTGCCTTACTTACTTGAACAAAATTATTTTCCTCGACAACGAAAATATGAATTTTGTACATAAATAAATTAGGTTATTTTATGCATTCATTATCCGTTTTGTTTTATTTTCCTTCTTTATTTATTGTAGGCATACAGAGTACACGTGGCAGTATGGGGAGATAATTCACGCATGAAAGGAGAGAAAACACTAGGGCAAGAATTTTGGGTAGTAGAATTAAAAGAGGGAAAGTATATTTTTCCCCAACTTTACGTCCAATCAAATATCACACAATAAATGCCAAATCTTTTCCCCTCGTGTTTTGACCAAATTACCCCAAAGAAACCACCATTATTTTCCAGAAAAACCACCCTCAACTCCATCTCCTTCATCGTGCCTCACTCTCTTTCTCTACTGCAAGAAAATTTTTTCTAACCAAACAAGTATCATGGCCAGATTGAAGAAAGCCCCAACACCGAGCTTTGAGCGTTTTCAAATAGCCAAAGTTGAAGCACGCTTCAAAAACCTCCAAAAATGACAAGTGTATTTGGAAGATGGGTTTATCTTTCCATCAGATGATGAAATGCCATTTGGACCGAAGGTCATGGACGTGATTCAGAAGAAAAACTGGGAGAAGTTTGCTCGCCACACCAAAGCCGTAGCACCAACGATGGTCAAAGAGTTCTACGCCTATCTCGAAGACCCATCCAACCACACGGTGTATGACCGATGGAAGCGCCTTCGATTTTTCCCTTTGTAACTCAATAGATACTTCAAGTTAGGGAAAGTGGAGGAGCAGCATAAGAAATTTATAGCTAAAGAAGACCAAGAAACCTACCAAAGTAAACTTGAAGGTCTTTGTTTCGGGTGGACTAAGTTCGAAGGGAATGCTCCAACGAGGAAGAGAGTAGATTGCCAAGCCCTTAAACCGATCGTTAAGTTGTGGAACCATTTTTTCAAAGGTAAACTTATGCCAACATCTCATAACACAACCGTGCTCGTGAAATGATTGATGCTTTTACACTAGATAATATATGGAAGAATGATTGATGTTGGAGAACTCATCTTTGAGTAAATCCATGAGTGCGGCAAAAGAAATCGGGGTAATCTATTATTTTCTAACTTGATAACTGCTATGTGTAGGGAAAATAAGGTCCCCGAGGAGTCCTTTGAGGATTTCATCAAATCCAATGAGGGCATCACCAAAAAGAAAGTACCAGAACTGATGAGTTTCGGTGACAATGCCCCGTATGAAGGTCTGGAGAGGGGAGCAAAATTTGTTGTTGTGGCAAGAATGGCAACAGTGGTCATATACATGTGAGAAATGCGTAAGAAGATCGGCGCCTTGAGGACCACATGAAGATCTTCTTTGAGTATGTCAAGGCACGTGATGCACAACTAAACACCTTTTTCAAGGAGTTACTCCCGATCACAACCAAAAATCTACCGCCTTTCCCCAATGTTATTCTATGATAGCATATTCCACTCCTCGAAATCGAATGTCCCCCCATAAGTACCCACAGACGTGCCACCACTGGCCACCCATGCCTCGCTTGTACCAGAGGAAGGCCATGGCGACACAGACGAGTTCTTCAGCTTCTCATCCTTCTCAACCTCCGAGAGAACTCAAGAGACTCCACGCAACTTCTTCTCCGATGAAGATTTCACTCCCACACCGAAGTAACCCGAGTAAGGTCCCATACAATCCCCTTTCTGTGAAGTAACGCAGTCCCTAAAATAGCTCAAAGTCCAACTCCAGTTCCTGCACAACCGAGTCCCACTGTAGAGTAACCAACTCCAACACGAGCCTTGAGCAGCAAGAAATGCATCAAGTGAACGGCATGTTGTATTCTTCAATCGTCACCCTCAACCATAGCAAAAGTAGATTCAGGATCAGAAAGTCCCCCTCCTCCAAACGACGCCGAATAATGGCATCTAGTCAAGCCACACCACCATAGTAAGTTTGCATTTTAGTTTTTATTTTCGTATGTACATATAGATTCATGTAGTATAAGTTCTAATGCATTGAGGACAATGCATCCCTCAAGTTTGGGGGAGGTATTTTGCCATATTTGCCATACTTTGTTAAAAAAACAATTAATGATATTTAGTTGAAAATTCTGGTTGTCATGACAAGCATGTTAGGTTTATTGGTTGGAATGGACTAGGGATGCCCAATGATGAATGTATAATTTGATTGCCTAGGCTAGAATTATTGTTAAGACTATCTAAAGAAGAGAACCAACCCTAGGCCTGATTCTTTGAAATTTATAAACACGATTGTAGGTTGCCCCTACTTAAGGTGATCAGTAAAATTTTTAGGAAAGAACTGTCTTCTTTCCAATACATTGAAAATATTTTAAGGTTAAGGTGGAACTCCCTAGTGTTTAAAAATTGAAAAATAAAAGAGACACTCCTCTATGCAAGGGCATAAACAGAAAAACTCCATAAGAAATTGAGAGTTGTCAAGGTAAATGAGTGAATGAAAGTAGTCATACAATGACTCTACCCGACTAGCTTGGGGGTGGAAGGTATGCTGCCTTTCACCTAGAGTGTGGGACGGTAGGTGTAATGAGCTGACTCCCCAAAAAAAAGTTGATAAATAACTAGGAGTATAAACTAAGGCTGACAAATAATTTGATTCCTTGACAATCCAGAAGCACCTACTTTAAGTTTTTCTAATTACCTTAATGCACAAACTAATTACAATCACGCACACACAATAGCAAGGAATCTTGACTAGGGAAGGGACTTGACTGATATGACTGTCGAACATGTTGAGGATAAATTTTATTTTTGCTGAGGGCTGAAATCTCAAACCATATGATTTTCTTAACATTGTTTTGCCATGACAATTTTAATTTTCTTATAGCTATTGTACATTGCTTGAGGACAAGCAATAACTTAAGTTTGGGGGTGTGATAACTCCAAAAAAAATACTCAATTTCTAGTCTTTTCACTTAAGTTATTTCTCATCTAAACAAAGTATGCTCAACATTTTAGTTGCATTTAGGTTATATTTACTTGTGGTGGATAAGTTTTGCTTCGGCAAGAGTTATTTAGTTTAACAGATGCTACTGAGGAGAAAGGGTTTGTGTGGATTGTGTATGTGCAGGAAACATACAGAGGAAGAACATTTCAGTTGCGACAACGTAATTTGTAAAGGCCAATCGAAAATAGAAGAACGTAAGGAGCAGATTTATCTTGCCAAAGCAAGGTTTATTTGTAAAGTCTGAAGCGGATTTGACGAAATCGCCTATGTCACATGCCAGCTAGATAACCTCCTTCACATGCAAGCAAGCCCTAAATATTTTGACAGCCGCCAGCCGCCTTTCCTTTTTAAGTCTGGACAAATTACTAACGGTTATTTAAGGAATCTCCAATCATGCGAAACCCTATGAGATTCCTCTCTATAAATATTCAAACGTAGCCGCCAAAGAAGGAGAGGAAGTTAGAAGAGCCTTATTGAAGGTGTGAACGAGCAACTGTAGTGTTTTCCCACCTTTTACCAACCAACCTTCCATAGTGTCCTCCATAGCCAGACTGTAGCAGAGCGGTGGTCAGGTCTCGAGAGAGGCTGATCACCAAGGCAAGCGCGGTGCTTATCAGAATTGTCATGACAGAGCTCCCGATTTTGGGAGTCATTCTTCCTTTGTTCTTAGATTCTTTACATGTTTGGGGTTGTATTAAACGATAATACTTGGATGACTTTTTGATCGCACCATGACTGTCTTACTTGATGTTAATCTTTGTTTTGCCTAGACAATTATTTTCTTCTTTATGAATGAGGAATTATGATTTTGCCCATGATTGTTTTGTTCATTGTTTGAATATTTTACCTTGACACTGTAAGATCTTCGAGAGATTGTATGGGGCCTTGTTGAAACATGTCTTGGCAATATAAGACCATTGAGAGATCGCCTTTTGTCTAGTTACTGATTCTTAGATTCGAGAGAATTTAGATAGATCTACGTGAACAATAGAATAGATCTGAGATGGTGATGTTCTAACTTGTCTACCTTAGAGATAAGGAGTAGGTTTCAATCGACTAAAAGGGATAGATGCTAGAATAGGATAGACAATGACTATAGTTCACACTGAGAAGTATTTCTACAACAACAGTCTAACAAATCAAGGGTTGTAGTTAACGCTGAGTAGTATTGCCATAACAATCGTCTAAGAATACTTAGTAATCCTGTCGGGAAGCTTAGGCAAGTCATAATAATTCATTCTAGACTTAGAATAATTGTTGTCAATGCAAAAGATTAGCATAAGTGCTCTGTGGTAAGTCTGAATATGTGAGGTTGTTTGAATTATATTTAATCAACACTTGTCTTTGTTTTGTTTTGTTCAATAGTCTGCATATTTATTTTGTCTCGTCCAAACTTTTTTGCAATCATACATTATAGTATTTTCTTGTTTTAGTAATATTAGTTTTTTAGTTTGACAAGATAGTAGGAATTAGCTTGTGACAACTAGTTCTAGTTGTGGTGAAGATTAACATTTTAGACCAATCCCTGAGGAGACGATAACTCACTTACCCTATATTACTTGATTTGATTGTGTATACTTGCACAAAATTTCTTTCCTTAGCATATACATTTACAAGCGATCAATCATATAGAATGTATCAAAACATATAAACATATAACACTTATGCATGTGTTTATAATGATCATAGTATATGCATATCCATAACTATTGAACCATGAAATTTAAACATAGTAAATAGACTTATCACAAGTCTTATTTCCATGAAACTACATCTATATTATAACATGCACTCACCATAGCCTCACTTAATTTAAATAAACTTCTTTGACTTTATCCCTCTTGATCGATCCTAACTCTTTGGTCGTTTCGAAACTTGCTTCTGCTCGATATGTACACAATCATACATTTGATATTCATATCAAAATTCTAAGTATTATAATTTGATCTTTAATAATCCAGACTAAAAGAAAGGCTTATTACAATTTCCCTTTTAAATAGTATCGGTACCCAAAGTATGGAACTGATACTTCCCTATTTATGGTATCGATACCGAGCCTGGGTATCGATACCTTTTCCCGGTTCTAGAATCCTTATTTCCAATTTACCAATTTTGGCTTATGGTATCGATACTGTTTAACCAGTATCGATACCCCTACTCTAAATATCACTCTTTTTTCCTTTGATGTATCGGTACTGAATGAAGCATTACCAATACTCATAGCCTAGAAATCATTTTTTAAACCCGAAATTTACCAATATCAACTTAAATCCTTCATTTCTTAATCCCTTTCATACTCTTAAACTCAAGTACACATACTCAAATAAATTTCTATTCATATAATCCATCCTTATCTTCCATATTTCATCCTAATTCTTGAAACCAATAATCCTAAAAATTTTCTAACATATTCCAAATTCAATTTTAACACTTCATATTTCTTAATTTATCTGATTACAAGTCAATTATAGTCTCAAACTCTACTTACTAACTCTCTCCCAAGATTTCACTTATCACCCTCTTATCTTTTATCCTTTCTAACTCCTTCATCTTTTGGTTTTAAGACAACTCAAGCTTTCCTTAAGCTTAAGTATCATCTAAGGAACATAACTCAAACTTAAATTCAATGGATAATCAACTAGCAAGAACCCACATTTGCTTTTGGTAGCTCACGGCTGAAAAAGGAAGAAGAGTGAAGAACAGTTCTCTGGAAACTTTCTTTTCCCCTATTCCTTCAATTCCACGTGTATATATCCTCACCATAATACATTTTTAATTCATTTACTGGTCAAATGACCATTTTACCCTTCCAATAATCCTTACTTGATATTCAGTCCTACATAAATTTTCCATTTAAGTCTCTTAACTTTTTAATTTATATATTTTAGTCACTAAATTTTGAAATTTTACAATTTGATCACTAAAACCGGTGTTTGGGATTTTACAAGTTTGTCCCAACAACACATAGAATATCTTAATCGAAATTTGCATATCATAGGGAAAACTAAAAGAAAAAGGTCAAAGAAGTAACTGAGTCATGGAAGAAAATGTTTTGTATGGATGTCGTGGCCGCTAAGGACATGCTCACTTCATACTATTTGGAATGGCGAAGGTTAAGGAAAAATGACACCATCCTAGTGCCAGACCATGAAGACACTCGAACTATGGAAGAACATCTTAAGCATGTTCCCTCCGACCTAGAGATAGCAAGGAAATAATTTGAAGCCAAAAAGAAAGAGCTGAAACAAAGTCTAAGGGAACTTGAGGCTGAAAGATTCCAGTGGAAGTTGGATGCTGATACTCAGAAGTATCGGGTAGACAAGTTAGAGAGGGAACATAAGAGAATTTCTTTTGAGCTTGAGGATTTGAGAAAAGGATATCAAGAACAAGTCCAAAGCAATTCCAATCTGAAAAGGTCTTCTGAGTACTGGAAAAGTGAAGTTAACAATCTGAAAAGGAAGTTTTAAGGGCATGATGAAAAAGAGACCTTGAAAGAACAGCTAAAGACTACTCAAAGATGTTTGTTAGATAGCTAGCACCAAAATAAGCATTTAAGGATCTAAATAACTTATTTAGAGAAATCTCTTTAGAGGCAGTAAAAGCGGGATGGAAAAACCATAGTTGAATTGGACGCCATTGTGGAAGGGTTCAAAAAACAAGCAATTGAGCTTCAGATAGTTCCCTTTGATGGGGGATTTTAGTGGCATTTTTGTTGGGAACACACCCAACAAAGGGTGAAAGATAGAGATGCAATTATACAAGATTTCCTAAAACAAGTACAAAAAGCAGCTCATCACTTACATAATTTAGCAAGGGAAGCGGGAGTGATCTGACAAGGTATTCAACCAGTGACAGATGAAGAAAGAAGATTTTTCAATCTGTTAGAGGTTGTTTGGGGTTTAGAGGATTTAGTCAGAATATACCTTTAAATTATTTTAGTCTCTTAAAAAATAAAACACTTTTGTCTCAATAAAGACTATTTATAATAACAGACACGTTTCAAGATCAATGCCTCTAATTCTCATACATCATGCATCATTTCCATATCTTGCATTTCATTTTTTTTCCATATTTTTACATTCACATTAACTAACATAAAATGTCTAGGGAACAAACACCGGATATACCTCCACAGGTCTTGGACACACATCATCCTTACAACACTCGCACAAAGAAAAGACAAATGGAAGCCAAAATTGCTCAACTCGAAGAGAACATGTTATAGTTGCAAAGAGTGTTAGAAGAAAAGATAAGTCAGAATAACCAAAGTACTCTGGAAATGATCACTAAAAGCCAAGAGTCTTTGGTTTATCAAATCGTTGCCAGGCTATCTAGCTTGAGTCAAGCAAGCACACCTGGGGCAGGGTCTTCTGAAGGGGTAGCTATGTTACCTACCCCGCAGGCAGTTATTTCACCTGGAATCTTACCAGGAATACAAGGGGTCTCGTCCATTGCAAAAGTGAAGACCTCGTCTACTGTAAAGATACATACTTCTGTATCCAACCCTAAGAATAATCCAGATGATTACTATATTCCGGATTTTGATGAAGAATACAAAGCAAAGAAAATGGAAGAAAAAAAATCAAACTGTTGGAAGACCAAATGAATATGGTTAAGGGGGACCATGATTATTATGGGGTTAATGCTCTAGAGCTGAGTTTAGTCCCAGATTTGGTACTCCCACAAAAATTCAAAGTTCCCTAGTTTGAGAAATTTGATGGGAACAGTTGCCCTTCAGTTCACATTATCATATTCTGTCGGAAGATGATAGGATATGTAGGAAATGATCAGCTCCTGATTTATTGCTTCCAAGAGAGTCTGTCTGGTTCAGTCATCCGGTGGTACAATCAGTTGAATCGATCTCATATTAAGACCTGGAAAGATTTAGCCAAGTCATTCTTGGAATAATACAAGCATATAAATGATATGAGACCAAATCGAGTCACGCTACAAGGCATGGAGAAAAAGCATAACGAGAGCTTCAGACAATATGCACAGAGATGGAGGGATTTAGATGTGCAAGTTCATCCACCCTTGGATGAGAAGAAAACCAGGAAGCTCTTCGTCCAAACCTTGAAGACTCCATACTTCGGGCACCTGGTTACAATCACATCATGAAATTTCTCTAACTTAGTTATGGTCAGGGAAATTATTGAAATGTCTATAAAACAAGGCAAAATTGAGGTAGGGAATCAAGCAAGAACCCTCCTATAAAGAAGAAAGATGGAGAGATTAATAACATCAACACCTAGAATGCCAACAAAGGTGTTACAATCTCCAATTCAGAAATAACTGCAGCTGTACCATCAGGTATTTCTAGTTAGAATACGAGGGAACCTATGAAAGAAAGAGAAAAAAAGTACTTCGATCATATTCTCATGACGTACAAGGAACTGTATCAACAACTCTTTGACGCTTATGTAGTGTCACCTTACTTGATGGAACCTATGAAGCCCCCATACCCCATATGGTGTGATGAGAATGCTCACTGCGAATATCATGGTGGAGTGTCGGGGTATACTATTGAGAATTACCTCGCATTCAAAAGGCTCATGCAAAGAATGCATAATAAGAATTGGATCCACTTCAACTCAAGAGCACCGAATGTTGCACAAAATCCTTTGCCTAACCATCAAGAGGTTGGGATTAATGTAGTTACTGCGGATAAAGATAGGAAAATTAAGACTAATATTTTTGAAATAAAGTCTCATTTGGCTTGGGTATAGAGACAAATGGTGAAAATAGGGTTTTTTATACCATATTTTGATACATCCAGGAGTGTAGATGATAACCACTACAGTTACCACAATAAAGAAGGCCATGAAGTGTAAGATTGCCCAGAGTTTAAAGATTTGATCCAACTCATGATGGATAGGAAGGAGCTGGAATTCTATGACGAAATCCAAGACTCTCCAAAATCATATGTTTGTGCGATTGAAGAATCATCCGAAAATGGATATGGTAGGGGTCGTCCTTTGGTAATTACCCCTAAAGTGACAACAGAGAAAACACAAGCAAGGGTAGTGATCACATCACCCTGACCTTTTTCCTACAAAGACAACTGACAAGTAAGCACCTTGAAGGAAGATGACAACAAAATGGGGCATGCCGTGGGGAAACACTACTTCCAAGAGGCTAAGTATCCCTAGAGACCACTTGAGCCCTTCAAAAGGTATGTGCTGACAATAAACAAACCAATAAAGGAGAACAAAGCTATAGAGTTCCTGAAATATTTAAAGCACAATGAGTATAGTGTCGTAGACCAACTCATAGCCTGCCAACATGTGTTTCAATGTTGGCACTGATGTTAAGTTCAGAAGCACACAGGGAAGTACTTTTGAAGGTCCTAAATCAGATGTTTGTGCCACAAGATATATTGGTTAGCAAGATGGATCGATTGGTTAACAATATTCAAGCTGATAATATCATCTCATTTTCTGATGATGAGTTTTCATCTGGAGGATGATGACGAACTAAGGCATTGCACATGACTACTTATTGTAAAAGGCACACCTTATCGGGTGTATTAATTGATAATGGTTCCACCCTTAATGTGATGCCTTTGGTTACATTGAAAAGGCTGCCAATAGATGCTTCCCATATGAGAACATGCAATAGCATGGTCCAAGCATTTGACGGAACCAAGAGAGAGGTAATCCACAAGATTGAGGTGCATTTAACAATCGGACCTGCTACTTACAATGTTGAATTCTTGGTAATGGATTCCTACAACTGCCTTTTGGGAAGGCCTTGGATCCATCAAGTTAGAGCAGTACCGTCTACGCTGCACCAGAAAGTCAAGTTTTTCATCGGGAATCTGGTAATTGTTAATGCTGAAGAAGATATCGTGGCAAGTGTGACCACTGATGCCCCATAAATAGAAGTAAATGATGAAGCGGTAGGATGTTCATTCCGCTCCTTAGAGTTTTTGAATGCCACATTTGTGGCTGAATGAGGAAAGATTTCCAAACCTCGGCTCTCCAAATGTACTAAAATAGAGATCAAACAGACCTTGGGAAGAGGTGCTAAGATAGGAAGAGGATTTGGGAGTCTATTACAAGGAATGATTAACCTTGTCCTTCCTATAACAAAGCTAGACCAGTTCGGGCTTAGTTTTCAGCCCAGCTAACAACAGAAGAGGAAGGAAATCCATAAAAGTCGAGATAGAAGGTTGGCCAGATTAAACGGGAAATATTTTCAATGGGAACCCATGGCTTTTCCACCTCTTTATGAAATGTTTAAATCTGGTGGTTATGAGTTTGAGAAGACCTCACCAGATTTAGAGGAAGCTTTGAAAGATTGGAGTATTAACGCTATAACCGCTGAAAATGCCGAAAATATAGAGGGGTCAGGAATCCGCCCTTTGCCACCTGGATCGGTGCTTAGTAACTAGACGGCTGAAGAATTACCTGTGGTTTTCAAATTTCTTTCAGAGTAATACTCAAACTATCCCTATTAGCCTACACCAGGGGCAATAGGTGATCTTTTGTAAGGGTCCCAAGATAATGATAATACAGGTGCTGATTATACTGACCCGGAAGTGGATTTTGAACAGTTTGTTTGTCTTGGGGAAGTTGATGAATATGAAAATGAAGAGGAATACAATTTACCTTCCGAATTGTTAAGAATGATAGAAAGAGAAGACAAGCAAATATTGCCACATAAAGAGAAAATTGAAGTCCTGAATATGGGTACAGAAGAAGAGAGAAAGAAAGTCAAAATTAGCACAACTCTCTCAACTGAAGCAAGACAAAACTTAATATTCTTACTTCAAGAATACAAAGATGTGTTTGCATGATCATATCAAGACATGCCGGGACTAGATACGGATATGGTAGTCCATAAACTGCCCATCAAACCAGAATGCAAACTGGTGCAACAAAAGCTAAGGAGAATGAGACCTAAAATGCTCCTTAAAATCAAGGAAGAGGTCAAGAAAACATTTGAGGCCAGTTTCCTTCAAGTGGTCGAGTATCTGTAATGGATGACTAACACAGTGTCAATTCCAAAGAAAGACATAAAAGTATGCATGTATGTTGATTACCGAGACCTTAACAAGGCGAGTCTCAAAGTTAACTTTCCTCTACCACACGTAGACACTTTTGTGATTAATACTGCCAGGAACGTTTTCTTATCATTCAAGGAATGATTCTCAGGAAATAACCAGATTAAGATGCATCATGAGGACATGGAAAAAACCACATTTGTCACAATATGGGAAACTTTCTGCTACAAGGTGATGCCCTCCGGACTAAAGAATACTGGGACAACATATCAAAGAGCCATGGTGACCTTGTTTCATGGCATGATGCACAAAAAAATTGAGGTTTATGTCGATGACATGATTGTCAAAGCAAAAACTGAAGATGAACATGTCAAGAATCTGAGAAAGCTCCTTCAAAGATTAAGAAAGTTCCAGCTGAAACTGAACCTCAACAAATGTACCTTCAGGGTAACATCCGGAAAACTGTTAGGTCAGCAGGAAAGGTATCGAAGTCAAACCAGACAAAGTCAAAGCCATCCAAAATTTACCTCCCCCACAAACACAGAAAGATATTCGAGGTTTTCTGGGTAGGTTAAATTACATAGCGAGGTTCTTATCTCAATTGACCGACAAGTACGACCCAATTTTTCTCTTTCTTCAAAAAAATAACTCTGGAACATGGGATGAGGATTGCCAGACTGCATTCGATAAAATAAAAGAATACTTATCTCGCACTCCTATCTTAATGTCCCACATTCAGGGTAAACCTTTATTCTTGTATTTATCCATATTCGAGAATTCAATGGGGTGTGTTTTAGGTCAACATGATGAATCCGGGGGGAAGGAAATGGTCATTTACTACCTAAGAAAGAAGTTCACTAATTGGGAGGTCAGATATCCTCCCGTCGAAAAGTCCGATGGCAGATACTATTATCCAAAGTTGACATCGAGTATGTGAGCCAAAAAGCTATAAAGGGAAGTGCCATATCGAATTTCTTGGAAAGCAGAACTGCTAAAAATTACGAGCCATTAGACTTTGACTTCCTAGAAGAATATTAGCATGGCCCCTGCGCAAGGATGACACGCATAAATCGAGAAAATGGTCCAAATTTTTTCGCCACTAGATTGGGGAGTATTCCTTTTCCCTCTCTTTGTTTTTAAATTCGACATATGTTTTAGGACAAAACGGATTAAGTCAGGGGGGGAAGATAAGCATGTCAAATTTTTTCCTTGACTTATTTGATTGTTTAAAATTGAGATATTATGATATTGATGTGTTGGGATCGTTGGTTGCTAATCTTGAATTTCACTTTATATTCTTGTTTTCTTTTGGATTATGACCATGTTTTGATCGAATTTAATTTGCATGATTGGTGATTGATATAGTTGGTGAATTTTTTTGTTGAGTATTGATATTTCATGCTTTTTTCGATAGAGATGAACTTGACTCAGTGCATATAAATATTTCTTGTGAGATTTGAGCCTAACGAGCATACATTTTCTTTCTTGCTCATTATTTGACTTGAGTGTGCTAGACTAATTAGGATGTTATAGAACTTGTACTCATAATGCATATCGAGACTACATATTGAATGTAATGTTTTAATGTGATAGGGGCACCTAGGATAAACCCACTTTTCCTAAAAAGCCTACCCGTTTACATATCCACTAATGAACCACATTTGAGTCTATTTCCCTTTCTTTGTTTTACCTCATAATTAAACCCAAAGCCTTTCTTTTTATTTTCCTATATTTTTACACCCTTACCAAGACATGAGATCTAGTATCACTCTTGTTCCACGAAAAAGAAATCGTTATTTAAAAAAAATTGAAAAAAAGGAACAAATTGTTCACTGTTTCGAACATCAAAAAAAAGGAAGGAAAACTGATCGTTTCAATTGTCTTTCATCTATTATTTTTCCTTGTTTCATTGTGCTTCATGTTAATTCGTGGATTGTTCTTAATTATTTCGATCTCTTGTTTTGCTATTTTTAAACCTTTCTTTTTGGCCTTTTCCCTACCCTAACCTAAGCCCTGTTACACCTTGTTTAAAGACCCCTTGATTATTAGATTATGTTCATTTTTTGTAGTGGAGACTTGATTAGATTCCAAGCCTATGGTAATGTTTAGGTTAGTTTCGGTTTGAGCGATTTCATTCACCCCAAACACTTTGAGCTGATATGTGTGAATCTTTGTGAGGTATTGAGTCATGTTTCGTTGAAATTGGCAATTAATTAGGATGTCTTGCTTACTTTAAATTTTCTTAGTTGTATCTTTTCTTGATTGTAACTTGAATTCGACAAATGTCATGGACTTAGTTTGATTGGAAGTTTGAGGAATAAATTGAAATTGAAGATGACAACTTGTGATTTTAATATGTTAATTGAGGAATGCTTGAGGACAAGCATTGAATAAGTGAGGGGGAATTTGATAAGTGATTAATTTAGTTAATATTTTGCTTTTAAATTACTCCTTAATCATTGGTTTTTTGTGGCTTATTTGTTCATTTTAATTCATTTTCTGTGCAGGACGTCAAATTCTAGAAATTGCCATTAAGGAAGGTATTCTGTAATTTTTTTATTATTTGGTCACAGCAGGAGACATAGGCGCAACTCTGGGCATGACACGGTTTGACATGGTAGTTTCTAGAAGAATTCAGAAGCCGATCAAGGCTTATGCACCATATATGAGATAAATGAAAGGCATTGCCCAAACCAATACTAGAAATAAAATTCTATACATCGGATTTAAACATGGTGGAGAATCCAAGATCAAGATCATAAATTCAAGATTCCAGAATCAAGAGTCATTAGGATTGACAACCAGAGATTGAAGATTTCCCTCCAAATTATTCTTGTTATAGTCAATGTCAACTTCACAGCGAAGGATATAAAACTCGAGTCAATGTAATTTTCAAGATTGGATTTCAACTTCACAACGAAGGACATCCAATTCAAAGCTCAACTTCACAGCGAATGAGCCATTCACAATTTCAACTTCACAGCGAATGAGCCATTAACAATTTCAACTTCACAGCGAAATATATTAATCTCAAATTTATTCAATTTATAAGATTGGATTTCAATTTTTTCAACGAAGGATATCCAATTCAAAGCTCAACTTCACAACGAAGGAGCCACCTACGATTTCGACTTCAAAACGAAGGATATCGTACCCAAAAGATTGACCCAACTTCATGAAGAATGAGTCATCTGTAACATAACAATGAAAAATCAATTTCATACCAAAGTCTTCAGGTCAAATTTCAGCTTCACGATGAAGTATATTGGGCTAGAAGACAATCTAGGAGCGATTTTCCAATTCTTTATATCTGATTTCAACTTCACGACGAAAGATATCGTGCTCAGGATTTTTCAGTTCAAAGCTCAACTTCACAACGAATGAGCCACTCACGATTTCAACTTCACGAAGAAGGATATCGTTCCAAATGGATCGACTCAATTCCGCAGCAAATGAGTCATCTGCAACAATAAGGAATTATCTCCTAACCTAAGTCACAACATAGCTCAAGGCGAGAAGGGTTATCTGTCAACAAAAACCTTCAAGTTCGATTTCATTCAGCTCGAGAGCATATCAACCACATGGTAGCATTGAGGAACTACTTTTCGGTTAAATTTACAAACTGAGGTCTTTAAACCGATAAGAAGACCAAGGTTGACTACGATTTGGCCACAAGAAGCTACCTTCCGATTCAAATTCCGAACTACATGAAGAAGGATATCATTTCAAGACTGACCCAACTTCGCGACGGAGAAGTCATCCGTAACTATCGAACGAAAATTTGTGTCCTTTTATCTTTGTCATATTTTTCGTTATACGAAAAATGACAAAGAGGGGCAGCTGTAGACACCCATTTTCGTCTGGTGCTTATTTAGTATGTATATTAATATTATATTATATTTTTGTATTTTAGTTTAAATAGATGTTAGTATTTCAATTATGATTTAGGATATTATTTTAAATATTATTTTATTTTATCTTTGTTTTAGGTATTTTAGTTTAAATATTTTAATTATGATAAAATATATTATTTTAGGAATTATCTTTAGCTTGTTTTTAGGAATTTGAAGGTTATAAATACCCTCTCAGGGTAAGCCTAGAAACAGACACATCTAAGAATAAAATATTTTTTCTCTCTAGCTTTCTCTCTATTTTCGCATACTCCTTTATTTTCTTTTAATTTTAATTTTCAACAAATGCTAAGTATGATTTTGGTCATGCTTAGCTAATTTTCTTTTGAGCAGAGAGCTAAAGCGAAGACTCAATTTCAAACGTGAGAATTGTAAGAAGGATTGGCTTATTGAAGCAAATTCGACTCCCCGAGAATACATTTAGCAAAATTGTTTGCTAAGAAGAAACAAAGATCGAAATTAATTATTGTTGAAACAACATAATCCGAGTCGATAGTAAGGAATTGTTCTTGTAGTATCCAACGTGAATCTTGAAGTAAAAGTTTGTTTCAATGATCCGAGGAATTTGAGACAAAACTAAAGTTTGAGGCTACTTTCACTAAGTTTCTCTTTATCTCTTTAAATTATTTATTTAATTATTTTCTTTTATTGTAATTCTTATCTTTTATTTTAAAAATAATTTTGAACCCCCTTTTTATTTTTAGTACTATTATTTATTATTTTATCTTTTATTTTATTATACATTTTATTTTACCTTAATTTTTTTCTTTTCTTGTATTTTCTTTAAAATTTAATATTTCTTTTTTAATTTTATTTTATCTTTATTTTTTGACTTCTTTTTTATTTTATTTTATTTTTATTTTTTCTTTTTATATTTTTTTTATATTTTATATTTTTCTTTTTTAAAATTTAATACTTTTATTATTTATTTTATTTTTTCTTTTAACATGTTTTATATAATATTTTTTAAAGTTTAATATTTCTTTCTTTGATTTTTTTAGATTTAATTTTTATTTTATATTTCTTTTATTTTATAATCTAACGTTTTAAATTTTTTAGAAGTAATTTTAATCGATTAAAGGTAAGTAATTCCAATCGAGTTTTTAAATTTTAATTTTCGTAATTAAGACAGCCGACAAATTAAAATAGTACCGAAAAGACAGTTTAAAGGTGCTAATCATTACTTGACTGTAACTGACTCTCGAATCTGATATATTTCTAGTAAAACGTAGATCATGTAAGATGATAACCGATCAACTTAAATTTTTAAAATAATCGGTGACAACTCTAACGTATATTATTTAAGTCGAAGATCAATTTCGCCCATTTCCCATTTCCCATTTCCCATTTCCAATCCAAAACCGTTTTGAGAGAGAGAGAGAGAGAGGGGAAGGACCTTTCAGGGGAAGTTTTGCCCCTTTTTTCCCTTTTCTTCACGGTAAGTTTCTTCTTCGTATCCCCATATAGGATTCTGATTTCTGGCTTAATACTTCAAATTTCATTTAAAAGGTTGTTATGTTATGCATGTTGGGTTTGGGTTTTGGATGATTTACAGAGTTATTTGTTGCATCTCTGATAAATCTCAATCTGATTTAATTTGGGTTCTTTGTTTGGGTTTTCTTGGAAATTAAGGAATCTTTGTCTTCTTGGGTTGTCATTGGTTTAAAAATAACTTCTCCTATTGATTTTCAACCCTCTGTTTCCGAAGAGCGCTTCAATCCAAATCCGTCAGGCGTGGAACGATAACCTTGAGGAAGAATTCGCTTTGATAAGTGAAATCGTCGATGCTTACCCGTACATTTCCATGGACACCAAGTTTCCGGGCATTGTATTACGTCCCGTGCAATTTCAAGAGCAGCTATGACTATCACTACCAAACTTTGAAAGACAATGTTGATATGTTGAAGTTGATTCAGTTGGGTCTTACCTTTTCGGACGAGAAAGGGAACTTGCCTACTTGTGGAACTGAAAAATATTGCATTTGGCAGTTTAATTTTTGCTAGTTTAACCTTTGCTAATGATTCTATTGAGCTTTTGAGGCAACGTGGGATTGATTTCAAGAAGAATAACGAGAAGGGTATTGATGCGATGAGATTTGTTGAGCTTTTAATATCTTCAGGGATTGTTTTGAATGACGGTGTGCATTGGGTTACTTTCCACAGTGGTTATGATTTCGGTTACTTGCTTAAGCTCTTGACTTGCCAGAACTTACCAGATACACAAGCTGGGTTCTTTAATTTGATCAATATTTACTTTCCCACGCTCTATGATATCAAGCATTTGATGAAGTTTTGTAATAGCCTGCATGGTGGATTGAGCAAGCTCGCAGAGTTGTTGGAAGTGGAAAGAGTTGGGATTTGTCATCAAGCCGGTTCGGATAGTTTGCTCACATCTTGTACATTCAGGAAACTCAATGAGAACTTCTTTAGTGGTACTCTGGAAAACTATTCTGGTGTGTTGTATGGTTTAGGTGTTGAGAATGCTCGTTGATAATGAGCAGTAATAGGGGGACGAAATTGGATAACCATTTGTTGTCTGTATGAGTGTGCCTCATACTAACACTTCAATATACACTTCTGGCAACAATTTTCGTAATTTATGAATATTTTCTTATGCTTATTGTATTCATTCTTCTTTTACTGCACCGCAGCTTATATGTTTCATATAGCTATTAATGGTGCATTTATGTGAACATAGTATGTGAGAGCAAATTAGGTGAATGATGGAACATAATCTTGATAGAAACAGTTTTAGCTATGAATTAGCTGCTTCTATTATTGCATAAACCTAAAGTAAGTACCTTACTTTTGAGTTGGTTTAGTGTTAGAATGTTTTGGTTCTTGTCTTAAGTGCCCTGTATCTGTATCTATCCTATCGTCCAGAACTAGATTACTTCTCATGTTGTTTTGCTTTAAATGCCCTCCATTCTGCATCCCTCCCATCACTTTCCCTTCTATCTCTCTGCATCATCTTCCCCACTTTTCCTTGATTGTCTATACATTGCATAGGCCTTGTATGTTTTCCGCAACTTGCCTGTCAAAGCTTCTAGCCATAAAGAATCGGTATACATTCTGATAAATCAGTAAAAAGAGCCAACATTTGATTAAGATTTATTTGGAAGGGGTCATGTCATCTCTTTGATACATGGATTGACATTTTCTTTACTTTTTTTCATGTAATGTACAGCTAAATCCTAGGTTTTCTTTGTTAATATCAGATTTAGAAGCGATGATTTATGCACTTATTGACCTTTAATGACAAATTATTCACTATGTCTTCATTTTCTCGGAGTTTAAGAAATAGTTGAAATCATCAGCCTTTTCTTCTTATCCTGATGTGCCTCTGTGCTAGTTTTAGGCTTGTGAGTGGTGATGAAGCTTTGATCAAAATATAAGGTTTATCTGTGTAGGTAAAGATGCATTTAGTAGGTTCTCTCAAGGGAAGAGATATTTGTATGAACCTTGCTGTTTTGGAGAAATGTATCCCATATGGCATCTGCTTGAATGCTAACTGTTTTAGTTTGTCAATTCGATTGGAAACATTGGTGACAAAATAAAAAATTCATATAATTGGATGACCAAAACACATTCGAAACACTTGCTCGCCAATACTAGATAAGGACTCAATGATTCTAGCTTATATATTGCAAACAGGAGGGATATGCATAGTAGACTGACCATGGACTGGCAGGGAGAATGTTAGAGAACGATCAAATTTCTATATAATTTAGATATTTTTTGTATTTTCTATTAATAATTTAATTTTACTATTTCTAAAATTTTATAATTTTAGATACTTGAATTTCTAATATAACCTTCGAAAATTTTGCACCATGTGACCGGGCTATATAATATTATCATATATATTTGTTTAAGTTAATATAGATACCAAGATGGGGTTTTCTTGCCCTCCCAGCTTTTCAAAGTTTTATCCTGATAAATCTGGACCGACGTGTTACACCTAATTTTGGTAAATAAGCCTCCCAACAAGTATTTTATGCATACACAAGACCTTAAACTCGAGATTTATTAGCAATTAAACTAATATTGAAAAACCATCACAGGATTAAAAAAAACCAAGCACAGTTGTAGAGTTTAAATTTTATGGAATATGAAAAATCAAATAGATCAACAACTCTGAAAAGGAAAAGTCCATGCCACTTCATATTTCAACGATGCCTTAGATCTTATTCTGGTGCAGTTACTGAGTCTTACAAGTATAGTTATTCCGAAAACAAATACAGTCAAAGAAGCTCACCAGCATTAGCTACATAAACATGACTCATTTTCAAATGTGTGAGCTTATTCAAGATCACAACAAAGAGTGCCTGTCATTACCTAATTGTCACCACGAACCTTGAGCAATTACGATAAAGGTTTCGCACATGTAGCCGGATTTTCAGTCGATTCGATGTGGATCATAAATAGATATCCTAGTGACCAGAGGAGAATGTATTGGATGGGTACCCAAGACAGACAGGCAATAAGGCTCATGATGCTCCCAACATATTGTGGATCTTTGATATACCCGAAAGGGAATTCTGTCACCCATGGAATATTCTTACCGAAGCGTACGCCATAGTAAGTTCCCGATTCACCAAGCAACTGGTACACCCTATAAAACCAAATTCAGGTTAACTTCGTCTACACTAGAAACAACTGGTATACCCTATAAAACCGAATTCAAGTTAACTTCTAGAGGTAAGATCTAGACTCGAAGCAACTGGTACACCCCGTAAAACCGAATTCATGATAACTTCTTCTAGACTCGAAGCAACATAGCACCAAATCAATCTGATTCAAACCAAATGAAGCCAATATACACACACAAGTGACACTCCAAAACAATGATATACAGAGAAATATAAAGTGATTCAATTAACCCCATCAACCTGTCACTACATCCTAAGGATCATGTTTAAGATGTTTATCCAAAGAAGCAAATCAGGCACCCTAATAGTAGAAGCCATTTATTTATCTGTAGAGCGACAGACCTTCCACTCGGTACTGCAGGATCACTAAGGCCGACTTTTGTCCCTGATCAAAAGGTGGTTCTTGCAGTCAAGCTCCCTTCTGCCTTTGCACTTGAGGGACAAGGAAACCTTTGCACGCCTCCGTTACCTTTTGAAGGGCCTACGCCCCACAGAAACTATCCACCTGAGACTGTCCCTTGGCCTGTAAACAACTCTTACAGCAATGCCTCAACATCTACCGAGACAATTAAATAAACTCCCCCTCAACCCCCAAGTTTCAAGATAAGAGTTATGGATGATCAAACAGTCAGATCAATACTATTATCTGCATCCATAATCGTTTGCCAGTACAAAGGAAAGCAAAATCTTAATCTTATAGGAAAACATGTTATGACTTCAGAAGCCCCATCATACATCCCAAAACAAGCATGTAGTAGGGCTTTCCACCTAGAGAAACCTTGACCATAAATCGCTATATCCCCAGCAATTTCCGAATTCGGGAACACTAGCCATCCAATCAAATAAACTAGCGACCCCTTAATATATAGTTACTAAAAAATTATTGAGTAAAACAAACAATTAACAAGCTTTAGAATTTATTTATTTATTTAAAACTATATGTTCATATGAACACAAAAAACCTATATATATGAGTTCGTTCCAGTTTCAGGTAACATAGACCTTGACTCAGATCACCATTATGAGAAAAAACGTAGGACCACTGTCCCTTTATCTACCTACCTTCTTTAAGCACCCTCACCTTAAGGTTCTTCAGCAAGTTATATTTTCTAATAGTTTCTTTGTTCCTTCAACTTGGACTCTCATATTGCAAATTCCAGAATCCGGTGATAACAATAATAGGAAACACCCAATGATATATAAATAGAGAGAGAGTGGCTGACCTGAAGTTGAGGAACTGACCGAAGGCAAAGAGGGGCCAAAAGTAGAGAGGGGGAGGCCAAGAGAGGGAAGAAACTGAAAAGAGAGAAACGAACTGAATCAGCTTGAAGAAATGGGAAACAAGGGCCATTACCTTTGATGGGTCCCTTCCTTTCCCACAAAGGTTCACCCATAACTGTGGGTATGTCCATAACAAGTAGTAAAATGGAAATGGCACCAACACCCCTATGCCTGCCAAAATCCCCATCTTTCTTCTTTGGGAGGGAAAGAAATCTGATTTTCTGCTATGTTGCTAGGTTATCCTTTCATGTCTGTTTATTGGGTTTTAAAGGTTTGTTTGGTCGGACTCAGATTTGGGCCTTTGTGATTTTTTTCTTCATATTCTTCTATAAATATATTCGTCTCTTCATATTCTCTGAGTATGTTCTTCAGAAAAATTGATCCTTTCCCCAACCAAGGAAAAGATTTTGATGAAATTTGCACATATCAATATGAAACTTAAGGACTGATGAAATCCTTCAAACTGTCAATGATTTCAGAATTGCAGCAAGGCAGTGCTATGGAAGATAGTAAGTTCTCATCTTAGATTATGAACAAGAAACTTGAGGATTATCAAATTCTTAGAGCTGATTGCTGACTAATATTTCATTTTTTTTATAAAGCATTGGGTGAATGATCAAATATACTAATAAGATTTAGGGTAGAGTATTTGATCGAATTGATTAAGATAAAAAAAATTGAGTTTACGAGTATCATTCATATTTTGTTTGATTTTTTTTAATTAAATCTAGATTATGAAATTTAGGTTGAATCATATATATTTATTTGAGTTAATGTTCAAATTTAAATATAATTATTTACGACACTATGATACCGATGGGTTCAAATATAAATAATTTTATCTAACTATATATATATAATATTGTGTCAAATGAGTAAATAAAATTTGTAATGTTATTTAATAACTCAAATATTATATGAAATTATATGATATATTTATAATTTTATTTTTCAAAAAAATGAATTTTGAGTATAAACTATTAATTGAGTACGAAAAAATCAAACGAATTAAGTGAGAGAATTTGTAAAAGAGTTATAGTTGAAGAATCAAATTGAATAAACATACAAAGTTGAGGGATTGGATTGTAAAAAGATAAAATTTGTCATAAAAGAAAAGATGAATTGAAGTTACACATGTATTTTATAATGATTGAAGAACAAGATATTTCTAATTTGGTAAAAAAATAACTTAAAACGAATGAAAATTTGAAGAAACAAAGAAATTAAAGATTAAACCACAAAATAATCCAATTGGTTTAGTAACGCATCTCTTCCAATGTTCGGAATTGACTCTCCTCTTGATTTCGATTATGAAGGGGTTCTTCTAATAATGTCCATTTTCATTTTAAAAAAATAAAAAAATAATCAAATTACTTAATAAAAGATCAAATCAACATCATTTTAATTTTTGATGTTTCAAACATTGTAAATTTAAATTCAACCCAAACTCGAAATATAAACTAAAAATTTGAGTTGAATAGAATAATTTGAACAACTCGAATAATTTAACCCAAAAATCTTAAAATTAAAAAATAATTTAATTATTTTTAATCAAATTAAATTTTATTTTTTCTTAAATATTATAGACGACTATAAATTTAACAACGTAATTGTTCAGACTCATAATTGTAAAAATAAATAAAAAATAATATTATTATCTTTTACGTTAACGTCACTTGATAAATTATTTAGTCACATATATTGAACGATGGAAAAATGGCAACACAATATTTTTGCATATAACTATTTATGGTTGATAACTTAAACTTATACACAATTTATTATTATTATTATTATTATTATTGCATAAAAGTTTAGGTCAGGATGGGCTCTCCAGTCCATGATCAGTGCATACCTAATACTCAATTGAGATTTACATATAAATTTATAGATTGTCCATCAAAAGTGATGGTGGTAAGGTTCGAACTTGACCTTACAAGCTCAAATTCCTAAATTTCAACCACTTATACCAACATTCGTTGGCACATATACACAATTTATGGGATTGCGATAAATAAATAACTTATATAATAACTATTATATCATATAAAGTTGCGATTGAAAGACGACATAATTTTTTGTTATTGAAGTGGGAGCAACTCTAAAATAGAAATATAAATGGATTAATATGGAGTAGCAGAGAACTGAATTGAACTTTTGAACTTTAATTGAAAATTTTTGAACTCGTTTGAAGGTCTTGCTTGTGACGTTCAATTGTATGTTTAACCTAAATAAGTCTATGTCTGCATATATAAGGTTAGGATCCACTTATATAATGTAAAACTCTTTAGTTTTATATTGATATAGAATCATTGGATTAATGAAAATAGATGGTTGAGATTGACTCATTGTTTTTTTTTCTTCCAATAAATATATTTTCATTTTCTACTGTTAATCTAAGTAATTTATTTTCTCATCTAACGGTCCTAAATCTGTGTAAAACTAAAAGAGTCTTACATTGTGTAATATGATCATACCCCATATATATATATATATATATATATATATATATATATATATATATATATATATATATATATATATATATATATTAGACTAAAATGATTTATGACATCTATAAGTGATTTATCCTTTCTGATTTGAGCGGAGATCCACAATCGGTGATTAAACGGTTGTTGGTCGGTGTCAAAGCTTTTTGTCTCTATGAGAAGATAAATAAGAGATAAAAGAAGGAGAGGTGATTTCATGGCTTCTTCTAGTCTTAGTCGAGAGGTTTATGGTGGCTTTTAGTGTTGGTGTCATGCATAAAGTCATAATACCTACTCATAGGTTGGCATGCTAAGTGTATATCGTCAGCTACCAACTTTGGTAGGTCGCATAGGCATATCATAGATCATGTTAAGAGATCGTGTCTTATTGAGGAGTGTTAGGTGTTTGAGGTTTCAGGTTCTTTCTCTAAAGACTTTGAGGTGGTGGTGCGAATATGATATGTGGAGGGCATTCGATGAAAGCACAACATTTGTCTCCCCCTTAGTCGAGGAAATGTCATAAAATGACTTGAACTGAGATTTGATCGTAGAATTGTTACTGCATTTAATAGGCCATTTTTTGGTTCAACTATGTCAATCCCATTTGAGCAAGGGGTTTCTAATCTTCGGGTTCCAATATTGTGGGATGAGCAACTATTTTTGGACATAGTTAGGTGTGATTAATTCGATTTCAAAATATAAATTTTCGCATGAGAAGTGAAATGGATGGAATTGAAAATTTTGATATATTTTCTTTTCATATACTCTTCATGGAGAACTTGATAAGGGGCTAGCCTACGAAGAATGAGATTTTAGGAATTAATTTTGAAGGTTCAATTCTTGATTTGCAATTTGTGACGGGATGAAAGAATTGGCTCGTTGATGCCTGGCCTTGATTATCTTTCTTCTCTATAATCTCAAGTTCCTTAACAGATGTTTAGTTTTCAGGAAATTTAGGTTTTCCATCTTCAAAACATAACAACCTATAACATCCATTTCTCGTATATGTTTCCGTACACAAGTCATAGGTGTCCCATGACTTTTAAAATCATTCAGTCATTTGTAAAACCCATAAAATTTTGTTTCAAAATTTAAAATAAAACATTTTAGTACAATAATAAAATAGTCTCTGAAACATATTACCAAAAATTATCACTTTAAATACATTCCAGACTATTTTTCTTAATTTCGATTACATGCCGGCTAATTTTCAAAATAAACATGATTGTCCTACTATTACTGATGAGTCAACCTTGGATTGATGATCTCGTCTGCACTCCTTACTCAGCTAGTCTTTGCTCTTACCTACGCGTGAAATTAACACATGCTAAGTATTTACTTAATGAGGCATAAAAAATACAAAAATATATCAAACTTAAACAATAAGCATATTACAATTTATGAAAATACGAATAAAATCTTATAACTCCTATCAATTACATCAACTTGGCTTGGCGAACCAATCTTCCATAAGTTAACATGACATATAGTCTTTAGTATGCCCATCATACCTATCAATCAGTATTTTTCAAAATTCATCCTTTATTCTACCCAATGTATGTCAAATGAGAATATAAGGTACATGCATTGCACCGAAGTGCCAAAATGGAGACTCATAAAGTTATTATGAATTCCATGGATTACACTTTTAGTGCCAAAAATGCACCATTCTACATTAAACAAAATCGATCTATAACTTTTATATACTTATGTATATCGAAATGGTGATTCACAAACACATTATGAATACCATGAATTGCACCTTTAGTGCCGAAAGTACACTTAGTACTAATACGAAAATGCACTGTTATACGTTAAACAAAATCGATCGATAACATCATACACGAAGTATGTCAAAATTCACCTATGACTCTCAATGCATATACAATGGGATTTTAAGTCAATTTCACATATTTGAACATTTATTTCTTCTATATCGATAACCATTGAACAACATCATCATTCATATATCGTTTTAGAGCAGTTCATACTCTAAAACTTATTCATAATCTCATTTCCATACACATTATGAAAACGTATCAATGTGTTGCAAAACATGATTTAACAAAACGTTCGAGGTTGACTCGTCGCTAGTCTCCCTCATTTCATAGAAGTACAATAAATGCACTCACCTTATATGCCTCACTATATGTTGTAATGATGTCCAACTACTCGGTATCTTTATCCTTACCCTTTTTCTTGCTTGACTCAGGAGCTTGGTTATGATCTATATAAGCATCAATTAAGTACACATACCATACCAATGTTAGTATACTCTCTAACATTAATACTTTGAATAATGCTCAAAAGTACTATTAATTTCAATTTCTATTACAATTTCACCATATCTTATAATTTCAGGCTCAATATTATCAGTACACCTACATGGTATCGATACTTCTATATTATGGTACTGATACTCCCTTTCAGTATCGATATCATTTATGCATTCTAGAATCCATGGTATCGATACATATCTCTTAGTATCGATACCCACATTAGTATCGATACTAATTGCATTAGTATTGATACTAATTGCATCAGTATCGATACTAATTGCATCAGTATCGATAATGTTCAACATGTTTATACTAATTTAGACCTATAGTATCGGTACTGATCCTGGTACCCTTAACTAGATTTTCCATTTTTCAACTCAATTTTTACCCAAATTTGGTCAAATTCCCTTACTTTTACCTCCAATAATACTATTAAACTCTTCTTTACTTATCCCAACTAAATTTCCTTCATTTAGTTTCTTATAACATCTAAAATCTCCAAAGAACATCTCAAACCAATAATTATACCACTTTTTGTAACATGTTTTTAATCACATCCAAGGCTTCTAATGTCTTATTTACTTCTTTTACATGTCAAATATACTAGTAATCCTCAATAAAAACTCATATTCCAACATATCATTCAAAAACTCATTTCCTTCAATCTCAAATAAAACATCCATCTCTTAGTTTTAATCCTCTTTAACCCTTCCTTAAGCCTCTATAACACTCAAGGTTTCAAGAACAAACTAGAAACGAAAGGAAAAACTAGTTAAATGAAGTCTTACCTTTGGCTTTGGAGGAGAACACGTGAACACGGGAAAAAAAAGAGAAAAAGGGTTAGTGTATTTTTCAACTTTCCCTTTTTTCCCCTTATAAATACCCTAATTAAAATATCTCTAAAATCTATTTCCCCTTAAAGGACCAAAATGCCCTTTTATTCCTCCATTGTTTCTAATGGATCTTAAACACTATTTCTAAATCATTTCCTATCATTTACCGGTTATTCAAATTAATCCTCAAATTGTAAATCTTTTTAATAAAGCCACTGACCTGATATTTTGGGTATTATAATTCTCCTCCTTAAGAAAATTCGTCATCGAATTTAAAGAAGTACCTGAAATGAAGAGGTGTGGAAACTGCTTCCTCATGTCCTCATCTCTTTCCCAAGTAGCTTCTTCCACCTTATGGTTCTATCATAGCACTTTAACTAAAGGAATCTTCTTGTTATGCAATTCCTTGTTTTCTCCAGCGGATCTCTATTTCCTCTAGTGTGATAACATGGGATGGATCTGATCGGTATCTTTTAACCATCGACATGTGGAACATATTGTGGATCTTGTCCATATCCGGAGGTAAAGCTAACTTATATGCTACTATCCCAACCCTTTTTAAAAATTCATAAGGCCCAACAAATCTCGGACTTAGCTTTCCTTTTCACCCAAATCGTAATACTTTCTTCCAAGGCGACAGAAATACCTTGTCTCCCACTTGAAATTCAATTTCTTTTCTTTTTAAATCAGCATAAGATTTCTGTCAATCGGAGGCTATCTTCAGATTATCCTGGATAATTTTTACTTTCTCCTCTATTTTTTCATCAAATATCGGCCAACTATGTCTTGGTCTTTAAGTTCACACCAATTTAATGGTGTTATGCACTTCCTCCCATACAAAGCTTTATATGGGGCCATCTTAATACTCGATTAGTAACTGTTGTTATAAGCAAATTCCGCTAAAGGTAAATATATTTCCCATGATCCTTTAAATTTAATCACACATGTACTTAACATATCCTCTAATATCTGAATAGTTCGTTCTGACTGCCCATATGTTTGAGGATGAAAAGTTGTGCTGAAGTTCAATCGAGTGCCCAATGCCTCATGCAAAGATTTTCATAACCTTGAAGTAAACCTTGGGTCTAGATTGGACACTATCAATATAGGCACTCCATGTAGCCGAACTATCTCTTTTATATACAATTCTGCATATTTATCCACCAAGTAATTTACTCGAACTGGAATGAAGTGAACTGTCTTGGTCAATCTGTCTACAATTACCCATATCGAGTCTTTTTTACCTGATGACAAAGGTAATCCTGAAACAAAATCCGCTGTAACTTTTTCCCACTTCCACTCAGGAATGGATATCGGTTGTAACAATCAAAATGACACTTGATGTTCAACTTTCACTTGCTGACAAGTCAAACATTTTGCAACAAACTCCGATACATCTCTTTTCATACCAGGCCACCAATAACGACTCTTTAAATCCTGATACATCTTATTCCCACCTGGATGCATCGTCAAAGGACTATAGTGTGCCTTGGAAAGAATATCTTCCTTTAGTTCATCATTATCGGGAATGCAAAGTCTTCCGCGATAATATAAACATCCATCAGCCCTCATTTCGAAATCTTTGACCTCTTATTTTTCTACTTGCACCATTCTCGCAAAGCATATCTTATCTTGTCCTTGCAGCTCTTTTGCCCGATCCAAAAGCATCGATTTTAACTTAAGTTCAGTAATCAAAGCACCATTTTCTTTTAAGACATACACGCATCCAAGGCCCGTAGAGTGGTAAAAGTCTTTCGGCTAAATGCATTCGCTACCACATTAGCTTTTCCGGGATGATAATCAATGATCAAATCATAATCTTTTAAAAGCTCGATCCATATTCTCTGCCTTAAGTTCAGTTCTTTCTGAGTCAGAAAGTACTTTATACTTATGATCTGTATAAACATGGCACTGCTCACCGTACAGATAATACCACCAAATTTTCAAAGAAAACACAACCGCTGCCAATTCCAATTCATGTGTCGGGTAATTTATCTCGCGAGTTTTCAATTGTCTTGAGACATAAGCCATGACTTTTCCATCTTGCATAAGCACACATCCCAACCCATTATGAGATGCATCACTAAAGACTACATAGTATTTACCCGACTCAGGTTGTACAAGCACTGGGACTTCTGTTACAATTCTTTTTAGCCTTTCAAAACTTTCTTGGATTTCTCCGACTAAACAAAAGGTACATCATTCCGTAACAACTTAGTTAGTAGGGAAACTAACATTGAGAAATTCTTCATGAACCGTCTATAATAACCACTAAGCCCCAAGAAACTTTGAACTTCAGAAACATTCCTTGGGGGTTTCCAATTAACTATAGCTTGAATCTTTTTAGGATCCACTCTTATGCCTTCTGCGGAGACTATATGACCAAGGAAAGCAATCTCAGCTAACCAAAATTCATACTTTGACAATTTGGTAAACAACTTCTTTTCTCAAAGTATCTGAAGAACGACCCGATGATGAACATCAAGTTCCTCTCTTGACTTGGAATATACCAAAATATCATCTATAATTAGCACCACGAATTGATCCAAGTAAGGTTGGAATACTCGGTTCATCAATTCTATAAATGTTGTAGGAGCATTAATCAATCCAAATGGCATCACCACAAATTCGTAGTGACCGTACTGAGTCTGAAAAGTTATCTTTGATATATCCTCTTCTTTTATCTTTAATTGATGGTATCCTGACCTCAAGTCTATCTTAGAGAACATTATTTCGCCTTTCAATTGATTGAACATATCATCAATCCTCGGAATAGGATTCTTATTCTTTATCGTTACTTTATTTAACTGACCATAGTCGATGCATAATCGCATAGACTCGTCCTTCTTTTTCACAAACAGGTTTGGTACCCGGGTAAATCTTAATCTTAAATTCTACTTCACGGTCTAGAGGTAAACCCGATAATTCTTCTGAAAAAACCTCTGAAAACTCCTTAACTATTGGAATATCATTTAATCTTGCTTTTGGTACTCGAGTTTCTATCACATTAGCTAGGAAAGTTATAAACCCTTTTGACATCATTTTCCTTACAGTCATGACTGATATCACATTGGATGGTGATTTCATTTTTTCGTCGATCACTACGATTTCTAAGCCTTCTACATCTTTTAGATATAATCGCTTCTTGAAAAAATCGACCCATCCATGATGTGGAGACAACCAATCCATGCCCAAAATGATTTCAAACCCATCGAAAGAAAACTCCATTAAGTTTGTCAGAAACAAAATCCCTTGAATCTTTATCGGGCATTTTCTACATACACACGCTGAGCTCGCACTGTGACCTATAGGATTTACCGCTATCATTTCACTAAAGATTGGTTCTAAAGGAATTCTTCTAGCTATAACCAACTTTGTACTAATGTATGAATGTGTAGAACTAGGGTCAACTAAAACAAATACAGGCTTATCAAAAAGATGGAATGTACCTGTTATGATCTTCGGGTCATCCTGATCCTCATTAGTCTTAATTTTGTAAATTCTGGCGACTCCCCAAGTCTCTTGTCGCGACATTGATTCAAATTGTAGCCTGGATCTACCCCTTCCTCTGATTCTATTAGAAAATGCCACCGACCTTTCAAATTACGCTGAATTATCCCCGGATTTCTTAGGACAGTTTCGGGCAAAGTGGCCAGTCTCACCACACTGGAAACAAGCTCCACTGAGAATTATGCCTACTCCACGATGAAATTTGCCACATGTTTGACATGGAGCTCTCTCTCCACTTGCTCTACCTTAGCTAGCAGTAAAAGACTAAGATTGTTTAGTTTTCTGTGAAACTGTAGCAGAACCCTCTCTATCATTATATCAGGAACTCGAGCCCTTGTCTCTCTTAGCATGATGAAGAGTTGAAGGCGTTCAACTCTTTTCCCCGACTACATACTCTGCTCAGATGCTAGAATCTCCTCTTGAGCTCTTTTAATAGTCTTGGCTCGGTTTATGACTTCTTGTAAACTAGGTAAGTTCAAAGCCAACAACATCTCCTTCAACTTTGGCCTTAAACCTTTCATGAACCAATCACATCGAGCCTTATCATTGAGAACCACCTCAGTTACAAAATGACTCAACTTTTTATATTCACCCTCATACTCATGTACGGCTCGATCACCTTGTTTCAAATTAAGAAACTTCAGCAGCATTGTCCGTCTAAACTGCTCAACAACATACTTGTTCTTAAATTCCTCCATGAAGAACTGTCAGATCACTTGTTCCGGTAGTGCATACATCGTAGTATTTGACCACCATACTCTAGTTGATCCTCTTAGTAACGATACAGCTCCACCCAGCTTTTTTGAATCCAAGCAGTGAAGACTTTCAAGCATTACCAATACATCGTTTAGCCATAAGTCAACCTCCATAGGACCTTCATCCTCTTCTCCCCGGAACTCAGGAGCTCCTAAACTCTTCAATTCTTTTGGGATCAACATCCTCGATACTGGAGGAGCAGGGGGGCAAAGAAGGTTGGAATCGTGTCAGGATGGCATCGATAGCTTACATAAAAGCTCCAAATTCAGGCACCGGCATTCCCTGATGTGTAGGCGCACTATCGTTCTCGAATGGAAGCGGGTGCTCACTATTCTCCTCATAACTTTCGCTACCCGATCCTTCTCTATTTTCTCGTTCGACCGCTCTTCACGAGTTTGAATATTCCAACATCTTCTAGGACATACATAATAATAACACTAAAGTTAGTAAGGAGTGTTATCAAACACACTCTAATGACACCATATTAGTAACCTTGATAATATTAATGGCATGTAATCCCTTTTTTCTTATTTTCAAATAAACCCGATTTCGGCCAAGAATCGGCTAAACCTATAGCTCTGATACCAACAAATGTAACACCCATTTCCTGTATACGTTTATGTACACAAGTCATAGGTGTCACATGACTTTTATAAACATTCACTCATTTGTAAAACCCATAAAACTTTGTTTTAAAATTTAAAATAAAACATATTAGTACAATAATAAAACAGTCTTTGAAACATATTACCAAAAATTATCACTTTAAATACATTCAGAGTATTTTTCTTAATTTCGATTACATGCTAGCTAATTTTCAAAGTAAACATGATTGTCCTACTGTTACTGATGAGTCAACCTTAGATTGATGATCTCGGCTGCACTCCTTACTCAGCTAGTCTTTGCTCCTACTTACGTGTGAAATTAACACACATTAAGTATTTACTTAGTGTGGAATAAAAAATACAAAAATATATCAAACATAAACAATAAGCATATCATAATTTATCAAAATACGAATAAAATCTTATAACTCTTATCAATTACATCAACTTGGCTTGGCGAACCAATCTTCCATAAGTTAGCATGATATACTATCTTTAGTATGCTCAGCATACTTATCATTCAATATTTTTCAAATTTTATCATTTATTCTGCCCAATGTATGTCAAATGAGAATATAAGGTACATGCATTGCACTGAAGTGCCGAAATAGAGATTCATAAAGTTATTATGAATTCCATGGATTGCACTTTTAGTGTCGAAAATGCACCATTATGCATTAAACAAAATCGATCGATAACTTTTATTTACTTGTGTATATTGAAATGGTGATTTGCAAACACATTATGAATACCATGAATTACACTTTTAGTGTCGAAAGTACACTTAGTCCTCACACGAAAATGCACCATTATGCATTAAACAAAATCGATCGATAACATCATACATGAAGTATGTCAAAATGCACCTATGACTCTCAATGCACATACAATGTGCTTTTATGTCAATTTCATAGATTTGAACATTTATTTCTTCTATATCGATAACCATTGAACAACATCATCATTCATATATAGTTTTAGAGCAGTTCATACTCTAAAACTTATTCAAAATCTCATTTCCATACACATTATGAAAATGTAACAATGTGCTGTAAAACATGATTTATCAAAACGTTCGAGGTCGACTCGTTGTGTAATACCCTAATTTAGGGGCTAAGTTTTAGAAATTATAAAGTATTGGATTTAATTGGTATTTTGAAAGAAACGAATAATTAAATTGTAAAATTTCAAAGTTGGCAGACTGTTTTAAGAAGTACAGGAAATTCAGTGGCTAAACTCATGATTTGATCATTTTTCTTTAGGAGAAAATATAAACCCCCCATTCCCGTATGTTTTACGGAGAAATTTTCCAGTTTTCCTCCCCCTTCAACCCTCCTTTCAACTCTGATCTACTCGCTGTCCGACCTCCGATCGACGAACCGAAACAATCATCGTGTTTGTTGTCGACCGAAGAACAAAACCCCTTAAACCTTTCGTTATGAATTGTCGTCGTTCGTCGTTAATTTCAGTTGGAGGTATCGTCGGTTTTAACTTGATTTCAGTTGGTTTTTCATCGATTCACGATGATCCGACCATCCGTTTTCGACACCTCCCGCACCATCGTGTTTCTTGCATCGTTCCGAGTCCACCAGTGTTCTCCGTTTCTCCGTCGTCGTCGGCGCATAGAGGGGTGAGAAAGTCAAAGTTTTCGATGTTTCAGAATCAAGCTCTCCGCCGTTCAAAATTGTGAACCAAGCTTTGTAAGTGTCTCAAACTGCCTTAAAAAAATTTTAGGAATTTTTCCGAGAATTTTCCGACACCGTATCACTGTTTACGCGCCGCACGCACCGCCACTTCGCGTAAGGGGTGCTAAATTTTGTAATTAATTTCTATTAGGGTGATATTTGTGTAAAATTTAGGTGTTAGTTTTGTAAATATTTTTAGAAGGTGGCTATATTTGTAATTAATTTATGTTCGGGTGATATTTGTGTAAAACAATCAACTATTGACCGTTGACCTGACCGTCGACTAAATTTGTATCACTGTTTACGCGCCGCACGCACCGCCACATTTTACTTTGACTGAAAAGTTAAAATTTTCGAAAAGTCATATTTTATGTTTTCGATGTCCCGCATCATTTTTTGAGTCCGTTTCGCCAAACTCGAACCCAGTAAGTTGTTTTTAACTAATTTATCACTCGATTCGATCTATTTTTTGGAATTAAGCTCCACTTTTGATGTAATTTCTGTTGTTATGAATCCGAGGAAATATTGGAAGTTGAATTAAAGATCAAAGGCGTTCGAATGGAATTTATATGGTCGATCAGTATGGCATGAAAATCGAGGTAATACTTTACTACCTCTTTAAGCTTTATGGATAATGTGAATATTGGTAAATGCATGATGAAGATAATGTTGGTCTCATTTGTGTATTTAATTAATTTCTACACTCGATCTGAATACGGTAAAAAGGTTCAATAATTGATTATGGTTCAGATGACTTTTATAAGAAATTGAGGGATTGTTAGAAATAAATTACAAGTTCTGTGCTCAGTGATAAAGAAATCAACCTGGATCTATAACTTATAATTTATTTCATCAAAGGTTAAATGTTAAAGGTACTTGGATGAGAAATTATGAGAATACTCCGATAGGGTAAAATTACAAAAATACCCTTATGTTATAAAAAGATAAGATTTGACTATGGAAGTTGGATAGGAGGTTTAAAGACATATTGATCTGATGAAACTACTGATGTGCATAAGAAATGCTAGTTTTGCTTGGAAAATATAGATAACCAGTTATTAACCCAAGAGGATTTGAGCAAGAATCTAGGTGTCTGTTAAGGGAATCATTTCAAGGTCAGAGAATGTTCAGGAAAGCAATTAATCATAGGATCTCTAAGTTATATTATTTTTTGTTAAGAGTTAATACCGAAATTATATTGTTAATAAATTATGAAAATGCCCTTGAGAGGTAAAATAGTTCGAGTTGACCCTGAATAAGAAAGTACTTTAAGGATTCGTACTTAACTCGATTAAATACGAATTTGATTGTTAAGATCTTGACTTAGTGCAGAAAAATTCCTGATATTCCGTTTGTAAAATCTGAGAAGGCACTTGACCCGAAAATATCCGATTTATGAGTAAATACCTGAAGAGCAATTTATCGATAATGCTTTTTTGACTGAATTATTCGAAATGATTGACATGAATGATAAGTTTGAATTTAATAATAAGATCGGATGAAATGAATTATTGGATTACAAAGGATCTGTGAAATGACCAGAATACCCTTAGAATGCAAATGACCAAAAATATCACCAAGCTCATGAATGAGTGGATATCCTCGAGCTCTGTAATTATTGGAATGAAACTGAACACCAAAATACCCTTATGGCCTATACTAAGTAAATGTCTTGGATTAATTAAGGAATTCAAATAAGCATAGGTTTTGGACTACCTTTAAAAGTTATGGAACACAGCTTAAGTGAGCCGATCAACCTTAATAATATGTTAGTACCTAAACGGCATAAATATTACTTGAATGCGCATTCGTCTTCTCAAGTTTGGCTCGATGATAATTTTGGAAGTATTCATCTCAACTCTAGCATCGCATTCAATACTAAGAATTGGATATTTGTTCGACAAATCAACCACGAAGACCAAGTTGAATTGAACGGAAGTACAATATGTATCTGAAATTCAAAAACGTCTGAATTACTCTGGAAAATCCCGAAGTAATTGGAATAGACTTGACTGCTAAATGACCTAGGTAACCTCAAGGACTGAGAATTAAGTAAGATATTAGAAGAAGCCTGAAAACTCGGGTGAACTTACGTGATGTATCATCCCTATGGGTTATCAACCACAAATCAAGTACGTTGGTATTTCTTGAATAGTTGAAACATAGAAATGAAATAAAGACCATTAGAATATATGTTCGTCTCTTACGATCTGTTCAGTGATGACTCAGAAGATGATATATGGATAAGAATATTTGGTGTTAAAGAGTAAATACCCTGGAAGGTTAATGAATTGATAAGTTGACAAGTATTAGTTCTGAGAGCTATTCATCTGGAGTTGTTCGATAATCTGAGTAATCGACATAGATTGTAAAGGTCTTAAACCTTTGAATAAGATCTGTGTTTCTCTGCTTGATCTGTGTTTATAAATTCCTAGTTTTTATTGACATACTGAAGATCTGTGTTTCTCTGCTTGATAAGATTATCCAATACATTTGAATAATATCTGTAAACTTTGGTGTGTTCCCTAATCATATAAATATTTTATCTGATTTCCGACTTGAATTCTGTTATAATACATTACCAGAATTATGTTCTGATTTTTGATCCGGATTCTGTTATGATATATGATCTAAATTCTGTTTTGATTTATGATATCTCCGTTTACTGACAGAGAAATGTTTTATATGGGGGGTTTATTGTTGGAGGAAGTATATCTGCAGGCTTCTCGGCTGTGTGCTCAGGGCCTCACTAGTTGTGCGGGGTGTATGGTTCCGGGGAACCTACACAAACAGATTGTGAAAGGATGGGGGTGTATATGTATATATATGTGTGTGTGTTTTAAAAATATATGTATCTTTTTACTGGTTTTATGGGAACACACTAGAAAACCTATTATGATCTCCTAAACCTAAACATCTCAAATATTTTTCCATCTGAAATGAATATTATCTATTATTACCTGAAATATCAGCAGGATTTTCGCTCAACATAGAAATATGTAGATAACTGAACCGATAAGGAAATACATGTTTATATGTATTTGCACGTTCTTCAGCATCATCTGGTAGTTCTGTATTACTGAGCTTTCCGATGCTCACTCTATTACTCACCATTGCAGGTTAAAAGAATTGTACCAATACAGCTATCGACTTCAGTAAAGGAGTTCTTCCGGCATTGTTTGTAGAGTATGGTACATGTGATTAGGGGGCATGTAATTATATTTTGTTTTATATGCGAGTCTGAAAATCTGTTTTATTTCTGCATACTGTTAAATGGTTTTATAAGTTTAGATGTTTTGATAAAAAGTTTTAAATTTTCCGTTATTTTTACAGTGGGTCACTCTGGTGGCCTTAATGTGACACTCCACATTGGATCGGGTTACCCCGCATCGGTATGAGGAGGTTACATTTAGTGGTATCATAGCTTTGGTTTGAGTCAAAATTTTCATGATAGACCGGCCGATCGAATGTCAAAATATGTCTGATCAGTACATTCCCCTAGACTGCAATCGTACCTCTCTAAGCTGGAACTCTAAGGTTGAATCCCTATTTGTAATGAGCAAACTTAAGCTTTCATCCGTTAGGACTCTATCATTTTATAAAGGAATACCAGTAACGTCTATTTGAATTCTGTAAAGTACACGAGCCATGTGAGAGTTACTCATCTGAGAAATTCTGACTCGACTCCATAAATGAAATTGGGATATGCTACTGTTCTAAGAGACTATTCTCGTAACCAAGGCTGAATTGATTTCACAAGGATAAGTATGTTATGATTATTTTATTGGACTAAGGGAGAGTTAGGATAAAAATGTATGCTCAACTGGTTAAGGATTAGTAGAAGATCCGTATTTCTGTAAAAGCTATGTGAAACTATGAAAAAAACTAATAGAAGTTTTATTTCTGCAATTCTGTGACATGAGTGAATTTTAAGGATGAAATCTTTTAAGGAGGGGAGAATTGTAACACCCCAATTTAGGGGCTAAATTTTAGAAATTATAAAGTATTAGATTTAATTGGTATTTTGAAAGAAACGATGGATTTAATTGTAAAATTTCAAAGTTGGCATACCATTTTAAGAAGTGCAGGAAATTCAGTGGTTAAACTCATGATTTGACTATTTTTCTTTAGGAGAAAATATAAACCCCCATTCCCGTATGTTTTATGGAGAAATTTTCCAGTTTTCCTCCACCTTCAACCCTCATTTCAACTCCGATCTACTCGTCGTCCGACCACCGATCGACGAACCGAAACCACCATCGTGTTTGTTATCGACCGAAAAAGAAAACCCCTCAAACCTTTCGTTATGAATCGTCGTCGTTCGTCGTTAAGTTCAGTTGGAAGTATCGTCGGTTTAACTCGATTTCAGTTGGTTTTTTTGTCGATTCACGACGACCCGACCATCCGTTTTCGACACCTCCCGCACCATCGTGTTCCTTGCATCATTCTGAGTCCACCAGTGTTCTTCGTTTCTCCGTCGTCACCGGCGCATGGAGGGGTGAGAAAGTCAAAGTTTTCGATGTTTCAGAATCGAGCTATCCGCCGTTCAAAATTGTGAACTGAGCTTGGTAAGTATCTCAAAATGCCTTAAAATAAATTTTAGGAATTTTTCCAGGAATTTTTCGACACCGTATCACTGTTCACGCACTGCCACTGTGCGCAGGGGGTGCTAATTTTGTAATTAAATTCTATTAGGGTGATATTTGTGTAAATTTCGGGTGTTAGTTTTGTAAATATTTTTAGAAGATGGCTAAATTTGTAATTAATTTCTATTAGGGTGATATTTGTGTAAAACGGTCTACTGTTGACCGTTGATCTGACCGTTAACCGGCGTTGACCACTGTTGACCAGAACTTTGACCGGCCGTTGAACGACCTTTGACATTGATCAAAAATTTAAATTTTTTAAAAAGTCGTATTTTATTTTTTTGACGTCCCGAATCCATTTTTGGGGTCCGTTTCGCCAAACTCAAACCCGGTAAGCTATTTTTAACTGATTTATCACCCGATTCGATATGTTTTTCGGAATTAAGCTACGTTTTTTATGTAATTTCTGTTGATATGGATCGAGGAAATATTGGAAGTTGAATTAAAGTTCAAAGGCATTCGAATGGAATTTATATGGTCGATCAATATGACACAAAAATCAAGGTAATACTTTACTACCTCTTTATGCTTTATAGAACATGTGAATATTGGTAAATGCATGATTAAGATAATGTTGGTCTCATTTGTGTAGGTAATTAATTTCTACACTCGATCTGAATATGGTAAAAAGGTTCAGTAATTGATTATGGTTCAGATGACTTTTATAAGAAATTGAGGGTTTGTTAGAATTAAATTACAAGTTATGTGCTCAGTGATAAAGAAATCAACTTGGATCTATAACTTATAATTTATTTCATCAAAGGTTAAATGTTAAAGGTACTTGGATGAAAAATTATGAGAATACTCCGATAGGGTAAAATTATGAAAATACCCTTATGTTATAAAAAGATAAGATTTGACTATGGAAGTTGGATAAGAGGTTTAAAGACATATTGATATGATGAAACTACTGATGTGCATAAGAAATGCTAGTTTTGCTTAGAAAATATAGATAATCGGTTTTTAACCCAAGAGGATTTGAGCAAGAATCTAGGAGTCTATTAAGGGAATCATTTCAAGATCAGAGAATGTTCGGGAAAGTAATTAATCATAGGATCTGTCATTATATTATTTTTGTTAAGAGTTAATACCGAAATTATCTAGTTAAGAAATTATAAAAATGCCCTTGAGAGGTAAAATAGTTCGAGTTGACCCTGAATAAGAAAGTACTTTGAGGATTCGTACTTAACTTGATTAAGTACGAATTTGATTGTTAAGATCCTGACTTAGTGCAGAAAAATTCCTGATATTCCGTTTGTAAAATTTGAGAAGGCACTTGACCCGAAAATATACGATTTATGAGTAAAAACCTGAAGAGCAATTTATCGATAGTGTTTTTTTGACATAATTGTTCGAAATGACTTAAATGAATGATAAGTTTGAATTTAATAATAAGATCGGATGGAATGAATTATTGGACTATAATGGATCTATAAAATAACCAGAATACCCTTAGAATGCAAATGACCAACAATATCACCAAGCTCAGGAATGAGTAGATATCCTCGAGCTTTGTAATTATTGGAATGAAGCTGAACACCAAAATGACCAAAATACCCTTATGGCCTATACTAAGTAAATGTCTTGGATTAATTAAGGAATCCAAATAAGCATAGGTTTTGGACTACCTTTAAAAGTTATGGAACACAGCTTAAGTGAGCTGATCAACCTTAATAATATGTCAGTACCTAAACGGCATATATATTACTTGAATGTGTGTTCGTCTTCTCAAGTTTGGCTCAATGATAATTTTGGAAGTATTAATCTCAACTCTAGATCACTTTCAGTACTATGAATTGGACATTTGTTCGACAAATCAACCACGAAGACTAAGTTGAATTGAACGGAAGTATGATATGTATCTAAAATTCAGAAACATCTGAATTACTCTGAAAAATCCCAAAGTAACTGGAATAGACTTGACTGCTAAATGAGCCAAGTAACCTCAAGGACTGAGAATTAAGTAAGAGATTAGAATAAGCCTGAAAACTCGGGTGAACTTTCGTGATGTATCATCCCAATGGACCACAAATCAAGTACATCGACATTTCCTGAATAGTTGAAACATGGAAATAAAATAAAGACCATTAGAATATATGCTCGTCTTTTAAGATCTGTTCAGTGATGACTCAGAAGATGATATATGGATAAGAATATTTGGTATTAAAGAGTAAATACCCTAGAAGGTTAAAGAATTGATAAGTTGACAAGTATTAGTTCTGGGATCTATTCATCTGGAGTTGTTCGATAATCCGAGTAATCAACATAGATTGTAAAGGTCCTGAACCTTTATTTCTTCCTTATCAACTCAAGTCTCATTCTGAATAACTGATGATTCCATCAATTATTGATCTCTTCCAATAGTGATTTTAAATTCCATGATTCTATTGACATACTAAAGATCTGTGTTTCTCTGCTTGATAAGATTATCTAGTACCTCTGAATAATATCTATAAACTCTGGTGTGTTCCCTAATCATATAAATATTTTATCTAATTTCTGACTTGAATTCTGTTCTGATACATTACCTGAATTTTGTTCTGATTTCTGATCCGGATTCTGTTCTGATATCTTATCTGAATTCTGTTTTGATTTCTGATATCTACGTTTACTGACGGAGAAATGTTTTATATGGGGGGGTTTATTGTTGGAGGAAGTATATCTGCAGGCTTATTGGTTGTGTGCTCAGGGCATCACTGGTTGTGTAGGGTGTATGGTTTCGGGGAACCTACACAAACTGATTGTGAAAGGATGGGGGTGTATATATATATGTTTCAAGAAGATCTGTATCTTTTTACTAGTTTTATGGGAACACGCTAGAAAACCTATTCTGATCTCCTGAACCTAAACATCTCAAATATTTTTTCCATCTGAAATTAATACTATCTGTTATTACCTAAAATATCAGAAAGATTTCCACTCAACATAGAAATCTGTAGATATCTGAACCGATAAGGAAATACATGTTTAGTTGTATCTGCACGTTCTTCAGCATCATCTGGTAGTTCTGTATTACTGAGCTTTCCGAAGCTCACTCTATTACTCACATTGTAGGTTAAAAGAATTGTACCAGTGCAGCTATCGACTTCAGTAAAGGAGTTCTTCTGGCGTTGTTTGCAGAGTATGGTACATGTGATTAGGGGGCAGGTAATTGTATTTTGTTTTATATACGAGTCTGAAAATATGTTTTATTTCTGCATACTGTTAAATGATTTTATAAGTTTACATGTTTTGATAAAAAGTTTAAATCTTCTGCTATTTTTACAGTGGGTCGCTCTGGTGGCCCTAATGTGACACTCCAAATGAGATCGGGTTACCCCGTATCGATCTGAGGGGGTTACACGTCACAAGCCTCCCTTATTTCATAGAAGTACAACAAATGTACTCACCTGATATGCCTCACTAGTATGTTGTAATGATGTCCAACTACTCGACAACTTTATCCTTTCCCTTTTTCTTGCTTGACTCAGGAGCTTGGTTATGATCTGTACAAGCATCCATTAAGTACACATACCATACCAATGTTAGTATACTCTCTAACATTTATACTTTGAATAATACTCAAAAGTACTATTAATTTCAATTTTTATTACAATTTCATCATATCTTACAATTTCAGGCTCGATAGTATCGGTACCCCTACTATGGTATCGATATTTCTATACTATAGTACCAATACTCCCTTTCAGTATCGATGCCATTTCTGTATTCTGTAATCCATGGTAACGATACCTTTCTCTTAGTATCGATACCCACATCAGTATCGATACTAATTCATTAGTATCAATATTGTTCATCGTATTTCTACCAATTTAAACCTATAGTATCAATATTGTTCCTTCAATATCGATACCCTTACCCAGATTTTCCATTTTTTCAGCTCGATTTTTACCCAAATTTGGTCAAATTCCCTTACTTTTACCTCCAACAATACTATTAAACTCTTCTTTACTTATCCCAACTAACTTTCCTTCATTTAGTTTCTTATAACATCTAAAATATCCAAAGAACATCTCAAACCAAGAATCATACCACTTTTTCTAACATGTTTTTAATCACATCCAAGTCTTCTAATATCTTATTTACTTCTTTTACAAGTCAAAATATAATAGTGAACCTCAATAAAAACTCATATTCCAACATATCATTCAAAAATGTATTTCCTTCAATCTCAAATAAAACATTCATCTCTAAGTTTTAATCCTCTTTAACCCTTCCTTAAGCCTCTAAAACACTCAAGGTTTCAAGAACAAACCAGAAACAAAAGGAAAAACTAGTTAAATGAAACCTTACCTTTGGTTATGAAGGAGAGCACGTGAATACAAGAAGAAGAAGAGAAAATGGCTTAGTGTATTTTTCAACTTTCCTTTCCCCCCTCATAAATACCCTAATTAAAATATCTCTAAAATCTATTTCCACCTTAAAGGACCAAAATGCCCTTTTATTCCTCCATTGTTTCTAGTTGGTCTTAAACACTATTTCTAAATCATTTCCTATCCTTTATCATTTATTCAAATTAATCCTCAAAATTTAAATCTTTTCGATAAAGTCACTAACCTGATATTTGGGGTATTACACAACCCTTCTAAAATCAATTTTTGAACCCGTAATCTTAAGGGCCTATAATTCTTTATGGAGTGACTGAAAAGACTAATGTGATATCCACATGAATTCTTGGTACTATGTCAACCTAGTCGCCAATAAACATTAAACCTTGACGGAATTGGTGCCAAAAGGTGGTTCTGAAAAAGATAAGACAACAAATTTGAATTTCCCCAAGATTGGGACAATTGATGCATTCTTTTTTCTCTTCTTGTTACTTTTAGCTCTCTTAGTTGGCTTTTTGAATTCTTCTATACCACTCTTTCTTGAGTGAAGCACATTTCTAACAAAAGATATTTCATTTTTTTCATTGTCTATTTACCCCATATCAGTTTAGCAGTAATTTTTGGATCTGACTTGAGTTATCCTATTTTTAATAGGCTCTTGACCATACGTTGATGTTACTTTGACTTTACCATCATTATTTGGATTCTCATTCAAAATCTTTGCATCTTCTTGCACATCAAAATCCTCTAGCAATTTCTCTTTATGAATTAGAATTGTCATCATGTTCATCAATTATAACATTTGTTACCTCGATTCATCTTGAAACCTCTTTAGATGACTACTCATCCCTTATTGGTTCTAGCTATATATTCTTGAAACATATATAATTTATTTATTTTCACTATTATCATGTTTATGGCATCTATCTTTTTAAGTTTGATCTTCGAGTCTTATTGAAATAAAAATTTTCACTAATTCACTGTGTCTTACAAAAATGTATGCAAAATGACTAATACAATTAAAATGCAAAATGCAAGATGCAAGATGCAAATGTAAGGTATTGATCCCAAAAACGATTGTCATAGAACAACTTTAATCGAACGAAAGTTATATTACAAAGAAACTAAAAACATTTCAAAGATAGGCTTGAACTATGTTCTCTAAGTTCTGAACTGCTTCAAAAAGGCTCACAACTCTCATTCGTTCCTTTGAAACTGGTTGTATACCCTGATGCACAACTCCGATCTCCCTTGTTATACCAACAAGTGATGGGCCATGTCGTGGACTTGTTCCAAAAATAACTCTACGTTGGGTTATTTATTAACGAAAACGCCACTACAATGCTCCATTTTAAGAGAGTATCTGAAGCTTGTTTGCCTTCTTCTCGTACTCTTCCATAATGTTCCCATTCAAAATATGTTAGAAAATTAACTGAAAGTCGATCCAATTTTAAGAAGATATTATGCCTCAGAAATGACTTGATCTTGTCCAATAATTCATTGTATGTCGACTAATGTATCAGACTTCACAATCAACTTTAATAAAAATGTTTGGGCCTTGTAAAAGGTATGTCAGACCAAGATTAAGTATTACAATTGAAAGTATGAAATAAAAAATATTTTATAAGTAAAAGATTACAGCAAACAAAATCATATATACATGTATTTTATTCGATACATTATCAATAAAATTTATTTTTCATAAATAATTTTAATCTATCATCATATTTATTAGTGATATTTAACTAAACAATTGTAGATTGAGGGAAGAAAAGTAAGAGTCTCCCGTATACAAATAACTATACTATCTATATAAACATAGGCATGTGAGTAAGAAATTTTGTAATACAAAATAGGATAAATTATGATTTAGTCGCTCAATTATTCTTGTAATTCTATTTTAGTTACTTATATATTTTTTCAAAATCATTATTAGATTTACGTTTTTGTTCTGTTTTGGTTATTTGATGTTAAAAAATAAGCAAAACTGCTGATATAACAATTTGTTATTTTTCAATGACGACATGACACTATATTATAGTGACACGTCAACATCATTATTAATTTTTAACAACAAATTATCAAAATAGAAAAAAAATAAAAGTTTTGTCGTAACCATCTTTCGGTTGAGCCCGAAATTGGGCTTCGACTTGGATTAAACGAATTAGGAGTCGCCATCGACCATTTTAAAACAAATTTAGCTGGGTCGAACACCATCTTATCTGATCTGCGTTGTTCCAGAAACGTGTCGGACACCATCTTATCTGATCTGCGTTGTTCCAGAAACGTGTCGGGTTCGGGAGTCGGTTACGGTCAAGGAAGGATTAGCACCCTTGAACCGCCCTTTCGGTACCAATTAATTTAGCGGTTGTCTTTATTTGCGAAAATTAAAAAATTAAAATTAAAATTTAAAACATTCGATTCAAATTGTTTACCTTTGATCGATTGAAATTATCTTAAAAAAGATCATAAAAAAGTTAGTATTAAAAAAATAAAAATAAAAATAAAAAAAGGAATGAAAGAAAGAAAATTCAAATGCAAGAAAACATAAAATAATATCTAAAAAATAAACAAAGATAAAAATAAGAAAAATAAGAAAAACAGTACCAAATTAGGAATAAATAGTTACTAAAATAAAATGAACAGAAAATACAGTGTCAAAATTAGAAATAAGTAAAACCAGAAATATAACATGTTAGTGACTAGATTAAAAACAATAAAATTAAAGAGACAAAAGTGAAATAAATAAAATGTAGAATTTTAGGGACCAAAATGTAAAAACACGGCGATATTTAAGGGGGTTTAACGCAATTTTTACGCATATATTTGGGGGTTATTATGCAAAAAATGGTAGGAATTGAGAGGACTTGAATGTGAATAAAACAATACTTTAAGCAACAAAAATAAAAGATAACTAAAACTATCGGCACCTTAAGTGAGATTAACCCAAAATCCAAATTAAAAACACTCATCCTTCCTTGTTAACTTCAGAACACGTGAACCAACAAATATCCCCTTCCTATTTTTTATTTTGAGCGATGGAAACAGATCTCTCACCTTCTTTTCGTTCTCTTCTTTCACAAATCTCGCAGTGGCCGACTCTCAAAGGCTCCTAGCCCGTGCCGCCTCGGTTAAGAACCCTTTTCATTTTTTTTATTTAGCTTCGAGATTGGTACAAAATCTTCGATCTCCTTAGTATTCCTTCATATTTTTTGTGCAATTTCTAGTGTAAATCGTGAGTAATCTCGTGCCTAATCCTCCTCCCCTCTTGTGTGATTCTTTTACACTTATTTATAGTAAAAATAGAGGTCCTATTTTTAGTCTATTTGAGTGTTTGATTCAATGTAAAACACTCGGCTAACATTATTGTTGGTTGCCTTGAGCGAAACGGCCGGCGTTGGTGGCGTGTGGCCGTGAATTCCGGAGGTTTACCGAGGGACTTGGTCAAACAGGGTGAGCAGCGAGGACTCGTGAGGCGCCGCTTGGAATGCTGGCTGGAAACCCTAGCTCTCGTGTATATTTAGGGTTTACTGGGTCACCTGTTCATGTTGTACACTGTTGGGCCATTGTAAACATTTGTTGGGCCTGAAACGTGTATATATATATATATATATATATATATATATATATATATATATATATATATATTATACAATATACACGTAATATGTCATACTGTATAATATATAGTTATAAGAAAGGACGAAATCGTGTGTCTACAGCTGCCCCTCTTTGCCCATAGTCGTGTAACAGGGATAGGGCAAAGATTAAAAGACACATTTTTCATCTAACATGAATATATCAACACCATCCACATAGGGGTCAATCCCTATCGAATATCCTCTGTTGTAGAGTTGAAAACCGATGCTAAGACAGATTTGTCAATTTGAACTGAATCCTGAAATGACTCCCTCGTCGTGAGGTTGAGTTTTGAATGGCTCCTTAGTTGCAGAGTCGGGTCCATCTTGAAATGGAATTGAAGCCGCAATTCAGAATCTGAATCGGAGTGTGGCTTCTCGTTACCAAATTGTAATCAACTCCGATCTTCTTCTCGGTTTAAAGACCTTGGTTTGAAAATTCGACTGGAAAATAATTCTTTGACTTCACCAAGTGGTTGATAGGTACTCAAGCTGAATGAGATCGAACTGGAGAGGTCTTCGTTGACGAATAACTTTTCTCGACTTAAGCTATGCTGCAACTGATATGCCTTTGAGCCGAGCGTAACTGAACTCGAAGGTTTGGTGTTTTAAGAGAAACATTTTCAAAGGTTTTTTTTCAAGAGAAACAATTTCAAGACCTTTTTTATCTTTCAAGAGAAACAATTTCAGAGGTTTTTTTTGTGTGTTCCAAGAAAAAACGATTTCAAAGGTATTTGCTTTAAGAGAAATTGTCTTAAGAGAGATAAAACTTTTAAAAGAAAATGTCTCAAGGGAGATGAAATTTGTTTAATGTAAAACATATTCAAAGATTTTGTTTCAAGAGAAACTGTCTCAAGAGAGACAAAATTTGTTTAAAGGGAAACTATCTCAAGAGAGACAAAATTCATTTCAAGGGAAATATTTTCAATGTTTATGTTTCAAGAGAAAACTGTCTCAAGGGAGACAAAATTTGTTTCAAGGGAAACTATCTCAAGTGAGACAAAATTCATTTCAAGGGAAATGTTTTCAATGTTTATGTTTCAAGAGAAAACTGTCTCAAGGGAGACAAAATTTGTTTCAAGGGAAACTATCTCAAGAGAGACAAAATTCATTTCAAGGGAAATGTTTTCAATGTTTATGTTTCAAGAGAAAACTGTCTCAAGGGAGACACAATTTGTTTCAAGGGAAGTAAATTCAAAGATTTTGTGTTTCAAAAGAAACCATCTCAAGGGAGACAAAATTTTTTAAGAGAAACTGTCTCGAGAGAGACGAAATTTGTTTAAAGGAAAACAGATTAAAAGATTTTGTTTCAAGGGAAACTGTCTCCAGAGAGACAAAATTCATTTCAAGGGAAATGTTTTCAATGCTCACGTTTCAAGAGAAACTGTCTCAAGGGAAACTATCTCAATAGAGACAAAACTCATTTCAAGGGAAATGTTTTCAATGTTTATGTTTCAAGAGAAACTGTCTCAAGTGAGACAAAATTTTGTTTCAAGGGAAACTATCTCAAAAATTCATTTCAAGGGAAATGTTTTCAATGTTTATGTTTCAAGAGAAACTGTCTCAAGGGAGACAAAATTTTGTTTCAAGGGAAACTATCTCAAGAGAGACAAAATTCATTTCAAGAGAAACTGTATCTAGGGAGACAAAATTTTGTTTCAAGTGAAACTATCTCAAGAGAGACAAAATTCATTTCAAGGGAAATGTTTTCAATGTTCATGTTTCAAGAGAAATTGTCTCAAGGGAGACAAAATTTGTTTTAAGAAAAATAATATTAAGTGAAATAAATCTTATTTCGAGTAAAACAGTCTCAAGTGAGACAAAGTCAGTTTTAAGAAAAACAATCTCAAGTGAGATAAATTATCTGTATTAAATGAGACTGACTCAAGTGAGACAAAATTTAGATTGAAAATGTTCTGAAGATGATTGTTCCTTCTTGATGAGGATATCTTGTTATCTTTTGATCTCATCTTCTCCTGAAAGATCTGTAAAATGTATCTGGATGTAACTATCCTGATGATGGATGTTTGATGTATGCCAAGATGAAATTTATTTGTCGTTTTATTGAATTTGTCCTAAAAAAATAAAGGTCTTTCTTGCACATGATGATGAATGCAAAGATGCAAATTTCATGCGTAATGTATGCATGTGTTAATGTATATGCGAAATATGTTAGGGTTTAAAGAGAAATCTCAATCCCTGGTTGTCAGTCTTGATGACTCTTGATGCTGGAATCTTGAATATTCTTAAAACAAAATGTTGATCTGTGAAGGGGATAATTGCGTGAGCAATCTTCATTCTCTCAGTTTGTCTTCATTTCCACCATGGTGTACTCTTGCAAACCTCAACTTAAGATAATTATCAAATTTTGCCCCAAAAATGGCTTCTTTTGCCCCAGCTTCAATCTTGAGCTTCAGAGGGATATTTGTTGAATTCCAAGACATGCTTCCAGAGAACTTATCTTGTTTGACTTTTTAAAATTTTGAAAATATGAAAAGGATTTTTGAAAAATATTGCCTCATTCTAGGTTTCACCATTGAAGAAAATCATAAAACCAGAGTTCATTGGATATCAAAATAATCAAATGCTCTTTTAATCTTTGATAGCTGCAAACCTTTGACAAATACCAAGATCGAAAAGTTGGTTTAGAGATGGGTTATTAAGGTTTGTTCCATCGATTCAGTCATCGTGAAGATCATGGCATACCTTTTTTCTTGATTTGACATTTTGATCGGAGGCGAACAAAATGACACAACTAGCATAATCAATGGCTAGACCTTTCAGAATACTTATGTTTCAGTTCTCTAAAATCTTCCATTTGTTCAAGTTTTGTAAGCTTTTCTAACAAAGGTAATGCAGAAATATCGGTCGAAAAATGAGATTCTTGAGTGCTCGTGTGTATTTGACTATAACATGTGTTTCTCAACTCCCTTAGTCTATTATTACCAAAAATTTCTTAGATAAATTTGATTTACTTTGCCATTGTCTGGCTAGCCGAATCCATAAAGCTGGGGCATTCAACCAATTGCTTTAGAGGGATAGCTTATTATTATAATCACTTTTATCAGGTTTAACTGAAGGGTTCATCTCATCACAAAGTCTTTGGCCTGACAAAAGTAGTGGAGCAAACACCGAATTGCCAAGTGTCCTAGCAATGTCATGGTTTGAATGTAATCTATTCATAAAGCCAGGGCTTTCGAGTTTCCTCTATAACCAATTGCCTTAGTGGAATAGCTCAGCTTTACGGATTTAATTTCTTAAGATTGTTAAGAAGAACATGTTATAGTCTAGGTGTTTTTTGAAAGCCAAGGGATCTCATCTTTAGAGTTCAATTTCCAAACAACTAACCTAAACTAGATTTGCTTACTCTACTATTCCATATGTGAAGATCATTATCATCACTGAAAGTCTTAAACAAAAGTATAAACCAATTAGTTTTGCAATATCATGTGCTAGTTGCTCCATTTTGTTTGCTCCTAACACATACCTGAATACCAAACCTTTGATGGACTCTTCATGAGAAGAGAAAACTAGTTCGGTCCCTATAAGAGAAAAACATGTAGTCTGATGTATCTTTTAAATTAAGACCAAGGGGTCTTTGTTTTGCAGGGTTCAATCTTGTTATTTGTTAAAGATTCACAACCTCAATTATTAAACAGCTTTTAATTAAGGTGATATTCAAGGAATTCAAGATTTAAATTTTTTCATTTCCTCTGAAGAAAGCATTTTATTTAAAATGTTTAAAACGTCAAGTGACTTTTGAACATAAAAAGCACAAAACAAAAACAATTTCAAACAAGATGAGAACATAGAAAAACTCCTGATGGATGCCCCAATCAACTCGATCAGAATGCCTCATTACTCATTGAAAGTCAATGCCCCTGAATCGATCAGGTCTTGGACCTTACGTTTCAATGCCCCACAGTTCTTAGTGGTGTTCCCTGAGCTCCCGATATGATAACTGCATATGGCGTTAATATTATGTCCTTCAGGATATGGGGCCTCTCTAGGTTTGGACTGAACCAGAGTCAAAAGATTCTTCTCAACTAGCGTTGGGAGCAACTCCTCATATGTCATTGGGAATGGACTGATGCGAGTCTTTGTTATGGAAGACATTAAAAGGTCTCATCCCCAGATTAGTCAGGTAAGATTCCCTTTCATTCCTTGGTTCTCTCTGAGTTCGTTTAGAAATAACGGATGATACAGCTACAGTGGTTGAGATCATAACACCTTTGTTAGCGTTGTAGGTGTTGATATTGTTGATCTCTCGCTCTTTGTTCTTCATGGGAGGCTTCTCACTAGAGTCCCCTTCTTCGATTTTTCCTTGTTTTATGGCTAGCTCAATCATCTCACCAGCCATAACTAGATCTGAAAAACATCCCGATGTGATTGCCACCAGGTGGCCGAAGTAAGGTGTCTTCAGGGTTGTACAAACAGCTTTCTAGTTTTCTTTTCATCCAAAGGTGGATGAACTTGTACAGACAGATCCCTCCATCGTTGTGCGTACTGTCGGAAACTTTCATTGTGTTTTTTTCTCCAGGCTTTGTAGCATAACTCGGTCTGGTCTCATATCGTTAATATGTTTGTATTGCTCCAAGAAAGACTTGGCTAAGTCTTTCCAGGTCTTAATATGAGTTTGACTGAGCTGGTTGTACCACCGAATAGCTGAACCAGACAGGCTCTCCTGGAAGCATTGGATCAGGAGTTGGTCATTTCCCCCATATCCCGTCATCTTCCGACAGAACATAGTGATGTGTGCGGATGGGTCGCTATTCCCGTCAAACTTCTCAAATTCTGGGGACTTGAATTTTGGAGGAAGAACCAAGTCTGGGACTAGACTGAGCTCCGTGGCATCGACTCCAGGGTAGTCATGGTCTCCTTTGACTACCTTCATTTGCTCCTCCAACTGCTTGATTTTCTCCTCCATCTTCTTTGATTTGTCATCTTCGTCCGAATCCGGTATATGGTAATAACCCGAATTGTTCTCAGGGTTAACTACAGAGGAAGAGGGCTTCGCTTTTATAGCAGATGAGTCCCCTCAAAGTTATGGTAAGTTTTCAAGTGAGATAACCACTTGTGGGGTAGGTGGTATAGTTACCCCTTCCGGTGAACTTGCCCCAGGCGCACTGGTCTGTTGTAGGCCAACTAACTTGGCAACGATCTGATCCACCAAAGATTCTTGGTTCTTCATGATTGTATTCAGAGTACTCGGACTACTCTGGTTTATCTTATCTTCAAGCTTCTTCTGTAATTTTGCCATGTTCTCCTCGATCTGAGTAATCCTGGCTTCCATTTTCTTCTTTTTCAAACAGGTGTTATGCAGATGGGGTGTGTCCAACGCTTGAGGTGGAATGTCTAGTGTTTATTCCTTTTATTGAAGCATTCTTTCGTTAGTTAATGTGGATGAAATGAAAAAAACGGAAAAGAAAATGAAAATAATGCGGAATATGCAAGAATGCATGAAATGTTCGAGGCATTGATCCAAGAAATGTGTCTGTTATTATGAATAATCTTTATTGGGGACAAAAGTGTTTTATCTTTTAAGAGACAAAAATATCGTGACAGCTTTTGACATGTTGGCTAGTCTTCTACCTTCGTCTGTCATTGTTTGAATAACCTGTAGAATCGCTCCGGCTTTTCTGGATGAACTGTGCAAATGTTGAGTTTCTTTTTGTACTGGTCCAAGAAATCTCGAATGACTGAATCTCTGGCATTTATCTTCTGTTGAACCTTTTCCCAACGAATATGTCATTGGAGCCCTCAATTGATAGGAATTATGTGAAGTTCATTGGTCTGTTTCTTGAATTCGTCAGTAATGGTCTCCAATTTCAGCTATCGTTTTGCCATTGTTGTCTTTGAAGGGACCCCAAGATCAATAACCTTCATCTTGCCCCTACAACCTCTGCCAGTCAGTTCTTCAAAGATAGACTTTCATTGTGCTTGATGTAGACCCGGTTCATTCTGGGTCCTTTATAATGCAGCAGAGTGATACACTAATTGTGGGCACCACGTCTTCTAGATTGAATATGATACATAGTCTCCTTATAGACTATCCTCTACATTTTCATCTCTTGTATTACAACCCCTTTGTCCATTAATGCAGATTATTCATGTTTAACAAACACGTTTTTGGTGGATCAACACCTCGTTTTAAATTATGCGAATGATGAAAACAAAATAAAGGAAAACAAAAAATAAAAAGAGTTAGTGAGGTAAATCAAAACAATAATAAAAATGAAAAATCCTACCCCACATGATATCTGCCCCACATGCTTTAATTCCTACCCGGACATGATCTTTATCCCGCATGCTAATTTCAAACAAATCCTAGCCGTATATTTGTCTACTTCGCATGCTTTGATCAGAAAGTAAAGCAGGAGATAAAGCAGTCTAGCATTTGGAATGAGGTCTTGGGGTGGGCTCTAATTCCGTGTACTCTCCCGATTTAGGTTCTAAAAAGGTACTCAAGTTCTCCTTGCTGGTGCCCCCTTGGGCTTGCCAGACCCTTAGTCCTAAGCCCATTACAAGCTTGTATGGACTAAGTTAAACTCGAGAGGAAACATTCCCTTATGCCCATACGGAGAATAAATTCACACGAAGGCATAAGGTATATGAATCCTGAAGGTTACTTGCTAGGCCTATACGGTGAATAAATTCATACGAAGGCGTCGCTTTTGCCCCCACTTAAAAGGGTTTGGAACTCGGGTATAGAGCTAGAGATGACAATTTTGAAAAATATCTGAAATCATTAAAAAACGTTAGTACAACTATTTATTTGAAAAAATAATTAAAGAAAAATAATAAGAATCTAATAAATAAATTAAAATTTAAACTTGTAATTTTCGCTAAAAAAAGACAACCGAAAATTAATTTCGGCCTGACTCACTTACCTGTCCCCAGTGGAGTCGCCAAGCTGTCGTAACCGTCTTTCGGTTGAGCCCGAAATTGGGCTTCGACTTGGATTAAACGAATTAGGAGTCGCCACCGACCATTTTAAAACAAATTTAGGTGGGTCGGACACCATCTTATCTGATCTGCGTTGTTCCAGAAATGTGTCGGGTTCGGGAGTCGGTTACGGTCAAGGAATGATTAGCACCCTTGAACCGCCCTTTCGGTACTAATTAATTTAGCGGTTGTCTTTATTTGCGAAAATTTAAAAATTTAAATTAAAATTTAAAACATTCTATTCAAATTGTTTACCTTTGATCGATTGAAATTATCTTAAAAAGATCATAAAAAAGTTAGTATTAAAAAATAAAAATAAAAATAAAAAAAGGAATGAAAGAAAATTCAAATGCAAGAAAACATAAAATAATAGCTAAAAAATAAACAAAGATAAAAATAAGAAACGCAGTACCAAATTAGGAATAAATAGTTACTAAAATAAAATGGACAGAAAATAAAGTGTCAAAATTAGAAATAAACAAAACCAGAAATATAACATGTTAGTGACTAAATTAAAAACAATGAAATTAAAGTGACAAAAGTGAAATAAATAAAATGTAGAATTTTAGGGACCAAAATGTAAAAACACGGCGACATTTAAGGGGGTTTAACATAATTTTTACGTATATATTTGGGGTCATTATGCAAAACACGGCAGGAATTGAGGGGACTTGAATGTGAATAAAACAATATTTTAAGAAACAAAAATAAAAGTTAACTAAAACTATAGGCACCTTAAGTGAGATTAACCAAAATCCAAATTAAAAACACTCATCCTTCCTTGTTAACTTAAGAACACGTGAACCAACAAATATCCCCTTCCTATTTTTTTATTTTGAGCGATGGAAACAGATCTCTCAGCTTCTTTTCGTTCTCCTCTTTCACAAATCTCGCAGTGGCCGACTCTCAAAGGCTCCTAGCCCGTGCCGCCTCGGTTAAGAACCCTTTTCGTCTTTTTTATTTAGCTTCGAGATTGGTACAAAAGCTTCGATCTCCTTAGTATTCCTTCGTATTTTTTGTGCAATTTCTAGTGTAAATCGTGAGTAATCTCGTGCCTAATCCTCCACCCCTCGTGTGTGATTCTTTTACACTTATTTATAGTAAAAATAGAGGTCTTATTTTTAGTCTATTTGAGTGTTTGATTCAATGTAAAACACTCGGCTAACATTGTTGTTGGTTGCCTTGAGCGAAACGGCCGGCGTTGGTGGCGTGTGGCCATGAAATCCGGAGGTTGACCGAGGGACTTGGTCGAGCAGCGTGAGCAGCGAAGACTCGTGAGGCGCCGCTTGGAATGCTGGCTGGAAACCCTAGCTCCCGTGTATGTTTAGGGTTTACTGGGTCACCTGTTCATGTTGTACACTGTTGGGCCATTGTAAACATTTGTTGGGCCTGAAACGTGTAACAAAACAAAAAATGTATATAATATATAATATATATACGCGTAATATGTCATACTGTATAATATATAGTTATAAGAAAGGACGAAATCGTGTGTCTACAAGTTTAATGATAATTTTAAAAAATAATATATGTATATATATATTATACAATATACGCGTAATATATCATACTGTATAATATATAGTTATAAGAAAGGACGAAATCGTGTGTCTACAAGTTTAATGATAATTTTAAAAAATAATATCTGAATGACCAAAACAGAACGACATAAATAATTTAGTGACTAAATAACATACTTTACCCTACGAAATATAACTCGTCCAGGATGAGTAGAATAAGATATCCCAACATAACAACCAAACGCTCAAGAGAATTACCGAAGCGGCGGCAAAGCCTTAATAAGATCTGCAAAGACAGACTGCAAAGCCTTAATAAGATCTGCAAAGACCGAAGCGACGACAGAGCCTTAATAAGATCTGCAAAGACCGAAGCGGCGGCAAAGCCTTAATAAGATCTGCAAAGACCGAAGCAGAGACATAAAGACAAATCAAAGTAAGCTGAAGGGAAAACATAAGCTGAGTCTAACCCAACTTTTTTTTTTATTAACTAACCCAATTTGGTTTAGGGGCGAAATGGGAAACGAAGCAAAAACCACCGCCAACGTAGGTGGAGGATTCCGGGCAATAATGGAGCACTACATTTACAGCGGTGAAAAGAAGCACGTTATGGCTGGCATCGTCATCATCGCCGTCGTTTTTGGTGCCCCTTGGTTTCTCATGAATCGAGGTGCATTTTTCTCTTCCCTTAATTCTTCTTCTTTCAGCTTTGCTTTCACTTTTTTTTGGGGGTGGGGGGTGTTGGGTGGGTTTTGGGATTTGGAATTTGGGATTTGAATGAAACATTGAATTATATATATTTGCAACTTTGAGAAGGTTTTATGTTTACTGTAGACTTAGTAGACGAAAGCAAAGATAGATATACAGGATCATCATTGGCTTTTGTTTCTTGTTTGCTTTCCCCCCTTTCCTTTATTGGGTTTACATAATAGTTAGCAGTTGATTATGAAATTCTTGATGGGCAAAATTTCCTGCATGATTTGAGTCGATGAATCTGTTTTTTTTCTTCTTTTTGGAAATGGTTCTAAAATTTCTCTGATGTTAAAGAATCTTTTTGTAGTCATTGGAAACTTGGATTTCAAAAGTTGTGCAAGTTATGTTATAGAACACATATAAGTGTAGCATTCAATTTTCTTTTTCAAATTCATGGTATTTTTGGATGCCTAGTAGGTTTAAAATTCATACAGATATTTGTGAATATAAAATTCATGTTTTATGATTTTCAGATGTATATGTATAGTTCTTTTGAATCTTAACTAGTATATATATATAGTGTATCTATTTCATTCACTATTTATATAGTAAATGGAATCCAAATCAAATCTTCAAATTTATGTTCTCAAACATGGTATTAAGGAATCAGTCAAATTGGAGGGATTTGTTTGATGTTGTTTGCTGGAGTTTATATTTGTACACAACTCATGTTTGGAAAAAATGCTAATGAAAAGAAAATGTGACAAAAATGTAATTGCATCAAAGTTAGGGTTGTCGAGGAACCATATTAAAGCTAAATCCTAACTTCTTTTTAACTCATTTCTGTTAGCAGCAGACTATCAGCCAATATTTATGATTCCAATGGTTCTTATATAGGTTTTAAAATTAATTTATTTTTATTGAACATAAAAAGAATGTGCTAGTTTATGTTGACATGGGTCAAGAAATTCATTTCATAATATAAATAAGCTTGTCTTGATGGCTGTGGGTGCTGGTTTATAAGTAGTCCTTTCCTGGGATGTTAACATCATAAGAAAATTGAGAATTTGGCCAATTTTATCAAGGAGTTAGGTTTATATTTTCTTTTCTCTATCCCGTCGTAGCAAACCTTAAAATTGCTTTTTTCAGCTAGGGATTGTATATGCCTTAGGTATTCTTGTTCATATAAGTTAGAACCTGAAGCTTTTGTGCTGAATAGGTTAAGTGTTTTCTGAAGGGTAAAAACTTTTAGGTTGCAACTTGTGGAGGAAATAGTTTTCTTTCCTTTTTTCCTTAAGAGATTATTTGATTTTGGCTCAGCTTACAGATGATCTCTAGTTCTTAGGAGCTGCGTTGCTCTAACTCTTTTATTTGTCTTCAAGCACCCATGTCGACATGTACTTGGACATGGATATAGATATGTGTCTCTCAAATGATCCTTCAAATACATGGAAATACTTGAAGAAGAAACAGAAAGAAAAGTTGAACATACCCGTGATGGACAAACCTGTATTTTATACTGGCGCATAGATCAAGTAACATAGCTTTGGAGATACTTTTTACTTTTATAAAGAAACCCTCTACTTTGTAGGTCTCACTTTTAAGCATAGAATAGATGTTATTCTCAGGTTTCTTTGGACTTTGGTGTTGATTGGAGAACAATTTTGTTTTCTTCTAGGAATATGCTGATAATGTTTCGCATCTCTTGTTATGTTCTTGGTTTATCTCATTACTAATTTATTTGGGAGGATATTCATTATCACTTGTTGTGGGTCTGAACACTCTAAAAACTTGTCTTCAATTGATGATAAATGTGCTTATTTAATGAAAAATGTTATTTCATATATTTACTATATCTTCAGGTGCTATGCTATAAGTTTGACTTTTCCTTCTATGCCAATGACTGACTCACTCTATAAAAGTTTAAAATTTCAAAATTTGAGCAAGAAAGAGTGGGATTCTCTGGTTGATGACTACTCTAAACTTAAACCTTTTAGATATTAATCTCATTAAGGGGTCCTATTGAAATGTTTTTGATAGATAACCGTAGGAAAGTTATGCGAGGATAGAAAATTTACCCAACTTCCAAGATGTCATGTTGCAATCTTAGTGTTTAATCCTCTAGCTGCTTGTGAATATTTGTGTATGCTTGTTCCAATTTCTTATAGATTCTTTGTTAATACATTGATCACTTAAACTGATCGAACAAATGCTTGATTTTCCTAATAGGATCAAAGCATCAGTCACACCAAGATTACATGGAAAAGGCTGACAAAGCACGGAGTCAACGACTTTCTTCTTCAAAATAAGTCAAGTTCTTCCGTCCATCAGCAACATTTTTAGAGTCGGAATCGAAGCTCGTAATTTGATGGTAATCTGTTTTTGTCCTAGACTCAATCGAAAACCTTGAATGCTGAAAAAAGCGAAAATGGCAAAAGTAATAATATACTTGCTAGATGCTGTTTGGAAAAAGAAAAGAAAAAAAAGTCATAGAATGATCTGATCACTTTCAAGGTCAACATTTGTTTCGTATTTGTGGTTATAATTTTGCTTAGAAATGAAATTGTTGCCCCCTGATGTTTGTTTGACAAAATTCTCTTTAATGAGGAATAAATTATCAGACTTGAGGTTGATTAAGTTTCCCTTTTTTAATACAATACGGAGGATTTTGAACGTTTAAACATGTTGAGTTGCATGTGCTTTTGTATGTCACTATGTTGCACCAGTGAAGATACCAATCGAGTTAAAACTCACTTATCCTTATTTTAAAGCTTTCTTATTTAACTAATTATTTATTTGTCATGTTTAATATTTTACTTCCCTATGTATTAAAATGGGTTATGCTGTATTCGAGTTTCTACATGTTAATATGGGTTATGATTGGTTGAGATGACTTAATATATATATAGGGGTGTAAATGATGAGAGCGTTCGACTAATTGTTTGTGAACTGTCTGTATAACGTTTGTTTATTTAATTAAACATGTGAAAATGAATAAAAATTTTATGTTTATTTAATAAACAAACAAATACAAATACAGTGTGTTAGGTTCATTTATGTTTATTGGTAAGCTTGCTTATAAGTTCGTTTATTTTGTTCTTAATTTTTTTTAAATATTGATAAAGGTGAAGATAGGAATTAAATTGAACATAAGGTGAATTTTGAAGTATAATTTCACTATTTTCTTTGGCTTGCAAATATTTAACAAATGTTAAACAAATATGTTAGTCATCGTTAAATGAATGTCTTTTGAACACCAAACGATTAAATATGAACATCAAGAATAAATAAACAATACAAATATGATACCAAAACTTTAAACGATGCCTTTAAAAATAAACATGAATAACTTTATTTGTTTGAATTCAATTCATTTACACCCTATGTAAAGGATACTCTTCACAGGATGATATAACTGAAACTGAAGATGACATGACAAGGGCAATATTTTGATAATTTTTTTGGTAAAATCCTCTCGAGTAATCGATATACTAGTCCAAGAGGTTGTTTAAAACACAAGTTGATTTCTAAATTTGATGACTTCGGACCATCAATCAAAACAAGTAACTTACTTCCATCTCTAATTTTTTATTATTCTCAAAGCACTTGTTCCGTCCAAATTTTCTTGAAGCATCAGTAATCCTCGCCTTAGCATATTCCTTACAATATTGGAGCTCTTTAAGTGACCAAAAAGGATAATATCGGATTAAGGGCACCACATCCGATCATGCATGCGTCTTGGAACCGTCTTCTTCTTCCAACTTCAACTACGTATGGTACATTTGCAGCGCGAGATGACCATGCAATTTCAACAAAAGAATGAACTAGAAAATGAGAGCTTTCTGTTCTGGGTTTCTTTCCATATACATTTCAGGGCACAAAATTCTGCCAAAATGACTGCTCCCTTCTTTCATAGGGGCATCAGTCTTCTGTACTTGAAGAACCATATAAATGCACAAAATATGATGATCCCAGAAACCCCAGTAATTATGAGGACCCCCTTAAATGCACCAGGCTCATCAAACATTGGTATGACGAAGTTCATACCAAATATTCCTGCTACAACCCCAAATATAGCAACAACAAAGGTCGCAGTTGTCAGCAGCAGTTCAAACTGTATCAGCTGGTTTCGAACATTATCCTGCAACCCAAAGTTCGTCCTTAGATATAAAATAAATAAATAAATAAAACTCGGATGCTTTTTTGGAAATTTGACACAATTCCAAACATATCACACGAGTACCAGAAATCATAACATCAAAAAATATGAGAGAAAGAAAGCAGACTAAATTTCTAGAATATGGTTAGATTCTAGGCCCTGCAATCATATTTCCAAGGTCATTATAAACCTGGAAAAGATCCGATTTTTTCATCCTATTAATGTTTCCATTCTAAGAAGTTTTCAACAAATGAGCTAAGACAATCAGAGAATTAAAATATCACTTGGAACCATTTGGATTCAGCGTGCCAGTTGGGTAGGTGTAACAAGAAAGCCCCTGTGCATCCAAACAGAGCTTTAGAGTTTTATCTTCTCCACTTTAGGTTCGTGGAAAATAATACTTCTGTAATAATTTATTCTATCAATGAATTAAGATAGTATACCAGCTGAATGTTGATGAAATCCTCTGTGTCATCAATGTATTCTTTCAACTGAAACAAGAAGAAAATAGTATTATGAACGAAAAGGAAATAGATCACAATAAGTGCTTTACACACCGAAGTCAACTTATTTAGGGTGCTGTCAATGAGAACAAAGTATGCTTCCAGTAACATCTCAAGCTCTTCAATATTCTCTGTAGTGCTGTCTGAACTCCTCATGCTCCCATGGCGGCTCCTTGCAATATCTCCATCATCATCCATTAGCTGCTCTATCTCATCTCTAACCTAAATAAATACCCGCCCGGGGGGAGGGGGGGGGGAAGTATCAGAAGATGCAAAGCTGCTATTCACCTTCCAAAGAGAGAGGCAAATACTTTATACCTTCTGAACTCTACGAGTCAATGCAACAAGTCTGCTCTTCAATCTGCGGACACGCTCCAAGTTTAACGTACTGATCTTTGATGTAAGCTCATCCAGTAGGGGATATGCTTCAATTTCCAATTCTGCTGCCTTCAGAACATCAACTGAGTTACCCACTTGCTCAGAAGTAATCAAATGTAACCAACAGAATAAATTGATGGTTAAAAAAGGTGATAATTCCTACAAAAAAAGAACGCTGTCCAACAACTAGAATGTTGCCATGGTTAAAATATAATAACAGAGTTCCAATTGGTTGAGGTATACAAGTGCTACATATAGCTTTCAAGACCAGTAGGCTTTAGGTTGGATCTCTAATATGGGTTGACTCATACAGCTTTGAGCAGCGAAGGATTAGTTGTCAAATTTGATAGTTCAACAACCAGAGAAAATCCACACATTCTCATCTGATAATTCCATCGATCCAGCAAGATTGCTAAAATCCTTTCTCCTCTTCAAACATGATAAATACTTGGGAGGGCTTAAAAGGAAGTGACAAAACTAGATATCCCAGAGGACTTCTAAAAACAGGTGACAGCACAACAAACTACGATATGATAGCATTAAAAGTAAGGATACAGAACTATAGAAATATTCTCACTACAAATAAACAACTTCATTTTGGCTGGGACATATAAACAACTTCATTTTAAGAGAAACAAGAAAATGAAGCTGTCCAAGTCATCCAAGATTCAAGAGGAGGATGAAGGGGAAGAGGGACAAAAAATAGGCTGGCATCATATCCTAGCAGCTCAGTATTGCAATTGGATGCTTCCCTCCCAAGTGACCTGCCTCCGCAGGAATGTTTACATTATTTCATTTTAAGCCTACTTAAGTTCCAAGTGTCAAGGTTCTGACTGCTGTTTACTCAACAACTAAGGAGTTTTTTGAATTCTGACAATCCACCTTCGCAGACCCCGCTTCAAGAGGATGAAGGAGAAGGGGGGACAAAATACAGGTACCATATTTCAATTCTTTGAATTAATTCATTATAAACCTACATAAATTTCAAGTGTCAAGGTTCTGACTGCTGTTTATTCAACAACTAAAGAGGTTTTTGAGTTCTGCCTCGCTTCTGGAATCCACCATGACAGGTGATCGTGATCTCTCCAAAAAGTTACTAGATGGAAAAGGTCTAATTAAATATGGGTTCATTGAGTTATTTTCCCCACACAAAAGAAATACTAAATTCTAAATTTACATATTCACATGATAGACAATCTGCAGTTTCATTAAGCAATTTCCACTTTGATATGTTGTCACTACAGCAGACACAAAGCAATTTTCAGATACAAAGTTCAAGAAAGCTAGTGAAAAATGTACAATTGCCTCATCCACTTTCAAGATATCCCTTCCCCAGAAAAAGTTAGTATTTATTGTGACTTCAACAAAAAACAAAATTCCTCCACACACAAGTTATGAGAATGGGGAACATGTTAAACATAACCATCTTTAGACATACAAATATAATTTTCCAATGGTTAGAACGATGCCCTTTTTCTTAATCATAAAAATGGAGAGAGTGAGAGAGCGAGAGAGAGCGAGAGAGCAGATATTCTGATGGCAAAGATGGAGAGGTTCATGGAGGGGGTACTTGGTCTGCGTTCGTTGACTACCTTAGTAGAAGAGTGAACAGAAGAACATTAGGGGAACATTTTAGTTATCATGGAAAAGTTATTAGGGTGTTTATTCCTTTTATTAACAACAGACCAAAATACAAGGATTGTACGTTTGCATTTGTCCATTTTGCTAGCAGGAAGGATCTGTGCAATGCGGTGGAGAAGATGAACAATGTCAGGATCGATGGGAAGATAATTTCTGTTTCAGTAGCTAAATATGACAAGTTAGCTGGGATGAAGAATCGTGAAGGGAATACTGAGGAGGGCTTCAAAAGGGTAGAAAAAAGGAGAGTGGAAGGGCAGACGAATGGCTTCTTCAGCACAAGTGAATGAGAAAAATGGAACGAATGAACAAGTTCCATGATGGAAGAACTTATAGAGACATTGTGGTTGGGGTGAAAAAAGTTCCAGAAGGTCATCAAGTAAAAAGGAAGAGAAGAAATCTTTGGATGTCTTTATTCCGATGGAAGAGAGATTATGGTTGAAATCTTCACTTACTGGCATTTGCAAAGATATTTTTGAAGTAGAATTTGTGCAGAAAGCCTTACGAAATGAGGGCTTCAAAGTTAAGGTGATAAGGTGGGGATGTGCGAAGAATGCGTGTCTGGTGGTGTTTCAGTCGGTTGATGAGAGAAGAATTGCAATGGAAGAAAAATGGGAAGCTTTAACGTTCTGGTTTGATATATTGGAGCCGGTGGTAGAGGAGGGGGGTATCCCATTAGCTTATTGTGCGATTTCAATAATTGGTGTCCCATTAAATTGTTGGTCGGTCCCGTTCTTTACTAGCTTAGCATCCAGATGGGGTAAGGTTGTAAAAATCCAAGATCAAACTACGCATAGAGTGGATTGCAGAGTGGCGCAGCTGCTACTAAGGGTTGAGAGTCCTTTTGACATTCCAGAACAAACCATCATCACTACGTATGGGAGAAAATTCATGATTAAAATTAAAGTTGATGGTGCTGAGGATTTTTCCCAAGAATTAACAGATATGGAGGTAGAAGAAGTTGCAGAGAATCCATGGGAGGAAAGCTCTTCGGATTGGAGCAATGAAGACGTGCAGAATCGGCAAGAAGAGCAGGAGGGAGTACAGGAGTTGTCAGCACCCCAAAATAGGATTGAGTATGGGGTTAGAAGTTCACAACAAGGCAAAAACACAACTACCGAGGGAGGTTTGAATTTAAACATAGGTAGGGAAAATACATTTGACTTGTGCAAAGAAGTGAAAGAAGTAGGTGATGTCTCTACACAGTGGGAAAAGTCAGAAGAAGTTAATGAAGGGAGAGAAAATGAGAAAAGTTTGGGAGGTGTCCTTATAGAGCATGATATAGTTGACTGCGAAAATGGGCTTATTAGGGGCCCGGTTTTAAATTTCAGGAGTGGGCTGGAGCAAGAGGAGGAGAGATTAAGCAAGGGTGGTTGTTTCGAAATAACAGAAAATAATGCTGTGCAATGTCAAACTCCTGTGCAAGTGGGATTTGTTTCCCTGACCTCCAAAAGAAATTCGGGGACTGTATCTGGGAGTAGATTGAGAAGGGGCAAATACAAACATGTTTATTCAAGATCTAGGTCGAGGGGAACTAGGAGCTGTTTAGGTACAAGTTCGGATTATTTATATAGCAACGAGGAAGAGGAGGGGGCAGAGGCATTGGAGAGCTGGAATGTTAGTAAATTGTTAGGGGTCACATTTAGAGGGGGGAAAAAAGCTTTTATGAACAGAGCAATTCCATTGATTAAGGAGAGAGGACTACATGGGGGAAATTAAGGGGTAATGGTTTCCAAGGTTATGATAGGATATAGATGATTAGTTGGAATTTACTGACTTGGAATGTTAGAGGTTTGGGTAGGAGGATAAAGGCTAGAGCTGTAAGGAGGGTTGTTGATGAGAGAAAGCCTTTAATTTTTTTCATTCAGGAATCGAAAAAGGAAGTGTTGACCCCGTCGGTAGTGAGGAAAATGGGAGGTAATTTGTTGACAGCTTCGGTAATTTCAGCAGCTGAAGGTTCTGCTGGAGGTCTGATTACTTTGTGGAATGAGGTAGAGTGTAAGGTTATAGAGTGAGGTCATTCATAGGAGATATGTAGCAGTTAAGGGTATTATTGATGAGTCACAAGGAGCATGTTGGTTCATAAATGTGTATGGTCCAAGTGTTGATTCAGAAAAGGAGGCGTTTTTTGGGGAGCTGTTATCATTCTTAGAGAATATAGACTGTCCAATGTGTCTCGGAGGAGACTTCAATGTGGTTATGTCACAGGAAGAGAAGATCAGAGGTGCAGTTAACTTAGCTACAATGTTTTCTTTCAAAGATTTTGTGAGCAAAGCTAATCTTCTGGATTTGCCTATGGTTGGAGGCAGATTTACATGGTGCAACAATAGAGATATCCCAACTTATGAGAGGCTAGATCGATTCCTAGTGAACCAAAGATTTTTATCTTTGTTCCCTATGATAACTCAAAGACTCCTAGAAAGGTCTGTTTCTGACCATAACAGCATCTTGCTGGAAAATAGGGGCTGGAATTGGGGCCCTAAACCGTTCAAATTGTTTAATTATGTCTTGGAAGAGGATGGGTTTTGTAAGATGATGGAGGGAGAACTTGTCAAGCTTTGTGATGTGGAGAATAGGCAACCAATCTCTAGTGTACTAAAAGGAGTGCAGGGAGCAGTGAAGAAATGGTCTGGGAAGGGCTATCTTGAGATCCCTGGGAGAATAAATAGGTTGGAGAAAGAAATTCAGGTGATGGAACTTAATTTGCAACAAGGTCTCTCCATGGTGTCTATGAAGAACCTAGTGGAAGCAAAGAAAAAGCTGTGGGACTTGTATAAAAAAGATGAACTGATTTGGTTTCAAAAGTCAAGATTGAAGTGGAATTTGAATTGGGATAAGAACACCAGATTTTTCCACCAGTGTGCAAGAGGTAGAGGAAGGAGAAATAATATCAAATCCATCAAAGTTGATAATGAAGACATTTCAGATCCAAAACTAATTAAAGATTCGGTGGTGCACTTTTTCAAGGGGTTGTTAAACCAGGAAAATACATTGGAAGTTGAGGAACTGGACTTGGATTTTTTAAAGCTCTCGAATCAGCAGAGTATGGCCCTCGAGAAGCCTTTCTCTGAAGAGGAAATTTGGGGTGTAATCGCTAATTCGGATAGTAACAAAGCACCTGGCCCTGATGGACTGAATTTAGGCTTTTTTAAGAAGTTTTGGCCAAGTCTGAAGGAAGTTTTGCTGCTGTTTTTTACGGAATTTTATGAGGGAAAGGAATGGGACATGGAAATCAACCCCTCTTTCCTCTCTCTTATTCCAAAGAGGGACAATCCGGAGGGGCTTGAAGACTTTAGGCCTATTAGTCTTGTTGGGGGTTTCTACAAAATTCTTTCAAAAGTTCTAGCTAGAAGGTTAAGCTTGTGTATTAATGATGTTATTAGTCCATCACAATTCGCATTTATTCCGGGGAGACACATTTTAGATTGTACGTTTATAGCAAATGAAGGCATCGATTGTTGGAGGAAAAAAGGATTGAAGGGAGTTGTCTTTAAGGTGGACTTCAAAAGAGCTTTTGATTCGGTTGATTGGAAGATCTTGTTGAAAATAATGAGTAAAATGGGGTTTGGAGCTAGATGGAGTTCTTGGATGTATAAATGTGTTTCAACAGCTTCCATTTCAGTCTTGGTAAATGGCACTCCTACGGAGAAAATCAACATTACTAGAGGTCTAAGGCAGGGCTGCTCGTTATCCCCTTTGTTGTTCAATTTGGGAGGGGAATTGCTACATTTAATGTTGGTGAAAGCAGTGAACAAGGGGCTTTTTTCGGGTTTTGAATTAGGCTCTAATGATCGTTCTTTCATGTTATCTCATTTGCAATTCGCGGATGACTTAATAATTTTTAGTAAGGCTTCTAGTCATGATTTGGTGAATATTAGGAGGGTGCTTCTAATTTATGAACTGCTGGTGGGTTTGAAGTTGAATTTGTCCAAGAGCAGAATTTTTGGAATTAACGTGGGAGAGGAGTTAGTTTCATGGGCAAAGGAAATAGGGTGTGTAAAGGGAGTTTTTCCATCAGAGTACTTAGGTCTTCCATTGGGGGCTAAGAGGAATTCTTTTTCCATGTGGGAACCGGTTGTACAAAAATTTTATAAGAGTTTGGCGGGTTGGAAGGCCAAGTCTTTATCTCTGGCTGGAAGGGCTGTCTTGGTCAAATCCGTGTTGTGCTCTCTTCCAATATACTACCTTTCTATTTTTCAGATCCTTATTAGCGTTCTCAACAAATTAAACTCTATCATGGCATCGTTTTTATGGGGGGAGCATCAGAGAAAAAGAACATTCATTGGATCAAGTGGGATTTGGTGTGTAAGCCAAAGAAGTTGGGGGTTTAGGGATCTCGAATCTGTTGTTATTAAACAGGGCTCTTTTGGGGAAATGGGTGTGGAAATTTGCTGCAGAGAAAAATTCTTGGTGGAAATCTGTTGTGTGTTGTGTTTACAATATGGATCCTAATTCTTTGATGATCCGGAATTCTTGGACAGCTCGTACTTCTTGGATTTGGAGAGGAGTTGTTAAGAATTTCTTTTCATGTGATGCATTTGGGGACTGTTTTAGGAGAAATTTGTGTGTTAGAGCAGGAAATGGAGAAACAGTTAAGTTTTGGCATGATGTTTGGTTGGGTTCGGTTCCTCTTAAAGATAGGTTTCCAAGGTTATTTGCTCTCTCGAATAACAAAGAGGGTAAGGTTGCAGAATTCAATTGCATTATGATGCGGGTTGGGTTTGGGATATTCAAACGAGAAGGAATTTGGTAGATTGGGAGGTTGAGCAGTGGCTGCAAATTATCTCTCTGTTAAACAACTCTTCTTTGTCCCTAGTAGAGGAAGATTGTTGGATTTGTTTGGGAAATGGAGAGGGCTGTTTTACAGCAAAATCATGCGTGAAAGCTTATTTTGATAGAGAGGGTAATGTTGAATTAGAAAGCAATTGGGAAAGATATGTTTGGAAAGGTGTAGCTCCACCACGTGTGGAATCTTTCGTTTGGCAACTTGCTCATCATAGAGTTGCGGTGAAAGAGGAACTGCTGAAGAGAGGAGTTACTGGGGTTGAAGACTCTGTCTGCCCTATGTGCAGGAAGTACAATGAGTCGGTCGCTCATTTGTTTCTTCACTGCGAAGTGGTATGGGTTTTGTGGGCTAAGTTTTTAAAGTTATGGAATGTTTTCTTTGTGGTTCCTGGTTCGTTGATGGATTTCTTTATGGCCTGGGATGATCTAGTGCCACGATCTCACATATGGAAGTTTATTCCAAGAGCAGTGTTGTGGTCTGTTTGGAAATGTAGGAATGAGGTGATTTTTCAGAATGGGAAGGTTGATCCAGCGTTGTTGTTCTTCATTACACGTTTCAGAACTGTTTCTTGGTTTGAAACATCAGTTAAGGATGTTCACTTTCATTTCGATTCTTTGATGGGGGATTTAAAACTAGCAGATCAACTTGGCAATTCGCATAAGAAGAATCTTCCTTCTTCCAGGTGGAGTCCTCCTCCGGAAGGGTTTTTAAAAGTAAATGTTGATGGTGCAATGGTTAAAGATTAGGATAAGGTGGAATAGGTGGCTTGATTAGGGATGGCAGCGGGTTGGTGCTTGGGTCATTTTCAGAGAAGGTTGGGGGAGGTCCTCCTTTACTCGTTGAGCTTTTGGCTATTAATAGAGGGTTGATTCTTATTGAGGAAGTTGAAGCTGATTTCTTTCCAAATCAGCGGATCATTTTGGAATCGGACTCTTCCAATGCTCTGAAGTGGATTAATAATCCGAACCTTAGTTCTACTTTGTTCCAATCCTTGGTAACGGATATAGCTTCTACTGTGGAGAGGAAGGGTATTATCACAAGGCACATCTCGAGAGCAGCTAATTGGGAAGCGGATGAATTAGCTAAAGCTAGCATAGGCTGATTTTAGTTGTGTAATTGTTAAGGTGTTATGTCTCGGTTGTTACTATTTAAAGTGTATTAGGGTGTTTTATGCTTTCAGAATTATGGTTGTTCTGTTTTGTAAGAAGTTTTTGTTGTTGAGGTGTGGAGGTGTATTATTGTTCTTATTAATAAAAGTTAGAGGCACTATTTCCCTCCTTCCAATGTCCTTCATGTTATGTTTGTAACATGTAGGATAAGAAGGGGGGTTTTAATGAGGCCTTATTCTATCAAAAAAAAAATTTCCAATGGTTAGTAGGGTATGATATCCATGATATCACAGATGTTATAATCCAATCTCCCAATGAACGCATTTGATTTCATAGACTATCACTTAAGCGATGGCCAGCTAAAAACAATAGGCATTGCATAACATATAATGCACCAATTCCTACATTGTTTGGCAGAAGAATGCACACAGATTTGTGGAGTTACCAAAAAATAATTCGATTTGATTAGATGATGCATAGGAATTCCTATTCACTTTACATTAAAAGGTCAGAGGTACAGATCAACAAGCATTGAAAAACAACTGAGAAATTATTTCCAGATAGCATGATGTTACAGGGCTTAAATAAGAAATGATCCAATGCTTGAACTTGCAGAGAAATTATCTTCTATTACTACACTTCTCTTTTCTCTCAAGGGCTTTTGAAGGAAACAAGAATAAGGTTCAAAGCTTGGAACTCAAAGAAAAGAGATGTCCATGATTGCCTTTTTCTCTAAACTAAGAAACTAGAGGTGGATGAAAAATTTCACCCGGCCTACTTGACCCGCAAGACACGGCAGAAGCCCAAATCAATTAGCCAACACTGACCTAAAGTCCTAAGACCAAAAACTGAAGTGACTAGGATCCGAACAGAATCCTGAATCGACCAAAACTTGAACAACATGGGAAAATTTGAACTTATTAAAAATCTGCCCAAAACCACCCAACACACAACCTAAAGACTACAAAACTTCATGAACCACAACTGAAATTATCAGGAAAAGCTAGAAGTCAACACCTAAAATGATCCAGAAGTCATCTCTTACCATCTCTATGGACAATCATAATGATGAAAGGCACTTGACTACAACTTGTGTCAGTGATGTTTAGACCTACAGTCAAAGTTCTTACATCTAACAATACTTTCCTCAGAATCTCCAACAGGTAATTTAAAAATATCAAGCACCCTACAGATATCTGTGTTCTTTAGTTGAAGGTGAAACTCATACAAGCTCTAAGAGAGCACTTTAATTTGTAAGAAGGAACATCCCAAAGTTAAGAGTCATCTCTAACATGCTAAAGAACATTTACTTATGAACCTGTCTAATAAGATGAGATTAAAAAAGGCAACCATAAAATACAAAGACTAGCACAAGTTTTCTGATAGAAATTTTAATCTGTAACAGGGAGCACAAGAAAATTCAATCTTAAAAAATCCTTCTAGATAGGACAAGAAAATATATCTTATACTACAGTAAGGATAATGTGAGAATTTACTTAACAATCATGTGCATGTAAGAAGAAAAGAGCTTTTGAAGACATATTTCAATATAGCAGCCAGATACAGAAAAAGAAAACGTTCTTCTCCCACTCAGTTATATTAGGTTATAAGTTATTACGACCAACCAGAATAATGATGAAAATCCAGCCAAAAGTAACAAGAACATGCAACATTTTTCATGACTCGCTCTTAGATGCCTTATTTATTTTCCTTAATTTTTACATAGCTCAACATCCCCTGCAATAAAAAAGCAAATCTGCCGTCGATACATATTCCAACCAATTTTCTCTAATTATTATTATTTTTGAAAAATAAAAGCATCAGAAATTTGATAGTTACCCACAAAAAGGAAAAGAAACTTTATGTTATGGTTATGAAGAGGAGTAGGAAGATGAGGAGAGATAGAGAATGGTGTTGAGTCTAAAAACTATAAATGTATAAAACATTAATACTACTGCTATTTTATGGTTTGATCTCCAATTCATGAATTAACCATTTTGCAGCATGATATATTCTCAGGTGATATTCTACGTCTACAAGCGCATAATTAGAAATACCATTCGTTTATCGTCCCTAATTTAGTTCAAACACAATAAGACATTTTAGGCCACTTTCACACACCTGTGAATCAAGGAACGTACAAGCAGCTTCCAAAGCGACTTCAAGAGCTCTGAACTCAAAGGGAAAATAATCAGGGGATGTGTTCACATATACATTGTCAAAACCCCTACTGCTCCTTCTGCTCAACTCAGGACCCTCCGACTGCCAAACCTCACCTACTCCACTTGTTAATCGCCTTTGTAGCTCCACAACATACTGCAAAACATAGCTATCAAGGGAATTCAAGAGTAGAACCTCATCGGCAGTGATTGTACACCTTATCTGTTCCAAATTTACAACAATTGCCTTTTCTCTACCAAGGATTGTCGAGGGGTAAACAAAAAGAGGATCAAGAAGATGTAGGTCCCGTGCCGGTAGATCACATCGACGCATAATAGTGAACTTGTCAACCTCAATTATCTGTGAATTCCCAGATGTATCAACACGGATCCAAGATCGAAGTCCTTGGCCACGCTTCTTTAACCCTGATAAATCCATGTCTTGGAAAGGTTGGCGTCCAGAGGCAGATGGCCGATAAGAAGCATCTCTAATGTTTACAGTTGATTGAGGTCTCGGTGGAAGCAAACGCTCTTTTAGGTTTGCCATCACAATACACTGAAACAAACAACAAAACCAGTTAACCACAAGACTGTATAAACAAGTTCTGAGGGAAACAAAAGGATAAATATGGCCTTTTTACTTCATATCCTGAATACAATTTCAGAACTAGATTAAAGTTCATTAATCCATCAGAAACCACATCAATTTCATTTCTTTTTTGAAGTCTGAAATAAAAAATCTATTAAACCATGAATAATTAAGCGTAAGATACGGCTGATAAAGTTCAGCATCGGATCTAACCTCAAAATTAGCTTAGTTCCCTTCATAGCCTTATAATTAAACGGAATACGATCATTATAATATAAATAAAACTGAAGGGCAAAGTCCGTTAAATTCCAACTCAATGCCAAGCATAATAAAGAAACAAAACAAAACAGCAACAAAAGAACATATATTTCAAGGAGACTAGCTTACTTCGAATAAATTAAACTGAGATTTAACTCCCATATAAGAGTGAAGAAGATTTAATCCCAGATAATCGGATTGATAAATTAAATTGTAACAACATGAAGAAACTTGAGAGGAGGGGAAAACCCCCAGTATTCGGAGAAGTACCTTGGCAACAGAGGATGATTAAGAAAAGAACTCCTGGATGGACTACGAAATTTTCATGAACTAGTGATGTTTCAAGTTAATTTAAAAGGAAAGTGTCAAAAGGTAGATGAAAGGCGGTGTGATTTTCACTCAATTAGCTAAGAACAGAATCATAATTAAGAATCTACGATTGAAAGTTTCGATCTTAATGGGAAAGAAAGGGGATTTTCTGATGCCAAGAGTGGTTTGGTTAATTTCTAATTAGTTTTGTCGGCGTGTGAGTTTGCGGGCAATCGTTTTCCATCCATTTAATTTTTCCCAAAACTTCTCAAATCTCAATCGCCAAATGAAACTGGTCAAGAATTAACTATGAATTGATAAGATCAAAATATGAAAACACAAACCAAAAATGTCATTAATATTAACGCTATAAATAAGTTCTTCCCTTCAAATAGGGATGGTAATTTAATCCCAAACCAAACCGACGCATTCTAATTCGATCTAATTTCATATAATAGAATTTAAAAAAAAATTAGATTTAGTTCGGTAGGATCAAGTCACATTTAGATGAAGATAAAAATCTTTGACCTCACTCGACCCGGGACTAATAGTGTAAATTTCCATATATATATATATATATATATATATATATATATGAATAATTGCTATGATATTTCTTTCTATATTTTTTTCAATTAGGTTCTTACTTTATATCATGTTGAGTCGAGTTGGATTTATACTCTAAAAAATAGATTGTATGAAGTTCGGGTGGAAAAAATATGATCTTTGGATCGGGTCGAATCAGGTGAAATATATATATATATATATATATATATATATTACAGGTCAAGTTGACCAAAAAAACACGACCCCTTGCCCTCCTTACCTTCAAAGCCTATCAATGCCAAAGAATTGTAATTTAATTATGTTAAATAATTGACTAGAGTAATATAAATATAATCTCCAAATCGTTATGGATTAAAATCGTTTTACACAATTTAATATTTTTTTTGTATAATTAATATTCTAATAATAAGACTATCATATTTCATGTTTAATTTTATATAAAACAACGTGTCAAATTTTAAATAAATCCATAATATCGAACTATATATTTTTATGAAAAAATAATAATTATAATAATAAAAACAATATTATGGATTAACATGTATCGTATTGATCTCAAATCATACTTCCATGAAAAATATGATTACATCAATAAATTTAATAGTCAATTTGTTAAAATATTGACTATAGAAAAAGTTATTGAATTATGTAAAATCACTTAAGTCAATTTGATCATCATATTATGTTATACTTATATAAATTATGTATGTCAAATTTTAAGTAAATTTATAATGTATAGCTATAATTTGACTTATATAAAAATTAATTGTCAAATATATATTAATAAAATTAGTATTATGGATAAATATGGTAGAGATGTCAAATTGATTTAAAAGTTTACATACATAATAAATATAATTATATTAATAATTTAATAGTTACATTATAAAATATTAGTTATACAAAAAGGTGTTGAAGTGTGTAAATCACTCTAATTTTACACTAACGTAAGTAAATCTTCCATATTATTGTAACACCCTGAAATTTAACCCGAGAGTTATAAATTTTAAAGTTTGGGACTCAATTGAAATGTTAAAAAAATTGTGGGATTGACTTGAATCAAATAGAATTCGGAAGATTCAAATAAAAAATTAAATATTATGTCTTAACTGAAAGGAATTTGTGAAATTTGAGGATTTAATTGAAAATAGTTTTAAATGAGATGTCTATTATGGAACCCTTAAAACTTTAAGAACTTGGGTTTAAATTTACCCTTTTAATTCATGAATATTTATTGGTGGTGCACTCACCCAGATCGCTGGGTTGTTACTCCAATTGTGAAGGTTTATGTTGCATATTAGTATAAAGTAATAGTTGGGTGGGTAAAAATATCCTAAGTATAAATAGAGAAATTTTAACTAGATGGTTCATTTTCCCTCTTTTTTATTTGGCCTTTCATCTTCTTTCTCTCTTGATCTCTCTCTCATACGATTTTCGACCACCAATCATCGTCTTAAATATTTCTATGATCGAGAAAAAAATGGTCTAAAAACGGACATCTCAACTCCCTCTTGTGGATATGATCTCCAAATATCGAAATAAAGTCGCCTTTGATGTAGATAATTTTTTTAGACATTGTCGATGTAGATAATTAACTCTGTAGAATGGGTATATTTCATATCTTTTTACTTAGATATTTACTTGAAATCAATATCATTTAGTGCCATTAATTCATTTTATTTGTATTTTTGAAACATTTATTTGTACCTCATTGAATTATTAAATTATGATGTCATTGAAAAGTTGCCTCTTCGAGAGTTTGAAGCACAACTCGGAGATGATGATCATGCTTAACCTCATATCACCAATATACCAAAATGTCATCGATGAAACCATCCCAAATTGATCTATGTACGACTGAAAAACTTTATTCATTAAATCCATAAATGCAACTGGAGCATTAGTGAGTCCAAACAGCATCACCAAGAGCTCATAATGGTCGTCTCTAGTCTAGAAGACAATCTTCGAAATATATGCCTTCTAAACCTTCAACTAGTAATGCTCAGATCTCAAGTTAATTTATAAATCACATAAGCACCCCTCAACTGATAAAAAAATCATATATCCTTGGCAGAGGGTACTTGTTCTTCACTGTCACCTTATTGATCTAACGATAGTTGATGCACAACCTCATCAATCCACCCTTCTTCTTAACAAAAAACATTGATGCTCCCCGCGTTGAAACATTGGGAAGAATGGATTGATGATCAAGCAAGTCTTTCAATTGAGTCTTTAGTTCTCTCTAATCAGTTGGTGCCATACGATAGGGGGCAATGGACATTAAAGTTGTACTAGGCATCACATCGATACCAAACTCCAACTCCCTATCTAGGGGTTATCTTGGAAACTCGTCAGGAAAAAAATTTGCGAACTCCTTCACTATTTGAATATCCTCTAAGTCTAGACTCTGAACCTTCGAATCCATGATGTACGCTAAGAATGCCTCACAACCCTTGTCGATCATCTCCTAGGCTATGATTGCTAAAATGATGCGAGTATGTTGCTCACCTCCCTCACTCATCACCAAAACCTTAGGGCCTCTTTCTTTACAAAGCTTTAACTGTCTAGCTCGACATATTAAACTAACATCATGCTCAATTAACGAGTTCATGTTCAAGATCATATCGAACTCATGAAATGGAAACTTTATTAAGTATGCTGGAAACAAATGGCCTTGAATCTTTATTACACATCGTTGATAAACTTTATACACTAGCACGTCCAAGCCCAACAAGCTAGACGCACAAACCTCAATATTCATTTTCTCAATTGGGAAATCCATCTCTTGAATTACCACACTACAAATGTATGAATGTGTGGATCCAAGATCTACTAATTCAATAATAGGATTTGAAAACAATGTGAATATATTTATGATCAACTGCATCATCATCCTCCCTAGCTCTTATTGCATATTGCTTACATGATACTTGAGTATCTAGTCTAGTAGTGGATCTGGTAGTGCCTCGACTCTATCGTGCTAAAGTGACACCACCACTTCATATGGAATATCTTCGACCCCATTGAGCTAAAGAAGTCGACCTTTGTGTAATACCCCAAATTTTTAGATAATGGCCAAAATGTAAATTTTGAAAGTTTGATGGTCAAAGTAGAGAATTAGGAAAAGTTTAAGGACCTAAGTGGTAATTTTTCTCAATAAGAATTTTATTTCATAAATGGATTTGGTTAGGGGCCAAAATATAAAATTTTGAAAGTTTAGTAATAAAAGTATAAACTTTAGAAAGTTTAGGGACTAAAATAGTAATTTTAAAAAAAGTTACATATTAGCCTCGTAAATAAATAGTTTACTTCAAGAATAATGTTTATGTGGTAATCATAATTTTAATATGAGTTTTGTATTAAAAGTTATAAAGCAATGAACTTTGAGGAAAAATTTGATAAATCGGATCGAATAAAAATTTCAGGAAAATCTGAAGGATGATAAATTAGACCTCAAAAATATTATTTTCACATTTTTAAATGTTGGAAAATAATATAAATCTTTGGATTTTAGTATTTAATTCCATGCTTAATATGGACCGTTGGATTAAAGTGACAATATTGTAATTTTTGGAAAAAGGCAAGGGCAAATTGGTAAAGTTAGATATTGTTTATTCATCTTTGACTTTAAGAAGATGATAAGTTTGTGGTGTCTTGGTTGGATGGCAAATATGAAGTTTCATTAAGGGTAAATTGGTCTTTTCTCAATTTAATGAATTTAATATTCATTAAAGTTTAAATTAAAAGGTAAATTAGCATGAAATTATCTAAATTTCATGCCAATTTGTTATCATCTTCTCCATGTGCCGTGAGATTCCTAAAGTAAGAGAAAAAAATTTGGTTTCCATTTTTTAGCTATTTTATTTGGATTTCATGTTATGTATTGAAATAGAAAAACAATCTATTCGAAAAATGTTATCTTTTGGTACCAATTATGCTTGCTCAACTTGCTTGATTTTAAAGATCCCAAATTTTAGGGTTTGTGTTCACACTAGAGTTCTTGAAATTGATGATAAATCTTGATGATTTAGAAGTTGTAGATTCATTTTCAAGCTTGATTTATGATTAAAACATGTTCAAACTTCCTATAAATTATTCTATGGTTTTCAGACAAAAGATGAAATTATAGAACTTTGTGTTTTGATGAGATTTGATTAGGGCTTTGATTTTAGAGATATTGTAAGTTTGATTGGAAGTTGATTTCTTGATTGAATCGGATCAAAATCGAGCAAAATCATGAAAACCTAGATTTAAAGGTTAAAGCATTCAGCCATGGTATTGTTGAAAAAATTATGGAAATTATAAAAGGGCTGGAATTGATGTAGGAAGTATGTTACAAGTCTTAGAAAAATTTGGGGATCATTTTGTAATTTTTGAAAAGTTGGGGGGACCAATTTGTCAATTTTGGAAAAATTGTGAATGGCTGTGGAATTGTCTAATAGTTGATGTACTATGCTGGAATTTATTGTTTTGGAATTAAAATGAATGTTAAGATGTGAAATATGGCCATATTGGAAGTTTGAAAAGATTGGTGATCTAAGTGTAATATTTGTATAGTTGGGGTGCTTAAATGTAGTTGTACCTTGTAAAAGCACTTGGATGGTAATAATTTTAGTGCTGAAAACTTTGTATTAAAATTTAAGTGATAAAATAGTGAATGATCATTTTGTGTAAATTGGAAAAGTTGGTGCCATTATTAAAATAAATTATTAAGTGCTAAGTATTTTGGTAGAAAATAAGTTTAAGTATATTATGAATTTTGTTTTGGGGATGTGATTATGTTAGTATAACACTAACATATGTATCGACATCAATTTGTGATTTTGTACGAATTGTGATTGAGTTTTGCGATCAAAGTAAATTGAATATAAAAGGATATAGTGTGGAGCACAGTGAGACACATCTTTTGATATATAAAGTGTCAAGGTGAGTGGATTTATTATGTACTTATATGATATGAGGACGACTTGTGATGAGTCAACCTCGAATGTTTTTATAAAAGCATGTTTTATCTTATTTTGAAATATTTTCATAAAGTTTATGAAAATGATTTTACGAATAATTTTAGGGTATGGACTGCCTTAAAACGAATGGTGTGTTTCATAAAAATTATTATTTTGATGGTTTGGAATAAATGTTTAACACGCGATTTGGATTTTAAAGCCTATTGTATGTACATGGAGAGTTATAAGTGCAATAATAATACCATAAATAATATGGTATTGCAATAGTACTTTGTGTACTGTAGCACTATGTATGTAATTGGCATACTTGGTTCGAGATGGATATTTATCGATTTAGAAAATGATTATTGCATTTTCATAAGAGTACTTTGTGTACTTGGAGTAGTACTTTGTGTACTATGGTAAGAGTACTTTGTGTACTATGGCAATTTGTGTGCAATGATGGTAGTCTTACGGGATTACTATTCCGAAAGTGGTTAGTTTCATGTTATTGTGTGCCTTGTATTCTCATTTTTCATACATTAGGCTGTGAAAGAATATTTTGGAATATACTAATTTATAAGTATACTAGGCATACGAAATACTGCTTAGCAGGTTATTTGACGAAAACTTGGCTTATCAAGTCAGTTTTTATGTGTTTATGTATTTTATACGATAAATCGTATTTTGTTATTATAATGGTTTACTCATGCTTTTAAAATGCCTTATTTATTAAGTGTATACTTAGTGTGTGATGATTTTCACGCGTAGATAAAAGTCAATATTAGAAGTAAATAGTACAGAGCAACTCCAAACATCAAGAATTATAGCACAATATCAGTAAGACATCCTATGATGTGATTTTGACGTAGTTTAGTGGCATGTACTTACGAATTTCCTGTTAGCTCTATTTAACTATTTTGGAAACTGGTTTGTAATGGATAAACTGAATTGTTTTATGCTATTTTAAATATGGATAGTATGAACCAATATTATTATTTTGAGTAGATATACTTAATATATATTATGTTTGAACTTAAACTACTGTTTGATGGATTTTAACATTATTATATATATATATATATATATATATATATATATATATATATATATATATATATATATATGTATTTGAAGAAAGATTTATACACTATATTATTAAATTGTTTTATTTAAAGAAACACAATTTTACTGGTTTTCAAGTAAATAAATGTTTTGAAAGTCATGTGATATCTATAACTCGTGTACGGGGACGTATACGAGAAATGACTGTTACATTTATTGTATCAGAGCTACATGTTTAGTCAATATTTGAAAATGAAATGAGTCTTAATTTTTGTTAAGAATGCATACATGTCACTAGTATGTCAAAAGTTTATTGATAGTTGTATATGTATACTATGATGATGCGTATTAGGGAGTAAAGTTACTATTTACTAGTGTAAGATGATTTTGACTGTGTTCAGATATCGGAAACTAAAGACAAAAGTAAGAAAGTTGATAATGTTGAAAATAAGGTCGAAAGAATCCGACATTTCTTCAGTATCACGTCTGAGAAGGGTAGAAGTTATTAGGGATTTTCCTCCATTTTGTGGAAGAAATACCCCAACATTCAACGAAGTTTCAGTATTTGATGAATCCATTAAGAATTTTGAACAGATTACAAGAGAAGTTGAATCGAATGAGGATCCAGAGGATATTTCTGAATCTAGTTATGACTATGAGGTTTCTTTAGGTAAGCTTAAATAATTGAGGAATATTTAAGTTAAGTATTAAATTGTTTAAAGCATTGTTGATTTGAGTAAGAGGAAATGAGTAAGCGGTAAATATGTTGTCCGCTAAAAGTTTAAAGAAAACTAAGTTATTAGTGAATCAAATGATTATGAGTTTGAATGACAATATATGTTAAGTTTTATGGACTTGAAAGAGTTAACTTTTGAAGGTAAATTTGCGAAAAAGGATTGTCTACCCATTCCATGCTACAATGAATTATTGCTTAGATTGAGATTGATTCTTGAGAACTTGAAAAATGTCAATTTTTTCGTAATGATAGGAAAAAGAGTAAATTTATTTACTAGTGTGATTTTAGCATTAACTGCTATGAAGTTATTGCTACAAAATTGTCAAGTTTTCTTATTGAATGACGTGGATATTTAGGCTTTCATTTGAGATGGAAAATGTTTCAACTGCTTGAGAATAATTTCTATGGATCTGGAAAAGTTATACATATTACCTTAAGAATGAATTAAGGAATTCTAAAGTAGAGATATTCAATTCGACTTGATAACAAGTGTTATTATGGAGGAAGACCTATGGGTCATGATGCAAGCGTTAGTCGGACAGATAGTAAATATCCGATAAAAATTCAGGAGCTTATGTTCATGATGAATCTTATGGGATTATCATTAACGAGTTTTATATCGTTTTGAACATGAGTTGGTTGTCTCTGCATTAAGATTGGGTTAATGGTTGCAAGAAGCGATTAATTTAGAAAGATGAGGAGAAATTATAAATTTTAGTGATTGATGTAAAAGCGAATTCATCATTAGCATGGTATTAGCATTGGTTGGGATTGAGTTAAGAGTATAAGGCTCAATGGCAAGAACTGCTAGATTGAGGATTCATTTGACCGAGTATTTTACCTAGGGGTGCACTAGTGTTGTTTATGAAAAAAATATTGATCATCAATTGGGATATCACCAGTTTAAGATTAAAGAGGAAGATATTCCAAAAATAATTTACAGATCACGGTATGGGCACTTCGAGTTCGTTGTAATATCGTTTGGTTTGAAAAATGCCCCGACAACATTTATGAAATTGATGAACCGAGTATTTTAGCCTTACTCGGATCGGTTTATGGTGGTGTTTATTGATGACATTCTGGTATACTAAAAAACAAAGATAGAGCATGATGCTCATCTCTGTACTGTGCTCGAGATACTTAAAGATAAAAAGTTATATGCCAAGCTATCAAAGTGTGAGTTTTGGCTATCGGAAGTTATTTTTCTTGGTCAGGTGGTTTAGGCAGAAGGCATAAGAGTTAATCCTAAGAAGGTTCAAGCAATATTGGAGTGGAAACCCCAAAGAATGTTATAGAGGTTCAAAGTTTCTTAGGACTTGCTGGTTATTATCAAAGGTTTGTGAAAAATGTTTTGATGATTTCTTCTCTGTTGACCAATCACTTGAGAAAGAATGTTTCATTTACTTGGACTGAGAAGTGTCAAGAGAGTTTTGAAGCTCTAAAGAAGATTTTGACGGAAGCACCAGTGCTGGTACAACCGAAATAAGGCAAAGAGTATGTGGTGTATAGTGATGCATCTTATAATAGTTTAGGCTATGTACTTATGCAAGAAGGTAAAGTTGTAGCTTATGCTTCTTGACAACTAAAGACACGCGAGAGAAATTATCCCACTCATGATCTTGAGTTACCAACGATGGTTTTTGCTCTAAATATTTGGCGTCATTATTTGTATGGTGAGCGATGCTATATCTACACGGATCATAAGAGTCTAAAGTACTTTTTGACTCAAAAAGAGTTAAACTTGAGACAGAGGAGATGGATAGAACTTTTAAAGGACAATGATTTGATCATTGATTATCACCCAAGGAAGGCAAATGTTGTTGCAGATGCACTTAGTCGGAAAACTTTTGTAGCTTTGCAAGCTATGGATGTGCAACTAGTGTTGAAAGAAAATGGTGCACTTTTGGTTGAATTAAAGATAAACCCGATGCTTCTAGATTAGATAAAAGAGCTACAAAGGAAATACGAGAAATGCTTGGAAAAGTTTGCACTCGTGGAAAAATATGAGACTAAAGACTTTGAAGTCAAGTCTGATGGATGTCTGTATTACTGTGGAAGAATCTGCATTCCAAATGATAATGAGTTGAAGAACGATATTCTTTCAGAGACATATTTTAGTTCGCTGACTATGTATCCAGGCGGGAGCAAGATGAATTAGGATTTAAAGAGTCGATTTTGGTGGCCAGGAATGAAAAGAGTCATTAATGAGTTGTTGTTACATGTTTGACGTGTCAACAAGTAAAAGCTGAGTATCAAGTGCCTTCGGGATTGTTACAACCGATTTATATTCCAGAGTGGAAGTGGGAAAGAGTTACTATGGATTTTGTTACATGGCTACCTTTGACATCAAATAAGAAGGATTTCGTTTGGGTGATAGTTGACCGGTTAACTTTTCATTTCAGTGCGAATGGACTATGCATTGGATAAATATGCACAGTTATATATAAATGAGATAGTTCAGCTGCATGGAGTGCTAGTATCGATCATATCCGACAGAGATCCAAGGTTCACTTCAAGATTTTGGATTCCTTGAATAAAGCTTTGGGTACTAGATTGAATTTCAGTACGACCTTTCATCCACATAAGGATGGTCAGTCAGAGCGTACTATTTAGATATTAGAAGATATGCTAATGGCATGTGTGATTGAGTTCAAGGGATCATGGGAAAAGTATTTACCTTTAGTAGAATTTGTCTAAAACAACAATTATCAATCGAGCATCAATATGGCATCTGATCGGCAGAAGTCTTATGTAGACTTGAAGCAAAAAGAGATTGAATTTCAAGAAGGCGATAAAGTTTTTCTTAAAGTATCGCCTTGGAAAAAGATTTTTGTGTTGTAGGTGCAAAGGAAGAACTAAGTCCAAGATTCATTGGACCTTATGAGATCTTAAAGAGAGTCGGACCGGTAGCTTATCAATTAGCATTACCTCCGAAGTTAGACAAAGTTCATAATGTTTTTCATGTGTATATGCGTAGAAAGTATCGAGTGGATCCTTCACATGCCATTACATCGGAGGAAATTGAGATTTGACCAGATTTGACTTATGAAGAAGAACCAGTACGAATCTTGGCTCGAGAAATCAAGGAACTGCGTAGCAAGACGATTCCTCTAGTCAAAGTGCTTTGGCAAAATCAAAAAGTCGAGGACACTACTTGGGAAATAAATGAGGACATGAGAAAGCAATATCCACACCTGTTCACATTAGGTATGTCTTAAATTTCGAGGACGAATTTTATTTAAGGGGGATAGTTGTAATACCCCAAATTTTTGGATAATGACCAAAATGTAAATTTTAAAAGTTTGATGGTCAAAGTAGATAATTGGGAAAAGTTTAAGGATCTAATTGGTAATTTTTCTTAATAAGAATTTTAATTCATAAATGGATTTATTTAGGGACCAAAATACAAATTTTGAAAGCTTAATAACCAAAGTATAAACTTTGAAAAAGTCTAGGGACCAAAATGGTAATTTAAAAAGTTATATTTTGGCCTCGTAAATAAATAGTTCACTTCAAGAATAACGTTTCTGTGGGAATCAGAATTTTAATACGGGTTTTGCATTAACAGTTATAAAATAATGAAGTTTGAGGAAAAATTAGGTAAATCAGATCGAATAAAAAATTTAGAAAAATATGAAGGATGATAAATTAGACCTCAAAATATTATTTCCACAATTTTAACTTTTGGAAAATAATGTAAATCTTTGGATTTTAGAATTTAATTCCATGTTTAATATGGACCGTTGGATTAAAGTGACAAGATTGTAATTTTTAGAAAAAGGCAAGGGCAAATCAGTAAAGTAAGATATTGTTTGTTCATCTTTGACTTTAAGAAGATGATAAGGTTGAGGTGTCTTGATTGGATGGTAAATATGAAGTTTGATTAAGGGTAAATTAGTCTTTTCTCAATTTAATGAATTTAATATTCATTAAAGTTTAAATTAAAAGGTAAATCAGCATGAAATTATCTAAATTTCATGCCGATTTGTTATCATCTTCTACTTGTTCCGTGAGCTTCCTATGGTAAGAGAAAAAAATTTGGTTTCCATTTTTGAGCTATTTTATTTGGATTTCAAGTTATGTCGTGAAATAGAAAAATGATTTATTCGAAAAAAATGCTATCTTTGTGTCCCAATTATGCTTGCTCAACTTGCTTGATTTCAAAGATCCCAAATTTTAGGGTTTATGTTCACACTAGGATTCTTGAAATTGATTATGAATCTTGATGATTTAGAGGTTTTAGATTTATTTTCAAGCTTGATTTATGATTAAAACATGTTTAAACTTCCTATAAAGTATTCTATGATTTTCGGACAAAAGATGAAATTATAGAACTTTGTGTTTTGATAAGATTTGATTAGGGCTTTGATTTTAGAGATTTTGTAAGTTTGATTGGAAGTTGATTTCTTGTTTGAATCGAAAAAAATCAAGCAAAATCATGAAAACCTAGATTTAAAGGTTAAAGCATTTGGCCATGGTATGTTGAGTGAGAAAATTTATGGAAAATTATAAAAGGGTTGGAATTGATGTAGGAAGTATGTTACAAGCCTTAGAAAAATTTGGGGGCCATTCTATAATTTTTGAAAAGTTAGGGGACCAATTCATAAATTTTGGAAAAGTTATGAATGGTTGTGGAATTGTCTAATAGTTGATGTACTATATTGGAATTTACTGTTTTGGAATTGAAATGAGTGTTAAGATGTGAAATTTGACCATTTTGGAAGTTTGAAAAGCTTGGTGATCTAAATGCAATATTCGTATAGTTGGGGTGCTTAAATGTAATTGTACCTTGTAAAAGCACTTGGATGGTAATAGTTTCAGTGCTGGAAAATTTGTATTAAAATTTAAGTGATAAAATGGTGAATGACAATTTTGTGTAAATTGAAAAAGTTGGTGCCAATATTAAAATGAATTATTAAGTGTTAAATATTTTGGTAGAAAATAAGTTCCAAGTATATTATGAATTTTGTTTTGGGGATGTGATTTTGTTAGTATAACACTAACATATGTATCAACATCAATTTGTGATTATGTATAGATTGTGATTGAGATTTGTGATCAAAGCAAATCGAATATAAAAGGATCTAGTGTGGATCATAATGAGGCACATCTTTTGATATATAAAGTGTCAAGGTGAGTACATTTATTATGTACTTATATGATATGAGGACGACTTGCGACAAGTCGGCCTCGAATGTTTTTATAAAAGCATGTTTTATCGTATTTTGAAATATTTTCATAAAGTTTATGAAAATGATTTTACGAATACTTTTAGGGTATGAACTGCCTTAAAACAAATGGATGTGTTTCATAAAAATTATTATTTATTGATGGTTTGGAATAAATGTTTAACCTGCGATTTGGATTTTAAAGCCTATTGTATGTATATGGAGAGTTATAGGTGTAATAATTAGACCATAAATAATATGGTATTGTAATAGTACTTTGTGTACTGTAGCACTATGTATGTAATTGGCATACTTGGTGCGAGATGGATATCTATCGATTTAGAAAATGATTATTGCATTTTTGTAAGAGTACTTTGTGTACTTGGAGTAGTACTTTGTGTACTATGGTAAGAGTACTTTGTGTACTTGGAGTAGTACTTCGTGTACTATGGCACTCTGTGTGCAAGGATGGTAGTTTTACGGGATTACTATTTCGAAAGTGGTTAGTTTCATGTTATTGTGTGTCTTGCATTCGCATTTATCATACATTGGGTTGTGAAATGATATTTTGAAATATACTAATTTATAAGTATGCTAGGCATACGAAATACTGTTTAGCAGGTTATTTGAAGAACACTTGGCTTATTAAGTAGTTTTTATGTGTTTGTGTATTTTATAAGATAAATCGTATTTTGATATTATAATGGTTTACTCATGCTTTTAAAATGCCTTATTTGTTTTATTATGCCTCACTAAGTGTATACTTAGCGTGTGATGATTTTCACGCGTAGATAAAAGCCAGTATTAGAAGTAAATAGTACAGAGCAACTCCAAACGTCAAGAATTATAGCACAATATCAGTAATGTACTTACGAATGTCTTGTTAGCTATATTTAACTATTTTGGAAACTAGTTTGTAATGGATAAATTGAATCGTTTTATGCTATTTTAAATATAGATAATATGAACCAATATTATTATTTTGAGTAGATGTACTTAATATATATTATGTTCGAACTTAAACTACTGTTTGATAGATTTTAACATTATTATATATATATATATATATATATATATATTTGAAGAAAGATTTATAAACTATATTATTAAATTGTTTTATTTAAAGAAACAAAATTTTACTGGTTTTCAAGTACATAAATGTTTTGAAAGTCATGTGATATCTATGACTCGTGTACGGGGACATATACGGGAACTGGGTGTTACACTTTGAGTCTGAACTGGAGCAGTACTATTGGCCTCTAGACAATCTCATAAAATGATCTAATGACCCACATCCATAGCAATCCATAAATGTCCTATAACATACCCCGATGCCATGCCAATTTTTGAGATTTTGGTGGCCCTAGGGCAAACATAAAAATTTGGCCTCCAATAAAAATATTGTGAATGAAATTAAATTGTAAGAATATAGATAAATAAAATAATTTACTTATAAATGATATTTTTATTACATATAAAAAACTATATAATAAATACATTAAATTCCAAATAGAAATCATCAAGAAATTTTATTAAACACCTAACTACTCACACAAAATAAGCATGACCCTTTTTTAATAGGATTAGAGTTCGATATCAATCATCTATATATTGTAAAAAATAATAAAAGAATAATTACATGGAAATTGAATAAATAATTTAAAAATACTACATCATCATTATAGTTAATTTTAAAGACATATAATCAAAACAGAAACAAAACATAACATTAGGTATGGTTTATTTAAAAAAATAATAATTAGATGGCCTAAATAGAAATAAAGTGATGAATAAGGGACTAAATAGGTAATTTACCTTTTTAAAATATATATATGGACCTTTTAGTTTTGGGCCCTAGGCAGGTGCCCTCCTGTCTAGGCTCAAATACGACTTTGCCTGGTGTCTTCGACCACACATCTCACACTTTGGCACTAACAACACTATAGTTAAACATCTAGTGCTTATCATATAAGTATAGGATAAAGGTCTCCAACGGGCTCCCAAATCGAATCTTTGAGATTAATGGTTCAATCTCCGTGGTTGAGTATGTAATACCCCAAATAATAGGCCAATGATTAATTTGAAAGGAATTAAAAAATTAGAGGACTAAATTGAGTAATCGGTAAAGTATAAGAAATGACTTAAGTAAGACCAATTTGTAAGAGATAGTTTATTGAAAGGGCATTTTGGTCTTTTAGGTGAAATGAATTTAAAACCCATTTAAATTAGGGATTTAAGAAAAAGAGGAAAGTGAAACACTTATTTTCTCTTCTTCTTCTTATTCTTCTTCATCTTCCCGTGGGTGAGAGTGTTCCTCTATAGCTTAAGGAAAGTTTAATCTAGCTCATGTTTTTGGTTGAGTTTGGTTGGTCCTTGTAACCTTAAGTAATAAGTAAGCTTAAGGAAAGGTTATATGAGATTAAAACTATGAAATGGAGGAAATATTAGAGATTTAAGAAAATGGGTTTTTAAATGATATGTTGATATATGAGTGTTTATTGATGTTTATTAGTAGAATTGACTTATCAAAGTAGTAAATAAGAGATTAGAAGCATTGGATGAGTTTAAAAACAAGTTAGAAATTTTGGTGTGATTCTTAGAATCCAATGATCTTTAGGGGTACTAGATGTTTTAAGTATTAAAATGAAGGAATGCTAGTATGCATAGTTAAAGAAGAGTTTGATAGTATTGTATGGTGTAAATATAACAAAATTTGACCCTATTTATATAATAATCGGGTTAAAAACTGGAAAATCTAGGCAAATGTATCAGCACTGATAGAACAGTACCGATACTATAGGCTAAAATGGGATGAATTAGCTGAGTAGTATCGATACTAATTCAATTAGTACAATATCGACGAGGTAATATCGTTACAATTGTAAGGGTATAGATACCAGGCCACATCGAATCTAAAATTGGTATCGATACCGGATGGGGGTATCGATACCATAGTATGGTAGTATCGATACCATGGTAAGGGTATCGATACTAGGAAACATCAAATCTAAAATTGGTATCGATACCGGAAGAGGATATCAGTACCATAGTATAGAAGTATCGTATCGGTACCAGGGTAGTGGTTCGATACTATTGAGCTTGGAACGACCAATTAGGTTGAAATTGTTATAGAAGGTTAATAATATATATACTCTTGAATAACATTTGAGTATAATTGTTTGGAAATATACTAATAATTGATATTGTACGTGTCGTTATTTGGATGCTTGAATAGATCGAAATCAAGCTCCTGAGTCATGCAAAACTAAAGACAAAGGCAAATTACCAGAGTGATCAACTTTGCATTTTTGGATATAATAGCGAGGCAATCCAGGTGAGTGCATTTATTATGTACGCATATGTTAATGTAGTCATTGAAATATGATTGATTTATTTATGTACGTTGATTACCAAATAGCACTAAGTGTGCAAAAAGTTAAGAAATTCATACTAAGTGTATGAATTTTTGTAAAGGGCACTTTGTGTGCAAAAATGTTAAGAAATTCATACACTTTGTATGAATTTATGTTTTGGGCACTTTATGTGCAAAAAGATAAGAAATTCATACTAAGTGTATGAGTTTCCGTATTGGGCACTTTGTGTGCAAAAATGTTAAGAAATTCATACTAAGTGTATGAATTTTAGTATTGGGCACTTTATGTGCAAAAATGTTAAGAAATTCATACTAAGTGTATGAATTTCAGTATTGGGCACTTTATGTGCAAAAAGATATGAAATTCATACTAAGTGTATGTGTAATACCCAAAAATTTAGATAATGACCAAAATGCAAATTTTGAAAGTTTGATGGTCAAAGCAGAAAATTTGGGAAAAGTTTAAAGAATTAAGTGGTAAATTTCCCATAAAGAATTTTATTCCATAAATAGATTTATTTAATGATCAAATTATAAATTTGATAAAGTTTGGTGACCAAAGTATAAACTTTGAAAAGTTCAGGGACCAAAATGTAATTTTAGAAAATTACAAATGTGTCACGAAAATAAGAAAATAAAAATATTATTTTCACATTTTAAAATGTTGGAAAATAATATTTAATGGTTTACTTCCATGTTTAATTTGGAACGTTGGATTAAGGTGACTGAATTATAATTTTTGGAAATTGCAAGGGCAAAATGGTAAAGTGGAAAATTATTTGATCATCTTTTTTTGAAAACATTTTGATGTTTCGATATAACAAATTAAGTATAAATGAATTTTAAGATTTTACAAATGATTTTCTAAAGTATATTTGATTTAATTACTCGATTATCAAATTATTACTCCAAGTCTTCAAGATCAATTTCAAACCTTACTAAATGTGTAAAATTGTGTTTTATACTTAATATATTTTTGAAACAATTTTCACAAAGTATTTTGAACCAAAATCAAGCCTAAAATCAATTTTTCAGAGTGATTCACTGATGCACCAATCCATGCATCGATGCACCAATCCATGCATCGATGCACCATGGAATAAATTGAACATCGAATGCATTTCATGCATCGATGGACTCAGAGTTTTATGAAAACATCGAATGCATTTGATCCATCGATGCACCAGCCATGCATCGATGCACTCATGCTATTTTGAAACATCGAATGCATTTTATGCATCTTTGCACTCTTAGTGCACCGATGCGCTAAGGGTCCAATGGTCAAAATATTTGAATTTTACACTTGATGCACCGATGCACCTTGGGTATGCATCGATGCACTGACACTCCCAACTAATTTAATTAATTGTTTTCACACTTAAACGGCTATATTGAGTCCACTAATCATCCCCAACGTTCAGAATCATTTGAAGGAGTATTTAAACAAGCTTAGAAGCCATTGATAAAAAACAAGAAAACACAATGAAGATACTAATTTTTTACCCATATTATTTTATTTATTATTATAATTATAATTATTATTTTTATAATTATTATAAATATTATTATTATTATTATTATTATTATTATTAAATACATATATAAATAATAATAAAAAATATACAAGCCCAATCAACCGGCCCAATTACAAATGGCCCATCAAACCCTAACAGATTAGGGTTTCCATCTTCCCAGCCGCCTCAGCTTGCTGCCGTTGGATCTGGCAAGATCCAACGGTCCAGATGGCTCCAGATACAAACCCTAGGGTATGATACCCTAGGGCCACGCGGCCGCCGCTGCTACTCTCGCCGCCTCCATCGCTGCCACGTCCCAACCGAAGGCTCCAGAAGCTCCAACGCCAGCCGTCTACGCCATGGCTAAGGGGTGAGTCACCACTGGTAGTCCGGTGACTCACCGAAACCCACTCTTCGGACCGGTCCGATGACCACACCGGTGGTGGCTATAAAAGCCACCACCCGAACCTGCAAGAAAAAAAAAGAGACGGAGACAGAGAAAAGAGAGACAGAAAATACACAGAGAGAAGAGAAATACAAAAAAAACAAAACACTACCAACGATCTCAACAACAACGCAGCAAAGAAACAGAAAAGAAAGAAAAAGGAAGAAGAGAAACTCACCGAGGAAGCCCGACCACCGGATCTCACCAAAACCTTCGAAAATACCGAAGGTATTTCTTTGGATTTGCTCCGATTGGGAGCTATTTAGGAGAAAATAACGCCGGAACCATCCTTAGGACGGTCCGATCTACCCAATAGTATAAAAATAAAATTTTCCGGCCACCGGATGCGGTGGCTGGCGGTGACGGTCACGGCGGCAGACGGTTGCCGTCAGGTGACCGGCTTCCCTCCGATGAGGGAAGCTAGAGAGAGGCCAGAGCTCTCTCTGCTTGAGAGAGAAAGAAAAAAAATGAAATGAAGGCTGGCCCTTCGGGCCAGCCGTTTTGGACCTTTTATAGGCCTTCCCGAACGACGTCGTTTCGGGAAGGATTATGCGCGTAATTAAAAAATAGTTAAATCCTTTCCGCCGTCCTCCGAACTTGTAAACTTTACATTTTAGTCATTAAATCGAATTCATAATACTTTTAATTTGATCTCGAAATTTTAATTTTATTTATTTTAGTCCTTTTGAATAAAATAATATATTTAGGATAAATAACAGAATTAATCCCTTAATTTTAATAAATAATATTTTAATACCTAGTTTATATTTTTAATTTATTTTATTATAATATCCGAATTTTAGATAATTTTATTTTAGTCACTAAATAAATAAAATAAAGAAATAGCATGTTTAATTCCTAATATTTTGATTAATTATGAATTAGGTTTTTAATTTTATTTTTTACTATAATTTAGTCATTTATTTTAAATGTTTTCATTTATTTTAAATATATCGTTCTAGTTGTATTTTTATTGTTTTAATTTTACTTGTTTATTTATTTAAATATTTTTATAGTCATAAATATATATATATATATAATAAATAAATATTTATTTCAAATAAATTATTTTAATATTTATTTTTTAATATCGAAGAAAAGGACAGTCTTAATACAACTGGATGTCCTATTCTGGTATTTTAAAATTAAATATTATAAACAAAAATTATTATTTAATTTTATGTAAACTAATCAATATCAAAGAAAAGAGCTGTCTTAAGGCACCTAGAAGTCCTTTTCTGATATTTTTTAAATAAATATTTTTATAATTTTGAAATAATAGGATTATAAATTAAATATATTTTAAATTTTTAATATTTTTAATAGAGACAATTTATAATTAAAAAGTACCAATTTTGGGCGTTGTAGGGGTGCTAATCATTCCCTAAACGTAATCGACCACGAATCCCTTTTTATTATTAAAAAGAACGAATTTTTGGTTATAAACGCAGATCAGTTCATTTTTTAATTGGTGTTTTCTTAAAACTCTTTTAAAAAATAATTTTTAGGTATTCGACCTACCTGACCCAAAAGGCCGATGGCGACTCTCAAATTATTTTCAAAGCTATTTATTCACATCACTTTTCCCACAAAATAAATTTTTCGTGCCCGGACGAAAATCGGTTACGACAGCTTGGCGACTCCGCTGGGGACTGGTCAAACTTTTAAAAATCAATTATAAATTGTCTCTATTAATTAAAAATTAAAAGTTCATATATTTAATTTTTAATTCTTTCTTTTCAAAATTTTTATATTTACTTATTATTTTCATAATATTTCATAATATTTATTTTATTGGCAAGTATTTTATTTCATTATTTATTTTTCTGTCAAAGGTTTGAACATTTCTCCTCACACACAACACTTGCATTGCATAACATAAAGCTCTATAATTGAGTTGTCCCTTTTAAGTGGGAGTGAAAGCGACGTCTTCGTGAGAATTTATTCTCCGTGTCAGACCTAGCAAGTAACTTTCGGGGTTCATAGACTCTATGTTTTCGTGAGAATTTATTCTCCGTGTCAGGCATAGAGAAATGTATCCCCTCGAATTGAACTCGATCCATTTTAGTCTGTGATGGACTAGGATTGAGGGTTAGCAACCCAAGGGGGCACTAACAAAGACAATTCGGGTACCTTTATTCTTAGATCTGAAACCCTGCATATAAAAAACCCTAGAAACTCTTCCGATCTGAAGTCATCCAAAAAACCCAAGGGGGCATATAAATTACATGTATATTTAAATTTAGAAAAGCATGTTTAAATATAAATTTAAGTAAATGTTGTTATTAATTTTCTTTATTATGTAAACTAATTTATTTTCTTTTTGTGTGTTCTTTATTTTTCTGTTTGCATAGCATCATAAAAGATAAAAGGAATTGATCCTTGTGTTAATTGTCTCATTGGAAAGCCTTCATCTATGGATAAAAAAGGTTCAAATCAAGTAATTCTAAAGTCAGAAGTAAGACAGTGGGCTGAGGACTTACAAAGACAAGAAGGAGACAGTCTGCAGGATGATTATGTATCCGACTTGGCCAGTTATGCTCCAGTTTCGCTAAAAAGAAATGATATGCAAGATTTGCGAAGTATTTGGGAAAATTGGGATTCAAACAAAAAATTGCAGTTTTATCAGACTTACGGAGACATCCCATATTTGCTCTATGTCGAAGTTGATGATGAATTACTCAGAGCCCTAGTTCAATTCTGGAATCCAGGGTACAATTGCTTCACTCTCAATAAAGAGGATTTGGTCCCTACTATTGAAGAGTACACAACTTTGCTACATATAGATGGGGTTTTGGAGAATCGAATCTATTCAAAGTCAATTAAAACTCAACCCTTTCGAGTTAAATTAGCAAAGATTGCCGGGGTACGAGAAGAATGGGTAGCATCCCGTACAAAACAAAAAGGCGAAAGCGAAGGCATTGCTTGGACCAACATTAAAGAACTTATTCAGAGTCATCCAGATATTAAAGTACGATTCGATTTATTTGCTCTGGGTATGTATGGTATGGTAATCTTCCCAAAAGTATTGGGATATGTTGAAGCTGCAGTGGTAGATTTGTTTGAATAACTACCGAAAAAGATTAATCCTACTTCTGCAATTCTAGCAGAGACCTTCAGATCGTTAAATGCTTGTAGAAGGCTAGGAGGTGGACGATTCTCAGGGTGTACCCAGTTGTTATATGTTTGGATCCGTAGTCATTTCTGGAGGACAGAAAAGGTTTCATACCGACGTTTTAATACGGATTACTCACCATTAAAAGAATTTCTGGAGCAGGAATGGCCGAAAGAAATTAAGAAAGATATGTGGATTAATGCCTTTCGAAATCTGCAAAGCAATGACGTTGTTTGGCGAGCCCCGTGGCAAATACAAAGGGAATTCTTTTATAAATGTGGAGATTACAACTGGATAATGCTGCTCGGATTATGGGGAGGAATTGGGTATGCACCACTTCTGGTCATAAGACAGTATGAAGGTCGTCAATTTGTACCTGTCACTGCTGGATTACAGTCCTCTGAGTTCGCATTCCATAGCAAAAATTATAAAAGAAGCATCATGGAAGCCGTTACAGCTTGGAAAACAACTTTTTGCATCCGAGCTAAAGCAGCAAAAGAAATGCTAACTCCTGATTATGAAGAATGAAGATCTGTCAGGAAAAATGAAAATATTCCTCTACCGGATCAAAAAGAGGATATCTCTATGGAAGATCGCATTAAGGTGGTTCCATCAGAGATTGAAATCCTGAGAGCTGAGTTTAAAGCAGAAAGAGAAGGCTGGTCGAAAGAATTAGAGCAAATGAGACAAGATAAAGCTATGTTGGGGGTTGATATTGACTTTCATTTATTACAATGTGCAATGTTGAGAAAAGATAAAGAAAAAGTTGATGATGAATTCAGAGCATTACAGAAAAATTACCAGTTGTTATATAAATCCCGAAAAGCATCAAGACCAAGCCAGTCAATGGTACAGATAACCAGAGAATTGAACATCGAGAAAAGACGAGTTGAAGATCTGAAAGGAAAAAATAGCCGTCTACTCAAAAGCCTTGAGAAAGGAAAGAAAAAAATGAAAGATTTTGAGGTTGAAAAAAGAGAGCGAATTATAAAAAGCAAGGCTGAACACCGCGAGATCATGAATGAAATGCAAAGAGAAAGAGATCGAACCAAAGATTTAGAAGAAATGAAGAATGACATCTTTAATAAATTTGAAGGTGAGAAAAATATCATGTTCAAGGGATTTGAATCTGAAATGAACCAGTTGATTGCTGAACTTGAAATCAGAGGCCAAAAGATGGAAGAATCCAATGTTGAAAAAGAAAAATGGGAGCTGGAAAGAAAAAATTTCAACACCAGACTTGAGGTAGAGCAGGAAGTGGCTAGCAATTGGATGCAAAGATGCAGAAACAAGGATGTTCAAATCCAGAAGCTTAATCAAAGAACGCAAGAAGCACGAACAAAACTCGAAGAAGATCTGGATCAGTCTAGAAATAAAAACTCAGAGTTTAATGCTTACATTTTGCAACTTGAAGAATCATTGTTTCAAGAAAAGGTTCGTCTAGGGCCTAATGATCTCAAAGAAAGTAATGAGGAAAGTGCTTCACTGCGAAGACGCATTAGAGATCTTGAAAAAATTCTGCACAATTGTCAAGTCAGAATCACTAAGTTAGAGCAAACTCTGGAAGGAACGAATGAACAATGGAAAAAGTCAACTGATTTCTATGTGGAAAGAAGTGAAGAAAGAAGTAATATGGTGTTCGAGGCCATGGTTCAAATGAGCGAAGCTGCTAGATATGTTGGGGAACTAGCTGTTGAAGCCAAAATAATTGAGCATCACGTTGATCCAGTTTCTAAGTGCGGAAAGAAGGTGTCATGGTTAATGAAAGAAATTATAGAGCTTAATAGGAAAGCTACGCCTTATCTGTAGTTATGAACTATTATAAAGAAACTTTTGTATGCCGATGAAAGTTGTTTTATGACAGTTAACTTTTTGGGATCAATACCTTTTTTGCATACATACATTTTGCATACATTCATCATTCTTTTCATAATTTTCTTTATGAATTATTTTATTAAGATAAAATTCATTAATTAAAATTTGAAAAAATAATATTAAAAGATTTTTCAATCGCAGTTATTTTGGCCAAAAGAGAAATACAACATCACTACGGTACTAGACAAGCTACTAAGAGAATTATGGAGGATAAAATACAACGTATTGAGGAACAGCATAATAAAGAACAAGCAGAAATGAGAATGAAGCTGGAGAAAATTGAAGCCAATATTGCAAATTCTCAAGACAGTATGATGCAGAAAATAGAGGACATGTTTAAAAGACAGGCTATCATTGGAAAAATGCCTGAAAATCCTGTATCTTTTGACCAAGAACCTATGTATCCTCTAGGTTTTCCGCCAGAACCAATTTATCATTCTGGTACTACACCTATACAAATCAATGCTCGTACATCAGCATTTCAAGAAGCCAAACCACATGAAAACCAACAAGTGGATCCTGCATCTTCAAGCAAAAATCCGCTTATATCAGATGAGAAAATAGGGGATCTTAATACTGATCATTTGATCCCAGATTTGAATGAACTGAATGAGAAACAAAAAGTAAATGAAGAACTGACCAGACAGATCAAAAGCTTAGAAGAACGAATGAAATCCGTGGAAATAACTGAATCATTCTATGGGTTTGATGCTAGTGAGTTGAGTTTGGTTCCAGATTTAATCCTCCCCATCAAATTCAAAGCTCCTGAATTTGATAAATATGATGGTACTACATGCCCTTCATCCCACATTACTATGTTTTGTCGAAGAATGGCAGGATATGTGAAGGACGAGAAATTGTTAATTCACTGCTTTCAGGATAGTTTGACAGGACCGGCTTTAAAATGGTATACTCAATTGACCAAAGCCAACATAAGATCTTGGAAAGATCTGGCTAAAGCATTCTTAGAACAGTACCGCCACGTAACAGACATGGTTCCTGATAGGTGGACTCTCCAAAATTTGGAGAAAAAGAATAACGAAACGTTCAGACAGTATGCTCAGAGATGGCGTGACACAGCAGCCCAAGTTCAACCACCTTTGTCAGAAAAAGAGGCCACAGTAATATTTGTCCATACATTGAAAGCTCCTTATTTAAATCATCTAATGGGGAATGCAACCAGAAATTTTGCAGATTTGGTCATTTCTGGAGAACTCATTGAAAATGTCTTGAAAAGTGGTAAAATTGAATCAAATGAGGGGTCTAGTTCCAAAAGACCTATGTACCGGAAAAAAGAGAATGAAGTCAACAATGCAAATTCTTACAACAAGGATTCATCGAAAAGTATTACAATAACCCAGCCAAGGGTTAAGAAAGAGGAAATAAACACTAATCGAGCAGATTCCAGAGGATCTCGAAAGGAAAATGAAAAGTTGTCTTTTACACCTTTACCAGTACCATATGCTGAGATCTATGATTCACTGTTAAAAGCAGATGTCATACGGCCCTATCCTTTGGTTCCCATGCAACCACCATTCCCTCCTTGGTATGATACAAAGGCACACTGTGTTTATCATGAAGGAATCATGGGTCATTCTATTGAAAACTGTTTGGCATTCAAAAGGGTGGTTCAAAATTTGATCAACACTGGGAAGTTGGAATTCAATACACCATCTGCATCAAATCATCCATTGCCAAATCATGGAGATAAAAACGTGAATGCAATTCAGGAAGAGAACAGAAAGAAAGCAAAAACTGACATTTCTGAAATTAAATCTCCGTTTGTTTGGGTATTCCAACAACTCTCTTTAGCCGGTATAATTCCACAACAATTCAGGCCAAAGCAGAATGAAGGCAAAAATTATTGTGAATATCATCAGGAGAAAGGGCATAAAATTCAACTATGTCCTGAGTTTAGAGATTTGGTGCAAAAATTGATGAATAACAGAGAAATAGAATTCTTTGAAGAAGAACCAGGGAAAAAAGAAGATGATGTTTGCTCATCAGAGGATTCTAAACCGAGTCAAAGAATAAATGATCCTGTGATCATTAATGTGAAATCATATACGGTGATTCCTGCACCAATAAAGCCGAAAGTAGTTATCACCACTCCTCTACCATTTCCATACAAAGATACCCGCAGGGTACCTTGGAATTATACTACCAATGTTTCAATGGTAGGAGGATCTGTTTCTCTAGAAAAAACAGAAGAGAAAATACAGAGTTTGGGTACAACATCGACGTCTGAAGCAATAAGTGAAGTGGGTTTCTTTACAAGAAGCGGGAGATGTTACTCTCCCGAAACATCCAATGCTTCAGAACAAGTGAAAGCAAAAGGAAAAGCCATGGCAATACCTCAGAAGGTATTTGATGATGAATCTCCTCCAGCATTCAATGAGCCTGTGACAGAAAAACAAGCTCAAGAATTTTTGAAATTCCTGAAACATAGTGAGTATAGTGTGGTTGAACAACTACACAAACAACAAGCGAGAATTTCTATTCTTGATCTATTGATGAATTCAGAAGCACATAGAAATGCTTTGATGAAAATTCTCAATCAAACATTCATCCCTGAAGATATATCCCTCAATAAACTTGACAGAATTGTGGGACATATAGTCGCTGACAATTACATAACATTCACGGATGATGAAATACCAGAAGGCAGAATGGGGTCAGTAAAAGCTTTGAACATCACGACACATTGTCATGGTCATGTGTTGCCAGGAGTATTGATTGACAATGGATCCGCTCTCAACTTGATGCCTCTAGTCACACTTAAAAGAATGCCTGTGGATCAATCACACATGAAGAGTTATCAGAATGTAGTACGAGCATTTGATGGCACTCAAAAAGAGGTGCTTGGGAAAATGGAAATACCGTTGTTAATTGGACCAGTCGTGTACAATATTGACTTTGTGGTGATGGACATCCACCCTACATATAATTGTCTATTAGGGAGGCCATGGATTCATTCAGCAGGAGCCGTTCCTTCTTCATTACATCAGAAATTGAAATTTGTTGTTGATGGACAACTAATATGCGTAGGAGCTGAAGAAGAAATCATTGCGTCAGTAACAAGTGATGTTCCATATATCGACACCAATGATGATGCTCTTGAATGCTCTTTACGAGCTCTTGAATTTGTAAATGCAACCTTTATTGCAGAAGGAAGCAAAATTCCATATCCCAGATTGTCTGATTGCACCAAGATGACAGTACGACAAACTTTAGGCATCGGAGCTAAAGCTGGGAAAGGTCTAGGAAAGAATCTTCAAGGGATTTCAGTTCCTGTCAAAATAAAGATGAAGAAAGATCGTTTTGGGCTTGGATTTAAGCCCAATTTTCAGCAAAAGAACAAAGAGATGAAAAGAAGATGTGAAGACAGAAAGGCAAGGTTGAAAGGGAAAAAAATCCTTTGGGAACACATGTTTTACCCACAGTTGAAGACTACATTCAGATCAGGGGGAACAATTAATGTAGAACAGCAGCTTGTTGAAGCTTTTAAAGAAGAAAAGTTGATGAAAGATCAAGACATAGTTGAAGAAGCTATGAATGGATTATTTATCAACATGATCATGAATGACAACAAGACTGGCAAATACTTGGATAGAATTCGCCCATGTTTTCCTGGAGAAACACTCACCAATTGGACCACTGAAGATCTTCCTATAGTTTTTAATATTAACGCAGAGTAATATTCAGAACTAATCTTTATGTTTAGCTCAAAAATATGAAAACTTTTTGTTATCTTGTAAAGGAAATTATGTTAAATATAAGAAATATTCTTTAAAATTTTCAGATGGCAATCATTCTTTACATTTTCTTACATTTTTACATTTATTTCATAAATTTACTATATTCTTTCGGAAATATGTCCGACTTAAATTTGCAGGTGTCACCGTGTTAATAGCATGTTTATTCCTAAATTTAATCCAGTGATAAATTTAGAGCAGCCTATATGTCTGGAAGAAATCAATGGGTGTGAGGATGAACTGGAATGTGATGTTCCTACTGAACTATTAAGATTGGTAGAAAAAGAAGACAAACAAATTCTACCCCACAAAGAAGAGATTGAGACTGTGAATTTGGGAACAGATGAAGAAATGAAAGAGGTGAAAATTGGTACTACTCTGACAATCTAGATAAAACAAGAATTGATAAATCTCCTTCAAGAATTCAAAGATATCTTTGCCTGGTCTTATCAAGATATGCCTGGTTTAAGCACAGATATAGTGATACACAAGCTTCCAATCAATCCAGAATATAAACCGGTCCAACAAAAGCTCAGAAGAATGAGGCCAGAAATGTTGTTGCAAATCAAAGAAGAAGTAATGAAACAGATCAATGCAGGTTTCCTACAGGCATCTAAATATCCAGAATGGGTAGCCAACATTGTGCCCGTACCAAAGAAGAATGGGAAAGTTCGAATGTGTGTGGATTACAGAGATCTCAACAAAGCTAGTCCGAAAGATAGCTTTCCATTACCCCACATAGACACATTGGTGGACAATACTGCAGGGCATGCATGGTTTTCATTCATGGATGGTTTTTCAGGATATAATCAGATAAAAATGAATCCTGAAGACATGGAAAAAACAACATTTATAACCATGTGGGGCACATTCTGTTATAAAGTAATGCCATTTGGATTGAAAAATGCCGGGGCAACGTATCAAAGAGCCATGGTAACTTTGTTTCATGACATGATGCACAAAGAGATTGAAGTATATGTAGATGACATGATTGCCAAATCCCGAACTGAAGAAGAACATATTCAAAATCTGAGAAAGCTTTTCCAGAGATTGAGGAAATATCAATTAAAGCTCAACCCCGCAAAATGCACTTTCGGGGTAACTTATGGAAAACTTTTGGGATTTGTGGTCAGCAAAAAAGGAATCGAGATCGATCCAGATAAAGTAAAAGCAATTCAAGATCTTCCACCACCCAATACAAAAAAAGAAGTTAGAGGCTTTTTGGGAAGATTAAATTATATATCTCGGTTCATTTCTCAATTAACTGACAAATGTGATCCAGTGTTCAAATTACTTCGAAAGAACAATCCTGAAGTCTGGAATGAAGAATGTCAGGAAACTTTGGATATTATTAAGAAATATTTATCCAATGCCCCAATTTTAGTATCACCAATGCCTGATAGACCATTAATTCTTTACTTGACGGTCTTCAAAAATTCGATGGGATGTGTACTAGGACAACATGATGAATCTGGAAGAAAAGAAAAAGCTATTTATTATCTGAGCAAGAAATTTACTGATTGTGAAATTCGATATCCACCAATACAAAAATTATGTTGTGCCTTGGTATGGGCTACTCGAAGACTCAGACAATATATGTTATACCATACTACTTGGTTGATATCAAAACTTGATCCTTTGAAATTCTTAATGGAATCACCAGCTTTGACAGGCAGAATGGCTAGATGGCAGATGTTATTATCTGAGTTTGATATTGTATATGTCAACCAAAAAGCAATAAAAGGAAGTGTAATAGCTGATTTTCTGGCCAGTCGTGTATCAAATGATTATCAGCCTTTGAACTTCAATTTTCCTGATGAAGATTTGTTGTGCATATCCATGAATGAAGAAGTCAAAACAAATGATGCATTTGCAACTTGGAAGCTTTACTTTGACGGAGCATCCAATGCTTTGGGACGAGGAATCAGAGCAGTGTTAATTTCTCCCGAAAATGTTTATTATCCCTTTACAAGTAGACTGGAGTTCTTTTGCACCAATAATATGGCGGAATATGAAGCTTGTGTCATGGGATTAAAAGCAGCTATAGAAAGAAAAATCAAATGTCTCAAAATATATGGAGATTCATCTTTAGTGGTGTATCAATTGCGAGGAGAATGGGAAACAAAAGATCCCAAATTGTTGGAATATCGAAATTTCACCCTCGAATTAGTGAAAGAATTTGAGAGAGTTACCTTCAATTATCTCCCTCGAGAAGAAAATCAAATGGCAGATGCTTTGGCTACATTAGCTGCTATGTTTCAGGCAACTAAAAAAGTTGATATGATGCCAATCAAAATGCAAGTATATGAAATTCCTGCACATTGTTATAGTGTGGAAGAAGAGGTAGATGGTAAACCATGGTATCATGATATTCTGCAATATATCAAAAATCAAAGTTACCCACCAAATGCATCAGAAATTGATAAAAGAACCTTGAGAAGAATGACTGCTGGATATTTTCTTGATGGAGAGATTATGTATAGAAGAAGCAATGATCAAATGCTATTGAGATGTTTAAATACCAGCGAAGCTCGAAACGTCATTGAAGAAGTACACAGTGGAATATGTGGAACACATGCAAATGGTCTTTCCATGGCCAGAAAAATAATGAGATATGGATACTATTGGCCTACCATGTACACAGATTGCATTGATTATGCAAAGAAATGTCATAAATGCCAGATATATGCGGACAAGATTCATGTACCCCCATCTCCTTTACATGTAATGACAGCACCCTGGCCATTTTCTATGTGGGGAATAGATGTCATTGGTGCAATCACACCAAAAGCATCGAATGGACATTGTTTCATTCTGGTGGCAATTGATTATTTTACCAAATGGGTTGAAGCTGCTTCATATACCAATATTAAGAGGTCCACAGTCTGCAAATTCATAAAGAAAGAGATAGTTTGCCGGTATGGCCTACCAGAAAGGATCATTACAGATAATGCTCTGAACCTGAACAACAAAATGATGACCAAACTTTGTGCGCAGTTTAAGATCAAACATGCAAACTCAGTGGCATATCGTCCAAAGATGAATGGGGCAGTTGAAGCAGCAAATAAGAACATCAAAACAATCATTACAAAGACCACTGAAACTTACAAAGATTGGCACGAGAAGTTACCTTTTGCTCTATATGCATACCGAACTACTGTTCGAACATCTACTGGGGCAACGCCTTTTTCTTTAGTCTACGGAATGGAATCAGTCTTACCAATTGAAGTTGAGATTCCATCGCTTCGAATATTGAGAGAAATAAAATTGGATGAATCTGAATGGATCCAAGCTAGATTTGATCAATTGAACCTTATTGAGGAGAAAAGATTGAAAGCTATTTGCCATGGACAGATGTATCAAAAACGGATGATGAAGTCTCATGACAAAAAAGTATATCCAAGAGAATTCTAAGAGGGTGATCTAGTACTAAAAAAAATCTTGCCTATACATAAAGATTTCCGTGGGAAATGGATGCCTAATTGGGAAGGACCATACGTTGTAAAAAAGGCCTTTTCCGGAGGAGCATTGATCTTAGCAGAAATGGATGGAAAAATTCTGAGAAATCCAATAAACTCGGATTCTGTCAAGAAATATTATGCTTGAAGAAAAAAAAGAAAAAAAAAAGAGGGGGGTCAAGGTGAAAACCCGCAAAGGGCATCTTGTAACCAAAGGAAGGATTTGAGTTGAAAACCTGAAAAGGCGGCTCAAATGCAGGTTGATATTAGGCATCTGGCAATTGAACCCTCTTAAGATTTTGACAGTTTGGAAGAAACTTCACATCTACAAGCATTTCGACAACGTTTGAGATCTTCCAGACAAAAGCTTACATCATTTCTCTAAATTGTGTCAATGTGATTAATTTAGAAATACTTATGCTTATAATTTGTTGAGACATTTGAATTTTTATCATTCTTATGCTTGCCATAACTTTGAATACAATTCTATCTATTTCAAGTTCATTTTATTTGAGATTCAATTTATTTTTGAAAATTCAATTTATTCTTTTATATGAATTAACATAATTTTGAAATAATTTAAAGATTTCTGAATATTACTTTATGTTAATACTTTTAAATACATGGAATACAAAGTAAGCAAATCATCACTATCTTAAAGCCATGAACATCAAGATTATTACACGGGATGCTACTGATAACAAGGTCGAATCCGCCAAATCTACTCATCAATTGCTCCAACCGATCACCATTCAGTTCTTGCACCTCTGTTTTCAAAGATATAATAAGACAGTAGAAGGCGATCTTTGCAGCACTGATTCCAGCAAAAAGAAACAAGACATTGATATCACTGGGAAACATGTCTCTATACAGATCCTTGTGTATGGTTTTTAAGGAAACCAAGAAGCATTTCCACCTCATCAGGTTCAAGTGGAGCAACGTTATTCCTTCCAACCCATACTAGATTCCATTTTCAGCACTCATTAAGAACATACTTCTGGACACTCGAAGGTGGCTCATTGTCATAAGCTTCAAGAACCTTACAAGTCCTTTCTGTCAAATTGGCACTTCCTGTACATGTTTATAAACAGTTCAACTTTGTTTTTGGATCCCAGAAAGGTCATCATTTCTTTGTCAATGGAAAAGCATCAGCACATGGAGGAAGCAGAATAAGAGAAAATATGTTCTTAATTGGCAGAATTATGAATATAGTCCTTTTCAGTGTAGTAGCATGGAAATGCTTCGAATCTACAAATTCTGGCTCTACATCAAATAAGCATTGTGATATCCTAATCCAAACATTAACTGGAAGATGAATGTGCTCATAGCATCTTCTGGAAGTGTTCTTTGAGTTATCTGATTTGGTTAGACAGAACCAATCATTGAATTTGAAAGATGAATTTGCCAATAGCATCTTCTGGAAGTGTTCTTTGAGTTATCTGATTTGGTTAGACAGAACCAATCATTGAATTTGAAAGATGAATTTGCCAATAGCATCTTCTGGAAGTGTTCTTTGAGTTATCTGATCTGGTTTGGCAGAACCAATCATTGAATTTGAAAGATGAATTTGCCAATAGCATCTTCTGGAAGTGTTCTTTGAGTTATCTGATCTGGTTTGGCAGAACCAATCATTGAATTTGAAAGATGAATTTGCCAATAACATCTTATGGAAGTGTTCTTTGAGTTATCTGATATGGTTTGGCAGAACCAATCATTGAATTTGAAAGATGAATTTGCCAATAGCATCTTCTGGAAGTGTTCTTTGAGTTATCTGATCTGGTTTGGTAAGAACTACTGAACCAATCATTGGAATTAAAAGATGAACTGCATGATCGTCTTCATTAAGAAGTTTCTTTTCAAGCTTCTTTTGCTTATTCCTTTCCCAAAAATCATAGCACAAGTTTCGTCTTTGCTTATAACTGGGATCATTGCATAATGGCTTCCCATCTTTTATCGGAAGAAGTGCGTCAGCATCTTTAGTTATTGGAACAGCACATATAAAATCTATCAATTTTGCAATTGATGAATCTGGACCACGTCTCTACATGGCTATTGAAGTTTCAGCCCCTGAGAATCCCATTTTTGTCAAGTATAACAGTTTATTCTCCTCATCAGAATCAGAATTCAAGATTTCTCGGTATTAGAAGAACTATCGATATATGTGAAATCATCTTGAAAGGACACTTCATAATCAGATGAATTGTTATCAGAATCAACATGTTGCCTGAATGCAAGCTTTTCAAGAGCCTATACTATTGAGTTTTATTCTCAAGAGGTTTTGTGACATTATATCTACATCTACATTTGTTAAAGATGATAGATTCTTTGTTTTGAAGAAGAAAGATCTACTGGGTTTTTACAATTGAAGAAATACTCAATTCACCAATCTGAAATCAAACAACTTAACATTCATGCATCATATTTAGGCATTTGCAAAAATAGATGCATTTTCATTCATTTTTGTTGAATTTTTAACAGGAATTTCAAAGATTTTAGCAAAGATTCAAATCTATCATTTGATGGATTATTTTTGCCAGAAAAGGTTCATAATGAGAAGAACTCATCTGAAGAAGGAAGAAGAAGTTCATAATGAGAAGAATTTGTTCAACCTTTTGCTTGAATTCATCACTTGATGGATTATTTTTACCAGAGAAGGTTCATAATGAGAAGAACTCATCTGAAGAAGGAAGAAGAAGTTCATAATGAGAAGAATTTGTTCAACCTTTTGCTCAAATCCATCACTTGATGAATTAGCCTTGCCAGAGAAGGTTCATAATGAGAAGAACTCATCTGAAGAAGGAAGAAGAAGTTCATAATGAGAAGAACTTGTTCAACCTTTTACATGAATTCATCAATTGATGGATCAGCATTTCCAGAAAAGTTCATAATAAGAAGAACTCATCTGAAGAAGGAAGAAGAAGTTCATAATGAGAAGAACTTGTTCAACCTTTTACATGAATTCATCAATTGATGGATCAGCATTTCCAGAAAAGTTCATAATAAGAAGAACTCATCTGAAGAATGAAGAAGAAGTTCATAATAAGAAGAACTTGTTCAACTTTTTGCATAATTCTATCACAGAAGGAGATAGATTAGCATCAGCCTTTCTAGAGAAAGTTCATAATGAGAAGAACTCATCAAGAGCTTATTCAACTTTTGGAATGACTCTATCACAGAAAGAAAAAGGTCAACATCATCCCCAGCGGAAAGTTCATAATGAGAAGAACTCATTTGAAAGAAAGAGAAGAATTTATTCAATATCTCCTTTATGATCAAGTGAAGCCAAATGGATAAAAAATTTTATTATCTTTTCATCTTTGCCCTATTCTTGTTAACACAAGAATGAGCAAAGAGGGGCAGCTGAAGATACTAATTTTTTACCCATATTATTTTATTTATTATTATAATTATAATTATTATTTTTATAATTATTATAAATATTATTATTATTATTATTATTATTAAATACATATATAAATAATAATAAAAAATATACAAGCCCAATCAACCGACCCAATTACAAATGGCCCATCAAACCCTAACAGATTAGGGTTTCCATCTTCCCAGCCGCCTCAGCTTGCTGCCGTTGGATCTGGCAAGATCCAACGGTCCAGATGGCTCCAGATACAAACCCTAGGGTATGATACCCTAGGGCCACGCGGCCGCCGCTGCTGCTCTCGCCGCCTCCACCGCTGCCACATCCCAACCGAAGGCTCCAGAAGCTCCAACGCCAGCCGTCCACGCCATGGCTAAGGGGTGAGTCACCACTGGTAGTCCGGTGACTCACCGAAACCCACTCTTCGGACCGGTCCGATGACCACACCGGTGGTGGCTATAAAAGCCACCACCCGAACCTGCAAGAAAAAAAAAGAGACGGAGACAGAGAAAAGAGAGACAGAAAATACACAGGGAGAAGAGAAATACAAAAAAAACAAAACACTACCAACGATCTCAACAACAACGCAGCAAAGAAACAGAAAAGAAAGAAAAAGGAAGAAGAGAAACTCACCGAGGAAGCCCGACCACCGGATCTCACCAAAACCTTCGAAAATACCGAAGGTATTTCTTTGGATTTGCTCCGATTGGGAGCTATTTAGGAGAAAATAACGCCGGAACTGTCCTTAGGACGGTCCGATCTACCCAATAGTATAAAAATAAAATTTTTCGGCCACCAGATGCGGTGGCCGGCGGTGACGGTCACGGCGGCAGACGGTTGCCGTCAGGTGACCAGCTTCCCTCCGATGAGGGAAGCTAGAGAGAGGCCAGAGCTCTCTCTGCTTGAGAGAGAAAGAAAAAAAAATGAAATGAAGGCTGGCCCTTCGGGCCAGCCGTTTTGGACCTTTTATAGGCCTTCCCGAACGACGTCGTTTCGGGAAGGACTATGCGCGTAATTAAAAAATAGTTAAATCCTTTCCGCCGTCCTCCGAACTTGTAAACTTTACATTTTAGTCATTAAATCGAATTCATAATACTTTTAATTTGATCTCGAAATTTTAATTTTATTTATTTTAGTCCTTTTGAATAAAATAATATATTTAGGATAAATAACAGAATTAATCCCTTAATTTTAATAAATAATATTTTAATCCCTAGTCTATATTTTTAATTTATTTTATTATAATATCCGAATTTTAGATAATTTTATTTTAGTCACTAAATAAATAAAATAAAGAAATAGCATGTTTAATTCCTAATATTTTGATTAATTATGAATTAGGTTTTTAATTTTATTTTTTACTATAATTTAGTCATTTATTTTAAATGTTTTCATTTATTTTAAATATATCGTTCTAGTTGTATTTTTATTGTTTTAATTTTACTTGTTTATTTATGTAAATATTTTTATAGTCATAAATATATATATATAATAAATAAATATTTATTTCAAATAAATTATTTTAATATTTATTTTTTAATATCGAAGAAAAGGACAGTCTTAATACAACTGGATGTCCTATTCTGGTATTTTAAAATTAAATATTATAAAAAAAATTATTATTTAATTTTATGTAAATTAATCAATATCAAAGAAAAGAGCTGTCTTAAGGCACCTAGAAGTCCTTTTCTGATATTTTTTAAATAAATATTTTTATAATTTTGAAATAATAGGATTATAAATTAAATATATTTTAAATTTTTAATATTTTTAATAGAGACAATTTATAATTAAAAAGTACCAATTTTGGGCGTTGTAGGGGTGCTAATCCTTCCCTAAACGTAATCGACCACGAATCCCTTTTTATTATTAAAAAGAACGAATTTTTGGTTATAAACGCAGATCAGTTCATTTTTTAATTGGTGTTTTCTTAAAACTCTTTTAAAAAATAATTTTTAGGTATTCGACCTACCTGACCCAAAAGGTCGATGGCGACTCTCAAATTATTTTCAAAACTATTTATTCACATCACTTTTCCCACAAAATAAATTTTTCGTGCCCGGACGAAAATCAGTTACGACACACAAGAAACAAGAATCAAGAGAGAATCAAAGAGAAAGAATAAAACCTCAAGTTTGAGCATTTCAAGCCTATTTTTCATTCAATATTCATTTTGCTTTCAAGAACACTACTTTTACTCAATTGTATTCATTTTTAGTGTTCTTTTCTTTGTTCTAGAATTGTGCAAACAATATACCTTGTGAGGATTTCCTTGTAAGTTTGCAAATTTGTAATCTTCTCTTTGAGAAAGAGTGTTCTCAAGAATTGGGGTATATTCTTGAGGGAGTTGTAAGGTTATCTCTTTGGCCTCAAAAGAAAGAACAAATTAGTGAATTTGTTGGAAAATCCTTAGTGTGGATAGCTAAGGTAGTGGACGTAGACTTTGGTTGAGAAAGTCGAACCACTCTAAATCGTTGTGCAAATCTTTTCAATTTTCTGCAAAAGCTTCCACCAAAATTTTAATTGCCAATTCACCCCCCTCTTGGCCAATTCCATCGATCGATTAACTCAACAATTAGTATCAGAGCCTCACTCATTTGAAGGTTTAATCGTCTCTTGAGTCGATTCGGGAAGAGTTGCATCGATTATCAAGTCATCAATGGCCTCTACTTCAAATGTTAACTCCGGTCTCGATTCGATGCCCGCCAACAAGCCTCCTTCTTCAATGGAGATAACTATGCCTATTGGAAGAATATGATGATATATTTCATTCAAGGAAGTGACATGGGAGCATGGAATGTTGTAGAAGACGGATATATCAAGCCTCTCACTCATCCAAGATTGTGGAGTGAAGGAGAAACAAGAATGTTCCAGCTCAACTCCAAAGCCATCCATATCATATTTTGTGCTCTTGGACCAGATGAAACCAAAGAAATATGGGATAAAGTACAAGTCACTCATGAAGGCACCGACGAGGTAAAAGAATCTAAAATTAGTCTTTTAACACATAGCTATGAAAATTTCAGGATGAAACCAAATGAAGATATCAAAGCTATGACGGATAGATTCTCAACGAATGTAAATGGTCTCAAATCATATGGAGAGATCATTCCAAACAAAAAACTTCTGAGGAAGTTAGTTTACTCACTTCCTAAATCGTGGCAATCCAAGAAGATGACAATCATCGAGGCTAAGAACCTAAATTCCTTAACTCTTGAAGAGCTAATCGGTTCCCTCCTCACTCATGAAATGATGCTTGAAGATAAGGTGGACCTCGATAAGATTGATGAGACACCAAAAGAGAAGGAGAAGAAGAAAAATATTGTAGTTGCTCTCAAATCCACAAAAGATGAGAGTGATTCTGATGAAGATGACGATGATGAGGAAATGGCATTGTTTTCCAAACGGTTCAGAAAAATGATGAGACCTTACCGAGGAAGAAAATTCAAACAAAATGAAGGCCTCAAAAATGAACTAAAAGAGAATGACCCTATCACTTGCTATGAATGCAAAAAGTCGGGGCATGTCAAATATGATTGCCCACAATTGAAGAGAAAGTGTCAATAAAAGAATAAGCACAAGGCTCATATGGCTATATGGAGCGATGAAGAAGGTTCCGATGAAGAGGAATAAGAAGTAGCAAACTTGTGCTTGATGGCATTCGGGGAAGATTCGAAGGTAGCCTCTAACTCATTTGAATTAGATGATTTATCTTATGATGAGTTATTAGAGGAATATAATGGGTTGGCTTCGGATTATAAGAAATTGTTTTTAAAATATAAAAATAATGTTTCAAAATTGAAAAATGAAAATAAGCTCATATCCAAAACCAACAATGATTTTGAAAGTAAAATTAGTGATTTGCAAATCAAACTAGAAGAGTTTGAAAAGAAAAATTTAGATTTGCAAAATTTACTTTCAAAGGTCAATGATGATCATCAAAAGAAAATTGATGATCTTAAAACTTCTTTTAATAAAGTTGGAAAAAACGTTTTGAAAAAAGGGAAAATTCAAAAACCAACTTTGTTATAAAAAGTTTTAAAAACTACAATCATAGAAGTTCCCAAAGAACCTCTAATAAAAAAATCGTTAGAAGTATATGGGTTCCTAAAGGACTCATTACTACTAAAGATAAGGATATCCTACACAAATGGATACCTAAAGGGACTAGGATTTTGGAAACTAATGAATATGGACCCAAAAGAATTTGGGTACCAAAAATAAAAAATTAATCTATGTTTGTAGGAAAAGGAGCATTGCTACAAGGCACGGGAAACAAATTCAAACTCATGGTACCTTGATAGTGGATGCACAAGACACATGACCGGAGACAAAAGCCGGTTCATAGAGCTCAATGCCAAAAATGGAGGAGAAGTGGCTTTCGGTGATGATTCAAAAGGTCACATTAAAGGTATAGGTACTATAGGTAATACCTCTTCCATATAAATTAATAATTTTTTATATGTGAATGGATTAAAGCATAATCTATTGAGTATTAGTCAATTGTGTGATAAGGGATTCAATGTCATGTTTGATATTAATGGTTGTAAAGTCATTGACATTGCATTTAATCGGATTATGCTTGTTGGTCGTAGAATAGGAAACATATACATGGTGCATTTAGACTCTATTGATATGACTAATTTATGCCTAGTTGCTAAATATGAGCATGATAGTTGGTTATGGCATAAGAGACTAGGGCATGCTAGTATGAGTGGTTTGCAACGGCTAATTCAAGGAGATTTAGTTCTAGGGTTGCCTAAACTAAAATTTGATAATGATAAAATCTATGATGCTTGTGCTAGAGGAAAACAAAAGCGAGTTTCTTTTAAATTCATTAATGATGTATCAACTAGTAGAGTATTACAATTGATCCATATAGATCTTTTTGGGCCAACTAGAACTACTAGCTTGGGTGGAAAACAATATGCATTTGTCTTGGTAGATAACTATTCTAGATATGCTTGGGTTCTATTTTTAAGTACTAAAGATGAAGCATTAGAACATTTCATCACATTTTCAAAAATAATCCAAAATGAAAAAAATCACTCTATAACTAGTGTTAGGAGTGATCATGGCACTGAATTTGAAAATCTTGGATTTACTGAGTTTTGTAATTCTAATGGTATTAGCCATAATTTTTCAGCACCTAGAACCCCTCAACAAAATGGAGTTGTTAAGAGGAAAAATCAAACTTTAGAAGAAATGGCTAGAACCATGCTTTATGAAAACAATTTGCCAAAATATTTTTGGGCGAAAGCAACAAATACCGCTTGTTATGTTGTAAATCGAGTAATGATTAGGCCGATTTTAAAGAAAACTCCATATGAAATTTTCAAAAATAAAAAGGCTAACATTAGCTATTTTCATCCTTTTGGATGTAAATGTTTTGTTTTAAACAACAGTAAAGAAAACCTTGTCAAATTTGATGCTAAAAGTGATGAAGGAATTTTTCTGGGTTATTTCTTAAATTCTAATGCTCATCGAGTATTTAATAAAAGAACTTTAGTTGTAGAAGAGTCTATACATGTTGTTTTCGGTGATAATCCCCTTCCGAGGAAGGATTCTTGTGTGAATGATGATGTAGGCATTATAAATATAAATGACGTTGGACATGACGTTGGAGAACCATCATCAAAGAAAGAAACGAAAGATGAGGAAACTCAAGATCCTCTTGAGAATCCAACCATTGAAGAAAGGGAAGTATCTTTCCCAAGGGAATACAACTATATCAAGGATGGTGAGATTATAGGTGATTCATCCAAAGGGGTAACAACTCGATCTTCTCTTAGAAATATTTGTAATTATGTTGCATTTATCTCATGCATAGAGCCTAAGAATATTAAAGAAGCATTAAATGATGAACATTGGATTATGGCTATGCAAGAAGAGTTAAATCAATTTGAGAGAAGTAAAGTATGGACATTAGTTGAAAGGCCTAGTAATAAATCTACTGTAGGTACTAGATGGGTATTTAGGAATAAGCTTGATGAAAGTGGTAATATAGTGAGAAACAAGGCTAGACTTGTTGCTCAAGGGTATACTCAAGAAGAGGGCATAGACTATGATGAAACATACGCTCCCATTGCTAGGATGGAAGCAATTAGAATGTTATTAGCATTTGCATGTTTTCATGAATTTAAATTATATCAAATGGATGTTAAAAGTGCATTTTTAAATGGTTTTATAAAAGAAGAAGTGTATGTGGAACAACCTTCTGGTTTTGAAGATTTAAATTTTCCAAATCATGTTCTTAATTTGACAAAAACACTTTATGGTTTAAAACAAGCCCTTAGAGCTTGGTATGAAAGATTGTCAACATTTTTAATTGAAAAAGGTTTTTTCAAAGGGAAGGTTGACACTACATTGTTTTTAAAGCATAAAGGTAAAGATTTATTAGTAGTTCAAATTTATGTTGATGATATAATATTTGGTTCTACTAATGATGTTCTTTGCCAAGAATTTTCTAAGGTAATGCAAAGTGAATTCGAGATGAGCATGATGGGGGAGCTCTCATTTTTCTTGGGACTCCAAATCAAGCAAAGAAAAGATGACATCTTCATCAATCAAGCTGAGTACGTCAAAGATATGCTCAAGAAGTTTTGACTGAAAAATGGGAAACCTCATGACACTCCAATGAGCTCATCAACAAAGCTTGACATAGATGAAGGAGGTAAATGTGTGGATGTTAAATTATATAGGTCAATGATTGGCTCTTTGCTTTATCTAACTGCAAGTAGACCGGACATTATATTTAGTGTTTTCTTATGTGCTAGATTTCAATCATGCCCTAAGGAATCACATTTACTAGCTGTTAAGAGAATCTTTAGATACCTTAAGGACACTCCTAAATTAGGACTTTAGTATCCTAGAGAATCTAGCTTTAGCTTGCATGCCTTTTCTGATGCGGATTATAGATGATGCAATTTAGATAGGAAAAGCACCTCCGGTACTTGCCAATTCCTTGGAAATATGTTTATTTCTTGGTTTTCAAAGAAACAAAACTGTGTTGCATTATCTACCACTGAAGCATAATACATTTCAGCTGGTAGTTGTTGTGCATAAGTTTTATGGATGAAACAACAACTTTTTTATTATGGAATTGAAGTAGGTACTATTCCTATCAAGTGTGACAATACTAGTGCTATTTGTCTCACTAAAAATCCCATCCAACACTCTAGAACTAAGCACTTTGAAATTAGACATCACTTCATTAGAGACCATGTCGCTAAGGAAGATGTAGTTCTAGAATTTGTTGATACTTTGCACCAATTAGCAGATATCTTTACAAAACCTTTAGACAAAGAAAGATTTTGGACACTTAGGAGAGAATTAGGTTTAACTGACCTATCTTCACTTGGTGTTTAAAATAATTTTAGCACTTTTAAGAATAAATGAAAAATGCTTATAATAATAATTTTTTATTGCATTCTTCGCTATTAGTTAGGGAGAGTTTATGTTCTTTGGTGAAAATTAATTTTATGTTCAAATATAGTTTAAGGATTAATTTGATTGATTGAACATGATTAATTTTCATTATATGAGTTACCAATACCACTAGAGCTAATTAATTTAGCATTTTGTGTGTTTAAAACGGATTTTTGACATTTTTGTGCTTAATGCATCGATGCATCCTTGAATTTGCATCGATACATCATGAAGGTGCATCGATGCATGCCTTGAATGTGCATCGATGCACAAGGTCATTCATCGATGCATCTGTCAGGTTTTTGGGTTTAAAAGGCTTATTTTCTCATTTGTTTCAAACCCTAAAAACTAAACCCTTTCAGCCGTACGCCTCTCTTCATCTCTAAATTCTTCTCTTGCTCCAAAATCAACATTTTAATCAGAATCTTCGAGGTATTTTTCTAAAAAACTTCTAGTTTATCATATTTTGATCTTAGGACTAGTTTTAATTAGTTCTAGGATGAACATTATATCGGGCATCGATTGCTTGATAATTTCAAACTAGATTTTACAACCAATTTCATCAAAAAATCATAAATTTTCAAAGAATTTTTGAATTTTCGAATTTAAAAAAATCAAAAATCTGAATTTAATTTTTAAATTTAATGTTTTTGATTTAATTATGTTGTTTTCATGAAAACTATACATATTACGATTTTTCAAAAATTATTTTCAAATAGTTTTCTAAACCTTGCCCATTAGGATTTGGTTTAGAGAACCTTGAATTATTGAGGACTCAATTGAGTTTTGGGATTGATTATTATGCATACATGTGTTTTAAATTGCAGGTTTCATTCCTTATTCCGATACCTTAACCATGTCCAATCCTAAACGTCCTAGGACTTCATCGAGTCATTCAACCCGACCTCCTAATCTCATTCCGCCTCCACCTAATAGTCTTATAGGATCCTGTTTTAATATGTATGAACTTCGTGGAGACGACTTGTACTCTAGGTACATAAATTCTTTCCAATCCTATAGAATCCGGGAATACCATATTCCTTCTCTTCAAGCCATGATAGACATTGACTTCTAATAGCTTCCGATTCTTAAAACTTAGAAGTTTGATAAAATGTTTCACCTCAAACCTATCATCTATCATCAGTTAGTCCGCATTTTCTACTCCAATGCGGTATGCATTCAAAACCAAACTCAATGTGAGACTATAGCAATTAGATCATATCTTTTAGGCCAGTATATTAATATTGACCCGAGACTATAGCTTTCCGTTTTGGGCTAGATGATGATGGGTTATTTAATGAGAATGAAATTATGGAATATCCCTATGTTCCAAACTCTAGTGTTTGTACTCTACGATCTCATCACGATCGTTTTTTTCATTTGATGATCTCTTGGTGGTTTAGACCATCCGGAGGTAGGTACTCTGCTCTTCATACTAGGGATTTATGGTGCATGCATTGTATCAAGAATAAGAACAAAATAAATCTGCCCCACATTATTTTTAGTCAACTAGTGGATATCATAAACATTGTTCCTTCAAAACATGTCGAAACATTAGTTTATGGATGTCTTCTTAGTAACCTTTTTATCAAACTCGGTCTAAACATCTCTCTCGACAATCTCATCCCACTCCAAAATCAAATCAATCTCACCTCGTTGAAGAAAGTGGATTGAAAACAAGACAAGGAAACTGGTCTTTGGGTATTTCGACCCGGTAAGCAAACTCCGGGAGCGAGTTCTTCACGAGCTGCTCCTAGCTCCTCTCGTGCTCCTCCTCCAGCTCCGACTACTGACGATGATCCCGAGTTTCAACAACTTATGCAAGATATTGACGATCACGTATCAGATAATGAGCCTGCACCGAAACCAGCTCCACAAGAGGATCAAGTGCCTCCATATTTTCGTTCGTTTTTGGAGACATTTGATCTACGGTATGCTTCCATCAAATCTCACTTAACTGTTACTAATGAAGCGGTAAATTATCGCTTAGATACTTTGGAAGCTCGACAGATGGAGTTTCAAAGGGAGATGCTTGCACGTATGGATGCTCTTACTCTTGAGATGCAAGCAAGATTTCTTCATCCTCCTCTCGATCCTCCGATGGAGTAGATTTTGTTTCCTTGTTATGCGTTCTTGGTTTTCTAAAACTTGGATTGATTTTGATGTTTTTGGATTGTTTATTTTGGATGTCTGAATTTTTTTTGGATTGTTAAATGTTTGAATTTGTTATGGTTTGGATGATTGGATTTTGAACTTAATATATATATATATATTTGGTTTGGTTGAATTTTCTTATTTTTGGATCATTAGACATATGTTACCAATAATGCCATTTCACATTTGATTATGAAACTAATGGCTAATCTCTCTTTTGATTTTGATCTTAGCAGCTTAAGCTATATATATATATATTTAATCAAATGGCTGTGTTTTTCAAAACCTTGTTTAGAACATTTTAAAGTCTTTTTGATTTAACAAAAAGGGGGAGAAGTGTAAAAGTGTTAAAGGGAGAAGTGTTAGAGTAAGGGGGAGTAATTTTTCAAAATTAATTTTCAAAGAAAATCTTAAAATTACACACATGTTTTGTTATATCAAAAAGGGGGAGATTGTTGAAAACATTTTGATGTTTCGATATAACAAATTAAGTATAAATGAATTTTAAGATTTTACAAATGATTTTCTAAAGTATATTCGATTTAATTACTCGATTATAAAACTATTACTCCAAGTCTTCAAGATCAATTTCAAACCTTACTAAATGTGTAAAATTGTGTTTTATATTTAATATATTTTTGAAACAATTTTCACAAAGTATTTTTGAACCAAAATCAAGCCTAAAATCAATTTTTCAGAGTGATGCACCGATACACCAATCCATGCATCGATGCACCATGGAATAAATTGAACATCGAATGCATTTCATGCATCGATGCACATACTATGCATCGATGCACTCAGAGTTTTATGAAAACATCGAATGCATTTGATGCATCGATGCACTCAGGCTATTTTGAAAAATCGAATGCATTTTATGCATCGATACACTCTTAGTGCACCGATGCACTAAGGGTCCAACGGTCAAAATATTTGAATTTTACAGTTGATGCACCGATGCACCCTGGGTATGCATCGATGCACTGACGCTCCCAACTAATTTAATTAATTGTTTTCACACTTAAACGAATCTATTGACTCCACTAATCATCCCTAACGTTCAGAATAATTTGTAGGAGTATTTAAACAAGCTTAGAAGACATTGTTCAAAAACAAGAAAACACAAGAAACAAGAATCAAGAGAGAATCAAAGAGAAAGCATCAAACCTCAAGTTTGAGCATTTCAAGCCTATTTTTCATTCAATATTCATTTTGCTTTCAAGAACACTAGTTGTACTCAATTATATTCATTTTTTAGTGTTCTTTTCTTTGTTCTAGAATTGTGCAAACAATCTACCTTGTGAGGATTTCCTTGTAAGTTTGCAAATTTGTAATATTCTCTTTGAGAAAGAGTGTTCTCAAGAATTGGGGTATATTCTTGAGGGAGTTGTAAGCTTATCTCTTTGGCCTCAAAAGAAAGAACAAATTAGTGAATTTGTTGGAAAATCCTTAGTGTGGATAACTAAGGTAGTGGACATAGACTTTGGTTGAGAAAGTCGAACCATTCTAAATCGCTGTGCAAATCTTTTCAATTTTCTACAAAAGCTTACACCAAAATTTTAATTACCAATTCACCCCCCTCTTGGCCAATTTCATTGATCGATTAACTCAGCATCTTTGACTATTGAAAGATGATAAGGCTGATATTTCTCTAATTTGGAATATGATAAGGATACGTATCTAGGTTTTATGGTAATTATTAAGTTTCATTAAAGGTATATTGGTATTTTCCCAAGTTAATGAATTAAATATATTAATTAAAGGATGATAAGCGTGATATCAATCTAAAATATCATGCCAAAGTGTTCATATCTTCTTCATGGAAATGAGATAGCTTCCAAGGTAAGAAAATATCTTATTTTCAATTTTTGAGTCAATTCCTTTGGAATTGGAGTTATGTCGTGAAATAGGAAAATGATCTATGCGAAAAACGCTATCATTTGGTGCCAATATTTCTTTCTAATCTTGCGGGAATTCAAAGATCCCAAATCTAAGGGTTTATGTTCATGAAAGGGTTCATGAAATTGATGATGAATCTTAATGTTTTTGAGGTTGTAGATTCATTTTCAAGCTTGATTCATGGTTATAACATGTTCAATCTTCCTATAAATAATTCTTTAAAATTCGGTCAAAAGAGGAAATTGTAGATCTTTTTGTTTTGATGAGAGCTGATTAGAGATTTGATTTTGAAGATATTATAAGGTTTATTGAAAGTTGATTTCATGCTTGAATCGAATCAAAATCGAGCAAAATCATGAAAACATAGTTTTCAATTAAAAATAATTCGGTTAGAATGTATTTGAGTGATAAAAATTATGGAAAAATTATATAAGGTATAGAAATGAGGTAGAAAGTATTCTACAATCATTAGAAAAAGTTGGGGACCATTTTGTAATTTTTAAAAAGTTGGGGGACCAATTCAATAACTTTGGAAAAGTTGTGAATGGTTGTATAATTTTTTAATAGTTGATGTACTACACTGGAAAATGCTGTTTTGGAATTGAAATGAGTGATAGATGTGAATTATGACTATTTTGGAAGTTTGAAGAGAGTGGTGATTTAAGTAGAGCTTCACATAGTTGGGGTACTTAAATGTAATTATACCTTTGTAAAAGAATTTGAATGGTAATAATTTCAATGCTGGAATTTTTGATATTAAGAATTTAAATGATAAAATGGTGAAGGACCATTTTGTGTAAATTGGAAAAGTTGGTTCCAATGTTAAAAGGAATTATGAAGTGTTAAGTATTTTGATAGAAAATGATTTTCAAGTATATTATGGAGTTATTTTGAGATATGTTTATGTTAGTAAAATACTAACATATGTATCATTATGAATTTTTGATTTATACAGATTGTGATTGATTTGTAATCGAAGCAAGTCAAATAGAAAATGGTTTATTGTGGATAATAGTGAGGCACATATTTTGGATTTATAAAGTGTCAAGGTGAGTGCAATACATGCATGAAATTATACATGGATGTTTTATACATCATCAGGAAGACTTGCGATAAGTCGACCTTGTTTATATCAACATGATATTATGTCATTTTTATAACTTCGATATGACATTGATATGTCATAGTGTGAAATTAGAATGCATTGATCATGAATAATGTGATATTTTAGCATGAATATTATTTCGGTTATGAACTGTCCAATATTAAATGATATTAATATACTTTGCCATGGATAGATTGAATAAAATAGACTCTATGCCCAAGTAAGTCATGGAGGGACAGGGTATAGTTGGCATGCCATAGAGTATAGCAGCTGCAGGTTTATAATAGCACTATAGTGTGAAAGGGCACTAAGTGCGGAATGGTGGATACGACCTTATGTATCATGTCTGGATTAGCACTATAGTGTAAGCTTAGTGTAGGTAGTGGGCACGACCTTATGTGTCATATCCGGATTAGAACTATGGTGTAAGCTTAGTGCAGGTTTAGCAATATGGTGCAAGTATTTTACTCGAATACCCAGGGTCCTCAAGGTTTTATACTGGGCTATTTTTTATGGATTATGGTTTATGGTTTATGGTTTATGGTTTATTAGTTAATAAATGGTAACCATGCAAGTAAGCTTACGAGCTTATGGAATAATGATAAGTATATTAGTAAAATAAGCTTACGAGCTTATGGAATAAATGGTAAGTATATTGGTAAAATAGGCTTACGCGATTATGGAATAAATTGTAAGTATATTGGTAAAATAAGCTTACGAGCTTATGGAATAAATTGTAAGTATATTGGTAAAATAAGCTTACGAGCTTATGGGTTAAATGGTAAGTATATTGGTAAAATAAGCTTACGAGTTTATGGGTTAAATGGTAAGTATATTGGTAAAATAAGCTTACGAGCTTATGGGTTAAATGGTAAGTATATTGGTAAAATAAGCTTACGAGTTTATGGGTTAAATGGTAAGTATATTGGTAAAATAAGCTTACGAGCTTATGGGTTAAATGGTAAGTATATTGGTAAAATAAGCTTACGAACTTATGGGTTAAATGGTAAGTATATTGGTAAAATAAGCTTACGAGCTTATGGGTTAAATGGTAAGTATATTGGTAAAATAAGCTTACGAGCTTATGGGTTAAATGGTAAGTATATTGGTAAGAAATTTTATATTATGTTGATCATGGTAAAATATTGGACATGCATGTAACATGATCTTATGGCATTTGTTTTTGAAAATGAAATTCATGCATGAATTGTATTGCACTGTTTGTTGTTTTAATTGCCTTACTAAATATATACTTAACGTGTGATGATTTTCACGTGTAGGTAAAAAGCCCATAATAGAGTAAAGAGTACAAGGCACTCCGAGCATCCAAGAATACACTACAATATCAGTAAGACATCCTATTATGGAATTTTGACTTAGATAATGACATGTAATTATTAATATTCAATTTGATTTGTTGAACAAATTTGGAAACAAAATGGAAATTTTATGAGTCTTATATATATTATTGAAATTACTATAGCAGTTACTGTAGCAGTACTATATCAATGCATCGATACACATTTTTAATTCGAAGTTTTTGTGCATCGGTACACTTTCACGTTACTGTAGCAATGCATCGGTACATTGTTCACTATTCATGGTACTGTTCATTACTGTTCACAGTACTATTCATAAAAAACTTTTGCCTTAAATTTGTTATAACGAAACATGATTCATATGATATGATATTTTTATAATATCATTTACCATTTTAAGAAAATAAATTTTAAATCACTATTTGAATTGGAAATGGTTTTAGAAATTCAAGTGACATCTATAATCTGTATAGGTATAATTATACGGGTTATGGGTGTTACATTTATTGGCATCAGATCTACAGGTTTAGCTGATTCTAGGACTAAACCGAGTTTGTTTTGAGTTAAAAAGTGTATACATGTCACTAGGATGTCAAAAGTTATTGATAGTTGTATATATACTGTGTTGATGCTTATTGAGAGTAAAGTTACACTTTACTAATGTATGATGATTCTGACTATGTTCAGATGTCCGAAATTAAAGACAAAGGTTAGAAAGTTGATAATGTTGAAAAGAAGGTTGAGATTGAAATCGACCCAAGAGAATCTGACATGACTTCAGTATAACGCCTTAGAAGGGTGAGTGATGTTAGCGATTTTCCTCTATTTTATGGAAGAAATGCTCCAACTTTCAATGAAGTTTTTGAATTGGAAGAATCTGTCGTAACCGTTTCTCGCCCGAAGGGAAAAGATCGATACCGATGGGTTTTTCTCTTTGAAAATTATTTCGAAATATGAGGAGTCACCACCACCAATCATTTAAGGTGAGATTGGAACACCATAAAAACTGGATGCTTTTAATAAAACATTTTTGTTTTTCTTAAAATACCGGGTTTGAAGGTCTGCGAAAATCCAGAAATCAGGTTCGGGAGTCGGTTACGCGTGGGGAAGGATTAACACCCCCACAAGCACCCAAAAATTGGTACCCAGTTGATTACCTTATATTTAAAATTAGAAATTTGGAGTTCGATATTTATTTAATTTAAAAATCATTAAGGATGCAAAATTAAAAAGGGTATTCGTTTATCGAGACCGATAGCATTCGCCGCCGAGCGTAAATGCGGGAGATCAGCTATTGTGCCTAATAACCGAATATTGCCTCATTTTTAGAAAACATGATGTGGTTTTGAAAAGGATGTCGACTTATTCAAGGAATTACCAGCATTCACCCCCTGAGCACGATCACGGGAGATATACTATTAATTCCTTAATAAGTGAACAGTGCCTTAGATTTGTAAAAACAATGCAATCGAACAAAATTTTATTTCTTTTAATTAAACTAAAAGTAAATTAAGGCATTTCCTAACTTAAAGTGTCAAATTATGAAAATTAAGGAACATAGGAGCTCAAATTTAAAATGTAAGTTCTAGTATTAATACTTAATGATATATTTAAAAATGGATTAAATATTTACGTATTGAAAAGCTTCTTTTGATAATTTTTAAATGATCAAATATTACCCTTAATTAATTTATTTTGATTCGAGTCAAGTAGTTTTTATGTCAAAATCTATTTATGAATCGGGCTTCAAATATATACATGAAGGAACAAATAACTTACATATAAAACAATATAAGAAAACTTTAATTCTATGCAATTAATACAAACATATATACGGTATATATATATATATGCACTATGCAATTAATGATATATATCATAACATAAATATGGAGAATAGATTTTTAATGGACATATATTAAAGGAAATGAGTGTAAATGTTAATATGATTCCAAAATGAATGGAAATTGGGTCTATTTGCTAATTACATATTTAATGTAAACCTACAAAAATTGTTTACGTGTTTAGTATGTACATTTACATATTAACATAATTAGAATAATGCATATATGTACAGATCACCACTTATCACACAAAATATAAAATCCAATTATGGGATACATTTAACATATATAAATATACCATATATACGTAAAGTACACAAAGTCATATATAAACACATTTAATATTATGCAAATTATAATCAAACAAATATGGAAAGTAAATCAGTTTACCCATTACAATTAAAATAAATAGGAAGTCAAAGCAAAAGTAGAAACTAAAATCATAAACATGCAAAATTAAAAATAGAACTAAAATTATAAGTTATTAAATTATTATGCCATAATTAAAATAAAATATATAAGGGACTAAAATTAAACTTTACCATTAAAATACGATGGCTAATCACTAATTTACCCAAATGATGTAATATAAAAGTTATTTTTCAACTAAACCTAACAGAATTCTAAAACAATTCAACCGCTCTTTACTGTTTTCTTCACTCTCGTCTCTCGACTGCTCATTCTTTCCTATTCTTCACTCACATGAACACTGCTAAGAACCAGAGAAGGAGGTGGACCGTCGCTTCATCACCACTCACCAACGCTTCCTCCCTCCGACCGCTCGACCCCTCATCCTTCAACCTGAGCGACTTTGAACACTACTCTCTTATTTTCTCTAACCCAACATCTACCTTCTTCCTACTTCCTTCTCATCACAACCGAGACCCCAAAATAAACAAAATCACAGTGAATCAGTGCCAAACTAGACTCAAAACAATCACAAAGATAACTCCAAGCTAACCTCCTAATTAAACCCTCAATACTAAACCATATATCCCCAACCAAGACAAAACAACCACTATCTCTATTTCTCAAAAACCCCATGGAAAAGATCCCAAAACCCCGTAATCAAATGGCAAGGACTGGGAGATGAAAGGCTTACCTGTAACTCGGTGAAGTTTTGTTTTCGAGTGACGACAACAGAATTCGTCGAACCGGATAAGTAAGAACTTTTGTTTTGGGACTATTTTCTAATTAGTTGATTCCTCTCATAAATGAAAGGATTTTCATTATTTGCTGCGATTTTCTTATTGAAGGATTTTTTATTTTGGGTTGTATAGATTGTTCTTGTTCTATGTTGTGAAATTAAGATTAGAGTCATGTCTAATACCAACTCCGATCGAGATACGAAGCATCAACAGGTAACTCAATATTAGCTTACCACCTTATTCTTATTTGCTTAAAAAAGAAAAATATATAATATTATTTAATATTCCTAAAAGATAAAGAATATAACCTGGTTGAATTGCTTCTATTTTTTTTCGGGAGAAAAGGTCGAATCCTTTTGGTTACCTCATTTGATCTTTGTATATGGGTTAAGAATCATGTTTACATACACTGCCTTTTTTTCGATGATAGGAGTAGAACCCCCTTTTGTTTCGTGTTTTCTACTTGCCCCCTGTTCGTGATTTGTTTTCCCTCCACTCCGTTCGTTAAATGCCCCCCAGTTGTTTTTTTTCCTTCTGCTCAAATGATTCCCTCCTTTTTAGCTTTCAGTCACCATCGAATCCTTTGTCGTTGTATGTTAATTTTCTATTTTTTTGGTGGGATTTGGTTGGAGCAGGTGAATATTTGGGCATATGAAATAACGTTCTTTGAAGATTTGGGTGCTTCACGTGATGGTGCTGTAAGGGTGTGGTACTTGGACTTCAAGCTGGGTCATGTAATTGGGTTGATGTTGAGCTTTGTAATGGGATCTGGAATTTATTTTTGTATTTGACCTGCATGTAAATTAATAATAATAAAATATTAAAAGACATGACGAAAAATGAATGTCGACATTTGTCCCTCTTTGCCCATTCTTGTGTCAATAAGAATATGGAAAAGACGAAAAGACAATACGATTTTTGTCCAGTCAACTTCATGGTTTGAGATATGATAAGAGATTTGTTCCGCTATCACTCAGGGAATACCATATCAGGGGATGAGTGATCTGTTCTGCTTCTTCTGAAGGGAATATCAGATCTGGATGAATTGATCCATTCCGCTATCACTTAGGGAAGATTGAATCATGGTAGACTTGTTCCGCTGTCACTTAGGGAATATCTAATCTTGAAAAAGAGTGATTTGTTCCGCTTCTTTTAAAGGGAATATCAGATCTGGATGAGTTGATCCATTCCGCTGTCACTCAGGGAAGAATGAATCATGGTAGACTTGTTCCACTGTCACTTAGGGAATATCAAATCTTGAAAAAGAGTGATCTGTTCCGCTTCTTCTGAAGGGAATATCAGATCTGGATGAGTTGATCCATTCCGCTGTCACTTAGGGAAGATTGAATCATGGTAGACTTGTTCCGCTGTCACTCAGGGAATATCAAATCTTGAAAAAGAGTGATATGTTCCGCTTCTTCTGAAGCGAATATCAGATCTGTATGAGTTGATCTATTTCGTTGTCACTCAGGGAAGATTGAATCATGGTAGACTTGTTCTGCTGTTACTCAGGGAATATCAAATCTTGAAAAAGAGTGATCTGTTCCGCTTCTTCTGAAAGGTATATCAGATCTGGATGTGCTTCACTATTCTTCCGTGAAGACTTAAAATGGCCCGGAGGACTTCATCATTATGCTCGGAAGGCTTACTGATGGATTTGTTTCACTACTCTTCGGTGAAGGCTTAAGATGGCCCAAAGGATTTAAGCATCATGCTCGGAAGACTTACTGATGACCCCAAGGATTTAATTTTGGAAATAGTTTACTAGGAAAGAAACCTTTCTTAATTTTCAAAAATTTCAATTTTAGATTTAAATGAGAAACCTTTCTCATGTGAAAACATCCTGCCTGAAGGTCTTATGGATGACCCGAAGGATTTATAAATTTTGGAAATATTTTACTAGGTAAGAAACCTTTCTTACTTTTCAAAAATTTCAATTTTCAAATTTGAATGAGAAACCTTTCTCATTTTTTCACTTATAAAACAACTTAAAGCTTGAGGAACATGCTCCACTTCAAAGTAATGCTTCCTCTATGGATTGGACCCATCTTATTCTTTATGTCTGCCTCTCTAAATATGATTCCTTGCATTTGAGATTTGAATTCTAGATTTGATATGTTGGGATTTGGATACCATGAATCTTTTTTCCTTGGAAGAACTGAAAAAACCAAATGTTTATGTGTGAAATGCGAATGCAATGCAATGCATTTTTTATGCAAATGATGTTCTCATGCATGTGTAAATGCTGATTCAGTTTTCCTTTGACTCCAAGGTGGGAAACCAAGCCTTCTTCCTCTTGATCATTCTTCTCTAGGGTTTATGCAGACATCGATGTAGCAGCTTGAAGCTTTTGAAGATTTTCCCAATCATCTTGTCTTTGTTTTCTGTCTTCATTTTGGAGGAAGTGTTATCTCTCTCGAATTTTTGCTACAGTCAGTAATATGATCTTGATGCCCCCTTTTCATTCTTGGCTCAATTACGTTTCAGAGTTGTTCTTACAGGACTCTGCCATTGATTTATTCTCAATTGATTTGCCCTATGAGTTAAGCTCTACTCAAATTCAGTGTTTTCCCCTGACATTTAAAATATTGAGACTCATTCTCAAGGTCTTCTTGGTCTGAACCTTGTTATCTCAACATGATCTGGGTTTCTGATCATGCTCCAAAGTGGGCATTTTCATGGGTATTCCCCACTTGGGTGCTAAAATTCATCAATGCCCAATTGTGTTCTTGCATTTTTTGCTATATGCTGGGATATGTACCCTTTTTAAACAAGGCGGTGATTTGTTTCTTGATTGGTTATCGACAAAGTCAAAAAGGGGTGTTACGATCTCTTATTCTTCATCCTTTATGATTTCTTAGACCATATGCTTCAAGATTATGGAATGCTTCATGTTCTGGCATTGCTTATTCTTCTTCTCCAATAGAGGCATAATGAGCCTCATTGGCTTCAAGAACATTTCACATTTGAAACTGTCTTGTTTGAAAATGTTTTCCCCTTTCTCTTAGGGATCAAAGAATTAAAGAATTATATAAAACATTGCCCCTTAATTTAGACTCACATTTGAATCAAATCATAAACATGAGTTCATAGAATATCAAAAGAATAAATAGTTCTTTAATATTTTTAGGGTTATAGCTCTTTGACAAGTGTTAAAATTGAAGTGTTGGCTCCAGGTTGACTTCCTATTTTTTAAGGTTTCGACCGCCAAAATTTCATTTCCTTCTCGATCATTGTGAACATCGCAACATGCCCTTCTTTCTTGGCTTGGTATTTTAATCTCATGCGGACAAAATGACGCAACTAACATAATCAATTACTAGACTTTCTAGAACACTTCTATTTCAGTTCTCTGAAATCTTCCATTTGTTCAAGCTTCGTAGACTTCTCTAACCAAAGCAGTACAGAAATATCAATCTAAAAATGAAATTCCTGAGTGCTCGTGTGAAATTGACTATAACAGGTGTTCCTTAACTTCCTTAGTCCATCTTTACCAAAACTCCTTATTTATAAAATTGATTTAATTTGCCATTATCTAGCTAGTTGAAATCAGCTTTATTGTAATTTGCCTTTACTGGGCTAGCTGAAGGGTTCATCTCATCACAAAATCTTTGACTTGATAATCACTGTGGAGCATACACCGAATTGTCAGGTGCCCGATCAATGTCATGGTTTGAATATAATCTATTCATAAAGCCAGGGCTTTCGAGTTTCCTCTATAACCAATTGCCTTAGCGGAATAGCTCAGTTTTATTGTATACATATATAATTACATTATGGGTATACAAATTTAATTTCTTAAGCTTGTCAAGAAGAACCTGTTATAGTCTAGGTGTTGTTGAAAGTCAGAAAATCTATCTTTAGAGTTCAATTTCCAAGCAACTGACCTAAACTAGATTAGCCTACTCGACTATTCCATCTATCAAGATCATAATCATCATTGAACATCATCAACAAAAGTGTGATCTAGTCAATATTTTAACATCATATACAAGTGATGCCCCATGTTTTCCGCTTCTGTACATACCTGAATACCAAGCCTATTATTTATTCCCTTATGATAAAAGAAGGTTGTATCGGTCCCTGCAATAATAATGTATGGTGTTCGATTTTATCTTCTATGGATAAAGTCAAGGTCCTTGTTTTATCAGGTTTCAACCTTTTCATTTTGTCAAAGATTTATAACTCTAGTTATTTAAAGAATTTTTAATTCACTTGATATTCAAAGAATTTCAAGTCGTAAATTTGATTCAATGCTCACCATCCTTAAACTAACATAGATTCATTTAAATATCCTTACAAACAGAAAGATGAGAAAATAAAAAAAAGTTCAAACAAGATGCCGCAAATGGAACATACGATTGTGGTGGATAATAACCTTCACTTGTTTAGCCATAATGCCCTATTTTCCCTAGAATGATGGGTGCCCAGTCGGATTAGCATTTTTACCCTTACTTACTTCCCATTTGTCGATCATGTCTCTTGTCAAGACTCATTTGTCAACAGGCCTTTATATCTCTTCCATCAATGGTATGCACTTGTCAGTGTGATGGCCCAATGCCCCTAGATGAAAATCACAAGCACTATTCGGGTCATAGCCATAAGCGGATGGGCTAGTCTTCATTCTTAAAGGTCTTGGAGTGAGGGACTGATTCTTGATTAAAGGGGATAGCATGTCAGAAATGGGAACTTGAAAAACTTTGAGGGTCGTATTTTCCCAAGACATCTTTTGCGGTCATTCTCAGATTACCTCTCCTTTAACTTTTTTCTCGTCACTTCCAACCTCTATCTTCTGTTTTAGCGTCAGAGATGTCTTAAGAGTTGAGTCCTTATCTCTATCTCACATACCTTGCTTTCCTTGATTTCACGCTTCTCCTTTTTCGCATGTACTTTACTTGTTTCGACCCCATCAACTCTATTCCGAGGGTTGATTTTAAACTGTTTGACTGAAACAGATTGATTGTTACCATCCACTTTTATAACTTTATAAGCCAAAAGATCTTGTACTTGTCGTTTGAAGTTACTACAATTCTCTATAGAGTGTCCTCGGGCTACTGAGTGATATTCATAAGAAACTTTCTCATTATACCATCTCGGATAAGGGGGCAGCAGAGGCTTATCCAGACGTGGAGCAATCAGCTGGGCTTGGAGCAACTTGTGATATAACTGGCTATATGAAAGCTCTTTTGACCTCACTTTCTCCTTGCCATTATTATGAGCAGAATGAAGACCTCGAGATTGATCACTGAAACACTCGCTTTGAAGTTTTAACATTTGACTAGCATCTTGGGAGAGACATTGATTTTCAGATCTCCCTTCATCGTCAAGTTTTGAGCTTCCGGGGAGCTTAGGTTTTCCATTTTCAAAACATAATAGCCCTTCTGTGATGAGGTTTTGAACTTTAAATCTCAGGATCGTACAATCTTATGTAGAGTGGTTAAACTCTCCAATATGATAGTCGCATGAATTTTTAACATCTTGCCAGTCTAGACGCGAATAAGTATTGTACCTCGGAGGAAAAGGCGTCAGGAGCCGACTTTTAAAGAGAAAGGGTTACAAGTCTAAGTACGAGATCAGAATCGGAATTGAAGGTATCATCTTCTTCTTCTTTCTATTCTTTTTAGACTTCTTTACTGGCATTTGAACCTCCTCTATGCCTCTCTTCTTTGAGCCAGACTCAACATTTATGTTAGCAATTTCACCTTTAACTTTTGCTTTTCCACGCATGGTATCTGTCATATTTCCTATAATCGTGCTCGATTATTTGAGTTGACCTGGATTACCACACTCTCTAACAGGTTCTTGATAAGTTGTTGTCATCGCATTGGCTGCACCACTAACAATCATATTCTCACTTGAAGTCATCATATTTCCTTGCATAATAGGGTCCTCTAACGATTTCTCCCCATGTATTACTGTAACCATCATGCTCATCAACTTGGACATCTGTTCCCTAGACTCAACTTGGAACTTTCTTGCTTCCTCAGTCATTTCTTGTTGTGTCCTTACGAGTTGCTCTTGGATTCTCTCGATCCTACTAACACGTGCTAATATTTCATTCATTTCTTTCAATTTTTTTCAGAAACACAGCTCGGGTAACTTCAGTTTGCTTTTAGAGCTTCTGTCACATTATCTTTCACGAGTTATTCTCACATTTTCATGATTGATGCATGTAAAAAAGTTTAAATTAAAGCAATGTGAAAGCCAAATGCAAATGCAACATGATATTGATTCCAAAATAACTTAGTTTATATAAAAAGTACTCAACAACACACAACATATAATCACTTAGGCAAAGAGATTATATCGACATAAATACTTAACGAAGAATCTTGCCTTATTCCCTAATCTTTCGAGATCTATAATCAATCTCATGATGCGTCGTTCTTCCTCTGTTTCTGGAATCACAAAAATTCTTAAAGCTGTCACTTCTTCAAATAACTCTTAGACTTGGTGAGCTACATTGCGGACCTGATTCATTGCTCTCTCCATTGCTTCATGTTGTCTTTAAATGGTGTCCTGAGCCTGCCGTAGACCAATTCCAAGCTTTGGATTAGTTAAGGGTTGGGTCTCTTCTAGTTGTTAGATTCGCTGATTGCATCTATGCACTATGACTTCTAATTCAGCAATCTTCTCTTTTAAGGCCTCATTTTCTTGCATGGTTACCTCTTGTACGGATGAGTGGATTAACTCTGCTCCTTCTAAATCCGCTATCTTTTTCTTTAACATATCATTTTCTTTTTGAAGACTCTTGTAAGGGTTTCGAAAAGTCTCATCGATACTAAGAAGCTGTTCTTCGAGCTGTTCAATCTGAGCTCGCCTTTGTGCTAATTCCTGGTTAGCCTCATGTTTTTGCTCTCTCAGTCTCTGAGTGTGCTACAAGACTCAGATAATTAACTTCTCAGGAAAAATTTATTCTTCGATAATGACAAGGCTGTCTCTAAATCACATCTGCCCGTACTCGGACTAGGTCTGAACAATGATTGTATTACCAGCCCATCGGAAGACATTGCTGCCTTAAGATCTTTTATAATAACTAGTTGATCTAAGAATCAATATCGTTTATGAAATGATGTGATATGACAATGATACATGCAAAAATGCAATAAGAGAATACAAAAGAAAATCAATGTTAGTATAAACAAGACCACAAGAATCAAGTTAGTTGAAATGATTAGTCAAAAAAAATATTAAATATGACTTAAAGTTGAGACTAAAAAATAAAGCATACAAAGGAAATTAATGGTCCTAACCGTATGCATTCTAGTTCTCCTAGGTTATCCGCATGGCTTTAACGGGGTAGGCTTACTAAATTCTTTATATGAGGTTGGGTTCTAGAAAATGGTTCCCAATCCATCTTTACAACCTGCTAAGGTTGCCCCCCGATTCTGGCTCATTACAGACTTGCGAATTGAGTTCAGCTCAGGGGATCACACCACTAAAAGCGTACCTCAGATCTGGTATCCGGATAGGCAACTTAGGGTGTTTTCCAGAGATACTTTATCAGACCCACACAAGGAAGCCCAATGCTCCTTGTGAGGTGTGACGTTTCTCTCTACTTAGATAAATCTGGTTTGAGCTCGGGTTAGAGCTTATGATATGCAACACTCCTAAATATTTCACAGAAGTGTAAGCATTAACTGGAGAGAAAATCTTTTTTAAAAAGAACATAATGAACCATATATTAAATAAGATCGAACTCAAAATTTCCAAAATCATAAATATAGGGTACCCAACTTGTGGCTATACTCTCAATTTGTTTAAAAAAATAAAAGTCCCCAGCGGAGTCGCCAAGCTATTATAACCGTTTCTCGCCCGGAGGGAAAAGATCGATACTGACGGGTTTTTCTCTTTGAAAATTATTTCGAAATATGAGTCGCCACCAATCATTTAAGGTGAGATTGGAATACCATAAAAATAGGATGCTTTTAACAAAACATTTTTGTTTTTATCAAAATACCGGGTTTGAAGGTCTGCGAAAATCTAGAAATCAGGTTCGGATGTCGGTTACGCGTGGGGAAGGATTAGCACCCCCACAAGCGCCCAAAAATTGGTACCCAGTTGATTACCCTATATTTAAAATCAAAAATTGGTACCCGGAGCCTAAATGCGGGAGATCAACTATTGTGCCTAATAACCGAATATTGCCTCATTTTTAGAAAACATGATGTGGTTTTGAAAAGGATGTCGACTTATTCAAGGAATTACCAGCATTCACCCCCTGAGGACTATCGCGGGAGATATACTATTAATTCCTTAATAAGTGAACAGTGCCTTAAATTTGTAAAAACAATGCAATCAAACAAAATTTTATTTGTTTTAATTAAACTAAAAGTAAATTAAGGCATTTCCTAACTTAAAGTTTCAAATTATGAAAATTAAGGAACATAGGAGCTCAAATTTAAAATGTAAGTTCTAGTATTAATACTTAACGATATATTTAAAAAAGGATTAAATATTTATGTATTATAAAGCTTCTTTTGATAATTTTTAAATGATCGAATATTACCCTTAATCAATTTATTTTGATTCGAGTCAAGTAGTGTTTATGTCAAAATATATTTATGAATCGGGCTTTAAATATATACATGAAGGAACAAATAAGTTACATATAAAACAATATAAGAAAACTTTAATTCTATGCAATTAATACAAACATATATATATATATATATATATATATATATATGCACTATGCAATTAATGATATATATCATAACATAAGTATGGAGAATAGATTTTTAATGGACATATATTAAAGGAAATGAGTGTAAATGTTAATATGATTCCAAAATGAATGGAAATTGGGCATATTTGCTAATTACATATTTAATGTAAACCTACAAAAAAATGTTTACGTGTTTAGTATGTACATTTACATATTACCATAATTAGAATAATGCATATATGTACAGATCACCACTTATCACACAAAATATAAAATCCAATTATGGGATACATTTAACATATATAAATATACCATATATACGTAAAGTACACAAAGTCATATATAAACACATTTAATATTCTGCAAATTATAATCAAACAAATATGGAAAGTAAATCAGTTTACCCATTACAATTAAAATAAATAGGAAGTCAAAGCAAAAGTAGAAACTAAAATCATAAACATGCAAAAATAAAAATAGAACTAAAATTATAAGTTATTAAATTATTATGCCATAATTAAAATAAAATATATAAGGGACTAAAATTAAACTTTACCATTAAAATACGATGGCTAATCACTAATTTACCCAAATGATGTAATATAAAAGTTATTTTTCAACTAAACCTAACAGAATTCTAAAACAATTCAGCCGCTCTTTACTTTTTTCTTTACTCTCATCTCTCGGCTACTCATTCTTTCCCACTCTTCACTCACATGAACGCTGCTAAGAACCAGAGAAGGAGGTGGACCGCCGCTTCATCACCACTCACCAACGCTTCCTCCCTCCGACCGCTCGACCCCTCATCATTCAACCTGAGCGACTTTGAACACTCCTCTCTTCTTTTCTCTAACCCAGCATCTACCTTCTTCCTTCTTATCACAACCAAGACCCTAAAATAAACAAAATCACAGTGAATCGGTGCCAAACTATACTCAAAACCAACATGAAGATAACTCCAAGCTAACCTCCTAATTAAACTCTTAACACTAAACCCTATATCCCCAACCAAGGACTAGGAGATGAAAGGCTTTCCTGCAACTCGGTGAAGTTTTGTTTTCGAGTGATGACAGCAGAATTCGTCGGACCGGATAAGTAAGAACTTTTTTTTTGGGACTACTTTCTAATTAGTTGGTTCCTCTCATAAAAGAAATGATTTTCATTATTTGCTGCGATTTTCTTATTGATGGATTTTTTATTTTGGGTTGTATAGATTGTTCTTGTTCTATGTTGTGAAATTAAGATTAAATGAGTCACGTCTAATACCAACTCCAATCGAGATACGAAGAATCAACAGGTAACTTAATATTAGCTTACCATCTTATTCTTATTTGCTTAAAAAACGACAAATATGTAATATTACTTAATATTCCTAAAAGATAAAGAATATAACCTGGTTGAATTACTTTTATTATTTTTTGGGAGAAAAGGCCGAATCCTTTTGGTTACACCATTTGATCTTTGTATATGGGTTAGGAATCATGTTTACATACACTGCCTTTTTTCGATGATAGGAGTAGAACCCCCTTTTGTTTTGTGTTTTCTACTTGCCCCCTATTCGTGATTTGTTTCCCTCCACTCTGTTCGTTAACTGCCTCCCAATTGTTTTTTTTCCTTCTGATCGAATGATTCCCTCCTTTTTAGCTTTCAGTCTCCACCGAATCCTTTGTTGTTGTATGCTAATTTTCTGTGTTTTTGGTGAGATTTGGTTAGAGCAGGTGAATATTTGGGCGTATGCAACGACATTCTCTGAAGATTTGGGTGCTTTACGTGCTGCTGCTGCAAGGGTGTGGTATTTGGGCTTCAAGTTGGGTCTTGAAATTGGGTTGATGTTGAGCTTTGTAATGGGTTCTGGAATTTATTTTTGTTTTTGGCCTGCATGTAAATTAATAATAATAATAATAAAATAGTAAAAGACATAAAGAAAAATGAGTGTCGACAGTTGCCCCTCTTTGCCCATTCTTGTGTCAACAAGAATATGGCAAAGACGAAAAGAGAATACATTTTTCGTCCAGTCAACTTCATGGTTTGAGATATGATAAGAGATTTGTTTCGCTGTCACTCAGGGAATATCAGATCTGGGGATGAGTGATCTGTTCCACTTCTTTCGAAGGGAATATCAGATCTGGATGAATTGATCCATTCCGCTATCACTCAGGGAAGATTGAATCGTGGTAGACTTGTTCCGCTGTCACTCAGGGAATATCAAATCTTGAAAAAGAGTGATATGTTCTGCTTCTTTTGAAGGGAATATCAGATCTGGATGAGTTGATCCATTTCGCTGTCACTCAGGGAAGATTGAATCATGGTAGACTTGTTCCGCTGTCACTCAGGGAATATCAAATCTTGAAAAAGAGTGATTTGTTCCGCTTCGTCTAAAGGGAATATCAGATCTGGATGAGTTGATCCATTCCGCTGTCACTCGGGGAAGATTGAATCGTGGTAGACTTATTCCGCTGTCACTCAGGGAATATCAAATCTTGAAAAAGAGTGATATGTTCCGCTTCTTCTGAAGGGAATATCAGATCTGGATGAGTTGATCCATTCCGCTGTCACTCAGGGAAGATTGAATCATGGTAGACTTGTTCCGCTGTGACTTAGGGAATATCAAATCTTGAAAAATAATGATTTGTTCTGCTTCTTCTGAAGGGAATGTCAGATCTGGATGTGCTTCACTATTCTTCCGTGAAGACTTAAAATGGCCCGGAGGACTTCATCGTTATGCTTGGAAGGCTTACTGATGGATCTGCTTCACTACTCTTCGGTGAAGGCTTAAGCTGGCCCAAAGGATTTAAGCATCATGCTCGAAAGACTTACTGATGACCCGGAGGACTTAATTTTGGAAATAGTTTACTAGGTAAGAAACGTTTCTTACTTTTCAAAAATTTCAATTTTAGATTTAAATGAGAAACCTTTCTCATGTGAAAACATCATGCCCGAAGGTCTTATGGATGACCCGAAGGATTTATAAATTTTGGAAATATTTTACTAGTAAGAAACCTTTCTTACTTTTTAAAAATTTCAATTTTCAAATTTGAATGAGAAACCTTTCTCTTTTTTTCACTTATAAAAAACAACTTAAAGGTTGGGGAACATGCTCCACTTCAAAGTAATGCTTCTTCTGTGGATTGGACCCATCTTATTCTTTATGTCCGCCTCTCTAAATGTGATTCCTTGCATTTGAGATTTGAATTCTAGCTTTGATTTGTTGGGATTTGGATACCATGAATCTTTTTTCCTTGGAAGATCTGTAAAAACCAAATGTTTATGTGTGAAATGCGAATGCAATGCAATGCATTTTTTTATGCAAATGATGTTCTCATGCATGTGTAAATGTTGATTTAGTTTTCCTTTGACTCCAAGGTGGGAAACCAAGCCTTCTTCCTCTTGATGATTCTTCTCTAGGGTTTATGCAGACATCGATGTAATAGCTTGAAGCTTCTAAAGATTTGCCCAGTCATCTTGTCTTTGTTTTCTGTCTTCATTTTGGAGGAAAGGTTATCTTTCTCAAATTTTTGCTGTAGTCAGTAATATGATCTTGATGCCCCCTTTTCATCCTTGTCTCAATTACGTTTCAGAGTTGTTCTTACAGGACTCTGCCATTGATTTATTCTAAACTGATTTGCCTTACGTGTTAAGCTCTCCCTAAATTCAGTGTTTTCCCCTGATATTTCAAATTGTGAGACTCATTCTCAAGGTCTTCTTGGTTTGAACCTTGTTATCTCAACATGATCTGGGTTTCTGATCATGGTCCAAAGTGGGCATTTTCATGGCTCTTCCCCACTTGGGTGCTAAAATTCATCAACGCCCGACCACGTTCTTGAATTTTTTGCTATATGCTGGGATATGTACCCTTTTCAAACAAGGAGGTGATTTGTTTCTTGATTGGTTACCGACAATGTCAAAAAGGGGTGTTACGATCTCTTATTCTTCATCCTTTATGATTTCTTAGACCATCTGTTTCTAGATTGTGGAATACTTCATGTTCTAGCATTGCTTATTCTTCTTCTCCAATAGAGGCACAATGAGCCTCATTGGCTTCAAGAACATTTCACATTTGAAATTTTCCTATTTGAAAATGTTTTCCCCTTTCTCTTAATTTAGGGATAAAAGAATTAAAGAATCATATTAAACATTGCCCCTTAATTCAGACTCACATTTGAATCAAATCATAAACATGAGTTCACATAATATCAAAGGAATAAAAAGTTCTTTAATGTTTTCAGGGTTATAGCTATTTGACAAGTGTCAAAATTAAAGGGTTGGCTCCAGGTTAGCTTCTTATTTTCTAAGGTTTCGGCCGCCAAAATTTTATTTCCTTCTTGATCGTTGTGAACATCGCAACATGCCCTTCTTTCTTGGCTTGGTATTTTAATCGTATGCGAACAAAATGACGCAACTAGCATAATCAATTACTAGACTTTCTAGAACACTTCTATTTCAGTTCTCTAAAATATTCCATTTGTTCAAGCTTCGTAGACTCCTCTAACCAAGGTAGTGCAGAAATATCGATCTAAAAATGAAATTCCTGAGTGCTCGTGTGAAATTGACTATAGCATGTGTTACTTAACTCCCTTAGTCCATATTTACCAAAGCTCCTTATTTATAAAATTGATTTAATTTGCCATTGTCAGGCTAGCTGAAATCAGCTTTATTGTAATTTGCCTTTATCAGGCTAGATGAAGGGTTCATCTCATCACAAAATCTTTGACTTGACAATCACAGTGGAGCATATACCGAATTGCCAGGTGCCCGATCAATGTCATGATTTGAATATAATCTATTCATAAAGCCAGGGCTTTCGAGTTTCCTCTATAACCAATTCCTTAGCGGAATAGCTCAGCTTTATTGTATACATATATAATTACATTATGGGTATACGGATTCAATTTCTTAAGCTTGTCAAGAAGAACCTGTTATAGTCTAGGTGTTTTTGAAAGTTAAAAAATCTATCTTTAGAGTTTAATTTCCAGGCAACTGACCTAAACTAGATTCACCTACTCGACTATTCCATCTGTCAAGATCATAATCATCATTGAACATCATCAACAAAAGTGTGGTCTTGTCAATATTTTAACATCATATACAAGAGATGCCCCATGTTGTCCGCTCCTGTACATACCTGAATACCAAGCCTATTGTTCATTCCCTTATGATAAAAGAAGGTTGTATCGGTCCCTGTAATAATAATGTATGGTGTTCAATTTTATCTTCTATGGATAAAGTCAAGGTCCTTGTTTTATCAGGTTTCGACCTTTTCATTTTGTCAAAGATTTATAACTCTAGTTATTTAAAGAATTTTTAATTCAGTTGATATTTAAAGAATTTCAAGTCGTAAATTTGATTCAATGCTCACCATCCTTAAAGTAACATAGATTCATTTAAATATCCTTACAAAAAGAAAGATGAGAAAGTAAAAAAAAAAGCTCAAACAAGATGCCGCAAAAGGAACAAACGATTGTGATGGATCATAACCTTCACTTGTTTAGCCAGAATGCCCTATTTTCCCTAGAATGATGGGTGCCCAGTCGGATTAGGATTTTTACCCTTACTTACTCCCCATTTGTCGATCATGTCTCTTGTCAAGACTCCTTTGTCAACAAGCCTTTCTATCTCTTCCGTCAATGGTATGCACTTGTCAGTGTGATGGCCAAATGCCCCTAGATGAAAATCACAAGTACTATTCAGGTCATAGCCATAAGCGGATGGGCTAGTCTTCATTCTTAAAGGTCTTGGAGTGAGGGACTGATTCTTGATTAAAGGGGATAGAATGTCAGAAATGGGAACTTGAAAAACTTTGAGGGTCGTATTTTCCCAAGACATCTTTTACGGCCAGTCTCGGATTACCTCTCCTTTGACTTTTTTCTCGTCACTTCCAACCTCTATCTTCTGTTTTAGCGTCAGAGAGGTCTTAAGAGTTGAGTCTTTATCTCTACCTCACATACCTTGCTTTCCTTGATTTCACGCTTCTCCTTTTCCGCATGTACTTTACTTGTTTCGACCCCATCAACTCTATTCCGAGGGTTGACTTTAAACTGTTTGACTGAAACAGACTGATTGTTACCATTCACCTTTATAACTCCTTAAGCCAAAAGATCTTGCACTTGTCGTTTGAAGTTACTAAAATTCTTGATAAAGTGTCCTCGGGCTACAGCGTGATATTCACAAGAAACTTTCTCATTATACCAGCTCGGATAAGGGGGCAGCAGAGGCTTAGCCAGGCGTAGAGCAATCAGATGGGCTTGGAGCAACTTGTGATATAACTGGCTGTATGAAAGCTCTTTTGACCTCACTTTCTCCTTGCCATTATTATGAGCAGAATGAAGACCTTGAGATTGATCACTGAAACACTCACTTTTAAGTTTTAACGTTTGACTAGCATCTTGGGAGAGACATTGGTTTGCAGATATCTATTCATCGTCAAGTTTTGAGCTTTCGGGGAGCTTAGGTTTTCCATTTTCAAAACATAATAGCCCTTCCGTGATGAGGTTTTGAACTTTAAATCTCAGGATCGTACAATCTTATGTAGAGTGGTTAAACTCTCCAATATGATAGTCGCATGAATTTTTGACATCTTGCTAGTCTAGACGCGAATATGTATTGTACCTCAGAGGAAAAGGCGTCAGGAGACAACTTTCAAAGAGAAAGGGTAACAAGTCTGAGTATGAGATCGGAATCGGAATCGGAGGTATCATCTTCTTCTTCTTTCTATTCTTTTTAGACTTCTTTATTGGCATTTAAACCTCCTCTATGCCTCTCTTCTTTGAGCCAGACTCAACTTTTATGTTAGCAATTTCACCTTGAACTTTTACTTTTCCACACATGGTACCTGTCATACTTCCTATAATCGTGCTCGATTATTTGAGTTGACCTGGATTACCACACTCTCTAACAGGTTCATGATCAGTTGTTGTCATCGCATTGGCTGCACCACTAACAATCATATTCTCACTTGAAGTCATCATATTTCCTTGCATAATAGGGTCCTCTAACGATTTCTCCCCATGTATTACTGTAACCATCATGCTCATCAACTTGGACATCTGTTCCCTGGACTCAACTTGGAACTTTCTTGCTTCCTCAGTCATTTCTTGTTGTGTCCTTACGAGTTGCTCTTGGATTCTCTCGATCCTACTAACACGTGCTAATATTTCATTCATTTCTTTCAATTTTTTTCAGAAACACAGCTCGGGTAACTTCAGTTTGCTTTTAGAGCTTCTGTCTCATTATCTTTCACGAGTTATTCTCACGTTTTCATGATTGATGCATGTAAAAAAGTTTAAATTAAAGCAATGTGAATGAAAATGTGGATGCCAAATGCAAATGCAACCCGATATTGATTCCAAAATAACTTAGTTTATATAAAAAGTACTCAACAACACACAACATATAATCACTTAGGCAAAGAGATTATATCGACATAAATACTAAATGAAGAATCTTGCCTTATTCCCTAATCTTTCAAGCTCTATCATCAATCTCATGATACGTCGTTCCTCCTCTGTTTCTGGAATCACAAAAATTCTTAAAGTTGTTGCTTCTTCAAATAACTCTTAGACTTGGCGAGCTACATTGCGGGCCTGATCCATTTCTCTCTCCATTGCTTCATGTTGTCTTTATATGGTGTCCTGAGCCTGCCGTAGACCAATTCCAAGCTTTGGATTAGTTAAGGGTCAGGTCTCTTCTAGTTGTTGGATTCGCTGATGGAATCTATGCACTATGACTTCAAATTCAACAATCTTCTCTTTTAAGGCCTCGTTTTCTTGCATCGTTACCTATTGTATGGATGAGTGGATTAACTCTGCTCCTTCTAACTCCACTATCTTTTTCTTTAACATATCATTTTCTTTTTGAAGACTCTTGTAATGGTTTCGAAAAGTCTCATCGATACTAAGAAGTTGTGCTTCGAGCTGTTCAATCTGTGCTTGCCTTTGTGCTAATTCATGGTTAGCCTCATGTTTTTTCTATCTCGGTCTATGAGTGTGCTACAAGGCTCAGATAATTACCTTCTCTGGAAAAAATTATTCTTCGGTAATGGCAAGGCTGTCTCTGAATCGCATCTTCCCGTACTCGGACTAGGTCTGAACACTGATTGTATTCCCAGCACATCGGAAGACATTGCTTCCTTAAGCTCTTTTATAATAACTAGTTGATCTGAGAATAAATATCGTTTCTGAAATGATGTGATATGACAATGATACATGCAAAAATATAATAAGAGCATGCAAAAGAAAATCAATGTTAGTAGAAACAAGACCACAAGAATCAAGTTAGTTGAAATGATTAGTCAAAAAAAATCTTAAATATGACTTAAAGTTGAGACTAAAAAATAAAGCATACAAAGGAAATTAATAGTCCTAACCGTATGCATTCTAGTTCTCCTAGGTTATCCGCATGGCTTTAACAGGGTAGGCTTACTAAATTCTTTATATGAGGTTGGGTTCTAGAAAATGGTTCCCAATCCATCTTTACAACCTGCTAAGATTGCCCCCCGATTCTGGCCCATTACAGACTTGTGAATCGAGTTCAGCTCAGGGGATCACACCACTAAAAGTGTACCTCGGATCTGGTATCCGGATCGGCAACTTAGGGTATTTTCCAGAGATACTTTGTCAGACCCACACAAGGAAGCCCAATGCTCCTTGTGAGGTGTGACGTTTCTCTCTACTTAGATAAATCGGGTTTGAGCTCAATTTGAGCTTATGATATGCAACACTCCTAAATATTTCACAGAAGTATAAGCATTAACTGGAGAGAAAATCTTTTCTTAAAAAGAACATAATGAACCATATATTAAATAAGATCGAACTCAAAATTTCTAAAATCATAAATATAGGGTACCCAACTTGTGGCTAGACTCTCAATTTGTTTAAAAAAACAAAAGTCCCCAACGGAGTCGCCAATCAGGTTCGGGAGTCGGTTACGCGTGGGGAAGGATTAGCACCCCCACAAGCGCCCAAAAATTGGTACCCAGTTGATTACCCTATATTTAAAATCAGACATTTAGAGTTCGATATTTATTTAATTTAAAAATCATTAAGGATGCAAAATTAAAAAGGGTATTCGTTTATCGAGACTGATAGCATTCACCCCCGAGCGTAAATGCGGGAGATCAACTATTGTGCCTAATAACCAAATATTGCCTCATTTTTAGAAAACATGATGTGGTTTTGAAAAGGATGTCGACTTATTTAAGGAATTACCAGCATTCACCCCCTGAGCACAATCGCGGGAGATATACTATTAATTCCATAATAATTGAACAGTGCATTAGATTTGTAAAAACAATGCAATCAAACAAAATTTTATTTGTTTTAATTAAACTAAAAGTAAATTAAGGCATTTCCTAACTTAAAGTGTCAAATTATGAAAATTAAAGAACATAGGAGCTCAAATTTAAAATGTAAGTTCTAGTATTAATACGTAATGATATATTTAAAAATTGATTAAATATTTATGTATTATAAAGCTTCTTTTGATAATTTTTAAATGATCGAATATTACCCTTAATCAATTTATTTTGATTCGAGTCAAGTAGTGTTTATGTCAAAATATATTTATGAATCGGGCTTTAAATATATACATGAAGGAACAAATAAGTTACATATAAAACAATATAAGAAAACTTTAATTCTATGCAATTAATACAAACATATATACGGTATATATCTATATATATATATATATGCACTATGCAATTAATGATATATATCATAACATAAATATGGAGAATAGATTTTTAATGGACATATATTAAAGGAAATGAGTGTAAATGTTAATATGATTCCAAAATGAATGGAAATTGGGCCTATTTGCTAATTACATATTTAATGTAAACTTACAAAAAAAAATGTTTACGTGTTTAGTATGTACATTTACATATTACCATAATTAGAATAATGCATATATGTACAGATCACCACTTATCACACAAAATATAAAATCCAATTGTGGGATACATTTAACATATATAAATATACCATATATACGTAAAGTACACAAAGTCATATATAAACACATTTAATATTTTGCAAATTATAATAAAACAAATATGGAAAGTAAATCAGTTTACCCATTACAATTAAAATAAATAGGAAGTCAATGCAAAAGTAGAAACTAAAATCATAAACTTGCAAAAATAAAAATAGAACTAAAATTATAAGTTATGAAATTATTATGCCATAACTAAAATAAAAATATATAAGGGACTAAAATTAAACTTTACCATTAAAATACGATGGCTAATCACTAATTTACCCAAAAGATGTAATATAAAAAGTTATTTTTCAACTAAACCTAACAGAATTCTAAAACAATTCAGCCGCTCTTTACTTTTTTCTTCACTCTCATCTCTCGGTTGCTAATTCTTTCCTACTCTTCACTCATATGAACGTTGCTAAGAACCAGAGAAGGAGGTGGACCACCGCTTCATCACCACTCACCAACGCTTCCTCCCTCCGACCGCTCGACCCCTCATCCTTCAACCTGAGTGACTTTGAACACTCCTCTCTTATTTTCTCTAACCCAACATCTACCTTCTTACTTCTCATCACAATCGAGACCCCAAAATAAATGAAATCATAGTGAATCGGTGCCAAAATAGACTTAAAACCACCATGAAGATAACTCCAAGCTAACCTCTTAATTAAACTCTAACACTAAACCCTATATCCCCAACCAAGACAAAATAACCACTATCTCTATTGGTCAAAATCCCCATGGAAAAGATCCCAAAACCCCGTAATCAAATGGCAAGGACTGGGAGATGAAAGGCTTTCCTGCAACTCAGGTGAAGTTTTGTTTCCGAGTGACGGCAGCAGAATTCGTCGGACCGGATAAGTAAGAACTTTTGTTTTGCAAATACTTTCTAATTAGTTGGTTCCTCTCATAAAAGAAAGGATTTTCATTATTTGCTGCGATTTTCTTATTGATGGATTTTTTATTTTGGGTTGTATAGATTGTTCTTGTTCTATGTTGTGAAATTAAGATTAAATGAGTAACGTCTAATACCAACTCCGATCGAGATACGAAGCATCAACAGGTAACTCAAAATTAGCTTACCACCTTATTCTTATTTGCTTAAAAACAAAAAATATGTAATATTACTTAATATTCAAAAAATATAAAGAATATAACCTGGTTGAATTGCTTTTATTATTTTTCGTGAGAAAAGGTCGAATCCTTTTGGTTACACCATTTGATCTTTGTATATGGGTTAGGAATCATGTTTACATACACTGCCTTTTTTCGATGATAGGAGTAGAACCCCTTTTTGTTTCGTGTTTTCTACTTGCCCCCTGTTCGTGATTTGTTTCCCTCCACTCCGTTCTTTAACTGCCCCCCAATTATTTTTTTCCTTCTGATCGAATGATTCCCTCCTTTTTAGCTTTCAATCTCCACCGAAACCTTTGTTGTTGTATGTTAAATTTCTATTTTTTTGGTGAGATTTGGTTGGAGCAGGTGAATATTTAGGGGTATGCAATGTCGTTCTTTGAAGATTTGGGTGCTTTACGTGCTGCTTCTGCAAGGGTGTGGTATTTGGGCTTCAAGCTGGGTCTTGTAATTGGGTTGATGTTGTGCTTTGTAATGGGCTCTGGAATTTATTTTTGTATTTGGCCTGCATGTAAATTAATAATAATAATAATAATAATAAAATATTAAAAGACATGACGAAAAATGAGTGTCGACAGTTGCCCCTCTTTGCCCATTCTTGTGTCAACAACAATATGGCAAAGACGAAAAGACAATATGTTTTTCGTCCAGTCAACTTCATGGTTTGAGATATGATAAGAGATCTGTTTTGCTGTCTCTCAAGGAATATCAGATCTAGGGATGAGTGATATGTTCCGCTTCTTCTGAAGGGAATATCAGATCTGGATGAATTGATCCATTCCGCTATTACTCAGGGAAGATTGAATTGTGGTAGACTTGTTCCGCTGTCACTCAGAGAAAATCAAATCTTGAAAAAGAGTGATTTGTTCTGCTTCTTTTGAAGGGAATATCAGATCTGGATGAGTTGATCCATTTCGATGTCACTCAGGGAAGATTGAATCATGGTAGACTTGTTCCGCTGTCACTCAGGGAATATCAAATCTTGAAAAAGAGTGATATGTTCCGCTTCTTCTAAAGGGAATATCAGATCTGGATGAGTTGATCCATTCCGCTGTCACTCAGGGAAGATTGAATCGTGGTAGACTTGTTCCGCTATCACTCAGAGAATATCAAATCTTGAAAAAGAGTGATATGTTTCGCTTCTTCTGAAGGGAATATCAGATCTGGATGAGTTGATCCATTCCGCTGTCACTCAGGGAAGATTGAATCATGGTAGACTTGTTCCGCTGTCACTCAAGGAATATCAAATCTTGTAAAAGAATGATTTATTCCGCTTCTTCTGAAGGGAATGTCAGATCTGGATGTGCTTCACTATTCTTTCCTGAAGAGTTAAAATGGCCCGGAGGACTTCATCGTTATGCTCGGAAGGCTTACTGATGGATTTGCTTCACTACTCTTCGGTGAAGGCTTAAGATGGCCCAAAGGATTTAAGCATCATGCTCGAAAGACTTACTGATGACCCGAAGGACTTAATTTTGGAAATAATTTACTAGGTAAGAAACGTTTCTTACTTTTCAAAAATTTTAATTTTAGATTTAAATGAGAAACCTTTCTCATGTGAAAACATCCTGCCCGAAGGTCTTATGGATGACCCGAAGGATTTATAAATTTTGGAAATATTTCACTAGGTAAGAAACCTTTCTTACTTTTCAAAAGTTTCAATTTTTAAATTTGAATGAGAAACCTTTCTCATTTTTTCACTTATAAAACAACTTAAAGGTTGGGGAACATGCTCCACTTCAAAGTAATGCTTCCTCTGTGGATTGGACCCATCTTATTCTTTATGGCCGCCTCTCTAAATGTGATTCCTCTCATTTGAGATTTGAATTCTAGATTTGATTTGTTGGGATTTGGATACCATGAATCTTTTTTCCTTGGAAGATCTGTAACAACCAAATGTTTATGTGTGAAATTCGAATGCAATGCAATGCATTTTTTTATGCAAATGATGTTATCATGCATGTGTAAATGTTGATTCAGTTTTCCTTTGACTCCAAGGTGGGAAACCAAGCCTTCTTCCTCTTGATCATTCTTCTCTAGGGTTTATGCAGACATCGATGTAGTAGCTTGAAGCTTCTAAAGATTTTCCCAATCATCTTGTCTTTGTTTTCTGTCTTCATTTTAGAGGAAGTGTTTTCTCTCTCGAATTTTTGCTACAGTCAGTAATATGATCTTGATGCCCCCTTTTCATCCTTGTCTCAATTATGTTTCAGAGTTGTTCTTACAAGACTCTGCCATTGATTTATTCTCAACTGATTTGTCTTACGAGTTAAGCTTTGCTCAAATTCAGTGTTTTCCCTTGATATTTCAAATTGTGAGACTCATTCTCAAGGTCTTCTTGGTCTGAACCTTGTTATCTCAACATGATCTGGGTTTCTGATCATGGTCCAAAGTGGCCATTTTCATGGCTCTTCCCCACTTGGGTGCTAAAATTCATCAATGCCCGATCGTGTTCTTGCATTTTTTGCTATATGCTGGGATATGTTTCTTGATTGGTTACCGACAATGTCAAAATGGGGTGTTACGATCTCTTATTCTTCATCCTTTATGATTTCTTAGACCATATGTTTCAAGATTGTGGAATGCTTCATGTTATGGCATTGCTTATTCTTCTTCTCCAATAGAGGCACAATGAGCCTCATTGACTTCAAGAAGATTTCACATTTGAAATTGTCCTATTTGAAAATGTTTTCCCCTTTCTCTTAATTTAGGGATCAAAGAATTAAAGAATTATATTAAACATTGCCCCTTAATTCAGACTCACATTTGAATCAAATCATAAACATGAGTTCACATAATATCGAAGGAATAAAAAGTTCTTTAATGTTTTCAGGGTTATAGCTATTTGACAAGTGTCAAAATTGAAGGGTTGGCTACAGGTTGGCTTCCTATTTTCTAAGGTTTCGGCCGCCAAAATTTCATTTCCTTCTCGATCATTGTGAACATCGCAACATGCCCTTCTTTCTTGGCTTGGTATTTTAATCGTATGCACACAAAATGACGCAATTAGCATAATCAATTACTAGACTTTCTAGAACACTTCTATTTCAGTTCTCTGAAATCTTCCATTTGTTCAAGCTTCGTAGACTCCTCTAACCAAGGCAGTGCAGAAATATCGATCTAAAAATGAAATTCCTGAGTGCTCGTGTGAAATTGACTATAGCAGGTGTTCCTTAACTCCCTTAGTCCATCTTTACCAAAACTCCTTATTTATAAAATTAAATTAATTTTCCATTGTTTGGCTAGCTGAAATCAGCTTTATTGTAATTTGCCTTTATCGGCCTAGCTGAAGGGTTCATCTCATCAAAAAATCTTTGACTTGACAATCACAGTGGAGCATACACCGAATTGCTAGGTGCCCGATCAATGTCATGGTTTGAATATAATCTATTCATAAAGCCAAGGATTTCGAGTTTCCTCTATAACCAATTGCCTTAGCGGAATAGCTCAGCTTTATTGTATACATATATAATTACATTCTGGGTATACGGATTCAATTTCTTAAGCTTGTCAAGAAGAACCTGTTATAGTCTAGGTGTTGTTGAAAATCAAAAAATCTATCTTTAGAGTTTAATTTCCAAGCAACTGACCTAAACTAGATTCACCTACTCGACTATTGCATCTGTCAAGATCATAATCATCATTGAACATCATCAACAAAAGTGTGGTCTAGTCAATATTTTAACATCATATACAAGAGATGCCCCATGTTGTCCGCTCCTGTACATACCTGAATACCAAGCCTATTGTTCATTCCCTTATGATAAAAGAAGGTTGTATCGGTCCCTGCAATAATAATGTATGGTTTTGATTTTATCTTCTATGGATAAAGTCAAGGTCATTGTTTTATCAGGTTTCAACCTTTTCATTTTGTCAAAGATTTATAACTCTAGTTATTTAAAGAATTTTTAATTCTGTTGATATTTAAAGAATTCCAAGTCGTAAATTTGATTCAATGCTCACCATCCTTAAAGTAACATAGATTCATTTAAATATCCTTACAAAAAGAAAGATGAGAAAGTAAAAAAAAAGCTCAAACAAGATGCCGCAAATGGAACAAACGATTGTGATGGATCATAACCTTCACTTGTTTAGCCATAATGCCCTATTTTCCCTAGAATGATGGGTGCCCAGTCGGATTAGGATTTTTACCCTTACTTACTCCCCATTTGTCGATCATGTCTCTTGTCAAGACTCCTTTGTCAACAAGCCTTTCTATCTCTTCCATCAATGGTATGCACTTGTCAGTGTGATGGCCCAATGCCCCTAGATGAAAATCACAAGTACTATTCGGGTCATAGCCATAAGCGGATGGGCTAGTCTTCATTCTTAAAGGTCTTGGAGTGAGGGACTGATTCTTGATTAAAGGGGATAGCATGTCAGAAATGGGAACTTGAAAAACTTTGAGGGTCATATTTTCCCAAGACATCTTTTGCGGCCAGTCTCGGATTACCTCTCCTTTGACTTTTTTCTCGTCACTTCCAACCTCTATCTTCTATTTTAGTGTCAGAGAGGTCTTAAGAGTTGAGTCCTTATCTCTACCTCACATACCTTGCTTTCCTTGATTTCACGCTTCTCTTTTTCCGCATGTACTTTACTTGTTTCGACCCCATCAACTCCATTCCGAGGGTTGACTTTAAACTGTTTGACTGAAACAGACTGATTGTTAATATTCACCTTTATAACTCCTTAAGCCAAAAGATCTTGCACTTGTCGTTTGAAGTTACTAAAATTCTTGATAGAGTATCCTCGGGCTACAGCGTGATATTCACAAGAAACTTTCTCATTATACCAGCTCGGATAAGGGGGCAGCAGAGGCTTAGCCAGGCTTGGAGCAATCACCTGGGCTTGGAGCAACTTGTGATATAACTGGCTATATGAAAGCTCTTTTAACCTCACTTTCTCCTTGCCATTATTATGAGCAGAATGAAGACCTTGAGATTGATCACTGAAACACTCGCTTTGAAGTTTTAACGTTTGACTAGCATCTTGGGAGAGACATTGGTTTGCATATATCTCTTCATCGTCAAGTTTTGAGCTTTCGGAGAGCTTAGGTTTTCCATTTTCAAAACATAATAGCCCTTCCGTGATGAGGTTTTGAACTTTAAATCTCAGGATCGTACAATCTTATGTAGAGTGGTTAAACTCTCCAATATGATAGTCGCATGAATTTTTGACATCTTGCCAGTCTAGACGCGAATAAGTATTGTACCTCAGAGGAAAAGGCATCAGGAGCCAACTTTCAAAGAGAAATGGTAACAAGTCTGAGTATGAGATCGGAATCAGAATTGGAGGTATCATCTTCTTCTTCTTTCTATTCTTTTTAGTCTTCTTTATTGGCATTTGAACCTCCTCTATACCTCTCTTCTTTGAGCCAGACTCAACTTTTATGTTAGCAATTTCACCTTCAACTTTTGCTTTTCCACGCATGGTATCTGTCATATTTCCTATAATCGTGCTCGATTATTTGAGTTGACCTAGATTACCACACTCTCTAACAGGTTCTTGATCAGTTGTTGTCATCGCATTGGCTGCACCACTAACAATCATATTCTCACTTGAAGTCATCATATTTCCTTGCATAATAGGGTCCTCTAACGATTTCTCCCCATGTATTACTGTAACCATCATGCTCATCAACTTGGACATCTGTTCCCTGGACTCAACTTGGAACTTTCTTGCTTCCTCAGTCATTTCTTGCTGTGTCCTTACGAGTTGCTCTTGGATTCTCTCGATCCTACTAACACGTGCTAATATTTCATTCATTTCTTTCAATTTTTTTCAGAAACACACCTCGGGTAACTTCAGTTTGCTTTTAGAGCTTCTGTCACATTATCTTTCACGAGTTATTCTCACGTTTTCATGATTGATGCATGTAAAAAAGTTTAAATTAAAGCAATGTGAATGCAAATGTGGATGCAAAATGCAAATGCAACCCGATATTGATTCCAAAATAACTTAGTTTATATAAAAAGTACTCAACAATACACAACATATAATCACTTAGGAAAAGAGATTATATCGACATAAATACTAAACGAATAATCTTGCCTTATTCCCTAATCTTTCGTGCTCTATCATCAATCTCATGATGCGTCGTTCTTCCTCTGTTTCTGGAATCACAAAAATTCTTAAAGTTGTCGCTTCTTCAAATAACTCTTAGACTTGGCGAGCTACATTACGGGCATGATCCATTGCTCTCTACATTGCTTCATGTTGTCTTTAAATGGTGTCCTGAGCCTGCTGTAGACAAATTCCAAGATTTGGAATAGTTAAGGGTCGGGTCTCTTCAAGTTGTTGGATTCGCTGATGGCATCTATGCACTATGACTTCTAATTCAACAATCTTCTCTTTTAAGGCCTCGTTTTCTTGCATGGTTACCTCTTGTATGGATAAGTGGATTAACTCTGCTCCATCTAACTCCGCTATCTTTTTCTTTGACATATCATTTTCTTTTTGAAGACTCTTGTAAGGGTTCCGAAAAGTCTCATCGATACTAAGAATATGTGCTTCGAGCTGTTCAATCTATGCTCGCCTTTGTGCTAATTCCTGGTTAGCCTCATGTTTTTTCTCTCTCAGTGTCTGAGTGTGCTACAAGGCTCAGATAATTACCTTATCTGGAAAAAATTATTCTTCGGTAGTGACAAGGCTGTCTCTGAATCACATATGCCCGTACTCGGACTAGGTCTAAACACTAATTGTATTCCCAGCCCATCAGAAGACATTGTTGCCTTAAGCTCTTTTATAATAACTAGTTGATCTGAGAATCAATATCGTTTATGAAATGATGTGATATGACAATGATACATGCAAAAATGCAATAAGAGCATACAAAAGAAATTCAATGTTAGTAGAAACAAGACCACAAGAATCAAGTTAGTTTAAATGATTAGTCAAAAAAAAATCTTAAATATGACTTAAAGTTGAGACTAAAAAATAAAGCATACAAAGGAAATTAATGGTCCTAACCATATGCATTCTAGTTCTCCTAGGTTATTCGCATGGCTTTAACGGGGTAGGCTTACTAAATTCTTTATATGAGGTTGGGTTCTAGAAAATGGTTCCCAATCCATCTTTACAACCTGCTAAGGTTGCCCCTCGATTCTGGCCCATTACAGACTTGCGAATCTAGTTCAACTCAGAGGATCACACCACTAAAAGCGTACCTCGGATCTGGTATCCGGATAGGCAACTTAGGGTGTTTTCCAGAGATACTTTTTCAGACCCACACAAGGAAGCCCAATGCTCCTTGTGAGGTGTGACGTTTCTCTCTACTTAGATAAATCGGGTTTGAGCTCGGGTTAGAGCTTATGATATGCAACACTCCTAAATATTTCACACAAGTGTAAGCATTAACTAGAGAGAAAATCTTTTTTTAAAAAGAACATAATGAACCATATATTAAATAAGATCGAACTCAAAATTTCAAAAATCATAAATATAGGGTACCCAACTTGTGGCTAGACTCTCAATTTGTTTAAAAAAACAAAAGTCCCCAGCGGAGTCGCCAAGCTCTCGTAACCGTTTCTCGCCCGGAGGGAAAAGATCGATACCGACGGGTTTTTCTCTTTGAAAATTATTTCGAAATATGAATAGTCGCCACCAATCATTTAAGGTGAGATTGGAACACCATAAAAACCGGATGCTTTTAATAAAACATTTTTGTTTTTATCAAAATACCGAGTTTGAAGGTCTGCGAAAATCCATAAATCAGGTTCGGGAGTCGGTTACGCGTGGGGAAGGATTAGCACCCCCACAAGCGCCCAAAAATTACTACCCAGTTGATTACCCTATATTTAAAATCAGAAATTTGGAGTTTGATATTATTTAATTTAAAAATCATTAAGGATGCAAAATTAAAAAGGGTATTCGTTTATTGAGACTGATAGCATTCGCCCCCGAGCGTAAATACGGGAGATCAACTATTGTGCCTAATAACCGAATATTGCCTCATTTTTAGAAAACATGATGTGGTTTTGAAAAGGATGTCGACTTATTCAAGGAATTACCAGCATTCACCCCCTGAGCACGATCGTGGGAGATATACTATTAATTCCTTAATAAGTGAACAGTGCCTTAGATTTGTAAAAACAATGCAATCAAACAAAATTTTATTTGTTTTAATTAAACTAAAAATAAATTAAGGCATTTCCTAACTTAAAGTGTCAAATTATGAAAATTAAGGAACATAGGAGCTCAAATTTAAAATGTAAGTTCTAGTATTAATACTTAATGATATATTTAAAAATGGATTAAATATTTATGTATTATAAAGCTTCTTTTGATAATTTTTAAATGATCGAATATTACCCTTAATCAATTTATTTTGATTCGAGTCAAGTAGTGTTTATGTCAAAATCTATTTATGAATCGGGCTTTAAATATATACATGAAGGAACAAATAACTTACATATAAAACAATATAAGAAAACTTTAATTCTATGCAATTAATACAAACATATATACGGTATATATATATATACATGCACTATGCAATTAATGATATATATCATAACATAAATATGGAGAATAGATTTTTAATGGACATATATTAAAGGAAATGAGTGTAAATGTTAATATGATTCCAAAATGAATGGAAATTGGGCCTATTTGCTAATTACATATTTAATGTAAACCTACAAAAAAAATGTTTACGTGTTTAGTATGTACATTTACATATTACCATAATTAGAATAATGCATATATGTACAGATCACCACTTATCACACAAAATATAAAATCCAATTATGGGATACATTTAACATATATAAATATACCATATATACGTAAAGTACACAAAGTCATATATAAACACATTTAATATTCTGAAAATTATAATCAAACAAATATGGAAAGTAAATCAGTTTACCCATTACAATTAAAATAAATAGGAAGTCAAAGCAAAAGTAGAAACTAAAATCATAAACATGCAAAAATAAAAATAGAAATAAAGTTATAAGTTATTAAATTATTATGCCATAATTAAAATAAAATATATAAGGGACTAAAATTAAACTTTACCATTAAAATACGATGGCTAATCACTAATTTACCCCAAAGATGTAATATAAAAGTTATTTTTCAACTAAACCTAACAGAATTCTAAAACAATTCACCCGCTCTTTACTTTTTTCTTCACTCTCATCTCTCGGCTGCTCATTCTTTCCTACTCTTCACTCACATGAATGCTGCTAAGAACCAGAGAAGGAGGTGGACTGCCGCTTCATCACCACTCACCAACGCTTCCTCCCTCCGACCGCTCGACCCCTTATCCTTCAACCTGAGCGACTTTGAACACTCCTCTCTTCTTTTCTCTAACCCAGCATCTACCTTCTTCCTTCTCATCACAACCGAGACCCCAAAATAAACGAAATCACAGTGAATCGGTGCCAAACTAGACTTAAAACCACCACGAAGATAACTCCAAGCTAACCTCCTAATTAAACTCTTAACACTAAACCCTATATCCCCAACCAAGGAAAAATGACCACCATCTCTATTGCTCAAAATCCCCATGGAAAAGATCCCAAAACCGCGTAATCAAATGGCAAGGACTGGGAGATGAAAGGCTTTCCTGCAACTCGGTGAAGTTTTGTTTCCGAGTGACGACAGCAGAATTCGTCGGACCGGATAAGTAAGAACTTTTATTTTGGGACTACTTTCTAATTAGTTGGTTCCTCTCATAAAAGAAAGGATTTTCATTATTTGCTGCGATTTTCTTATTGATGGATTTTTTATTTTGGGTTGTATAGATTGTTCTTGTTCTATGTTGTGAAATTAAGATTAAATGAGTCACGTCTAATACCAACTTCGATCGAGATACGAAGCATCAACAGGTAACTCAATATTAGCTTACCACCTTATTCTTATTTTCTTAAAAAATGACAAATATGTAATATTACTTAATATTCCTAAAAGATAAAGAATATAACCTGGTTGAATTGCTTTTATTATTTTTCGGGAGAAAAGGCCGAATCCTTTTGGTTATACTATTTGATCTTTGTAATTGGGTTAGGAATCATGTTTACATACACTTCTTTTTTTCGATGATAGGAGTAGAACCCCCTTTTGTTTCGTGTTTTCTACTTACTCCTTGTTCGTGATTTGTTTCCCTCCACTCCGTTCGTTAACTGCCCCCCAATTGTTTTTTTTTCCTTCTGATCGAATGATTCCCTCCTTTTTAGCTTTCAGTCTCCACCGAATCCTTTGTTGTTGTATGTTAATTTTCTGAGTTTTTGGTGAGATTTGGTTGGAGCAGTTGAATATTTGGGCGTATGCAATGATGTTTTCTGAAGATTTGGGTGCTTTACGTGCTGTTGCTGCAAGGGTGTGGTATTTGGGCTTCAAGCTGGGTCTTGTAATTGGGTTGATGTTGAGCTTTGTAATGGGCTCTGGAATTTATTTTTGTATTTAGCCTGCATGTAAATTAATAATAATAATAATAAAATATTAAAAGACATCACGAAAAATGAGTGTCGACAGTTGCCTCTCTTTGACCATTCTTGTGTCAACAAGAATATGGAAAAGATGAAAAGACAATACGTTTTTCGTCCAGTCAACTTCATGGTTTGAGATATGATAAGAGATCTGTTTCACTGTCACTCAGGGAATATCAGATCTCAGGGGGAATCGTGGTAGACTTGTTCCGCTGTCACTCAGGGAATATCAAATCTTGAAAAAGAGTGATATGTTCTGCTTCTTTTGAAGGGAATATCAGATCTGGATGAGTTGATCCATCTCGCTGTCACTCAGGGAAGATTGAATCATGGTAGACTTGTTCCGCTGTCACTCAGGGAATATCAAATCTTGAAAAAGAGTGATATGTTCCGTTTCTTCTAAAGGGAATATCATATCTAGATGAGTTGATCCATTCTGCTATCACTCATGGAAGATTGAATCGTGGTAGACTTGTTCTGCTGTCACTCAGAGAATATCAAATCTTGAAAAAGAGTGATATGTTTCGCTTCTTCTGAAGGGAATATCAGATCTGGTTGAGTTGATCCATTCCGTTGTCACTCAGGGAAGATTGAATCATGGTAGACTTGTTCCGCTGTCACTCAGGGAATATCAAATCTTGAAAAAGAATGATTTGTTCCACTTCTTCTGAAGGGAATGTCAGATCTGGATGTGCTTCACTATTCTTCCGTGAAGACTTAAAATGGCCTGGAGGACTTCATCGTTATGCTCGGAAGGCTTACTGATGGATTTGCTTCACTACTCTTCGGTGAAGGCTTAAGATGGCCCAAAGGATTTAAGCATCATGCTCGAAAGACTTACTGATGACCCGAAGGACTTAATTTTGGAAATAATTTACTAGGTAAGAAACGTTTCTTACTTTTCAAAAATTTTAATTTTAGATTTAAATGAGAAACCTTTCTCATGTGAAAACATCCTGCACGAAGGTCTTATGGATGACCCGAAGGATTTATAAATTTTGGAAATATTTTACTAGGTAAGAAACCTTTCTTACTTTTCAAAAATTTTAATTTTCAAATTTGAATAAGAAACCTTTCTCATTTTTTCACTTATAAAACAACTTAAAGGTTGGGGAACATGCTCCACTTCAAAGTAATGCTTTCTCTGTGGATTAGACCCATCTTATTCTTTATGTCCGCCTCTCTAAATGTGATTCCTTGCATTTGAGATTTGAATTCTAGCTTTGATTTGTTGGGATTTGGATACCATGAATCTTTTTTCCTTGGAAGATCTGTAAAAACCAAATGTTTATGTGTGAAATATGAATGCAATGCAATGCAGTTCTTTATGCAAATGATGTTCTCATGCATGTGTAAATGTTGATTCAGTTTTCCTTTGACTCCAAGGTGGGAAACCAAGCCTTCTTCCTCTTGATCATTATTCTCTAGGTTTTATGCAGACATCGATATAGTAGCTTGAATCTTCTAAAGATTTGCCTAATCATCTTGTCTTTGTTTTCTGTCTTTATTTTGGAGGAAGTGTTATCTCTCTCGAATTTTTGCTGCAGTCAGTAACATGATCTTGATGCCCCCTTTTCATCCTTGTCTCAATTACGTTTCAGAGTTGTTCTTACAGGACTCTGCCATTGATTTATTCTCAACTGATTTGCCTTACGAGTTAAGCTCTGCTCAAATTCAGAGTTTTCCCCTGATATTTCAAATTGTGAGACTCATTCTCAAGGTCTTCTTGGTATGAACCTTGTTATCTCAACATGATCTGGGTTTCTGATCATGCTCCAAAGTGGGCATTTTCATGGCTCTTCTCCACTTGGGTGCTAAAATTCATCAATGCCCGATCGCGTTCTTGCATTTTTTGCTATATGCTAGGATATGTACCCTTTTCAAACAAGGCAGTGATTTGTTTCTTGATTGGTTACCGACAATGTCAAAAAGGGGTGTTATGATCTCTTATTCTTCATCCTTTATGATTTCTTAGACCATCTGTTTCAAGATTGTGGAATGCTTCATATTCTGGCATTGCTTATTCTTCTTCTCTAATCGAGGCACAATGAGCCTCATTGGCTTCAAGAACATTTCACATTTGAAATTGTCCTATTTGAAAATGTTTTCCCCTTTCTCTTAATTTAGGGATCAAAGAATTAAAGAATTATATTAAACATTGCCCCTTAATTCAGACTCACATTTGAATCAAATCATAAACACGAGTTCACATAATATCAAAGGAATAAAAAGTTCTTTAATGTTTTCAGGGTTATAGCTATTTGACAAGTGTCAAAATTGAAGGGTTGGCTCCAGGTTGGCTTCTTATTTTCTAAGGTTTCGGCCGCCAAAATTTCATTTCCTTCTCGATCATTGTGAACATCGCAACATGCCCTTCTTTCTTGGCTTGGTATTTTAATCGTATGCACACAAAATGACGCAATTAGCATAATCAATTACTAGACTTTCTAGAACACTTCTATTTCAGTTCTCTGAAATCTTCCATTTTTTCAAGCTTCGTAAACTCCTCTAACCAAGGCAGTGCAGAAATATCGATCTAAAAATGAAATTCCTGAGTGCTCGTGTGAAATTGACTATAGCAGGTGTTCCTTAACTCCCTTAGTCCATCTTTACCAAAACTCCTTATTTATAAAATTGATTTAATTTTGCCATTGTCTGGCTAGCTGAAACCAGCTTTATTGTAATTTGCCTTTTTCGGGCTAACTGAAGGGTTCATCTCATCACAAAATCTTTGACTTGACAATCACAGTGGAGCATACACCGAATTGCCAGGTGCCCGATCAATTTCATGGTTTGAATATAATCTATTCATAAAGCCAGGGCTTTCGAGTTTCCTCTATAACCAATTGCCTTAGCGGAATAACTCAACTTTATTGTATACATATATAATTACATTCTGGGTATACGGATTCAATTTCTTAAGCTTGTCAAGAAGAACCTGTTACAGTCTAGGTGTTGTTGAAAGTCAAAAAATCTATCTTTAGAGTTTAATTTCTAAGCAACTGACCTAAACTAGATTCACCTACTTGACTATTCCATCTGTCAAGATCATAATCATCATTGAACATCATCAACAAAAGTGTGGTATAGTCAATATTTTAACATCATATACAAGAGATGCCCCATGTTGTCCGCTCCTGTACATACCTGAATACCAAGCCTATTGTTCATTCCCTTATGATAAAAGAAGGTTGTATCGGTCCCTGCAATAATAATGTATGGTTTTGATTTTATCTTCTATGGATAAAGTCAAGGTCATTGTTTTATCAGGTTTCAACCTTTTCATTTTGTCAAAGATTTATAACTCTAGTTATTTAAAGAATTTTTAATTCTGTTGATATTTAAAGAATTCCAAGTCGTAAATTTGATTCAATGCTCACCATCCTTAAAGTAACATAGATTCATTTAAATATCCTTACAAACAGAAAGATGAGAAAGTAAAAAAAAAGTTCAAACAAGATGCCGCAAATGGAACATGCGATTGTGGTGGATCATAACCTTCACTTGTTTAGCCAGAATGCCCTATTTCCCCTAGAATGATGGGTGCCCAGTCGGATTAGGATTTTTTACCCTTACTTACTCCCCATTTTTCGATCATGTCTCTTGTCAAGACTCCTTTGTCAACAAGCCTTTCTATCTCTTCCATCAATGGTATGCACTTGTCAGTGTTATGGCCCAATGCCCCTAGATGAAAATCACAAGCACTATTCAGGTCATAGCCATAAGCGGATGGGCTAGTCTTCATTCTTAAAGTTCTTGGAGTGAGGGACTGCTTCTTGATTAAAGGGGATAGCATGTCAGAAATGGGAACTTGAAAAACTTTGAGGGTTGTATTTTCCCAAGACATCTTTTGTGGCCAGTCTCGGATTACCTCTCCTTTGACTTTTTTCTCGTCACTTCCAACCTCTATCTTCTGTTTTAGCGTCAGAGAGGTCTTAAATGTTGAGTCCTTATCTCTACCTCACATTCCTTGCTTTCCTTGATTTCACGCTTCTCCTTTTCCGCATGTACTTTACTTGTTTCGACCCCATCAACTCTATTCTGAGGGTTGACTTTAAACCATTTGACTAAAACAGACTGATTGTTACCATCCACCTTTATAACTCCATAAGCCAAAAGATCTTGTACTTTTCGTTTGAAGTTACTACAATTCTCGATAGAGTGTCCTCGGGCTACAGCGTGATATTCACCAGAAACTTTCTCATTATAGCAGCTCGGATAAGGGGGCAGCAGAGGCTTAGCCAGGCGTGGAGCAATCAGCTGGGCTTGGAGCAACTTGTGATATAACTGACTGTATGAAAGATCTTTTGACCTCACTTTCTCCTTGCTATTATTATGAGCATATTGAAGACCTCGAGATTTATCACTGAAACACTCGCTTTGAAGTTTTAACGTTTGACTAGAATCTTGGGAGAGACATTGGTTAGCAGATCTCCCTTCATCGTCAAGTTTTGAGCTTTCGGGGAGCTTAGGTTTTCCATTTTCAAAACATAATAGCCCTTCCGTGATGAGGTTTTGAACTTTAAATCTTAGGATCGTATAATCTTCTGTAGAGTGGTTAAACTCTCCAATATGATAGTCGCATGAATTTTTGACATCTTTCCAGTCTAGACGCGAATAAGTATTGTACCTCGAAGGAAAAGGCGTCAGGACCCCACTTTCAAAGAGAAAGGGTAACAAGTCTGAGTATGAGATCGAAATCGAAATCAGAGGTATCATCTTCTTCTTCTTTCTATTCTTTTTAGTCTTCTTTATTGGCATTTGAACCTCCTCTACGCCTCTCTTCTTTGAGCCAGACTCAACTTTTATGTTAGCAATTTCACCTTCAACTTTTGCTTTTCCACGCATGGTAACTGTCATATTTCCTATAATCGTGCTCGATTATTTGAGTTGACCTGGATTACAACACTCTGTAATAGGTTCTTGATCAGTTGTTGTCATCGCATTGGCTGCACCACTAACAATCATATTCTCACTTGAAGTCATCATATTTCCTTACATAATAGGGTCCTCTAACGATTTCTCCCCATGTATTACTGTAACCATCATGCTCATCAACTTGGACATTTGTTCCCTGGACTCAACTTGGAACTTTCTTGCTTCTACAGTCATTTCTTGCTGTGTCCTTACGAGTTGCTCTTGGATTCTCTCGATCCTACTAACACGTGCTAATATTTCATTCATTTCTTTCAATTTTTTTCAAAAACACACCTCGGGTAACTTCAGTTTGCTTTTAGAGCTTCTGTCACATTATCTTTCACGAGTTATTCTCACGTTTTCATGATTGATGCATGTAAAAAAGTTTAAATTAAAGCAATGTGAATGAAAATGTGGATGTCAAATGCAAATGCAACCCGATATTGATTCCAAAATAACTTAGTTTATATAAAAAGTACTCAACAACACACAACCTATAATCACTTAGGCAAAGAGATTATATCGACATAAATACTAAACGAAGAATCTTGCCTTATTCCCTAATCTTTCGAGCTCTATCATCAATCTCATGATGCATCGTTCTTCCTCTGTTTCTGAAATCACAAAAATTCTTAAATTTGTCGCTTCTTCAAATAACTCTAGTTGTTGGATTCGCTGATGGCATCTATGCACTATGACTTCTAATTCAACAATCTTCTCTTTTAAGGCCTCGTTTTCTTGCATGGTTACCTCTTGTACGGATGAGTGGATTAACTCTGCTCCTTCTAACTCCGCTATCTTTTTCTTTAACATATCATTTTCTTTTTGAAGACTCTTGTAAGGGTTCCGAAAAGTCTCATCGATACTAAGAAGTTTGTTGAGTTAATCGATCGACGGAATTAGCCAAGAGGGGGGTGAATTGGCAATTAAAAATTTGGTGGAAGCTTTTGCAGAAAATTGAAAAGATTTGTACAGCGATTTAGAGTGGTTCGACTTTCTCAATCAAAGTCTACGTCCACTACCTTAGCTATCCACACTAAGGATTTTCCAACAAATTCACTAATTTGTTCTTTCTTTTGAGGACAAAGAGATAACCTTACAATACCCTCAAGAATATACCCCAATTCTTGAGAACACTCTTTTCCCAAAGAGAAGATTACAAATTTGCAAACTTACAAGGAAAACCTCACAAGGTAAGATGTTTGCACAATTCTAGAACAAGAAAAGAACACTCAAAGATAATTACAAATGAGCACAAATGGTGTTCTTGAAAGCAAAATGAATATTGAAAGGAAAATTGTCTTGATTTGCACAAACTTGGTGTTTGATGCTTTCTCTCTTGTTTCTCTATGAATTCTTGTGATCAAGGGCTTCAGAACTTGTTTAAATACATCTTGAATCACTTCTGAACGTTGGGGATGATTAGAGAAGATCACAAGGTAAGATGTTTGCACAATTCTAGAACAAGAAAAGAACACTCAAAGATAATTACAAATGAGCACAAATGGTGTTCTTGAAAGCAAAATGAATATTGAAAGGAAAATTGTCTTGATTTGCACAAACTTGGTGTTTGATGCTTTCTCTCTTGTTTCTCTATGAATTCTTGTTGATCAAGGGCTTCAGAACTTGTTTAAATACATCTTGAATCACTTCTGAACGTTGGGGATGATTAGAGAAGATCATATAGCCGTTTTAGTGTGAAAATAATTAATAAAACAGTTTGGAGCGTGGGGGAATCGGTACCCCCTATGGGGAATCGGTTCCCTAAGTGTAAAATTCAAATATTTCGACTATTGAACAGGGGGGATCGGTACCCCCTATGGGGAATCGTTCCCTCCGAGCATTTTGGAAATCTCGGAGCCAAACCATTCAGGGGGAATCGGTACCCTCTTGGGGGGGAATCGGTTCCCTCTGAGCAATCTGGAATTTTTGACTTTGAAATGGTTCGAAATACTTTGAAAGATTATTTTTAAATTGTTTTAAGATTAAAACTTAATTTTACACTTAAGTAAGGATTAAAAATGAATTTTGAAATATTTGAAGTAATGTTTTGATATTCGAATAATTATATCGAATATACTTAGAAAATCATTTTGGAAAATCTTAAAATTCATTTAACTTAATTTGTTATATCGAAATATCAAAAGTTTTCAACAATCTCCCCCTTTTGATATAACAAAACATTTTAGTAATTTTAAGATTTTGAAATCAAGTTTTGAAATTACTCCCCTTACTTTAACACTTCTCCCATTTATCATTTAAAAACACACTTAAAACACACTTCCCCCTTTTTGTTAAATCAAAAAGATTCAAATAAACGTGAAACATATAAGTTCACACCATCCATAAATTCAAACATTCCAAAATATTCAAAATGTTAAAAACAATAAGTTTGGAAAACAAAGTAAAACATTTAATCATATCGGATCAGGAGGAGGAAAACGAGCTCGCATAGCGGCCATTTCGTTAGTGAGGTCATTAATACGTGCGTTGGTTGCTTCATTATTTGCACGCATTTCCCGAAGAATTTCAATTGTTGAGCTCCCATTGTGGATAAATGGGACACTATAGAATTAAAGCGTGAATCCATGGTCGCATATCGGTAATCAAATGTCCATAAAAGATTGAAAATATGGAGGCATTTGAGTCGATTGTTGTGCTTGCTCTTTCGGGCTGCTCCTCGGCCTGCTCAGGTTCATCTTCAGCTTCATCGATGTCTCGCTAGTTGCTCAAGCTCGAGATCTTCATCAGCTTCGGGTGGAGCTTGTGAAGAACTAGCTCCCGGAGTAGTTGCAGAAGATCGAACCCATTCCCCGGTTTCCTTATCCTTAATCCATCCCGCTCGTTAAAGAAAGAAGGTTAATTTGTTTCTTAAGAGGAAAAAACGGCATCTAGACCGACTCTAAGCCCAGCTTTGGAAACAGATTACTAAAAATACAACCAACAAGAGATGAACAAAGTTTTTTATTAGGAACAAGATTTACGGTTTCAACAATTTCAGCAAAAATAATCTGAGGTAGGTTGATTTTAATATTGTTTTCAAAACAATGTAACCACCAAAGATCTAAGGCTCTAAGAGTAGAATAACGACCTCCAAATGGTCGAAACCACCAAGAAATCATTAGATGAAGAAAACGTTCATGAAGGTCTAGGACACTTGCACATCCCTTCTTTATAACGATCCTAAAACTGTTTTCATTTGAAATCCCTTCATTATCTAATCCGAATGTATTGGCTATGTAAGCCGAGTCAATATATAGAATTGTCCTAGAGGTAGGAACGAATTCCTATGGTTTCGGTTTCAGTTTGGTCTTTACACAAACGGCATTAGAATAGAAAATACGAACAAGTTGATGGTAAACGATGGGTTCAAGGTCAAAGAGTTTATCAAATTTCCATTCTTGTAAAAGAGGAAGATATTTAAAATTAATAGCTAACATAGCTCGACGAGAAGGAATACGTTCTTCCCGGATTTTGTAAGAGTCGAAATATTGATAATACCAAAAACGATGATTTCTAGGACCAGGATGATTGAAACACGGATTTTGGATAGTCAAATAGTATCAATAGGATTAGGATTAGAATTGGAATAGGTGGAGGATTTGGAGGTGGATTTGGTTGTCGGTGTGAACGACTAGAAGACCTAGCACGTTAGGATTAGACATGGTGAAGGAAATTGGAATAAATTGGATAACCTGCAATTTAAAATCAAATGTATGCAATTTAATTAATCCCAAAACTCAATTGAGTCCTCAATATTTCAAGGTTCTCTAAATCAATCCTAATGGGCAAAGTTTTGAAAAAACTTTGAAAATATGGTTTTGAGAAACAATATATGTATAGTTTTCATAACAACATAATTTAATCAAACACAATGATTTGAAAAACAACAATTTTTTTTTAATTTCGAAAATTTAAAAATTTTGGAAAATTCTTGTGTTTTTGATGAAATTAGTTGTAACATCTAGTTTCTAATCACTAAACAATCAATGCCCAATCACTATTTCAACCTATAACTAATTAAAACTAATCCTATGTTCAAAAACAATGAAATAGAGAGTTTAGAAAAATTTACCTTGAAAGATGAAGATTGAGGGGATTTAGATGTTGTTTGCACGATTTTAATGACTCCAACAGGTTTAGAAGATGATATTTGAAGCGAATTCTGATTAATATCGTTGATTTGAGGCAAGAAAAGAGAAAGGAAGAGAGTTTGGTCGGCAAGGAAGAAAAATGGAGGGTTTTTGCGTGTTTTGAAGGGTTTTGCACGATTTTAACAGAACCCCAGGGGGGTATCGATTCCCCTGTGGGGGAATCGGTTCCCCTTCAAAGGGGGAATCGGTTCCCTCATGGGGGGATCGATTCTCTCTGCACCAAAATGCTAAAATCCGATTTTAAACACCCAAAATGCTAAATTAATGCTATTATGAGCATTTTTCAGTATTTATTAAAAGTGTTAAAAAAATATTTCTAAACACTAAGTGAAGATAGGTTGGTCAAACCTAATTCTCTCCTAAGTGTCCAAAATCTTTCCTTATCTAAGGGTTTTGTAAAGATATCCGCTAATTAATGCAAAGTATCAACATATTCTAGAACTACATCTTCCTTAGTGACATGGTCTCTAATGAAGTGATGTCTTATTTCAATGTGCTTAGTTCTAGAGTGTTGGATGGGATTTTTAGTGAGACAAATAGCACTAGTATTGTCACACTTGATAGGAATGGTACCTACTTCAATTCCATAATCAAAAGTTGTTGTTTCATCCATAAAAACTTTGCACAACAACTACCGGTTGAAATGTATTCCGCTTCAGGGTAGATAATGCAACACAATTTTGCTTCTTTGAAAACCAAGAAATCAACATATTTCCAAGGAATTGACAAGTACCGGAGGTGCTTTTCCTATCTAATTTGCATCCTCCATAATCCGCATCAGAAAAGGAATGCAAGCTAAAGCTAGAGTCTCTAGGATACCAAAGTCCTAAACTAGGAGTGTCCTTAAGGTATCTAAAGATTCTCTTAACAGCTAGTAAATGTGATTCTGTTGAAAACATTTTGATATTTTGATATAACAAATTAAGTTAAATGAATTTTAAGATTTTCCAAAATGATTTTCTAAGTATATTTGATATAATTATTCGAATATCAAAACATTACTCAAAATATTTCAAAAATCATTTTTAATCCTTACTTAAGTGTAAAAATAAGTTTTAATCTTAAAACAATTTCAAAATAATCTTTCAAAGTATTTCGAACCATTTCAAAGCCAAAAATTCCAGATTGCTCAGAGGGAACCGATTCCCCCCCCCCCAAGGGGGTACCGATTCCCCCCTGAAGGGTTTGGCTCCGAGATTTCTAGAATGCTCGGAGGGAACCGATTCCCCCTGTTCAACGGTCAAAATATTTGAATTTTACACTTAGGGAACCGATTCCCCATAGGGGGTACCGATTCCCCCCACGCTCCAAACTGTTTTATTAATTGTTTTCACACTAAACGGCTATATGATCTTCACTAATCATCCCAACGTTCAGAAGAGATTCAAGGTGTATTTAAACAAGTTCTGAAGCCCTTGATCAACAAGAAATATAGAAACAAGAGAGAAAGCATCAAACACCAAGTTTGTGCAAATCAAGCCAATTTTCCTTTCATATTCATTTTGCTTTCAAGAACACCATTTGTGCTCATTTGTAATATCTTTGAGTGTTCTTTCTTGTTCTAGAATTGTGCAAACATCTTACCTTGTGAGGTTTTCTTGTAAGTTTGCAAATTTGTAATCTTCTCTTGGGAAAAAGAGTGTTCCAAGAGTCGGGGATACTCTTGAGGGATTTTGTAAGGTTATCTCTTTGGCCTCAAAAGAAAGAACAAATTAGTGAATTTGTTGGAAAATCCTTAGTGTGGATAGCTAAGGTAGTGGACATAGACTTTGTTTGAGAAAGTCGAACCACTGTAAATCGCTGTGTAATTACTTTCAATTTTCTGCAAAAGCTTCACGAAATTTTAATTGCCAATTCACCCCCTCTTGGCCGATTCCGTCGATCGATTAACTCAACAATTGGTATCAGAGCCTAAGTCATTTGAAGGTTTAATCGCCTCTTGAGTAGTCGATTCGGGAAGAGTTATATCGATTATTAAAGTCATCAATGGCCTCCGCTTCAAACTTCGACTCCGGTCTCGATTTGATGCCCGTCAAAAAGCCTCCTTTCTTCAATGGAGCTAACTATGCCTATTGGAAGAATAGAATATGTACTTCATTCAAGCAGTGACATGGGAGCATGGAATGCTGTAGAAGAAGGATACTCAAACCTCTCACTCATCCAAGGTTGTGGAGTGAAGGAGAGACAAGAATGTTCCAGCTCAACTCCAAAGCCATCCATATTTTTTGTGCTCTTGGACCAGATGAATACGGAAGAGTTCATCGTGTACAACCGCCAAAGAAATATGGGACAAGCTTCAAGTCACACATGAAGGTAAGATGAGGTAAAGAAATCAAAAATTAGTATTCTAACGCATAGCTATGAAAATTTCAGGATGAAACCAATGAAGACATCAAAGCTATGACGGATAGATTTTCAACGATTTGTCAATGGTCTCAAATCATATGGAGAGATCATCTCAAATGAAAAGCTTGTGAGGAAGTTAGTCTACTCCCTCCCAAAATCATGGCAATCAAAGAAGACGGCAATCATCGAGTCTAAGGACCTATCGTCCTTAACTCTTGAAGAACTTATCGGTTCATTCCTCACTCATGAGATGATGCTTGAAGATGAGGTGGACCTTGATAAAGTTGAAGAGACACCAAAGGAAAAGAAGAAGAAGAAAAATATTGGAGTTGCTCTCAAATCCACAAAAGATGAGAGTGATTCTAATAATGATGATGATGACGAGGAAATGGCATTGTTTGCCAAACGGTTCAGAAAAATGATGAGACCTTACCAAGGAAGAAAATTCAAACGAAACGAAGGTCTCAAAAATGAACCAAAAGAGAAGGACCCAATCATTTGCTATGAATGCAAAAAGCTGGGCATGTCAATATGATTGCCCACAATTGAAGAAAAAGGGTCAATCAAAGAATAAACACAAGGCTCATGTGGCTACATGGAGCGATGAAGAAAGTTCCGTTGAAGAGGAACAAGAAGTAGCAAACTTGTGCTTGATGGCATTCGGGGAAGATTCTAAGGTAACCTCTAACTCATCCGATTTTGATGATTTATCTTATGATGAGTTATTTGAGGAGTACAATGGGTTGGCTTCGGATTATGAGAAATTGTTTTTAAAATATAAAAATGATGTTTCAAAATTGAAAAATGAAAACAAACTCATATCCAAAACCAACAACGATCTTGAAGTAAATCAAAGATTTTCAAATCAAACTAGAAGAGTTTGAAAAGAAAAATTTAGATTTGCAAAATTTACTTTCAAAGATCAATGATGATAATCAAAAGAAAATTGATGATCTTAAAACTTATTTTGATAAAGTTGGAACAAAACATTTTGAAAAAGGTGGAAATTCAAAATCCAACTTTGTTAGAAAAAGTTTTAGAAACTACAATCATAGAGGTCCCCAAAGAACCTCTAATGGAAAAATCATTAGAAGTATGTGGGTTCCTAAAGAACTCATTACTACTAAAGATAAAAATATCCTACACAAATGGATACCTAAGGGGACTAGGATTTTGGAAACTAATGAATATGACCCAAAAGAATTTGGGTACCAAAAATAAAAATTAATCTATGTTTGTAGGGAAAGGAGCATTGCTACAAGGCACGGGAAACAAATTCAAATTCATGGTACCTTGATAGTGGATGCTCAAGACATATGACCAGAGACAAAAGCCGGTTCATTGAGCTTAACGCCAAAAATGGAGGAGAAGTGACTTTTGGAGACAATTCAAAAGGTCACATTGAAGGTATTGGTACAATAGGTAATACCTCTTCCATACAAATTAAGAATGTTATTGTGAATGGATTAAAGCATAATCTAATGAGTATTAGTCAATTATACGATAAAGGATTCAATGTCTTATTTGAAATTAATGGTTGTAAAGTCATTGACATTGCATCTAATCGGATTATTCTTGTTGGTCATAGAATAGGAAACATTTACATGGTGCATTTAGATTCTATTGATATGAATTTATGTCTAGTTGCTAAGGATGAGCATGATAGTTGGTTATGGCATAGGAGACTAGGTCATGCTAGTATGAGTGTTTTGCAACGGTTAATTCAAGGAGACTTAGTAAGAGGGTTGCCTAAGCTTAATTTGATAATGATAAAATATGTGATGCTTGTGCTAAAGGAAAACAAAAAAAGTATTTTAAATCTATTAATGATGTATCAACTAGTAGAGTATTACAATTGATCCATTTAGATCTTTTTAGGCCAACTAGAACTACTAGCTTGGAGGAAAACAATATGCATTTGTCTTGGTAGATGACTATTCTAGATACACTTGGGTTCTATTCTTAAGTACTAAAGATGAAGCATTAGAAAATTTCATCACATTTTCAAAAATAATCCAAAATGAAAAAGGTTACTCTATCACTAGTGTTAGAAGTGATCATGGAACGGAATTTGAAAATCTTGGATTTATTGAGTTTTGTAATTCTAATGGTATTAGCCATAATTATTCAGCACCTAGAACCCCTCAACAAAATGGAGTTGTTGAGAGGAAAAATCGAACTTTAGAAGAAATGGCTAGAACCATGCTTTGTGAAAATAATTTGCCAAAATATTTTTGGGCGGAAGCCACAAATACCGCTTGTTATGTTGTAAATCGAGTAATGATTAGACCAATTTTAAAGAAAACTCCATATGAAATTCTCAAAAATAAAAAGCCTAACATTAGCTATTTTCATCCTTTTGGATGTAAATGTTTTGTTTAAACAACGGTAAAGAAAACCTTGGCAAATTTGATGCTAAAAGTGATGAAGGAATTTTTTTGGGTTATTCCTTAAATTCTAAAGCTTATGTGTTTAATAAAAGAACTTTAGTGTAGAAGAGTCTATACATGTTTTTCGATAATCCCCTTCCGAGGAAGGATTCTTCTTAATGATGATGTAGGTATTGTACAAGCAAATGACGTTAGACATGACGTTGGAGAATCATCATCAAAGGAAGAACAAAAGATGAGGAAACTCATGATCCCCTCGAGAATCCAACCAGTGAAGAAAGGGAAGTATCTTTTCCAAGAGAGTACAACTATGTCAAGGATGGTGGGTGATCCATCAAAGGGGTAAACTACTCGATCTTCTCTTAGAAATATCTGTAATTATGTTGCATTTATTTTGCATAGAGCCTAAGAACATCAATAAGCATTAAAAGATGAACATTGGTTATGGCTATGCAAGAAGAATTAAATCAATTTGAGAGAAGTAAAGTATGGACATTAGTTGAAAGGCTAGTAATAAATCTACTGTAGGTACTAGATGGGTTTTTAGAAATAAACTTGATGAAAGTGGTAATATAGTGAGGAACAAGGCTAGACTTGTTGCTCAAGGCTATACTCAAGAAGAGGGCATAGACTCTGATGAAACATACGCTCCCGTAGCTAGGATGGAAGCAATTAGAATTTTTTAGCATTTGCATGTTCAATGAATTTAAATTATATCAAATGGATTTAAAAGTGCATTTTAAATGGTTTTATAAAAGAAGAAGGTACGTGGAACAACCTCCAGGTTTTGAAGATTCAAATTTTCCGGATCATGTTTTAAAAATGACAAAGCTCTTTATGGTTTAAAACAAGCTCCTAGAGCTTGGTATGAAAGATTGTCAAATTTTTTAATTGAAAAAGGTTTTTTAAAAGGAAAGGTTGACACTACATTGTTTTTAAAGAGAAAAGGTAAAGATTTATTAGTAGTTCAAATTTACGTTGATGATATAATATTTGGTTCTACTAATGATTCTTTGCCAAGAATTTTTCTAAGCTAATGCAAAGTGAGTTTGAGATGAGCATGCTGGGGGAGCTCTCATTTTTCTTGGGACTCCAAATCAAGCAAAGAAATGATGGCATTCATTAATCAAGCTAAGTACGTCAAAGATATGCTCAAGAAGTTTGGACTGGAAAATGGGAAACCTCATAACACTCCAATGAGCTCTTCAACAAAGCTTGACTTAGATGAAGGAGGTAATGTGTGGATGTTAATTATATAGATCCATGATTGGCTCATTGCTTTATCTAACCGCAAGTAGACCGGATATATTTAGTTTTGCTTGTGTGCTAGGTTTCAATCATGTCCTAAAGAATCACATTTACTAGCTGTTAATAGAATCTTTAGATACCTTAAGGACACTCCTAGTTTAGGACTTTGGTATCCTAGAGACTCTAGCTTAGCTTGCATGCCTTTTCTGATGCGGATTATGGGGATGCAAAATTAGATAGGAAAAGCACTCCGGTACTTACCAATCCTTGGAAATATGTTGATTTCTTGGTTTTCAAAGAAACAAAACTGTGTGGCATTATCTACCACTGAAGCGGAATACATTTCAGCCGGTAGTTGTGTGCACAAGTTTTATGGATGAAACAACAACTTTTTGATTATGGAATTGAAGTAGGTACCATTCCTATCAGTGTGACATACTAGTGCTATTTTTCTCACTAAAAATCCATCCAACACAAGAACTAAGCACATTGAAATAAGACATCACTTCATAAGACCATGTCACTAAGGAAGATGTAGTTCTAGAATATGTTGATATCAATTAGCGGATATCTTTACAAAACCCTTAGACAAGGAAAGGTTTTGGACACTTAGAAGAGAATTAGGTTTAACTAACCTATCTTCACTTAGTTTAAATAATTTAGCACTTTTAATAATACTGAAAAATGCTTATAATAATAATTTTTTGATTGTATTCTGCTATTAGTTAGGGGAGTTATGATTCTTAGTGAAAATTAATTTTATGTTTAAATAATGTTTAAAGATTAATTTAATTGTTTGAACATAATTATTTTTCAATATATGAGTTGCCTATACCACTAGAAAAAGATTAATTTAGCATTTTATGTGCTTAAAAGTCGGATTTTAGCATTTTGGTGCAGAGGGAATCGATCCCCCCATGGGAACCGATTCCCCTTTGAAGGGGAACCGATTCCCCCCACAGGGGAATCGATACCCCCCTGGGGTTCTGTTAAATCGGGCAGAACACCAAAAAAAAACCCCAAAACCCTCCTTTTCTTCTTCCGCCGTTCTTCACCTCTAATCTCTCAAATCTCCATTTTGCCTCAAATCAACGATATTAATCGGAATTTGCTTCAAATCATCTTCTAAACCTGTTGGAATCATTAAAATCGTGCAACAACATCAAAATCCCCTCAATCTTCATCTTTCAAGGTAAATTTTTCTAAACTCTCTATTACATTGATTTTGAACATAGGATTAGTTTTAATAGTTCTAGTTAAAATAGTGATCGGGCATTGATTGTTTAGTGATTAAAAACTAGATGTTAAACTAATTTCATCAAAAACACAAGAATTTTCCAATTTTTTTTAAATTTTCGAAAAAAAAATGTTAATTTTCAAATTATTGTTTGATTAAATTATGTTGTTGTTATAAAAACTATACATATATTGTTTCTCAAAACCATATTTTCAAAAGTTTTTCAAAAACTTTGCCCATTAGGATTGATTTAGAGAACCTTGAAATATTGAGGACTCAATTGAGTTTTGGGATTAATTGAATTGCATACATTTGTTTTTAAAATTGCAGGTTATCAATTCTATTCCGATTTCCTAAACCATGTCTAATCCTAAACGTGCTAGGTCTTCATCTAGTCGTTCACACCGACAACCAAATCCACCTCCTAATCCTCCACCTATTCCAATTTCTAATCCTAATCCTATTGATCCTAATTTGACTATCCAAAATTCGTGTTTCAATCATCCTGGTCCTAGAAACCATCATTTTTGGTATTATCAATATTTCGACTCTTACAAAATCCGGGAAGAACGTATTCATTCTCGTCAAGCTATGTTAGCTATCAATTTTAAATATCTTCCTCTTTTACAAGAGTGGAAATTTGATAAACTCTTTGACCTTGAACCCATCGTTTACCATCAACTTGTTCGTATTTTCTATTCTAATGCCGTTTGTGTTAAAGACCAAACTGAAACTGAAACCATAGGAATTCGTTCCTACCTTCTAGGACAATTCTTATTTATTTACTCGGCTTACATAGCCAATACATTCAGATTAGATAATGAAGGGATTTCAAATGAAAAACAGGTTTTAGGATCTCGTTATAAAAGAAGGGATAGTGCAAGTGTTCTAGACCTTCATGAACGTTTTCTTCATCTAATGATTTCTTGGTGGTTTCGACCATCTGGAGGTCGTTATTCTACTCTTAGAGCCTTAGATCTTTGGTGGTTACATTGTTTCGAAAACAATATTAAAATCAACCTACCTCAGATTATTTTTGCTGAAATTGTTGAAACCGTAAATCTTGTTCCTAATAAAAAAACTTTGTTCATCTCTTGTTTACGGTTGTATTTTGAGTAATCTGTTTTCCAAAGCTGGGCTTAGAGTCAGTCTAGATGCCGTTTTTCCTCTTAAGAAATAAATTAACCTTCTTTCCTTAACGAGAGCGGGATGGATTAAGGATAAGGAAACTGGGGAATGGGTCGATCTTCTGCAACTACTCCGGGAGCTAGTTCTTCACGAGCTCCACCCGAAGCTGACGAAGATCTCGAGCTTGAGCAACTAATGCGAGACATCGATGAAGCTGAAGCTGAACCTGAGAAGGCCGAGGAGCAGCCCGAAGAGCAAGCACAACAATCGACTCAAATGCCTCCATATTTTCAATCTTTTATGGAGACATTTGATTACCGATATGCGACCATGGATTCACGCTTTATTTCTATAGAGTCCCATTTATCCACAATGGGAGCTCAACAATTAGAAATTCTTCGGGAAATGCGTGCAAATAATGAAGCAACCAATGCACGTATTAATGACCTCACTAACGAAATGGCCGCTATGCGAGCTCATTTTCCTCCTCCCGATCCTCCTACGGATGTTTGATTCTATGTTTTAATTTGTTTTCCAAACTTATTGTTTTAACATTTTGAATATTTTGGAATGTTTGATTTGTGGATTGTTGGATTTTGGATTATTGATGGTGTGAACTTATATGTTTGGGTGTGTTTATTTGTTATTGCATCATTTACAGCATTATTAGCAATATAACCAATTTTGCCATATCACATTATTTATGAATATTGATTACGGAACTAATGGCTAACGTTTCTCTTAATTGTGATCTTAGCAGCTTATGCATACATATACCTAATCAATTGGCTTAATATTTTTCACGTTCATTTGAGTCTTTTTTGATTTAACAAAAAGGGGGAGAAGTGTGTTTTAAGTGTGTGTTTTTAAAAATGATAAATGGGAGAAGTGTTAAAGTAAGGGGGAGTAATTTCAAAACTTGATTTCAAAATCTTAAAATTACTAAAATGTTTGTGCTATATCAAAAAGGGGGAGATTGTTGAAAACATTTTGATATTTCGATATAACAAATTAAGTTAAATGAATATTAAGATTTTCCAAAATGATTTTCTAAGTATATTCGATATAATTATTCGAATATCAAAACATTACTCAAAATATTTCAAAAATTTTTAATCTTACTGAAGTGTAAAAATAAGTTTTAATCTTAAAACAATTTCAAAATAATCTTTCAAAGTATTTCGAACCATTTCAAAGCCAAAAATTCCAGATTGCTCAGAGGGAACCGATTCCCCCCCCCCAAGGGGGTACCGATTCCCCCTGAAGGGTTTGGCTCCGAGATTTCCAGAATGCTCGGAGGGAACCGATTCCCCCATAGGGGGTACCGATTCCCCCCTGTTCAACGATCGAAATATTTGAATTTTACACTTAGGGAACCGATTCCCCATAGGGGGTACCGATTCCCCCCACGCTCCAAACTGTTTTATTAATTGTTTTCATACTAAAACGGCTATATGATCTTCACTAATCATCCCTAACATTCAGAAGAGATTCAAGGTGTATTTAAACAAGTTCTGAAGCCCTTGATCAACAAGAAATTATAGAGAAACAAGAGAGAAAGCATCAAACACCAAGTTTGTGCAAATCAAGCCAATTTTCCTTTCAATATTCATTTTGCTTTCAAGAACACCATTTGTGCTCATTTGTAATTATCTTTAAGTGTTCTTTTCTTGTTCTAGAATTGTGCAAACATCTTACCTTGTGAGGTTTTCTTGTAAGTTTGCAAATTTGTAATCTTCTCTTTGGGAAAAAGAGTGTTCTCAAGAGTGGGGTATACTCTTGAGGGATTTTGTAAGGTTATCTCTTTGGCCTCAAAAGAAAGAACAAATTAGTGAATTTGTTGGAAAATCCTTAGTGTGGATAGCTAAGGTAGTGGACGTAGACTTTGTTTGAGAAAGTCGAACCACTGTAAATCGTTGTGCAATTACTTTCAATTTTTCTGCAAAAGCTTCCACGAAATTTTTAATTGCCAATTCACCCCCCTCTTGGCCGATTTCGTCGATCGATTAACTCAACAGATTCCTTAGGACATGATTGAAATCTAGCACATAAGCAAACACTAAACATAATGTCCGGTCTACTTGCAGTTAGATAAAGCAAAGAGCCAATCATTGACCTATATAATTTAACATCTACACATTTACCTCCTTCATCTAAGTCAAGCTTTGTTGAAGAGCTCATTGGAGTGTCATGAGGTTTCCCATTTTCCAGTCCAAACTTCTTGAGCATATCTTTGACGTACTTAGCTTGATTAATGAAGATGCCATCTTTTCTTTGCTTGATTTGGAGTCCCAAGAAAAATGAGAGCTCCCCCATCATGCTCATCTCAAACTCACTTTGTATTAGCTTAGAAAATTATTGGCAAAGAACATCATTAGTAGAACCAAATATTATATCATCAACATAAATTTGAACTACTAATAAATCTTTACCTTTATTCTTTAAAAACAATGTAGTGTCAACCTTTCCTTTTGAAAAACCTTTTTCAATTAAAAAATTTGACAATCTTTCATACCAAGCTCTAGGAGCTTGTTTTAATCCATAAAGAGCTTTTGTCAATTTAAGAACATGATCTGGAAATTTTGAATCTTCAAACCTGGAGGTTGTTCCACATACACTTCTTCTTTTATAAAACCATTTAAAAATGCACTTTAACATCCATTGATATAATTTAAATTCATGAAACATGCAAATGCTAATAACATTCTAATTGCTTCCATCCTAGCTACGGGAGCATATGTTTCATCATAGTCTATGCCCTCTTCTTGAGTATACCCTTGAGCAACAAGTCTAGCCTTGTTTCTCACTATATTACGACTCTCATCAAGCTTATTCCTAAATACCCATCTAGTACCTACAGTAGATTTATTACTAGGCCTTTCAACTAATGTCCATACTTTACTTCTCTCAAATTGATTTAACTCTTCTTGCATAGCCATAATCCAATGTTCATCATTTAATGCTTCTTTAATATTCTTAGGCTCTATGCATGAGATAAATGCAACATAATTACAAATATTTCTAAGAAAAGATCGAGTTGTTACCCCTTTTGATGGATCACCTATAATTTCACCATCCTTGACATAGTTGTACTCTCTTGGATAAGATACTTCCCTTTCTTCAATGGTTGGATTCTCAAGAGGATCATGAGTTTCCTCATTTTTCGTTTCTTCCTTTGATAATGGTTCTCCAACTTCATGTCTAACATCATTTGTATTTATAACACCTACATCATCATTCACATAAGAATCCTTCCTTGGAAGGGGATTAGCATCGAAAACAACATGTATAGACTCTTCTACAACTAAAGTTCTTTTATTAAATACTCGATAAGCTTTAGAATTTAAGAGTAACCCAGAAAATTCCTTCATCACTTTTAGCATCAAATTTGCCAAGGTTTTCTTTACCGTTGTTTAAAACAAAACATTTACATCCAAAAGGATGGAAATAGCTTTATTTTTGAAAATTTATATGTTTTCTTTATTGGCCTAATCATTACTTTTAACAAGCAGTATGGCTTCCGCCCAAAAATATTTTGGCAATTATTTTCACAAAGCATGGTTCTAGCCATTTCTTCTAAAGTTCGATTTTTCCTCTCAACTACTCCATTTTGTTGAGGGGTTCTAGGTGCTGAAAAATTATGACTAATACCATTAGAATTACAAAATTCAATAAATCCAAGATTTTCAAATCCAGTGCCATGATCACTCCTAACACTAGTTATAGAGTAACCCTTTTCATTTTGGATTATTTTTGAAAATGTGATGAACTCTTCTAATGCTTCATCTTTAGTACTTAAAAATAGAACCCAAGTATATCTAGAATAGTCATCTACCAAGACCAATGCATATTGTTTTCCACCCAAGCTAGTAGTCCTAGTTGGCCCAAAAAGATCTACATGGATCAATTGTAATACTCTACTAGTTGATACGTCATTAATGGATTTAAAAGAAACACGCTTTTGTTTTCCTTTAGCACAAGCATCACAGATTTTATCATTATCAAATTTAAGCTTAGGCAACCCTCGAACTAAATCACCTTGAATTAGCCGTTGCAAAACACTCATACTAGCATGTCCTAGTCTACTATGCCATAACCAACTATCATGTTCATCTTTAGCAACTAGGCATAAATTAGTCATATCAAAAGAATCTAAATGCACCATGTAAATGTTCCCTATTCTATGACCAACAAGCATAATCCGATTAGATGCAATGTCAATGACTTTACAACCATTAATTTCAAATAAGACATTGAATCCTTTATCGCATAATTGACTAATACTCAATAGATTATGCTTTAATCCATTCACATAAAACATTCTTAATTTGTATGGAAGAGGTATTACCTATTGTACCAATACCTTCAATGTGACCTTTTGAATTGTCTCCAAAAGTCACTTCTCCTCCATTTTTGGCGTTAAGCTCAATGAATCGGCTTTTGTCTCCGGTCATATGTCTTGAGCATCCACTATCAAGGTACCATGAATTTGAATTTGTTTCCCGTGCCTTGTAGCAATGCTCCTTTCCCTACAAACATAGATTAATTTTTTATTTTTGGTACCCAAATTCTTTTGGGTCCATATTCATTAGTTTCCAAAATCCTAGTCCCCTTAGGTACCCATTTATGTAGGATATTTTTATCTTTAGTAGTAATGAGTTCTTTAGGAACCCACATACTTCTAACGATTTTTCCATTAGAGGTTCTTTGGGGACCTCTATGATTGTAGTTTCTAAAACTTTTTCTAACAAAGTTGGATTTTGAATTTTCACCTTTTTCAAAATGTATTGTTCCAACTTTATCAAAAGAAGTTTTAAGATCATCAATTTTCTTTTGATGATCATCATTGATCTTTGAAAGTAAATTTTGCAAATCTAAATTTTTCTTTTCAAACTCTTCTAGTTTGATTTGCAAATCTTTGATTTTACTTTCAAGATCGTTGTTGGTTTTGGATATGAGTTTGTTTTCATTTTTCAATTTTGAAACATCGTTTTTATATTTTAAAAATAATTTCTCATAATCTGAAGCCAACCCATTATATTCCTCTAATAACTCATCATAGGATAAATCATCAAAATCGGATGAGTTAGAGGTTACCTTAGAATCTTCCCTAAATGCCATCAAGCACAAGTTAGCTACTTCTTGTTCCTCTTCATCGGAACTTTCTTCATCGCTCCATGTAGCCACATGAGCCTTGTGCTTATTCTTTGATTGACCCTTTTTCTTTAATTGTGGGCAATCATATTTAACATGCCCTAGCTTTTTGCATTCGTAGCAAATGATTGGGTCCTTCTCTTTCGGTTCATTTTTGAGGCCTTCATTTCGTTTGAATTTTCTTCCTCGATAAGGTCTCATCATTTTTCTGAACCGTTTGGCAAACAATGCCATTTCCTCGTCATCGTCATCGTTATTCGAATCACTCTCATCTTTTGTGGATTTGAGAGCAACTCCAATGTTTTTCTTCTTCTCCTTCTCCTTTGGTGTCTCGTCAATTTTGTCAAGGTCCACCTCATCTTCGAGCATCATTTCATGAGTGAGGAGTGACCCAATTAGCTCTTCAAGAGTTAAGGACGTTAAGTCCTTAGACTCGATGATTGCCGTCTTCTTTGATTGCCACGATTTTGGGAGGGAGTAGACTAACTTCCTCACAAGCTTTTCATTTGAAATGATCTCTCCATATGATTTGAGACCATTGACAATTGAAAATCTATCCGTCATAGCTTTGATATCTTCATTTGGTTTCATCCTGAAATTTTCATAGCTATGCGTTAGAATACTAATTTTAGATTTCTTTACCTCATCGGTACCTTCATGAGTGACTTGAAGTTTGTCCCATATTTCTTTGGCGGTTGTACACGATGAAACTCTTCCATATTCATCTAGTCCAAGAGCACAAAAAATGATATGGATGGCTTTGGAGTTGAGCTGGAACATTCTGGTCTCTCCTTCACTCCACAACCTTGGATGAGTGAGAGGTTTGATGTATCCTTCTTCTACAGCATTCCATGCTCCCATGTCACTTGCTTGAATGAAGTACATCATTCTATTCTTCCGATAGGCATAGTTAGCTCCATTGAAGAAATGAGGCTTGTTGACGGGCATCGAATCGAGACCGGAGTCAAAGTTTGAAGCGGAGGCCATTGATGACTTTGATAATCGATATAACTCTTTTCGAATCGACTCAAGAGGTGATTAAACCTTCAAATGAGTTAGGCTCTGATACCAATTGTTGAGTTAATTGATCGACGGAATTAGCCAAGAGGGGGGTGAATTGGTAATTAAAAATTCGGTGGAAGCTTTTGCAGAAAAATTGAAAAGATTTGCACAGCGATTTAGAGTGGTTCGACTTTCTCAATCAAAGTCTACGTCCACTACCTTAGCTATCCACACTAAGGATTTTCCAACAAATTCACTAATTTGTTCTTTCTTTTGAGGCCAAAGAGATAACCTTACAACACCCTCAAGAATATACCCCAATTCTTGAGAACACTCTTTTCCCAAAGAGAAGATTACAAATTTGCAAACTTACAAGGAAAACCTCACAAGGTAAGATGTTTGCACAATTCTAGAACAAGAAAAGAACACTCAAAGATAATTACAAATGAGCACAAATGGTGTTCTTGAAAGCAAAATGAATATTGAAAGGAAAATTGGCTTGATTTGCACAAACTTGGTGTTTGATGCTTTCTCTCTTGTTTCTCTATGATTTTCTTGTTGATCAAGGGCTTCAGAACTTGTTTAAATACACCTTGAATCACTTTTGAATGTTGGGGATGATTAGTGAAGATCATATAGTCATTTTAGTGTGAAAATAATTAATAAAACAGTTTGGAGCGTGGGGGGAATCGGTACCCCCTATGGGGAATCGGTTCCCTAAGTGTAAAATTCAAATATTTCGACCGTTGAATAGGGGGAATCGGTACCCCCTATGGGGGAATCGGTTCCCTCCGAGCATTCTGGAAATCTCGGAGCCAAACCATTCAGGGGGGAATCGGTACCCCCTTGGGGGGGAATCGGTTCCCTCTGAGCAATCTGGAATTTTTGACTTTGAAATGGTTCGAAATACTTTGAAAGATTATTTTGAAATTGTTTTAAGATTAAAACTTAATTTTACACTTAAGTAAGGATTAAAAATGATTTTTGAAATAATTGAAGTAATGTTTTGATATTCGAATAATTATATCGAATATACTTAGAAAATCATTTTGGAAAATCTTAAAATTCATTTAACTTAATTTGTTATATCGAAATATCAAAAAGTTTTCAACAAAGTTGTGCTTCGAGCTATTCAATCTGTGCTCGCCTTTGTGCTAATTCCTGGTTAGCCTTATGTTTTTGCTCTCTCAGTCTCTGAGTGTGCTACAAGGCTCAGATAATTACCTTCTCTGGAAAAAATTATTCTTCGGTAGTGACAAGGCTATCTCTGAATCGCATATGCCCGTACTCGGAATAGGTCTAAACACTAATTGTATTCCCAGCCCATCAGAAGACATTGTTGCCTTAAGCTATTTTATAATAACTAGTTGATCTGAGAATCAATATCATTTATGAAATGATGTGATATGACAATGATACATGCAAAAATGCAATAAGAGCATACAAAAGAAAATCAATGTTAGTTGAAACAAGACCACAAGAATCAAGTTAGTTGAAATGATTAGTCAAAAAAATCTTAAATATGACTTAAAGTTGAGACTAAAAAATAAAGCATACAAAGGAAATTAATGGTCATAACCGTATGCATTCTAGTTCTCCTAGGTTATCCGCATGGCTTTAACGGGGTAGGCTTACTAAATTCTTTATATGAGGTTGGGTTCTAGAAAATGGTTCCCAATCCATCTTTACAACTTGCTAATGTTGCCCCCCGATTCTGGCCCATTACAGACTTGCGAATCGTATTCAGCTCAGGGGATCACACCACTAAATGCCTACCTCGGATCTGGTATCCAGATAGGCAACTTAGGGTGTTTTCCAGAGATACTTTGTCAGACCCACACAAGGAAGCCCAATGCTCCTTGTGAGGTGTGACGTTTCTCTCTACTTAGATAAATCGGGTTTGAGCTCGGGTTAGAGCTTATGATATGCAACACTCCTAAATATTTCACAGAAGTGTAAGCATTAACTGGAGAGAAAATCTCTTTTTTTAAAAAGAACATAATGAACCATATATTAAATAAGATCAAACTCAAAATTTCCAAAATCATAAATATAGGGTACCCAACTTGTGGCTAGACTCTCAATTTGTTTAAAAAAACAAAAGTCCCCAGCGGAGTCGCCAAGCTGTCGTAACCGTTTCTCGCCCGGAGGGAAAAGATCGATGCCGATGGGTTTTTCTCTTTGAAAATTATTTCGGAATATGAGGAGTCGCCACCAATCATTTAAGGTGAGATTGAAACACCATAAAAACCGGATGCTTTTAATAAAACATTTTTGTTTTTATCAAAATACCGGGTTTGAAGGTCTGCGAAAATCTAGAAATCAGGTTCGGGAGTCGGTTACGCGTAGGGAAGGATTAGCACCCCACAAGTGCCCATAAATTGGTACCCGGTTGATTACCCTATATTTAAAATCAGAAATTTGGAGTTCGATATTTATTTAATTTAAAAATCATTAAGGATGCAAAATTAAAAAGGGTATTCGTTTATCGAGACTGATAGCATTCGCCCCCCGAGCGTAAATACGTGAGATCAGCTATTGTGCCTAATAATCGAATATTGCCTCATTTTTAGAAAACATGATGTGGTTTTTGAAAAGGATGTCGACTTATTCAAGGAATTACCAGCATTCACCCCCTGAGCACGATCGCGGGAGATAAACTATTAATTCCTTAATAAGTGAACAATGCCTTATATTTGTAAAAACAATGCAATCAAACAAAATTTTATTTGTTTTAATTAAACTAAAAGTAAATTAAGGCATTTCCTAACTTACAGTGTCAAATTATGAAAATTAAGGAACATAGGAGCTCAAATTTAAAATGTAAGTTCTAGTATTAATACTTAATGATATATTTAAAAATAGATTAAATATTTATGTATTATAAAGCTTCTTTTGATAATTTTTTAAATGATCGAATATTACCCTTAATCAATTTATTTTGATTCGAGTCAAGTAGTGTTTATGTCAAAATTTATTTATGAATCGGGCTTTAAATATATACATGAAGGAACAAATAACTTACATATAAAACAATATAAGAAAACTTTAATTCTATGCAATTAATACAAACATATATACGGCATATATATATATATATATGCACTATGCAATTAATGATATATATCATAACATAAATATGGAGAATAGATTTTTAATGGACATATATTAAAGGAAATGAGTGTAAATGTTAATATGATTCCAAAATGAATGGAAATTGGGCCTATTTGCTAATTACATATTTAATGTAAACCTACAAAAAAAAATGTTTACGTGTTTAGTATGTACATTTACATATTAATATAATTAGAATAATGCATATATGTACAGATCACCACTTATCACACAAAATATAAAATCTAATTATGGGATACATTTAACATATATAAATATACCATATATACGTAAAGTACACAATGTCATATATAAACACATTTAATATTTTGCAAATTATAATCAAACAAATATGGAAAGTAAATCAGTTTACCCATTACAATTAAAATAAATAGGAAGTCAAAGCAAAAGTAGAAACTAAAATCATAAACATGCAAAAATAAAAATAGAACTAAAATTATAAGTGATTAAATTATTATGCCATAATTAAAATAAAATATATAAGGGACTAAAATTAAACTTTACCATTAAAATATGATGACTAATCACTAATTTACCCAAATGACATAATATAAAAGTTATTTTTCAACTAAAACTAACAGAATTCTAAAACAATTCAGTCGCTCTTTACTTTTTTCTTCACTCTCATCTCTCGGCTGCTCATTCTTTCCTACTCTTCACTCACATGAACGCTGCTAAGAACCAAAGAAGGAGGTGGACCGCCGCTTCATCACCACTCACCAACGCTTCCTCCCTCCGACTGCTCGACCCCTCATCCTTCAACCTGAGCGACTTTGAACACTCCTCTCTTCTTTTCTCTAACCCAACATCTACCTTCTTCCTTCTCATCACAACCGAGACCCCAAAATAAATGAAATCACAGTGAATCGGTGCCAAACTATACTCAAAACCACCATAAAGATAACTCCAAGCTAACCTCCTAATTAAACTCTCAACACTAAACCCTATATCCCCAACCAAGGAAAAACAACCACCATCTCTATTGCTCAAAAACCCCATGGAAAAGATCCCAAAACCCCATAATCAAATGGCAAGGACTGGGAGATGAAAGGCTTTCCTGCAACTCGGTGAAGTTTTGTTTCCGAGTGACGACAGCATAAATCGTCGGACCGGATAAGTAAGAACTTTTGTTTTGGGACTACTTTCTAATTACTCGGTTCCTCTCATAAAAGAAAGGATTTTCATTATTTGCTGTGATTTTCTTATTGATGGATTTTTTATTTTGGGTTGTATAGATTGTTCTTGTTCTATGTTGTGAAATTAAGATTAAACGAGTCACGTCTAATACCAACTCCGATCGAGATACGAAGCATCAACAGGTAACTCAATATTAGCTTACCACCTTATTCTTATTTGCTTAAAAAATGACAAAGATGTAATATTACTTAATATTCCTAAAAGATAAAGAATATAACCTGGTTGAATTACTTCTATTATTTTTCTGGAGAAAAGGTTGAATCCTTTTGGTTACACCATTTGATCTTTGTATATGGGTTAGGAATCATGTTTACATACACAGCATTTTTTTTCGATGATAGGAGTAGAACCCCCTTTTGTTTCTTGTTTTCTACTTGCCCCCTGTTCGTGATTTGTTTCCCCTCCACTCCATTCGTTAACTGCCCCCCAGTTGTTTTTTTTCTTCTGCTCGAATGATTCCCTCCTTTTTAGCTTTCAGTCTCCACCGAATTCTTTGTCGTTGTATGTTAATTTTCTGTGTTTTTGGTGAGATTTGGTTGGAGCAGGTGAATATTTGGGTGTATGCAATGACGTTCTCTGAAGATTTGGGTGCTTCACGTGATGGTGCTTCAAGGGTGTGGTACTTGGGCTTCAAGCTGGGTCACGTAATTGGGTTGATGTTGAGCTTTGTAATGGGCTCTGGAATTTATTTTTGTATTTGGCCTGCATGTAAATTAATAATAATAATTAATAATAATAATAATAATAATAATATATTAAAATACATGACGAAAAATGAGTGTCGACATAATCGATTAAAAAGTTTAAACGACTTACAAGAAAAGTCAAATCAAATGAGGACTAGAAGAGATTTTTGAATCTAGTGATGATTCTGAGGTTCCTCTAGGTAAGTTTAAATAAGTGAGTAATATTTAAGCTAAGCATTAATTGTTTAAAGCATTGTTGATTTGAGTAAGAGGAAATAAATAAGCGATAAATATGATTTCCGCTAAAAGTTTACAGAAAGTTGAGTTATTAGTGAATCAAATGATTAAGAGTTTGATGGAGAATAGATATCAAGTCCATAAAACTTGATAGAGTTACCTTGCGAAGATAAATTTGTGAAATGGATTATTTTAACCATTCCATGATGTAATGAATTATTGTTTAGATTAAGATGGATTATCAAGAACTTGAAAAGTGTCAAGTTAGTAGTGAGAGAAAAAATAGTAAATTTGCTTGATAATGTGATTTTAGCATTAACTGCTATGAAGTTATTGCTATAAATTTATCAAGTTTTCTTATTGAATGATGTGAACATTGAGACTTTCATTTGAGATTGAAAATGTTTCAACTGTTCAAAAATATTATCATTGGATATGGAAAAGTTATACAGATTTCCTTAAGAATGAATTAAGGGATTCTAAAGTGGAGATATTTTATTCTACTTGATATCAAGTGATATTATAATAGAAGACCTATGGGTCATGATACAAGTGTTAGATGGACAAATAGTAAATGTTCGATAAATATTCAGGAGCTTATGTTCTTGATGAATCCGATGGATTATCATTAACGAGTTTTAGATCATTTTGATCAATAATTGGTTGTCTTTGCATTAAGGTTGGGTTAATGGTCATAAGAAGCGATTAATTTAGAAAAATAAGGAGAAATTAAGAATTTTAATGATTGATGAAAAAGCAAAATCATCACTAATGTGATATCAACAATGGTTATGATTAAGATGATGTAAAAAAGATGTATAGCTTTTGTAGCTAAGGTGATAGATACTCAAGTATCTGAAGTAATATCATATGATATTTCTTTAACTCGGGAATTTTCATATGTCTTTTTAGAATTATTATTTGGGTTACCTCCAGATTAAGAGGTGGAATTCAATATTAATGGTTATCAAGGCATTATTCTTGTATCTATGGGTTCGTATCGAATGGTTGCGATTGAGTTAAGAGAATAAAGAACTAATTGCAAGAACTACTAAATTGAGAATGCGTTAGACCGAATATTTCACCTTAGGGTGAACCAGTGTTGTTTAAAAAAATGGATCTATGCGATTATGCATAGATTATCGACAGTTACACAGAGTAACTATCAAGAATAAATATTTTATTAGATTAAGGAAGATGTTCCAAAGATAGTTTTTAGAAAACGGTATGGACACTACGAGTTCGTAGTAATGTCGTTTGGTTTGACAAATGCTCTGGCAGCATTAATGGATTTGATGAATCAAATATTTCAATTTTACTTGGATTAATTTGATGTGGTATGTATTTATGACATTCTGGTATACTCGAATACAAAGATAGAGCATGATGCTTATCTTCGTATTGTACTTGAAATACTAAGGATAAAAAGTTATATGCTAAACTGTCAAAGTGTTAGTTTTGGCTATCAGAAGTTGATTTTCTTAGTTATGTTGTCTCAGCATATGGAATAAGAGCTAAACAAATATATTATAATATATATATATATATATATATATATTATAAAAAGAAAACAAAAGGAAAAGGAAAAATAAGAAAAAGAATAAAAAACAGAAAAATAAGAAGAGAAAAAAAATGAGAGATGATTAAAAAATATTTTACTTGTGAAAAAAATGCGAGACTAAAGACTTTGAAGTCAAGTCTGATGAATGTCTATTTTATCGAGGAAGAATTTGTATTCCTCATGATGATGATTTGAAGAAAGATATTCTTTCTCAGGTACATTATTGTCCACTGACTATGCATACAAGTGGGAACAAAATGTATCAGGATGTAAAGAGTTATTTTGGTGGCCAAGTATAAAAAGAAATATTACTGAGTTTGTTGCTACATGTTTGACATGTCAAAAAGTAAAAGCTAAGAATCAAGTGCTTTGGGATTGTTGCAATTGATTTCTATTCCAGAGTGGAAATAGCAAAGAGTCACTATGGATTTTGTTACAGGGTTACCTTTAATATCAAATAAAAAGGATTCCATTTAGGTGATAGTGACCGGTTAATTAAATAGGCACATTTCATTCTGATGTGAATGGACTATGCATTGGATAAATATACAGAGTTGTATATCAAGGAAATAGTTCAATTACATGGAATGCCAGTATCCATTATATCCGACGGGATCCAAAGTTCACTTTAAGATTTTGGAAATCTTTGCATAAAGTTTTGGGGACTTGATTGAAATTCAGTACAACTTTTCATTCACAGACAGATGGTAAGTCAGAAAGTACTATTAAGATATTAGAAATATGCTGAGTGCATGTGTGATGGATTCTAAGGAATCATGGGAAAAGAAAAGTATTTGCTTTTAGTAGAATTTTCCTACAATAATAGTTATGAATTGAGTAACAAGATGGCTCAGTATGAAACTTTATATGGAAAAAATATCGAACACCATTAAATTGGTTTGAGTTAAAAGATCGAAATCTTGTTGGCTCGGATTTATTGAAAGAGGTTGAGGATAAAGTAAAGTTAATTTAAGATAATATCAAGATGACATTTAATCGCCAGAAGTCTTGTGCAGACTTGAAACAAAAAGAGATTGAATTTCATGAAGGTGAAAAAGTTTTTCTTAAAGTATCGTCTTGGTAAAAGATTTTGTGTTTTGAGCGCAAAGGAAAATTAAGTCTAAGATTTATTGGACCTTATGAGATATTAAAAAGAGTTGGACTGATGGCTTATCAGTTAGCATTAACTCCGGAGGTAATTGAAATCTAAACTTAGACAAAGTATACAATGTTTTTCATGTATCGATGCTTAGAAAGTATCGATTGGATCTTTTACATATCATTTCATCAAAGGAAAATAAGATTCGACAAGATTTGATTTATGAAGAAGAATCAATATGGATCTTGGCTTGAGAAATCAAAGAACTACGTAGCATGACGATTCCTCTATTCAAAGTGATTTAACAAAATCATAATGTCGAGGATGTTACTTGTGAAAGAGATGATGATATGAAGAAATAATATCTGCACATTTTCATATCAGGTTGAAGATTTGGATTAAATAGCTTCCAAATCTAATGATTTGCATGATCTTCACAAAATTTTCAAATTAAGGAGGAAAAAATCAAAATTCAAGAAGTTGGCAAGACCAGAAGAGGTTTACGGCATAAGACAATGGCACGTCTTACCAGTCTGTACAATGTTTTTCATGTGTCGATGCTTAGAAAGTATCAATTGAATCTTTCACATATCATTTCATCAAAGAAAATTAAGATCCGACCACATTTAATTTATAAAGAAGAACCAATATGGATCTTGGCTTGAGAAATCAAAGAACTACGTAGCATGACGATTCTTCTAATCAAAGTGATTTAGCAAAATCATAATGTCTAGGATGTTACTTGTAAAAGAGAGGATGATATGAAGAAATACTATCTGCACATTTTCATATCAGGTTGAAGATTTGGATTAAATAGCTTCCAAATCTAATGATTTGTATGATCTTCATAAAATTTTCAAATTAAGGAGGACAAAAATCGAAATTCAAGAAGTTGGTAAGACCATAAGAGGTTTTCACATAAGGCAAGGGCACGTCTTACCAGTTTGTATAACCCTAAATTAGGGTTAGGAATTTACAATGGAAAGTGCAATCCTTATAAAAGGAGAGTTAGGGTTTTCATAGAAAGTTTTAAAATTCGAGGATGAATTTTCTTAAGGAGGGGAGAATTTTAATACCCTAAAAATTTAGATAATGATCGAAATAAAAATTTTGAAAGTTTGATGGTTAAAGTATAAAATTTAGGAAAAGTTTAAGGAATTAAGTGGTAATTTTCCCAAAAGAATTTTATTCCATAAATAGATTTATTTAGTGACCAAATTATAAATTTGGTAAAGTTTGGTGACCAAAGTATAAACTTTGAAAAGTTTAGGGACCAAAGTGTAATTTTGGAAAATTACAAATGGGTCACGAAAATAAAAAAAATAAAAATATTATTTTCACATTTTAAAATGTTGGAAAATAGTATTTAATGGTTTAATTCCATGTTTAATTTGGAATGTTGGATTAAGGTGACTGAATTATAATTTTTGGAAATTACAAGGGCAAAACGGTAAAGTGGAAAATTATTTGTTCATCGTTCACTATTGAAAGATGATAAGGATGATATTTCTCTAATTTGCAATATGATAAGGATAAGTATCTAGGTTTTATGGTAATTATGAAGTTTCATTAAGGGTATATTGGTATTTTCCCAAGTTAATGAATTAAATATATTAATTAAAGGATGATAAGCATGATATCAATCTAACATATCATGCCAAAGTGTTCATATCTTCTTCATGGACATGAGATAGCTTCCAAGGTAAGAAAATATTTTATTTTCAATTTTGAGTCAATTCCTTTGGAATTGGAGTTATGTCGTGAAATAGGAAACGGATCTATGCGAAAAACGCTATCATTTGGTACCAATATTTCTTTCTAATCTTGCTGGAATTCAAAGATCTCAAATCTAAGGGTTTATGTTCATGAAAGGGTTCATGAAATTGATGATGAATCTTGATGTTTTTGAGGTTGTAGATTCATTTTCAAGTTTGATTCATGGTTATAACATATTCAATCTTCCTATAAATAATTCTTTAAAATTCGGTCAAAAGAGGAAATTGTAGAACTTTGTGTTTTGATGAGAGTTGATTAGGGATTTGATTAAAAAGATATTATAAGGTTGATTGAAATTTGATTTCATGCTTGAATCGAATCAAAATCGAGCAAAATCATGAAAACATAGTTTTCAAGGAAAAAGAATTCAATTAGGATGTATTTGAGTGAAAAAAATTATGGAAAATTATATAAGGTCTGGAAATGAGGTAGAAAGTATTCTACAATCATTATAAAAATTTGGGGACTATTTTGTATTTTTTGAAAAGTTGGGGGACCAATTCGACAACTTTAGAAAAGTTGTGACTGGTTATGTAATTGTTTAATAGTTGATGTACTACACTGGAAAATGCTGTTTTGGAATTGAAATGAGTGATAGATGTGAATTATGACTATTTTGGAAGTTTGAAAAGATTGGTGTTTTAAGTACAACTTCACATAGTTGGGGTACTTAAATATAATTATACCTTTTTAAAAGCATTTGAATAGTAATAATTTCAATGCTGGAATTTTTTATATTAAGAATTTAAGTGATAAAATGGTGAAGGACCATTTTGTGTAAATTGAAAAAGTTAGTTCCAATGTTAAAAGGAATTATTAAGTGTTAAGTATTTTGATAGAAAATGAGTTTCAAGTATATTATGGAGTTATTTTGGAATATGTTTATATTAGTAAAATACTAACATATGTATCATTATAAATTTGTGATTTATACAGATTGTGATTGATTTGTGATCGAAGCAAGTCAAATAGAAAATGGTTTATTGTGGACAATACTGAGGCATATATTTTGGATTTATAAAGTGTCAAGGTGAGTGTAATACATGCATGAAATTATACATGGATGTTTTATACATCATCAGGAAGACTTGCGATAAGTCGACCTTGTTTATATCAGCATGATATTATGTCATTTTTATAACTTCGATATGACATTGATATGTCATAGTGTGAAATTATAATGCATTGATCATGAATAATGTGATATTTTACCATGAATATTATTCCGGGTATGAACTGTCCAATGTTAAATGATATTGATATACTTTGCCATGGATAGATTGAATAAAATAGACTATATGCCCAAGTAAGTCATTGAGGAACAGGGTATAGTTGGCATGCCATAGAGTTTAGCAGCTGCAGGTTTATAATAGCACTATAGTGTGAAAGGGCACTAAGTGCAGAAAGGTGGATACGACCTTATGTATCATGTTCGGATTAGCACTATAGCGTAAGCTTAGTGTAGGTGGTGGGCACGACCTTATGTGTCATATCCGAATTAGAACTATGGCGTAAGCTTAGTGTAGGTTTAGCACTACGGTGCAGGTATTTTACTCGAATACCCAGGTTCCTCAGGGTTTTATAATGGGCTATTGTCTATGGATTATGGTTTATTGGTTAATAAATGGTAATCATGCAAATAAGCTTACGAGCTTATGGAATAATGGTAAGTATATTGGTAAAATAAGCTTACGAGCTTATGGAATAAATTGTAAGTATATTGGTAAAATAAGCTTACGAGCTTATAGGTTAAATGGCTACAAGGTGGTGAGAAGATGCAATTCAAACACAGAGGAGGTGTACTTTCAAGGCTCCAAACGGCTAACAAGTATAAAGGGGCTTGAACTTTCATTCCAACATCTTCAGTGGGCGGCAAAGTTGCTTCAAGGATAAAGGGACACGTCATTTCCCTTCCAACGACTACATTAATGAAAATGTGCAACCAAGAGTCACAAACTTTCATTCATAAAAGGACCATTATGGAGAGACACAATGCTTCATCTAAAGGGTGCCTCCAAAGAATACAATGTTTCATACAAAATGTGCCTTCAAAAAATATGATGTTTCATCAAACGATGCCTCTAAAAGATAAGTTGTTTAATACAAATGGTGTCTCTAAAAGTCATGATGTTTCATCACACCTCTTCATGAAAAATAAGATGAAAAGACACAATTAAAGGGACATCACTCTTCACTTATGCTTCTTTGTAAATGTGTCATTCATGAAAGGAAACAAGCCAAAGGAACACCCTCTTCATATAAAGGCATTCACAACAATTTGAAGGGAGATGATTATAAGCATAAAACATCTCCATTCATCAAAGAATGCTTCACCAAAGGGTCATTTCTCCTCATGCATGTCCGACCACCTTATCACCCAAAAGGGGTTTTCTTTTCATTTATATTTTGTAACCCTATATATAGGTATTCACTTATCGTTTTGTAAACAATCAATCAACTTTCTCTTTTGAGTGAATTAAAGTGATAATTCAATTCTCTTTGTTCTTTTTAGAACTCCTTGACTTATCAAGTCTTACTTGTGGTATCAACCCTTTTTTTCTTGATACTATTAGTTCATAATTTATTAGCTAGTGGGTCATAGTTCTTCGATTGAAGATCATATAAGGTTTGGATCAATACTATCATAGTATTGGTTCTATCTTAGTCCCAAATCATATAATATACCATCACCATCATATCTCTTATTTATTATCCATCTTTACACTTTTCATATAATCAATCCTCATTTCTTATTAAAAATCAATCCTTAGAAAGATTGCTTACTTGATTGAAGGTCATGACATTCAAGCATCCTTGGCATCAACATCCAAGTGAAACATATCATATGATATCAGAGCTTTTTGGTTTACTCAAGTGCCTATATTTTGTGATTTCAAGTTCAATTATGTAAAAAAAAAGATCATAAACATCAAAAAAAGGACTTCAAAAAATATATAAAGAAAACAAATAAGAACAAAGCAAAGAAATGCAACAAGGCTCAAAGAAATTACGAAAGGTTTGATTGTCCTGAATCAGAGTTGCAATCTTGTTACTTGTGACCCAAGTTACCCTATATTTTTCATCTTTTATTATAGCTTACCCTTTTATTTTCATTACCCTACCCTAACATCAAAGTTGCATCCAACTTCACAAGAAAAATTGATCAAGTTTTGAGTGAGTTCAAGTAAGGATATAGGAAAAATAATTGAGCAAAAAAAGGCAAGAGAGTTGAGAGATCAAAAGGAGAAACAAAAGCTATATTCTAGAGAATAAACACGAGTGGAGTGACTTTATACATTTTCTTTAGAGAGTCTTTGTGAGGTTTTTATGAGTATGCAAGTGAGAAATTTATTTTATTATCACTAAACATGTCACAAGTTTCTTCTAAAGATACATATATTTCAAAAAAGTTACTTGTTGTTAAGAGAAGTTTAGACACCCAAATAATGGAAGGAGAACAATAATGAGAAAACATCTTTCATACTCGCTGTTACACTAATGGAAAAGTTTGATTCGTTATCATCAATGGTGGAAGTCATACCAATGTTGTCAGTGCTTTGATGGTGGGGAAACTTGGTTTGAAAGCAACTAAACATCTGAGTTCATACAAGTTGCAATGGTATAATGATAGAGAAGAACTAAAGGTCACCAAACAAGTACTCATTTCATTCTTTATTGGAAAATACAAATATGAAGTACTCTGTGATGTAGTCTTTATGCACGCCATTCACTTGTTATTGGAAAGGCAATTTGATAAATGAATTGTTCATGATGGATATATCAATCAATATACTTTTTCCTTTGAAGGAAAAAAAGATCACCTTGGCATCGCTGACTCTAAGACAAGTTCATGATGATTAGGTACACAGGAAGAAGAATTTTGAAACCATAAGAAAGAGTGAAAAAGAAGATGAAAATAAGAAAAACTGTAACACCCCATTCTTGTATCCGTCACCGCACACGAGTCATAGATGTCACATGAAACTTTGAAACTTTCCTTATTGAAAATCAGTAAAAAAATATTGTTTATTTAAAACAATTATTGTTGAACAATAAACCATAATTTCATTTAATCGCATAAAACAAATTTCTACTTATTCTTCATTCAAACTATGTTTATTTTTAGGAATCAACCTAGCAGTTCATAACTATAATCAATATAACTTGTAGATCCATTTTTAGAACTAATATATAGCATATCTTAATAAAAACAATTATCAAACTTTTATAACCATTATCCCTTACTACTAATGTGAAGTAACTCATAAATTATTACAAACTATGGATAAGTAAATTTATATCAAGTACTACTAACATATACATGCCAACTAGTATAGTAAAAAATAAATTAGATGGTTGTCATTACTGATACCATAGACTTTCTTCTCAATAGGTAAGATGCCAAGCACTCTTTACTCCAATATTTGCTCTTTACCTACGCGCAAAAATCATCACACGCTAAATATACACTTAGTGAGGCATAACCAATAATAAAAAGTAAAACATAATAATAATAATAATAATAATAATAATAATAATAATAATACGGAACATATCATATAATAGTTTACGAACATATAAAATGGACTTATATTAAAGGCATTTTCAATTCAAAAGTACCTGAAATCATAAAGTTATATATAAAGCATTTTATGCTAAATCACTTATAATAAAAGGAAAGCTTAACTTTCTCACTTATATGTCATAACATGCACTTTACAAAATTCTTTTATGTCATAGCTCAAGGTATATAAATGAGAATGCAAGGTATGCAAGTCAGATGAGTATGCAGAATTTGCACTTTTAGTGATAGACAGACATACATATACCATAAACACAATATCAATGTACCAATATCACTTTACTAAGTATTCAATGCAACTGTGTATAATAGTCCAGAATCACATTGATTATGTACTCAATGCAGCTGCTATTACTCCACCTCTATGGCATGCCAACTATACCAAGGACTCTCAATGTGCATACAATAGGCATTTCCATTAATTATACTTGTTAATCAATTAAAAAATATAACAATATATCAAACATTTCATATAATAGCACAATTGGTAGTTCTTACCCTAAATATTTCATTTCTACATAACATGAAAATATCATTAATCACTTACCTTTTTGACACGTAAAAAGCATGTCCATCATATGATAAATATCATAATTATCATGCCAATATAATAGAGTTTATTCATCAAAAGCCTTTAAAATAACATATAACATAAAAGTAACATAAAATACATGAACTACCACTAATTTCTCTGTTCTGGTAGCTTGCACTACCTTTAAGAATTATTTTTTATATTAATCTACATGCTAGAATTTAATTTCATTTGATCCATTAGAAATTATATTCAAATAAAAATCTAACCATATAAAGCACTCTTTCTAGTTCAACCTGTACAATTTATAGTGAACTTTCTAATCTAATTTACAGAATATGATGTCCTGTTTTTTTACCCATCATCGATCAAAAATTCATATCTTTTAGTATACACTTTGAAATCAGTCTCTGTTTGTCTTACACGAAACTAGATTGACATAAAAATACAAAGGTATAAGAATCACTTTCTAATCATTTTTATAGAATTTCTGGTGATTTTCCAAATCTATTGTCAAGATCATAAAAATCTAGGCAGATTTCATTGTTTTGCATCTTTAGCTTATTCACTAATTCTATTAATCTTCTAAATACAAATTTAACCTAAATATTTGAATCACAAAGTCACATAATATTCAAGAGTCACTTCTTATCATAGTAACTCAATCATTGTCTCATCGCAAGCTAATGTTTCTACTTTAACAAAAACATACCATAAACATGCACTCACCTCAACACTTTAAAAATCAACCAAAATGTAATCATCCTGAAAGCTTTATATGTGCTATCATCATTTCCTTTGTTAATCACTTCACCTTGATTGAACTTGGATGGTTCACACACATCAATTACAAAACAACTAAAATCAAAGACATATGTTAGAATCCATTCTAATCATTCGTACAAATATAAAAAAATTTAGAAAAATTCTTTCGATGCTCAATCGAAACTACTTACATTTCATTGGATCCAAATCAACCTTAAATATAAAAATCTCACTAAAATCTCGTATTATAACTTCAAATATCTCAATATCCCAATCAAAGAACAATTCATATATCAAATCCAAATTTCACTTTCTAACCATCACATTGAAACTTGAACAATAACGAATCATTTAAATACTTTATAAAGCATTCTTTCAAAATGCATCCCAATATTTTCCTTAATTGCCGAAATGGTCCATTGACATTTAACTTTGGATTCAAGCTTCCAACAATTCATTCAAGGATACAACATCAATTTCCAATCAATTCAATCATCAAACCTTACTTTATACACTTGTTAAATTGGTTCCCTAAGATTTACACATTTACATTTTGATTCAAACAACATTCAAAGCTTGTATAACCATTAATTCATCATGTCAAACCTTAAAACAACATTGAATAATTTTTCTCAAAATTATTCATCATAATTGAATTTAACAAGTGAACATAGACATGATTTCCAACTTGATTCAAACATGAATTCTTCTTCCAAACATCATATCTAAACATTATAAATCATTTCTACATCAAAAACCAATTCAACTTCCATGTTCCATAATTTCTCTTCATGGCCAAATGTAAACTGTATCATTTCCAATGGTTTTTCATCATCTTTCAAGAATGGAAATGATTAAACAATACTTATTTTATCATAATCAAGCCTTAATTATATAAATCAACATAACCCTAAAACATAAAATCTTTCAAATTCAAGTATACAAGTGAGAAAACCATGAACAAATGGTATCAAATAATAGATAATTTCATGTAGATCAATTTTGTATTTCATGGTATCATCAAAATTCCTAACCAAAAGGCTCGAAAAATCAAATAGAAATATTTTCCCACTTACCTTGGCAACCCATGACAATGGAGATAAAAGATGAAGAAAGTCTTGAAATTTCTAAATCATTTAATAAAGCCATTTTTCATCTTAAATAACCAAATGAATTTAAAATTCATTTTTAATGTCAAATGATTGTTTTACCCTTGAAATTCAATGCTAAAAATTATTCCACATGTCAAAGCATTAATACAAGGGCTAAGATTAACCCATGGAGTTAGTAGTGACCAACTTTGCCCTTATAAAAATCCATAATTTCGATCTTACCATGACTTAGATTTAACATAAAAAATCAACTTAAATCCAATGGTCCATATTAAATCTTATCATTTTAAAGCATGGAAATGACATTATTGCCCTTTCCTTATCATAAAACAAAATATCTCAAATTTTTAATTCGATATGATTATCCAATTTTTTCTCGAACTTTAGCACTTTATAGCCTTTAACACAAATCTTGTACCACAAATCAGAGTAACATGAAATTGTCATTCTTGGGGATAAACTATTCATTTACGGGAATAAAATACATATTTTTTAAAATTATTTTAATCCCTAAACTTTTCCAAATTTATACTTTGTCACCAAACTTTCAATTTATTCATTTTGGTCACTGACCAAAATTTTGGGGTATTAGAAAATGAAAAGATTCCAGGAGAGAAAAAATGAGAACGAAAGAAAAATAACAAAAAGGAGTTAAAAGATTGAAGAAATCAAGAAATTGGAAACAAAAAAATTGAGTGTTTTTATGAAAGGGAATGGCATCAGAAGATATTTTCTTTCGGGACAATTTCTATTTGTACTTAAGTACAAAGGGAATTTGTTCACTATGGGTGAACTTAACAAAACTTTCTCCTATTGTTATTCTTTTGCAGGTGGTTCGATTACATGAAGTCTCGAAGTTGATCAACTTATATGACGTTGCTATATTTCTAAACCATTTTTAGAGGACTTTATAGGGAAAGATAGGTTTGAGGTTATTTCATACCATACATAGTCCCCAAACGAATGGTTAAATCAAAGATGTGAAACAAAGACAATCCACTCAATTAAGGGCAATCATTCGAAAGAGTACAAAGGCATGAGGAGATGGCGACCGCATAATGTTGAGTTTATGAAAAGTTTATATCAAAAGACGAGTGGAAATAAGGGGATGATGTGATCCTGACCATGACCAACATTCTTACTGCTTTGCTCACACCATTGAAATTGTCAATGATTTATTTTGGGAAGTTTTCTTTAATTATATATTTATGTTGTATTATAATCTAATATATGTCACACATTTAATAGCTTGACATCTTAGTCCAAATTTATATAAGCATGACATTTATTTCATTTACATTGGCATGTTTTCATTCATATTATATGGTTGCATATTATATATTATATGATTCACATATTCATATTATATGTTGCATATTTTATATTATATTCTTACATGATTCGTTTCATTATAATATATGTTGCATGTTCACATGTTCATTTCATCTTTATTTATTCCATATTGATGCATATATGTATATATAGGTGTGACATTACATATGATTTTGCATGATCATATTTTCATATGATCATTCATGTTAGTATCTAAATCATATTTATGTATGCATATGTTAGGCATGTCACATTCATACATATATATTTATATATATATTACATGTTCTTAAATTTGTATTTATTTGTTGCAAGGTACCTATTCAATTAGGGGCATTCCAACGGCTCCAAATGGCTAACAAGTATGAAGGGGTTTGACCTTTTTTCAAACCTCTTCAATGGGCGGCAAAGATGATTCAATGATGAAAGGGTACATCCTTTCCCTTCCAACGACTACATTGATGAAAAGGTGCAATCAAGAACTTTCATTCATACATGGAACATTAGGAAGAGACACAATGCTTCATCCAAAGGGTGCCTCCAAAGAACACAATGTTTCATCCAAAAGATATCTTCAAAATACATGGTGTTTCATTAAAAGGGTGTCTCCAGAAGACATAAAAAAGGCGACTTTAGTTTACCCTTCCACAAATTCCAATACCGGAGAAAATAGATTTGAAATGGCCAAAACTTTAAATACATCGTCTCAAAAGCAGATAATTTGAAGGAATTAATTATCATTAAAATTTGTTAAAAGTGTCTAAGTGAGAGGGAGGATAAAGGGTAACTAATGAGAAATAAAAATATTTTATTAAAATTTTATGATTTATAAAATTTTTAAAAGTTATAATTTTAAAAATATATTATGAATTTTTATATATTTTAAAATTTCTTATTATTTTAGGATTATCACTTAACAAAATTATAAAATATCAAAATAAAATTTTAATCACAATTATAAAGATTAAATAAGATATTATCTATTACACTAATGTATCACACCATCCTCCTAACATTAGTTAATTGTAGCTAATGGCATGATATTAAAATTTTGTAATAAAATAAAATATTTAATATATTTTGTATAATTTTGAAATATCAAAAATATTATTTTAGTGTAATTTATGTATTCCACGTTAAATTTTTAATTTGAATTGAACAGATGAAACTTTGATTATCTTACCGCATAAAACTATCATATATGTGTTTTTAATCTAGTTTTCTTTAAAGGGTAAAACTTTACGTTAGTATCTTAACTATTATTTTTTATTCTGTTTTGGTCACTCAACTATTTGTTTTCTCAAAATCATATCTAATGTTACGTTTGATTTCATTTTGGATACCATTCGTTAGGTTTGATCTTTGACTTAATGAAAATGGTGATGTGATATGGTATAATAACAGTTTTAATCCTCAAAATTTAAATATCCTATCAATTTGGTCATAATACAAACCAATTCAATAAGTCCTCAAACGTTTAGGGACTTATTGTGTGAATGTCACATTTTCTTTTTATTTTAAAACTTTCGCTCAATTTTTTCGATCAATCACGCCATTGTCATACCCTAACTAGAAACCGTCTATTTCAATTTCACCAGATCAAAAGTTGTCTTAATAGAAATCGACGGCGCCCTTCGCAAATCTATCTCTAACCTTTTCGGCTTCAAAATCTAGCTACAAACCAACGACCATAATTGACAAACGCCCTTCACAAATCCCACACCACAACTCACTTGAGCTTGCACGTACTGCCCCTCTGAACCCAAGCCTCCACATAGTGTAGCCACTAATCAAAATCTTTAAAATCCTTTTGAAACCCTAATTCACACACCAACAACCCCATTAAAACCCTAAATTTTTATTGAGGATAAAAATTGAAAATCCAAAAAAAGATAAAAATAAATTATGTTATTATGTATGATTAAAACTTAAATCCCAAAAATTAGGGGTAAAAAGATAAAATCTATAAGATTTTGAGGATGAAAACTATTATTACACCATCCACGTCAACGTCACATTTAAATTTTTAACAGTGGATAACAAAAATAGAACCAAAATATAATATTCAGTATGATTTAAAAAAAAACAAATAATTGAGTAATTAAAATGAAACAAAAGTTATGTTATGGTATTAAATGTGTAGTTTATCCTATTTTAAATATAAATCTTATTGTACATGAGCTAGTTGCAACGTAAATATTTATGTTGGATATGAGTGTTCATTATTTAGTTAAAATTGAATTATTAGACTAAATTGAATTTTTTTTATTAATCAGTCGATAATTATGAGTTATGCCGGTTAGTGATTAATGATTTTTTCAAACTTCGGTTATCAGGTAATTTTTTTTTAAATCGGTTAATTAAGTTAATCAATATATATATTAATCTAGTTAAGTACAAGGCGATAACTGTTTAAATATAATTCTCAACCATTTGACATTAAACGCTCATACGTCTGGCATTCATGGTACTCGAACTCGAGATCTCAAAGAACAACAACGTTTCATTTACCCCGACATTAAATATATATATTATTTAGTTTTAGTGTTGTTTAAACTTCAATTTTAACCGAATTAATCTTTCAAATTAACCAAATTAATCAAAATTATTAAATATATAATATATATTTTTTATAAATTTTGATTAATTCGGTTAACCAGCGAAACTAACCGAACTTAATTCAATTCGATTAAAATATTTTTTAAAAAGTTCAGTTCAATTAAAGACTAAAGAAATAAAATTCAGTTAATTTAGTTAATAGTTATTCAGTTAATTCGGTGATCAAATTAATAGAATTAACACTCCTACCGTTGGGAGTAGAAACCTCGTATGAAGCTGGCCAGTTAAGCCGAGCCGCTTTTCACCCTTCACAGATAATTAATAAAGGCAAGAAAATCTACGTGTGCGTGAGCGAAAGTTCAACCACATCCGACCCCATCACTATTCGCGTTCATAGGACGCCCGATCAAGCCACGTGTTCATATACCTTTATTTTTTAATAACAAAAACAACAATAGTGCGCCGAGGCCAAATGACGTGTCTCTTCTCAATTGGGCATTGGAGAATGAGCTCATCAAATGGGACGAGTGCTTTAAAAACATAGGAAGATCCATAAGGGTACGATTCATTACTTCTAGGGATAAAATTATCGGAATGTAACATTATCTGATATATTACTGGGAATGTTACATTACTATGTTTAAATTGTTTGGTAGAAATATGTGATTACAATGTTTAATTGAAGGAATATAAGATTATTAAAACATATATTTTATCAAATTATCATTGTATTATATATGTATTAATAAGTGGAATTCTAAATATTTAAATAAAAATATTTATATAAAAAATTGAAAACATATTACTTTATTATTTTAAATTTATATATTTTTTAATAAAATTTATCTATATTTTATATAAAATTTAAAAGATAAATAGGTATAATAAAAGAATAAATATATCATATATTATTTTAATTATAAATAATATTATTTTTTTACATTATTTATCTAAAAATATATTAAAATTTTACATTAAGATTTAATTAAATAAGCATATGAAAATTTTAATAGATGAATCATTTTAAGAGAACAAAATATAAATTTTATATTTATTCTTTAAATAATTTCAGTATTTTATTTTGAAGTTCTTGATTGAGGTTGTTATTATTATTCTCCTCTAGAGTAGTCTTCATTGTTGTTTAAAGTTTGTGGTTTGCAGAGTAGATTTAAAATTCCTGAAGATTGAAGTTCGGTTCGAAAATCTAACTGTTGAATCTTTTGTCCATATTTAAAACAGAGCATTAGCAACCATTCCCAATTTTATTTTTAACACGGCCGAGATAACAATTAATCCTTTTTTAAAATCACATATAATGCTTCTATTTCTTATTTCTCGAAATGGATTTTAATTGTGTTGAAGTGGTACATAGTCTATTAATTTAATAAATGCAGATTAACGCTACTATTGGGTCCTCCAAGCGGAAGTGTATAGATCCTTCGGATTCTCCTACTAAGCTCCATGCCCTAGTGTTCCTCTACAGCTAGGTCGGCTCGAAGTTGTCTGGCACGTTCCTGGGACTGCAAATGTAAGGAAATAGGAAAATATACTGGTTAAATATTTATTTAGCCAGAGTAACATGCACTACTTAAAATTTGGTACCAAAAACAACAAATATTTTCACTTATGTTGAACCTTCATTCTATAAAGTAATTTGGCTGAGATTAAACAACACTATTAAATTGGTTGACAAGGCCAGAACAACCAATCCAACCAGGACACATGGTAAAAGAATCCTAGCAATCACCAGATTAAATTGAGGGTCCAACGCCCCAAAGGGAGAGGGAAGGAGGTGGGAAGGAGAAGAAAAAGCCGTAGGCCTCTGATCTGGCCAACCAAAAGGAATGTGCTTCTGATCTGCCTCACACATCCAGACCGAAATGGATTGGCACAGTTTAAAAGAAAATAGGGGTGATATTAGTGGCCAAGGGCTCGTATCTCTTCAACTCAAATCTATCTGAAAATTATAAATGTCTTATAAAAATTGGCATCACCCTTCGCCTCTAACATATATCTTTAACTCAAATATCACACACTATTCTCTAAATGCTAACTAATAGTATCTCAGAACTCCTAATATAGCATCAATAAATGAAGCTAGACTGCAAGTAAGAAGATTAATGTTGAAGTCATTGCAGCTATGCTACTTTGATTTTAAAATTTTCTTTTAGGTTCTCATATTTGAAACCCTTGTCTATTACATTTTCGGATATAAATACGAGGATCTGACCCATTAAGTACCCCCATATACTGAACATTGAACAGACATGTGTCAAATGCATGCTCATATCTGACACTTGCACACGAGTCGTGATTCATGAGTAATATAGATGATTGCAAAGAAGAAAATTACCAGCTCGAGTTTTGTAGAATATTCATATTATATGTCTGACACAAACTCGACTGCATCGGTAGTTGGATTATTCCTCCTGATAGCCTGAAATCATAAGAAGCAATAACAGATCACTGACCTACATACAGTTTGACCTCTGTACTAGGAGGGTCATAGAGCATGTTGAGAAAAGCAGCTTCAAAGACAAAAGTAACCTATTGTTTAAGGACTTGAACTCATCTAGGGACCCAAAGTAGAATCTTGAATCTAAAAAAATTAAAATAACTTGCACCCTGAAGCTGATTTTGGATGTCGAAAATATCCCGCTTCACTTCGGATTTAACAGTACTGTGTATATGTCGCTGGCAGCATAATCATCACCCACAAAATTATCCCCTTCAAATGGCTGGAAAAATAAAGCAGGACAAACAAAATGATCAGACTTTGACATGTAAACTTATATGTTGATCAGCTCCAAGATTCAAATATTAAGCACTTCTTAAACTATGATTCAATAAATTAACCGGAGAATGGGTAATAATGGCCCAGTTTTAAAAAGAAATTACAGTTACCGTTCAGTATTTTGATCTTCTTAAAAACCAAACAGAAGATGAATCAAATGTCATACGAAACCAAATTCTACCAACTTGGATCAATTTGGTCCTTCAGGTTCTTAATTTCTCAGCCAGAAACAGACCAAATGTGTTTATATATTATCCAGAGTCCGGACTAAAACTGAACCGAACTCAACTACAACCGACTCGAAAGATTTTTAGGTTTTAAAAAGAAATTACAGTTACCGTTCAGTATTTTGATCTTCTTAAAAACCAAACAGAAGATGAATCAAGTCATACGAAACCAAATTCTACCAACTTGGATCAATTTGGTCCTTCAGGTTCTTAATTTCTCAGCCAGAAACAGACCAAATGTGTTTATATATTATCCAGAGTCCGGACTAAAACTGAACCGAACTCAACTACAACCGACTCGAAAGATTTTTAGGTTTCTCAGTTTATTCCAGACAGTGATTAAAACTTCCACATACAACAACCAAATTCATATTACCCAAAATTCTCACCTCCACTGGTTCAGCTTCTGGAAAAGAACCTGTTGGGACTAAATCACTCCATTTTGCAGATTATACTCGAGACTAAACCAAAAAAAAAAAGAAACATTATGACACCATTACAAAGAAAGACTCCTTGTTCGCATTCAATATCAAACAAATCTTTCAAAAACATTTTATTTAGAAATAAGAAAAGGCCTATAAAGTTAGTACCAAACTTGTAGGAGAATCCGAAGGATCTATACACTTATGCTGGCTAGACCGTGTCAAACTAGATGAATCAAACGAAATAACCAAAACTGAAACCAAAGACCCATCAAAGACGAGTTCAAGATCAACTGCTAGACAAGATAGAACTGAGAAGATAAAAATGGAGGAGTAACCTTTGAATAATAGAAACGCGTGGATTTAACAGTACGATTGGGGAGGAACAAAACCTATAAATAGGTAGAGAGAGACGAACCTAGCAACATATTAGCAGATAGAGATAGAGCATCACAGAAGAAGAAGTCCGTTGGAGCAGTAATGGAAAGCTCTTTGCAACAACTCTCGCCAAATCGAAGAAGAAGAAATTTTGTCTCAGCCAGAAGCAAGCTAACGGGGGAGAAGGGTATTTTAGCCAACAGATGACGGGAATAAACAAATAAGGGAGACGTGGGACTAATGTTCCCAATAAAACAGAAAAAAAACATTGTTGCCCTCACTTGAGAATGTGGCCCATCCAAACGAGTATCTTAACTAGGAAAAAAATATTCCTAATCCGTGAACCAAACGGGCTAAGGCTAAATCCCGGTTTGACAACGAAAGAAAGAGAGAAAAAAAGCATTTTGTATTGGTAAGAGTCATTTCGAGTTCAAGGCTCTCTACTGTTTGCTTCAAATTTGATTTCATCAATCTGTCGTATATTCAATTGTTTTGATCCTTTTGTTTTTGTTGTATCGTATTTTTTTTTCTCTTTGATTTGTGAATATTGATGTTTTTAAAATATAAATTGAAAAAATTTTGCGTTTTTGTGTTTGTATGTGTGTATTTTCTTTAATGAGGTTTATGGTGTTTGGATCGGTGATACCGAATACCTGATTATATCTAAATTTGCAATAAAAGTAAGTATACAGATTTAGCATTGTCTGTTAATCCCTTAGTTTTTCAGTTTAAAAGCATTGTGTACTCTCTACTGTTTGCTTCAAATTCAATTTCATCAATCTGTCGTATATTCAATTGTTTTGATCTTTTTTTTTTTTGTATCATAATTTTCTCTCTCTCTAATTTCCTCTATGATTGGTGAATACTTATTTTTTAAAATATAAATTGATAAAATTTTGCATTTTTTTGTTTGTATGTGTGTTTTCTTTAATGGGGTTTATGGTGTTTAGATTGGTGATACGAATATTGTTGGATCATAAACTTGATCCATTATGGGAGCCTAAACCCAAACTAAATTGATGTCATTGCTTACATCATTTAAGTAAAGATGTCATTGCTTACATCATTTAAGTAATGATGTCATTGCTTACATCAATTTAGTTAGGTGAGAGTTATGTATTTGTTGAATTTGTAATGGTTTAAATTAATTTATTTGTGTGGTGTAGGATTATTCTTGAGTAGTATAAATACCCCTTCCCATTTTAGTTTTAAGCATCAAGAAAAATTAAGAGCTTCTAACTGAGTGAAGAAACAAAGTCTTATAAGAGTGAGTTGTAGTTCTTGTTTTTTAGTGAGAGTGCTCTTGTAATATTTGTTTGAGTTTCAATAAAAGTTGTTTGTGTGAGTGTTTTATTTCCAACAAAGTGGCATCAAAGAGAGTTGGAAAGATCGAAGGTCTCGATGAGAGGAATCCGACGCCACCAGAATTTTCTCAATATGAGTTCTGACGCACCGCCACGTACCGCCGGAAGACTGCTGCCAGAAAATCGAGTTGACTCACCGAGTTGAGCCGAGTCAGCCGAGTTAGAGCCCTTGACCGAGTTGTCCAAGTCCCTCCCAAGGTTTTTTCGGTATTTCGGATTCATTCGTGCAATCGGATTTTACAAAATCTCATTATATTGAGAGATATGGCATATGGTATGGCACCATTCCAAGTTCCGACACTCAACAACAACAACGATAATTGGAGTATCAAAATGAAGGCACTTCTTGGATCACAAGATGTGTGGGATAACATAGAGAAAGGCTATAACGAGATTGTGGATGATGTTGTTTTTGCTACTCTTACACCAGATCAAAAGACAACTTTGAAGGATTCAAGAAAGAGAGACAAGAAAGCTCTCTACCTCATCTACCAAGCATTAAATGATGATGGTTTTGAAAAGATTTCAAGTGCAAGCTCTAGAAAGGAAGCATGGGAGAAGCTGCAAACCTCTTACAAAGGATCCGAGCAAGTGAAGAAGGTTCGTCTCCAAACATTAAGAGGTGAATTCGAATCCTTACACATGAAAGCATCTGAGTCTATTTCAGATTATTTCTCAAGAGTAGTAGCTGTTTATAATAAATTAAAAAGAAATGGTGAAAAGTTAGAAGATGTGAGGATAATAGAGAAGATACTCCGTTCGTTGGATCCCAAATTTGAGCACATCGTCGTGACGATTGAAGAAACTAAAGACTTGGAAGAAATGAGGATCGAGCAGCTCCAAGGATCATTGCAAGCATACGAAGAAAAGCACAAGAAGAAGCATGAGTTTACTGAGCAACTCCTCAAGCTGCAACTCAAGGATATGCATGAGAGCCAACGCAATGATAGAAACCAACGTGGCCAAGGCAGAGGTAGAGGTCATGGACGAGGTAGAAGTCGAGGTCGTGGACGAGGCTGGAATTACAACAACAACAATTCCAACAACAACTATGAGAAAGGAGAAAGCTCAACACGAGGCCGTGGAAGAATCAATCTGAACTCAAGGAATGACAAATCTCAAGTTCGATGTTATAATTGTCAAAAGTTTGGGCATTATGCTTCAGAATATAGAGCTCCCAATAACAAAATTGAGGAGAAGGCCAATTACGTGGAGGAAAAGACAGATGGCAAAGAAACTCTTCTTCTAGCACGAAAGGAAACTGATGGTGGCCAAGCAAATTACTGGTATCTTGACAGTGGTGCAAGCAATCACATGTGTGGAAGGAAAGACATGTTCATGGAGCTAGACGAGTCAGTAAGCGGAAATGTTTCGTTTGGAGATGATTCCACAATAGCAGTGAAAGGGAGAGGTAACATTCTTATCCGTTTGAAAGATGGGAGACATCAATTTATTTCAAATGTCTACTATGTGCCCAATATGAAAAGTAACATCTTAAGTTTAGGGCAACTGGTAGAGAAAGGTTATGATATTTATATGAATAATTATAATCTTTCTATAAAAGATGATAAGAATAACTTCATTGCTAAAGTGCCGATGTCAAAGAATAGAATGTTCTTGATCAACATACAAAATGATGTTGCAAAGTGCCTGAAATCTTGCTACAAAGATGCATCATGGCTTTGGCATCTTCGATTTGGGCATCTAAATTTTGGAGGTCTAGAGCTGTTATCTAAGAAGGAGATGGTGAAAGGACTACCTCGCATCAACCATCCTGACCAGCTCTGTGAAGGGTGTCTAGTCGGGAAACAATTCAGGAAAAGCTTTCCAAAGGAGTCAGAGCCAAGAGCCAATAAGCCACTTGAGCTCATCCATACCGATGTGTGTGGACCGATCAAGCCAAGCTCTCTCGGTAACAGTAATTATTTTATTCTCTTCATTGATGTTTTTTCAAGAAAAACCTGGGTATATTTCTTGAAACAGAAGTCATAAGTTTTTGAAGTCTTCAAGAAGTTCAAAGCAGCAGTGGAGAGAGAAAGCGGTAGAAAGATCAAAGCCATGAGATCCGATCGAGGTGGAGAATTTACTTCCAGGGAGTTTCAAGAGTTCTGTGAAGCAAATGGAATTCGTCGACCAATGACAGTTCCTAGACCCCCCCCAACAAAATGGTGTGGTAGAAAGAAAGAACAGAACAATCCTCGACATGGAACGAAGCATGCTCAAAAGCAAGAAACTACCCAATGAATTTTGGGCGGAGGCAGTAGCGTGTGCAGTATACTTGACAAACCGATCTCCAACAAGAAGTGTATGGGGAAAGACACCGCAAGAAGCATGGAGTGGAAGAAAGCCTGGCATTTACCACTTGAGAACCTTTGGAAGTATAGCCCATGTTCACGTACCATATGAGAGAAGAACGAAGCTTGATGATAAAAGCGAGAGTTTTATCTTCATCAGCTATGATGCTAATTCGAAGGGCTACAAGTTGTACAATCCAAACAATAAGAAGTTTGTGATTAGTCGAGATGTGGTCTTCAACGAAGAAGGAGAATGGGATTTTAACTCTCATACAGATGACTTCAATTTCTTTCCTCAGTTTGAAGAAGATGAGCAGACAATGAGGGAACAACCAGATGAATCTCAACAAGAGCTTGCAACTCCACCCACTTCACCAACATCAACCACTCAAGGAGACTCATCACTTTCGTCATCGTCAAGTGGGAGTCAAAGTGAAAGAGTTATGCAACGCACAAGAAGCCTTAGAGATCTCTATGAGGTAACTGAACGACAAGATAATCTTACATTATTTTGTCTGTTTGCCGATTGTGAACCAGTGAGCTTTCAAGAAGCGGTACAAGAAAAGAAATGGAGAGATACGATGGATGAAGAAATCAAGGCCATCGAGAAGAATGACACATGGGAACTTACCTCACTTCCCAAGGGACATAAGGCGATAGGTGTCAAATGGGTGTACAAAACAAAGCAAAATGCCAAAGGAGAGATTGAAAGGTACAAGGCAAGGCTAGTTGCTAAAGGCTATAGTCAAAAGGCTGGAATTGACTATGATGAGGTATTTGCTCCTGTTGCTCGATTGGAGACTATCAGACTAATCATTTCTTTGGCAGCTCAAAACAAGTGGAAGATACAACAGATGGATGTAAAGTCTGCCTTCCTAAATGGAGTTCTTGAAGAGGAAGTTTACATTCAGCAACCATCAGGCTATGAAGTCAAAGGGCACGAAGACAAGGTGTTGAAGTTGAAGAAGACTCTTTACGGGCTAAAACAAGCACCAAGGGCATGGAATAGCCGAATCGACAAGTACTTCCAAGAGAATGGCTTCAACAAATGTCCCTACGAGCATGCTCTATATATCAAGATCAAAGATGAAGATATTTTAATCGTGTGTCTCTATGTGGACGATTTGATCTTCACCGGAAGCAACCCAAGCATGTTTAATGAATTCAAGGATGTGATGATGAAAGAATTCGAGATGACAGACATGGGGCTCATGGCGTACTACCTTGGCATTGAAGTTAAGCAACAAAATGATGGATTTTTTATTTCACAGGAAAGCTATGCAAAGGAGATATTGAAGAAGTTCAAGATGGAGAACTGTAAGCCAATAAGCACACCGGCAGAATACGGGATCAAAATGACCAAACATGAAGAATGCGAAAGTGTAGATCCAACATTCTTCAAAAGTTTGGTAGGAAGTCTACGCTATCTAACTTGCACGAGACCCGATATTCTTCACGCAGTTAGATTAGTTAGTCGCTACATGGAATCTCCAACAACCACCCATTTTAAAGCCGCAAAGAGAATTCTTCGCTATCTGAAAGGTACAATTGACTTTGGCTTGTTCTATTCAGTTTCTAAGGATTACAAGCTTGTTGGATATAGCGACAGTGATTGGGGTGGAGACATAGATAATCGAAGGAGCACTACTGGATTCATATTTTTCATGGGAGATATTGCATTCACATGGATGTCAAAGAAACAACCGATTGTCACATTGTCCACTTGTGAAGCAAAATATGTTGCTGCTACCTTATGTGTTTGTCATGCAATTTGGCTTAGAAATCTATTGAAGGAGATAGGTTTGATACAAGAAGAGCCTACCAAGGTTTGTGTTGATAACAAATCAGCCATTGCCTTATCAAAGAATCCAGTATTCCATGATCGAAGCAAGCACATCGACATTCGCTACCACTATATAAGGGAGTGTGTTGCAAGAAATGATGTGGAAGTTGAATACGTGAAGTCACAAGATCAAGTTGCCGATATTTTTACCAAGCCACTGAAAAGTGAAGACTTCATAAGATTAAGGAACTTACTAGGGGTCACTAGATCAAGTTTAAAGGGGGGTGTTGGATCATAAACTTGATCCATTATGGGAGCCTAAACCCAAATCCAAACTAAATTGATGTCATTGCTTACATCATTTAAGTAAAGATGTCATTGCTTACATCATTTAAGTAATGATGTCATTGCTTACATCAATTTAGTTAGGTGAGAGTTAGGTATTTGTTGAATTTGTAATGGTTTAAATTAATTTATTTGTGTGGTGTAGGATTATTCTTGAGTAGTATAAATACCCCTCCCCATTTTAGTTTTAAGCATCAAGAAAAATTAAGAGCTTCTAACTGGGTGAAGAAACAAAGTCTTATAAGAGTGAGTTGTAGTTCTTGTTTTTGAGTGAGAGTGCTCTTGTAATATTTGTTTGAGTTTCAATAAAAGTTGTTTGTGTGAGTGTTTTATTTCCAACAAATATCTGATTATATCTGAACTTGCAATAAAAACAAGTATACAAATTTAGCATTGTCTGTTAATCCCTTGGCATTAAGATTTTGATGGTCGAGTTTTTCAGTTTATAGAAATTGATTTTAATTTAGAATGATTTTTCTGGTTTTATAGGTTTAATTTTCTGAAATTTTAAAATTGTTCTACTTAATTGGTATTATAACTAAATTGTCAAGTTTTACTTATAGGGTTTTCTATTTGCAAACTTCTATGGAAACCCTGAGACGAAATCAAATGTTTACAGAGAAAACAAAGTGCTTTTTTGGACTAGCAAGTAGAATTGGCTGCAGGGGTTTTTAACGAGACCTACAATTCTTATAAAAAAAATAGAATTGGTTGCCATGCACTTGAGTTATTTGTTGATGAGATATGTAATCTGTTATTGCCTGCCTTATATGCATACAGCCGCTTACGTCTTTCCTTTAATTTGGAATAGACAAAATATGGGAGATGAAAAGTCGAACAATGTAGATAAACTACAAAACCCTCAAGAAATTGGTTGCCAAATTTTGAGTAGTGAGCCCGTCTGTTCTACTGGGATAATTGATGTTAGAACTGTTGATGTCCCCTTCAATGTGTGTCAAACTACCCTTCTTTTCGTATGGGAGATATGTCTTTAGCGGGTACTGATGGGATGAGGAGTGCCCCCCATCTTGACAGCTATTAAAATTTCATAGTTTATCCGCATTTGTTGAACAGGATTGATTATATGCCTTCCCAATATTCACGTCTTGAAAATATGGATGCTAATAGTGAATATTTACAAACCGGAATTCAGGATATCAAAATGGATGATGGTAAGCCCCAATCACTTGAAAATTCCATGAGATGTGGAAGTAGGGAACATTTGTTACAGGGTGCTCAAGATGGCAGCGAAATGAGAACTAATGATAATTTGGTCGACTGTGCGGTTCAATCTAATTACCCAGAAAGTCTAGATGGGAGTTTTCTGACTCTAGGTGTTGGAGTTGATAGGGAGGCCAGGTCAAATTATAATAATGGGGCTCTCAGTATGCAGTTAAATCAGTCCCATAGCCGAAGTGATTATGGAAGTTCCTTCTCTGCTGATTTTAAAATGGCAGCAGGTTTATCAGATTTCCAAACCTATGCCGCTGGACTTTCTGGCATAGAAGAAAATGCAGTTGGATTATCCAGTTTAAAACATACTTTTGGTGGAATACCGAGTATAGTGCAGAATGCAAGTGAATCATCCAATGTGAGTGCATTAACTGGTTCATCATCAAATGTTAATAGTTGCACCTTTTCTACATATGATTTCAGATTTGCTGCTAGTACTATCTCCAACCTTAATTCAAGTCCATCACAAATGTTACCAATTCCCCAAAGCCATGTTCAACATCCTTTCCTGTCATCAGGCAATCGGAAATTTAATGCTGGATTTGCAAATATGGATCCAAACAAAGGCTTTCATGGCCTTTCTGGCTAATGCTGGATTTGCAAATACGGATCCAAACAAAAGCCATTCTGGATTGCTTCCTAATCAAAGCTCTCGTACTCTTTCTGGTACATCATCATTAGTGCATAGTTGCGGCCAATCTGGACTACCTTTTCAAGGACAGCAGAGATTAGCTACTTGGCCTTTGTTATCTTCTTTTGTGAGAAGCAAATATGCTGCAGTGACCTCTAATCAACTACAAAAGTGTGATATTGGAAGTATACCGAGCTTACAGAGGGGAACATCTGTGGCTCATGTTCTTGGAAACATTGAAAACTCTAGCAGCCAGTCAGGTGAGTTATAAATATTTCAACACTCCCTTTATTGCATAAAATTGTGCGCAATATCTCAGTAGATCAGCTGATACTTGAATTTAATTTAATTTGTCACGAATGAAAAGAGTCATAAATACTGAGAACATAGTTCATTTGGAAAGCTATATGCAGTTGGCATAGTGATTGTTTTAGTTACTTTTAAATTTGTAATATTCTATAATATCCAAGTTTAAATTTGTATATATTTGCAGTCAGCATCTATTTTATGTTTTAATGAAATTGCTTAAGGTCTCTTTCTACCTATTCTAGTTTATATTGGCTAAAAGTGCTTCTCCAACTCACCAAGTTTCCCCAAACAAACGAACAATAACCCATAGTTGACCTCCTATCTATTAATTCTCTAACTCATCTTGAATCTGAGAAAATCTTTATTATTGTATCTTCATGTTTTCTGAAAATTAACCCATGTCCTGGTGTCATTTACAAATACCTCAATATTCGATTTCATTAAAACATAAAATAGATGCCAATATAAACATAAAGTTTATCTTTATCTACAAAGTAGGGTTACTAGAGTTAGTGATAAGGTAAAACACTAATATTTAAATAATAATAATCAAAGAAACCGTAATATAACTCCCATTTTACTATCAGCAACGGCACAATACAGTATAATCACCCAAAAGCGTGGCCTATTCTTTACCACTTGTAGAGTATAATGACTGTCAATATCTAAAAATAATGCAATTTTCTCCTTACTTCTTTTAATCCTATGATATTCTTTGGCAACTAAAACTACTTTTTTAAAATATTTTATCTACCTATGTATCCTCATCTCCCCCTCATGGCTTAAGATTCATACCGACTTCAATGCATTTTTCCCCTTGTAATTGTTATATTTCTCAAGTTAATATCATGTTTCTGAAGTGATCTCTAAAGTTCTTACTCTGGAACATCTTAAATGGAACTGCTTTTATTCTTTTGAAGTTTTTTAATTATAGGATTAGTGATCATTACTGTAATTGGGTATATCTATTCTTTTCTGTAGAACAGCCATTCTGAATTGACCTGGCACTCTTTGCAGATATGTTTTCTGCTACTGATGGAAATGCTGCTGAAGTTGTTAGCATTCTTCCATCTTCTAACAATATCGGGTTTCAAGAAGCAAGTAAGTGCAAATCATCATGCTTCTGTATGAATAACTTATCATCAGTTATGGTCTTCATGTGGTTGATGATACCGATTTGGTTGCATGGTTGGTTTTGACGGGTCTCTTTACAGGATAAAATTTTCAACTATATTAGTGTAGTCCCCATTTTTCAGCCATTATTATATTATTATTATAAAATAATATTATTATTATTCACATACAAAACCGGGCCCAACATTCAAACCCTTATATTCAAACCGGTTTTTGTTCTTGGTAGGGGGAGATATTTTTAGTTTGAATTTAAAAGGGGACAAGACATTTAATGGGTGTTACTTTTGAGGAGGCCACTTCATCAATCCAAATCAACTAACATAAATCAATCTCATTCATTGATAAGTTTTGATCTAAGGGTCCTTATTCCATGAATCATTGTCAAACAAACACAAAGTGATATGAACCCTTGGTTAAAAATTGGATCTAAAGGATCCCATGATGCCATGTCATTGATCTATGCCAACAAGAACAAATCAATGTGAACCATTGGATCCAATGGCCAAGGATTGCCCCATTAAAGATGACTATTGGTGTTTCCTCCATCGGTGCGTCACCGGTCGATCACCGATGCGTCGCCGACACATGTGATATACATGTCAATCTCTTCATCTTTCTCATCGTGTCGTCGTTGATATTCGCCCGTGAAGCATGCCACTTTCACTGTTTCACCATCATCACCCCAACAACACAATAAAAGAAATAAATTAGATCAAATCCAATCCAAAACCCCCAAAAATTGGGGCATTAAAAACACAATTCATCATGCACAATGAATGTCAAAAAACAAGTAGGATTAAGTTTTATTTTTTATTGTAAAATCTCTGTAGTCTTGGATATAAAAACCGAAAATCAGTATGTAAAAAGGGATCTCCCCTCATTTTTTCGGAGCAATACAAAAGCAAAAAAAATTCAAGGTAAAAAAAAAACACTCGATTTCTTTTCTTTTTAAGCAATTTCAATATATATATATATATATATAAAAGAAAGAAGTCGAAGAGTTTATCAGAGAAGGGAGAGCTTCGCGTCGTCGGGGGAGGCGGGTCGCCAGAGTGGTAGGAACCAAAAGGCCAGGTCTTAGTTTAGGGGTATCTAGGCCTTACTTAGGGATTTTCAACTTTGATTTGTGTATAAGTGAGTAGATTGGGGTGTTTTGGTTTATTTAGGATATATTTAGGAACTTCGGCCACCGTTAGTAGTGGTCGGAATGGTGGTCGACGCGGTGGCATTGTGCTTTGGTGGTTGTCGACTGAGAGAGAGTGAAGGAGAGTAGAGAGAGTTTTTTAGGGGTTAGGTTAAAAAAAGTGTGCTTTATAGTAAAAGTTTAGGGTTATTTACACTTAAATCCCCCTAGAGTTGTCAAGTTTTTGCATCTTGGTCACCTATAAGGATCGTTTTGATTTTAGTTTTAATTTATTTGGTATGATCCTGTAATTTTCACATTTTTGTTTATTAGTGCATATTTGGCTTATAAAAAATGGAAAATCATCATTTAGTCCCTTTTTCTTACTCACGTTTTTACAAAATAGTCACATGTTGTCTTTTTTTGTGATACATTCGAATATATGTCCTTAACATGTTATTTTACATTTATACGTTTCGTTAAATATCTAGACATAAATTTTTGGGATAATATTGTTTGAGTCCCTTTACTTTTAACGCGTTTTTATATCTTATTCCCTTGATTTATTTTTTATTTCATTTATTTTCGAATTGAGATATTTTGTTTTGTTTTTTTATTTAGTCACCTAAAATGTTTATGTTATATTACAATTTTAATGCATGTTTGTTTATCATCTTTGTGTACAAATTCTTGTTTATTAATGAGTACTTTAATTTTTTTATTTTTTATTTAGTCCTAATTAAGGTTATAATTAGAATACTTAAATTTTAGGTTTTAGTCCCTAAATTTAGATTTCTTTAGATTTAGTTCTTAAATTAATTTGTTGTTAAATTAACCCTAATATTAATTTCATGTTAAATTTATTTGATAATTTTTAAATATGCATTTAGTCTTTAAAAATCAACTTTGTATAGTTTTAGTTTTTTTAAATACATGTTTGTTTTATGTTTTTAGGGATTAATCTTTTAGCTCTAGTTCTTTAATTTAGTTAGTAATAGCCTTAGATCTTAGAATTAAACTTTAGATTTAGATTTCTCACACCTATACTCTAATTTAGTGAATAATTCGATTTTAGCTCTCGCATTTAGATGCTCGATAGCTCATTTCAATTATTCAATTCAATAAAAAAAAGGATAATTAATTAGGGTTAATAATTAGAGTCTTAACCTTAGCCTTAGCCTTTTCACATTTTAGTCCTTGAACTTATAATAATTAATTGATCATAATTAATTAGGAATTTTAATAAGAGTTTTTGTTTTAGATAGAAGGGTTAATTACTTCATTTATACATGAATTATATCCGATTCTCAGTTTCATACATAAAGTTTAAAAATTATCGATTAATTACATTATGTTTTCTGCCGTTAACAGATTCACCTACTTCTGTCACGGAAAGTGACGTAGAACCCTATAACCATGACATGTGGCATATTAAAAAACATGTTTTTTTTAATTTTTTTAGGTAAATTACACTATTCATCACTCTTCTATCTTCTCACTCTTATTTTAGCCATTAAAGTTTAATTTTTTTTAATTTAATTATTAAACTATAGAATTGCTCTTATTTTAATAACTCAAATTTATTTTATTATTTTTTTATGACATGACATCTATTAATAACTCAAATTTATTTTATTAATATTTTATTAATAACTCAAATTTATTTTATTAATATTTTAATAACTGAAAGTTTAAATTACTTTTATTAATGACGTGTTTAATAAGCTTGAGAAGAGAAAGGTTCTCAACAATCTAATTCTGTGTTTCGATCAACAAAACAAAATTAATCAAACCCTTCTAAATTATAAAACAAACTCCTGAAAATCTAAAGCTTCAAATCTTCAGGCTTTTAGATTTATTGCGTTCCCCATTTTACTTGTGAAATTAAAACTATCAAAATATGCAGTCTCTTGAAAGCATCACATATCCCCCATTTCCTCAAAGCCCTAACAATTATTCTTCATCAAATGTGTTGTACGTATGGCTCTTCGAATGTCATGGATTTTTTCATAACCTATCTCTTATCATTCATTCTCTTCTCTTTGTTCTTTGTTAGGGGTTTTAAGCTAAAAAGAACTTTCAAAAGCTCTCTCATGGAAGGTCTTATATCATGATCTCTTATTACGGTTGCCTTTGGCTCTTTAGCTTGCTCAATCTTGCTTGGTGTTGTGTTCAGATTTGTGGGTTTTTTTTTTCTCTCATTCGATTTTGATGAGTTACTGTTTTTCTTGAATTAGCTTATTGAATCTTTGGAACTTTGGTTGTTTCCTGGAAATGTATAATGGGGTATTTGCTTAATCTTCTGGTTTGCTTTTATTGTTATTGTAAAGCAAATCACAGTGGAAGTTACTATAAAAGACAAGCTGATTGTGAAAAAAAAAACCCAACTTTTTTAACATAAATCTCCATTTCTGAAGAATTTCTGAAACACTTACGAGCTTTGGAGCTCGTTTTTCTAACGCCCTTCTGACTCTACCACTCCTGTGGGTCTTAATTTTCATCATGATGGCCTGTAAACAACAAATAAAGATAAACAAATTTATTGGGATAGAAATAAAATTCTAAATCAACAGAGAGTGGAAGAGCTGGCGACTTACAGAAGAGAAAAGGCGGCCAGTGTATCTTCTTCCACGATGGCTTCGGCGGCACTTCCAGCTTTAGTGGTGGCGCTGTTGGCTGTAGTGATTAAATTAAAAAAATTAAACTTTAATGACTAAAATAAAAGTGAGAAGATAGTTGAATGATGAATGATGTAATTTATATAAAAAATAAAAATATGTTTTAAGTGTCATGTGTCAGTTTGTTATAGGTCAAAGGGTTTCACGTCATCTTCCGTGACGGAAATAGGTATACCCATTAACGGTAGAAAACATTATGTAGTTAATCGAAAATTTTTAAACTTTATGTATGAAACTGAGAATTGAGTATAGTTCATGTATAAATGGGGTAATTAACCCTAAATAGAATTACATTTAGTCTTTGAATTAGGAAATAATATGAATTGGCTTCCACATTTAATATGCTCAGAGGACCAGCTCGATTATTCGATTAAATAATTGGTTAAAATCAATTAGGGTTAATATTAGAGACTCTATTTTTAGTTCTAAACCTTTAAGCTTTCTAAGTTTCATAATTTGACACTTTAAGTTAGGGGAAGTCTTAATTAATTACCTAGTATAATTAGGTTGACATAATTGATTATTTGATTGCATTCCGATCTCACAACTAAGGCAATGTTGATTTACTAAGGAATTAATGATATATCTCCTACAAGTATGCTCAGGGAGTGACTACTAGGGATACCCGAAGTAGGTCGACATCCTTTTCAAGACTGCATCATGATTTCTTAAAATCAAAGCAATGTTCGGTTATTGGGCATAATAGTTGATCTCCCGCATTCATGCTAGGGGGAGAACACTATTGACTTAAATAAACGAACATCTTTTTCAACTGTGCATCCATAGTGAATTTTCGATTAAGTAAAGTTCGAACTCAGAATTTCCAATTTTAAATGTAAGGTAATCAACTAGGTACTGATTTTTGGGTGTTGTGGGAGTGCTAATCCTTTCTTATGCGTAACTGACTCCCGAACTCGATTTTTGGTTTTTCATAGACCCTAAACTTGATATTTTAATAAAATAAAAAACGTTTCATTAAAATTACTCGATTTTTATGGTGTTCTGATCGCACCTTAAAGTGATTGGTAACTATTTCTCACAATTCAAAATCTTTACAAAAAAAAGAAAAACCCCTATGTCACATAAGTTTTTTTCCCACTCGGACAAATAACGGTGTAGACAGTTAGGAATAAGATAATATAAGACTGATATTGTTTAGTGCACAGATTGCATTTAAGTTTCACAAGATTAACATGTCATTTTTCCTTTATTCTATTCCCTTGGCAGCATATCAATTATTTTATAGACCGCAATAAATAATATTTGGGTATATTTAACTTAGCTATGCGTTATTTTATAGTTGATGTAACTGTGAAAGGTGGAACAAGTCCGGGAAAGCTTTGGCTGGTTTGAGTCATTGACAAAACCATGGTGTTTAGTTTAATACCCATTTTTTTTAGAAAATAATATTTTAAAAAATAATTATGATTTTTTATTTGAAAATTGGTGATTTTTAATTAATTTAAAATTTTTGAATTGAATAAGAATCACCATCGACCTTTGAGGTAGGTAGGTCGAATACCGAAAAACGTCATTTAAAACAATTTTAAGGAAAAATCATTTTTAAGACAAAAGTTGATATGTGTTTACTAAAAACTCGACTTAATGGGTCCGGGAGTTGGTTACGTATGGGGAAGGATAAGCACCCCCACAGCGCCCAAAATTGGTACCAAGTCGGTTACATACTATCACGGTAGTGGAAATTATGAATATAATATAAAGTTAGAATATGATTCATTTATTAAAATTTAATTAATTTGAAATTATTTATTAGGGAAAATCCTTTAATTTGAAAAGAAATATCGAGATTTTCTCATCCTCCGACGGGAAGGCTATTTCTTATATTTCTTGCCTAAAAAGAATATTCCCTCATCAATATATAAAAAAACGTAAATCAAATATAAATTGAATATCCAAGTTTGCATAAAATAAATTACTATATATAAAAACACATTGCATCATTTGAATTAGAATAAAAATGAATTAATTACCACCCTTTAAAAAAATAAACTCGATTTATTTTGAGTTCACATTTCGTTTGAATGTCGTATCGGATCGCACTACTTCGACCAAGCAGTGCTTTCTACGTTCATTTTACAAATAAGTATTATTTAAAATATTTGAGTAAAAAGGTGTTAAAAATGAATGAAACAAACATTTTGTACAATCATTCGAAACCAATTTCAAAGAGCAAATAATATATACATACATAAATAATACGAACAAATATATAATATCCATACATGGTAAAAATGTAAGGAAACAAAATCTAACTATGCAAGAATTAAATTATAGAAGTAAAATAATCAGACAATAAAACACAATAATTAAAGGAATAAAATTAAAGCACTAAAAAATAAAGAGACAAAAATAAACTATTAAAACATTAAAGCAAGTAAATTATAAAGACTGAAATTAAATAAAGAAGATAAAAAGGCATAAATTTAAAAGTGCATAAAATTAAATAACAGAAATAAAAAGTAATAAAAATAAAATGTTAATATTGAATTTTATTATTTATCCCGGATAGTAAATAATGCAAGTCATACCTCGGGGCGGGTCTTCGCAAGGTCGTCATGGTTTGAACATAAAATAAATAAATAAATAAAAGGTTAGCAGTTAGTAATGTTAGCTGTTAGTGGTTAACAGTTAGAAATGTTAGCGGTTAATGGTTAGCAGAGTCTGTACCATAATAATTAGATCATACCTCGGATCGGGTCACCACAAGGTTGAATTGAATATTAGAAATAATAAATAAATAAAAATGGTTATAGCGCAATAAAATAAAAGTTAGTAGTTAACTTGAAATAAATAACATAACAGAATAGTGACCAAATTAAAATTTAGTAAAATCATTATGCATATTCAAAATAAAAAAAAAATAAGTGACCAGAGTGTAACACAAGTAGAAATAGGGAGGGATTACATGCAATTTACCCAAAAATTCAAAACAGACAACCCCATTTTCATTTTTTTTTCTAAGCACGATCAATATCCCCAAGGGCCAAGGCCTCACGCTAGTGCCCATCATGAGTCGCATGACTTCTCATGCTGGCGGTCATCCCATCGGTGGCCTCCCTAGACTTCGACTGACGAGCTGGGATGCTCAACCAAACGAAAAAAAAATAACCTTGCTCACCTCTCCTCACTCCTCTTTGCGTTCGGCTGAGATGCCCTCAAACCAGACAACTCTGATCACCATTTGGTAACATTTCAACTCCCAACCGATGACCTCTCTTCCCAACCACCACCACTGGCATTCGACAACCCTAACATCGACGAGGCTTCGACGAGGAACCCGATCGTCCCCTACACCTAGTTATCCGAAAAAGGGAAGAAAACAAGCATAAAAAAAACATATATGGGAGACCCAATTTTATTGCTTTTTTTTCCTACAAAATTGGGGGGGCTTTTTTTTTGCTTTCTGATTGGCTTTTATAGCCCCACCAAAATTAGAAATGGTAAAAATATTTGCTTGGTCCTTACATTTTGTTCCCTCTTTAATTTTAGGAAAACATTAGGGTATTACAACTGCCCCTCTTTGCTTGTTTGTTGTGTAAACAATGACGAAGCAAAGACAAATAATGGTCTAATTTTGTCTGAAAACATTGTAAATCCATCTTCGGGCGACAATATTCATCATCAGTCTTTTATTTGATTTTCACCTCGATCTTCCGACAGAATGATTTGTCTGTGTTTATTTTCGCATGACGAGAGTAGGACAAAGACCCTAAACACCAATTTTGTCTAGCTAATGTTCGCTCCACATCTGGAGCTCCAATTCTTTGTCTGAAAATAGAGGATTTAAAAAATGACATTATTCCTTCATACTGAGGACATCAGGTTAATCTAGAGATAATTTGGTGTTGAAGACGACACTACTCATCCATGTTGAAGAGTTATTTTCAATTAAATTATTTGCTGAAGATGACACTGTTCCTTCTCGTTGAGGAAGTCGGGTCAATATGGAGATAATTTGGTATTAAAGATGACATTGCTCATCCATACTGAAGAGTTCTGGCGCTTTCATATGATTCTGCTCATTCTCATTGATGAAGTATGGTTAATATAGATAATTTAAAGATAATATGGTTCATTCGCGTTGAGGAGGTCTGATTATCTAAAGATGATGATGCTCATTCGCGTTGAGGAGATCTAGTCGGTGGACGACATTGATGAGTACATCTAGCTGTGTTTAGGGATAATTTGGAGACAACACGGTTCCTTCGCATTGAGGAAGTCTAATTGTCTAAGTATGACACTACTACTTTGTGTAGAGGAGATATGGTCGATGGACGACATTGTTCCTTCATGATGAGGAAGTCTGATTGTCTGAGGATGACATTGTTCCTTTGCATTGCGGAGATCTAGTCGATGGACGACATTGTTCCTTCGTGACGAGGACATCTAGCTGTCTTTAGGGATAATTTGGAGACAATGCGGTTCCTTCGCGTTGAGGAAGTCTGATTGTATGAGGATGACACTACTCCTTCGCGATGAGGAGATCTGGACAGTGGACGTTGTTCCTTCGTGATGTTGACATCTAGCTGTCTTTAGGGATAATTTGGAGATAACACGATTCTTTCACGTTAAGGAAGTCTGATTATCTGAGGATGACACTGCTCCTTTGCGTTGAGGAGATCTGGTTGGTGGATGACATTGTTCCTTCGTGATGAAGACGTTGAGCTGTCTTTAAGGATAATTTGGAGATAACATGATTCCTTCGTGATGAGGAAGTCTAATTGTCTGAGGATAACACTGCTCCTTCGCGTTGAGGAAATCTAGTCGGTGGATGACATTGTTACTTAGTCATGAAGACATATAGTTATCTTTAGGGATAATTTGGAGACAACACAGTTCTTTCGTGATGAGGAAATCTAGTCATAGTTGCTGCTTTTTGTGATAGAATCGAGCAAAAATTGATGTTGATCCATCTTCTTCTCCAATGGATTTGAATTTAAATCTTTTTCTTCAAATCGAATTGTGAAACGAAATCATTGCTAACTTTTTGAATTCCTGTAAAATATTCAACATTTGCGAGGAAAATTAATAAATATAAAGAATATTGTTTGAAGAGAGACTATTTCAGGTGAGATTAAATTTTGTTTCGAGTGAAACAATTTCAAGATTTGAGTTTCAAGGGAAAATTATCTCAAGCGAGACAATTTTTTGTTTTGAGGAAAACAATCTCAAGTGAGATTAATTTTGTTTCAAGTGCAACAATTTCAAAATTTTTGTTATGAGGGAAAACCGTCTCAAGCGAGATGAAACTTTGTTTCAAGAGATTTGATCTCAAAGGTTTATGTTTCAAGGGAATCTTTCTCAAGCGAGATAAAACTTTGTTTTAAGAGAAACAATCTTAAAGGTTTATGTTTCAAGAGAAACTTGTTAATTATGTTTTGATATAACAATTTATGGCAAAATGTTTTTGGACTTGAATTGAATTTATTCAAAGTTTTAATTCAAAGTCCATTTAACTTGGAATTGAGCACAAAAAGCTTTTTTGAACAAGAAGTACCGATAATATTCTTACAGTATCGATACCTCATAAACAATACCGATATTGTTCTTATGGTACCGATACCAAAGGTAAGGGAAGTATCGATACTCACTAGGTAGTATCGATACTCACTAGGTAGTATCGATACTCACTAGGTAGTATCGATACTACCAATATTGCTCAAATTTCATAATGCAAAAATGGTACCGGTACCAAAAGGGGTATCAATACTACTTTACATAGTAGTATCGATACCATAGGCTTAGTATCGATACCATCAGGCCCAACGGCTAGTAACGACTAGTTTTATTTAAAAATAACAAAAGTAGTACCGATACTCCTATAGGGAGTATCGATACCCTCTATACTGGGTAGTTTTTATTTTGTAGAGGAAACATCCTCAATGGCTACAAATCACTCCCAATGGCTAGAACGACCACAATCTAATTCCAACATATAAATACAAGTTCAAGACACTTGAAGACGTGTTAGAACACCTATCTAAGCATGCAAACACAAGAAAAAAGCTTTTCATTTCTCTTGTAAATATTTGTGTTTTAATCTTTATTGCAAATCGTTTTATTTTGTTTTTGTGAGCTTAATTTTGCAAACACTCTACCTTAGAGAGGTTTTCTTGTTTACATTTATTTTCCTTTGTGTAAAGGAGATTGGTTCTAGTTTAGCCATTGAAAAACTAGGGAGTGTAAAGGTTATTTATTTGTCCTTGAAAAAGAAAGAACAAATTAGTGAATTTGTTGGAAAATCCTTAGTGAGGAGCTAAGGTAGTGGAGGTAGACTTAGTTGAGAAGTCAAACCACTATAAATCCATGTGCCAATTTTTCTATCTTTTCTTTCTCGTTACTCACTAAACATATTTTTTGTCAATTCATCCCCTTGTGCAATTTTTCGGCTGATCACATTAAGCTTCAAAAATCCCAACAATTAGTATCAGAGCTTGACTCATTAAAAGGTTTAATCACCTTGAGACGATCCTAGAAGAAGCTCTCCCGATTCTCGATGCAATCGATAAAAAGATGGTTTCGACCTTCGACTCTTACTACCTTGAAGATTCTCAACAAGTCAACAAGCCACCGTATTTCAATGGAGCAAAATATGCCTATTTGAAGAATATGATGATGCTCTTCATTCAAGAAAATGATCTAGGAGCTTGGAACTCAATCATGAAGGATTACTCTACTCCACCTGGTGAGATGGATGATTAGAGTGATGTAGAGAAGAAGAAGTTTCAACTCAATGTTAAGGCTATGCACATCCTCGTTTGTGCATTAGGCTCGGATGAATATGGAAGAGTCTCATCTTATTTCAATGCCAAGGAGATGTGGGACAAGCTCCAAGTCACTCATGAAGGAACCGATGAAGTGAGGGAAACCAAGATAAGTCTTCTAAACCATAGCTACGAGAATTTCAAGATGAAATCCGATGAAGACATCAAAGCTATGATAGATAGATTTTCCCTGATTGTCAACGGTCTCAAGGGATTTGAAAAAGTAATCCCTAATGAGAAGCTTGTGAGGAAGATGATCTACTCTCTTCCAAAGTCTTGGAAATTGAAACAAAGAACCTCAACTCATTCACTCTCGATGAGCTGATTGGTTCTCTTCTCACTCATGATTTGATGGTGAAGGAAGAGAAAGATGAAGAAAAACAATACAAGAAGAATAATGAGGTAGTCATTGTCTTTAAATCCACCAATGAGAGCAATCAAGATTCAAGTGAAGAGGTGAATGAAGAAAATGATGAGGAAGAAGAGATGGCCAAGCTCTTCAAAAGGTTCAAAAGATTCATGGCATCCAAGGAAATGAATCATGAATCAAACAAGAAGAAGAGTCCCCCAGTGTGCTTCAATTGTCAAAGAACGGGGCATGTCAAGTATGAATGTCCCCTCTTAAAGAAGAAAGAGATCAAGCAAGAAAAAGGTATTTATGGTAGCTTAGAGTGATGAAGATGACTCCAATGACGAAGATGAAGTCGCCAACTTATGCCTCATGGCCATCCAAGAATATTCAATGGTAACTTCTAACTCAAATAAATTAGATTCTTATTCTTTTGATGAGTTACAAGTTGCTTAAAATGAGTTGTATTTGGAATTTGAGACAATGAATTCAAATATAAGAAATTAATTTCAAAACTTAAAGTTGAAAATGATTTAGTTTTGAAAGCAAAAGTTGATTTTGAAAAACAAAATGAAATTTTTGAAAAATGATTTAGAGATTTTAAAAGTCAAAATAAATTACTTATAAAAAGAAAATCCTGATTTGAAAGTTAAGCTTAAGATCTTAACAAAAGAAAAAGAATTAATTTCTAAAAACAACTCATTATGTTTAAAAATGGGAAAAATACTCACATTGCCATTTTCATGGTCATTTGGAACATACTTGTCCTTTGAAGAAAGGAAAATGTTTCAAAATTAGACAAGTATGAGTTCCTAAGGGAACAAGGGGAATTGAAACTAACTTCCAAGGATCCAAAGCAATTTGGATATCGAAATCTACTTAAATGTCTCTTGTAGGTGTGTGAGAGCAATGGTGATGAAAATAAAGTTATTCAAATGCTATAGCCATACTTGAAACGGAATGGGTAACTTCTAAGCTTAATGCTTTTGTTTTTTATTATTTGGTTGCCCATTTAGGTTTATGCATGCATGAGTTTTGATTTTAAATGATTTTATGCTTTCTATCTCATGTATGTTAAAAAGGTGTTATGATGAACACTTTAAAGCTTTAATGATTTTTCATAATTTTTAGTTCATCATAATGAATTTTGGTCAAAATTTGTTTTAAATACAAATGATATCTCTTAAACAATTGATATCAATTTTTCAAATGATTTAATTTTATAAATTTTAATTTTTTGACCTAAATTTAAATGTTTATGCATATGGTTTAAAATGCAACTGATATCTCTCCAACAATTGATATCAAAATTTTTAATGCATAATATTTTTTGGATAACTTTATGCATATGCACTTAATTTCAACAATTGGTATTGCATAAAGTATTTTAGACTTGTATATATTGAATTTCATGTGCTACTAACATGTTTGTTATTCTTTGTTGAAATTCAATTTTTTTGGTACAATCTTTTAAAATCAAATTTTGTTTTGAATGCATTTATTGAGAGAGAGATTTTGATTTTTAAATGCTTTTTATGCCAAAATTACCACTTACTCTCCAATGTTATTTTTAACTTTAAAGTCAATTTTTTTTATATAACAAAAAGGGAGAGAATTATGGGTTTAAAAAATTCAATTTCTCAATGAAAAAGGGGGAGGTTAACATTTTCCAACAATTGACATCATCTTTTTCATTAAATATTTTATTAAGGGGGAGTTTGCCAAAAATAATTTTTCAAATATTTTTTTATATCATAAAGGGGGAGATTGTTGAACTATGTTTTGATATAACAATTTATGGCAAAATGTTTTTGGACTTGAATTGAATTTATTCAAAGTTCTCAAATATAATTCAAAGTCAATTTAACTTGGAATTAAGCACAAAATGCTTTTCTGGAGAAGAAGTACCGATATTGTTCATATGGTACCGATACCAAAGGTAAGGGAAGTATCAATACTACCAACATTACTCAAATTCCAGAATGCAAAAATGGTATCGATACCCAAAGGGATACTGATACTATTTTACATAGTAGTATCAATATCATAGGCTTATTATCGATACCATTAGGCTCAACGGCTAGTTTTACTTAATAACAAAAAACATAGTACCAATACACCCTATAGGAGTAAAGATACCCTCTGTACTGGGCAATTTTTATTTTGCAGAGAAAACATCTCTAACGGCTCCAAATCACTCCCAACGGCTAGAAATGGCCACAATCTAATTCCAACATATAAATACAAGTTCAAGACACTTGAATAAGTGCTAGAACACCTATCCAAGCAATCAAACACAAGAGAAAAGCTTTTCATTTCTATTTTCATTTTCTTTTGTAAATATTTGTGTTTTGAGCTTTATTGCAAATCTTTTTATTTTGTTCTTGTGAGCTTAATTTTTAAACACCCTACCTTAGAGAGGTTTTTTTGTTTACAGTTCTTTTCCTTTGTGTAAAGAGGATTGGTTCTAATTTAGCCATTGAAAAACTAGGGAGTGTAAATGTTATATCTTTGTCCTTGAAAAAGAAAGAACAAATTAGTAAATTTGTTGGAAAATCCTTAGTGTGGAGCTAAGGTAATAGAGGTAGACTTAGTTGAGAAGTCGAACCACTATAAATCGTTGTGCCAATTTTTCTATATTTTATTTCTCCTTACTCCCTAAACACAATTTTTTCCAATTTACCCCTTGTGCAATTTTCGGTTGATCAAATTGAGCTTTGAAAATCCCAACAAAACTATCTCAAGCGAGACAAAACTTTGTTTCAAGAAAAACAATCTCAAAGGTTTATGTTTCAAGAGAAACTGACTCAAGCAAGACAAAACTTTGTTTCAAGAGAAATAATCTCAAAGGTTTATGTTTCAAGAGAAACTGTCTCAAGTGAGACAAAACTTTGTTTCAAGAGAAACAATCTCAAAGCTTTATGTTTCAAAAGAAACTGTCTTAAGCGAGACATGATTTTTTTTCAAGAGAAACAATCTCAAAAGGTAACAGACAAGACTTTTTCTAGTCGTTGGTTGTTGACAAATCCAATTATGAAATTTCCCCTTCTTGTTAAGGAGATTTGGTCACCTTTAAAAGATATGATCCTTCACTTTAAGATGTCAAATATGTGAACGACGTTGTTCATTCATGTTGAGGATGTCTAGTCATCACCAAACTTTGATTTTCTGAAAGATAAATATAAAAATGATGTATTTATGAATGAATATCTTGGATGTTATGATGAAGTTGATTTCATGTATTTTACTTGATTTCTATTTTGATAAAATAATCTTTTTGAATTTTTCATCGTGAGAGGAGAAAATGATCTTGAGAAAGGGAAAATTAGAGATGTCCTCATGAGAGGAAAAAAATGGCCATTGAGAGAAAATAAAATAAGTATTTTAGGAAAACCACTCTTAAGAAGGACTAGATTGGTATTTTTACACAGACGATCTTGAGAAATAAAACAATTATAAAAGTATCCTTATGAAAAGAGAAAAATCATTTTTTATTGCAATGTATGATGAATGTATGATGCAAAGATGCAATTTCATGTAACATGTATGTATATGTTGATGCATGTTTTCTTGATCTGTGATGGGAATGGTTGCATGAGAAGTCTTCATTCTATCTCTGATTTGGTTGTCTTCACTCTTTATTTGCACCAGCGTGCATCTTTGTAATTATTAACTCGTTATAATTTCTTCTTGCACCAGCAAATTTTTCCCTGATAAAAATTGACTTTCTTTGCCTGAATTTGTGTAGAAATAGTGCTTTCATCTTGCTCTGAAAAGAGAATATATCATTTCAAGCTTTGGATATTGTGTACGTGCTGCTGCCCTGTAGCGGGAAATCAAAGGTCACTGCCTGGGCTAGTCACCGCAGTAATTGATGATACATCTATAACAATGATGGTAGTTAGAGCCACAGAGGTAATAGAAATCGAAATTGAAGGTGTTTGCTCATTTTCTATCATCGAATTCAATATGCCATTCAACCATGCTAAACTCTACAGGGTTATTAACTCTTCCATTGACCCAAAAAATTAGAACTTTGTCAGGAAAAAGGAAAAGATGGAACTATGAAACTCCAAGAAGTTCAGGTTGGGTTTCTTTGATCATTTCTTCAAATTATTACAACAGGGTAATAGAGTTTGCCCTGATTAGGCTTTGGACTCACTTTGAATAGAGGATTTATCTGAATTGAATCATGAATCAGGCTATTTGTACCACATCGTGCCGAGAAGTTAATAATAGCCCATCGTTCCATCTTAATTGGCTCCACTGGTTTCTTTTTGTTAAAATTTTGTCGCCCATTCTGTGGAAAGGAATCTTCACCATTCCTCACTTTTAACGTATAGGGTTATAGAAGATAACCTTCATCTTAAGTGAAATTAGGATTTATGGAAACACCATATGATCACAATATTGGTTCAGCGCCATAGTTACTGATTCGTAAAACATTCAACAACTTATTCATCATTTCCTGTGGTTTCTGTCTAGATTTTTCAACAAGGGAATCTCTTTTCATGGTGTTCAGAGCTTTTGTATAGCATTTCAAGGACACCAAAGAGTAAATCTCAATGGGAATATAAGTGGGACGCTTTGGATTGCCAAAATGCATGAGCAATCACCAGAATAATGCAACTTGTATGTTGTGATAATTGACAAAACAATCATATATAGTAGGCTCCACTGTCTCTGCTTCACCATTTTCAGTCTTCGTGCCTTTTTTTCCTATTGAAAATAAATGTCTGGTCAATTCAATGATTTTATATTCCTGAATGATATGGGCCTTCAAAAATGCCCCCATCATTTATCATTTCTTGCTCTAGTGTTGATTCTAAGCTTGAGCTCTGTGTCTGAGAGACACGTGCCAATTATCAAGGTCTACTCCAGTGAGATTGTTTTGTTTGAAAATATTTTTCTTCTTCTTTTATTTTAAAAAATTGAAAAATATCTATTAAAAGAATTTTGAAAAATATGTTTAATAAAAAATTTTGAAAAAATATTATCCCTTTCTAGGTTTCACAATTGAAACAAATAATAAAACAAGAGATCATTGGATATCAAAGAATTATTTACACTTTTAATCCTTCAAACATTTATAGTTATTTGACAAGTGTCAAGTTTAATGCTAGTTTTGAGGTAGGGTTAAGTAAGGAAATGATAAGGTGTCTCGGGTTGTTGTCTTTGACCAAAGGTTCGTCATTCTCGTTTCTTTGATGTTCATTGATCTGATGGAGTAGCTTCTATGCGCATCTAATGGAGGTATTCTCCGGTTCTCATGAGCACATTTGGGTTGTGCGATGCATTATCAAGGGATTTGTGAGATCGCCTCATGTACAACAGTTGCACAATCTTTATATTTGAGCCACCTTTTTAGGTTTTCAACTTGAATCCTCCTTTGGTTTCAAGACATTATCCAAAATTTTACGTCTTAAACCCCCTTTTTCATTTTTCTCTATCATGCATTAAGGATTTTAGAAAAACTTTTGTATAAAATAAAAATTAATCGTAATGAGCGGGATAAAATTTGAAGATAGTCTCTTTTGTTTAGAAATCCATGTATGATTAGAATGGAATTTTTAGGCGTGTAATATAGGCTATGGTTCACGGTTATGAAAGAAAGGGATAAATAGGATTAAACAAGTATTTAAGGGTTATTAAACCAACGATCGATTCATTATGATGCCTTAAATCTTGCCTTGTTTGATTTGAATATGCCCGTATGTGTCTTTTATTTTCTCTTGATGTTCTATGATCTTCTGGTGAATTAATTATAGAATTATTGTACTTGATCAATTATATGGTTTGAAGCTTGATGCGTCATTTGACTCGAGGGACTCTTTGCATGTGCTTATTGTCTTTGTTTTCTCTTTTTCTTCTTCTTTTTCTTTGTTTTTTTCTCATTTTTTCTCTTTGCTTTTTGCTTTTTCTTTTCTTTTCTTTTTTCTTTTTGCTTTGATTTGATCTTCGCACTTTGCATTTGGTTCACCTTTCAGTATATTATCTGGATTGATGGTCTTCACTCATGCGAGCAGATTTCCTTCACCTTGCTCCTTAGTGTGGAGAGTGATCCTTGGTTAAGGTTGAATAAAAAATATAATTCAGGCTCAAATGGGGACACAATGGGTATATATTTTTTCCTTTTGTGAAAGGATAATGAAAGAAAGTCGTTCATCATTTCATATATAGAAGTCCTTGTAGAAGAGGTATCCCCATGGTGATAGATTTTCAGGATTAATTTTATTCACATGAAAACAATGTAATTAATGCATGATAGAATTATTTTGAATTAATTTCCTCTTTTTTTCTGCTTCTTTCTTCAAGCATGCCTCAATTGTTTAGGCTCATCTTTAGAAAATTGATTCGAGATGCTCTACATTTTTCTTCTTGTAGGAAGGTTCACGTTCAAGGGAACATCTTGTACTCAATGCCTTCAAGTTTTATTGGTAGAAAAAAATTTTGATTTTGCTTCTAAGAATACGGTGATGTAACTTTATTGGCTCAACAAAAGGTAAGGGTATGACTTTTTTGTGTCTAAAAAAAAGATAAAGGCAATATTTCAAAGTCTCAAAGAAAGATGATGTCAAAATTTGGTTCTTTGGTAGTGAGCATAAATTACTCAAGGTAAAGAATCGGGAGGTTTTATTTTTGGCTTTGGACAGGATAAGAAAGGTCTAATGTTGTCATATGTCAAAAATCTATAATTCTTGAAGAACTAAAATAATGTGTAATTCATTTGATATTTGAAGAACTAAAAAATTAAAACTCGTTTAATTATTCAACCTTAGAAGGTAGCACAAATTCAATCATTAAAATATTAAAACAATTTAAGCAAATATTAAAGACATGACAAAAAAACGAGTTCAAACAAATCAATGTTTTTAATGCAATTGCAAAAAAACTTCCTGGTAGATGCAAAGATCTCTTCTTGATTAGCATCAAAATGCTCCATCATTCTTCGAATGTCCATGCCCCTAAATTAATCAGATTCTGGACCTTACGCTTTATTGCCCCACAATTCTCAATGGAATGTCCTGAGCTTCCTATGTGATAGCTACATGTGGCATCAACATTTGATCATTTTTTATGTATCCAGTCATCCTTTGAATATTGTGAGAGGGGCAGTAGGGCAACTGGTTCTATTATACTTTTCAAAATCAGGCGTTTTGAATTTGGACGGGAGCACTAAGTCAGGAACCAAGACTAGTTTACTTACATCCATTTCATTATGAGAGATTTGCCCTCTCAATCTTTTGTATGTCTCTTTGCACTAATTTTTTCAGTTCTCTGATATCTTATTATTGACTTCTTCTATCTCATCAGGATTGGACATGGTGGCTTGGAAGCCTCTTGAGTGAAATGAGTAGTTGTGGATTAGCCTGTGCCATCGCATACTCAGAGGTTTCCATGGATGAAAATACATGTTTTTTTTGCCTTTTTCCTGATTGAGCTTGGCCAATTTCTCAACAATTTGATCATCCATGCTAGATTTGGGTTTGCAAGATAGGGTATATGGTAACCTTTGTGATTGCTCTAATTTAGTTTTCCCATCTCGTTGCATTCTTTGTAAATTCTTTTGCAGTTCTTCCTTCAATTTTTCGAAATTTGCTTCCATTATTTCACGTGATTAGGACCACTTACATCGAATTCTCCATGAATTAATCCTCATGTTTTCATGAATGATGCATGTGAAAAATGTTTAAATAAATGCAATGTAGAAAGTAAATATGCAAATGCGGATGCAAAAAATGTTGATCGCAAATAAATATCATAGAATAATTTTTATCAGAGATAAAAGTCTTCACATGACAAGATTGTTCATTTTACAAACATGCTTTCGCTTGGACGTTTGAGTTTAATGGGTCGATGCTTCATCTCGGGGCTTCATCCTTGAAAATTATGCCTCTTAAGCACTTTATAACCTATATCGGTTTATGCCCTTGTTGTGCTGAAGTCACGCGTCATTCCTTGGTGGTTAGCGATGGAATGATAGTATATAAGACTCTACTACTGGATTACTTTTTAAATCAATGTATCATCTTTCCAGTCTCGAATGTTGCATGATCTTTGAGCAAGTTTACTTATTGTACTCTCTGAAATTCTTTTAGCTTTAGGTGCATGTTTGTGTATGCGACTACTTGATTGAAAACTTTTATCTCTCCATGTGAAAAGTTTTACTTAAATATCCTCTTGCGGATCAACACTTTCACATTTTGTCATGTTTATGAAATGCAATGTAAAAAAATGTGAAAATGACACACAAAGAAAAGAAACGATTTAGTACAAGTAAGATAATCGATATAATTAAAAGATACTATTTAAATATAACACCAACCCAATCATGGTATCTACCTGAGCATGCTTTCATTAAATAGCAATCCTACCCGGACATGCTTTCTACCCAAAATGATTTATTTTCGTAAAATTGATCCTAATCGCATGGTATTTAATTCACAACTTTCAAAAGAAATCTATTTTACAAATTTAAAGCAAAAGGTAAAGGTTTAGAGTCGTTCCTCCTTCGTGTACACACCTATTTTGACATCTACTAACGGACAAAGGTTCTGCATGGCTCTACCTAGGGTGACCGTTCTATGGTTCACTACATGCATGATTTAGGCTCTAACGGAAAAAGGTACTCGTATTGTCCTTGATGTGAGTGGCCCCTTGAGCTACCAAACCCTTAATCGTAACCCATTACAGGAGTAAATGGATCGATTTCAATTCGAGGGGATTCACTTCCTTATACCCATACGAGGAATAAATCCCTATGAAGGTATAAGGCATATGTATCCCAGGGGTTATTTGCTAAAACTCATACGAAGAATAAATTCTTATGAGAGTAAAGCATTCACCCCAACTTACTTGGAACGAAGCTCGGGTCTAGAGCTCATGTCATGTAGATGCTCGTGATGTGTGTGAGGAGAAACATACAAACCTTTGACTCAAAAGGAAAATGGAAAAAACTTGACAAAAACCTTGACAAAGATGAAAACATAAATTAAAATGTTAGTACGATAATTTAAAAAAATAAAGAAATTACAAAAACTTCAATAAATGAATTACAAATTATCTAAAGACTCAAACTCATGATTTCCACCACAACGACAATGTGTAAGCGACTTACAGCCTGACTCTCTAAGTCCCCAGCAGAGTCGCCAAGCTGTCATAACCATTTTTTTAGAAAATAATATTTTTAAAAAAACAATTAATAATTTTTATTTGAAAAAATTGGTGATTTTTAATTAATTTGAAAATTTTGAATTGAATAGGAGTTACCATCGACCTTTGGGCTAGGTAGGTCGAATACCTAAAAACATCCTTTAAAACAATTTTAAGGAAAAATCTTTTTTTTAAGACAAAAATTGGTATGTGTTTACCAAAAACTCGACTTATTGAGAACGGGAGTCGATTACGTTTGGGGAAGGATAAGCACCCCCACAGTGCCCAAAATCGGTACATAGTCGTTTACATATTATCGCAGTAGTGGAAATTATGAATCGAATATAAAGTTAGAATATGATCCATTTATGAAAGTTTAATTAATTTGCTTCAAATTATTTATTAGAGAAAATCCTTTAATTTGAAAAGAAATATCGAGATTTGCTCATCCTTCGACGGGAAGGTTTTCTTTTCTATTTCTTGCCTAAAAAGAATATTCCCTCATCGATTTATCAAAAAACACAAATCAAATATAAATTGAATATCCACACTTTCATAAAAATAAATAGTATATAAAAAATGCATTGCATCATTTGAATTAGAATAAAAATGAATTAATTAGCACATTTTTTAAAAATAAACTCGATTTATTTCGAGTTCACATTTCGTTCGAATGTCATATCAGATCACACTACTTCGACCAAGCAATGCTTTCCACGCTCATTCTACAAATATGTGTTCTTAAAAATATTCGAGTAAAAAGGTGTTAAAAATGAATGAAACAAACATTTTGTACAATCATTCGAAACCAATTCCAAAGAGCAAATAATATATACATACATAAATAATACGAACAAATATAAAATATCCATAGATGATAAAAATGTAAGGAAACAAAATCTAACTATGCAAAAATTAAATTATAAAAGTAAAATAAATAGACAATAAAACACAATAATTAAAGGAATAAAATTAAAGAACTGAAAAATAATGAGACAGGAATAAACAATTAGAACATTAAAGCAAGTAAAATGTAAAGATTGAAATTAAATAAAGAAAATAAAAATCCATAAATTTAAAAGTACATAAAATTAAATAACAAAAATAAAATACAATAAAAATAAAATGTTAGTATCAAATTTTATTATTTATCTCGGACCGTAAATAATGTGAATCATACCTCAGGGTGGGTCGTCGCAAGGTTGTACATGGTTCAAACATAAAATAAAACAAACAATAAATAAAATGTTAGTAGTTAGTATTGTTAGCTGTTAGTGGTTAACAATTAAAAATGTTAACAATTAGTGGTTAACAGAGTACGAACCATAATAATGTGGATCATACCCCGGATCGGGTCACCACAAGGTCGAATCGAATAATTCAATCAAGTTAATAAAAATAAAAAATACAATTAGGAGTTAGTAGAGTCCAAATCATAATAATGTGGGTCATACCCTGATCAGGTCACCACAAGGTCGAATCTAATATTAGAAATAATAAATAAATAAATAAATAATGGTTAGAGTGCAATCTTAATAATAACGTCACCACTAGGAGAGAAGGTCACCACTAGGCTAGGGCATTGTTTGTGTCTAATCTTAATAAAATATATGTTATAATACTTATTAGTTAACCCGTGTTACCCAGAATTGAAAGCCCTCCCCCGTCGAAAGCTAAATCTTAAATTTGGGAACCTTAAGTCGCTACTCCCCGTCACTGTTTTAACCATCATTATCGTGTTCCGTCACCACCGGTCGAACCAGCATCCTCCGGCGAACCAAACCCAACTGTTAGCAACCCAAATCGTCCACCGGTTAGGTGAAATCCAGAGTAAACCGTCGCGACCCTGCCATTTGGTTTTTCCTGAAATTCGACCACCATACTCATCAGCTCACCTCACCACCCCTAAATAACGATTCCTCATCACCGTGTGTTCAAAACCCGACCGAAGCCACTGTCCACCATCATCGTTTTCCTAATCGTCGGCGTGGGTAAGCTATTATCTAAATTTTGATTGTTTATTTCGGTTTTAGTTGATTGTTAAGTTAATTGGTGTTGTTTGATGTGATTGGGAGTAATCGGCCGCCGACACCACGCGTCGTCACGTGTGCATGGGGCTTGTCCCCACTCTAGTTCCTTCTAGAAACTGGTACAACCGGTCTGGAATGGCCTGAACCATCCCAACCTGACTTGAACTGTTGACCTGACACGACCTGAAATGTTGACCTGACCTGACTCGTTGACTTTGGTTAGAGTTGACCGCTAACCAGTCAGACCGTTGAATTTAACAGGCCTGATCGTTAACTTTGACCGAAAAAGTTAAGATTTTTGAAGAACCCTATTTTTTTGTTTTTCAATATCCTAAGTCTAATTTTTATGTCTGGTTTTCCAAATTCAACCCCAAAAGCCTCCAAATTGACCCGTAAACCCGAAAAGTGCATATTTACTTAACTGATTTTATTTAATTAATTGAACTGAATGGTCAATGACTAATTATTGTTATCGTATGTTAAAGGTACTCAGGGATCTCCATATCGTTCGACTGCTCGATCTGGTTCCTCCCAATCCGCTCGTCCTCGAGAGGCCCTTAATACTCGTATAGTTTTGTAACCCTGTTAGATATTCTATTTATAATATTATTCTGTATATGACTCTATTTTGATATGGCTTAGGTTCCCATTCAGTCGAAGAGCCTAATAAAGCTGGTGCTCGATAGATATTCCGGACTGATCCATTTTGCAAGGTGTGTTCCTTGTGTGTAATATAACTATTTTAAATATCTGTTTGAAATCTCATCTACACATAATTGTTTTCTCTGATTTGAAATATAATGTTTGAACTAATTTGACTACTGTAAAATTTACCTGATTAGAAGTCTAATTTCGGATTTACTGAAATTTAAAGCATGATTGCCTAACTTATGATCTCTGGTTATTGTTTTACTGAATTGATTATCTGTCTTAACTCTGATTTACTGCTACTACTGGTTATCGTCTGAAAAATGTTTTCTTCGGGGTACTGTGGGATCTGGTATTAAGACTCTGGAAGATTCAGTCTATGTTGGTAATTCCTTGGATAGGTTTAGCACCGACTAGTAATTGCTTATTGGCCTAAGGCGACTATTGGGTAGGCTCTACGGCCCTGAGATTTTTTTGGGGTAAGCCTCCGTGGCCACGAGAATTATCTTGGGTAGGTTCTCTAGCCCCAAGGTACTCCCTTTGGTTATGCAGTTCTGGGGAACTGCATATGGCGTTTGGTTGGAGGACGATTATGAGTTTTTAAACTAAAAACTCTTCTAATGTTTTAATAATTATGATCTGCATTGATTTTAAAAGCATAATTATATTTTTTTATTTCTTCACCGTTGGGACACACTGAGCCTCTAGCTCACTTTTCAAACTGTTTTACCCCCTTTCAGATACTCTTGGATAGGCGCTCCGTATCAGGCACTTGAAGGATTTGCACATTTAGTATAAATCTTTTTGTTGTAATGTTTCTATCTTCTGAACTACTTTTAATTATAGTGACATGTGCCTTATTTTTTAAGGTTCTGGAAGATATGTTAAGAGCATGTGTGATTGATTTTCATGGATCGTGGGAAAAGTATCTATCGCTTGCGGAATTTACATGTAATAACAGTTATCAATAGAGCATTAAAATGGTGTCATATGAAGCGTTGTATGTAAGGAAATAGAACGCCACTTAATTGGTATGAATTAAAAGATCAAGATATTCATGGTCCATATTTAATCAAAGAAATAGAACAAAAAGTTCAAGTGATCCAACATAACCTTAAAGTGGTAACAGAAAGACAAAAAATCCCCCGCGGAGTTGAAAAGAAAGGAAATTGAGTTCCAAGTAGGGACAAAGTGTTTCTCAAAGTATCACCTTGCAACAAGATTCTCCGATTTGGATGTAAAGGAAAACTCGGTCATAGGTTAATTGGACCTTATGAAATCTTAAAAAGAGTTTGACCAATGACATATCAGCTAGCATTGCCACCGGAAATTGAAAAGATCCACAATGTGTTTCATGTGTAATGCTCAGGAGATATCTATCAGATCCTTCGCACATTATAGAACTAGAAGAAATAGAAGTTCAACCTGACCTGACTTACGAGGAAGAACCAATTCATATTTTGGCATATGAAGTCAAACAACTAAAGAACAAGACGATTCCATTAGTTAAAGTTCTATGGAGAAATCATAAGATAGAAGAGGTGATATGGGAGCGTGAAGAAGACATGAGACGACAGTTTTCTCATCTATTTGTACAGTGAAAATTCGAGGATGAATTTTCTTAAGGGGGAGATTTGCAATACCCCAAACATCGGGTCAGTGACTAAAATATAAGAATTAAAAATTTAATGGTTTAATTAGAGTGAGATTGAAAAGTTCAAGGACTAACTTTTGAAAATTTATGTTTAGGACTTATTAGAAAAGATGGAATAATGGAAGGGCAAATAGGTCTTTTAGCTGAAAATAAATTTAAAAATCATTTTTAAGAGATATTTAACATGTGGGAAAGAGAGAAGGAAATGAAAAATATAGAATTTTTGGGTTATCTTCTCTCTTCTTATTCTCTTCCACCGTAACCTCTATTTCTAAGGTGAGAAGTGCTTCTACTTGGTTATTTTTTTTAACTTTTGGGTTAGTTGTGAAGCTTTGTGGAGTATATAAGATTAATGAAGTTAAAAGTTGATGAGAAACTAAGTGATTAAAGAATTAATTGAGAAATAGAAAAATGGGTTTTAAGTGAAGTTATGAAATATGGTTAGTAATTGGATTCTAAATGCATATTTGACTTGCCAAGGGTCAAATTAAGGTGTTTGAAATATTAGAGATGATTAAGAACATGTTTGAAGAATATGTATGATTTTTAGTTTTATGTGTTCTATAGAGAAATGAAATGTTATAAAGGGATTAATGAAGGTAAATTAGCTAGGATAAGTGATAATGATTTTGAGAGCATGGATGAAGTTAAAAGCATGAGATTTAGGTGAAGAGTGGGTAAAATTTGAAGTAAAATAAGGAAATATGGGTAAGGGTATCGGTACTAGAAGAACATACTGATACTATAAAGGTAAATTGATGGAAAAATGTATAAATCTAATGAACATTATCGAAGTATCGATACTGATGTGGAGGTATCGATACCAAGAGGAAGGTATCGATACTGTAATTGAAATAAAATTCTAGAATGCTAAAATGGTATCGATATTGAAGTGGGTATCAGTACCATAGAAGAGAAGTATCAGAACTATAGAGGGGGTACCGATACTATTCAGTCTAAAATTTAAATTATGATTTGTTGTTCAGTTTATATAATTACTAACTGACGAACCATAAGTGGAAACTCGTTACTGATAAGATATATTGATATGTAGATTTGGATCGAAAGAGTATCGAAAGATTTGATATAGTACGAGATTTATCGAAAGGAAAAAGGATTCTATTTAGGACTTACGTGAGGCAAAGATGAGTGCAACTCAATTATTTTACATTAGATATGAGGACAGCTTGTGATAAGCCAACCTCAAAGTTTTTTATCAAAAATAATTTATTATTTTATGCAATTATTTTTATTATGCTTTAGTTAAAGTGTATTTTTCAAAGTATTGTATTGATTCTATATGTATATGATTATGTTCTATATGAAAATAATCTATGTGCTCAGCAAAGATAATATATATGAAACTGAACCATATGTGAATATACTTTATAAGAATAAGACACACTCTGAGTAATGAAATGATAAATAATTATGTGGTTAAAGCCCAAGGTATATGTTTGAGAATTAGAGGTATAGTTGGCATGCCAAGAGTCGAGGGTTTTATGTGGTCCTTCGGGACAAACCTATGTGTCATTCGGGACAAACCTATGTGGTCATTCGGGACAATTACATGGCACTTCAGTGCAAATTATGTGAGCAATGGTGATTGCATTAGTGCACAACCTGAATGTACTCAAATATCTAGAGTTCTCAGTAGTATGCATTGGTCTATTAAAAACAAAGTGATATAATCCGAACAATGTATAAAAGTATATATTCTTGTTGTGAAATGTAAATTGAATCCCTTATGAAATGTTTTCTAAGAAATGAATAAGAAATTATTTTACAATGTTTTATTTAACTCGTACTTGCCTAACTAAGTCAATGACTTAGCGTGTGATTATTTCACACGTAGGTTCGAAGAAAGTTGAGGGTTAAAGCTAGGGGAGGACAACATACTTCTGAAGAGGATCAGAATAGAACAATTTAAATATAGGTTCATTATTTGGTGATTTTGTTGGCATGTGTTATTAAACTTTAAATTGTAATGCTCTTATCCGTTTTGTAATCATACACTTTTATATTTATGTAAATTATCGAATGACTTATTTTCATTTTGAATTTTTAATAGAAATTTTATTATAAGGGTTTCATCACTAAATTACAATTTAGAGTTTAAACTTTATATGTATTTTTCAAGAGTAAATTTTTTGAAAAGTTGATGTGACACCTCGTATTCATATTCGAGTTGGGTATGGGTTGGGGGTGTTACACAACTTCAACCTCTCGGTTCACAAAATAATGCATTGATGCCTCATATCAAGTAGGCACAAGCATTTAGCAAATGGAATAGGGAATGCACTAATGTGATCAAGCAAATTAAACCTCAAAATAAAGTCAAAGTCATTAAGTGGGATTACCTTCAAAGTTTTCTTTCCGTTTCAACCCTAATATAGAGCTCAAGTCTTCTTACAACCCCTATAATTAGAGCCTCCTTGGAATTGATAGTCTTGATGAAGCCTCTTGCCTTCTCCACACGAAGGTCGTGTCTCTTAGCAACTTGCTCAGACATGAACAACTCAGATGCACCAGTGTCGACTAGTGCACTCATCTTGTGGCTTGCGATAGTGATGTCCATGAACATCAGTCCTTTCTTGACTTCCATATAACTCAAAATGGAGAAATGTTACAAGGTCTCATTCTTTTTCCCATCATCCTCTTTGGTGGTAGTGACTTTCTCAAGACGGGGACAGTCTCTCTTCATGTTTCTTTCCCCACAATTGAAGCACGATAGGTATTTCTTTTCCTATTGATTGTAAATTCGTTTGGGTTTGTCACTTGGCTTTCCATCCCATGATGGCTTTTTGGATCAACCCTTGGCCTTCTCTCCCTTACCATTACCTTGGGCATAGGCTTTGGTTTGAAAGAGTCGGTATTCTTTACTTCAAACTGGGTAATGGCCTCGACTTCATCTAATGCTTTGGACAGTTTGATCAATCCTCTCATCTGGATCTCCATGTTGGCCCAACGCTGAAGTCCATCCATGAATACAAACTATCTTTCCACCTCTTTCAAATTTGGGATATGCATCTTGATCTTAATGAAGTTCTTAACATGCTCCAAGAGATATTTGTCATGCTTTAACTGTTTTAACTCTGCTCGAGCCTTGAGCTGAGCATTCTTGGGATACATCCTTGATTGCATCATCCTCGATACCCATGCCTAGAAAGAATTACTCCATGTCCCAGATGAAATTCTCCACATCTTGGGAGGTTCGAGTCCCCTTTAAATCTTTCGGCTTAGGGACATCGATCATGGTCTAGGTGTTGGTGCCTCCTAATCACCTCGGTTACCCCATTTAACACAACAGCTCTCAAGACCCTTGGTCCGCTCATCCACCTTCATTGTCATATCATGGAAGACTCTCTGAGTCTCCTGGTTGAGCCTTTCCTTCAAGGACTCCAACTTGTTCAGACAGAACTCGTTCGAATCTTGAGCCTCATTGATTTTATTGTATAGGTCCTAAAGTCTACCAACTCTTCTCTCAAATAATGCAATATTCTTCGAGCTAGCAAGCTTCTTCACCACAACATTACGAGTCTTCATCACTTCGGTGACTGTTAGGGCCTCATCTTGGTTTTGTGGTGAAATCTCTTGTAAAACTAGCTCTGATACCACTTTTCACACCATTGAAATTTCAACACCTCAAACGTGCGACCTTGGTCACTTTCTCTGTGATAGCGACTAAAGAAGCCTAAAAACCCAAGATAAGATGCTTATATTTTCCAACGAAAGCAAGAAACTTTGCTAGAGAACTTAGCAAGCACAAGAACAAAGGCAAGAGAGTTTGATATAATACTCTATAATTTCTCAAAATGAAGAAGTGAGTACAAATGAGAATGAGAGACCTCTATTTATAGTGGAGGCTCCCCTCAATGAATCTAAGTATAATGACGGTCCAGATCTACACAATCCCACAATCTAGGGGAATCATATATACACAATCTCTCTTTCTAAGGAAACTACATCAAGTTATTGAGAATATGTCTTAAATAGAATATTACAAGGATTATGGAAAGAATCAAAATGATCATGCATTAACGAGTGATCTACTTGCCATAATTGTGCCAAGCTCTTCATCTCCATGGAATGGGCCAGTCTGAATGGATGTGGAAAGGCCCAAAATGCTAACCAAGTACTTGGGCTCCTTGTGTTATGGTGACCTCAGTCAAGGGCTCGTGGTCCGTGACATTATTATTTTTTTAAAAAAGGGAATTTATTTTGATTTCTTTATAATTCAAGTTAGGATAAAGTACACAAATAGTCTCTTAACTATAGGTTGTTGCTTTATTGAGTCCCCCAACTATTAAAAGTTACAAAATGATCTCCCGAACATAAGGCGTTGATTTTTTGAGTCCCTCGATAATTATAAATTACAAAATTGTCATCTAACTATTCATTATTGACAACTCAATAAAAAAGTATGTATTTAGGGCCTTTTTACTTAAGTTATTGATTGTCTAAATGCCCGTAAAGGATCATATAGATGCATTTAGGAGAATATAATTGCGTTTGGTGGATATATTTTGCTGTGGCATTTTATTTTGGAAAACATAGTTGTGTTATGAGGAAAGTGTGTTATTTAATGATGTGCAGGAATTGGGAGCAATGATGTGCAAAGAGAATTATTGTGATAAATTGGAAATGCTGAGCAGAATACGAATATCACGGTAGCTCGGACGATATTTCTGGGAAAAAAAGATAAAAGAATATATTTTTATTAAAGCCAACTGTACTTGTCTACACGTGCTCTCTGCTACAACCACCTAAGAATGGACTACTGCCACCTTTGTCCCACCCTTCACTTGAAGGGAATGAACCTTATGGTACCATGAGAACTTTGACACAAATCCCTAGGTTTATTCCCCACTATAAATAAGATATGAGGTTACCATATTTATGGGGACTTAATTTTGAAACATTTAAGCTGAAACTTTAGAGAGAAGAGGCGACTGGAAGAAAAAGTTTCCCCTTTTTCTTCCCTTTCATCTTTTCCATCGTGTTCCTTCATTAACAAGCTCGACGAAGTAGCAAACTAGGCGTCCGATAGGAGCTAGCAACCTAAGGCAATATTTGGTAGCCGAGGGGAGCTTCGGTAGTGCACGTCGAAGGCTTTTCCTCCATCCCTTTGTTGTTCTTTCTCACTTATCACATTCGGGTTGTAAGGAACGAATGGATTTAATGATTTATTTCATGGATTATTCGAACCCCACCATTAACTATCTTTATTTGGTGAGAGTTCACTATGGATGTTTAAGTTTTTTTCTTTAATGGATGGTTATTCTTTTTCTGTGTTTTTATTTGTTTTGTTTATGGTACTTAATGAATTAAGGTTGTAGGAGCTATAAGAGTATCCATTCCTTAGGAAAATACTTAGTGTTCAAGAGAAACTAAGTAGTTTATCTTTAGAGTTTGAGAGAAACTAAGGAGGATCAACATAAAAAAAGGGTTTTAGATAGTAACTAGACCTACTCCACCCTTAGACATAAGGCTAGGATTTCAATCGACTAAAAGGATTAGTGCTCAATCAAGAGGTTAGATGTTAGTATTGACGCTAAGTAGTATTGTCATGACATATTTTATTGATATGAACCAATAGGATCCTTGCACCTGCTAACGCAGAGAGGTATTGCCATGGTTTTCTCAACCTGTCGAGTCCCTTGACTTAAGATTGCATAGGGCATTTTTGTAAACTCTTTCAAGCAAGTAAGACATAGAAGTAAAACCATCCTGAGAAGATAGGCTTAAGTTTCCTAAGTGACACCTATCATTCATTCCCGTAGTATCTTGTTGTGTGAGGATTGTCAAGTCATTCTATTCAAATCTAGTGTTTACATGTTGTTTTGCCTTTACACTCTTATTTGATTACTCTACATACAATCTATTTTGCCACGACATCTATATTTTCTTCCACATCACACTATCATTCTATCCCCGCCAACATACATTTCATTTTGCCTCAGCACTCTCATTAGAACATACCATCACACTAACAATACTTAGATTAAGTAGTTATTTACTTTGATTGAACTTATAAATTTCCTTCAATCCATGTGGATACGACACTCACGCATCACTATATTACTTGTTCAATTGTGTATATTTGCACATACTTCGTGTCCATATTCAATACTCACAAAACGTGGATAATTTTTGGCGTCGTTGTCGGGGATTGGCAACTGGAAATTAATTAGTTTGGTCATAGCATTTTTATTTTACTTCTTCATTTTTATATAGTTTCAATTGTTATTTTCCTTGTTTGTTCAGGATTTTGTTGGTGTATGACCATAAGAAATTTTGGCGAGCCATTAGAACCAATTAAACCTGAGATATAAAGGCTTTTTAGGAAAAGGAGCCATGCTCAATGTGATCAAGAAAACATGTATCAAATTGGCAATCAAGGTATTAGTCAAGAGGAAGATCATAATGTCGAGGTAATTCCAAATGTTGTGAATGCATCTAGACTTTGTGTTATTCGAGGCTATTTAAATCCTATCTTGGAGACTTAAACCTTGGAATTGTGGCACCTGAGATTCAGGTAGCCCATTTTGAGCTCAAGCCAATCATGTTTAATATGTTGAATTCGATAGGGCAGTTTAGGGGTATGCCGCATGAAAATGCCAGACAACATATTCGTAACTTCTTGGAGGTGTGTGATTCTTTCTGAAAACAAGAAGTACACAAAGATGTACTAAAGTTAAAGTTATTTCCATATTCTCTATGTGATCGAGCAAGGGTTTGGTTGAGTGGTGTTCCACCTGGCTCGATGGAGTCTTGCTCTGATCTGTGCAAGAGTTTTTTTATGCGGTATAATCCATCAAACATGAACACCCAACTAAGGAATGCCATTGCTTCTTTTTCATCAAGTTGATGATGAATCAATGTATGAATGCTGGGATCGGTGTAAAGGACTGCTTCACAAATGTTCTAATCATGGTTTTTAAGATTGGACTCAAGTAGTATTGTTCTACATAGAGTCAATGCACCCACGAGAATGATGTTGGATGCCTCGGCAAATGGGATATTGCTTGATAAATCACCTACAAAGGCATTTGACATCTTGGATAGGATTGCCAACAATGATTATCAATTCCTATCTACAAGGATTGGAGTTGGACGGAAAGCGCCAGGGACATTCAAGTTGGATACTAAGGATTTCGTGTCCTCCCAACTTTTTGGCATCACCAATATGATGAAGAATCTGCAAGGATCTAATGAGATAAGTCCAGGAAGCCAACTCAACATGTCTACTATGTCATGGCAACCACCATGAGAGCGATTTTTCATATCAATCATGACTCCATCAACTATGTAGAAAACTACAATCGAGGTAATAACAACCCCTATTATAACACCTATAATTCTGGATGGCGTCAGCATCCAAATTTCTCATGGGGAATCAAGGAATCAGCAATGCAAGTCAGCCCGCTTGGCAGCAGAAATTTAGTGACTCCAAGGGTTTTCAAACGAATATGCCATGGCATAATTTTAACAAGTGAATACCATCTTTATCCAACATAAGTTCTTTGGAGGCCACGATTCAAGATTTTATAGCAACCATAAATACATGATGCAAGACCATACTACATCTATCAAAAACCAATGAGCTTTGCTTTAAAGAACGACTCGTCTTTGAGGGCTTTGGAGGGTCATGTTGGTTAAATTATCGCGGCATTACAATAATGTCAACAGGTCATCTTCCAAGTGACACTGAAGACACTAAAGCTCATGGTAAGGAGCTATATAGTGCACTCACTCTACGGAGTGGCACCCAAATCAATGTACAAGAAAAGTTTAGGGGAAGGAATAAGGATGATTTAACCGCCGTAACCGTGTAAGCTGAGAATGAAATGCAAGAAGAGACACAAGTGGAGGAGAATAAGGATAAGGGTTCATCCAATGAAATTATTGAGGGAGAAAATAAAAATGACATGACAAAAGTTTTTCCCACCCAGTCATCAGAAGAAGTCAGGCCCCCACAACCCTTCCCACAAAGACTGAAGAAGCATAAAGATGACATTTAATTCAATACTTTTATCGATATTCTTGACTAGGCCTACATTAATGTTCCTTTTCTTGAAGTTGTATTGCAAATGCCCACATATGTCAAATTTCTCAAAGAGATCGTTACCAAGAAAAGAAAATTTAAGAAGTACGAGACCATTTCCACGACAAAAGCAGCATATTTCTATTCTTTGAGCAAGCTGCCGCCAAAGCGACAAGATCCATGTAACTTTATTATTCTATGCTTGATAGAAGAAAAATACTTTGGGAAGGCACTATATGACTTGGGCTCAAGTGTGAACTTAATGCCAAAGTCGATCTTCTTGAATCTTAGAATGAGAAATGCAAGACCCACCTCTGTTGTTTTACAACTAGCCGACCACTCCTATAATCTTCTTGAGGGGCGAGTCGAGGATGTCATTATGAGGGTGGATAAATTTGTGTTCCCAGTAAACTTCCTTACACTTGATTACATTATAGATACCACGACGCCCATAATATTGGGAGATCCTTCCAAGCTATTGGGTGTATTATTATTGATTGTGAGAAAGACGAGCTCACCATGAGAGTGGATGACCAATGTGTGACTGTGAATGTCTTTCGTACTCTCAAGTATATGGATGAGTCTGAAGAATGTCAGAGCATTTTGGAAGTAGATTCAGTTATAGCAGAAGAAGCTGGTCAGTTTTGCCATAACAATTTCATTTAGCTGCAAAATTACGAGAGGCTTATTGAAGAGGAAAGCTTCAAGAAGCCCGAGGACTTTTCTTGGGAGGTGCAGTAGGTTAGCTTCCTCATAGCTAGCCTAGGGACTCACACAGATGACATGTGAGGATAATATGGTTAAGGACAGAGGAGTGGGCGGTAACAAGATAAGTAGGGTAGGTAAATATTTACTTTTAACTTTTTAAAATTTCTTTCTTTTTTGGGTTTTACTTTTGCATTTAATATTTTTGTCTCTTTCTTTAATTCACTCATCATTCACCCTTTAAATAACCCCTTTTTATTTTTGTCTTTTTACTTTCTCACTTTAACTTCATCTTCTTTTCTTCTTCTTTTCTCCTTCAAACAGCACGCCATAACTTCAAGCTTCAAGCTTTTCATCTTTTTTCTTTTATCAACCAAATGATGGTGCGCTCACGTCCTCTAAGCATGACTCATTCGTGTCCACCGCATTTCATCGATGAAGCAACATAAGAATGGTTTCAAGGGATCAAGAACAACCAGGTTTTCTTTTAGATAGGCTTTTTTTCTCCAACGATGAAGATACCGACCTTGGAGAAGATGTAATGGATATTGTCAACCAATGCAAATGGCATATATTTTCTCGGTATCCGGGGAAAGTGAATGCCTCTCTTGTGAAGTAATTTTATGGCAACCTAACTGACCCTAACTAACATACTCTGGTGGCTTACAATATTTCTATTCGTTTTAGCCCTTCGGCTATTAATCGTTATTTTTAATTGCATGATATTGTTGATAGCCACACCACGTTCGAAAAAGAGGCAGACAACGAGACTTACCATGGCATTTTCGAGGAACTCTGCTTTTCAAACACAAAATGGAATGTCATAGGAGCAAGTTCATACTTGTTTGAAGTGACCCACAAGTGTCTTGGTATTTTCAAACCTCATCACGACACTCTACTATAAAAAGAAGGTGTCGAGGACCAATTTGATGAATTATTGTCTGGGTTGTTGGGTATTAAAAAGGCCAAGCTACCTACATTGCTAGGGTTCAAAGAGAACAAGGGCAAGGAAAAAGATGAGAGCACCTTTTAAGCATATGCGAACCAAGATGCCATGGTGAAATTAGATGCTCTTGTGGAGGTAGCCAAGTGGACCTAGGATCAAGCGGTGAGTCTGACCAGCAACCTGACGACCTTATTTGCCTATGTCAAGCGAAGGGACGAGGTTGTGATAACTACCTTCATGGATCTCATTCTGCGTGTAGATCTTGACTTCCCGGTCTTCCCTGATACACTTTTGCAAACATCTAAGGATGCCATGGCACCATCAGATGCTCCCCAACCAGCTAATGATAAGGATCTAGAAGATATTGATCAAATCCACATAGTACCCGCAATTGATTGATAATAGACTGAGCCTCAACTACCAATCCTGACAACACCACCGCAGCCCACGAAACTACATGATGAAGTACAATAAATAATGTCACAGTAATTCCCTCTATGAAAGAGTCGACACCGTTTGAAGAATGTGCCTGAACGTGAGGAACCTAAATTTACCTCGATCCCTAAAGGCCTTAGAATCCCCCACTGCACCACCAACAGACTTTGAACACTCCAGCCCCACACCATTATGCAAGCGCCCATGTCGCACAGCTACCGTAACACCACCACCATAAATAGTCAAGGTACCTTGCATTGCATTGCATAACATGTAGTTTAGTTTTAACTTAGTTTTTATCAAGCATTGAGGGCAATGTGATAACTCCGTAAAAAGGCAGTGTTCTGGGTCTTTTTACTTGGGTTATTGTTTTCCTAAAAGCCATTTGTCATAGCATTTTAGTTGTATATAGTTGCATGCAGTATATATTTGTATGTGGTGGATAAGTTTTGCCGAGGCACTTTATTTGGTTCAACTGATGCAGATTTAGAGGAAGGTTGTTGGTTGGTTGTGTTGATGCAAGAAATGACGAATGATGAATTTATTTTTCGAGACAAAGTAATTTTCCATGGCTAGAGCTACACAAGAAGACGAAAGTGAGGAACATATTTTCTTGTCAATGCAAGATTTATCTTGCAAGTCTGACGTGGCTCAGTTAAACTGTTGACATCACTTGCCCAGCTTCATCCTCATATGCAATCAAGCCCCCATTAAGGATATTGACCACTGCTAGCTAATATGTCATTTGTAAAATGGGTATGTCAACGAGGGTATTTAGGGAATTTTTAAGGGCACTAAACCCTATAAATTCCTATTATAAATACCCCATCATAGCTTTTCAAAAGGCGGTGCAATCAAAGAGAAAATATACCCTAGGCTTGGAATAAGCGGCTCCAGCCCCTACCTTTCCACCGTTCCTACTCGACCATCCTTGGTGACCTCCATATACGGGCTTCATCAGAGCAGTGGTCAGGCCCTTGAGAGAGGTTGGCCGCTAGAGCAGGCGTGGTGGTTATCTGAATGTCACGGCAGAGCTCTTATTTTGGGATTTTTTCTTTCTTTGTTTTTCATCTTCATATCATGTTAAGGGTTGTACTTAAAAGAATGATATTTGGATGATATTCACCGCACCATGAACTGTTTTACTTGGTGTTGGTTATTGTTTTGTTAAAACATTATTTGCTTGTTAACGAATGATGCAGTTCGTTTATGTTAAGTGTTTTTTTGTTCACTTTTTAAATATTTTCCTTGACAATGTAAGAGCTTTTGAGATATTTTTTGGTGCCTCGGCAAAACATTCCTAGACTTTGTAAGAGTTTTGAGAGATTGCTATTTTTCTAGGAATGGATGCCTAATATCGAGAGAGTTAGGGTAGATCTACGTGAACAATAGAACTAATCCGGGATAGTGAGGTTCTAATCTACCTTGGAGATAAGGAGATGGTTCATTCGACTAAAAGGGGTAAATACTTGAGTAAGATGGGAAAAGACTACATCTTACACTGAGGGGTATTGCCACAACAACAGTTTGACAAACCAAGGGTTGTAGCTCACACCGAGCAGTATTACCGTAGTAACTATCCTTGAATACTCTAGTAATCCTGTCGGGCAGCCTGAGCATAGCACACCAAATCATTCTTAGCGTAAAATAACTTCTCGCCATAGCAAAGCCAACCTAAGTGCTCCGTAAGAAGTCTGATTGTGTGAGGTTTTTATGAATATATTGAACTCAACATTTTTATTTGCTTAGACAACTTTATTTGTTTACTTTTGCATACTTTTATTATCTCAACCAAACTTTTCTACACACCACACTTTACAATATTTTATGCCTCGACAATACTTTTCCATCTAGTTATACCATTTAATCCCGTTTGCTTTCCTTTTTGAAAAGAACCGTAGGACTAGCTTATGACACCTAGTTCTACCTATAGTAAAACATCGAAAATTCCCACTAGTCTCTATGGAGACGATACTCAACTTACTATTATATTACTTGTATCGATTGTGTACACTTGCACATATTTTCTTGCCTTAGCATATAAATTTACTAGCGATCACAATGTTTTTCTCAAGTTTGGGGGAGGTATGGTTCTTATTAAATCATTGCATGATAGTATTAGTATAATGAATATGCAATGACATTAGTAAGTGTTTGAGTTAGTTTTCTGGAATAAATTAATGATGTTCGATGATGATGTACACTTTATGGCTAGAACTGAATGTATTTGAGTTTGAGAATGATAGAACCAACTCTAAGACTGGCTTCTTTGTAATTTTTTGATACACGATTGTATGTTTTCATGCTTAAGGGACTTAGAAATTTTTTATAAGAGAACTTTTGCATGTCTTGGCACAAAAATTTGACAATGACCTTGAATGATGAAAACCCCACATTTTGTTTTAAAAATGTGATGAAAAATGAAATTGTGAATAAATGCTTCGGCATCACTATAGAGGGACACTGCGCTATGCCATGGCATTTACTGGATATTGTATTTAAATAAATGGCAGCCACGACATATAAATGAATGAAAGTAGTCACGGAATGACTCTACCTGACTAGCTCGAGGGTGGAAGGTATGCTCCCTTTCACCTAGAGTATGGGATGGTATGGGTGATGAGTTGACACCCCTCGTACCAGTTTAAAAAAAACAGAGAAAAAGAAAACATTGTGGGAGTAAACTTGTATTTAAGTGACTAATAAATGCCATGGCAAAACAAGAAAGCTTGCTTAGAAATTTTCTAGATTTGTTGAGAATGGACTAGATACAATCATGCACACACACGCAAAGAATCTTGGCCTAGGGAACAATATTTGATTCTCAAACTAGTATAGCATGTTGAAGCCGACTATCCTTAGGGTTGAAATTCTATCCCATGTGACTAGCTTGAACCTGAACTTGACATAGTATTTTTGTCTTGCTTACTATTATCCATTGCTTGAGGACAAGCAATAGCTTAAGTTTAGGGGTGTGATAACTCCGTAAAAATGTTGTATTTAGGGCATTTTCACTTAAGTTATTGATTGTCTAAAACCCATATAGGATCATATAGATGCATTTAGGAATATATAGTTGCATGTTGTGGATATATTTTGCCGTGGCATTTTATTTTGGAAAACGGAGTTGCTTTATGGGGAAGGTATGTTATTTAATGATGTGCAGGATTTGGGAGCAAAGATGTGCAAGGAGAATTGTTGTTTAAATTGGAAATGTTGAGCAGAATGTGAATACTGCGGCAACTCGGACGACATTTGGACAAAAGAAGATATTTTTATTAAAGCCAGGTTTACTTGTCTACACGTGCTCTCTGCTGCAGCCACCTAGGAGGGTACCACTGCCACCTTAGTACCACCCCTCACGTGAAAGAAATGAACCTTAGGGTACCATGGGAATTTTGACATAAATCCCTTGGTTTATTCCCCACTATAAATAGGATATGAGGTCACTATATTTATGGGGACTTGATTTTGAAACATTTGAGCTAAACTTAAGAGAGAAAAGGCAACTGGAAGAAAATGTTTCCCCTTTTTCTTCCCCTTTATCTTTTTCGTGGTGTTCCTCTATTAACAAGCTCGAGGGAGTGGCAAGCTAGGCATCCGGGAGGAGCTAGCAAGCTAAGACAGTTTGTGGTGGCCGAAGGGAGCTCCGACAGTGCACGTCGAAGGCTTTTCCTTCATCCCTTTGTTTTTTTTTTCTCACTTATCACATTCGAGTTGTAAGGAACAAATGGATTTTATGATTTATTTCATGGATTATTCGAACCCCACCATGAACTAGCTTTATTTGGTGGGAGTTCACTATGGATGTTTAAGTTTTTTTTCTTTAATAGATGGTTGTTCTTTTTATATGTTTTTTTTGTGGTGCTTAATGACTTAAGGTAGTAGGAGCTATGAGATTAGTCATTCCTCAGGAAAATACTTAGTGTTTGAGAGAAACTAAGTAGCTCATCTTTAGTGTTCGAGAGAAACTAAGGAGGATCAACATAAATAAAGGGTTTTAGATAGTAACTAGACCTAATCCACCCTTAGACATAAGTCTAGGATTTCAATCGACTAAAAGAAGTAGTGCCAGATCAAGAGGTTAGATTAGTGCTGATGCTAAGTGGTATTGTCGTGACATTCTGTTGATCTGAACCAATAGGATCCATGCACCTGCTAACACAGTTAGGTATTGCTATGACATTCTCAACCTGTCGAGTCCCTTGACTTGAGATAGCATAGGGCATTTTCATAAACTCTGTCAGGCAAGTAAGATATAGAAGCAAGACAATCATAAGAAGATAGACTTAAGTTTCCTAAGTGACTCCAATCATTCATTCCCGTAGTAGCTTGTTGTGTAAGGATTGTCAAGTTGTTCTATTCAAATCTAGTGTTTACATATTATTTTTCCTTTACATTCTCATTTGATTACTCTACACACAATATATTTTGCCACAACATCTCCATTTGCTTCCACATCACACTATTATTCTATCCCCACCAACATACATTTCATTTGCCTTAGCACTCTCATTAGTACATATCATCACATTAACTATATTTAAATTAAGTAGTTATTTTCTTTGATTGAACTTATAAATTTCCTCCAATCCATGTGGATATGACACTCACTCATCACTGTATTACTTGTTCGATTGTGTATACTTGCACATACTTTGCATCCATATTTAGTGTTGGGACCATCGACGCACCCCTCGGCGCAGCGGAAACAAAACTAGACGGTCTCACCAGCGATCCAAGTACGTAAAACCGAAATCGGGAGGAAAGGATGCGAATACTTACAATGGGTTCCTTGAAAAATAGCAAAGAGACGGCAACAAGAAGTGGTGATCACGAACGGTTCGAATCGTAAGCCTCCAAGAAAACACATCTCGGCCTCTACTTAGTTCACCCAATTGAGAGCAAAATTTTTCTTTTCCCAAAATCGATTTTGAGAAAAACTGCTGAAGTAAAAACAGCTGGTAGACCTTACCTCCTTTAAATATATCAATTACCCTAACATCTTAGGGTTTTTAAAGTTATTTCGAATTAATAAATAAAATATTATTTAATTAATTCAAATTAAATATACATTAAAGTCTTATAATCTGAATTACAATCTTTAATGTTTATTTAAAAACTTATTTAATTATTCTTAATTATATATCAATTAAAAGAGTTGTAATCTAAATTACATTCTTTTAATGCTTACTTACTATATTCAAGATAATTAAAATCATATGTATATCAAATATACATATCTTAACTCTAGATATATTTTAGTAACATACAACAAATTGTACATCTTTGCTCATTTCAATCCTAGGGTGTGACCCTGTAGGTTCTTGTAACGTTAGTAGTAATTATTAGAACAATTCTAATATTACATACAATGAGTGACATCTAGCAATATATCATTGTAACCTAAGTTACAAGAAATTATGATTTGACATATCATCCTCGTGATTAACTCTTTTATGTATTACATCCTTTTGTCCTTTATATCTAGAATAGGCACAAGTCTTAGAATAATCACACTTGTATATAGCCCATCTATTGTTTCTTGATATCTAGAGTAGACTATAATTAACGAATAATTTGTGATATCACATATCAACTTCTTCGAGCATGGCCATGCATTTCTAGTATTACTCAATCAAGTGGCTTGTGATATATTTCCTATTATGTAGGAAGGACAAATCCTATCTTAGCCATATACACCCCACTACATATATCGAGATATATTCAATAACAGTCTTTATAGTGCAACCAGTTACGGAGTATGTTTAACTGTATCAAAACATACAACAATATATGTTGGGATGACATTGATCTCAATTCTGAGGATCATACATATAGTCATCACCATGAGCAATGGTATGACCATTACATAATAATCCAAGACATATGCTCATGATGGGTTAATCCAATACATTGTTCTCTAACAATATAATCATGTATCAATTCTGACATCTCTATGTCAATGACAACTCCTTGTCATCAATCAATAACATGTTAGTCTTAAGCGTATTATTATTGTCCATGCCCATAATAATACTTGACTATGGATCTTTTAATAATGTTATTATATGGACTTTATTATCTTTCAGTTTATGTTAAACACAGACGTATAACTGAAAATAATATTGGCAATGCCTTTATTCAATAAAATCGGTAAATAAATATATTATTACAATCATCATATGATTGGTCTTTGGGCATACTATAACATTTAGTACTCACAAAACACAGACAATTATGTTCCAAACTCGTCCTTTTCCATTAAAAATTTAACGTCAATCTAAGCTGGACGTTAACATGTTGATTGAGATATGCGAAAATATGATCTCATAATTTCAAATGACTATCATATCTCAATCAGCATGTTAACGCCCAGCTCAGATGATCGTTGATTTTTTAACGCAAAAGGATGAGTTTGGAATATAATGAATAGTCGGGTGATCGTTTTGTAACTTTAATAGTTGAGGGACTCAACAAAGCAACTCTCTATAGTCAGGAGACTATTTTGTAACTTTTAATAGTCGAATGACTCAACAAAGTAGTATCCTATAGTTGAGGGATCATTTGTGTACTTTACCCTTCAAGTTAATAGCTCAAAAGCTCCTTCAATATTTTAAGAACGTGTACTTTATGGTACACCAAGTGTGAATTTAATGGCCTTGAGAGCTGTCTTGTGCCATATAAGCATCTTCTGCATGTACTGATTTTGTGACCTGAACGGAAGCGAGATAATGACAGCTTCTATTTTTGCTTCTCATGAGCTATCAGAATAGTTTTGCATTGAAATTGACATTTTAACCGTGGCATCTTGTCTTGAATCTATCTTAACATTCACGAATGAAATAATACTTAAGCTTTGTTCCAAAGAAATCAGAGTCATCTTTCATTGGACTCATGGCATATATTCCAGTATCATTCATTCCACATATAATGAAATACATGACATGGATACAACATCTGAATTTGTGCTTTAAAGAAGATAGGCGAGTAGGAAATTTACATTCAAACTCATGCTAGTGGATTTGATATATGTGAATCTAACATAACTATATATTAATAAAAGGGGTTTTAGCAATCATATTTGATCAGTTGGTCAAGTTATTCATCTTTTTTCTTTCATATTCTTTTAGGTTATGAGTTCTAGAAAGCTGCAAAAGGATTAATAGCTTCCTCGTATATCTTTTTACCTTCGATTTAACACTTGAGGTAAAATCACTTTCGAGATCTTTTGCGTATTGAACCGACTAAAAGAATTCAGCTTCAAGAAACTAAAGACACTAGATGAGAACAAAGAAATGCTTGAAAATGAGGCATCTTTTTTAATCCTTTGGTAATTATTTTCTATCTACTGAATGGGGGATTTAATACCTGCACATTTAGGCTGTTGATGCTCCACCAGTTAAAGGTGGCTTCAAAATTCAATTTAAAATATTCAATTTAAAATAGATTTTAATTAAAAAAATTGAATTTTGAGTTAAATGAATAGAGTCATTCAAGTTATTTATCTTTTTGAGATTAAGTTGACTTAAATTTTACAACTCAAATAATCTAAAAAAATGAATAACAAGTAGGTGTAAATACCCATTGGATCCCATCAATTTTAAAAATATATAAATTGGTTCCTCTCAATAAAAATTGCATAATAATATTTAATTCAAATTTAGGCAATAATACTCAAATAACTGACTGATAAAAATGAATTTGGATTTTTAGACAAATTTAGATAGTAATAATCAAATCATTAAACATGGTTACAGCTAGAGAGGACGAGTGTGTAAGGAATGGGAAATATGAAGAGTATTATTTAAATTTTATGATTTATAAAATATTTTTCTGAAATTATAATTATAAAAAATGTTTTTATAATTTAAAAATAATTTTTTCATATATATTTTAATTTTCTATTTTAGAATTATTGAATCTATTCTTTTTGTTCCAGGCCATTCACATACTATGTTTCCTACTTCAGGCTTTCTCCATCTTCTACTCATTGTATTTCCTTTTATTATGACACTAAAGAATTTAATCACATAAAATACGTTATTTATGATGAAAATTATTTTTTTCACTTTTGAAATGACTAATTGTGACTTATTTCTATTTATTCACTCTTTAGGTAATAATTGTGACAACTTTAAAATTCATCACAAGTAGTTCGTATTATCGTGACCAAAACAAGTTGTCATCATCAATTAGTCACTAATAAAATACTAGATTTGGCATTAACTTATTTTTTGCGGGAAAAATTATAGTAGTGACAATATATTAAGTAGTCACTATTATTATTAATAATGGTTGAGAAAACATTTTGTCACTAGTCTTAGTTGGTGATTTGTGACGACAATTGTTTTTGTCACTAGTCTTAATTGGTGATTTGTGATGACAATTATTTTGGAAGTGAATAGTTGTGTCATACTTCTATTTGCTCACTAATAAAAATGCTTGAATTGGCATCAATTTTTTAACATGAAACGATGTAATAGTTATAACATATTAAGTTGTCATTATTATTATTCATAATTGTGACAATAACATGTTTTCACTAGTAAGTTTATCATTATATAATGGTATACTTGTGACAGTCTTAAATTACGTCACAGGTATCACTACAAGAATAAACGTATTTACTGACAAATTAATAGTGATTATTAGTAATTTTGTCACAAATATTAAACTTTTGATGACAAAAATTTTGTATGTCACTATTAATAAAAATAATTGTAATGTATTTTTGTTGCGTCATTGTTATAGTAATAAATATGATTGAATTTTTCTCACAATTAAATTTTCACTATAAGTATATAATTGTGACACAAATTTCACCATCTCAAAAGTTTTGATGCTAGAATACGTAAATTGGCGCTAATTATTTTTCTGGCGAAAAATGATATGATAGAGACGACATATAAAATGATTACTATTATTTGATATTTGTTGTGACAATAAAGTTGTTTGTCACTTAAAATTTTACTTTTTGTTTGATAAATATTGACATCAATTATAATTAAAATTATTGTTTAAATAAACTAGTTTGTCAAAAGGTAAATTTTATTATTAGTCTCTATACTATGTGCAAATTGTCATTTTAGTTATTATGCTCTAATTTGATCAATTTTAATCCGCATAATTTTTAAAATTTTAAATTTCAATAACAATCAATATTGTACAACGACTATATGACTAATAAATGACTAATAAAATTACCTTAACTTTTTAAATATATTGTTTTATATTATTTTGAATTTTATTTTTATTAACTAAATAAATTATCGACGATACAATAAGCTTCTACAGTTCCATTTAATCTTCAATTATGATTAGTTTTTCCTTCAAAAGAATTTATTGGTTTTTATATGTAATTTATGATCTTTATTGAGATATATGTAAATTTCGCAAACATCAATTATTTATTAGTACTTTATTTTTTAATTTAGGACTTTCACCACAATGGGTTAATACATTGTCAAATATTTTATTTTATTTTTTAAATATAATTTAAGGACACTTGGTATTATTTTAGGTTTAAATGTTTATATTTTAAAATCCAACTAATTAATTTTTATATTTATCTTCCATGAGAGTATTCCATATGAGAAATCATATAAAAATTTAATTAAATTTTTATACTAATAATTAATACTATATATATTAAAATAAATAAAATTAATTACAACAATAGTTTAATCTAAATATTATTTTTTGTCAACAACAAATATTTCTTTCTTAGCATGGTGGTTAGGCATTGCACACTTTCCCTGAGGGTTACATGTTTGATCATCTTAAAAGCCATATATTGTATTAATTTATCAAAAATAACATGTGAAACAACACTAGATCCTTTAAGTAAATTAGGTTAGGAGTGCCACCTTTGTTTATGTAATACTCGATATGAATTAATTGATTAATAAAAATAGGATACTGGTGGTTATAAAAAAAATAAACATGTGGAGTTGTCACATCTTGTATCATTAACGAATAATTAATTGATGGCAATGATTGTAATCCAACTCCCCAAAGTAGATGAATAGAACTAAAAATGTAATATCTCTATAATTGGTTTCATAATGAATTTTTTAATTAATCAATTTAATTATATAGTTGTGATAAAATATTTGTCACTAATAAGGATAATATTAGTGTCTAACTTTCTGTCATTGTTATTAATCTTTTTGTGTCAAAAAACTTAGTCACAAAAAATATAAGTAATTATGATAATATTCATTAAAGTCGTCACTAATATAATAATGATTGAGTTATTGATAATAATTTCGAACATTTGGTCACTAAAAAACATTTAGTGTGACAACATTGGTGGTCACAAAATATATTTTCACTGTCAAACAAATTTATCCCAATTTCTATTGATAATAGTATCGAACATTTGGTCATTAAAAATCTTAGTGTGACAATATTGATGGTCACAAAATATATTTTTAGTGTCAAACAAATTCATCACAATTTATATTGATAATTGTGTTGAATATATGGTAAAAAAATGAACAATTGTGACAAATTTTAGAATAATTGTCACTAATATAATAGTGATGGAGTTACTAGTGACGACTTGAAAATTTTGTCACTATGCATTTTAGTGTCTAAATTTAATGTTTTTAATGACCATTTACATCGTCACTAAAGGTGTATTTTCTTGTGGTGTTGCTTCAACAAGTAGTGATGGTCATTCTAATCATGTCTCCACTTCTTTAGATTTTTCCTGAAAATCCTCTATGGTGTCTAAGCCTCCTGGTTGGTTAAAAGATTTTTTGTGTACTTGTCAGTCTTTACACCAATCACCTTCTTCTGCACCTTCCACAAATTTTTTTAATTCTTCTTCTTCTACTGTTTTGGAGCCTCAACCTTATTCTTAGACTATTTAAAATCCTCTTTGGGTTAAAACCATGGAGGAGGAGCTTCAAGCCTTAGAATCTAATAATTGTTGAGTGAATGATGTAAGCTCACGTGAATGAAGAGTGCTTGTGTAATGTCATACATGGAAGCAGGATTGTAGCTGGTGGATATAGCTTGCATACCTGTCAAGTCTGTTAGGAAACTATTCTAGAAGCTGTTAGTTTGTTAAAGTTTGTTATGAATTTACTATAAGTAATTAGCTTAGGTGATGTATAATGCAAGCTTAATGAAAATACTTCTGATATTCTGTTTGATTCAAGCTTTGTTTTCTGCAATACTCAACATGGTATCTTTCGCCAAAGTCCTGGGAATTTTGGTTTCACGCTCCTAAATTGCCAACCTGGAACTGGCAAAACTGCTATCGCCATGGGCATCACAAAGTTCCTTGGCCTTGAAACCCCTTTCTCTGTGCTCTATGGCAATGAAATCTTCTCTCTGGAAATGTCAAAAACAGAAGCTCTAATGCAAGCGTTTCGAAAGTCCATCGGCATAAGAGTCAAGGAAGAAATCGAAGTGATCGAAGGTGAAGTTTTTGAAATCCAAATAGACGGTCCGGCAGTTTCTGGGGCGGCTTCAAAAACTGGGAAATTGACTCTTAAAACGACGGATATGGATACTGTTTATGATTTGGGGGCGAAGATGATCGAGGCATTAGGGAAAGAGAAAGTGCAGAGTGGGGATGTGAACTTCGACTGTTCGGCGACTGGATTCTCGTTACAGGCGATAGGTTCGAGCCAAGTGGCGTTGGTGGCTCTGTTGCTCAGATCGGAAGGGTTCGAGCACTATCACTGCGATAGGAACCTCTCAATGGGGACTGTTACATGTTCGAGAACCCAAAACAAGATAAGATAGCGATTTTTGAGTTGAAGCTAATTGATATTGATGGCGAGCACCTTGGAATTCCAGATGCTGAATACCAAGCTATTGTTAGGATGCCTTAATCTGAGTTTGCAAGGGTTTGTAAAGATCTTGCTAGCCTTGGTGATACTGTTGTTATCTCTGTAACCAAAGAAGGTGTTAAGTTTTCCACAGCTGGTGATATTGGGACTACAAATATTGTTCTCAGGCAAAACACCAGTGTAGATAAACCAGAAGAAGCGACAATCATAGAGATAAACAATCCGGTATTGTTGACGTTTGCATTGAGGTACATGAATTCATTTACAAAGGCTACCCTGTTGTCGAATACAATGTCAATCAGCCTGTCTTCAGAACTGCCTGTTGTGGTTGAGTACAAGATTACTGAGATGGGTTATATCAGGTTTTACTTAGCACCTAAGATTGAAGATGAAATGGATGGATGAGACTAATCCATTAGCTAATCATGCAGTAGATAAGTTTAAAATAGATAAAAGAAGGTGAATAAGAAGAACGAAAGAATGCATCGCACTTCTGATTCAAGTCGAACGGAAGGAAGCATCGACACTTCTGATTCAAGTCGAACGGAGGAAAGCGTCGGCACTCCCGATTCAAGTCAAACGGAGGGAAACATCAACACTTCCGATTCAAGTTGAACGGAAGGATGTATCGCACTTTCGATTCGAGTGTTCATCTTTTCATCAAGAAGATTGAGAAAGTAGGGAGAATGTTGAGTGAATGATGTAAGCTCACGTGAATGAAGAGTGCTTGTGTAATGTCATACATGGGAGAAGGATTGTAGCTGATGGATATAGCTTGCATATCTGTCAAGTCTGTTAGGAAACTATTCTAGAAGTTGTTAGTTTGTTAAAGTTTGTTATGAATTTACTATAAGTAATTAGCTTAGGTGATGTATAATGCAAGCTTAATGAAAATACTTCTGATATTCTGTTTGATTCAAGCTTTTTTTTCTGCAATACTCAACAATAATACATGGACATTGGTTTCTCTGCCTCCTGGTAAGGTGTCTATTAAGTGTAAGTGGGTCTACAGAGTTAAATATAAAGCTTCAGGTTAGGTTGAAAAGTGTAAAGCTCTCTTGGTTGCTAAGGGATATAGCCAGCAAGAAGGTATTGATTATGATGGAACTTTTTCTCCTGTAGTTAAAATTGTTACTGTCAGAGTTGTGTTTGTCTTAGCCTCTTCTTTTAATTGGTTCATTCATCAAATAAATGTATACAGTGCCTTTCTTCGGGAAAATTCAGATGAACAAGTTTATATGATGCTTCCTGAAGGTCTTTACAATCAGGGGAAGATGATTATTTGTAGACTGTAAAAGTCTTTATATGGAATGAAGTAGGCCTCAAGACAGTAGAATGTTAGATTAACAGAAGCTTTATTTTCTACTGGCTTTACTCAAACCAAATATAAATATTCTTTGTTCTCTAAAAAAATAAGGGAATGATGTGGTGGTTATGCTTATATATGTAGATGATCTGTTCATACAGGGAACAATCATGAAATGACTGAAAATTTAAAATAAAATCTTCATTCGAATTTCAGAATGAAGGATCTTGGAAATTTGTTTCTTCGGAATTGAGGTACTAAGATCAAAAGAGGGGATCTTACTTAATCAACGCAAGTATACATTGGAGCTTATTAGTGCTGTTGGTTTAAATGATGCTAAGACATCCATAACTCCATTAGAGCATAATCTGAATCTGACTTCTGCTGAGTTTGATGAAGGAATGCAGTATAGTGAAGATGAAAAAATGATGGAAGATAAGTTGATATATCAGAGATTGATTTGAAGGTTAATTTACTTGATTCATACACGACCAGTCATATCTTATGTGGTACACTACTTGAGACAATCTATACATAAACCTTAAGAGTAGTAAGATGTGTTAAAAGGGATCCAGGTCAAGGACTAATGTTGCAAGCTTCAAATAGTCTTCAGATTACTATTTTTGTGATGATGATTGGGCATCTTGTTCAATGTTAAGAAAATATGTGATTGGTTTTTGCATTAAAATTGGATAATCCTTGGTTTCCTGGAAATAAAAAATAAAATAAAATACCATTTCAAGGTCGTCTATTGAAGCAGAATACACGAGCATGGCAATTACAACAGCTTAATTGATTTGGCTAAAAAGGTTGTTTGAAGAATTAGAATAGAGGAATTTGAAACCAATAAGAGTTAATAATTGAAGGACTAAAATCGAATAGAACGATACCGTAAGGGACTAAAATCAATCTTTTTTAATCGATGACCAAAATCAAGCAAATCGAAAACATAAGGGACCATCATTATAGTTTACCTAAAACAAAATTACCTTAAATTTGACCTTAAAACCAAAAAAACACTTCAACCTAAATACACTAACCAGTAACATAAAATTGGAATAGAAAATTTTCTAAAAGATGTGTTGAATTCTAAGGGTGAGCGTTCGATCGAGTCGAGTCAAAAAAAATCGAGTTATTCAAGTTGATAAGTGTCGTAACCGTCTTTCGGTTGGGCCCCGGAATTGGGTTTCGACTTAAGGAAAATGATTTAGAGTCGCCACCGATTATTTATTTAAAAATAAGTAGGTCAACCGGATACCTTATCTCTTACCTGATTTGCGTCTTACCAGTGATATGTCGGATTCGGGAGTCGGTTACAGTCAATGAAGGGTTAGCACCCTTGAACTGCCCTTTCGGTACTACGCAATTTCTAATTGTCTTAAATTAAGAAAATTATAATTTTAAATTAAAAGGTAAAATATCGATCCAAAATTGCTTACCCTTGATAGTTTTAAAAGTGTAACCTTTAGGAAGTCAAGAAACATGTTAGATAAAAATGTAGTAAAAATGAATAAAATAAAGAAGGTGAAATAAAAATAAATGCAATAAAGTAGAGAAAATAAAACAGATAAAGAAGATGTAAGCAAGATAAATAAAATAAAATAAATTAAAGAGGTACAAAACAAATATAATATATATATATATATATATAATACATAATAAAGAAGATAAAACAATAACAATACAAAAATAAAATAGAAGATAAAAAAAATAAAAGATAAAATGAAATATATAATAATATATATAACATATAATTATAGTAATAAAAATATATATAAATAATAATGATTTATGAAAAAGAATTAAAAGTTTATATATATATATATATAAATAACGATAGAATATAGAAAATTAAAAAAATATAAAAAAATAGCCAAATAAAGATAATTAATATATAATATAATCATAAAATAAAGAAGATAATACAATAACATACAAAATAAAAATAGAAGATAAAAAAATAAAAGATAAAATGAAATATATAAAATAATAAATATATATAACATATAATTATAGTAATAAAAATATATATAAATAATAATGATTTATGAAAAAGAATTAAAAGTTTATATATATATATATATAAATAACGATAGAATATAGAAAATTAAAAAAATATAAAAAAATAGCCAAATAAAGATAATTAATATATATATATATAATAATAATAAGAATAATAAAAAATATACATGTAATAACAAAGGACTATTATAAAAGAAAAGCTAAAATTGGGGCCAAATTTGAAAGACAATTAACGTTGATATTGCGCATTAGGGGGGAATGAATGTTTTAACTTTAAACTTTTCTTCTCTATTTTTCGAAAATCAAAATAATTTTCTAAGATCAGGCCTCGGGATTATTAGATCTACAAGATAGATCTTTAAAAAACCTTCCCGTTCATCGGCAAAAAATGATTTTATTTGGGTTTGACTCGAGCGAAAATAATGGAGAAACACACATGCAAAGACTTAAAGCGATAAAGGTACAAGCTTTTACCTTTTCTACTTATTTTCCTCTTCAAGAATCACGTTTTTTGCTCCGATTTGCTAGTAATTTCTTCTGTTTATTTCGTGTCTTGTGTCTTACAAATGGGGAGGATTACATGTATTTATAGTGAAAAAAACTAACTAACAATAGAATCCTAATGCAACTAGACTCCTTGCTCGGTTGTTGTACGTTTGTTGGTGTGGTTGTTGCTTTAAAGATATGGGTGGAAGAGTCCTTTTAGGAGAGGAACTCTTGCTAGCTCTATCTTTTAAGAAAATTGGTGTCTACAGCTGCCCCTCTTTGTCCCTTTTCATGGAACGAAAAATAGGAAAAAGATAAAAAGACACAAATTTTCGTTCAATGGAGTTGAAGAATAATTCCCTGTCGAATTGAGTTGCGGATGGCTCCTCCGTCGCGAAGTCGAGTCAATCTTGAAATGATTTGAATCAAAATGTGGCTTCTCGTTGTAGTTCACTTTGGTCTTCTTCTCGGTTTAAAGACCTTGGCTAAAAATTCGACTGGAAAGTAATCTCTTGACTCCACAATGTGGTTGATATGCCCTCGAGCTGAATGAAACCGAACTCAAAAAGTCTTCGCTGACAGATAGTTTTTCTCGACTTAAGCTATGCTGACGGAAAAAAAGGCTTCTTGCTACTAAGGCACGGCTAACCCAGATCTTCTTCTCGGCTTGAAAACCTCAATTACAGCTGGACAATAGTGTGATTAAGGTGTTATCGAGCTGAATGGAATCAAACTCGATAATTTTATTGACAGATAGCCCTTCTTGCCTTGAGCTATGTTGTAAATGATGTGCCTTTGGAGCTGAGCGTAGTCAAACTCGAAGGTCTTTGTTGACAGATAACCCTTCTTTGAGTTGGCTATCCTTCGTCATGAAGTTAAAATCCAATCTAGAGATGGATGCTGCTTGTGTGCACGATTCCCTTCGTCGTGAAGTTGAAACCGTGGGTGACACCTTCGTCGTGAAGTTGAGCCTGGTAATTGGATATCCTGCATCGTGAAGTTGAAATCCAAGTAGGTAGTATTGTTCCAAGTCCAATATCCTCCGTCGTGAAGTTAAAATTGGCTCTGGAAATTATTTGTTGACAGTCAGCTGCCCCTTTGCTGTGAAGTTGAGCTTGTGTTATCTCGAGTTCAATATCCTTCGATGTGAAGTTAAAATTGACTCTAAATGAAACTGAAAAGTTATTTGTTGACAATCAGTCGCCCCTTCGTTGTGAAGTTGAGCTTGTGTTGTCTTGAGTCCAATATCCCTCGCTGTGAAGTTGAAATTGGCTCTGAAACTGGGAAGCCCCTTCGTCGTGAAGTTGAGCCTCAAATGGCACGATATCCTCCATCGTGGAGTTGAGATCGTGGATGTGCGGGTACGATATCCTCCATCGTGGAGATGAAATCACGGATGACCCCTTCATCGTGAAGTTGAGCCTTGACTTGGATATTTTTCGTCTTGAAGTTGAAATCCAAGTATTGCATGTTGCGGGTGGACACGATTCCCTTCGCCGTGAAGTTGAAACCGTGGATAATCCCTTTATTGTGAAGTTTGGCTTTGAGCTAGATATCCTTCATCGTGAAGTTGAAATCTACTCTCGAGCAAATTGTGTCGATTTGAGTTCAATATCCTTCACCGCGAAGTTGAAATTGACTCTAGCTAAAACTTGAAAAAGTTATACATATATGTGATGAACATATGTTATCTTGGGGCTCTGGAGAGAAACTCGATCTCCTGGTTTCCTGTCTGGGATCTTGATTCTGGAATCTTGAATTTTTCAACCATTGGTCTTGAATTCTTCAACTATTCAAATCTGATGTTTGTCTTTTATCCTTGATCTAGGAAATGTCTCTCGACCATCTCAAGTATATGCATGAGCCTTGATCGGTTTTCGAGTACCTGTACTTTTCAATAAATCTTTGTACAGTAATATGCGAATATCTTTTGCATAAGTAAACAAATCATTTAGTTTAAGCTCAATCCAAGATGCTCAAAAGGAATTGGTCTAGAGAAAAAGATTGTCTTTTATTCATGGGAAAAAAAGAACAAATAATACATGACAAACATTTTGGAAGGTGAAGGCATGATGAGGTGTAAATGAATGTCTTAGATCTCAATAATGTGAGCACTTCTGAGATGAAGAGCCGTTAGGTGACCTTGAATACAGCCTTTGTGAAAGGATCTTTGGAAATGCGATAACTTTCCAATGTTTTTCAATTTAGGGCGCCCTTTCGGGTTTTCACCCTAAATGTTTTTCTTTTTTTTTGACTTAGGACGCCCTTTCAGGTTTTCATCCTAAGCGAAATACTTCTTGACTGCGTCTGTATTGATGGGATGTGGCAGGTCAGGTCCGTACATTTCAGCTAGGACAAGGGCCCCTCTAGAATATGCCTTTTTCACGACATAATGTCATTCCCAATTTGGCGCCCATTTTCCTAGGAAATCTTTCTGAACTGGCAAAATTCTCTTTAGCACCAGATCTCCTTCACGGAATATTCTCGGGCATACCTTCTTGTCATGTACTCAAATCATTCGTTTTTGATAGATTTGACCATGGTGAATGGCTTTCAGTCTCTTTTCATCTATCAGATTAAGCTGATCGTATCTGGATTGCACCCATTATGCGTCATCCAGTTTGACTTCTGTCAAGACCCGTAGTGACGGAATCTCTACTTCAATGGGCAGCACTGCTTCCATTCCATACGCTAGTGAAAATAGAGTTTCCCTAGTTGAGGTTTGTACCGAGGTTTGGTAAGCGAACAAAGCAAAAGGCAACTTCTCATGCCATTCTTTGTAGGTCTCGGTCGTTTTCTCTACTATTTTTTTAATGTTTTTGTTTGCTGCTTCTACTGCATCGTTCATCTTTGGTTTGTAGGTAGTAGAATTGTGATGCTTTATGTTGAATTGCTCACAAGCAGCTTTCATCATTTTATTGTTCAAGTTTGTAGCATTATCGGTGATGATATTTTCAGGTAAACCATACCGACATATGATCTCTTTCTTCAAAAACTTGTAAATAACAGATTGAGTGACACTGACATAGGAAGCAGCCTCTACCCACTTAGTGAAATAATCGATAGCTACAAGGATGAAATGATGACCATTCGAAGCCTTCGGATAGATTTGCCCAATAACATCCATGCCCTACATAGAAAAAGGCCATGGTGACGTCATGACATGAAGTGGATGAGGTGGGATATTTATTTTATCATCGTAAATCTGACATTTATGACATTTTCTAGCATAGTTGTTGCAATCACTTTCTAGTGTGGACCAGAAATATCCGCATCTCATTACTTGTCTCGACATCATATGTCCATTTGCATGTGCTCCACAAACTCCGTCATGTACTTCTTTCATTATCATTTTTGCCTCTTCAGCATCGACGCACCTTAACAGAACTTGATTATGGATTTTCTTGTACAAGACCATGCCGTCAAGGACATAACTAGCTGACATCCTTCTAATGGTTCTTTTATCAGTTTCAGTGGCTTCCTCTGGATAACTTCGATGCTTGATATACTGCAAAATGTCGCAGTACCAAGGCTTAGTGTCATTTACTTCTTCAATCTGGTAGCAATGAGCCGGGTACTCATACGACTGCATGTCAATTGGCATCATTTCAGACTCCTCGCCAACTTTGAATGTGGATGCCAAGATAGCCAAAGCATCAGCCATTTGATTCTCGTCTCTTGGCACATAGTGGAAAGTGACTTCATCGAACTCTTCGAGCAGATCCAGTATTAGCTTCCGGTATTCCATCAGTTTTGTATCTTTGGTTTCCCATTCTCCACGGAGCTGATAGATTACTAATGCTGAATCTCCATATATCCGCAAGGTCTTTACATTTTGCCCCAGTGCAGCTCGAATTCCCAAGACACAGGCCTCATACTCTGCCATGTTATTGGTACAATCGAAGTTCAGTCTGCTGGTAAATGGGTAGTGACTCCCTTCTGGAGAGATCAGTATTGCCCCGATACCATGTCCTAATGCATTTGATACCCCATCGAAATACATTCTCCAGGAACTGTCTGTTGAAGTACTTGTTTCTTCTAAGGATAAAGCCAATCAAGTCTTCGTCTGGGAAATCAAAGTCTAACGGCTCATAATTCTCATTGGTTCTGCTTGCCAAGAAATCTGATATGGCACTTCCTTTTATGGCCTTCTGGCTCACGTATTCGATGTCGAATTCAGACAATAACATTTGCCATCGGGCTAACCTTCCAGATAGAGCAGGTACACCCATCATTTATTTTAGTGGATCCAGCTTGGAAATCATCCAAGTGGTATGATACAACATATATTGTCAGAGTCTTTTTGTAGCCCAAACTAAAGCACAACAAACCTTCTCAATAGGAGGATACCTGACCTCGCAATCAGGGAACTTTTTGCTTAAATAGTATATGGCTCTTTCCTTTCTTCTAGATTCGTCATGTTGACCCAGGACATACCTCATTGAGTTCTCGAATATGGATAGATACAAGAACAGAGGATTACCTTGGATGGGGGAAATTAAGATGGGAGTATGAGACAAGTACTCTTTCACCTTCTCGAATGCAATCTGACAGTTTTCATCCCATGCTCCAGGGCTGTTCTTTCGGAGAAGGCGAAAGATTGGATCACACTTATCGGTTAACTGAGATATGAACCGAGCTATGTAATTTAATCTGACTAGAAAACCTCGAACCTCTTTTTGTGTTTGAGGTAGAGGTAGACTCTGGATAGCCTTAACTTTGTCGGGATCAACTTCAATGCCTTTTCTGCTGACCACGAAGCCTAACAATTTTTCGGACGTCACCCCGAAAGTACACTTACTAGGGTTTAGTCGTAGCTGTAACTTCCTCAATCTCTGGAAGAGCTTTCTCAAATGCTCGACATGTTCATTTTTGGTCTGTGCTTTGACAATCATGTCGTCGACATAAACCTCGATGTCTTTGTGCATTATATCATCGAACAGGGTCACCATGGCTCTCTGGTATGTTGTCCCAGCGTTCTTTAATCCGTAAGGCATCACTTTATAACAGAAAGTTCCCCCACAATATGACGAAAGTGGTCTTCTCCATGTCATCAAGGTGCATCTTGATCTGATTGTACCCCGACATCCATGAATGAAAAGTAGTTGTTCCCGGCTGTATTGTCCATCAGAGTGTCTATGTGTGGCAGAGGAAAGTTGTCCTTGGGACTTGCCTTGTTAAGGTCCCGGTAATCGACACACATGCGTACTTTCCCGTCCTTCTTCGGTATAGGCACTATACTGGCCACCCAATCTAGATATTTGGCCACTTTAAGAAAACCGGCATCAAATTGTTTCTTGACTTCTTCCTTAATCTTAAGGAGCATTTCTGGTCGCATCCTTCTCAGTTTCTGCTGCACTGGTTTATATTCTAGTTTGATAGGCAATTTGTGGACTGCCATATCTGTGTCTAATCCCGGCATGTCTTGATATGACCAGGTGAACACCTCTCTGTACTCCTGAAGTAAGACTATTAGGTTGTGTCTTCCTCAGTGCCCAGATTCAAGATTTCGATTGTCTCTTTATGGGGCAGTATTTGTTTATCTTCTCTTTCTACTATTCTCAACAATTTGGTAGGCAAGTTACATTCCTCTTCAGTGTCGCATTCATCAAGTTCCCCGAGACAAATAGTTGATTCAAAATCCACCTCCGGATCAGGATCATTAGTGCCTACATTATTGTTATCTGGGGATCTGAAAGAAGAGAAAATGTGCATGTGTGAGAGGAAAATATCTCACATGAAATAATCAAAAATTGAATTCGAGAGAAAGGAAATGAAGTATCGAAATGAAGAAGATAGACAATGAATTCAAAAGGAAATAAAGGAAAATTTGTTTGCCATGGGAAGAGAAAAATACATGTTTTATTGAACTTAAACCAAATGTTTATTCAGCCTTACAAAAGATTACCTATTACCCCGAGTATAGGAAAATAGGGATAGTTCGAATATTACTCTGAAAGACTCTTGTAAACCACAGGTAGTTCTTCGACCGACCAACTGCTAGGCTCGGACCCAAGTGGCAAAGGGCATATCCCAGATTCATCTTCGCTGTCAGCATTTCCAATGGTCACGGCATTGATGCTCAGATCTTCCAAATCCACTTCTAAGTCTGAAAAGGTGGTCTCAAATACATAACCACCTGACTTGAATGTGTGTCAAAGAGGCGGGAATGTCATGGGTTCCCATTAAAGTTCACTTCCAATCAACCTGGCTAGTCTTCTCTCTCGGTTCTTCTGAACTTCTTTTTTCTTCTCATGGTAACTGGGCTGAAAGCCGAGCCCAAACCGGTCTGGCTTTGAAATAAGAATGACTGGATCAATCCTCCCTTGCAGAAACTTCCCAAACCCTTTTCCAGTCTTGGCACCTCGTCCCAATGTTTGCATGATCTCCATCCTGGTACACTTGGAAAGCCAGGGTCCAGGAATCGTTCTTCCTTCTGCCACAAAGGTGGCATTCACAAATTCCAAGGAACGAAATGAACATTCCACCGTTTCTTCATCTACTCCGGTGTATGGGGCCTTCGTGGTCACACTTGCCACAATATCTTCCTCAACATTGATAATTACTAAGGCCCCGTCAATAACAAATTTAACCTTTTGGTGCAGTGTGGATGGTACTGCACCAGCTTGATGAATCCATGTCCTTCCCAAAAGACAGTTGTAAGAAGGCATAATATCCATCACCAGAAACTCAATGTTGTAGGTGGCTGGTCCGATCGTTAGCGGTACCTCAATCGTGCCAATTACCTCTCTCTTGGTCCTGTCAAATGCTCAGACCACGTTCTGGAAGGCACTCATATAAGAGGTATCTATTGGTAGCCTTTTCAAAGTGACTAAAGGCATTACGTTTAGAGCTGAGCCGTTGTCAATCAATACACTTGGCAGAGTATGCCCCTTGCTGTAGGTAGTGATGTGTAATACCTTTGTTTGGCCTCTTCCTCCGGATGGAATCTCATCATCTGAAAATGAGATGAGATTATCAGCTTGGATATTATTTACCAGTCGATCCATTTTGCTGACTGGTATGTCTTGTGTCACGAATATTTGATTCTTAACTTTCAACAGTGCATCCCGATGTGCTTCTGAGGTTAATAAAAGTGCCAACATTGAAGTGCGCATTGGCAAGCTGTGGAGTTGTTCTAAAATACTGTACTCACTATGCTTAAAAAACTTGAGGAATTCTTTAGCTTTTTCCTCCTTTATAGGTTCATTGATAGCCATCACATCTTCCTTGAAGGGCTCTAGTAATCTCTGCCCCACCTTACTGTCACATTCTTTGGAAGTACTCACCTGGCATTCGTAATTCCAAGGTACTTGCCGACTATCCTTGTATTGAAAAGGTTGAGGTGTCGTAATCACCACCTTTGTTTGTGGAGTTGTCGTTGTCATCTTTGCCTTAGGGGTAATGATCAAAGGACTACCCCTGCTGAGTCTTTTTTCTGATGATTCTCCTATAGCGCAAATGTCTGCTTCTGGGGAATCCTGAACTTCTTCGTAAAACTCTAGCTCTTTCTGGTTCATCATGAGCTGGACTAATGTCCTGAATTCGGAGCATTCTTGAACTTTATACCCCTCTTCGTTGTGGTAACAACAATAGTTACCACCGTTATCCTTTGCTGGACATGACGACGGTGTAAGAAGCCCTACCTTTACCATTTGGCTCCATACCCAAGCCAAAAGAACTTTGACTTCTGAAACATTGGTTTTGATTCTCCTACCATTTTTGGTGGTGATTGCATTAATTCCGGTCTCCGGGTGATTAGGCAAGGGATTTTGGGTGACGTTTGGCGTTTCAGAGTCAAAAGTGATCCAATTTTTGTTCTGTATTCGTTGTACAAGCCTCTTGAATGTAAGACAGCCTTCGATCGAATGCCCTTGCACATCACCATGATATTCGCAGTGAGCGTTCTCGTCATACCATCTTGGATACGGGGGCTTCATTGGATCCATTGGGTAAGGTGACACTGCGTGAGTGTCGAAGAGTTGTTGATATAACTCTTTATATGTCATGGGAATGAGATCGAAGTGCTCCCTTTCCCTTTCTTTCCTTGGTTCTCTCTGAGCTTGGTTTGAAGTACTAGATGGTACAGTTGTAGTGTTTTTTGAGCTTGATACCGTAACACCCTTGTTGACGTTGTAAGTGTTGACATTGTTGATCTCTCGGTCTTTGTTCTTCATGGGAGGCATTTTACTGGAGTCTCCTCCCTCGATATTTCCTTGTTTAATGGCCAACTCGATCATTTCACCGGCCATGACTAGGTCTGAAAAACCTCCCGACGTAATTACCACCAGGTGCCCAAAGTAAGGTGTCTTCAGGGTTTGTACAAACAACTTTCTAGTCTCCTTTTCATCCAAGGGTAGATGAACCTGCACAGACAAATCCCTCCAACGCTGTGCGTATTGTCAGAAACTCTCGTTGTGCTTCTTTTTTCAGGCTTTGTAGCATAACTCGATCTGGTCTCATATCATTAATATGTTTGTATTGCTCCAGGAAAGACTTGGCTAGGTCTTTCCATGTCTTGATATGAGTTCGGCTGAGTTGGTTGTACCACCGGATAGCTGAACCGGACAGGCTCTCCTGAAAGCAGTGGATCAAGAGTTGGTCATTTTTTCCATATCCTGTCATCTTCCGACAGAACATAATGATATGGGTTGATGGGTAGCTGTTCCCATCAAACTTCTCAAACTCAAGAACTTTAAACTTTGACGGAAGCACCAAATCTAGAACTAGGCTCAGCTCTCTTGCGTCCACTCTATAATAATCATGGTCCCCTTGGACCATCTTCATTTGATCTTCTAACATCTTGATCTTCTCTTCCATCTTTATTGCTTTGTCATCTTCATTGAAATCCAGGATATTGTAATTATCCAGATGATTATCAGGATTAGTTGTGGAAGTTTGCACCTTTACAGCAGATGATGCTTTTCCTTTGATAGCAGAGGAGTTTCTTGTAGTTTGGGTAAGATCCCGTGTGAAATAACCACTTGTGGGGTTGGTGATATGGTTACCCCCTCGAAGGGACTTCCCCCTACTGCACTAGCTTGTTGTAATCCCGACAACTTGGCTACAATTTGGTCGACCAAGGACTCCTGGTTTTCTTGATGGACTCCAGGGTGCTCTGATTATTTTGAGCCATCTTATCTTCTAGTTCTTTTTGTAGTCTTGCCATGTTCTCCTCGAGTTTTTCCATTCTGACCTTCATTTGTCTCTTCTTTGCTCGAGTATTATGTGGATGATGCGTATTTAATGCTTGTGGTGGTAAATTTGGTGTTTGCTCTTTCCCTTTTTGAGACATGTTCTGTTAGTTAATATGAATGTAAAAACATGGAAAAATATAAAAATAAACATGAAATATAAAATGCAAAGTATGCGATGCACAATGTATGCAATTTAGAGGCATTGATCCAGAAAAGTGTCTATTATTATAAATAATCCTTATTTAGACAGAAATGTTTTATCTTGTAAGAGACATAAAAACAATCAAAGGTATGTTCGAACTAAATCTTCTAGACCCCAAACAGCTTCTAGTAGGTTGACAAGTCTTCTGCCTCCATCTGTCATTGGTTGAATGCCTTGTCGAACCACTCCAACTTCCCTTGCCAGGCCGTGAAGATGACGGGTTGCTTTTTACACTTGATCCAGGAAATCTCGGATGACTGCATCTCTAGCTTTCACCCTTTGTTCTGCTTGCTCCCAACGGAAATGCCACTACAAACCTCCGTCGAAGGGTACTATTTGAAGCTCGGCTGCTTGCTTCTTGAATCCATCCACAATAACTTGTAACTCGGATATTGTTTTTCCATCTCTCTTATGTTGTTTTTCTAGGTCAGCCATCTGGATTCTCAAGCATTGATTTTGATGTTGACTGTCTGCTAAGCACCTCTGAGCAGTTTTAAACTGTTCTTTCCAAGTTCTTTCATCAGACCCCTCGAACTTTTTTTTAAGCTATGAACTTCGTCTTTCCAGTATTCAGAGGTTACTTTCAACTTGGAATTATCCTTGACTTTATCTTGATACCCTTTTCTCAAATCCTCGAGCTCAAAATGGACTCTTTTCTGTTCCTTTTCTAGTTTGTCTGCTCTATCTTTCTGAGATTCGGTATCTACCTTCCATTGATAACGTTCAGCTTCCAGTTCTTTAACCTTCTGTTTCAGCTCGTTATTCACAGCTTCAAACTCCGCCTTAACTATCTCAAGTTCAGAAGGGACATGCCTAATATGCTCCTCCATGGTTAGGGTGTCTTCACATTCTGGCACTGGAATGTTATCATTCTTTCTCAGTCTTCGCCACTCCATATAATCCGGAGTAAACATGTCTCTGGCAGCCACAACATCCATCCGGCATACTTTCTTCCACGAATCAGCTGCTTCATTGATCATCTTCTTATAACTATCACCATTATACACAAACTCTGATCTAGCTAACCCACATGTTACCAGGACAAACTGACGTGCCCCATACTGTCTAAGTGCTAACAACGGAGCATACCCAACTGCACCCCAAAGTCCAAGTAAGGTCATAGTATCAGAATCCCCACAACGGAAAAGAACGTCACCGAGGAACAACCAAGGGGCTCTCCAGGTAATATCCCGATCCTGAAGATGTGTAAAAACTTTCATCCACTTTTCCTTTGAAGCACCTTCATGCCATTTCCTAATGATGAATTCTCCCAAAGGTGAATAGGTAGTGCTGAATCGGCGATAAGCTATCCCATTAGTCTTCCAAAAGTGACTGTGAATCCAGACTTGAAGGAGCTGAATACACCCAACGAACCTTCCTCTGCCAGTTCTTCTGTAATGGTTGAGAGATCGAAAGGTTTCGGCTAAGATGGTCGGTGTTGGGTTGACTCGCCTTGGAAGTTGTTCGAATAGCTCTACCACGGCTGCGTCGATGTAGCCCAAAGTCTTCGGAAAGATAACCAGACCGTACAGACCTAGTGCAAAAAGGTCTATAGTCTTTAATTCATCAGGGTGGTTCTTCATTAGTTTCCTTATGTGAATCCACTTGATTCCTTCCCCGTTACCTTTGTGTCAAAGTCAATCAGTCACCCATTTTTCATCAACCCCTACAATCTTAGCTAGTCCGTTCTTGAAAGGCTGACTCTTGATGTGTTTGATATATGCCCTCTCTAGTCTGATGTTTTCACAATGCAGTAGGGTAGTATACTCTTCAATTGTGGGCACCATGTCCTCCCGGTTAAAGGTGAAACAACTATATCATGGGTTCCAGAATTGAATTAATGCTCGGAGCAGGGGCTCATCAGTCTTGACATGGAGTAAGAGGGCAATATCACTATATCGTTTGCAGAACTTCTACTTTATGTCATTCCTCCAACTGTCCCAACTATTTCACAGTTCTTGGACATCGTTTTGTTTCAGGCTGACAGATGCATAACTAATAAGCTCTGACACATAATTTCCCTGAAGACTATCTCCCTTCTCTTTCTGAGTCTTCTCGGACCAAAGTCGTGCCTCAGCGTTTTTAATCTCTTGTATTACAACACCTTTGACCATTAATTCAGATTTATTTTGTGTTTAACAAACTCTTTTTAAGGATCAATAGCCTGTTGTTATGATGCAAATGCTAGAAAACAAACACAAAGGCAAAAGGATTAGTAAAATAAAAATAAAAAAAATAAAAAAACGACGAAAGAAAGAAAACACAAAAAAGAAAATGGTTAGGGTAAAAATATCCTAGGTTTTGGAATGTGGTTTCGGGGTAGGCTCTAATTCTCCATGGTTTCCCGGTTTAGGTTCTAAAAATGGTACCCAAGTTCTCATTGTCGGTGCCCCCTTGGGCTTGTCAGACCCTTAGTCCTAAACCCATCATAGACTTGTGTGGACTAAGTTAAACTCGAGAGGACACATTTTCTTATGCCCGCACGGTGAATAAATTCACACGAAGACATAAGGTATATGAATCCCGAAGGTTACTTGCTAGGCCCGCACGGTGAATAAATTCACACGAAGGCGTCGTTTTCACACCCCCACTTAAGATAGGGTTTGGAGCTCGGGTATAGAGCCTTAAATGAAAAAGATTTGAAGGCTGAAATCACGAGAAAGCGATAAGTACAACTATTTACCCGAAAATATAATCAAAAGTAAGTAAAAAAGGATCGAAATATTACCTTAAAATTTAAACTTACCCTTTTCGTTAAAAAGACAACTGGAAATTACCTTAGCCTGACTCACTTACCTGATCCCCAGCAGAGTCGCCAAGTTGTCGTAACCGTCTTTCGGTTGGGCCCCAAAATTGGGTTTCGACTTAAGAAAAATGATTTAGAGTCGCCACCGATTATTTATTTAAAAATAAGTAGGTCAACCAGATACCTTATCTCTTACCTGATCTGCGTCTTACCAGTGATATGTCGGATTCGGGAGTCGGTTACAGTCAAGGAAGGGTTAACACCCTTGAACTACCCTTTCGGTACTACGCAATTTCCAGTTGTCTTAAATTAAGAAAATTTTAATTTTAAATTAAAAGGTAAAATATCGATCCAAAATTGCTTACCCTTGATAGTTTTAAAAGTGTACCCTTTAGGAAGTCAAGAAACATGTTAGATAAAAATGTAATAAAAATGTAGTAAAAATGAATAAAATAAAGAAGGTGAAATAAAAATAAATGCAATAAAGTAGAGAAAATAAAACAGATAAAGAAGATGTAAGCAAGAAAAATAAAATAAAATAAAGAGGCACAAAAACAAATATAAAATATATATATATAAATAAAATACATAAAATAAAGAAGATAATAACAATAACAATACAAAAATAAAAATAGAAGATAAAAAAATAAAAGATAAAATGAAATATATAAAATAATAAATATATATAACATATAATTATAGTAATAAAAATATATAAAAATAATAATGATATATGAAAAAGAATTAAAAGTATATATATAACGATAGAATATAGAAAATTAAAAAAATATAAAAAATAGCCAAATAAAGATAATTAATATATATATATATATATATATAATAAGAATAATAAAAAATATGCATGTAACAACAAAGGACTATTATAAAAGAAAAGTTAAAATTGGGGCCAAATTTGAAAGACAATTAACGTTGATATTGCGCATTAAGGGGGGAAATGAATGTTTTAACTTTAAACTTTTCTTCTCTATTTTTCGAAAATCCAAGTAATTTTCTAAGATCAGGCCTCGGGATTATTAGATCTACAAGATAGATTTTTAAAAAACATTACCGTTCATCATCCAAAAATGCTTTTATTTGGGTTTGACTCGAGCAAAAATAATGGAGAAACACACATGCAAAGACTTAAAGCGATAAAGGTACAAGCTTTTACCTTTTCTACTTATTTTCCTCTTCAAGAATCACGTTTTTTGCTCCGATTTGCTAGTAATTTTTGCTGTTTATTTCGTATCTCGTGTCTTACAAATGGGGAGGATTACATGTATTTATAGTGGAAAAAAACTAACTAACAATAGAATCCTAATGCAACTAGACTCCTTGCTCGGTTGTTGCACGTTTATTGGTGTGGTTGTTGCTTTAAAAGATATGGTGGTCGAATAGTCCTCTTAGGAGAGGAACTCTTGCTAGCTCTATCTTTTAAGAAAATTGGTGTCTACAATAAGTCATATTTTACAACTCGGAGTTGACTTAAAAAAATTTCGAGTCGAGTCAAATTTTTTAGAACTATTTAAATTTAATTGTAAATATTTAATATTATGATATCATTTGATTCTTATTTAAATGATATTTTATAATCATATATAATACATATATATATTTTCGTATTTTTTTCATATGTGATTTACATATAGCATATAAAGTTGAGGGATTTTACTCAAACTTCGACTCAAACTTGAAAATCAATCTACTAATTACTAAAAATTTCGAGTTATTTGAGTTGTATTTTACAACTCGATTTGAACTTAAAACTTTTTCGATCGAATTTATAAAATTATAACTCGAAGTCAATTTGAGTCGAGTTTTTTCAAATTGGGTAGAGTCGAAAATGCTGAATTTTCAAGTCAATTCGAGTTTTGCTCAGCCTATTGAATTAGCACTTTTTTTACTTACGTATTATAATTAAGTATTATGTTAATAAATAATTTTAAAAATATCATTTTAATAAATAATCCTAAATATAATAATATATGGGCTTAATCCAGAAGAGTTTGATTGGATTTTGTGTGACGAAGAAATCCAAATCTAATTATGAGGCCCAAACTCCAAAAGAAAGTGTTGTGTTTTCTCGGATAAAATAAACAAATGCTGATATAATTTTGGGTAAACTACAAGATTAATACTCCAACTATCAATTTTGTTTTATTTTAGTCACACAACTATTATTGTTTTTCAAAATCATGTCTAACGTTATATTTTAGTCATCCACCATTAAAAAATTAACAGTGATGCTGAATTGTCTTTTTATAATTTTTATAATGATGATTTGGCTTAACTTATGGCTAGGGGTGACAATTTAATCAGAAACCGACGGATTCTAAACCAATCCAACCTGATAAGGTTAATTTTTCTTAAAAACTTTATAGTTCGGGTCTGGTCGTGTCAGATTATATATAGGGGTGAGGTCGGGTATGGTTCTAGTGGAGGGTGAAAACTTTTCGACCCGACTTGACCCGGGAGTAATAGTGTAATTTTCCTATATAAATATATAGATAATTGCTATAATATTCCTCTCTATTGTTTTTTTTAATTGGGTCCTTATTTTATATCATATTGGGTCAGGGTCGGACTTATACTCTAGAAAATCAGGTTGGGGCATGTTAGGATTGAGGAAATTTGTTCTTCGGGTTGGGGTTGAGTGGAGGATATATATATATTTGGGTCGGTCTGGTTGAGCAAAAACTCGACCAAACCCGACCCATTTTCATCCCTACTTATGGCGAGACGTCTGGATTACTTGTGGGTAATCAAAATAAAACCAAAAGGTAACGCTAATTATGATTTTGAAATAAAAAAATTGTTAAATGTCTAAAATGAAATAAAAGTAATAATTGAGATACTAAATGTGTAGTTTACCCTTTATTTTTACCGAGGGATATTCTTCCCTACGTCCACCCACGTGGCGAAAGACAAATTATTATATTATATGATGAATTGGACATACTCGCACAGTAAATTAAAATAAATATTATATATATATTTATCCTTCCGATTTTTAAGGTTTTATTTTGATTAATTCAGATTGATTCGGTCGCACATCTAATTATGGTAGATGAGTCTCTCAGTGAAATTTATTTACATACTCAAAAACTCGAATTCAAATTCTAGACATGCTTAAACGAAATTAAGTTGTTTATATGTTAATAAATAAATATTATATTATTGATTATGACTTTAGAGCCAGAAGGTTTTAAAACATTGGAACCAGAAATTTAATTAATAATTAGGTAGGAAATTGCATGAAAACAGAAGCAAAGTAGATGGGATGATAAAAGTGATGAACAAACATCTCAATTCAACATCTCAAATCTGGCAATGAAAAGAAAAGCCGACACCCAACTTTGCTCTTTTTCTTATAAAAAAAAATCAAAGGATTGGGTATCTTTGTTTTACGCATAATTTGAATTGATCATGGAGAAGAAGAAGATGGAGGTGGATGCTGCTTTGGAAGGGTTTTCGCCGATCTCTACAACTAGGATTTCCTGGAATTCCAGGAAACGATCCGGTATTCCTTTCCACTTCTCTCTTTTTTTGTTTTTCATGATTTCACTGAAATACCCAAATTCTTCATAATCCATTCACCTTTTCTTGAAAATTTTACTGTGAATTCCTGGTTTCAGGGAACCCCAATTAATGGTATTGGTGACCTCTGAAATTTATGGTGTTTTTGTTCATGAGTAGTGGTTACTTTAATTTACCTGGTTTTCTTGAATAGGTTGTTTTGCTTGCCTTTGCTGCATCATCTTCATCATTTTAATTAGGGTTAACTGTACGTGTAGTATCCTATCTATCATTTTGTTTCATTTTGATCATTCAATTACTTTTTTTAAATAATACACGTTACGTTTTTGTTTTATTTCAATCGCATACCGTAAAAAAATTGACAGAATTATTAACGTTACGTTTTTTTATTTTTTTGAATAATGACATAGAATTATCTTATGGTGACACTTCAATTTCATAATTCATTTTTTAATAATAGAATATTAAAAAAATCAAAATTAAATGTTAGGTATAATTTAAAATAATAATTAGATGACTAAAACGAAATAAAAGTGATAATTGGAGTACTGAACATGTAATCTACTCTTTTATTTACTCTTTTAATATTGGAGTTGGTTTATTTATGACTAAAAATATTAAGAAAAATAAATGGGAGCAACTACCACTCGTAATTTGCATAAAACAACATTGAATTTTTTTTATTAATCTAGGGTAAATATAAAGATGTTCGAACTTAAAATATTAATGAATAATAATAATTCTTTTATCACGTTATTGAAATTCGTGCGTTGAATCTTCTTCTTTAAGTATGAAAAGGAAACTTTGTATTTCATTTGTTTTTTCTTTAATTGATAGTCACGTGACAATCAAGCAAGTTCAGGTTAAGCTGTTAGCTTCTTCAAACAAACAAAAAACATTAACTTTCAAAGTTTAATTTCATATAAATTAATGTAGGCCAAAAATGGACGTTTGACAAAAGCAGTAATAAATAATTAGAAATTAATTTGAAAATAAGTTTGATCCATTAAGTTTTAGTTTGGTTGAATTTTGCTGGTGGTTTTTAATTTAATTTTGTTATTCAATTCTTATTTCGAACGGTTTTATGATAGAAAGTAATAATAAAACTTATTTATAAAAACAATTTTATTGAAGTCCCACAAAACTCTTCTGTTGACTAGGATATAGTATGAGAAATTAATAATATTTTTTTCAAAAATAAAATTTGACATAGTGTGCATATGGTTAGTGGTGGTTATGGATTGGATTGAATTTTTAATCTACCTTAATTCGATTCGAGTATTATATCTTTCTATATGTGTCTAATTTAGGTTCAAAGAGGTTTCACTTCACTCGATTTTAGGGTAAAAAATTGCATATGATCCTATCGACAAACATATATAATTAATTTTAGGATAAACTACATGTTTAATACTTAAACTATTACTTTTGTCCCGTTTTGGTATATAAACTTTCATTTTTTTAAAAATTGTATCTAACATTTTTTTGTACCCGCGGTTAAAAATTTAACAGAAATTGTTGTATGTGACACATTTTAAGTGTAAATTACATCATTCATCACTCAACTATCTTCTCACTCTTATTTTGATCACTGGAATTTATTTTTTAATTTAATTACTTAACTTGCATATTACTCCTAATTTAATCACTCTAACTTTCAAATTTATTTTTTCTTTTAATTGTATATTAATAAAATAATAATAAAAATGTCATGTTACAAAAATTATTAATAAATTAAATTAGAGTGATTAGAGTAATTTGAAAGTTGTGTAGTTAAATTGATTTTTTTAAAATTTTAGTTAAGGGTAAGCAAAATTCGATTCGGCTCGAAAAAAAATTCAGCTTGACTCAACTCAACTTCGAGTTGTAATTTCATAATCTCAACTAGACTCAAAAAAATTCAAATTCAAATCGAGTTATAAAATACAACTCGAATAACTAGAATATTAACTCGAAATTTTTAGTAATTAGTGGATTAATTTTGAAGTTTGAGTCGAGTCACTTCACGTTGTATGATATATGTGTATCACATATGAAAGAATATGAAGAAATATATATGTATTGTATATGGTTATAAAAAATCATTTAAATTATAATATAAAAATCATAGTATTATAAATATTTACAAATTTTTTTTATTAATATGGGGTAAGTATAAGGTAGTATCTGCTCAAAGATAACTCTTAATCATTTGAGATTGAAAGCTCATACATCTGACATTCATGGTGCTTGAACTCGGGATTTTAAGGAATAACTACTCGTTTACTTACTGAAGTCCTTGATTCATGCTATAAATATTTACAATTAAATTTAAACAGAAATTCAAAAACTCGAGTCAACTCGAATTTTATAAACTCAATTCTACTCGAAAAAGTTTCAAGTCAAGTTCAAGTTATAAAATAATACTCGTCAACTCGAATAACTCAAAAAATTTTGTCTTGACTCGACTCAATAAAAAGCTTAGCCCTAACTCTAGTGACCAAAATATGAGTGAGAAGATAGTTAAGTGATGCATGATGTAATTTACCCATAAAAATGGTATGTATAGAAGTTCCATTAAGTTTTTAACTGCAGAGTACCAAAATGAAACCTAAACTAAAATTAAGTATGGTTTTGAAAAAAAAATTAGGTACCAAAATAAAATAAAAATAATAATTTAGAGATTAAATGTGTAGTTTATCTTTATTTTTATTAAATAAAATATGTATTTAATTAAAAAATACATGAAAATATTATTATAATTATCATTAAAAATATATAAAAAAATAATTATAATATTATCTCGAATCGAGTAAAATACTTTCACTCTAAATCAAACTCAATCTCATCTTAAAAAGCCCGATTCAAACTCCAGTTAAAAATATTCAACTAATAAAATCATATTGAAACTTATTTAATTTGAATCAAATACCTATCTCTGAAAAAGGCTGATATATTTTTAATTCATATAAAAGCCTATTTTGTTGATAATGGGTGATGGGTGCCGAGTGCGGCAACTTAATATAAGGTTAAAATAAAATGTTATTGGTTTTGTTATTGTTTAAATAATAAAATCGATAAAAAATTACCTAAAATATTATTATTTTTACCTAAAACATTTTTTTAACATTTTCAATCATTTTTAGCGCCTAATAATGTTTTTCGATCATTTTTAACGCCTAATAACATTTTCGGTTATTTTTTACCGATTCTGTAATTTAAACAATAACAAAATCAGTAACGTATTTTTTTAACCGTATATTAAACCCGCCGAACGTGAGCATTTCCCGGGTGCCGAAAGACATTTCACATCATAGATTTCAAGCACATGTCCCACTTATTAAATAGTTAAAGAAATCGTTGATGTTCCTAGAGGTCATGAGTTCTAGCATCAACGACTGCAAGGGTGATTGAACGTCCATTGTTAAATGATTGAAAATATTTAGAACATGTACTACTTTATAAACACTTTTAGCTTAATAAAAAAACAATTATATTTTTATTATCTGTCTATTGCCATTAAACCTACGTATCTCTTAATTAAGGCACAATTCTAAGAAGAGGATTTAATATACTACAGTAAATTAATTTTCAAATTAGCTAGGTTTTTATTTTCAACAATCAAGTTTATATGATTTATATTATTCGGGTTCAGATGTGAATTAAATACGAGTATGTTTATATAATTGAGAGGTTGGCGGGCTGGATCCTCTTTAAAAAATTAAAAAATTTTAAATTCTCATATAATTTAAATTTTTTCTTCATAATTTATTTTTACCCTCTAGAATTTTGTAAATTCGTTCCTTTAATATAAAATTTTACGTTTTTCATCATCGAGATGGTTCAATGAGTTCAATTTTAGTTTAGAAATGCATGCAAAATCAGTTAGAAGTAGTATGTTTTAACTTCTCTCCGACAGCTAGCGGGAGGAATTTAGACAAGGCAAGACAAGAAGGGACTGCTAATGTGACACCCACCAAACAGGATGAACCAACTCTTGATCAAGACAATACACCGGATTCCACTACAACTTCTGAACATTCGGAGCGCCGGAAGGCTCTGTTTGATCCACTAGAGCCTATAAAAAACATCAACGGTCGGCGACCATCGACTGAATCTTTGCTTCCCCCACCCAGCTTTGATGCTGCATGCTATCCAAAGGGCTCGCTGATCGGAAAGAAGAGGAAGCTGGTAAATGTTGATGTTGTGGAGAGCATGCGAAGGATTGCAGTCCAGGAAATGAACAGAAAGGTAAGGATGATTTATGGCTTAAACTATTTGGCTCATTTCTCATATTCGTGTCTGAATATGTTTTGAATTTGAGTACTTTAAAAACGAAGAGTCGGTATGCCACCTTGATTTTATGGAGTCTGCAATTTGTATAGTAGGAAAGGTCCATAGGACTAATACTAGAGACAATGGGAGGTAAGTCGAAATGGTTGAAAAATGTCTGAATATGTGCAGGGCCGATTCTGACTTTTTCTTGGCTCGGGATAAAATTAAAAAAAATGGGTCTTAATTTAAAAGAATATTAAAAAAATATGCAATATAAAATTTTAATTAAATTTTAATTAAATTAAATAAATATTAATTCATTAAAATATCAAAAATGTCAAAAACATATTTAAGCATATAAATACTTATAAAAAAACATTGTCTTCGAGCATTTCTTGATGCAAAATCATTGATGATAGTGTCAACATCAATGCTTTCCAACATATTTTTTCAATATATAACATAGCTAGCCTATTTAATCTTTCTTGTGACATTGTTGACCTCAAGTAACTCTTCAATAATTTCAGCTTACATTCAATGATTTCCAACATATTTTTCTCAATATATAACATAGCTAGCCCATTTAATCTTTCTTGTGACATTGTTGACCTCAAGTAACTCTTCAATAATTTCAGCTTTGAAAAACTTCTTTATGCGGATGCTGCCGTTACCGGCATTGTTAATCAGATTCGATAAGCAATTGAAACATTAGGATAACAATCTCTAGCTTTAACAAACCCAATAACTTCAAGCGTTAACATGAATACATTTGGCAAAGTCAATTGCAACACTTTCATTTCAGAAAAAAAAATCATATGCATCAACATCCGACAAATTATTATGAGAAAAAATAATCTTAAAATTATTACAACATTCTTTTAATTTATTGTCATCCAATGACTTCAATCTTGTAGAATCAATTAAAAATCCAAAATAATTTTCAAAAATCTTTAACTGCTCAAATCTATCTTTCAAAGAAGCGACCGCCATATCAACAACAATAAAAAAATAATTAACTTTAAAAGACTCATCTGCTGATTGCATTTCTTTATCATGGTCATTCTCATCAAATTGTCTTTTTCTAAAAATACGACACTTAGTCGGAAAAATTAGCTCTATGTTCATATTTAATGCAAGACTTTTAACAATATCTATACTAGCTTCGAACCCCTTATTTCTATAGTTTTCAAAATATGACATTACACCTTCCAACTCCTTTATGGTAGTATTAATGCACATTGATTTAGATTGTAATTTCTTACTTACAGTGTTGATAGCAAATAAAATATCATACCAGATAACCATTCCAAGTAAGAATTCAAAACTTTGAAGGGCACTAGCTAAACTTTCTACTTCACTTTTTGTTTTTGCATCATTACCACAATATTCATATAATTGTAACAAAGCTAACCTTTAGGAGCATGACATTTAATAGCTTTGACACTTTTAATTTGACTTTCCCATCGAGTATCAGATAAAGATTTCACAATTTCCGGAACATTATCTCATAAAATTTTCACTTTTTGGTACGTTTTACAATCCCAAAAAAAAGAAATAGCTTTAACACAAGATTGTGCCATATCAGAAAGAGAGAGATTAAGATTATGACAAGTGCATGGCATATATAAAGCTCTAGGATTTATTTCAAGCAATCTCTTTTGAACACCTTGGTGTTTTCCTTTCATATTAGAACCATTGTCAGATCCTTGGCCCCTCACATCATCAACGTTCAACTCTAGAGATTGCAATGTATTTACTAATTCATTGAAAAGCCCCAATCCAGATGTATCATCCATTTTCAATAACTCTAAAAAGTACTCTTCTATTTTTACTTTGTTGTTTGACATATTTACGCATCGCACTATTAGTGTCATTTGTTCTTGATGACTTACATCAGGGATACAGTCAAGAATAATAGAGAAATACTTTGCCTTCTGGATGATCTTTAGAATAGAAGTTCTAATACTATGGGCCAAGAGAGAGATTAGTTGATTTTGAATGTTATGACCAAGATAATGATAATGAATATTTTCATTTTGAATACGTCTCATATGGTCTTGCATAGGCAAATCAAATTCAGCAATCATTTCAATTAATCCTAAAAAGTTTCCATTATTCTCATCGTAGATTTTCTCACTAGATCCTTGAAAAGCTAAATTATTTTTAGCAAGACATTTTACAACACAAACTATTCTTATTAAAACTTGCCTCCAACGTTCTTTCTCTTTTGAAATTCCTTGTTGTAAATCTTTATCAAGTGTTTGATTAGTTTTTAATCTCACTTTTAATTCACTCCAAATATTCATGTTAGTCATATGCTCAATACTATTTTCATGTTGTTCGAGTCTCTCACTAAGATTCTTCTAATCATTTAATCCATCATTTGCTAAATAACTCTTATTGTTTTGCTTTGTAAACAATTTACAACAAAAACAATAAACTTTGTCCACATGTTTAGAATAGACCAACCATTTTCTATCGCTAATCTCTCCCTTACTCAACTTTCTAGAAAAATAAGCATATGAAAAATGCATAGAATTATTGGCTAAGAGAAATTTCAAATTCAATTCTCTTATAGGTCCCTTTTCAACTAAAATATCTCTAAATTTATTATCAAGATTACCCCAATTTCTAGGATCATAAATTTCCATAGCATGGACTAAGTGTTGATCAATCCCAACATCTTCAACATTAGACTCATTTTGTGCATGATTATGGACATTTAAATTAGAAATGTCACCATCTATATGATTTAGGATATCATGGTAATTTGCATCAGTAACACCTAGATTGTTACAATTTGAAGAACTATCAAGATTATTTAAATTCCCAACAATATCATTTAAATTTTTATTAGAAAGCTCTCCTACTCCACTTTTAAAGAATTTATCAAGAGCTCCCTTTTGTGATTCTATTAAATCATCTATTTGTTTTCTTTTTTTTTCTTTTTTCACTACTAGACAAATGTTTTTTAGGCAACATTATATAACAATGCAACTAATGTAGAAAAGAACAATAACACCTGTAAATGGGAAGATCCTAGATCGAAGTATTTATACGCCAAATTCGCAACACCGTAATGATTGAACTTAGAAGGAAGATGAAGTATCTGCATATTCACGTTTGACATTTTATATCCAAAATTTATGAAAAAAAGAGAATAAGTTTATCTATAATTTAGAAATATATAAAATAAAAATTAAAAAAAAAATAAAAATAATTTGGAAACACGAACTTACTTAGGATTTTAAAAATATCTTCAATGACCACAATTGATGATAAGTAATTGTGATTTTGTGTTTGTGAATTGTGAGAAATATGGGAAATTGAAAATTGAAAATTGAGAACAATAAGAAATAAGTTAATTTTACTTCAATGTTCTCCTATCATTTATAGGAAATAAAAAGTAACCGTTATAAACATTATGATTAATTTAGTTTTTTAACGTTATGATGAGAACAATAAGTCAATAAGAAATAAGTTCATGGGCCCTCTTGCATTAATTAAGAAAATAGTATATTAGTATTTATGGGCTATGTTTTTAATTTAGTTTATTAAAATATAATAAATTAATATAAATTTAAATTATGGGCCCTGGGAGGGTGCCCCTCTTGCCCCTGCCCAGAGCCGGCCCTGAATATGTGTTGAATTCAAGTACTTTAAAAACGAAGAGTTGGTATGCCACCTTGATTTGTAGAGTCTGCAACTTGTATAGTAGGAAATGTCCATAGGATTATTACTAGAGACAATGGGAGGTAAGTCGAAATGGTTGAAAAATGCAGGATAGGGAAATTGACGGGTTGAACAAGCAGTTGGAAGAAGACTCGAGTTGCGTAGAATATCTGCAACTACAACTTTTACAAGAGAAAAGTAAAAGATGGGAGGTAGAGAGGAAGGATGCGATGCTTCAAGAACATATATCGATGCTGATGAATATGTTGCAGGAAAGTCCAGATGTTGATGAAACATGAAGAAAATTTCATTTGTTTGTTGGTTTAATTCTTTTGTTGGTTTAATTCTTTTGTTTGTAGAGTTTAGCATGTATGTTGTGTTAGATATGGTTAAGTTTGTTTGGCGTGTAAGTTGAGTAGCTTTCTTACGCTTTCAAAGTTGTCTCAACTAATCTATACGTTTCTTTCGTGGAAAATAAATTTCGAAAAATCATTTTCATAAAATAAATTATATATTTTTTCAGAAAATTGTTTTTGCAGTATTTTAATGATATTATTTTTTATTGCTTAGTAAATTTTATGAAAATTATTTATTACAAATATCGAATAAATAAATAAAATTATTTAGTATAAAAAATTAATGTTATTATTTTAAAAAATATTAGAATAATTTATGTTAATAATATTATTAAAATATTATTTCTATAATTTTATAAATAAAATATTAAGACTATGATATTTTATTAAAATAAAAATATTATCAATTAAATTATTTTTTTATTAAAATAAAAATATTATATTATAATATTAAAATAATAAATAATAAATATTATTAATTATATTAATTAATTATTAAAATACATTATTATAATATTAAACTAAGAATGTTATATTATATTTTAAAAAATTATTAATAAATATATTTTAAATATTTAATAATTAAGTAATATATTTTTATAAATTAATAAATAAAATTAATTTTATTAATAATTTATTATATATTCTTAAAATAAAAATACAATATCATATATTTTTATAATATTTAAATATTATATTATTAAAATTATTTATTATTATAATAAATAATTTTCCATTTTATAATATAATATAATTTTCTATTTTTGTCCGAGCTTCAATCACAATCCGAATCAGAATTAAAAGTATCAAAAATTAATTCACATTCTAAAATCAAATAGAAAGCCCAAATACATTTAAATCCAATATGCAGTCTATTTACAAGCCCGATTACATTCCCTAACCCCAATGTCAAATACCCAAAATTATAACATCAAAACTCACAACCCAATTGCAAATATACCACAATCCAAGTTTATTTCCATAGTCGGCGATTATTGCAATTCCTTTGCGTTAGTGGCTTTTCCGACCCCTTCCTTTCCTGCCATTTCTTTCCTTTTTTTTTATTATTTTCTGTTAATTGTGGTTTGATTTTATTAATTTTTAGTAATATTTTATTATATTTATAATGTGTTCTCTTGACCTTTTATCTAATAAAGGATATCATGATTATCAGCAATTTTAAACTTCCGTTGTAGGTTTCTTCTATTGGTCTTGTTCTTTGTGTGGTTCTATGATTTTTCTTGGTTGTTTGCTTTTCAGATGTGTGGTTTTTTCATTCGTTTGTATGTGATATTCCGATAATTGTCAGATATGTGTTATATGAGACTGCAGTTAAATGATGATTAATTTTTTATTCATCTATTTTGGATATTTTTCAAGTTTTCCTTCTCTTTGTTTGGTTCTTGAGAATTTTGGAGTGCTTTTTAATTGTATGTCATTATTTCACCTGTTCAAGTTTTTGCTTATCAAGCTGTTACCGGTTGCTCACTGTTATATATAAATATATTTACGTGTTCGTTACTTCATTTGGCTAATTAATATATATTATAATTTCATTTAAAGAAAATAAACCAAGTTCTTTAATCCATTTAAAATCAGGTTTGATCCGGTTACATAGCTAGGTCATTAGTTGGTCAAGTCCGGTGAAAGATCGGCCCAACAGTCAGGTTACGGTTGGCTAACCTAATCCTTAATCCTCTCATCAGATGTCGTCGCCATAAAAATCTCCAAAAGGATCATCGTTCGACGAGGCAGTCATGCACCGACCAATTCAGCAGGTCCCCATCCAGACACTCCACACATTCACAAGCTCATCCCAGTGGGCTCTCCACTCAAGCGTTGAATGAAGCCCTGACCACCTCTGATTACGCCCATTGGTCCCCTCTCCCCTCTGCTACAGTCTACGAAATGACCTGCAGACAGCCACATACATAACTACGATCTTCACCCTTCCTTGGAAACATCTCACGAAGCCTCCTATAAACGAGCAACCACAACAACAACAAAAAAAAGCTTTTTAGAAAGCATAATACTAAGGAAAATAGGAATTTTCGAGAGAGAAAAAAAGTAAAAAAGAAGAGAAAAACAAAGAGCTTTGGAACAAAAGCAACGAAAACAAGAGGAAAAGGGCCTCTTTTCGAAGGTATTTTCTTTCCCTTAGAGTAAATTTAGGTTAGACAGGGGGTTTCACACGAGACTACCTGATTCGAAGGAGATCTGATGTTGAGAAGAGCCTTCGTGCTCTGTTCTCGAGCATTTGTTGATGAAGGACCCTAGTGAGAGGCGACGCGGTTTTTGATTATATGGAACCATAAATTTTGTCTGTTAAAAATGGCTTGGGTTCTTTTTAAGTCCTAAAAATGGCTTTTAAAATCCCTTCCAAACGTCATCGTTTAGGGTTTTTGATTGACTCGCGCTTCGTGGTTCAGGTAAAAAGGAACCACGCATCTTTTAGGGGATATTTGTTGTAAAGGGCTTCGGATGTTTTGAATCAATGCAAATTGGTCATCGATTCGAGGTTTTAAATTTCTGATATTTCCCTTTTATTTTAAATATGTTTTATTTTGGTTACTTTTTACCTGCTTGACTATATTTATTACTTTTTTTGGCACCTAATTCTACTAATTTTATTTTAGTCCTGCATGATGTTGGTATTTGAAAAATCTCATGGAAATAGAGGTCTAAATATTCGAAAATCATAGTAAATAATTTGAAAGGAAGGCATCAAACATCATCAAGTGCAAGAGGTGGTTCAACATCTTGATTAGTCGAACAACAACTATGAGGGCAACATCAGATCGTTGGAATAACCTAGCTTATGGACATGGAACAAGAGAAGCTTGTGAAATTTGACTACATGGTATAAGGAGAACTTGTGTTTTGATGAAAGTTTTTCTAATGGTGGTCACTTGAATTTGCACCTTTTACATTGCATTTCTAAATTTAATTATGAAAATATGAGGAATAATTCGTGAATGATTCTATGATAGAGATCTCGAAAGTATAAAGAAACCATATTGATCATACCTAGAAGATCGAAAGTCATGAATGTGATATTAATGTGAGTTAACAGAATTGGGAGATTTCACGAGTTATTTGTCAAAACCCAACAAGAGAACTTTTAAAATTAATAACTCATATATGCCAGTTTGATATTACATTTGAAAAGTGTTTAAAAAAAGAACTTTTAAAAGTGTTTTTGAAAAATGTTGTTTAAATTTAATTGTTTGAGATTACCGTTAAAAAGTAATTTTAAAAAGATAAAATCTTCATTTAGACATTATATTACAAATTAAAATACAATATTTGAATTATATTGTAGAGAAAATAAACTTAAAGAATTTTATAGAAAAAGAAAATAAATTACCTATAAATATGATGTTACTTATAATCATTGTAGTTCTTAAATTTATTAGGTCGTTTGTCATAATTCTACCGCTGCTTGATATTTTTTTTCATTTACAATGTATCAAATTATTCTTCATTTTAAAAAATAAAAATTAAAAGATTTATATAATATTTTAATCTTATAAAATTTAAATCATTATCACTTTGGTATTTAAAGATTTTTTTATTTAATTTTGACCTTTATTTTTTTTCATGAAGTATGTTATCCATTTCGTTCTTTAATTATAAAAAGTCACGTGATATTCTAATAATATATCACATGACACGTAATATTTGGATTAAAAATAAGAAAGAAAAGTAAAAGAAAATATTGAAAATATACTTTTCAACTTTTAAATACTTTTACAAAATAAATATATATTTTAACAAATTAATAACTTATATTTTATCAATTTTAATATAACCGTATCTTTCAAATTTACTCTTATACTGTAAGTATTTTATTTTATATTTTCATATTATGTTTTAGTATTTCTCTAAAGTATCCATAAAATACAATTATTAGGTCCACTTAACAACTTTCTTGTTAGATTTGTATAATGTTTGACTTTGTTGAATTTTTATGTTTGAATTTATAATTACAGAGACTTTTGTGTCTTCATATTATAGGCTTGAATAATCGTGTTTTATAAAAGTATAATGTGGTTATTGTTTTATTTGTTTTTCAATTTGGTGATATATGTTAATATTGTTTTTTTTTTAATTTGAGTTTAAGTAATTATATATATATATATATATATATATATATATATATTAATGATTAAAAAATTTAAAAAAAATATTATTTATAATCATTTCCGGCTATTTAAAATAAAATTTAAATATTATTTATTATTTTGACGGTGCTACATTCCTTTTCAAGTTGCTGGATCATTTTTAAAGGTGTAGCAAGCTAGAACATTATTTTTTATTGCATTTAAAGCATTTAAAATTGTTGTTATTTAACGGGCCGCGGGTAAGCCCATTTAGCCCGCGGGTTAAATGGACGGACCGCGGGCCTTAAAATTCAAAACCGTTTATGAATACGGACTTTTTAAACCGCTCCGTTTAAGCCCGCACCGTCAAAACCCGCGGGCTAAACGGGCGGGTAGCCCATATACCCAGCTCTACATGCATCACACGTCACAGGACAAAAGAAGATGGACTAACTCTTTCACCCAGTCCAATCACACGGGCCAAGTCCAAACTTCTGAAAGAAAAGCTTCAAGTTGCGGTTCAAGCCGTCATCAGCAAGGGACTTCACCCTCACATGGAGATTAAAGAATTCAATGAAGGAAATTCATTACTCATTCCTACTACATCTACTTGGATCACAACAATTCAAGTTGAAACAACTTCAAGATCAATTCATGAAATAATCGGATACAGTCCTAAAAATATCTTTAAAGTCTCTTAAAGGATCATTTTGTAAATATTACAAATTTGAAATATTTTATTGATTATTTGTAATATAATTTAGGGTAAACTACACGTTTAGTACCTAAAATATTAGTTTTGATTCGTTTTAGTGCCTAAACTTTCAATTTTTTCAAAACCATACCTATTTTGTTTTCAAAAAACTTAACGGTAAAACTTACGTGACATTTTTTAAATTATTTTCTTAATTTTTAAATTATTATTTATATTATTATTTAATTAATTTTATTCAACAACTAAGATGGTGACACGTGTCACCACCTTAGTAGAAATAGACCAAAGAAAAAAAATCCCTTTAAATGAAACTTTACCAACAATCAAACCTGGGTGTCCTTGGAGAAAGAATAATCGCCGAACCATCTAGGCAAAACTTCACATTGATATTAATTTGCCAAAGCATAAATTTAACTAATATTAAACTATCACTATAAAACAAAAGAAATTCATTAGAATACGTATTAAAATTAATATCGAAATTATAAAAATATTAAGTAAAAATTAAATAATTTCTCATTTTATTTAGAAATAAGAAAATAATTAAACAACTATTTAAAATTATTATTTATAATTAATTAATTAATTATATCAAACTAAAGTTAATATTATATCCTTATAATTTCAAATATAATTTTTATTTTATTTTAATAAATAACTACAAATTACAAATTTATAATTAAATTTTAATTATTAAATAAGTATAAATAATTTTAAATGTTATTTATTAATTTTTTGTTTTTATTTTATTATAATTTTTAAAAATTTAAACTTTAAATAATTAAATACATATAATTTTAACTACTTATGATATAATATATATTTTTAATATTTATTTGTTTTTAAAATAATTTAAAACTTGTATTTTATCATAATTAAATATCATAAATTTAATTTTTTAAATAAATATTAATTTTATAAAACATATAAATAATTATTTAATTATTTTTTATTTTAAACTAAATGAGAGATTATTTAATTTTAATTTAATATTTTTATAAGTTAAATAATAATTTAGGTTTGTATTAAATCAATTATTGACCTGATTTATTGGTTAAATGTTTGAATATTTTTGTGAGACGTCTTAAGTTCGAATTATATATATATATAATTTATAGTGATAGTTTAATTTAAGTTAAATATATGCTTTGGCAAGTTAATTCCAATATCATGCTTAGCCTAAATGGTACAATTCTTGGCAATGTCTCCTTTAAGGAGATTTTTCCTTTGTTCTATTTCTAATAAGGTGGTGACACGTGTCATCATCTTATTGGTTGAATAGAATTAATTAAATAATAATATAAATAATAATTTTAAAAATGTCATGCCAGCTCAACCGTTAAATTTTTAACGGTGGGGTATTAAAATGAAACAAAAACTAAATGTTAGGTATAGTTTTGAAAAAATTGAAAGTTTAGGTACTAAAACGGATCAAAACTGATAGTTTAAGTATTAAAAGTATAGTTTACCTTATATTTAAATATCTTTTAGAATTAGATTTATTATTTTATTAGGAATTAAGATTGAGTTAAAACATTATTCTTAGTTTATTATTATTTTATTAGGAATTAGGGTTGAATCGAAACATTATCTATAGTTTATTATTATTTTATTCCTTAGTCATGTTTCAATAAGGACTCCTCACCGTATATAAAGGAGGCTCCTCCCATTATTATAAACGCATATTTTCTTGAATATAATACAACGAGAGTTCATTTTTACAAGTGTTGGTTGTCTTGTGCCTTTGAAGCATTCTTCATCATTAAGTTCTTTCAAGTTCTTCGTGAGGGAGATCTTCACACTTTGGTTTACCTATTTATTATAATTAGGAGGGCTGGTTAGAGCCGGTCATCGAGTTTGCCTAATCAATTGCGATTAGGAGGGTTCTTATGATAACTATCCATCTATCTTCACCATCCCCATCATCATCATCATCATCATCATCATCAAATCACCCAACATCACCATAGCCTTCATTCATGCCAACTTCATACATACCAAGAACACTTTGATATTTCGATATAACAAATTAAGTTAAATGAATTTTAAGATTTTCCAAATGATTTTCTAAGTATATTCGATATAATTATTCGAATATCAAAACATTGCTCCAAATCTTTCAAAAATCATTTTTAATCCTTACTCAAGTGTAAAATTAAGTTTTAATCTTAAAACATCTTCAAAATAATTTTACAAAGTATTTCGAACCATTTCAAAGTCAAAAATTCCAGAATGTCCATAGGGAACCGATTCCCCCCCAAGGGGGTACCGATTCCCCCCTGAATGATTTGGCTCCGAGAATTCCAGTATGCTCGGAGGGAACCGATTCCCCCCCAGGGGTACTGATTCCCCCTTGTATAACGGTCGATATATTTGAATTTTACACTTAGGGAACCGATTCCCCATAGGGGGTACCGATTCCCCCCATGCTCTAAGCTATTTTATTAATTGTTTTCACAGTAAAACAACTATATGATCTTCACTAATCATCTCCAACGTTCAGAAGTGATTCAAGGTGTATTTAAAAAGTTCTGAAGCCTTTGATCAAGAAGAAATCATAGAGAAACAAGAGAGAAAGCATCAAACATCAAGTTTGTGCAAGTCAAACCAATTTTCCTTTCAATATTCTTTTTGCTTTCAAAGAACACCATTTGTGCTCATTTGTAATTATTTGTGAGTGTTCTTTTCTTGTTCTAGAATTGTGCAAACATCTTACCTTGTGAGGTTTTTCTTGTAATTTTACAAATTTGGTATTTCTCTTTGAAAAAGAGTGTGCTCAAGAATTTGGGGTATAATTCTTGAGGGAGCTGTAAGGTTACTCTTTGTCCTCAAAAGAAAGAACAAATTAGTGAATTTGTTGGAAAATCCTTAGTATGGATAGCTAAGGTAGTGGACGTACACTTTGGTTGATAAAGTCGAACCACTCTAAATCGCTGTGCAATTACTTTCAATTTTCTGCAAAAGCTTCCACCAAAATTTTAATTGTCAATTCACCCCCCTCTTGGCCATATTCGTCAATCGATTAACTCAACAATTGGTATCAGAGCCTAACTCATTTGAAGGTTTAATCGCCTCTTGAGTCGATTCGGGAAGAGTTACATCGATTATTAAAGTCATCAATGGCCACTACATCAAACTTTGACTTCGGTCTCGATTCGATGCCCGTCAACAAGCCTCCTTTCTTCAATGGGGCTAACTATGCCTATTGGAAGAATAGAATGATGTACTTCATTCAAGCAAGATACATGGGAGCATGGAATGCAATAGAAGAAGGATACATCAAGCCTCTTACTCATCCAAGATTGTGGAGTGAAGGAGAGACGAGAATGTTCTAGCTCAACTCCAAAGCCATCCATATCATATTTTGTGCTCTTGGACCAGATGAATACGGAAGAGTTTCATCTTGTACAACCGCCAAAGAAATATGGGATAAACTTAAAGTCACTCATGAAGGTACCGATGAGGTAAAGAAATCTAAAATTAGTATTCTAACGCATAGCTATGAAAATTTCAGGATGAAACCAAGTGAAGATATCAAAGCTATGACGGATAGATTATCAACAATTGTCAATGGTCTCAAATCATATGGAGAGATCATTTCAAATGAAAAGCTTGTGAGGAAGTTAGTTTATTCCCTCCCAAAATTGTGGCAATCAAAGAAGATGGCAATCATCGAGTCTAAGGATCTAACATCCTTAACTCTTGAAGAGCTAATCGGTTCACTCCTCACTCATGAAATGATGCTTGAAGATGAGGTGAACCTTGATAAGATTGAAGAAACACCAAAGGAGAAGGAGAAGAAAAAAAACATTGGAGTTACTCTCAAATCCACAAAAGATGAGAGTGATTCGGATGAAGATGACGATGACGAGGAAATGGCATTGTTTGCCAAACGGTTCAGAAAAATGATGAGACCTTACCGAGGAAGGAAGTTCAAACAAAATGAAGGCCTCAAAAATAAACCAAAAGAGAAGGACCTGATCATTTACTATGAATGCAAAAAGCTGGGGCATGTCAAATATGATTGCCCACAACTAAAGAGAAAGGGTCAATCAAAGAATAAGCACAAGGCTCATGTGGCTACATGGAGCGATGAAGAAGGTTCCGATGAAGAGGAACAAGAAGTAGCAAACCTGTGCTTGATGGCATTCGGGGAAGATTCTAAGGTAACCTCTAACTCATCTGATTTTGATGAATTATCCTATGATGAGTTATTAGAGGAATATAATGGGTTGGCTACAGATTATGAGAAATTATTTTTAAAATATAAAAATGATGTTTCAAAATTGAAAAATAAAAATAAACTCATATCCAAAACCAACAACGATCTTGAAAGTAAAATCAAAGATTTGCAAATCAAACTAGAAGAGTTTGAAAAGAAAAATTTAGATTTGCAAAATTTACTTTCAAAGATCAATGATGATCATCAAAAGAAAATTGATGATCTTAAAGCTTCTTTTGATAAAGTTGGAACAAAATGTTTTGAAAAATGAGAAAATTCAAAATCCAACTTTGTTAGAAAAAGTTTTAAAAACTACAATCATAGAGGTCCCCAAAGAACCTCTAATGGAAAAATCATTAGAAGTATATGGGTTCCTAAAGAGCTCATTACTACTAAAGATAAGGATATCCTACACAAATGGATACCTAAGGGGACTAGAATTTTGGAAACTAATGAATATGGACCCAAAAGAATTTGGGTACCAAAAATTAGAAATTAATCTATGTTTGTAGGAAAAGGAGTATTACTACAAGGCACGGGAAACAAATTCAAACTCATGGTACCTTGATAGTGGATGCTCAAGACATATGTCCGGAGACAAAAGTCGGTTCATTGAGCTTAACGCCAAAAATGGAGGAGAAGTGACTTTTGGAGACAATTCAAAAGGTCACATTGAAGGTATTGGTACAATAGGTAATACCTCTTCCATACAAATTAAAAATGTTTTATATGTGAATGGATTAAAGCATAATCTATTGAGTATTAGTCAATTATGCGATAAAGGATTCAATGTCTTATTTGAAATTAATGGTTGTAAAGTCATTGACATTGCATCTAATCGGATTATGCTTGTTGGTCATAGAATAGGAAACATATACATGGTGCATTTAGATTCTATTGATATGACTAATTTGTGCCTAGTTGCTAAGGATGAACATGATAGTTGGTTATGGCATAGGAGACTATGACATGCTAGTATGAGTGTTTTGCAACGGCTAATTCAAGGTGATTTAGTTCGAGGGTTGCCTAAGCTTAAATTTGATAATGATAAAATCTGTGATGCTTGTGCTAAAGAAAAACAAAAGCGAGTTTCTTTTAAATCCATTAATGACGTATCAACTAGTAGAGTATTACAATTGATCCATATAGATTTTTTTGGGCCAACTAGGACTACTAGCTTGTGTGGAAAACAATATGCATATGACTATTCTATTTGGGTCTTAAGTACTAAAGATGAAGCATTGAATATTTCATCACATTTTCAAAAATAACTAGTATAACTAGTGTTAGGAGTGATCATGGCACTAAATTTGAAAATCTTGGATTTACTGAGTTTTGTAATTCTAATGGTATTAGCCATAATTTTTCAGCACCTAGAACTCCTCAACAAAATGGAGTTGTTGAGAGGAAAAATCGAACTTTAGAAGAAATGGCTAGAACCATGCTTTGTGAAAATAATTTGCCAAAATATTTTTGGGCGGAAGCCACAAATATCGCTTGTTATGTTATAAATCGAGTAATGATTAGGCCAATTTTAAAGAAAACTCCATATGAAATTTTCAAAAATAAAAAGCCTAACATTAGCTATTTTCATCCTTCTGGATGTAAATGTTTTGTTTTAAACAACGGTAAAGAAAACCTTGGAAAATTTGATGCTAAAAGTGATGAAGGAATTTTCTGGGTTATTCCTTAAATTCTAAAGCTTATCGAGTATTTAATAAAAGAACTTTAGTTGTAGAAGAGTCTATACATGTTGTTTTCGATGATAATCCCCTTCCGAGGAAGGATTCTTGTGTGAATGATGATGCATGTGTTATAAATACAAATGACGTTAGACATGACGTTGGAGAACCATCATCAAAGGAAGAAACAAAAAATGAGGAAACTCATGATCCTCTTGAGAATCCAACCATTGAAGAAAGGGAAGTATCGTATCCAAGAGAATATAACTATGTCAAGGATGGTGAAATTATTGGTGATCCATCTAAAGGGGTAACAACTCGATCTTCTCTTAGAAATATTTGTAATTATGTTGCATTTATCTCATGCTTAGAGCCTAAGAATATTAAAGAAGCATTAAATGATGAACATTGGATTATGGCTATGCAAGAAGAGTTAAATCAATTTGAGAGAAGTAAAGTATGAACATTAGTTGAAAGGCCTAGTAATAAATATACTGTAGGTACTAGATGGGTATTTAGGAATAAGCTTGATGAGAGTGGTAATATAGTAAGAAACAAGGCTAGACTTGTTGCTCAAGGGTATACTCAAGAAGAGGGCATAGACTATGATGAACCATACGCTCCCGTACCTAGGATGGAAGCAATTAGAATGTTATTAGCATTTGCATGTTTTCATGAATTTAAATTATATCAAATGGATGTTAAAAGTGCATTTTTAAATGGTTTTATAAAGGAAGAAGTGTATGTGGAACAACCTCCAGGTTTTGAAGATTCAAAATTTCCGGACCATGTTCTTAAATTGACAAAAGCACTTTATGGTTTAAAACAAGCTCCTAGAGCTTGGTATGAAAGATTGTCAAATATTTTAATTGAAAAAGGTTTTTCAAAAGGGAAGATTGACACTACATTGTTTTTAAAGCATAAAGGTAAAGATTTATTAGTAGTTCAAATTTATGTTGATGATATAATATTTGGTTCTACTAATGATGTTCTTTGCCAAGAAATTTCTAAGCTAATACAAAGTGAATTTGAGATGAGCATGATGAGGGAGCTCTCATTTTTCTTGGGACTCCAAATCAAGCAAAGAAAAGATGTTATCTTCATCAATCAAGCTAAGTACGTCAAAGATATGCTCAAAAAGTTTGGACGGGAAAATGGCAAACCTCATGACACTCCAATGAGCTCTTCAACAAAGCTTGACTTAGATGAAGGAGGTAAATGTGTAGATGTTAAATTATATAGGTCAATGATTGGATCTCTACTTTATCTAACTGCAAGTAGACCAGACATTATGTTTAGTGTTTGCTTATGTGCTAGATTTCAATCATGTCCTAAGGAATCATATTTACTAGCTGTTAAGAGAATCTTTAGATACCTTAAAGACACTCCTAGTTTAGGACTTTGGTATCCTAGAGAATCTAGCTTTATCTTGCATGCTTTTTCTGATGTGGATTATGGAGGATGCAAATTAGATAGGAAAAGCACCTCCGGTACTTGCCAATTCCTTGGAAATATGCTGATTTCTTGGTTTTCAAAGAAACAAAATTGTGTTGCATTATCTACTACTGAAGCCGAATACATTTCAGCTGGTAGTTGTTGTGCACAAGTTTTATGGATGAAACAACAACTTTTTGATTATAGAATTGAAGTTGGTACCATTCCTATCAAGTGTGACAATACTAGTGCTATTTGTCTCACTAAAAATCCCATCCAACACTCTAGAACTAAGCACATTGAAATAAGACATCACTTCATTAGAGACCATGTCACTAAGGAAGATGTAGTTCTAGAATTTGTTGATACTTTACACCAATTAGCGGATATCTTTACAAAACCTTTAGACAAAGAAAGATTTTGGACATTTAGAAGAGAATTAGGTTTGACCAACCTATCTTCACTTAGTGTTTAAAATAATTTTTAGCACTTTTAAGAATAAATGAAAAATGCTTATAATAGTAATTTTTGATTGCATTCGTTGATATTAGTTAGGGGGAGTTTATGATTCTTGATGAAAATTAGTTTTATGTTCAAATATCGTTTAAAGATTAATTTAATTGTTTGAACATGATTAATTTTCAATATATGAGTTGCCAATACCACTAGAGTAAATTAATTTAGCATTTTGAGTGTTTAAAATTGGATTTTAGCATTTTGGTGCAGAGGAAATCGATCCCCCCATGAGGGAACCGATTCCCCCTTTGAAGGGGAACCGATTCCCCCACAGGGGAATCGATACCCCCTGGGGTTCTTGTTATACATGACAGAACCCTTCAAAATCCTCAAAAATTCTCTCCTCTCTCTTCTGCCGTTCCCTCTAAACTCTCTCCCTATCTCCATTCTTGCCTCAAGTCATCGTTCTTAATTGGAATTCACTTCAAATATCATCTTCTAAACCTGTTGGAATCATAAAAAACGTGCAAACTTCATCTAATCTCACTCAAATCCAAAATCCTTCAAGGTATTTTTCCAAAACTTCTATTTCATCAATTTATAAACATAGAACTAGTTTTAATTAGTTATAGGATGAACTTTAGATCGGGCATTAATTGTGTTTTGATTAAATTATGTTGTTGTTATGAAAACTATACATATATTGTTTCTCAAAACCGTATTTTTCAAAAGTTTTCAAAAACTTTGCCCATTAGGATTGATTTAGAGAACCTTGAAATATTGAGGACTCAATTGAGTTTTGGGATTGATTGAATTGCATACATGTGTTTTTTAAATTTGCAGGTTACATATTATATTCCGATTCTTAAACCATGTCAAATCCTAAACGACCTAGGACATTGTCTAGTCGCTCAAGTCAAAACTGACCTCTTATTCCTCCACCCAATCCAAATAACCCAAATATGACCATTATGAACTCTTGTTTCAACGTACCTGGTTATAGACAAGATCTATACCATATGTACCATACTTGTTTTGAGTCATACAAAATCTGGGAAGAGCGTATCCCTTCTATCCAAGCTATAGAAGATATGGACTTCCAATATCTTCCTACTCTTAAATCCTAGAAGTTTGATAAACTCTTTAAACTCAAACCTTTGGTTTATCATCAATTAGTCCGTATTTTTCTATTCCAATGTGGTATGTGTCCAAAACGAGCACTGCTATGAAATTATAGGAATTCGATCCTATCTTTTAGGACAATTCATGTTTATTGACTCCAGCACAATCGCTACCCATTTTGGACTAGATAACTCAGGTTTAATGAAAAAGAGACTGTGGTTTCACCCTATAAGTCTAAGGATGGTGAGAGTATCCTAAGAACTCATCGTGATATATTCCTTCAGTATTTGATCTCTTGGTGGTTTAGACTATCCGGAGGTAGGTACTCCTCCCTTAGGAACATAGATATATGGGGGATATATTGTATCCAACATAAAAAAAAATTAATCTGCCACGGATCATCTTTAGTGAGTTTCCATAAACATTGTTCCTTCCAAGAATATAGAAAACTTGGTTTATGGTTGTCTCCTTAGTAATTTGTTTATCAAACTCGGTCTTTGGGTCAATGGGTTTATCGTCCCGAACTCAGAACTTTTAATTGTGAAACATTTTGATGTTCATGGATTGTTTTATTTTGGGTGTTTGAATTTGTTGGATAATTGGATATTTGAACTTACATGCTTATATATTTGGTTTGATTTTCACCTTAATTTTGAGCTTAATGTTTATTTGTTGCATCATTTACATCATGTTAGATATATGACCAATTTTTTCATATCACATTGTTTATGAATATTGATTATGAAATTAATGGCTAACGTTTCTCTTGATTGTGATCTTAGCAGCTTAAAATATATAATCAATTAGCTAAATAATTTCAAAACCTTGTTTAAATTCTTTAAAATGTCTTTTTGATTTAACAAAATGGGGGAGAAGTGTTAAATGTGTTTTAAATGATAAATGGGAGAAGTGTTAGAGTAAGGGGGAAGTGTTAGAGTAAGGGGGAGTAATTATTGAAGTAATTTCAAAACTTGATTTTCAAAAATCTTAAAATTACTAAAATGTTTTGTTATATCAAAAAGGGGGAGATTGTTGAAAACATTTTGATATTTCGATATAACAAATTAAGTTAAATGAATTTTAAGATTTTCCAAATGATTTTCTAAGTATATTCGATATAACTATTCGAATATCAAAACATTGCTCCAAATCTTTCAAAAATCATTTTTAATCCTTACTCAAGTGTAAAATTAAGTTTCAATCTTAAAACATCTTCAAAATAATTTTACAAAGTATTTCGAACCATTTCAAAGTCAAAAATTCCAGAATGTCCATAGGGAACCGATTCCCCCCTGAATGGTTTGGCTCCGAGAATTCCAGTATGCTCGGAGGGAATCGATTCCCCCCCAGGGGTACCGATTCCCCCTTGTATAACGGTCGATATATTTGAATTTTACACTTAGGGAACCGATTCCCCATAGGGGGTACCGATTCCCCCCACGCTCCAAGCTATTTTATTAATTGTTTTCACACTAAAACGGCTATATGATCTTAACTAATCATCCCCAACGTTCAGAAGTGATTCAAGGTGTATTTAAACAAGTTCTGAAGCCTTTGATCAAGAAGAAATCATAGAGAAACAAGAGAGAAAGCATCAAACATCAAGTTTGTGCAAGTCAAGCCAATTTTCCTTTCAATATTCTTTTTGCTTTCAAAGAACACCATTTGTGCTCATATGTAATTATTTGTGAGTGTTCTTTTCTTGTTCTAGAATTGTGCAAACATCTTACCTTGTGAGGTTTTTCTTGTAAGTTTGCAAATTTGGTATTTCTCTTTGAAAAAGAGTGTGCTCAAGAATTTGGGGTATAATTCTTGAGGGAGCTGTAAGGTTACTCTTTGTCCTCAAAAGAAAGAACAAATTAGTGAATTTGTTGGAAAATCCTTAGTGTGGATAGCTAAGGTAGTGGACGTAGACTTTGGTTGATAAAGTCGAACCACTCTAAATCGCTGTGCAATTATTTTCAATTTTCTGCAAAAGCTTCCACCAAAATTTTAATTGCCAATTCACCCCCTCTTGGCCATATTCGTCAATCGATTAACTCAACAGACTTCTTCATATATATATATATATATATATATATATATATATATATAAGTTAACTATTATTCATCATCTTTCAAATATTCATCATCTTGTTTGATTTTTCATCAACTGCATTCAAGAACCCTAAATCAATGTCAAAATTTATTCTCACGTCAATCTCTTTCTATAATTGAGTCTAGAATCTTAGGCTTGATTATTCAAATTTGAGAAATGTTCATTATTTCGTTGCATTTCTCTATTAATCGGTATCATATTTGGATCGATTCTTGGAGAGAATCAAGCAATCTAGTTTGTTCTTATGCACATCAACGTCAAGGTATCCCAATAAAACTAGTTTACGACGATTGATCATTTTTAGGTTCTTTTTGTATTTTTTAATTTTGTTTCAATTACTTCTTTCTAGTTTGCTATTTTACATAAAAATTAGAAAAAAAGGAAAAAAGGAAAAAAGGAAAAAAGAGAAAAAGTTGAAAAAATAAATAAAAAATCCAAAAATCCAAAAATCGTAAACGAAAGAATTTGGAGCTGGTTTCTTATAGGTACATTCTTCATCCAAAGAACAATCTTCAGTTTAAAATCCAGGTCAATCAAACATCAATAGATCATTAAAATGTCGTTCAAATTTGTTCGATGAATTTAGGGTTTCTCCGTTCAAGAACTTCTTCAAGATACTATTGAAAGTATTTTGAGCTGAAATTTTACAAGTTGATTATACACTTAAAGATCAACATAAAAAATTTAGATTTTTTAGCACCATAAAGCCCCTAAAAAATGTTTCTCAACTTGATAATGTGGTTTTACATTTTCTGAGTTTGGTTTTTCCAACTTTTTTTTATTCTTATCGCTTTAGGTTCTTTTGTTTTACCCTTCGTTATTTCTCCACATTATGTAACATATTCTCTTATTGTGTTAGTAGGACTAAAAGAGTATGCATATTTCTTCTCCCTTGCATTCTCATTCAATTGGAGTCTTAGCTTTCTTTGACTTCTTAGAGCTACTAAGTTGTTTTGATGTAACATCCTAAACTATGGGTTAGTGACTAAATCATAAAGTTTCAGAATTTGGTGACTAAAGTAGAAGAATGGAATAGTTCAATGATTATTTGGAAATATTACTTGAAAGATGTTAGTAATTATTAGATGAATTGAAGGGTAAAAGGGTCATTTGTAGGGAAAATAATTAAAAATGGTTATATATATTAAACACGTGGAAGAGAAGAGGAAACAAAGTGGTTTCTAGAGTTCTCTTCATCTTTCTTCTTCCTTCACGCGTGAAAACCAAGAGCTAAAGGTGAGTTTTCTGATTTTGAGTTTCTGGTTAAATTTAAGGTTGAGTTTTGATTATTAAGTGATAATTAAGCTTAAGGAGAGCTTAAAGTGTTTAAAAACAATAAGATGAAGGGAATAGAGGGAATTAAAGAAAAGAGAGGAATAAGTGAAATCTTGAAAGAGGGTTCTTTAATAAGGCTTAAGAGTGAATTTGACTTTTCATCAATCTAATTAACATGTATGAAGTGTTAGAATTGGATTTGTAACATGTTAAAATTTAGGTATGATTCTTGAATTTCATAAGGAGGAGAGGATATGGAGGTTAAAGAAGTGATTATTGAATAGAAATGAGTTTGAATATGTGTATGTGAGTTAAGAATATAAAAGGGAATGAAATATGAAGAGTTGAGTTAAAAAAAAAGTGAATTTCGTGCTCTAATTGGAATTTATGGGTTGTGTGCATCGATGCACATTCATTGTGTACCGATGCACTCTCAAATAAATGAACATCGAATGCAGTGAGTGCATCGATGCATAGGGGGTGCATCGATACACCCCCTAAAATGGAAACATTGAATGTAAATTGTGTATCGATGCATGGGGTAGTGCATTGATGCACATGTTAAGGGATGCATCGATTCACTGTAGAATGTACCGATGCACTTCAAGGGAAAATAGAATTAGGTCTTTCCTTTGGTCTAGGAAATGATAGATTAGAATACATCAATTAGATACTGATATGTATCAATGTATAAACATGTAGATATCGAGCACGACCAAGTTCCGGGATGACTATCAAGTTAAGATTCGATCGAAAGAGAGGAAAATCATAAGAGGGGATTTGAACATAGTGAGGCCAAGGTGAGTGCATACAAGTTAATTTATGATGTTTAATGGAAATAAGACTTGTGACAAGTCTATTTCCTATATTAGAATGCATGAATTTATGATCATATGCATATGTTTGATTTGGGTATATGTGATATATATTATAGTATGTATTTAATGATTTGTGTGAATATATGTAGTGTGATAAGTTATAGGAATTAATATGAATGATCTATATGATTACATGGGAATGTGAAATAGGTTATATGATAGGTGACCATACATGTTACATAGTAAATGTGATCAATTATAAGAATCTTTATAATAGATTTATATGACTACATGAGAAGGGTGATGAGTTAAATAAGATTAGGCTATAGAGTAATATGAGAATAATATATTAGTGAAGGGAATTGAGTATAAATGACGATGCCAAATTATAAGATAAGTGTTATAGAGAAGAAGTATACTTAAAGAGAATTATGGTATAGGAGTTATGTAAAATTTAACTAAATAAATAGATTAACTTATTATACAAATAATATTATATATGTGATATAAATTATATGTTATGGTATAAATAATTATGAGAATAAATGGAAAAATGAGACAAGATAAGTATTTACTTATAGGATAATAAGAGATTATAAGAATATATAATATAACTTTATGAGGAAGAATCGGGTGTTATATGATTTAGGTATGAAAATGATCTATGTGTAAGTAAATTACGTAATTATGTGACTATGAGTGAAATGGAGTACACTAGGTAATTATAAGGTATGTGAATATAGGTATATAAGATAAGCCACATGACTATGAATTAGGTGAAATTAAATGGTGAGAATGATATGACAGAAAGTTATAAGAGAATATGTTATGAGAAGATATAAGAACAAGTATAAGCTATGTGATATGTGAGTATTATGAAGATGTTCTATGTGCAAGTGATCTACGTGTATGTGTGATTTATATGGAAATGAACTACTCGACTGCGTGTGATCTTATAAAAATGTAATAATAAGACATGTGACAAGAGATGTGTGATTACATGAAGGTATGATATAAGCTATGTGAAAGGGATTTATATGCCTATTTGATACGAATGTGTGAATATGTGACAAACATAAATATTAATGCCCATGTTATGTATCTTGAGAGCTAGAGGTATAGTTGGCATGCCAAGAGTCGAGGGTCTACGCGGTCCTTCGGGACATATATGTATTCCTTGGAACATGTGTGATACCTTTTGAGACACATACTTGATCCTTTGTATATGTATATGATTCTTAAGGAATTTTCTACGTGGTCCTTAGGGACATTTTATATGGAACTTCGGTACAATTCTACGCGGCACTTCGGTGTAATTCTACGTGGCACTTCGGTGTATTTATACGAGCTGTGGTGACAACATTAGTGCACAATGTCTAGAGACTCACATATCAATAGTTCTCACATATTTACATGGGCTAATCAAGAGCTAATAACAAATATATATTATGATATGATAAATTTTATAGTAAGGACATGATGAGGTATAGTATATGATTAAGCAGGTTAAATATATGTGCTATGTGATTAAATGATAAGTGACTAACGATGAGTTATATGTATGCATGTATTTTTTTATTAGATAATCTGATATGATTTATATGATAATGTTTGTATTGCTTGGTTAATTGAATAATATGTTGAGTAAAATAATAGATATAAGAGGATATAATTATAAGATATAAATGATAAGAATATTGATAGTGGAATAAGATTAGAGATTTAAAATAATGCATAATATGTATATGTGTATAGTATGTTATATATAATGTTATATTGTTTTGATGTGGCATTATAAGATGATATGTTCATACATGTTTAAGCATTTAGAGTTTCCTTTATAAGTTTAATGCCTCACTAAGTCTTAGACTTAGCGTGTGATTGTTTCACACGTAGGTTACAGAATCGAGAAGAGAAGCGAAGAAGAGCAAGACAGGTCATCATCTCCCTTACAAAATTTCATATCAGGAAATAGATAATTTAAATTTGTTTGGTTATTTTGAATATAGTTGGCATGTACTAATTGATTGAGTTGAATATGCTCTGATCGATTTTGGTTATTTTGGTCGATTTATGTAAATAAACCGCTTTTATTTTAATGAAAGTTTTAAATTTTCTTTGAATTTTTTCAAGAGTCAAAGTTTGAAAAGTCAATGTGACACCTCATACTCGTATTCGGGTCGGGTACGAGTTGGGGGTGTTACATTTGACTTCTTAGAGCTACTAAATTTGTTCGGCAAATTTAAGGTTCCTCTGTTCAAGAATTTCTTCAAGATACTATTGAAAGTATTTTGAATTAAAATTTTACAAATTGATTATAAACTTAAAGACCAACCTTAACAAAAAAATTCATATTTTTTGGACACTGAAAACCCCCTAAAAATGTTCCTCAAGTTGATCATGCGATTTTAGGTTTTCAAGGTTTGGTTTTTCCAACTTTTTTTTATTCTTATCGCTTTAGGTTCTTTTTTTTACCCTTCATTATTCCTCCACATTATGTAACATATTATATTCTTGTGTTAGTAGGACTAAAAGAGTATGCATATTTCTTCTCCCTTGCATTCTCATTCAATTGGAGTCTTAGATTTCTTTGACTTCTTAGAGCTATTAAGTTGTTTTTCGTCTTTGTTAGAGATTGAACTCCGATACAAACATTGTGAGACTTTTTGGTAAGAAAGTTTTCAAGATAACAAGATCGGCTAACTTGACTCTCGATGTGTTACTTCCTTGGAGTAAATTGTGAGGTTTATTGTTTCTTTGATTTTTTTCACTTTACATTGTTTTTTTAGTGATGTGACTTTTCAAGATGGTAAAAAAAGAAGAAGTTGTTGAAGTAATACGAGGCCTCATGAACGTTTTTAACCGACAAACAACAATACTTACTGCTCTACAACATCAAACAACGGCAAGGCAAACACAAATGGATGATCTCACCATTGAAAGACAACAACAAGAAAATATGAATGTTGATAATCCACCAAGAGAAGCCACAGGAGATGAACAAATACAATCTAGACGTGCACAACCTCGACTTCAAATGTCAAAATTTTTTGCTGAACCAAAATTTGCAATTTCGCCTTTCAAAAGAGTTTATGATCCGGATGGTTACATTGATTGGGAAAGCAAGGCTGATATTATGTTTTCCTACCACGATTGTCCACCGGAAGAACAAGTATCACTCATCACCATGGAATTTTTGGAATATGCTCGGTTGCAAACAAGAAAGGCTAATCAAGAACATCGAATGCAAGCAAATAACTCATGGGGAGCATTTCAAATAGTTATGAGAGAACACTTTATCCCGAAACACTACATTCCTGATGTTAAGTAACGACTTCAAATACTGTGACAATATAGAAGTTCTATCAAAGACTAATACAAAGAGATACAATCCTTAATGAATCGTGCTAACATTAATGAAGAAGATGAACTTTTTTTCCTAATCAATGTAACCATTAAAACCATAAGCCCCTTTGAAAGGTGGAATTGTGAATTTTAATTTAGTAAAAAGTTCTGGCATTTGAAGTTGAGGTTATGCATGTCTAGGTTGCATTTTTTTTATCTTCTATGGTTTCTCTTTGTGGGTTATCAGCATTCAAATTTATTTGTTATTGTCTTTCAATGGTGAGATCGACCATTTGTGTTTGCATTGCCATTGTTTGCTATTGTAGAGCATTAAGTATTATCGTTTGTCGATTAATAGCATCCATGAGGTCTCGTATTGCCTCGATAACTTTTTCATTTTTTACCATCCTAAAAAGCCACAACACTAAAAAAGAACAATGTAAAGTGAAAAAAAATCAAAGAAACAAGAAACCTCATAGATCACTCCAAGGAAGTAACATACCGAGAGGCAAGTTAGCTGATCTTGTACTCTTTAAAACTCTCTTACCAAGAAGTCTCATAATGTTCGTATATGAGAGCAGTCTCTAACAAACACGAAAAACAACTTAGTTGCTCTAAGAAGTTAAAGAAATCTAAGACTCCATTTGAACGAGAATGCAAGAGATAAGAAATATGTAAACTCTTTTAGTTCTACTAACACAAGAAGGGAATATGTTAGATAATATGGAGGAACAACAAAGGGTAAAAAAAAAAGAACCTAAAGTGATAAGAATAAAAAAAAGTTGGAAAAACTAAACCCGAAAAACCTAGAAATGCATGATCAACTTGAGCAACATTTTTTAGGGAGTTGTCGATGTCCAAAAATTCTGAATTTTTTTGGAGGTCAATTTTTGAGTTTATAATTAGCCTGTAAAATTTCATCTCAAAATACCTTCAGTAGTATCTTGTAGAAATTCTTGAACAAAGGAACCATAAATATATCAAACAAATTTCAACAATGCTTTTGAGGGTATATTGATGTCCGATTGACCAGGATTTTGGACTAGAGATTGCTCTTGGGATGAAGAAAGTACTAGTAAAAATAAGTTTCAAATTCCTTTGTTTGTGATTTTTTTGGCCTTTCTCTTTTTTTGCCTTTTTTTCTTGTATATTTTATTTTGATAGCAAACAAACAAGAAGGAATTGATTTTTTTTTTAAAAATACAAATAGAATAGAAAAACGATCAATCGTAGTGAACTAGTTCTGTTGGAATACCTTGACGTTGAAGTGCACAAGAACAAGCAAGATTGGTTGATTCTCTCCAAGAGTCAATCCAAATTTGATACCAATTGATAGAGAATGGAAGCGGAATGATGAACATGTCTCGAAGCCAAAGAATCAAGACTAAGGTTCTAAACTAAATTAAAGGAAGATATTGGTATGAGATGAGGTTTTAACACCAATTTAGGGTTCTTAAATGCAATTGTTGGAAAATAAAACAAGATGATGAATATTAGAAAGATGATGAATAATAGTTAACAAATATATATATAAGATAAATAAATATATGAAGATATCGGATTAAAATTCTCATGGTATGTATGAAGTTGGCGTGAATGATAACTATGGTGATGGTGGGCGATTTGATGATGATGGGGATGGGGATGGTGTAGATAGATAGACAGTGGTCCTACAAACCCTCCTAATTACAATTGACTAGGAAAACTCGATAATTGTCTCTAACCAGCCCTCTTAATCGCAATGAATAGGCAAACTAGAGTTTGAAGATCTCTCTCACGAAGAACTTGAAAGAACTTAATGATGAAGAATATTTTCGAAGACACAAGGCAACCAACATTTGCAAAAACGAACTCTCGTTGTATTATATTCAAGAAAAAATGTGATTACAATGGTGGGAGTAACTCCTTTATATAGGGTGAGGAGTCCTTGTTGTAACATGATTAATGAATAAAGATAATGTTACGATTCTATCGTAATTCATAATAATAAACTAAGAATAATATTTTAACTCGATCTTAATTCCTAATAAAAATAGAAACTAATTCTAAAAGATAATATATCATCCTGTGTTAAATTATATTACAAATAATTAATAAAAATATTGAAAATTTGTAATATTTACAAAAATCTCGTATTAATCTCATATATAAATTTCTGCATGTGTTGTCTTCAATAAAATGAACGTATCTTGAGTTCTCGATATCGGATTGTTGCGATTCAAGTAACGTTGGAAAACTAAGAGAAAAAGGGTTATATCTATAGAAGATGTGTTGACCAAATAACACCTGGATCTCGTTCAAAAAGTCGTTGAAATCTGTTGTTCTGGTATTCTTTTCCAAGGCCTGGACGTGTGGATAAATTACAAAGAAGGTACATGAATTTCAACTTACAGACTCAAAATGCTTAAAGAGGAAAAGCTAATATACCATATGACCCAAGAAACTAAATATTACAAAGCAATCAAGCTTTCCCAATGTAAGAAAAACGTAATAGACCAACTACCACCCGAAAAGTTAACTGATACCAACCTTTGCTAACATGTCTGCCTCAATATTACAAGTTCTTGGAGCAAAGAGAATAACAATACCCTTTACACTTATACACTGATATTTCCTTGATCAGTACTGCAAAACAAGAAGGGGAATTTGGTGGATTTTTAATTCACTCATCGTCTTGTTGACTATCACTTTCTATGATCAGTCTCGAAAAAAAGGCCCAAGGGGAGTCAAGAAACAATTTTTAAAGAATGATGGATTTAATATCGGCCACAATGCGAGGGTTAGGACCAAGGCCAATTGAAAAATTGCGAAGGATCTGACCATATTCGTCATGGAGAAGACCCCTATGCCACCAACACTATTATTCTTTAATACCGCACCATCCACGTTAAACTAGACAAAGCCTTTAGGGGGAGGGCACCAAGGAAGGCTCTCGATAGACTTTCTTAGGACTGGGGATTTATCAGCAATGGTTGGGTTAGAAATAATAGCATATGCCGAGAAAGGAGAATCTAGAAGTTTAGCTTTATATAAAAAAACCTAACATGTACTTAACCAATCGATCCAATTGGAGAATGTCCAAGCTAGAGCCCTTGAAGATAATATCATTTCGATACAACCATACTGTCCAGATTATAGTTGTAACACTAAAATTTGATCCGACCCAAAATCTAGAGGATTTTAATATTACACGGAACCATCGAAGTGATTAACCATTTTTAAAAAAAAATCCCTACTAGCATTTGAAATAAACTATTCATAAATTAAAACATAAACATTTAAGTTTTATAGTGGGGATCTCCCAAAATAACTTCTCAACATAAACATCAGAGTTTACAAAAAGATTTATGATTCAATTATACAAAAGGTCTATGAAATATATGCCCTCCAAAATAACCGAGACTTACTTTGAAGCTCGACTAAATCTGGAATCTGCAACCTGGCAATAAGCTCCTCGAAATGACACCTAAGAATATGTGAACATAAAAAATTTCAAAAATTGAGCTACAAGCTCAGTGTCACACAAATAACTCTACTATATAACATGCATCCATCAATTGTGTATGCTAGCAAGGATATCCATATGGCAGCGAAATGCGTCAAGCACATATCATAACACAATATCCTGTACTTTCGAAAAGGCGAAGCATAATGACATTGCCATCGAATAACTAAAGTGCCTTAGCTCTAGTACTAATGTAATATCCCAAAAGAGGACTAATGATCAAAATGCAAATTTTTAAAGTTTAATGGTCAAAGTAGAAATTTGGGAAAGTTTAAAGACCTAAGTGGTAAATTTACCAAAAAGAATTTTTATTCTATAAATGGATAGTTTACTATTTAAAGTGGGGTTTTATTTAAATTAGATTCTTGATCCGGAATTTAAGTTGAAAACTAGAAAGGTTTAATGTCCGGTAAGAAATTGGTAAATCGAATCGAATAGAAATTTTGAAAAAAAAATTGAAGGATGATAAATGAGGCTTAAAATATTATTTCCACGTTTTAAAATTTTGGAAATAATATAAACCATTGGGTTTGAGGATTTAATTCCATGTTAAATTTGGACCTTTTGATTAAAGTGACTGGATTGTAATTTTTGGAAATTACAAGGGCAAAATGGTAAAGTGGGAAAATATTTTGTTCATATTTGACTTTGGAAGATGATAAGGTTGAGGTGTCTTGGTTTTATGGTAAATATGAAGACTCATTAAGGGTAATTTGGTCTTTTTCAATTAAATGAATAAAATATTCATTTAAAGTTAAATTAAAGGTAAATTAAGATGAAATGCACCTAACATTTCATCAACCTTGTTCATCTTCTTCTCCAAACTACCGTGAGCTCCTCCCAAAGGTAAGAAAACATTTTGTTTTCAATTTTGAGAAATTTTCTTTGGATTTCGGGTTATGCTGTAAAATAGAAAAGTGTTTTACGCGAAAAACGCTATCATTTGGTACCAATATTGCTTGCTATTCTTGCTTGATTTCAAAGATCCCAAATCCTAGGGTTTGTTTTCAAATTTGGGTTCATGAAATTGATGTTGAATCTTGATATTTTTGAGATTGTAGATTCATTTTCAAGCTTGATTTATGATTAAAACATGTTCAATATTCCTAGAAATTATTCTTTAAAATCCGGCCTTGGTCTTAAAGGATGAGGAAAATTCTGCAAAAATTATGAAAGAGCTGGAAATGATACAGGAAGTATTTTACAAGCTTTAGGAAAATTTGGGGACTATTTTATAAATTTTGAAAAGTAGAGGGACCAATTCAATAATTTTAGAAAAGTTGTGAATGATTGTGTAATTGCCTAATAGTTGATGTAATATGCTGAAAATTAATATTTTAGAATTGAAATAAGTGTTTAGATGTGAAATGTGATAATTTTTGGAAGTTTGGAAAGTTTGGTGTTTTAAACGAAATATTCAAATAGTTTGGAGTGCTTATTTGTAATTATACCTTTGTATATGTACTTGGGTGGTAATTATTTCAATATTGGAATTTTGGTACTAAAACTTTGAGTGGTAAAATGGTAAAGGACCATTTTATATAAGTTGTAAAAGTTGGTGAAAAAAATTAAAAAGGATTAATGAGTGTTAAAATATTTGGTGGTGAATAAGTTTCAAGTATGAATATGGATTAAATGGAATTTGAATGGTCAATTGGAAGTGTTAAGGTCAACATTTATGTTGTGACATGAGAATTATATTGAATAAGCATTGGGAAATTTGTTAGGAATTTATTTTCCAAAGTATGCCTATGTTAGTAAGACTATAACATTTGGTTTGAATTTGTGTATATTTGGTAATTATGTCCATTTAGAGATTGAGTCTTGAAATCAATATTAAATATTATTAAAGCTAAGGAGAAGCTTATGGATGAAATGGAAAATTCCAAGGAAGGTTGCGAGCTAAGGACACCAGGTGAGTGCAAATTTAATTTGTACTTATGTTATCGAACAAACATTGGCTTGCGATGAGCCATTGATGGAGTTACTATGGTAAGAAATGACTCCTAAAATGTTATTTGATTTGTAATGCATGCATATATGGGTATTTGGTGAACTAATAGAATTAGTGAACAAGTTGAAAATGCAAATTGGTGAAATCTATTTAGAATTTATGTTCTGGACGGTAAGTTTAGAAAATTTCCATAAATTCTAAAAAAATGATTAAAGGATGATTTTTATACTGTTGGATTATAATATCAGTATAGTTTTGTTTAGAATAAATAGAAACTGGTTTCAAGGTATATACAAAAAGAAATGAATTTTTAACCGAGGACATGTCAGAAAAATGGGGCAGCAGATTCTGTATAAAACAGATTTTGTAGGTCAACTTTGAAAATTTACCATAAATTGTACAAAATTAACTAGAAGGATTTATTTATATGGATAGATTCATATTTGAGTCTAGTTTCCAGTGGTATAAACGGAATAATTTTTAAAGGTGTATATTAATACAGAATAATATTTCTGTAGAAGTAGTACAAACTGTCAGGATATGAAATTATGACAAATTTTGGGAGTTAACCAAATTAGAAGCAAAGGATCAAGTTAAAGCTTAGTGAGGCTTATATTTTGACTTGAATATAATTTCAAAATGAGTTCAATGCATGCATAACATTATACATAATTTTTTTATGCATCATTGGGTAGGACTTGCGATAAGTCTGCCTTGTTTATGTTGAAATGATATTTATGTCATTTATCATATATTTGACTTATTCTAAATATGTTAGGTTGAATATAAAATGCATTGATCACTAATTGTTACATATGATATTATCATGAACATATATGATATTTATTATGAATGACATTTCGGGTATGATCTGCCCAATGTTAAATGATATTGATATACTTTGCCATGGATTGATCAAATAAAAATAGACTATATGCCCAAGTATGTTATTGGGGATCAGTGGTATTAATGGCATGCCATAGAGTCTAGCATCTGTATATTAGGTAGCACTAGAGTGTCTAGAGAAGGCACATAGTGCAGGCATCAAAATGTCTAGTGAAGACACGATACAAAACACTACGGTGTACAAGGTGGGTAAAGCCCAACCTCAGCACTACGATGTAATATTAGGTGAGCAAAGCTCGACCTCAACACTTCGGTGCAATATTTGACTCCTATACCAGGGTTCTCATACAGTTATACTTTGGACTATGGTTTATTGGTTAATGAATGATAAACAGGAAAATAAGTGTAACATCCTGAATCAGGGTCAATGACTAAATTGCAAATTTTGAAAATTATGTGCTCGATTTTGAAATAAGTTAAAAGTTTAGGGATTTAATTGAAGAAATTTGATTTTGGATTTAATGGTAAAGTTTAGAAATAACAAGGGTATTATGGTCTTTTCTAAGAGAAGATATTTATTCTCTTTTTAAGGGATATAAAAACGTGAGAAATGAGGGATGTATCCAGAGTCTTCTACCTCAGCTTCTTCTTCTCCCCGTAAGCCTCAGTTAAAGGTAAGTATAATTTCAGCTGTTTAATTCTTGGATTTATAAGTGGTTTTGATTCTTTGGGTGTTATATAAGCTTAAGGAAAACTTATATAAGCTTTAAACATCACAAATAGTGAATTAAAGAGGAAATTATATGAAGGGTGTAGAAATGAATTGTTAGAATAAAGAGGTTTTTGAAGTTCTAATTATGAATTTGACTTGTCATCTATGAGAATAAGAAGCTAGAAGTGTTAGAATTAAGTTTGGGTAACATGGAAAATTTGGGGGTGTTACATTTAATGGTATTAGAGCTAAGGTTTAGCCGATTCTAGGCTTAAACCGAAGGTAAAAGAGTTTTAAAATGTGTACATGCCAACACATAGTGAATTTTGTTTTTGATATGATAGTGTAAGGAGTATGCTGTCTTGCTAATAGAATAAGATTAGTTTAATATAGTAGAAATCTGATCATGATAATTTTGAAGTAGAGTGAAAGCCGATATTTCTGATTGTGATAGCTATTCACCTGCCCTGGCCAGGTAGGATGAAGAGCAGACACCTCAGGAAGTGCCTCATAAGATCAAAGGGTGATTTTAGAAAGTTGAAATCATATTAGAATCATGATAGAAGGTTTTCATAGTTGTGAATCACGGAAGTGATGTGGAGTATTCTTATTATTTTGTGGATAAGATAAAATATGGTGAACAAGTGTCACCATAATAAAGTTAAAAGATCTAATGATGTGGTGAGAATTGGTAGAAGAGTTCAAGAATAAGTGAATCAGTGACCAGTTTATAAGATAAATGCAATCAGTGTGATAAATTTGAAACAAAGAGATAGTACTGTGTATAAGCAAAAATGTGGATATTATAAGGGTTTGCATTTTAGATGGAAAGAGTTAGCGTTGGCTAACCAGATTAGGTGATGGAAAATGTGTGGGAATTATAAGATTTTGAGATATTGTTATGATAAGTTAACCAAATATGAAACAGATATGGATATAGTTGTGTATCTTGATCATGTAAATGTGACGTAGTGAAGGAAATAAGAATTCGTATGGTTAAGGAAAGTTTAAGAGTAATAGAAAAGTTTAAGAATCAATATATCAACAACCAGTTTATAAGACAGAGAAAGTTAGAATGCTTGAGTTTGGAGACAGAGGAATCATAACGTGTAGGGGAATGAATGTAGTTTGATAAGTCGAAGATATTGTTGTTAAGTTATTGGAAGGAATTGTAACGTGTATGGAAAGAGTGCATATGTTTGAAGGATGTCAAGGATATGTGTATTGTGATTTGAATAATAATTTTACGAAGAAAAAGATCTGTGCAAGCAGTGTTGATTATCAAAGTTATGAAGAGATGGTAAAGATCAGTAATCAGAGATGAGCATAGTAAGAGGAAAAGAGTATGAGAGCACGACTAAAAGATATAGTTTAGTTATGCTATAAAGAGATCTTGATTTATGGAAAATATTGGAATAAGAAAATGAAAGGATGAAGTTTAAGGAATTAAATATGATAAAGGTTATGTTTCTTGGTCAGGTAGACGTAGTCAGAGAAATAAAGAATGATTTATATGTATTAAGGAAGATTAAGAAGTAATTAAGTGATGATGGAATAAAAGTTGGTTATTACTGCAAGGTAATTAAAGATTGATAAGGAATTTGATGGATTAATGATTTTGAGTGATAAGAAATGATGCTATTGGTTATATGATAAGTGACATGATAAGGATGTATAAGGGGAAAAGGTAGTTGAGGAACTAAGGGAAGGAAATATTAAGTAAAGGAAACAACATAAGAACATTAGAATATATGTTCTTATTGTATGTGCAGTGAAAATTTGAGGACGAATTTTCTTTAAAGGATGGGAGATTTGTAACATCTTGAATAAGGGTTAATGACTAAATTACAAAATTTGAAAATTATGTGCTCGATTTCGAAATAAATTAAAAGTTCAGGGATTTAATTGAAGAAATTTGATGTTGGATTTAATGGTAAAGTTTGGAAATAACAAGGGTATTATGGTCTTTTCTAAGAGAAGATATTTATTCTCTTTTTAAGAGATATAAAAATGTGAGAAATGAGGGATGTATCCAGAGTCTTCTTCCTCAGCTTCTTCTTCTCCCCGTAAGCCTCAGTTAAAGGTAAGTATAATTTCAGCTGTTTAATTCTTGGATTTATAAGTGGTTTTGATTCTTTGGGTGTTATATAAGCTTAAGGAAAGCTTATATAAGCTTTAAACATCACAAATAGTGAATTAAAGAGGAAATTATATGAAGGGTGTAGAAATGAATTGTTAGAATAAAGAGGTTTTTGAAGTTCTAATTATGAATTTGACTTATCATCCATGAGAATAAGAAGCTAGAAGTGTTAGAATTAAGTTTGGGTAACATGGAAAATTTGGGGGTGTTACAATAAGCTTACAAGCTTATGGGATAAATGGAAAGTATATTGGTAAGAAACTTGATATCTGGTCATATCATGTTAATATATGGTAACATGGGTGGAATACAGGTAAAATGATCATATGACATTGAACATGGTTATTCATTTAAATTTATGTGTTGCATTGTTTTAAATATTTATATGGTTGTCTCACTAAGTGTATACTTAGCGTGTGATGATTTTCACGCGTAGGAAAAGGAAGAAGAGGAGTAAAGAGCTGAGTTTGGCATTAATCACCAAGAAATTATTTACAGGTAACAATGATGACATCCTATTGTGTTCTAAAAGTCTTAGCTGGCATGTATACGAGAATAAAATGTTTGAAATTTCTTAATATAGTTAGTATAAAATTAATTTGGGTTTTAAATCAAACTTGGTAGACACTCGTATTTCTTTTATGAAACAGAATATCACTGTATATCACTGCTGAAAACTAGTTATGTTTGAATGAAACAAAATTTTACTCAAGTTAAATAAAGAAAAGTTTTGAATCTTTGATGTGACATCTATAACTCGTATTGGTTCGCGTATACGGGTTATGGGTGTCATAACTAAAGTTGATACGGAAGTGCATTTGCACCGATACTAATGTGCCTTAGCACTGTTGAGAATATATTCGGATATCTCACAAACTATACATTATAAAATCGTCATACATTCAAGTATATCAGGTGTTCTCGTCGTTTCCCGAGTATCCAAACAAGGCATAAGTCTTATGTGTTAACTCTTTATAATGTTCTTATGCTTATCAATTAATATTAGGGGTTTTTACTTTCAAATGCTTTAAGGTAACTATGGTGGTTCTAAATCCCTTCCATGCTCTGAATAAAAAATTAGGCTTCTTGTCTAATTCCTTACATTAGTACTGATACAAACCCCTTCAGTAACGATACTGATATAGGTTGTTTGGGGTATGCCTTCTTTGATGAAGACGACAACAACTTGATTGTGGATCTAGGAAGGAAAACAATCAATCTACAACAAGTGAATGACTTCAAAGAGAATGGTTATGTAGGTAAATGTAAGGTTTAAAGGGTGGCTAGAAATATAAGTAAGAAAGAAAAATGATATAATGAAAAGGATGGGTTGTTTTGATGATGGTGATGGCATGGTGATGGATATTAAACAAATGAGATGATGGTGACAGTTAAAGGAAGATAGTATCTCAAAGTTTTCAATGAAGAAACTATGCTATAAAGAGCATAACCTCAAACCTTATAAGACTGCTTTGAGGGATGGTAACAAGGACTTGAACCCACTATCCATAATGTAGATATGAACAAAAAGTATGAAGATGGAAAATAGAGGGTTGAGCCACAAGTATTGCTACTTGATAAGTCGATAAAGTCACAAAGGAAAAATAGAGAGAAAATTTTAACAAGTATATTGATTCAAAGAGAGATATGTCTTACAAAGCCAAAGCATTGGCTATTTATAACAAATGAAACAGAATAGTCTAAATAGTTATACAATGATTCAACTAGATGTTTTCCCATGGTAAATACATGTTGTTTTAATGAATATTCACGGCTTTGAATGAAAGTTCATGCCCTTGGCCGAATGATTAGGTGTTGGTTCATCCTATGGGATGTTTTGGATGGTTTGGTTCAATGCTAGGTGCCAAAAATGAATGCTTGTGACCCTTTGTTGAAATCACATGTCTCCTTAATTCTTTAGGCACTAAAATGGAAACACATGACCCTTGGATGATGAACATGATACTTGAAATGTGTTTGGCCGAATAGTGATGAGGTTTGGCTAGATGAGCTCCTCCCTTGCACATGATTTCCACTTGTAGCTTAGGTAGCTAGCTAGGTGAGTTGTAGCTAGGTATGTTCAAGCTAGCTAGCTAGTGATGTAATACCCCAAATATCAGGCCAATGACTATATTGAAAGGATTTAAATTTTAGAGGATTAAATTAAATAAATGGTAAAGTATATGAAATGATTTAATTAATACCAATTAGTAAGAATATAAGAATGAAAGGGCATTTTAGTCCTTTAGAGTGAAATGATTTTAAAATTCATTTTATTAGGGATTTAAGAGAGAAAAAGGGAAAGTTAAACAAGCTAGCTATCTTTCTTCTCTTCTTATTCTTCCCCGTGATCGTGCTCTCCCCATAGCAAAAGGTGAGTTTCTTCCAAGTTGGTTTTTCCTTTAGTTTAATTGATGTTATTGAAACCTTGAGTGTTACATAGGCATAAGGAAGGATTAAAGAGGATTAAAACTAAGAAATAAATGATTTATTTGAGATTGAAGAAAATGGGTTTTTGGGTGATATGTTAGAATATGAGTTTTTATTGATGTTTACTAAATTAGAGATTAGAAGCATTGGATGTGATTAAAAACATGTATGAAAAAGTAGTATGATTCCTAGTTTGAGGTGTTCTTTGAAGAATTTAGATGTAATAAGAAGCTAAATGGAGGAAAGTTAGTTGGGTTAAGTGATGTTAAGTTTAAGGGCATTGTTTGAGGTAAAAGTAAGAGATTTAAATGAAAATTAGGTAAAAATCGAGCTGAAAAATGGAAAATCTGGGTAAGGGTATCGGTACTGGAAGAACAATATCGATATTATAGGTTTAAATTTGAGGAATTAGGATGAACAATATCGATACTGATGCAATTAGTATCGATACTGATGTGGGTATCAATACTAAGAGAAGGTATTGATACCATGGATTCCATAATGTAGAAATAGTATCAATACTGAAAGGGAGTATCGGTACCATAGTGTATAAGTATTGATACCATGGTAGGGGTACCGATACCACTGAGTCTGGAAAATTTAAGATAGGAGGAATTTTGATAGAAATTGAATATAATAGTACTTTTGAGTATTATTAAAAGTATAAATGTTAGAAAGTATACTAACATTGGTATGGTATGTGTACTTAATGGATGCTTGTGTAGATCATTTCAACATACTAGCGAGGCTTATCAGGTGAGTGCATTTATTGTAATTGTAAGAAATGAGGAAGACTCGTGATGAGTCAACCTCGAATGTTTTGTTAAATGTATATTTTAGAACATTTTGGTATATTTTCATAATGTATATACAAATGATATTATGAATAAGTTTTAGATTATGAACTGTTCTAAAATGAATGGATGAATGTTAATGTTGTGCAATGGTTATCGATTTACCAAAATAAATGTTTAAATCAATGGATCGACATAAATGGTGACATAAATGAAAATACATAACGGTGCATTATCAGCATAAAAGGTGTCATAAATGAAAATGCATAACGGTGAATTATCGACATAAAAGGTGCCATAAATGAAAATGCATAATAGTACATTATTGGCATAAAATGTGCCATAAATGAAAATTCATAACGGTGCATTATCAGCATAAAATGTACCATAAATGAAAATACATAACGGTGCATTATCGGTATAAAAGGTGCCGCTAATGAAAATGCATAATTGTGCATTATTGGCATAAAAGGTGCCACTCATGCTATTCATAAAAGGTGAATGACCATTTTGGCACTTCGGTGCAGTGCGCGTACTTTACATTTCTTATTTGACTTACATGGGGAAAATAAAAGATAATTGGGAAAAATATACAGAAAAATAGGTATGCTTGGCATACTAAGAATAGTTTTGATGACTATAAGAAAGAAACCTGGGTTTAATTGAGATGATTATCTGATTTTTATGAAGTATAAAATTAGTTCGTGTTTCAATAGCTATGATATGATTATGTATGAATTTTAGTTTGATTACATTATTATGCCTCACTAAGTAAATACTTAATGTGTGTTGATTTCATGCGTAGGGAAAAATAAAGACTATCAGAGTAAGGAGTGCAGAAGAGAACATCAATCCAATGTTGACTCATCAATAACTATATGACAATCAGGTCTTCTTTTGATAATTAGATGGCATGTATATGAATCTAAGAAAAATTCTCTATAATATATTTAAGTTATAACTTTGTAACATTTTACAACGAGTGCTTTACCTTATATTAAAAATGTTTTTTTAATTTCGAAACAAAATTGTATGGGTTTATAAATAAGATTTTTAAAAAAAAGTCATGTGACACTTGTGACTTGTGTACGGGAATGTATACGGGAAATGGATATTACATTTATTGGTATAAGAGCTACAGGTTTAGCTGATTCTCGACTGAAACTAAGTTTATTTGAATTTAGAAAAAGGGATTACATGTCATTAAGATTGTCAAAGTTACTGATATGGTGTCATTAGAGTGTGATTGATGTCACTCCTTACTAACTTAGTATTATTATTATGTATGTTCTAGAAGATGTTGGAATCTTCGAACTCGCAAAGAGCAGCTGAGCGAGAAAATAAAGAGGGATCGGGTAGCGAAAGCTATGAGGAAAATAGCGAGCATCCGATTCCATCTAAGAACGCTAGTGCACCGGTACATCAGGGTATGCTCGTGCCAGAGTTTGGAACTTTTATGTAAGCTCTCGACTCCATATTAACCCGATTCCAACCTCCCCCGTCTCCCCCTGCTCCTCCCGCATCGAGGATGTTGATCCCCCAAGAGCTGAAGAGTTTGGGAGCTCCAGAGTTTCAAGGAGAAGTGGATGAGGGTCATATGGAGGCTAACTTATGGCTAAATGATGTTATGGTAATTCTGGAAAGTCTTCACTGCTCAGATTCTGAAAAGCTGGGTGGAGTTGTATCTTTACTTTGGGGATCAACTCGAGTATGGTGGTCAAATACTATGATGTATGCACCACCAGAACAAGTGGCCTAGTAGCATTCCTGGAGGAATTTAAGAACAAATATGTTGGTGAGCAGTTTAGACGGGTGATGCTGTTGAAATTCCTTAAGTTGAAACAAGGTGATCGAGACATACATAAGTACGGGGCTGAATACAACAAGCTGAGCTGCTTTGCTACTGAGGTGGTTCCCAATGACAAGGCTCGATGTGATTGGTTCATTGAAGGTTTGAGGCCAAAGTTGAATGAGATGATGTTGGCTTTGAACTTACGTAGCTTGCAAGAAGTCATTAATTGAGCCAAGGCTATTAAAAGAGCTCAAGAGGAGATCCTAGCAGCGGAGCAGAGTATGCAGACGGGAAAAAGGGTTGGATCACCTTCAACTCCCCATCATGCTAAGAGAGGCAAGGGCTTGAGTTCCCGATATATTGACAGAGATAGTTATGTTGCTGCTTCGCAGAAAACTAAACAATCTCAGTCTTTCGCTACTAGCTCGGGTAGAGCATTTGGAGAGAGAGCTCCATGTCATACATCTGGTAAATTACATCGTGGAGTATGCAGATTTCTCAGTGGAGCTTGTTTTCAGTGTGGTGAGACTGTTCACTTTTCCCGAAATTGTCCTAAGAAATCCAGGGACAATTTGGAGCAATCTGAAAGATCTGTGGTAGCTTCTAAAAGAAGCAGAGGAAGGGGTAGATCTAGGGGACAATATGAATCAATGCAGCTACAAGAGACTCGGGGAGTCGCTAGAATTTACAATATTAAGACCAATGAGGATCGGGATGACCCAGAGATCATAACATGTACATTCCATCTTTTTGATGAGCTTGTATTTGTTTTAGTTAACCCTGGTTCTACATACTCATACATTAGTACAAAGTTGGTTAGAGCTAGAGGAATTCATTTTGAACCAATTGTTAGTTAGATGATAGTGGTAAACCCTATGGGTCACTGTGCGAGAGTAACTCAGGTATGTAGAAAATGCTTGATAAAGATTTAAGGGATTGTGTTCCCGATAAACTTAATGGAGTTGCCTTTCGATGAGTTTAAAATTATTTTGGGCATAAATTGGTTGTCTCAACATCATGGATGGGCTGGTTGTTGCAAGAAGCATTAATTTTTAAAGGATGCGGAAGACTCTGAATTAGTAGTGATCGACAAAAAAGCGAAATCACCATCCAATGTAATATCAGCCATGACTGCAAGGAAAATGATGTCAAAAGGATGTATAGATTTCCTAGCTAATGTAATAGACACTCGAGTGTCAAAAGTGAGATTAAATGATATCCCAACAGTTAGGGTGTTTCCAGAGGTTTTTTTGGAAGAATTACTGGGTTTATCTCCAGACCGTGAAGTAGAATTCAAGATTGAGGTTTACCCGGGTACCAAATCTGTTTCTATGGCTCCATATCGAATGGCTCCAACAGAGTTAAGAGAGCTAAAAGCCCAATCGAAAAAGCTACTCGATAAGGGATATGTGAGACCAAATGTGTCTCCTTGGGGAGCACATGTGCTGTTTGTGAAAAAGAAGGACGAGTCTATGTGATTATGCATCAACTATCATCAGTTAAATAAGGTAACGATAAAAAATAAGTATCCTCTTCTGAGGATTGATGATCTGTTCAATCAATTGAAAGGAGCAACAGTGTTCTCTAAGATAGACCTAAGGTTGGGGTACCACCAATTAAAGATAAAAGAGGATAGTATTTCAAAGACAGCTTTTCAGACTCGGTATGGACACTACGATTTTGTGGTGATGCCATTTGGATTGACTAATGCTCCTGCATCATTTATGGACTTGATGAACCGAGTATTCCAACCTTACTTGGATCAATTTGTGGTGGTATTTATAGATGATATTTTGGCATATTCCAAGTCAAGAGAGGAACATGATGCGCATGTTCAAGTGGTTCTTCAGACACTTCGAGAAAAGAAGTTGTATGCTAAATCGTCCAAGTGTAAATTTTGGTTAGATGAGATTACTTTCCTTGGTCATATAGTCTCTTCAGAAGGCATAAGAGTATATCCCAAAAAGATTCAAGCTATAGTGGATTGGCAACCCCCAAAGAATGTTTATGAAGTTTGGAGTTTCTTGGGGTTTTCTGGTTATTATAGGCGGTTCGTGAAGAACTTCTCAATGTTAGCTTCGCCGCTAACTAAGTTGTTACGGAAAGATGTGCCTTTTGTTTGGATAGAGAAATGCCAAGAAATTTTTTAAATATTAAAGAGAATAGTAACAGAAGCCCTAGTGCTCATACAACCTGAGTCATGTAAAGACTATGTAGTCTTTAGTGATGCATCTCATAATGGGTTGGGATGTGTGCTCATGTAAGATGGAAAAGTTGTGGCTTATGCCTCAAGACAACTGAAGAATCATGAGATAAATTACCTGACACATGACTTGGAATTAGCAGCGGTCGTGTTTGCTTTGAAAATTTGGCATCATTATCTGTACGGTGAACGTTACCATATTTATACGAATCACAGGAGTCTAAAGTACTTGTTGACTCAAAAAGAACTAAACTTGAGACAAAGGAGATAGATCGAGCTTTTAAAAGATTATGATTTGATCATCGATTTTCATCCAGGAAAAGCTAATGTGGTAGCTGATGCACTTAGCCGAAAGACTTTTGTAGCTCTACGGGCTTTGGATGCGTGTATGTCTTTAAAGGAATATGGTGCCTTAATCGTCGAACTTTAGTTAAATCTGATGTTTTTGGATCGGGTAAAATAGTTGCAAGGTCAAGATGAGAAGGCGATAATGGCACAAGTAGAAAAAGAAGAGGTCAAAGACTTCGAAATGAGGGTCGATGTATGTTTATATTATCGTGAAAGACTTTGTATACCCGATAATGATGAAACAAAGAAAGATATTCTTTTCGAGGCACACTATAGTCCTTTGACGATGCATCCATGCGGGAATAAGATGTATCATGATTTAAAGAGTCGTTATTGGTGGCCTAACATGAAAAGAGATGTATTGGAGTTTGTTGCAAAATGCTTGACATTTCAGCAAGTGAAAGCTGAACATCAAGTGTCGTCTGGATTGTTACAACCGATATCCATTCTGGAGTGGAAGTGGGAATGAGTTATAATGGATTTCATTTTGGGGCTACCTTTGTCACCATGTAAAAAGAACTCGATATGGGTAATTATGGACAGATTGACCAAGACAGCTCACTTAATTCCAGTTCGGGTAGATTACTCGATGGATAAATATGTGGAATTGTATATAAAAGAGATAGTTTGGCTGTATGGGGTGCCTATATCGTTAGTGTCTGATCGAGACCCAAGGTTTACATAAAGATTTTGGAAGTCCTTGCATGAGGCATTGGGTACTCGATTGAATTTCAACACAACTTTTCATCCTCAAACGGATGGGTAGTCAGAACGAACTATTCAAATATTAGAGGATATGCTAAGGGCATGTGTGATTGAGTTTAAAGGATCATGGGAAATGTATTTGCCTTTAGCAGAATTTGCTTGTAATAAAATTTACAAATCGAGTATTGAAATGGCCCCATATGAAACTTTGTATGGGAGGAAGTGACGAACACCATTAAATTGGCTTAAACTAAAAGATCAAGACCTAGTTGGCCCAAATTTGATGAAAGAAATGGAGAATAAAGTGAAAATTATCCAAGATAATCTAAAGATAGCCTCCGATTGACAAAAGTCTTATGCTAATTTGAAAAGACAAGAAATTGATTTTCAAGTGGGAGACAAGGTATTTATGAAAGTGCTGCCTTGGAAAAAAGTATTACGGTTTGGATGCAAAGGAAAGCTGAGTCCGAGATTCATTGGACCTTATGAGATTTTGAAAAGGGTTGGATCAGTAGCTTATCAGTTAGCCTTGCCTTCGGATATGGACAAGATCCATAATGTTTTTCACGTGTCGATGCGCATATGGTACAAATCAGATCCATCCCATGTCATCACACCCGAAGAAATATAGATCCGACCAGATTTAACTTAAGATGAAGAACCAATGTAGATATTGGCTAGAGAAAATAAGTAATTATGTAACAAAAATATTCCTTTAGTTAAAGTGCTCTGGCAAAACCATAAAGTAGAAAAAGCTACTTGGGAAAGAGAGGAGGACATGAAAAAAATAATTTCCACACCTCTTCATATCAGGTACTTCTTTAAATTTGAGGACTTTTTCTTAAAGTGGGAGAATTGTAATACCCCAAATATCATGTCAGTGACTATATTGAAAGGATTTAAAATTTGGAGGATTAAATTGAATAAATGGTAAAGTATAAGAAATGATTTAATTAAGACTAATTAGTAAGAATGAAAGAATGAAAGGGCATTTTGCTCCTTTAGAGTGAAATGAATTTAAAATTCATTTTATTAGGGATTTAAGAGATAAAAGGGGAAAGTTAAACAAGCTAGCTATCTTTTTTTCTCTTCTTCTTCTTTTTCCCCGTGACCGTGCTCTCCCCATAGCCAAAGGTTTGTTTCTTCCAAGTTGTTTTTTCCTTTAGTTTAATGGTCGGTATTTAAACCTTGAGCGTTATAGAAGCCTAAGGAAGGGTTAAAGAGGATTAAAACTAAGAAATGGATGATTTATTTGAGATTGAAGAAAATGGGTTTTTGGGTGATATGTTGGAATATGAGTTTTTATTGATGTTTACAAGTATATTTGACTTGTCAAATAAGTAAATAAGAGATTAGAAGCATTGTATGTGATTAAAAACATGTATGAAAAAGTAGTATGATTCTTGGTTTGCGATGTTCTTTAAAGAATTTAGATGTTATAAGAAGCTAAATGGAGGAAAGTTAGTTGGGTTAAGTGATGTTAAGTTTAAGGGTATTATTTGAGGTAAAAGTAAGAGATTTAAACGAAAATTAGGTAAAAATCGAGCTGAAAAATGGAAAAAATGGGTAAGGGTATCGGTACTGGAAGAACAGTACCGATACTATAGGTACTGGAAGAACAATATCGATACTATAGGTTTAAATTTGAGGAATTAGGATGAACAATATTAATACTGATGCAATTAGTATCGATACTAATGTGGGTATCGATACTAAGAGAAATGTATCAATACCATGGATTCCAGAATACAGAAATGGTATCGATACTGAAAGGGAATATCAATACCATAATATAGAAGTATCGATACCATTGTATGGGTACCGATAATGTTGAGTCTGGAAAATTTAAGGTAAGAGGAATTTTGATATAAATTGAATATAATAGTACTTTTGAGTATTATTAAAAGTATAAATGTTAGAAATTATACTAACATTGGTATGGTATGTGTACTTAATGGATGTTTGTGTAGGTCATAACCAAGCTCCTAAGTCAAGCAAGAAAAAAGACAAAGATAAAGTTGTTGAATAGTTGGTCATCATTACAACATACTAGTGAGCCTTATTAGGTGAGTACATTTATTGTACTTGTAAGAAAAGAGGAAGACTCGCGATGAGTCAACCTCGAATGTTTAGTTAAATGTATGTTTTACAACATTTTGGTATATTTTCATAATGTATATACAAATGATATTATGAATAAGTTTTAGAGTATGAACTGCTCTAAAATGAATCACTACAGCAAAAATGGGTTTATAACGGTATTTTTAGCGTCATTTTTAGAACAAACGCCACTAAAGACTCGTACTTTAGTGGCGTTTTTATACAAATGCCTCTATAGACTCATACTTTAGTGGTGTTTTTATACAAACACCGCTATAGACTCGTACTTTAGTGACGTTTTTATACAAATGCCGCTATAAACTCGTACTTTAGTAGCGTTTTTATACAAACGCCGCTATAGACTCGTATTAAATGGCGTTTTTATACAAATGTCGCTAAAAAATTATACAAAGTTTACAATTTTTTAATCCCAACCCCTTTTAACCCTTTTTCATTTTTCCCATTTCACCTATTTTTTTCTTTCCCGCATGAAGTTAAACATAAATCCCTACATCTCTCTCTCTAGAAATTGAAACCCAATGGATCCGTCGAAATTGAGGGAGCTCAAGAAGTTCATCCAGTTCTGCAGATCTAATACTTCCGTTCTTTATGATCCTTCCCTCTCCTTCTTCCGCGACTATCATAAAGGTATTTTCAATTTTCAATCTCTTTCTCTTTATTTTAGTCGTTAATAACAAGAAATTTCCCTCACTGTTAGTCTTGGAGCAAAGCTTTCATCTTCATCTGATAGCTATGGAGCCAGTGACGCCAAATCGATAACCGTTCTAACACTAATTAACTCCCGTATTTATCTCGTTCCTGTTTTCGAAAATAAAATTACTAATATAAATGAGGATTTTGGTCATTCAAAAACAATTCTGCAGCAAAGACATGGACTTCAAAAAACACACAAATGAAACCTTACCCAATACATTTCCAGCTTTTAAAAATTTCCATCTGGATTTCAAAGGGTTCGATTTCAATCTGGATTTGAGCTTCTGTTGTGGGAAATAAAGGAAAGAAAGTTAAGCATGGTTGAAGTCTTGGGGAAGATGAATCTGTTTACAACTTGTAACTATAGCCTGTAAAAGAATCAAGAAATTTCTAGGTGTGTTTGATAGAAGGTTTCGTCAAGTTCCCCATTAAATCACAGGTTGGTATAATTAGCTTTTTCTGTCTTCCAATTTTTAGATCTCTTTTTTCTTTGGTGAAAAAGCTATGGGTATCTTATCATATTCTATGTGTTCCAGATGCAAACTGGCCTTATTGGTAAAACCCAGAAATGGTGGGAGAAGGGAGTTCACCAAAGATGAAAGAAGTGACATATGTACAAGATTTGGTAGACTCTCTTTTGAATGCTGGGGATAAACTTGTTATAGTAGATTTCTTCTCCCCTGGCTGTGGTGGCTGCAAGGCTCTTCATCCCAAGGTATAAGAATATGCATTTGAAAGCTTATATATATTGTTTTTCATAGTTGTGTACATTCATGTATTCGTATTGATACTAGTGGTTTTGGCAGATTTGACAATTGGCAGAGATGAACCCAGATGTGCAGCTCCTTCAACTTTACCATTTAGGAGCATAAATCCATGAGTTATAGCCTTAATATACATGTTTTTCCTTTTTTTCGGTTCTATAGAGGAACTAAGGGTCGTTTATGTAGCTTTAGATGCACCAATTCCACGGTTAGTCCTGTTTGTATCATTCTCTTTAGATGCAATTTTTTTGTTCTGTTTGCATAATTTGTGAGATTGTTGGATAGATCGATTACTCTGCTTATCGATTGCTCTGCGTTGGGATATAGTTGAAATGGACATACATGAAAATGACGACTCAAAATAAGATAAAAGGTATGCATTTACTCTCAACTCCCTTTGTGTGCCGAAAGAAAGATATCAGGTACTATACTGAAAAAAATGGGGAAAAAATCTACCGACTTTGGATGGTGTAGAACTCATGGAAGCTTCAAGAATTGCCCTTTGCAAGGACAGTTGACAATCATCTTCAACCACTACTTAAAATTTGCAGCATTTTTTGTCTAATTTATTACAAGGACAGAAACATGTACTCAAAACTGACCCCAAGCTTCATCACCTACAAAGTGTCCAGGGCATACCCATTCAACTCTCACCTGCTGGTTTTATTTGCTTCAAATCAAAAACCCAATGCCACCTCTTGGACTGCCCACATCTTCTCTATCTTTGGAATTAGATATTTATTGCTAACAGATAATAATACTTGATGTTCTCATGAAAGATATATGTTTGGTCTAACATATGTTATATTTTCATGAGTGAAGGATTTTTTGGGTTTTGCAGGATTTTAAATTTATCTCGACTGGAATTTCACTATGGTTGAGAATTGGAGCCTCAGATTATTGGGAAAATTTTTGGGAAAAATAATATGCGAATGTCGAGTTATGCTATTCAGTTTTGGCACTTATTTTTCTTCAATTGCAATGCTTTTTGCTAGTTGTCTAAACTTTGATGGATTGGTGCATAGCACATAGGATTGATTGGTATAAGTGTTAGATCTTTTCAGATTCCAAGTGTTTATATTTTCTTTCATTGGTGGTTTCAGGAATTTGTTAATGGGTTCCCCTAAGCAGAAATGGACAGCGGAAGAAGAAGCTGCACTCAAGGTAGGAGTTCTTAAGCATGGTATTGGAAAATGGTGCAATATCCGTTCAGATCCTGAGTTTAGTTCTGTCTTGCGTTCACGCTCAAATGTGGATCTCAAGGTATGTAGCTGAGCCTCAAGCAGGATTCACTGAGTACAATTAGAATGAGTTTTTTAATTATATGGTTTAGTGACCAGAGTTTGATGTGTCCTAACACTGCCTTTACTAATAGCTCCTAAGTTATTGAAGTATTGCTCTCTGTTATTTTGATTGCCAGTGTTCTGTCATGCCTAGAGGTGAACTAATGTGTATAGTTTTAATGTGTATAGTTCTGTTATTTTGTTTCTATATGTGCACATATGCTTTTACACACTGTTAAGTTTTTTGTTTCCTTCCATGCAGCTTGAATTCTACAACACTCTTTGTGAAGTTAATTCCCCTTTGAAAAACTACATTCATACTGTATTGGCTAGTGGGATTCTGCACTTGGAAAATGGATCTTACAAAATTGATTCTTGGGATGGTAAAGTTCCTGATGTGCTTGCAAAGTGCAATTTGATTCTTAGGTGTACATAGCGAGAAGTTGGGAAAGATTGCCATTGGATATTATAGTTATAAGTGGGAAGCGTGAAAATACACATGCAACTAGTTTGCTTTTTTATTTTTAGTATATGTAACACATATGTATACATTTGTATGTATTTTTGTGATATTAATGTTTTCCATCCTTTTAGTTTCAAGTGACTTGTTTTTATTTAATATCTGCAATATATTCTTTGATTTGTAGAATTAATTATTAGTGTGGGTGTAAAGAATGTCTTTAATGGTGTTTTATGCAACTCATGCAGCTACTCCTAATAGTGTCATTTAAGGCGTTTTTAGATGAAAATGCCACTAATAATGGGCTTATTTAAGGCGTTTTTAATTACAAAGGCCACTAAATACACAGTCAATAGCGCCGTTTGTAAAGAAAAATGCCGCTAAATACACAGTCAATACGTTTGTAAAGACAAACGTTGTTAAATACATAGTCAATAGCGGCGTTTGTATTTACAAATGCCACTAAATAGACATTCAATAGCAGCGTTTATAAAGATAAACGCCGTTAAATACACAGTCAATAGAAGAGTTTACAAAGACAAACGCCGCTAAATACACAATCAATAGTGACGTTTGTAAAGACAAACACCGCTATATGTTGTGACATATTGCGGTGTTTTTTTTTTCAAAAACGTCACTAACAATTGCGGCACTCGTTATAGCGGCACTTCCTGTGGTGTTTTTGCAAGCGTCGGGAAAGTTTTTAGTGGCACTTATAAATGTCGCTATAGGGTTAAAAATGCCGCTAAAAATGGCAGTAGAATTTGCTACTTAGTGACGGTATCGATACCCTATCCTCCGTATTGATACCCAAGAATAATATTGATACCCTATAAGCTGAGTATCAATGCTACTGACTAAAATCTCTTGACGTTGGCCTTCTAGATGAATAATATCGGTACTGTTCATCCAGTATTGATACCCAAAACTATAAATACTCTATTATCCACACAAAAAACCTCTAACTCAACCCTTAAGCCCCCTTAAGGACATTAAATGTTATTTGAAGCTTTTGTTACTTATAGGGGATCATAATAGGTCATTTCACATGCATTATCCACCTAAAAACATTTAAAGCCAGAATCAACCAAAAATGCACCCATATGCTCAATGAGATCATACAAACAAGCAAACCTACACTTAATGATCTACAAGTGATATAGACAAGTTAGAAGTGTGTTAACTTGAATTCTAGCTAGTGGAAAACACCTCTAGGTCACCCAAGCACAAGCTTTTTCTTATCCTTACCTTTGGAGCTCTCTCAAACTTCTCTCATTAAATGAGAGTAATGAAACGAATTAATAACTTACTTGAGGACTTAAAGAGAGTAGAAACATGATTCCTAACCCTTGTAAACAAATTAGGAATGTAACACCCCCAACCCGTACCCGACTCGAATACGAGTCTGAGGTGTTACATTGACTTTTCAAACTTTGACTCCTGACAAAATTCAAAGAAAATTTATAACTTTCATTAAAATAAAAGTGGTTTATTTACATAAATTGACCAAAATAATCAAAATCGATCAGAGTATATTCAACTCAATCAATTAGTACATGCCAATTATATTCAAATTAACCAAACACATTTAAATCATCTATTTTCTGATCTAAAATTTTGTAAGGGAGATGCCGACCTGTCTTGCTTTTCTTCGCTTCTTTAACCTACGTGTGAAGCAATCACACGCTAAGTCTATGACTTAGTGAGGCATTAAATTTATAAAGGAAACTCTAAATTCTTAAACATGTATGAATATATACTTCATGATGTCACACAATCATTATATATAATATAAGGTACACATATACACATCACACATTATTTCCATCATTAATCTTATTCTATTATCCACATTATTATAATTTATATCCTTTAATCATACTTTTCATCAACATATGACTCATTCAAACCATATACACATCATCATATCAATCATATAATACAGTTCATATCACAAAAACATATACTTCACAAGTACCATCTTCATTATTATCTCTTTGTTTAGCCCAAGTACACTTTTGAGAACTATAGATATGTGAGTCTATTGAGGTTGCGCACTAATGCTATCACCACAGCTCGTATAAATGCACCAAAGTGCCGCATAGAATTGCACCGAAGTGCCGCGTAGAATTGCACCGAAGTGCCATATAAAATGTCCCTAAGGACCACGAAGAAAATTCCTTAAGAATCATATACATATGCAAAGGATCAAGTATGTGTCTCAAAAGACATCACACATGTTCCAAGAAATACATATATGTCCCGAAGGACCACGTAGACCATCAACTCTTGGCATTCCAACTATATCCCTAGCTCTCATGACAAATAACATTGGCATTATTATTTATGTCATTTCACGTATTCACATAGACACATAATTCACTTTCAACTTTCACGTATCTTAGGTCACATATACATATAATCACGTAGATCACTTTTACACAACTTATATTAACTTTACACGTCATTTTACATTTCTTATCACCTTACTTATATCTTATTCTTATGTCTTCTCATAGACATATATTCACATGTTCATATAGTTCACCATCTCATCATATAAATATGTACTCATTTCATTTCACATATAGTCTCATAATTTATCCTAGTATAAATCATATAACATTATTCCAACTCATAGTCATATATATATATATATATATAACTATATATATCATTTTACCTATACTTATATTCACATGGTTTATGTTCTTCTTCTCATAATCACATATATCATATTTAATAACTTATATAATCTCATATAGCTTAAGCTTCATTCTATTATATTTACCTATATCATGTAATCTATGACATACTTATAAACATGTATCACTTCTATCATTTCACTTATATATATATATTAACCTAATCTATTTACTTAGTTCAATTTCATATACCTTATATGTCATAATTTTATTCAAGTACATGAGTTTTCCCCTTATAGCTTATCTTATATGTTCGTATTATCACTTATGTTCAAGCTTCCTAATTAATATACTATTCTCATTTCATTTTATAGTCAATTTAATTTATCTTATCTCAATTCTTATTAAATCATATAATTCTATTATACTAATGCATATAAATGATCACCTAACTATGTACTTACCCAATTCATGTTTCTATTGTTCATATAACTTTTATACATGCTTACCTAGTTCATATCGCTTCTCATAAACTCACTTATATCATATTCTCCTATTTTTACCTAATCTATCTTATAGACATGTATTCACATAGTCTCATATTTCATTGTTATATGGATTTTATTGTATTCTCTTATTTCTCTCTATGTACATATATTTACACGTCTCACCATTTATATGTAGTTTACATTACATTTTCATATATCATATAATAGTATTTTTACATAAATCATATAGCACATACAAAAACATATCAATGCATATAATCATGAATACATACAAATCAGGAAATTCACATACTTATATTCATGACTTAATGCACTACAACTATAGGAATTAGACTTATCGCAAGTCCAATTTCCACATAATCCTATATTAAAATAAGATGCACTCACCTTGGCCTCACTTGTTATCAATTACTCTTATGGCTTTCTTTCTCTTCTTGATCAATTCTAACCTTTCAATCATTACGAAACTTGCTCTCGATCGATATCTACACAATCATGTATTTATACTATCAGTATCCCATTTGATATACTTAATCTATCATTTCATAAACTAAAATAACGATTTATTCCATTTCTCATTAAAGTGCATCAATACATTCTATAGTGTATTGATGCATCCCTTAACATATGCATCGATGCATGCACTACCCATGCATCGATACACAAAGTACCTTCGATGTTTTAGTCTTAAGAAGGTGTATCGATGCACTCCCTATGCATCGATGCACTAATTGCATTCGATATTTCCAATTTAAGGGGTGCATCGATGCACTTCTTCTTCATCGATACACACTGAACAATTTCTGGAAATTTACCCTTGATGCATCGGTACAGGTTGAATGTGAACCGATGCACACTAGCCCATAATTCCATTTCGTGCACGAAAATCCACTTAAATCAACTCAAATGCTTCATCTTTCATCCCTTTTCATGTTCTTAACTCATATACACATGCTTAAACCAATTTATATCCATATAAACCATCTTTAACTTCAAAATTCTATTCCTCATATGTAACTCAAGAATTATACCAACTTTGCAACATATTTTAATTCCAATTCTATGGCTTCTAACTTCTTAATTAGACTCTTGACAAGTCAAATTTAACTTCCAATTTAACTTATCAACTTTCATTCAAGATTTCCTTTAAAAACTTCCAATCTGTAATCTCTCTTGACTTCTTTATCTTATGGTTTTAAGATAAATTAAGCTTTCCTTAAGCTTAATTACCATCTAATGATCAAAACCCAATCTTAAATTCGGCTAAATATCAACCAACAAGAGATCTTACCTTTGCTTATGGCTTCACGTGAAGAAGAAGAAGAAAGGAGAAGAAGAAAACTCTGGAGAAATCTCTCATCTTCCACGTGGTTCCCTTATCTTATAAAGGGAAATAAAAATCTTACTTGTCAATTAACCATTTTACCCTTTAATTCATTCAATAATTACCAAACAACCTTCAACTATATTTCCAATAAGTCATTAAACTATTTAACTATTCTACTTTTATCACCAAATTTCAAAAATTCTCATTTTAATCACTGACCCGGATTTCGGGATGTTACAAATCTCCCCTCCATTAAAGGAAATTCGTCCTCGAATTTTCACTGAACATATGAATAAGAACATATCTTCTAATGTTCTTATGTTGCCTCTTTTACTTAACATTTTTTTTCAACTACCTTTTTCCTTTATACATTCATTTACTATCACTTATCATTTAAACAACAACCAGTAACTTCAATCCATTTCTGTCTTTCATCTCCTTCTATTCTGCATTTTCCTTTTACCATTTCTAAAATTTCATATAATGTCACTGATCACCTAGACAGTAACATCAATTTCCATCACTTAACCTCATAAATCCATCTCTAATTACCTTATAACAATAACCAAACTCATTTTCCATCATCATTTGACCAAGAACATAACCTTAAATCTTCTTCAAATATGATTAAACATACACTTTAAAGAATCTTTTCACCCCACCTTGCACACTTTTCATACTTCTATATAAAACTTATCATCTACACTTCCATATAACATTCATCATATCTAATCCCTTAAACTCAATCATTTTCATTTCTTTATTCCATTATTCCTTTATTCATTCCAAATTGAAATCTCCTTATACATAAATCATATCTTTCCTTTCATATTCATATACTCTTGTCCTATCACCTATACTCATCTCTGTGTACCAATATTCATTGCATCCTTGTAACCTTGATAACCCAATTTACTTATACAGAACTTCATTCTTTACCATCTCTTATACTTGTATTTTCCTTCTTTAAAGCTCCATACAATTACTTTTCTCCATGTCTACATTATAGTTATCCGATCAGAATACACAACTATATTCATATCCACATCATAATTAATTAATTCAACTTTATCCTTTCTTCCAATCTTATAACTCTATCACCTTTACTCTGACAGCTAGTTAATAACATCTTTCCAATCTAGGCACAAGCCCTAGTCAACCAATCATATACATCATTTACAATCGAAATTATTTAAAAATTAGTTTACTTAACTTATCAATTTCACCTCTATCCTCATACATCTGATAATTTCAGTTGTTCAAACTCAACATTCTGACTTTCATTTTCTTATAAGCTGATCATCGATATACACATTCTTAAACTCTTCTGATCAATCCTTAACTTGTATCCAGATCCACTTCATATCTTTTATCTTAACCTCACAATATTTTATAATCTTATAATTCTGATACATTTTTATCACATACTCTGGTTAGCCAATCGCTAACTCTTTCCATCTTAACTGCAAATCCTTATCATATACACACTCTTGCTTATACAGAATACTATCCCTTCATTTCAAACCCATAAGCTCTGACTTTATACATCTTATACACTTGTCACTAATACACTTATTCTTGAACTCTTATACCAATTCTCACTGCATCATTTGATCTTTTAACGCTCTTATGGTGACACTTGTTCACCATATTATATCTTATCCAATGAATAACAAGAATACTTCATATCACTTTTCTGATTCAAAAATAGGAAAATCTTCTATCATAATTCTAATATGATTTCGACTTCTGAAATCAACCTTTGACTTTATGAGGCACTTCCTGAGGTGTCCGCTCTTTATCCTGCCTGGCCAGGGCAGGTGAATAGCTATAATAATCAGGAATATCACCTTTCACTTCATTTCAGAATTATTATAATCATACTTCTATTATAACTTAGCAATCTAATTCTATTAGCAATACAACACACTCCTTACACTATCAGATCAGAACTTTTCACTTTATGTTGGCATGTATACATTTTTAAAACTCATTTGACTTCGGTTTAAGCCTAGAATAGGCTAAACCTTAGCTCTGATACCATTTAATGTAACACCCCCAACCCGTACCCGACCCGAATACGAGTCTGAGGTGTCTTATTGACTTTTCAAACTTTGACTCTTGACAAAATTCAAAGAAAATTTAAAACTTTCATTAAAATAAAAGTGGTTTATTTACATAAATTGACCAAAATAATCAAAATCGATCAGAGCATATTCAACTCAATCAATTAGTACATGCCAACTATATTCAAATTAACCAAACACATTTAAATCATCTATTTTCTGATCTGAAATTTTGTAAGGGAGATGCTGACCTGGCTTGCTCTTCTTCGCTTCTCTTCTCGCTTCTTTAACCTACACGTGAAATAATCACACGCTAAGTCTATGAATCTGTAACAATCCAAAATACGGGTTAGTGACTAAATTGTAAAACTTCAGAATTTGGTGATTAAAGTAGGATGATTGAATAGTTTAATGATTTATTTGGAAGGATTGTTAGTAATTATTAAGTGAATTGAAGGGCAAAATGGTCATTTGACCAATAAATAAATTAAAAGGTGATAAGGATGAGATATATATACGTGAAAAATGAAGGGGGAGAGGAAACAAAGTTTCCAGAGTTCTCTTCATACTTCTCTTTTCTCTCTATCGTGAACCAAGCTAGAGCAAAGGTGAGTTTTCTGAATAGTTGGTTATTTGATAAATTAAAGGTTAGGTTTTGATCATTAGATGATAACTAAGCTTAAGGAAAACTTAAGTTGTCTTATAATCAAAAGATGAAGAAGTTATAAGAGATTAAAGAAAATGGGTTTTTAAATGAATTTATGGAAAAAGTTGAATTTGAAGTTAAATTTGACTTGTCATCAATCTAGTTAAGACAAACAAAGTGTTAAAAGTTGAATTTAATCATGTTGCAAAGTTGGTATAATTCTTGAATTTCATGAGGAAGATAGGATTTTGAGGTTTAAGATGAAATAAATGTGTATATATTGGTTTAAGTATGTGTACTGGAGTTAAGAATATAAAAGGGGATGAAAGATGAAGGATTTAAGCTAAAATGTATAAGATTTCAGGTTCAAGAAGTGAATTCTGGGCAGAGTGCATCGATACACATTCATTGTGTACTGATGCATCATGAGTAAATCCCAGAAATTGTTCAAGGTATATCGATGCACATGAAGTGTATCGATGCACGCCTTTAAAATAAAAACATCGAATGCCATCAGTGTATCGATGCACAAGTAATGCATCGATGCACCCCCTTAAATAAAAACATCGAATGAGATTTATGCATCGATGCATAGATAGTGCATCGATGCACCCGTCAAGGGATGCATCGATACATGGTGTAGTGCATCAATGCATACCTTCATTAAAAGATAAAAATAGCTTTCTTATTAACCTAAGGAATGATGGTTTAGAATATATCAATTAGTATATTGATATGTATCAATGTATTAATATGTATATTTAGAACGTAATCTCATTCTGGAACAATTGAATGATTAGAATCGAGTCAAAGCAAGGCTAAGGTGAGTACATATTATAAGTATGGTACAATGGAATAAGACTTGTGATAAGTCTAATTCCTATGTTGATTTTCATAGCACCATAGTTATGAACATGCATACATGATAATTATTATAATACATGAATAAAGTATATATGTTCATATGATTTGATAAATGATATAAGTGAATATATTCAAATGTACATGTGACATGGTAATTGATATGAGTTATGTGATTACAAGAGAAATGACATGAATACATGAACATATGAAACATAAGAATAATGCCCATGGTATACGAAATGAGAGCTATAGGTATAGTTGGCATGCCAAGAGTGGAGGGTTCTACGTGGTCCTTCGGGATATATATGTATCCTTTGGAACATTTACAGGGTCTTTTGAGACATATTTGATCCACTGGAATATGTATATGGTTCTTAAGGAGTAGTCCTTCGGGACAAATACATTACATAGGTCCTTCGGGACAAATTTCATAGCCCCTAGTGGGACCCATGTGAGCTGTGGTGATAGTATAGTGCACAACCTCAATATACTCGAATAGCTTGAGTTCTCAAAAATGTACATGGGCCTATAAAAGGTTGTCAAAGGTAATTGCATTGTTATAGTTATATGTTACAATATTATTATTGTTTACATTGAATTGTATATGACATGATTGAATAGATAGATTGCATGTTCATATTCATACGAAAATACATTACTATTATATTTATATGTCTCACTAAGTCTATGACTTAGCGTGTAAGTGATTTACACGTAGGTACCAAGAATCAGGAAGAGCGGAAATAGGGTGGCAAGAACATCAGCACTGCTAGAAGATCAGATCAGAAGTAACAGATAAAGTATGTCTTTTGTTGTGTATAGTATTGGCATGTAAGAAAAGTGTCTGTTACAAATGCTCTGATCAGTTTTGTCTTGTTTTGGTTAACTTGTGTAAAGTAACAATGTTATTTTAATGAAAGTTTTAAATTTCCTTGATTTTTCGTTAAGAGTCAAAGTTTGAAAAGTCAATGTAACACCTCGAACTCTTATCCGGGTTAGGTACGGGTTGAGGGTGTTACATTTAATGGTATCGTAGCTATAGTTTAGTCGATTCTCGGCATAAACCAGAGTCTAGAGTGTCCTATAAAGTATTCATGCCAACAAAATAGTGAAAACTTCTGATCTGATATAATAGTAAGTATGTTGTTTTGCTAATAGAATGATATGGTTATGTTCTTATAGATGTCCGGACATGGTAGCTCGAGAAGGGAAGCGGGAGATGATAGGCCCGCTGAAAGTAGTAATTCACCTGCCCTGGCTAGGCAAGGTGAAGAACATGCACCTTCTGAAGTGCCAGTAGCTGATCAAGATGTGTTCTTCAGAACATTAGATGTGGTATTGACGCATTTCCAACCTCCTGCTACTTCAACTCCGAGAATGAATGTTGCAAAGGAGTTCAAGGGTTTAGGAGCTCCAGAGTTTAAAGGTGAAGTCGAAGAAGGTCTTGTTGTTGCGGACCTTTGGCTTAATGATGTAAAAATTATGTTAGATGGTTTCTACTATTCTAATGTAGAGAAGTTAGATGGAGTGGTCTCCCTGCTTCGTGCGCAAGCGAGAATCTAGGGGACAAACGTTACTCTGAGAATGACAACTGACGAAGTGACCTGGTCCTTGTTCTTAAAAGAGTTCAAACACAAATATATAAAAGACCAGTTTATCAGGTAAATGAAGCAAGAATTCTTGAACCTGAAGCAATTGGACCACACTGTATATGAGTATAAGTGTGAATTTAATAAATTAAGTTACTTTGCAGTATAGTTAGTGCCTATAGAGAAAGATGCTTGTGAGTGGTTTGTTGAGGGCTTATGACCAAGTTTAAAAGAGATGCTGATAGTGTTGAACTTATCCTCGTTTCAAGAGGTAGTAAATCATGCTAAAGCCTTAGAGAGAGCTCAAAATGAAAGGTTTGGGAATCAAATAACCCAATCATCTAAAAGAACTGGGGCTTCATCAAGTTTTGCACCACCTAAGAGAAGTAGAGATTTTGGTTTTTGATCTCCAGCACAATCAGAGTCGATGGCATCTGTTGCAAGAGAATCAAATCAGATGAGAGCTAGACAGACTCAATCTATAGGGTATGGTGATGGACGAGCACAACAGAGTCAAATTTAGACAATGTGAAATTTGTGGAAGAAGCCATAGCGGAACGTGTAGGGTAGTTACTAGAGCTTGTTTCTGTTGTGGTGAAGTGGGAGAACCAGTACAGTCGGAGCGATCTGCTTCGATGTCTCAAAGAGGAAGAAGTAGAGGAAGAGGTAGAAGTCAACCTGAATCCTCTACTCAACAGGAAATACGTTCCACTGCTCGAGTGTATAATATTAATACTAATGAAGATTTTGATGATCCAGAGATGAAAATAGGTACCTTTTATTATGTAATAGATATGTTATGATATTGATTGATATGGACTTGTATATTCATATATTAGTAGTAAATTGATGTGAGAATTGAGAATTCAATTAGAAGTTATTTATAGTGATGTGGAAGTGACAAATTTATTAGGGTACAATGTTTGGATAAATAAGATATGTTGAGAATGTACCATTAGAATTTAGAGAATTGAATTCCCTGTTAATTTTATGGAATTAATATTCAAATGATTTGAAGTAAGATTGGAAACTATAGAGTTAGAGGATCTTTATCGTTCTGAAAAAAGTAGTTTCTTTACTTCAGTAACAAGATAAGGTAGAAGGAATGGGTGTTATTAGGGGAATATTAAAAGAACAAGTGAAGGATACTATCATTTTGGAGGAATTGGAAAATATATACATTAGTAGTCATTTTATAAGACAATGGTAAATAGAATGTTTGAATGCGAACCAAAGAAATTGTATTATGGATAAGTGATAATGAATGTTTGATAAGTTAAGGAAATGGAGGACAAACTATTTTTGATTGGGAAGAATTTATAGTATATGAATGGTTTGATGGTGGGGTATGTTTTTATTGGAAGAAATGAGTTGAATAATAAAGTCACTAATCACCTAGACAGTAACATCAATTTCCATCACTTAACCTCATAAATCCATCTCTAATTACCTTATAACAATAACCAAACTCATTTTCCTTCATCATTTGACCAAGAACACAACCTTAAATCTTCTTCAAATATGATTAAACATACACTTTAAAGAATCTTTTCATCTCACCTTGCACACTTTTAGTACTTCTATATCAAAATTATCATCTACACTTCCATATAACATTCATCATATTTAATCCCTTAAACTCAATCATTTTCATTTCTTTATTCCATTATTCCTTTATTCATTCCAAATTGAAATCTCCTTATACATAAATCATATCTTTCCTTTCATATTCATATACTCTTGTCCTATCACCTATATTCATCTCTGTGTACCAATATTCATTGCATCCTCGTAACCTTGATAACCCAATTTATTTATACAGAACTTCATTCTTTACCATATCTTATACTTGTATTTTCCTTCTTTAAAGCTCCATACAATTACTTTTCTCCTTGTCTACATCATAGTTATCCGATCAGAATACACAACTATATTCATATCCACATCATAATTAATTATTTCAACTTTATCCTTTCTTCCAATCTTATAACTCTATCACCTTTACTTTGACAGCTAGTCAATAACATCTGTTCAATCTAGGCACAAGCCCTAGTGAACCAATCATATACATCATTTCCAATCGAAATTATTTAAAAATTAGTTTACTTAACTTATCAATTTCACCTCTATCCTCATACATACGATAATTTCTGTTGTTCAAACTCAACATTCTGACTTCCTTTGTCTTATAAGCTGATCATCGATATACACATTCTTAAACTCTTCTGATTAATCCTTAACTTGTATCCAGATCCACTTCATATCTTTTATCTTAACCTGACAATATCTTATAATCTTATAATTCTGGTACATTTTTATCACATACTCTGGTTAGCCAATCGCTAAGTCTTTCCATCTTAACTGCAAATCCTTATCATATACACACTCTTGCTTATACACAATATTATCCCTTCGTTTCAAACCCATAAGTCTAACTTTATACATCTTATACGCTTGTCACTAATACACTTATTCTTCAACTCTTATACCAATTCTCACTGCATCATTTGATCTTTTAACGCTCTTGTGGTGACACTTGTTCACCATATTCTATCGTATCCAATGAATAACAAGAATACTTCACATCACTTTTCTGATTCAAAACTAGAAAATCTTCTATCATTATTCTAATATGATTTCGACTTCTGAAATCAACCTTTGATTTTATGAGGCACTTCCTTAGGTGTCCGCTCTTTATCCTGCCTGGACAGGGCAGGTGAATAGCTATAACAATAAGGAATATCACCTTTCACTTTATTTCAGAATTATCATAATCATACTTCTATTATAACTTAGTAATCTAATTATATTAGCAAGACAACACACTACTTACACTATCAGATCAGAACTTTTCACTTTATGTTGGCATGTATACATTTTTAAAACTCATTTGACTTCGGTTTAAGCCTAGAATAGGCTAAACCTTAGCTCTGATACCATTTAATGTAACACCCCCAACACGTACCCGACCCGAATACGAGTGTCACATTACTTTTCAAACTTTGACTCTTGACAAAATTCAAAGAAAATTTAAAACTTTCATTAAAATAAAAGCAGTTTATTTACATAAATTGACCAAAATAATCAAAATTGATCAGAGCATATTCAACTCAATCAATTAGTACATGCCAACTATACTCAAATTAACCAAACACATTTAAATCATCTATTTTCTGATCTGAAATTTTATAAGGGAGATGCTGACCTGTCTTGCTCTTCTTCGCTTCTCTTCTCTCTTCTTTAGCCTACGTGTGAAATAATCACATGCTAAGTCTATGACTTTGTAACAATCTAAAATACGGGTTAGTGACTAAATTGTAAAACTTTAGATTTTGGTGATTAAAGTAGGATGATTGAATAGTTTAATGATTTATTTTGAAGGATTTTTAGTAATTATTAAGTGAATTGAAGGGCAAAATGGTCATTTGACTAGTAAATAAATTAAAATGTGATAAGGATGAGATATATACACGTGAAAAATGAAGGGGGAGAGGAAACAAAGTTTCCAGAGTTCTCTTCATCCTTTTCTTTTCTCTCTATCGTGAACCAAGCTAGAGCAAAGGTGAGTTTTCTGAATAGTTGGTTATTTGATAAATTAAAGGTTAGGTTTTGATCATTAGATGATAACTAAGCTTAAGGAAAGCTTAAGTTGTCTTATAATCAAAAGAAGAATAAGTTATAAGAGATTAAAGAAAATGGGTTTTTAAATGAATTTATGGAAAAAGTTGATAAGTTGAATTTGAAGTTAAATTTGACTTGTCATCAATCTAGTTAAGACAAACAAAGTGTTAAAAGTGGAATTTAATCATGTTGCAAAGTTGGTATAATTCTTGAATTTCATGAGAAAGATAGGATTTTGAGGTTTAAGATGAAATAAATGAGTATATATTGGTTTAAGTATGTGTACTGGAGTTAAGAATATAAAAGGGGATGAAAGATGAAGGATTTAAGCCAAAATGTATAAGTTTTCAGGTTCAAGAAGTGAATTCTGGGCAGAGTGCATCGATACACATTCATTGTGTACCGATGCATCATGAGTAAATCCCAGAAATTGTTCAAGGTATATCGATGCACATGAAGTGTATCGATGCACGCCTTTAAAATAAAAACATCGAATGCCATTAGTGTATCGATGCACAAGTAGTGCATCGATGCACCCCCTTAAATACAAACATCGAATGGGATTTATGCACCGATGCATAGATAGTGCATCGATGCACCCGTCAAGGGATGCATCGATACATGGTGTAGTGCATCAATGCATACCTTCATTAAAAGATAAAAATAGCTTTCTTATTAGCCTAAGGAATGATAGTTTAGAATATATTAATTAGTATACTAATATGTATCAATGTATTAATATGTAGATTTAGAACGTAATCTCGGTCCGGAATAATTGAATAATTAGAAACGAGTCAAAGTAAGGCTAAGGTGAGTACATATTATAAGTATGGTACAATGGAATAAGACTTGTGATAAGTCTAATTCCTATGTTTATTTTCATAGCACCATAGTTATGAACATGCATACATGATAATTATTATAATACATGCATAAAGTATATATGTTCATATGATTTGATAAATGGTATATGTGAATAGATTCAAATGTACATGTGACATGGTAAGTGATATGAGTTATGTGATTACAAGAGAAATGACATGAATACATGAACATATGAAACATAAGAATAATGCCCACGGTATACGAAATGAGAGTTATAGGTATAGTTGGCATGCCAAGAGTGGAGGGTTCAACGTAGTCCTTCAGGATATATATATATCCTTCGAAACATTTACAGGGTATTTTGAGACATATTTGATCCACTGGAATATGTATATGGTTCTTAAGGAGTGGTCCTTCGGGACAAATTTCATAGCCCCTAGTGGGACCCATATGAGCTGTGGTGATAGTATAGTGCACAACCTCAATGTACTCGAATAGCTTGAGTTCTAAAAAATGTACATGGGCCTATAAAAGGTTGTCAAAGGTAATTGCATTGTTATAGTTATATGTTACCATATTATTATTGTTTACATTGAATTGTATATGACATGATTGAATGGATAGATTGCATGTTCATATTCATACGAAAATACATTACTATTATATTTATATGTCTCACTAAGTCTATGACTTAGCGTGTAAGTGATTTACACGTAGGTACCAAGAATCAGGAAGAGCAGAAATAGGGTGGCAAGAACAGCAGCACTGCTAGAAGATCATATCAGAAGTAACAGATAAAGTATGTCTTTTGTTGTGTATATTGTTGGCATGTAAGAAAAGTGTTTGTTACAAATGCTCTGATCAGTTTTGTCTTATTTTGGTTAACTTGTGTAAAGTAACAATGTTATTTTAATGAAAGTTTTAAATTTTCTTGATTTTTCGTTAAGAGTCAAAGTTTGAAAAGTCAATGTGACACCTCGGACTCTTATCTGGGTTAGGTACGTGTTGAGGGTGTTACATTTAATGGTATCATAGCTACGGTTTAGTCGATTCTCGGCATAAACCAGAGTCTAGAGTGTCCTATAACGTATTCATTCCAACAAAATAGTGAAAACTTTATATCTGATATAATAGTAAGTATGTTGTTTTGCTAATAGAACGATATGGTTATGTTCTTATATATGTCCGGACATGGTAGCTCTAGAAGTGAAGCGGGAGATGATAGGCCCGCTGAAAGTAGTAATTCACCTGCCCTGGCTAGGCAAGTTGAATAACAGGCACCTTCTGAAGTGCCTGTAGCTGATCAAGATGTGTTATTCAGAACATTAGATGCGTTATTGACGCGTTTCCAACATCCTTCTACTTCAACTCCAAGAATGAATATTGCAAAGGAGTTCAAGGGTTTAGGAGCTCCAGAGTTTAAAGGTGAAACCGAAGAAGGTCTTGTTGTTGCGGACCTTTGGCTTAATGATGTAAAAATTATGTTAGATGGTCTCTACTGTTCTAATGTAGAGAAGTTAGATGGAGTGGTATCCTTGCTTTGTGGGCAAGCGAGAATCTGGTGGACAAACGTTACTATGAGAATGACAAGTGATGAACTGAACTGGTCCTTGTTCTTAAAAGAATTCAAACACAAATATATAAAAGACCAGTTTATCAAGCAAATGAAGCAAGAATTCTTGAACCTGAAGCAATTGTACCACACTGTATATCAGTATGAGTGTGAATTTAATAAATTAAGTAGCTTTGCAGCATAGTTAGTGCCTACAGAGAAAGATGCTTGCGAGTGGTTTGTTGAGGGCTTACGCCCAAGTTTAAAAGAGATGCTGATAGTGTTGAACTTATCCTCATTTCAAGAGGTAGTAAATCGTGCTAAAGCCTTAGAGATAGCTCAAAATGAAAGGTTTGGGAATCAAAGAAACCAACCATCTAAAAGAACTAGGGCTTCATCAAGTTTTGCACCACCTAAGAGAAGTAGAGATTTTGGTTTTCGATCTCCAGCAAAATCAGAGTCGATGGCATTCATTGCAAGAGAATCAAATCAGATGAGAGTTAGACAAACTCAATATATAGGGTATGGTGATGGACGAGCACAACAGAGTCAAATTAGACAATGTGAAATTTGTGGAAGAAGCCATAGCGGAACGTGTAGGGTAGTTACTAGAGCTTGTTTCCGATGTGGTGAAGTGGGAGAACCAGTACAGTCGGAGTGATCTGCTTCGATGTCTCAAAGAGGAAGAAGTAGACGAAGAGGTAGAAGTCAACCTGAATCCTCTACTCAACAGGAAATACGTTCCACTGCTCGAGTGTATAATATTAATACTAATGAAGATTTTGATGATCCAGAGATGAAAACAGGTACCTTTTATTATGTAATAGATATGTTATGATATTGATTGATCTGGACTTGTATATTCATATATTAGTAGTAAATTGATGTGAGAATTGAGAATTCAATTAGAAGTTATTTATAGTGATGTGGAAGTGACAAATTTATTAGGGTACAGTGTTTGGATAAATAAGATATGTTGAGAATGTACCATTAGAATTTAGAGAATTGAATTCCATGTTAATTTTATGGAATTAATATTCAAATGATTTGAAGTAAGATTGGAAACTATAGAGTTAGAGGATCTTTATCGTTCTGAAATAAAGTAGTTTCTTTACTTCAGTAACAAGATAAGGTAGAAGGAATGGGTGTTATTAGGGGAATATTAAAAGAACAAGTGATGGATACTATCATTTTGGAGGAATTGGAAAATATGTACATCAGTAATCAGTTTATAAGATAATGGTAAATGGAATTTTTGAATGTGAACCAAGGAATTTGTATTATGGATAAGTGATAATGAAGGTTTGATAAGTTAAGGAAATGGAGGATGAACTATTTCTGATTGGGAAGAATGTATAGTATATGAATGGTTTGATGGCGGGGTATGTTTTTATTGGAAGAAATGAGTTGACTAATAAAGTAGTATGATAGTGAGAGTAATAAAGATAAAGGATTTGTATGTTTGGTGGAGGTAAGAATTGACAAAAAAGTTTAAAATGATAAGGAGGGATAAGTATAAGGGATATGAAAGGAATGTGTGAGCATCAAGGAAAAAAGTAATGGGAGAATTAAATTAATGAAGTAAAGATTATGATAGCACAAAAGATTTATTGAAGAGGTGATATGTGAAAATGAATAGTAGATGTGTAGACAGTATCTTATCTCCTTGTACGATGGAAATTTGAGGATGAATTTTCTAAAAAGGGGGGAGATTTGTAATAACCCAAAATACAGGTTAGTGACTAAATTGTAAAACTTTAGAATTTGGTGATTAAAGTAGAATGATTGAATAGTTTAATGATTTATTTCGAAGGATTGTTAGTAATTATTAAGTAAATTGAAGGGCAAAATGGTCATGTGACCAATAAATAAATTAAAAGGTGATAAGGATGAGATATATACACGTGAAAAATGAAGGGGGAGAGGAAACAAAGTTTCCAGAGTTCTCTTCATCCTTCTATTTTCTCTCAATCGTGAACCAAGCTAGAGCAAAGGTGAGTTTTTTGAATAGTTGGTTATTTGATAAATGAAAGGTTAGGTTTTGATCATTAGATGATAACTAAGCTTAAGGAAATCTTAAGTTGTCTTATAATCAAATGATGAAGAAGTTATAAGAGATTAAAGAAAATGGGTTGTTAAATGAATCTATGGAAAAAGTTGATAAGTTGAATTTGAAGTTAAATTTGACTTGTCATCAATCTGGGACATATATGTATCATTTGGAACATTTATAGGGTCTTTTGAGACAGATTTGATCCACTGGAATATGTATATGGTTCTTAAGGAGTGGTCCTTCAGGACAAATACAGTACATAGGTCATTCGGGACAAATTTCATAGCCCTAGTGGGACCCATATAAGCTGTGGTGACAGCATAGTGCATAACCTCAATGTACTCGAATAGCTTGAGTTCCCAAAAATATACATGGCCCTATAAAAGGTTATCAAAGGTAATTGCATTATTATAGTTATATGTTACCATATTATTATTGTTTACATTGAATTGTATATGACATGATTGAATGGATAGATTGCATGTTCATATTCATACAGAATGCATTATTATTATATTTATATGTCTCACTAAGTCTATGACTTAGTGTGTAAGTGATTTACACGTAGGTACCAAGAATCAGGAAGAGCGAAAATAGGGTGGCAAGAACAGCAGCACTGCTAGAAGATCAGATTAGAAGTAACGGATAAAGTATGTCTTTTGTTGTGTATAGTGTTGGCATGTAAGAAAAGTGTCTGTTACAAATGCTCTGATCAGTTTTGTCTTGTTTTGGTTAACTTGTGTAAAGTAACAATATTATTTTAATGAAAGTTTTAAATTTCCTTGATTTTTCGTCAAGAGTCAAAGTTTGAAAAGTCAATTTGACACCTCAGACTCTTATCCGGGTTGGGTATGGGTTGAGGGTGTTACAGACTTAGTGAGGCATTAAATTTATAAAGGAAACTCTAAGTGCTTAAACATGTATGAACATATTAGTTTATGATGTCACACAATCGTTATATATAATATAATGTACACATATGCATATCACACATTATTTTCATCATTAATCTTATTCTATTATCTACATTATTATCATTTATATCCTTTAATCATACTTTTCATCAACATATGACTCATTCAAACCATACACACATCATCATATTAATCATATAATAAAGTTCATATCACAAAAACATATACTTCACAAGTACCATATTCATTGTTATCTCTTTGTTTAGCCCATGTACACTTTTGATAACTATAGATATGTGAGTCTATTGAGGTTGTGCACTAATGTTGTCACCACAGCTCGTATAAAAGAACCGAAGTGCCATATAAAATGTTCCTAAGGACCACGTAGAAAATTCCTTAAGAATCATATACATATGCAAAGGATCAAGTATGTGTCTCAAAAGACATCACACATGTTCCAAGGAATACATATATGTCCTAAAGGACCACGTAGACCCTCGACTCTTGGCATGCCAACTATATCCCTAGCTCTCATGACACATAACATGGGCATTATTATTTATGTCATTTCACGTATTCACATAGACACATAATTCACTTTCACCTTTGACATATCTTATGTCACATAACTTGGATCACATATACATATAATCACGTTGATCACTTTTATATAACTTATATTAACTTTACATGTCATTTCATATTTCTTATCACCTTACTTATATCTTATTCTTATGTCTTCTCAAAGACATATATTCACTTGTTCATATAGTTCACCATCTCATCATATAAATATGTACTCATTTCATTTCACATATAATCTCATAATTTATCCTAGTATAAATCATATAATATTATTCCAACTCATAGTCATATATATATATATATATATATATATATATATCATTTTACATGTACTTATATTCACATGGTTTATGTTCTTCTTCTCATAATCACATATATCATATTTAATAACTTATATAATCTCATATAGCTTAAGCTTCATTCTATTATATTTACCTATATCATGTAATCTATGACATACTTATAAACATGTATCACTTCTATCATTTCACTTATATATATATTAATCTAATCTATTTACTTAGTTCAATTTCATATACCTTATATGTCATAATTTTATTCAAGTACATGAGTTTTCCCCTTATAGTTTATCTTATATGTTCGTATTATCACTTATGTTCAAGTTTCCTAATTAATATACTATTCTCATTTCATTCTATAGTCAATCTTATTTAGCTTATCTCAATTCTTATTAAATCATATAATTCTATTATACTAATGCATATAAATGATCACCTAACTATGTACTTACCCAATTCATGTTTCTATTGTTCATATAACTTTTATACATGTAACACCCCCAACCCGTATCCGACCCGGGTCCGAGTTCGAGGTGTCACATTGACTTTTAAAAACTTACTTGTATAAAATAGTGAGTGATTTAAAATATTTATCCATATAACTTATTCAGAACATTTACAGAACTATTCAGAGCTTATACAATATATCATTTTGAATACATGCTAACTAGAACTTTATATATTAAAATACATATTATTCACCTTTCTTTTGATCTGACCTTTGGTAAGGAGAACTGACCTATCTTGCTCCACATTGCTCTTTACTATTCTCGAAACCTACGTGTAAATCACTTACACGCTAAGTCTATGACTTATTGAGGCAAATAAACATATAATGCAAACTATAACTTGTAATCATGCATGAACAATTACTGCTATCATAGCATACCCCAAATATATATTCGTTCATCCATCAAATACATACATGCATATAATTTTCTTCATTCTTATCATTATCATTTTATTATCATTCATATTTCTATTCTCTTGTTCATATGATTTATTATGTTCATATCATATATCTTATAACATATACAATAATCACTAAGACACATATATCATGTCATATAATTCATATCGCAAAACATATATTGTATTCAATATTATCTCTTATTAGCCCATGTACACATGTGAGAACTGTAGATATGTGAGTCTATTGAGGTTGTGCACTATGCTATCACCACAGCTCGTATAATTCCTACTAGGGGCGCATAGAATTTTTTTCGAAGGACCACGTAGATGTCCCAAAGGACTACATATAACACATATGTTCCGAAGGACCACTATATCCCAAAGGACCACTATGTCCCAAAGGACCACTATATCCCGAAGGACCGCGTAGACCCTCGACTCTTGGTATGCCAACTATACCTCTAGCTCTCAATACACATAACATGGGCATTTTCACTTATATAATTTCACAATACACTTTCATATCACATGTTCATATAAGCTCATAGCTTCTTTCACATGTACATGTAGACATATAACTTCTTTTCATGTAATTCATATGTTCACATATCTCTTTTCATATTCTCATAGGATCACATCATCACATAAATCATATCTCATAGAAAAGAACATAACAATACATATTCACATACTAAAGGCTACCAACTATACTTATTTTCATGCATTCATACAATCAGAACATGGAAATAGACTCATCGCAAGTCTAATTTCCATCTAATCGTATACTATAATTATATGAACTCACCTTGGCCTCACTACGTTCCAATCCACTTTTATGATTTCCTCTCTTTCGATTGAATCTTAACTTGATAATCATTCCAGAACTTGTTCGTGCTTATATATTGATACATATCAGTATCTAATTGATGTATTCTAAATATATCATTTCTTATACCAAAAGAAATGTATATTTCAATTTCCCCTTGAAGTGCATCGATACATTCTACAGTGCATCAATGCATTCTTTAACATGTGCATCGATACACTACCCATGCATCGATACACTAATCACCTTCGATGTTTTCATTTTAAGGGGGTGCATCGATGCACTCCTTATGCATCGATGCACTAATTACATTCGATGTTTTCATTTTTAATGGGTGCATCGATACACACTGAACAATTTTCTGGAAATACCCTTGATGCATCGGTACACATTGAATGTGCATCGATGCACATAGCCCAGAATTCATTTTTAAGCCTGAAAATCACTCCAATTCTACTTAAACACTTCATATTACATCCTCTACCATATTTTTAACTCTCATATACATACTTAAACTCGTTTCTACTCCTTTATCACCCCTTTAAATCTCAAAATTCCTTTCTCCCTATGGAAATCAATAATCATACCAATTTTTCAATATGTTCTTAATTCAATTCTATCACTTCATATCTCTTAATTAAGTTGATGACAAGTCAAATTTATCTTCCAATTTGAGTAATGAACTCTATTCCAAGATTTCATTTGAAAACTCTTAATCTTTAATCTCTCCTAACTCCACCATCCTTTGCTTTTAAGATGATTTAAGCTTTCTTTAAGCTTAATTATCATCTAATGATCATAACCCACCCTTAAAATCAACAATTAATCCACAAACAAACAAACTCACCTTTGAGCTTGGAGATACGAGAGGAGAGGAAGAGGTTCTGGAGAAATCTTTCATTCCCATATGGTTCCCTTATCTTATAAAGAGAAATAAAAATCTTCCTTGTCAAATGACCATTTTGCCCTTTAATTCCTTTAATAATTACTAGCAAATTTCAAGAAATATTTCCAGATAAATCATTGAACTATTCAATTCTTCTACTTTAGTCACCAAATTATTAAACTTTACAATTTAGTCACTAACTCCAAGTTTGGGATATTACAATACATGCTTACCCAGTTTATATCGCTTCTCAAAAACTCACTTATATCATATTCTCCTATTTTTACCTAATATATCTTATAGACATGTATTCACATAGTCTCATATTTCATTGTTATATGGATTATATTTTATTCTCTTATTTCTCTCTATATACATATATTTACACGTCTCACCATTTATATGTATTTTACATTACATTTTCATATATCACATAATAGTATTTTTACATAAATCATATAGCACATACAAAAACATATCAATACATATAATCATGCATACATACAAATCAAGAAATTCACATACTTATATTCATGACTTAATGCACTACAACTATAGGAATTAGACTTATCACAAGTCCAATTTCCAAAATAATCCTATATTAAAATAAGATGCACTCACCTTGGCCTCACTTGCTATCAATTACTCCTATGGCTTTCTTTCTCTTCTTGATCAATTCTAACCTTTCAATCATTACGGAACTTGCTCTCGATCGATATCTACATAATCATGCATTTATACTATCAGTATCCCATTTGATATATGTTGAAAACATTTTGATATTTCGATAAAACAAATTAAGATAAATGAATTTTAAGATTTTCCAAATGATTTTCTAATTATATTCGATATAACTATTCGAATATCAAAACATTGCTCCAAATCTTTCAAAAATCATTTTTAATCCTTACTCAAGTGTAAAATTAAGTTTTAATCTTAAAACAATTTCAAAATAATTTTACAAAGTATTTCGAACCATTTCAAAGCCAAAAATTCCAAAATGCTCAGAGGGAACCGATTCCCCCCCCCAAGGGGGTACCGATTCCCCCTGAATGGTTTGGCTCCGAGAATTCCAGTATGCTCAGAGGGAACCGATTCCCCCCCAAGGGGTACCGATTACCCCCTTGTATAACGGCCAAAATATTTGAATTTTACACTTAGGGAACCGATTCCCCATAGGGGGTACCGATTCCCCCCACGCTCCAAGCTGTTTTATTAATTGTTTTCACACTAAAACGGCTATATGAACTTCACTAATCATCCCCAACGTTCAAAAGTGATTCAAGGTGTATTTAAACAAGTTCTGAAGCCTTTGATCAATAACAAATTATAGAGAAACAAAAGAGAAAGCATCAAACACCAAGTTTGTGCAAATCAAGCCAATTTTCCTTTCAATATTCATTTTGCTTTCAAATAACACCATTTGTGCTCATTTGTAATTATTTGTGAGTGTTCTTTTCTTGTTCTAGAATTGTGCAAACATCTTACCTTGTGAGGTTTTCCTTGAAAGTTTGCAAATTTGTGTATTTCTCTTTGAAAAAGAGTGTGCTCAAGAATTTGGGGTATAATTCTTGAGGGAGCTGTAAGGTTACTCTTTGTCCTCAAAAGAAAGAACAAATTAGTGAATTTGTTGGAAAATCCTTAGTGTGGATAGCTAAGGTAGTGGACGTAGACTTTGGTTGATAAATTCGAACCACTCTAAATCGCTGTGCAATTAATTTCAATTTTCTGCAAAAGCTTCCACCAAAATTTTAATTGCCAATTCACCCCCCTCTTGGCCATATTTGTCAATCGATTAACTCAACAATTGGTATTAGAGCCTAACTCATTTGAAGGTTTAATCACCTCTTGAGTCGATTCGGGAAGAGTTACATCGATATTTAAAGTCATCAATGGCCACTACATCAAACTTCGACTCCGGTCTCGATTCGATGCCCGTCAATAAGCCTCATTTCTTCAATGGGGCTAGCTATGCCTATTGGAAGAATAGGATGATGTACTTCATTCAAGCAAGTGACATGGGAGCATGGAATGCAATAGAAGAAGGATATATCAAGCCTCTTACTCATCCAAGATTGTGGAGTGAAGGAGAGACCAAAAAGTTCCAGCTCAACTCCAAAGCCATCCATATCATATTTTGTGCTCTTGGACCAGATGAATACGGAAGAGTTTCATCTTGTACAACCGCCAAAGAAATATGGGACAAACTTAAAGTCACTCATGAAGGTACCGATGAGGTAAAGAAATCTAAGATTAGTATTCTAACGCATAGCTATGAAAATTTCAGGATGAAACCAAATGAAGATATCAAAGCTATGACGGATAGATTCTCAACGATTGTCAATGGTCTCAAATCATATGAAGAGATCATTTCAAATGAAAAGCTTGTGAGGAAGTTAGTTTACTCCCTCCCAAAATCGTGGCAATCAAAGAAGATGGCAATCATCGAGTCTAAGGATCTAACATCCTTAACTCTTGAAGAGCTAATCTGTTCACTCCTCACTCATGAAATGATGCTTGAAGAGGAGGTGGACCTTGATAAGATTGAAGAAACACCAAAGAAGAAGGAGAAGAAGAAAAACATTGGAGTTTCTCTCAAATCCACAAAAGATGAGAGTGATTCGGATGAAGATGACGGTGATGAGGAAATGACATTGTTTGCCAAACGGTTCAGAAAAATGATGAGACCTTACCGAGGAAGGAAATTCAAACGAAATGAAGGCCTCAAAAATGAACCAAAAGAGAAGGACTCGATCATTTTCTATGAATACAAAAAGTCGGGGCATGTCAAATATGATTGCCCACAACTGAAGAGAAAGGGTCAATCAAAGAATAAGCACAAGTCTCATGTGGCTACATGGAGCGATGAAGAAGGTTTCGATGAAGAGGAACAAGAAGTAGCAAACTTGTGCTTGATGGCATTAGGGGAAGATTCTAAGGTAACCTCTAACTCATCTGATTTTGATGATTTATCCTATGATGAGTTATTAGAGGAATATAATGGGTTGGCTACGGATTATGAGAAATTATTTTTAAAATATAAAAATGATGTTTCAAAATTGAAAAATGAAAATAAACTCATATCCAAAACCAACAACAATCTTGAAAGTAAAATCAATGATTTGCAAATCAAACTAGAAGAGTTTGAAAAGAAAAATTTAGATTTGCAAAATTTACTTTCAAAGGTCAATGATCATCATCAAAAGAAAATTGATGATCTTAAAGCTTCTTTTGATAAAGTTGGAACAAAAACGTTTAGAAAATGGAGAAAATTCAAAATCCAACTTTGTTAGAAAAAGTTTTAAAAACTACAATCATAGAGGTCCCCAAAGAACCTCTAATGGAAAAATTGTTAGAAGTATATGGGTTCCTAAAAAACTCATTACTACTAAAGATAAGGATATCCTACACAAATGGATACCTAAGGGGACTAGAATTTTGGAAACTAATGAATATAGACCCAAAAGAATTTGGGTACCAAAAATTAGAAATTAATCTATGTTTGTAGGAAAATGAGCATTGCTACAAGGCACGGGAAACAAATTCAAATTCATGGTACCTTGATGGTGGATGCTCAAGACACATGACCGGAGACAAAAGCCGGTTCATTAATCTTAACGCCAAAAATGGAGGAGAAGTGACTTTTGGTGATGATTCAAAAGGTCACATTGAAGGTATTGGTACTATTGGTAATACCTTTTCCATACAAATTAAGAATGTTTTATATGTGAATGGATTAAAGCATAATCTATTAAGTATTAGTCAATTTTGTGATAAGGGATTCAATGTCATGTTTGATATTAATGGTTGTAAAGTTGTTGACATTGCATCTAATTAGATTTTGCTTTTTAGTCATAGAATAGGAAACATATACATGGTGCATTTAGATTCTATTGATATGACTAATTTGTGCCTAGTTGCTAAGGATGAACATGATAGTTGGTTATGGCATAGGAGACTAGGACATGCTAGTATTAGTGTTTTGCAACGGCTAATTCAAGGTGATTTAGTTCGAGGGTTGCCTAACCTTAAATTTGATAATGATAAAATCTGTGATGCTTGTGCTAAAGGAAAAAAAGCGAGTTTCTTTTAAATCCATTAATGATGTATCAACTAGTAGAGTATTACAATTGATCCATATAGATCTTTTTGGGCTAACTAGGACTACTAGCGTGGGTGGAAAACAATATGCATTTGTCTTGGTAGATGACTATTCTAGATATACTTGGGTTCTATTTTTAAGTACTAAAGATGAAGCATTAGAATATTTCATCACATTTTCAAAAATAATCCAAAATGAAAAAGGTTACTCTATAACTAGTGTTAGGAGTGATCATGGTACTGAATTTGAAAATCTTGGATTTATTTGAGTTTTGTAATTCTAATGGTATTAGCCATAATTTTTCAGCACCTAGAACTCCTCAACAAAATGGAGTTGTTGAGAGGAAAAATCGAACTTTAGAAGAAATGGCTAGAACAGTGCTTTGTGAAAATAATTTGCCAAAATATTTTTTGGCGGAAGCCACAAATACCGCTTGTTATGTTATAAATCGAGTAATGATTAGGCCAATTTTAAAGAAAACTCCATATGAAATTTTCAAAAATAAAAAGCCTAACATTAGTTATTTTCATCCTTTTGGATGTAAATGTTTTGTTTTAAACAACGGTAAAGAAAACCTTGGCAAATTTGATGCTAAAAGTGATGAAGGAATTTTTCTGGGTTATTCCTTAAATTCTAAAGCTTATCGTGTATTTAATAAAAGAACTTTAGTTGTAGAAGAGTCTATACATGTTGTTTTCGATGATAATCCCCTTCCGAGGAAGGATTCTTGTGTGAATGATGATGTAGGTGTTATAAATTCAAATGACGTTAGACATGACGTTGGAGAACCATCATCAAAGGAAGAAATGAAAAATGAGGAAATTCGTGATCCTCTTGAGAATCCAACCATTGAAGAAAGGGAAGTATCTTATCCAAGAGAGTATAACTATGTCAAGGATGGTGAAATTATAGGTGATCCATCCAAAGGGGTAACAACTCGATCTTCTCTTAGAAATATTTGTAATTATGTTGCATTTATCTCATGCGTAGAGCCTAAGAATATTAAAGAAGCATTAAATGATGAACATTGGATTATGGCTATGCAAGAAGAGTTAAATCAATTTGAGAGAAGTAAAGTATGGATATTAGTTGAAAGGCCTAGTAATAAATCTACTGTAGGTACTAGATGGGTATTTAGGAATAAGCTTGATGAGAGTGGTAATATAGTGAGAAACAAGGCTAGACTTGTTGCTCAAGGGTATACTCAAGAAGAGGGCATAGACTATGATGAAACATACGCTCCCGTAGCTAGGATGGAAGCAATTAGAATGTTATTAGTATTTGCATGTTTTCATGAATTTAAATTATATCAAATGGATGTTAAAAGTGCATTTTTAAATGGTTTTATAAAGGAATAAGTGTATGTGGAACAACCTCCAGGTTTTGAAGATTCAAAATTTTCGGACCATGTTCTTAAATTGAAAAAAGCTCTTTATGGTTTAAAACAAGCTCCTAGAGCTTGGTATGAAAGATTGTCAAATTTCTTAATCGAAAAAGGTTTTTCAAAAGGGAAGGTTGACACTACATTGTTTTTAAAGCATAAAGGTAAAGATTTATTAGTAGTTCAAATTTATGTTGATGATATAATATTTGGCTGTACTAATGATGTTCTTTGCCAAGAATTTTCTAAGCTAATGCAAAGTGAATTTGAGATGAACATGATGGGGGAGCTCTAATTTTTCTTGGGACTCCAAATCAAGCAAAGAAAAGATGGCATCTTCATCAATCAAGCTAAGTACGTCAAAGATATGCTCAAGAAGTTTAGACTGGAAAATGGCAAACCTCATGATACTCCAATGAGCTCTTCAACAAAGCTTGACTTAGATGAAGGAGGTAAATGTGTATATGTTAAATTATATAGGTCAATGATTGGATATCTACTTTATCTAACTGCAAGTAGACCGGACATTATGTTTAGTGTTTGCTTATGTGCTAGATTTCAATCATGCCCTAAGGAATCACATTTACTAGTTGTTAAGAGAATCTTTAGATACCTTAAAGACACTCCTAGTTTAGGACTTTGGTATCCTAGAGACTCTAGCTTTAGCTTGCATGCTTTTTCTGATGCGGATTATAGAGGATGCAAATTAGATAGGAAAAGCACCTCCGGTACTTGCCAATTCCTTGGAAATATACTGATTTCTTGGTTTTCAAAGAAACAAAATTGTGTTACATTATCTACTACTGAAGCTGAATACATTTCAGCTGGTAGTTGTTGTGCACAAGTTTTATGGATGAAACAACAACTTTTTGATTATGGAATTGAAGTTGGTACCATTCCTATCAAGTGTGACAATACTAGTGCTATTTGTCTCACTAAAAATCCCATCCAACACTCTAGAACTAAGCACATTGAAATAAGACATCACTTCATTAGAGACCATGTCACTAAGGAAGATGTAGTTCTAGAATTTGTTGATACTTTGCACCAATTAGCAGATATCTTTACAAAACCTTTAGACAAGGAAAGATTTTGGACACTTAGAAGAGAATTAGGTTTGACCAACCTATCTTCACTTAGTGTTTAAAATAATTTTAGAACTTTTAAGAATAAATGAAAAATGCTTATAATAGTAGTTTTTGATTGCATTCGTTGCTATTAGTTAGGGGGAGTTTATGATTCTTGATGAAAAATTAATTTTATGTTCAAATATCATTTAAAGATTAATTTAATTGTTTGAACATAATTAATTTTCAATATATGAGTTGCCAATACCACTAGAAGAAATTAATTTAGCATTTTGGGTGTTTAAAATCGGATTTTAGCATTTTGGTGCAGAGGGAATCGATCCCCCCATGAGGGAACCGATTCCCCCTTTGAAGGGGAACCGATTCCCCCCACAGGGGAATCGATACCCCCCTGGGGTTCTGGTTATACACGGGCATTCCCTCTCAACTCTCTACCTATCTCCATTCTTGTCTCAAATCATCGATTTTAATCGGAATTCACTTTAAATATCATCTTCTAAACTTGCTATCATCATTAAAATCGTGCAAACAACATCAAAACCCATTCAATCTCATCTTTCAAGGTAAAATTTTCTAAACTCTCTATTTCATTGATTTTGAACATAGGACTAGTTTTAATTAGTTCTAAATAGAAATAGTGATCGGGCATTGATTGTTTAGTGATTAGAAACTAGATATTACAACTAATTTCATCAAAAACACAAGAATTTTCCAAAATATTTGAAATTTTCGAAATTAAAAAAAAATGGTCTTCAAATTATTGTGTTTTGATTGAATTATGTTTCTGTTATGAAAACTATACATATATTGTTTCTCAAAACCGTATTTTTCAAAAGTTTTCAAAAACTTTGCCCATTAAGATTGATTTAGAGAACCTTGAAATATTGAGGACTCAATTGAGTTTTGGGATTGATTGAATTGCATACATGTGTTTTCTAAATTGCAGGTTATCCATACTATTCCGATTTCCTAAACCATGTCCAATCCTAAACGTGCTAGGTCATCATCTAGTCACTCACACCGTCAACCAAATCCACCTACAAATCCTTAAAATCCAATTCCTAATCCTAATCCCATTGATCCTAATTTAACTATCCAAAATTCGTGATTTAATCATCCTGGTCCTAGAAATCATCGATTTTGGTATTATCAATATTTCGACTCTTACAAAATCCGGGAAGAACGTATTCCTTCTCGTCAAGCTATGTTAGATATTAATTTTAAATATCTTCCTCTTTTACAAGAGTGGAAATTTGATAAACTTTTTGATCTTGAACCCATTGTCTACCATCAACTTGTTCGTATTTTCTATTCTAATGTCGTTTGTGTTAAAAACCAAACTGAAACCGAAACCATAGGAATTCGTTCCTACCTCCTAGGACAATTCTTATATATTGACTCAGCTTACATAGCCAATACATTCGGATTAGATAATGATGGTATTTCAAATGAAAAACAAATCTTAGGATCTCGTTATAAAAGAAGGGATAGTGCAAGCGTCTTAGACCTTCATGAACGTTTTCTTCATCTAATGATTTCTTGGTGGTTTCGACCATCCGGAGGTCGTTATTCTACTCTTAGAGCCTTGGATCTTTGGTGGTTACATTGTTTTGAAAACAGTATTAAAATAAACCTACCTCAGATCATTTTTGCTGAAATTGTTAAAACCCGTAAACCTTGTTCCTAACAAGAAACTATGTTCATCTCTAGTTTACGGTTGCTTTTTGAGTCATCTGTTTTCCAAAGCTGGGCTTAGAGTCGGTCTAGATGCCGTTTTTCCCCTTAAGAAACAAATTAATCTTCTTTCCTTAATGAGAGCGGGATGGATTAAGGATAAGGAAACTGGTGAATGGATTCGATCGTCTGAAAGTACTCCGGGAGCAAGTTCTTCACGAGTACAACCAGAAGCTGATGACGATCCCGAGCTTGAACAACTAATGCGAGACATCGATGAGGCCGAAGATGAGCCTGAACAACCCGAGGAGCATCCCGAGGAGCAAGCACAACAAACGCATTAAATGCCTCCATATTTTCAATCTTTTATGGAGACATTCTATTTTCGATATGCTACCATGGATTCGTGATTTACTTCTATAGAGTCCCATTTATCCACAATGGGAGCTCAACAATTAGAAATTCTTCGGGAGATGCGTGCAAACAACGAAGCAACCAACGCGCGTATTAATGAACTCACTCACGAAATGGTCGCTATACGAGCTCCTTTTCCTCCTTCTGATCCGGATATGTGATTCTATGTTTTGCTTTGAACTCCAAACTTATTTTTTAACATTTTGACTATTTTGGAATGTTTGAATTTGTGGATTGATTGATTTTGAATTTGTTTGGATTTATGTATTATGTGAACTTCTATATTTGGTGTGATTTATTCATTATTGCATCATTTACATAATTTTAGCAATATGACCAATTTTGCCATGTCACATTAATTATGAATATTGAACTAATGGCGAACGTTTCTCTTGCTTGTGATCTTAGCAGCTTAAACTATATATAATCAATTGGCTAAATGATTTCAAAACCTTGTTTAGATTCTTTAAAATGTCTTTTTGATTTAACAAAAAGGGGGAGAAGTGTTAAATGTGTTTTAAATGATAAATGTGAGAAGTGTTAAAGTAAGGGGTAGTAATTTTTCAAAAACATCGTTTTTGATTTCAAAATCTTAAAATTACTAAAATGTTTTGTTACATCAAAAAGGGGGAGATTGTTGAAAACATTTTGATATTTCGATATAAAAAATTAATATAAATGAATTTTAAGATTTTCCAAATGATTTTCTAATTATATTCGATATAACTATTCGAATATCAAAACATTACTCCAAATCTTTCAAAAATCATTTTTAATCCTTACTCAAGTGTAAAATTAAGTTTTAATCTTAAAACAATTTCAAAATAATTTTACAAAGTATTTCAAACCATTTCAAAGCCAAAAATTCCAGAATGCTCAGAGGGAACCGATTCCCCCCCAAGGGGGTACCGATTCCCCCCTGAATGGTTTGGCTCCGAGAATTCCAGTATGCTCGGAGGGAACCGATTCCCCCCAGGGGGTACCGATTCCCCCCTTGTATAACGGTCGAAATATTTGAATTTTACACTGAGGGAACCGATTCCCCATAGGGGGTACCGATTCCCCCACGCTCCAAGTTGTTTTATTAATTGTTTTCACACTAAAACGGCTATATGATCTTCACTAATCATCCCCAACATTCAGAAGTGATTCAAGGTGTATTTAAACAAGTTCTAAAGCCTTTGATCAATAAGAAATTATAAAGAAACAAGAGAGAAAGCATCAAACACCAAGTTTGTGCAAATCAAGCCAATTTTCCTTTCAATATTCATTTTGCTTTCAAAGAACACCATTTGTGCTCATTTGTAATTATTTGTGAGTGTTCTTTTCTTGTTCTAGAATTGTGCAAACATCTTACCTTGTGAGGTTTTCCTTGAAAGTTTGCAAATTTGTGTATTTCTCTTTGTAAAAGAGTGTGCTCAAGAATTTGGGGTATAATTCTTGAGGGAGCTGTAAGGTTACTCTTTGTCCTCAAAAGAAAGAACAAATTAGTGAATTAGTTGGAAAATCCTTAGTGTGGATAGCTAAGGTAGTGGACGTAGACTTTGGTTGATAAAGTCGAACCACTCTAAATCGTTTTGCAATTACTTTCAATTTTCTACAAAAGCTTCCACAAAAATTTTAATTGCCAATTCACCCCCATCTTGGCCATATTCGTCAATCGATTAACTCAACAATATACTTACTCTATCCTTTCATAAACTAAAATAATGATTTATTCCAATTCCCATTAAAGTGCATCGATACATTCTACAGTGTATCGATGCATCCATTAACATGTGCATCGATGCACTACCCATGCATCGATACACAAAGCACCTTCAATGTTTTAATCTTAAGGAGGTGTATCGATGCACTCCCTATGCATTGATGCACTAATTGCATTCGATATTTCCATTTTTAAGGGGTGCATCGATGCACTTCCTATGCATCGATACACACTGAACAATTTTTGGAAATTTACCCTTGATGCATCGGTACAGGTTGAATATGTACCGATGCACACTAGCCCAGAATTCCATTTCGTGTACGAAAATCCACTCAAATCAACTCAAATGCTTCATCTTTCATCCCCTTTCATGTTCTTAACTCATATACACATGCTTAAACCAATTTATATCCATATAAACCATCTTTAACTTCAAAATTCTATTCCTCATATGTAACTCAAGAATTATACCAACTTTGCAACATGTTTTAATTCCAATTCTATGGCTTCTAACTTCTTAATTAGACACTTGACAAGTCAAATTTAACTTATCAACTTTCATTCAAGATTTACTTTAAAAACTTCTAATATTTAATCTCTCTTGACTCCTTTATCTTATGGTTTTAAGATAAATTAAGCTTTCCTTAAGCTTAATTATCATCTAATGATCAAAACTCAATCTTAAATTCAACTAAATATCAACCAACAAGAGATCTTACCTTTGCTTATGGCTTCACGTGAAGAAGAAGAAGAAAGGAGAAGAAGAAAACTCTGGAGAAATCTCTCCTCTTCCACGTGGTTCCCTTATTTTATAAAGGAAAATAAAAATCTTATTTGTCAATTGACCATTTTACCCTTTAATTCATTCAATAATTACCAAACAACATTCAACTATATTTCCAATAAGTCATTAAACTATTTAACTATTCTACTTTTATCACCAATTTTCGGGTTGTTACAAGGAACACCCTGGAGGTTTAAAACCCAAAGCCCCACTAAAACCCCCACTTTGGTCACCATGGCCAAGCCTTGAGATGTTGGGCTTGAATTGAAGCTCTAGGGGTGGAGATAATCATTTTTACCTTCAAATATTCGAACTAAGGCATGGAATAACAAAGTTAACACCTTTGATGGGCTTGCGACAAAGAAGAAAAGAATGAAGTAGAAGAAGACAAGATAGAGTTATCACCTTCTCAACGTGTGACATATGCACAATTAAGGGATATCAACCTTTTTTCAAACTATGGGTAAATTATTTCCTTAGTCTCTGCTCCTTTGCCCCCAATTCAAAAATACCCATTTTAAGCCTATATGGACCCAAAACATAACCCAACCAAGCCCAAACTTGGCCCAACTCATCAAGGAGGTCTACTATGGTTACTCTAAGCCCAAATGATTACCCGAAACTACTAGCCTGGTATTCGAGGTGTTACAATAGCATGGGGACAAACATCCAAATCGTTATGTTAGAAATAATCTTTCTCAAATTCTTCCAAGATAGAAGAGCCGAAAGAGGATATTTGTTTAAAACATTCGAAATACCCTATAAGGCATACATATTCATCCATATCTACTATGTTACTATACATGAAAATAATAAATACTCGAAAGTTTCAGGATCCTTCATGCATATAGGGCGTAATTGATTTGCAAGAGCAGAAATCCCTTTGTTCGAGAGTTTCACTCTTACAAAAACTCATCTTTCGATTACCAAACAGATAAAAATCCCCACTTTTGGAGGAACAATACCAGACCATATCAATTTTTTCCATAATGGGTAGGTAGTCAAAGCTTGAGCAAGTAAATTGCCACCATATTTAATCGAGAAAATATCGGTCCTGACCCTTTCCATAAGAGCTAATCTTTATCAAGGTTGCTAGATTGAAACCCCTACAGGACAAAGATGAGACCATCTTATTGTGATATTCCAGATTGAATAGCCTTATCCTTAACTGGATATTCCATGACCAATTTGGTTCTTTTTTTTTGCCAAAATCTACAATTCTACCCCTTTTGTTACAACATAAGACAAAAATTGAGGGAATCTCTCTTAAGAGGGGTATCACCATTCCAAATATTATCCAAAAGAAAATATATCTTCTAATCATCATCTTATAAAGATATATTTTTATGAATGCAATAACCTACTGCATCGTTTCTAGAAAAAATCGACAATGCCTTTCCAAATCCATGAAGAGAATCTTGAGTTTGGGGAAGCACAGAGAAGGGCCCCAGACTCTCAATTAACTTTGGTAACAATTGTTTGTTTTTAAAGGCTATCATGATCATTTCCAAAATTCCAAGTCCATTTATTAAGGAGAGCCTTATTTTTTAAATCCAAGTTGATAACATTGAAGCCCTCCATATTGGTACGGTAGGCAAATCTAGGACCCGAAAGTTAGACATAAGGCTATTTAGTTTTCTTAACACTGAAGCAGGGATCCGAAATAGAGACATAAAATACACTAGAAGACTTGATAACCCAAATTTAATCAATGTCAATACTCTTCCTATAAACAATAAACTGCATTTCCATCTTGCTAACTGAGACATGAACTTGCTAATATCAGGATCCCACAAAGTGATAGAGTTCTTATTAAGGGCCAAGTGGGATCCCCAAATATTCTAAGGGGAAGGGACATGAGGCACAACCAATATGATTTGCCTAGTGAAATAATGATTCATCTTTAACATTTATTTTGAACAATTTACTCTTATTTAGATTTAATCGTAATCCAGATACCGATTCAAAAACTCATAGAATTCTCTGAACATTTGATACTTGGCCTTGAGAGAATCCATAGAATATCACTAAGTCACGAGCAAACTGAAGTTGATAAGCATATAGAGTTATTACCTTGCCCAATAGAGAAACCACAAAATAAACCCTTTGAAACAACCTTATTTAGCATAAGATTCAAAGATTCGCCCACAATATTAATGAGTAAGGGTGAAAGTGGGCAACCTTAGCGAGAGATGTTGAATTTATTGGTCGACGCACCATTAACAATGACAAAGATAATTGCTGAAAGATACACCTTCGAATTCACAAACACCATATATCCCCAAAACCCATTTCTTTCATGACCAGGATAACAAAATCCCAATTGATAGTGTCATAGGCTTTTTGAAAGTCAAATTTGAAGGCTACCCCCTTCGACCAGACTTGGATACACAACCAATAACTTTGTTGGCGATCAAGGTACAACCATGATTTGTCTATCTGGGATAAAGTCAAATTGGTTTTTACTAATGATACTGTCAAAACAATTGTGCAGGGGCCTTACTAAAACCTTAGCAAAAATTTTGTATACACCTCCAACAAGGCTAATAGGTCGATATTCATCAAGATTAGAAGAGTGATGAAAGAGTGATTTAACCCTTCTTCCAACACGCGTCCATGATAAAAGTCATCAAAGAACCTTAAGAATTCATTTTTGAGGTACTATCAGTGTTGGAAATCAAGGTAAGAATAACACAATAAAAATTTAAATAACCTCGATCAATCCTAGGATCTCATGCATATCATACTATAGTAAAATAAAATGTGAGATTACCTTAATATGTGGTTTGAAAGTCATTTCTTGCTATCTCTGATTTTCTTTCGATCTTTAAAGGTGTTGTCTTTCTGAAAGATGACTACGCTCTACACATATTCACACACGAATGAATCAATAATGGTTAACGAAATGCTAGTTCATTTTTTCTGAAAAATATGTTTTTTATGGTGTTTGGGATGGCTAAAGAAGATTAAAATTTACCCTAAGCATATATATATATATGATTTAATTAGGGTTAAAATTAATCCTCTTTTTTTCTATATATGACTTAATTAGGGTTAAAATTAATCCTCCATTTTTTATCATACTTAATTTAAAACTCTTTTAAATTAAGAGTATTTGTTTGACTGTAATTGGTTTTCTGGAAATTGAATTCTGGAAAATGAATTACATTTTCTGGAAAATGTTTTACGATGTTTGGAATATGTTGTTTAAACCTTTTTTCCACTAGTTGATAAGTTTTATAAAAATTATTTATTACAAATATTAAATACAATAAATAATATTATTTATCATAAAACTTAATATAATTATTTTTAAAACATTAAAATAATTTATTTATTATTAAATATTATTTTTATATTTTTATTAATAAAAATATTAATATTGGTATATTTTATTGAAATAAAAATATTATAAATTATATTAATTATTTATTAAAGTAATAGTATTATATTATATTTTAAAAATATTAATTATTATATTTTAAATATCTTTATTAAAATATTATTAGATTATTATATTAATATTCAATATATAAATAATATTATTCATTATTAATAATTTAATAATATTATTTCTATGAAATTAATAAATAATGTAAATTTTATTAATAATTTATTATATATTATTAAAATAAAAATATAATATCTTATATTATTATAATATAATTGATTATTTTATTATAATATTAAAAATATAATATTAATATTATTATAAATATATTTTAAATATTCTAATAATTAATATTTTGATTAAAATGATATTAAAATATTTTATTAATATTAAATTCATAAAATAAAATTATTTTGAGTATTTATTCTTTGAAGTTAAAAGTTTGGAAACATGACTTACGAAAAATCAGACCGTAAGTCATTTTCTAGAAAACACAAAGGAAATTTTGTTGACCATGAAAATATTTTACGTTGGCCAACCAGTTTTCCTCCAACCAAACACTGGAAAACATTTTCCGAAAAATGAATTACGTGAAACAAACACGGAATTTCGGGAAAAACAAATTCCGTAATTGGTTTTCGCCTCAAACAGACCCTAAATAATAACATAATTATTATTTATCTAAAATTTTTTAAATAAATAATAATATAAAACATATCTTTTATCTAATAAGGAATTCAAATTCATTCAAAACTTAATAAAATATTATTTATTTAATATTATTTCTAAATCGAATAAAAAATAATAATAAACAAAATATTTTATCAAAAGAATATGAATTTAACTTATTTAATTTTAAATAAATAATCTTTTACAATATAATTTAACATAATCTCATTATCTTAAATTATTTTTTTAATGTAAAAGAGGCAGAGCCTTAATTGAGTACTGAGGCTTTAAAATAGGGGACCTATAACATCTCGCTCAACTAACGAGGAAACAGCAGCAGGAGCATTGGAGAAAGTGAACAGCGTGTGATTGCGGTGAGGATACAATTAGGCCATTCCATCAGTCACCATGTTACCTTCTCGGGGAGTCCAAAGGAAATCCGTATACCAACGACGCCAGCGCAACGATGAGATAGCACGGACGAGGGGAAGAGAAGCACTTGCCGAGGTAGGATTATTAAGCAGCTGTATGGCTTGAATACTGTCGGATTGGATTTGCAACAGCTCCACGCTATAATGCAATGCAACTTGAAGACCAATGTAGATAGCCCACAGCTCCACTTGGAGAGGAGAGGTTATGCCTACCGATTTATGAAAACCAGTCATCCAAACGCCCTCACTAGAGCGAACCACTCCACTAGCAGAACCCAAGCTGGAGATGGAGTCCACCGCCGCATCCGTGTTGAGGTAAAACCCCTTGTCCGGGGGAGGCTGCCACGTGATTGCTGTCATGGTGCGAGTGATAGGAGTATCAAAAACAGAGCGAGTAGAAACAAAATGCGAAGACCAAGCTAGGCTTAGCTGAAGCACATCCTCCATTGATAAACACGCATCAGTAAAGAGAAAGCTATTACTTCTTTTTCATATTTGCCAAATGAGAGTAGGAAAAAGAAAGCCCCAGGAAAATGGCATAGCAGGCACGGTACTTTGTCAAGCCAAGTTGCCTTTTATCCAATAAGAAAAAAAGGAAAAGAAGCTTTGCAAAAGCAAGGGTGGAACCATACATTCCCAGAGAGTGTGCACCACATGGCAATCCCGCAGCACGTGTAAAGTAGTTTCCACATGCAGAATACAAAGCGAACAGATAGGTGTCTTCGTTAGCCCACGTCGGTAACGCTCATGATTGGTCATTAGACGATCCTAAAGAGTTAGCCAAAGAAAGACACGAGCTCGTTGCGGGACTTGGAGAGACCAAACAATATTCCAAAGTGGGTCCACAGCATTTCAGCGAGCATTGACCAGTTTATCATAAGCAGTGTTGACACTCAAATTGTGCAGCGGATCCTATTTCCAAACAGGTTTATCATCATCGTTATCGGCCATAGGTGGTTTAACTCCTAATATGAGGAACAACTTCCTCGGAGAAAAGCGACGAGATTTTCGCAACGTCCCAGTCCCCATGGAGATTCATTAGATCCTCAAAACCAAGAGCGAGGAAAGGATCCTGAGGAGAGGACGAGTAGGCACGCAAGGATCCAAGAGATGGAACCCCAACATCATCTAGCAAATGAATTGAAGAACCATTACCTGGTAACCAAATCAGGTGCTCGCCGAGGGTTCCCCAAATGTTGGAAAGGGCACGCCAAAGTGGTGAGCCAGCCAGCCTGGTTATGGAGTGCGGACATAGTGCAAGCATACGGTATTTTTGTCTTAGAGCTTAGACCTAGAAGGCAACTGGGCGAGAGATGAGAGCATACCCAAGCTTCCATAGGAACGCCGTATTATGATCATATGAATGATGGATACCCAGACCACCTCTGTTTAAAGGTTGACAGAGTTTGGACCAATTGACAAGAGAAACTTCCTGCTGGTAGCCAATGAGCCCCAAATAAACTGCCGAACCAACTTGTCTATCTCATTACAAACACCTATTGGTAATCGGGAAGTTTGCATAAAATAGATCGGGATAGCAGCGAGAACAGATTTGGCGAGGGTTATTCGGCAAGCCAGCGAAAGAGTGCGAGCAGCCCAACATTTGAGTCCGACATGTATCTTATCCAAGCTAAAATCGTAATCCGAACAACGAACTCGTCTATGGATAACCGGGACTCCCAGATATTTTTCCAGGGAATCAACCTGTTGATAACCAAGAAGAGAACAGATCGAATGCTGCAACGAAATATCTGTACTGGGGGAGAAGTAAACAGTTGTTTTCCGGAATTAACTCTATGGCAGGAAGTAGAGCCAAATTCAGAAAATGTTGTTGCTATGACTTGAGCTTGAGCCAAACTTGTTTTCCCATAAATCCATTGCGAGCCAAGAAAAAATGTGACCAAGTGCCGGTAGAAATAAGTTTATGGATACGGTGACCAAGACATTCCATGATAAGAACGAATAAATACGAGGACAGTGGATCGCCTTAACGAACACCGCGTTCAGGGCGAAATAGTTGTCATCCATCCTTGCTTGGTGTGCTTATTGCGCATGGAATGGATGATTTCCTGGTTGAGGATGATATTTTCTGCAATAGATCTTCCTGCAATAAAACTGGTTTGTGTCGGATGAAGAAGGCGAGGCATGATTGGTTCGAGTCTTCAGACAATAATTTTTGTAATCAATTTGTAAAGAACATAGCATTGACTGACGGGCCGAAAGTCAATCATTGTTTGAGGAGAATCCACCTTTGGAATGATAACAAGCGTGGTTCAGGTAAATGGCTCCTCAAGCGAACCACCATTGAAAACAACCTTAACCATACGATAAACATCACCCTACTGTCGAAACGATTTTTTTTATTAAAGTGAGATTTTAAAAATATACTATTTTTTTATTTACTTCTTTTGATTAATTTTTAATTAAAAAGTAGTGTGATTTAAAAAATCTCTCATTTCAAAAAATTTGGGATTCACTTTAAAAAAAAAAATATGGTTCGAAGAGTCGCCACTAATCTTTGATCAGGGTGTGATTGGGCACCCCAAAACATTTTTTCATTTTAAATAAAAAATTAAGTTTAATTAAAATGGAAAATCTATGGTATGCGTTACCAAAATTCGAGTTTAGGAGTCGGTTATGCGTGGGGAAGGATTAGCACCACCATAACGCCCTAAATCGGTACCTAGTCGATTAATTAACGTCTTTGTAATGAAATTTACAAAATCAAATTTAATTTAATTTATAATCCCACAAAACAACAAAATATGAATTTTATAATGAAATATAATAATATTAAATTATTTCATATTGAGAAGAAACAAACCCCTCATACCTTGAGGCAATTAATTCTTACTCCACTCGAAATAAATAAATATTATAATTCCATTATAATATGCAAATGCACCCAAATAGATTAAATTAAAAATTACCAAACCTTTTTTTTAGAAAGAAGAAGGATATTCGATTATTTAAAAATATTGAGATCAAACTTTAGATAAGTTCTAACAATTTTTTCTTGAAAATTTTAAATAATTGAATATTTATTTTTCTTTCGTTCCAGGAATCATTTTTTAGGTTTCACTGTTGGGATACACTTTCAGTTTAAAATCGTCAAAAGTTACTCTCTAATAAGTTAAGACAAGCCCCTCAAAACAATTTTAAAATAAAAGGGTATTACCCTTAATCCAATTATTTGATTATATCAAGTTATGCACGTGATGGTATCATACATGAATTAACTGAAAATACTTTGCAATCATCTAAATAATAAAAAAAATACAAAAAATTATCATGTGAGGTGACATTTTCATGCAAAAATTATATACACATATTTTTAACTAAAAATTATAAATTATATATACATATTAACATGTAATGTACAAATGTGACTTAAATACCAAAAACAAAATCAAACTACGAATTTTAAAAAATAATTGTACTTATTAAAATATGGACTAAATAATATTGAACAAAAACTTTAGCACCATAACAACAAACAAGATAATAAATGGGGTGGAAATGAACACATTATACCATTCTAGATTTTTAGACTAAAATAAAAACCCTCAATTTTACAAAGAACTGAAACCAGAATAAACCCTACACATACATGGGATTCAAAAGAAACATGAAAAAAATCTAGAGTTCAAATGTCTAAACAACAGAAATTAAAGAAATTAATAATCGAGACTGGAAATAAATGCGCGTAATGTAACATTCCAATCATCAGGTCAGTGACCAGAATGTAAGAATTTTAAACTCGGTGATTTAATTAGAATAATTTGAAAATTCAAGGACTTATTATGGAATTTTTGGTTAGGACTTGATATTAAATTTGGATAGTGGAAGGGCAATATGGTATTTTTACCTGAAATATTTTTATCTTCTCTTTTAAAGGATATAAACATGGAATAGAAGGGGAAAACTCTGGAAACTTTACTTATCTTCTTTCTTCTTGGCCGTGGAAGCCATTGCAAAGGTAAGATTCTGAAATGTGTTGATTTCCTTTAATTTTTTGGGTTGGTGATGAAGCTTGGGTGTTATATAAGCTTAAGGAAAGTTTGTATATGATTAAAATAACAAGAGGAGTGATTTAGAAGTGGATTAGTAAAATAGGTTTTGAAATGAATTTTTGATATGGTGTAGTTTCTGGAGTTTTAGTGATAAAGTTGACTTGTCATTGATCTAGTTAAAGAGTTAGGAGGATTAGAAATGATTAAGAACATGTTTGAAATTTTGATATGATTTTTAGATTCAATTGTTTAAACGAGATTTTGAATAATTAAGGGTATTAAATGGAGATAAGTTGGTTTCTATAAATGAAGTTGAGTTTAAAGGCCTTAAGGAAGATATAAGTAGTAGATTTAGATAAGTTTTGGTTAATTTTTGAAATGGAAATGGCATTTATGGGCATGAAGTATCGGTACTGGAAGAACAGTATCGATACTTCAAGGCATAATCAGATTGAATTCAAAGAGTAGTATCGGTACTAGATGAGTAGGTATCGATACCGACTGGTGAGTATCGATACTAGGGGTATAGTATCGATGCCATTTTTTAAGATAAATTTTCAGAACGTCAAAATGGTATCGGTACCGTAGGGGGTATCGATACCATTGAAGGGAAGTATTGGTACTGTAATGGTAGTACCGATACTACTAAGCATGAAATGAGAAATTAAGTGTTTCTTTTAGCTTAAGTTATTATGATTGGATATAAGTGACTCGAATTACGATATTGATTTTTGATTGTTTTGTGTAGTTGTTGAACGTAATCAACTTCCGGTCAGCACGATAATATAAGTTTTAATCAAAAGAATTAAGGACTTTGTTAGGACTTCAGTGAGGCAAAGATGAGTGCAACTTCTTTGTTTTGTATTAAAATTGAGGAAGGCTTGCGATAAGCCAACCTCGGTGTTTTCGATCGAAAACCTTTCACTTTCTTTTATGTTATATTTTACAATGTTTTATTCACATTATATTATGTAAGTTATGCTTTATGATTATGTGTATATGATTATGGAAATGTGACATTTGAACATGTGTATCCGAAATGGACCAATGTGAAAGTGCATATGTGAATAAAAGATACTTCGACTAATGAATTGCAAATAATTATGTGGTTAAAAGCCCAAGGTATATGTATGAGGATTAGAGGTATATTTGGCATGCCAAGAGTTGAGGGTCTATATGGTCCTTCGAGATAATTATGTGGAACTTCGGTACAAACTTATGTGGCACTTTAGTGCAAACCTATGTGGTCCTTCGAGACAATTATGTGGCACTTCAGTGCAAATTACAAGCTGTGGTGACAGCATTAGTGCATAACCTCAATGTACTCAAATACCTAGAGTTCTCCATAGTATACATTGGACAATTGGAAATACGTTATAAAACTAATAATGTGTAATAACATACATTCTTTTTACGGAAATCATTCAAAATTCTTATGGAATGTTTTATGAAACGAATAAAGATTTTTTCTATACAACGTTAGTTGCTTATAATTGTCTCACTAAGTCATCGACTTAGCGTGTGATTGTTTCACACATAGGATTGAAGAAATCAGAATATTAAAGCTAGGCAATGATAGCGTACTACCTTAAAGATCAGATCAAGACCATTTGAATGTAGGATTTCTGAAATTTTGTAAATTGTTTACATGTATTATACATTTAATTGGAAATGCTCTAATCTATTTTGTAAACTTATTTTTTTGTATTAATGTAAATTATTAAAACTTTTATGTAAGTATGAATGTGAATTTGTTATCTTATTTTAAATTAAGTTTTTCCATCTTTTTATTTTGATTAAAAATTTTAAATTGTCCTTATTTGTTAATTATATATATGATTTGAAAAGTCAATGTAATACCTCAGATTCGTATCCGGGTCGGGTACGGGTTAGGAGTGTTACACGTAAAACATAGAGACAAAATTAGGAACATGAAAACATTCGATTTAGGGACCAAAATAAACAAGAAGGAAAACTAGAATGGCTCATACGACAAATAACCCACGCGGGAAACCGGGTAAATTATACTCCAGAATGTTGTCGTTTCATCGGTACTATATATATATATATATTTAGTTTTATGTGAAAAATTAACCTAACCCTCATATGCTCTTCTTTCTACTTTCCTTAACCGTTTCTCTTAACTTTCTCCTCCGTCACCATGCGGCGCATCTCAACAAAGGGAAAACCACCAACGTCGGCCATCGGTTTGGTGATCATTCCACGCTCCGACCGGTGCCTCCTTCGACCGAAGGAGGTTAAAACATTGCTAAACAAGCCTAAACCCAAGGCTAATCTCCCTTCTCTCATTCCTTCTCGACCGAACACCCTCCAACCCCAAAAAATACCGATAGTCGGCATCCTATACTCCGACCATCATCACCGGTGGTCGGTTTCTTAAAACCAAACCCCAAACAACTATAAAAATCCCAAAATTAAGCTTAAAGCCCCGATTTAGGGTTGAACCTCCTAAAACCTGGACCAAAATAACTCATGCCCCTCCCGACGCTTTGACTCGAGCTTCGCCGGCGACCTAGGCTCCGATGAGAAACCAATGGCGAGGTAAAATGTCTCACCTTCTCTACTTTTTTTTTTGCTTTTACACTTACACCACATGCAACAACCCCTAAATTATAAGGACGACGAGGCCACTCAACCCCAACACTCACTCCGGCGAGTGTCAACTCCTATCGAGACTCGAAACAGAAATAGGTAAAACGAAACTAACTTATCCCTTTACATCTCTATTTGCTTCAAAAGAAAAACAATAAACGTGTGGTATTGCTTAGTATTTAGGAAAAAAACAAAGAAAAGAACCTGCTTGTATATTGCTTGACTTTGCTTCTGTTGTTGGATTGTTATGTTTACTCTCTCTTGTTGCTCTGTAATGTTTTTGTATTGAGAAAGAATTGAAAATGGAACTACTATCCAATGCTTTCTGTTTTTTCATTCATGAAGGGAAGAAGGCCCTTTGTTTTACACTGTTTCCTTTTTTCGGGGAGAAAGAAGCTTTTTACACATTGTTTTTCTTTTCTTATCTGTTGCTGCTATGTGTAAAAATAAAGGAGGAAAAGATCTATTTTCCTGTATTTCTCCAATCCCCCTCACTCGAATGGTTGTTTTTCTTTGCTGCTCCCTCCTTTTTGTTGATGATGAGTACCCCCTTTTATCTGCTAATTTCCTTTCTGTTATGACTTGCTGGTATCTTTACGTGGCCAAAGAATTTGTTATCATTCTTGTTTGTTGCAGGTACAATCCAGGTAGTTTGAGCAAGAACGGGACAGCTGGCGTGTGATGTGGAGGCTTCTAGAAAGGAAACCAGGGAAGCTGACGGCGGTTCACTGAGTTTTAAGGTTGAAATCCTGAATTATAATGCTAGACAAATCGGGTTTAGGGTCTTTTCTTCAATTGGGTCATGATATCGGGCTTGCAATGGTTCGGGATTACTCCAATTTGGGTCTCTATGTGAGCTACATAAGAGTTGTTTTGTAATTAGAGCCTGCAAAAAAATATTAATGCATTTGTATCTTGTTAAAGCCCAATACGTATATATTTAATATTATTTATTTATTTATACTCTATATAATAATACGTATAATATATGAACACACCCTAACACTTTATTCAATTAAACAATATTAACTTATAAAAATAAAATATAAACCAATTGAAACTCGAATAAAAACCCCGGACAACAGCCTTTTAATTTAAAATAACTCCACACCTACAATATGCCATTGTCGTTAAAAGGACTCGGCATGGAGGCCATCGACGCCAGGCGCTTTTAAGGGAGCCAAATCGAAAAGGCCAGCTTTTATCTCATCATCATCGGGCATAGCAGCTAGAGATTGTTTGTCGGTATCTGTGATGCCAGGAAAACAGCCTGAAGGAGGAAAAGGCCTACAGTTTTCACCAGAATCAGCATACAAATTTTTAAAGAATTGGATAGCCTCATTTTGCAGGAGAATGTCATCAGTACACCACTCATTATTAGCAAGTTTAAGTGAAGAGATATGGCACCTAGCCTTACGTTGCCTTGCTTTCTGATGGAAGTACTTCGTGCTGTGATCACCATGTGTAATCCAGTCAGACCTAGATTTTTGTTTCCACATAAACTCCTCTTGATTAAGGAGAGATACAAAATCAATCTGGAGCTCAAATTCAAGGTTTCGAAGAGAAATCGAGGGACGCCTCTCAAGAGCTTTTTGAAATCTCTCAAGCGTGCCATGACAATGCGTTTTTTTGGAGCCAATATAACCAAAAACAGTCTTATTCCAACAATCAACAGCTGTAGTGAAATTAGAAATAGTTTCCGAGAGGCTGGGTAAATACTTCCAGTTATCCATAACCATTCTGGCAGAATCGTCACGAGAGAGCCAGCCAGTAAAATAGCGGAAAGAACGAGCTCTGGTGAGGGAGGGAATCCGATCAGAACAAAGGAGAATAGGCCGATGATCCAATCGAACCTGCAATAAGTGATGGACAACAGCTTCGGGGTAAAGTTCATCCCAGTGAGAGTTGAAGAAAAATCGATCAAGACGAGCATACGCATGACCACGGTTCCAAGTGAAATCCGGACCATGGAATCCAAGTTGCGGATACCATTATCAAAAGCAAATTGCTGAAAAGCTTTACTAGGCCGGGTAGAAGAAGCACAATCCCTACGATTCGCAGAATGGAGAGTGGCATTAAAATCACCAAAACAGATCCATGGACAATGGATAGAAGAAGCAAGGGAATTGAGATGAGCCCAAAGAACTTTCCGTTGCCCAGCATGGGGACTTGCATAGACGAGAGTGGCAAGAGAGGTAATACCAGACCGAGTATGTCATAACCGAAAATGAAGGAACTGGAAATGGTTGATCAGGACATCAATCTGAACAGTGGAATACCAACAAAGCCAGATCCTACCGGAAAAACCCAAAGCCTTAATACGATAAGAGTTTGGAAAGCCTAAAGCTCGAATAACAGTCTCTGCCCGATAGCCACTAATTTGTGGCTCAACAAATCCAATGACATCTAGAGAGTTATATCGGATAAATTGCTTTGCAACAGAGAGAAACTTAGGGCCCCCCGCAGCCCTGAACATTCCACATAAAGAATTTAATCATTAAAATAAGTAAAATAGGGAAGACATACCGATGCATTATTCAGCCATCGGTGACGCACTGGACTGCGCCAAACTATCAAAATGGGCACGCTAAGAATTTCGTTAGAAGATCACAACGTGATCCTTTACCACGGGATTGTTTGGCATTAGTGAAGCATTAAAACCATCCAGAGGATCAGCAGGATGGAGCGTGATGCTGAGGTCAACAGGAGCCTGGTCGATTTCCATAATATTAGTGTCTGAATTTTCGCTGATATAAACAGCAGTATGCGAAGCAGGATTTAGAAGAGAACCAGGCTTAACAGGATGATTGACGCGGGGAGTCCGGATGGCACTAAGAGGGCGACGGGTAGCGGGTGAAGGAGACTTTGATGATGAAGGCTGACAAGAAGCGAGGGTGATTTACGAACAGGGAAAGACCCCATCGTCCTAGAAACACCTGGTTCAGCCACAATCTTACCCTTGTCTTGGACGGTAGGAGGTCTTGATTTAGGTACCTTTGCATGGCGTGCATGGGAGTTAAGACCAAAGGGGGGTGGGATGCAGGCAGCTCCAACGATTCTTCATTAGGAGCGTCAGTCAACTATGTGGGTGAATCAAGGCCCATTATTTGAGGATCTAGCGTTATCGTGCACAGTAGAAGCAGCTTTGGCGCTAGGTTTTCGTTGCTTCCGCTGCACAAACATCAAAGAACAGAAAGCAGACGTCTCCGGACCCGAGGTTGGAGGGGGTGGGTCCGCCAGCGGAGTCAGCTACGATGGCGGAACCCGCGAGGGGCAGGTACTGATACGTGGCCATATTTGCCACACTTAAAACAAATAGAATGGAGAGCTTCGTATTCAACGGTTTGAAGACGACCATTAATTAGGATCTTTGAGATCAGAGGCTTGCCGAGATCCAGTCGAACAGCCATGCGTGTAAAGCGGTCACGACGCCCATTTTCAGTCTGAAAATTAATCTTGATCACTGACCCAATGCATTCACCAATTTCAGTCAGAAGGCTGCGCTTATAGAGGGTAACTGGTAAACCAGGAAGTCTAATCCAAGCAATAATCTTTTTTGGATGTTACTGGGAGGTCGAGAAGTCCACCAACCAAGGCTCCACGATCAGGTAATGCCCAAAGATCATCCACGGTCCTTCACAGATAGCCTTCAGGAAATCAGACTGTGTTCGGAATGTAATAAGGTAATAATCGTTCTCTATGTCCATGATACGGACTGGCTGAACAGGTTTCCGAAGTTCGTAGAGTTTATTGCGTAGGGTTGTATAACCAATCTTTCTTCCCAGAAGTTTCACGACCACCGTTTGATCCAAACTCTTTGCCTCCAACTTCTGTATTCTGTCGGAGAATTCAATAGAGATAATGTCGTCCACAATAGTCCTAGCAACATCTCCTTCAAGGAGCTCAAATTCCTCATTGTCGGAACCGTCTTGGTTGTGCCCAGAATTAGGCTTCGACTTAGGAAAAATGATTTGGAGTCGCCACCAATCTTTTATTTTAAAATAAATAGGTAGATCGGATACCTTATTCCTTACCTGATCTGCATTTTACCAGTGATATGTCGGATTCGGGAGTCGGTTACTGTCAAGGAAGGGTTAGCACCTTTGAACTGCCCTTTCGGTACTAAGTAGTTTTCAGTTGTCTTTATTAAGAAAATTGTAAATTTAAATCAAAAGGTAAAAATTGATCCGAAACTTACCACTAATTGATTTAAAAGTGAACCCTTAAAAAAAGTCGAGAAACATGTTAAAGGAAAAAGACAATGAAAGTAAATAAATAAAACAAAGAAAACACATAAACAACGTGAATAAACAAAATGAGATAAAAAAATAAGAAAATAAAAAGAAGTAGAAGTAAAAATAAAAATAAACAAGGAAAATGAATAAAGTAAAGAACCTAATAATAATATAACAAATGAATAAATAAAACAACAATAAGAAAAAAATATATAAAGAAAATAGAAAATAAATGAAGACAAAGAAAAGATAAAAATATAAAATTACAGAAAATAAAGAAAATAAAAAAAAGGTAAAATATAAGTTAAAAGTGAAATAGTAATAATAGTCATAATTATAATTATAAAAATAAAAATATACACATATACATTAATAGTAAAAATAAATAGTAATAATAATAGTTATAAAAAATATATATAATAACTTTAAACAAGGTATAAAAAATAATAAATATTAAAATAAAAAAAATAAAACAAAAATAATAATAATAAATAAATAATAATAAAAAGGATTAAATCGAGAAAATATAAAATTAGGGGTTAAATTGAAGAAAAAAATGAATTGAGTGGCCGAATTAAAAGAAAACAAAAATTAGAGGTTAAATTAGGATGATTTGGAGTTGAAATAGACCTTCGAAAAATCATAGGGGGACCAAATACGAGATTAACCCTTTCTGGTTCAAAAACGCGCGGGTCAATGGTGCAAACGGGTCAACACGCGGGTCGTAATCGGGTCATCGGGTCACGTATTTAAGTCACTTGGATGTTTTAATTTCTCATTTTTCTCTTCTTCACGCACGGAGCCCCCTAACTCTCATTTCTCTCTCGCCTGTTCATCATAGTGGATGAACACAGGTTGTCATTTCCAGATTTTGGCCTTCGGCCGCCCCACGCCGCCTCACCACGGCAAAAGTTTTATTTTTTATATTTTTTTAAATTTTGAAAAATGTTTTTATCTTGTTTCCAAACATCAAAATGATTTTGATAAAAAAAGACGCCTCGGGGGCTAGATCTACGAGAGAAGATCTCGATCGAGCCCCCTCTATTCATCGGTGTAAAGAACCCTTTCCCTTTGACTTTTTCAAAAATAAAAACACAAAAATACATAAATAGCATGCAAGCCTCGAAATCGAAACGAAAAGGTTAGATTTTTACCCTCTTTTACTTCTTCGAAACATTGTAAGTGCTTTTATTGCTCTGAGTATTTGCCTTGCCTATTTACTTAGTAATTTCGTGCGTAATCTCTCTTGTTATTTTGTATGAAAAAATCAGTGTACAATACTGTTGATTACATGCCTATTTATAAAAAAAATGTATGCTATTTTTAGTCTAATTTGAGTCCTAATCAAACTCTACTACTCTTATTTGTTTGACATCCACGATCGTTGCTTGTGACTGAGAGAATCGGGCTTTGTTGAGCAGTTGGTGTCTCACACATTCACGTCAGTTGGAGGCCGAGAAAAGTGGGTTTGTTGCGTGAGAAACGGCGTGCCAAGTGGGGACTGCGACGCTTGTGAAGAGACGAGTGAGGGAGAGCTAGGGTGTTGATGACCATGCCACGTTGATGGAGTATGTGAAGCTAGGATTTCCAAAACCCTAACTGGACCGGTTCCATTTGGGTCACTGCTGGGCCGTGTGTACAAGACCACAGCTGGGCCTGTCACAATGTAAAATATGAAGTGTAAATATATATATATATATATTATAATAATATAATAACGTAAACATGTTATATGTAATAATAGTGGACAAAATTTAGTATCTTCAGTTGCCCCTCTTTCCTCATTATCGTGTAAACGAAAATAGAGCAAAGATTAAAAGACACAAATTTTGGCCACATCGAATACCCTCTGTCGCAGAGTTGAAATCTGATATTAAGATTGGTTTGTCAATTTGAATTGAAATATGAGATAACTCCCTCGTCGTGAAGTCGAGCTGAACTGGAAGCTTCTGAGCACGATATCCTCCATCATGAAGTTGAAATCAAAATCAGAGTATTAGGAAGTAATTCTAAGATCGTCTTCTAGCCCAAGATACTTCGTTGTGAAGCGGGAACTTGACTTGAAGACTTCGATGTTGCTGTGTTACAGATGACTCCTTCGTCGTGAAGTTGGGTCAATATGTAGGGGTACGATACCCTTCATTGTAAAGTTAGAATCGTATATGGCCCATTCATAGTGAAGTTGAGCCTTGGAATTGGATATCCTTCGTCGTGAAGTTAAAATCCAATATATGTTGTGTTGTTTCGAGGCCAATATCCTTCACCGTGAAGTTGAAATGGACTCTGAAACCGAAAATTTTATTGACAGTCACTCATTCTTTGAGTTGGATATCCTTCGTCATGAAGTTGAAATCCAATCTAGATATGGATGATGCTTGTGTGCACGATTCCCTTCGTCATGAAGTTGAAACCGCGGGTGGCCCCTTCGTCTTGAAGTCGAGCCTGGTAATTGGATATCCTTCGTCGTGAAGTTGAAATCCAAGTAAGTTATATTATTCCGAGTCCAATATCCTCCGCCGTGAAATTGAAATTGGTTCTGGAACTAGGAAATTGTTTGTTGATAGCTAGTCGCCCCTTCGCTATGAAGTTGAGCTTGTGTTGTCTCTAGTCCAATATCATTCGCTGTGAAGTTGAAATTGACTCTGAATGAAACTGAAAAGTTGTTTGTTGACAGTTAGTCGTCACTTCACTGTGAAGTTGAGCTTGTGTTATCTCGAGTATAATATACTTCGCTGTGAAATTGAAATTGACTCTGAATAAAACTGAAAAGTTGTTTGTTGACAGTCAGTCGCCCCTTCGCTGTGAAGTTGAGCTTGTGTTGTCTCAAGCCTAATATCCTTTGCTGTGAAGTTGAAATTGACTCTGAATGAAACTGAAAAGTTGTTTGTTGACAGTCAGTCGTCCCTTCGCTGTGAAGTTGAGCTTGTGTTGTCTTGAGTCCAATATCCTTTGCTGTGAAGTTGAAATTGGCCCTAGCTAAAACCTGCAAAGTTATGCAGTTATGGATGCAATGCTCTTAGGTATGCCTAAAATGCATATGCAACATATGTTATTTTGGGCTCTGGAGAGAAATATCGATTTTAGGTTGATAACTCCGTAAAAGGTCACATTTTGGGACCTTTTAACTTAAGTTATTGAATGTCTAAAGGCTCATTTAGGAACATATAGATGCATTTAGAAGCATTTAGTTACATGTGGTGAATTTCGGTTTGCCGTGGCATTTTATTTTTACAGTGGTGTTGCTTGATGGGAAAGGTACTTGTCTGATGATGTGCAGGTTTTGAAAGCAAGGAAAAGAGGAAAACAAATGCTGTTACATAAGGAGATTATTGAGCTAAAGAAAAATGCCAAGTTCGAATGACATTTCGAAAGTGCTTTAAATGCGAGAAGATATTTTTGAAGCCAGCTGTATCCAATTGTCCGAGAGCTCTGCCCGAGAAATCCACCTCGAGGGACCGGCACTGCAACCGGTGGTTCTGCTGATGAAACCACCTGACCCAGCAGATCCTGTTTGTCCTTGGGCGCCTGCAACGAGATTATTTCGGTCACTCATGCCAGCTACCCAGGCTATATCATCACCTGTCTTACCCGACTCCCAAGCGAGTTAACCATGGTTTGGGAAAGTCAACTCTTAGTTCAAGGGTTAATTTTCCCTTATAAATAGAGGATTAAGCCACAATGTTAGAGACTTTAGTTCCACCTAGATTTAAAAAGTTAGAGAGAGAAGGTCTCATCTTTCTCTGTCAATCTCACTTGCCGTGGCATATCTTGACAAGTCTAAGGGAGTGGCGGTCTGAGCGTCCGAGAGGAGCCAATCCGCTGGGAGCATTTCTTGGTGGCCGAGGGAAGCACTGGGCAGTGCACGTCGAAGGCTTTCTCTCCTCCCTTTAGTTCTTTGCTTTCATATTTTGTTATTGGGTTGTAAGGAACGAATGAAACTTGCTTCGTGCTTGTTTATTTCGAACCCCACCATGAACTAATCCTATTTGGTGGGAGTTCGCTTGGATGTTTAAGTTTTATTTCAATGAATGGTTGTTTTTATATGCTTTAATCTGTTTTGTTTATGAAACTTAATGCTTTAAGGTTGTAGGAGCTATGAGAGTAGTCTTTTCTTAGAAGATGCTTAGGGTTCGAGAGAATACCTCAGCAAAATATCTTTAGTCTTCGAGAGAAGCTAGGGAGGAACTACATAAACAAGGGGTTCTAGATAGTAACTAGGCCTAATCCACCTTATAGATAAGGCTAGGATTTCATTCGAATAAAAGGAGCTGTACAAAAATGGTAGGTTAGATGTTAATGCTGCCGCAAAAAGGTATTGCCAAGATATATCCTGTTATCTGAACCAATAGGATCACTACAGGGGTTTACGCCAATCAGATTTGCCAGGGCATCTTTAATTTGTCGAGTCCCTTACTAGAGATAGCATAGGGTACCTTTGTAGACTCTGTCGAGCAGGTTAAGCATAGAGGAAATACCATTCAGAGAAATAGACTTAGATTTTCCTAGTGATTCCTACCTCTCATTCCCATAGCAGCTTGTCGTGTGAGAAAGCTAAAGTCCTATATATATTAAATCTAGTAATTGCATTTCATTTTGCTTTGACATTTCCATTTGTTTGCATGCATCACAATTTAATTTGCCTCAACATAATCAATTGCTACCTCACTGCCATCATCCATTTCCACATCAGTCATTCCATATTGCCACAACATTCTCATTTGTATATACCATCACTAACTTTACTTAGGTGACAAAATAAAGTGCCTTGAAAAACCTATTTGATTTCCCCAATTTCCTGTGGATATGATACTCAACTTATCATTGTATTACTTGTTCGATTGTGTATACTTGCACATATATCCGCACTCATTTTATAGTACCCACAAGAGCGGACAAGTTTTTGGCGCCGTTGCCGGGGACTTGGCAATTGGAAGTTAAATTGATTTGTCATAGCATTTTTATTCTACTTGTTCATATTTTCTTTTTAGTTAGCTTTACTTTCTACTTTCCTTAATTTTTCTTCATTTATTTTTCTAGGTACATTACCCGAAGCAACCCTGAAGAGCCATTAGAACCGATTGATCCTGAAATTGAGAGGCTTTTTAGACAAAAAAAAGACGCGCTCAATGTGTAAACATGTACCAAATCGAAAATCAAGGTATTGGTCATGAGGAAGATCAGAATACCAAGGAAAATTTAAATGTTGGGAATATAGCCAGACCTCGTGTCATTCGTAATCACTTAAACCCGATCTTAGATGATTTAAATCCTGGAATAGTGGCCCCAGAAATTCAGGCAGCCCACTTCGAACTCAAACCTGTCATGTTCAATATGTTAAATTCAATAAGACAGTTTGGGGCATGCCAAATGAAGATGCCATACAGCATATTCGTAACTTCTTGGAGGTGTGCGATTCTTTCTGCCAACAAGGGGTGCACGAAGATGTTCTGAAATTAAAGTTGTTTCCATACTCCCTGTGTGACCGAGCAAGGGCGTGGTTGAGTGGCGTTCCAGCGGGTTCAATGGAGTCATGGACAGATCTGTGCAAAAAAAATTTTGCTGCGGTATAATCCTCCAAATATCAACACCCAACTGAGGAACGCCATTGCTTTATTTCGTCAGGCTGATGATGAGTCGATGTATGAATGCTGGGATCGATACAAGGCATTGCTTCGCAAGTGCTCAAACCATGGTTTTCAAGATTAGACGCAAGTTGTGATGTTCTATAATGGAGTAAACGCACCCACGAGGATGATGCTAGATGCCTCGACAAATGGGACTCTACTTGACAAATCACCAGCAGAGGCATTTGACATTCTGGATAAGATTGTCACTAATGATTATCAGTTTCCATCCACGAGGCTTGGAGTTGGGCAAAAAAGTCACGGAGCTTTCGAGCTAGATTCTAAAGATAACGTGTCCGCCCAACTTGCTGCTATCACTAACATGCTGAAAAATTTGCAAAGGCCAAGTGAGGTGAGAGAAGTGAAGGTAACCCATTCAGCTTGTTTATCATGCCACGGCAATCACAATGAGAGTGACTGCCCAACCAATCAAGAATCCATCAACTTTGTAGGCAACTTCAATCGAGGTAACAACAACCCTTATTCCAACACATATAATCCTGGATGGCGTCAACATCCAAACTTTTCATGGGGAAATCAAGGATCCAACAATGTTCATCAACCAGCTCGGTAGTAGAATTTCAATGACTCCCAGGGTTATCAATCGAATATGCCATGGCATAATTCTAACAAGGGAGGGCCATCTTCATCAAACACAAGTTCTTTGGAAGCCACAATGCAAGAGTTTATTGCAACAACGAAGACAATGTTGCAAGATCATGCGACCTCCATCAAAAATCAAGGGGCCCTGCTTCAGAGCCATAGTTCATCGCGGAAGGCGTTGGAGAGTCAAGTTGGTCAAATTGTCGCAGTATTATAAGAACGCAAACCAAGACATTTGCCGAGTGACACTGAAGTCACTAAACCTCATGGCAAGAAGAACTGTAGTGTGCTAACTCTCCAAAGTGGTACACAAATTCATGTTGAAGACAAGTTTGGGGGAAGACCGAAGGATGATTCACCCCCTATAACCAAGCAAGTTGATCAAGAAGTGCAAGAAGAAGCACCAGTGGAAGAGGAAAAGGCTGAGGAGTCGTCAAGTAAAGAAACTGAGGGGAAAAATAAAAATGCCAAGGCAACTTCTATTCGCACCCCGTCAGTACAGGAAGCCCGACCCCCACCTCCATTTCCATAAAGATTGAAGAAGCATAACGAAGATATCCAATTAAGAAACTTTGTTGACATTCTGAGTCAACTTCAAATCAATGTTCCTTTTCTAGAGGCTATGGAACAAATGCCGACATACGCCAAATTTCTCAAAGAAATTGTTACTAAGAAGAGAAATATTGAGCAGTATGAAACAATTGCCACGACAAAAGCATTTTGCTCTTCTTTAAGTAAGCTGCCACCAAAGAGACATGATCTGGGCAATTTTATCATCCCATGTTCGATAGGAGACAAATTTGTTGGGAAGGCATTATGTGACCTTGGCTCAAGTGTGAATTTGATGCCTAAGTCAATATTCGTCAAGCTTGGGATAGGAAATACGAGACCCACCTCGGTCATCCTGTAATTAGTTGATCGTTCACATGTTTGACCAGAGGGGCGAATTGAAGATGTCATCGTGTGGGTTGACAAATATGTTTTTCCTAACGATTTTTTGATTCTGGACTGTGAGGTTGACGCCACAACACCCATCATCTTGGGGAGACCCTTCCTAGCTACCGGTCGTATTCTCATTGACTGTGAGAAGGGCGAGCTGACCATGCGAGTGGCCGATCAACATGTCACCGTAAATGTCTTTCGATCACTTAAGTACATGGATGATTCTGAAGAATGCCAGAGCATTTTAGAAGTGGATACAATAATAACAAAAGAAGTAGATAAATTTTGCCATGATAATTTCATTCAGTTGGATGATAATGAGAGTCTACTGGAAGACTTAACGGCCGGAGAGCCTAATGATTTTTCATCCGAGGAACAGCAGGCTAACTTTCTCAAGGCTAGCCCAGGTACACGTTTTGAACCTCTTAACTTCGAAGAATTTATTCCTCCCAAACCCTCATTACAACATGCTCCTACCCTAGAACTTAAGAAATTGCCACAACATCTTAAATATGTTTATCTGGGTAGTGACGAAACTTTACATGTGATTATTTCCTCTACCCTCACTCCTAACCAAGAATCGAGTTTGCTAAGTGTTTTGTCACAGCATAAGAAAGCGTTAGGGTGGACGATGGTAGATTTGAAGGGAATAAGTCCAACAATCTGCATGCATAAAATCCTGCTGGAAGAATGCCACGGCAAATCCATAGAGCCGCATCGAAGATTAAACCCAATCATGAAGCAAGTTGTGATAAAAGAGATTCTCAAATGGCTTAATGCTGGAGTAATTTACCCCATTTTGGATAGTTCGTGGCTAAGTCCCGTTCAATGCGTGCCCAAGAAGGGAGGCATGACCGTGGTGATGAGTGAAGACAATGAGTTGATACCTACACGCACGATTACCGGGTGGCAAATCTGCATGAACTACCGCAAGCTCAACAAGGCGACCATGAAGGATCACTTCCCTTTGTCGTTTATCGATCAAATGCTGGATCGACTTATTGACAAGGCATTCTATTATTTCTTGGACGATTACTCGAGGTATAACCAGATTTCCATTGCACCAGAGGACCAAGAGAAGACCACATTCACGTGCCCCTATGGCACTTATACTTTTCGAAGAATGCATTTTGGACTCTGTAATGCCCCGACAACTTTTCAACGCTGCATGCAAGCCATATTCTCTAACATGGTTGAGGTTTATCTTGAAATTTTCATGGATGATTTTTCTGTTTCTAGGGACGACTTTCAAAAATGCCTCGACAATTTGGCAAAGGTACTGAAGCGATGTGAGGAGGCTTATCTCATGCTGAATTGGGAAAAATGCCACTTCATGGTAACATAAGGCATTATTCTAGGCCACAAGATTTCTGCAAAGGGCATTGAGGTAGATAAGGCCAAGATCGAGGTGATCGAGAAGCTCCCCCCACCAAATTCTATAAAGGGCATTTGGAATTTCCTTGGACATGCTGGATTTTATCGAAAATTCATCAATGACTTCTCCATAATAGCCAAGCCCCTGTGCACCCTGCTGTAACAGAACCAACCATTTGTGTTCAATCAGAAATGCCATGGCACATTCAAAGAGCTGAAGCAAAGACTTATTTCTGCACCAATTGTAGTTCCCCCAGACTGGACGGCACCGTTCGAATTAATGTGCGATGTAAGTGATTTTGTCGTGGGAGCTGTGCTTGGGCAACGTAGAGGTAAAATTTTTCATGTTATTTATTATGCTAGCCATACCTTAAATGATGCACAATTACATTACACTACCACTGAGAAAGAATTACTTGCCGTGGTATTTGCATTTGACAAGTTTAGGCCATACTTGATAGGCACCAAAGTTATAGTTCACACTGATCATTTAGATATAAAATACTTAGTGATCAAGAAAGATTCCAAGCCTAGACTGATTAGGTGGATATTACTCTTGTAAGAATTCAATTTAGAGGTAATTGATAGGAAAGGTACTGAAAATCGGGTTGGATACCACTTATCTAGGCTAGAGACATTTCAGAATGCCATGACATTTTTGACATTAAAGAAGAATTCCATGATGAGAAAATTGTATATGCCACGGCAATTCCATGGTACGCTGACCTCGTTAATTTTCTTGTTAGTGGTGTTTTTCCTTATGAACTAAACAGCCAGGGAAAAGAGAGTGCATGATGCCAAGTCCTATTTTTGGGACGAGCCGTACTTGTTCAAGCAATGTGCCGATCAAATGATTCGACAGTGCATCCCTGAAGAAGAGCAAAGTGATATCTTACACCATTGCCACACAACAACTTGTGGAGGGCATTTTGGAGGTTCGAAGACTGTTGCAAAGGTCTTCCAATCAGGTTTCTATTGGCCATCGCTATTTAAAGATGCTCATAAATTTTGCAAAGTGTGAGACAGATGCCAGCGCACTGTAAACATTTCCAGACGACACGAAATGCCGCTGCAAAATATCTTGGAGATAGAACTTTTCGATGTTTGGGGCATTGATTTCATGGGACCATTCCCATCTTCATTTGGAGATTTATACATTTTGCTTGCGGTGGACTATGTTTCAAAGTGGGTTGAAGCAATTGCTACGCCGAGGAACGACTCGAAGACGGTGCTCAAGTTCCTTCACAAGAAAATATTCACTCGATTTGGAGTACCGAGAGCCATCATTAGCAACGAGGGCACCCACTTCGATAACAGATTAATTGCCAAGGTATTACAGAAATATGGTGTACGACATAAGATTGCCACGGTATATCACCCGCAGACAAATGGGCAAGCTGAAGTGTTCAATTGAGAAGTCAAACAAATCCTTGAGAAAGTGGTGAACCCTCGAAGGAAAGACTGGTCCCCCAAGCTCGATGAAGCATTATGGGCCTATAGGACGACATTCAAAACACCTCTGAGAATGTTTCCTTTCAAGATGGTATATGGAAAAGCCTGCCACCTCCCAGTTGAGTTAGAACACAAGGCATACTGAGCAATCAAGAAATTAAACTTTAACGCACAACTTACTGGAGAGAAACGATTGCTTGATTTGAATGAAATGGAGGAGTTTTGAGCACAAGCATATGAGAATGCCAAGCTCTACAAGGAAAAGACTAAGAAGTGGCATGACAAAAATCTTTTGCCACGGTATTTTCATGTGGGCCAGAAAGTGATGCTTTTCAACTCAAGGCTCAAACTCTTCCCTGGTAAACTAAAGTCATGTTGGTCGAGATCGTTTGAAGTTCATCATGTTTACCCCTACGGCGTTGTTGACATCAAGAACATGGATGATGGATCCATCTTTAAAGTCAATGGCCAGCGCTTAAAGGCCTACCAAGAATCCCGCCTGTGCGTGACAAGTCGGCGCTACTTTTGCACGACGTCGACACTAGTCTGGCATCTTAAGGATGCCCTGACATTTTAAATTTACTCCTGTGAATAAATAATTTTTACTCTACCATTATTTTAGTCTTTCTTATTTTTAATTAATTATGTTTATTTTATTTTTGTGCAAGAGATTTCCCACATAACTAGCACGTGAAGAGTATGGATGAAGCTTGTGAAATTTAGGCAGTAAAAGTGAATAGTAAAATGAGGAAACTTTTTCACTTTTACTTAGGATTAAAAATTTTTACTTTGGATTTTTGTTTTATTCCCGCATAGACCCCACCATTTCATTTTTATCCCCACATAATCTCACTTTTGTTTTTATCTTCATTTCCTTTTTACTTTTCCTTTAACTTTTTCTTATCTCATCTTCTTCTTCTCTCCTTGACTAAAACTATCATAATCGTCCAAAGCTTCCAACTTTTTCATTCTTTCCTCATTTTTTCTTTTAATGATGGTCCGTTCCCGCCCTCCTGCTCCATCTTCGCTACCACAATTTGTGGATGGTTCTGCCCACGAACGGTTCCAAACAATCAAAAACTGCCGTGTCTTTTTTGAGTTAGGGTTTGTATTCTCTGAGGAAGAAGATGATGCCTTAGGGAGTGAGGTTCTCGATGTTGTTACCAAACATAAGTGGCAGAAATTTGCTAAGCATCCCGTTACTGTTAACGCCATTGTTAATGCCTTTTTAGTGAAGGAGTTTTACTCCAACATATCCGAGCTAAATCAGCATGTCGTGGTGGTTTGCGACATTTCTATTCATTTTACTCCTTCTGCCATTAATCGCTATTTTAAACTGCAGGTTGCTGAAGACCACCATGCTAGTTTTTCTCAAGAAGCTGACAACGAAACTTACCAGGGCATCCTGGAAGACCTCTATTTTTTGGACACGCAATGGAATGGTCAGCAAATGAGCAGCAAGACCGTGGACCGGGAAAGACTACTTCCACAAGTGAAGTTGTGGAATCATTTCATGAAGCACAAACTCTTACCCACTTCCCATAACACCACAATGTCCTGCCAGCGGATGCTCTTGTTGCATTTGATCATATTTGGGCGAGCCATCGATGTAGGGAAAATTATCGTGGAGCAGGCTCATTTATGCCTAAAGCGGCCTGCAAGTGCCCTAGTATTTCCAAATCTCATCACCGCCTTATGCCGTAAAAAGAAGGTCCTTAAAGAAATGTTTGGTGAGATTTTACCGGGTATTGCTGGAATCACCAAAGCAAAAATCCCTCTGTTGTTGGGTCACAAGGAAGCCAAAGGGAAGGAAAAAGAGGCAACTACATCTCGCGCTACATCATTTCCCAATGCCAGGGTAACTTCAAACGCCCTGGAGCAGGCGGTCCAGCGTACTCAAGAGCATGTCAGGCAGCTGTCCGAAAAACTGATGACATATTTCGCCTATGCCAAACGACGAGATGAATTTCTCACCAGCGCCTTGATGGAATTCCTCCCACACACAAACTTCACAATTCCTGTCTTCCCTGACATACTCGTGCAACCGAATGAGGATGTCGAGGCATATGCAGAAATACCTCGTCCTGCCAATACCGATGCCTCTCAAGCGCACGGTGTAGAGAGTCCCCAGCATGCTGAACCTGAAGAACTTGCTGAAGCTGAAGAGCCTGATGACCTTAATCCCGTCCATGTTGTGTCTCCCGATGTCGATCAAGAAGCCAACCTCCAACTCGCTCATCGTCCGAAATCTCCCCAACATGTTGAACCCTTAGTGGTAGAACACCCTGATATACCGTAACCAGCTGCACCAATGGAAGAAGAGCACCCTGAAGTACCCCACCCCACCGAATCAACCGAAGAGTCACAATCCGAGATGCCACGGCAAGATCCTTTGCGTAGGAGCCGACGTCGCCTTAGGAAGGCATCTCCGCATCAGGATCCCCCGCTCCCAGCCGTTCCAGAAGGACCTAGCACTCCTCCCGCCGCAGCTACGTCTGACTCTGAATATTCTAGCCCCGCCAAGCTAAGAAAGCACACTCACCGCGCAACCGCTGCACCACTACCCGCTTAAAGCCAAGGTACCTTGCATTTGCATTGCATTCATAGCATGAAGTTCTCATTTTTCCTTAGTCTTAGTAAGCATTGAGGACAATGCTTCTCTCAAGTTTGGGGGAAGTAGGGTTCTCGCATCATTGCATGATAGTAGTAGTAAATTAAAAATGCCATGACATTAGTAATTGCCTGAATAGTTTTCTGGAAGTAGTTAAAGATGTCCGATGATGATGAATTTGATGGCTACAATATAATGTTCATGACTGGTTGAGGATGATAGAACCAACTCTAGGACTTGCTTCTTTGAAACCCTTGATTTCACGATTGTATGTTTTCCATGCTTGAGAAACTTAGAAATTTTTTATAAGAGAATTCTTAAAATGTCGGGGTATAAAACTTTGACTGTTGAAAACCCCGTTTATATGCTTTAAAAAAAAGTTTGAAGTTATAAATAAATGCCTAGGCATATTTATAGAGGGACACTCAGCTATGACATGGCATATGAGTGATGGGCTGACTCCCCTCGTAGCAGAACTAATAAAAGAAAGGCAAGGGGGGATCTGATTTTGAAAATATCATGGCAAATTAAGAAAGCTTGCGTAGAAAATTTTTAAATTTGTTAAGCATGGACTAGATACAACATGCACACACCCATACAAAGAATCTTGCCCTAGGGGACAATACCAGATTTCAAACCTAGTCTAGCATGTTGAAGCCATATTTGCTGAGGGCTGAAATTTTATCCCATAAGACTATTGTGCTTCTGAACTTGTCATGGTATTTTTGTTTTACTTATCACTATTGCTTAAGGATAATCAATAGCTTAAGTTTGGGGATGTGATAACTCCGTAAAAGGTCACATTTTGGGACCTTTTAACTTAAGTTATTGAATGTCTAAAGGCTCATTTAGGAATATATAGATGTATTTAGAAGCATTTAGTTGCATGTGGTGAATTTCGGTTTGCTGCGGCATTTTATTTTTACAGCGGTGCTGCTTGATGGGAAAGGTACTTGTTTGATGATGTGCAGGTTTTGAAAGCAAGGAAAAGATGAAAGAAAATGCCGTGACATAAAGAGATTGCTGAGCTAAAGGAAAATGCCAAGTTCGACTGGCATTTCGAAAGTGCTTAAAGTGCGAGAAGATATTTTTGAAGCCAGCTATATCCAACTGTCCGAGAGCTTTGCCCGAGAAATCCACCTCGAAGATCCGCCTAGAGGGACCGACACTGCAACCGCTGGTTCTGCTGATGACGTTGTGTAACAAATTGGAAATTTGAAAATAATATTTAATTGAAATTTGAGGATTTAATTGTGTAATTGGTGAAAATTGGGGACTAAATTGAAAGTTTTAAAAACTTGTAGGTTGTTGTAGAGTTTAAGGAAATTCAGGGACTAAGCCCTAAATTTACCCAAAAAAAAGTGTCGGCAGACACTCTATTAAATGGAGAATCAGATGTGCGTGGGGGGTGAATTATTAAGCAAAAATTTATAAGTTTTCTTCCTTTCAAGGCCTAACTTCTAACCACGATCTCAACGTCGTCCGACCTCTGATCGTCGTTTTGAAAACACCATCGTGTTCATCATCGAGTGAGGAACAAACCCCTTAAATTAATTGAAGTGAAACGCTGCCAAACACCGTGAATTTCAAGTCAAAGTCTCGACGTTTTTTTAGCTCAATCGCCGAGAAAATCTTAAATTCATCGTCGATCGTTGCTCTATTTACGACACCTACCGCACCATCGTGTTCCTTGTGCCGTTCCGAGTCCACCGGTGTCATCCTTGGTCTCCGTCGACAGCGGCGCGTGGGGAGGTGAAGCGGTCAAAGTTTCCGATTTGTTGAAATCGAGCTCTCCGCCGTTCAAAAATTTTTCCGTGAATTATACGCTACCGGAAGACGTCCCACGCGCCGCCACTGCGCGTGGGGAAGGTCAAAATGTCCGGTTTGACCGGTTACAACCAAACCCGACCAAACCCATTGACCCGTTGTCTGAGTGCTATTCTGGTAATTATTTGGAAAAGGGTACTATTCTGGTAATTATTTTGAAAAGGTGTTATTTTCGTAATTTTTAAAAAAATAATTTCGTAATTTTTAAAAAAAATGATATTTTAGTAATTATTTTGAAAATGGTGACATTTTGGTAATTTTTTTTAAAATGATGTTTTTTTCGTAAAATGGTTGTTCATATCTTGATCTCCTTTGACCAAAACTTTGATCGGCTTTGACCGACCATTAAACGGCCGTTAATCTTTTCTGAGAATACTTATCCTGACATGTTTTGATGTCCCGAATCTGTTTTTGGGGTCCGTTTCACCAAATTTGAACTCGAAAGTCTCCAAATCGTCAGTCAAACCCGTTAACATTGTTTTTGACCAAGAATTCAGAATTTCAAAAGGTCATACTTTATGTTTTTCGACGTTCTAAATCTGATTCCGAAGTCCGTTTTGGAAAATTCTGACCCGAAATCCCTGAATCGAGCATGTGTACCCAAAAGGCTTAGTATTTTAATATTTTGATTATTTATTTGAGTTTTTGTTAAGGAATTGATTCGATAAAATATTTTATGAAGGTACTCGTGTTTCACCTGAGCATGGATCAGTTAGGTCTGGAGTTGTTCGTTTGTCAGATCGGCCCGAACCGTGTACTACAAGAATTACCCGTAGGTTTCCGTATATTATTTTAAAAAAAGATTAAGATTATTTATATTAGGATTCCAATATGGATTTTTCCAATTCGTAGGATCTAGCGCTGCAGCAGAGCGTGATCGACAAACCCAGTAGTAGGCTTCCCTATCTGATTTCTCAGGCTATTACAGGTGTGTTTCCTGACAGTATTACATTACTGTTTTAAAATGATTCATCTGAATACCAAGTATTTGATATCTGATTTACTGTATATTCCGATATAATTTCTGGATTAAGGTATTTCATACCGATTTTTGAAATCTGATTATCTGACATATGAATTACCATATATTACTGTTTTGAATTCCGATTTCTGTATTTATGCATATGGTTTCCAAGTATGAAACATTTTTATGTTTTAAGTGATTAATCATTGTTTTCACTTGAATAAATTCATGTTTAATATTGTCATTGGGGGGTATTGTTGAAGGAAGATTATCTGCAGACTCCTCGGCTTTGTGCTCAGGGTCTAGATGGCATGTGCGGTTGGGTGTATGGTTCTGGGGAACCTACACATTTATGATGTGAACAGATAGGGGTAGTGTTCATGTTTAAAAATAAAAACATGTTGCATAAACCGATTTTATTGAAAGATTTTATCTGTATGTTTTTTTATACTGTATGGAGCATACTGGGCTTTTTAGCTCATTATGTAGTTTTACCCTTTTTCAGATAACAGCATACCGTAAGCTAGCATATTTGGCATCAGGGGAGATCAACTACTTATTTTGTACGAACGTATATCTCTATATGTTTTTCGGTTATGTTTGGTGACATGTATTTGCTATCGTTTTGGATATATTTGTATTAATAATATTTTTTTCTATATTATATCTAATGTATTTTAAGAATTAAAAAAAATCTGAATGGGATATGTGACCACTTAGGTTTTGGTCTAACTTACAGACCGGGTCTAGGGGGTTACATTTGGTGGTATGAAAGCTTTCGGTTTTAAACACTCGAACTGTATATGGGTCCTAAACTTTGGATTTTTAAGAAATTTTGAAGAAAAAAAATGTCACCTTATTTTATGATTTAAAGTTCTCTCGAGATCTCTGATGCTAATCTGACATATGTTTCAAATTCTTTCTGTAGAGCCTGATAGATCCAACAATGAGTGTTGCTAGAGGTCGTAGGACAGGACATGGCCGTGGTCGAGGACGAGTCACTCGACCTTCTGTTACGATAGACGATCCGATGTCTCTACGTGATCCTCCTATTCCGCAAGTAAATCTGACCCTTTCTCATGATGACCAGTTTACTCCTGTGAGAGACCCTCCCATCACTAGAGATGAGGATACTGACATGAACGAAGACGCCATTAATAGAGATATATTCCGCATATTTCAGAGAGCTGCCAGAGCCCTTAGTAGTATGACTGCGGTTGATATTTCAAATTCTCTGGTTGCTGCTGGTGTAGTTTCATTCGAGGGTATTACTGGTGGACCTCCGACAGATTCTGAATATTGGTTGGAGGACACAGAGAGGATTATGGATGAGATGGACCTCAGACCTGAATAGAAGTTGAAGGGGGCCCTAACTATGTTGAAGAAAAAGAGCTTTAGATGGTGGCAATCAATTTCTGGTAGTATTCCGAGAAACCAGTTAACATGGGATCTTTTCAAGACACTTTTTTGGAGTTGCTATATTGGGGAGAGATATCTGCAGGAGTGAAGCCAAGAGTTTCAGGATCTGAAGTAGGGTAATATGTCTGTTATGGATTACGAGGTGAAGTTCATCCGATTGAGTCGTTATGCCCCTGGACTTGTTGACACTGAGGTAGATAGATGCTTGAGGTTCGAGAATAGACTCAGGTATGAAATCAAGAGCCGAGTTGCTACTCATTGGGAGAGGAATTTTGATGCCTTGGTTGAGATAGCCAAGACTGTGGAGGAAATAAAGCGATTGGGTATAGAGCGCAAGAGAGACAGTTATCGGGCTCAAAACCAATTCAGGAGGCCTTCTAGTTCTGTTGATTCTTCTGCATATCCTAGCAAGAAAGGCAGGAGTGATTCCTTTCAGAGAGGCGGTGTGAGTGTCAGACCTGCTGCATCTGGTTCTTCAGCTGTTCAGCCTTCTAGACATGGTGGATCTTTTGGGTTACAACCTTTGCAGACATGTGATTATTGTGGGAAATATCATCTTGGGGAATACAGGAGAAAATTTGGCACCTATTTTAGATGTGGTTCTGGTGACCATATTATAAAGGATTGTCTAGTATCAGTTACTACAGTTTAGACACCAGCTCGTACTCCCGCTCGTACTCAAAGTACTGTTCAGACTCCAGTAGTGAGTTATAGTCAGGGCAGAGCACCAGGATCGGCTAATAGAGGCCGAGTAACTCAGAGTAGGGGTCCATTCAGATCTGAGGCCAGACAATCTGCATTGGTTTACACTGCCAGACTTTGACAAGATCGTGATGGGCCTAATGTGACTGCAGGTACTGTTACTATTCATTCAGTTCCCTACTTTGCATTGTTTGATAGTGGCTCTACCAATTATTATGTATCGTATTCCGTTTCTGAGGGTCTAAATATTCCTGTTGAGAATACTGAGCATTCGATGATAGTTCAAAGTCCGTCCCTTAGGCAAGTCCATTGTGTTGGATCGTATTTTTAGAAAGTATCCTATAGAGATCAATGGGGAGATTTTTCTGGACGACCTTATGGAGTTATCTTTGGAAGAGTTTGATTTGATTCTCGGCGTAGATTGGTTAGACAAACATCGAGTAAATATTGATTTTGAGACCAAGAGAGATATTCTGAAGACCCCAGATAATCGAAAAATTATAATGATTGGGGAACATCGTGGATTTCTAACGAATGTTGTGTCTGCTTTGGTAGCTGAGAAGATGATCAGGAAAGGTTCCTAGGCGTTTCTTGCTTTTATATTGGATACTAGGAGTTCTCAATCTGATATTGAAGGCATCTGGATTGTTAAGGAATTTCCCTATGTTTTTCCCGAGGAGTTTCCTAGATTACATCCGGATAGAGAAGTTGAGTTTGAGATTGAAGTCTATTCTGGTTCCACTCTGGTTTCAATGGCTCCTTATCGTATGGCCCCAAAGGAGCTTAAGGAACTGAAAGTCCAACTTCAGGAGTTGTTGGATAGGGGATTTATCCGACCCAGTGTATCACCGTGGGGAGCCCCAGTTCTCTTTGTCAAGAAGAAAGATGGGACATTGAGACTCTGTATTGATTATAGGAAGCTGAACAAGCTCACGGTTAAAAACAAATATCCTCTGCCCAGGATCGATGATCTATTTGACCAATTTCGAGGGACTTCTATCTTTTCAAAAATATACTTGAGGTCTGGGTATTATCAACTTAGGGTGAAAGACTCGGATATTCCGAAGACTGCTTTTCGTACTCGGTATGGGCATTATGAATTTTTAGTGATGTCATTCGGGTTAACAAATGCCCCTGCTGTTTTTATGGATCTGATGCATAGGGTGTTTCGAGCTTATTTGTACCAGTTTGTAGTTGTGTTCATTGATGACATACTGGTGTATTCTAGAAGTGAAACAGAATATGAGGAGCATTTAAGGATTGTTCTACAGACTCTAAGGGAGAATAATTTATACGCTAAGTTGAGCAAGTGTGAGTTTTGACTCAACGAAGTGACTTTTCTTGGACATATCGTTTCTGTTGATGGTATTCGGGTGGATCCAAGCAAAGTGGAGGCTATTCTGAACTAGAAGCAACCCATGAACGTTTCTGAGATCCGTAGTTTCTTGGGCTTAGCTGGTTACTACCGTCGTTTCGTTGAGGGGTTCTCCCTTATTGCAACTCCTCTGACGAAACTATTGAGGAAAAATGTTCCATTTGTCTGGTCTGAGAACCAACAAACTAGCTTTGAGAAATTGAAGACTATTCTAACTCAAGCCCCAGTACTGATTCCACCTAAATCTAGAAAAGATTTTTCTATCTACAGTGATGCTTCTCACTCTGGATTTGGATGTGTTTTGATGCAAGATGGGAAGGTTGTCGCTTATGCTTCACGTCAGTTAAAGCCGCATGAGCGTAACTATCCTATTCACAATATGCAGTTAGCTGTCGTGGTTTTTGCTTTAAAGATCTGGAGACACTACCTCTACGGAGAAAAGTGTTATATGTATACTGATCATAAGAGTCTGAAGTATCTACTTACTCAGAAAGAATTAAATTTGAGACAACGTCGTTGGTTGGAGCTTCTAAAGGACTATGATTTAGAGATAGAATATCATCCAGGGAAAGCTAATGTAGTGGCAGATGCCTTAAGCCATAAGACGATATCAGATCTCAGAGCCTTATTCGCCAACTTGAATTTATTTGATGATAATAGTTTGTTAGAAGAGTTGCAGGTTAAACCTACTTTGGCCGATGAGATTAAGACCAAACAACTTCTGGATAACTCATTGCTTCCCATTATTGAGCAAGTTAAGCAAGGATCGAGTTCAGAGTATACTGTGGATCAGGATGGTATTTTGTGTTTTCACGGTCATTACTGCATTCCTAAAGATGATAAGTTGAGACGGGTTCTTCTTTAGGAGGCTCATAGTAGTCCTTATGCTATGCATCCTGGCGGGGACAAAATGTACAATAATCTCAAAGAGCGCTACTTCTGAACTGATATGAAAAAGAATATTTCAGATTTTTGTGGCAAGGTGTTTGACTTATCAGCAGGTTAAGGAAGAACAACAACATCCATCTGGATTGTTACAGTCAATTAAGATTCCTGAGTGGAAATGGGAGTGTATTACGATGGATTTCGTTACTGGTCTTCCTTTTACTCCTTCAAAAAAGGATTCTATTTGGGTAATTGTTGATCGACTCACCAAGTCAGCGCACTTTATCCCTATCCGGATTAACTATTCTATGGACAAACTGGCTAAGTTGTACATTTCAGAGATTGTTAAACTTCATGGTGTACCGTTGTCTATCATATCTGATCGAGATCCAAGGTTCATTTCCAGGTTCTGGAAGGCTTTGCACGAGGCTTTGGGTACTCGTTTGAATTTCAGTACATCTTTTCATCCTCAGACTGATGGACAATCTGAGCAAGTAATTCAGGTGTTGGAGGATATGTTACGGCGTTGTGTGATTAATTTCCATGGTAGTTGGGAATATTTCTTGCCATTAGCTGAGTTCGCTTACAATAATAGTTATCAGGCGAGTATTCTCATGGCACCGTACGAGGCTCTATATGGACGTAGATGTCGTACTCCTATATGTTGGATAGAGTTGCATGATAGAAAAACTTTGGGTCCAGACTTGGTTCGAGAGACTGAAGATACTGTCAGATTGATATGTGATCACTTAAAAGAGGCATTCGATAGGCAGAACTCATACGCAGATAAGCGACTGTTCGCGTGTTGTGAGTACTATAAAATATACGCAAATAATGTGCAAGTATACACAATCGCTCAAGTAATATAATGATGAGTGAGTATCGTCTCCACAGGGATTGGGTGAAATCACAAAAGTCTAACTAAAGCAATGCAATATTCTATCTAAGTATAGTTAGTCTTGATATATACAAATGTCACGGCAATGGATATGTGTATGCTGATGGATGCGGATTGATGGTGTGATGGTGTAGCAAATGGAAATGCAGTGGCAATGATGGATGTTTAATGTTGAGTATGGTGAAATGTCAAGGCAATGAAAAATGGTAAAAACAGTAAATAAAAAGATAAATAAAATAAGAAGAAAATAATCCTCACGTGACAAGCTTCCAATGAAATGAATGGTAAGGATTGGTCTAAGGTTGCTAAACTTATTTCTCAAGTATATTTAAGCTATCTTGTCTTTACTTACTCGACAGGGCTTTCCTAAGGTGTTCAAAAGAACCTAACAGAATAGGATGCCAAGGCATCTGCTCTCACTCAACGATGTTGGACAGCCTACCCTATTGATAAAGACACCCTTTTTAGTCGTTGAAATCCTATCCTAGTCTATTCCGAGATCTAAGGGATTAAGTTATAATATTCCTAGGCCGGTTCAAAGCCCCTTGAAAATACCATAACCCATTGCTTATGAGGATCTTATCTTGCGTTTCTTCCCAATACTTACAAGTATTTTTAGCTTAAGATTCTTCCGAATACCTAACCTTCATCTAAGAGATGGACATTTCCATGCCTCTTACAAGCCTAGATGGTGAAGCATTCATAAGCAAAGCAAATAAAGAACCAAAATAAACTTAAATATACTATTGAAAATAAAGTTCAAACAACCATTCAACCAACCACCACCAAATAAGTTAGTTCATGGTGGGGTTTGAAATATCCAAACACAAAGTCATGAAAATATTCGTTCCAACAACCTACAAAATAATATAAAAATAGCAGCAAAAAGGGAAGTGAGAAGAAGCCTTTGACGCGCCACCGGAGGTCTCCTCTCGGCCACCAACCACCTAGCTCGCTAGCTCCTTCCGGCGCCTAGCTTGCCACTCCTTGGAGCTTTATCAATGGAGGAATATCCCAAGGAAGAAGAAAGGAAAAGAAAAAATAAAAAGTGTGATTTTTCTGCTCTATGCGTGTGCTCTCTGTCTGTATGTCTCTCTCTCCCATGAGGTGTCATATATAATAAAAAATATCTAGGGGTAATGATGAGTTTGTTGGGTGCAAAATACCCCTCATACCCCTAGAATCACATGTTGTGCATGAACCTTATCCTCCAAGTGGCGGTTATCCTTTGGCAGCTCTGGCAGGCAGTTACAGCAATCCTTCACGTACAGAGACAGCTGTCCAGTGCCAGCTGTCCTTATGCAGAAATATCTTTTTGTCTTTTTCTGCGCCAAAAATGCCAAGGCATTTCAATCTGCTTTAGCAACGTGTGATGCCTCGGCATTACTTCCCAAAGAATCCTTTTTCTTGCTATTCCCTGCACACCATAGACAAACTGCACCTTTCCCTCAAACAGCACTATTAAGAAATAAAATAGCACAACCACTACAAATGCAACTATATGCAACTACATGATCCTAAAATGACTAAAATGAGCTTTTAAACAAACAATAACTTAAGTGAAAAAGGCTTTAAAAGTAGCCTTTTTAGGAAGTTAACACACCCCCAAACTTAAGCTATTGCTTGTCCTCAAGCAATGGATAGCAGTTACAAAAGCATAATGTCATGGCAAAGTTCAATAGTAAGACAGTAGGACAAAATTGAATTTCAACCCTCAGAACGATAGGCTTCAACATGCTAGACTTATCAAGAATTCAAGTACTTTTCCCTAGGTTAAAATCCTTTGTGGTAGTGTGTGTGCGTGATTGTATCCAATCTATACTTAGCGAATTTAGACAATTTCTAATCAAGTCCCCTAGTTTTTGTCAAGGCATTTACTTATCATTAAGCACATTTTTACTCCCTTTTCTGTGATTTTTTTATGCTGTTACGAAGGGAGTTAGCTCATCACACCTACTCTCCCACACTCTAGATGAAAGGGAGCATACCTTCCATCCCCGAGCTAGTTAAGTAGAGTCATCCCGTGACTTCTTTCATTCACTCATATGCACAAGGCTTCCATTTATTAAAGAAAGTTCTAGGAAATGCCACGGTAAAGAGGAGTGTCCCTCTACTGCTATGCTTAAGCATTTATTCACAGTTTCATTTCTAAGGGAGTTTGTTTTTGATTTTTCTTTTAAACACCATACTATATTTCAATGCCAAGACTAACTAAAGTTCCTTCATAAAAATTTCCTAAATTTTCTAAGTATAGAAAACATACAAATCGTGTAAATATTTTTCACTAAGCATCAAGCCCTAGAGTGAGTTCTATCATTCTCAACAATCATTTACATTCAGATTCTAGCCTAACAAAATTATCATCATCGGGTATCCTCAAAACATTTCATCTAAATGTCCTACCATTTACTGATGCCATGGCATAATACTATGCTAATGCTATCATGCATATGACCTACCAAGAACAATACCTCCCCCAAACTTAAGGGAAGCATTATCCTCAATTCTTTAAAGAGAACTAAACTAACTATAAACTATATGTTATGCAATGAAATGAAACTAAATGAAAATGTATGCAAGAGAGGTACCTCAATGTTTACGTGGTGGTGGTGCTTTGGAGGTGCTAGCAGCTCCTCGTCGGGTGAGCTTTCGGATAGGTGCTGGGATGGACTCGGAAGAAGTGGAGTAATAGTGCGCAATGTGTCCAGCCGTGGTCTTGGTGCGACGACCACTACGTTGTGCATGAGAAGGATTGGGTGCTGGGACGGGGCTGTGTGTTTCTTCGAAAGGGACAGTGGGCGAATATTCAGGAGTTTCGGAATGGTGTGTATCAGGAGTAGGGTCATCAGCAGGAGGATCAGGTGCATCGTGCTCAGGCTCTGGAGATGCCTCGGCATTGAATGCCGGTAGAATTTTGTCTGGGAAACCAGGGAAATTCCGATGACCGTGGGGAATAATTTCTTGAAAGAATGATTCCACCACAGCATCTCTATGCTTCACAAATCCAAAGAAGTTACGGATGTCACCGTGTAAAGCATGCATTTGAGCTTGAGTCTGCGTCACAGCTTCCTCGAGAGCAAGTAAACTTGCCTCGGCATTTGATTCTATAGCACCTGCAGATTTCTCATGAACAGGGTCGTTAGACTTGGGATTTTCAATTCCCAATAACAGTGGAAGTCTAGCCCTAGTGATGCCCGATAATCCAGGTAAAATTTCATCAAAAGCATTTTTCTCAACCTTTTTCTTACGACATAAAGCGGTAATTAAATTAGGAAACACCAAAGCACTTGCCTTTTTACCCAAACAGTCGTGAACTTGTTGAACAATGATACGACCCACATCGATCGGATGGGATACCATTATAGAATGTAAAAGCAATAAGCGTGAAAGTGATATCGTAGTGTTGTGGGAGGTGGGCATGAGTTTATGCTTGAGGAAGTGATTCCATAATTTGGCACACGGCTGAAGACGTTCCCGGTTGACCGAGTATCGGCTCGTCTGGCGACCATTCCACTCAGTGTTTTCGAAACAAAGGTCCTCCAAGACCCCATCGTATGTGTTACTATCGGCTTCCTCTTCGAACGTGGCATGGTTATCCACAACATTCTGCAAATGAAAATAATGATTAATAGCAGTGGATGTAAAACGGATTTGCTTACCTCGAACGAAGATGGAGTGTTGATTGGGCTTGGAAATATTCGCATAGAACTCCTTAACTAATGAGGCGTTCACCGAACCAGGATAACGGGCAAACTTCTGCCACTTGAGTGGCGTCACGATGTCCATAACTTCGGGTCCAAAACCACCATCGGTTTCCTCGGTAAAAATAAATCCTAACTCTAAAGAGAGTTTTCGGTTCTTGAAGTTTTGGAACCGAGCCTTAGCCTCATCGTTCTCAAACTGTTGCCAAGCGGTCGTGTCGGTTGGAGCCGGTCTTGAGCACACCATTTTCAGTGCTTTTGATGTAAGAAAATGAAAAAGGAAGAAGCTTTTGAAAGCTTTAAAAACTTGGATGTATTTCGGCTATGGAGAGAATAAGGGAAGAAGATGAGTAAGAGAGAGAGAAAAAGTAAAAGTTAACACGAAAGAGAAAAAAAATGAATAAAGAAAGAGAAAATAAAAAGTTAAAAATTTGGGAGGGAAAAGGGGTGATAGGACGGTTAAGAGAGGAATTAGTGGGTGGGGGGTTGTGCATGTATAGGGAAGGAAAAAAATTGCCAAAAGGTAATGATGGTGATAGGACAAGTCTATAGAAAGAGAAAAAGAAATGTCAGAAATTAAATTAAATAAAAAAGAAACAAATCAAAAGAATATCTCTCCAATTTATGCTCTGTCCTTTCCTCCCTTTGGTAACCGCTCCTTGTACGGTTTGCAGTAATGTGGTCCCTACAAATCAGATCAAAAATTAATTACAAAATAAAATAAAATAAAACTAAAGAAAAAAACTTGAATGTTAAATTTTATTTATGCACAAACACAAATTCGATGCCGAGGCATCGAATTTTGGTTCTCCTTTGGGCACGCTTCAGTATCGTGCAGCCGTAACACGTCCTTGTTGTGCGGTGGTGGAATTCCATTATAGGCTTTTAGACGCTGACCATTGACCTTGAAGATCTTCCCATTGTCTATTCTCTTGATGTCAACAGCTCCATGGGGATAGACATAATGCACCTCAAATGGCTCTGACCATCGAGATTTTAGCTTCCCAGGAAAGAGTTTAAGTCTGGAGTTGTAAAGCAAGACTTGTTGCCCCACATGAAAATGCCGTGGCATCAGTTTTTGTTCATGCAACTTCTTGGTTTTCTCCTTGTATATCTGAGCATTCTCATATGCTTGTGCTCTAAACTCTTCCATTTCATTAAGTTCTAATAATCTCTGCTCCCCAACTAGTTGGGCATCGAAATTTAATCGCTTGATAGCCCAATAAGCTTTATGTTCAAGCTCAACCGGGAGATGACAAGCTTTCCCATATACTAGCTTGAAGGGTGACATCCCCAAAGGAGTTTTGAATGTTGTTCTGTACGCCCAAAGTGCTTCATCCAACTTTGACGACCAATCCTTTCGCTTTGGGTTCACCACTTTCTCTAAAATCTGCTTGATCTCTCGATTAGATATCTCAGCTTGGCCATTTGTCTGCGGATGATATGCCGTGGCAATCTTGTGTCGAATCCATATCTCAACAATGCCTTGGCAATCAACTTGTTATCAAAATGGGTTCCTTCATCACTGATGATAGCACGAGGTACTCCAAACCGAGTGAAAATATACTTGTGCAAAAACTTGAGTACGGTCTTGGAGTCATTCCTTGATGTTGCTATTTCTTCTACCCACTTTGATGCATAATCCACAGTAAGCAATATGTATAATTTTCCTTCAGAAGATGGGAATGGTCCCATGAAGTCGATGCCCCACACATCAAACAGCTCTATCTCCAAAATATTTTGCAGCGGCATCTCATGTCGTCTGGAGATGTTTCCAGTCCGTTGGCATCGATCACATCCTTTGTAAAATACTTGGGCATCTCTAAACAAAGTTGGCCAGTAAAAGCCTGATTGCAGGACCTTAGCAGCAGTCCTTGCTCCACCAAACTGGCCTCCACTTGGGGTCGAATGACAATGGTACAAAATATCACTTTGCTCCTCTTCGGGTACACATCGTCTAATGAGCTGATCGGCACAATGTTTGAACAGATATGGCTCATCCCAAAAATAGTGCCTTGCATCGTGCTTGAACTTCTTTTTAGCCTGACTATTCAAATCAAAAGGCACAATTCCACTAACAAGAAAATTAACAAGGTCAGCGTACCACGGGATTGCCGCGGCATATAAAATTTTCTCATCAGGAAATTCCTCTTGGATATCTACAGTGTCATGGCATTCAGAATTTTTCTCTAGCCTAGATAAGTGATCAGCAACTTGATTTTCAGTTCCTTTTCTATCTACCACCTCTAAGTTAAAATCTTGCAAAAGTAAGATCCACCTAATAAGTCTAGGCTTGGCATCCCTTTTGTTCACTAAGTATTTTATAGCCGAATGATCAGTGTGAACAATAACTTTAGTGCCTATTAGGTAAGGTCTAAATTTATCAAAAGCAAATACTACGGCAAGTAATTCTTTCTCAGTGGTGGTGTAGTTCAATTGTGCTTCATTTAAAGTGCGGCTAAAGTAATAAATAACATGAAAGATTTTACCTCGGCGTTGCCCCAAAACAGCTTCTACGGCATAATCGCTTGCATCACACATCAGCTCAAATGGTGATGTCCAGTCGAGAGGGACTACAATGGGTGCCGAGATCAGTTGTCGTTTCAGCTCAGTAAATGCGCCGAGGCATAATTCGTCAAACACAAAGGGTTGGTTTTGTTGAAGCAATGTGCACAAGGGTTTAGAAATCTTGGAGAAGTCTTTGATAAACCTTCTATAGAATCTAGCATGTCCAAGAAAACTTCTTATTCCCTTGACCGAAGTTGGTTGTGGCAACTTTTCAATCACTTCAATCTTTGCCTTGTCCACCTCAATACCCTTGTGTGAAATTTTGTGGCCTAATACAATACCTTCAGTCACCATGAAGTGACATTTTTCCCAGTTTAAGACCAACTCAGCCTCCTCGCATCTCTTGAGAACTTTTACTAAATTGTCGAGGCATCGTTCAAAGTCGTCCCCACAAACAGAAAAATCATCCATGAAGATCTCCAGAAAATCCTCAACCATATCTGAAAATATAGCTTGCATACAGCGCTGAAACGTTGCCGGGGCATTACAGAGTCCAAAAGGCATCCTCCTAAAGGCAAAAGTGCCATAGGGACAAGTAAATGTAGTCTTCTCCTGGTCCTCTGGTGCGATGGCAATTTGATTGTACCCCGAGTACCCATCCAAAAAGCAATAGAATGCTTTTCCGGCCAATCGATCCAACATTTGGTCGATGAAAGGTAGAGGAAAATGGTCCTTCTTCGTAGCTTTGTTGAGTTTTCGATAGTCCATGCATATCCTCTATCCGGTCATAGTGCGAGTGGGTAATAGCTCATTATCCTCATTAGTAACCATCGTCGTACCTCCTTTCTTCGGAACACATTGGACAGGGCTCACCCATGAGCTATTGGAGATAGGGTAGATCACTCCAGCATCAAGCCATTTCATAATTTCTTTCATCACCACTTGCTTCATAACAGGGTTGAGTCTTCTTTGTGGTTCAATTGAATTGCTGTGGAAATCTTCTAGTAGAATCTTGTGCATGCAGATCGTGGGACTAATGCCTTTCAAATCGGCCATAGTCCAACCAATTGCTTTCTTATGCTGCATCAAAACACTTAACAAACTTTGCTCTTGGTTAGCAGTAAGGTTAGCGGAAATAATCACTGGTAAAGTCTCATCGCTACCTAAGTAAACATATTTAAGATGCCCTGGCAAAGTCTTAAACTCTAGATTGGGTGCATGCAATAATGAAGGCTTAGGAGAAATGAATTCATCAAAATTCAGAGGTTCAAAATTCATACCTGATCTAACTTGTACTAAGCTAGATTGCTCCTCCAAAATTGGCAAGTCGTCGGACTCCACTAAGCTTTCATCATCCACCCAATATTCATTTTCTGCTAGCTGAATGAAGTTTTTCTGGCAAAGATGTTCAGTCTCTTCTTTAATCACTGAGTTCAATTCAGAAATGCCTTGGCATTCTTCAATGTCATCAACATATTTGAGCGTTCTAAAAACATTGACAGTCACACACTGATCAGCCACTCTCATGGTGAGTTCACCTTTTTCACAGTCTATCAAGATACGTCCAGTGGCTAGGAAAGGTCTTCCTAGAATGATTGGTGCCTTGGCATCAACTTCGCAGTCCAGAATTAAGAAGTCGACTGGAAACACAAACTTGTCCACCCTTACTATGACATCCTCGACTCTCCCTTCAGGTTTAACATGGGATTTGTCGGCAAGTTGTAAAATAACTGAGGTGGGTCTTGCATCTCCTATGCCAAGCTTCAAGAATATCGATTTCGGCATTAAGTTGACACTTGAACCAAGATCACATAAAGCCTTTCCAATGAAATTAGCTCCAATTGAACAAGGAATAATGAAGCTGCCCGGATCATTTATCTTTGGCGGCAACTTACTCAATGAAGAACAAAATTCTGTTGCCGTGTCAATAGTCTCTACTTTCCTCTTCTTGGTACAGATGTCCTTCAGAAATTTGGCATACATCGGCATCTGTTCAACAGCTTCCAAGAGAGGTATATTGATATGGAGTTGATCAAGAATGTCTACGAACTTCTTGAACTGAACTTCATCATTGTGCTTCTTCAATCTTTACGGGAAGGGTGGGAGAGGTCTAGCTTCCTTAGCTGTAGGAATAGAATTTTCTTTTGCCTTGGCATCAGAATCTGGTATCTTGGCAGAATCCTCCTCCTTGTCCTTCTCAGAAACTCTATCATCTTGTAATTCAGCTTCAGTAGTGGGATTAGAATCATCTTGTTGTGGCCCACTATCCTTGACTTGTCGATTGATTTTTGTTCCACTCCTAAGAGTTAACACATTGCAATGTTCTTTTCCATACCCTTTAGTGACTTCAGTATCACTTGGCAAACGTCCTTGCTGACGCTCTTGCAATGCCGTAGCAATCTGACCAACTTGACCTTCCAAAGCTCTCAGAGACGAGCTATGGCTTTGAAGTAAGGCGCCTTGACTATGAAGTAAAGCTCCTTGATTCTTAATTGAAGTAGAATGGTCTTGCAGCATTGTCTTCGTAGTAGATATGAATTCTTGAATTATAGCTTCTAAGGAACTTATACTCGCTGAAGATGAAGCTCCTTTGTTAGCATTATGCCCTGGCATAACATTTTGGTAACCTTGAGGCTCATTGTGATTCTGCTGCCTAGTAGGTTGATTAGCATTGTGGGCTCCTTGATTTCCCCATGAAAAATTAGGATGCTGACGCCATCCAGCATTATAAGTGTTTGAGTAAGGATTCATGCTGCCTCGATTGTAATTGCCTACAAAGTTGATGGACTCATGGTTGGTTGGGCATTCGCTCTCGTGATGATTGCCTTGGCATAACAGACATGCCAGACTAGTTGTTTTCACTTTCTTCACATCAGTGGAACATTGTAAGTTCTTCAACATATTAGTAATAGCGGAGAGTTGAGCGGACACCGAATCTTTGGCTTCTAACTCGAATGCTCCAGGTGCTCTCCTCCCACTCCCAAGTCTTGAGGAAGGAAATTGATAATCATTGTTAGCAATTCTGTCCAAGATAGCAAACGCCTCCGCATGTGATTTATCCAGCAATGTCCCATTTGCCGAGGCATCCAGTAACATCCTCGTTGGTGCATTGACTCCATTATAGAACATGACTACTTGAGTCCAATCATGAAAACCATGATTTGAACATTTTCAAAGCAAACTCTTGTAACGATCCCAACACTCATACATGGATTCGTCGTCGCCCTGGCGAAAAGATGATATTTCATTCCTTAGCTGCGTATTTATATTCGGTGGGTTGTACCTCAATAAAAAACTCTTGCAAAGATCGGTCCATGATTCCATTGAACCGGCTGGTACACCACTCAACCAAGCCCTTGCTCGGTCACGCAATGAATACGGAAAAAGCTTTAATTTCAAAAAATCCTCATGCACTCCTTCTTGGCGGAAAGAATCACAAACTTTTAGAAAATTGCGAATGTGCTGCCTGGCATCTTCAGTTGGCATACCCCCAAACTGCCCAATGGAATTCAACATGTTCAACATGACTGGTTTCAGCTCGAAATGTGTAGCTTGAATTTCGGGTGCCACAATCCCAGGATTCACATCATCCAGCATCGGATTTAAATGATCTCGAATAACACGAGGCCTGATAGCATGTTCAGCATTGTTTAATACCATGGCATTCTGATTTCTGTCATCTTGACCAATGCCTTGGTTTCCAATCTGATACATATTTCCTTGAGCACGTCTTCTTCTTCTAAAGAGTCTTTCAATCTCAGGTTCTATCGGTTCCAAAGGCTCTTCAGAATTTCTTCTAGGCATACACTAAATAAACCTGAAAAATAAAACAAAAATATCAAGTAAACTATACAAAAATAAAAATGCAAAACAAAATAAAATGCTCTAGCAAAACTAAATAACTTCAGGCTGCCAATCCCCGGCAATGGCGCCAAAAACTTGTTCGCGTGTTGTGAGTACTATAAAATATACGCAAATAATGTGCAAGTATACACAATCGCTCAAGTAATATAATGATGAGTGAGTATTGTCTCCACAGGGATTGGGTGAAATCACAAAAGTCTAACCAAAGCAATGCAATATTCTATCTAAGTATAGTTAGTCTTGATATATACAAATGTCACGGCAATGGATATGTGTATGCTGGTGGATGCGGATTGATGGTGTGATGGTGTAGCAAATGGAAATGCAATGGCAATGATGGATGTTTAATGTTGAGTATGGTGAAATGTCAAGGCAATGAAAAATGGTAAAAACAGTAAATAAAAAGATAAATAAAATAAGAAGAAAATAATCCTCACGTGACAAGCTTCCAATGAAATGAATGGTAAGGATTGGTCTAAGGTTGCTAAACTTATTTCTCAAGTATATTTAAGCTATCTTGTCTTTACTTACTCGACAGGGCTTTCCTAAGGTGTTCAAAAGAACCTAACAGAATAGGATGCCAAGGCATCTGCTCTCACTCAACGATGTTGGACAGCCTACCCTATTGATAAAGACACCCTTTTTAGTCGTTGAAATCCTATCCTAGTCTCTTCCGAGATCTAAGAGATTAAGTTATAATATTCCTAGGCCGGTTCAAAGCCCCTTGAAAATACCATAACCCATTGCTTATGAGGATCTTATCTTACGTTTCTTCCGAATACTTACAAGTATTTTTAGCTTAAGATTCTTCCGAATACCTAACCTTCATCTAAGAGATGGACATTTCCATGCCTCTTACAAGCCTAGATGGTGAAGCATTCATAAGCAAAGCAAATAAAGAACCAAAATAAACTTAAATATACTATTGAAAATAAAGTTCAAATAACCATTCAACCAACCACCACCAAATAAGTTAGTTCATGGTGGGGTTCGAAATATCCAAACACAAAGTCATGAAAATATTCGTTCCAACAACCCACAAAATAATATAAAAATAGCAGCAAAAAGGGAAGTGAGAAGAAGCCTTTGACGCGCCACCGGAGGACTCCTCTCGGCCACCACGAACCACCTAGCTTGCTAGCTCCTTCCGACGCCTAGCTTGCCACTCCTTGGAGCTTTATCAATGGAGGAATATCCCAAGGAAGAAGAAAGGAAAAGAGAAAATAAAAAGTGTGATTTTTCTGCTCTATGTGTGTGCTCTCTGTCCGTATGTCTCTCTCTCCCATGAGGTGTCATATATAATAAAAAATATCTAGGGGTAATGTTGAGTTTGTTGGGTGCAAAATACCCCTCATACCCCTAAAATCACATGTTGTGCATGAACCTTATCCTCCAAGTGGTGGTTATCCTTTGGCAGCTCTGGCAGGCGGTTACATCAATACTTCACGTGCAGAGACAACTGTCCAGTGCCAGCTGTCCTTATGCAGAAATATCTTTTTGTCTTTTTCTTCGCCAGAAATGCCAAGGCATTTCAATCTGCTTTAGCAACGTGTGATGCCGCGGCATTACTTCCCAAAGAATCCTTTTTCTTGCTATTCCCTGCACACCATAGACAAACTGCACCTTTCCCTCAAACAGTACCATTAAGAAATAAAATAGCACAACCACCACAAATGCAACTATATGCAACTACATGATCCTAAAATGACTAAAATGAGCTTTTAAACAAACAATAACTTAAGTGAAAAAGGCTTTAAAAGTAGCCTTTTTAGGAAGTTAACAGCGACATAAGGATATCGAGTTTGAGGTTGGAGATCAGGTTTTTCTCAAGGTATCCCCATGGAAGAAGGTATTGAGATTTAGACGTAAGGGTAAGTCCGCAATTTATTTGGCCGTATCGTATTTTGAAGAAAGTTGGACCTGTTGCTTATCAGCTTGAGTTGCCTCCCCAGCTCAGTCGTATTCATGATGTTCTTCATGGGTCTATGTTAAGGCGATACCGTGTAGATCCGGATCACATCATTCAGGTTGATGAGGTAGAGCTGAGACCTGATTTTTCAGATGAGGAAGAGCCTATTCAGGTTTTAGAGAGAGATGAGCGAGTTCTTCGGAATAGGCGTATTACAATGGTCAAAGTTCAGTGGAGTAATCGTAGCCCATCAGAAGCTACTTGGGAGACATTGGAGTCAATGGAGGCTCAATTTCCTCATCAATTTTCATAAGGTAAATTTCGAGGATGAAATTTCTTGTAGAGGGAGAGAATTGTAACAACCTGGAAATTTGAAAATAATATTTAATTGAAATTTGAGGATTTAATTGTGTAATTAGTGAAAATTAGGGACTAAATTGAAAGTTTTCAAAACTTCTAGGTTATTGTAGAGTTTAAGGAAATTAAGGGACTAAGCCCTAAATTTACCCAAAAAAATGTCGGCATACACTCTATTAAATGGAGAATCAGATGTGCGTGGGGTGTGAATTATTAAGCAAAAATTTACAAGTTTTCTTCCTTTCAATCCCCAACTTCTAACCACAATCCCGACGTCGTCCGACCTCTGATCGTCGTTTTGAAAACATCATCGTGTTCATCATCGAGTGAGGAACAAACCCCTTAAATTAATTGAAGTGAAACGTTGCCAAATGCCGTGAATTTCAAGTCAAAGTCTCGACGTTTTTTTAGCTCAATCGTTGAGAAAATCTTAAATTCATCGCCGATCGTTGCTCCGTTTACGACACCTCCCGCACCATCGTGTTCCTTGTGCCATTTCGAATCCGCCGGTGTCATCCTTGGTCTCCGTCGACGGCGGCGCGTGGGGAGGTGAAGCGGTCAAAGTTTTCAATTTTTTGAAATCGAGCTCTCTGCCATTCAAAAATTTGAACCAAGCTTTGTAAGTACCTCGAAATCGCTCAAAATAATTTTTAGAAATTTTTCCGTGAATTATTCGCTACCGGAAGACGTCCCACGCGCCGCCACTACGCGTGGGGAAGGTCAAAATGACCGGTTACAACCTGACCCGACCTGTTGACCCGTTGACCGGGTGTTATTCTGGTAATTATTTAGAAAAAGGTACTATTCTGGTAATTATTTTGAAAAGGGTGTTATTTTCATAATTTTTTTTGAAAATGATGCTATTTTCGTAAAATGGTTGTTCATATCTTGACCACCTTTGACTGGCCATTAAACGGCCGTTAATCTTTTCCGATAATACCTATCTTGACATTTTTCAATATCCTGAATCCGTTTTTGCCGTTTCACCAAATTCGAACCCGAAAGTCTTCAAATCGTCAGTCAAACCCGTTGACTTTGATTTTGACCAAGAATTTAGAATTTCAGAAGGTCATACTTTATGTTTTTCAACGTTCTGAATCTGATTCCGAAGTCCGTTTTGCCAAATTCTGACCCGAATTCCCCGAATCGAGCATGTGAACCCAAAAGGCTTAATATTTTGATTATTTATTTGAGTTTTGGTTAAGGAATTAATTCAATAAAATATTTTATGAAGGTACTCGTGTTTCACCTGAGCGTGGATCAGTTAGGCCTGGAGTTGTTCGTTCGTCAGATCGGCCCGAACCGTGTACTACAAGAATTACCCATAGGTTTCCCTATATTATTTAAAAAAGATTAAGATTATTTATATTAGGATTCCAATATGGATTTTTCCAATTCGTAGGATCTAGCGCTGCAGCAGAGCGTGATCGACAAACCCAGTAGTAGGCTTCCCTATCTGATTTCTCAGACTGTTACAGGTGTGTTTCTTGATAGTATTACATTACTGTTTTAAAATGATTCATCTGAATACCAAGTATTTGATATCTGATTTACTGTATATTCCGATATAATTTCTAGATTAAGGTATTTCATACCGATTTCTGAAATCTGATTATCTGACATCTGAATAACCATATATTACTGTTTTGAATTCCGATTTCCGTATTTATGTATATGGTTTCCAAGTATGAAACATTTTTATGTTTTAAGTGATTAATCATTGTTTTCACTTGAATACATTCATGTTTAATATTGTCATTAGGGGGTATTATTGAAGGAAGATTATTTACAGACTCCTCAGCTTTCTGCTTAGGGTCTAGATGGCATGTGTGGTTGGGTGTATGGTTCTGGGGAACCTACACATTTATGATGTGAACGGATGGGGGTAGTGTTCATGTTTAAAAATAAAAACATGTTGCATAAACCGATTTTATTAAAAGATTTTATCTGTATGTTTTTTTATACTGTATGGAGCACACTGGGCTTTTTAGCTCATTCTGTAGTTTTACCCTTTTTCAGATAACAGCAGACTGTAAGCTAGCAGATTTGGCATCAGGGGAGATCAACTACTTATTTTGTACGAACGTATATCTCTATATGTTTTTCGGTTATGTTTGGTGTCATGTATTTGCTATCGTTTTGGATATATCTGTATTATTAATATTTATTCTATATTTATATATAATGTATTTTAAGAATTTAAAAAAACTCTGAATGGGATATGTGACCACTTAGGTTTGGGTCTAACTTACAGACCGGGTCTGGGGGGTTACACGCCGCCTAACCCTGTAGATCCTGTCTGTCCTTGGGCGCCTGCAACGGGATTATGCTGGTCACTCATGCCAGCTACCCAGGCTGTATCATCACCTGTCTTGCCCGACTCCCAAGCGAGTTAACCATGGTTTGGGAAAGTCAACTCTTAGTTCAAGGGTTAATTTTCCCTTATAAATAAAGGATAAAGCCACAATGTTAGAGACTTTAGTTCCACCTAGATTTGAGCTTAAAAAGTTAGAGAGAGAAGGTCGCATCTTTCTCTGTCAATCTCACTTGCCGTGGTATTTCTCCTTGACAAGTCTGAGGAAGTGGAGGTCTGAGCGTCCGAGGGGAGCCAGTCCGCTGGGAGCAGTTCTTGGTGGCCGAGGAAAGCACTGGGCAGTGCACGTCGAAGGCTTTCTCTCCTCCCCTTAGTTCTTTGCTTTCATATTTTTTTATTGGGTTGTAAGGAACGAATGAAACTTGTTTTTGTGCTTGTTTATTTCGAACCCCACCATGAACTAATCCTATTTGGTGGGAGTTCGCTTGGATGTTTAAGTTTTATTTCAATGAATGGTTGTTTTTATATACTTTAATTTGTTTTATTTATGAAACTTAATGCTTTAAGGTTGTAGGAGCTATGAGAGTAACCTTTCCTTAGAAGATGCTTAGGGTTCGAGAGAATGGCTCGGTAAAATATCTTTAGTCTTCGAAAGAAACTAGGGGAGGAACTACATAATCAAGGGGTTCTAGATAGTAACTAGGCCTAATCCACCTTAGAGATAAGGCTAGGATTTTATTCGACTAAAAGGAGATGTACAAAAATGGTAGGTTAGATGTTAATGTTGTCGCAAAAAGGTATTGTCGAGACATATCATGTTATCTGAACCAATAGGATCACTGTAGGGGTTTACGCCAATCGGATTTGCTAGGGCATCTTTAATCTGTCGAGTCCCTTACTAGAGATAGCATAGGGAACCTCTGTAGACTCTGTCGGGCAGGTTAAGCATAGAGGAAATACCATTCAGAGAAATAGACTTAGATTTTCCTAGTGACTCATACCTCTCATTCCCATAGCAGCTTGTCGTGTGAGAAAGCTAAAGTCATATATATATATTAAATCTAGTAATTGCATTTCATTTTGCTTTGACATTCCCATTTGTTTGCATGCATCACAATTTAATTTGCCACAACATAATCAATTGCTACCTCACTGCCATCATCCATTTCCACATCAGTCATTCCATATTGGCACATCATTCTCATTTGTATATACCATCACTAACTTTACTTAGGTGACAAAGTAAAGTGCCTTGACAAACCTATTTGATTTCCCCAATTCCCTGTGGAGACGATACTTAACTTATCAATGTATTACTTGTTCGATTGTGTATACTTACATATATATCCGTACTCATTTTGTAATACCCACAACAGCGGACACAGGTAGTCTGTTTGGAATCTTGATTCTGAAATCTTGAAGTTTTGATCCCTGATCTTAAATTCTTCAAATGTTCAACTCTGATGTTCATCCCTGATCTTGAATTCTTCAAATGTTCAACTCTGATGTTCTTTGTTCTTTGATTTAGGAAATGCTTCTCGACCATCTCAAGTATGTGCATGAGCCTTGATCGGCTTCCGGGTACCTACACTTTTCAATGAATCTTTGTACAGTAATATGCGATTATCTTTTGAATAAGTAAATAAATCATTTAGTTTAAGTTCATTCCAAGATGCTCAAAAGGAATTGATTTAGTGAAAAATATTATTTTTATTCATAAGGGAGATAATACATGACAAACATTTTGAACAATGAATACATGATGAAGTGTGAATGAATGTCTTAGATCTCGATAATGTGGGCACTTTTGAGCTGAAAAGTCGTTAGGTGACCTTGAATGCAACCTTTGCCAAGGGATCTTCGAATATGCGACAACGTTCTGGAGAGTGCAACCTTTCTCCGACTCGTTGAGTTTGTAAAAGATTCAGATGCCGAGATGTTTCCACTATCTGGATTTCTTGAATTATCCAAATCGCCCTTTCAAGTTTTCAACTTGGACCCATCCTTGATTGCAATACGCCCTTTGCGAGTTTTCATCTTGAACCCACATTTTCTTTTTCTTTTTCTTTTGTTCGTTTTTCTCTTTTTTCTTTTTTTTCAATTTAAGGTGCCCTTTTGGGTTTTCACCCTAAATGTTTTTTCTCTCTTTTGTTCTTTTTCATTTTCCTTTTTTGTTCTTTTTCTTGTTCTTTCTTTGACTTAGGACGCCCTTTCGGGTTTTCATCCTAAGCGAAGTATTTTTTGACTGCATCGGAATTTATGGGATGTGGCAGTTCAAGTCCGTCCATTTCAGCCAGGACAAGGGCTCCTCCGGAAAAGGCCTTTTTCACGACATAAGGTCCTTCTTAATTTGGCATCTATTTTCCTCAAAAATCTTTCTGGACTGGCCAAATTCTCTTTAGCACCAGATCTCCTTCGCGAAATGTTCTCGGGCGCATCTTTTTGTCATGTTCTCGGATCATTCGTTTCTGATAGATTTGACCATGATGAATGGCTTTCAGTCTCTTTTCATCTATCAAGTTCAGTTGATCATACTGGGACTGTACCCATTCTGCATCATCTAGTTTGACTTCTGTCAAGACCCGGAGTGACGAAATCTTTACTTCAATGGGTAGCACTGCTTTCATTCCATAAGTTAGTGAAAATGGAGTTGCCCCAGTTGAAGTTCGTACCGAGGTTCAGTAATCGGTAAGCGAACAAAGAAAAAGACATCTTCTCATGCCAGTCTTTGTAAGTCACGGTCGTTTTCTCCATTATCTTCTTAATGTTTTTGTTTGCTACTTCTACTGCTTGTTCATTTTTGGTCTGTAAGCAGTAGAGTTGTGATGCTTTATGTTGAATTGCTCGCGAGCAGCATTCATCATTTTGTTATTTAAGTTTGTGGCATTATCGGTGATGATCCTTTCCAGTAGACCATACCGATATATGATCTCTTTCTTCAGAAACTTACAAATAATGGATTGAGAGACACTGGCATACGACGCAGCCTCTACCCATTTTGTGAAATAATTGATTGCTATGAGAATGAAATGGTGACCATTTGAAGCCTTCGGATGGATTTTCCTGATAACATCCATGCCCCACACAGAGAAAGGCCATGGTGACGTCATGACATGAAGCAGATGAGGTGGAACATTTATTTTATCTCCGTAAATCTGACATTTATGACATCTTCTAGCATATTTGATGCAATCACTTTCTAGTGTGGACCAGAAATAACCACATCTCATTATTTGCCTCGACATCATATGTCCATTTGCATGTGTTCTACAAACCCCCTCATGTACTTCTTCCACTATCATCTTTGCTTCCTCAGCATCGACACACTTTAACAGGACTTGATTATGGATTTTCTTGTACAAGACCTCCCCGTCAAGGACGTATTCAACTACCATCCTTCTAATGGTTATTTTATCGGTTTCAGTGGCTTCCTCTAGATAACTTCGATGTTTGATATATTGTAGAGTATCGTAGTACCAAGGCTTAGTATCTTTCACTTCTTCAATTTGGTAGCAATGAGCTGGGTACTCATACGACTGCATGTTAATTGACATCATTTCAGACTCCCCGCTAGCCTTGAATACGGCTGCCAAGGTAGCTAAGGCATCAGCCATTTGATTGTCTTCTCTTGGCACATAGTGGAATGTGACTTCATCAAACTCTTCGAGCAAATCCATTACTAGTTTCCGGTATTCTACCAGCTTTATATCCTTGGTTTCCCATTCTCCATGGAGCTGATAGATTACTAAGGCTGAGTCTCCATATACCCGCAATGTCTTTATATTTTGCCCCAGCGCAACCCGGATTCCCAAGACACAAGCTTCATATTTTGCCATGTTATTGGTGCAGTCGAAGTTCAGTATGCTGGCAAATGGGTAGTGATTCCCTTCTGGAGAGATCAGGATTGCCCCAATGCCATGTCCTAATGCATTTGATGCACCATCGAAATGCATTCTCTAGGAACTGTCTGTTGGAGTACTTGTTTCTTCTAAGGATATAACCATCAAGTCTTCATCTGGGAAGTCAAAGTCCAAAGGCTCGTAATTCTCATCGGTTCTACTTGCCAAGAACTCCGATATAGAACTTTCTTTCATTACTTTTTGGTTTACGTATTCGATGTCAAACTCAGATAAGAGCATATGCCATCGGGCTAACCTTCCAGATAGAGTAGGTACACCCATCATGTACTTTAAAGGATCTAACTTGGAAATCAGCCAAATAGTGTGATACAACATGTATTATCTGAGTCTTTTTGTAACCCAGACTAGAGCGCATCAAACCTTCTCTATATGAGGATATCTGACCTCGCAATCGGTGAACTTCTTGCTCAGATAATAGATGGCTCTTTCCTTTCTCCCAAATTCGTCATGTTGACCCAGGACATACCCCATTGAGTTCTCGAATATGGATAGGTACAAGAACATAGATTTGTCTAGGATAGGGGACATTAGGATAAGAGTGCGAGACAAATACTCCTTTACTTTATCGAATGCAATCTGGCAATTTTCATTCCATGTTTTTGGGTTGTTCTTTCAGAGAAGACGGAAGATTGGGTCACATTTGTCTGTTAACTGAGATGTGAACTGTTCAATGTAGTTCAATCTGCCCAAAAAACCTCTGACCTCTTTTTGTGTTTGTGGCGGAGTTATCAGGATCAACCTCGATGCCTTTTCTGCTGACCGCGAAGCCTAATAGCTTTCTGGATATTACCCCGAAGGTACACTTACTAGGGTTCAATCGTAGCTAGAACTTCCTCAATCTCTGGAAGAGCTTTCTCAAGTCCTCGACATGTTCATTCTTGGTTTGTACCTTGACAATCATGTCGTCGATATAAACCTTAATTTATTTATGCATCATGTCATAGAACAAGGTCACCATAGCTCTCTGATATGTTGCCTCAGCATTCTTCAATCCGAAGGGCATCACCTTGTAGCAAAAAGTTCCCCACATTGTGACGAACGTGGTCTTATCCATGTCTTAAGGATACATCTTGATCTGGTTATATCCCGAAAATCCATCCATGAATGAAAAGAAAGCATTCCCGGCTGTATTGTCTACCAACGTGTCAATGTGAGGCAGAGGAAAGTTATCTTTAGGGCTTGCCTTATTAAGGTCCCGGTAATCGACGTACATGCGAACCTTCCTTTCTTTCTTCGGAACTGGCACTATGTTAACCACCCACTCCGGATACTTGGTCACTTAAAGGAAACCGACATCGAATTGTTTCTTGACTTCTTCTTTAATTTTAAGGAGCATCTCAGGTCACATTATTCTCAGTTTCTGTTTCATGGGCTTGCACTCTGGCTTAATTGGCAGTTTATGAACTACCATATATGTGTCTAGTCCCGGCATGTCTTGATACGACCAGGCGAACATATCTCGGTACTCCTGAAGTAAGACTATCAGGTTTTATCTTGCTTCAGCCGAGAGAGTTGTGTCGATTTTAACCTCCTTTCTGTCATCTTCAATACCCAGATTCAAGATTTCGATCACCTCCTCATATGGTAGTATTTTCTTTTCTTCACTTTCTACCATTCTCAACAATTCGGTAGGCAAGTTACACTCCTCTTCATTGTCGCAATCATCGAATTCCCCAAGACAAATGGCCGATTCAAAATCCACCTCCAGATTAGAATCATCAGTGCCTACATTATCGTCATCTAGGGACCTAAAAGAAGAGAGAAACGTGAGTGTGTGAGAGGAAAATATCCCACACAAAACAATCAAGAATTAAATTTGAAAGAAAATGGAAATGAAGTACTGAAATGAAGAAGATAGACAATGAATTCAAAAAGAAATAAAAGAAAAATTGTTTTCCATGGAAAGAGAAAAAAATGCATCTTTTATTGAAATTAAACAAAATGTTTATTCACCCTTACAAAAGATCACCTATTTCCCCAAATATAGGCAGAAAGGGATAGTTCGAATATTACTCTGAAAGATTCTTGTAAACCACAGGTAATTATTCTACCGACCAGCTGCTAGGCATGAACCCAGGTGGCAGAGGGCATATCCCAGATCTATCTTCGTTGTCAACATCTTATGTGGTCACGGCATTGATGCTCAAATCTTCCAGAGCTGCTATTAAATAGGATGAGGTGGTTTCAAACACATAACCACCTAACTTGAATGTATGGTAAAGAGGCGGGAATACCATGGGTTCCCGTTGAAGTTCACCTCCAATTAGCCTGGCCAGTCTTCTTTCTCGATTCTTCTAGACTTCCTTCCTCTTTTCATGGTAAGTGGGCTAAAAACTGAGCCCAAACTGGTCCAATTTTGAAATGGGAAGGACTAGAATAATCCTTCCTTGTAGCTATTTCCCAAACCCCTTTCCGGTCTCGATGCCTCAGCTTAGGGTTTGCTTGATCTCCATCTTTGTGTACTTAGAGAGTCAGGGTCTAGAAATCTTCTTTCCTTCTGCCACAAATATGGCATTCACAAACTCTAAGGAGCAAAATGAACATTCTACCGCTTCATCGTGTACTTCGATGTATGGGGCCTCCGTGGTCACACTTGCCACGATATCTTCCTCAGCATTGATAATTACTAAGGCCCCATCAATAACAAATTTGACCTTTTGATGCAACGTGGATAGTACTGCACCAGCTTGATGAATCCATGGTCTTCCCAAAAGATAGTTATAGGAAGACATGATATCCATCACTAGAAACTCAACATCATAGGTGGCTGGTCCGATGGTTAGCAGCACCTCGATCTTGCCAATTACCTCTCTTTTGGTCTCATCGAATGCTCAGACTACGTTCTGGTAGGTTCTCATATGTGAGGTATCTATTAGCAGCCTTTTCAGTATAACTAAAGGCATCACGTTCAGGGTTGAGTCGTTATCGATCAATACACTTGGTATGGCATGCCCCTTACAATAAGTAGTGATGTGTAGTGTCTTAGTTCAGCCTCTTCCTTCGGATGGAATCTCTTCATCTAAAAATGAGATGAGATTATCAGCTTGAATATTATTCACCAGTCGATCCATCTTGCTGATTGGTATATTTTTTGCCACGAACGTTTGATTTAGGATTTTCAACAGTGCTTCTCGGTGTGCCTCCGAGTTCAACAATAGTGCTAGCATTGAAGTACGTGTAGGTAAACTGTGGAGTTGTTCTATAATGTTGTACTCGCTGTGCTTCAAGATCTTGAGGAACTCCTTAGCTTATTCCTCTTTTATAGGTTCGTTGACAGCTAACACATCTTCCTTGAATGGCTCAAGTGGTCTTTTCCCCACTTTACTATCACATCCTTTGGAAGCACTCACCTGGCCTTCGTACTTCCATGACACTTGCCGATTGTCCTTGTATTGAAAAGGCTGAGGTGCTGTGATTACCACTTTGGCTGGTGTTGTTGTTGTCATCATTGCCTTAGGGGTAATTATCAAAGGACTACCCCTACCATACTTCTTATCGAATGACTCTCCGGTAGCACAAACATCTGCTTCCAAAGAATCTTAAATTTCTTCGTAAAATTCTAGCTTTTTTCGGTTCATCATGAGCTGGACTAACGATTTGAATTCTGGGCACTCTTGCACTTCATGCCCTTCTTCGCTGTGGTAACAGCAATGGTTGCCATCTTCATTCCTCACTGCACGTTACTGGGGTACAAGAAGCCTCGCTTTTACCATTTGGCTCCAAACCCAAGCCAAAGGAGCTTTAACTTCTGAAACACAAGTTTTAACTCTCCTGCCGTTCTCGGTGGTGACTGTATTGATTCCAGTCTCTGAATGAATAGGCAAGGATTCTGGGAGACGTTCGGTGCTTTGGAGTTGAAATGGATCCAATTCTTGTTCCGCATTCATTGTACAAGCCTCTTGAATGTGAGACAATTTTCAATTGAATTCCCCTGCACACCGCCATGATATTCGTAGTGGGCATTCTCGTCAAACCATCTCGAGTATAGGGGGCTTTATTAGATCCATAGGATAAGGTGACACCGCGTGAGTGTTGAAAAGCTATTGATATAACTCTTTATACGTCATGGGAATGGGATCAAACTGTTCTCTTTCCGTTTCTTTCATTGGTTCTCTCCGAGCTTTGTTAAAAGTACCCGATGGTACAACTGCAGTTGTTTTTGAACTTGAGACCGTAACACCTTTGTTGGTGGTGTAGGTGTTGACAATGTTGATCTCTCGCTCTTTGTTCTTCATGGGAGGCTTCTTACTAGAGTCCCCTCCCTCGATTCTTCCTTGTTTTACAGCTAGCTCGACCATCTCGCCAGCCATAACTAGATCTGAGAAAGTTCTCGATGTAATTACCACCAGGTGCCCGAAGTAAGGTGTCTTTAGGGTCTGTACAAATAGCTTTCTAGTTTCCTTTTCATCCAAAGGTAGATGAACTTGCACAGACAGGTCCCTCCATCTCTGTGCGTACTGTCAAAAACTTTCGTTATGTTTTTTTTCCAGGCTCTGCAGCATAACTCGGTCTGGTCTCATATCATTGATATGCTTGTACTGCTCTAAGAAAGACATGGCTAAGTCTTTCCACGTCTTGATATGAGTTCGGCTGAGCTGGTTGTACCATCGGATAGCTGAACAAGACAGGCTCTCCTGAAAGCAGTGGATTAGAAGTTGGTCATTTCCCTATATCCCGTCATCTTCCGACAGAACATAGTGATGTTGGCTGAGGGGAAGCTGTTCCCATCGAACTTCTCGAACTCAGGGACCTTAAACTTTGGTGGAAGCACCAAATCTGGAACCAGGCTCAACTCCATTGCGTCCAATCCATAATAGTCATGGCCCCCTTTGACAATCTTCATCTGGTCTTCCAATACTCTGATATTTTATTCCATCTTCTTTGCCTTATCTTCTTTATCAAAATCTGGGATAGGGCAGTCGTCCAAATGAATATCAGGATTAGTTGCAGAAGTTTGTATTTTTACAACCAATACAACTTTCCCTTTGGTAGCAGATGAGTCCCCTTATAGTCTGGGTGAAATAACCACCTGTGGGGTCGGTGGTATGGTTACCCCCTTAGACGCACCTACTCCGGGTACACTTGTCTGTTGTTGTAAACCAGAAAACTTAGCCACGATTTGCTCGACTAAGGACTCCTGGCTTTTCGTTATGGAATCCAATGTATTCTTACTGTTCTGGGCCATTTTGTCCTCCAACTCTTTATGCAGTTTTGCCATGTTTTCCTCAATATTTTCGATTCTGGCTTCCATTTGTTTCTTCTTTGCTCAAGTATTGTGCGAATGATGCGTATCTAATGATTGCGATGGTAAACTTGGTGTTTGCTCTTTATCTTTCTGAGACATGTTCTGTTAGTTAATTCGAATGTAAAAACATGGAAAACATGAAAAATAAATATGAAATATAAAATGAAAAGTGTGCAATGTAGGCATTGATCCAGAAAAAATGTTCATTATTATAAATAATCCTTATTTAGACAAAAATGTTTTATCTTTTAAGAGACATAAAAACAATCAAATGTATATCCGGACTAAATCCTCTAGACCCTGAACAACTTCTAGTAGGTTGACAAGTCTTATGTCTTCATCTATCACTGGTTGAATGCCTTGTTGAACCACTCCAGCTTCCCTTGCCAAGCCGTGAAGATGTTGGGCTGCCTTCTGCACTTGATCCAGGAAATCTCGGATGACTGTGTCTTTGGCCTTCACCCTTTGTTGTGCTTGCTCCCAACGGAAATACCATTGTAAACCTCCATCAAATGGCACTATTTGAAGATCGTTTGCTTGCTTCTTGAACCCATCTACAATAGCCTCTAAGTCAGTAATTGTCTTGCCATCTCTCTCATGTTGTTTCTCTAGATCAGCCACCCGGATTCTCAAGCGTTGGTTCTGATGTTGACTGTCTGCTAAGCGTCTCTGAGTAGTCTTTAGTTGTTCATTCCAAGCTTTTTTATCAGGCCCTTCAAACTTTCTTTTCAGGCTGTGAGCTTCGTCTTTCCAGTATTCAGAGGCCACTTTCAACTTGAAGTTATCCTTAACTTTATCTTGATACCCCTTTCTCAAGTCTTCGAGCTCAAAATGAACTCTTTTCTGTTCTCTTTCCAGTTTTTCTGTTCGATCTTTATGAGAGTCAGCATCTAGCTTCCACTGATAATGTTCATCTTCAAGTTCCTTTACCCTCTGCTTCAACTCGTTATTCACAGCTTCAAACTCTATCTTGGCTATCTCAAGTTCAGAAGGGACGGGCCTGAAATATTCCTCCATAGTCTGGGTGTCCTCACAGTCTGGCACCGGGATATTGTCATTTCTTCTCAATCTTCATCACTCCACATAATCTGGAGTAAGCATGTTCTGGCATCTACAACATCCATCCAGAATACTTTCTTCCATGAATCGACTGCTTCCTTGATTATCTTCTTATAGCTGTCACCGTGATACCCAAACTCTGATCTAGCTAGTCCGTATGTTGCTGGGACAAATTGATGTGCCCCATACTGTCTAAGTGCTAACAACGGAGCATACCCAACTGCACCCCAAAGTCTGAGTAAGGTCATAGTGTCAGAATCCATACATCGAAAAAGAATGTCACTGAGGAACAACCAGAGGGCTCTCCAGACAATATCCCGGTCCTAAAGATGAGTGAAGACCTTCATCCATTTTTCCTTCGAGGTGCCTTCATGCCATTTCAAAGTAAGGAATTCACCTAAAGGTGAATAAGTGGTACTGAATCGGCGATAGGCAACTTTGTTAGTCTTCCAGAAGTGGCTGTGAATCCAGACTTGAAGGAGCTGAGCATACCCAATGAACCTTCCTCCGCCAGTTCTTCTGCAATGGGTGAGAGATCGAAAGGTTTCGGCTAAGATGGTCGGTGCTGGGTTGACTCGCTTCAGAAGTTGTTCAAACAGCTCTACCACTGCAGCATTAATGTATCCCAAAGTCTTTAGAAATATAATCAGACCATACAACCCCAGTGCAAATAGATCTATTGCCTTCCACTCATTCGAGATGGTTCTTCATCAGTTGCTTGATATGAAGCCAAGCAATTCCTTCCCCACTGCCTTTACATCGAGCCCGGTCAGTTACCCATTTTTCGTCAACCCCGGTAACCTTGGCCAGTGCATTATTGAAAGGCTGACTTTTGATGTGTTTAATGTAAGCTCGCTCTAGTTTGATGCTTTCACAGTGCAACAGTGTAGTGTACTCTTCAATGGTGGGCACCATGTCCTCCCGAATAAAAGTGAAGCAACTGTATCCTGGGTTCCATAATTGAACCAAGGCTCTGATTAAGGGCTCATCAGTCTTAACATGAAGCAAAAGTGCAATGTCACTGTACCGTTGGCTGAACTTTTGTTTCTGATCATTCTTTCAACTGTCCCAGATGTCTCGAAGCTCTTGTACATCGTTTTTCTTCAGGCTGATAGGGGAGTAGCTAACCAGCTCTGACACATAACTTCTTTGAAGATTGTCTCCCTTTTCCTTATGAGTCTTCTCGGACCATAGTCATACCTCGGGGTTTTCAATCTCTTATATTTCAATACCTTTATCCATTAATTCAGATTATTTTGTATGTAATAAACACTTTTTTAGGGATCAATGACCTCTTGTTATGATGCAAATGCTAAAATATAAAACACAAAGGCAAAAAGTTAGTAAAATAATAAAAGTAAAAAAAATGATGAAAAAAGAATGAATAGTAAAAGGAAGAAAAACATGGTTAGGGTAAAAATATCGTAGGTTTTGGAATGTGGTTTTGGGGTAGGATCTAAATCTCCATAGGCTCCCGGTTTAGGTTTTAAAAAACGGTACCCGAGTTCTCCTTACCGGCGCCCCCTTGGGCTTACCAGACCCTTAGTCCTAAGCTTATTACAAGCTTGTGTGGACTAAGTTAAACTCGAGTGGACATATTCCCTTATGTCTGTACGGTAAATAAATTCACACGAAGACATAAGGTATATGAATCCCGAAGGCTACTTACTAGGCCTGTGCTGTGAATAAATTCACACGAAGTATTCGCTTTCACCCCCACTTAAATAAGGTTCGGAGCTCGAGTTTAGAGCCTTAAGTGAAAAACAAGCTTTGAAGGCTGAAATCATTAGAAAACGATACAACTATTTACTTGAAAATATAATAAAAAGTAAACAATAAGGATCGAAATGTTACCTTAAAATCTAAACTTACCCTTTTCATCAAAAAGACAACTGGAAATTACCTTAGCCTGACTCACTTACCTGTCCCTAGTGGAGTCGCCAAGCTATCGGAACCGTCTTTCGGTTGTGCTCGGAATTGGGCTTCGACTTAGGAAAAATGATTTGGAGTCACCACCGATCTTTTATTTTAAAACAAAATAGGTAGATCGGATACCTTATTCCTTACCTGATCTGCATTTTACCAGTGATATATCGGATTTGGGAGTCGGTTACAGTCAATGAAGGGTTAGCACCCTTAAACTACCCTTTCGGTACTATGTAGTTTCCAGTTGTCTTTATTAAGAAAGTTGTAAATTTAAATCAAAAGGTAAAAATTGATCTGAAACTTACCACTGATTGATTTAAAAGTGAACCCTTAAAAAAAGTCGAGAAACACGTTAGAGGAAAAAGACAATGAAAGTAAATAAATAAAACAAAGAAAACACATAAACAACGTGAATAAACAAAATGAGATAAAAATAAGAAAATAAAAAGAAGTGGAAGTAAAAATAAACAAGGAAAATGAATAAAGTAAAGAACCTAATAATAATATAACAAATGAATAAATAAAACAACAATAAGAAAAAAATAAAGAAAATAGAAAATAAATGAAGACAAAGAAAAGATAAAAATATAAAATTACAGAAAATAAAGAAAATAATGAAAAAAGGTAAAATATAAGTTAAAAGTGAAATAGTAATAATAGTCATAATGATAATTATAAAAAAAATATACATATATACATTAATAGTAAAAATAAATAGTAATAATAATAGTTATATAAAAATATATATAATAACTTTAAACAAGGTATAAAAAATAATAAATATTAAAATAAAAAAATAAATAATAATAATAATAATAAATAATAAAAAGGATTAAATTGAGAAAATATAAAATTAGGGGTTAAATTGAAAATAAAAATAAATTTAGTGGTCGAATTAAAAGAAAACAAAAATTAGAGGTTAAATTAGGATGATTTGGGGTTGAAATAGACCTTCGAAAAAACATAGGGGGACCAAATATGAGATTAACCCTTTCTGGTTCAGAAACGCGCGGGTCAAGGGTGCAAACAGGTCAACACGCGGGTCGTAATCGGGTCATCGGGTCATGTATTTAAGTCACTTGGATGTTTTAATTTCTCATTTTTCTCCTCTTCACGCACGAAGCCCCCCTAACTCTCATTTCTCTCTCGCCTGTTCATCCCAGTGGATGAACATAGGCTGCCATTTCCAGATTTTGGCCTTCGGTCGCCCCACGTCGCCTCGCCAGTCATCGGAGGCAAAAGTTTTATTTTTTATATTTTTTTTAAATTTCAAAAAATGTTTTTATCTTGTTTCCAAACATCAAAATAATTTTGATAAAAAAACGCACCTCGGGGGTTAGATCTACGAGAGAAGATCTCGACCGAGCCCCCTCTGTTCATCGGCGTAAAGAACCCTTTACCTTCGGCTTTTTCAAAATACAAACACAAAAAAATAGAAATAGCATGCAAGCCTCGAAATCGAAACGAAAAGGTTAGATTTTTACCTTCTTTTACTTCTTCGAAACGTTGTAAGTGCTTTTCTTGCTCTGAGTATTTGCCTTGCGTATTTACTGAGTAATTTCGTGCGTAATCTCTCTTGTTATTTCGTATGAAAAAATCCATGTACAATATTACATGCCTATTTATACCAAAAAAAAATGCATGCTATTTTCAGTCTAGTTTGAGTCCTAATCAAACTCTACTACTCTTATTTGTTTGACATCCACGATCGTTGCTTGTGGCCAAGAGAACCAAGCTTTGTTGGGCAGTTGGTGTCTCACACATTCACGTCAGTTGGAGGCCGAGAAAAGTGGGTTTGTTGCGTAAGAAGCGGCGTGCCAAGTGGGGACTGCGACGCTTGTGAAGAGACGAGTGAGGGAGAGCTAGGCTGATGATGACCATGCGGCACTGATGGAGTGTGTGAAGCTAGGATTTCCAAAACCCTAGCTGGACCGGTTCCATTTGGGTTACCGTTGGGCCGTATGTACAAGACCACTGCTGGGCCTGTCACAATGTAAAATGTGAAGTGTAAATATATATATATATATATATATATATATTATAATAATATAATAACGTAAACATGTTATGTGTAATAATAGTAGACAAATTTTAGTGTCTTCACTCATCATCAATGATAGGTTCATCCGGAATGGGAAGTGCAGGGGCATAACCCATAAAAGTTTTCTTTGTATGAAGCGGCTTGTGGCTGATGAAGAGAATGGTCATTGACAATTACTTCCATGGCGAGAGAGAGTTTCAGGGGCGCACAGGGCAAACTGGGGTGGTGGTTATCATTATCATCATCAGGCACATGAAAGTTTTTGTCTCCATGGAAGAGGTGAGATCATCTGGTGGTTTGTTGCCTACACGGTGGGGTTTCTTGATGAATCGGCCGTCTTCAGACGACAGCTCGGGCAAGGGATTAAGGTGGGAAGGGTTCTCGGAGAAGTTTGCAACGTGCATTAGGGAATAGGGTAGTGTGCTTTTTAGACATTCATTTATAGTAAAAACATGACCATTCTTATCTATTCTTAGTGTGTAACCCTATTTAAAAAAAAATATTGTGTAATCCTATACGTTTAATTAACGTTGATAGTAGATAAAATCTTATTTGATCATACAAGTCATAAGTGGTTTCTAGCAAGACATTATGACTACCCAAGTTAAATGAAAAACTCATGATCCGAGACAACCCTAATACATCTTATGTTAATCCTTTTATCGTGATGATAATAATAAAAACTAATCATACCTCATCATCAGTAAATTTATCCTCCAACATTCTAAGATGACCCTGGCTAATATTCGAAAAATTAAAATTCAAGTTGCTAACTTCTACTGTAGTGACATTATTGTATGCCTTTTGAAAGTGATTACGAATGCACCATTTAATTATTGTCGGATCCGAGATCACAACACTGTCGTGCTGAGATTGATTTGACTATGTACCTATTTGATGTCAATAAATGAAAAAACAACATATTTCCTATTTCCCACCGTAGTCAAGATTTTTGCATCCAAGCTCTTTCTTCATTTTTGCTTTCTTTCCACAGAGCAGCTCTGATTGATTTCCATTTGACGAGATGGAAGGGCTATTATCTCCATGCCCAGGAGCCCGATTACTATCACAAGAACACAAAGCACTCCATACCTCTTCCTCAGTAAAGTTATCCTCCAGCGTGGGACAATGCAGGGAATTTTTTTATTTAATGATTCGTGTTATTTAATAGGGTTTTAACGGCCACTACGGGATATGCACCTAAAAGTATAACGATTAAAACGTTAAACACCATGCTTTTAATATAAAAAAATTATTTAAACACCTAAACTTTAACTTTAAGTGACATTTATTTTTGTATTACCAAAATATAATTTCACCCAAAATGATTTTCCATAGCAAAAATTAAAATTTTAAACATTTTAGGTTAGATTAAAAAAACTACTTTTTAATAACAACTTTAAATTAATTTTAAGTATTTAATATTACTTATCGAATAAAAAATCATTCTTGCATTACTAAAAGCATTCCAAACGGGAGTGTCTTAAACTCAATCCCGTGTCGACTCAGACTATCTGATTCTCAAAGCGGTTGGATCCGAGTCATTTTGCCTTCCTACCTAAAACCCTTCGGCACTTTGCTTGCCCTTTTTTCTCCCCAAAATGGTTTAATCTTTCCCTCTATTTAACGTAAAAAAAAAGTGTTAAAAAGAAGAATCAAAATTTCTACTTCAGCTTCAATTTTCCCGGAATCTTTGTAAATTTGCAATCCAAGTAAATGCATTCGTCTTGTCGTTTCATTTCTCGCTTCCTTCGCTCCTCCAAGCACACTTCTTCCTCCATCATCAACTCATCGTTTAACAGTCTCTCCCAGTTCGATTTTGTAACCCCCCAAAATCAGAGCTTTTTTCATTTTAGTCCCTATACATCAAATTCTGGGCAAGCCAGAGCTTCAAAACGTTGCGTTTTGCTGGGTTTTCTGTTGCCGGTTGATAATCCCACCAGATATCTGCATCATCCACATTTTCACTCTTCCTATCGGGGTTAGTAGTACCATCTCTTATGTAAAGAAAATGCTTTTTTTTTCCTTTGGAAATTGTTCACAATTGAATATTGATATGCATATGAAGGCTTTTTTACGAGGGCAAAACCAATAAAGAAGATTGAAATCACTGATCAGCACAGGTACTTCCTTTGCTTTTACTTTTCTAGTTCTTTTTTAAAATGGGCGTTGAAAAATCACCTAATTTTTTCTTCAAAGAGCTGCAATTTTTTTTTAAAAAACTTTTGTTTTGCATACAAATTCACTTTTAATTGCCATCTAATAGAAACAAAAAACTAAATGGGGTAGGTTAAAGGAGAATTTCAGTAGTGGCTTGATTGAATCCTGGTGATTGAAACTAAGAGTGTGTTGCCTGCTTATTATATTTCATTATAAGTGGCTTGAGCTCTTTTTGTTTCCTTCTGATTGTTTGGTGAATGCTTCCACTATATGCCAGTTTGTTCATATCTTTTTGCATTGACATTTTGTTGTTTGCCTAAAATATTTGTCACTCCAGTCAACGAGCTGTTACAACTGCATTATGGTGCAACTTCCTTGTCTTTTCTCTCAAGTTTGGGGTCTGGTTAACAACTGCTAGCCATGTTATGTTGGCTGAAATGGTTCATTCGCTTGCAGATTTTGCTAATCAGGTAGTTAACTCACTCTTTTTTGTTTTCCCCATTAGTCTCTTACTCCTTTGATACTAGTTTGTTGCTTTGTAACTAAATTTATTGATTATGGAATGCACAGAAACTAATAAATGTTGCATTATAGGCGCTGCTTGCTTATGGTTTGAGTAGTTCAAGACGTGCCCCGGATGCATTGCATCCGTAAGTCTCTTTCCCATGGTGCAAACAGCCTTTACTAATCATAGTAACTATGTCCCAATCATGATTTTCCAGTATCGCATTATGCATCTTACTGTACATGATTACTTGATGTGCCGTTGCATGGCTTAGTTGTTCCGTCTTTAAAATGTCCTCAAAATAAACAAATCTGTACACTTACTTATTCGTCACCTTAAACCTTGACATTAGACTTGCGTGGTTTTTAAGAATTCTAGTAATTAACTGGTTGCTATTCTGAGAAAGAGTAGAAAGTTAAGAAATTTATATTTTTTTAAATCGCATATATCTTCTTTCCTTTAGGATAGGTGACTTCTTTTTCAGTTAATTCCAATGTTTTAATTTGACGCATACATGCTACACCAGGGAATTATTTGTAAACATGATGCAAGTTCATTTATTTTAAGGATAGGCTGAAACCTCTGCTTTTTTCTCAGATATGGCTATTCCAAGGAAAGATTTGTTTGGTCCTTGATATCTGCTGTTGGCATATTCTGTCTTGGTTCTGGTGCTACAATTGTTCATGGAGTTCAAAACCTATGGATAGCACATGTACTTGACTATTTTTCCCCATATATTAATATATATTATATACTTTCTGCTTCTATAGTTTTTTCCCTCATTATTATTTTTTTAAGCTCTCAAAAAATGGCATCATATTTCACTTTCTGTTTTCTTCAGCCCCCAGATAATATTGAGTATGCAGCTTTGGTCATAGGTGGTTCATTTATAATTGAAGGTAAAATTGTAGCATTATGATTGTAGGCTATCATGAGTCCTCAAAAGTGCATTATCTTAATCCATTCCTCCTGAGATTCCCTCTTTAAAGTATCATATCTTCCTTTCAGGTGCTTCTCTTGTTGTTGCAATACAAGCTGTCAAGAAAGGAGCAGCAGCTGAGGGAATGAAAGTGAGGGACTATGTCTGGCGCGGCCATGATCCTACATCTGTTGCAGTCATGACAGAGGTAATTCACTATGCCTTTTTGCACTTTTGGTTGTTAAAGAATTGAACTTGTTAAATGCAAAGGTGGGGTTTGGGAAATTTGGAACAGCATTAATGAGTTAGGGTGAATTTAAAATATTCAGTTGCTGTAGAAGTAAGACCATAGATGATATGCTTTCTTGACATAATATTTTACTATTATCTTATTTTCCTTGTAGAGTGCTTGTACTTGAAACTGTTAAAGCTATGGATAGGTCTATCGATTTAGTGAAGAGAAGAGCCTAATTTTGATCAGTATACCATTAACTAATTTAAGAATTCAATTTCACATGTTTGTCTCTTAAGCGTCGCAAAAAAAAAAAAAAAAGGAAAAGGAAAAGAAGGAAGCAGCATCACTAAGCTTCAGTTACATTGCACATTTTCTTACCAAGGGGCAAGCAATCCCTAGTGCAGCCATATTTTTCAGTATTGAGCCATACTGCAGTATTTGTGGGATTTATGGAGTATTTGCCATTGATCTGGTTGAATAATTTTAGTAGAGTTTTCCCTGTCATTATTGTGATTTTACAGTTTGCGTTCCCCTTTCGAAGATGACATATTTTACTAGTCATCTGATATAATATACAGAAAGTTTACAACTGGGCTTCTCCAATAAAGCAACTTAAATGGCTTGACAAATTATGTTGTTTATTGTCAAACCGATGGGTCAGAGCTTATAGACATAGGTGTTCATGACATAGTTAATATAACAAGCAGCCCTAAATGAGAATAACTATTTGTAATTTCCTTTTCCTCTTGGTCCATGTTATGTAACAGGCAGCTAAACTAGTGAACTGTAGAGCATGAAAATTACATAAAAAAAGTAATTAAAATTGCAACTTCATAGGAGGAATTTTATAGTTGCAGATATCTTTATCTATATCAGTATATCTTTATCTCCATAAGCTCTTCATTATTGCTTCCGTTTGGTATAATTGATCAGCTCCTGGTGTAATGATCGAGGAGTTTTCTCCCCTTTCAAACATTTAATAGGTTTGATTGAGTTATGTTTTGAAAGATCTAAAAGTAATACTCTCAACTGGATGTCTAAATTGGAAATCTGTTTACTTTTGTTTCCTGCCATCTTCTACCTCATTCTTTTTCTTCTGTGGACCTTAAGGATGTTGTTGAGTGTTGATTGAATTACCTCTATGTTTTATCTTTTCCCATTTCCCTTATTCTGACTGCTGCACCTATCTAGTCTGTGAATGTACCTTTATGCAGTTTTTCTCCTTGTTCAATTTTTCTTCCTGAAAAAAATTATAAGAATCATGATGATAGCTGTGATTTTTCTTAGTAACTTCAGTTTTTTTTCTGTAGTTCACGTTATATTATGGCAACTTTTGCAGGATGGTGCTGCTGTAACTGGTCTTGCTATAGCTGCAGCATCACTGGTTGCAGTGAAGACAACTGGGAATGCCATATATGATCCCATCGGTTCCATTATAGTCGGCAACCTTCTTGGAATGGTCTGTTATAATTCTTACACCTGAAATTTTTACATCTTTAACTGACTATCTGTAATAACTGCCTGATACGATGCAACCAAACTCTTTGAACATGCAGGATGGTATTTGTTAGTTTCTCACAGTCAATAAGTAATGTTTGTCTTAACCAAAAGCTTGGAGTTTCTTGAATTATAGACATAGTCACAGCTTCCTTCTTCATTTTATCTTTTTCTAAGGTGATATATTTCCAATTAGACTTTAGGCATTTTTGTGCTTTTATGGGTTCCTGAGAAAACATACTATGTTGTCTTTAGAAACTGATCGGTGAAGAACTAGGATGCGCTTGAACTTTGTGCTATTAAGTGTGAAAAGGGTGGATAAGACCAAGAATTTAGGCAAGTCACTAAGTCTTCTCTGGCGAGGTGATATGCAGGATCTGATTAATGAATATGTCGTATTTAGTACTATGAAAAAAATGCATGACCATATAGCATTGTTAACTTTGGCTGGAATATCCTTTATGAAATGGATGATTGGGTACTGTTCTGTACTTTAATGGCTTCAGCAACTTTGATGACGAGTCTGAATTTCTAAACATTTCTTATGTGAATTCTTACATGACGAAATGTTGTTAATTATTCAGTAGCCTGGTTACGATTTAGGTTGCTGAAACAAGATTCCTGGGTGATTAATACACAAGGAAATATTCATGTTTTTCCTTTCATTGGCTCGTATGTTCTCAACTTTGTTTTCAGATGTAGGGAGGGGGGATTGTAGTTAGAAGCGAGTTAAAAGTCTTAAGGCTGTGTTACTATAATATTATAATTCCAGGCATCTTTTGGTTAGTGGTATATCTTATTTGAGCTTATCAAATTTGTAGGTTGCAATATTTCTCATCCAGCGCAACCGGCATGCCTTGATAGGAAGAGCAATTGATGACCATGATATGCAGAAGGTTCTCCATTTCTTGAAGAATGATCCGGTATATCTCTACTAGAATTTTTTGACTTGAAATCCTTCATTTGTAATCATCCTTGAAAAGTTTGAGGGGCTTGAAATTTCTGCAGGTTGTAGATGCTTTATATGATTGTAAGAGTGAAGTGATTGGACCTGGGTTCTTCAGATTCAAGGCAGAGATTGGTGATTTTCTCACACTGACTTTTACTTTATGCTGATTATTTCTAAAAATTAGTTTTCTTAATAATAATTATTTCTATTTCAGTATTTTTTTTGTTGCAAATTTTCATCCCATCCAATACAATATTTTAACTGGAAAGCAAGAGATACATTTTACTAGCTCTCTTCCTGTCAGTAACAGATCAATAATGCTATTGTGTTATGAACATTGATATGATGTTTTCTTGATGGAATTATGATGAAATTTGTACCGAGTCCATACTTTTGGATTTATGATCATCAGTAAATCAGGGAGGTCAGGTACTAGCATGGAATTTATGCTAGATCTGGTCTGCTAAAATAAATAATTGACACTTCTCTAGTTGAAACCTTTTGACATTTTTTGTATTGTTGTGACAATGTGCTACAGATTTCAATGGAGTGGTGGTTGTGCAAAATTATCTTGACAGAACAGGACGTGAAGAGTGGGCAAGACAGGTTAATATTCCGATCTCCCATTTCCTTTTGTGAACATTGATATGATGTTTTGCTGTTATCGATGTGTAACTAATTACTGCCCATGATTTGGCCTTTTTTTCCTGTGTGCATGAACATTATCTTTGATACAATCAAGTGATATATAATATACTCTAAAACTCAAGCATTTCTGGTGAACATATCCAATTTAAATTATAACATAATTATCTTTTAATTCAACATGTATTATTTGATTGTATGTGCATTGTCTACACTAAATAGGAAGCCTGAGTTGAAAGATAATTTATTTTGGTGATGATAAGACATTAAAACATATCCAATTTAAATTAAAACTTTAAAATACCAAAATTAAAGGCTTCAAGCTTCCTATTTAGTGCAGATAATGCACGTACAATTTAGATTATGTGTTGGTGATGATAAGACAAATTAAATTATGTTTTGGTGATGATAAGACAATTTAAATTATTGTCTGCACTAAATAGGAAGCCTGAGTTAAAAGATAACATAATTGTCTTTTAATTCAACATGCATCATCTTTTAAAGTTTTAATGCCATATCCAATTTAAATTATAACATATATAGCATACTCTAAAACTCAAGCATTCCTGGTGAACATATCCAATTTTAATTATAACATAATTATTTTCTATGGTTTAAAGTTTTAATGTCTTATCATCACCATAACATTGTTTGCTTGTACGTGCATTGTCTGCACTAAATAGGAAGCCTGAAGCCTTTAATTTTGGTATTTTATTATGCTTAATGTCATTGTTGACTAACCGGAATTTGGTCGTGCACAGTTTCGAGAATCTGCAAAGGAGAAAGATGATTCTGCTTTGCTAAAGATCATGTCGAATTATGGTATACAAGTAGATGAAGTAGTGATTGTAATAAATTGAGTTGTAACGTGTATAACAAGAGTTTCTTTTTGCAGGTGAGGAAGTAGTCACAGCACTAGGAAGCGAAGTCGATCGACTCGAAAAGGAGATCCAAGAACTTGTTCCCGGCATTCGGCATGTTGATATCGAAGCCCACAACCCCATAGACCTATCATCATCGTCATCCTAAATATATTTTTCAAGCATTATTTCTTCTTCTTTTTTTATGTTCCTGTTAACTAAAATTTCTTCTATATCATTCAATGATAAATTGTAAGCTGTGAATAGGGATATTTTAGTTTTAAAATGAATGCAATTCTTAGAAAGCTGAATTTATCTCAGAATCATGGCCTGCGTCAAAGAAGGAATTTGTTAGCTTTAGTTTGCAGAGCGAAATGAATGCAACGCTGCAGGAATTTATAATATATGTGATTTTTTACTTATTTATATATGTGATTTTGTACTTATTTGTGTTCTTTTTTCTTGAGGTATTGGGTTTGATCAGTTGTGCATGGTGTGTGTGCGTTGTCAATAGTTAAGAAATATTATAAATAAATATTATTTTATAATCATTCTAGACTATTTAAAAAAAAAGTATACCATGTGAAGATACTAACTTTTTATCCATTTTTATTTATTTATTTATTATTATTATAATTATTATTATAATAATAATAATTATTATTATTATTAAAATATATATATATATATAATAATAAAAATTACAAGCCCAAAAATCGAAGGCCCAATCAATCGGCCCAGACCAAACTGAAACCCTAAACATTTAGGGTTTCAGCAAGGGTTTCTAACCCTAGTGCCGCAGCCGCCTCCCCAGTTGCCAAAGACCGTTGCCGACGGTCAGTTGCCAGATGCTCGAACCCACTTCAGCCACGACGCCGCCGTCTCGTTGAAGACTCCAGAAGCTTTGTTGCTTCAACACCCGCCGCCCACGTTGCAAGCTCTAGGGGTGAGTCACCACATAGGTGACTCACCGAACTCCACCCTTAGGACCGGTCCGAGACAAGCGCCGGTGATGGCTATAAAGCCATCACCCAACCTGCAAAGAAAACAGAGGACAACCAGCAAAAACAGAGAACAAAAAAAAACAGAAAGCAAATCACTAAAACAACAACCAGGAAGAACGGAGAACAAAAAAAAAACCCCACAACACAGCAACCAAAAACAAAAGAAAAGAAAGGAGAGAAGCTTACCGAGGAAGCCACGACCGCCGGATCTCTTCAAACGTCACCAAAACCTTCGAAAATCGAAGGTACTTTCTTAAATTTGCTCCGATCGGGAGCCATTTAAGAGAAATGAGTACCGGAACCGTCATTAGGACGGTCCGATCTACATTGTGGTGTAAAAATATTTTTTTTCCGGCCACCGGATGCGGTGGCCGGCGGTGGGAATTACGGCGGCAGACGGCTGCCGCCCGGTGACCGGCTTCCCTCTGACGAGGGAAGCTAGAGAGAAGGGAGAGCGTTTTTTATTCTCTCTCAGTTAGAGAGAGAATGATAAAGGGAGAAATGAGAGAGCTGGCCCGAAGGGCCAGCCGTTTCTGGCTTTAAATAGCCCTTCCCGAACGACGTCGTTTTGGGAAGGGCTATTTGTGTAATTTTTAATTGTTAAACCCCATCCGTAGTCCCTCTATCCTATATATTTTACATTTTAGTCACTAAATCGAATTTATAATCCTTTTAATTTGGTCTCTAAATTTTATTTATTAATATTTTAACCCCAAATCATATGTTTTAATTTATTTTAATCTGATATTCGAATTTAATATAATTTTATTTTAGTCACCAAATTAATAAATAAGGAAAATATCATGTTTAATCCCTATAATTTTAAATAATTAATTAAATTAAGTATTTAATTTTATTAGATTATAATTTAGTAATTAATTTTAAATATTTTCATTGCTTTTAAATATATAGTTCTAATCTTATTTTTATTATTGTTTATTTATGTTTTAATTTTACTTATATATTTAAATATTATTTTTATTATTATTATATAGTCATAAATATATATAATAAATAATAATTTATATTTTTATTTACATAAATTATTTTAATATTTATTTATTTATTTTTCAGTATCGAAGAAAATGGTAGTCTTAATACAACTGGATGTCTTATTCTGGTATTTTAAAATTAAATATTATAAAAAAATTATAATTTAATTTTATTTAAATTATTATATTAATATTTATTAATATCGAAGAAAAGAGCTGTCTTAAGGCACCTAGAAGTTCTTTTCTGATATTTATAACTAAATAAATATTTTATTTATAAATATATATATAAATTATTTTTTCTCATAATTATAATTTTGAAATAATAGGATTATAAATTAAATATATTTTGAATTTTTAAATTTCTAATAATAGAGACAATTTATAATTAAAAAGTACCAATTTTGGGCGTTGTAGGGGTGCTAATCCTTCCCTAAACGTAACCGACCACGAATCCCTTTTTATTATTAAAAAGAACGAATTTTTGGTTAAAATGCAGATCAGTTTATCTTTTAATTGATGTTTTCTTAAAAATTCTTTTAAAAGATTTTTTTTAGGTATTCGACCTACCTGACCCAAAAGGCCGATGGCGACTCCCAAATTATTTTCAAAACCATTATTCACATCACTTTTCCCGCCAAATAAATATTTCGTGCCCGGGCGAAAACCGGTTACGACAGCTTGGCGACTCCGCTGGGGACGGCCAAACTTTTAAAATCAATTATAAATTGTCTCTATTAATTATAAATTAAAAATTCATATATTTGATTTATAATTCTTTCTTTTCAAATTTTTTATATACTTATTATTTTCATAGCATTTATACATTTTCTTATTAATATTTCATTTTATTTGCAAGTATTTTATTTCATTATTTATTTTTCTGTCAAAGGTTTGATCATTTCTCCTCACACACAACACTTGCATTGCATAACATAAAGCTCTATAATTGAGTTTGTCCCTTTTAAGTGGGAGTGAAAGCGACGTCTTCGTGAGAATTTATTCTCCGTGTCAGACCTAGCAAGTAACTTTCGGGGTTCATATGCTCTATGTCTTCGTGAGAATTTATTTTCCGTGTCAGACATAGAGAAGTGTATCCCCTCGAATTGAACTCAATCTACTTTAGTCTGTGATGGACTAGGATTGAGGGTTAACAGCCCAAGGGGGCACTAACAAGGACAATTCGGGTACCTTTATTCTTAGATCTGAAACCCTGCATATAATAAACCCTAGAAACTCTTCTGATCTGAAGCCATGCCAAAATTTTGTCCAAAATAGGTGTACACACAGGAGAAATGAATTCTAACTTTCTTTTTAATTTATTTATTCTCTTACTGATTAAATTACATGTGAATTTAAATTATTTAAATTATGAAAAAAAGCATGTTTAAATAAGGATATTTAGGTAGATATTATTATTAAATTTTTTTATTATGTAAACTAATTCATTTCTTTTTGTGTGTTCTTTATTTCTTCTGTTTACATAGCATCATACAAGATAAAAGGCATTGATCCTCGTGTTAATTGTCTCATTGGAAAGCCTTCATCCATGGATAAAAAGTGTTCAAATCAAATAATTTTAAACTCAGAAGTAAGACAGTGGGCTGAGGACTTACAAAGACAAGGAGGAGACAGTCTGCAAGATGACTATGTATCGGACTTGGTCAGTTATGCTCCAGTTTCGCTAAAAAGAAATGACATGCAAGATTTGTGAAGCATTTGGGAAAGTTGGGACTCAAACAAAAAATTACAGTTTTATCAGACTTACGGAGACATCCCATATTTGCTTTATGTCGAAGTTGATGATGACTTACTTCGAGCCCTAATTCAATTCTGGAATCTTGAGTACAATTGCTTCACTCTCAATAAGGAGGACTTGGTCCCTACTATTGAATAGTACACAACTTTGCTACATATAGAAGGGGCTTTGGAGAATCGAATTTATTCAAAGTCAATTAAAACTCAACCCTTTCGAGTTAAATTAGCAAAGATTGCCGGAGTACGAGAAGAATGGGTGGCATCCCGTACAAAACAAAAAGACGAAAGCGAAGGCATTTCTTGGACTAACATTAAAGAACTTATTCAGAGTCATCCAGACACTAAAGTACGATTCGATCTATTTGCTCTGGGTATGTATGGTATGGTCATCTTCCCAAAAGTATTGGGATATATTGAAGCTGCAGTAGTAGATTTGTTTGAGCAGCTACCAAAAAAGATTAATCCTGCTTCTGTAATTCTAGCAGAGACTTTCAGATCGTTAAATGCTTGTAGAAAGCTAGGAGGTGGACGATTCTCAGGGTGTACCCAGTTGTTATATGTTTGGATCCGTAGCCATTTCTGGAGGACATAAAAGGTTTCATACCGACGCTTTAATACGGATTACTCACCATTAAAAGAATTTCTGGAGCAAGAATGACTGAAAGAAATTAAGAAAGATATGTGGATTAATTTCTTTCGAAATCTGCAAAGCAATGACATTGTTTGACGAGCCCCATGGCAAATCCAAAGAGAATTCTTTTATAAATGTGGTGATTACAATTGGATAATGCTGCTCGGATTGTGGGGAGGAATTGGATATGCACCACTTCTGGTCATAAGACAGTATGAAGGTCGTCAATTTGTACCTGTCACTGCTGGATTACATTCATCTGAGTTCACATTCCACAGCAAAAATTATAAGAGAAATATCATGGAAGCCTTTACAGCTTGGAAAACAACTTTTTGTATCCGAGCTAAAGCAGCAAAAGAAATGCTAACTCCTGATTATGAGGAATGGAGATCTGTCAGGAAAAATGAAAATATTCCTCTACCAGATCAAAATGAGGATATCTCTATGGAAGATCGCATTAAGGTGGTTCCATCAGAGATTGAAATCCTGAGAGCTGAGTTTGAAGCAGAAAGAGAAGGTTGGTCGAGAGAATTAGAGCAAATGAGACGAGATAAAGCTATGTTGGGTGTTGACATTGACTTTCATTCATCACAATGTGCAATGTTGAGAGAAAACAAAGAAAAAGTTGATGGTGAATTTAGAGCATTAAAGAAAAATTACCAGGAGTTATATAAATCCCGGAAAGCATCAGGACCAAGTCAATCAACAGTACAGATGACCAGAGAATTGAACATCGAGAAAAGTTGAGTTGAAGATCTAAAAGGAAAGAATAGCAGTCTACTCAAAAGCCTTGAGAAAGGAAAGCAAAAAATAGAAGATTTTGAGGTTGACAGAAGAGAGCGAATTATAAAACACAAAGCTGAACACCGCGAGATCATGAATGAAATGCAAAGAGAAAGGGATCGAGCCAAAGATTTAGAAGAGATGAAGAATGACATCTTTGATAAATTTGAAGGTGAGAAAAATATCATGTTCAAGGGATTTGAATCTGAAATGAACCAGCTGATTGCCGAACTTGAAGTCAGAGGCCAAAAGATTGAAGAGTTCAATATTGAAAAAGAAAAATGGGAGCTGGAAAGAAAGAATTTCAACACCAAACTTAAGGTAGAGCAAGAAATGGCTAGCAATTGGATGCAAAGATGCAAAAACAAGAATGTTCAAATCCAGAAGCTTAATCAAAGAACGCAAGAAGCACGAACAAAACTTGAAGAAGATCTGGATCAGTCTAGAAACAAAAATGCAGAGTTTAATGCTTACATTTTGCAACTTGAAGAATCATTATTTCAAGAAAAGGTTCGTCTAGGACCTAATGATCTCAAAGAAAGTAATGAGGAAAGTACTTCACTGCGAAGACGCATTAGAGATCTTGAAAAAACTCTGTACAATTGTCAAGTCAGAATCACTGAGTTAGAGCAAACTCTTGAAGGAACTAATGAACAATGGCAAAAGTCAACTGATTTTTATGTAGAAAGAAGTGAAGAAAGAAGTAATATGGTATTCGAGGCCATGGTACAAATGAGCGAAGTTGCTAGATATGTTGGGGAACTAGCTGTTGAAGCTAAAATAATTGAGCATCACGTTGATCCAGTTTCTAAGTTCGGAAAGAAGGTGTCATGGTTAATGAAAGAAATTATAGAGCTTAATAGGAAAGCTACGCCTTATCTGTAGTTATGAACTATTATAAAGAAACTTTTGTATGCCGATGAAAGTTGTTCTATGACAGTTAACTTTTTGGGATCAATACCTTTTTGCATACATACATTTTGCATACATTCATTATTCATTTCATGATTTTCTTTATGGATAATTTTTATTATTAAGATAAAATTCATTAATTAAAATTTGAAAAAGTGTAATAATATCATAAGATTTTTCAATCGCAGTTATTCTGGCCAAAAGAGAAATACAACATCACTACGGTAGTAGACAAACTACTAAGAGAATTATGGAGGATAAAATACAACGTATTGAGGAACAACATAATAAAGAACAAGCAGAAATGAGAATGAAGCTGGAGAAAATTGAAGCCAGTATTGCAAATTCACAAGATAGCATGATGCAGAAAATAGAAGACATGTTTAAAAGGCAGGCTATCATTGAAAAAATGCATGAAAATCCTGTATCTTTCGACCAAGAACCTATGTATCCTTTAGGTTTTCCACCAGAACCAATTTATCACTCTGGTACTACACCTATACAAATCAATGCCCACACATCAGCATTTCAAGAAGCTAAACCACATGAAAATCGACAAGTGGATCCTGCATCTTCAAGCAAAAATCCACTTATATCAGATGTGAAAATAGGGGATTTTAATGCTGAACATTTAATCCAAGATTTGAATGAGCTGAATGAGAAAGAAAAAGTAAATGAAGAATTGACCAGACAGATCAAGAGCTTAGAAGAACGAATGAAATCCGTAGAAATAACTGAATCATTCTATGGGTTTGACGCTAGTGAGTTAAGTTTGGTTCCAGACTTAATCCTCCCCATCAAGTTCAAAGTTCCCGAATTTGATAGATATGACGGTACCACATGCCCTTCATCCCATATTACTATGTTTTGTCGCAGAATGACAGGATATGTGAAAGACGAGAAATTGTTAATTCACTGCTTTCAAGATAGTTTGACAGGACCAGCCTTAAAATGGTATACTCAATTGACCAAAGCCAACATTAGATCTTGGAAAGATCTGGCTAAAGCATTCTTAGAGCAGTACCGCCACGTAACAGACATGGTCCCTGATAGATGGACTCTCCAAAATTTGGAGAAAAAGAATAACGAAACGTTCAGACAGTATGCTCAGAGATGGCGTGACACAGCAGCCCAAGTTCAACTACCTTTGTCAGAAAAAGAGGCCACATTAATATTTGTCCATACATTGAAAGCTCCTTATTTAAATCATCTAATGGGGAATGCAACCAGAAATTTTGCAGATTTGGTCATTTCTGGAGAACTCATTGAAAATGTCTTGAAAAGTGGCAAAATTGAATCAAATGAAGGGTCTAGTTCCAAAAGACCTATGTACCGGAAAAAAGAGAATGAAATCAACAATGCAAACTCTTACAACAAGGATTTATCGAAAAGTGTTACAATAACCCAGCCAAGGGTTAAGAAAGAGGAAACAAACACTAATCGAGCAGAGTCCAGAGGATCTCGAAAGGAAAATGAAAGGTTGTCTTTTACACCTTTACCAGTACCATATGCTGAGATCTATGATTCGCTGTTAAAAGAAGATGTCATACGGCCCTATCCTTTGGTTCCCATGCAACCACCATTCCCTCCATGGTATGATGTAAAGGCACACTGTGTTTACCATGAAGGAATTATGGGTCATTCTATTGAAAACTGTTTGGCATTCAAAAGGGTGGTTCAAAATTTGATCAACACTGGAAAGTTGGAATTCAATTCACCATCTACATCAAATCATCCATTGCCTAATCATGGAGATAAAAACGTGAATGCAATTCAGGAAGAGAACAGAAAGAAAGCAAAAACTGACATTTATGAAATTAAATCTCCTTTTGTTTGGGTATTTCAACAACTCTCTTTAGCCGGTATAATTCCACAACAATTTAGGCCAAAGCATAATGAAGGCAATAATTATTGTGCATATCATCAAGAGAAGGGGCATGAAATTCAACTATGTCCTGAGTTTAGGGATTTGGTGCAAAAATTGATGAATAGCAGAGAGATAGAATTCTTTGAAGAAGAACCAGGGAAGAAAGAAGATGATGTTTGCTCATCAGAGGATTCTAAACCTAGTCAAAGAACAAATGATCCTGTGATCATTAATGTGAAATCATCTACAGTAATTCCTGCACCAACAAAGCCGAAAGTAGTTATCATAACTCCTTTACTATTTTCATACAAAGATACCCGCAGGGTACCTTGGAATTATACTACCAATGTTTCAATGGTAGGAGGATCTGTTTCTCTAGAAAAACAGAAGAGAAAATACAGAGTCTGGGTTCGACATCTGAAGCAGTGAGTGAAGTCGATTCTTTACAAGAAGTGGGAGATTTTACTCTCCCAAAACATCCAATGCTTCGGAACAAGTGAAAACAAAAGGAAAAGCCATGGTAATACCCCAAAAGGTATTTGATGATGAATCCCCTCCAGCATTCAATGAGCCTGTAACAGAAAAACAAGCGCAAGAATTTTTGAAATTCCTGAAACATAGTGAGTATAGTGTGGTTGAACAACTACACAAACAACAAGCGAGAATTTCTATTCTTGATCTATTGATGAATTCAGAAGCACATAGAAATGCTTTGATGAGAATGCTTAATCAAACCTTTATCCCTGAAGACATATCCCTCAATAAACTTGACAGAATTGTGGGACATATAGCCGCTGACAATTACATAACGTTCACGGATGATGAAATACCTGAAGGCGGAATGGGGTCAGTAAAAGCTTTGAATATCACGACACATTGTCATGGTCATGTTTTGCCAGGAGTATTGATTGACAATGGATACGCTCTCAACTTGATGCCTCTAGTCACACTTCAAAGAATGCCTGTGGATAAATCACACATGAAGAGTTATCAGAATGTAGTATGAGCCTTTGATGGTACTCAAAAAGAGGTGCTTGGGAAAATGGAAATACCGTTGTTAATCGGACCAGTCGTGTACAATATTGACTTTGTGATGATGGACATCCACCCTACATATAATTGTTTATTAGGGAGGCCATGGATTCATTCAGCAGGAGCTGTTCCTTCTTCATTACATCAGAAATTGAAATTTGTTGTTGATGGATAACTAATATGCGTAGGAGCTGAAGAAGAAATCATTGCGTCTATAACAAGTGATGTTCCATATATTGAAACCAATGATGATGCTCTTGAATGCTCTTTCCAAGCTCTTGAATTTGTCAATGCAACCTTTATTGCAGAAGGAAGCAAAATTCCATATCCCAGATTATCTTATTGTACCAAGATGATGGTACGACAAACTTTAGGCATCGGAGCTAAAGCTGGGAAAGGTTTAGGAACGAATCTTCAAGGGATTTCAGTTCCTGTAAGTATAAAGATGAAGAAAGATCGTTTTGGGCTTGGATTTAAGCCCAATTTTCAGCAAAAGAACAAAGAGATGAAAAGAAGGTGTGAAGACAGAAAGGCAAGGTTGAAAGGAAAAGAAATCCTTTGGGAGCACATGTTTTTCCCACAGTTGAAGACCACATTCAGATCAGGAGGAACAATTAATGTAGAACAACAGCTTGTTGAGGCCTTTAAAGAAGAAAAGTTGATGAAAGATCAAAGCATAGTTGAAGAAGCTATGAATGGATTATTTATCAACATGATCATGAATGACAACAAGACTGGCAAATACTTGGATAGGATTCGCCCATGTTTTCCTGGAGAAACACTCAACAATTGGACCACTGAAGACCTTCCTATAGTTTTTAATATTAACGCAGAGTAATATTCAGAACTAATCTTTATGTTTAGCCCAAAAGTATGAAAACTTTTTGTTATCTTGTAAAGGAAATTATGTTAAGTTCACCTAATATTAAATATAAGAAATTTTCTTTAAAATTTTCAGATGGCAATCATTCTTTACATTTTTTTACATTTTTACATTTATTTATTTCATAAATTTACTATATTCTTTCGGAAATATGTCCGACTTAAATTTGCAGGTGTCACAATGTTAATAGCATGTTTATTCCTAAATTTAATCAAGAGATAAATTTAGAGCAGCCCATATGTCTGGAAGAAATCAATGGGTGTGAGGATGAACTAGAATGTGATGTTCCTACTGAATTATTAAGACTGGTAGAAAAAGAAGATAAATAAATTCTACCTCACAAAGAAGAGATTGAAACTGTAAATCTGGGAACAGATGAAGAAATGAAAGAGGTGAAAATGGGTACTACTTTGACAATCCAGATAAAACAAGAATTGATAAATCTTCTTCAAGAGTTCAAAGATATCTTCGCCTGGTCTTATCAAGATATGCCTGGTTTGAGTATAGATATAGTAATGCACAAGCTTCCAATCAACCCAGAATATAAACCGGTCCAACAAAAGCTCAGGCGAATGAGGCCAGAAATGTTGTTACAAATCAAAGAGGAAGTGATGAAACAGATTAATGCAGGTTTCCTACAGGTAGCCAAATACCCAGAATGGGTAGCCAACATTGTTCCCGTACCAAAGAAAAATGGGAAAGTTCGAATGTGTGTGGATTACAGAGATCTCAACAAAGCTAGTCCGAAAGATAGATTTCCATTACTCCACATAGACACCTTGGTAGACAATACTGCAGGACACGCATGGTTTTCATTCATGGATGGCTTTTCAGGATATAATCAGATAAAAATGAATCCTGAAGACATGGAAAAACAACATTTGTAACCATGTGGGGCACATTCTGCTATAAAGTGATGCCATTTGGATTAAAAAATGCAGGGGCAACATATCAAAGAGCCATGGTAACTTTGTTTCATGACATGATGCACAAAGAGATTGAAGTATATGTAGATGACATGATTGCCAAATCCCGAACTGAAGAAGAACATATTCAAAATCTGAGAAAGCTTTTCCAAAGATTGAGGAAGTATCAATTAAAACTCAACCCCGCTAAATGCACTTTTGGGGTAACTTCCGAGAAACTTTTGGGATTTATGGTCAGCAAAAAAGGAATCGAGATTGATCCAGATAAAGTAAAAGCAATTCAAGATCTTCCACCACCCAATACAAAAAAAGAAGTTCGAGGCTTTTTGGGAAGATTAAATTATATATCTCGGTTCATTTCTCAATTAACTGACAAATGTGATCCAGTGTTCAAATTACTTCGAAAGAACAATCCTGAAGTCTGGAATGATGAATGTCAAGAAACTTTGGATATTATTAAGAAATATTTATCCAATGCCCCCATTTTAGTATCACCAATGCCTGATAGACCATTAATTCTCTACTTGACGGTCTTTGAAAATTCGATGGGATGTGTACTGGGACAGCATGATGAATCTGGAAGAAAAGAAAAAGCTATTTATTATCTGAGCAAGAAATTTACTGATTGTGAAATTCGATATCCACCAATACAAAAATTATGTTGTGCCTTGTTGTAGGCTACTTGAAGACTCAGACAATATATGTTATACCATACTACTTGGTTGATATCCAAACTTGATCCTTTGAAATTCTTAATGGAATCACCAGCTTTGACAGGCAGAATGACTAGATGGAAAATGTTATTATCTGAGTTTGATATTGTATATGTCAACCAAAAAGCGATAAAAGGAAGTGTCATAGCTGATTTTCTGGCCAGTCGTGTATCAAATGATTATCAGCCTTTGAGTTTCAATTTTCCCGATGAAGATTTGTTGTGCATATCCATAAATGAAGAAGTCAGAACAAATGATACATCTGCATCTTGGAAGCTTTACTTTGACGGAGCATCCAACGCCTTGGGACGAGGAATTGGGGCAGTGTTAATTTCTCCAGAAAATATTTATTATCCCTTTACAAGTAGACTGGAGTTCTTTTGCACCAATAACATGGCGGAATACGAAGCTTGTGTCATGGGATTGAAAGCAGCTATAGAAAGAAAAATCAAATGTCTCAAAATATATAGAGATTCATCGTTAGTGGTGTATCAATTACGAGGAGAATGAGAAACAAAAGATCCCAAATTGTTGGAATACCGAAATTTTACCCTCAAATTAGTGAAAGAATTTGAGAAAGTCACCTTCAATTATCTCCCTCGAGAAGAAAATCAAATGGCAGATGCTTTGGCTACATTAGCTGCTATGTTTCAGGCAACTAAGAAAGTTGATATGATGCCAATCAAAATGCAAGTATATGAAATTCCTGCACATTGTTATAGTGTGGAGGAAGAGGAAGATGGTAAACCATGGTATCATGATATCCTACAATATATCAAAAATCAAAGTTATCCACAAAATGCATCTGAAATTGATAAAAGAACCTTGAGAAGAATGGCTGCTGGATATTTTCTTGATGGCGAGATTATGTATAGAAGAAGCAATGATCAAATGCTATTGAGATGTTTAAATATCAGCGAAGCCAGAAGCATCATTGAAGAAGTACACAGTGGAATATGTGGAACACATGCAAATGGTCTTTCCATGGCCAGAAAAATAATGAGATATGGATACTATTGGGCTACCATGCACACAGATTGCATTGATTATGCAAGGAAATGTCATAAATGCCAGATATATGCAGACAAGATTCATGTACCCCCATCTCCTTTACATGTAATGACAACACCCTGGCCATTTTCTATATGGGGAATAGATGTCATTGGTGCAATCACACCAAAAGCATCGAATGGACATTGCTTCATCCTTGTGGCAATTGATTATTTTACCAAATGGGTTGAAGCTGCTTCATATGCCAATATTAAGAGGTCCACAGTTTGCAAATTTATAAAGAAAGAGATAGTTTGCCGGTATGGCTTACCAGAAAGGATCATTACAGATAATGCTCTGAACCTGAACAACAAAATGATGACTGAACTTTGTGCACAGTTTAAGATCAAACATGCAAACTCAGTGGCATATCGTCCAAAGATGAATGGGGCAGTTGAAGCAGCAAATAAGAACATCAAGAGAATCATTACAAAGACCACTGAAACTTACAAAGATTGGCACGAGAAGTTACCTTTTGCTTTATATGCATACCGAACTACTGTTCGAACATCTACTAGGGCAACACCTTTTTCTTTAGTCTACGGGATGGAAGCAGTCTTACCAATTGAAGTTGAGATTTCATCGCTTCGAATTTTGAGAGAAACAAAATTGGATGAATCCGAATGGATCCAAGCTAGATTTGATCAATTGAACCTTATTGAGGAGAAAAGATTGAAAGCTATTTGCCATGGACAGATGTATAAGAAACGGATGATGAAGTCTCATGACAAAAAAGTACATCCAAGAGAATTCCAAGAGGGTGATCTAGTACTAAAAAAGATCTTGCCTATACATAAAGATTTATGTGGGAAATGGATTCCTAATTGGGAAGGGCCATACGTTGTAAAAAAGGCCTTTTCCGGAGGAGCGTTGATCTTGGCAGAAATGGATGGAAAAATTCTGAGAAATCCAATAAACTCGAATTTTGTCAAGAAATATTATGCTTGAAGAAATAAAAAAAAAAGAAAAGAGAGAAAAAAAAGGAAAAAAGAGAAAGGAAAAAAGAGAAAAGAAAAAAGAAAAAAGGGGGTCAAGATGAAAACCCGCAAAGGGCATCTTGTAACCAAAGGAAGGATTTGAGTTGAAAACCTGAATGGGCGGCTCAAATGCATATTGATATTAGGCATCTGGCAATTGAATCCTCTTAAGATTTTGATAGTTTGGGAGAAACTTCACATCTACAAGCATTTTGACAACGTTTGAGATCTTCCAGACAAAAGCTTACATCATTACTCTAAATTGTGCCAATTTGATTAATTTAGAAATACTTATGCTAATAATTTGTTGAGTCATTTGAATTTTTATCATTCTTATGCTTGCCATAACTTTAAATACAATTCTATCTATTTATTAATAAATTCCAAGTTCAATTTATTTGAGATTCAATTTATTTTAGAAAATTCAATTTATTCTTTTATGAATTAACATAATTTTGAAATAGTTAAAGATTTCTGAATATCACTTTATGTTAATACTTTTAAAGGCATGGAATACAAAGTAAGCAAATTATCACCATCATAAAGCCATGAACAATTCATTATCTGCACTCTGGTTATATAGGGTAACATTGGCTACAGTATTCCAAAAGTTGAAAATGACAAGTTTTACTATCAACTAAACCGTTCCATGATTCGAAAAGAGTGGGATATATTGGAGCAACAGAAGAGACAGTTTGTTGTAGCAATCATTGCAAGTAAATGCACCAACAAAAATCTTCAAGCCCATCACAATGATGTTTATTTCTTCCAGTAAGGTTGTTACACTGGATGCCACCAACAACAAGGTCGAGTCCATTAAAACTACTCATCAATTGCTCCAACCGATCATCATTAAGTTCTTGCACATCTGTTTTCAAAAGTATGCCAAGACAGTAAAAGGCAACCTCTGCATCATTGATCCCAGAGAAAAGAGACAGGACATTGATACCACCATGGAACATGTCTCTATACAGATCCTTGTATATGGTTTTTAGGGAAACCTAGAAGCATTTCCACCTCATCAGATTCAAGTGGAACAAGTGCCATGTGCTCATAGCATCTTCTGGAAGTGTTCTTTGAGTTATCTGATCTGGTTTGATATGAACCCCGAAAACCAATCATTGGATTTGAAAGATGAATGTACTCATAGCATCTTCTGGAAGTGTTCTTTGAGTTATCTGATCTGGTTTGATATGAACCTCGAAAACCAATCATTGGATTTGAAAGATGAATGTGCTCATAGCATCTTCTGGAAGTGTTCTTTGAGTTATCTGATCTGGTTTGATATGAACCCCAAAAACCAATCATTGGATTTGAAATATGAATGTGCTCATAGCATCTTCTGGAAGTGTTCTTTGAGTTATCTGATCTGGTTTGATATGAACCCCGAAAACCAATCATTGGATTTGAAAGATAAATATGATCATAGTAGAAATAAGAAAATCCAATAGCATCTTCTGGAAGTGTTCTTTGAGTTATCTGATCTGGTTCGGTAGGAACCACATAACCAATCATTGGAATTAAAAGATGAACTGCATGATCGTTTTCATTAAGAAGCTTCTTTTCAAGCTTCTTCTGCTTATTCCTTTCCCAAAAATCATAGCCCAAGTTTCGCCTTTTCTTGTAATTGGGATCATTGCATAATGGCTTCCTACCTTTACCGGAAGAAGTGCATCAGCAGCCTTAGCCATTTGAGCAGCACATATAAAATCTATCAATTTTGTAATTGATGAATCTGAACCACATCTCTTCATGGCTATTGAAGCCTCAGCCTCTGAGAATCTCATTTATTTTCAAGTATAACAGTTTACTCTCCTCATCAGAATCAGAATTCAAGATTTTCTCGGTATTAAAAGAACTATCGATATCTGCGAAATCATCTTGAAAGATCACTTCATAATCAGATGATTTGTTATCAGAATCAACATGTTGCATGAATGCAAGCTTTTCAAGAGCCTATACTATTGAGTTTTATTCTCAAGAAGTTTTGTGACATTATATCTACATCTACATTTATCAAAGATGATAGATTCTCTGATTTGAAGAAGAAAGATTTATTGGGTTTCTACAACTGAAGAAATACTCAGTTCACCAATCTGAAATCAAATAACTTAACATTCATGCATCATATTTAAGCATTTGCAAAAATAGGTGCATTTTCATTCATTCTCATCCATGTTGAATTTTGACAGGAATTTTAAAGATTTTAGCAAAGATTCAAATTCATCATTTGATGGATCAGCTTTTCCAGAAAAAAGTTCATAATGAGAATAACTCATCTGAAGAAGGAAGAAGAAATTCATAATGAGAAGAATTTATTCAACCTTTTGCTCAAATCCATCCCTTGATGGATCAGCTTTTCCAGTTCGAGTTCATAATGAGAAGAACTCATCTGAAGAAGGAAGAAGAAGTTCATAATGAGAAGAATTTGTTCAACTTTTTGCTCAAATCCATCACTTGATGGATCAGTTTTTTCCAGAGAAGTTCATAATGAGAAGAACTCATCTGAAGAAGAAGAAGTTCATAATGAGAAGAACTCATCTGAAGAAGAAAAATTTCACAATGAGAAGAGCTTATTCAACCTTTTGCATAATTCTATCACATAAGCAGATAGATTAGCATCAACCTTTCCAGAGAAAGTTCATAATGAGAAGAACTCATCTGAAGGAGAAAGAAGAAGTTCAAAATGAGAAGAGCTTATTCAATCTTTTGAATGACTCTATCACAGAAGGAAATAGGTCAACATCATCCCCAGTGGAAAGTTCATAATGAGAAGAACTCATCTGAAGGAAGAGAAGGATTTATTCAACATCTCCATCATAATCAAGTGAAGTCAAAATGGATAAAAATTTTTTTTATCTTTTTGTCTTTGCCCTATTCTTGTTAACACAAGAATGAGTAAAGAGGGGCAGCTGAAGATACTAACTTTTTATCTATTTTTATTTATTTATTTATTATTATTATAATAATTATTATTATAATAATAATAATTATTATTATTAATATATATATATATATATAATAATAATAAAAATTACAAGCCCAAAAATAGAAGGCCCAATCAACCGGCCCAGACCAAATTGAAACCCTAAACATTTAGGGTTTCAACTAGGGTTTCTAACCCTAGCGCCGCAGCCACCTCTCCAGTTGCCAGAGACCGTTGCCGATGGTCAGCTGCCAGATGCTCGAACCCACTTCAGCAACGACGCCGCCGCCTCGCTGAAGACTCCAGAAGCTTTGCTGCTTCAACACCCGCCGCCCACGTTGCAAGCTCTAGGGGTGAGTCACCACATAGCTCGGTGACTCACCGAACTCCACCCTTAGGACCGGTCCGAGACAAGCGCCGGTGATGGCTATAAAGCCATCACCCAACCTGTAAAGAAAACAGAGGACAACCAGCAAAAACAGAGAACAAAAAAAAACAGAAAGCAAATCACTAAAACAACAACCAGGAAGAACGGAGAACAAAAAAGAAACCCCACAACACAGCAACCAAAAACAAAAGAAAAGAAAGGAGAGAAGCTTATCGAGGAAGCCACGACCGCTGGACCTCTTCAAACGTCACCAAAACCTTCGAAAATCGAAGGTACTTTCTTAGATTTGCTCCGATCGGGAGCCATTTAAGAGAAAGGAGCATCGGAACTGTCATTAGGACGGTCTGATCTACATTGTGGTGTAAAAATATTTTTTTTCCGGCCACCGGATGCGGTGGTTGGCGGTGGGAATTACGGCGGCAGACGGCTACCGCCCGGTGACCGGCTTCCCTCCGACGAGGGAAGCTAGAGAGAAGGGAGAGCGTTTTTCATTCTCTCTCAGTTAGAGAGAGAATGATAAAGGGAGAAATGAGAGAGCTGGCCCGAAGGGCCAGCCGTTTCTGGCTTTAAATAGCCCTTCCCGAACGACGTCGTTTTGGGAAAGGCTATTTGTGTAATTTTTAATTGTTAAACCCCATCCGTAGTCCCTCTATCCTATATGTTTTACATTTTAGTCACTAAATCGAATTTATAATCCTTTTAATTTGGTCTCTAAATTTTATTTATTAATATTTTAACCCCAAATCATATGTTTTGATTTATTTTAATCTGATATTCGAATTTAATATAATTTTATTTTAGTCACCAAATTAATAAATAAGGAAAATAGCATGTTTAATCCCTATAATTTTAAATAATTAATTAAATTAAGTATTTAATTTTATTAGATTATAATTTAGTAATTAATTTTAAATATTTTCATTGCTTTTAAATATATAGTTCTAATCTTATTTTTATTATTGTTTATTTATGTTTTAATTTTACTTATATATTTAAATATTATTTTTATTATTATTATATAGTCATAAATATATATATGATAAATAATAATTTATATTTTTTTTACATAAATTATTTTAATATTTATTTATTTATTTTTCAGTATCGAATTAAAGGGCAGTCTTAATACAACTGGATGTCCTATTCTGGTATTTTAAAATTAAATATTATAAAAAAATTATAATTTAATTTTATTTAAATTATTATATTAATATTTATTAATATCGAAGAAAAGAGCTGTCTTAAGGCACCTAGAAGTTCTTTTCTGATATTTCTAACTAAATAAATATTTTATTTATAAATATATATAAATTATTTTTTCTCATAATTATAATTTTGAAATAATAGGATTATAAATTAAATATATTTTGAATTTTTAAATTTCTAATAATAGAGACAATTTATAATTAAAAAGTACCAATTTTGGGCATTGTAGGGGTGCTAATCCTTCCCTAAACGTAACCGACCACGAATCCCTTTTTATTATTAAAAAGAACGAAATTTTGGTTAAAACGCAGATCAGTTTATCTTTTAATTGGTGTTTTCTTAAAAATTCTTTTAAAAGATTTTTTTTTAGGTATTCGACCTACCTGACCCAAAAGGCCGATGGCGACTCCCAAATTATTTTCAAAACCATTTATTCACATCACTTTTCCCACCAAATAAATATTTCGTGCCCGGGCGAAAACCGGTTACGACACCATGTGTTTAGCATCTACATTTTCATTTTTTTTTCAAAATCATATTTAACCCTTGTAGTAGTCTAATTATCAATTTCTTCTTTATAGTATTTTACTTCAATTTAATCTTCGAAGGTGTTTAATTATATCAAATTACACTGTTGGCCGTTTTGATTAATAGAACCGTTAATTTCTACTTATATAGACGTCAGTTGTTTCTACATCAGCTAATATTACTGATGTAGCTCTATGATGACGTGGTATTTATTAAAAATTAAATAATAAAATATTTTAAATATTTACTAAAGTATTTAAAATACTCCATCTTGGTGGCCTCACTGCAATCAACAGTAACAAGAGAGCAAGCGACGGTGAACCAACGTCGGACGATCCACTTCAGGCACAGTTTTACAATATGCAAATCAATATTATTCGAAGCAAGAGTAACAAAAAATCAAAAGAAACGGACGACTGTGGGGTTTAAGATTTCCGATGATGTAGGCGGTAGTTGAAAGATTCCCACAATGAAGATGTTCCCTTTGACGGTGAGGACAATATATCTCAAAATCGATACCTTCATACGATCAGTAGCGGTGAATGGAGGTGTTTTACTTCAAAGGAGCCGAGAAGTTTTTTCAAGATCTATATCACAATAAAGTATCGGCCGTCGAATTTGACGACCAACGCGGTGGTCACCGGTGATCGATCGATGAAGCGACTTAGAAATCGATGGAGTAACCATATCTGAGAGTGAAGAGCACGGGTGGAAGGGGAAAGAAATAAAGTGAAAAAATATTAAATTTGTGATACCAAAACTATGTAGTTTTGAGGTGGTAGAAGAAAGAAGAGGAGAAATTACAACTTTAGTTCTATGGAAAAAAAAAAAGAGAAATCACAACTTCAGTCCTCTGACGTGGAAACAACTGGCGTCTACATAAGTAAAAACTAACGGTTATGTTAGTCAAAACGATCAACGGTATAAAATGATGTAATTAAACAATTTCGAGGCCTAAATTGATACAAAAATACAATAGGGCGAAATTGATAAATTAAGTTTACTATAGGGGCAACAGTGACCCTTAAGCCTAATATAAATAATGATTTAAAAAATAAAAAAACAACTGAAAATTACTATATCAGCTATGTTGTTAATTTGTTAACGACGGTGTACTAACGAAATAAAAATGTAAGGTTAGGTATGATTTTTAAAAAATTAAAAATTTAGATGCTAAAATAGATCAAAATTGATAATTTAGATACTAAACTCGTAATTTACCCTAAAAATATTAGGAGATCAAACAAATATAGACCTGTTGGGATGCAACTTGGTTTGGTTTTGTTTTAAATGTCAACTAATCAGGGTATTAAATTATTACTTAAATTTTATTTTGTTCATTGAATTAAAATCATCGACCATTAATGAAATTATTGATGTGATAATTAAATAAATATGTATAATAATATATTTGATCTTAATTTTGATTTTAATTAGAAACAATTTAATGGTATTATAATTTTATTGTGATAAAAATAAAGGAAATAAAAATAGAAAAGGAACTTAAAATTGAGCATTTTGGTGTGAATGTGCTTGAAAAATGACTTAAACATGATTCATGATTCAGATTTAAGATCAGGATGTAAATCAAGAACATGATTGGAAAATATATATTTATATTAAATTGTGTTTGATGTAATGTTTTTATATTTTTAAATTAAATTAAATTTTTTTAACCTTTTACTTTTATATTTATATTGATTATGAATTAAATATTTTAACCTAATTGAAGATTTTAAAATTTTATATTTATAATTATTAATTAAATTGTAAATTTAATTAATTGATCATATAATTATAAAAGTAAAAAATAAAAAATATTAAATTTAATTTAAAAATATTAAATATTGTATCAAACACAATCTAAATAAAAAATTTATCAATTATAGACAACGTTTAGCTTGGTTTAGTAGTTAAATGTTGTGATAACTAGATTTTAGATTTGAATACTCTTAAATCCATTTTTATTTTAAGAAAATATCGTTTGATGAGTAAAAATATACGGTTGAGATTAACATTAAGAAATAAAAAGATATTCATTGGAAAATGCAAAAAGATATTTTAATTGCATATTTTCACTCATCCAATGATCCTAAAAAGGTGTAAAACTTTTATACTAAGTATAAATGAATCATAACCATTTATATATATAAAGATAAGATCCTATTACATAATGTAAAACTAAAATAGTTTTACATAGATTTAGGATCGTTAGATGACTGAAAATAAATGGCTAAGATTAACAATAGGAAATAAGAAAATATTTATTGAAAAGAAAAAAAGAAATTAATCTCATCCATCCTGACTATTAAAAGTTACAAAATGGTCACCAAACTAGTCATTATGTTTTTCGTTAAAAGATTAACGATAGTCTGAGCTAGACATTAACCTGCTAACTGAGATGTGATAAAATCTAATTTTATAATCTCAAACGTCTATCATATCTCAGTCATCATGTTAAAATCCAACTCAAACGACCGTTTTTAACAGAAAAAGACGAGTTTGGAACATAATGAATAGTCAGGTGACCATTTTGTAACTTTTAATAGTCGAGGGACACAACAAAGCAAATCCCTATAGTTGGAGGACCATTTTATAAAAGCAATATCATATTTAACTTTTATTTTAAAAAAATAATTTAATAAAAGGAATAACATAAAATTTAAGATAAATTATATTTTAGATCACTCTATTATTATGTTGGCTATAAAAGATCACAATTTTTTCTAAAAAGTACAATTTCATCATTCAATTGAAATATTGTTATAAATCACCCCATCGTTAAAATTGAAATGAAAATATAACGTAATATGATATAATAATTTAGGGTCTATTTGACGAAAAACAGATGTTAACATAATTCATTTTCTTGATCAACATAATTTCTTTTGTATTTTCTGGAAAATAACTTACGAAAAATAAAATTGTAAATCATTTTTGAAATTTTCATTTCAAAGAATACATACTCAAAATAGTATTTTATTTATTTATTTAATATTAATATATTATTTTAGTATCATTTTAATAATATATTCAATTATATTATAATAATATATTATAGTATATTCTTATTTCAATAATATACAATAAATTATTAATAATAATTTATTATTTTCATAAAAACAATATTATTAAATTATTAAATGTTTAAAATATATTTATTAATAATTTTTAAAATATAATATAATATGATTATTTTAATATTATAATTTATTATTGTAATAATATTTTTATTTTTAATAAATAATTTATATAATTTATATAATATTTTATCTTAATAAAGTATATAGACTTAATATTTTTATTTATAAAATTACAAAAACGATATTTTCATAATAATATTGACATAAATGATATTCTTTTATAGAAACGGCTAGTTTTATTAGAAAGATGCAATATCCAAAATTGCAATGAATATTTACGACCATACACATAAACTAACATATAACTGTTAGAGTATGCCCAAAAACCAATCATATGATGATTGTAATACATTTATTTATCGATTTTATTGAATAAAGGCATTGCCATTATTTTTTTCAGTTATATGTCTGTGTTTAACATAAACTGAAAGATAATAAAGTCCATATAATAACATTATTAAAAGATCCATAGTCAAGTATTATTATGGGCATGAACAATAATAATGCGCTTAAGACTAACATGTTATTGATTGATGACAACGAGTTGTCATTGACATAGAGATGTCAGAATTGTCACATGGTTATATTGTTAGAGAACAATGTATTGGATTGACCCATCATGAGCATATGTCTTTGATTATTATGTAACGATCATAACATTGCTCATGGTGATGACTATATGTATGATCTTCAGACTTGAGATCAATACCATCCCAACATATATTGTTGTATGTTTTGATACAGTTAAACATGTTGAGTAACTGGTTGCACTATAAATATTGTTATTGAATATCTCTCGATATATGTAGTGGGGTGTGTATGATTAAGATATGATTTGTCCTTCTTACATAATAGGAAATATATCACATACCACTTGATTGAGTGAGACTAGAAAAACATGGTCATGCTCGAATAAGTTGATATGTGATATCACAAATTATTCGTTAATTATAGTATACTCTAGATATCAAGAAACAATAGATGAGCTATACAAGTATGACTATTCTAAGACTTGTGCTTATTCTAGATATAAAAGACAAAAGGATGTAATACATAAAAGAGTTAATCACGAAGCTGATATGTCGGATCATAATTTCTTGTAACTTAGATGACAATGATATATTACTAGATGTCACTCATTGTATGTCGAATGATATATTTTTCAATGTCAAATTAAATATTTGCCCAACTGCCAAAATTCAGTTATACCATAATACCAAAATAAAGGATAGTTAAAAGAAAAGGAAGTAGGAAATAACCTTGCAAATAATTCCACATTAAAGACATCCCTAAAAAGGCTAATGATCACTTTCAGACATTTAACAATCTTTGTGATCGTATGATTAAACCAACAACCAAAACTACTAAGAACAAAACAAAGCCTGTAATAAAGGATTGTTACAGTCAACAAAGCTTACTACTTCGAAAGTGTATTATTAGATGGGTTACCTATCCACGACTAAGCATCTCTGATTTCTTTAACTTTTTCATGGATAAAATCTCTCCTGTACTTTTAGCACGACCACTACAGCAAAATTGTTCTACAGCGGCATTTTTAGCGGCGTTTTGGGAGTAAACGCCACTAATTTTAAACATATAGCGGCGTTTACATAGCAAACGCCACAAAATGGTAACTTTAGCGGTGTTTTTATAAAAACGCCGCAATAGGTTCATCTATAGCGGCGTTTTTTCAATAAACGCCGCAATAGAGTAGTACTTTAGTGACGTTTTTATACAAACGCCGCTAAAGACTCGTACTTTAGTGGCATTTTTATACAAACACCACAACAGAGTAGTACTTTAGCGGCGTTTGTATAAAAACGCCGCTAAAGGCTCATACTTTAGTGGCATTTTTATACAAACGCCGCTATAGACTTGTAATTTTGTGGCGTTTATTTTTACAAACGCTGTTATACACTTGTACTTTAGTGGCGGTTTTAAACAAATGTCGTTATACGCTTGTACTTTAGTGGCGTTTATATACTTACGCCGCTATAGACTCGTACTTTAGTGGCGTTTGTATTTACAAACGCCGCAAGTTTACAATTTTTAAATCACGCGCCCTTTAACCCTTTTTCATTTTTCCCCCTCACGCATTTTTCAATCCCGCCGTTTACCCAAACCCATCTGCTTCACTACCAAACCCCAAACCCATCTATTTCACTTTCGTTTTTATGCTATCTTTGATTTTGATTCCCTTATTCAGATTTTTAGAAGAACTCATCGCTGGAATTGAAGAGCGAGGAATCCGAAGTTGAACTACCGAGATCCAAATGATGGATCTGAACCTGAATCTACAAGAAACAGACTAATAGCTGGAAGAGATTAGCTCTTCTTCTTCGGAGCCAGTTGATGCGGTTATCTTCGTTGGGATTTCTTTGGTACTGGGAATTGCTTGCAGACATCTTCTTCGCGGTACCAGAGTCCCGTACACTGTTGCTTTGCTTATCATTGGCCTTGGTTCCGGCTCTCTCGGTTTGCCTCTTCCTCTCTTTACCGATTCATCTTCTTCTTCTCCACTTCCTCCTTCTTCTTATTATTATCATAAGGAAAAATTTAAATTATCAGCGTAGGAGAAGTAGAATTATCCACTGAACTTTGATGGGGTTTGACTTTCACTTTTATTGTTTCTATTTACCCATATATCAGAATTTGTTGATTTCATTGTTTTATACTAACTTCATTTGATTTTTAATCCATTTGCTTCTAAAATAGATTAACTTGACTCATCTAAGTTCAATAGTGTATGTCACCAGATCTAATCTGGATTTTAATTTTTTATTTTGCCAGAAAATAGTAGTACTAATTTACTGGGGTTTTCCTTTTATCTGCTTTTCTCTTTTAATATTGTTTCAGTGCTTGATTTTCTTATCCAAATAAAAATACTGATAAGTTCATCTTTGATGCTCCGGAGTTTCCTTTTTAACTCAATGAGTTCAAGAGTTTGCCCATTTCTATTTTCAGTTAGGTTATTATTATTATTATAGAATAAAAATAAAAACTTCACGAAAAATAAATTTTCCCCACAAGCGAAACTGATATCTTTTTTTCATTAATTTTTGAGAAATTGTATTTACAAATCACAAGTAAAGTGTATTTAGAAAAGGCCAAAGCTAGTCCTTAGCTTTGCTTGTGAAAGTTAAAAAAAAAAAACTACACTGCGAGTATATAGAAAATGAATTCATTCTTAATGGTTTAGTTATTTCGAACGAAATCCATCTGCTGGAGTTTAAAACTCTGTAAGATAAATTTGAACATTTATATTGATCAATAAGTGAGTATCAAAATTTAGTCATGCTAGACTGTTGCAAGTTTGTTTCTTTTATTTCCTTTTCTTTAGAACATGGTCTTTTACGATTTCTTCTGCTTGCCTCTAGAAGTTATTTACTCATTGTCAATGCGGTTGATCCATGCTTTGCAGAATATAGTACAAGTCATAAATTACGGGTATTACTTCTGATTTATAGGGAACAACATTGATCCTGACCTTCTATTAGCTGTTTTTCTACCTGCTTTACTTTTCAAGAGTGCATTTTATATGGAAGTGCACCAGATAAAGGTCTGTTTTTGCTTCCTTGGCTTATAAGTGCATAAGAATATCATTTTCACAGTTTTACTTAAAAAGATGCTTCTAAATACCAGAGGTTTGAGTTCTTTCATTCAAAACCCTTTAATCTCATTAAAGTGTTAGTCTATATTCTTTCTTTCTTTTGTTTTCTTCCCTTTGTCTGCGTGCTTGACCTATTTTAGATTATTGGTAACTACTTGTAGTTTTTGGCTTTTAGCTATTTTCAATGGTTTTTCTTCGTAGTTGGACTCAACATCTTTGTTTGATTTCTCATTTCCCAATCAAAGGAAATATTACCAAAGATTTTCCTTTTCACCTCAATTGCCGTATGTTTGAAACATCATTCTATCCATTAAGTTATGACTTTGAAATTTGAAAAATTGTGGCTAATGTGTCAACAGAGGTGTATGGCACAAATGCTTCTGCTTGCTGGTCTTGGAGTTCTTATTTCGACCTTCTGTCTTGGATCTGCTTTGAAGGTATCCCACCTTTCGTGCTTAGAAATTTGATATTATAATTGTGTAATTACAATATTATATTCTCATTGCAGCTTACTTTTCCATATGAGTGGAACTGGAAAACATCACTGTTGCTTGGGGGACTTCTTAGTGCCACTGATCCTGTTGCTGTTCTGGTCAAAGTCTCACTTGGAGCGTAAGTATCCTTCATTTTCAACAATTATTGAATTTAGTTGGGATGCCATTATTGAATTTTTCGGTTTCAGTGTGGGCAGCGGTGGGCGTAGTCTAGAAGGTTGCAAGAGATCATCCTTCGCTTATGCTTTCCATTAAGAAATGTCCAATAACTTTGAAAATGGTTGCAGACAAAGAAAAATGGGAGGAGTTGCAGAAGTTGAATCTCCAAGAAAATTTGGAATGCCTTAGGTCAGGAATCCAGCCAAATGACATTTGTAGCTTATATTATATGCATACTAAATTATTTTTCTTTCCATATGTGGACTTGAACTCAATATTTTCGAAGTAATGAAAATCAAAGCTACATTACATTTAATTTTAATGTTTATAAATTTTAATTTATTTTGTTGTTAAAATTTATGATTGTTGTTATTTATATAAAGTTACATGATATTAAATTTAGGTGATGTATAACAAAAATGAAATATGCAAAATATCAATTAATCTTGGCTAAGAATGGTAATTAGCGGCGTTTGTACCCAAAACCGCCGCTATAGATCTGACCTTTTGCGGCGTTTGTGTCCAAAAATGCCGCTATAGATCTGACCTTTTTGTGGCGTTTGTATCCAAAAGCGCCGCTATTAATCTAACCTTTTGCGGCGTTTGTTCCAAAAATGCCGCTATAGATCTGACTTTTTGCGACGTTTGTGTCCAATAATGCCGCTATAGATCTCGACCTTTTGCGACGTTTGTTCCAAAAACGCCACTATAGATCTCGACATTTTGCAGCGTTTGTTCCAAAAACGCCGCTATATATCTCGACCTTTTGCGGTGTTTTTTCTAAAAACGCCGCTATAGATATCGACCTTTTACGGCGTATGTTCCAAAAACGCTGCTATAGATGTTGACCTATGGCGGCGTTTTTTGTTCTCAAACGCCGCTAACTTTAGCGGCGCTGTTTTTAGCGGCGCTTCTTGCGGCGTTTTTCCAATCGCCTCAAGCGCTTTTAGCGGCGCTTAAAAACGCCGCTATAGGACTAAAAAATCGCCGCTAAAACTCTATTTTGCTGTAGTGGACATAACCTAACCTGCGTTTGTTGCATTGAAACAATGGTAAGTGTCAAACCATGGGTGTAATTATCTAAATTTGCAATTTCTTTTAAAGCATAATTGAAACGAGTTCAAAAATCACTGAAAATTTTAACCAAGTATCAAGAGCTCTAATACAAAAAACATTTGAAACCTTTCCCGATTACAGTTAATTGTTCGAAATCATCAATTCCAACTTTACGTCTTTGCAGCCTCATATATTCGGTTTCTCTCCTTTCCAAATTCCTCATAATCTCTTCTTGTTCCTCACTCGAAACCTGAGCTTCCTCAGCCCTCCTTTGCAGTGCTCGTCGTCTTAAACGAACAGTTAATATCCCATAAAATTACATTTCAATTCTAAAAAAACCGCCCAACAAATTTCATCCACGCTAACCATATCCACCACTTAACATAATAATTTCAATTATTACCTAAAAAAAATAAATTCAACTGAAAATTAGCAAAATATCAAATTAAAAGAGCACGTGGATATTTAGATGCAACAATAGTTTGGACCATCGTAATTACCTTTCTTTGCGCTCGTGTAATCTTTGCAGGTAGTTCTTGTAATGATTCTCAATGAACTGTTCAGCGACGACAGCTTTTTGCCTGTTTACCGGCGAAGAAACGGAGACATCCGAATCCAAAGCTAAGCCTCGACCGGCGAACAACGACAGGGTCGTGATGGGTATGGAGGTGAAGGTCACGATGGGGTGCAAAAAATGTTAGGGAAAATAAAAGGTGAGATCGGGCTGAAGGGTTAGGGAGATAAAACTTTTAAAATTTACAGCGTTTTTAAACCCAAATGCCACAAACATAGCAAACTATTACGGTGTTTGTAAAAAAATGCCGTTAAAGTACTACTCTGTTGGGGTGTTTTTTGAAAAATGCCACTATAGATGAACCCTATTACGACATTTGTATAAAAACACCGCTAAAGTACTACTCTATTGCGACATTTTTTGAAAAAACACCACTATAGATGAACCTATTGCGGCGTTTGTATAAAAACGCCGCTAAAGTACTACTCTCTTGCGACGTTTGTTGAAAAAACGCCACTATATATGAACCCTATTATGACATTTTTATACAAACGCCGCTAAAATACTACTTTGTCACGTCGTTTGTTAATAAAATACCACTATGGGTGAACCTATTGTGGCTTTTGTATAAAAATGACATTAAAGTAATACTCTATCATGACATTTTATATAAAAACGCCGCTAAAGTTACCATTTTGTGGCATTTGAAATGTAAACGTAAAGTTAGTGGCGTTTACTCTCAAAACGCCGCTGTAGAACATTTTTGTTGTAGTGCTCATCTCAAATATCAAATGCTCCATTAATATTTCATCTATAGATAAAATATTCACCTTAAGTGACATCTGATGCGGTAACCAAACACTGATAATAAGAACGTGTCAAGCAAAAATCTTCATTTGGGCCGATTTATTACTCACACATTAAAAGGAATAATTATCACATGCTTATTACCAAAGTTGTATATGCAATTATGTCAACTATTAATCTTCTTTTGAGCTAATCAATACTAACATATCCTTAGTTACATTTACATAACCTTTATATTTTAAAACAAAATAATCTCCATAATTGAGGTCACTTTACCAACTTATTGATTTAATTAAATCGTCTCAAAAATAAATATCAATATTCAAATTTAATATTTCTATAACAATCAAAGATCAAAATTAAATTTTTTGATTGCACAATAGTTTCTAAAACAACCCAAAATAAGGTTCCATAGATGGTGCTATAAAAAAATGAAAACCTCAACTCTTTGATTATTTCCGAAAAATTCCTTAAACATGCATTTAATTCAAAACTTCATAAATTACTAAAGACAAACTAAATTCAAAACAATCAACTTTTAACTAAGAGTCAAAGTCCATACTAGTGAATTAAAACTTTAATCAAATTGAATCGAATATATTAATGCCAAATATATATTCTATAATCCATAACAGTCAAAAACCAAAACTGAATTTTTCAATCACGTCATGATTTCCGAAATACCCATAATAAGGTTATCTAAATGATGATATTAAATACCGAGAATCTAAATCTTTGACTATTTCTCAATATTTCCTTAATAATGAATTCACCAAATTAAACCAAAATATGATACAATAAATCAAAATCAAATACATAACTTTAAAGAACACATGTACCATAATATCTCTGAGCATTAAACTCATTTCCCGTCTAAAACTTATTAAAATTTTAAAAAAACAATATTAAAATTTTATAAGCATAAACCTTAAAATCAATTAATTCTCATGATTCAATATGACAAGTACTTATGCCACTTGATAGAACCAAATCATAATAAATATGAAAACTATCCAGGATCTAATCATACCAAACCATCAAGAATAAAATAAACTAGATTTGCGGAAGCATACCTGAATTAATCGATAGGTTGAAATCCTTGAATCTTTAATTAGCTGTGATCTTCCAAAAATATCGAATAAACTCTCTGACGGAGATAAGAGTAATACGAGATGATCTATTTCTTGGGGATCATTATCCCTTTATATAGCTGATTTAAGAATCAATTATTGTTTGTATTTATTACTCTGGCCCTCATCAAATTATAAATACAACTTTAATAGTATCTACACTTTTATTTTCACGACACTTCTAATACCTTATGATTTTATAACATAATTAGTCACTTAATTTATATGATATTTTATGATAAAATTGTATATTATACATATGTGTCCACAATTATGGATTTTAATCCAACAATATATTGTTTCTTTCATTGATTTTTAATAGAATTTGAACTTTTATTTTGTTGTAATGTAAGTATTGAACCGTTAAAGTTGAAACGACGTGATGATATGGTTGAATCTTTTTGTCACTGTGATATTGTGGTAAAAATGACGTCATTTTGTTATGCAAATTGATGTAAAAAATGATGTTTTAGGTACTAAAATTTAGTGTTGATCAATCATTGCCCATCACCTATCTCCCTTCTCGACAAGATTAATACCAAAATGATCATATTTCACTCCTCTTTCTTCTTCTCGCATTTGTTTTTCATAAAATGCACTCAAAATTGACAAAAATCCATTTAAACGCCCAATGTGCTAATACTTCAGTCTCCTCCAATAATCATCTGATAAGGTAGGTTGTTCATCTTCTTGAAATAAGCTTCTCATCGTTCATATTTTCAAATAAACACCTAAAATCTTAGAAAGCCTTCATACCCAAAAAATGACATATTTTTTAGTTTAATTTTGTCTATTTTGAGTGGATCTCGTGAAAAATCAATTCAAAAAGAAGAAAGATGAGTGAAATATGAATATTTTGGTATTATTTTTATCGAGAATGGCGATCAATTGCATACAACAATTGATCGACAATGACGATCAAAAAGTTCATTGCTTAAAATGAAAATTCGGCGCATAATTACATCATAAAAAGTTCAGTATATGATGTAATTTACTCTAAAAAATAGTATATTGATTCATACGAGGAGCCAATGAAGGTAAATGAATGATCATTTTGTAAATGTTCATAATCCTGAGACTCAACAAAACAATATACTATAATCGAGAGACTATTTGTGCATTTTACCCATTTTTATTAGGTAAAGTGAACAAAACATATATTTACTGAATGTGAATATTCCCTGTTGAATCCTTGAATATAGTAAGCGTTAAGATTGTTGGTCGAAGAAGATGCTTCCCAATATGTTCCAAATTTTGGAAACAGAGTAATGTCAACTTCAATCGAATTGTTTAAGTGCCATATTCCTTTTTAAGCAAAGCTAATTTAATTAGCAATAGTATTTATTAATTAATGAGTTATTATATATTGTTAATGCTATAAATAATAGCAAAATTACTTTTTGTACCCTTTAAAAATATATAATTTATTGTTAACTCCAATAAATTTAAATTTTTAAAGGAATTCTATTTTTTATTAGTGAGGAGTGATTACAAGATAGAATTTGTTTATCTTTTAATCGATTGACAATGCATATACACTAAGAGGTGAGTGTTTGATCGAGTCGAGTAAAAAAATTAAGTTATTCGACTTGACAAGTTCTATTTTATAACTCAAACTTTTTTTGAAAATTTTTCAAGTCGATTTTATAAAATTCGAGTTGTTCGAGTTTATGTTTAAATTTAATTGTAAATATTTATAATAATATGGTACTATTTGATTCAAATTTAAATGATTTTCTATAATCACATACAATACATATATATTTCATCATATTTTTTTATTTGATATACATATATGTGATATACATAAATCATACAGAGTTAAGAGGCTCGAATCAAACTTAAAAACTAATCTACTAATTACTAAAAAATTTGACTTATTCAAGTTATATTTTATAAGTTGACTCGAATTTTAAATTTTTTCAAGTTGAGTCAATTTGAGTCTAGTTTTTTCAAATCGACTCTAGTCGAGAAGATCAGTTTTCTGAGTCGAGTCGAATCGAGTTTTACTCACCCCTAATACACCCTACAAACATACTTGATCGAACTCGTGTCATGTAAAAAGAGTAATATTCTCTTCTACTACTAAATAAACTCGATGGTTTATTTTATTTAATTAGAGTTGATAGTTCCCGGGTTCATTTTACATTTCCCTCGTTTTCCTTACACCGAGATAAGACAGTTGTTCTACAAAGTCATCTAAAGCCCTGTAAGAACTTCCACCTTCTCCAATGGAGTCTAATGCAATCTTCCTTAATTTCATGGCTTGAACCCTCTCAGGCTTGTTCATGTCCAAGGAATCAGAGAGAGTTCGAGCCAGCTTGGTTGCATCAGGGACAGTCTCTAAACCCTCACAAACACGAACCGCAACCCCCAATTCATCGACCAACAGAGCTGCATTACGGAAATGGTCAGCTTGCATGGGCCAGGCAAGCAATAGAACCTCAGCAAGGAAGCCTTCGAGTGCCGAATTCCAACTACAATGACTTAAATACGAACCAACCGCAGGGTGGCCAAGAATAGCCACTTGGGGTGCCCAGCCTTTGATCACAACTCCCCTCCCCGCAACACGATCCTCGAACCCTGGTGGAACCACGTTCCCATCATCATCGATATTTCCAACTCCTTTCATCGGTTCCTTCACAACCCAAATGAAACGAACCGCACTTTGTTCCAAAGCTGAAGCAACAGCCTCCATTTGTAGCTTCGAAAATGTTATCTGTGTTCCAAATCCGACATAGACCACGGATTTGTCAACTTTATGACAAGAGTCAAGCCATTGAATAACTTGATCATCTTGCCCCAAGAAACTTGGTCCGCGTTCAATGGGGAGCAAAGGACCTACAGCCCATAAACGGTTGTGCTTGGTTATCTCTTCCTTGATAAAGTTAATTTTTTCATCATCTATCTCATCAAACGAGTTGAAAACCAAACCCCAACTTTGAATGCAACCGAGATGCAGTTTCCTATAACAATCGGACATGGAATTTAGATGGTCCACCCACCATGAACACACCGCATGTGCATTGGTGAAGACGAAACACACATTGGGGATCCCGAGGTTTGAAGCTAACGAAGGAGTCCAAGAACTAAGCAACATGTCGGAAACAATCGCGACTGGAGGAGAAACATGGGATTCGAACCAGTTAACTATAGGATCGTGGAGCTTACTCAATGCAGCAGCGAAATCGTGGACGAAAGAGATGTCGAGGTCTTGCATGTTTTCGATACCGTGTGGGATGGAAGAGTGGGAAGGGAAAGGAAGCACCAATGTTTGGAGATTTGAAGAAGAATGTAAAGAGAGGAGAGGGTTGAGATAATGGAGGTTTTTAGGTGTGACCATGACCGTCACTGTTAAGCCACGACGGAGGAGCTGGTGGGTTAAATCCATAAGAGGAAGGATATGTCCCGCTCCTGGGTATGGGATCATTAGAATGTGAACTCCATTGCAGTAGCTTGTCATATTTTTTTTTCTTTTCTGCACTTGCGTTCTTGATTTGGTTCTCTTGTGTCTTAATTTATAGAACCAAAAGTATACTTGACATTAATTATAATAAAATTGGGTGGGTGAGGTTGGTGTAATAAAATTGGATGGGTGAGGTTGCTATTTTCTGTTCGTTGTTGGTTCCATATGTGGAGGTGGTGCGGTGTGAGACTCTAGTGCGGGCAGCTTTGGTTTGATTGTTTTTGCTGCAATTATATGGTTGTGGGGTTACGATTTTTGTGATTTTTAAGAACAATAAATGTTTAGAATTTCGAAGTATAAGTATTAAGTTATGTGATTTTTTAGAACAAAAAAAAAATATTGGTATTTATTTATTTTTAATAATTCATATTTCATATGACATTTTTATTTAATAATATTAATATCGAGTAATATTATATAGATATTATTTGATTTGATTTGATTAATGATGATTGTTTAGTATTGCATATTACTAATTGTTTTCTTTTGGGTTTATTTTGGATATGAGCCTCTTTGGATTAATTAGCTCAACAATTAACAAATTCCTATGGTCCAATCAACATCTTTTAGAAGACGAGTTGAATATTTAATTGGAATTTACCTGTCATTATGTTATCCATGAGATGAAGCATAATTCAATCAGAAATACAAGATTTAAATATTTTTTTTTATATTTTTAGTTTGATTATTTTATTATTACTTTTTTATTTAAGATTTTTAGTTTGATTATTGTTGAGTTAATATATCGATCGACGTAATAGCCAAGAGGGGATTAATTAGCAATAAAAATTTTGGTGGAAGCTTTTGCAGAAAATTGAAAATATTTGCACATCGATTTAGAGTGGTTCGACTTTCTCAACCAAAGTCTACGTCCACTACTTTAGCTATCCACACTAAGGATTTTCCACAAATTCACTATTTTGTCTTTCTTTTAAGGACAAAGAGTAACCTTACAAATCTCTCAAGAATTATACCCCAAATTCTTGAGAACACTCTCTCCCAAAGAGAAAATTACAAATTCCGCAAACTTACAGAAGAACCTCACAAGGTAGATTGTTTGCACAATTCTAGAACAAAGAAAGAACACTCAAGAATGAATACAATTGAGCACAAATGATGTTCTTGAAAGAAAAATGAATATTGAATGTAAATAGGCTTGAAAATGCTCAAACAATAAGTTTAAAGCTTTCTCTTTGATTCTCTCTCAATTCTTGTTTAAATACACCTTGGATTGATTCTGAACGTTGGGGATCATTGGTGAAGTTAATAGAGCCATTATGGTGTAATTATCATTTAAAAAATCTGTTGGGAGCGTAGGTGTATCGGTATACTCTCAAAGGTGTATCGGTACACTGTATGTAAAATTCAAATATTTCGACCGTTAGTTGACCTAGTGTATCGGTACATTCCAGGTGTATCGGTACACTAATTACATTCGATGTTTCTTGGAGCTAGGAGTGTATCGATGCATCTGCTGTGTATTAGTACACAAAATGCATTCGATGTTTGGTGTGAATCGATACATTTAAGAGTGTATCGGTACATCCCTTTGTAAAAATTATTTTTGTCCCTATTATGGTTCGAAATACTTTGTAAAATTGTTTCAAAAATATTTTAAGATTAAAACACAATTTTACACTTTAGTAAGGATTAAAATTGACCTTTGAAAAACTTGGAGTAATATTTTTTATATTCGAATAATTTACTCGAATATTAATTTTGAAATCGAATAAAATATTAAAATTTAATAATACTTTATTTGTTATATCGAAACATCAAAATGTTTTCAACAATCTCCCCCTTTTTATATAACAAAACATTTAAGTAATTTTAAGATTTTCTTTGAAAATCATTTTTGAAATCAATTTTGAATTTTTGAAAATCATTCCCCTTACTTTATTCTCCCCCATTTTGTTAAATAAAAAATACTCTATAAAAACTTTTTTAAATAAGAAAAAAATATCCAATTGATTTATACTTATAGCTTAAGCTGCTAAGATCACAATCAAGAGAATTGTTAGCCATTAGTCCATAATCAATATTCAAAAACAATGTGTAATGGTAATTGGTCATATTTTAACTAAGATGTAAATGATGCAAAATTCTAACATGTAAAATAATATTCAACAAACCAAATTCAAACAATTAAAGTCAAATAACCATATATATATATAAACATCCAAGTTTAATCATCCAAACATCCATAACACAAAAATCCAAAATGTTTTAACAATATATAAGTTCAAATTCAACCTAAGAAAACAAAGCAAGAAAAAGGTATAATCATCCATTGGTGGATCGGGAGGTGATAGATGTGCCAATATGTTAGCCACATATCGTGTAAGCACATTGACCCTTTCGTCCATGGAATCAAATCGATGATTCATCGCTTCGTTGTTAGCAGATAAATGAGACTCGATGGATGCAAACCTCATGTCAAGAGTCTCCATAAACGATCGAACGTATAGAGGCATCTGACTCTCTTGTTGTACCAGTGCCGGAAGAGCTCGTGAAGAGCTAGCACCCGGTGTTTTCTCGGTGGATCAAGCCCATTGATCCTTTTCCCCGGACCATCCCGATTTCTTCAAGGTTGTGAAATTTATTTGGTTCTTAAGGGGGATGGCTACATCAAGCGAGACACTAAGTTTGGACGGGACATTGTTTACGATTTCTACTAGCTCACCGAAAATGATTTGTGGCAAATTTATTTTCTTTTTATGTTAGATACAATGTATCCACCATAAATCTAAAACTCTAAGGGTAGAGTACCTACCTCTAGATGGTCTAAACTACCAAGAGATGATTAAATGAAGAAAACACTCATGATAAGTTAATAAGGTACTTGCACAGCTTTATAAGGTGTAGCCACAATTTCTTTTTCGTTATCTAAACCCGCGTTATCTAAACCAAATGTGTTAGCAATTATGTCAGAGTCGATATAAATGAATTGACCTAATAAATATGATCGAATTCCTATGGTGGCAGTACGAGACTCGTTTTGGACACAAACCACATTGGAATAGAAAATGCGGACTAGTTGGTGATAAACGATGGGTTTGAGCTGAAAGAGTTTATCAAATTTCCAAGATCGGAGGGTAGGAAGATATTCAAATTTCATATCGACCATAGCTTGGATTAAGGGGATACACTTTTCCCGGATTTTATATGACTCGAATGAGTTAATGAACCTATGGTAGAGATCTTCTCGACGATCAGGTTGGTTAAAGCAAGAATTAAGGATAGTCATATCGGGAGCGTTTGGGTTTGGATTTTGAGGTGGAATAGGAGGTCAGTTTTGAGGTTGGTTTGACGACCGACTAGATGAAGACCTAGGGTGTTTTGAATGAGACATTGTTTTTAATCGGAATGGATTAAGGGATACCTGCAATTTTAAAAACACATGTATACAATATAATCAACCCAAAACTCAATATGAGTCCGCAATATTCAAGGTTCTCTAAACCGAATCCTAATGGGAAATTTTGAAAACTAAAATAATGTTTGAAAAATCATAATACATATAGTTTTCATGAAAAAAAAAAATTAAACCAAAACCAACAATTTTAAAAACAAAACATTTTTTAATTTCAAAAATTTAGAAAAATTTAGAAAAATATTATGTTTTTGATGAAATTAGTTGTAGATTATAGTTCTAGACTATAATCTAATAAATGTCTGATATATAATTCAACCTAAAACTAACTAAAACTAGTGTCCTATCGAAAAAGGATTATAATCGGAGTAATATTCTAAATTGAGTATTTAATAGGGTTGCAGAACTACACGAGTATTCACGGGCTCTCGCGGACGAGCGGATCGGGAGGAACCAGGTCGAACATGCGAACGATCAAGAGATCTACAAGACCTTAATTAGCGACATCACAAATTAATTAGTTATTGACATTAAATTAAAAGATCATAATTAAATTGTTTAACTACATATGTATGTTTGAGTTTACGAGTCAATCTGTAGGCTTTCAGGTTCAAATTTGGTAAAACAGACTTCGGATTCAGACTCAGGACGTCGAAAAACATAAAATATGACTCTTCATAAAATTTGACTTTTTAGTCAAAGTCAACGGTCAGAGTCAAAGTTAACGGTCAGGTCAACGATTAACGGGTTGACTTTGCTTGAGTTGACTCTGTAAGTTGACTCAACTTGACATGTTTATGTTGATTCAGTTCGGCCTGAGTTGACTCAGACCGGTTCAAACTGGTTTGGGCAGGGGAGACTGGTCTAGAGGGTTCTTTAGAGCGTAAAAGCATGCCACGCGTACGCAGCAGTGCATGGAAGCACATGACGATGGTAATAGGGTCATAGTGATTGATCGATTCTTCCACGGTCTTTAAAATACCATAACATCACAGTTCAATGCATCAATAGCCAAAACCCAGTGAAAAATAATCGGATAAAAAGATCAGAAGCTTACTCACGATGGACGACAGGAAAACGATGGTAATGACTCAACCCATCGATCGGGTTTTGAGTGGATGGAGGTAGGGAGTGCAAAGGTGGCAGTAGTAAGGCGACACGACGTCATATTCGATCGAAATTCGCAATAAATCTAGGCATGACCTAGGTTTCTCTGGTGATCGACTCTTTAGGAAGATCGGGGACACCTTATGACAAATAGCCAAAGGGTTTTGGTCAGACGATAATGACGTCTTCACTGGGACGGACGGTGATGTGTACCACTAGCCGGAGGAGGGAGAATCGAGGAGGGACGACGAAAGGGTTCGGGGGAGGGTGAGTCAGGAAGCTTCCTCTCTTTGTCGCGATGAATGACGGTAGCTTTGGGTAAGCCAGGGGTCAGAATTGGGTCGCCAGATGACACTGAGTTCAATGGCGGTGGCGGTGTCGACAAGAGGAGGCTGGAGGACGAGTGGCGTGGACACTTCGGGTCTGTGAGAAGAAGGGGTTTAGAGGGTTTGATTCACGAATACATGGGGTTGTAAAATGGTTTAACACCCAATATTTTAAAAATAAAATAAAGGTTTACTGTTTCCAATCAAAAATAGTAGCCTAGCCTGGTGGCTAGGGCATGGGGTTCAAGTTCCCTCAACCATCAAATCCCTATTTTTTTTTATTTTTCAACTGGTCAAAAAATGGGATATTTATGGGGCTAGTCCCTAAACTCTTTATACATTAAAATTTGACCTAGAAAACTTTAAAATTATTTATTTTAATCCCTTAATTAAATTAAATAATTAAAATAAATTTTAGATTAAATTCGGGGTGTGACAACTTTATTCCCCTTAAAAGAATTTCGTTCTCAAAATTCACCAGAGTCAAACAGAAAATGAAAACTAGGTCTCTAAAAGTTCCATCATCGGATAAAGGCAAATTACTCTATTGACGATAACAAAAAACTCGCTACATTCAGAACAGAATAGTGATCTCAGTGCCATAACTCAAAAATCTGAGGATCTTAAGATACGAAACTCGAATATAGAAAGGGCGTTATTAGAAATATATGGTACGAAATAGAAATAGCAATAAATATACATGCAGAAGTCCTAGGCTCAACTATATCGCCAGAACGTTGTGTAACATAGACAAGGGCAGACTGTCTAGCCTCAGAATCAGCTGGTCCTCTACTCTACGATCGAGCTCTACTATCGACCCTAAAAATAGAACTAGAAGTCCTACCTTGACTGTGACTCCTAGCGGGGGTCCGATTGATAGAAGCTAGATGCAAACAATTTTTCAAAAAGTGCTCACTAGAGCCACAATGGTAACAGGTACCCATCTTCTTATGACACTCTCTGCCGTGTCAATTTCCACAGTTCTTGTAACTCTGTATCAGAGTGAAACCTGAAGAATCGCCTCGACTAACAGATGGAGGTGGAGGTGACACAGGCCTCGAACAATATTACTTCTCTGATAGGCAGCAGTACGAGTCCTCTTATCAGGGCATGCATAACACTTAGACTGACTTGAAGGCCTCCTAGATCGATCTCGATCCACCCTATCTCTATCAGGTGCAGAAGCATCGATTTCCTCAGCGTCTTTACTCTTCTAACTATAACATCGAATACCTCATCCTGATGAGTAACCACCTGACGACACAACTCGTATCTGAGTCCCTTAGCAAACTTTCGGCACCTATCCTCTCGATAGGTACCAAACTGGAACCATACTTCAGCAACTTTAAGAACTCGATCTCATATTCAGAAACTGTCATATCTCTTTAAACCAGATCCTGAAACTGCTGTCACCTCTGCGCGAGATAGCACTCTCCCAGAAAATGACTTCTAAAACACTCTCTGAAGAAATCCCAAGTCAGAAAATCAGCTGATACACTACTCACTACCAACTCCCACCTGGAGTGGGCATTTTCGTCCAACATAGAAATAGCTCCCAAATAATGACCCTGAGGGTCTAATCCTAATTGGTCCATACGCCGCTTAGTATCACAAAGTCAGTCATCGACCTCAGTCGAAGCTCCACTAGTAAGGCCTCCAAAAGTCCTAACTCCATTAGTAAATAGAGTATGAGAAATAGGAACTTTGGGTGTAACACCAACAGCTTGAATCGCTCCCTGAATCAACTAGAGAAATTATCTACCGAGATTTTCATCTAAAATTACCCTAGAAGACTCGGGCTAAAAAATGGTCGCTCCTCTAACCGGAGTAGTCAATCCAATACTAGGGCAGGGGACAGATCCATTGGGAACGCATGAGCAAGATCATCTATCGGAGGTAGGAGATATACATATTTCTCATCTATGGGGTCCATAAATCTAGTCGCTCGACCTCACCCACAGCCAGGTCGACTACCACGTCTAACACTCATCTCGAAAAGCCTCGAGTTCACTTCAGAAGGATAAAGCATAGAATTAGTTTGACACTATAAACCCCGCACTCAGCTAACTCGTAAAAGCTTGGTGGCATGGCCTTCGTGACTTATTTTGTAAAACATTTTAAAACCATATTTTTAGTTTAAACCCACTCACCGTCCGAGGTTTTAAAAAACCAAAAGCTCTGATACCAAAATTGTAACCCCTTAGACCCTGTCGAAGCGTTATGACCAGATCTAGCGGATTATTATAAAGTTTTCCAAATCATTTTTTAATAACTTGAAATCATATTTCAAATAAACATGTTTAAAAATATAGTTGATAATATTAAAATTCAATTCTAGATAATTAAAGTGTTAAGGACTGAGCAAAATAAAACATTCCATAATCAGTGTCAAAGCAAATCTAACAGCAGTAGCAAAAGCAGTATAAATCGTAAAACAAGTATTTTTTAAATATAGGCACATGCCACCCAAAATAAATGCAACTCGAAAGATAAATACTTTACAACAAAATATAATTATACTAATGTGTCGATCCTGTAAGTACTAGGTTCGGGATGCCTATCCAAAATATATGAAAAAGAGAAGTTTGGGGGAGTGAGCTAGGGAGCTCAGTGTGTTCCAACAGTGCAGAAATAAAACATATAGTTTAGATTTCAAAATCAGTTCAGCAATGAAGTCATGAAACGTCAGTAGAGTTTCCAAAATCATTTCAATTCCAAAGTGTGAAAACATCAGTAGTGTTTTTAGTTTAAAAATATAAAATCGCCCTCCATTAGAACACCATGTGCAATTCCCCAAAACTACATCTATAAGGACTTACCCTAGGCCCATAGGGCGTAGGTGCAAACCTAAAGGACCATATTGGGGCCTGAGAGCCTACCCAAGAAAGTTCTCAGGGCCTCAGAGCCTACCTAAGGGTCGCCTTAGGTCCTTAAGAAATTACCAGCTCGATCGGTCTGAACCTATATAAGGAATTACAAGTTTGACCGAAGGTGAACCTGCAGAAACTTCATACTAGATCCCATAGTACCCCGAAGAAAATATTTTTTTCAGACAGTAACCAGTGATAGCAGGCAATCAGAGTTCAAACAGATATCAATTTAATAAAAATAGTAACTAGAGAACATGAATAAGATAATCAGGCTTAAAACTTTAGTAAACTAGAAATTAGGCTTGAAATAGATAAATCATGCAAAATTAAATCAGATCAGCTAACCATATTACAAATCAGGTAAAACAATCATGTGCACGTGATATTTCAAATAGGTATTTAAAATAGATATTTATATGTTACACAAGGAACACACCACGCGAAATGGATCAGTCTGGGAGATATATCAAACACCAACTTCACTAGGCTCTTTGACTGTATGAGAACCTAAGTCATTTCGAAACATGATTATAATCAGAGTAATATTCTAAATTGAGTATTTAATAGGGTTACAGATCTATACGAGTACTCACGGGCTCTCACGGATGAGCAGATCCGGAGGAATTAGGTCGAGCAGGCGAAAGGTTAGGAGATCCATGAGTACCTTAATTAGCGAGATCACAAATTAATTAGTTATTGACCTTAAATTAAAAGATCATAATTAAATTGCTTGAACTACATATGCATCTTCGAGTTTACAAGTTAATTCGGAGGATTTCAGGTTTGAATTTGGCAAAACGAACTTTGGATTCAAACTCAAGACGTAAAAAAACATAAAAGATGACTTTTCAAAAAAAATAACTTTTCGGTCAAAGTTTACTCAGCTCGTGTTAACTCAGCAAGTTGAGTCAACTTGACCGGTTCAGTTTAATCAATTCGGTCTGAGTTGACTTAGACTAGTTCAAATCGATTTAGGTAGGTTTAGGCCAGCCAGAATGATCTAGAGGGTTTCCTGGAGCGTATAAGTGCCCTACGCGCACGTAGCGGCACGTAATGGCAGTAATGGGGTTGGGGTGAGTAGACGATTCTCCCACGGGCTTTAAAACACAATACCATCGTAATTCAACATATCAATAGCCAAAATCCAGTGAAAAATAATCGAATAAAATGCTTAAAAGCTTATCCACAAAAGAAGACATGAAAACGATGACAACGACTTAACCCATTGATCATGTTTTAAACGAACAAAGGTAGGAAGTGAAGATGTGGCGGTGTTGAGGTGACACGACGTCGGATTTGGTCAAATTTGCAATAAACTGAGTTGTGACCTAGGTTTCTCCAGTGATATTCGAATGACTCTCCACGAAGATCAGTGACACCTTACGACAAATAGCCATAGGGGTTTCGGTCAGACGAAAACTACATCTTCACTAGTACAGGTGGTGACGTGCACCTCTGACCGAAGAAGGAAGATTCTAGGAGGGGTGATGAATGTGTTCGGGGGAGGGCGAGTCGGGAAACTTCTTCTCCTTTTCGCGATGAACGACGATAGCTCCAAGAAGATAGGGGTTGAAATCTAGTCTCCAGATGATGCCGAGTTCAACGGCGATGGCGGTGTCGACCGGAGGATGATGGACGACGAGTGGAGTGGATAATTTGGGTTTGTGAATAGATGGGGTTATGGGATTTGATTGATGAATACTTGAAAAATTGGTTAACACCCAATATTTTAAAATTAAAATAAAGGTTTACTATTTCCAATCAAAAATAATAGCCTAGCCTAGTGGCTAGGGCATAGGCACCCATGACCCCAAGGTCATAGGTTTAAGCCCCTCAGCCACCAAATCCCTTTTTTTTAATTTTTCAATTGATCAAAAAATAAGATATTTATGGGTTAATCCCTAAACTCTCTATACATTCAAAATTAACCTATAAAACTTTATAATTATTCATTTTGGTCCCTTAATTAAATTAAATAATTCAAATAAATTTTAGATTAAATTTAGGGTGTGACACAGAACTTGGATCTTTGAACCAATAGAAGTTTATCAATCTTGTGATTTGAAGAGTCATTGTTTATGAGAGTCTTCTTGCATATGTTTCTTGTCTTTTCTAATTGATGAATTTTGGACTTAAATTTCATTTGAGCAAAATGCATAATGTGTATTTGAAACATCTCATGTTTTTCTTAATTATATTTGAATCTTCAAACAATTGTATATGGTCAAAGTTGCGGTTCTTTATTGTTGATTATCTTCACTCATGTGAGCAAGTTTTCTTTCGTCTTGCCCCTAGTGTGGAGAGTGATCCTTCGATAGGGTTGAATCCAAAAAAAATTAGGCTCAAATGGAGACCACAAGGGATATTTCTCTTTTTTGTGAATGAATAGTGAATTAAGGTCGTTCATCATTTCATACATGAAAATCTTTGTGAGAGAGGTGTCTTCAGGGGGAGAGGTGTTTAGGATTAACCTTTTTATTAACTGAAAAAACAACTCATTAATGCATGATTATTTTTTTCTTTTCCTTTTTTCTTTTTTTTTATCTCAATTACTCAAGCTCTCCCTCAAAAGGTCAATGCAATATGCCCCATCTCGTGTTCTTGTGAAAAGATCTATACTCAAGATAATATCTTATGTTTGATGTCGTTGGATTTCATTAGACCTCAGAAGGATGCTTTTGTGTCTAAGAAGATGTTGACATGACTTTTAAGTCGTATTCTTGGATATGGTAATATAATGTCAATGATGACTACTCATGAAAAGGTAAGGGCACCATTTTTTATATTTCAAGAAAGGGTAATGTCAAGGTTATGTGTTGCAATGTTGATCACAAATAATTTCAAGTAAAAAATCAAGGGATTATGCTTTCTGGCTAGGGACGGGAAAAGAAAGGTTTAATCTCGTCAGTTATCAAAGGACTACAACCTCGATCCTCAAAGGAGTACTATATTACTTGACTTTCAATGATCCTTCAAGTTTTAAATATTGATTCATTTTTCATAGCCTTAGAAGGTAGCATTTATTCATCAAATGTAAACATCCAACCATTTTTAAAATTTAAACAAGAACTAATGAAAAAACACATTCAAAGAAGATGAAATGATTTTTCATACCAAACCAAGAAAGCTCTGCAGTGGGTGATTTGGTGACCATATTTTTGAATTGCCACATCATTGATTAAGGGCATATGCCCCTGATCAAATTCTAGTCCTCACGCTTTTATACCCCACAACTCTTGGTGGTGCACCTTGAGCTTCCCATTGAGTGGTCATCATCAGAGGAATTAACATTATCATTTTCAAAACAAGGGTGATATGACCTTGTGTGATTAGAATCACTGTCACGAATTCTTCCATAAATCCATAGGTACTTTCATGATAAATGCAAATGTAGAAAAATGCAAATGCAGAATGCAAAGATGCAAATGATGGAAAAATGAAAACAAAGAAACAAAAAAAGAAATAAGTTAGTAAGGTAAATTAATAATTAAAATCAAAATCACAATAATTCATATCTCACATTATATCTACCCTACATGCTTTTATTCCTACCCGAACATGATTTCTACTCGCATGCTTTTTAGCATAACAATAAAACCTAACCGTATACATCTCTAGTTCACATGCTTTGAGCAATAAGTAAAAAGGTAAGGTAAGAAAATTCGAGCATCTTAGGGTTTCAACATGACTTTGGGGTGGGCTTTAATTTCATTGTAACATAGTTTGGTTCTAAAAAGGTACCCGATTTTTCATTGTTTGTGCCCCTTGGGCTTTACCAAACCCTCGATCCTAAACCCATCACAGGTTTGTATGGACCAAGTTAAACTTGAGAGGATACATTTCCTTATGCCTGTACAAAGAATAAATTCTCACGAAGATATAAGGTATATGAACCTCGAAGGCTACTTGCTAGGCCTATACGAAGAATAAATTCCCATGAAGACATTGCTTTGACCCCCACTTAATAGGTATGATGCTCAGGTATAAAGCTTAAGAGATGCAATGACCCTTTTAAAACATCTGAAAATCACTGAAAGCATAAATCAGTACAACTATTTACGAAAATAAAAATACTGGTAAATTTAAAAGGATCTAAAAATTAAATAAAAGAGTAACCCCCTAGACACAACCTATGCGTTATGACTAGATCTAGTGGATTACAATAAAATTTCCAAAAACATTTTTGATAATTTAAAATTGTATTATAAACAATATCTAACAAAAAGAACACATATTTAAAAATTAATAAAATTTTTATCGAGTAAATATCAATCCGTCAGTGACTGAATAAAATAAAATAAATCATAATTCGTATCGGAGTGAAAATCATAAGCATGAGTATTTCAAAATAAGGGCACATGTCACCGTAAATAAAGCAGTTTGGAAGATAGAAACATTATAACAAAAAGTTCTGTAAGAAAGTGTCGATCCACCAAGTGCCTTGTTCGGGGTGCCTATCCAAATGTATCTGAAAGGGGGGGAAACATTTTGAAAATGGTGAGCTAGGGAGCTTAGTGTGTCTCAATAGTGCAAATAAAACATAATGGTGAAACAATCTAGTAATAATTCAACAAAATTGGGTATAAGAAGCCAACCTAAGGGAACATCTTGGGGCCCGAGAGCCTATCCAAGAAAGTTCTTGGGCCCTTAGAGCCTACCCAATGGTCTCCTTAGGTCCGTAAAGAATTACCAGCTTGATCATAAATGAACCTCCATACTCTAGTATCCTACCCAAATCAGTATCTCAATAAAATAGTTCACATAATAAGCAATAAATTCCATGATCCATAATCGTCATAATCATATTTATAGTGAAAACAAATAATCAGATAGCATTTATCATTCAGTCAAAGTCCATAAGCCATCAATCAGTAAATCATAAATTTTGGCGAAACATATATTAAAACAGATAAAACAGTCATAACAGTGCGAACCTAATTCATAATAAAATTGGGTTAATATCGAAGTAAGATTTTAGCCTAGGTATTCATAGGATTCGCGATTCATACGAGTAATCACTGGCTCAAGAGGTCGAATGGATTAAGAGGAGACGGGTCGAGCTGTCGAGTGATCGGGAGAGTCTCATGTACTTTCAAATAACAATAATTGATCAGTATCTAACCTTAATTTAATTATTCATAACCAAATTACTTATGTACATATGCATGCTCGAGTTTAACGGTTATTTCACATGCTTTTGAGTTTGAATTTGGCAAAACGGATTTCAGAGTCGGACTTAGGACGCCGAAAAACTTAAAATATGAGTTTTCAAAAAATTTGAATTTTTTGCTCAAAAGCAACGATCAAAGTCAACGGTTTAAGTCAATGGTTCAAATTCAACGGGTTGACTCAATCGAGTTGACTCAGTCCAGGTTGACTTAGATGAGTTGACTCGATTCAGACCGGTTTGACTGGACCGGTTTAGTCTGACTAGATCGGTTCTAGAATGCTCTTGGACAGACTGAAGAGCCCCACGCACACTGTCAATGCGTAGCGGCACGGGTGACGGCGACGAGGTTCATTTTTTCAAGCCAATTTTTCCTTGAACAACTACGCACTCCAATTTAACCAAAAACCAATCCAATTTCACAACAACACTCACCAATCTCAACGAAAAAGAATTTGAACCTTACCCCCAAGGACGCTCAGTGGCGGTGCATCAACGAATAGTGAAATCGATCGAGTTTCGATCGTAGAATGCCAGGGAAGCCACCGAAGGTGAAAATGAGCGACAATAATGACTAGATCAGCGAAAATCAATGAGAATAGTGACACAATTTTGGGGGGTTTTCAATCTCACAAGAAGTCATCGATTCGCGGCGAAAGGAGGTGTTTCACGGCACAACGATGCTCGAACTTTGGTCGCCAGTCGACAGTGAGTCCATTGATGGTGTTAGAGAAAAGAATGGTGGCTGGACGGTGATGATTTGGGGAGGTTAACGATGGGTGTGGTTTAAGGGAAGTTAGGGATTTGGGAGTTTGAATTTGGGGATTTTTGGGGTATGACTGGGTTTAGGCTTTAAATAATGCATTTACCCAAAAATATCACCAATAGTATCCTAGCATAAATGGCTAGGGCATTGGTAACCATGCTGGTGACAAGGGTTTAAACCTTTGCAACCACCAACTCTTAATTTTTATTTTTTTCAACACCAACAGAAAATAGAATAATTTATGGTTATGTCCCTAAATTTCCTATAGCTTCTAAAACGGGCTGCAAGCTTTAAAAACTTACAATTAGGCCCCAAAATTTCAACCAAATTAAATTTTAAATTTATTTTATTTTATTTGTGGTTGTGACAATTGTTACTCCACTGAACCTTTACCATCGAAATATGTTTGTTCCTCGGCACTCTCTCATCTCGATCCAAAATCTGAACATGCACCTTCTCATAGGATAGAATTGGCCTCAAATCAACATCCTCTAACTGAATGATGTGGCTAGGGTCTGGACGATAGAGCCTCAACATGGACACGTGAAAGACATCATGAATACGGCTGAGCTGAGGAGGCAACTCGAGCTGATATGGAACTAGTCCTGCTCTCTTTAGGATATGCTATGGCCCAATAAATCTCAGACTCAATTTACCTTTGCAGCCAAATCTCAACAATTTCTTCCACGAAGATACCTTCAAAAAGACCTGATCTCCAACCTCAAACTCAATGTATTTCTTTTTCTGGTCAGCATAAAACTCTACCTCTCAAATGCCTCCTTCAAGTGGTCACAGATCAACCAATTGGTTTCCTCAGTCTCACGCACTAACTCATGTCCCAAAGTCTTTCTATCATGTAATTATATCCAACTGATCGAGGTACGATATCTACGCCCATACAGTGCTTCATACGGTACCATAAGAATGCTGACCTGGTAGCTATTATTGTAAGCAAACTCAGAAAAGGGAGAAAAGTCCTCTCATCTACCACTAAAGTCAATCACACAACCTCGCAACATATCCTCAAGAACCTAAATCACTCACTCAGATTGACCATCAGTCTGCGGGTGGAAAGCTATACTAAAATTTAGTTTAGTACCTAGAGCCTCATGTAGTTCTTCCCAGAATCTCGAAGTAAATCTCGAATCTCGATCAGAAATGATAGATAGCGGAACACCATGCAATCTGACGATATCTGAGATATACAATCTAGCAAATTTTCCAACAAATAATTTACCCGCACGGGAATAAAATGAGCCAACTTAATAAGTCTATCAACAATCACCCAGACAGAATTGTTTTTCGAAGGGGTCAAAGGCAAGCCAGTAATAAAATCCATAGTAATACGCTTTCATTTCCACTCAGGAATCTTGATAGGCTATAACAAACTCGAAGGATGTTTGTGCTCTACCTTAACTTGCTGACAAGTCAAACATCTAGCCACAAAATCATAGATGTCCTTCTTCATACAAACCTTATAATACCCTAAATTTTGGTTAGTGACCAAAATGTAAATTTTTAAAGTTTGTTGGTCAAAGTAGTAAATTGGGAAAAGTTTGAGGAAATTAAGTGGTAAAGTTCTTGAAAATAATTTTATTTCATAAATAGATAGTTTGCTCTTGAGAGTGGGGTTTTATGGAATTATATTTTTGAATTTGGAATTTGGTAAAGAAAAATTAGAAATGGTTAAAACCGGTAAAGAATCGGCAATTTCAGATTGAATTGGAATCTTACAAAAATTTGAAGGATGTTATAAAATAGTTGGAAATATTATTTTAATATTTTGGAACAAAGAAATTTGGTCTGAAAATATAGAATTTTTCAGATCTAATCGAAACAGTGGAATTTAGTGACTAAAATGCAAGTTTTGAAATTTCATGGGAAAATTCAGAAATTTAAAGTCAAAATATTTCATCTTTGACTTTGAAAGATGATAAGGATGAGGTGTATAGGTTTTATGGTGAATATGGAAAATCATTAATGGCAAAAATGGAAATTCCTAAGGATTTGAATAAAAAATTCCATTATACCATGTGATGGATTATTTAATATTAGACTATCAATAATGTGGAGCATTTTCAGCTTCTTCCTCATCCAAGCTTGCTGTGGGTTTGCTTCAAAGGTAAGGGAAAGATTCAACTCAAATTTTAAGTAATTTACTTAGGATTTTGAGTAAGTTGTAAATAAAAAATTGGTATTCATGAAAAACTCTATCTTTTGGTACCAATATTGCATGGTAATCTTCTTGGTGTTCAAAGATCCCAAATTTAAGGGCTTGTGTTCATATAAAGGATCATGAAATTGATGATGAATTTTGATGTTTGTGAGGTAGTAGATTCATATTCAAGCATGTGTGATGATTAGAACATGTTTAATCTTTTTAGAACTTGTTCTATGAGTTTTGGTCATGGATTGTTTGAGTGAGAAAATTTATGGAAAAATTATACATGGGTTGAAAATGATGAAGGAAGTATGCTACAAGTTTTAGAAAATTTGAGGACCATTTCGTAAGTTTTGAAAAGTTGGAAATCAATTCATAAATTCTGGAAAATTGAGGGATTGCTGTGTAAGTGTTATATAATTGATGTGCTATGCTGGAATTTATGGTATTAAGAATATAAGTGATAAAATGGTGAAGGACCATTTTATATAAGTTGGAAAAATTAGTGACAAGATTAAAAAGAATTTATAAGTGTTTAAATATTTGGTGGAAATTGAGTTCAAGTGTATCTTGGAGTTGTTATGGGATATGTTTATGTTAGTTTAATACTAACATATGTATCGTATGAATGTGTGATTATTCAGATCGTGATTGAATTATGATCGAAACAAGTCAAATAGAAAAGGGTTTATTATGGACAATAGTGAGGCACATATTTTCAAAGATATAAAGTGTCAAGGTGAGTGCAATACATGTATGACATTATACATGGATGTTTTATACATCATCAAGAAGACATGCAATAAGTCGACCTTGTTTATGTTGACATGATATTTATATCACTTACCATATATTTGACATATTTTAAAAAAAATGTCAAAGGTTGAAAATATAATGCATTGACTATGAAAATTGTGATATTTTACCATGAATATTATTTCGGGTATGAACTGCCCAATGTTAAATTATGATAATATAATTTGCCATGGATGGATTGAATAATATAGACTATATGCCCAAGTAAGTCATTGAGGGACAGGGTATAGTTGGCATGTCATAGAGTATAGCAGCTGCAGGTTTATAATAAACTTCGGTGTATATGGTGGGCACGACCATATGTGTAATACACTTCGTTGTATATGGTGGGCACGACCTTATGTGTAGCACTATGGTGCAAATATTACTCGAATACCTAGGGTCCTCAGGGTTGTATATTGGGCTATTGTCTATAGTTTTATAGATTATTGGTTAATAAATGGTAAGCATGAAATTAAGCTTACGAGCTTAAGGAAATACTGGCAAGTATATTGGTAAGGAATTTTATACTCAATGATATTATTTTGATCATGGTAAAATATTGGATATGCAAATAATATGATTTTAAGGTATTTGGTTTTTATAATGAAATTATGCATGAATTGTATTGCACTGTTTTTTGTTTAAATTGCCTCACTAAGTATATACTTAGCGTGTGATGATTTTCACGCGTAGGTAAAAAGCACGTAGAGGAATGAGAGTTCAAGGCAACATCAAGCATCAAGAAGTATATTTCCTTATCAGTAAGACATCCTAATATGTGATGTAGATTTAATTAGTGGCATGTAATTATTGTGTTTTATTTGCTTTGTTGAACAAAATTGAAAACAAAATGGAATTTTATGAACTTATATGTATTTTCGGAGTTACTGTAGCTCATTGTAGCAGTTACTGTAGCAATAAACAGTAACCATGTTTTAGCAAAAAATTCCAAAATGTAAAAGGGGAACCGATTCCCCCACTGTTCACGGGTATTGTTCACTATTCATATAAAAAAATCTTTTGAATTAAATTGGTTATAACGAAACATGATTTATATGATATGATATTTTTATAATATCATTTACCATTTTAAGAAAATAAATTTTAAATCGCTTTTGAATTGATAAAATGGTTTTTGAAATTCGGATAACATCTATACTCTGTATAGGTATAATTATACGGATTATGGGTGTTACAAACCCAATGGTACATCTCTATCAGATTCAGGTACATCTTATCTCTATCGGGGTGCATAACATATGGACTATTGTGGGCTTCACTGAGGATAGTTTGTCTTAACTCTACTTCATCAGGTACACAATATCGAACTTTGAAACATAAAACTCCATCCTCATCGAAAGCATAATCCGAGGTAGTCCCCTACTCCACTTGCATAAAGATGGGAAGCAAGGAGCTATCAAGAAGTTGCTTGGCCTTGATCTCCTCGGCCAAGATCGGCTTGACCTGAAATTATACTAACAGAATGCCATCATCATATAAATTTATCCTAGTAAATAATAAAGACCTTAGATCAACTATTGTTTTCTGGCTTAGAGTGTCAGCGATGACATTAGCTTTACTCGAATGATAGTCAATCTCACAATTATAATCCTTCAAAAGCTCGAGCCAACAACGCTGCCTCATATTAAGTTCCTTATAGGTTATAAGATACTTCAAACTCTTGTGATCAGTGAAGATGTAACACTCTCTCCATGGAGATAGTGTCTCCAGATCTTTAAAAAAAAGATTACAGTTGCCAACTCCAAATCATCGGTCGGGTAATTTCACTCATGCGACCTCAACTGATGGGACATATAAGCGACTACCCTCCCCTCTTGCATCAGAACAGAACCAAGTCTAGATGTGAAACATCACTATACTCTGTAAAATCTTTCTCGGACTCAAGTTGAGTCAAAATTGGAGCTTGAGTCAAAGTTATCTTCAATTTCTCAAAACTCTCCTGTTGTTCATCATCCCAGTCAAATCAAATATTCTTCCTCAACAATTTTTTTAAATGAGTGATAATGATAAAAAATCCCTCGAAAAGACATCGATAATACCCAGCTAAACCCAAGAAACTATGAATCACAGAGACATTCTTGGGTTGCTTCCAACTCACAATGGCCTCAACTTTACATGGATCGACCTGAATACCTTTCGCAGAAACAATATGCCCCAGAAATGACACCTCCCGAAGCCATAACTCACACTTGCTCAATTTGGCATAAAAACTATGCTCTCTTAGTGTCTACAGAACAATCCTCAAGTGCTCATTATGCTCTGTCTCAGTCTGGGAATAGACCATAATATCATCAATGAAAACCACTATAAAGTGATCTAGATAGGGTCAGAACACACGATTCATCACATCCATAAAAGTTGTGGGAGCATTCGTCAGACCAAAAGGCATCACCAAGAACTCATAGTGCCCATATCTAGTGCGAATGGCAGTCTTTGCAACATCTGAACCCTTAACCTTCAACTGATAGTACCCGAGCAAATATGAATCTTAAAAAAACATAGTAGCTCCATACAATTGATCGAATAAGTCATTAATCCTGGGTAGTGGGTATTTATTCTTAACCGCCAACTTGTTCAACTTCCGGTAATCAATGCATAGCCTAAGCAATCCATTCTTCTTTTTTATGAACAAGACTGAAGTTCCCCAGGGTGAGGTACTATGTCTGATGAAACCTCGATCAAGTTACTCTTGTAACTGGACCTTCAACTCTTTAAGTTCCTTCGGGGCCATGCGATAGGGTGTCATGGAAAAATGTGCAGATCTAAAATAAGTCTCAATCTCAAACTCTACCTCTCTATCAGGAGGTAACCATGAAACTCCTCAGGAAAGACATCGAGAAACTCGCTAACTATACGAATCTCCTCAATCTTAGACAATGAGTCTTTCTGTTTAAGATACAGGCAATGAAAGTCTCATATCCATTCTGGATTATTCGATCGATAACCAAAGTCGATATTATATTAGAAAGATAACCTCAACGCTCTTCAACTAACACAACAGTCCAACCATCAGAAGTCTTTAGGGTAGCTCTCTTATACTCATAATCTAGATTGAACCGATGTTCATTCAACCAATCCATCCCCAGAATCATATTGAACTCCTCTAAAGGAAGCTCCATAAGGTCGGCAAGGAAAATTTCACCTTGAACCTCTAGAGGAAAATGCTTGAATACCTTATTTATAACCACTGACTATCCTACTGGATTCATAATAGTAACGACACTCTCGGTGTCTTATATCAGAATTTGAAGGTCTCGAGATACCAAACTCGAAATATAGGAGCGGATGGAGACATTGTATAATAATGCAAAGTATGGAGCAGAATAAATAGTAAATATACCTGCAATGACCTCTGGCTCGTCCCTGTCATCCCGACGTTTGGTAGCATACACCAGAGTTAGTTGTCTGACCTCTGATGCTAATGGCCCTATTCTCTGTAGGGATCAGGCTTACTATCTGCTCTGGAAACTGTTCTGTGAGTCTTTCCCAGGCTATGACCTCTAGATGGGGTCTGCACTGAAGCTTGAGAACGTGAAAAAGTCTGGTTAGTTGTCTGCTCTGACGATGCTAGCTGTGGATAGTCCCTCTGAAAGTGACCACTGGATCCACAATGAAAACAAGTACTTATATTCTTACGACACTCTCTCCCTTATCGATTTCCATAAAAGTCACAAATAGGCACATGAGGCATTCTCTATGAACCACCACGACTAACAGCTCGGGGTAGAGATACAGCAGACCTAAAACTAGTATTGCTCTTTTAGGGCATGGAAATACGAGTCATCTTATTAGAACGTGCAGAAGACTCAATCGGCCCAAAAGACCTCTTAGGTCGCTCTCGATCAACACGATCTCTAACAGGAGCCAAGATCTCTACCTCCTCAGTATTCTTCGCTCTACCCACCAAAACATTAAAAATCTCATCCTGATAGGTCATAACCATCCTACGCAACTTTATCTGAGTCCTAAGGCGAACTTACGGCATATGTCCCTCTTAGTGGGAACCAAGCTAGCACCATATTTTAGTTACTTTAAAAATTACATCTCATACTTAGAGAATGACATGTCTCTCTGCACTGCTGTCACCTCTCAGCTATATAGCGCTCTCCAAGGAAACGCTTCCTAAAGCACTCTTTGAAGAAATCCCACGTCAGACGATCAGTAGGAACACTACTCACAACTGACTCCCACTAGGTGTGGGCATTCCCTTCTAGCATCGTAACAACTCCTAGATTCCTCTTCGACAGATCCAAACCTAGCTAATTCATACATCTCTCTATATCACAGAGCCAATCTTCAGCTTCAATAGGAGCTCTGCTAGTCGGACCTCTAAAAATTTTGACCCCATTGGTGATCAGGGTCTATGTAATCAGGACCTTAGGTACGACACCAGTAGCTCTGACTGCACCCTGAATCATCTATAGAAATTACCTAACAAGAGTATCATCTAACACCACTCTCTTAGGCTCAGCGCCAATGGCTGGTGCTCCCTTGACCGATGTTGGTATATCAATTCCAAGAGCAGGCGATGGATCTATATCATAATCATCTATCAGGTCAGCGGTCCTAGCAGATCGACCTCACTGTTGGCCAGGTCAATGACCTCATCTAGCGCTCATAGGGAGGATATCGATTCAGTACAAGAGTTAAACTTGGGGTTAGATTAGGCACGAGAGTACTGAACACATTTAACTTATAAAAATGGATGACATGGCCTTATAGAAATTTTATAAAACATTTTCAAAATAGTGTAAATTTTATGTAGGACCCATTTATAGTTCGAGGTTTAAAAACTAAAAGCTCTTATACCAATTAAATGCAATCCCCTAGACCCAGCCTATGTGTTACGACTAGATCTAGTGAATTACAATAAAATTTCTAAAAACATTTTTCGATAATTTAAAATTGTATTACAAACAATATCTAACAAAAAGAACACATAGTTAAAAATGATAAAAATTTCATCAAGTAGATAACTATCCGTCAGTGACTGAATAAAATAAAATACATCATAATTTATTACGGTGAAAATCATAAGCATAAATATTTCAAAATAAGGGCACATGTAACCGTAAATAAAGCAGTTCAGAAGATAAAAATAATACAACAAAAAATTCTGTAAGAATTTTTCAATCCTCTAAGTGTCTGGTTCGGGGTACCTATCCAAAAATATTTGAAAGGGGGAAATAATTTGAAAAGGGTGAGCTAGAGAGCTCAGTGTGTCTCAATAGTGCAAATAAAACATAATGGTGAAATAATCAAGTAATAATTATGTAAAATATCATAAAAATCATAATCAAGTTTAAGTTTTAAAACTCGTAGTTTACACTCATCCCGTACACCATATGCAGTTCCCTAGAATTGCATCCATATGACTTACCTTATACCCATTGGGTATAAGGAGCCAACCTAAAGTAGCATCTTAAGGCTTGAGAGCCTACCCCAGAAAGTTCTCGGGGCATCAAAGCCAACCCAAGGGGTCACCTTAGGTCTGTAAGGAATTAACAGCTTGATCAAAGTTGAACATCCATACTCCAGTATCATACCCAAATCAATATCTTAATAAAACAATTCACATAATAAGCAGTAAATTCCATGATCCATAATCGGCACAATCATATTTCTAGTGAAAACAAATAATCAGATAACATATATCATTCAGCCATAGTCCATAACCATCAAGCAGTAAATCAGTAAATCATAAATTTCGATGAAACACATTTCAAAATAGATAAACAGTCATGTAGCACATAGGGAACACACCTTGCAAAATGGAATCTAACAACAAATCTACTAAGCATCGGCATCACCACGTTCTACAACAGTGCTCGAACCTAATTCATAATAAAATTAGGTTAATATCGAAGTAATATTTTAGCCTAGGTATTCATAGGGTTTGTAATTCATACGAGTAATCACTGGCTCACGAGGTCGAACGGATCGAGAGAGCTGGGTCGAGCTATCAAGCGATCAGGAGAGTCTCGTGTACCTTCAAATAACAATATTTGATCAGTTTCTAACCTTAGTTTAATAGGTTAAGTTTGATGATTAATTTGGAGGCTTTCAGTTTGAATTTGTCAAAACAAACTTCGGATTCAGACTCAGGACGTCGAAAAACATAAAATATGACTTTTTGAAAAATTTGACTTGTTGTCAAAGTTAACGTTCAAAATCAATAGGTCAAAGTCAACAAGTTGACTTGGACGAGTTGAATCAAGTGAGTTGACTCGGTTCAGACATATTTGATTGGACTGGCTTGGTCTGACTGGATCGGTTCTAAAATGCTCCTTAACCAGCTGGAGAGCCTCATGCGCACTGTTGGCGCGTGCGACTACGACCAGGGTCGTTTTGACCGATCGATTCTTCCCTGAACAACTACACACTCAAATTTAGCTAAAAATCAATCCAATTTCACAACAACACTCGCCAATCTCAACGGAAAAGAATTCAAAACTTGCCCCCAACGACGGTCGGTAATGACGTATCGACGAGGAGTGAAATTGATCGAGTTTCGGTCGCACGATGTCGGGGAAGCCAACAAAGGTAGTGGTGAGCGACGACGACAACTAGATCAATGAAAATTGACAAGAACATTAGCGTATTTAGAGGATTTTCCGTCGCACGAAAAATCATCGATTCACATCTAAAGGAGGTATTTCACAATACAATGATGCTCGAAATTTGGTCGCAGTCGATGGTGAGTCCATTGATGGTGTCAGAGCGATGAACGGTAGTCTGATAGAGATGATATAGGGAGGCCGGTGATGGGTGCAATTTAGGGGAAGTTTGGGATTTGGGAATTTAAATTTGGGAATTTTTGGGGTATGATCGGGTTTAGGCTTTAGATAATATACTTACCCAAAAATATCACCAACAATACCCTAGCCTAAATGGCAAGGGCATAGTTAACCATGTTGGTGATAGTGGTTCGAACTCTGTAACCATCAACTCTTAATTTTTTTTCAACACCGACAGAGAATGGAATAATTCAGAGTTAGGTCCTCGAATTTCCTGCAGCTTCTAAAACGAGCTGTCAGTTTTACAAACTTGCAATTTGGCCCCTAAATTTCAACCAAATTAAATTTTACATTTATTTTATTTTTTATTTGGGGTTGTGACAAAAAGCTCAAACTTACAATTTTCTCTTAAAAAGATAACAAATAACAGATTATAACTTGACTCAAAACGAGCTGTCAGTTTTACAAACTTGCAATTTGGCCCCTAAATTTCAACCAAATTAAATTTTACATTTATTTTATTTTTTATTTGGGGTTGTGACAAAAAGCTCAAACTTACAATTTTCTCTTAAAAAGATAACAAATAACAGATTATAACTTGACTCTCTTCATGTCCCAGTGGAGTTGACAAGCTGTCGCAACGGTCCTTCGGTTGGTCCCGAGACCACATTTCGACATAAAGTGAATTTTACCTTTTTAGAGTCGCCACCAACCTTTTGGGTTAGGTAAGGTCGGATACCTAAATTTTACTTTTTTACCGGATCTACATCTTACCATAGATTCAATTGTAAAGGTTCGAGAGTTGGTTACGTGTGAGGAAGGATGACCACCCCCACATCGCCCTTTCGGTACCAACACAGTTACGAGTTATCTTAATAAGGAAAACTAAGAAAAAGAGTCACGGGTACCACAATAAAATGAATAATGCAAATCACACATGTCAAGATAAATTAATAAAAAATTAAAGGATATGTGAGAATAAATGCAAAATACTCAATAAAGAAATAAATGGATTATAAACATAAACAACTAAAAATTAAAGAAAATGATTAATAACAAAATAACATTTTAGAATTTTAGATTAAAAAGGAAAGAAACTGAAAATAAAATAAAATATTTAATTACAACCCAAAAAATAAATCTAACATGAAAAAGAAAATCCAATTAGAAAAACAAAATAAAGGAAAGAACGAAAAATTAAATAAATTCAAAAGACAATCAAATTAAGAAAAAAATAAAAGAAAAAATCGGCACCAATTAAAATAAGATTAAAGCAAGAAAGAATAATTAAAATAAAGAGTTTGCATGTTTAAAAAGAAAAATCTCGCTCAAATCCACCACCAGTTTTAAATCGAGAAACCTCAAGGAATGTTAAATTTGTAAAGATTTATTGGAAAGCTCTTTTTCTTGTTCATCGGTTTTCTCTCATCCAATGATACTTTTAAGCAAAAGCAAGATCGAAGCAATAAACACAAAAGTAAAAAAATTAAAGATAAAGGAAAATTAACGGTTTTCATTGTGAAACCTCAATGAATGTTAGATTTAAGGAAATATGATTAAGAGTTTTTCCCATGTTCATTAGTTTTCTCTCATCCAATAGACTTAAAAAAAACAAGATCGATATCGATCGATGCAACAAAGAAAAAAGTAAAAAAAAATAAAATAAAAAGGAATTAACTTTATACAAAAACTCACTTTTATTTCTCTTGTTCTTCGAATTACAATGGGTGATTCTTTTCTCTTCTTTTCCTCCATTTTTTTCTCATCTTTTTTCTATGTTTTTTTTTTTCAATGAGATGGAGAAGGCCACTATTTATAGTTGAGACTCCAAACATTCAATGGTATAGATTATTTACATCGACGGCTAAGATGTGCCTAAATAATACAATATTTTCTTATCTAAGGAAACGACATATAATATTTCTCTTCTTTTCCTCCTTTTCTTTTCTCCCTTTTTTGTATGTTTTTTAACGAGTGGACAAGGCCACTCTTTATACCCGAGCCTCCAAAAATCCAATGGTCTAGTTTATTTACATCGACGAATAAAATGTGCCCAAATAATACAAGATCTTCTTATCTAAGGAAATAACATCTAATATTATCTAATCACATCAATTAACAATAATCGTTTCCCTTGATAGGAGATCACGTTTGATATGGCAAGATTGCCCATGATATTCTCTGATATGGTAGCACTTTCCTTTTCTCCAAGGTCAATTTGCACGAGCTTTCATGCACTCAAATAAGTTTGAAGCCTGGACAAATATTGGGTATTACAGGGTTAAAAGAATTTAAACCTAGGTCACATAGCAAATCAAGCATGTACCCAACCATTGAGCCATGACCAATGTTTAGTTTAAAATTGACAACATGATGTATATATTTTATATCTTAGCGTATAACTACTTAACTTAAATTCATAATATTTCATATATATTACCTTTAAAAATATTTTTAAATATTAACTTATTAAATATATTTTATTAGTAATTTGATTTAAAAATATTTAGTTTTTTTTATTTAAAAATATTTAGTTTTTTTATTTAAAAATATATTTCATTCTTATCTAAACTTTTAAAAATATATTTTATTTTTATTTTTATTTTTTCAAAGTATATATTTTATCTTAATGTACTAAATATATTATATTATTACCTTAAATTATTAAATATAATTTATTCTTATCCTAACTTCAAAATATTTTAACATATATATATATATATATATATATATTTAAATTACTTTTTTTAAATTAAGTTGATAATAAAATTTATTTAATAAGATAATATTAAAATATTTTAAATTAATATATAAAATATTATGAATTTAAGCTAATTATTTATACACTAAGATACAAAATATATACAACATGTTATCTATTTGAACTGAACATTAGTCTTGGCTAAATGGGTAGGTACATGTTTGGTTTTCTAAGTGACTTAAGTTCAAATCTCTTTAACACAAATTTACTTTGCTTTATTTTCTTTCAACAAGGGGATGACACGCGTCACCCTCTTATTGGTAGAAAGTAAATATATTAAATTAAAATAAAGTTAGTCCTCCAACTGAATGATGACACGTGGCGTCATTCGATTGGGGGATTCAATTTATTTTAATTTATTGAAAGTATTACTAAATTGAGAGAATATATAAATAACAGGGATCAAATGTGTGATTATACCAAAATACCACGTCACCTAATCTTTAATTGTCAGCAACAGATAACTCATGGTGACTACATCTTAATTAAATAAAAACAAATGTGATCATATAGTATGTTTTTTAAATTAGTGAGGAAAAGTGGACAAAACACAAACATAAGTGATCAACCATGTAGTTAACCCTTTTATTAATAATAGCAACTGGATTTCATTAATAAAAATACTAGAAGGAATTATAATTATAACGCACCCAAACATAGAGATAAAATAGGGACAATAGTCACAAAAGAAATTCATAAAAAAACAAAAATATTAAACCCAAAGATACGAAGAAAAAATAAATTCCATTGAGAATGACGTCCAACACCAAAAGAACTCATTAACCTTCATAAAACTCATTGTCTCTATTGAACAAGAAGGTTTACGAAGTGAAAAAGGAAGGGTGAGAAAACCAAACTATTTGATAGGTTATTTCTCTCAGAATTCTAATTATATATGAAGCAACCTTTTACCAAATAGATGATATGACTATATGTGACCACCGACAAACCAATCAAAAAACAAACATCATGGGGGTCTTTGTTCAAGCACCAAAATGATCACAAATGTATGTGAAAATTACCATAAGGAACATGCCACAAGAGCAGAGAAAACGAGTGCCACGATAATATAGAAAAATATGTCATAAAGACAAAATAGTATTTAAAAACAAGATAACTAATAATCATCGACGATGGGCAATCAACATTAAGCTTTTATAATGTGCCATCTTATAACCATTAAACCCAACTAACTAAAAATAGTTACAACAGGAATATAACAACCTATATACTCTATTATTCTCATGGTTACTCTTCATGAAAAAATTTCTCCCATAAAAGCACACAATGCTTTCTCATAGCTTTAAACATATATGAAGCAATAAGTTTTGTAAGCACATCAACAACCTGCTTAGAGGAAGGAACATAATATACAAGGAGTTTCCTAGAAAGAACTTTTTCTCGAACAAAATGAAAGTCAATTTCAACATGCTTTATCGTAGCATGATGTATGGGATTTGTAGCCATGGACAATGTAGAGGTATTGCCACACCATACAGTTGGCTTATTTGCAAGAGAAACTCCAATTTCTAACAAAAGTTACTACACATATACCAGCTTAGAAACTGAATTAGCAAGGATGTGATACTCTACTTCAGATGTTGAATGAGAGACAACACATTGCTTTTTGGAACACCAAGCTACAAGATTGGACCCAAGAAAAATACAATAACCAATGGTTTACCTCATATCTTCAACTGATAAGGCCCAACCAACATTAGTGTAATTGACCAGGTTGAACACATGTATTCTAAAAAAAAGCAATGATCTAAAATCCCACTTAAGTAACAAAGAATTCTTTTAACAGCCTTCCAATGAACCTCACATGGATCATTCATATGCTGACTCACCTTGTTCACAACATATACTATATCAGGCCTAGTGAGTCATATATATTGCAAGCTACTAATAATACTCTTACAGAATTGCATGTCAGCAAACTTTTGATTATCTTTAGCCTTTAGCTTTGAAAAAACAATCATAACAATGAGAGTGGGCTTAGTGGACTGCATATTCAACTTACTGAGCAACTCAATGATATAATTCATTTACTTCAGGAGTAGCCCTTGAGAACAATGTTGAACCTCTATTCCAAGAAACATCCTAGGTTCACCCAAATCCTTAAGAGAAAATTTAGAGTTAATTTGATGCACAACCTCATCCACTTCAGTTGAAATAGTTCAAGTGATGATAATATTATCAACATAGACCATGAGAAGAAGTTTCAAAGTTGTAGTGTTTTTAATAAACAAAGAAGAATCTGCCCAAGAAGTAACAAAGCCCATCTTTGCAACTAAAAAGGTCTTCATGGTATCAAACCATACTTGGGGAGCTTGCTTAAGCCCATATAAGGCCTTCTCAAGCCTACATACCAACTTTTCTCCAGAAGAACCAGTCTTTTCAAACCCAAGAGGCTGACATATGAATATCTCCTTAGTAAGCTCTTCATTTAAGAACGCATTGTTGATGTCAATATTACGAATGACCCATTTATTCATAACAACCACCAGAAGAACAACTCTGATTGTGGAAGCATTGACCATAGGGCTAAAGGTCTCCTTAAAATCAATATCCACTTTCTAAGAGTACCCCTTAGCAACCAAATGAGCTTTCAGCCTATCAATTGTTCCATCAGGCTTTCTTTTAGTCTTGAATAGTCATTTTCACCCTATTGGCACGTGATTAGAAGGCAGAGGTTGCAAAGGACAAGTTTCATTTCGAAGTAGAGCATCATACTCCTCTTACATAGTAACCTTCAAAGAGGGATATCGTAAAGCCTCAAAGACACCCACAAGTTCTTTATCTTTCACCTCAGTGCTAAACAGTTTTGGCTTAAAAATACCAAATTTGCCTCTAGTAATCATGGGATGATCATTAGTAACTTGTTTTGAGGAAGGAATGGAGATGGAGGTGGGTTCTACTAGAGATGGAGGTGGAATTTTTGAAGTATATGAAAATGATGTGGAGATGGATGTTACTAGAGATGATGATGAATGTAATGAGAATAAAGAATCATGTGTTTGCAATGGAATGAAGATGGAAGCACGTGAAGATGGAGGTGGAATATATGATATAGATAGATTAGTATGTGGCACAGATGAATATGAAGTGGGAATGGAGGTAGATAACAATGGTGATGAATATGATGATAGTGGATATGTAGGAACCTATACTAGAGGAAAATGAAAGTAGATGGAGATGGACTCTGTGAAGAAAAAACACTATTATCCTGTACAGATTAATCATAAACCATTTTGTGTCTTGAAAAATTATAAATAAAAGGAGAAAAAACATACTAGCCTTAATAGAAGCACCAATTTTAAGAGAATGGTCAGGGGGAAGTTGAAAATGTAAAGAAGTCTGCCACCCTTTACGAGCATCAATTTTGAAGTTAGTATCACAAGGAAAAACAAACTCACCAAATTGAACATGTCTAGAAACCTGCACTCTACCTGTATAATCTAAACATTTATACCCTTTTTGTCTAGTAGAAAAGCCCAAAAACAAACAAGGAGAAGACCTAAACTGAAATTTATGTTGATGAAACGACCTTAAGAAAGAAAAACAAAAACATCCAAAAACTATCACCATAATAAGATCTGGAATCTTACCAAACAATTTAAAGTAAGGACTCATACTTCTCAAAGCTGAAGTAGGCAACCTATTGATGAGAAAAATGACATTGACAAATGCATCGTTCTAAAAGGATAGTGGCATTGATGCCTGAGCCAGTATAGCCAATCCAACTGCAATAATCTATTTTTGCTTCCATTTGATAAGCCTATTCTGCTAAGATGTATAAGGGCAAGACAGCTTGTGAATAATACCCTGACTCTTAAGATAGGGCATAAAAGTAGATAAATCACCCCCACCATCTGTTTGGAGATTCAAAATCTTGAAACCCAACTGTCTTTGCATATTGGTGATCTTGATTCCCATGGATAATCTTTAAAACTTCTTTTTTGCTTTATTACATTTTGATGATGGTACATCAATGATGTGGTCATTTTCCACATCTTGTCTTAGGGAACTAAAAGAATAATTAGGGTCAACCCTAAATTTCTCTATATATTCTTTAGCCAACCACTTATAGGTACACTTTTTATTATTCAAATCTCTAATACAATTATTCTCTCCAACATATATCTTAATCTACCAAGTTGTGTAACATCCCAAACACCGGGTTAGTGACCTTATTGTAAAATTTCATAATAGTGAATAAACTAGATAAATTGAAAAGGTAAGGTGCTTATATGGAAAATTATATGTAGGATTGAATTGCAAAGAATGATGAATAAAAGGTTAAAATGATCATTTAGGAAAGAAGATAATTAAATTTGATAGTGGTTGTATTATAACCACGTGGATTGAAGGAAGACAAAAATCAAAGTTCCAAAGAACTCTTCTTCTTTCTCCTCCAGGCGTGAAAGCTATTTGGAAAAAAGTGAGTTCTTGTTAGCTGATTTTGTATTGATTTTAAACGTGGTTATTATTCCTTAGATGATATTTAAGCATAAGGAAAGTTTAAGTTATCTTAAAATCAAAAGATGAATGAGTTAGAAAGGATTAAAGATAAGGGGTTTATAAGTGAAATCTTGGAAGAGAGTTAATAAGTAAAATTTGAAACTAAATTTGACTTGTCGTCAGGTAAATTAAGAAGTATGTGGTGTTAGGATTGAAATTAGAACATGTTGGAAAATTTGATAGGATTCTTGATTTCAAGATATAGGATGAGATTTTGAAGATAATGATGGGTTATATGGATATAAGTTGATTTGAGTAAGGGTAATTGAGTTTAATGACATGATAGGAGCTTAAAATGAAAGGTTTAGATTGGTATTGGTTAATTTTCGGGTTTTAAAACTGAATTCTGGGCTATAAGTATCGGTACTGCTTTATCCAGTACCGATACTTCAAGGGAAAATGAATGGATATTACAGTAGAGTATCGATACTGGTTGAACAATATCGATACCATAAGCCTGAATTTGACAAGTGCTTCAAGGGGTATCGATACCTAAGGGGTAGTATTGATACTAAGGGTATCGATACCATAGGTCAGTATCAGTACCATTTTGAAAATAGGGATCACAGAATTGAAAAATGGGTATCGATACCGAGGCTTGGTATCGATACCACAGCTAGGGAAGTATCAGTACCATTAAGGGGGTACCGATACTACTCAAGTGGAAAATTGTATAAAGCCTTTCTTTTAGCTTGGATTATTAAGGATCAAATTATGATACATAGAATGTTGATATGTATATAAAATGTATGATTGTGTATATATTGAGCATAAGTAAGTTTCGGAACAACCAAGGATTTAGAAATGATCAAGAGAGAGAAAGTAAGTCATAGAAGTAATTGGGATCAAGTGGGGCTAAGGTATGTGCATTTTATAGTATAGATGTAGTTAATGGAAATAAGACTTGTGATAATTCTATTTCCTATGTTAAAGTTCATGGTTCAATAGTTATGAACATGCATATATTATGATTATTATAAACACGTGCATAAGTGTTATATGTTTATAAGTTTTGACATAATCTATATGATATAGTCGATTATATGTACATGTGATACATGGTATGTGATAAGACATATGTGATTATAAGAGAAATGATATGAGTGCATGAACTTATGATGAATTAATGATGATATAGAACATATAAATATTTAAGCCCATGTTATGTGACATGAGAGCTATAGGTATAGTTGGCATACCAAGAGTTGAGGGATTATATGAGGTCCTTTGGGACATATACGAGGTCCTTCGGGACATACACGAGGTCTTTTGGGACAAATTTCACATGCCGCTTAGTGGGCCCTTATACGAGCTGTGGTGAAAGCATATGTGCAAAACCTCAATATACTCACATACTTTAAGTTCTCAGTAATGTACATGGGCCTATAAAAGATATAAAAAGTGGTTACGTTATTATATGCTATCATGTTATTATTGTTCATGATGGATCATATGTGACATGATTGAATAATGCTATGATAGTTGTGATTTTATTTTAAATAATTAAATTGCTTGTTCATATTCTTAGAAAATGCATTATTTTATTTTTATGACTCACTAAGTCTATGCCTTAGCATGTAAGCATTTTACATGTAGGTACTGAGAAGCAAGAGGATCAGACTTAGGATCTGTAGAACAGTATATCTCCACCAGAGATTAGATCAGAAGTAAATTACACAGTATGCATTTTGTTGTATCAAATGTGTTGGCATGTAGACAAATTTTGATTTACATATGCTCTGATCGGTTTTTGTAATATTTTGATTGTACTTATGTAAATGGTTAACTTTATTTTAATGAAAGTTTAATTTTTCCACGATTTCTATAAATGTAAACATTTTGAATAGTCAATGTGCACCTCGGATTCGTATCCAGGTCAGGTACGGGTTGAGGGTATTACATTTAATTGTATCAGAGCTAAGGTTTAGCTGATTCTAGGCATCAACCAAAGTCTAGAGTGTCTTTAATTATATACATGCCAACAAAATAGTAAGAACTTCTGATCTGATAGGGTAACGAGTATGTTGTTTTGTTAATAGAACTATATGGTTATATCTTATTAGATTTTTAGACACGATAGCTCCCGAAGTGAAGCGTGAGAGGATATGCCAGTAAAGAGTAGTAATTCACCTGCCCTGGCCAGGTAAGGTGAAGGAAAGGCACCTTCAAGAGTGACTATGCAAGACCAAGATGTCTTTTTTAGGACGTTGGACGCTATCCTGACGCATTTCCAACCTCCTGCTTCCTCAACTCAAATAATGAATGTGGCAAAAGAGTTGAAAGGACTAGGAGATCCTGAGTTCAAAGGTGAAGCCGAGGAAGGTTTTATTACTATAGACTTTTGGCTCAATGATGTGAAAATCATATTAGATGAACTCCACTGTTATGATGTGGAGAAGCTAGATGGAGTGGTCTCCTTGCTCCGAGGGCATACGAGAATTTGGTGGACTAATGTCACTATGAGGATGACCAGGTGACATGGTCCTTGTTCTTAGAAGAGTTCAAGCATAAGTATATAGGAGATCAGTTCATCATGCAAATGAAGCAAGAATTCTTGAATCTAAAGCAATTGAATCGCACTATGTATGAATACAAGTGCGAGTTCAATAAGTTAAGTCGTTTTGCGACTGAACTGATTCCGACAGAGAAAGATGCATGTGAATGGTTTATGGAGGGCTTACGCCCGAGGTTAAAGGATATGTTGATTGTGTTAAATCTGTCTTCTTTTCAAGAGATAGTTAATCGAGCTAAAGCTCTAGAGAGAGCTCAAAATGAAAGATTTGGAGAGCAAAGAGCCCAAACGTCTAAAAGAGCTGGGGCTTCATCAAGTTTTGCACTACCCAAGAGAGGTAGGGATTATGGTTTTTTATCTCAGATGAGGTTTAAGTCAGTGGCATCCTCTGCTAGAGGATCAAATCAGATGAGAGTCAGATAGACTCAGTCAGTAGGGTCTGAATCTGAGAGAGCAAATCAGGGTTAAGTCAGACAATGTAAACTTTTTGGAAGAATCCATAGCATAATATGTCGAGTTATTTGGAGCCTATTTTTGATGTGGGGAAATGAAACATTATATGCGGGATTGTTCATTGAGGGATGGAGAGCATGCACAGTCGGAGTGATATGCTTCGATGTGTTAGAGAGGAAGAGGAAGGGGTAGAGAAAGAAGTCAGCCTGAATCCTTAACTCAACAAGAAGTGTGATCCACTGCCCGAGTGTATAACATATATAAAGACTAATGAAGAGCGTGATGATTTGGAGATAATCACATGTACTTTCCTATTGTATGATAAATGTGTTATGGTATTGAATAATCCTGATTTTACATATTCATATATTAGTAGTAAATTGGTGAGATAATTTGGAATTCAATTAGAAGTCACTAGTAGTGATGTAATAGTAACAAATCCATTAGGGCACAGTGCTCGGGTAAATAAGGTGTGTAGAGGGTATCCCATACGGATTCAGGGAATTGAATTCCCTGCTAATCTGATGGAATTACCCTTTGATGAATTTGAAGTGATACTGGGAATGGACTGGTTATATCGTTATCAAGCTAACATCGATTATAGTCTGAATAGAGTATTGTTGATCAGTTCAGAAGGGGTGGAAGTTATAGTGTTCAATGAAAGATGGAATCCATTGGCAAATGTAAGATCAATGATGTCAGCCAAGAAGTTATTGCTACAAGGATGTCAGGGTTTCATTGCTAATGTAATGGACACTAGAACCAAGGAGAAAGGGTTAGAAGAGATTCCCATAGTCAAAGAGTTTCCCAATGTTTTTCCTGCAGAGTTTCCAAGTTTACCTCCGGATAGAGAGGTTGAATTCCAAATAGAAGTTATGCCTGGAACAACACCTATTGTAATGGAACCATACAAAATGGCTCTGAAAGAGTTACAAGAATTAAAGATTCAGTTACAAGAATTATTGGATAAAATATTTATAAGACCAAGTGCATCACCCTGGGGAGCTCCAGTGTTGTTCGTTAAAAAGAATGATGGTTTGATGCGTCTCTGCATTGATTATAGGTAACTTAACAAGGTGACTATTAAAAACGAGTATCCTCTCCTTAGAATTGATGATTTGTTGGATCAATTGAAGGGAGCTTCAGTATTCTAGAAGATCGATTTATGTTCTGGTTATCATCAATTGAAGATTCAGGAGAAATATATTCCAAAAACGGCTTTTAGAACGAGATATGGTCACTACGAGTTCATTGTTATGCCGTTTGGAGTTACGAATACACTGGTTGCTTTCATGAACCTGATGAATAGAATATTTTTAACCTTACTTGGACCAGTTCGTAGTGGTTTTCATTGATGACATATTGGTGTACTCGAAGTCGAAAGAAGAGCATAGTGCACATCTAAAGATAGTTTTGCAAATTTTATGAGATAAGAATTTATATGCCAAACTATCTAAGTGTGAATTTTGGTTAAATGAAGTAACATTTCTTGGACATGTAATTTTTTCAGAAGGAATTTGTGTCGATCCTCAAAAGATAAAGTTATTTTAGAATAGGAAGTTCCAAAGAATGTGTTAGAAGTTCAAAGTTTTCTGGGGCTCGCAGGTTATTATCGAAGGTTCCTTAAGAACTTTTCATTGATAGCTTTACCTTTAACTAGGTTGATGAGGAAAGATGTGGCATTTGCTTGGATTCCTGAGTGTTAAGAAAGTTTTGAAACGTTGAAGAAGATTTTGACAAAAACTCCAGTATTGGTTCAACCTGAATCTGGCAAGAATTACGTTGTTTATAGTGATGCGTCTCATAATGGCTTGGGATGTATGCTGATGCAAGAAGGCAAAGTAGTGGCCTATGCGCCTAGACAATTGAAATCACATGAAATGAACTATCCAACACATGACTTGGAGTTAGCTGCTGTAGTGTTGGCTCTTAAGATTTAGCGTCACTACTTATATAGTGAACGTTGTTATTTATATACCGATCATAATAGCTTGAAGTATATGGTGACTCAGAAAGAGTTGAATTTAAAACAAAGAAGATGGGTGTAATTTCTAAAGGATTATGATGTGGTAATCGATTTTCATCCTGGAAAAGAAAATGTGGTAACTGATGCCTTAAGTCGGAAGACGTTTGTAGCCTTACGAGCTTTAGATGTCAGGTTGTCATTGGATGGAGATGGTGCAATATGTGTGGAATTGAAACTTAAGCCAACATGGCTAGATCAAATTAAGGAATTGCAAACCAAAGATAAAAAGTGTTTGAAGAGGGTACAATAAATAAAGAGTGAAGAGAATAAAGATTATGAGATTAAATCTTATGGGAATCTGTATTATCGAGGGAGATTAGTGATTCCAAAGGATGATGAATTGAAGAATGATTTGTTAATAGAAGCTCACTATAGTCCATTGACAATGCACCCAGGTGGAAATAAGATGTATATGGATCTCAAAAGTTGATATTGGTGGTCAGGAATAAAGAAAATTATTACGAAAATTATGCCCAAGTGTTTAACTTGTCAGCAAGTTAAAGCTAAGCATCAGGTTCTATCAGGACTATTGCAACCATTGTATATTCCTCAATGGAAATGGGAGCATGTGACGATGGATTTTGTAACAGGATTGCCCTTGACTCCGAATAAAAGAGATTCAATTTGAGTGATTGTGGATAGGCTAAGTCAACTTATTTCATCCCTGTAAGAACCAATTTTTCAATGGATAAGTATATTGAATTGTACATCATGGAGTTTATTCGATTACATGGTGTACATGCTTCTATTATTTCTGATCGGGATCATATATTCATATCAAGGTTTTTAGAAGACTTTGCATAGAGCGTTAGGAACTCACTTGAAATTTAGCACTACGTTTCATCCTCAGACTGATGGACTATTCGAGCGGATTATCCAAATTCTAGAGGATATGTTGAGAGCATGTCTAATAGAGTTCAAGGGATAGTGGGAAAAATACTTGCCACTTGCCAAATTTGCTTACAACAATAGCTACCAGTCAAGCATAAAAATGGCTCCCTATGAGGCTTTATATAGGAGAAAGTGTCGTACTCCCTTGAACTGGTATGAGCTTAAGGATCGAGAAATTATTGGTCTTGAGTTGATTAAGGAAGTGGAGGAAAAAGTTCAAGTGATTCAGAACAATCTGAAAGCAATAACTAATCGACAGAAATCGTATGATGGTCTCAAGAGGAAAGAAATCGAGTTTCAAATTGGAGATAAAGTGTTTCTAAAAGTATCTCCGTGGAAGAAAGTGTTGAGATTTGGATGAAAAGAGCAATAACTATCGACAGAATCGTATGATGGTCTCAAGAGGAAAGAAATCGAGTTTCAAATTGGAGATAAAGTGTTTCTAAAAGTATCTCCGTGGAAGAAAGTGTTGAGATTTGGATGAAAAGGAAAACTTGGTCCACGGTTTATTGGGCCCTATGAGATCGTTAAGAGAATAGGACCAGTGGCATACCAATTAGTTTTGCCATTGGAAATGAAGAAAAATCATAACGTTTTCCATGTTTCTATGCTTCAGAGATATAGGTTTGATCCCTCCCATATTGTGACCCCCGAAGAGATAGAAGTTCAGCCTGATTTGACCTATGAAGAATAATTTATATAAATATTGGCTCATGAGGTGAAACAGTTGCGAAACAAGACTATTCCATTGGCCAAGGTGTTATGGAAGAATCACAAGATAGAGGAAGCAACATGGGAACATAAAGAGGATATGGGGGATCAGTACCCTAATCTCTTTGTGCAATGAAAATTCGAGCATGAATTTTCTTAAGGGGAGATTTGCAACATCCCAAACACCGGGTTAATGACCAAATTGTAAAATTTTAGAATTTAATGAATAAAGTAGATAAATTAAAAATATTAGGGGGCTTATATGGAAACTTCTATGTAGGATTGAATTACAAATAATGATGAATAGAAGGTCAAAATGGTCATTTGGGAAAGAAGATAATTAAATTTGATAATGGTTATATTATAACCACGTGGATTGAAGGAAGACAAAAATCAAAGTTCCAGAGAACTCTTCTTCTTCCTCCTCCAAGCATGAAAGCTATTTAGAAAAAGGTGAGTTCTTGTTAGCTGATTTGTATTAGTTAGGAATGATTAAAGATAAGGGATTTATAAGTGAAATATTGGAAGAGAGTTAATAAGTAGAATTTGAAACTAAATTTGACTTGTCATAAGCTAAATTAAGAAGTATGAAGTGATAGAATTGAAATTAGAACATGTTGGAAAATTTGATAGGAATCTTGATTTCAAGATATAGGATGAGATTTTGAAGATAATTATGGGTTATATGGATATAAGTTGATTTGAGTAAGGGTAATTGAGTTTAATGACATGATAGGAGCTTAAAATGGAAGGTTTAGATTGGTATTGGTGAATATTCGGGTTTTAAAAGTAAATTTTGGGCTATGAGTATCGGTACTGCTTCATTCAGTACCGATACTTCAAGGGTAAATGAATGGATATTGGAGTAGGGGTATTGATACTGGTTGAACAGTATCGATACCATAAGCCCAAATTTGACAAGTGATTTAAAGGGTATAGATAACTAAGGGGTAGTATCGATACTAAGGGTACCGATACGATTAGGTTAGTATCGATACCATTTTAAAAATAAGGATCACAGAATCGAAAATGGGTATCGATACCCAAGCTTGGTATCGATACCACAGCTAGGGAAGTATCGGTACCATTGAAGGGGTATCGATACTACTCAAGTGGAAAATTGTATAAAGCCTTTCTCTTAGCTTGGATTATTAAGGATCAAATTATGATACTTAGAATGATGATATATATATATATAATGTATGATTGTGTACATATTGAGCATAAGCAAGTTTCGAAACAACCAAGGAGTTAGAAACGATCAAGAGAGAGAAAGTAAGTCATAGAAGTGATTGGGATCAAGTGAGGCTAAGGTGAGTGCATTTTATAGAATAGATGTAGTTAATGGAAATAAGACTTGTGATAATTCTATTTCCTATGTTAAATTTCATGGTTCAATAGTTATGAACATGCATATATTATGATTATTATAAACATATGCATAAGTGTTATATGTTTATATGTTTTGACATAAGCTATATGATATGATATAATTGATTATATGTACATGTGATACATGGTATGTGATAAGACATATGTGATTATAAGAGAAATGATATGAGTACATGAACATATGATGAATTAGTGATGATATGGAACATATAAATATTTAAGCCCGTGTTATGTGACATGAGAGCTATAAGTATAGTTGGCATACTAAGAGTCGAGGGATTGTATGAGGTCATTCGGGACATATATGAGGTCCTTCGGGACATACATGAGGTCCTTCGGGACAAATTTCACATGCCACTTAGTAGACCCTTATACGAGCTGTGGTGACAGCATATGTGCACAACTTCAATGTACTCGCATACCTTAAGTTCTCAGTAATGTACATGGGCCTATAAAAGATATAAAAAGTGGTTACGTTATTATATGCTATCATGTTATTATTTTTCAGGATGGATCATATGTGACATGATTAAATAATGATATTATAGTTGTGATTTTATTTTAAATAATTAGATTGCATGTTCATATTCTTAGGAAATACATTATTGTATTTTTATGCCTCACTAAGTCTGTGACTTAGCGTGTAAGCGTTTTACATGTAGGAACTAAGAAGTAAGAGGATCAGACTTAGGATCTGCATAACAGCATATCCCCACCAGAGATCAGATCAGAAGTAAATAACACAGTATGTATTTTGTTGTATCAAATGTGTTGGCATGTAGACAAATTGTGATTTATATATGCTCTAATAAGTTTTTGTAATATTTTTATTGTACTTATGTAAATGGTTAACTTTATTTTAATGAAAGTTTAAATTTTCCATGATTTCTATAAATGTAAACGCTTTGAATAGTCAATGTGACACCTCGGATTTGTATCCGGGTCAGGTACGGGTTGGGTGTGTTACAAGTTGTATATGTCTCAACTTTGGGATTCAATCTTGATGCCCAAATCATCCATGAGCACTCAGCCTTACACACAACATGGATTCTTCTAGGATCATTGTACCTATTTTTTACCTTAAAGTTGATATTGTACCTATTTTTTAGTCCATATTGTCTCACAACTTCTTTAATGACTTTTGCATTGGGAAATAACATTCTTTAGCTAAACTTGGGGTTTTTCTAGATCAACCTCACTATTGAACTCAAGGTATTTGTTGCTATTACCCTCTGTTTCAGAGTCATATGCACTGTGTAATGACTCTGAACCCTCATTTTCACTATCCAGGCCATCACTTTCATTCCCTATAGTAAATCCAAGTATATTCTTATCCACCCCATAGGCACATCACAAATTTCATCCTCACCATCAGCCAAGTTATTTTCACTATCCTCAAACAAATTGTCAAAACTTTGACTCTCAAAAGCTAAATATTTTAAATCTTCATCCTCACTATTAGAAAAAAAATTAACAGTTTCAACAATCCTAACAGTTTCAATATTCCTAATTATTTCACCATCAGCCAAGTCAATTTCAGTATTATGTTCAATAATCACATTTGGTTCAGTTTCAATGGGAGCAACATTTGTTTCATGTATGCGTTCCATTGATTCTTCTATGTAAACATGTACATACCTGTTCCTAGGCATATTACCTAACATACTTAACATATCACTATCAGTTTTCAGTGCTTTAATAATTAATGCACCCTTGGTTTTCTCTAATCCATGTCATGTGGTCCAACATATCTTAACTTTTTAACCATATCATATAAATCTAGCATTGACATAGATTCAATGTGACATATATAAAAGAAGGCAATTTTTTACCAATATATTCTATTTTGGGGTGATTTACAAGATGTCCACCATTGTGAACCACTATTGTGCAGTATTATGAAGATGTAGATGTGAAATAAATTAAAAAATATATTATATATGTTATTCCCTATCACTTTAAATATGTGGCTGTAAAATAAAAAAATAATTAAAAAATACATGCACATATTTTCACAATGCAGTTGTCAAAATTCATATTGTATATGTTATTGAGCCCAAACACACAATATCAAAAGCAAAGATACATGTGGTCCTCACTAACAATTTTACAGTAAAAGCGTTAAAAAATACATGTACATGTTTTCACATAAATGCATTAACCTAACAGTTTTTACAGTAAATGCATGCGGTCCTCATTAACTTTATCCAACAAAAGGCATTAAATTGATTTCACAATAATGTGGTCTTCCCTAACAGTTTCTATGTGGTCCTCACTAACATTTTCTGTGTGGTTAGAGGTGGGAATAGGCCAGGCCAGGCTTTAAAAGGATCGAGTCTGGCCTACGATGAATTTTTTAGGCCTAAGTCTGGCCTACAGCCTATCAAAGGCTTTTATTTTGACTCGGCTTGGCTTGATAGCCTTTTTAAAAGCCTTCTTCACCAAAAAAAACAAGCACACCTTCTATAATAGGCTAAACAAGGCCTTAATATATATAATTTGGCTTAATTTTTAATCTAACGTTAATTTAGTTGGTAGTCCTACAAATATATTAATAATATAAACTGAAATCATCAGATGATATAAAATAATCCAAAACAAAAGAGAACCTTATGAGGTAGCATCATCCAAGTCTATCAAACCAACATATTAACTATTACAAACAAAAAAAAGCCTACATCTCCATTCCATTTGAACAGAACTGGTACATAAAATATCTACCAAAAAAATTAATAGTAGCGCCATTTCATCATTAGCTCCTCCAGATCATACACAATCACCATAAGAATTTCAATGTAACATGCAAGCTTTCTAACCAGACAAGACAATCAAAACTTCAATGTGATTTGTATCTCTTCTTTTTCAGCCTTCAAAATAAGAAGAGAAATACATATATGTTAGTTACTGGACTGAAAAACACTACATAAATAAATGAACAAGTTACTAAAAAATGATTAAATATTACTTATAAAAATTATAATAAGTAATATTAACCTTTGATTTTTTCTTCACATTATATTTCCGACGAAACCAATCTCCACCACAAATTAGAGCTTCAACAGATTCTTCGTTTAATTTAGAACGAAATTCATCAATTACTCTATCATCAGCACTAAAAGTGGCAAGGTTTTGAAGTTTTACCTCTATCAAAGCTTGAAGTGAAAAGGATACGATTTTTGTTTGCTCTGCAATTTTTGTTACTTGTGTTCTCTGTTTTACTTCAACAAACGTAATAGGAAAAGGAAACGTTAAAAGGAATAGGAAAATAAGCTAGATTTAGATGAACATATTCATTGATTCATGCTATGTCATCGGGTGGCTATACAAATGAGAAAAATGATGGCATCAACATGGTTTGGCATTTTCATCATATATACATATATATATATATATGGTGGGGAATTTCAATTAATTGAGTTTTGGAATGTGGTAGTGAATTTATGTTATAAAGTGAAACTGCGTGAGCTTTGGTTAGGACAATTTTTGACCATACCTTGTTGTTCCCCACGCAAGCACCCTGCCCGACAGCAGCTCCTATACTTTGTTGTTCCCCACGCCACACCATGCCCGACAACAGCGCCCATCCCTTGCCCATACTTTGGAATCACCGAACGCATAGAGAAAACAATAAAATTTCTCAGCATTTTTCCATTTTTCTCACACTGATTCAAAAAATGTAAGAGAGGCCCCCGATTCGAACTAAAAAAACAAACGGTTGTAACTTGTAAGGGGATTCTCTCCTCATTTTTAACGCGTTATCAATATAACAAAGCAAGCAAATTTTTCTTCTCTATTCTTTCTTACTTTCGTTCGATTCCAAGCAGACTTTTAAAAATATATATATATAGAAAGTGAGGAGTGGTTACCTTTTGTTGGAGATTTCGTCAGCGTTGAAGTCTCCGGGTTAGAAAGTTGTTTGGTTCGGCTTTTCAGTTCTAAGTTGAGTGAGGAAGAAGACAAAAGGGTCTACTTGGGGTCTCGGTTTGGCCTTGATTAGGACTGGTTCGACTCCTCGGTCGGTTCGGGATGGCCAATCGAAGCAAAGAGGACGTCGTGGGTCGGTGGCCGGCGCGTTTAACCTTGGCTTGAGAATGGTCGGTTGCTGCATTTGGGTAGAAAGGAGAGAACGAAGAGAGAAAGAGATGGGGGTTTAGTTTAAGTTTTAGGTTATATATTAGATTTAGGGTTTATTTTGTTTTGAGCCTTTATCTTTCCACATTTATATTTTTGTCACCAGTTTACATGTTATACCATTTTTGTTTATGATTGAGTTTGGTCACAATATGTGTAATTATTTCATTTTAGTCACTGCCTAGTATTTGGTTCAATTAGTATTTGCTCATTTATATTGGTACCAAAAAAATAATATAAGTATATATCAATATATATAGGCCGGCCTATCAGGCTTATAAGGCTTTTTAATAAACCTAAGTCTAGTCTATTTAATTTAATATGCTTTTAAAAAAGCCCGAGCCTAGCCATTTTACTAAATAGGTCAGGCCAGGCCAGGTCGTAGGCCCCTGTAGGCCGACTTGGCCTATTCCCACCCCTATGTGTGGTCCTCACTAACACCATCCCTACTAAACACATAAACAATAGCAGTCATAAATAAATGATAACACATAAACCATTTCTACAATATTAACCCAAACAGTACCAGTAACTACAACAAAGCAAAACACATAAACCTAAAGTCTAAACCAAAACATCCTAAAGTGGGTCACAATCGATCATACATTTCATATTTAAACAAAAATTAAGAAAAACACTAAATGAAATAACATAAAATCCTAATTTTTTATAGTAGTTTTCAAAAACCCTAGATATGGGTCACAATTGAAACAACAATTGAAACATATAAATTGGTTTTCAAACACTAATCGTATAACATACTTGTCATACCCCTCAACCACAACACAAGACTCCCCATGCTTCTGATATCGGATCCACACCCACCTTCGATTTTTCAAACACACAAAATTATTTAAACCTTCGATTGATTTCAGAATCAGTTCTCACAAACCCTCGATTGATTTCAAAATACTCAAATCCCCTAAACCCTATAACCTTCAAATCATATAAACCTTAAACCCCTGAATTCATAGAAACCCTAACACAAATTTGGGAGGAATTTTGAGAAGCCACACTGACCTTCTCGTGCTTTTGGTAAATAAGTGATTTGGGTAATATTATTTATCCTAATTTTTTTTACTTTTCATTTTTTTGACGTGTTTTATTTATTTATTTGTAACAATTCAATTTTTTTTATTAAAGTCACGTCATAACAGCGTCAAATTATTAACGATCAAGCGAGCAAAATGATTCAATTCGTAAAGTTTAGTGAGCAAATTAGAAAAATTGAAAGTACAGTGAGAAAATAAGAGAGAGAGTAAATTCTAGTGAGGAACGATGTAATTTACCCATAATTTTTTTCTAATTGTTTGATTTGATTTTCACAAATTCATTATATATTCTTGTTTTATTATTTTGAGAGAAATGATTAATTAACATAATTAGTTTATTTTAAAATTTGTAAAATCTTAAAATTTTATTATATTTTTTTTATTTCATAAATTTTTAAAAAATATAAACTAAAGTGCTCTCAACAATTAATTGTGGGTAAAGCACACAAATAGTCCCCCGACAATAGGGTATTGCTTTATTGAGTCCCTCAACTATTAAAAGTTATAAAATGGTCTCCCGACTATATGACGTTGTTTTGTTGAGTCCCCCGACTATTAAGAAATACAAAATGGTCACACGACTATTTATATATTCCAAACTCATCCTTTTATGTTAAAAATTGACAGCCGTCTGAAGTAGAAGTTAATCTGTTGACTAAGATATGATAAAATTATATTTTAATGATGTCTACTGTCAATATCGTTGCTTTCAAATACTGACTCGACAATATAATGTTTCAAGCACTGACTCAACAACATAATGTAAACGAAGATTTAATCCATAAAATACCACTCAAATGATTCATGGATCAAATTTTATCATATCCAAGTCAACACGTTAACATCCAGCTCAAATTGTCGTCAATTTTATAACAGAAAATGACAAGTTTGAAACATATGAATAGTCATGTGATCGTTTTGTAACTTCTACTAGTCGAGGGACTCAACAAAACAACATTCAGATGATCATCATTTTATAACTTTTAATAGTCAGAGAACTCAACAAAATAATATCTTATAGTCGAGGGACCACTTGTGTACTTTACCCATTAATTTTCTGAAGAAGTATAAAAGTAGTTGTTGATCGCTTCAATTAAGGATGAGTGAGTAAAATTATTAGAATTTCACTTTGATAACTGTACATTCCCATGTCTCTTGACTCACCTCGGACTTCAAAATTCTCCTTTAAACCAACTCACTGAAAATCGTTAGTTTAAAATGTTTTCTGATTTTTCGGGTCTAAAATGCTTTTTCGATTTTCAATTGACAAACGATAAAGAACTAGGGACGGCATCACTTCGGGTTGGGGCAGATTTTTTTGTTAATTTGATTCAACCCGAAATATATATCTCCACTTGAACCCGACCTAATCCAAAAAATATATATCTTCTATCCAATCGATCTGACTCGAAGATTATATTTCTTCCACTCAAACCTGACCTAACCCCATATTTTGGAGTATAAATCCAACCCGACCATACCCGACCTAATCCAATCTAAAATAAGGACCTAATTAAATAAAACTATAGAGAAGAGTATTATAACAATTATCTATAATTTTATATGAAAAATTACACTATTACTCCAGGATTGGGTCGGGTCGAAGATTTTTCACCCTCCACTAGAACCCAACCCGACCTCACCCCTATATAATTTTCAACCCGAATTGAACCCAATTTTTTAAATAAAAAAACCAACCCTATTGAGTTGAATCGGATCGAAATCTGTCGGTTTGGTAGTAAATTTCATCCCTACTGAGAACTAAGTAATTAAACAAATATTAAAGGCATAAGTCACATTTTAACCTTTGAACGTGTTTATTTTTTTCAAATTAATATCTAAACTTTTTTTAGTTTACATTAATACTTAAACTTGTCTGCTTTTCTCATATTAGTACTAATTTTTTTATCCACAATAATACTTGATCTTCTTTATTTTTCCCACATTAATATCCTTTTTGTAAAAGGATAATAAAGAGTGACGTGGCACTCTAAAAATTGTGCCACATCATCACTCCAAAATAAAACTATAAGAAATTGTAAGCATTTATAGAAATTATAAAAATATATAAAATTTATTAAAACTATAAAAAAAACTGTTATAAAATATATCAAGGCGAAAAACGTAGACAAGTTTAGGTGGTAATATGGACTAAAAAATAGTTTAAGTACTAATGTAGGAGTAGACAAGTTCAAGTATTAATGTGGACATAAAATAGTCTAGGTACCTATACAGGAAGAGTGTATAACTTCAAGGACTAAAATGCTACTTATCCAAACATTGAATTATAGAGTATTATTGTAAATGAGATGAGACAGATCGTAAGCTACTCGAATTCGACTAGAACAAAGCTCTGTCAACATTCGAATCGGATGAACTTGACTCGAGCTCGAACTCGACTCAAATTTTTAACGAGCCAAAGTGAGCTACTTGATACCCTACACGAAAATCACGTGAGCAAGTCGAAAAAATAATATATTAATTTTTTTTAAAAAAAAATAATTATTACTAATATTACATTTATATGTTTTTTTAAATTATATATATATACAATATAAAGCTTTCATGTACTTAAAAATTCAAGTTCAAACCCATGTTTGAGCTTCAATCGAGCTAAGTCTGAGAATGTTTTGACTTCTAAGTTTTTTCGAGCTCGAGTCGAGTTTTAATTTTTATTTTGAATTCGAGTCTACTTAATAATTTTAAGCTCCCAAGCTTTCAGGTCGAGTTAAATTCAATTTTAAACTTTTCGAATCATCAAACTCAATAATATTAAAGTTCAACTGTTTACATTCCTAATTGCAGAGTAACGCAGATTTAGGCCTAATTTCTAGAAAATTGCTATTGGGTTTCGGGAAGTTAGGTTGTATGGATGTTGTGAATCTTGGGCTTTCATATTAAGATGTCATATCAGATTTTCTAATATTTTGGTGGAAACGAAAGATTTTCTGATAGCCCTCTTAATCTTGTAATACAATTATTAAATTGTTAATTCGTTTTCATTACTATCATTGTAGTCAACTTTTTTTCTTCAAATTAATAACTATCAACTTCTTTTTGTTTATGTGTCACCATTCGACGTTCTTTGACAATGAAGATCGATAAAGTTTTAGCTTTTAGTTTTTTATTAGAATTTGTAGAGAATATAAGGTTTTATGATGAGTTTGAATCAAAGAAAAGAAAGAGAGGACTTTTCAACCGATAAAACAACAAAAACAACAGAAGAAAAAACTATTGTCAATTTCAAGTATGAGACACTTAAGGCTGTCACTAATACATGTAATTATCAGACAGCAAAATACAAAATTAAAACTGAGATTCAGATAAAGAAAAAAGGCCATTCACGAATATAAAAGTAGAGTTATATCGAGAGAAGCTGCTGCTACTAATTTATCACTCAAGTGTAAAAGGGTTTTCATCATAAATATTTTCATTATGAAAACAGGTTATTTGCATCTCTACCAACTCGAGCCAAATCACTATATCACAACAAAACAATGCCTCATCTCACAACGTTTACCATAAACTCAACCTACACTCCATCGTTTCGGCTTTGCCTACTCGGAGTCTTGGTTTCAAGGTTCAATCACAAATAGAGGCTGCAAAAGGATTACAAACAAGAATGTCAGAATCAAATGTACTTCAATGCAAAGGATTCTTGTTTGCCATAATTGAATTCAAGGCAGTTAAGAATACTCACAGTGTCAACGCTGACTGATTTGCCATCTTCTGCAACGATCTCAACTATGGTTCCCGATTGATCAGCCTAAAGAAATAAGCATTTTCCAGTTAAGTGACATAAGCAACAGTTTTGACAATTTCATAAACTGTGGTTACGAAAAAACCATTCTCTTGATTAAGGTCTGTATAACACATCACACTCGGCCACTACTACCGCTGCAACCATGGGCTGTGATCACCAAAGAGAATCAAAATGCAAGCTTTCTGGTTAGTTGTTGAGAGTGCTCCAACAAGAAAGGCTAATCCGGACACTGTCTCGCCTATATTTGGCTAGCTCATCTTCAACTAACCAACTAGTTTAAGCCAAAAGCTACTCATGTATTTTTCGCAGTATATCATACAAAACAGAACACAAATGCATGCAATGAACCTCAACCACTGCAATCCATCATAAAAACTGCAACATGTTCATAAATATGGTTTGGAACATTTTTCCTCTCACAGGAAAATAAACATCAAGTCCTGTCAAAGTTAAAATGTAATCAAGTCCTAACCCATAGACTCAAAAGTAATCGCTGCTAGTTAGCAGGAATTTTATTTCCTTCTAAGTTTGTAGGCTTTTAGCACAAAACCCAACATCCTTACATGCTACAGGTGGCCTGAGGGATTTTGCTAGGGACACTTGGTACCTCGATGGGTTGGGCTGTCAAGCACCTGATGAAAAGTGGTCACTACCTCCTATAATCCAACAATCTCACCCCACCTCAATTCCCTAGTGATGCTCGGGAGACTGCAACCTCACTCTAACACCTCTAAGGATCAAGTCTCTACTACTACTAGACTAAAAGCTATTGCTGTTAGTAGGAAATTTATTAACTTCAAAACTAGCAGCACAAAACATCATGTGCGTACATGCTGCAAGCAGGCTAAGGGGTTTTGCAGGGCACTTGGTATCCTGGCAGGTTGGACCACCAAGCACATGATGACTTTAGGGTGATCACTGGCTCTCATAAGCAAAAAGATACCTTGAGACCTTTTTTTTTTTTTGATTAGAGATACCTTGAGACCTTCATTGGCATATTTGTTATCAAATTCCTGTCCCCATTCCTTGTAAAACTTGACATGTAAACTAAGACACCCCATTCTTCGAACGCTTTAGAGTTACATCTCAAAATTTCTTTCAAAGTTCAGACCTAAATAAATCAACATTATTTTATACATAGAAGTTCTAAAATATTAACAGGAGAAAATGTCAATGAAGGGTAGTATTTGTATGACAAATCATTATATCTATTCTAGGCAGAAAGAATATGAACTTACCTCTATTTCATTCATCAACTTCATTGCCTCAATGATGCATAACACCTGACCCTTCAGCACTTTGTCTCCAACCTACAGAGAAAACATTTTGCTTCAGTCCAAAGAGCCAAAGAGAATCAACTACAGGATAGACAATATAGCAGCACCATTAAAATCCAATAAAAACCAACATGGACTGTTCACCTTCACAAATGGTGGTTCACCAGGAGCCGGACATCTGTAGAATGTACCAGCCATTGGACTTTTAAGAGGTGGAAGTGATGATTTGGCTGACTTAGGAGCAGCTGGCGAAGGTGCTGGAGTTGGGGCAGCAGATGCTTGACCAAGAGGCGGAGGTGCAGGGACAGATGGGGTTGTAGGCATTACTGGTGATTGAGAGGGTGACTGCATCATATCAACTGGAGCTGCAGATGGTGGTTGGGGCAAGGCCACCTTTTTCCGGATTATAAGTTCACAGTCAAGTTGTTTAAGCTGCAACTCCACAATATCTCGTGAATCAACTAGCCTAGAAGAAAACATATAATAACAATTAAATTGAGTAAACTTTGGGGAATTAAAAAAAAAAACAAAATTCGACAATAAAAAGCTTACTTTACTAGACTTGAAACTTGATTAAGGAATTCTGAGATTGATTCTTCTGTGGCCAAAGATGGAGGAGGTACATCGCTTGATGGCTTAATTTTTGCTTCTGCGTTTGGTGGCCCTGATTTGACTGTAGGTGTAGCAGAAGCATTTGATGATCCATCAATGGCAACCTTGAAGACAACAGATGATCCCAAAATCATGTATATTAAGGAATCAAAACTTGGAAACCAATACTCTAACCAAAATCATTTAAAGAAAATTACCTCATTAAGTTGGCTTTTCACCACTGTAGAAGAGTTCTGACCAGGAAGCAAACTCTGCAATGTAGAGACCAGCAAAATTTTCAATTCAACAGAGAAAAACAAGAATTAAAGTAAACTTGACAGAACATAAAATTTCAGAGGGCATTTTTATTCTCTATAATTTATAGCAAGAAAGCAAAATGTTTGAGGCCTGCACAAGTAGAAAGATGTCAAGTTCCAACTATTGATGAGCCTCGCAATTTCAATATTATATTACATGTATAACATCCAAACTACATGAAAAGACTAAAAAACCAACTGTTTATTTCCAAATAACTCCATTAATTTAGAACGAGGAGAGAACATGTTTTTAGAATTAATGAATACCTCAGCCACATCTTATTTTCAAGCAATGAAGAATCTCAACCACATCAGTCGACTGTAATATATATAGTAGCATGCTTTTTCTTCACATAATTTAGTCAACCATGAAATTGAGTTAAATCAACACGGAGTGAACTTTCTGCATTATTGAAAGCATTATGAACATCCTAAAGGATTTCATTTAACTTTGCACAGTAAGATACGATGATCACCATGCGGTTAGAGGTGATAGTTTATTATAAATGTTTGGACTAGTCCTCCAAACAAAACTATCCTCTTCCAAAGATTTATAAATGATTATGGGGAAAAATCAGCTCTATACAATTAAAAATGCAGTTTTTCCTGGTTTCTTTCTCTTAGGCAATGCATTTTTTTTTATAAGAAGGTAGGTCTCGTTAAAAACCTCCTTCATGATTAATGGAGCACAAAGTGCTCCTTAATCAGCGAAAGGAGAAAAAGAGTGCCTTAATTCATTAAAAACCGAAAGATACATAATGTTTAAAAACAAACACACCCTTTACAATAATCAACCCAAATCCTAACTAAAGCCTAAGAGAAAGCTGTGTAACTAGCCAATACCAGCTTTAGCTAAGCTATCAGCCTCAACATTGGCTGATCTAGGAACCCATCTAATAATACCATTAAGATCTCTTAACAAAATAACAATGTCTTTCACAAAGGCTTTGTAGACAAACGGACAACAATCATAATTTTTGACCCACTCCACTGCTAGTTTACTGTCTGATTCAACAATTAAGCGTTCTTTAAACCTCTGATGAATCAAACCGAAGAAAGATAAGTCCTTATTGCCATAATCTCAATCAACAGAGGTGGACCTGGACCAGCTGCCTCTTGGAAAGAACCCATCACCGAGCTATCCTCAACTCTTAGAATGCCCCCAACACCACTTTTCCTACAATCTCCATTCACTTCTGCATCGACGTTCAATTTTATAAAACCCTTTGGAGGAGGAGACCAAGACACAGTTTTGATGATCGAAAACCTTGAATTAGAACAACAGTCCCCAAGAGTTGGATTAGAAATGAAAGTCCTTTAGAATAGCCATGTCATTGAATTTAGCTAAAGAACCAAGTAGCCAACCTACATCTTGCCATAAAAATAACTCCATCTGATTTACCCTTCCCCCATCGAACACAATGTCATTCCTAGTTTTCCAAATCGTCCATATAACCACTCCCGGAATAAATGACCAAATTTTAGAATTAAGGACCATTTCTTCCCAAGCTACCATAAAACTTTGAGCATTGTCCTGCAGAACCGAACACACTCCCCAAATTTTCAGAAATTTGTTCCAAAGAGTCCATGCCACGGTGCAAGTGAAAAATAAATGTGCTGAAGATTCACCCTTTTTACAAAACGGGCATGCAACATCAACAATAGCTGAAACTCTTCTCCTTTGTAATTCTTGCTTTACTGCCGATCTATTATACACCACCTGCCACATAAAGATCTCCACTCTAGGAGGCACTAAACCTCTCCAAATATATCTCATCCAAAAGGAGTCTGTTATCGAAACAGGACAGCAAGACTTCACATTGGACTTGACAGAATAGATACCTTCCCCATTCCCTTTCCAAACCAACCCATCTGACAAATCATGAGAAAGAGTGATATTGTGAATTATCGCCATAAGATCAGAAAACTGTTCCACCTCCCAGTCACTTAGATTTCTTCTCAATTGAACATGCCAAGACCAAACTGATGACCGAAACTCTCCAAACTCATTAAGCTTTCCATTCATGTTTACAGACAGAACAAACAGTCTCAGGAAAACTACTTTAAGAGGGAAATCAAGCGCCCAACTATCAAACCAAAAACTGATGCTCTCTCCATTCCCCACCCGTACTTTGAACATACTTCGAAACTTAGCTCCAAACTGATCCTCTTTGAAATGATATTGAACTACCGATTTCCAAATCCAAGAAGCATGTGCAGGAAGTTTATCCTTGAACAACAGAGATCTAGTGTCCAGATTATACTTACAGCAAATAACCTTCTTCCACACTGACTCTCTATCATTAGCAAATCTCCACGACCATTTTCCTAGGAGAGCTCTATTCATATAATTAAGATCCAAAACACCAAGACCCCCAACACTTTTGGCAGAGCATCTGTCGACCAATTAATCCAATGAATTTAGGTAATAACGATTGAGTGATACCAGAAAATGCTGCAGAGAAACTAACATTAACCAGAAACCTGTCAAGTCTGACAACAGTGGGATAATCCCAGTTGCTGCTCCATGTAAAATTCCCCCCAATTAAAGGCAGATCAATTAGCCCCGTTTGTTGAATAAAAAGACTGAAGATTTCCATAGAATTCCTGTTATGAGAACGACCCTCCTCTTCTTCTGTTAAATATGCATTGAAGTCCCCTCCCACACAAAAAGGAATGCTGAACCCATTTAAAAACAGTCCCAGTTCTTCAAAAAACCAGCCTTTTCTTCTTTCACAGATGGACCATAAACATTTATGAAACCACATCTAAGTTGGTTGGATTTGAACTTCCCGAAAATAGCAATAAACCTCCTGTGAACATGCTGATCTTCTTTCTCAAAAAAACTATCATCCCAACAACTTAAAATACCCCCTGAAGAACCTGCTGCTGGTGACTCAACGACCCCTTGCAACTTACTCAACCCACTTCTCCTTAAAAAAGATCTTGGTAAAATCTCAAGTTTTGTTTCTTGTAAAAAAAGAAACGTTGGTTTTTTCTCATAAACTATTTTTTGAACAGCTCTCTGTTTTTCTTTTTTGCCCAACCCCCTAATATTCCAAGACAACATACATAGCTTTGGCATCATATTTCTATTTGATAATACCAAAAACAATCCCAGGATTAACCCACATACATGATACCAAAATGAACCATACATATGGCTTCACCTAGTAAAATTAAACTTTTTCTTGATGCAAAAAGTTAAGTACTTTCTTAAAGAAAAATCATTCATGTAATACATTTCGACTATAAATTTTAAAACAAACAATAAATAATTAGTATACTCTTTGATATGTGCTTAACATAAGATAAATCGAAGCAAAAGTAATCTGGTACAAAAGATGATAGTACGAATTTTACAATGAATCTAACAAAATAGGCTTTATTAATGAGATAGGTTAAATTACTTATAAGATTTAGATGTCCACAACTGAATTCACTATACATAGAAATAGCTTTTTACTATCGGTAACTCGACTATTGAATTTGGGATTGTACTTCTACATAGCAACTCAACAAATAACATTGATTCTATAGGGCAGTTCCATTTCATGGGCAAGTTGCATGACTGTTTTAAGTTGTCAGTAGCATCTAAATAACATTATCAGTAATTTCTACTAGTGCATAATATTCTAAAATAATTTATCAAGCATTTTACCTTACTATGGGATTTAGCACTTAACATATACAAGAGTTTGGTTAAACTTCATAAAAGATTAAGATGATATTAAAACTAGTATTAGTCATAACTAAGAAGGCAATGGAGCTCGTTTTCAAGATGCTAAAAAACCGAGAGTTTGACACAGGAGCTTTATTTATTTTATAATATTTTATTATTTCAATTTTATTAGGTATTATACATATTATGGATGGTTGGATGGCTTATAAGTTTTCTTTAGTTTTTAAATCTAGGGCTATATTAAGACTTTATTTGTAACCCTAATATAAATTAGTTGTGGAATATTTATTGCCACAACCTATTATTATCTTCTTTTAATAATTAAAAGGGTTCGCTGCATGAAGTTCGAGCTCTTGTGCATGTCCAATGTTACTCCAAAGAAGGAAGGATCTTGAAGGATGTGTGTGGATACACGTGTAATTAATAAAATTACCATCAAATAAAAGTTTCCCATTCCTCGATTAAATGATATGTATTTTTTTTATAGGAATAGGAGGTCTCATTAAAAACCTCCCTCATAGTTGCCTCTTGAGAAGAGGCGACTAGCAGAAGGAGGAAAAGAGTACCTCAGTAGATTAATAACTGAAAATTACATAAGACTATAGATTACAGAAAACCCGAAATAAAAGACCAAACAACCATTATAACACTAAGGACATTCAACCTATCCCGTCCTTAGCTAACTTGTCAGCCTCCCAATTACAAGCCCTAGGAACCAACCTAACCATAATGTCTCTATCGGAAATTAAATCCGCAATTTCCCCAACCAGATAACAAAAAAACGAAGGGGCAGCAAAGGGCCTCAAAATCCAACCCACTACTGTTTTACAGTCACTCTCCACAATAAGTCTTCCCTTTAACACCTAATCCGAATTAAGAAACAAATCAATGCCTTCTCTAATAGCTTTCAACTCAGCAAACAAAGGATGACCAGGTCCCACAGCCTTAGAAAAAGTGATCAAGATAGAACCATTCGAATCTTTCAACAAACCTCCAATTCCACCCTTAAAACCATCCCGTCTAACTGCCACATCTACATTGAATTTATAAAAATCGGTTGGAGGCGGGAACCAGCACTGATCCTTCTTAATAGAATTGACAGCTATATTGTCTGCAAGCCGTGAATCCCTTATTAATAAATCAACCTGGAAATTAGCCTTAGGAAATTTAGCTAAAAACCATGTGGCCAGCCTGAATCTGCAAATGAATAACATTGTAGAGCTGTCAAAATTCCAATTTTCGAACACCACTAAATTCCTAGCCTTCCAAAGCGACCACAGTACAACTCCTGGTATAAACTTCCAAATAGAAGAAGCCTTTAAATTAGACCAAGAACACAGTAAAGACATGGGATCTTTGGGCAAAACTGTAGAAACCTCCCATAACTTAATGAATCTATTCCACAACTCCCAAGCAACAGGACATAATATAAAAAGGTTTTTAATTGTTTCTTCCTCCTTTTGGCATAAAGGACATAATAAATTATCCAGGGGAACACCTCTTTTTACCAACTCCACTTTAGCAGCAAGTTTTTGGTGAGATAGTTGCCATAGAAAAGTTTCAATTTTGGAGGAGCCAACGCAGACCATACCCATTTATTCCACTGGAAATTCCCTCCAAAACTGCGTGTAAGTGTGGATCTGCAAGTCTTAACTGAGAACAAACCATTTCCATTCCCTGACCAAGTTAGAAAATCATCAACTGAATCGATCAAAACAATATTCTCAATCAATGTCATTAGAGAAAACCATTTATCCAACTCCCAGTCACATAAACTCCTCCTTAATCGAATATTCCAAACCCAGCCATTGTTTTCATAACAACCAAAGTCTGCAACTGTTCCCAATTTATTGATCGATAAGGCGTAAATTCTAGGAAATTGATCTTTTAGAGTTATATTATTAACCCAAACGTCATTCCAAAATCCAATTGATCTACCATTCCCTACTTGTATCTTTGAATTTGACCTCAAATAGTTCCCAATATCATCCTTTTTCTCATAATTGTTCAAAATTCCTCTCTATATCCATGAATCATTAGGATTAGCAGCCTTATCAATTGAAAGAGCTAAATTACTGATATTGTGCTTGCAACAAATCATCTTCTTCCACTGAGAATCTCTCTCTTTTGCAAATTTCCACACCCACTTCCCAAGTAACACTCTATTGGCCATAAACAAATTCAGGACACCCAATCCACCCTCCTCGTAAGGTTGACACACCGTTTTCCAATTAACCCAATGAATTCGTTTCTTCATAGGACTATCCCCCAAAGGAATTTAGCCATCAAAGAGTTTAGCTTAAGACTTATCTTTGAAGGGATTTTGAAAATAGATAGAAAAAAAATAGGTAAGGACGACAAAACAGACTTCACCAACACTAATCTCCCTGCCATCGATAATGAGGTAGCTTTCCAGCCTGCTAATTTGCTATTGAACTTCTGCACTACTGGATCCCACAACATTTCTGAATTTCTACACGTACCAATCGATAAACCAAGGTAATTCATAGGAAAAGCCCCCACACCACAGCCTGCAATAATAGCCCAATCCTTAAGAACTTCCTCATCCAAATTAACACCAAACAGCTTACTTTTGGATAAGTTAAGATGGAGGCCTGACATTAAACTAAAAACCCTCAAGACTCTCCTAATATTTAGAATCTGGGTAGGAGAATCCCTACAGAATAAAATTAAGTCATCTGCAAACTGCAGGTGCGTCAAATGGAACTTATTATCCCCTTCCAACACTGAACCCTTCAAACAGAGCACAATCAGCAGACTTAGACAACATTAAATTCAGTAGTTCCCCAACAATATTAAACAGCAGAGGAGACAAACTACATCCTTGCCTCAACCCTTTCCCCATCTTGAATTCGTTAGTCGGAGAACCATTGACAAGAATGGAGATCGAGGCAGATGAAATGCAAAAGTCAATCCATGAAATCCACTTTTCTCCAAATCCCATAATTTTAAGTAGTCTCAACAAGATCGGCCATTCCACCGAATCATAAGCCCTTCGAAAATCAACCTTGAAAACAACACCTTTCCTCCCTTTTTCCTCCAAAAATCAATAACTTCATTGGCCAAAAAGGCACAATCCAACAGCTGCCTTCCAGGAGTAAAGACAAACTGAGAAGGACTAACAACATCTTTAATAACAGAAATAAGCCCTCTAGATAAGACTTTAGAAATAATTTTATACAGGCTGCCAACTAAGCTAATTGGTTTGTAATCCTCGATACCTTCAGGATTTCTGATCTTGGGAATCAAAGTTAAAAAAGCATGATTGACCCCATGCTCCCAGTTCCTTCCATTATAAATTCTTCAACAAATTTCATAATATATGGCTTCAGAGTTGGCCAGAATCTCTTAAAGAAACCCATGGGGTAACCGTCTGGCTCCGATGCTTTGGCACTATCCGAGTGAAAAACTGCCTCCCACACTTCCTGTTCAGAGAATTTAACTTCAAGAAACTCCTTTTGATTAGCTGACAGTTTGGCAAAATTCAAATCAATATCATCCACCTCTAGAGTTGTTTTCGAATTATAGTTACCCTTGAAATAATAAAAACCAAAGTCTCTCAACTGATTCGGGTCTGAAATAACATCTTCTGCCACCTTCAATGAATAAATTGTGTTAATTATGTTCCTGTTCAATGCGCACAGATGGAATAACTTTGTGTTTCTATCCCCTTCAATACTCCATTTCACTCTTGACCTCTGCAACCAAATACTCTCCTCCTTGCTATGCAAATTCCAGAGCTTCTTCCTCGAAATAACAAGCAAGTCCCTTTCTTGAGTAGATAATCCCCCTCCCTGTAGTTTCAATTCCAGCCCATTAATCATTGTTTCTAATTCTGAAATATCATCAGAAAATCCCCTCTGATTTTTCCTTGGCCAATTCCTAATAACCTACTTAGTTCCTCTAAGAATTGAAAACAAACCCCTACCACCATTATCCTTCCTCAGATTTGTAAAAGATTGTTCCACCACCCCATCAAACCCCTCTTCCTCGAGCAAGTAGTTATAAAACCGAAACGGCTTAGGACCCCAATTATTGCACTCTTCCACCAACAGAATTGGGTTATGATCCGATAAGGATTTAGGAAGCATTTTTTGAATCACATACGCATTGAAATCCCCCCTATACAAACAGGCGAATTCAGACTTTGCACAAAACACAAAAAATCCCTGAAAAACTCCTCTTTCTCAGCCTCTACTAATGGACCATAGACATTTATAATGACACATTCAAAATTGCTCAACCTGAACTTCCCTGATAATGCCATAAATCTACTGTGATTATGCTGATCACTGACCTCAAAAAATTCCTCGTTCCACAAACACATCAAGCCACCTGCAGAACCCTCAGCTGAAAAAAAACAACTACCTCTGAGCATATTACCTCCAAGCTTTCTCATTAACCCACTTCGACAAACATTCAGTTTTGTTTCCTATAATAACAAAATGACTGGCTTTTCGCTGTAAACCAATCTTGCCACTGCTCTGATTTTCTCACTTTTCCCAAGCCCCCTAATATTCCATGTAATAATTTTTATTTTTGACATATGATATAAAATCATTCAACACCAAAATTAATCCGCAAGGAACCATCAGGAACCCTGACCAGACCCCATCATCTGCATCTTGAAAATCTCTTCTTTTAAAATCTGATGCCCCCCTTTAAAGGAAATTTCCAGTATGTCACATACTTCCCTAGTAGCTACAGCTTCTAGCCTAGCTTGAACAAACTCCTGAGAAGGCTGAGAAGCCTCCCTGACATGATCCAAAGATTCCCTGGCCATACTATTAATCACCCTTCGATAGACATAAAAGCTAATATCCACTTCCCCCTCCGAGCACACACTACCTGAATGGCAGGGTGCAATTCTTAGCCTTCTACGGTTCACTAAATTTTTTGACCAAGAAAGCCCCTGAACAGAATATTTTGAAGAATCCAAATTGTTCTCCTTAACTAAATTAATGCCATCTATCATTGATCCTGAGCTGGTTCCATCTCTCACAACCAAGGTTCGGTCTCTGTCACTCAACTTAGAACCACTACCCTCCTTAAAGTTGCCTTGTAAATCCTCCATACCCTCCTTCATCATCTGTGACGCAACCTCATTATCACCAGGTACGCTATCCCTCTGTAAATCATTAAACCTATGAGAACCTAACACAAGATCCTCATGTCTACTCCGCTGTCCAACAGACTGCTCTTCATCCGTCGACTCCCAGCTTGCCTTGAACCAAATCTTTCTCCCCCTCTGTAATTCTTGTCACCATCCTAGTATCATCATCTTCTGCAAAATATATAGGATTGGCTGATCTGTTATTGGGCTAAAGTATGAATTTATCTCCAATCCATTTTATATTATAAGCAGCCCAGAATGACAGATTTTGTTATTAGAAGTTAAAGAAACCTCCTTGTCTTCAGAATGGGCTATTTCAACGGGTAGAATATTTTCTCTCAAATCTAGCCCCACGTGATCTCCCACTTGGACTGACCCCTTTCCAAAAACCTGACAGCCCACAATTAGAAGTTTCTTCATTTGACTTCCTTGAATTAGCTTGTCCCCCACTAACTACAATCAAACCACTGTTATGGCCAGCATTCAACCAAGAGATAACTTTATGCCTAGAATTTCTCTGTTGACTCTTCTCTGTCAATTGCCAGAGCAGGAACACAATCATCCTCTACCTCGAAAAATACGTAGTCACTGTTCAGCTTATTTGAATTTTCCTCATCCATCCTCTTCCCCAACTGGTCTGGTTGAATCAAGACAGACCCCATGGAAATCTTGATTTTGAACGATCTACCGTAAGAACCAACAGTAACCGTTTCTGGAACATCGAAGGGGCTCTCCACCCTGAGCAAAACCTTTGCCGACGAGAGATCATATCTATTTTTTGAATCTTCCTTAAAACAGATAAACCTTCCCCATTTCCCAGTAAGTTTCTCCAAGAAAGCCTCATTCCAGCACAGAAGGGGCAAACCACATAAATCTATCTGACACAAAGCCAAAGGAACTCCATTCTCATTTAAAACTGGTGCCAACCAATCAAAACACAAGGACAACTCTTCCTTTTTATTCTCCCAAACATAAGAGAATTCATCAACCGAGTCAAAAGTGATGATACAAGCCTTCCAAGCATAACCCCATCTCGAAACCTGGACACCGAATCCCTCTATCTCCAAGGCTTCCTTTAATGACTCATACTCATAAGATGGTTTCATTATTCCTGTTAATGATCGTTTAACCCATTCCGCCAATAGATGCATCTCCCACACATTCCTCACACCAGTATCATTCCGTTTGTTGTCCTCGACATTAATCTCTAACTCCTGTTCTCTTCTCCTGTTAACATCAGGCTTCATGACTTCCTTATATGATCTGTCATCCCTAAAGCTTTTCAACGACTGTGTCTTACTCCTAATATAAGACAAATCCTGCTTTTTTGACTTGATCACCAGCGTACTCTTCCCCTCAGCATCCTCCTCCTTATTTGCCTTCTGATATTTAGCAACCCCCACAGAGATTCTCCTCCCATCAAACCATTTACCATTCACAAACTAGATTGCTCTCTTCCTACTTTCCTCCTCAGCAAATTGGACAAAAGCAAACATCGAGGACTTGTAATTTGATTTCTCTAAAAACCGTGGAATGAATATTCTCAAAATCTGACCATAAGGACTAAAATAATCCCTTAGTACATGCCTTGAAACCCTCTTACTAAGATTATCAATGAACACTGTCCATTCCTTAACGAAAGCAATCGACTTTTTCGAATTCTCTCTACTTCTCTATCTACCTATCGCACTCATTCTCTCTTTCCTTTACTGTTGACAACAATCCTCTAACCTTGCTTGTAAGTGACCGCTAAATTGTGATCTTTTTGAAATTTAAGCTGGGGGAAGAGAAATTTAAAGCTTGGAGCATCCCTTTTAAATGAGACAAAAGTAACTCTATTTACCGTCTCAATGTGATGTAAATGAAGGGTGGGGGAAAATCAATTGAGTCTACCAGGTCTCTTCATCTACCCTACTGAAGACATTAAATGATATGTATGATCAATTGGCTCGTTCTAAGGTGTGTTAAAAGATTGATTTGAGAAGCAGGTACCACAAAATCAAATTGAAAGGTGGAAACGATTGGAAAACAGCATTTAAAACTCTTACAGGTCTATATGCATGGTTAATGATGCTTTTTTGGCCTAACACATATCACTTTTATGTGGGTCATGGATAAGTATTATGTCGTATTGAATTCCTTCGTTGTTTATTCTAACAACATACTGGTTTACAGTAAAAGCAAGGACAAACACATGTCCCTCTTGCAACAAGTTTTGGAGGTGTTATATGAATTTGAAGAAGGTTTGTGTAATTAAAGGATGACCTACACCGCAGAATTTTAAATATGTTTGAAGCTTTCATGGGTTGGATTCATTTTATAGGAGGTTTATCATAACTCCGACACTATTACGAGCACTATTACTTAATTCTTTAAGATGGACAGCTTCAAGTAACCAAAATCAGCTAAAACGCCTTTGAATCGGTTAACATTTTGATGATGGAATCACTTGTTCCTGCACTCCCAGATTTTAAGAAGTTACTTCTCATCGAATGTGATGCATCTTAGGTAAGATTCATAAGAAATGGAGTTGTTCTCTGTCAAGAAGGCCGACTGAACATTTTAGTGAAAAAGTTATTTGATGCAAAATAGCATTATTCCACTTACGATCTAGAGTTTTATGCTTTGGTAAGGACTGTTCAACATTGGGAGCATTACTTGACTTCTTGGGAATTAGCAGTTTACTCGAATCATCAAGCGTTGGAATTTTCAAGTTCAAAGAAAAGGAAGGGTTGTCATGCTAAGTGGGGTTCTTATCTAAATGACTTTAATTTCTTAGTGAAATACACGACCAATGAAACTAATGTTGTGACAGATAATCTTGGTAGACGATCTTTAGTACTAATGGAAATGAGTGCGGAAGTGATGGGTTTTGAGGAATTGAAGAATCAATAAAAAAAATTGACCCATATATTGGCCCTATGATTTCTGAATTGGAAGGGTCGACTAAACATGAAAATTGGGTTTATCAATTACATGATGGGTATGTGTTAAGAGGCAATCGTTTGTGCATCTGAAAGGTTCTTTAGGTGAGCATGTTATGAGGGAACTTCATGAAAATTGCTTGGGAGATCACTTTGGAAGAGGTAAGACCATGGTTAGTGGTCGATCGATATTTTGGGGGGAAATGTACAAGGATGTAAGCAAGTTGGTGAAAAGGTTTCCTTGTCAATTTGGCGAGGGTAATTCATAAAATATAGGGTTATACACTCTGTTGTCTATGCCAAAGGTGTCGTAACTCATTTGAGCATGGATTTTGTCTTGGGATTACCAAAGAAAACATAGGGTTAAGATTCAATCTTTGTTGTGGTTGTTGGGACCGTCGGCGCACCCCATGGCGCAGCGGAAACAAAACTCGACGGTCTCACCAACGATCCAAGTACGAAAAACTGAAATCGGAAGGAAGAGAGCGGGTTCCTTGAAAAAAAGCAAGGAAAGCAGTGAATTCTGGTGGTATAGATCGGTTCGAATCGTAAGCCTCCACGAAATCACGTCTCGGCCTCTACTCAGTTCACCCGATTGAGAGCAACTTTGTTTTCCCCCAAAACAGTTTTGAGAGAAAGTGGCTGAAAGTTTTGCGTGTGTTCTCACAAAAACGGCTGTTAGACCTAACACACCCTTTTATAGCCCAGTTACCCTAGTCATATTAGGGTTTTTATTATTTCAAATTAATTAAATCTATATTTAATTAATTGGAATTTAATAATCCTTTTATATCTAAGTTACCCTAATCATATCAGGGATTTTATTATTTCAAATTAATTAAATCTATATTAATTGAAATTAAATATTCGGGATTATTAAAATATATACTTAATTAACTCTAGATATATTTTAGTAACATACAACAAATTGTACATCTTTGCTCGTTTCAATCTTAGGGTGTGACCCTGTAGGTTCTTGTAACATTAGAAGTAATTATTAGAACAATTCTAATATTACATACAATGAGTGACATCTAGCAATATATCAATTGTCACCTAAGTTACAAGAAAATATGATTCGACATATCATCTTGGTGATTAACTCTTTTATGTATTATATCTTTATGTCATTTATATCTAGAATAGGCACAAGTCTTGGAATAGTCACACTTGTATAGCCCATTTATTGTTTCTTGATTTCTAGAGTAGACTTTAATTAACGAATAGTTTATGATATCTCATATCAACTTATTCGAACATGGCCATGCGTTTCTAGTCTTACTCAATCAAGTGGCCTGTGATATATTTCCTATTATGTAGGAAGGGCATATCCTATCTTAATCATACACACCCACTACATATATTGAGATATATTCAATAACAGTCTTTATAGAACAACCAGTTACGGAGCTTGTTTAGCTGCATCAAAACATACAACAATATATGTTGGGATAGTATTGATCTCAAGTCTGAGGATCATACATATAGTCATCACCATGAGCAATGTTATGAGTGTCACATAATAATCCAAGACATATGCTCATGGTGGGTCAATCCAATACATTGTTCTCTAACAATATAATCATGTATCAATTCTGACATCTCTATGTCAATGACAACTCGTTGTCATCAATCAATAACATGTTAGTCTTAAGCGTATTATTATTGTCCATGCCCATAATAATACTTGACTAGGGATCTTTTAATAATAATAATTATGTCATTATATGGACTTTATTATCTTCCAGTTTATGTTAAACACATATATATAACTGAAAATAATAGCAGCAATGCCTTTTATTCAATAAAATCGGTAAATAAAAGTATTATTACAATCATCATATGATTGGTCTTTGGGTATACTCTAACAGTGGTGGACGTGGATCGTTTCTCGAAGACGACACACTTCATTCCTTGTTCAAAAACTTCTTACGCTACTAATATTGTGTGGCTTTCATGTGTCTATAATTTCAAATACAAAATGTTAAAGAAAAACAAAGGCTATTAACCATCTGATTATCAGAGTTTAGGAAATATGCTTAGGTTTCATGTTGGAAATTTAATCATGTGAAGAGTAAGGATTTGGTTATTACTGAATTCAAGTGTTGCATACAATTATGTGAATAGAACAATTAAGATTACACCTTTTGAACTACCTATGGACTAAAACCTCAACTTGTGCTTGATTTAGATCCTTTTCCAATTGGGACTAGGGTGAGTGGAGATGGATAAGCATTTAATGATTATATACCACAAGTTCATGAAGAATTGATGGTTGCCTTGAAAGCAATCAATGAGATAGCTAATATACATAATCCAATTAGGATGTTTGAAGACAGAGACTCAGATCTTGAACATATAAGGCAAGAAAGGTTTCAAAAGGGCACTCATCAAGTTAAAGAAGTTTGGGCCATGTAAGGTGTTGAATAAAATAAGCTCCAATGCTTATTTGATCAAGTTGCCTTCAGACTTGCATATCAACCCAGTTTTCAACGTGTCTGACTTGTAATCTTTTGCTGGTTTTGATGGGTCTTGTTAAAATTTTAAATATGCATATGAAGCTAACTAAGGTGAACACTGAGGTTATTGAAGATTTGTTGAATGTTAAAAGCTAAGATCTAGAAGGGGTAATCTATATAGGAGATTTTTGGTGAAATGGTTACGCAAATCAGCTAGTGAAAGTACTTGGGTTGCAGAAGAGTTGAACCAAAATTTTATGTTAAAGTTTTCTCGTCAGAGTCAAATTTTCCAGCAGGAGAGAATGGTGCAGGAGCTTTATTTATTTTATGATATTTTATTATTCCAATATTATTAAGTATTAGACTATAGACTGCTACAATTATAAGTTTCTTTAGGTTTTAAAACTAGGATTATGATTAAAACTTATTCTTATCTTCTTGAATTAATAGAGACTAGAAAGTTTCAAGAGTTCCATCTTCTTTCTACTAATTTTCATTCTTAATTCTGTTGATTAACCGCAGATCTTCTTGTAAACCACACCAGAGTTCCATTAATCCTACTAAACTGATAAAGCATCAAAGCTAGTTGCATATCTGTAAACGGTCAAATGCCTAGCATGTATATTTTCTTTAACCTGCAGAGCTAATTTCCAATATATATTTTGTTTCATATAAACTCTTACAAAATGTATTCAACTTAAATTGCAATTTAGTATAACTGAAACTAACAAGTTGTATTATCCAAAAAACAAAAAGGAAAATAACAAGTTAATATTTTTAACATATGATATGATAGAACACCGAGAAATACGTTGATTTATGGTTGTAAATATTATGGTACAGAGTTAAGCCTATAATGGGATCAATAGAACAATAAATCTTCATTGCTCTACTTATTCATAAAATTCTTCTATTACATAAGGGTGCACATTTGACCAGCAACAAAGGAACTTGAAATTCTATAACTGGAAGCGTATTGTTTTACAAAGATGACTCATGCAAATGAAAGCACGGGAATAAAACATGCAAGTGTTTTTCTCTTTCAAAGAATGATGACAAAATGATCAAACCATGCTGCGACATGGAAAAAGCTATTACTTATCGCGGTACAGATATTTACAAAATGAGAAAAGGGAACTAATTTGTTCGCCTTACTCCCATACCTTGCAATCTATTCCTAGATTATTGGATAAACTGCTTTCTGATTTCTAGCACAATGCAATAAAAGAGAAATAACCAAGAAAAAAAGGATCTATCTAATTACAAACAAAACGAGAAACAAGAATACCAAATACTTTTTTCTTTTCTTATCTTTTTCCCCTTATTAACACTTGCCTTTAGTTTTCCAAAAGTTGCTGAAAGAAAATTCATGTTTGGGTTTAACCAAGGAGATAACTTTATGTCGCACACAAATAAACAATCATCAATGTCAAAACAGTTTCATGTCTAAATATGTAATTCAAGCATTAAAATATTTTTTATCCAATCATAACAACCAAAGCAAAAATTTGGGGTTCATATGCAAATAAATCAGCATATGAAACAGTTCTAAAAGCCAGAAAAATCAATTGCAAAGATTAAAATAAATCATATTCTCCTCTTTTTGCTACTATTTTACCAGAAAAAAAAGTCAAGGATTCATACGTAAAATAGACCGAACAATGGAGACCACCAATCCAAACTCTGCTACCCTCAAACTTAAACGTATCAAGAAAAAAATAAAATCTAATGCAAGATTCACAGATTACAAGCAGCTAAAATGTACAGTAAAGAAATAAAATTAGAAAGAGAGAGAATTAAGAACGATTTAGTTACCTTGGAGAACAATAGACGGCTTGGGTTGGAAGAGAAGCGAAAGGAGAGGTTGGAGAGCTGAAGGTTAGAGGAAGGAGGCAAAGTAGCGGTGGTTTTAGCAACGGAAGTGAAGGCAGCGGAGGCTGTTGTTGAGAGTGAAGACGCCATTTATTTATTTATTTATTTATTTTCAAGCGATTGGATTTGTAGGAAAGAAGAGACTGTTTAAAAGAGAAACAGAGAAGGAGAGGAGAGGAGAGGAGAGGAGAGGAGAGGGCTTTGGGGAATCCGTCGAGAAGAAGAGTGGATGAATTTAAATTTTTTAAAGAAAATATATAAATATTTGTTAAGTTGTTAAAAAATAAATATATAATAAATATAATTTGATCAAATATATATTCTAATTATTTTTTATTTTTTTAACTAAATACGGTAATCTTATATTCCTGCTAAACCAACCAAACACAAAATACAATATTCTCAGTAATCTTATTCCTGGTAATCTTTTATTCTCACTGATTATCTTATATTCCGTGAACCAAACGCACCCTTAGCGTTAGATGAAATCTAGGAGAGACGAGTTTCTACTAATCTGCCATTTAGCCCTGTTAATTTAACTTTGGGTAAAGTATACAAATATTCCCCAACTATAGAACACTACTTTTTTTAGTCCCTCAATTATTAAAAGTTGTAAAATAATCCCTAAACTATAATGCATTATTTTATTGAGTCCCTTTAATATTAAAAGATACAAAATAGTCACTTGGCTATTTATAAATTCTAAACTTGTCTTTTTTTTTTTGATAAAAATTTGATGGACGTCTAAGTTGGGCATTAACCAATTGATTGAGATATGATAAAATCATATTTTATTTATGTTTCCTGGCACTATCTTTGCTTTCAGGTACTGGCTCGACGACATAATATTTCAAGAACTGGCTCGATGACATAATTAAAATAGAGAGTCGATTCAAAAAAATATAACTTAAACATTTCTGGGATCATATTTTATCATATCTTAGTCAACAAGTTAACATCCAGCCCAGATACCCAAAAATATTTTAACTGAAAAATGATGAATCTAGAACATATGAATAGTCGAGTAACCACTTTTTAAAATTTTAATAGTCGAATGACTCAACAAAGTAGTACCTTATAGTCAAGGGATCAATTTGTAACTTTTAAAAATTGAATGACTCAACAAAGTAGTACCCTATAATCAATGATCATTTTACGACTTTTAATAGTTAGTGGGCTCAATAAAGTAATATCTTATTAGTCAGGGGAACATTTAAATTCTTTACCCTTTCATTTTTAGGGTAAACTACACATTTACTACCATAACTATCACTTTTGTTCCGTTTTAGTCACTCAATTATTTTTTTTAGAATCATACCTATCTTTTAGTTTTGGTTTCATTTTGGTCACTCGTCGTTAAAAATTAACGATAATGCTGACGTATTACCATAAGATAATACCACGTCATCATTGAAAAAAATAAAAAAAAATGTTGCATCAACAATTTTGTTAATTATTTAACAGTGGATTACTAAAATGAAACCAAAACGTAGTGTTATGTATGGTTTTTTTTTAAATAATTGAGTGACTAAAACGGGAAAAAATGATAATTGAGAAATTAAATGTATAATTTACCTAAATTTTTATTTATAAAAAATAATTTTTAATATACTTGTCATATTATTAGGAAAATTTTACTGTGAACGTCGCACACCGAAATACACTACTAATACAATTGTAACAACCTGAAAAATTTTGAAGAAAAAAATTATTATTAATTAAGTAATTTGGTGAAATTTAGTGACTAAAATAAAATTTATGAAAACTTATAGGCCATTTTAAATGTAAAGAAAATTGAGGGACCAAGCCCTGAATTTACCCTAAAATTGTTGGCAGCTTTAGTGTTATAAGTGTATTTTCTGATTTCAAATCAGAAAACACATGATTTTGCTTAAACTTTGCTCTCCCATACCCCTTCCTTCAAGCTCAATTCCGACGTTGCCCGAGCTCCAATCGTAAAATTAAAACCACCGTCGTGTTCATCTTCGACCCGTGATCAAAACTCAGTAAACCAATTATAGCAAAACGCTGCCAAACGACGTGAATTTCGAGTCAAAGTCTCAACTTTTTTTAGCACCACCGCCGAGAAAATCTTAAATTCATCTCCGATCGTTAATCGGTTTTCGACACCTCCCGCACCATCGTGTTCCTGGTGTCATTCCGAGTCCGACGGTGTCGTCCTTGTCTCCGTAGGCGGCGGCGCGTGTGGGAGGTGGAGCGGTCAAAGATTCGACCGAGTTGAAATCGAGCTCTCCACCGTTCAAAAATTTGAACCGAGGTTGGTAAGTGACACAAAATCGCTTAAAATAATTTTTGGAAATTTTTGTAGGAATTTTTGGAGACCGGAGGAGGTCTCACGCGCCGGGAAAGATGCGAACGGCGGGTGATGTTGTGACCGGCTTAACCGGTCTAAACCGGTCTGAACCGGGTTGACCGGTCTGTCACGACCCGTTGACCGACCCGTTGACCCGACCCGACCCGATGACATTTTGAGAATTATTTTAAAAAAAGTGACATTCTGGGAATTATAAAAAGGTGATATTTTGGGAATTATTTTGAAAAAAGGTGACATTCTGGGAATTATTTTGAAAAAGGTGATATTTTGGGAATTTTTGAATGTAGACTATTGAACCCCTTTGACCATAACTTTGGTCGGCTTTAAACGGTCATTAAACGACATTTGATTTTGTTCGAGTATACATATTCTGACATTTTTTGACGTGCCGAATCCGTTTCTGAAATTCGTTTTGCCAAATTGAAACCTAAAGGCCTCCAAATCATCAGTCAAACTCGTTGACTTTGATTTTGACCAAGAATTTGAATTTTTGAAAAGTCATACTTTATGTTTTTCGACGTCCTGATTCCGATTTCGCAATCTGTTTGGTCAAATTCAGACTCGAAATCCTCCAAATTGATAGTCAAACCCGGAAAAATGCTTATATACTTAAGAATTTTAGCTTTGATCAATTAAATAAGACTTGGGGTTGATAAATTATTATTGTTTGAAGGTACAAGAGACTCTCCGGATCGTTCGACAGCTCGACCCAGCTCTTCTAGATCAGTTAAACCACGTGTTCCAGTATTCACCCGTAAGACCCGTAAATTTTATGATTTTAGAGATTAATTATGTTACCCATTAGTAATATAGTGTTACTATAAATTAGGTTCGAAAACTGTAGTAGAGCGTGGTGAGACCAACAATCAGTAGATCTACTACTTGAACCTATTATCGAGGTGTGTTCCCTATTTATTAATGTGCTGTTTTATTTGTTTTAATATGTAGTACACTGAATTCTTTTGTTACTGTTTTATTGATGCACCGATTTAATGTGATGGTTTATGGATTATGATTGCTATCTGATTTTGTTTTGAAATGGTATATGATTATCATGTTTATGGATTTATGGAATTTATGTCACATTGCAATTGAATTTTTGGAATACGAATTTATAAAGTACAACCCTGATCAAGCTGGAAAATTTTATGGACCTAATGTGACTCTTAGGTAGGCTCTGCGGCCCTGAGATCATTATCGAGTAGGCCCTGCGGCCCTAAGATGTGTTCTTAGGTAGGCCCCACAGCCCCAAAATCTATCTTGGGTAGGCTATCAGGCCCTAAGATGTTCCCTTAAGGTAACTCTTTTATGAGATTTACTGTAGTATAATTTTTATGAGATTTACTACAGTATAATTTTTATGAGATTTACTGGACTATGATTTGTTTAGTGTACCTATCATGATTTTATAGTAATGTTGGGACACACTGAGCCTAGCTCACTTTTCGAAAATGTTTTCCCCTTTCAGATATTGTTGGTTAGATTCACCTGATTGAGCACTTGGAGGATCAACATATCTCTTGAAGTATATCGTATTGTAATGTTTTATCTTTTAAGTTGACACTATTTTGGTAACATGGGCCTTATTTTAAAGTATTGGATTTTATAATGATTACTCCTTTGCTATTTATATTTGGTTTATCGTAAATTTGGATTTTTAAGACATGTTTAAATTAATTTGTTTTTTTTCATTATATTTTATGAGTTGTATTTTTATAGTATAAATTATTATAATTTCATAAACGTCATTTATAATGTGATTTTACCATGATTGAATAATGGTTTTGGAACAATATCTTTAAGAATCATGAATGTGATTCACTAGACTTAGTTGAAACGCATAGATCGGGTCTAGGGAGTTACAACAACACAGTGAAACACACTAATTATAATTATCTTTATTAAGTAAATATTAAAAGGGTAAACTACATATTTAGTACATAAACTATCATTTTTGTTTCATTTTAGTAACTAAATTTTATTTTATTTTCAAAATCATAACTAACGTTTAGTTTAAGTTTTAATTTGGTACCCCACTATTAAAAACTTAATGGAGATGTTAATGTGGCATGACGTGCCAATTTATTATTTTTATTTTATTTTCACATCACCTTTTTCTATCAATTTTTTTAATTAATTTTATTCAACCAATTAGGTGATGACACGTGTCATCATCTATGAGGATAAAATAAAAGAAACCATTCTTGCTCCCAACATGAATTAAACTCGGGCCTCTTGCATGAGATGTTAGGCCCTCAATCATAGAGTTAAGCTAATCATTTGAGTTAATTGATAAACGCAACATGAATTAAACTGTCATTGCCAAATCTATAGGTTGTATTTTATCCATTATATTGCGCCATACAATAAATTTATAGCGACTAGTAATTGATAAACGCAAGACCGCTAAACAAATATTTTTACTTTTATTTTGAGTAAATTACGTATTTAATCATCTAACAATTTTTTTTAAAATTATTTCTAACATTACATTTTGATTTTATTCTGGTCACCTACCATTAAAAAATTAACAGAACTATTAACATAAAAAATTAATTTTTTTCAATGATGACATGATATAAAAACAATAGTTGAATGATCAAAACAAAACCCAAATAATAATTGAATAACTACATACGTAATTTACCCTTATGTTTTTACATACCAACCAATTACAAAATTACGTAACAATTATTTTGGTATTTTTCCACGTCGTTTTACACTACAAACACAAGTAATAAAACACCCTTGAATATTCATTTAACCTAGGATTTTTCCTTTGATTTTGTTATGCAAGTATTTAACTTGGTTTGTTCTTATTCTGCATGTATCTAGTTTTGATGGGTGAGTCTCTCAACAGTGACTAATTCAGACCGACCCATGTCGCATACTTGATTTTGGTGAGTAAATCTCTCGACGGAGATTTTATGCATACAAAAAGACTCGAACTTGAAGCCTATTTAAACGATATCAAACTGCTTACCACTTGAATCAATTCTCTGGTTGTATGTAACTAGTTTTAGTATATAGTAGAAAAATTTATGTTATATTATCAAACACGTAAACGTTAAAAAATACAAAGTGGAAACATGGTTGTAAACACCCGTTTTTGTCCAGGTTCTACTTTTATTATTATTATTATTATTTTTACATTTTTGCAGGTCCAATATACAAACCCAAATTACAACTTGAAGCCCACAAGGACAAAGCCCAATAGTATACTAATCAACCCAACAGACCTAGGCCCAGTTACAAACGGCTGACCCAGCCCAAGATCCGACCCATCTCAGGCCTAGCTGACCCGAACCAACCCATCTTATCAACCCAAACATATTAGGGTTTTTACCCTAATCCTCCAACAACAGCAGCCGTCGCCATCAGTATAATGTGGATCGTCCATCACCGGCTCCAACTCTTCAACTCCCATATCGGTGCGTATGCTTAATCGGCCATTACCCCAATCGCGTGAGCTGCTGTCGAAAGCCCCCTGAGCCAATGTATTCATCAACAGTGATCGAACTTGTATCAATCAACCAAATCAATCAAACAAATCAGAAATAAATAAAAAGAAAACAACAAAGAATCTTGACGCAAATCTAGCTCTACCACAAGCATATCTTCTCGGTAGCATCATCAAATCCATCACAAGCAAGAGATAAAAGAAAAAATCAACACATAGAGGAAAGGGCATTCGGGGATAAAAAAACAAAGTAGAGAAGAAAAAAACTAGAGAAGAATCCAAGAGATTTTCGAGCAAAAGAAAACAAAAAAAATAAAATAAAAAATCAGAGAGAAAGAAAAAAAATTAAGAGATAAATATTACCTTTAGAGAAAGATCTGGTTGTTGTAGCCTCACCGAAATGATGAGGACCCACCACCGAAGGTAAAACCTTCTTGCTTCGTCAGATCTATGTTTTCAAAGGGTATGGGGCTCGATTTTTCTTGGGGGTAGTGGGAAGGTCGGCTTTCTAAGAAAAGAAAAGAGTGGAAGACAGAGGGTTTGATTCGGGTGGGGTTTCTTATGCCATCATCGTCGACGTACGGTGGCTGCGGCTATTGCGGATATCCTCACGGCGGAGGAGTGAAGAGAGGGGAAGGAGAGTTGAAAGAGTTTTTTTTTTCTCTCTCTCTCCTTTGGTTAAAACAAAAATGGGAGATATGAGAAAATATGGTCGGTTATGGCCTTACTCTTAACTATATATATGACACACAAAACTATGTCGTTTTAAAGGGGAAAAGCCATGCATTTAGCGAATGGGTTATGTAATATCCCAAAATCAAGGTCAGTGACTAAAATGGAATTTTTGAAACTTTGAGGTATGATTTTAAAAGATTGAAAAGTTCAGGGACTTATTTGGAATATTGTGTGAAGGATTATTGGTAATTATTAAATTAAGTAAAGGGTAAAATGGAAATTTGGCAATGAAAGATTTTTTATTTTCCCTTTTTAAGGGAGTAAACCACGTGGATGAGGGGAAGAAATATCCCATCTTCCAGAGTCCTCATTTTCTCCTTTCTTCTTCATACGTGGGAGCTCAAGGCAAAGGTGAGAGTTCTTACTAGTTGATTTTCAGTTGAATTTTAAGTTTGGTTTTGATTATCAAGTGACACTTAAGCTTAAAGAAAGCTTAATTTATCCTAAAACAATAAGAGGAAAGGTATAGAAAGGATTAAAGTAAGGAAGTGAATAAAGGAAATCTTGGTAGGAAGATAGTTATTAGATTTCCATACCAAATTTGACTTGTCAATAGTCTAATTAAGAAGTTAGAAATAATAGAATTGAATTTGGAACATGTTGAAAATTGAGTGTAATTCTTGAATTACATATGGAGGATAGGATTTTGAGGTTAAAGATGATTAATGAATAGAAATGAGTTTAAATATGAGTAGGTGAGTTAGGAATATGTAAAGGAATGAAATATGAAGTGTTGAGGTGAAAATGGAGTGATTTTCGGGCTTAAATATGAATTCTAGGCTAGTGTGTATCGGTACACATTCAACATGTACCGATACATCAAGGGTAAATTTCCATAAAATGTTCAAAGTGTACCAATACACAGGAAGTGTATCGATAAACCCCTTAAAATGAAAACATCGAATGTAATTTATGAATCGATATGCAGGTAGTGTCTCGATATACATGTTAAGGAATATACCGATACACTATAGTGTGTATCGATACACTTCAAAGGGAAAATGGAATTAGATCTTTCTTTTAGTTTAAGAAATGAAATATTAGAGTTATCAAATGGAATGCTGATATGTATATGATATGTGTGATTGTGTAGATATCAATCGAGAGTAATGTCCGGACAAAGTGTCAAGTAGTGGCTATCAAGAAGTTGTTGGGACCGTCGGCGTACCCCATGGCGCAGTGGAAACAAAACTCGACGGTCTCACCAGCGATCCAAGTACGAAAAACTGAAATCGGGAGGAAGGGATGCGAATACTTACAGTGGGTTCCTTGAAAAACAGCAAGGACAACAGTGAATACCGGTGATGAGATCGGTTCGAATCGTAAGCCTCCACGAAATCACGTCTCGGCCTATACTCAGTTCACCCGATTGAGAGGAATAATTTTCTTCCCCAAAACCGTTTTGAGAGAAAAACGACTGAAGGTTTTGTGTGTGTGTTTTAAAACGACTGCTAGATCTAACACACCCTTTTATAGCCAAGTTACCATAATCATATTAGGGTTTTTATTTCAAATTAATTAAATCTATATTTAATTAATTGGAATTTAATAATCCTTTTATATCCAAGTTACCCTATCATATTAGGATTTTATTATTCAAATTAATTAATATATATTTAATTAATTAAAATTAAATATTTGGGATTATTAAAACATATATTTAATTAACTCTAGATATATATTTTAGTAACGTACAACAAATTGTACATCTCTGCTCGTTTCAATCATAGGGTGTGGCACTGTAGGTTCTTGTAACGTTAGCAGTAATTATTAGAACAATTCTAATATTACATACAATGAGTGACATCTAGCAATATATCATTGTCACCTAAGTTACAAGAAAATATGATTCGACATATCATCTTGGTGATTAACTCTTTTATGTATTACATCCTTATGACATTTATATCTAGAATAGGAACAAGTCTTGGAATATTCACACTTGTATAGCCCATATTGTTTCTTGATATCTAGAGTAGACTTTAATTAATGAATAGTTTATGATATCTCATATCAACTTATTCAAGCATGGCCATGCGTTTCTAGTCTTATTCAATCAAGTGACCTGTGATATATTTCCTATTATGTAGGAAGGACAAATACTATCTTAATCATACACATCCACTATATATTGAATATATTCAATAACAGTCTTTATAGAGCAACCAGTTCGGAGCTGTTTAGCTGCATCAAAACATACAACAATATATGTTGGGATAGTATTGATCTCAAGTCTGAGGATACATATAGTCATCACCATGAGCAATGTTTGAGTGTCACATAATAATCCAAGACATATGCTCATGGTGGGTCAATCCAATACATTGTTCTCTAACAATATAATCATGTATCAATTCTGACATCTCTATGTCAATGACAACCCGTTGTCATCAATCAATAACATCTTAGTCTTAAGTGTATCATTATTTTCCATGCCCATAATAATACTTGACTAGGGATCTTTTAATAATAACAATTATGTCATTATGTTGACTTTATTATCTTCAAGTTTATGTTAAACACATATATATAACTGAAAATAACAGCGGCAATACCTTTATTCAATAAAATCGGTAAATAAAAGTATTATTACATTCATCATATGATTGATCTTTGGGCATACTCTAACAATCTCCCACTAACACTAAGACCAATCACTCACATATCTAATACCGAGTGACTCCATGTGACGATCATTCATCTGCTGTGTAAGAGTCTTCGTCAAGGGATCAACAATGTTGTCATCCGTGTGTACTCTACATATTTCCACATCTCCTTGATCAATGATCTCTCGAATGAGATGAAAGCGCCTAAGAATATGTTTGGATCGTTGATGAGATCTAGGTTCCTTTGCTTGTGCAATGGCTCCATTATTGTCACAACGGAGTTCTACAACATCTTATATGCTGGGAACAACCCCTAATTTCGATATAAACTTCTTGATCCAAATAACCTCTTTTGCTGCTTCACTGGCTGCAATGTATTCAGCCTCTATTGTAGAATCAGCTATTGTGTCTTGCTTCGAACTTTTCCAGCTCATATCACCTCCATTATGACAAAACACAAAACCCGATTGCGATCGTGAGTCATCCTTATCAGTTTGGAAGTTGGCATCAATATAACCTTTTATACTAAGCTCTTCCTCCCCTCCATAGACAAGAAATTTATCCTTAGTTCTTCTTAAGTACTTAAGGATATTTTTAACTGTAACCCAGTGATTTTCACCAGGGTTTGCTTGATACCGACTCGTCATGCTTAGAGCATACGATACATCTGGTCGAGTACATATCATGGAATACATTATAGAACCAATAGTCGAAGCATATAGAATCTTATTCATCCGTTCTCCTTCTAGTGGAATTGAAGGACACATTTCTTTAGAAAGAGAAATGCCATGTCTCATAGGCAAAAATCCTTTCTTGGATTCTTCCATACTGAACCTTTTCAGCACTTTGTCTATATATGTACTTTGACTCAGGCCTAAAAGTCGTCTTGATCTATCTCTATAGATCTTAACTCCTAAGATATACGCTGCCTCACCCAAATCTTTCATAGAAAAACAATTACTTAACCAAGTCTTAACAGACTGTAAAGTAGGTATATCATTTCCTATGATGAGTATGTCGTCTACATACAAGATTAGGAAAGAAACAATGCTCCCACTAGCCTTCTTATAAACACAAGGCTCATCTTCATTTCTGATAAAACCAAACTCTTTGATTGCATCATTGAAACGAAGATTCCAGCTTCGAGAAGCTTGCTTTAGTCCATAAATAGACATATGTAGCTTACAAACCTTTCCAGTATTTCCTGGAAAGACAAAACCTTTTGGTTGTGTCATATACATATCCTCTTCAAGTTTTCCATTAAGGAATGCGGTTTTGACGTCCATTTGCCTTATTTCATAATCATGGAATGCAGCTATTGCGAGCAAGATCCAGATGGACTTAAACATAGCTACAGGGGAGAATGTTACGTCATAGTCTACACCATGAACTTGTCGAAAACCTTTAGCGACTAGTCACCCCTTGTATGTTTGTACATTACCATCTATGTCGGTTTTTCTTCTTGAAAACCCATTTACACCCTATAGGTTTGACCCCTTCAGGTGGTTCAACCAAAGTCCACACTTGGTTTACTGACATGGAATCCATATCAGATCTCATGGCTTCAAGCCATTTCTGAGAGTCTGGGCTAGACACTGCCTCTTGATAAGTCCTGGGCTCATCTTGATCCATAAAAAGAACATCTCCATGTTTTCTAATGAGAAATCCTAATCTCTCAGGTGCACGATGTTCTCTTGTGGATCTACGCAGTGGTTGTGTTTCTAAATCTGTTGAATGCTCCTCAACAACTTGTGAAACATGCTCAACTTCAGGTTCATTTATCTGTTGCTCTTGAACTTCTCCAAGTTCAATATTTCTACCCTTCCCTTTCTTTGAGAGAAATTCTCTTTCGAGAAAAACTCCCGTTCGAGCAATAAACACTTTGTTCTCGTTAGGGTTGAAGAAATATTATCCCTTAGTTTCTTTAGGATATCCAACAAATATACACTTATGATATTTAGGTTCGAGCTTTGTAGACATCTGATGTTTTACATAAGCTTCACAACCCTAAATCTTAATAAAAGATATACTAAGATGTTTCCCAATCCATATCTCGTATGGTGTCTTTTGAACCGATTTAGATGGAACATGATTTAGTGTGAAAGCGGATGTTTCAAGTGCATGTCCCCAAAAAGAATTCGGAAGATCACTATGACTCATCATCGATCGAACCATGTCTAACAGTGTTCGATTCATTCTTTTAGAAACTCCATTCTACTATGGTGTACCAGGTGGTGTAAGATGTGAGGCAAGCCCACATTCTTTTAGGAGTTCATCAAACTTTATGCTTAAGTATTCTCCACCTCGATCTGATCGAAGTTCCTTAATGTTCTTGCCTAGTTGATTTTGTACTTCATTTTTAAATTCCTTAAACTTTTCAAGGGCTTCAAATTTATGGCGCATAAGATAAATATACCCATACCGACTGAAGTCATCGGTAAAAGTAAATAAGTAATGGAATCCACCTATGTCTTGTGTATTCATTGGTCCACATACATAACTATGTATCAACCCCAATAAATCACTTGCTCGCTCACCTTTACTATTAAAAGTAGTCATTTTTCCCAACAAGCAAGATTCGCATACATCATATTATTCGGAAACAAATGAATCTAAGAATCCATCTTTATGGAGTTTTGATATGCGTTTCTCCCTTATATGGCCAAAAACGACAATGCCAAAGATAAGTTTGATTCAAGTCATTTGTTTTTGATCTCTTAGTATTTATGTTATAAATGGTGTTTTCTTGATCCAAAATATAGAGACCATTAACCAATTGTGCTAAACCATAAAAAACACTATTGAGATAAAAAGAACAACAATTATTCTTAATAATAATCTCAAAACCAATCTTATCCAAACAAGAAATAGAAATAATGTTCTTAGTCAAACTAGGCACATAATAACAATCCTCTAAATTTAAATCAAGTCCAATAGGCAAAGATAAAACATATGTCCTTATAGATAATGCAGCAACTCTTGCTCCATTTCCCACTCGTAGGTCCACATCTCCTTTAGCCAGATTCCTTCTCTTTTGCAGTCCCTGTACAGAAGTAAAAATATGAGAACCATAACCGGTATCTAATACCCAAGAAGTAGATGTTGACAAATTAACATCAATAACATAAATACCTGAAACAAACGTTCTGTTTGCTTTTACCTTCTTGACCTCTTCAAGGTAAACTAGGCAGTTTCTCTTCCAATGTCCGGTCTTATCGCAATGGAAACATTTTCCTTATTTGCTAACTCCCCCTTTGGGTTTCAATGCATTTTTCTCTTTTGGTTTGGTCTTACCATTGCCCTTAGATTTTGCCCTTACCTTTTTTCTTTCCATTTCCTTTGTCCTTGTGGACCATCAGAATGGGCTTAGGTCCAACCTTTTTCATGTTACTTTCAGCAGTTCGTAACATGCCAAGTAACTACGGCAAAGTCTTGTTAATTTCATTCATGTTGAAATTAAGGACAAATTGGCTAAAGCTATCTGGCAACGATTGCAGGATAACATCGGTAGCCAATTCATCTTTGAGAGGAAATCCCAGCTTTTCCAACGTTTGGATGTACCCCATCATCTTGATGACATGAGCTCCTGCAAGAGTTCCCTCTGCCATTTTGCATTGAAATAGAGCTTTAGAGGTCTCATATCTCTCTTGACGTGCTTGCCCTTCATATATTTCTTTGAGATTTTAAATCATTTCATATACAACCATGTCCTCATGTTGCTTTTGAAGCTCATGAGTCATGGTGGCAAGCATTAGACATCCAACATCTAACATATCATCCATATGTTTCTTGAATTTGTCTTTGTCAGCTTTTGCAGCATTAGATGTCGGTTCATTAGGAACATGTTCCTCAATGACATATTCCTTCCTTTCCTGTTTGAGAACAATTCTCAAATTACGAAACCAGTCAAGGAAGTTTATGGCATTAAGTTTATCCTTCTCAAGGAGTGATCGCAGTGATAAAGTGTTGTTTGCCATTAAATCTACAACAATGGAAATATTAAAGTAAGTAAATTTACCGAATTAAAATTTATAAATAGGACTTTATTTACAAATTACTCCCACTATTTTATTCAAAATTAAAAACCCTCTTTGTTTTAATTTCAAAAAAAATTCAACGAAAATTTTTCTAGTGGGTGAGGATCCATAATACATCAATTTCCTAAATCAGCTTTGGCTTTTCTTTTAGGATATTGATTATTTAGGTAAGTAACACTTGACTAGTTACATCTCATGTAACTCCTCATTTTGGTGAACAACTTTTGTTCAAGTCATCTTATGACTTATCAAAATATTTAACCTTTAGATTTCTAATCCTATTAGAATAACCTAGCTAAGTTATTACCAATATTTCAACCGGTGAATATCACTTGCTTATTCATCATGTTTAACTAAGATAGATTTATATGCCAATGCTTTGGCAAAGCCCACACAATATCGATCAAAGCCTTAACAAGGGTAAATATTGGACGATTAAGTTAACTTAGATTATAAAGAGGGATTTGCGTAATTATCTCATCATTGTTCATTTTAATATTAGACCCTTATTGATCTCATCAATATTTATTCTTATTTTATCATTTGATGCATTGCATACATAACAAATATAGCAATAAATAAGATGCAATGGTTATAGCCCAAAACAATGACTAAGGTGGCCCATCCCAAGCCAATGGGAGAACCAAGAACCCTAAAGCCTAAGACTACTCTCTAGGCATCTTTTCGCTATTCTTCTGCTCCTTGTGAATATTCATAGGTTTACAATTTTAAAAGAAACTCGTTTTACATACGAGGGAGTAAGATGAGAAGATAAATACAAAAGAGATATAGAAAGGCATGGCTCGTAGACCGTATTTCAAATTAAACCATTATAAAGTGAACAAGGGCTATAACCATTCATGTCAAACACCATGCAAAACAAACATATCATATCATATATATATATACACATTCTTACGCCTTTGTTTAAAATATTAGAACAATTTTAATATAGGCCTTTAATTTGTACTGCTGATGAGGGGTCAAGGGACGAAGCCCCTTGCGTATGGTCGGTGGTTTTTTTTTTGAAAAACAGTACTTCTGTTTCCATTGAAAAACTTCACGATTTGATAATAATTATCAACAGAATCGTGCTTTTGGGATTTTCAATCTCGAAGGTTTTCTGCATCAGAACAACCATTATTCCACTTCCAAACGCGATCTGCTATCGCACTCTCACAGATCATCCAGTAACAAATTGATTGAAAAACATATTAACAAATTAACATATTAATCTTTTCGGTTATCAATTCGAACAATAATATCAGTATATTTACCGAAATCGATAAAACTAGAACATGCATCTCATACATATCGCATCAACCAAAAATTTAACCCAAATTCAGATCGTACAAGTGGCTCTGATGCCACTGTTAGGACCGTCGGTGAACCCCATGGCATAGAAGAAACAAAACTCGACGGTCTCACCAGCGATCCAAGTATGAAAAACTAAAATCGGGAGGAAGGGATGCGAATACTTACATTGGGTTCCTTGAAAAATAGCAAGGACAACAGTGAATACTGGTGGTGTAGATTGGTTCAAATCGTAAGCCTCCACGAAATCACGTCTCGACCTCTACTCAGTTCACCCGATTGAGAGCAATAATTTTCTTCCCCAAAACCGTTTTGAGGGAAAAATGACTGAAGGTTTTGTGTGTGTGTTTTTAAAACGGCTGCTAGACCTAACACACCCTTTTATAGCCAAGTTACCCTAATATTAGGGTTTTATTATTCAAATTAATTAAATCTATATTTAATTAATTGGAATTTAATAATCCTTTATATCCAAGTTACCCTATCATATAAGAATTTTTATTTCAAATTAATTAAAATATTTAATTAATTGAAATTAATTTGGGATTATTAAAACATATATTTAATTAACTCTAGATATATATTTTAGTAATGTACAACAAATTGTACATCTTTGCTCGTTTCAATCCTAGGGTGTGACCATGTAGGTTCTTGTAACGTTAACAGTAATTATTAGAACAATTTTAATATAACATACAGTGAGTGACATCTAGCAATATATCATTGTCACCTAAGTTACAAGAAAATATGATTCGACATATCATCTTGGTGATTAACTCTTTTATGTATTACATCCTTATGTCATTTATATCTAGAATAGGCACAAGTCGTGGAATAGTCACACTTGTATAGCGTATCTATTGTTTCTTGATATCTATAGTAGACTTTAATTAACGAATAGTTTATGATATCTCATATCAACTTATTCGAGCATGGCCATGTGTTTCTAGTCTTACTCAATCAAGTGGCATGTGATATATTTCCTATTATGTAGGAAGGACAAATCATATCTTAATCATACACATCCACTACATATATTGAGATATATTCAATAACAGTCTTTATAGAGCAACTAGTTACGGAGCTTGTTTAGCTGCATCAAAATATACAACAATATATGTTGGGGATAATATTGATCTCAAGTCTGAGGATCATATATATAGTCATCACCATGAGCAATGTTATGACTGTCACATAATAATCCAAGACATATGCTCATGGTGGGTAAATCCAATACATTGTTCTCTAACAATATAATCATGTATCAATTCTGACATCTCCATGTCAATGACAACCCGTTGCCATAAATCAATAACATGTTAGTCTTAAGCGTATTATTATTGTCCATATCCATAATAATACTTGACTAGGGATCTTTTAATAATAACAATTATGTCATTATGTGGACTTTATTATCTTCCAGTTTATGTTAAACACATATATATAACTGAAAATAATAGTGGCAATGCCTTTACTCAATAAAATCGGTAAATAAAAGTATTATTACAATCATCATATGATTGGTCTTTGGGCATACTCTAACAGAAGTGATAAGAGATCAGTATTGAATAGTGAGGCCAGGTGAGTGCATATGCATTGGTACATGATGTGTATGGAAAAAGACTCGCAATGAGTCTATTTCCAATATTTGATTGCATGATTTTATGAATGTTAATATGGATGATTTAATTATTATGTATGCATGAATACATGAATATAGTAATAGGTGTTACATGTGATTTTATGTGCAATGGGCATACGTAATGATATGATGATATTGTATTAATTATATAAATTAGACTTTAAGTGAGATAAACTAAATACAGTTGACCTCAATGATAATATAAGATTATGAAATAAATTATATGAAAGAGATTGAACATGTGATTTAAGCTATAAGTTAAAGAAATTATATGATATTTATGAACATAAGAGATTAAGTGAATGAACATAGATGATTCATATAATGAAATAAGAATGAGATATGAATCATATGATATGAGTTACATGGAAAATATATATGTGAGACCATGCAAAGTGATAAGGGCTATGTGACATATGAATATGAGAATTGATATGAACTATGTGAAAAGAAACTACGCGATTACAAGTATATGAGAACGAAGCTATAAGCTTATAGGAATATGTGATATGCTTATATGAATATGTCAAATGACAAATAATAATGCCCATGTTATATGTCATGAGGGCTAGAGGTATAGTTGGTATGCCAAGAGTTGAGGGTTCTATGTGGTCATTCGGGACATTTCATAGTGGTCCTTCGGGACAAATTCATATACCCCTAGTGGGACGCCATACGAGCTGTGGTGACAGCATAGTGCGCAACCTCAATAGACTCACATATCTACAATTCTCACATATGTACATAGGCTAACAAAGAAATAACAATAAATATATTACATGTGATGTATATGTTTTTGTGATATGAATTGTATTATATGATTTATATGATGATGTGGGTATTGCTTGGGTTAAATGAGTCATATATTGATTAAAAGGTTAGGTATAAGAGGATCTGATTATAAGATATAAATGATAATAATATTGATAGTGGAATAAGGTGTGATATATATATATATGTGTACCTTACATTATATATAATGTTATGTTGTTTTGTGTGGCATCATGAGATGATATGTTCATGCATGTTTAAATAGTTAGAGTTTCTTTTATAAGTTTAATGCCTCACTAAGTTATAGACTTAGCGTGTGAGTGTTTCACATGTAGGTTCCGGAAAGCGAGATGAGAAACGAAGAAGAGCAAGATAGGTCAGATTCTCCTTTCCACGGATCAGATCAGAAAAGAAATGATTAGTATGTATTTTGTTTAATGTATATAGTTGGCATGTAATTAAGAGATTTGAATAGTTTACGCTCTGATATGTTTTGTAAATTAATTATTTTAATAAATTTGAAATTCTTCATTCTTTTGGTAAAAGTGATTGTTTGAAAAGTCAATGTGACACCTCAGACTCGGATCCGGGTCGGATACGGGTTGGGGGTGTTTCAGGTTAATTCCATGGGAAGGGTCCCGATTTTATAACGTTCTTGTTTCGGTCACTTAATGAAAGTTTCATCTTTCCATTTCAGTTTCTTCTTTTATTTTATGTTTTATTTCAGTCCCTATAATATGATTATTATATTTGTTCATATTTAGACTTCTGACCACTGATTTTATGTAATATTTGATTATAGTCCTTCATATTTACGAATGTTTAAAATCGTGTATTTTATGCTTTGAAGCTTATGTTTTGCCCCTATTCATTTTAGTCATCATCTTTAGTGCTTTAGTGTTTTGGGTTTATTGCACATTAGATCCTCGCTTTTCTGTTTCTATTTTTTAATTTCTTGAAATTATTGTATGAAATATTTGTGTTTCATTTTCATTGGCACTGTATATGTAGTTATATTTGTACATATGTATGTTATGTGGTATTATTATTTATTCATAAATTAATCTGGCTTGTTTAGTTTTTTATTACTTTGTATTCTAATCCATAATGTTTACAGATTATCACTTATGTACCTAATATGTATGTTAATAAGTGTATTTGTTTGAAACAAGTGCCATGATTTAAAGATTTTTGTGGGATAAATTTATTTATTGTATAAATCTCTTTATTTCAATTAATGTGTAAATGTATGCATGTATGTATATTATGTTAAATTTTTAACCTTACATATTTATGTATATATATATGTTGGTTATTATAATATGTTTATTTATTAAATTTTATTAGATATGTTATTCGAATATTTTCAAGAACACCAATTTGTAGAATGAGCGTGGAAAGCACTGCTTGGTGGAAGTAGTGCGATCCGATACGATATTCGAACGAAATGTGAACTTGAAATAAATCTAGTTTATTTTACTAATAAAATCTTTTTTATTCAAATGATCCAAGGCATTTTGTATGTGGTAATTTATTTTACGCAAATGTTGATTTTCCATTTATACTCAATTTGTGTTTTTTTTATCAAAGAGGAGAGGATATTCTTGTACAGATAAAAAATAGACGATATAACTTTTTCGATGGAGGATTGCTAATCTCGATATTTCTTTTCAAACTAATGATTTCCCTAATAATAATAATTCGAAAGAAATTAATTAACTTTAATTATCGATGCGAATTCATGATTTCCACCATTTACAATAATATGTAAGCGACTAAGTACTAATTTTAGACGCTGTAAGATTGTTAATCATTCTCCACGTGTAATCGACTCTCGGACCTGTTAAATTGGATTTTTAGTAAACGCAAACCTATTTTTGTCTTGAAAAAATGATTTTTCTTAAAATTATTTTAAAAAATATTTTTAGGTATTCGACCTACTTAACCCACATGTTGATGGTGACTCCTATTCACTTTAATTGAAATTAATTCATATATCATCAAATTTTCAAAATAAAGTCATAATTGTTTTTTTAAATATAATTGTTATTTCAAAAAATGGTTATGACAATGGCTTTTTAAGGAGGGCATTTACGAAAAATGTTTCATGTTAATTAAATGCCTTGAATTTTCTTGGGAAAAAAAATTGTACCAATCAAAACAGCACATTAAATATGAGCATGGATTCTATTATGATGGTAATGGCAAGGGAATCCTACATTCCCAGAATTAACACCTAACCTAAGTTAAGATATTATGATCAGATAAGCAAGTGCATAATGTGTTTCACCAGCACAAATTTTACAACTCCCATCTACCTGTACTCTAAACCTTCCTGGGGTATTTGAGCTTAGATTGATCTTCAGGATTGTCCATGTCATTACAGCGCTTCATTAAGAAAGAATCGAGAGTTTTCAGCTTCCCCGGGCTTCCTTGTGGGACGGGGTCGAGAGTTTTCTGCTTCATCGGACTTTTAACTTCTTGGCTGCTTGAAACTTCCAAAGTATTCTCATGGCCATCAAGCATCTAATCATAAAAAAAAAAATTCAAGTTCAGTTTACCAACTAAAAGAAATTTAAGATAAAGAGTTCCCCCTAAATCTGAATTAGATTTTGCTTCATATCTGAATGTGTGATAGAGAACCAGAAGCAAAGTACCTGACCCAGATTTTCCAACTTGTGCTGGACAACATCCCTAAAATGTAAAGCAAATTAGATATAGTAATGAATCATCATCAACATATGTGAGATGGCATACTGGAGTGACCAAGATTAACAAACATGATAACGAAACCAAATACCATATGATGTCATCGACCGTGTCATTTGCTAGCAGATAGTATATATTCACTGAAGAGACCTAAGAATATGAAGGCATACATGTCAGAAAACAAAATAAACGGAGAGAACATTGAGCAGTGGGAGAAAATATTTCTGATTACAGAATTAAAAGAAATTCATCTTGTTCCAGAGAAGCCCTAGATACCATAATATGATCACAGGTAAAACTCATCAAGTTCTGTTTTTCAAGATAAGTGCTACTTTCCCTGTAAGATAAGTAGGTAGATAGCTCATAAATATTGATCCCAAACCTAATTCCTTTACTTCAATTTTACCTTTAGCTTAGGAAAAGGTAAAAAACCTAAAGCACCAAGCGGAGCCTAATGAGACTGTCCTTTACAACTTTCTTGCAGAATCCGTTTAGACCTGCATAAATTTTGGAATGAAAATATTGGCTTCATGAAAAATTCATAAACATGAGTAAAGCCTATGTAGTCTGTTATCTCAGTTGGGATGACAGCGTGTCAAATATATATAATTTACGTAATATCCAAATCCGAAACCAAATAATTGCTTTATAGTCCAAATCCGTATATTATCAGCATTAAGTCCAAATATTACTACCTGAATCTGAATCCTAATTAAATAAACCAGATTGTAAACTGAACTTGAATATCTTATGCTATATGAATCCGTTACATACAAAAGTAAAACGTATTCATTACTATATCTAATTTGCTTTACATTTTAGGGGGATTCATATCTAAAATAAAACCTATTCGGGTGGAGTCGGTATATGAATCCGTTACATACAAAAGTAAAACGGATTTGAAGAATGGATATCCAAGAGTAAATATCTATTTGCTACACTTAGTTATTACAATATTTGAATCCAAATTAGCAATATCTGAGAATCAACTAATAGCAGATTGTACATCCGCAAATTCTAAATAAACACTATCCGTTGTCATCCCTAGTTATCTGGGTACTATTTCTGTCTCAATGCCTCTCTTGATCAGCACATCAAGCCATACTGCAACCAAGTAATTCTAGATGCCGGACTCTTCATTTGGTGAAAAACTTAGGTGCTCAGGATCAAACATGAGCTCCCAAGGTGACTCAAGGAGAATGGAAGAACACTATTTCGAAAACTATCTTATTTAAGATTTTATTTGGATATTATGCTATATTTTTTGGTTCGATTTTAATTTTAATATATATATCAAGGATCTTTTAGATTAGATAATTTATTAATGAGCATTTTCCAAGCATTAGAGCTATACGGTTTTATTGGTATTCATTTTATGTTTCTACTACAGTTAAGGGGTTTACATACATATTAGGACTATTAATATTGAGAATTAGGTCGAGTTATTATGTTTTGATTCATGAGAAAGTGATACTTTAAAATATTTGAGAATTTTGAGTGGTTTTGAGAAATTTTGGAGATTTTACTGAGACTTTCAGACTATTTTTAAAGCCTGTTCTAAATCACTTTCGGCTCATGCAATAGTAAATTTTGAAATCAGAGTTCCACTTTTACGAACAAATATAGTGATCGTAAATTCCATAATTTCCAAAATGATATTCATCAGACATAATTTCTCTGGTGATTTACCTGGCCAATCCTATGAGCACGATCTTCTGCTTGAATCAGGTCACCTGGAGTCCATGACAACTCTGCAAAGATAACAGTACTTGCAGCTGTTAAAGTCAACCCGACACCTCCAGCTTTTATAGATAGCTGCCACAGCAAAACAAAAGAAAAATGAAAATCACATTTGTCCATTCCCAATTTACATTGAAAATTAAAGGATAAGAAACATAAAACTTATTGGACAAAAACAGGTGATACCACCGCGGCTTTGATAGCATCCTTCTCTTGAAAATCATTAACCAAAGCTTGCCTCGCAGTTGCAGGGGTAGTACCGTCAATTCGAATGCAACCCACTTTCTTCTTCTGTAAGTTTGGAACATCTTATAAGAACAGGTCAAAACTTCGGAAAAGCTCAGGACAAATTTAAGTTGCCTTACGAGAAGAAACTGATGTATTGCTTCAATCATTGGCTGATGATGTGCAAACATTATAAATTTGCAGTTTGCCTGCAATAATTACTTATAAAAAATAAGTACGCAAGGACCAAAAGTAAAAGAATCCAACACGAGAAAAGAAAACTATAAGGTTTCACGAAAACTGGAGAATCATAGTTGCAAAAATATATTAACACATCGAGGGTTGGATATTTCAGGTGTCAGGAATCACCATTGCTGCCTCTTTCAAGTTTCGAGGTAGTAAAATTCAATATCCAATGCAGATCCTCGTATTAGATTTCCTTATGCTAAATCAGTTGTAGGACGGAATTTCATATCTCCATCGGTATTATTCACAAGCATCAGACGGAGGGCATTACCAGGCAGCTATATCGCCAGAAAATACAAAATAGTACCATAAAATCATAGCCAAAGAAGGAAAGTTGCATTTGGGAACTTAAAGTAGTATTAGTATTAGGTTTCTATTAACATGATGGATTTGAAAGGGAAAAAAATGTAAGAATTAAGCTTATGACTATAATTTGAATTCTCTTTCATCATGGTGAGAATTATTTACACAAAAATGTTCCAGTGTACATTTATAAATGCAGAGGTTTGTAAAGAAAAGTACAAAACGCACCTCAATGATAGTTCCTAGATAATCTAGAACTGCTGGGATCTTGGCTTCAGCAGAAGCAGTGTAAATCTGGAGGACGATGATGGAACGAATAAGGAATTTAGTCAAGCTTCAATTATAAATAAATAATGCCAATACTACAAAATAAATTGCACATACATACTATTTCAACTCAGAGTAAAATGAAAAAAAAATAATAAAGACCTTATTTATGAGATTCTTCTGCACAAGTTTGAGTGATTTAACCTCCTCTTCTGACTTGCACGCATTGATTTTGCCCTTTACAACCTCCAACTAAAAAAACAGTTCAGTTCAGCGGTATTAGGTGGCTCTTTTAGATCCATATCACTCTTTAGAAAACCTTCCGAAAGAACCCAGTAACCCATTGATGGTAATATATCACTTACACATTTCCACCTCAGGATACAGAAGAATTACAAGAAGATTAAAACATAAAAGGTCAAACATGATGGCAAAGTCACTGATCCAAATAAGTATTATAAGCCACTATATGCACATTAACATACAAGCAGAACCTAAATAATATGGGAACCTAAGCTAGTAAGAAATTAGGGGTCTGTACTGAATTATTGATCTATCAGCAAAACACTGAATTACATGATTAGCCAATATTTATAACAAATTAACAATATTAATACCACAAGTATATACAAATTAGTCGAACAAATTTAGTTCAAGATCTAGCTACCATTGCAATTTCAGCATTGATTCAGATCAAATTCAAATTAACAGGCAACTATTACAGATTGAATTTACCTCACGAAACAAACAACGGATCTGTCTCATATCCTTTTCAGTCAATTCTAGGAACACCTGAGAATTTATTTCAAATTAGAAAAAGTCGAATAAAGATAAATCCATAAAAGAAAACACTCATACAACGGTATAATGTGAATGCATACATGTGTATCAATAGTTGCAGAGAGCCAATGAGATATAAAAATTGGATATTATGAACAAGTTGACAAGGAATTCTTCTGGTTGCCAGAGAAAATAAATTCTTAATGTCAAGATTTTATAACTTCCAAAAGAGCAAAAGAAGCAATGTTTAATTGACATCGCTGCCCGTATATCTTGGATGTTTGCAACCAGACTGCAGTTGCATCATTAATCTTTTTTTTTTATAGGAATTGAAGGCCTCATTAAAAACCCCCTTCATGATTAAGGAACTCAGATTGAATTCCTTAATCAGAGGAAGGAGGAAAAGAGTGCCTTATACTTTATTAATAAAAAGATACATAAGATTTACAACATCAAGATAAACCCTTACAAACAATCATAACAACCCATAATAAAAACACCTAAAAACACACTAAAATTAGCCAATACCAAACTTTGCCAACCCATCAGCCTCTATATTGGCTGTCCTAGCCACCCATCTAATAACTCCCTCCACTTCTTTAAGCTTAACCACTATGTCACTGACAGTGGAGGCATAGAAATCAGGACACATAGTTCCATTCTTAACCCATTCCACTACCATTTTACAATTTGATTCAATAATCAATCGACCCTTAATACCTATACTCATTGAATCAAAGAAATATAATCCCTCATAAACAACCTTTAACTCCATCAGAATAGGAGGACCTGAACCAGTAGCCTTCTTAAAAGAACCTAAAAGTATACCTTCATCATCTCTTAGAATACCCGCAATTCCACTGCTCTTCCAATCACAACTGGTAGCTGCATCCACATTCAGTTTGACAAAGCCTTTAGGAGGGGGGACCAAGGGATAGTAGAGACAATCGATTTGTTAAGATGGAAACATGAATTCCCAAGGGAAGGGTCACTGATAAGAGAATCCAAAGAAATCACAGAATCTGCAAACTTAGCTAAGAACCAAGATGCAAGCCTAACTCTGGCTAAAAAAAATAAGTTAGTATGGTCTAACTTCCCTCTTTCGAAGACAATATCATTTCTAACTATCCAAACAGTCCAAATAACAGCAGCGGGAATAAAGTTCCAAATAGCAGAACTGGAATTTAGTTCTTCCCAAGCCAACAGAAAGTTCTGTGCATTTTCTTGAAAAACCGAGCTAATGTTCCAATACTGCACAAGTTTATTCCAAAGAGACCACACGACAGAACAAGAGAAAAATAAGTGAGAAGAGGATTCATAAACCAAATTACATAGAGGACAAGAGAGATCTACAATATCCGTAACCCCTCTTTTAACCAGTTCAGTCCTCACTGGCAGTTTTTGAAGAACCACCTACCACATAAAGAACTCAATTCTTGGTGGCACCAATCCTTTCCACAAAACTTTCTTATAAAAAGAATTCTCCTGGGAACCTGAGGAACAAATCTTCACACATGAATTTACAAAATAAACACCAGCCTCGTTCCCTTTCCAGATCAGAGCATCGCTGTCCTCTTTAGACAGACAAAAATTAGAAATGATAGTCATCAGATTCACCCACTGTTCAAATTCCCAATCTGCCAAGCTCCTCCTCAATTGAATATTCCAAATCCAACCCAAAGAACTAAACTCGCCGAATTCGAATAATTTACCACTCTGATTTGAAGAGAGCAAACAGCCTCGGAAAAGAGACTTTAAGAGGGCAGTCCATTGTCCATTTGTCCTGCCAAAATCGAATAAAATGACCACTACCAACTTGAATTCTACACATACTACGAAATTTTGAGCCAAATGAGTCTTCTTTAAAATGAGTATTAACCACTGAACTCCATATCCAAGAAGATTGAGCTGGTACCTTGCTATTGAACAATAATGTGCAAGGATCTAAATTGTATTTAGAACATATCAACCTTCTCCAAACAACATTCCTTTCATTAGCAAACCTCCAAGACCATTTCCCCAGATGGATTCTGTTCATATTTTTAATATTCAACACTCCCAATCCTCCCTCCTCCTTAGATTTGCACACATTTGGCTAACTAACCCAATGAATTTGGTTTCTCTCCATTCCACCTCCCCATAAGAATTTAGACATAATGGAATTGAGTTTGGAATTAACCGAAGAGGGGATTTTAAAGAGAGACAAGTAGTACGTTGGAAGTGAGCAAAGAATCGATTTAATCAAGACTAACCTCCCTGCCAATGAAAGAGTGGCAGCTTTCCAACTTGCAAACTTCTTGTAAAATTTTGAAACCACCGGATCCCAAAGATAGGAAGAATTCCGTGTTGTACCGAGAGGCAAGCCTAGATATTCAGAAGGAAAATTCCCAACTGCACAACCAATAAACGCCGCCCAATCATCAAACTCCTCTGCAGCCGTTTTAACACCAAATAACCTGCTTTTCTTCAAATTCAATTGAAGATCATACATGACTTCAAACACTCTTAGGACCTTCTTAACATTTAAAATATGTTTCTTCGAATCCCCACAGAAAATAATTAGGTAATCTGCAAATTTAGATAAATTGCAGATAAGATAAATTAATAGCGGTCTCATTTCTTCCAATCTGCAGTCCACAAAACAATCCCTCAGAGACTGCTTTTAAAAGCAGTAAATTTAGAAGTTTCCCAACTAAGTTGAAAAGCAGAGGAGACAGAGAACAACCCTGACGGAGACCCCTTGCCATAGGAAATTCTTGAGAAGGGACCCCATTGACCAAAACTGAAATTGAAGCTGTTGTTACACATTGTCTAATCCAACTCCTCCATTTCCTGCCGAATCCCATTTTCTCCATAACCGTAAATAGAATAGACCAATCCACAGTATCATAGGCCTTTCTAAAGTCCACTTTAAACACACAGCCTTTAAGTCATTTTTTCCTCCAAAAGTCAACTCCCTCATTAGCTATAAGATAGCAATCCAGAATTTGACGTCCTAGAATGAAGGCAAACTGCGTAGGTCTTATCAAATCAGTAATACAATTCCTTAATCTCCTCGAAAGACATTTTGAAAGGATCTTGTACAACCCTCCAACAAGGCTTATAGGTCTAAAATCATGTAATCCACCAATATTAGACACCTTGGGAATAAGAGTAATGAAAGTATGATTTACTCCATGCTCCCAATCTTTCCCTATATAAAAATTATGGAAGAATTCAGAATATCGACCTTAAGAACAGACCAAAATCTCTTGAAAAAGCCCATATTTAAACCATCCGGTCCGGGAGCTTTGTTGCTATCACATGATTGTAAAGTCTCCCAAATTTCTTCCTCCGTAAATTCTTTTTCCAAAAAGATACTTTGCTCCACTGAAATTCTGGAAAAATTCAGCTTCAAATCATCAACTTCCAAGGTAGACGTAGTGATAAAAATTCCAAAAAAAATGGTCCTTGACAGTAGCTTTGATGGCAGCCGGATCTTGAGTAATCTCACCATTGACATTTAGAGCACTCATGAAATTCCTCTTCCTCCCAACTGAAACACATGCGTGAAAAAAACGTGTTTCGTTTTTCTCAGGATTGAAAAAATTCCAGCTCTGTTGTTTTTGCTCTTGCTGTCCTGAACAACATAACAAACTAAATTCTGAAAGTCTTCTTCATCCATCAAATAATTAAAAAGCCTGAATGGTTTTTTACCCCAACTAACTTCCCCATTCTCAAGGAAAATGGAATTGTGATCTGATACAGACTTAGGTAACAAATACTGTGTAGTTTCAGGAAACGCTTCCAGAAAATGGACATCAACTAGGAACCTGTCCAATCTAACAAAGGTGGGTATTTCCTGGTTGTTGCACCATGTGAACCTACTCCATGTAAATGTAAATCAATTAAGCCTGTATGTTGGAGAAAATGACTAAAAATCCTTATTGAATTTATATTTTGGGCTCTCCCAACCTTCTCTTCTTCAGAAAGATACACATTAAAATCACCTCCCACACATAGGATACTCTGTCCACAAATAAAAACAGCTAACTCTTCGAAAAAACTAACTTTTCTTCTTCAACAGGACCATAAACATTAATAAAACCACACCTAAATTGTGAAGGTCGAAATTTCCCAAAAGTAGCAATGAACCTTCTATTAATAACATGATGTTCCACTTCAAACATACACTCATCCCAACAACTCAATAAACCTCCAGAAGAACCCACTGCTTGAGATTCTGCAAACCCTTGGAGGGTACTCAAACCACTTCTCCTCAAAAAATGTCTCTAAATCTTCTCCATTTTCGTTTCTTGCAGCAAAAGTATTATAGGGTGTTTATTTAAAACTAACTTTTGAACAGCTCTGTGTTTTTCCCTTCTTCTTAATCCCCTAACGTTCCATGTAATAATTGCTAATTAACTTTTAATCATAAGTGAATAAATTACCAGAACACCGAAGAAAAACAGAATGTCATGCCCTCCTCAAATCTTCCTCCAACTTTATAATTTTTTCCTAAAAGGTTGAATTCCCATCCTTGAAGGACACCCCCAATAGCTTACTAATTTTCCAAGTAGCTAATGCTTCCTCCAAGAGGACTGAAAATGCTGAAGAAGAAAGTGTTGTAATGCTAACTTGATCCAATGCCTCCCTAGTCAACACTCCATATTAAATTCTGCAACTACATTGACTGGCAGAACTGAAATTTGATCCAAATCCTTCCCCTTGAGCCTTTCTAAAACTTCCTATTCTCCAAAAAATGCAAATGGGTCATTCCCTAACCAATGTCTTCTCTCCCTTGATCTTTTATACACCCTTTTATAACTAGCGGTTCTTCTCCTTTCCAACGGCACTCTTTGAAGTTAAAGATGAATTAGCTCGATAGAGCGATCTTCCCCTAGAAATCCTTTTTGCAGAATGTGCATTAGTTCCAATCCTCTTTAAATCTGCTGTTAACTCCACTCCTCCACTGCATTGGACCGAACTGGAATGAGGCAGACCTCCAATATTATCTTCCTCTAAGTTGGATGATTGAACCAAAAATTGGTTCTGGTCCATTTTCCCAAACCTGTCCAACTTAATAGATGGCCCAGCTGGAATAATTTTTAAAATTGTAGAACCAGGCTGCCTATTTTCTGCTGACTGGGCTACAAACCCATCAGCCGAAAAATTTGAAAAACTGCATCCCAAACCTGCATATTCACCTAAATTGTTTCTCCCAAGATCCTGACAGTCTGACATTTCACAATTAATGCCTTCCCCATCTCTTTTAAGCATTGGGGTTTGAATTTTCCCACCCACTCCAACCAAACCCTCGTAAGCTGCTCCCTGGTCAAACCATGCGTCTATCTGACAGACACCTGTCATCTTCCTGTCCAGTAATCTTCTCACCAATTTGGCTATCGTCGGAACCTCCCGCCGGCGACTTGTGAGGAAAAACTGAGTAATCAAGCACCGAACCCAGCTTAATCTTTACTGTATAAGATCTTCCATAAGAACCAAGTGTTATCATCTCAGGGACATCATAAGGGCTCGCCACACTGATCAGAATCTTCACCATCGAGAGGTCTGCTCTATTCTTTGAATCTTCATGGATGTCTTCCACCATTCCCCACCTCCCTGCTAATCGTTCCAAGGAGTTTTGCAAACATAATAATGGAACCCCAAATAGCTCTACAAGGCAAAAAACCATTGGATTACCATCATTATTTAGTAAAGGTGCCAACCTATCAAACCATAAAAATAATTCATCTTTTTTCATCAACCATGCATTCATCATTTCTTCATTCGACTTAAAAGTTACAATACATGAATTCCAAACATAACCCCATCTGGCAATCTGAACTTCAAAACCTTCATTAGCTAGAGCCTTTTGGACTAATTCTAGCTCAAAAGAATGTTTAATGATCCCCGTTAATGACCTCTTCACCCAGCTGGAACTCTCTGAGGGAATGTGCATTTCCCAAATGTTTTTCATTCCTTTCCTCCTGTTGAAGCCTTCATTTTCCATTTCCCTTTGGTCCGATACATTACTCTTCAATCTATTAGACAATAAGGCATCCTTGTAAGGTCTTTCATCCCTAAAGCTCCTATTAATAACAACTTTCTGTTTTGACCTTGATGTATCAACTGAGATCAGCTTTGGAGTCATCGCCAATGAACTATTCTGCCCTACTGACCTCACCCGAGCTTCCTTGTCCTTTGCAGCACCAACTGTAATTCTCCAACCATCAATCAGGGAGTATATAGCCCTTTTTACACTTTCCTCATTACCAAAATGAACAAAGGCGAATGTGGAGAATTTGTATTTCGGATTCCTTGTTTCTCTAGGAATGAACACTCTTACTACCGGACCCTGAGTTGAGAACAATTCCCTTAACTCACGTCGAGACACTCTTCTGCTTAGATTATCAATGAACGCCGACCATACTTCCTCGGAAGAAAACTTTCCTTTCAATTTTTCTCTCTCTTTCTCTCTCTACGTCTCTATCTCTCTCACTCATCTTTTCTCTTGTTATATTCATTATCATTAATCTTTTTTTCTAATATGTTGGTTGTTAAGTAGTCCAATAAATTGCGGATGATTTCAGTACCAGTCTCACTTCTTTTACTTCTCTAGACAAGCAAAGTATAATGTAATTGATTATAGACAAAAGCAATATTTATTACCATCCATCTATTCAATATGAAGCTCACTAAATGAGGAAAGCAAACTGAAAAGGAAGATTAGCCACCAGAACATTATCATATCTGTACATGTTGCCTACACTTCGTTGGTAGCTGACAGAGAACATCCTTCTTAAGCCTGCGGATCATGACTGTAGCCTTCATCAAATTGTGCAATTCTTCATGATTACTAGCACCTTGATAAGTTCCAAATACTCCCTGGAAATTTGGCCAAAGGAAAAAAAGTTGTTCAATACCTAATGTAATGGGAATCCTTAAAAGGTTAAAGATCTGCCATCCTCGAATGAATGTCACTTACACCTTTGCAATATCGCTCACCACACTTTCCTATATACACTAGGATACAAAGCTTCCAGCTGCAAGTTGTACAAAAATGTCGACAAAATTACTAAAATGCAACGTCATAAAGCTCTAAATCTAGCAAAGCATATTTCCTACATAGCATTTATAGAACCTGCTTGAACAGCTCAATCGGCCGGGACGAAGCTGGAGTTCCAGTAAGTAATATTGCATACTGAGCTTTCTGAAATTTCAACAAAAAGCAACACTAAGAAACACTAAAAGGAATCAAAGATGCAGTAAATTGTTCATGATACTTTTAGCTAATTATGATCATTGCTGCATGCTTCTTTCCATCCATATTAACAATCAACAATCTCAGTTGATATTATATTTGAGCACTTTGTGTTCTATTTGGCAAATTTCTTGCTGCTTGCTTCACCCCACCCAGCCGGGTAATTGGTCATATTCATACTACCTAAGAAGTGAAATAGTATCGCTCTGGCCTTTTAAATTGTCGATATTGAATTATCATCCAGTTTCTTCAGTAAACCAGCAAACATAGCATTTTGAAAACCAAACCGTCTATTATGGTAAAAGGTGAATTTCTTTCAGAAAATTAAGGAATTCATAATATAGTTAAGTATGAACATAAATAAAAAGCAGATTTAAGCTTCTATCACCATTTATCAAAATAGAAATACCTTTATAACGGGAAGGGAAGCAGTTGTCCTCTTTGCTTGACCATTTTTCAAAAAGTGAGATTCATCTGCAATCACGACCTACCAAAAGGGGGAAATCAACGGTAGAAGCATGTGCAAACAAAGAAAATTTTCAAATAAACAGGACATCTATAAACTTCATGCAAGAATCTTGTACTGAAAACCCAAAAATGTGCATGGACAAAAAATACAAACAGCCAAGTCAAACCATTCCTGCTAAATATGACGTGTCCTATAACATTCCAAAATATAAAAAATCTCTAACATAAAAAAACTAAAAAAAAAAATCAGTCATTTACATTCTTTGTAAACTAAGCAGTGTTGTTAAGGCAAGCATCTAGGCCCACAGCATTGCACTTTAGTGCCAGACAGCACAAGTGCCTCAAACAATTTCTGGCAAGGAATATTTCATCGGGCGGATGCCTATGTGAATTTTCATGAAAAAAAGGAGTTTTGCACTTCATACATTCGACTAAGAAAAGAAACACACAGACTTTTAAATAGGATGTGTGTTACTTATACTATAGTCCTTTATCTACTAGGTTTCTGGTCTCCTAAGATTCTTATTGGCTAAGAACTTATCTACAAGGACTCTTATCACCTAAGAAAATAATCCTTGAACTTATCTACAAGGACCCTTATCTCCTAGGAAAAAAATCCTTAGTTTTAAAAGGAGCAAGGTGTACCGAGGCTCAAAAGGTTCCTGGAGCCTAGGTGCAGGGCGAACGCACACACCTTTTGTAGGTAAGGTACATTTTATGCTAAAAAAAGCATATATCCAGACCCATTACCTATTGGGTCACTCTTGAAGCACTTAATCTCCTCCCCACTCTCCATTCATTCACCGTTACTTGTCCACTCCTCAAGAGTCGAGACCCATTTCTGAATATGCGTTTTAAAACTTTGCCATCGCCACATATTATTATCACAAAAGGCCAAATAGAGGAGATCTAACACAATCAAATATGCAAAGAGTTTTGGCTTACCACACCTTTTTTGCATCATCAGTCAACCGGAAAGCTTGGGTTATCAGTAAACCATAAAATCTTAATTGCATAGACAACTAAATACCAGATCATGTAAGTCAAGTTTCCTCTAACAAATGATTGATGCTTACCCATATGCTTCTTGTGCAAGTAGGAGCCTATTGCTATAAAACTGATGCAGAATTGATGCAGGTATAAAACTTAGGATTTTAAGCAATAATCGGTTACATTTGCACAACTGGACAGGTGGCAATGGCCACGGACAGGTGGCAGACCCTGCACCTGCCTTTTCCCCCACAACCATAGATGGTTGCCAGGTGGAACAATATGTTCACAACACTAAACAAAAAACAATGAAGGCATTTATCTCAGGCGTCAGAAGCGGTGCGCTTGCACCTCTTCAAAAAGCCACAAAAGCGTGCGCTTAAGTGGGCTTTTAGTTACTCGCTTTGCCTCTATAGTTGGAGGCGTTTCTTTATGCACCCACATACTCTTTGTGCTTTAGGCACGCCTAGGCGCACTTTTTAAAACTAAGAAATAATCTAATCAGATAAAACTGATCCTAAAACAATAAACTCAAAAAATAAACGACTTCTAATTTTGGCTTCTTTCTACATTCCCCCTTTAAGTTGGGGTGTATATGTTATACAAACCCAGCTTGGACTTGAATTCATCGAAGCTGGTTCTTGGGAGAGCTTTGGTGCAAGCTGTAGTTGAGTGGAAATGTAACTCAGCTGAACTATACCATTGTTGACCTTCTTTGAAATAAAATGTTTGTCAACCTCCATATGGTTGATTCTTTCATGGTATATTGGAATTTTAGTAATACGTACAGCAGACTGACTAGCACTGTGCATTTTGATCTGGTCCATAAAGTTTACTTTCAACTAGCTTAATAATCTCTGAATCCACATTCCTTCACAGATTCCCAAAGCAAGTGCTCAAAATTCTGCCTTTCACTACTTGAAATCACATATTGCTTTTGTTTCTCCATGTAACAAGATTGCCCCAAACAAAGGAGCAATAACCACTAGTTTTCTCTCAGTTAATTAATTAGCCCAACTTGCATCAATGTACACTTATATCTCACGGCTTTCACTCTTTATAAAAGTGTAAACCCTGATCTGGTGTCATCTTTAGGTATCTAAGGATTCAGTTTACAAGCTCTAAATGTTCTTCACATGGATCATTCATATGCTCGCTAACAATATTCACTGAGAATGCAATGTTTGGTCTTGTGTGTGATAGATAGATCAATTTGGCTACTAGTCTTTAATATTGCCCTTTATCAACTGGTACCTCCTTCATTTTTCCTTACCTTGATGATGGGATTCATAGGTGTTTTTTTGGTTTACACCCAAGCATACCAGTCTCGTTTAGTAAATCTAAGATGTACTTTCTTTGAGATATCACAACCCTTGTATTATATGAGCAACCCCCATCCATAGAAAATATCTGAGAGCAAAACCTAAGATGTACTTTCTTTAAGATATCACAAACCTTAATTTCAAACTTAACGGCAAGTACTCCTTTCAGTTTGAAGATTTCTTTTGAGTCGTCTCCAATTATAATGATGTCGTCAACATAGGCAATGAGGATAGCAATTAGCAATTTTACCATTTGAGGAGGTTTTAAAAAATAAGGTGTGATCTACTTGGTCTTGGACTGATTGTACCCATATGTGATCACTGCTTTGGCAAACCTATTCAACCAGGCACGAGGGGATTGTTTTAGTCCATACAATGACTTTTTTAGCTTGCACACTAGAAAGCTATTCGAATCGTTTTCTAGGCTTAGAGGTATCTTCACGTAAACATCTTCAAGGCTCCTATTTAAAAAGGCATTCTTGATGTCAAGTTGACGTAGAGGCCAGTCTTTATTAATTGTTAGTGATAATAGTACTCAAACTGTATTCAATTTGGAAACGAGTGCAAATGTTTCTTGATAATCAATTCCATATGATTGAGAAAGCCCCTTTCCACCAACCTAGGTTTGAACTTCTCGACACTCTCATTTGCTTTGTACTTAAGTGAGAAAGCCCCTTGCAATCTACTGGCTTTTTTTCCTTGTGGTAACTGTGAAAAGATCTAGGTTCCATTGTTGTCCAAGACCTTGATTTCTTTTTTCCATGCTGAAATCTTTAAAGCTTCTTGAATTAATTTTGGAATCTGAATGCTACCAAGAGATGAAGTAAACGCTCTGAATGATGGCAACAATTTTTCGTAAGCCACACATTTCTCAATAAGATAGTTGGTACATGTTCGGAAACCTTTTCTCTGAGCAATAGGAAAATTTGAATTATCAATAAAAGAAACAAGAAGCTCACTAGATGAAGATTCCATACAACGCTAACTTCTGAAGCAGGAGGCTCCGATTCAATTTCTTAACAGTCTCTTATTTGTGAGTTATTCTCTAGATTTTAAGGTCATCCTCTCCTAGAATAAACATGAAGTTTCTGATATTTTTGTTGAGATTTAGGTTGAGTGGACTCATTGACTTGAGACTTGGATGGTGTGTTGTTTTGAGGAGTTGTAGAAGGTAAGTTTTTTGGATTGAAACTTCGAGATGGAATGTACACAGATTGAGTGTTTTAATGGCTGTCTCAAAGATAAAATATCCTTGAGTTTTCCCCTTGAATTGCAAATTTGGAAAATAGGGTTGATCTTAAAAAATGTGACATCCAAGGACTTGTACATCTTCTTAGTAAAAGGAAAACAACATACATATAACATGTGTGGAAACAAAAGAAAAGGAATTTTTTGTATGTTTTACAGGATAAAATCAAAATTATATAATATAAGTACAAACATACATATAACACGCATGCATATTAACCTTACTTCACATAGGATAGTATAGGTGAGTACTCTTTTTCCTTTTCCGGTGCGTGACAACTTTGGCTATTCATAGTGCCTAGAACGTGCCTTGCACTAATAATGATTTGGTATCATCTTCATGATTTAGTATCATTTTTATGATCCAAAACACCTTAGTGTCAAATATAGTATAAATAAACACGTACAAGCAGATCAAACTTTCATCATTGGAGACTAAATAATACAAAGTGTTTTGTATTTTTAGTTTTTTAATTGGATAGAAGAGAGAAAAGGTTAAGTAGTAGTCTGTCTGCCCACTCTTCTTGGCTTTGGAAGGGTGTTTTCAATTATTTCTGGTCAGATGACAGTTTCAGCATAGGGTTTCGTAATATTTTGGTGCTGCAAGTAGGGAAAGGGAATTCAATTCGATTTTGGCAGGATGTATGGATCGATAACCTTGCCCTGAGATGGAGATTTCCTAGGCTCTTTACATTATCAGTTAACAAGGAGGGGTTTGAAGACACTAGTTTTTTTATTTCATTTGTTTCTTATATTTTATTTATTATTATTTTGTTTTAATATTATTATTATATTATTTTATTATTATTAAATAATAAATAATTTTAATACATTGCAGGCCCAAAACCTGACCGGCCCAGTTACAAGAGTCTAATCCAGACCGGCCCAATAAGAAACCCTAAACCCATTTAGGGTTTTCATCTAATGCCCCAGTCGCCTCTCCTTGTCCACCGTTGGATCTAGCTTAGATCCAACGGTCCAGATGATCCCAGCAACAAACCCTAGGGTATCATAACCCGACGCCTCTGTTGCCGCCGCTCCACGTCGCTTCACACACTGCCACGACGCCAACCGAGAGCCTCCAGAAGACTCAAAGCCAGCCGTCCACGTTAAAGGCTACTGTGAGTCACCACTAAACTTTGGTGACTCACCAAACTGCCACCCTTTTACCCGGTCCAAGACGAGCGCCGGTGATGGTTATAAAACCATCGACCGAACCTGCAAGAGAAGACCACGAAGCAACAGAGAGAGAAGCCACACAAACAAACCCACAGCAACCACCGACAGAAAATAGAAGAGAAAGAAAGAAAAAACGGAGAACCACAAGCAACACAGCAACCAAAAAAAGCCAAAATACCGAGATAAAAATCGAAAGAAACCTTACCGAGGAAAGCCACACCACCACCGGAGTAACCACGCACCTCCACGCTCCACCACAAGCCTTCGAAAACCGAAGGTATTTTCATAGATTTGCTCCGAATGGGAGCTTTTTAAGAGAAACGGACATCAGAATCGTCATTAGGACGATCCGATCTACATTTTGGTATAAGGTTTTATTTTTCGGCCACTGGAGGCGGTGACCGACGGCGATTGGCGCCGAAATTCCCTCCGGTGAGGGAAACTAGAGAGAAGACAGAGAGAATTTGTTCTCTCGGTTTTAAGAGAGAGAAAGGGGAAGAGAAAATAAAAAATTTTGGCCTTAAGGTCGTTCGGTTTAGGGTTTAAATACCCCTCCCCGAATGACGTCGTTTTGGGGAGGGGTCTGTGTGTAATTTATTAAAGGCCAAACCTCGTCCGCAGTCCTTATAGTTTGTAATCCTTTCATTTTAGTCACTGAAATTTATTTCTGAGCATATTAATTTTGCATTCAAGTTTTAATTTATTATATTTTAGTCACTACCTATATATATTTATATATTTAGGATAAATATCACGTTTAGTCCCTAAAATTTTGATAACGTTTATTTTAATTCCGAAATAATTAATTAAGGCTAAATTCGAATTAGATCTGTGAATTTTAATATTTTACATTTAAATTATGTTGTTTTAATTATGTTTATTTTAGTCACTAAATTAACAATAAGGTAAAATAACATGTTTATCCCCTGTAATTTTGAATAATTAATTATGAATTAGGTATTTAATTTTAATATGTTATAATTTAGTCACTAATTTCAAATACTTTCATTTATCTTACAAGTTTTATTACTTTTTATATTTTAATACTATAGTTTTAATTTTATTTATTTTAGTCATTGTTTATTTATATTTATATTTTAATTTTATATGTTTATATATTTAATTATTATTGTTATTATTATTATGTAGTTATATAAACATATATAATAAATAATATTTATTTACTTATTTTTTTATATATTAAATAAAAATCCTAGCTATAAATTTAATTTTATATAAATTACTTTTAAGAAAAATAATCATATTTTAATATTTATTTATTGTTTAATATTAAGAAATGAGATGTCTTAAAGCACCTAGAAGTCTTTTTCTGATATTTTTAATTAAATAAATATCTTATTTTTTAAAATTATATATTAATTTATTTTAATTATTTTTAGAGAAATGTTTTATTATATTTATTTATTTTTTAATATTAAGAAATGGATTGTCTTAAAGCACCTAGAAGTCATTTTCTGATATTTCTAATTAAATAAATATCTTATTTATAAAATAATATATATATATATATATATATATATTAATATATTTCTTAAAATTATACTAATAATTTGAATAACAGATTATTAAAATATATATTTTTAATTTTTTTCCAATAATAGAGAACAATTTATAATTAATGAGTACCAATTTTGGGCGTTATAGGGTTGTTAATCCTTCCCTAAACGTAATCGACCACGAATCCCTTCTTTACTAAAAATATTTTTGGTTATACGCAGCTCAGTTTATCTTTTAAATTATGTTTTCTTAAAAACTATTTTAAAATATTGTTTTTAGGTATTTGACCTACCTAACTCAAAAAGGTCAATGACGACTCCCAAAACATTTTTTAAATCAAAATCATTTATTCATTTTAGTTTTCCCGCCAAGTAAAAATTTCGTGCCCGAGCAAAAACCGGTTACGACAGCTTGGCGACTCCGCTGGGGACTGGTCAAGCTTTAAAATCAATTATAAATTGTCTCTATTAATTAGAAATTAAAAATTCATATATTTAATTTATAATTCTTTCATTTCAAATTTTTTATATATATACTTATTATTTTCATAATATTTTATATATTCTTCTTTATTACTGTTTTTATTTTATTTTCAAGTATTAAATTTCATTGTTTATTTGTTTGTCAGAGGTTTGAATATTTCTCCTCACACACAATACGTACATTGCATAACATAAGCTTTATAATCAAGCTTGTCCCTTTTAAGTGGGAGTGAAAGCGACGTCTTCGTGAGAATTTATTCTCCATGTCAGACCTAGCAAGTAACTTTCGAGGTTCAGATGCTCTATATCTTCGTGAGAATTTATTCTCCATGTTAGGCATAGGGAAACGTGTCCCCTCGAATTGAACTCGATCCGCTTAAGTTTGTAGTGGACTAAGATTGAGGGTTGGCAGCACAAGGGGGCACTAACAAGAACAATTCGGGTACCTTTACTCTTAGAACTGAAATTCTGCATGTAGTAAACCCTAGAAACTCTTCCGATCTAAAGTCATGCCGAAATTTTATAGGCGTACACGAAAGAGAAATGAATTCTAACTTTTTTCTTTTAATTTATTTATTTTCTTGTTGAATAAATTGCATATGAATTTAAATTATTTAAAGTATGCTATGTAGAAAGCATGTTTAAATAGAAATATTTGGGTAGACATTAAATTAAATTTTTTCTTCTTTATTATTGAAATTAATTCATTTCTTTTTATGTTTTTTTTATTTTTGTTGTTTGCATTGCATCATACAGGATTAAAGGTATTGATCTTCGAGTTAATCGTCTCATTGGAAAACCTTCATTTATGGATAAAAAGTATTCAAATCAAATAGTTCCAAACTCATAAGTAAGACAGTGGTCTGAGGACTTACAAAGACAAGGGGGAGACAGTTTGCAGGATGATTATGTACCTGAGTTAGCAAGTTATGCTCCGGTTTCTCTAAAAAGAAATGATATGCAAGATTTGCGAAGCATTTGGGAGAGTTGAGACTCAAACAAGAAGTTGCAGTTCTATCAGTCTTACGGGGACATCCCATATTTGTTCTATGTCGAAGTTGATGAATTGCTTCGAGCCCTGATTCAATTCTGGAATCCCGGATATAATTGCTTCACTTTCAATAAGGAGGATTTGGTTCCTACTATTGAAGAGTATACAACTTTGCTACATATAGAAGGGGCTTTGGAGAATCGAATTTATTCAAGGTCATTTAAAACTCAACCTTTCCGAGTTAAATTAGCAAAGATTGCAGGAGTACGAGAGGAATGGGTAGTGGCCCGTACGAAACATAAGGACGAAGGCGAAGGCATTGCTTGGACCAACATCAAAGAAATCATTCAGAGTCATCCAGATGATAAAGTACGATTTGATCTCTTGACTCTGGTATATTGGTATGGTCATTTTCCCGAAAGCATTGGGATACATTGAGGCTGCAGTAGTAGATTTGTTCGAGCAGCTACAAAAAAAGGTCAATCCTGCTTCTGCAATTCTAGCAGACTTTTCGATCGTTAAGCGCTTATAGGAGACTGGGAGGTGGACGATTTTTCGGATGTGCACAATTATTATATGTCTGGATCCGTAGCCATTTTTGGAGGACAGAAAAAGTTTCATACCGTCGCTTTAGTACGGACTACTCGGCGTTCAAAGAGTTTCTGGAGCAAGAATGGCCGAAAGAAGTCACGAAAGACATGTGGATAAATGCCCTTCGAAATTTGCAAAGCAATGACATCGTTTGGCGCGCCCCGTGGCAAATTCAAAGGGAATTCTTTTACAAATGTGGTGACTACAATTGGGTGATATTGCTCGGTTTATGGGGAGGAATTGGATATGCACCACTTCTGGTTATAAGGCAGTAGGAGGGTCGTCAATTTGTTCCTGTTACTGCTGGGTTACATTCGTCTGAGTTTGCATTTCATAGCAAAAATTACAAAAGAAACATCATGGAGGTCGTTAAAGCTTAGAAAACAACTTTCTGTATTAGAGCCAAAGCAGCGAAAGTAATGTTAACCCCTGATTATGATGAATAGAGGTCTATCAGGAAAAATGAAAATATTCCTCTACCAGACCAAAATGAGGATATCTCTATAGAAGATCACATTCGGGTAGTCCCATCAGAGATAGAAATCCTAAGAGCTGAGTTTGAAGCAGAAAGTGAGGGTTCAAAAGAGTTAGAACAAATGCGACGAGATAAAGCTATGTTGGGCGTCGATGTTGACTTTCATTCAGCACAATGTGCAATGCTGAGGGAAAACAAAGAAAAAGTAGATGGTGAGTTTAGAACGTTAAAGAAGAATTATCACGAGCTGCAAAAATCTCGAAGAGCATCAGGATCGAACAAAGCAACAACACAGATGACCAAAGAGTTGAACATTGAGAAATGACAAGTCGAAGATTTGAAAGGAAAGAATAGTCGTTTACTCAAAAGCCTTGAGAAAGGAAAGCAGAAAATGGAAGATCTTGAGGTTGACAAAAGGGAACGAATTATAAAGCACAAAACTGAAAGTCGTGAGATTATGAATAAAATGCAGAAAGAAAGGGATCGAGCCAAAGAATTAGAAAATATGAAGAATAGCATGCTTGAGGGGTTTGAGGTTGAGAAAAACACCATGTTCAAGGGATTTGAAGCTGAAATGAACAATATGATTGCCGAACTTGAACTTAGGGGCCAAAGGATTGAAGAGTTCGATGTTGAAAAGGAAAAATGAGATTTGGAGAAAAAGAACTTCAATACCAGACTCGAAGTAGAGCAAGAGGTGGCCAATAATTGAATGCAATGATGTAGAAACAAGAATGTGCAAATCCAGAAGCTTAATCAAAGGAAACATGAAACATGAAACACGAACAAAATTTGAAGAAGATTTGGATCAGTGTAGAAACAAAAACATAGAGTTTAATGCTTACATCTTGCAACTTGAGGAATCATTATTCTAAGAAAAGGTTCGTCTAGGACCTACTGATCTTAAAGAGAGTTATGAGGAGAATGCTTCACTACGAAGACGAATCTGAGATCTTGAAAATACTTTGCACAGTTGTCAAGTTAGAATCACCGAGTTAGAGCAAACTCTCGATGGAACTAATGAACAATGGCAAAAATCTACTGATTTCTATGAAGAAAGAAGTGAAGAAAGAAACAACATGGTATTCGAGGCCATGGTACAAATGAGCGAAGTTGTCAGATATATTGGGGAGTTAGCTGCTGAAGCAAAGATCATTCAGCATCATGTTGATCCAGTTTCTAAGTTTGGAAAGAAGATGTCATGGCTGATAAAGGAAATCATACAACTTAATAGGAAAGCTATGTCGTATCTTTAGTTATGAACTATTATATATAAACTTTTGTCTGCCGATGGAAGTTGTTATATGACAGTTAACTTTTTGGGATCAATACCTTTTGCATACATTCATTATCCATTACATTATTTTCTTTATGTATAATTTTTATTTTACATTAACATAAACATTCATTAAATAAAATTTGAAAAAATAATATGAAAAGGATTTTCAATCGCAATTATCCTGGCCAAACAAGAAATTCAACACCACTACGGTACTAAAAAAGCAACTAAGAAAATGGAGGATAAAATACAACGTCTCGGAGGAACAACATAGTAAAGAACAAGCAGAAATGAGAATGAAGTTAGAAAAAATTGAAGCTAGCATTGCAAACTCACAAGACAGTATGATGCAGAAAATAGAAGATATGCTCAAAAAGCAAGCTACCATTGGAAAAATTCATAAAAATCATGTATCTTTTGACCAGGAACCTATGTATCCTTTAGGTTTCCCACCGGAACCAGTTTATCATTCTGGTATCACACCTGTGCAAATCTATGCTCGCACTTCAACACTTCAAGAGACCAAACCTAATGAAAACCAACAAGTGGATCCCGCGTCTTCAAGCAAAAATCCGCTTATGTCAGATATGAAGATAGGAGAATTTAATCCTGAGCATCTAATTTCAGATTTGAATGAGTTGAATGAGAAAGAAAAAGTCAATGAAGAATTGACCAGACAGATCAAGAGCTTGGAGCAAAGAATAAAATCCGTAGAGGTAATTGAATCATTCTATGGATTTGATGCCAGCGAGTTAAGTTTAGTTCCAGACCTAATCCTCCCCATCAAGTTCAAAGTTCCTAATTTGAAAGATATGACGGTACTACATGCCCTTCGTCCCACATTACCATGTTTTGTCGCAGAATGACATGTCATGTGAAAGACGAGAAATTGTTAATTCATTGCTTTCAAGATAGCTTGACAGGACCAGCTTTAAAGTGGTATACTCAATTGACCAAAGCCAACATTAGATCATGGAAGGATCTGGCAAAAGCATTTTTAGAGCAGTACCGCCACGTTACAGATATGGTCTCCGATAGATGAACTCTCCAAAATCTGGAGAAAGAGAACAATGAAACATTTAGACAGTACGCTCAGAGATGGCGTGATACAGCGTCCCAAGTTTAGCCACCATTATCAGAAAAAGAAGCCACAGTGATGTTCGTCCACACTTTAAAGGCTCCATATTTAGGCCATGTAATGGGGAATACAACCAGAAATTTTGCAGATTTGGTTATTTCTGGAGAACTCATTGAGAATGTCATGAAAAGTGGCAAAATGGAATCAAGTGAGGGGTCTAGTTCCAAAAGACCCATGTATCGAAAAAAGGAGAATGAAGCTAACAATGCGAACGCCTACAACAAGGATACCTCGAAAAGTGTTACGATAACCCAGCCAAGGGTTAAGAAGGAAGAAACAAACACTAATCGAACGGAATCCAGAGGATCTCGCAGGGAAAATGAAAGGCCTTCTTTTGCACCATTACCAGTACCCTATGCTGAGATCTATGATTCACTATTGAAGGCAGATGTAATACGGCCTTATCCCTTGATTCCTATGCAACCACCATTCCCTCCATGGTACGATGTAAAATCACACTGTGTTTACCATAACGGAATTACGGGTCATTATATTGAAAATTGTTTGGCATTCAAAAGGGTGGTCCAAAATTTGATTAATATTAGCAAATTGTAATTCAATTCACCAACTACGTCAAATCATCTGTTGCCAAATCATGGAGATAAAAGCGTGAACGCAATCCAGGAAGAGAACATAAGGAAAAAAAAAACTGATGTTTCTAAGATTAAATCTCCCTTTGGTTGGATATTTTAACAACTCCCTATCTGGTATGATTCAGCAACAATTCAAGCCAAAGCATAATGAAGGCGAGAATTATTGTGAATATCATCACGAAAAGAGACATGGAATTCAACTATGCCCTGAATTTAGGGGATTGGTGCAAAATTTGATAAATGACAAAGAGATAGAGTTCTTTGAAGAAGAACCAGGAAAAAGGGACGATGACATTTGCGCATCAGAAGATTCTAAACCTAACCAGAGAACAAGTGATCCAGTGATCATCACTGTGAAATCATCTACAGTGAATCCTGCACCAACAAAGCCGAAAGTGGTTATCACAACTCCTTTACCATTTCCATATAAGGATACCCGCAGGGTACCTTGGAATTATACTACCAATATTTCAATGGTATGAGGATCTGTTTCTCTGGAAAAAGCAGAAGAGAAAGTAAAGAGTGTGGATTCGACATCTGAAACAGTAAGTGAAGTCGGATTCTTTACAAGAAGTGGGAGGTGTTATTCCCCCGAGACATCAAATGCATCAGAACAGGCAAAAGGAAAAGGAAAAGCTACAGTGATAACCCAAAAGGTATTTGATGATGAATCCCCGCCAACCGTTAATGAGCCCGTAACAGAAAAACAAGCACAAAATTTTTTGAAATTTCTGAAACATAGCGAATATAGTGTGGTTGAACAGCTACATAAACAGCAAGCGCGAATTTCAATTCTTGATTTGTTGATGAATTCAGAAGTACACAGAAATGCCTTGATGAAAGTTCTTAATCAAACATTTATCCCTGAAGATATATCTCAAAACAAGCTTGACAGGATTGTGGGGCACATAGCCGCTGATAATTACATAACGTTCACTGATGATGAAATACCTGAAGGTGGAATGGGATCATTAAAAGCTTTGAATATTACCACACATTGTCATGGCCATGTTTTTCCAGGAGTGCTAATTGATAATGGATCTGCTCTTAACTTGATGCCACTGGTCACACTGCAAAGGATGCCGGTGGATAAATCGCACATGAAGTATTATCAGAACATAGTGTTAGCTTTTGATGGCACTCAAAAGGAGGTGCTGGGAAAAATGGAAATACCATTGTTGATCGGACCAGTAGTGTACAATGTCGATTTTGTGGTAATAGATATCCACCCTACATATAATTGTTTATTGGGGAGGCCGTGGATTCATTCTGCAGGAGATGTTCCTTCTTCATTGCATCAGAAACTGAAGTTCATTGTTGATGGTCAACTAATATGTGTAGGAGCCGAGGAAGAAATCATTGCTTCTATAACAAGTGATGCTCCGTATATTGAAACCAATGATGATGCTCTCGAGTGCTCTTTCCGAGTTTTGGAATTTGTCAATGCAACCTTTATTGCTGAGGGAAGCAAAATTCCACATCCCAGATTGTTTGATTGCACTAAAATGACTGTACGACAGACTTTAGGCGTAGGAGCTAAAACTGGGAAAGGTTTGGGAAGGAATCTTCAGGGAAGTTCAGTTCCTGTAAGTATGAAGATGAAGAAAGATTGTTTTGGGTTTGGATTTAAGCCCAACTTTCAGCAAAGGAACAAAGAGATGAAAAGAAGAGGTGAAGATAGAAGGGCAAGACTAAAAGGAAAAGAAGTCTCATGGGAACGCATGTCTTTCCCTCACTTGAAGTCTACATTCAAATCAGGAGGAATGGTTAATGTGGAGCAACAGCTGGTTGATGCTCTTAAAGAAGAAGAGTTGACAAAAGATCAAAGAGCATGATTGAAGAAGCTATGGGAGGATTATTTATCAACATGATCACAAATGACCACAAGACTGGCAAATACTTGGCTGGAATTCGCCCTTGTCTTCCTGGTAAAACGCTCAACAGTTGGACTGCTGAAGATCTCCCCGTAGTTTTTAGTATTAACTCAGAGTAATACTCAGAACTAATCTTTTATGCTTTAGGAATATAAAAAGTTTTTGTTATCTTGTAAGGGCAATTATGTTAAGTTCACATAATATCAAATATAAGTTTTCTTAAAATTCTCAAATGACAATCATTTTTTTATACCTTACATTTTTACATTCATTATTTATTATTCTTTATATTTATTTCATAAATTTACTAAATCCTTTCGAAAATATGTCCGATTTAAATTTGCAGGTGTCACAATGTTAATAGCATGATTATTCCTAAATTTAATCATGAGATAAATTTAGAGCGTCTCATATGTTTGGTGGAAATCAATGAGTGTGAGGATGAAGTAGAATGTGATGTTCCTACTGAATTGTTAAGACTGGTAGAAAAAGAAGATAAACAAATCTTACCTCACAAAGAAGAGATTGAGACTGTAAATCTGGAACCAATGAAGAAATGAAAGAAGTGAAAATTGGCACTACTTTGTCAGCCCAGATAAAACAAGAATTGATAAATCTCCTCCAAGAGTTCAAAGATATCTTCGCCTGGTCTTATCAAGATATGCCTGGTTTGAGTACAGATATAGTGGTCCATAAACTTCCGATCAGTCCAGAATATAAACCTGTTCAAAAAAAGCTCAGACGAATGAGGCCAGAAATATTGTTGCAAATTAAAGAAGTGATGAAACAGATTAATGCAGGTTTCCTACAAGCAACCAAATACCCAGAATGGGTAGCCAACATAGTTCCAGTACCAAAGAAGAATGGGAAAGTTCGAATGTGTGTGGATTACAAAGATCTCAACAAAGCTAGTCCGAAAGATAGCTTTCTATTACCTCACATAGACACATTGGTGGACAATACTACAGGACATGCATGGTTTTCCTTTATGGATGGCTTTTCAGGATATAATCATATAAAAATGAACCCTGAGGACATGAAAAAAATATTTGTAACCATATGGGGCACATTCTGTTACAAAGTAATGCCATTTGGATTGAAAAATGCAAGGGCAACGTATTAGAGAGCAATGGTAACTCTGTTCCACGACATAATGCATAAAGAGATTGAAGTATATGTAGATGACATGATTGCCAAGTCCCGAATCGAAGAACATATTCAAAATCTAAGAAAGTTTTTCCAAAGATTGAGAAAGTATTAATTAAAGCTCAACCCCGCTAAATGCACTTTTGGGTAACATCAGGGAAGCTTTTGGGATTTGTAGTCAGCAAAAAAGGAATCGAGATTGATCCAGATAAAGTAAAAACAATTCAAGATCTTCCATCACCTAATACAAAAAAAGTAGTTCGAGGCTTTTAGGGGAGATTAAATTATATATCTCGATTCATTTCTCAATTAACTGACAAATGTGATCCAGTATTCAAATTACTTCGAAAGAACAATTCTGAAGTATGGAATGATGAATGTCAAGAAACTTTGGATATTATTAAGAAATATTTATCCAATGCCCCCATTTTAGTATCACCAGTGCCTGATAGACCGTTAATCCTCTATTTAACAGTCTTTGAAAATTCGATGGAATGCGTACTGGAACAGCATGATGATTCTGAAAGAAAAGAGAAAGTCATTTATTATCTGAGTAAGAAATTTACTAATTGTGAAATTCGATACCCGCCAATACAAAAATTATGTTGTGCCTTTGTGTGGGCTACTCGAAGACTCAGACAATACATGTTATATCATACCACTTGGCTGATATCTAGACTTGATCCTTTAAAGTTCTTAATGGAATCACCAGCTTTGACAGGCAAAATGGCTAGATGGCAGATGTTATTATCCGAGTTTGATATTGTATATGTCAACCAAAAAGTGATAAAAAAAAGTGTCATAGCTGATTTTCTGGCCAGTCGTGTATCAAATGATTATCAGTCTTTGAGTTTTAATTTTCCAGATGAAGATTTGTTGTGCATATCCATAAATGAAGAAGTCAAAACAAATGATGAATCCTAGAAGCTTTATTTTGATGGAGCATCCAACGCCTTGGGACGAGGAATTGGGACAGTGTTAATTTCTCCAGAAAATATTTATTATCCTTTTACAAGTAGATTGGAGTTCTTTTGCACCAATAACATGGCGGAATATGAAGCTTGTGTCATGGGATTGAAGGTAGCCATAGAAAGAAAAATTAAATTTCTCAAGATATATAGAGATTCATCGTTAGTGGTGTATCAATTACAAGGAGAATGGGAAACGAAAGATCCCAAATTGCTGGAATACCAAGATTTTACCCTCGAATTAGTGAAAGAATTTGAGAGAGTCACCTTCAATTATCTCCCTTGAGAGGAAAATCAAATGGCAGATGCTTTGGCTATATTAGTTGCAATGTTTCAAGTAACTAAGAAAGTTGATATGATGCCGATCAAAATGCAAGTATATGAAATTCCTGCACATTGCTACAGTGTAGAAGAAGAGGCAGATGACAAACCATGGTATTATGATATCTTGCAATATATCAAGTATCAAAGTTATCCACAAAATGCATCTGAGATTGATAAAAGAACATTGAGAAGAATGACTGCTGGATACTTTCTTGATGGTGAGACTTTGTATAGAAGAAACAATGATCAAATGCTATTGAGATGTGTAAATAATAGCGAAGCTAGAAGCATCATTGAAGAAGTACATAGTGGGATATGTGGAACACATGCAAATGGTCTTTCCATGGCTAGAAAAATAATGAGATATGGGTATTATTGGGGCTACTATGCATACAGATTGCATTGATTATGCAAGGAGATGTCATAAATGCCACGTATATGCAGATAAGATTCATGTACCTCCATCACCTTTACCTGTAATGACAACACCTTAGCCATTTTCTATGTGAGGAATAGACGTCATTGGGGCAATCACACCAAAAGCATCAAATGGACATTGTTTCATCCTAGTGGCAATTAACTGTTTTACCAAGTGGGTTGAAGCTGCTTCATATGCCAATATTAAGAGGTCTATAGTTTGCAAATTTATAAAGAAAGAAATAATCTTCCGGTATGGGGTACCAGAGAGAATCATTACAGATAATGCTCTGAACGTGAACAACAAAATGATGACTGAACTTTGTGCACAATTTAAGATCAAGCATGCAAACTCGATGGCATATTGCCCAAAGATGAATGGGGCAGTTGAAGCAGCAAATAAGAACATCAAGAGAATCATTACAAAGACTACTGAAACTTACAAAGATTGGCACAATAAATTACCTTTTGCCTTATATGCATATCGAACTACTGTGCGAACATCTACTGGGGCAACGCCTTTTTCTTTAGTCTATGGAATGGAAGCAGTCCTACCAATTCAAGTTGAGATTTCGTCACTTCGAATTTTAAGAGAGGTAAAATTGGATGAATCTGAATGGATCCAAGCTCGATTTGATCAATTGAACCTTATTGATGAGAAGAGATTGAAAGCTATTTGCCATTGACAGATGTATCAGAAACGGATGATGAAGTCTCATGACAAGAGAGTACATCCAAGAGAATTCCAAGAGGGTGATCTAGTGCTGAAAAATATCTTGCCTATACATAAAGATTTCTGTAGGAAATGAATGCCTAATTGGGAAGGGTCATATGTTGTAAAAAAGGCCTTTTCTGAAGGAGCGTTGATTTTGGCAGAAATGGATGGAAAAGTTCTGAGAAACCCAATAAACTCAGATTCTGTCAAGAAATATTAAGCTTGAAAAAGAAAAAAAATGAAATGAAAAAGAAAAAATAAATAAATAAAAAATAGAAAATGAGGGTCAAGATATTAGGCATCTGGCAATTAAACCCTCTTAAGAGTTTGATATTTTGGAAGGAACTTTACATCTACAAGCATTCTGGCAACGTTTAAGATCTTCCAGACATAAGCTTACCTCAGTGCTCTAAATTATATCAAATTGATTGGTTTAGAAATACTTATGCTAATAATTTGTTGAGTCATTTGAATTTTTATTATTCCTATGTTTGCCATGACTTTGAATACATTTCTATATATTTATTAATAAATTCCAAGTTTATCTTTTAGAAATTCAATTTATTTTCGAAATTCAATTTATTCTTTTATATAAACATCTTGCAAATGGATTAACATAATTTTGAAACAAATAAAATTTATGGCTATCACTTTATGTTAATACTTTTAAGTGCATGGAATCCAAAGTAAGTCTTATCAACATTTGCAATCATTGTTGAGTCATTTGGAAGCAAGTAAAACAGAAAAGCAGAAAAGAAATTCTGGGCAGAAGCCACAAGAAAGGATGAATGTGTTGTCAAATGTTTTACGAACCAGTAATTATGGTGCTGAACCAATGTTGCAGTCATATGGTGTATCCATTTATTGATTCGAAATGAAGTTTGTCTTCTTCAACACTAAGATTTGAAGTGAGATGATGAAGATTTCTTTCCACAGAAGGGGAGCTGAAATTTTAGCAACAAGAAACTAGTGGAGCCTACTGAGATTGAACAATAGGTTGTTAAGCATCTCAACATGATATGGTCTGAATGGTTTTGTTTGAGATCTGATTAGATGTGGAAATATGAAAGGAATTAGGATAAATCTTCCTTATGATGTGTTTCAAGAGTCAAATCAGAACATACTGCTCTCTTAATTTATCTCTACTAAGTTTGACGTATCTACATCTACATTTTCCAAATATAATAGATTCTCTCTTCAAAGATGATAGATTCTCTTTTCAAAGAAGAAAGATTTATTGGATTTCTATGCAAGTTCAAAAAAAGAAAGCCAGTTTTATCAAAGACCAAATGGGGCATCAAGGTCATTGTTCTAACTACGACGAGAGTTCCAACTGGAAATGATTTTTATTAAGTGAAGGAAGACCGAGTTGGCCACTTTGAAATCAAATAAAAATGAACTTAATATTCATGTATCATATTTAGACATTTGCAAAATTAGGGACATTTTCATTCATTTTATCCATGTTGAATATTTGACGGGAATTTCAAAGATTTTAGCAAAGATTCGAATTCATCATCGATGGATCAACTTTTCCAGAGAAAGTTCATAATGAGAAGAACTTATCTGAAGAGGAAGAAGAAGTTCATAATGAGAAGAACTTGTTCAACCTTTTGCTCTAATTCATCACTCGATGGATCAGCATTGCCAGGTAGAGTTCATAATGAGAAGAACTCATCTGAAGAAGGAGAATAAGTTCATAATGAGAAGAACTTGTTCAACATTTTGCATGACTCTATCACAGAAGGAGATAGATTAGCATCAACTTTTCCAGAGAAAGTTCATAATGAGAAGAACTTATCTAAAGCGAAAGAAGAAGTTCATAATGAGAATAACTTGTTCAACCTTTTGCATAACTCTATCACAGGAGATATATCAACATTAACTTTTCCAGAAGTGTTCATAATGAAAAGAACTCATCTGAAAAAGAAGAAATTCATAATGAGAAAAATTTATTCAACTTTTTGCTAGATTACATCACAGAAGGAGATAAATTGTCATCCCTAGTGGAGAAGTTCATAATGAGAAGAACTTGTTCAATCTTGCCTTAATTCATCACATATTGAAGTTGAATTACCAACCCCTCTTTAGAAGATCAGCATTTCCAGAAGGAGTTCATAATGAGAAGAACTCATCTGAAAAAGAAGAAGAAGTTCATAATGAGAAGAATTTATTCAACTTTTTGCTAGATTACATCACAGAAAGAGATAAATTGTCATCCCCAGTGGAAAAGTTCATAATGAGAAGAACTAATCCCAAAGAAGAACTTGTTCAACATTTCCATCCTAATCAAGTGAAATCAAATGAAAAAGAAACTTATTATCTTTTCATATTTGCCCTATTATTATTAACACAAGAATGAGCAAAGAGGGCAGCTGAAGACACTAGTTTTTTTATTTCATTTGTTTCTTATATTTTATTTATTATTATTTTGTTTTAATATTATTATTATATTATTTTATTATTATTAAATAATATATAATTTTAATACATTGTAGGCCCAAAACCTGACCGGCCCAGTTACAAGAGTCCAATCCAGACCGGCCCAACAAGAAACCCTAAACCCATTTAGGGTTTTCATCTAATGCCCCAGCAGCCTCTCCTTGTCCACCGTTGGATCTAGCTTAGATCCAACGGTCCAGATGATCCCAACAACAAACCCTAGGGTATCATAACCCTAGGGACACGCGGCTGCCGCCTCTATTGCCACCGATCTACGCGCCTCCACGTCGCTTCACACACTACCACGATGCCAACCGAGAGCCTACAGAAGACTCAAAGCCAGCCGTCCACGTTAAAGGCTACCATGAGTCACCACTAAACTTTGGTGACTCACCAAACTGCCACCCTTTTACCCGGTCCAAGACGAGCGCCGGTGATGGTTATAAAACCATCGACCGAACCTGTAAGAGAAGACCACGAAGCAACAGAGAGAGAAGCCACACAAACAAACCCACAGCAACCACAGACAGAAAATAGAAAAGAAAGAAAAAACAGAGAACCACAAGCAACACATCAACCAAAAATAGCCAAAATACCGAGATAAAAATCGAAAGAAACCTTATCGAGGAAAACCACACCACCACCGGAGTAACCACGCGCCTCCACGCTCCACCACAAGCCTTCGAAAATCGAAGATATTTTCATAGATTTGCTCTGATTTGGAGCTTTTTAAGGGAAACGGACACCGGAATCGTCATTAGGACGATCCAATATACATTTTGGTATAAGGTTTTATTTTTCGGACACCGGAGGCAGTGGCCGGCGGCAAGGTTGGCGACGGCGATCGGCGCCAGAATTCCCTCCGGTGAGGGAAACTAGAGAGAAGCCAAAGAGAATTTGTTCTCTCGATTTTTAGAGAAAGAGAGGGGAAGAGAATAAAAAATTTTGGCCTTAAGGACGTTCGGTTTAGGGTTTAAATACCCCTCCCCGAACGACGTCGTTTTGGGGAGGGGTCTGTGTGTAATTTATTAAAGGTCAAACCTCGTCCGTAGTCCTTTTAGTTTGTAATCCTTTCATTTTAGTCACTGAAATTCATTTATGAGCATATTAATTTTGCATTCAAGTTTTAATTTATTATATTTTAGTCACTACCTATATATATTTATATATTAAGGATAAATATCACATTTAGTCCCTAAAATTTTGATAACATTTATTTTAATCCCGAAATAATTAATTAAGGCTAAATTCGAATTAGGCCTGTGAATTTTAATATTTTACATTTAAATTATATTGTTTTAATTATGTTTATTTTAGTCACTAAATTAACAATAAGGTAAAATAGCATGTTTAGCCCCTGTAATTTTGAATAATTAATTAGGTATTAGGTATTTAATTTTAAAATGTTATAATTTAGTCACTAATTTCAAATACTTTCATTTATCTTACAAGTTTTATTACTTTTTATATTTTAATACTATAGTTTTAATTTTATTTCTTTTAGTCATTGTTTATTTATATTTATATTTTAATTTTATATGTTTATATATTTAATTATTATTATGTAGTTATATAAACATATATAATAAATAATATTTATTTACTTATTTTTTTATATATTAAATTAAAATTCTATTTATAAATTTAATTTTATCTAAATTACTTTTAAGAAAAATAATCATATTTTAATATATTTTTTTAATATTAAGAAATAGGCTGTCTTAAAGCACCTAGAAGTCTTTTTATGATATTCTTAAATAAATAAATATCCTATTTTTATAAATTATATATTAATTTATTTTAATTATTTTTAGAGAAATATTTTATTAATATTTATTTATTTTTTAATATTAAGAAATTGACTGTCTTAAAACACCTAGAAGTTCTTTTCTGATATTTTTAATTTAATAAATATCTTATTTATAATATATATATATATATATATATATATATATATATATATATATATTAATATATTTTCTTAAAATTATACTAATAAATTTGAAATAATAGGATTCTCAAATAAATATATTTTTAAATTTTTTTCCAATAATAGAGAATTTATAATTAATGAGTACCAATTTTGGGAGTTATAGGGGCACTACTCCTTCCGTAAACGTAATCGACCACGAATCCCTTCTTTACTAAAAATATTTTTGGTTATACGTAGATCAGTTTATCTTTTAAATTATGTTTTCTTAAAAACTATTTTAAAAGATTGTTTTTAGGTATTTGACCTACCTAACCCAAAATGATCAATGGTGACTCTCAAAACATTGTTTAAATCAAAATCATTTATTCATTTTAGTTTTCCCGCCAAGTAAAAATTTCGTGCCCGGGCAAAAACCGGTTACGACAGGGTTTATAGCAAATTTTGGATCGCTTAAGTATGGTAGGTGGGTGTGGGATATTAAGATGAGGAGGAATTTGTTGGATTGGGAGATGGATCTTTGGGTTGACAAAATCATTTATTCATTTTAGTTTTCCCGCCAAGTAAAATTTCGTGCCCGGGCAAAAACCGGTTACGACAGGGTTATAGCAAATTTTGGATCGCTTAAGTATGGTAGGTGGGTGTGGGATATTAAGATGAGGAGGAATTTGTTGGATTGGGAGATGGATCTTTGGGTTGAATTGCTTTCGTTATTGGAAAAAGTAAGTGTTGGAGCAGGTGATGATGACCATTGTGTGTGGAGAGGGAATGTGGAAGGAGTTTATTCGATAAAAACGGGTATTAAAGCAGTGTCAAGCAATTCGGAACCGGTTTCGCTTTTGTCGGAATTTATCTAGACTGGTTTAGCTCCTCCTAAAGTTGAAACTTTTTTATGGCAGATTTTCCGCCAGAAGATTGCAGTAAAAGCTGCCTTAATTAGGCGGGGTTTCAGCGGAATTGAAGATCCTCTGTCTGTGCCCGTTTTGTGGTTCGGATGTCGAGTCGGTTAGCCATTTATTCTTATCTTGTAAATTAGTTTGGGGGGTGTGGATGAGATTCATGAGCATGTGAAACGTTTGTACATCTTTGCCTAATACTCCAAATGAATTCATTGTTATGTGGGCTAATTTAGTTCCGAATTATGAGATTTGGAAATTTATTCCATGAGCAATTATGTGGTCTATTTGGTTATGTAGGAATAAATTAATTTTTGAAAATGGAAGGTTGGATCTAACCTATTTGTGCTTTCTGGTTAGATATAGAGTGGCTGCTTGGTTCTTGGCGAAGAAGTCTGGGTTTCTAGTTGCTCTTGACTTGCTTGTAGGTGACCTTACATTGGCAGATGTGCACAAGGCCACGTTAAGGATAATTTCGCCATTGACATGATGGTGTCCTCCCCTTTTGGGCTGGCTTAAAGTTAATGGGGCAATAAACAGTGATTGGAGGTGCAGTGGTATCGGCGGTTTGCTTAGGGATACAGAAGGCAAGAAGCTGGAGTATTTCTCAGTTGCATCAGGTCCTGGTCCGCTGGTTCTGGCAGAACTCAAAGCTATTCAAGAAGGGCTGAAAATGTTTTTAGATTCAAAGTGGATCTAATATTGGAGACTGATTCTTTGGTTGTTAATTGGATTAAAAACCCACAGTTCTGTTCAGCTGTATTTAGCAATCTGGGTAAAGATTTAGCGAATAGTTTGTTGGTTTCAAATGTCCTGCTAAGGTTTGTGAAGAGTAGTAATTGGGAAGCTGATGCTTTAGCCAAGAAGGGAATAGGGTAAAGTTTGCCATGTTTGTGGTCTGTTTTAGAATTTTGTTTGGAGTGTTAGCTTTATTACCTATAGAAAGGTGTAGGTATATGAGAAAGGTTGTAATCTAGGGGGTTGTACCTAGGATGTAATCTTTGTTTCTATTAATAAAATTTGGTCACTCATTTCCTCCTTCCAATGCTGTTAAAATACCTTGTAGCTTAACGGTTATGAAGGGGGTTTTAACGAGGCCTCTTTCTTATAAAAAAAAAGTTGCTGAGCATCCATCCCACCGTTCTAAACTCTTTTCATTTACATGTTTCTAACAAAAAGACAGTTTAGACACCATATCAAAGTTTAACACTCTTAAATTTTCTATTCATCTTTCTCCAATTCAAACTATGTCTTTGCTCAACTATTACCCTTTCGTTATAGATGATGAATTCAAGGTGATATTAACAACATATTGAAAAGTATAAAATTCAAAAGGAGAAAAGATTGCATAAAACTTGAAAAGTACAAAGATTGTACTGACCTTGAAATCTGACGCCACTAATATATTTTTAAGTTTTGCTACCAAATCATAGGAGATGATGTTGAACAGACCATCAAGATGAATACCACCGTTGCTATTTGAGGATAAGATTGTGAATCCACTTCTATTTGACCCAACCATTTGGGAGAAAACAACCTATAAATGTTCGTAGGATCATTTCCAGTTTTTCTTCAATTTTGGTAGGAAACATGAAATGGAATCAAGATAACATACAATTATATCTGATGGAGGAATATTGAGCCATTGTTGAATCGTCTGCATGAAAGGAGTATAAGCATTTCCCCCCCCCCCCCCAAAAAAAAATAGACTTTTTTTTCCCAAAAGTAACTTAAACATAAAGATGATGGGCACTCACTAAAGCCCAATACAAACGCAATGAAGATGGCGCAAGTATAAGAACAGGCCAACAGTCACGAACACATGCAGCAACAGCAATAGCCTGCCAAGCCCATAAAGGTTTAATATGCAGCACAAAACCAAAAATAAATATAATAAAAGGGATAAAAGTAGTAAACTAGGTTCTTTTTGTTAAACTTTAAAAGAATTATTACACTCCAAAGTCCAAACAATTAAACGCCACTCATTAAACACCAAAAAATCTCCTTGATAAAACTTGCTATTATAATAGATTGTCTGCGCACAAGAGCACGGTAAAGAGGTGGAAGCATTATTACAAGGTATTCTTTAGTGAAAAACATCAATATTTAAAGTTAGCAATAGAAGAATAGTCACAGAACTCCTAAAGGAAAAGGTAAAGATTTATGGCTGGTATAATAAATGAAAATTGACCAATCATAAAGATTAAAAATGTTATGTATTATGCAACATAAAATGCAAGATTGAAATGCCTTCTCATGAACAAATTTGCTAGTTATCAACATATTGACCATCTAAAAGGTCATAATACACTAAGGCCTTTTATAGCATTGCTTTTCAAACTGGCTTTTCAAGCCAAACCAAAAGCTAAAATTTCTAGCTTTGGGCTTCTCAAAAGCCCGTTTGGGTGCCAAATTATAAGTTTACCCCTCATTTATATTAATTATAAATTATCGATATGGTTTATATATTCAAAATAAATTTTACAAACAATATATATTAATTGATTAAAAAATTAAAAATTTATATTACATATACCACAATATTATCAATGGGTTACCATAATATTTTTCAAAATATTTTTATCATAATCTAAGTTGAAATGTTAATACAAAATTAATACTAACATGTAATGATAATGACACGAGGAAAGAAGGATACTTTTCATTTGAGTCCATTATTCCATCAGTTATGAAATTTTTATTAATTTGTAAGAGTTATGTTTGTATATGATTTTAATATCGGAAATATGATTTATATATTCGAATTAAATTTTACAAACAAAAATCATTTAAAATTTACATACCATATATCATAATATTGTAGGAATTATAGAGATATGATTTGTTACCATTCCTTTAGTTAAGGGATTTTGTAATAGATTTCTACAATTCCTTATTTTAAAGGATCATATCCTAGGATTGATATCTTTCCTTTCTTAGAGTTTCCTACTTTAGAGAGATAATTTGTATATAAATATGTAATCTGTCCTATTGAAAAGAAGAAGAAAATACAGAGAATTACTCTGATTTCTACATGGTATCAGATTAGGTTACGGTTTCTTTCCAACCTAGATGATGTCCACAACTTCTTCTCCTATTCCGGAGATCACTTCGAATCCATAAAATTTTTCTGGTTTTGCTGCTCAATCAGAAGGTAATCCTTATGCTACAGTTTTTTTCTCCTCCCAGTTGACCCCTAATTGGATCCTCAATTCTGGTACTACGGATCATATGACTGGTAATAAGGATTTGTTTTGCAATTTTTTTCCAAACTTTGGTAAAGTTGTCAAAACGGCTGATGGTTCCTTGTGCAAAATAGAAGGACATGGCACTGTTATTCTCAATGAACAAATTGTACTTAAAAATGTCCTCTTTGTACCAAATCTGGTTTGCAATCTTGTTTCAGTTAGTAAATTTTCCACCGACTTGCACTGTTCTGCAATTTTTACTGATATTGATTGTACTTTGCAGGCACTGAACTCGAAGAAGATGATTGGTAAGGCCAGCTTGCAGAATGGTCTCTATATTCTTCATGCCTCTACTAAAACTGAAATCTCGAAATCTTTCACCGTTTTAAAAAAAAAGATGATAATGTTATGTTATGGCACTATCGTTTAGGCCATCCTAGTTTCCACTATCTTGTGAAAGTTTTTCCTGCTCTATTCATACATAAAAGGTCAAATTCTTTTTCTTGCAAAGTTTGCTCTCTTGCCAAACATACTAAATCTTCTTATTGTCCTTCTACACACAAGCCTTCTCACCCTTTTGCTTTGATCCACAGTGATATTTGGGGCCTTTCTCGGGTGAAGAATGCTGATAATTGTAAGTGGTTTATCACTTTCATTGATGATCACATTAGGATAACTTGGACTTATTTGCTAAAAGATAAATCAAAAACTGCTTGTGTTTTTGCCCAATTTTATAACATGGTTCTCACTCAATTTGGGTCTAAAATTCAGCTCTTTAAATCTGATAATGGCAGTGAATTTTTTGCTAAGTCTTTGGGTGCGTTTTTCAGGGAAAATGGCATAGTTTTATATTAGTTCTTATGTTGGAACCCCACAACAAAACGACATTGCCGAAAGAAAAATAGACATCTCCTTGAAGTTACCCGTTCTCTTCTATTTACCACTAATGTTCCAAAATATTTGTGGGGGGAAACCTTATTAACTGCCACATATTTAATCAATCGAATGCCTAATAAGGTTTTATAATTTCAAACACCTCAATCTATATTTTTGCAATACTTTCCCCATTTTAAACCTATCTCCTCCATTCTTCCACTTAAAATATTTGGATGTACTGCTTTTATCAAAACATTGCTCCTAATAAGTCCAAGTTAGATCCTAAATCATTAAAGTGTGTACTAGTTGGGTATTCTTCACTTAAGAAGGGTTATAAATGCTATCTCTCCTTTTAAACGATTTTTACCACTATGGATAACATTTTATGAGCAGGATCCTATTTCACTCAGGCTGAAATTCAGGGGAGACATGGAAGGATTTTCAGCCACATCAGGTATCTCCTCCTACTCTTCATTCTCAACCTTCAGAATTGCCACCAATTTTGTCTTTACCTATAGATTTGTCACCTGTAACTACTCTCATTGATTCATCTGTAGTACCTATCACTACTTCACCCACACCTACTTTAAACACCCTTCCTGAAAATACACCTACTCTCATTCAAAATCTTCCACAAATATCACCAATCAAACAACTTCGTGTCTATAGAAGGAAAATAAAACATATTCCTGAGGCTGTTTTGCAATATGATGCTTGCTGAGAATTGGATTTGGGTCTAACTGCTGAAATAGAAGAAGAAATCAGTAAGTCCACTTCCCCTACTCTAGATGACTTCCCTATTTCTATTAAAAAAGGGGTTAGACATGCACCAAACATCCTATTGAAAAATTTGTTGGTTATAATTCATTGATGCCGTCTTTTCAAGCATTTACAGCAACCTTGGTTAAAGAACATGTTCCCACAAGCATAACTGAAGCTCTAAAGGATTCAAAATGGAGAAGGGTTGTTGAAGAAGAAATTTGTGCACTAGAGAAAAATGCTACTTGGACCGTTTCATACCTTCCTCAAGGAAAAAAAGTTGTTAGTTGTAAATGGATCTTTGCTATAAAGTATAACTTCAATGGTAGTATTCAACGATACAAAGCTAGTCTAGTGGCCAGAGACTTTACGCAAAATATAGGATAGATTTCACATAAACTTTTGCACCTGTGGCGAAGTTGAATACTATTCGAGTACTCCTAAGTTTTGCTGTAAATTGCGATTGGAAATTACACCAACTTGATGTAAAAAACGTTTTTTTTAATGGCAAGCTAGAAGAAGTCTATATGAAGTTGCCACCTGGCTTAAAGCCTGTTGAAGGAAGCAACAAGGTTTGCAAGCTCAACAAGTTTCTATACGGATTAAAACAATCACCAGTGCTTGGTTCGAGAGGTTCACTAAAGTCATGAAAAATGGCTACAAGCAGTCCCTCGCCGATCATACTCTTTTCATCAAGGTAACTTCTACAAATAGAAAGCTATCCTTATTGCGTACGTGGACGACATAATTCTTACCGAAGATGATGAAGAAGAGATTTGCTAATTGAAGTTGTTAAATAAGGAATTCGAAACCAAGGACTTGGGAAAGCTAAGGTGGAGGTGGCAAGGTCAAAAGAAGGACTTGTGATCAACCAAAGAAAATATGTACTTGATTTACTCAAAGAAACTAGTTTTCTTGGTTGTAAACCGATTGATACACCAATATAGGCAAGCTTGAAATTTAGCAAAAAAGGTGGGTCCTTAGTAGACAGAGAAATTTCAAAGATTAGTTGGGAAACTAATTTATTTATCCTTAAGGCCAGATATAGCCTTTCCCCTAAATGTGATAAGTCAACACATGACTAATCCTACTGAAGAGCATATGGCAACAGCAAATAGAATTCTCAAGTACTTGAAGAAAACTCCAGGACACGGTTTAATGTTTAAGAAGACACAAGACAGAACTGTTAAGATCTTTACAGACTTTAGTTGGGCCGGAGACCTTACTGAAAGGAGATCCACTAGTGGCTACAACACCTTTGTTTGGGGAAACCTTACAACTTGGAGAAGTAATAAACAATCTGTCATTTCAAGTAGTGCTGAAGCTGAATTCAGAGCACTAGCATTAGGAATATGCGAAGGAATTGGGCTACTTAAACTACTGAAAGAACTTGTTACTAATCAAGAGGATCACATTGAAGTTTTGTGTGATAATCAATCTGCTACTCAGATTGCCAAGAACCCAATTCAACATGATCGGACAAAGCATGTTGAGATTGATAGGCATTTTATTGTTGATCAAGTTAACAAAAAGACAACCACACTTTCATACATTCCTTCAAAAGAATAAGTTGCAGACCTTCTTACTAAGGTTTTGCCAAAGCCTGTTTTCAATAAATTCCTATTCAAGCTAGGATTATACAATGTATATTCTCCAGCTTGAGGGGGAGTGTACGAATTATAGAGATATGATTTGTTACCATTCCTTTAGTTAAGGGATTCTGTAAATAGATTTCTACAATTCCTTATTTTAAGGGATCATATCCTAGGATTAATATCTTTCCTTACTTAGAGTTTCCTACTTTATAGAGATAATTTGTATATAAATATGTAATATGTCCTATTGAAAAGAAGAAGAAAATACAAAGAATTATTCTGATTTCTACAAATATTAATGATCTTGAGTATCATTTAAATTAACTTATTTTGTACTTTACAACATCATATCTAAAACTACAAATTTTAACATTTTGATAGGAGTGCTAAACAACTGAAATCTTAGACCACACTTTCCAAAAGCAATGTTAAACTAGCCCTAAACCTTTATTGTAGTTTTGATTCAAAGGAAGAAAATACACCCTGACTATAAAACATTGTTGGTAAATAATGCATAAATTAGAAAACATGAGTTTCAACTTTTTATACGCTTCTTTCATTGAAAATAAAGCAGTAAAGCATATCAAGAATGTCCATGAGATACAATTCAAACCCCCCCCCCAAAAAAAAAAGAACTCAGAGACCACTTGCAGATTGTTTTTGTCTTTAACTCTTTATTTCCCATGCGATAAAACCTATTGTGGAACACTATGTATCTAGATAATCCTATAAATGTATCGTACAACAGAACAGTTCATATATATACATGCCAACAATTACTTACCTGTAAAGTCTTTCCTAGTCCCATTTCATCAGCTAGAAGTGCACGTCCTCCATGTTGCAACACAAACCTGAGGGAAAGAATAACCTATAGTAAATGCATCACAGACATAAAACCAAGGAAAGAGGAGGTAAAAGTTCTTATTTTCTTAGAAAAGGCACTAATCCATGCATCACAAAGAAAAGGTTTGATGAGGAAAACTCTCCACGATTATCACATACCTAACACCCTCCCGCTGAAATGGTAGAAGCTTTGACTCAATACACTTAGGAATCCTGTCATACAACTCTAGGAAAAAAGAAAAGGAAGAAGCCAAGAAATAAGGAGAAAATACGAACTACTAAATAGTATAAAAGTGAATACCAATAGAGAACTCAAACACATGCAACAGGTGAGTGGTAATGGTCTATCAAGGAAAACTAGCAAGGAGACATTCTTACACACATATCAAATTACCTTGAAGATCTGGGAGTGCAGCTGCAGCAGCAACAGCACGTTGCACCAAGGGATGTAAATTCTCTACCTATAACACCAGTACATCACAAAATAATATCGAGACATATTGAAGTCAAACTCAGAAGTTTAGCAACAAGGTAGTGCATTCTTAATGTGAGAGAAACAAAATGAAATTATTTATGACCTCAACATTACACCCAGATATTTCAGAAAGAACTTTTTCTGCTGATGACAAAGAAGATTGCGGGAACATCCACAATCTGCAGGTTCAACAGCATCTGATCAGGCTAAGGTACATTTACATGAATGCCAAAGAAAACTTGCCAACCATAAAGTCATAATTGTCAATATTAGAGTGAAAGCAGGAACCTTTCTTCTGCATTCCAAGTGGCTTTAGGGATCTTACGGAAAGCATCAATTACAACCTAAGTAACGATAAAAGCATGGGGGTAAGTGCAACCATAAAAGCAGTTTCACTTTGAGGAAGGACTGTGTTTTAACCTGGTTATAGGGAAATTTTGCAGCAATGTTTCCAGTGGCCTGGAGAAAAAGTTTGACGGAAACCCTGGATTCTTGTTCCTTGGAGCACTGATCAGCTGTTGGACAAATATACGTTCAAAGAAATCCAAGCGCTTTACATTTATATAGAATAATAGATGTAAAAAAATACATAAATGAAAAGGAAAGCAACTTACCAGGTTTTGCTTTTGGCACAATTGATGAAGGCAATACTCTGGACGAAGCTTCACCCTGAGTCGTAATCATAAATGAAATAGAAGAAGATTGAAAACCCAAAAACTGAAAATTGAAAAGAAACCCATATTCATAATTGAAAAAAAGAAGAAGAAGAAGAAGAAGAGAAATGCCAGAAAAGTAAAGAAAATAATTGCCTTCTGATAAAGCCAATGGGTGACGGGTTGTTGAATGGAGGGAGAAGGAGAAGGAGAAGAAGAAGAAGAGTGGCGTTGCTGAGAGATCTTCTGGAGAGCGTCTCTTTCAAGAGAATCCAATTCTTCAACGCTCAACTCCCATTCATCCAACTCCATTTTTGCAGCCAAGTTCTTGTTTCGCGCCCCCTTTTGTCTTTGTTCCATCTCGTATAATTGAAATACTTTGTTTTCTACTCGGTTAATGGGGGAATTTTTAGTCTTTAATTTAATAAAAAATTTAAATATTTAAGAATATATACGGGGTAACATCTGAATTAAATTTTTGGATAAACTACAGAAATGGTCACTTTGTTTTCAAATTTATTCACTTTTGATCACTAATTTTTAAAAATTATACCTTTTTTTTACTTGTGTTATCAATTTGTTATTTTTGTAATTGAGCCGTTAACTCTCATTTGTTTGATGATATGGAACGATAGTAAGATAGGTCAATTTTTAATCTGACCCCTAAAATTTAAAAAATAAAAATAATTGTAAAACATTTGAGTTTTCGATATGAATTGTGAGTATTAAATTTAGAGAACTTGAATTTATTGTGAAATACTACTAGACATAATTGGTAAACATTTTCTTTATCAAAACATTCACAAAGGATTGAGATAGATTTCATTTATGTCATGACATTATTATAAACGATCCTAAAAATTGATATATTTGTCTCAGTCGTTGGATGACCAAATTTGGGGGAGGAACTGTTGGAACTTTAAAAACAAACTATTTATTCGGGTAACATTTAGTCCCCGTAAGTTATATATCGGAGAAATTTTGAGATACATGTTAAAAATAATTTGTGAGATAATAGAATTCACTATAAGTATAAAGACTTATCGTAAGAAAAAATTAACTTTCAATAAGGTTCGATACTCGTAACAAGTATCGATACTTGCCGTAAAAGATTAGCGGGAATTAAAATGGGAAAACTAGTTATATTTGTGGGTGCATTAAAAAATAACAAAATCCTCTCAAATTTGCAATGAGTTTGATAAAATCAAAAGAATTTGTTGTGATTATTGGATGAATCAAGGTGATCAAGACATATACCTGCTCCATTTCATTTGAACTCAAAAAACCAAAGGCATTTATAAAAATTCCTAGTTTGAAATTGGTTCAAAATTATATAAATTACTGGTTCGAAAATGTGTTTAAACCACATATTGTTGCATGAGTAGGAATATTTATTGAGAAAATAACCTCAGTGACCGAAAATGCCTTATAATATACGATTTTGACCAACTTATTTTGGATTTACCAAAATGACCAACAAAATCGCAACGCGAACTCTAATTTTCCAACTCAGTTTCCAAATTCGCAACGCGGATATCAAAATTCGCAACGCGGATATCAAAATTCGCAACGCGATTGTAAGATTCGCAACGTGATTTTGAAAAATGTGTTGCGATAGTTAAAATGTGTTGCGAGAGTTTTAAAAACGTGTTGTTGCGATAGTGAAAAGGTTTGTTTAGAAAAGTTAAGAAACTTATATTTTGATATTGAAATTCTAACCTCTCCTTTGTTTTCATTAGGGTATTCCATTTGTTTTTGCACATTAAACTACTCCTTTCGAAGCCTAAACAACTCATCTTAGCAGCTATTTCCTCCCACAAAGCAACCTCTTCTGGATACCCTCCCTGTTGGAGCCTCGGTTCCATGGCGTTTCTCAGCTGTATTGAAATTCTATGAATGGAAAGGGGGTGACTTTATTATGGTAGTTTGTCTAAAGACGACGTTGTTCTAAAAAGTAAAGAAATGTATGTTTCTATGAAATAATCATTGGATTATGGGTTATGATTATGAAAACATCATATTGTTCCCATGCTCTATTTTTATGAAATAATCATTGGATTTTATGTATTGATTTTGAAAATATTTCTCATGCTCCGTTTGCATTGGAATAATCGTTAGAATTTAGGTTATGATACTGAAAACATCATATTCTTCTCACGCTTTGTTTTTTTTATTGAAATAATCATCAGATTTGAGCTTATGATCTTGTAAATATCATATTATTCTCATTGCAGGTCTAATTTTTTAAATAACCATTAAGCAGTAAATTGTGAATGTAAATCTAAATGTAGGTGACGACAAACAACTATAAAATCATACAATATGATCTTGTAAGCATATATTGTATGGTATTGAGTTGTATTTTATTGTTGTACTCCTTATTGTTTTATTAAATTAATTAATTGACATAAGAATAAAAATGTTAATTATTTACGATATTAGTGAATGTGAACGATTAAATGAATGAAAAAAAATGAATGTTGAGGCAGGTTAAATGTTTTGATTTGGCTATGCTAATTTTAAATGCACACGATGCAAATTCTTTATAGGTTAAATTATGAAAAATTTCCTCCAATAGTTATTAGACAAAAAAAGCTTTTGCGAAGAAATGAGAGGAGATGTATGCATATGATATGCAACCGTATGTAGACTTGAACAAAAAGCAAAATGAGGAATATAAAGAATGAAAATCAGGGCAAGTAAAAAAAGGTATGATGTGTGCACGCCTTCGAATGATGAAGTCGAGATGCTTTTGTTCCTGATTGAGTTAAGGTGATATGAGCAAAGTAAACTTTGAATTAGAATTTTGTTTGAAATGGTACGTATTGGATAAAATGTTGGATGATTGATAATTGATGGATTTGTATGAAAGTTTAAGGATGGATCGTGACCCACTATCAATAAACGAAATAGGAATCAATGATATCAAAATGAGTGAACACCACACTTAGAAAGTGATAAGTTCGATAGGAAGACACCACAAACAAACTTGATAAGCCTAAGGATAAAATAAGAGATAACTCCTAGACATATTTCTCAATTGAAAGAGGTACCATGTGTTTTTTTTTTTAAATGAGAAAAATGAGCCACAATTTATATGCTTACAAAAGTCATATGATAAAATTAAATGAATAAAGTTAGGTGCATGTATAAGATGGATGAATCATGAATCCTTGATCTACAAGCCTTTTTTATGGCATCCATTCATGTATTTGGAGATGAATAAATGTCCTTTGGTGTTCAAATGTCCTTTGGTGTTCAAATGCTTCATCTTGTTCGTCAATACATGTATTTCCAAGTGAATTAATGTCCAAATGAATGAATGGTTAGTGATACATGCATCACAAGGCTCACATCGAAGGAAGAAGTAATAACTCTTAAGGAAGAAGTAATAACTCTTCCAAATGATCCACTCGTCCAAGCCTTGGAAAAGAAGACCAAAACAGAAATAGACTTGCGATGACTTTTTGAATGGGATCCTGATCTTATTTGGTCAACATGTCTTCTGAATACACAACCGTATGTCTCTTATCTTTCCAACGGTTCTTGAATCGCATCAATCTGATATCGAGAACTCTAGATACGTTCATTTTACCGAAGACAGGGCATGCAGAAATTCCTATACGATATTAATACGTGATTTTGTAAATATTATGAATTTTCAATATTTATATTGATTATTTGTAATATAATTTAATATAGGATGATTCCTTATCTTTTAGGATTAGATTTATTATTTTATTAGGAATTCAGGTTGAGTTAAAACATTATTTTTAGTTATTAATATTTTATTAGGAATTAGAGTTAAGACATTTTTAGTTTGTTATTATTTTATTCAATAGCTATTTAGGACCTTTATAACTCAGCCCCTATATAAAGGAGGCTTCATTTAACTTTGTAAAATAGATTAATTTGATTAATAATAAAACAAGAGTTCATTTTTGCAAGTGTTGATTGCCTTGTGCCTTCGAAGCTTCTTCTCCTAGAGTTCTTTCAAGTTCTTGTAAGGGAGATTAATCTTCACACTCCAATTTGCCTTTTCATTGCGACTAGGAGGGTTCGAGAGGACACTTAGAGCCATATTATCGAATTTACCTTTTCGCTGCGACAAGGAGAGATTGATAGGACATTTATCCATTTATTTTCCATCCATCCTCACCATTACCTTATTTTCCATCCACCTTTATAAGGGAGCCATCTTCTACTATTCATTCCCCTTTATTCTTCATCGAGTCTAGAGCTTTCTAGGTTTGATAAAACTGTCAAGATACCCCAACGGAGCTAGTTCGTAAAAGATTCATCGTTTGAGGTTCTTTTTATTTAATTTTAATTTAGATTCAAATCATTCATGTTAGTTTGCTATTTTTTCAACAACAAAAAAAAAGTCAAAAAAAAAACAAAAAAATTACAAACGAAGGAATTTAGGGCTGATTTTCTCCAGATCTCATATTCATCCTAAGGGTAATCTCCAGTCTAAAATCATTAGTGCCTTCAAATACATCGTTCAAGTTTCATCGGTAGATTCAATATAGAATATTGTCGAATTTCTTGAAAATTTTACAGGAGGAATTTCATGGTGAAAATTTCCAGATTGAAACTACATATATTGAAGAACACAAAAAATAAGAAATTTTGTAGATCAATAACACCTTCGAACAAAGCGTTCATGAAAAATAGGTTGTTTGAGGACTCACTATTCAACAGAGTCTATTGGATACTAATGAAGGTATTTGGTTCTGAAGTGGTTTTTACACACATTGAAAGACATTCAAGAATTTTCTAGAATTTTTGGACATCGGTAAACCCCTCAAAAACGTTGCTCAAGTTGACCCAGTGTTTTCTAGGTTTCTGGTTTGGTTCTTTTTTCTTTTCTTTTCTTTTAATTTGACTCTTAGTGCTTTAGGTCCTTTTGTTTTCCTTTTAATTGTTCTTTTACATTATCTATCACATTATCTTCCTTGTGTTAGTAGGACTAAAGAGTTTGCATACTTCTTCCTTCTTTGCATTCTTGTTCTCTTAGAGTCTAACCCTTGTTTGGCATCTTAGAGCTTTTAAGTTTTTCTTATCATCTTTGGTAGTAATCAAACTCCGATACGAACTGTGGAAGACTAATTGGTAAAGTGAGTTTCAAAGAGTACAAGATCAGCTTACTTGCCTCTCGTTGTGTTACTTTTTTGGAGTGACTTGTGATGTTTCTTGCTTTGTTGAATTTTCTTTCTTTTATTTTTATTTTACTTTAAAATTTTCTTTTGAGTGTTAAAATTTAGGATGGGCTACAATAACAACAAGACACTTACGGCTATCTTAGTTGCACTTGTATGACTCACGACTCAATTTGAAACAAGGTTTGATGAACTTAACAATACCATGAGAGAACGGCAAGAACCACAACTGGATCCATCAAACCAGAATCCAAGACCAAACAATACTGAACTTTTGGTAACCAGGCGAGCACAACCATATTTCCAAGCACCCAAACTCTTTACAAAACCAAAGTTCACGATCCCGTCTTTCAAAGGAGACAACGATATGGACAAGTACATCGATTGGGAAGGAAAAATTGATCTCATGTTCACGTACCATGACTGCCCCAAGCTGAACAAGTTCCCTTCATCACCATGGAATTCGAAGGATATGATCACACTTGGTGGATGCAAACAAGGAAAAAGATCGAGAACTTCCAAATTCAACCAATCACTTCTTGGACGGACCTCAAACAAACTATAAGAAAGTGATTCCTACCGACACATTATACATGAGAAGTTAAACTATGACTACACCGACTTCGACAAGGTAGAAGTTCAGTTGAAGACTACTACAAGGAGATGCAGTCCTTACTCAATAGGGCTAACTAAACCGAAGAAGAAAAGGACACCGTGTCAAGATTTATCATCGGCTTGAACTCAAACATCAATGATCTTATTGACCTCCATGGGTACGAAAACCTTGAAGATACTGTTAGGATTATGAAGAGGCTTAAATTGAAAACGAAAAAAGTGCAAAGGGGTTAATTGGTAAAAATATGTTTAGGGAGTAAAGAGAGCAAAAGATAGAAAGATTTGACACAAGTATTTAAAGTGGTTCGACTTATCAACCAAGTCTACATCCACTACCTTAGCTCATCACTAAGGATTTTCTAGCAAATTCACTAATTTGTTCTTTCTTTTTCAAGGACAAAGAGATAACCTTTGCAACTCCCTATGTTTTAAATGGCTAAGATAGAACCAAAACCCTTTACAAAGAAAAAGAGTATAAATAAATAAACCTTTAGAAAGAAAGGTGTTTACAAATTAAAAGCTCATAAAAACACAAATATTTACAAGAGAATTGAAAATAAGAATGAAAAACTCTTCTCTTGTGTTTGATTGCTTGGGTAGGTTTTCTAATCCTTCTTCAAGTGTCTTGAACTTGCATTTATGTGTTGGAATGTTGTTGTGGTCGTTTCTAGCCGTTTGAAGTTTTTTTGGAGCCGTTGGGGATCAATTTTCGTGCAAAATAAAGTTGCCCAGACCAAGGGGTATTGGTACTCCTAAACGGAGTATCAGAACTACCTTTGTTATATTTAAATCAACTAGCCGTTGGGGCCTTATGGTATCGATACTATGCCTTTGGTATCGATACTACTATACAAAGTTGTATCGGTACCCCTTTGGGTAACGGTACCATTTTTGCATTCTGGAATCTGAGCAAAGCTGGTAGTATCAGTACTACCTAGTGAGTATCGATATTTTCCTTACCTTTGGTATCGGTACCATATGAACAATATCGGTACTTGTTTAATTGGTATTGATACTGTAAGAACAATATCGGTACTACTTGTACAGAAAATTATTTTGTGCTCAATTCCAAACTTTTAAGAACTTTGAATTATTTTTGAAAACTTTGAAAATTTTTGAATAAATTCAATTCAAGTCGAAAAACATTTTGTCTTAATTGTTATATCAAAATATAGTTCAACAATCTCTCATTTTTTATATAACAAAACATTTGAAAAATTGTTTTTGGCAAAACTCCCCCTTACTAAAATGTTTAATGAAAAAGGTACCAAAGGTTGAAAAATATGTAAAAATGTTCAGCTCTCATTTTTCATCAAGAAATTGATTTTTTTTCAAACCAATACTTCTCCCCCTTTTTGTTAAATAAAAAAGATTTCAACTTTAAAGTTCAAACATAACATTGGAGAGTAAGTGATAATTTTTACATTAAAAAAATTTGAAAAATCAAAGCTCCCCCTCAAAAAGTGCATTTCAAACAAAATTTAGCTTTAAAATTTTGACACTTAAACAAAACTGAATTTCAACAAAGATTAACAAAAATGTTAGAAGCTCATGAAATTCAATATATCCAAGTTTAAAATACTTTATGCAGTAGCAATAGTTGAAATTAAGTACATATGTATTTGAAGAATTTGATATCAATTGTTAGAGAGATATCTTTAACATTTTAAAACTCATGCTTAAACATTTAATTTTAGGTCAAAAATTAAAATCAAATCATTTGAAAAGTTGATATCAATTGTTAAAGAGATATCATTTGCATTGAAAATCAATTTTGACCAAAATTCATTATGATGAACTAAAAATTATGAAAAATCATTAAAATTTAAAATGTTCATCATAAAACTTTTCAACATACATGAGATTAAAAAGCAATGCATAATCATTTAAAATCAAAACTCATGCATGCTTAAAACTAAATAAGCAACCAGATAACCAAAATAAAAATTATTAAGCTTAGAGGTTACCCATTCCTTTTCAAGTGTGGCTAGAGCATTTGAGTATCTTCATCTTCATCACCATTGCTGCCACACACCTACAAGAGACATTTAAGTAGATTTTGGTATCCAAATTTATTTGGATCCTTGAATGTTAGTTTCAATACCCCTTATTCCCTTAGGAACCCATACTTATCTAATTTTAAAAGATTTTCTTTCCTTTATAGGACAAGAATGTTCCAAATGACCATGAAATTGGCAATGTGAGCATTTTGCCATTTTTAAGCATAATGAGTTGTTTTTGGAAATTAATTCTTTTTTTCTTTTGTTAAGCTCTCAAGCTTGACTTTTAAATCAAATTTTTTTTTTCTAAATCATTGATTTTGACTTTTGAAAACTCAAAATCATTTTTCAAAATTTCATTTTGATATTGAAAATCAACTTTGGATTTCAAAATCAAATCATTTTCAACTTTAAATTGTGAAATTAATTTCTTATATTTGGAATCCATGGTCTCAAATTCCAAATACAACTCATTATAAGCATCTTGTAACTCATTAAAAGAATGTGAATTTAAATCATTTAAGTTAAAAGATACCTCGGAATCATCTTCGATGGCCATGAGGTATAGGTCGGCTACTTCATCTTCATCATTGGAGTCATCTTCATCCCTCCAAGCTGCCACAAATGCCTTTTTCTTTGAAGATCCCTTTTTCTTTAGGAGTGGGCATTCATACTTGACATCTCCCTTTCTTTGACAATTGAAGCACATCGGGAGACCCTTCTTTTTGGTTGATTCGTTCTTCACTTCCTTGGAAGACATGAATCTTTTGAACTTTTTGAAGAGCTTGCCATCTATTATTCTTCATCATCGTCTTCATCCACCTCTTCACTTGAATCTTCATAGCTCTCATTGGTGGACTTGAAGGCAATGCCTACCTCCTCCTTCTTCTTGTTTTGCTTCTCTTCATCTTCTTCCTCTTCCTTCACCATCAACTCATGGGTGAGTAAAGAACCAATTAGCTCGTCGAGAGTGAGAGACAATAGGTCTCTAGCTTCGATAATCACCATCTTCTTTGATTCCCAAGAGTTTGGAAAAGAGTTCATCATATTCCTCACTAACTTCTCATTAGAGATAATTTCTTTAAATCCTTTGAGACCGTTAACAATCACGAAAAATCTATCCGTCATAGCTTTGATGTCTTCATCGGGTTTTATCTTGAAATTCTCGTAGCTATGGTTGAGAAGACTTATCTTGGTTTTTCTTACTTCATCGGTTCCCTCATGAGTGACTTGGAGCTTATCCCATATCACCTTGGCATTGGAACAAGATGAGACTCTTCCGTATTCATCCGGGCCTAATGCACAAAAGCGGATGTGCATAGCCTTGGGATTGAGCTGGAACTTCTTATTCTCTCCATCACTCCAATCATCCATCTCGCCGGGTGTATCCTTTAAAGATCTAATTCCAAGCTTCTAAATCATGAGTTTGAATGAAGAGCATCATTATATTCTTCCAATAGGCATAATTTACTCCATTGAAGTAAGGTGGCTTGTTGACCGATTGTGAATCTTCAATGTAGTATGCACCGGAGGTTGAAGCCATTTCTTCTCGGTTGTGCTGGGAATTGCTAGAGCTTCTTATAGGAATGTCTCAAGGAGGTTGAACCTTCTAAATGAGTTAGGCTCTGATACCAATTGTTAGGATTATGAAGAGGCTCAAATTGACAATCGAAAAAGTACAAAGAGGGTTAATTGGTAAAAATATGTTTAGGGAGTAAGGAGAGTAAAAGTTAGAAAGATTTTGCATAAGTATTTAAAGTGGTTCAACTTATCAACCAAGTCTACATCCACTACCTTAGCTCTTCATTAAGGATTTTCTAACAAATTCATATCTTTTTCAAGGACAAAGAGATAACCTTTACAACTCCATATCTTTTCAGTGGCTAAGATAGAACCAAAACCCTTTACAAAGAAAAAGAGTATAAACAAATAAACCTCTAGAAATGAAGGTGTTTACAAATTAAAAGCTCACAAAAACACAAATATTTATAAGAGAATTGAAAATAAGAATGAAAAACGTTTTTCTTGTGTTTGATTGCTTGGATAGATGTTCTAACCCTTCTTCAAGTATCTTGAACTTTTATTTATGTGTTGGAATGTTGTTGTGGTCGTTTCTAGCCGTTGGAGGTTGTTTGGAGCCGTTGGGGATCAATTTTTGTGCAAAATAAAGTTACCCAGACCAAAGGGTATTAGTACTCCTAAAGGGAGTATTGGTACTAACTTTTTTATATTTAAATTAACTAGCCATTAGGGCCTTATGGTATCGATACTATGCCTTTGGTATCGATACTACTATACAAAGTAGTATCGGTACCCCTTTGGGTATCGATACCATTTTTTCATTATGAAATCTGAGCAAAGATGGTAGTATCAGTACTACCTAGTGAGTATCGATACTTCCCTTACCTTTGGTATCGGTACCATATGAACAGTATCAGTACTTGTTCAATTGGTTTCGATATTGTAAGAACAATATCAGTACTACTTGTAAAGAAAATTATTTTATGCTCAATTCCAAACTTTTAAGGACTTTGAATTATTTTTGAAACCTTAATTATTATATCAAAATATAGTTCAACAGATACACTAAAGAAGGCAATAACAATCGAATCACAAATCTAAAAGAGATTCCGATTCAGAGAACATTACCAACGTACTTCATCCTCTTACCAAGGTAATCCTTCAAATCATTCCTCATCTTCTACTCCACTTTCTCTAAAAAAAGCCAAGAGATGACAAACCTGACAAGGAGAAACAATGACCAGTAAAGAATGACACACCTCCAGCCCCTAAAGATCAAATGAGAATTTGTGAGTAGGTAAGGAAAGCAAAAAAGGAAAAGCTAAGAAAAAGGCAAAAGAAAAAAAAAATGTCACTAGTTACAAAAGCCAAAAGAAAAATGACCCATGGGAGGTGGGTGAACCTAATTGTGAGAAAAAAAGAGTGACTCAAAATCTATGTGTGAGCACAAAAGAATTGAGAGAGAATCTTCTTTACAAACAACCTTGCGTCCTTGTTCGCTTTAGGGAATTAATTGTTTCAATTTCTAACATTAACAAGGATTTACATAGTGTGTTTTCCTCTCTTTTATAGGATTTCTGAGAAGTGTTAGGTGATCTACCTGACGGATTACCAACGGAAAGAGGAAAACAACAGCAAACCAATCTAATTCAAGGTTCTATCATACCTCATCAAATATACAATCTCAAAGAAACCAAAGAGTTAGATTTGTTACAAAAAGGTTACATCTAGGAAAGCCTTAGTCGTGACTCCATCTTAATGAGGAAACATGATTTGAACAACTTCATAGGCTTTATAGTTTGTGCACAGGGCATCCATGTAAATGATAAAAAAGTAAAAGCAACACGAGACTGGTCCACACTATCTTTCATCGCCAAGAGTTGTCAAATGGTGTTAGGTGACCCTCCTGACGGGTTACCACATGAAAGCCCTAATCAATATGGTATATCAATGAAGAGTCACGATTTACGAGAGTATAAAGGTAAGTATTTTATTACTTATTTTAATGATATTGTAACATATTTCTTATCTTTTTTACAAGGTAAGACTCTTGAAGTTGTCATCCATACTAAACACAACTCATTTAAGTGCATAAAAGACCGAGATAAGCAAAATACAATAGACGATGCACTACCACAAAGGTTATATAGTCCATAAATCTCTTCCCGAGAATTATTAATTTATGAACCACACTTAGGAGACTTAAGGGATTACTTTCACAAATCAGTTGACATGATTTTTTCAAAACTCATTCTCGCCACACACGAGTCAAACCATGGAGAGAATATTTGAAGCAATCATAAAGAAAGCCAGCAATAGCTGGTGCCATGTTGAATTTCAACCTAAACATTAGATTACAAGACTTGTATGCAAAAGTGGATTTCAAGACTACAAGAAATCAATCCTATAAATAAGAAACCTCGATTAAAATGCATAATGACACATCACATTGATCCTGGTAAATATTTCACAAGTTTTCCTTTCAACACATCTAATTCTATTTCTCTTGGATTTTCATATTCAAGGACAAATCCTTTTGAGGAGTGGGAGAATGATACATGCATAAGATTCTATAATACATGCTTCTTTGGTCTAATGTTTCTACTCGAACCTACAAAGTCTCGAAGATTCAAAGCATATCTATTCGGTAAGCATAATGGGAATGAATCATTAAACGATTCTAATGTTGCTCCTTTTAATGTTTCATATTCGAGGTCAAATCATTTTGAAGAAATAGAGGATGATACATGCATCACAAGGCTCACATCGAAGGAAGAAATAATAACTCTTCCAAATGATCCACTCGTCCAAGCCTTGGAAAAGAAGACCAGAACAACAACAGACTTGCAATGACTTTTTGAATGAGATCCTGATCTTATTTGGTCAACATGTCTTCTGAAGATACAACTTTCTGTCTCTTATCTTTCCAACAGTTCTTGAATTTCATCAATTTAATATTGTGAACTCAAGATACGTTAATTTTATTGAAGACAACACATGCAGAAATTTTTATATGAGATTAATACGTGATTTTGTAAATATTATGAATTTTCAATATTTATATTGATTATTTGTAATATAATTTAATATTGGATGATGCATTATCTTTTAGGATTATATTTATTATTTTATTAGGTATTAAGGTTGAGTTAAAATATTATTTTTAGTTATTATTATTTTATCAGGAATTAGAGTTAAGACATGTTTAGTTTGTTATTATTTTATTCATTAGTTATTTAGGACCTTTAAAACTCAGTCCCTATATAAAAGAGGCTTTATTTAACTCTGTAAAATAGATTTCTTTGATTCATAATACAACGAGAGTTTGTTTTTGCAAGTGATGATTGCCTTGTGCCTTCGAAGCTTCTTCTCCTGGAGTTCTTTCAAGTTCTTGTGAGGGAGATTAATCTTCACACTCCAATTTTCCTTTTCATCATGACTAAGAGGGTTGGTTAGAGCCATATTATCGAGTTTGCCTTTTTATTGCGACAATGAGGGTTTGATGGGACACTTAGAGCCCTATTATCGAGTTTGACTTTTCATTGAGACTAGGAGGGTTCGATAGAATATTTATCTATCTATTTTCCACAAATCCATCCTCACCATCATCATCTTTGTCATCCACCTTCATAAGGGAGCCACCTTCTACTATTCATCCCCTTTTATTCTTCATCGAGCCTAGAGCTTTCTAGGTTTGATTCTTCAACAAGAGCTTCCGATTTACTTGAATACCATCCATTTCCTTGTGAAAGTATGAAAGAATGATGATCATGAATTTAAGGTAGTTAAACGGTGAATGCATGCTTTGAAGACTTAGAATCTTCTAAGCAATCTTCTTGAATGAATCTTCTAGCATTAGTTAATGTATGGAACGTCAAAAGCCTCCAAAATGATATATTTGAGAGCTAGAAACTTCTAACCATGTTAACATAAGGTGCAAGCCTCCAAATAATGCATGTTTGTCATCTAAGTCTTCAAGCAAGCTAGCTTCTGAGGTTTTCCTTTAATGTGGCCAGCCATGCAAGTGTGAACACAGTGAAATAAAAATTAAATGAACAATGTAGATTCCAAATAACATAAATGATCATCCAAGTTTTATCTAAACTTCTCTTCCAAGTTTCATGAATATAGCAAGTCATGTAGAAACATTTAAGCAAATGTGACAACGAATTAAAACATGTGGTAATATTAATCTTCCTTTAAGTTTGTGTGACATATTTTTTTGTTGAGGTTTCTTACTTTGAGTTATTTGGATTAAGCTATATGATATTCTTGAAACTCCTTAGAAACGAGTGATTTGCCTCGATCAAGTTGCCTCGTAAAAGGTTAACAAAAACACATCATACCCTCCCTCTTTTAGGTCATTCTTCCTCAAATCAAATATTTTTATAGAAAAGGGAACGTCTATGTTTACCTTGTACCATACCAAGAGCATATCATTCCTTTCCTATTTTGTAAGATTATTTCTCAAATTGAAAACACAGTGGAAAAAATGAACATCATTTTCAAGAATTTTATTTTCATATAGGTGGAGTAATTCAATTGAGCCTCTCATAGTGGTTCAAAAAATCCTGAAACAATATAACATAATTGGAAAACACTTGATCTTTATTAGGAAAATTTTCTTTCACATTCGATTTCTTTCATATAGTTGGGTACTTGACAAAAATTTCATCAACAATAATTTGCTTTTCATATTGACACAACCTAAGTAAAACTTGTCATTCATTGATCAACAACTTCAACTTGAAAGGTTCAAGACTCTTCATTGACACTTCAATATTTTCCACCAAAGTCACACTTGTTTCATCATGTATGGTGTAAAGGCATGGATTGATAGAATTTTGAAAAATCTCCTTTAGTTGGATAATTGGTCTTGTTTGTTTCTTCGTCTTCTAAACAATTCTTGGTTGCAACTTTACTTTCGTCTTTGTTTGAATTATCTTGCTCACATCCCTCTTTTTTGATCTTATATTTTGATTATCTTTAGTGTTAATAACACCTTTAAACATAGTGATGCTCTAGTTAGGATATTGGCTTAAATTATGTCATTTTCCCAAACACCAGTAACAACAAACATCTTGGACATGTTGAGTGTTGATCTTGTTTCCACTTAAAGAATTTTTCTTATTATGTTCTTTCGATGTATGTTTCTTTCTTCTTGGTTGGTAATTTACTTTCTTCCTCCTCAAAATAATTTTGTTCATTCTCTCTTGTAATAGAACTAATCGAAATTGTAATCATTTTTGTACTTCTTAGAGAAAAGCTATATCTATTTGGAATATGGTACTTAGATTTAGATGAAAAAGCAAGTTGAGCCCAAGGTTTATTGGACATTATCAAATTTTACGTAGAGTAAGACCAGCTGCATATCAATATGAGTTGCAGGTAGAGCTTGAGCAAATTCATAATATCTTTCATGTTTCTATATTGAGGCGTTATCGTTCTCACCAATCCCATGTTATTTCTATTGAAGATATTGAGCTCAGGCCTGATTTGAGTTATGAGTAGAATCCTATTAAGATTATTGTATTTAAGGATTGAGTTCTAAGAAGAATATGTATAACGATGGTTAAGGTATTGTAGAGTGTCCATAGCATTGTACAGGCCACCTGACAGATTGAGGATTCATGAGGACGGAATTGCCTCATCTTTTCCATCTGGTAAAATTTCAAGAATAAAATTTTCTTAAGGGAGAGAGTTTTCACACTCTAAAATTGGGGTTAAATTGATTTACTTATGAAATTTTTGCATATTTTGCAAACTACAAAAATTATAGGGGACTTGTTGCTTTATTAGCCCAAATTTTAGGGTATTAAACTACCTGTTACTTCATTCTTCTTCTTTTTTCCATATTTGCATTCACATTTGTTTCTTTTCTCTCTTTTTTCCTCTCTATTGTCTCTTTTGTTTGGCCTCATTTTTGTTGTTATTCATGCTACCGTGAGTGTCATTGTTTATGTCACTTAACTCATCTCTCCATTCACGTTCATTTGATGTTCTTGGTGTCTCCAATGTCACCATCATCACTAATTTAAAAGAAAACATTGTTTTGAGTTTTCAAAAACTACATATTCGCCGTCCTCTATCATGAACCAACCTCAATAAGATACTCTCCTTACCTTAAAATCAAAATCTAGAACTTTTTTGTAATTTTTCAGTCACTAAAGAGCACAACAAGGATCATCGTTGTGTGTGTGGGAGTGAATTTAGCAAACTGGTTAAACTGTTTTAGGAGTTGGATTAGTCTGACCTAATCCAGATCTGAACCGTCGAGCTGAGTTGAATATGACTCAAACTAATCTAACTGACCCATTGACTTTAATTATTGACTTGATCTGTTAATCATTGACTAAAACCGTTGATCGTTGATTTTAACTATTGATCGTTGACTTTGACCATTGACTATTGACCTTTTTATTGACCCTTACCTTTAATGTTTTTTGACGTCCTGACTCTGTTTTCAAAGTATTTTTGCCAATTCTAACCCGAAAGTTCTATTTTGAATCTTCTATTACTTAATGTTATATTTATATTAAGTAAATTCTAGAATTTATGATCTTACAGATGATGTTATGTTCTAAAGGTGATCAAGTATCTCCACGTCGCTCTCTAATGGACCCAGATCATCTCCATTTAGCTTAGTTTAACTTTATACATTCGACTCGAGATATGTGTGAGAGTTGTAAATGAATTATTGGTTTTTTCTGTTTAAGTAATTATTATTTTATTACTCACATAATACTATATTATTATTATATTAGGTTCTTACTCCGTAAGACCTAGTACTACCAACCATGGGAAGCGTAGGAATTAACTAATGTCGTTTAGATGATATAGGTGTGTTCCTCGAATTGTACTATATTTTATGTGTAACGCCTTAAATCTTGGGTTCATAGTTTCAGGCTAAACCGAGAGTGTTTAGAAGGACCTTTATCATTGTAAGGAAGTTTGGTTTATTTGGGGGTTGGATTGGGCTTGGTTTGGGTCCAACTAGAGTTGAAAATGAGTATTTTTTTTAATCTTCAACAAGGTAGGGTGACCAAGGAGGTCATTATACCCTTTTTATTTTGAAAGACTCAAAACTTTTAATGTTGTGTGATCTCATGCCTGAACATTTTCTCATTTCCTTCATTTTTCTTTGTCTTTTTCTCTTCCTCTCCAACATCCTCTTTTTTTCTCAAGAAGATATCAAAGGTAACAAATTTGTAGCATTCCAATTTTAGTTTAGAAATTCTAAGGTAAGACTCTCAACCTCTATCTTCGTAGCTTCAAATCAAGCCCTCAACCTCTCCATTTCACTTTGGTTTCCAAATATGGGTTTTTGTGTGGGTTTAAGGAAATCATGTGTTTAATCCATTTCTAAGAAGTACAAACCTTAGGAAATAATTCTTAATCTCTTTCTAACCTCTTAGTTAAGTTATTAACACCTTTTTTGATCTTTGATAGTGAAAGAAGTGGGAGAAATCTTAAACGCTAAAGACAATGAAAAGCTAATCATTGGGTGAGCTTTGGGTCAATTTCAGCAGCTTAAAATTTAAGGTAACTCATTCTTAACTCAACTCTACCATATGTAGATCACTATGTGCATTGGTTAGCTTGCATGAGTCATGAAGCATGTTTCATGGTAGTTTCAGTAATTGATGTTTTTAGCATGTTTATGGACCTATTATGACCCTTACTATCATACATAAAACTCTAATAATGTTTGGAGACCTAGTAGGTCTCACAAGAGAGTTAGAGAGGCATTTTTGTGATAAAACAAGGCATTTCTAGGCTTAGATATCGATACTAGAAGATCAGTACCGATATTGTTCGTTGCACGGGTTAAATAAAGGGCTTTTAGGCTAGAATTATCGATACTCATTCAATGGGTATCGATACCATTCACAGGGTATCGATACTCGTATGAGGCATATTGATACCAGGTTTATTTAGTGAATTCTAATAGCCAGTTTTGGTATCGATACTCATGGGAGGATGATATTAGGGTTGAGTATCAATACTTCAAGTAGGGGTATTGATACTAGGGTATATTTATCAAACATTGAAGCAAAAATCATTATCGATACTCAAAGGGAAGTATCGATATCCCACATGAAGTATCGATACTAAAGAGTACAATATCGGTACCCATGAACCATTTTGGATAAGGAATTCATGGGTACAAATGGTAGAGTTGAAGGACCCAATAACACCAGAATACCACGAAATGATACTACAAGTGAGAACAATAATAAACTCAAAACAGTTAGAAATGATAACAGTTATGATGATATAAAACTAGCCTTGATTGACGCTTAAGAAATAGCCAGGACACTCGATTTAACATCTATTTCCCGTATACGTTTCCGTACACAAGTCACATGTGTCACATGACTTTTAAAAACATTTTCTTATTTGTAAAACCCATAAAATTTTGATTCAAAAATAAAACAAAACATTTTAATACAATAATAAAACATTCTTTGTAAAATATTACAAAAATTATCACTTTAATACATTCTAGAGCATTTTTCTTAAGTTCAAATACATGCCAGCTAATTATCAGAATAGATATAATTGTCCTAATATTACTAATGAGTCAACCTTGGATTGATGATTGTTGTTGCACTCCTTACTCGGCTAGTCTTTGCTCTTACCTACGAGTGAAATCAACACACACTACGTATTTAGTTAGTAAGGAATAATAATGTAAAGAAATTGTAATTCATACATAAGTATATCATGTCTATTGAAATACGAACTAAATCGTATACTTCATAAGAATCAGTTAAAACCATCTCAGGTAAACCAAATTCTTTCATATGGTAATCGAAACTATTCTTAGTATGCCCAACATTCCTATCTTTCTGTATATTTTGCCCAATTATCCTTTATTTTTCCCAATGTATGTCAAATGAGAATGAAAGGTACATGCATTGCATCGAAGTGTCGAAATGGTCATTCACCTTTTATGAATACCATGAGTGGCACCTTTTATTCCGATAATGCACTGTTATGCATTAAACAAAATCAATCGATAACTTTCATACATGAGATATGTTGAAATGGTAATTCACCTTTTATGAATACCATGGGTGGTACCTTTTATGCCGAAAATGCACAGTTATGCATTAAATAAAATCGATCGATAATTTCCATTAGTGACACCTTTTATGCCGAAATGCACCTATGACTCTCAATGCACATACAATGAGTTTTTAAGTCAAATTCACAGCTTTAGACGTTTATTTTGGAAATATTGATAACCATTGCACAACATCAATATTCATCCTTTCATTTTAGAGCAGTTCATCTCTAAAACTTATTCATAATATCATTCCCATACACGTTATGAAAATCTACCAAAATGTTGTAAAACATACATTTGACAAAAACATTCGAGGTTGACTCATCGCGAGTCTTCCTCCTTTCATATAAGTACAATAAATGCACACACCTGATATGCCCCACTAGTATGCTGTAATGATGTCCAACTACTCGACAACTTTATCCTTGCCCTTTTTCTTGCTTGACTCAGGAGCTTGGTTACGATCTACACAAGCATCCATTAAGTACACATACCATACCAATATTAGTATACTCTCTAGCATTTATACTTTTAATAATACTCAAAAGTATTATTATATTCAATTTCTATCAAAATTCATCCTATCTTAAATTTTCCAAACTCAATGTTATCGGTACCCCTACCATGGTATCAATACTTCTATATTATGGTACTGATACTCCCTTCAATATCGATACCATTTCTAAATTCTAGAATCCACGGTATCGATAGCTTCATCTTAGTATCGATACCCACATCAGTATCGATACTAATTGCATCAGTATCGATATTGTTCATCATATTTCCCCAAATTAAAACCTATAGTATCGGTACTGTTCTTCCAGTACTGATACCCTTACACAGATTTTCCATTTTTCATCTCGATTTTTAACAAAATTTCATTAAATTCTCTTACTTTTACCTCCAACAATACTATTAAACTCAACATTAGTTAACCCAACTAACTTTCCTTCATTAATCTTCCTATAACATCCAAATTCTCTAAAGAATACTCCAAACCAAAAATCATAATACTTTTTCATACATGTTTTTTAATCACATCCAATGCTTTTAATCTCTTATTTACTTCTTTGACAAGTCAAATTTACTTATAAACCTCAATACAAACTCATATTTCATCATATCACTCAAAACCCCATTTTCTTCAATCTCAAATAATTCACTAATCACTTAGTTTTAATCATCCTTGAACCTTTCTTAAACCTATATATCACTTAAGGTTTCAAAACCAGCCCATAAACTAAAGGAAAAACCAACTTGAAGAAAATTCACCTTTGACTATGGAGAAGAGCACGAGACGAGAATAAGGAAAAGAGAAGATAACTTAGCCTTTTCTCTCTTAAATATCCCTAAAAATAAATTTTAAATCTATTCCCTCTAAAGTACCAAAATGCCTCTTTCATTCTTCCATTCTTACTAGTTGGTCTTAAACACAATTGCCTAAATCATTTCTTATACTTTACCATTTATTAAATTAAATCCTCCAAATTTTAAATCCTTCTAATATAGTCACTGACCCAATATTTGGGGTATTACAATTTTTCCCCTTAAGAAAATTTGTCCACGAATTTAAAGAAGTACCTGATACGAAGAGCTGTAGAAACTGCTTCCTCATGTCCTCCTCTCTTTCCCAAGTAGCTTCTTCTACTTTGTGGTTTTTCAAAATCACTTTAACTAAAGGAATCTTCTTGTTACGCAGTTCCTTGTTTTCTCTAGCCAAGATCCGCACTGGTTCTTCCTCGTAAGTTAAATCTGATTGGATCTCTATTTTCTCAGGTGTGATGATATGGGATGGATTTGATCGATACTTTCTGAACATCGACACGTGGAAAACATTGTGGATCTTATCCATATCAGAAGGCAAAGCTAACTGATAAGATACTGGTCCAACCCTTTTCAAAATCTCATAAGGTCCAATGAATCTCGGACTCACCTTTCCTTTGCGCCCAAACCGCAATACTTTCTTCTAAGGTGATATATTTAGAAATACTTTATCTTCCATTTAATATTCAATCTCTTTTCTCTTTAAATAAACATAAGACTTTTGTCGATCTGAGGCTATCTTCAGATTATCTTGGATAATTTTCACCTTCTCCTCCATTTCTTTCATCAAATCCGGGCCAACTAGGTCTCGATCTTTTAATTCAAACCAATTTAAGGGTGTTATGCACTTTCTCTCATACAAGGCTTAATATGGGGCCATCTTAATACTCGATCGATAGCTGTTATTATAAGAAAATTCTGCTAAAGGTAAATACCTTTCCCATGATCCTTTGAACTCAATCACACATACCCTTAGCATATCCTCCAATACCTGAATAGTTCGTTCTAACTGCCTATTTGTATGTGGATGAAAAGCTGTGCTGAAATTCAACCGAGTACCCAATGCCTCGTGCAAGGACTTACAGAATCTTGAAGTAAACCTTGGGTCTCGATTGGACACTATCGATATGGGCACTCCATACAGCCGAACTATTTCCTTTACATATAATTCTACATATTTATCCATCGAGTAATCTACCCAAACCAGAATAAAGTGAGCTGTCTTGGTCAATCTGTCTATAATTACCCATATCGAGTCCTTTTTACCTTGTGACAAAGGTAGCTCCGAAACAAAATCCATTGTAACTCGTTCCCACTTTCACTCAGGAATGAATATCGGTTGTAGCAATCCGGATGGCACTTGGTGTTCAGCTTTCACTTGCTGACATGTCAGGCATTTCCCAACAAACTACGATACAACTATTTTTCATGCCATGCCACCAATAACGACTCTTTAAATCTTGATACATCTTATTCTCATCTGAATGCATCGTCAAAGGACTATAATGTGCCTCGAAAAGAATATTTTTCTTCAGTTCATCATTATCGGGAATGTAAAGTCTTCCACGATAATATAAACATCCATCAACCTTCATATCAAAGTCTTTAGTCTCATTTTTTCTACTTGTGCAATTCTTGCTAAGCATTTTACATCTTGGCGTTGCAACTCTTTTACCCGATTCACAATCATTGATTTTAATTTAAGCTCATCAATCAAGGTACCATCTTCCTTAAAAGATATATGCGCATCCAAAGCCCGTAGAGCGACAAAAGTCTTTCGGTTAAGTGAATCCTCTACCACATTAGCCTTATCGGGATGAAAATCGATGATCAAATCATAATCTTTTAAAAGCTCGATCCATCTTCTCTGTCTCAAATTCAGTTCCTTTTGAGTCAGCAAGTACTTTAGACTATTGTGATCCGTATAAATATGGCACCGCTCACCGTACAGATAATGACGCCAAATTTTCAAAGCAAACACTACCGCTGCATATTCTAAATCATGTGTTAGGTAATTTCTCTCGTGATTCTTCAGCTGTCTTGAGGCATAAGCCACAACTTTTCCATCTTGCATAAGTACACATCCCAACCCATTATGAGATGCATCACTAAAGACTACATAGTCTTTACCCGACTCGGGTTGTACGAGCACTGGGGCCTCTGTTACTATTTTCTTTAACATTTCAAAACTTTCTTGGCATTTCTCCGACCAAACAAAAGGCACTTCTTTTTGTAACAACTTAGTTAGCGGCAAAGCTAACATTGAGAAGTTCTTCACGAACCGTCTATAATAACAAGTAAATATGATTTACTGAAGTTACTGATTTACTAAATCTTTTAATTGGTCGATATTATGATTTACTAATTTACTGGTTTACTGTTTATGAAATATTACTAGTTGATATATGTTATTCAATTACTTATTTTCACTAGGAAATATGTTTATGTCGATTTATGGATCATGGAATATATTGCTTACTATGTGAACTATTTTATTGCGATACTATTTCAGTAGGATTATGGAGTATGGAGGTTCAGCTCTGATCAAGTTGGTAATTCCTTACGGACCTAAGGTGACCCTTGGGTAGGCTTTGAGACCCCAAGAACTTTCTTGGGTAGGTTCTCAAACCCCAAGATGCTCCCTTAGGTTGGCTCTTATACCCAATGGGTATAGGGTAAGTCCTTATGGATGCAGTTCTGGGGAAGTACATTTTGGAGTACGGGAGGAGGGTAATTATGAGTTTTAAAATTTAATTTCACTATGACTTTTATGATACTTTATTGAACTACTTCCTGATAATTTTACCCATTTCATTTTAATTGCACTATTGGAACACATTGAGTTTCATAGCTCACTTCTCAAACTTGTTTTACGACTTATACTTCTTTTGCTACTGATATTAGATTTATTGCGATATTCGTTATGACATCTTTTATTTTACTCAGTCGCTATGATTTTATATTTACTCATTTGGATTTTATCGTTATTAATTATGTTTTTTTAAAGATGTTATTTTTTAATATGAATTTAAATTATCAAAGTACATTTTTTGGAAAATTTTACTATAATTAGCTAGATCTGGTCGTAACGTATAGACCGGGTCTAGGGGTTACAAAATCTTTAAAATGATAGATATGATAGGGAAATGTTAGTTACATTGCCTTTTACGTGATGATGGTCACTTCCTAATCCTGAATATTTTTATGATAATCCCTAAATTGAGCAATGTAATGAAATGAAAAATGACTTGTATGAATGTATACTAAGGTTGGCTCCTGTACTTGACAAGTAAGATAAGATCATGTAAGAGCTCACTACTTATAAGCAAGCACATAAACTATTTGGGAATCTAATGGTTATTAGACATAGGAAAATTAAGCTCCAGGTAATGAAAATTGAACTTTTTTATAATTTATATACGATATATCATATGTTTCTATTTGTCTAATTAATATAATTTTTATTGTTATAGCTGAATAGTGGACATGTTATGATTCTTCAACAACTACTTTACAATAATTTTCCATAAAAAATTTATGTCTTACATGTAGTGTATCAGGATGTGAGAGAAATTGAAGTACTTTTGAGCATATAAGTCGTAGTAGTCAACTAAGTTCTTGATATATTAATAATTATAAACTAAATATATTTCTCTTACAGTTTCATACCAAAAAGAAAAATAGACTCATATAATCTTGATTCAATGATTTGGTGTATGTCAAGTACAATCAAGCATTGATTCAACGATATAAGTTACATGATAAAAGTAACCTATAATTTTAAAAGATGTTGATGACAATAATAAATGGTTGACTGGAAGGATAGAGAAAGATGCTCAAGAGGAATTCGTATTGATAAAGATCTTACTTGGGGACACATTGCAACTGTTGCTAGAGTTCGTGAAGAGCGATTTAACTTGAGATCAAGAGGGACCATAGAAGGAGGAGATGATAGTTCAAGACGGTCCCTAAGACAAGAAGATGAAGATGAGGAAGACGTCGAAGGTTACCACTCACTTGATGGAGATGATATGAAGGAAGCAAATTTGACAGAGGAAGATGATTACATATAATGTCATATATTCTTTTGAGATTATTATATATCTACCTTTAACTATTTACGGTGTATATGTTTTCTATTGCATGATAAAATATGATGTTATAAACTTTTTGATTGGGAAGTTAATGTTAATTAATGAAATGAAGAGTTTTTGTTGAACTATTATATGTTTTAATGGTCTATTTTAGTAAATTATATAGGCGAATTAATAAGGAAATCTTTTATATGAAAAAGTGCACTTTAATTCAATAAGGTGCGCATCTTGCACCATTTTTTACATTGTTAATGACAATTGATTAACATATTAGTTTGAAGGGTAAGTTACGCGTTTCATACTCAAACTATCAGTTTTGATCTATTTTATTATTTAAACTTTTAATTTTTTTAAAATCATACCTGTCATTTAGTTTTTGTTTCATTTTAGTACCTTACTGTTAAAAATTTAACGGCCGATAGAGACATTTTTAATTATTTTCTTAATTATTATTTATATTATTATTTAATTAATTTTGTTCAACTAATAAGGTGGTAACACATGTCACCACCTTAAACAAAGAAAAAATTCCCTTAAAATAAACAAATTACAGGCTTCAAACTTGTTTCTTTGGGGAGTTAAAGCGCTCAACCATCTGAGCTAGACAAATTATTGGTATTATTTTTTCAAAACATATATTTAATGTATATTAAATTATGATATTTATTTATTAGAAAATATAAATTTTAAATTATTTAAAATAATTATTGTAAAAATTATATTATATCATGAGTAGTTTAGAATTATATGTATTTAATTATTTAAAATTTATATTTATTAAAATAAATAAAAATTTATAAGGATATAATATTAATTTAAATTTTAAATTGATTATTTAAATAAATAAATAATAATAAATAAATAATAATTTTAAATAGTAATTTAATTATTTTTATTTTTAAATAAAATGAGAAATTATTTAATTTTAATTTAGTAATTTTATAAGTTAAATAATAATTTTGGTATATATTAAATCAACTCTTAATTTGATTTAGTGGTTAAATATTTGAATAATTTTATGAGATGTTCTAACTTCAATTCGTAGATCTAGCAAATTTCTTTTATTTTATATTGGTAACTAAATATAAGTTAAATATATACTTTGCCAAACAAGGAAAATGGCCTGCCTAGCTCAAATGGCGGCCAAGTTGTAGGATGGAAAGATACTAAGGGTTTTTTTTTAGTGTTTCTTTAAAAGGGGAAGGTAACAATTGACAAATAAAAAAAATAAGAGAGAAGGGTTTACAAATGGTCTGTTTGAGAACTGTGTGGACTTTTAGGGTTTTTTTAGAGTTTACAATTGATTGACGTAGTATTAGTTTGGATTGTGTCTAACTCTTTGTTTTCAAAAGTGCGCCCAAGGCGCAGGTGGGCGTCGGATGAATTGCCTTCGAAGGCACGAGCACAGTGCAAAACGACAAGCGTGAGCTTCTTCTGCTTTTGGTGCTTTTCTACGTGGGTGCAAGCACTACGCTTCTCGTGCCTATGGGAGGGGAAATAAATTAATAAATACTAATTTTGGTACCACAATGGTCATTGGGTACGTTTTGTTGGGTGGTGTGGGGGATAAGAAAAGGTATTGCGCTTCCATTTCTAATCACCGGTTGGAGAAGGATGGTGGCCAAGTTGTGAGATGGAAAGGATTGTCTAACTCTTTGTTTTCAAAAGTGCCCAAGGCGCAGGTGGGCGTCGGATGAATTGCTTCGAAGGCACGAGCACAGTGCAAAACGACAAGCGTGAGCTTCTGCTTTTGGTGCTTTTCTACGTGGGTGCAAGCACTACGCTTCTCGTGCCTATGGGAGGGGAATAAATTAATAAATACTAATTTTGGTACCACAATGGTCATTGGGTACGTTTTGTTGGGTGGTGTGGGGGATAAGAAAAGGTATTGCGCTTCCATTTCTAATCACCGGTTGGAGAAGGATGGTGGCCAAGTTGTGAGATGGAAAGATGCTAAGGGAGTTTTTTCAGGATTTCTTTGATAGGAGAAGGTAACAATTAATAAAGAAAAAAAAAACAAGGGAGAAGGATTTACAAATGGTCTATTTGAGAGCTGTATGGACTTTTTATATAAAGAAAACGTTTAGCCTAGGAAAATAAGATTCTGGTTATGGAGATTACTAATTTTAATTAATTATACTTTTGGACAATAGATATTACTTTTAAATTTTTAAAATTCAAAAGGGTATTGGTTCAACTGCATTAAATATTATTAGTTATAAATTTATAATACATTATATAATATTGAACTATGTTGTTTATACTATTAGTGTTTAAGTATTTGAACTATGATTTCTTTTATTTTAACTATGTTTTCTTATGTTAACGTGTGTGTGTTTTTTTTAAGAAATCACTAATTTTATTCAAAATAAAAAAATCCTAAATTACAATAAAAATTTACAATCATAATCGTAAATTAACCATATAATTAGGACAATTTTTTTATACATTGAAACAAAACTAGCAACTTAAGATCACATAAGGACCGTACAAGGAAAGATTAAAATCTAACCAATAAAACTCAAACAAAGATAGATACAAACAGATCTGATCGCATCACAAAAGGGGATCAAACTACTAAAAGACCACCGACAAACTGCAAATCAGACTCGAGCAACGTGAAAAACTATCCAAGAACACATAACGGGTATCCAAATCTAATATGAGGGTCTAAAACAGGGAAGATCAACAATATAACGGAAAAGCGTCATCTTGATTAGTCGTAACGATGTCTAATCAACCCTTAGAAAAAGACAAGTGAAAAGTAACGGCTAAACGATTGAAAAATGTGCCAAAAGGTAGAAAAAATGTGACATAAAGGCAACGTAAAATGTGTCATACAGGCAGACTTATTGAAAAAAAAAACAAGAGAAAATAAAAGGAAAATAAAAAATACTGGAGATCGGCAACCAACATTAAAGTTGGTGTCGCCTTCGATTGATAAAGACAAAAAAAAGATGAATGTCTTACCAATAAGAAAAAACTTGTTAATGTGGGTTGTTAGTGTAATTATATTGAATATTTTGATTTTTATAGGTTTTTTAGTACAAATGTGCACCTCGCTTACGAAAGTCGTGTCTTGCGTCTAGGTTCCAAGGATTTTTTGTGCGCCTTTTAAAACTAAGGTTTGAACTAACTTGTAAAGTTAAATTCACGTACTTGTTTGTGCACCATATTTACTTTATATGTAGCAGTAGTTGATATAATACATGATTGAAACAAAATGTATGGTAAATATACAGTCGGTTCTAATAGGGAGACACTTCGAATATGAGAAATTCTCGTTATATAACTTGATGGAAACAAAATAGGAATGCCATTTTTATTTTAGGTTTGAATGCATTAATTTGCTTAATCCATTTAACACTTCGCTCTACCTTTTTATTCTTTTGATGACAATATTTTGATATTTTGTTTGTTTTTTGTCTGAACTAACTTGCTGAGTTCGGCAAATGTGGGGCAATGTGAGAGATCCCCTCCATCGCTTCACTTTGTTGGGGACGTTTAAACATAAACCAATTCAACCAAAATATTAAAAAAGTCATTCTTTTTTGGGTGTATGATAAGAGGTTGCTCATCAATGGAGCCATTGAATATGGAATATTTTTGGCAATGAGATTAATCGAGAAAATGCAAAGGACAACTTTCAATTTAAAGAAGACGAGAACATATTCCAACAACATAAATGACATATTATCATATGATTTTAGAATTGTATTTTGTGATAGTCTATGTGAGAACTATCATGATGACGGTTATATTATTAATAACCTTTAGGTACATTTACTATAATTTATTCAGAGTATGATAAATTAATCATGATGAAATTTATTGATATCATGTTTCTCATGTTTGAGTACGTAGTAGTATATTTATTGATATCATCTTTCTCATGTTTGAGAACGTGGTATACTTTTGTTTGATTTATCTCAGACACGATGCAAAATTCTTTTTTTGGTGCATGCTAAAAGGTTGCTCATCAAATGGAACCATTACATATTCAACAGTACCTTTTGTAATGAGACTAATCGAGAACATGCAAAGGACAACATCAAATTTAAAGAAGATGGGATCATATTCTCACAACATAAATGCCCATATTCTTATATGATTTTAGAATCGTATTTATGATAGTCTATATGATAATAACCATGATGATGATGGTATTATTAACAATCTTCAGGTACACTTACTATAATTTATTTTACTATAGCATATATATTATATTTGGAGCATGACAAATTAATCATGATAAAATTTATTGATATCATGTTTTTTATGTTTGAGTACATAGTAAACTTTAGTTTGACTTATCTCAGATATTCTTGATTGTTTAATATATATACATATATGCAATTTGATTTTCAATTCAAACAATAATCTATTGAGGCATTGTATTCATTTAAGTAGAGAATCTATTTGATGCAAAAATATACATGCTATATTAAATTTGTTTTATTCCCTAAAGTGAATACAACAATGTACATCTTAAAGGTGCATTAATTTTAGATATGATATATTTTATAATAATGATAGCTATAAGGGTGGTTGTAATAGTTATTCTTATCACCAGAAGTCGAAACATATAGATAAATAAGACAGTATAATCAATATGTTTTCTCTGTGTCGGACTGTTAACGATTGTTAAAAAAGTTAGTCAACCATTCAAAATATAACACACGACATCTTTATAATTTTTTAAAAAAAATATTTTTTAGCAAACTTTAAATTATTATGATTAAAAAAATAAAATTTCTTTAAAATCTAAAAAAAGAATCTTTGTAATCAAACCCTTATTTACCATATTCGATCATCATCATCGGCCGACATCATCACTGAACGATCACCCATTGACTAATCATCTCCTCTGCCTTTTCTCCCATCATTGTTTGATGATTTCACTGAATAGGACTATGATGATAACTATAGAATTTCTTCCATCAAATTCTGGTGACAAAGCAAACCAAAAGTTCATTCTTACATTGAGGTGGCGATCCAGGATTAGCATATGAAGAAATAGACAATGATATATTATCAATTGAATTCAAAAATGATACAATGATATTTTTAACCATTATACTAGTTTCTTTAAGGGAAAAAATATTAAGATGAGAGCTATCAACTAAAATACATCCATTACTAGTATTATCATGCAAGTATGATTTTTTATTCTTATGTTTCACTTTCATTGTCCTCAAGTTTGGTAGAAAAAATCCACTAGTAATTACTGAGGGAAAAATATGATCAAAATATACTTTTGGTATTCATACTAGAAGACATATTTGTAAAAGAATCATCATATTAAAAAAATCATGCTACTTTCATCTCCTGAACCTTGAATCGAGTCTGAAACATATTTAAAATATGCATCATACTTTGTCCATCTTTCTTATAATTTTCTTCCAATAATGTAACATAGTCGTATAAAAAATCACCATCATAAAATTCTCATAAGAATGATCCATCTAGTCCTTTAACTCTCGTAACCAAATAATAGAACATTCTTCCTTTAATTGTTCTACTATTTTCATCAAATCAACTATTTCAACTTAACCCTCAGTTATGATATTCTCCTCTCTTCTTCGTATTTCATTAGTTCATGACACATAATCTAGATCAAAATAAAAGTATATGCTTTCTTGTTCATTCTCAATACAAGCAAATCCAGAAGCTTTAATCTGTAAAAAGTTATAACGATAACGACTTATTAACACAACTATAAAGGTAGTATAATAAAGTATGAAGTACATGAACAAACCAAAATCTAATATCATATTTTGTAGGAAAGTGAAAGATGGATGATTGTAAAGTTAAAATAACATACACAACTAAGAATTGTTAAAATTTTACGGACCCTCATTTTATTGATAACCCTTGTTCTTTCAGCATCGTATTTTGTAGGATAATAAAACCCAAAGTTGAAAAGTCATTTATGTCTGGTGAGAATAATAATCTTCCACTTTCAATAATCTCTTGTATTGTCTTTGTCATATAATTCAATTGACCGGACCATGTAATAGAACAAGGAAGAATTGAACTTTTAGAAGAATTACATGATATAAACTAAAATTATGAAATACTTCAGCAAAGAAGCATAGAAATTTAACAACCAAATTCTATCTACAAATAAATACTTGATACTTACATTTTCAAGACGTCTGAAGTAATTGAATACGTGTGCATGGTACCATCAGGCACAACGTAATGGATATCCTACAAGCTACAAGTTTTGAAGAGATATGAGCTCCGTAAGAAATTCTAACACAAAACAAATTAGAAATAATATTGTAAGAAACATCAAGCCCTTCAAGAGACCTCAAATTCTCAATACCACACAATGTTGTTAGAGTTTTATTCCTCTAAAACTTGTTACTGACGATGATAAGGGGGAAGGAACGACTTGAGGGAAAGAGATTAGGGATTTAATTATTGAGGATCATATATTAGAGATTTTGAGGATTGGGGTTAAACACAGTCAACGGTTGATCAATGCGTGGGTGGTCATTTGACTATGACAATGACAATGACGATCAATGATGGCTCACAACAATAATGAGGTTTGAAATTAGGAATTTTATGGATTTGTAATTTTTTACATTTTAGAGAAATTTTGGGATTTTTTTGAAAAATAATAATAATTTTAAGTTATTTAAAATAAAATTTTCAAAAAATTATAAAGCCGCAATGTGTCATGTTTTGAATAAACGATGGATTTTTTAAACGACTTTAACTATTAGACACTTAAAATAGTAACAAATAAAACATTAGAAAGTTACCTTGACAAAAAATCTTTAGACACCTAAAGTGAGCAAGAGGTATAGTTTAAGAAATTATTTTTTAATTAAGTCTTTCTCTTATATTTATTTGGCATGTTTATTGTAATAAACCAATATTAACTTTTATAATACAAATTTTATTGAAAATTTTAGAAGATTTAAAAGTATTCATATTCGAATGAATAATTTTATGATTGCTAATATATTTTCAAGTTTTAAGGAAATTTGTATTTCAAAGTTGTTTAATTTTCTTTTGTTTGTACCACACATATATGAATGATATTGATTCACATGTTATGGTAAACCAGAAGTTTATAAGTTGTGAATGAGATTAAATTACATATTCAAGTAAACCAGAAGATTACAAGTTTTGAATGAGGTTGAATCACATGTTATAATAAATCAGAAGTTTACAAGTTTGTATGAATGAGATTGAATCACATGTTATTGTAAACCAAAAATTAACAAGTTTTGAATGAGATTGAATGACATGTTATGGTAAATCAGAAGCTTACAAGTTTTGAATGAGATTGAACCACATGTTATGGTAAATCAGAGGTTTACAAGTTTTGAATGAGATTGAATCACATGTTTTGGTAAACCTGAAGTTTACAACGAAAATTTTAATTGGTTGACGTGATTGGTTAGACCATTATGGTTAATAATGATGTAAAAAAAGTATTAAGATTTATATAAACATTAACTAAAAGAACCTAAAGTTCTTATGTTGGTTGTTTTAATAAAAAGTTAGAACCTCACTAGTTGAAGTTGAGACTGAATGTCTTACAATATGATTAAAATAAGGGTCCATTTATCCATAATATGGAAAATTTTTATAATATTCTAGTATAATCATCTGCAAGATATTCACATATATATTATCAACACACAACTTGTAACTTGCGAGATTATTTACTCGAATAATTAAAAAAATATATAAGTTTTAGATTATGCAAATAAGATTATTCGTCTTGCTAAAATTAGTGAGTTTAATTTCAGAATTTTAAAGTTTATATTGTATATCAATTGAAACAATTGTTATAAAGCCTATAGTTTATGAACAAAAGAGTTTAACATAATTTTTTATTGTCAGACTCCTTTTAATAGTTAAATTATGAGACTAAAACTTCTAGTATCTATATAGTATTTCACATATAAAAAAAATTATATCCATCAAGTCAATAAGTTGTAATAAATACTCTTCCATATGATTGGCTTTTAGTTAGAAGTCATATATTTTATATTATAATTTTGTTGTTGTGCATTATATGTTCAAATTACTTTACCACATGATGAGATCATGCCTTCACAGGTGAAGTCGAGATGCTTGTGTTCCTGATCGAATTAAGGTGGCCAGATTAAAAGAGATGTCAAATTGGGAATTTTGTTGAAATTGTAAGGAAGCAGTAATTATTGAATTTGGAATGGAATGTATGGTGAATTTTTTAAATGAAATTTTAGAATGGTAACTAGACAATGGAGAATGGAAGTAAGGAATTAGATAATAGAACTTGAACTAATTAAGGACTAAGAGGAACCAATATTATAAAATAATATTGACCTGAATCTTATAAGCCACTTAACAAACACAAGGTGGATTTGATGGAATATGACTCAATATCTATATTGAGATAGGAACCAACACTATAAAAAGATGGATGAACACCACACTCGAAGAGTGATAAGTTCAATACAGAGATACCACAAGGAAACCTTGATAAGTTAAAGATAAAAGTGAGACAAACTCAACTTGTATTTCACTAAGGATTATGATAAATTCAACTTTTTCACAAAATGAAATTTGATAGCTTATATACATAAGATAGGTGAAAGGGCGGATAAATTAAAACAAAAACATAAATGAAATTTGATAGCTTATTTCACAAGGGTTGCTTTTGGTGCTTCAATGAACTTGCTTGATGAATGAATGTACTTTTGGTTCTTCAATGAACATACATGTTGTTCATTCATGTATTTGGGACATGAATGAATATTTCTATGCTCCAAATTCACTCCATTGGTTGTCCATATATGTTTAGGAGATGAATAGGTTAATGCATGAGTTGTCCAAGAGTATCCAAGCTTGCATGTATAAATAACCAATTGAATTCCAAATTCCCATTTGTTGTAAACTTTCATATGACATACCTCTCATCCATGCCAAGTGATTAGGCTCTTGAACCCATCAGCCAAGAAGAAAATGAACGAAAGCACCATCCATGAGTGAGTGGTCAACATTTCCCGTAACATAATTCTAACATGCACTGTTTTCAATAAAATGATCATATCTCAAGCTCCCGATATCGGATTGATGTGATTAAAAAGGTGTTGAAAAGCTAAGAAATAGAGGAATAAGATTTAAGAGATTTCAAGAACCAAATATGTCTGATCCCATCTAAAATCATAATACAAGATGACTTATGTTCTTGATTCTTTTTCCAATTTTTCTTTATTTGGACCGACTAATTGAACCAAGATGTCAAGCCATTTCCATGTATGAATATAATGTACACCAAACCTTCAAATGTGTAATACATATAAATTTTTAACATAATATAAATATGTGGCTAATAAGACCCCTTCTAAATCAATGTGACATCTTCAACAGTGGAGGCTCTTCCTTAGGGTCGAAGTAAGACCTCATATATCCGTTCTTTCCATGAAAATAATTAATTAGGACCTTTAGATACTTGAATTAATTAGGACCTCACATATTTTCACCTTAAAAATAAGAGAAAATAAAATCTTAGTCTGAAAGCGTCATGTCTTAGGTGGTCTACAACCATTGTATCTTAGCTGGTCCAAAAGTACTATCTAAGTGCTACAAGATCGTTATCTTAATCTTCAAACATTATTTGATGCCTATATAAATTATATAAAAATAACAAATATGTACGAGATAAGTTGTGTCACACCCCAAAATAGGGCCTAACATTCTTTTAAAAATTTATCAAGGACTAAATTGAATTTTAATTAATTTCGAGAACCAAAGTGAAATTTTGATTAAATTCATACCCAAATTCAGAAAGTAATTAAAGATGTAGGACTTATGGCATGATTGTGCCATTTTATTTTTTTAGGGTTTATATAACCCCAAATATGGGGGAAATTAATTAAATTTTCTCTCTCTTTAATATTTTCCTTTTTTAGAAACAAATCTTTGATCGTCGTTTTATCACCAATCGTTGCTATGTTTTCGACACCTCCCGCACCATCATGTTCCTTGCGTCATCCCGAGTCCACTGGTATCCTTCTTACCTCCGTTGTCATCGGTGTGTGAGGGGGTGAGGAATATCAAGTTTCTGACGTTTCGAAATCGAGCTCTCCGTCGTTCAACGTTGTGAACCGAGTTTGGTAAATGTCTCAAAACCCCTTAAAACACACTTACGATTTTTTTTAGAATTTTTCTGATCCCCTACAGCCCCGCACGCGCCACCCCTGCGCGCAGGGAAAGTCCACCACCTAGTGGATTTCTTGGAAATGGGCCATGTTTGACCCGACCCGCTAATCCGACCCGATCCAACGTTGACCGTTGACTTTGACCAAAAAGTCAAAAATTTTGAAAAGCCATATTTAATGCTTTTTGACGTCCTGAGCCCGATTCCGAAGTCCGTTTTTGTCAAATTCTAACCCGAAAGCCCCTAATTGATCCCGTTAATCCAAAAATGCTTAGTAATTTTAGTATTTTTAGCATTTTTACTTATTTATTTGAGATTTGGCTATGGAATTGATCGAAGAAGATATTTTTATGAAGGTACTCGTATTTCACCTGACCGAGGGTCGATTAGATCAAGTGTTTTTCGTCCATCAGATTCGTTCGATTCGTATTTTAAGAGAGTTAGCTGTAAGTTTCCGTAAATTATTTAAATAAAGATTAATATTATTCATATTAGAATTTTGATATAGATTTTCCAATTCATATGATCTAGCGCTGTCGCTGATTGTGATCGACAGACTTAGTAGTAGGCTTTCTTATCATACTACTCAGACTGATACAAGTGTGTTTCTTGATGGTGTTACATTTATTGTTTTAAACTAATCATTTGAACTGTTTCAGATTTGTGATAATTCTGAATATTTTTACGACATGATACCTGATTTCTGAATATTGCTTATCCGACGTATGATTTATCGTATATTACTGATTTGATTTCTGATTACCATATTTCTGTATATGATTTCCAAGCATGAAACATTTTCATGTTGTAATGGATTAATTATCGTTTTCACTCGAATACATACATGTTTATTACTGTCATTGGGGGTATTGTTGGAGGAAGTATTTCAGGCCTAATCTATGACTTGTAAGAACTTTCCGTTTCTGCAGGCTCTTCTGCTATGTGCTAGGGTAAGACCTTACCGTTTCTACAGGCTCCTCTGCTATGTGCTATGGTAAAACCTTACTGTTTTCGCAGGCTCCTATGCTATGTGCAAGGGTAAAACCTTACCGCTTTCCACATGCTCCTCGGCTTTGTGCTCAGGGTAAGTCCTTACTGCAGGCTCCTCTTCTTTGTACACAAGGTAAGCCCTTACTTGGTGTACAGGTGGGTGTATGGTTCTGGGGAACCTACACATTATGGTGATCGGACGGGGGTAGTGTTCATGTATTTAAAACATGTTTGATAAATCAATTTTACTGAAATATTTTATCTGTATGTTTTTATACACCGTAAGGAGCACACTGAGCTTTTTAGCTCATTATGTAAATTTTAACCTTTTCAGATAATAGTAGACTAGACTAGCAGACTTGGCATCAGTAGGACCAACTTCTCCTAATTTTCTACCACTGTATATTTCTATATACTTTTCTGTTATATTTTGGTGACATGTGTTTTGCTACCTTCTATATATATGTGTGTTACCGGTATTTTGTTCCGTAAATGTTTTATACGGTTTTCTGCGGTATTTTGATATGTATATGTTTTATAAAATTTTCTGACATATGTATACATATATGTTTATCATATGAATCTTTAATATGGATTTTAACGTTGTTTTTAAACATGAAAAAAAAATTCTAAATACGATATGTGACCGCCTAGATTTGGGCCTAACGTTTAGGTCGGGTCTAGGGGGTTACAAGTTGAGAATATGTTTAGATAAGACTATTAACCTAACACATTAAGAAGATATGTGATTTGCTTTCCCATGATAAGATATCAACTATATTATACGAAGATAATGAAAAATATATAGTTCAATTGAAAAGATGATACATTAAAGGAAACATATTTTTCGAAAGTTTACTCCCTCATGATCTTCAAAAGAATAATAATATAAAAATTCGATGAATCCATTCAAGTTGTAATTTGGAAGATTTATTCTCCAATGCATTATCTATTTCAAAATTTGAAGATTGTATTCAAGATTGAATGATAAAGACTCAAAGATCTTATGTGATAATATGATGAGGGAGAGTAAAGACACGGTGTACTCTTTTTTCCCATAACCAATTTTTTTTCACACTGAGTTTTCCTAGTAAGGTTTTTAACAAGATAACATGTTATACATATTAAAGATATATGTACTTATTTCCTTCATTAAGATTTTTATCCACAATTTATTTTATCTTTTTAAGATTTTAACAAAGTACAATGTCTTTAGACATACAAGGGATAATATTATGAATAGTTATTTATGTAGATGTCTATTATGATTAAAACATTATGTATTAAATATGAATTTAAAGTACTTTATTAGCAGAATTTTAATACCCATTAAGATTAGAGTTCTGTATGATATATGCTCCTTATGATTATAAATATAGATGTTAGAGAAAGCATTGTATATAATTCATATTGAGATAATTATACAAGATTTCTCTTTTTATTCATATATCTTCTTCTTGTTCTTCTTATTGCTTCATACCTTTTATTTTATAACATATTAAGTTTTTTTATAATAAATAATATTATTTATTGTATTTGATATTTATGATAAATAATTTCAAGAAATTTTTTCAACCAACGAAAAATGGTTTATACAACATCAACCAAACATCATAAAACGATTTTCAAAAACGATTTTTCAAAAATTACAATTCATTTTATAAAAATAATTTTTCAAATTTTATTTTTAGAGAAACAACCAATATATACCAATTCTCCCTTAAACAATAGATTATTCCCACTTAAGCTCTCATGTGCCATTTGGTCACAACGTTTTTTAACGAAGTCAGTAAAATCAAGGCAAAAGTAAAGATGTAATAAATTTAAGAAAAATTACGTATTTAGTTATACACTTATTCTTGCGGTTCTATTTTTATAACTATCTTTTTTATAATCATACTTGATATTATGTTTTGTTTTTTTAATGATGAATTGACATTATCTTATGATGAGTAATCAATATCACTATTAATTTTTTAACGGTGGTTGATCAAAACGAAATCAAAACATTATGTTAGGTATGATTTAAAAAGGGTAAACTATGTCGATAATCCTCTATGTTTTCGGTATGACCGACTTTAGTCACACAAAAAAATTAAGGGAAAATGGTACTTAACGTTATCGGTCCGTCTGATTTAAGTCCCTAAAATTATCGATCCGTCCAATTTAAATACGTCTAACGTTAACTTCCATTAATCTCTTAACGAAATTCTGAAGTGACAATTAAAAAAAGTCAAAATCTAAAATCGAAAACCCACACTTCTTCTTGTAACACATCCATCACTCCCAACACACAAGTATCTTTTTTAACTCTCTTCTAAAACCCCCATCTTCCCCTCCCCCTTCTCGACACTCCCAACACACAAGTATCTTCTTTAACTATATTCTAAAACCCCCATATTCCCCTCTCCCTTCTCGACACTCCCAACAACAATGACAACTCTTCAGTCTCTGGCTTTGGCCTCAAATTTAATTTGGTTATGCATGTTTCAGTTTGTCTTATTTACGTCGCGTCAAATGTGCTGTTTCCTCTGTAGACATTACCATTCATGGATTATTTTGTAGTTACTTTGCCTCAGAAATGTGTCATAGACTCATAGTGTTTGGTTCAAGACAAAGCTGTACGTACCATACCTAAGGTTGAAATATGTAAGTGAAGGATAAATCAGAGACTTATGGGTGCATATTGGGTATGAATAGTCTGTCAATGGGTGTTTTATGACTGTTTTATCAAATCTATTTTGAAATAAGATATGCAAACCTTATATGCAGAAAGCAAGAAGGGGAAATTTCCTAGAGAACGGTCTTTTAGGAAGGTAAAATGGAAAACTTAACATTGAATTATTGAAGTGCACTAACTCTTGGGTCCAGGTGTAAAGACTTTCTTTTAGCATAGTCATCTGATCCATATAGTTTCTGCTCCTATAAGCGATCATAAAGTTATGCTTTTGGAAATTGAAGTTCATCTTTCACTCCCAGTGAACTTGTGTCGATGAGTTTAGGATCTTGCGTTATTAACCAGTCAAATGATTTATCAATGATCAATTCAGAGAATAATGATAACTGGTAACTGCTATTAGTTTCTATATAAGATCAATCAATTAATTCAGTCATTTTTTTTACCAGTAATGACATCTTCACTTTCTGCTAATCTGGACCATTGAATGATTGCATTCAGGACTTGCGTGGTGAATAGCGGTTTTGGGGGAATTGTTTTAAGTTATTTTCAACAACTCGTATTTTGATTGGGGGAATGGGTGATTTGGACTCGAGGTGTATACATGCGCCTATTACCGGGCTAAATGTTCAGTGTGCTACTGTGACCAACTTTTCACCTTTGTTTTTCCCAAGTTGATGCTGTATCTCATAGTCTCAGATATCACCTGATAGTTGTTCTTTTGTACTAATATTCTTCATGGCTGATACATACTAGCTTGTGTTTTCTGCTTCTTCGTCCTTTGCTTTGACTTATAATTTTTTTTATTATCTGTGCTTTGACCCTCTGCTGGGAAGTCCTGTTGGTAATCAGTGCGTCTCAAAAGAAGATTACAACCTAATGAACAGAAAAGGGTTAGCTGTTGTGGATTGCTCATGGGCTCATCTTAGTGATGTACCCTTTGTGAAGCTGCGGTGTGGTGCTCCTCGCTTGTGCATGAATATAAACTTTTCAAGTGTTTGCTACGTGAATGCACATGCTGCATTTTGTCTAGCATATAAATTTAGTTTTTTTGCCTCTACAATCTATTAGTTAAAACTCATATAGATAGTTCATTTTGCCTCTACAATCTATTGGTACTTCCCCAGGTTGATGGAGGAGGAGGAGGAGGAGGAGGAGGAGGAGGAGGAGGAGGAGGAGGAGGAGGAGGAGGAGGAGGAGGAGGAGGAGGAGGAGGAGGAGGAGGAGGAGGAGACGTGGTTTTTTTTTTAATTGCCACGAAGAGCACGTGATTATTTTATTTTTTTTAATTGTCACGTAATAATTCCGTTAAGGATTAACGGAAGTTAACGACTGAGAGACTAAAATCGGACGAATCAATAATGACAGGGATAATTTCCCCTTAATTTTCAAATTAATGACCAAATTCGGTCATACCAAAAATATAAGAGATTATTCGCATAATTTACCCTTTAAAAATAGTTAAATGACCAAAATGAAATTGCTAGAATAAGAAGGTGACTATATATGTAGTTTATCCTAAAACTTAAGCGTCCACTTTTAGGAAAAAGAAAGCTCTAGAGGCCAATCATTTCAAAAAAAAAAAAAAAGAACTTTAAAGTGGAAGATAAATTTGGGTCAAAATAACTAATATGGAAAAGGGTAAATTATAAATTTCTTACTTAAACTATTAGTTTCGATTCGTTTTAATATTTTAATTTTTAATTTTTTTAAAATCATACTCAATGTTTAGTTTTTATTTCGTTTTAGTACATCGCATCGCTCTTAAAAACTTAATGGATGATTTGCAAGTAACACCTTTTATATGGGTAAATTGCATTATGCATCACTCAATTATCTTTTTACTTCTATTTTGGCCACTAAAGTTTAATTTCTTAAATTACTCCTAATTTAATCACTCTAACTTTCAAATTTATTTTTTTAATTATATATTAATAAAATAAAAAAAATCATGTCACAAAAATTATTAATAAAATAAATTAGAGTGATTAAAATAGGAGCAATTTGAAAGTCGAGTAGTTAAATTGAAAAGTTTTAAATTTTAGTACCAAAATAGAATTGATAAAATAGTTGAGAGATGAATAATATAATTTACCTATAAAAATGCGTAATTTTTAATGGGTGATTTAATTTACAATAAAAGATAAACAAAAACTAAATGTTAGGTATAATTTTAAAATATTGAAAGTTTAAGTACTAAAATAAATCAAGACTAATAGTTTAGTTACTAAACTTATAATTTACCCAAAACAATACAGTGAAAAAAGATTGGTAAACGGAAACATAAATTCCTTCTTTCTCGACCCGTGAAAGTTTAATATTAAAAATTCTGCAAATTTTCGGTTTTCGCAGAGACAGGGAGGGGAGCTTCTTTTTTCTTCCCGTTAATGGCAGTTAGTTGGTTTGGCCAAGGCCATTGAACACGGTATGTGTAATCTTTTAATTTTCTTATAGATCTAATTGATTATTTTCAAGATCAAACCATGCAATACTCTGGGGTTTCGGATTTGGATCTTATGTTCTTATGTTTCGTAGGGAGATCCTTTCATTCCCGTCGTTTTGTTGATGAGATGTCGGGGATGAGAACTCTTTGTAACATTTGAAAATTGAAAACTTACTGCTCGCTTTAGTCGGATTGACTTTCTTTTTCTTTTGTTTTTCGCTTTATTTTACTTCCATTATTGATAGCGGAACTAAAATTAATGAAATTTAGGTTGAATTAGTTTTGTTATGTCTTAGTCTTATGATAGGCCAAAAAAATGGAACAAAATATTGTCTGGTTCTTGCAAATGGGTGAGTTGGAAAAAAATCTAATTCATTTGTGGCTAATTTATTAGCTTCTAATGGCCCTTTGCAAGATCATGCACTTTTAATCGAATATCTATTGTTATTTGTTAATGCAATCAGGGGAAGCGAGAGGGTTAATTAGAGATCAAAATAATATTTTGGTGGATCTAATTTTGTAAGATGTTTTATATTTAGGTTGAGCCTTTGTGAGTCATTTAATTGTTTTATATTTAGGGGATCGGCGAAGGTTAAATGAGGGAAAATTTTCCAATCTAATGGTTAAGTGCTTGGGTTTTATTATCATCTTAATAACTTAAGCCTAAACATTGCATTAAAAACTCCTCTTTTCCATCTCATCCTTCTACCTAGCTAAACTTGGATGGTATTTTACACTACTTCCAGACACAATAATATGAGATTTTAAATATATATCATTTAAATGTTCATTTCTAGTCAAAATGGTGAGAGTTTTATATTGTTTCTCAGATCTTTTAGTCTATGCAATTACTTTCCCACCACTTTCTGGGTTTGTATTTTTATCCACTCAGAGATGGTCCTAAGTAGGGGCTTTTGCTGCTTAATATTAAGTATAACCAATGTGAGCATAAATTGCATAATTAAAATGTTAGATTTTCTTCTGATCAATGTAGAGTACTTCCATAATCACATTTCCAGGCCTATGGGCCCAAGATATTCAATTTTTATAGTTGGCAGTGCTATGAATTAAGAACCCTTTTCCAATTATCTGCCCAAAAGCATATTATTCACTGATGAGATACTCTTTTTTTTTGCATCATCAATGTGGTAGCTTGGGTTTAATTTACTTAAACCTTAAATGTTTGTAATTTGTGTCTGTTTTCATTCGTTTTAACCAATAAATGTTATATTTTCTCTTTATGCAGGAAATTAACTTGTCTAAAAATACTTGGAACTGGAATATTTTATTAGATCTAGAATTTCAGAGGTAAGGCAAGTAAGGCAAGAATAGAAACTATTGAACCTAATCACATCATTTGTTAATAAAGAAGTTGTTTATCTTGCATCTCAGGGGAAATTATAGTCTTTCACTGTACAAATTAAAGCAGTCAAAATTCAGCGACCAAGTTCAGGGGGTGATTTGCCCCATCCTGTGGAGTTCTCTTTTCCAGTTGTCCGGAGGGAAAACTCTGCCAGTGCCATGATGATGGAAGATGATGTTGAGAATGGTAATTTGGGGCCTTACCAAGATAGGCCAAGGACATTTCCGAACATGCGTAGTAAACCTTATACCCCCTTGGTAAGGATCTTATGTTTGTCTCAATTCACCGTGTGCTATGTTAGTTGTGGATGAGTGTGCATTGGAATTTTTGGACATGATGTTGTTTTGTTTCCTTCTCATTTTTCATATTTGATGTTTTAGTAATATATTTTGATCCCACATTTATTTTGTTATGAATACCTGGTTAAACTATTTTTTGAGAAGAGTAATTATTTATCTTTGATTATGTCAAATTTCTTATTGGATAGATCATTGTTTTCATTGTTAGTTTGTAGTGGCATTGGAATAGTTTAATATTGCCATAGATTAAGTGTATTTTCGCCATATACTATCAGTGAGCAGAGCTATTTGATATAAAAACTCTAAAATTAAGCAATTGTTTGAAGGCTTCCATGTGAGAATGCTCATTCTAACATTTCTAGCACAATTGGTATTTCAAATACTTGTTATGATACCTACAAAATAAATCCTGATTCTTTTTTGCCATACTCTACCTTCTTAACTGCAATTAAGATCCTTGACTATTATCTTGTACGTATATGTGATCAATATTCACTCGGTTGTTGTTTTTGGTGTAATGGTGTTTATTACAGTTGTAGTGTTATTAAACATAACATAGAAAAATATCTTAGAGTTTTTTGGGTGTAGCATAAGAAAAGGAAAATAAGTTTAGAATGAGCTTCATAGAGACTGCTGAATTGGTGTGGATGGCAGTATGACTAGTATTGGCAGAGTTAAGCAAACAAGTTAATAAAAAATCGCAGCTGAATATTTTAGTCAAAAAATAAGCAGTGATGTGGAATCCTTTACCTTTTCATTTCTATGCTTTTGGCTAGCTAAGCATATATTTAATCTTTCTCTCCTCTTTCCATCCGGGCCACTCATTTTCTTGTGTGTTCTTTAGTTGACTAATTCATTTGTGCAGATTTTTCGAATTCTTAGGGGAATAAATGTCCGTGTTCTTGTCATACTTCTCCTTTTGGGCTTCGGATATGTCTTTTACATTGGAGCAAGTACTTCTCCAATCATTGTCTTTGTCTTCTCAGTTTGCATTGTCAGCTTCCTTTTGTCAATCTATCTCACAAAGTGGGTCCTTTCCAAGGATGAAGGTCCTCCAGAGATGGTTCAGGTAAATTTCTCTATGTAAAAACAACTTCATAAGGTCATAATCTCAAGCTTTCTTTATGCTCCTGTAAAAATTGTACTAAATACTTCTCCAGAATTTTTAAATTTAATGTTTCTCCAAATTGAAAATGTCTTTTATACATTGCGAGTGTTTATTTTGATATTGGTTACTTAGAATGTTTTATTCTCAATGCCTATCAAATTTGTTACAATTGTTTGCTTTAATTTACAATTATCATATCTGATGAGTGTTAGAGTTCGATATAAGGTTTGACCAGAAATTTGACGATGGAGGACATTTGTGTTATACGTCAAATGTCAATTAAAATTTCTGAAATTGTTTTTACAATTGAATAGTGTTACGGTTGCCTTTGTGGACAAGACAAGAAATCAAACATGACAAAAATGGAAAGAAGACAAATAATTTTATTTTAGTAATATTCCTAATTAGAATAATTTATTTAGCCATTAAAAGTACTTAAATTTAGTTTCCTTAATTATAAATTCTACAAGTTAATTTTAGTTTCTTAATATGCTACAATAAAACCCTCTATGACCTCTATTGAAGGGGACAATTCTTAGTGATAATATAAGATAGAAAATATTTCAATCTATACAGGTTTGAAATTCTCTCTTTCTAATGAGTTTAAGGTTAGGAGCTCTCTCCAACGAATTCCATATATTATTAATTATAGTGTCTTCACAAGCTAGGAACCGAGACAAGGTTAAAGTTTTATCAATCGAAGTAGGTTTTCCCTTGAATTGTTGAATGACTCGATCCATAACCCATTAACATAACAATTAGTATACATAGAACTAGAAAGATGTCTACTTTCTTCATTGTATCCATTTGTAGCAAGAAGAAATTCATAAGGCTAAGAAAACCATGCTTTCTTACTGCTTTGTATTATTACATATCTAGATAAAAGAGAGGTAGGCTCCCCTTATTGTTTATCATCTTCTTGTCAACCCTTAAAATGCGACTAAGAACTTATTATTTTTAGCAATCTTCCCGTGGACTTGTATCGAGCTTATCCTTTTTGTTCTAGATATCAGAGGCTATACGTGATGGAGCAGAAGGATTCTTCAGGACACAGTATGGTACTATCTCGAAGATGGCATTGTTGCTAGCTCTAGTGATCCTTAGCATATATTTGTTTCGAAATAAAACTCCCCAACAAGAATCCTCAGGCCTAGGAAGGTTGAGATATATATGAACATTATGTAAAATAGAATTCAACTTTTTTTTCATTACCCTTGTGATAAATATGATTATGTGCAGGGTAACATCTGCATGTATCACTGTTGCTGCATTTCTTCTGGGGGCTCTATGTTCAGGTGTTGCTGGGTATGTTGGAATGTGGGTATCAGTTCGCGCAAATGTCCGAGTCTCCAGTGCTGCAAGACGGTCAGCAAGAGAAGCATTGCAGGTTGTACCCTTTCTAATTTTGAAAGTTATTCTGAATGTTTGCAGATTTGAGAACTAAGTGCAATCATATCATGCAGATAGCTGTCCGTGCTGGTGGTTTTTCCGCCTTGGTGGTGGTTGGTATGGCTGTGATTGGTATAGCCATCCTTTATGCCGCATTTTATGTTTGGCTGGAAGTGGATTCACCTGGTTCAATGAAGGTCACAGATTGTATGTAATTAATTTCCTTATTCCTTTTATTTGTATTAATGCACTTTGTGACGAAGGTTATTCTTTCTACATGGTTCTTTCCTTTTCCTTCATATTGTATATTCTGAACAGTTTGATATTTCTTGAATATTCATCTTCTCTTGGTGAAATGTTGGTTGATGTATAAGCATGATTTTCTGTTTTCCACCATATTAATGGAAGTAGATAGCTGTTAGTTCTCTTGGCTATCTAAGATTGGTCATTGCCCTACAAATTCATCAAGTGTGATCTTAGTGTAAAGCAGCAATTACTGGGGTTTTAGTTGTTTAATTATATCTGTAACTGACGTTTGGTACCACTTCTTTCTAATAGTTCTTTGACTGATTGCAATTTTTCTTATTAATGAATGAACAGCACAGATAAACACTATATGAATTACTAGCAAAATACAAAACTATGATAAGGTGGGACAGCATTCCTTTGAATAATTATTACTATATTCTTGCCAAAGTTAATGATTTGAATAGCTCTTTCATGTTAATTTTAGGATTTGAGTTAGAATGACTGAAAACCTTGTGATTCAAGGTTCTTGGTTAAATTATATCAAACATCTCTATTTTGGAATCTGTCTCACATGTTTGCATTGGAATCTATTCCTATACGCATAATATCTTATCTATGATTTTATTGGGTGTTGGTAACACGGTATGCTTTATTCTTGACATAGTGTTGTGTTTAGTGGGTGTTGGTAAAATGGTATTATTTATTCTTAACGTATTGTTGCTAACATCTAGTCTTTGCTATCTGCAAATTTCTGTATTTCGTTTTTTATGACAATATGATTATCAGTTAACTTTGTCTTTCATGGTTAACAGTTTTTTACACTTAGACAATTCAGGTGCTATCCTGCCTTGCAGTGCCTAAGCGATCTGTATATGCATGTATGCTTGTATGCATGTGGATTGTATGCAGACATGTCTACACTTGGACTGTGGTTGTTGATTCTGTGTTCACCTTAAACTAGCATTTTATGGGTTTTAGAATCAATTATACTGGTGACTCCTTGACTCCTTGATTGATATTGTTTATTTCTTTCAGTGCCTCTTCTTCTTGTGGGATATGGTTTTGGAGCTTCATTTGTTGCCCTGTTTGCCCAGTTGGGTGGTGGAATATTTACAAAAGCAGCTGATGTTGGCGCAGATCTTGTTGGAAAAGTAGAACAAGGAATACCTGAAGATGATCCTAGAAATCCAGCTGTAATTGCAGATTTGGTATTGAATTTGAACTTCCTCAAATTCCTTATTTGAATTGATGCTTAAGATATATAGTTAATCATTTTAGAGTCAGAAGTAACATGGACTTATTCTTATATTATTTCTTATATATAGTTATATATAGTTAATCATTTTAGAGTCAGAAGTAACATGGACTTATTCTTATATTATTTGTTTAGTTGAATTGAAAAAATGAGTATGTAAAGCTTGTGCATATGTCATGTAGTTTCCTGTTTTATACAATGAATCTGTTCATTTATGGACTTAACACTGAAGGTTTATGGTTGTAGGAGTTGACCATATGGGTGTTCATTGAAAGAAATTTTTGAAGCTGTATTTTAAAAGCAATTGTGATTCTGTTAAATATTTAATAATGATAGCATTACTCTATGCAAGTTATAGGGGGTATGTTTGTACTTGGCTTTGCACATAATTTGTTAGTCTTTCTCAGATTCAAATTTATATTTTAATTTTGTTTCAAACTCTATGTTACTTTACCATAAAGAATTGAATCTTCTAGTTTTAGGGAAAACTGAAGTAATTTATTTGAAAGGTTTGTTACTTAAAATATTTTATTGGTTGAATGAAGTTCAATATGGAAGGTGGCCAACCATATGTACTGCAAACCAATATTGGGAGAAGTGTGACCAAATTTACAACAATAATGATTCTGCTTGATCTTTGTTTTTTAATGTGTTTTCACTAATTATCTTGGTAGTTATGTTTGTTACTTGATTTTTTTTTTTGCACTGAAGGTTGGGGACAATGTTGGTGATTGTGCTGCACGAGGTGCCGATCTTTTCGAAAGCATTGCAGCTGAGATAATTAGTGCCATGATACTTGGTGGAACAATGGCTCAGCGGTGTAAAATTGAAGGTGGGTTCAAGTTTCTTCTCATTTTTATGGAGTTTTAACATATTTATACTGTTGCATCTAGTGAATGTCTTATGTTTTAACAATGACAATTGACAACTGCAAAAATTGCATTTATTTAAATTTTTTAATAAATTCATCTTAAACCAAGATGAAAGTTAAAGCATTCCTGACCGGTAAAAGATACCAAAATCTGCAGTTTGTTGAGATAAAGAGAAGCTTTCTTCATTTTGTTAAGTGTAATGAATCGAGGTTTTAGAGAGGGTTGTAACAGTGTTCAAGTAGTGTTATTCTTCTGTTACCTAATGATGGAGAGAAACAAACTAGAATATATTTCTAACTGGAAGTAATTAGGAATCTCTAGTCTTGATTGCTAACTTTTACATCTGTAGTCTTTGGATCCACCTTGTTGACAAACAGGTATGCAGAAGTGTGCATCCAGTATGGTGAACTAAGCTTGTTGGTTATGAGAGTGTGTCCATTGGTTGTAGTTACATTAAAGGTTCAGGCCTGGAAAAACGTAAATAAGAGACAGCTTGAAAAATATTTCCTGTTCAGTTACTAGTTGGGTTGTTTCATTTTATTTTCCTTTGGCATTAGCATATCCATTATGTTGAGAGTGTACTTTTGGTGTTAACACATATTCAATATTCATGCAGACCCATCTGGCTTTATCCTGTTTCCTCTTGTTGTGCACTCATTTGACCTGGTGGTATCATCAGTTGGAATATTTTCAATTAGGGGTACACGTGACTCCAGTGTGAAAGTTCCATTAGAGGATCCAATGACAATCCTTCAGAGAGGATACTCTGTTACAATAGTTTTGGCTGTTCTAACATTTGCTGGGGTAGTATATCTTCTGCAATAAATTTTCTGTTCTTTCTTGTCAAGTATTGAAATATTGCCATTTATATTTCCTCTTTTTTGGTTACAAACTCATTCAGGACTTGTTCCTTTTCTGAAATTGTTGCAGTCAACTCGGTGGTTGCTTTATACTGAACAAGCACCTTCTGCATGGTTGAACTTTTCCTTATGTGGGTTAGTTGGTATTATTACAGCATATGTTTTCGTCTGGATAACCAAATATTACACCGACTACAAGCATGAGCCTGTACGCACATTAGCTCTTTCTAGCTCTACGGGACATGGGACTAACATTATTGCTGGAGTCAGTTTGGGCCTGGAGTCGACAGCACTTCCTGTTCTTGTGATAAGTATATCTATTATTTCTGCTTTTTGGCTGGGTCGCACCTCAGGGCTTGTAGATGAAACAGGAAGCCCGACTGGTGGGTTGTTTGGAACAGCTGTAGCAACAATGGGAATGCTCAGCACCGCGGCCTATATTCTAACAATGGATATGTTTGGTCCAATAGCTGATAATGCTGGTGGAATTGTAGAGATGAGTCAGCAGGTACTATATGGTTGATTCTCTAGCTTCTACTTTTACCAATCTGTATGTTGCAGTTTCTTCTTTTTGGATCATCTAAATTAGCTGTTAATGCCTTGTACAGCCAGAGAGTGTGCGAGAGATTACTGATGTTCTTGATGCTGTTGGGAACACCACAAAAGCTACCACCAAGGGTTTTGCCATTGGATCTGCAGCACTTGCTTCTTTTCTTCTGTTTAGTGCATACATGGATGAGGTTTCATCTTTTGCACATGAATCCTTTAAACAGGTCTGGTCTGTGTTACTATACTTCTGCTTTAACGAAGACGGTATATGGTTTACCACTCATTTGCTACTTTTGTTTTACTTCTGAATAAAATAAAAATAAAAAGAAGCAATGATTGAATAGTTTTACTTGTAAGCACATAATTGTGTTTGAATTGGTGTTTCTGAGAAAGAGAAAATAATGGTGAAAAGATGTAAAAAAGTGGCAATGAATGGAGTTTGAATAAACTTTCAGGTTAGTGACACTGCGAAGTCTTTCATTTTTTTTTCTTTCTAACATTTGTAATTTGAATAAACTTTCAGGTTGATATTGCCATTCCTGAGGTTTTCATTGGTGGATTGTTGGGCTCCATGCTTATATTCTTATTTAGTGCATGGGCCTGTGCTGCAGTTGGCCGAACCGCTCAGGAGGTTGTCAAGGAAGTTAGAAGACAATTTATTGAGAGGCCTGGTATCATGGTGGGTCTAAGATTTCAATTCCCTTTTTAGCGTACTTTAACATTTAGCTTTTTTCATTATATTTGAATCAAAAGCAACCTAAAAAATTGTACAATATTTCTTATCCGGATTAAAAAATCATGAGATGAGTCACAAGAAGAGGAAAAAAGATGCAGCTGCGGTCTTTGTTCCATGTAGTTCACTCGTGAAGTCTCTTTCCAAAAGTATAAAGATGTGAATGAGATTTAAAATTTTCTACTATCAATTTTCTGATATTAAGCTCCGATGCAAACAAATGTGAAGTGATTGAATTTTGCTTTAAATCATGTTGTTTCTTTACTATAGTTTTCTCTCATTTATCTTGCGTGTACATTTATGCTTTATTTTTCTGACAAACTTACTGCAGGACTACCAAGGAGAAACCAGAGTATGGTCGCTGTGTTGCTATTGTGGCATCTGCATCTTTGAGGGAGATGATAAAACCGGGTGCTTTGGCTATAGTATCACCAATTGTCGTTGGTACGTTAATTTGCTGGTTTTATTAATTTAGGTTTTGCAATACTGGGGTAGTTTTTTATCTATCTTATTAATCCTTAACTCCGTCTTTTTTTCTTATTATTATTATTTTCTCGTAAGTCTCCTTGTTCTATTTGTTTCATTTTTTAGATGTGTTGAAATACTGCTGGAATCTCTAGATCAATGTCAAGAATGTAGGAAGTTATTTTTTACCAAAAGAAAAAGAGAATTTAGGAGTTTAGATATTCAAAGTGGTTTCTTGGATTTTCTGTTCAGTTTAGTTAATTTTTTAGGGAATCTAAGCACAATCATTGTGTAACAATTTGCAGGTATTCTATTCCGAATTTTGGGACACTATACTGGACATCCTCTCCTCGGAGCGAAAGTTGTGGCTGCTCTGTTGATGTTTGCAACAGTTTCTGGTATTTTAATGGCTCTCTTTCTGAACACAGCTGGTGGTGCCTGGGATAATGCAAAGAAGTTTATCGAGACCGGAGCTCTCGGTGGCAAAGGCAGTGATGCTCATAAAGCAGCAGTTACTGGAGATACGTAAGTTTGCTTTTCCTTTCCTTTTTCTTATATTCTTGTTCCTTCATGAATGTAGAGCTATGTTGGCCCGACTCGTTTTTCTTGAAATATCCATGTTCAAAACTCGTGCCTGAAAGTATGGTGATATGACCTCCAAGGATTCTCCAAATATATTGGAATCTTGATCATACTCATGCTAGGCGCATATCTGTATTCGATGCTCACACCCGAGTCTGAGTAACATTGCTCTACGATAATACGCCTAGCAGAAATAGGCAATCATAATAATAGAAGGGTAAACAAAAGAAGCATAATCGGAACATGTGGGATTGCAGTGTGGGAGATCCATTCAAAGACACAGCTGGACCTTCACTTCACGTGCTCTCATAAAAATGCTTGCAACCATAACACTTGTAATGGCGCCAGTGTTTCTCTGAAAGACTTTGGTTAGTTTATATATATAATGCGCATTACCTTGGAGTTGTTAGGGTATTTTGCACATACATAACAGATTGATTGATAGATAGGTATTTTGATGTATATCATGGCCATGGCTGCCCGTCTCATTAGATCTTTTTCTATCTGAAATAAAAAGACACGTCAACATTTAGTATTTTTTAGTTCAAAGTTTGCACTTCGATCTTCCATCTTCTGGTTTTGAACGGATTATTATGTTCAAGCAATTCATTTATAAGGTTATAGTGTATCTTATACTTAATATACAAAATGATCCCCTGAGAATATCCGTTTGCATCTAAAGAACACGTTCATAAATAGGTACCTGAATTTGTATCAGGTCGATTAAGTTTGTCCAATGCTGAACTGTGTGGTGACGTGTATTTTATTATCACTGGAAAATATTTTAATAACAAGTTTATGAATTAAAGAAAGTTGATGTGGAAATTGACTGATTAAATAGATATTTGAAAAGAAAATGAAAAACTTGAGTAAATTCGAAATGATACATTAAAATAGATAATGACATAGTAATAAATGTGGTTTGATTTAATCGGTTAGAGGAATTGCTTTTTTTTTAACTTCCTATGGCTGAGTTCTCTTTTCTTTCATAATACTACTATAGGTCAACGTTAGATCGAGTTGAGTCAAAATTTTTTGAGTTATTCGAGTTAACGAATCTTATTTTGTAACTCAAATTTGGTTTAAAAAAATTTCAAGTTGAATCGAGTCGAGTTTTTGAGTTTCTATTTAAATTTAATTGTAAATATTTATAATATTAGGACACTATTTGATTCTAATTTAAATGATTTTTCATAACCATATATATATATATATATATATTTCTTCATATTTTTTCATATGTGATATACATTTATCATACAGAATCGAGTGACTCGACTCAAACTTGAAAATCAATCTACTAATTACTAAAAATTTTAAGTTATTGGAGTTACTATTCGAGTTACATTTTATAACTCGATTTGAACTTGAATTTTTTTCAAGTCGAATCGAGTTTATGAAATTGGAACTCAAAGTCAATTCGAGTCGAATTCTTTTGAGTCGAATCGAGTAAAAAAAGTAATTTTTCGAATCGAGTTGAGTTTTATTCACCCTTAACTACTAAACATTTTTCTCTACAAATGGTCTTTCGCACTCTTCTAACAATAGCCTATGTCCATTTATGCTTGTCTAAATAAAGGCACTGTTCTTCATTCTATTATTACTAGTATGATGAATTCTTCATTTCTTCAAATCCTTCATTTACTTTTAAGTTTTTTTAAATCAAATTTGAATTACATATTCTACCCACCACTAAAGAATACCAATATAACTTTAATTTCTATTTTTAACAACAAATTTATTATTTTTGCAATTTAGTCCTTTCTTATTAATTTTTTTGACTCCTTTATATCCCATTAATATTTTTCCTAAAAATATATTCTTTAAAAATAAAATTATAAATATATTTTATAATTTTAGATGATATTTAATTTATTAAATAATATTACAAATCTTACTCATGTAAAAAAGAATATGAAAAATATGTGTATATCTTACATGATTAGAGAAATGTGTTTAAATTGGAACCAATTTATATAATAATATTATATATAATTATAATTAAATTTGAAGAAAAACTCAAATAAATCAACTTGAAATTCATATACACGACTAAAAAAATTAAATACAGTTTAAATTATAAAATAAGATTCGTTTATTCAACTAACTCAAAAGTTTTTGACTTGACTCGATCGACTATCTTTGATCTATATCGATCGTTATGGTGCTAACATGATAGTTAACGGTGCTAAAGTGATGGTTTATGATCCTAATGCGACAATCCATGTGTGAATGAAATAGAGAGGCTTAACTGATTTTTTTATCAAGTTGGAGGGTAAATTTGATTTTTTTGAGTTCGAGTGTATAACAATTTTAATTGAAAGTTAAAGGGCTTGTTTTATCTTTAAGAAATATATAGTATAAATTATTTATTTATAATTAAAAAATATTTATAAAGTATTAAACAATTTAATCATTTTCATCGTAAAAGTCTTTGACTGTCTTCCATCAGCATGAATTTATTTAGGAATGACAATTTAATCTGAAACCAACACATTTTAACCCGATCTGATCTAACAGGGTCAGATTTTTTATAAGAAAATTTGGATTCAGGTTGGGTCAGGTTGAGATAGAGAGTGAAAAAACTCCGACCCAACCCGAGGATAATAATGTAATTTCTTCAAATAAATTTATGGATAATTGATAGAATACCCCATCTCTCTATTATTTTTTAATTAAATCTTTATTTTATATTGGATAGGGTCGGGTCAGATCGAATTTATACTCTAAAAATTCGGATCAGATTAAGATCGAGTGGAGGATATATATTTTCGGGTCGGGTTGACCAAAAGTCCACCCAACCCGACCCGTTGCCATCCCTAAGTCTACTACTATTCATTACTATATTTTTAGTGAAATCAACTTTGTATTGGAGTAACAATAAAACTCAAATTCTCCTAAAACTCAAATTCTCCTTTGATTTTTTACCCCAAATAATAACGAGTACTAATATGGTGTAACAAAAAATGAAAAAAAAAGTTTTATTGTTACTCTAATACGAGGTTAATTCTACTAAAAATATGTTCAAGGAATAGTAGTAGATTCATGCTGACGAGAGATTCGAAAATTTTTCCGATGAAATTATTCAAAATTTTAAATATTTTAAATTTTATTTGTAATGTATTATTTTATAACTTTTTATTTTTTAAAAAATTTTTATAATTTTTCTAGTTTGAAAATTATTTTTATTTTTTTTCATAAGAGTTACATCTTTGCTTATTTTAAGGGGTAAACTATATGAATAGTCCCTTTTATTTAGTGTCTGTCCAAATTTGGTCAGCAATTTAAAGATTAAGGGTAAATAGTCCCTAATATTATTGATCCGTCCTATTTAAGTCCCTTTGACGTTAACACTTAACGAATATGTGACATAGTTGAGAGACTAAAATCGAACGGGAGTTAACGACTGTGGGACTAAAATCAAACAAATCGATAACATTTTGGACTAAAATCGAATGGATCGATAATGTAAGGGACCATGTACCCTTAATTTTTAAATTGATGACCAAAGTCGATCAAACCAAAAAACAAAGGGAACTATTCACATAGTTTACCCTATTTTTAAATTGTTAGAGACCCAAAGGATAATTACACAAATTTGTTAATCAAGGTTTTTCAAATATTCAAGTTGTGAAAGTTTAAGTTGAAAAAATTAAAAATATTTATCCAATTTTATTCAAAAACTAAATAACTTGATTCAGTTAACTTGAAATTGAAACAATAATATTCTTTAAAAATTAACTTGAATTTTGTCTATTCCTAATTATATTCTTACATGGAGCGACAGCTGATGACTTTAAGAGTAAGGTTTTGTCTCATACAGGTTTTGGAACTACAAACTCAAATAATGCAGATATGTTATGGAAAAATATGGCAAATTCCATCAGAGAGGTGGGTAAAAACACTCTTGGGTTGTCGACAGGGAGGGTTTGTCGACAGGGAGGGTCAAGGAACATAAAGAATCGTGGTGGTGGACGACGAAGTACAAAAAGGTGAAGACAAAGCAAATTTGCTTCAAGGAGTTTCTACAATGCAATGACGACGAAGAAAGATTGAGAGCTAAAACAAAGATACAAGGAGGCAAAGCGGGAAGCCAAGATACAGTGGCTAAAGCAAAGGAGGCATACGAGAAAATGTACAAGAGATTAGACACCAAGGAAGAAAAAACGGCATTTTCAGGCTTGCAAAATCCAGGGAGAATAGGAAAAAGGATTAGGTAGCATTAGGTTTATCAAGGATAACAATGGTGTTCTTTTAGTAAAGATCATGATTAAGAGGGTTTGGGGTAATTACTTCCTCGGATTATTTAATGACGGTGCCTCTCCCTGTAGAGAAAATACCGTTGATGGATCAGCCGACCATCATACTACGGCCAATGACTTCCCTACAAGTAGGATTGAGATTGAGGAAGTCAAAATGGCTCTTAGAAAGATGGGGAGGGACAAAGCTGTTGGTCCAGATCAAATTCCTATCACTGTGTGGTTGGCCCTAGGAGAAGATGAAGTTAAGTGGTTGACCAATATCTTTAATATTATTTTAGAGACTGCCAAGATGCCAGAGGAATGGAGAGAGTCTACGGTGATACCAATCTATAAGAATAAAGGAGATCCCCAACGTTGTGGTAACTACAGAGGTATTAAACTACTCAGTCATACCATTAAGCTATGGGAAAGGGTGATAGAGGCTAGGTTGAGACAGATTACTAGGATTTCGGAAAACCAATTTGGCTTTATGCCAGACAGGTCTACTACGGAGGCGATTCATCTACTTCGACGGCTTATGGAGAAATATAGGGAAAAAAATAGAGATCTTCACATGGCGTTCATTGACCTTGAGAAGGCGTATGATAGCGTTCCCCGCGATACGATATGGAAGACCTTGGAAACGAGACAGATCCCAACTGCTTATATCCGGGCGATTCGTTATATGTACTGTAGATCTACTACATACGTCAGGACTACAGTTGGCGACACCGAGGCTTTCCCGGTGGAAATCGGACTCCACCAGGGGTCTGCTCTTAGCCCTTACATCTTCGCCTTGATTATGGACGACATCTTTTGTGCGACACCAGACGGTGTTCCATGGTGTATGCTTTTCGCTGACGCATTGTCCTAGTTGCTGAAACAAAAACTGAACTGAATAGTAGACTGACTTCCTGGAAGACTGCTTTGGAAGAAAAGGTCTAAGGATCAATATTGAAAAGACAGAGTATTTATGTTCAAACTTCAGTGGGAACCAAAAACGATGAAGATCTAGAAGTATGCATAGAAGGAACGTTCCCCACAAGGGATTGTTTCAAGTACCTGGGGTCTATGATACATAAAGATGGAGGTATAGATGATGACGTTACACACGTATAAAGGCGGGATGGCTAAAGTGGAGGCTGCAACTGGAGTTTTGTGTGACAAGAAGGTGCCTCTAAACTTAAGGGAAAATTTTATAGAATGGCAATAAGACCAGCGCGCTGTATGGATCAGAATGTTGGGCAATCAGAAGAATCATGTAAGGAGGATGGAGGCCGCAGAAATGAGAATACTTCGATGGACATGTGGTAAAACTCTGTGGGACATGACACCAAACTCTGCAATTAGGATGTCCTTGGGGGTGGTTCCTGTATCCGAAAAATTGAGAGAGGGAAGACTGCGGTGGTTTGGGCATATCCTTTGGCGACAAACGTCAGATACGGTCAGGAGGGTAGAGTCGATTACACTCGACGGTGCCAGAAAAGAGGACGACCAAGGAGGAAGTGGGTAGACTGCTTGAGATCATTTGAAGGAATTAGCCCTTACGAGGACATGACCTCTGATAGAAAAGTATGGAGACTTATCTTTGGCGACAAACGTCAGATACGTCAGGAGGGTAGAGTCGATTACACCGACGGTGCCAGAAAGAGAGGACGACCAAGGAGGAAGTGGGTAGACTGCTTGAGATCTGATTTGAAGGAATTAGCCCTTACGAGGACATGACCTCTGTAGAAAAGTATGGAGACTTAAGACCAGGGTAGTCGAGTAGTGTGGGTCACAACCATAGGGTGTAGCATCTCTGTCTCCTTTTAATGCCTTCGTAGTAATATCCATGACTTCTACTTTTTATACGTTTATGTTATTAGATTTTATGAAGGCTTAGAACTAGAATAACGAAGTAGTGTTGCCTTAGTTTAGGTTTTAAACCATTTGACTTTATTCCTTCTCGTAGCTTGCTATCGCTGACTCTTGTGTATCCTTATCTTCATTTTTCCTCTTTTTATATTTAACTAGGACTTACGTTTCTGTCTATAAGCATAGATTTTTACGCAAGAATTTATTTGCAGGGATTTACTAACCATTACAGACGCAGATATGAAGACATCATATGAAGACTATCCAACTATGTATTTATTGATTTATTTATGCAGGCATTGTATCTTATCTTTATTTTTAATTTTCTTACTGTCGGAGGTCTTCCACGGAAGCTGCTCTCAATCTGGCGTTGGGGGCAGCCTACTACCCCACCTCCCTTTACCTCATTGCATATGAGAATAGGTTTTTGTTGTTTTTGTTGTTGTATTTTTATATAACCAAAAATAAAAGAAAATCGAAAGTTGACCAATCTAATGGTGTGTTCATCAATATTCAGTATAGAAAACTCAACAAAAATTCGAGTTTTATTTTTATTATAATACAAGGTTGATTTTACTGAAAATATGTTCAAGGAATAGCAGTAGACTTAGGTTGGAGAGAAATAGTCTAAGAATTTTATGATAAAAGTGTTCATTTTTTAATACTTAAAAAATATTTTGAATTCTAATTTTTTATATTTATAATTTATCATTTTATAACTTTTGACATTTTAATTTTCTAATTTTCTTTATTTTTTGAGCTTTTATAAATTCTTTGTTTTTTAAATTTTTAAAATTTTAAAACTTTTGAAAGTTTAATAATTTCTTAATTTTTTTGCTTGAAGATTAACAAACTAATTAAACTTTCAATTAAAATTAATTATATATTCGAACTAGACAAAATATCAATTACTCGGCTAAAAAAATTTAATTAAGCCTCTCTGCCACATTATCATTTATAATTAGACTACCACGCTATGAACCGTCACTTTAACACAATGGACCACCACGTTATTACCATAATGGTCATAAGATAAAATTAATCAAATTAAATGAATTTAAAGATAAAATTGATACAATTAAAATTTAGAAAGTATGAATAAAATTATTGATTTGCATTTATTATATAGACAAAATAGCTCTTAAGCATTATTATTATTATTATTATTATAAGGCTAAACAAAATATTACGAAAGCACAAACTTATCAAATTACATAAAACTTTATCAAAATATAATATTTTACGTAATTATTTAAAAATTTACTCAAAATTACGCAATTTGTTATCATACTGATAGCATTTTGCATAATTATACGGAATATTAATTAAGTTTTTCGATGGTCAAAAGCAGTGACAGATGTATATATATTTCAGGTTGGGTCAATACTCAGTTACTCACCTGAAAATTGTATTTTATTATTATATATTTTATTTATTTATTTAGTCCCACCCTGGTTCATTTGTGCTTACTTTAATTTATTTGTGCCCAAAAGAAGACTATAAAATGTCCATTATAAATAAAACTTTTATTTTAGTCTAAAATTTTGTTCATTAATTCATTAGACTCGAACCAAAATTAAACCTAAAATCTATCCTCAACCCGTATCTCCCCTGTCGGTCTGGCCCATACCCATTTATTCAACCGGTTAACCTAGAAAAAAATCCAAGCGGCCAAAAGAACGGAGAACGATTTGGACTAAATTAGAAATTGTGATTGAATGTTAAAAATCTGGAAAAAAGGATAGAAAAATTAGCAATTAAAATTAGAAAGAAAGAAAGAAAGAAAGCAGAATTGAATGAAAAAGACCAAACTAATTTTGAGATTTTCTGGTGAACGATACCTCCATTTGTGAACTCGTACGGTGAAAAAAACCCTCTACGACAAGTGGGCAAGGATATCTGAGACCAAATTCATCAGACGACGGAGCTCCGAGCTTGAGACTGGTAACACCCGCGAGTTTTTTAATTTATATCTACACAGCCACAACTCTAACTTTCAGTCTTTCAGAGCTTTTAGGAGAGGAAAAATGGTTGAAAACTTAAAATGTAAAAAAATGAAAACTTAAAACGACTCGAATCCCTCTTTACTGCTTTATTGTTTTCTATGGGACTTTATTGCTTTATTTTTTCAATGAGACTTTATTGCTTTGTTGTTTTCCATGTACTTTTATTTATTTATTTATTTTTTCATCTTGCAACTTGCAACTTAGTTTGCTTGTTTATTTTAATTTTATGTTCTATGAGCTTTTTTAATGTCACAATTCAATTAATTCCGTCTTTTGTTTGTTTGAAAAAACATTTTAAAAGGAAGAAAACGCCAGAGGCTTCATGTTAAGAAAAAAAAGATAAACTACTCCAATGGTTATTAATGTTTGGGTAAATTTTTGTTTTCACTATTGATGTTTCAAAAGTTACAAATTATTTTCACTACCGTTATCGTTTGTTACAAATTGGTCAATTAACAGGCTTACCTGGATGGTATAAATACACAAATAGTCCATGTTATTTATATATTCTTTCAATTTGATCATAGTTTTAATAAATTAAAATATATTTATTTTTAATTCTTATAAATAATTATATAATTACACATGCCATTATTCAAAAATAAAAATAATAATCTTGTAAAGATTGAAACTTACCAAATATCCCCTATAAATGAAATATATAATTGAAATTTGTATGAAGTTTCGTAAGAGAAGAATAAAAATGTTGAAAGCGGAGAATTCTTGAAAGTTACTGTTTGAGCTTTCCAATGGAGAGTAGAAAGTAAAACGGGTAAAGGAAAAGCAGAAGGGAGCAGCAGTTTATGCTTCCCAGCCTCAAGGGTAGTCGCACGGGCTACACGGTTCACACCGAGGGTAAAGGCACCCATCCGGAGACTGCAATCGTGCTTCTGGCACATGTTCTTTATGTTATGAAAAGCTCGAGTAATGTACTTGTTCAGCTCCTTGTTCACTTTCTCCTCGTCCCACATGAATCCTTAGATGTTCTGCCAAATCACATGGAAAATAAATGTACCATCCTTATGCTGTTCTCGCAATTCTATAGCAGTAAGAGTTGCTTTATTTTGAAAGGTTTATAAGTTGAAATTTAAAAAGATGAGATACCTCACTCGAGTAGGGGAGAAGTTCAGCTCATCTGCTTCTGGATCTGTGGGATGGTTTGCTGCCTCTATAATAAACTTGGCTTTCACATCTACAGCATTTTCCCTTGAAAGTAGAAGATAAATAAGTCAATATGTGAGACAATCAGTATGAGAAGCAATCATGGGGATATAAGATTACATCAACTACCAATATGGTTGGAAATTGATTCTAACCTGTTCAGGACTCCACCTAAAGCACATGGGATGAGAACATCACATTCATGTACAAGCAGTTCATTTGGATCCATGGAATCTCCTCCGCCGAAGCTTTTCATACTGCCAGTAGCTTCTCTGTGCTTTACCAGTTCTGGTATATCGATTCCCTTTGGATTCTTGATAGCACCGGTTACGTCACTCACCGCAACAATCTTACCACCCTTCTCGTGTATAAGCCTTGACGCCCAAGACCCCACATTACCAAAACCCTATGAAAATTTAACAATAATACGATCATTAGAAAAAAGAAGAAGGAAGTTTTGAAGCATCTCAAAGTGAAATGCATTTTAACCATGTAACAATTGGTGTTGATTATACCTGAATAACAAATGACATCCCCTTTATTGACTTCCCATATTCAGCAAGCAAAGCTTCAGTTGCATATACAACACCTCGCCCAGTTGCAGCCTCCCTTCCTAGGGATCCGCCAAGATCCTAAGATTTCCAGTATAAGTATATCTAGGTTTTGTTGTCAAACATTCAGTAAAAGTATTAAAATTGTCTTTAGCACTTACTATAGGCTTCCCTGTAACAACAACTAGTGAGTGTCCATGAAACTTTGAGTATTCATCCAGAATCCATGCTATGGTCTGCGCTTACTCATTTTTACTTTTTTATATATTATAAAATAGTAAAAATATTTATATATTTGTTGAATGGATAAATGAAAAATTGAAAAGTAATTCAATATTTATCAACGTTAATTTTTTTGTTTTTATAACTAAAAAAAATTAATTATTTTGTATAAAAATATATCATTATTTATAAGAATTAAAATAAATATATTTTAATTTATTAAAATTAGGATCAAATTGAAAGAATATATAAATAACATGGACTATTTGTGTAATTACACCATCCATGTAAGCCTGTTAACTGCTGTTAACAGGCCACATGTGTTTTCCGTCACGCATGTTAACGGCGAGTGACCAATTTGTAACAAACGATAACGGTAGTGACCGATTTGTAACTTTTGAAACATCAGTGCTGAAAACGAAAACTTACCCAAACATTAGTGACCATTGGCGTAGTTTACCCAAAAAAATTACAAGTTGATTTAAAAATTCTTCAAGGGGATACCATAAAAAGACCAAAGATTATATAATATCATCCTATTGATCATGAAGAAATTCGAATGACTTATTTGTTGAAAGGTCTTTGACAACCAAAAGAACACAAGTTTCCTAAGAACTATAATGATAAGTTATGAAGTTTCAATCATAAGTGGTTCGAGAGTATAAAAGTTGATTAGAATATAGTGTATCCAAAAATGAATCATTTTGTTTATATTGTTACCATATGAGACCAGAATCTAAATGAGAGCAACGAGGAGGTGATGCATTTGTTGTTGACGGATTTAAAGATTAGAAAGATAAGAGCAGATTGTAACTTCATGTTCGAGGTCATAATAGTGTACATAATGTAGCTTGAAGAAAATGTGAAGCTCTAATGAATCAAAAACAACATGTTGAAGTTGTCATTACGAAGCAATCTAATCAAGCCAAACAAGAATATTGAACTCATCTTACAACTACAGTTGATTGTGTTTGATTCCACTTGTGATAAGGATTGACTTTTCATGGACATGATGAGTTTTACGATTCTTGTAATCAAAGTAACTTTCTAGAGGTATTACAATTTCTTGCTACTCATAACAAAAATGTTAACAAAGTTTTAAAAAATGCTCGTGATAATCTTAAACTAGTAGCACTGACTATACAAAAAGATATTGTTAATGCAACTTCTAGTGAGATTACTTGTGCAATTATTGATGATTTTGGAAGTGAGTTTTTTTCTATTTTAGTTGATGAGTCTCGTGACATATTTGTTAAAGAGAAAATGACTATCGTTCTACACTATGTAGATAAGAAAGGAAGAGTTGTTGAATGATTTTTGTGTCTTGTTCATGTTTATAATACTGTTTCTGCTTCACTTATGAATGTTCTTTAAAATGTGTTTGCAACTCATGAATTATGTTTTTCAAGAATAAGGGGACAAGATTATGACGGGGCAAGTAATATGCAAGGAGAATTTAATGGGCTTAAAAGTTTGTTTCTAAGAGATAATGAGTGTGCTTTTTAATGTTCATTGCTTTACACATCAGCTTCAATCAACGCTTGTTGATGTTGCTAAAAATCAAGTTAAGGTTGCCTTTCTTTTTAATTTGGTTGGTAGTGTGGTTAATGTGGTTGATGCTTCATGTAAGATAAAACAAATCATTCAATCTAGCCAAATGATTAAGGTAAGATAAGCAATACAAAGTGGTGAAATCTTTAGTGGTCGGGGATTGAATCAAGAAACTGTTATAAAGAGAGCTAAATACACTCGTTGTGGTTCACATTATAAATTTTTTTAACTTGATTGCCATGTTTTCTTCTGTGATGGATGTGCTTCAAATTATTCAGAAAGATGGAACACACTCAAAACAAAGAGCTGAAGCTTGTATGTTGAGTTCTTTACAGTCTCTCCAGTTTGTGTTTAATTTACACTTGATGAAAAATCTATTAGGAGTTACTAATGAATTATCTCAAGCATTGCAACGAATTGATCAAGAAACTGTGTATGCCATGCAATTAGGGTGTCTAAGCAACATTTACAAATGGTAAGAGATGTGGGATGTGTCGCAATGGTCATTCGGGTGGCCCCTGGATCATATTTCAACTTAAAGTGAATTTTACCTTTATGGAGTTGCCACCAACTATAACACCCTCAGACCGATACGGGTGATCCGATCTGATCTGGGGTGTCACATTAGGGTCACTAGAGTGACCCATATTGAAAATCCTAGAAAATTTATTTATTTTTGTTAATCCATTTAAAACTGTAAAATAATTTATAGATAAATTACAAGTTTAGAAAATCATTTATATATTAAAAATAGAATTAAAAAAATATCCAATAATAAAATAAGTTTTCATACTCAAATATAAAACAGAATACAAACTATATGCCCTTATTTACATGAACCATACTCCGCAAGCAACGCCGGCGAAATTCCTTTACTGATGTCAATAAACACACATGATCAAACTCTTTAACCTGAAATGGTAAGTAACAGAGTGAGCTTTGGAAAGCTAAGTAATACATAACTACCAGATGAATACAATAGGTCATCAGGTATATGGTAAAGCACAACTTTCCTTAGTGGGACATACATCATCAGATTCTATCAGTGATTTTAGATTCCATTAGCTAAGTCTTCAATTACAAATAGGAATTTACAATATGAAAAAAGTATTCAGAGAGATATATTCAGAAGATGGAATTGGGGAGTATAGTGTGTTCCAACAAACCAGAGAAATGTGTACAGTTCCTTCAAAATCATTTGCAGTTTAAAACATATTTTAAAACCATAGTAATACCCTCTAATCGAACACCGATATGTAGTTCCCCATAATTGCATCCATAAGGACTTACCTTAGGCTCATTGGGCGTAGGAGCCAACCTAAGTGATTATCTTGGGGCCTAAGAGCCTACCCAAGAGTGTACCTTGGGGCCTAAGAGTCTACCCAAGGGAATAAATTGGGGCCTTAGAGCCTACCCAGGGAAATAACTTAGGGCCTCAAATCCTACCCAAGTGTCATGTTAGGTCCGTAAGGATTTACTAGCTTGATCAGAGTTGAACTTCCATACTCTAGAATGCTACCTAGACAATATCCCAATAAATCGATTCATACAGTAATCCAATAATTTCCATGATATATAAATATGCCATAATTATATTTTCTAGTGAAAATAGGTAACCAAAGAGCACATATCATGTCACCGTAGTTCATAAACAGTAAATCAATACATCAGTAAGTCAAGAATATCGAACACTTAAAATATTCAGTAAATCAGTAACTTCAGTGAATCATATTTCAGAACAGATAAAACAATCATATAATACATAGGGAACACACTAGGGGATCTAGTTATTTTCCAGGTGTACTTGATATTTATCAGGTAGGGAGCCACGAAATTTCTGCAAACTCATTGAATTTCAGAACGAGGTCCCTATAAAATGGGAGTTTAATAGCTAACAGATTCATTAGTCATTCAGGAAATGATTTATCAAGATCATAGTATTTAGATATATCATCAAGGTATTCCAGAATTATTACATCAAAATTTATTCAGGATTTAGACATTCCTAAAGTGATTCCATCAATCAAGCTTATAAGGGAATATTAGTCATTTATTTCATTAGGAATTTGATAAATCAATTTAATAAGGGTATGCAGCGATTTTCAGAATTCCATATTTCAAGCATCTTAACAAGTTTTCAATTTCAATCACACTGTACAATTCCCTGCAAAGGTGACACTTATCAATTATGTAGGTAGAGAAACTCTACGACTATTCATTTCTTAAAATTGGCTGCACTATAGAATCGAATTGATCACCTTCATAACCATATTTGAAAGGATCATGAGGAGGCGAACATGTATTTAATAAGTATTTATTTACTTCCCGAACTCTAATAGTATTAAGGATGATCGACCTACTTAGGTCGTACTCTATAAACCTCAAGGGTGTTACAACATTTAAAGCTTCACCGGTATCTTCAGAAGTTATCCAAAGATATTTGCTTAATCCAAGTCATGAGGATATTTAGATCATTCTGGTATTCAAGCTAGCTTTATTCATTCCAGAGCTTAAGGGTATTCATCATTCCAGGGCTTGAGGGTATTTGTTATTTCACACTTAAGGGGTATTTTGATCATTTTACAGTTCAAGGGTATTTCAATCCTTTCATTCCGTCCAGTCTTTCCATCTAATTCAAACTTGTCATTTATTTAAGTCATTTCGAACATTTCTGACAACAAGAGTACTTTCGATAAATTAGTCTTCGAGTGAATGCTCATAAATTAGAAATTCTGGGTCTAGTACATTCTCAGAGGTTACGAACTATTTATCAGAAATCTTCCGAACAAAATAGGAACTTAACAATTAAATCAATAATTTATCGGATACGGATTCTCACTGTACTTTCTCAATCAGGGTCAATCAATGCTATTTTTACCTCTCAAAGGTTATTTCGTACTTTCTCATCTAGGTATTTTCGGTGTTTTAATTTTTAATAAGAGTAATCAAATTTTAAGTGTTATGAGGTTAAATGCTTTACTGGCTAATCACGAAACTTGGAATTGTTCCTTATAAATCTTCTAATTTCTTATACGATCTATCAAAGTTTTATTCAGTTATATACATTTTACTGTATTCGAATCGAGTTTAGAAATAATTAACTATACATATGAGATGAAACATATTCATCCATGCACTTAGCAATACCAACATGTAACGTAAAACATGCATAGGGTAGTAAAGTATAACCTCGATTCTCAAGCTACACGGGTCAAACATTCAAACTCTATTCAATCATTTTTAAACTTGAATCCAAGGTCCAATAATATATTGGATACAGATCAATAGAAATTACATCATAAACGGAGCTTAATTGCGAGAAACAGATTAAATTGGGAGGTTAATTAGTGAAAAACAACTTATCATGTTCGAACTTGGCAAAACAAACCTAAAAAATAGACTCAAGATGTCGAAAAACATTAGGATATGTGTTCCAAGAAAAAGCCAACGCCGATCAACGCCCGGTCAATGGCTCGGCTTCGCTCGGTGTGGCTTGGCTCAAACGGATTGTAATAGATTAGTCCAATCGATTCAAAACGATTTAGACCCCATGGTTGACAAAAGTAACCCACGTGTCGCTTCGATCGTCGATTCGTCGTGAAATTTTCCAGTCTTGTAGATCAACACCTCGAGAGTCTCATGGTGGTGGCAGTGTGGTGAACAAATGTCGAGGTCGGTTGAAAAAGAGGAAAAATTGAAACAAAGGAGATGGGTTTTTGACATATCTTTGGGATAAATTTACGGTGAACGACGCTGATTTTTGGAGCGAGGTTAAAGGGGTTTTGTTCGCCAGTTGATGGCGAGTCAAAAGTTGGTGGTAGTATACTCCAAAGATGGTATGACGACGAGAAATCAACGAAGGGGCGGCGACTAGAGATTAGGGTTAGGGAAAATTTTGGAATTTAGGGTTTAGGTATTATAAGCTGAGCCTTAAACCTTTAAAATATATATTTAATAAAAAATCACTAACAGTACCCTAGCCTAATGGTATGGTGATGGTAGACTATACATGGGACAAGGGTTCGAAACCTCTCAGCCACACCCTTACCTATTTTATTTAATTTTTTTCTTTCTTACCTATTTTATTTTTTTGCCGAAAAAAAAGAGAAAATTCAGGATCAAGTCCCTGAACTTCTTACAGATTCAAAACTGAGCTGCAAGTTTTGAAACTTGCAATTCAATCGCTTAATTAACTAAATTAATTTTTTATATTTTTATTTTAAAATAGGGTTGTGATAATTCTCCCCTCCTTAAAGAAATTTCGTCCTCGAAATTTACCCAAGTTATAAAAATGTGGACTAAACCTTAATCAGATGATTATGCACATATCTATTCTTTGTCAAAATTCCAGAATCTAAACATAATTCTCCTCGTAGAACCAAACATACCTTAATTACCAATCCTTAATCAGAATATCACTTGCTTACTTTCAGTGCAACATGCAAAATAACTATTTTCTTTTATACGAGCAACATCACCTTGAGATTTATACTTTTACCAAGTATTTGAACATTTACTTTAATCTCATAGAGGTCAAATAATTGAGGTACAAAGCTCATAACTTATTGGGTTTCAAACTCGTAAAATTTGGAACAAGAATGATTCCAAAAATTCTTTAATTCAGTACATCAGTTCAGAACTTTAGGGGGGAGAACACCTTAACACAACTTGGACCAAAATCATGCTGTTCAATCTAGTTGGGTAGTAGTTCTTAATATCAAAACATTACTTATAAAGTTGGCTATGGGTTTATCATCACAGAACGTTTATGGGGGTAACAACTCAAATTCAAGTCGGGAGTCAGGTCATAATTCTCGAACAAATAATCTCCTACGTTACTCACAGGGTAACTTCTAAAATTGAGATGAATACTGACATTATTCCTTTTTATACATAGATTGAGTCATACCATATAAGATACTTTGGTACACTTATTACAGAATGATTACTTGACATTAGAATTTTGGCTCAGAAGAGTACGATCATAATCTAGGAGCATGTACAGACCAGACATCCTATGATAGTCGATCGATCGATCTATCCAGAAGACTCAACTCAAACTAAGCTCTGATACTAGTAAATGTAATAACCTCAGACCGATACAGGTGATCCGATCAGATCTAGGGTGTTATATTAGGGTCACTAGAGCGACTCAGATTGAAAATCCTAGAAAATTTAATTTTTTTTTGTTAATCCATTTAAAACTGTAAAATAATTTATAGAGAAAATACAAAATTAGAAAATCATTTATATATTAAAAATAGAATTCAACAATATCCAATAATAAAATAAGTTTTCATACTCAAATATAAAACATAATACAAACTGTATGCCCCTAATTTCATGAACATTATTCGACAAGCGATACCGGTGAAACTCCTTTTCTAATGTCAATAAAAACACATGGTCAAACCCTTTAACCTGAAATGGTAAGTAACAGAGTGAGCTTTGGAAAGCTCAGTAATACAGAACTACCAGATGAATGTAATAGGTCATCAGGTATATGGTAAAGCACAGCTTTCCTTAGTAGGACAAACATCATCAGATTCTATCAGTGATTTTAGATTCCATTAGCTAAGTCTTCAATTACAAATTGGATTTTACAGTCTGAAAAAAGTATTCAGAGAGACATATTCAGAAGATGGAATTGGGGAGTCTAGTGTGTTCCAACAAAATTTGAGAAATGTGTATTGTTCCTTGAAAATCATTTGTAGTTTAAAACATATTTTAAAACCACAGTAATACCCTCCAACCGAACACCAATATGTAGTTCCCCATAATTGCATCCATAAGGACTTACCTTAGGCTCATTGGGCGTAGGAGCCAACCTAAGGGATTATCTTATGGCCTAAGACCCTACCCAAGAGTGTACCTTGGGGCCTAAGAGCCTACCCAAGGGAATATATTAGGGCCTTAGAGCCTACCCAGGGAAATAACTTGGGACCTCAAATCCTACCCAAGGGTCACCTTAAGTCCGCAAGGATTTACTAGCTTGATCAGAGTTGAACTTCGATACTCTAGATGCTACCCAAACAATATCCCAATAAATTGATTCATACAGTAATCCAGTAATTTCCATGATATATAAATATTCCTTAATTATAGTTTCCAGTGAAAATAGGTAACCAAATAGCACATATCTGTCACCGTAGTTCATAAAAGAGTAAATAAATACATCAGTAAGTCAAGAATATCGAACACTTAAAATATTTAGTAAATCAGTAACTTCAATCATAACAGATAAAACAATCATATAACACATAGGGAACACACTAGAGGATCTAGTTATTTTCCAGGTGTACTTGATATTTATCAGGTAGGGAGGCACGAAATTTTTGTAAACTCATTGAATTTCAGAACGAGGTCCCTATAAAATGGGAGTTTTATAGATAGCAAATTCATCAGACATTCAGGAAAGGATTTATCAAGATCATATTATTCAGATATATCATCAAGGTATTCAGGAATTATTGCATCAAATTTTATTCAGGATTTAGACATTCATAAAGTGATTCCATCAATCAGGCTTATAAGGGCATATTACTCATTTAATTCATTAGGAATTTGATAAATCAATTTAATAAGGGTATGCAACGATTTTCAGAATTCCATATTTCAAGCATCTTAACAAGTTTTCAATTTCAATCACACTGTACAATTCCCTTCAAAGGCGACATTTATCAATTACGTAGGTAGAGAAATTTTACGAATATTCATTTCTTAAAACTGGCTGCACTACAGAATCGAATTGATCACCTTCATAACCATATTTGAACGGACCATGAGGCGACGAACATGTATTTAAGCAATATTTATTTACTTCCTGAACTGTAATAGTCTTAGGGATGATCGAACTACTTAGGTCGTACTCTATAAACCTCAAGGGCGTTATAACATTTAAAGCTTCATCGATATCTTCAGAAGTTATCCAAAGATATTTTCTTAATCCAAGTCATGAGGATATTTAGATTATTCTGGTATTCGAGGTAGCTTTATTTATTCCAGAACTTAAGGGTATTCATCATTTTAGGGCTTGAGGGTATTTTAGGTTATTTCAAACTTAAGGGGTATTTTGGTCATTTTACAATTGAAGGGTATTTCAATCCTTTCCTTCCGTCTAGTCTTTCCATTTAATTCAAACTTGTCATTTATTTAAGTCATTTCGAATAATTCTGACTATAAGAGTACTTTCGATATGTTAGTCTTCAGGTGAATGCTCATAAATTAGAAATTCTGGGTCTAGTGCATTCTTAGATGTTACGAACTATTTATCAGAAATCTTTCGAACAAAATAGGAACTTAATAGTTAAATCAATAATTTATAGGATATGAATTTTCACGGTACTTTCTCAACCAGGGTCAATCATACCTCTCAAAGGTAATTTCGTAATTTCTCATCTATGTATTTTCGGTGTTTTAATTTTTAATAAGAATAATCAAATTTTAAGGGTTATGAAGTTAAACGCTTTACTTGCTAATCACGAAACTTGGAATTGTTCCTTATAAATCTTCTAATTTCTTATACGAGCTATCAAAGTTTTATTCAGTTATATACATTTTACTGCATTCGAATTGAGTTTAGAAATAATTAACTATACATATGAGATGAAACATATTCATCCATGCACTTAGGAAGACCAACATGTAACGTAAAACATGCATTGGGTAGTAAAGTATTACATCGATTCTTGAGCTACACCGGTCAAACATTCACTCTATTCAATTATTTTTAAACTTGAATCCAATGTCCAATAATTTCTTGGATACATATCAATAGAAATTACATCATAAACGGAGCTTAATTGCGAGAAACAGATTGAATCAGGAGGTTAATTAGTGAAAAATAGCTTATCATGTTCGAATTTGGAAAAACGGACCTAAAAAATGAACTCAAGAAAAATATTAGGATATGTGTTCCAAGAAAAAGTCAACACCGATCAACGCCCGTTCAACGACTCGGCTTTGCTCGACGTGGCTTGGCTCAAACGAATTGGTCTAGATCAGTCCAATTGGTTCAGAACGGTTCAAACCCCATGGTTGACAAAAGACGCCCCGTGTCTCTTCGATCGTCGGTTTGGCGTGAAATTTTCTTATCTTATAGATCAACACCTCGGGAGTCTCATGGTGGTGGCAGAGTTGCGAAAAAATGTCGAGGTTGATTGAAAAAGAAGAAAAATCGAAACAATATGAATGGATTTTCAACGTAGCTTTGAGATAAATTTACGGTGAACGGCGCTGATTTTTGGAGCAAGGTTAAAGGGGTTTTGTTCGCTAGTTGATGGAGAGTCGAATGCTGGTGGTAGTGCACTTCAAAGATGGTCTGACGACGATAAATCAACGAAGGGTCGACGTCTAGAGATTGGGTGTAATATCCCAAAAATTTAGACAATGACCAAAATGAAAATTTTGATAGTTTGATGATCAAAGTATAAAATTAGAAAAAAGTTGAGGAATTAGGTGATAAATTTCCTAGAGAGAATTTTATTCCATAAATATATAGTTTACTCTTGAGAGTGGAGTTTTTATAGAAATCATATTTTTGGATTTGAAATTTTAGTAAAGAAAATGTTGAGTTAATCGATTGACGAATATGGCCAAGAGGGGGGTGAATTGGCAATTAAAATTTTGGTGGAAGCTTTTGCAGAAAATTGAAAGTAATTGCACATCGATTTAGAGTGGTTCGACTTTATCAACCAAAGTCTACGTCCACTACCTTAGCTATCCACACTAAGTATTTTCCAACAAATTCACTAATTTGTTCTTTCTTTTGAGGACAAAGAGTAACCTTACAGCTCCCTCAAGAATTATACCCCAAATTCTCGAGCACATTCTTTTTCAAAGAGAAATACCAAATTTGCAAACTTACAAGAAAAACCTCACAAGGTAAGATGTTTGCACAATTCTAGAACAAGAAAAGAACACTCACAAATAATTACAAATAAGCACAAATGGTGTTCTTTGAAAGCAAAAAGAATATTGAAAGGAAAATTGGCTTGACTTGCACAAACTTGATGTTTGATGCTTTCTCTCTTGTTTCTCTATGATTTCTTGTTGCTTGATGTTTCTTTTTTTATCAATGGCTTCTAAGCTTGTTTAAATACTCCTTGAATCAATTCTGAACGTTGGTGATAATTAGTGGAGTCAATAGAGCCGTTTAAGTGTGAAAACAATTAATTAATACAGTGCATCGATGCATACCCATGGTGCATCGGTGCATCAGTGTAAAATTCAAATATTTTGACCGTTGGAACCTTGGTGCATCAGTGCACTAAGAGTGCATCGATGCATCAAGTGCATTCGATGTTTCAAAATAGCCTGAGTGCATCGGTGCACTAAGAGTGCATCGATGCATCAAGTGCATTCGATGTTCTTATAAAATCCTCTGTGCATCGGTGCATGGTGTGCATCGATGCATAGAATGCATTCGATATTCAATTTAATTCATGGTGCATCGATGCATGGATTGGTGCATCGGTGCATCAATCTGAAAATTGATTTTAGGCTTGATTTTGGTTCAAAATACTTTGTGAAAATTGTTTCAAAAATAGTTTAAGTATAAATCACAATTTTACACATTTAGTAAGAATTTAAAATATTTTTTAAAAGACTTGGAGTAATAGTTTGACATTCAATTAATTTGAATTGAATATATTTAGAAAATCATTTGTAAAATCTTAAAATTCATTTAAACTTAATTTGTTATATCGAAATATCAAAATGTTTTCAACAATCTCCCCCTTTTTGATATAACAAAACATTTGTGTTATTTTAAGATTTTCTAATTTTGAAATCAGTTTTGAAAGATTACTCCCCCTTACTAAAACACTTTTCCCCTTAAAAACATTTCAACACTTAACATTTATTTCTCCCCCTTTTTGTTAAATCAAAAAGCTTCGAAACATTTTAAACAAGTTAGAGAGAGATATAGCCAATTGATATTATATTTATATTAAGCTGCTAAGATCACAAACAAAAGAGAGATTAGCCATTAGTTTCATAAATCAATATTCATATATCATGCAATGGACAATTGGTCATATTGCAACTAAAATAACTGATGCATATGTTGTAACAAACCAAAATATATATAAAATATCAAACAGTCATCCAATCAATCAAAGAAAGATAACCCAAAATGTTTTAACAATTCAAGTTCATCCCAAAAACAATCAAAGAAAGATAAGTCTATTCATCCATTGAAGGATCGGGAGGAGGAGGAGGGTAACGAGCTCTCATCTCAAGTGAGAGTGCATCCAGACGATCATTCATATCTTGTTGTCGAGCTCCCAAGGTAGAGAGCTGTGACTCAATGAATATGAAGCGCGAATCCATGGACGCATACCGTAAATCAAATGTCTCCAAAAACGAACGAAAATACGGAGGCATTTGTTCTTCTTGTGGAGCTGGTTCCGGTGCAGGCTCGTCATCGGGTATGTGATCATCTATGTCTTGCATAAGCTGTTGGAAATCAGGATCATCGTCATCAGCAGGAGCCGAAGGAGGAGGAGGAGCACGAGAGGAGCTAGGAGCAGCTCGAGAGGAACTAGCTCCCGGAGTTTGCTTGCCGGGTCTAAAAACCCATTGACCGGTTACCTCGTCTTGCTTCCAATCTGCTTTCTTCAATGATGTGAGATTGATTTGATTTTGAAGTGGGATAGGATTGTCAAGAGAGACGTCTAGACCAAGTTTGATAGAGAGGTTACTAAGAAGACATCCATAAACTAATGTTTCGACATGTTTTGAAGGAACGATATTTATGACATCAACTAGTTGACTGAAGATAATGTGGGGTAGATTGATTTGGATTTTATGTTTAAGACAATACATCCACCATAAATCCCTAGCACGAAGAGTGGAGTACCTACCTCCGGATAGTCTAAACCACCAAGATATCATCAAATGGAGAAAACGATCGTGATGAGATCGTAGAGTACTAACACTTGAGTTTGGAACATAGGGATATTCCACACTTTCACACTCATTATAAACACCACATCATCTAACCCAAACGGAAAGCTATAGTCTCGGGGTCAATATTAATATATTGGCCTAAAAGATAGGATCTAATGGCTATAGTTCCACATTGAGTTTCATTTTGAATACACACCGCATTGGAATAAAAAATTCAGACCAGTTGTTGATAGACGATAGGTTTAAGCTTAAACAATTTATCAAACTTCCAAGCTTTAAGAGTTGGAAGGTATTCGAAATTGATGTCAACCATAGCTTGAAGCGAAGGAATACGCTCTTCACGAATTCTATAAGTTTGGAAAGAATTTCTGTACCTAGAGTACAGTTCGTCTCTACGACGCTCAGACATGTTAAAACATGAACCTAATAGACTAGTGGGTGGTGGAGGAACGGGATTTGGCGGTTGGTTTGAATGATAACGACTAGACGAAGTTCTAGGACGTTTTGGATTAGACATGATTAAAAGAAACGGAATAAGGAATATTACCTGCAATTTGAAAACATATGTATGCACAATCAATCCCAAAACTCAATTGAGTACTCAATATTTCAAGGTTCTCTAAATCAATCCTAATGGGCATGTTTTGAAAACTATTAAAAATTGATAATCATAATAATATAGTTTTCATGAAAACAAAAACAATTAAATCAAAAATCTTACTATTTTTTTTAATTTTCGAAATCCAATTTTTTTTTGAATTTTTTTTTTGTTTTGGAAGAAATTGGTAGTAAAATCTTGTTTAGAACCAACAAACAATCAATGCCCGATATAATGTACATCCTAGAACTAATTAAAACTAGTTCTAAAATCATAAATTTGTAAAATAGAGGTTTTTAGAAAAATACCTTGAAAATTCGGATTGAGAGAGATGAGGAGTTGTTTTGCACGATTTAATGATTGAAGCAGGTTTGGGAGTTGAAAAGCTTGAAAATTCCGTCGAAAAATCATTGATTTTGAGCAAGAATGGAGATTTTAGAGAGAGAGAACGAACGGCTTGAGAAGGGGTTTTTAGGTTTTGAGAAAATGAAGAAAATGAGACATTTTAACCCAAAACCCGACCGATGCATCGATGCATGACCCCGTGCATCGATGCACATTCAAAGTTATGCATCGATGCATTGAATGCATCGGTGCATGAGACACAAAAATGTTCAAAAATCTGTTTTAAAGACTCAAAATGCTAAATTAATTAGCTCTAGTGGTTTTGGCAACTCATATATTGAAAATTAACCATGTTCAATCAATCAAGTTAATCTAAAAAAATATTTGAACATAAAATTAATTTTCACCAAATAACATAAACTCCCCTAACTAATAGCAATGAATGCAATCAGAAATTACTATTATAAGCATTTTTCATTTATTCTTAAAAGTGCTAAAAATTATTTCAAACACTAAGTGAAGATAGGTTGGTTAAACCTAATTCTATCCTAAGTGTCCAAAATCTTTCTTTGTCTAAAGGTTTTGTAAAGATATCCGCTAATTGGTGCAAGTATCAACAAATTCTAGAACTACATCTTCCTTAGTGACATGGTCTCTAATGAAGTGATGTCTTATTTCAATGTGTTTAGTTCTAGAGTGTTGGATGGGATTTTTAGTGAGACAAATAGCACTAGTATTGTCACACTTGATAGGAATGGTACCAACTTCAATTCCATAATCAAAAAGTTGTTGTTTCATCCATAAAACTTGTGCACAACAACTACCAGCTGAAATGTATTCGGCTTCAATAGTAGATAATGCAACACAATTTTGTTTCTTTGAAAACCAAGAAATCAGCATATTTCCAAGGAATTGGCAAGTACCGGAGGTGCTTTTCCTATCTAATTTGCATCCTCCATAATCCGCATCAGAAAAAGCATGCAAGCTAAAGCTAGAGTCTCTAGGATACCAAAGTCCTAAACTAGGAGTGTCTTTAAGGTATCTAAAGATTCTCTTAACAGCTAGTAAATGTGATTCCTTAGGACATGATTGAAATCTAGCATATAAGCAAACACTAAACATAATGTCCGATCTACTTGCAGTTAGATAAAGTAGAGATCCAATCATTGACCTATATAATTTAACATCTACACATTTACCTCCTTCATCTAAGTCAAGCTTTGTTGAAGAGCTCATTGGAGTGTCATGAGGTTTGTCATTTTACAGTCTAAACTTTTTGAGCATATCTTTGACGTACTTAGCTTGATTGATGAAGATTCCATCTTTTCTTTGCTTGATTTGGAGTCCCAAGAAAAATGAGAGCTCCCCCATCATGCTCATCTCAAATTCACTTTGCATTAGCTTAGAAAATTCTTGGCAAAGAACATCATTAGTAGAACCAAATATTATATCATCAACATAAATTTGAACTACTAATAAATCTTTACCTTTATTCTTTAAAACAATGTAGTGTCAACCTTCCTTTTGAAAAACCTTTTTCAATTAAAAATTGACATTCTTTCATACCAAGCTCTAGGTTTAAACCATAAAGAGCTTTTATCAATTTAAGAACATGGTCCGGAAATTTTGAATCTTCAAAACTTGGAGGTTGTTCACATACACTTCCTTTATAAAACCATTTAAAAATGCACTTTTAACATCCATTTGATATAATTTAAATTCATGAAAACACACAAATGCTAATAACATTCTAATTGCTTCATCCTAGAGGGAGCGTATGTTTCATCATAGTCTATGCCTCTTTCTTGAGTATACCCTGAGCAACAAGTCTAGCCTTGTTTCTCACTATATTACCACTCTCATCAAGCTTATTCCTAAATACCCATCTAGTACCTACAGTAGATTTATTACTAGGCCTTTCAACTAATGTCCATACTTTACTTCTCTCAAATTGATTTAACTCTTCTTGCATAGCCATAATCCAATGTTCATCATTTAATGCTTCTTTAATATTCTTAGGCTCTACGCATGAGATAATGCAACATAATTACAATATTTCTAAGAGAAGATCAAGTTGTTACCCCTTTGGATGGACACCTATAATTCACCATCATTGACATAGTTGTATTCTCTTGGATAAGATACTTCCTTTCTTCAATGGTTGGATTCTCAAGAGGATCATGAGTTTCACTTCCTTTTTCAATGGTTGGATTCTCAAGAGGATCATGAGTTTCCTCATTTTTTGTTTCTTCCTTTGATGATGGTTCTCCATCGTCATGTATAACGTCATTTGTATTTATAACACTACATCATCATTCACACAAGAATCCTTCCTCGAAAGGGGATTATCATCGAAACAACATGTATAGACTCTTCTAAACTAAAGTTTTTTATTAAATACTCGATAAGCTTAAAATTTAAGGAAGCCCAGAAAAATTCCTTCATCACTTTTAGCGTCAAATTTGCCAAGGTTTTCTTTACCATTGTTTAAAACAAAACATTTACATCCAAAAGGATGAAAATAGCTAATGTTAGGCTTTTTATTTTTGAAAATTCATATGGAGTTTTCTTTAAAATTGGCCTAAATTACTCGATTATAACATAACAAGCGGTATTTGTGGCTTCCGCCCAAAAATATTTTGGCAATTATTTTCACAAAGCATGGTTCTAGCCATTTCTTCTAAGTTCGATTTTTCCTCTCAACAATCCATTTTGTTGAGGAGTTCTAGGTGCTGAAAAATTATGGCTAATACCATTAGAATTACAAAACTCAGTAAATCCAAGATTTTCAAATTCAGTGCCATGATCACTCTAACACTAGTTATAGAGTAACCTTTTTCATTTTGGATTATTTTGAAAATGTGATGAATATTCTAATGCTTCTTTAGTACTTAAAAATAGAACCCAAGTATATCTAGAATAGTCATCTACCAAGACAAATGCATATTGTTTTCCACCCAAGCTAGTAGTCCTAGTTGGCCCAAAAGATCTTTATGGATCAATTGTAATACTATACTAGTTGATACGTCATTATGGATTTAAAAGAAACTCGCTTTGTTTTCCTTTAGCACAAGCATCACAGATTTTATCATTATCAAATTTAAGTTTAGGCAACCCTCGAACTAAATCACCTTGAATTAGCCGTGCAAAACACTCATACTAGCATGTCCTAGTCCTATGCCATAACCAACTATCAGTTCATCCTTAGAACCTAGGCACAAATTAGTCATATCAATAGAATCTAAATGCACCATGTATGTTTCCTATTCTATGACCAACAAGCATAATCCGATTAGATGCAATGTCAATGACTTTACAACCATTAATTTCAAATAAGACATTGAATCCTTTATTGCATAATTGACTAATACTCAATAGACTATGCTTTAATCCATTCACATATAAAACATTTTTAATTTGTATGGAAGAGGTATTACCTATTGTACCAATACCTTCAATGTGACCTTTTGAATTGTCTCCAAAAGTCACTTCTCCTCCATTTTTGGCGTTAAGCTCAATGAACCGACTTTTGTCTCCGGTCATGTGTCTTGAGCATCCACTATCAAGGTACCATGAGTTTGAATTTGTTTCCCGTGCCTTGTAGTAATGCTCCTTTTCCTACAAACATAGATTAATTTCTAATTTTTGGTACCCAAATTCTTTTGGGTCCATATTCATTAGTTTCCAAAATTCTAGTCCCCTTAGGTATCCATTTGTGTAGGATATCCTTATCTTTAGTAGTAATGAGCTCTTTAGGAACCCATATACTTCTAATGATTTTTCTATTAGAGGTTCTTTGGGGACCTCTATGATTGTAGTTTTTAAAACTTTTTCTAACAAAGTTGGATTTTGAATTTTCTCCTTTTTCAAAACATTTTGTTCCAACTTTATCAAAAGAAGCTTTAAGATCATCAATTTTCTTTTGATAATCATCATTGACCTTTGAAAGTAAATTTTACAAATCTAAAATTTTCTTTTCAAACTCTTCTAGTTTGATTTGCAAATCTTTGATTTTACTTTCAAGATCGTTGTTGGTTTTGGATATGAGTTTATTTTCATTTTTCAATTTTGAAACATCATTTTTATATTTTAAAAATAATTTCTCATAATCCGTAGCCAACCCATTATATTCCTCTAATAACTCATCATAGGATAATTCATCAAAATCAGATGAGTTAGAGGTTACCTTAGAATCTTCCCCGAATGCCATCATGCATAGGTTTGCTACTTCTTGTTCCTCTTCATCGGAACCTTCTTTATCGCTCCATGTAGCCACATGAGCCTTGTGCTTATTTCTTTGATTGACCCTTTCTCTTCAGTTGTGGGCAATCATATTTGACATGCCCCGACTATTTGCATTCATAACAAATGATCGGGTCCTTCTCTTTTGGTTCAGTTTTTAGGCCTTCATTTCATTTAAACTTCCTTCCTCGGTAAGGTCTCATCATTTTTCTGAACCGTTTGGCAAACAATGCCATTTTTTCGTCATCGTCATCTTCATCCAAATCACTCTCATCTTTTGTTGATTTGAGAGAAACTCCAATGTTTTTCTTCTTCTCCTTCTCCTTTGGTGTTTCTTAAATCTTATCAAGGTCCACCTTATCTTCAAGCATCATTTCATGAGTGAGGAGTGAACCGATTAGCTCTTCAAGAGTTAAGGATGTTAGATCCTTAGACTCGATGATTGCCATCTTCTTTGATTGCCATGATTTTGGGAGGGAGTAAACTAACTTCCTCACAAGCTTTTCATTTGAAATGATCTCTCCATATGATTTGAGACCATTGACAATCATTGAGAATCTATCCGTCATAGCTTTGATATCTTCACTTGGTTTCATCCTGAAATTTTCATAGCTATGTGTTAGAATACTAATTTTAGATTTCTTTACCTCGTCGATACCTTCATGAGTGACTTTAAGTTTATCCCATATTTCTTTGGCGGTTGTACAAGATGAAACTCTTCCGTATTCATCTGGTCCAAGAGCACAAAATATGATATGGATGGCTTTGGAGTTGAGCTGGAACATTCTCGTCTCTCCTTCAATCCATAATCTTGGATGAGTAAGAGGCTTGATGTATCCTTCTTCTATTGCATTCCATGCTCCCATGTCACTTGCTTGAATGAAGTACATCATTCTATTCTTCCAATAGGCATAGTTAGCCCCATTGAAGAAAGGAGGCTATTGCATTCCATGCTCCCATGTCACTTGCTTGAATGAAGTACATCATTCTATTCTTCCAATAGGCATAGTTAGCCCCATTGAAGAAAGGAGGCTTGTTGACGGGCATCGAATCGAGACCGGAGTCAAAGTTTGATGTAGTGGCCATTGATGACTTTAATAATCGATGTAACTCTTCCTGAATCGACTCAAGAGGCGATTAAACCTTCAAATGAGTTAGGCTCTGATACCAATTGTTGAGTTAATCGATTGACGAATATGGCCAAGAGGGGGTTGAATTGGCAATTAAAATTTTGGTGGAAGCTTTTTCAGAAAATTGAAAGTAATTGCACAGCGATTTAGAGTGGTTCAACTTTATCAACCAAAGTCTACGTCCACTACCTTAGCTATCCACACTAAGGATTTTCCAACAAATTCACTAATTTGTTCTTTCTTTTGAGGACAAAGAGTAACCTTACAGCTCCCTCAAGAATTATACCCCAAATTCTTGAGCACACTATTTTTCAAAGAGAAATACCAAATTTGCAAACTTACAAGAAAAACCTCACAAGGTAAGATGTTTGCACAATTCTAGAACAAGAAAAGAACACTCACAAATAATTACAAATGAGCACAAATGGTGTTCTTTGAAAGCAAAAAGAATATTGAAAGGAAAATTTGCTTGACTTGCACAAACTTGATGTTTGCTTGATGTTTCTTTTTTTTGATCAATGGCTTCTAAGCTTGTTTAAATACTCCTTGAATCAATTCTGAACGTTGGTGATAATTAGTGGAGTCAATAGAGCCGTTTAACTGTGAAAACAATTAATTAATACAGTTGGGAGCGTCTGTGCATCGATGTTGGAACCTTAGTGCATCGGTGCACTAAGAGTGCATCGATGCATCAAGTGCATTCGATGTTCTTATAAAATCCTCTGTGCATCGGTGCATGGTGTGCATCGATGCATAGAATGCATTCGATATTCAATTTAATTCATGGTGCATCGATTCATGCATCGGTGCATTGGTTCAAAATACTTTATGAAATTGTTTCAAAAATAGTTTAGTATAAATCACAATTTTACACATTTGTAAGATTTAAATTGTTTTGAAAGACTTGGAGTAATAGTTTGACATTCAATTAATTTGAATTGAATATATTTAGAAAATTATTTGTAAAATCCTAAAATTCATTTAAACTTAATTTGTTATATCGAAATATCAAAATGTTTTCAACAGAAAAATTAGAAAGGGTTAAAGCCGGTAAGAAAATTAGTATTTCAGATCGAATTGGAATTTTAAAAAAAATTGGAAGGATGTTAGAAAATGGTTGTAATTACTATTTTAATATTTTGGATTAGAGAAATTTTGTTTTGAAAATGTGCATTTTTTCAGATTTAACCGAAACAGTGGAATTTAGTGACTAAAACGCAAATTTTGAAAATTTAAGTGGAATTTCAGAATTAAAAGTCAAATTAATTCATATTTTACTTTGTAATATTATATGTATCAAGTGCCTTGGTTTTATGGTGAATAGGAAGATTCATTAAGGGCAAAAATGGAAATTCTTATTAAATGGAATAAAAAAATTCCATTATGCTATTATATTAAGCATGTGCTAGATATAATTAAGATTAGAATAACAATAATGGGGGAACATTTCAGCTTCTTCTTCATCCAAGACCGACACCCCCAAGATTTCAAGGTAGGTATTTTTGTTTTGAATTTTGAAGCAATCTTGTTGAGAATTAGACTTCGGTGTGATAAGGAAAAATATTCTACGTTCAATTCTCTATATTTTGACATGAATATTACTAGGGTTCATGTTCAAGTTCATCTTGAGTTGATGAAGGGGATGTTGATTCCTGTGTTTTATGGGTTTTGAAAAGTTAAGTGATTTTAAAGAATTGGTTGTAAGAATTGATGAAGAACCTAAGGATGAGGTTTAAGAAAACAGTTTAGATTTTGAGTTTTACAGTGGGTTTGAAAATTCAACAGAATTTATATAAAAATAATTTGGAGATTATTATTATATATTGTGTTAATATATCGATCTAGTTTTGTTTAAAATAAATGGGGATCAATTTCAAGGTGTGTACAAAAAGATATGAGTTTTTAACCAAGGAAAGGTCAAAAAAATCGGACAGCAGATTCTGCAAAACAGATTATGTTGGTCAACTTTGAAAATTCACCATAAATTGTACATAATGAATTAGAAGGAGTTATTTATATGGATAGATTCATATTCAAGTATAGTTTTTAAAGGAATTAACGAAATTAAATTAAAGGGTGTATATCAGTACATAATACTGATTCTTTAAAGGTAATGCAAGTTGTCAGAATATGGAAATTTTAGAAAGTTTGGTGATTGTAATACAAATTCCAAATTATTGGGATTGTTATTATAATTATTCCTTTGTGTACTTGGTTGATAATAATTTCAATACTGGAATTTTTGTATTGAAATTCTAAGTGATAAAATGGTGAAGGACCATTTTGTGTAAATTGGAAAAGTTGGTTCCAATGTTAAAATGAAATTATTAAGTATTCAGTATTTTGATAGATAATGAGTATCAAATATATTATGGAGTTATTTTGGGATATGTTTATGTTAGTACAATACTAATATATATATCGTTATGAAGTTGTGAATTATACAGATTATGATTGATTTGCGATTGAAGCAAGTCAAGTGGGTTTATTGTGGGCAATAGTGAGGCACATATTTTTGAAAGATATAAAGTGTCAAGGTGAGTGCAATACATGCATGAAATTATACATGGATGTTTTATACATCATCAGGAAGACTTGCGATAAGTCGACCTTGTTTATGTTGACATGATATTTATGTCATTTATCATATATTTGATATGTTCTAAATATGTCAAAGGTTGAAAATAAAATGCATTGATCATTTATTGTTGCATATGATGTTATCATGAATATATATGATTTTTATCATGAATGTTATTTTCGGGTATGAACTGCCCAATGTTAAATATTGATAATATACTTTGCCATGGATGGATCAAATAAAATAGACTGTACGCCCAAGTAAGTCATTGAGGGATAGGGTATAGTTGGCATGCCTTAGAGTCCACCAACAGGCTGCATATGCGGGAATACACTAAAGGATACCTAGTGTATATGGTGGGCACGACCTTATGTGTCATATTCAGGATTGTACTTAAGGATACCTAGTACAGATGGTGGACACGACCTTATGTGTCATACGGATTAGCACTACGGTGCTTATATTTGACTCATGTACCCAGGGTCCTCAGGGTTGTATATTGGGCTATTGTATATGGTATATGGTTATGGAATAATAGCAAGTGTATTGGTAAAATAAGCTTACAAGCTTATGGTACAAATGGTAAGTATTTTTGGTAAAATAAGCTTACGAGCTTATGGTTCATAAATGGTAAGTTATTGAATATGCAAATAAAATGATTTTATGGCATTTTGAATTTGTCATTGAAATTCATGCATGACTTGTATTGCACTGTATATTGTTTTAAATTGCCTCACTAAGTTTATACTTAGCGTGTGATGATTTTCACGTGTAGGTAAAAAGCCAGTAGTTTGATAATGTTTAATTGTTTTGTTGAATTAATTTGGAAACAAATTGATAAATTGATAGTGATGAAAGGTTAATATTTATGAGTTTTATTTTCGGAAGTTACTGCAGTAGTGAACAGTAACCATGTTTTAAGCAAAATTTCCAGAATGAATTTAAGGAACCGATACCCCCACTGTTCAATGTACACTGTTCACGGGTATTGTTCACTGTTAAAAAAAATCTTTTGAATTAATTTTGTTATAAAGAAACACAATTCATATGATATGATATTTTATAATATCATTTACCATTTTAAGAAAATAAATTTTAAATCGCTTTCGAATTGTTAAATGCTTTTAGAAAATTCAGGTCACATCTATAATTTGTATATGTATAATTATACGGGTTATGGGTGTTACATTGGGGTTAGGGAAAATTTTGGAATTTAGGGTTTGGGTATCATAACCAGAGTCTTAAACCTTTAAAATATATATTTAATAAAAAATAGTACCCTAACCTAATGGTATGGTTATGGCCGACTATACATGGGACAAGGGATCGAAACCCCTCAGCCACACCTTTACCTATTTTATTTTATTTTTTTCTTTCTTAGCTATTTTAGTTTTTTGCCGACAAAAAAAGAGAAAATTCAGGATTAAGCCTTGAACTTCCTACAGATTCAAAACTGAGCTACAAGCTTTGAAAACTTGCAATTCAGTCCCTAAATTAACTAAATTAATTTTAAATTTTAAAATTTTATTTTAAAATAGGGTTGTGATAATTCTCTCATCCTTAAAAGAAATTTTGTCCTTAAAATTTACCCAAGTTATAAAAATGTGGGAAATGAGCTTTAATCAATTCTTCAATCTCTTAGGTATCTTTTAAAGGGTTACGATTCCTCTTCTAAACCTTAATCAACTGATTATGCACATATCTCTTCTTTTTCAAAATTCCAGAATCTAAACACAATTCTCCTCGTAGAACCAAACATACCTTCATTACCAATCTTTAATCACAATATCACTTGTCTACTTTCAATGCAACATGCAAACATAACTGTTTTCTTTTATACGAGCAACATCACCTCGAGATTTATACTTTTACCAAGAACTTGAACATTTACTTTAATCACATAGAGGTCAAATCACTGAGGTACAAAGCTCATAACTTATTGGGTTTCAAACTCGTAAAATTTGGAACAAGCATGATTCAAAAAATTCTTCAATTCAATACATCAGTTCAGAACTTTAGGGGGAGAACACCTTAACACAACTTGGACAAAATCATGTTGTTCAATCCAGTTGGGTAGTAGTTCTTAATATCAAAATATTACTTATAAAATTGGCTATGGGTTTATTATCACAGAACGTTTGAGGGTAACAACTCAAATTCAAGTCGGGAGTCGGGTCAAAATTCTCGAACAAATAATCTCCTACGTTACTCATGGGGTAACTTCTAAAATTGAGATGAATACTGACATTATTCCTTTTTATACATAGATTGAGTCATAACATATAAGATACTTTGGTACAACTTATTACAGAATGATTACTTGACATTAGAATTTCGGCTCAGAAGAGTACAATCATAATCTAGGGGCATGTACAGACAAGACATCCTATGACAATCGATCGATCGATTTATCTAGAAGACTCGACTCCAACTAAGCTCTGATACCAGTAAATGTAACAACCTCAGACCGATACGAGTGATCCGATCCGATATGGGGTGTCATATTAGGGTCATTAGAGTGACCCAGAATGAAAATCCTAGAAAATTTAACTTTTTTGTTAATCCATTTAAAACTGTAAAATAATTTATAGATAAATTACAAGTTTAAAAAATCATTTATATATTAAAAATAGAATTAAACAATATCCAATAATAAAATATGTTTTCATACTCAAATGTAAAAAAAAATACAAACTATATGCTCCTAATTACATGAACTATACTCCGCAAGCAACGCCGGTGAAACTCCTTTACTGATGTCAATAAAAGCAAATAAGCAAATTCTTTAACCTGAAATGGTAAGTAACAGAGTGATATTTGGAAAGCTCAGTAATACGGAACTATCAGATGAATGCAATAGGTCATCAGGTATATGGTAAATCACAACTTTCCTTAGTGCGACAGATATCATCAGATTCTATCAGTGATTTTAGATTCCATTAGCTAAGTCTTCAATTAAAAATAGGAATTTATAGTTTGAAAAAAGTATTCAGAGAGACAGATTTAGAAGATTGAATTGGGGAGTCTAGTGTGTTCCAACAAAATAGAGAAATGTGTACAGTTCCTTCAAAATCATTTGCAGTTTAAAACATATTTTAAAACCACAGTAATACCCTCCAACCGAACATCGATATGTAGTTCCCCATAATTGCATTCATAAGGACTTACCTTAGGCTCATTGGGCGTAGGAGCCAACCTAATGGATTATCTTGGGGACTAAGAGCCTACTCAAGAGTGTACCTTGGGGCCTAAGAGTCTACCCAAGGGAATAAATTGGGGCCTTAGAGCCTACCCAGGGAAATAATTTGGGGCCTCAAATCCTACCCAAGTGTCACGTTAGGTCCGTAAGGATTTACTAGCTTGATCAGAGTTGAACTTCCATACTCTAGAATGCTACCTAGACAATATCCCAATAAATCGATTCATACAGTAATCCAATAATTTCCATGATATATAAATATGCCATAATTATATTTTCTAGTGAAAATAGAAAACCAAAAGAGCACATATCATGTCACCATATTTCATAAACAGTAAATCAATACATCAGTAAGTCAAGAATATCGAACAGTTAAAATATTCAGTAAATCAGTATCTTTAATGAATCATATTTCAGAACAAAAAAAAACAATCTTATAACACATAGGGAATACACTAGAGGATCTAGTTATAAATTAATAAATTTATATTTTCATATTTTTATTTTAAAATACGGTTATGATAATTCTCCCCTCCTTAAAGAAATTTCGTCCTCGAAATTTACCCAAGTTATAAAATGTGGGAAATGAGCTTTAATCAATTCTTCAATCTCTTAGGTATCTTTTAAAGGGTTATGATTCCTCTACTAAACATTAATCAACTGATTATGCATAGATCTCTTCTTTGTCAAAATTCTAGAATCTAAACATAATTCTCCTCGTAGAACCAAATATACCTTAATTACCAATCCTTAATCAGAATATCACTTGCTTACTTTCAGTGCAACATGAAAACATAATTGTTTTCTTTTGTACGAGCAACATCACCTCGAGATTTATACTTTTACCAATTATTTGAACATTTACTTTAATCTCATAGAGGTCAAATCATTGAGGTACAAAGCTCATAACTTATTGGGTTTCAAACTCGTAAAATTTGGAACAAGAATGATTCCAAAAATTATTCAATGCAATACATCAGTTCAGAACATTAGGTGGGAGAACACCTTAACACAACTTGGACCAAAAATCATGCTGTTCAATCTAGTTGCGTAGTAGTTCTTAATATCGAAACCTTACTTATAAAGCTGGATATGGGTTTATCATCACATAACGTTTGGGGGGTAACAACTCAAATTCAAGTCGGGAGTCGGGTCAAAATTCTCAAACAAATAATCTCCTACGTTACTCACGGGGTAACTTCTAAAATTAAGATGAATACTACATTATTCCTTTTTATACATAGATTGAGTCATAACATATAAGATACCTTGGTATACTTATTACAGAATGATTACTTGACATTAGAATTTCGGCTCAGAAGAGTACAATCATAATCTAGGGGCATGTACAGACAAGACATCCTATGACAATCGATCGATCGATTTATCTAGAAGACTCGACTCCAACTAAGCTCTGATACCAGTAAATGTAACAACCTCAGACCGATACGAGTGATCCGATCCGATATGGGGTGTCATATTAGGGTCATTAGAGTGACCCAGAATGAAAATCCTAGAAAATTTAACTTTTTTGTTAATCCATTTAAAACTGTAAAATAATTTATAGATAAATTACAAGTTTAAAAAATCATTTATATATTAAAAATAGAATTAAACAATATCCAATAATAAAATATGTTTTCATACTCAAATGTAAAAAAAAATACAAACTATATGCTCCTAATTACATGAACTATACTCCGCAAGCAACACCGGTGAAACTCCTTTACTGATGTCAATAAAAGCAAATAAGCAAATTCTTTAACCTGAAATGGTAAGTAACAGAGTGAGCTTTGGAAAGCTCAGTAATACGGAACTATCAGATGAATGCAATAGGTCATCAGGTATATGGTAAATCACAACTTTCCTTAGTGGGACATATATCATCAGATTCTATCAGTGATTTTAGATTCCATTAGCTAAGTCTTCAATTAAAAATAGGAATTTATAGTTTGAAAAAAGTATTCAGAGAGACAGATTTAGAAGATTGAATTGGGGAGTCTAGTGTGTTCCAACAAAATAGAGAAATGTGTACAGTTCCTTGAAAAGCATTTGTAGTTTAAAACATATTTTAAAACCACAGTAATACCCTCCATCCGAACACCAATATGTAGTTCCCCATAATTGCATCCATAAGGACTTACCTTAGGCTCATTGGGTGTAGGAGCCAACCTAAGGGATTATCTTGGGGCCTAAGAGCCTACCCAAGTGTGTACCTTCGGGCCTAAGAGTCTACCCAAGGGAATAAATTGGGGCCTTAGAGCCTACCCAGGGAAATAATTTGGGGCCTCAAATCCTACCCAAGTGTCACGTTAGGTCCGTAAGGATTTACTAGCTTGATCAGAGTTGAACTTCCATACTCTAGAATGCTACCTAGACAATATCCCAATAAATCGATTCATACAGTAATCCAATAATTTCCATGATATATAAATATGCCATAATTATATTTTCTAGTGAAAATAGAAAACCAAAGAGCACATATCATGTCACCATATTTCATAAACAGTAAATCAATACATCAGTAAGTCAAGAATATCGAACAGTTAAAATATTCAGTAAATCAGTATCTTCAATGAATCATATTTCAGAACAAAAAAAAAACAATCTTATAACACATAGGGAATACACTAGAGGATCTAGTTATAAATTAATAAATTTATATTTTCATATTTTTATTTTAAAATACGGTTATGATAATTCTCCCCTCCTTAAAGAAATTTCATCCTCGAAATTTACCTAAGTTATAAAAATGTGGGAAATGAGCTTTAATCAATTCTTCAATCTCTTAGGTATCTTTTAAAGGGTTATGATTCCTCTACTAAACATTAATCAACTGATTATGCATAGATCTCTTCATTGTCAAAATTCTAGAATCTAAACATAATTCTCCTCGTAGAACCAAATATACCTTAATTACCAATCCTTAATCAGAATATCACTTGCTTACTTTCAGTGCAACATGCAAACATAATTGTTTTCTTTTGTACGAGCAGCATCACCTCGAGATTTATACTTTTACCAAGTATTTGAACATTTACTTTAATCTCATAGAGGTCAAATCATTGAGGTACAAAGCTCATAACTTATTGGGTTTCAAACTCGTAAAATTTGGAACAAGAATGATTCCAAAAATTCTTCAATGCAATACATCAGTTCAGAACTTTAGGGGGGAGAACACCTTAACACAACTTGGACCAAAATCATGTTGTTCAATCTAGTTGTGTAGTAGTTCTTAATATCGAAACCTTACTTATAAAGCTGGCTATGGGTTTATCATCACATAACGTTTGGGGGGTAACAACTCAAATTCAAGTCGGGAGTCGGGTCAAAATTCTCAAACAAATAATCTCCTACGTTACTCACGGGGTAACTTCTAAAATTAAGATGAATACTACATTATTCCTTTTTATATTAGAGTGACCCAGAATGAAAATCCTAGAAAATTTAACTTTTTGTTAATCCATTAAAACTGTAAAATAATTTATAGATAAATTACAAGTTTAAAAAATCTTTATATATTAAAAATAGAATTAAACAATATCCATAATAAATATGTTTTCATACTCAAATGTAAAAAAAAATACAAACTATATGCTCCTAATTACATGAACTATACTCCGCAAGCAACACCGGTGAAACTCCTTTACTGATGTCAATAAAAGCAAATAAGCAAATTCTTTAACCTGAAATGGTAAGTAACAGAGTGAGCTTTGGAAAGCTCAGTAATACGGAACTATCAGATGAATGCATAGGTCATCAGTATATGGTAAATCACAACTTCCTTAGGGGACATATATCATCAGATTCTATCAGTGATTTTAGATTCCATTAGCTAAGTCTTCAATTAAAAATAGGAATTATAGTCTGAAAAAAGTATTCAGAGAGACAGATTAGAAGATTGAATTGGGGAGTCTAGTGTGTTCCACAAAATAGAGAAATGTGTACAGTTCCTTAAAAGCATTGTAGTTTAAAATATTTTAAAACACAAAATATCCCTCCATCCGAACACCGATATGTAGTTCCCCATAATTGCATCCATAAGGACTTACCTTAGGCTCATTGGGTGTAGGAGCCAACCTAAGGGATTATCTTGGGGCCTAAGAGCCTACCCAAGTGTGTACCTTCGGGCCTAAGAGTCTACCCAAGGGAATAAATTGCGGCCTTAAAGCCTACCCAGGGAAATAACTTGGGGCCTTAAATCCTACCCAAGTGTCACGTTAGGTCCGTAAGGATATACTAGCTTGATCAGAGTTGAACTTCCATACTCTAGAATACCTAAACAATATCCAATAAACGATTCATACAGTAATCCAATAATTTCCATGATATATAAATATGCCATAATTATATTTTCTAGTGAAAATAGGTAACCAAAGAGCACATATCATGTCACCATATTTCTTAAACAATAAATTAATACATCAGTAAGTCAAGAATATCGAACAGTTAAAATATTCAGTAAATTAGTAACTTCAATGAATCACATTTCAGAACAAATAAAATAATAATATAACACATAAGGAACACACTAGAGGATCTAGTTATTTTCCAGGTGTACTTGATATTTATCAGGTAGGGTGTCACAACATTTCTTCAAACTCATTGAATTTCATAACAAGGTCCCTATAAAATGGGAGTTTGATACCTAGCAGATCCATTAGTCATTCAGGAAATGATTTATCAAGATCATAGTATTCAGATATATCATCAAGGTATCAAGGAATTATTGCATCAAAATTTATTCAGGATTTAGACATTCCTAAATTAATTCAATCAATCAAGCTTATAAGGGCATATTAGTCATTTAATTCATAAGGAATTTGATAAATCAATTTAATAAGGGTATGCAACGATTTTCAGAATTCCATATTTCAAGCATCTGAACAAGTTTTCAATTTCAATCGCACTGTACAATTCCTAGCAAAGGCGATACTTATCAATTATGTAGGTAGAGAAACTTCACGAATATTCATTTCTTAAAACTGGCTGCACTGCATAATCAAATTGATCTCCTTTATAACCATATTTGGACGGATCATGAGGAGGCGAACATGTATTTAAGCAGTATTTATTTACTTTTCGAACTGTAATAGTATTAGGGATGATCGACCTACTTAGGTCTTACTCTATAAACCTCAAGGGCGTTACAACATTTAAAGCTTAACCGATATCTTCAGAAGTTATCCAAAGATATTTTCTTAAGCCAAGTCATGAGGATATTTAGATCATTCTGGTATTCAAGGTAGCTTTATTCATTTCAGAGCTTAAGGGTATTTATCGTTCTAGGGCTTGAGGGTATTTTAGGTTATTTCACACTTAAAGGGTATTTTGGTCATTTTATAATTCAAGGGTATTTCAATCCTTTCTTTCCGCCCAGTCTTTCCATTTAATTCAAACTTGTCATTTATTTAAGTCATTTCGAACAATTCTGACAACAAGAGTACTTTCGATAAGTTTGTGTTTGGGTGAATGCTCATAAATTAGAAATTTTGGGTCTAGTGCATTCTCAGAGGTTACGAACTATTTATCAGAAATCTTCCAAACAAAATAGGAACTTAATAGTTAAATAAATAATTTATCAAATACGAATTCTCAAGGTACTTTCTCAATCAGGGTCAATCCGCGCTATTTTTACCTCTCAAAGGTAATTTCGTAATTTCTTATCTAGGTATTTTCGGTGTTTCAATTTTTAATAAGAGTAATCAAATTTTAAGTGTTATGAGGTTAAATACTTTACTGGCTAATCACAAAACTTGGAATTGTTCCTTATAAATGTTCTAATTTCTTATATGAGCTATCAAAGTTTTATTCAGTTATATACATTTTACTGCATTCAAATCGAGTTTAGAAATAATTAACTATACATATGTGATGAAACATATTCATCCATGCACTTAGCAATACCAACATGTTACGTAAAACATGCATAAGGTAGTAAAGTATTACCTCGATTCTTGAGCTATACTGGTCAAACATTCAAACTCTATTCAATTACTTTTAAACTCGAATCCAACGTCCAATAACATCTCGGATACATATCAAAAGAAATTACATCATAAATAGCTTAATTGCGAGAAACATATTGAATCAGGTGGTTAATTAGTAAAAAACAACTGACCATGTTCGAATTTGGCAAAGGCTTGGCTCAAACGGATTGGTCTAGATCAGTCCAATCGGTTCAGAACGGTTCATACCCAATGGTTGAAAAGAGACGCTCACGTGTCGCTTCGGTTGTCAGTTCAGTGTGAAATTTTCCAGTCTTGTAGATTAGCACCTCGAGAGTGTCATGGTGGTGGTAGTATGGTGAACAAATGTCGAGGTCGGTCGAAAAATAAGGAAAATTGAATCAAAAGGGATGTGTTTTCAACGTAGCTTTGGGACAAATTTACGGTGAAAGGCGCTGATTTTTGAAGCGAGGTTAAAGGGGTTTTGTTCTCCAGTTAATGGCCAGTCGAATGCTGGTGGTAGTGCACTCCAAAGATTGTCTGACGACGAAAAATCAATGAAGAGGCGGCGGCTAGAGATTGGGATTAGGGAAAATTTTGGAATTTAGGGTTTAGGTATTATAACCCAAGCCTTAAACCTTTAAAATATATATTTAATAAAAAATAACTAACAATACCCTAGCCTAATGGTATGGTGATGGCTGACTATACATGGGACAAGGGTTTGAAACCCCTCAGCCACACCCTTACCTATTTTATTTTATTTTTTTCTTTCTTACTTATTTTATTTTTTTGCTGATAAAAACGGGAAAATTCAGGATTATGTCCCTGAACTTCTTACAGATTCAAAACTTATCTGCAAGCTTTGAAAACTTACAATTCAGTCCCTAAATTAACTAAATTAATAAATTTATATTTTCATATTTTTATTTTAAAATACGGTTATGATAATTCTCCCCTCCTTAAAGAAATTTCGTCCTCGAAATTTACCCAAGTTATAAAAATATGGGAAATGAGCTTTAATCAATTCTTCAATCTCTTAGGTATCTTTTAAAGGGTTATGATTCCTCTACTAAACATTAATCAACTGATTATGCATAGATCTCTTCTTTGTCAAAATTCTAGAATCTAAACATAATTCTCCTCGTAGAACCAAATATACCTTAATTACCAATCCTTAATCAGAATATCACTTGCTTACTTTCAGTGCAACATGCAAACATAATTGTTTTCTTTTGTACGAGCAACATCACCTCGAGATTTATACTTTTACCAAGTATTTGAACATTTACTTTAGTCTCATAAAGGTCAAATCATTGAGGTACAAAGCTCATAACTTATTGGTTTTCAAACTCGTAAAATTTGGAACAAGAATGATTCCAAAAATTCTTCAATGCAATACATCAGTTCAGAACTTTAGGGGGGAGAACACCTTAACACAACTTGGACCAAAATCATGCTGTTCAATCTAGTTGGGTAGTAGTTCTTAATATCAAAACCTTACTTATAAAGCTGGCTATGGGTTTATCATCACATAACGTTTGGGGGGTAACAACTCAAATTCAAGTCGGGAGTCGGGTCAAAATTCTCAAACAAATAATCTCCTACGTTACTCACGGGGTAACTTCTAAAATTGAGATGAATACTACATTATTCCTTTTTATACATAGATTGAGTCATAACATATAAGATACTTTGGTATACTTATTACAGAATGATTACTTGACATTAGAATTTCAGCTCAGAAGAGTACGATCATAATCTAGGGGCATGTACAGACAAGACATCCTATGACAGTCGATCGATCAAACTATCTAGAAGACTCGACTCCAACTAAGCTATGATACCAGTAAATGTAACAACCTCAGACCGATACGAGTGATCTGATCCGATATAGGGTGTCACATTAGGGTCATTAGAGTGACCCAGAATGAAAATCCTAGAAAATTTAACTTTTTTGTTAATCCATTTAAAACTGTAAAATAATTTATAGATAAATTACAAGTTTAAAATATCATTTATATATTAAAAATAGAATTAAACAATATCCAATAATAAAATATGTTTTCATACTCAAATATAAAACAAAATACAAACTATATGCTCCTAATTACATGAGCTATACTCTGCAAGCAACGTCGGTGAAACTCCTTTACTGATGTCAATAAAAGCACATGATCAAACTCTTTAACCTGAAATGGTAAGTAACAGAGTGAGCTTTAGAAACCTCAGTAATACAGAACTATTAGATGAATGCAATATGTCATCAGGTATATGGTAAATCACAATTTAGTGGGACAAATATCATCATATTCTATCAGAGATTTTAGAATCCATTAGCTAAGTCTGCAATTACAAATAGGAATTTACAGTTTGAAAAAAGTATTCAGAGAGACAGATTTAGAAGATTGAATTAGGGAGTCTAGTGTGATCCAACAAAATAGAGAAATGTGTAGAGTTCCTTGAAAAGAATTTGTAGTTTAAAACATATTTTAAAACCACAATAATACCCTCCAACTGAACACCGATATGTAGTTCCCCATAATTGCATCCATAAGGACTTACCTTAGGCTCATTGGGTGTAGGAGCCAACCTAAGGGATTATCTTGGGGCCTAAGAGCCTACCTAAGAGTGTACCTTGGGGCCTAAGAGTCTACCCAAGGTAATAAATTGGGGCCTTAAAGCCTACCCAGGGAAATAACTTGGGGCCTCAAATCCTACCCAAGTGTCACGTTAGGTCCGTAAGGATTTACTAGCTTGATCAGAGTTGAACTTCCATACTCTAGAATGCTACCTAGACAATATCCCAATAAATCGATTCATACAGTAATCCAATAATTTCCATGATATATAAATATGCCATAATTATATTTTCTAGTGAAAATAAGTAACCAAAGAGCACATATCATGTCACCATATTTCTTAAACAGTAAATCAATACATCAGTAACTCAAGAATATCGAACACTTAAAATATTCAGTAAATTAGTAACTTCAATGAATCACATTTCAGAACAAATAAAATAATGATATAACACATAGGGAACACACTAGAGGATCTAGTTATTTTCCAGGTGTACTTGATATTTATCAGGTAGGGTGTCACAACATTTCTTCAAACTCATTGAATTTCATAACAAGGTCCCTATAAAATGGGAGTTTGATACCTAGCAGATCCATTAGTCATTCAGGAAATGATTTATCAAGATCATAGTATTCAGATATATCATCAAGGTATCCAGGAATTATTGCATCAAAATTTATTCAGGATATAGACATTCCTAAATTAATTCAATCAATCAAGCTTATAAGGGCATATTAGTCATTTAATTCATAAGGAATTTGATAAATCAATTTAATAAGGGTATGCAATGATTTTCAGAATTCCATATTTCAAGCATCTTAATAAGTTTTCAATTTCAATCGCACTGTACAATTCCCTGCAAAGGCGATACTTATCAATTATGTAGGTAGAGAAACTTCACGAATATTCATTTCTTAAAACTGGCTGCACTGCATAATCAAAATGATCTCCTTTATAACAATATTTGGATGGATCATGAGGAGGCAAACATGTATTTAAGCATTATTTATTTACTTTCCAAACTGTAATAGTATTAGGGATGATCGACCTACTTAGGTCTTACTTTATAAACCTCAAGGACGTTACAACATTTAAAGCTTAACCGATATCTTCAGAAGTTATCCAAAGATATTTGCTTAAGCTAAGTCATGAGGATATTTAGATCATTCTGGTGTTCGAGGTAGCTTTATTCATTTCAGAGCTTAAGGGTATTCATCATTCCAGGTCTTGATGGTATTTTAGGTTATTTCACACATAAGGGGTATTTTGGTCATTTTCTAATTCAAGGGTATTTCAATCCTTTCTTTCCGCCCAGTCTTTCCATTTAATTCAAACTTTTCATTTATTTAAGTCATTTCGATCAATTCTAACAACAAGAGTACTTTCGATAAGTTAGTGTTTGGGTGACTGCTCATAAATTAGAAATTTTGGGTCTAGTGCATTCTCAGAGGTTACGAACTATTTATTAGAAATCTTCCAAACAAAATAGGAACTTAATATTTAAATAAATAATTTATCGGATATGAATTCTCAAGGTACTTTCTCAATCAGGGTCAATCTGCGCTATTTTTACCTCTCAAAGGTAATTTCGTAATTTCTCATCTAGGTATTTTCGGTGTTTCAATTTTTAATAAGAGTAATCAAATTTTAAGTGTTATGAGGTTAAATACTTTACTGGATAATCACGAAACTTGGAATTGTTCCTTATAAATCTTCTAATTTCTTATATGAGCTATCAAAGTTTTATTCAGTTATATACATTTTACTGTATTCGAATCGAGTTTAGAAATAATTAACTATACATATGAGATGAAACATATTCATCCATGCACTTAGCTATACCAACATGTTACGTAAAAACATGCATAGGGTAGTAAAGTATTACCTCGATTCTTGAGCTTCACTGGTCAAACATCCAAACTCTATTCAATTACTTTTAAACTCGAATCCAACGTCCAATAACATCTCGAATACTTATCAATAGAAATTACATCTTAAATAGCTTAATTGCGAGAAACATATTGAATCGGGTGGTTAATTAGTAAAAAACAACTGACCATGTTCGAATTTGGCAAAATAGACCTAAAAAACGGATTAAGGATGTCGAAAAACACTAGGATATGTGTTCCAAGCAAAAGTCAATACCGATCAACGCCTGGTCAATGACTCAGCTTCGCTCGACGTGGCTTGGCTTGGCTCAAACGGATTGGTCTAGATTGGTCCAATCGGTTCAGAACGGTTCATACCCTATGGTTGAAAAAAGACACCCACGTGTCGCTTCGGTCGTCGGTTCGGCGTGAAATTTCCCAGTCTTGTAGATCAGTACCTCGAGAGTCTCATGGTGGTGGCAGTATGGCGAACAAATGTCGAGGTTGGTCGAAAAAGAAGAAAAATTGAAACAAAAGGGATGTGTTTTCAATGTAGCTTTGGGACAAATTTACGGTGAAAGGCGCAGATTTTTGGAGCGAGGTTAAAAGGGTTTTGTTATTCAGTTGATGGCCAGTCGAATGCTGGCGGTAGTGCACTCCAAAGATTGTCCGACGATGAGAAATCAACGAAGAGGCGTTTGGCTAGATATTGGGATTAGGGAAAATTTTGGAATTTAGGGTTCGAGTATTCTAACCCGAGCCTTAACCTTTAAAATATATATTTAATAAAAAATTACTAATAGTACCCTAGCCTAATGGTATGGTGATGGCTGACTATACATGGGACAAGGTTTTAAACCACTCAGCCACACCCTTACCTATTTTATTTTATTTTTTATTTCTTACCTATTTTATTTTTTTGCCGACAAAAAAGAAAAAATTCAGGATTAAGTCCCTGAACTTCTTACAGATTCAAAACTTATCTCTAAGCTTTAAAAACTTGCAATTCAATCCTTAAATTAACTAAATTAATAAATTTATATTTTTATACTTATATTTTAAAATAAGATTATGATAATTCTCCCCTCCTTAAAGAAATTTCGTCCTCGAAATTTACCCAAGTTATAAAAATGTGGGAAATGAGCTTTAATCAATTCTTCAATATCTTAGGTATCTTTTAAAGGGTTACGATTCCTCTACTAAACATTAATTAAGTGATTATGCACAGATCCATTCTTTGTCAAAATTCTAGAATCTAAACATAATTCTCCTCGTAGAACCTAATATACCTTAATTACCAATCCTTAATCAGAATATCACTTGCTTACTTTCAGTGCAACATGCAAACATAATTGTTTTCTTTTTTACGAGCAACATAACCTCAAGATAAATTTCTTCAATCAAGCTTATAAGCGCATATTAGTCATTTAATTCATAAGGAATTTGATAAATCAATTTAATAAAGGTATGCAACGATTTTCAGAATTCCATATTTCAAGCATCTTAACAAGTTTTCAATTTCAATCGCACTGTACAATTCCCTACAAAGGCGACACTTATCAATTATGTAGGAAGAGAAACTTCACGAATATTCATTTCTTAAAACTGGCTGCACTGCAGAATCAAATTGATCTCCTTTATAACCATATTTGGACGGATCATGAGGAGGCGAACATGTATTTAAGCAGTATTTATTTACTTCATGAACTGTAATAGTATTAAAGATGATTGACCTACTTAAGTCGTACTCTATAAACCTCAAGGGCGTTACAACATTTAAAACTTCACCGGTATATTCAGAAGTTATCCAAAGATATTTGCTTAATCCACGTCATGAGGATATTTAGATCATTTTGGTATTCGAGGTAGCTTTATTCATTCCAGAGCTTAAGGGTATTCATCTTTTCAAGGCTTGAGGGTATTTTAGTTTATTTCACACTTAAGGGGTATTTTGGTCATTTTATAGTTCAAGGGTTTTTTAATCATTTTATTTTGTCCAGTCTTTCCATTTAATTCAAACTTGTCATTTACTTAAGTCATTTCAAACAATTCTGAAACCAAGAGTACTTTCAATAAGTTTGTGTTTGGGTGAATGCTCATAAATTAGAAATTCTAGGTCTAGTGCATTCTCAGAGGTTACGAACTATTTATCAAAAATCGTTCGAACAAAATAGGAACTTAACAGTTAAATAAATAATTTATCGGATACAAATTACAATTGTACTTTCTTAATTAGGGTCAATCCGTGCTATTTTTACCTTTCAAAGGTAATTTTGTAATTTCTCATCTAGGTATTTTCGGTGTTTCAATTTTTAATAAGAGTAATCAAATTTTAAGTGTTATGAGGTTAAATGCTTTACTGACTAATCACAAAACTTGGAATTGTTCCCTATAAATCATCTTATGTCTTTTACGAGCTATCAAAGTTTTATTCAGTTATATACATTTTACTGCATTCGAATCGAGTTTAGAAATAATTAACTATACATATGAGATGAAACATATTTATCCATGCACTTAGCAATACCAACATGTTACGTAAAACATGGATAGGGTAGTAAAGTATTACCTCGATTCTTGAGCTACACCGGTCAAACATTCAAACTCTATTCAATTATTTTTAAACTCGAATCCAGCGTCCAATAATATCTTGGATACATATAAATAGAAATTACATCATAAACAGAGCTTAATTGCGAGAAACATATTGAATCGGGTGGTTAATTAGTAAAAACAACTTACCATGTTTGAATTTGGCAAAACAGACCTAAAAAACGGATTAAGGATGTCGAAAAACATTAGGATATGTGTTCCAAGAAAAAGTCAAATCCCGGTCAACGACTCAGCTTCGCTCGGTGTGGCTTGGCTCAAACAGATTGGTCTATATCGGTCCAATTGGTTTAGAATAGTTCATACCCCATGGTTGAAAAAAGACGCCCACGGGTCGCTTCGGTCGTCATTTCGACTTGAAATTTTCCAGTCTTGTAGATCAGCACCTTGAGAGTCTCATGGTGGTGGCAGTGTGGCGAACAAATGTCGAGGTCGGTCGAAAAAGAAGAAAAATTGAAACAAAAGGGTTATGTTTTTAAAATAGCTTTTGTACAAATTTACGGTGAAATGCGCTGATTTTTGGAGTGAGGTTAAAGGGGTTTTGTTCTCCAGTTGATGTCCAGTCGAATGTTGGCGGTAGTGCACTCCAATAATTGTTTGACGATGAGAAATCAATGAAAAGGCAGCGGCTAGAGATTAGGATTAGGGAAAATTTTGGAATATAGCGTTTGGGTATTATAACCCGAGCCTTAAACCTTTAAAATATATATTTAATAACAAATCACGAACAATACCCTAGCCTAATGGTATGGTGATGGCTGACTATACATGGGACAAGGGTTCGAAACCTCTTAGTCACACCCCTACCTATTTTATTTTATTTTTTTCTTTCAGAAGTTATCCAAAGATATTTGCTTAATCTATGTAATGAGGATATTTAGATCATTCTGGTATTCGAGGTAGTTTTATTCATTCCAGAGCTTAGGGGTATTCATTATTCCAGGGCTTGAGGGTATTTTAGGTTATTTCATACTTAAGGGTATTTTGGTCATTTTACAATTCAAAGGTACTTTAATCCTTTCTTTCCGTCCACTCTTTCCATTTAATTAAAACTTATCATTTATTTAAGTCATTTCGAACAATTCTGACAACAAGAGTACTTTCGATAAGTTAGTGTTTGGGTGAATGCTCATAAAATAGAAATTTTAGGTCTAGTGTATTCTCAGAGGTTACAAACTATTTATCAGAAATCTTCCAAACAAAATAGGAACTTAACAGTTAAATAAATAATTTATCGAATACGAATTCTCATTGTACTTTCTCAATCAGGGTCAATCCGCGCTATTTTTACCTCTCAAAGGTAATTTCGTAATTTCTCATCTAGGTATTTTCGGTGTTTTAATTTTTAATAAGAGTAATCAAATTTTAAGTGTTATGAGGTTAAATGCTTTACTGGCTAATCACGAAACTTGGAATTGTTCCTTATAAATCTTCTAATTTCTTATACGATCTATCAAAGTTTTATTCAGTTATATACATTTTACTGTATTTGAATCGAGTTTAGAAATAATTAACTATACATATGAAATGAAACATATTCATCCATGCACTTAGCAATACCAACATGTTACGTATAACATGCATAGGGTAGTAAAGTATTACCTCGATTCTCGAGCTATACCGATCAAACATTCAAACTCTATTCAATTATTTTTAAACTCAAATCCAACGTCCAATAATATCTCAGATACATATCAATAGAAATTACATCATAAACAGAGCTTAATTGCGAGAAACATATTGAATCGGGTGGTTAATTAGTAAAAAACAACTTACCATGTTTGAATTTGGCGAAACAGACCTAAAAAATGGATTAAGGATTTCGATCTCCATTAGGATATGTGTTCTAAGAAAAAGTCAACGCCGATCAACGCCCGGTCAAAGACTAAACTTTGCTCGGCTTGGCTTGGCTCAAACGGATTGGTCTAGATCGGTCGAATCGGTTCAGAACGGTTCATACCCCATGGTTGAAAAAAGACACCCACGTGTCGCTTCAGTCGTCGGTTCGGCATGAAATTTTCCAGTCTTGTAGATCAGTACCTTGAGAGTCTCATGGTGGTGGCAGTGTGGCGAACAAATGTCGAGGTCGGTCGAAAAAGAAGAAGAATTGAAACAAAAGGGATGTGTTTTCAACGTAGCTTTGGGAAAAATTTACGATGAAAGGGGCTGATTTTTGGAGCGAGATTAAAGGGATTTTGTTCTCCAATTGATGGCCAGTCAAATGCTGGCGGTAGTGCACTCCAAAGATTGTCTGACGATGAGAAATAAACGTAGAGGCGGCACCTAGAGATTGGGATTAGGGAAAAGTTTGGAATTTAGGGTTTGGGTATTATAACCCGATCCTTAAACCTTTAAAATATATATTTAATAAAAAATCACTAACAATACCCTAGCCTAATGGTATGGTGATGGATGACTATACATGGGACAAGTGTTCAAAACCCATCAGTCATACCCTTACATATTTTATTTTATTTTTTTTCTTTCAGAAGTTATCCAAAGATATTTGCTTAATCCATGTCATGAGGATATTTAGATCATTCTGGTATTCGAGGTAGCTTTATTCATTCTAGAGCTTAGGGGTATTCATCATTCCAGGGCTTGAGGGTATTTTAGTTTATTTCACACTTAAGGGGTATTTTGGTCATTTTACAATTCAAGGGTATTTCAATCCTTTCTTTCCGTCCAGTCTTTCCATTTAATTCAAACTTGTAATTTGTTTAAGTCATTTTGAACAATTCTGACAACAAGAGTACTTTCGATAAGTTAGTGTTTGGGTGAATGCTCATAAATTAGAAATTTTAGGTCTAGTGCATTCTCAGAGGTTACGAACTATTTATCAGAAATCTTCCGAACAAAATAGGAACTTAACAGTTAAATAAATAATTTATCGTATATGAATTCTCACTGTACTTTCTCAATCAGGGTCAATCAACGCTATTTTTACCTCTCAAAGGTTATTTCGTAATTTCTCATCTAGGTATTTTCGGTGTTTTAATTTCTAATAAGAGTAATCAAATTTTAAGTGTTATAAGGTTAAATGCTTTACTGGCTAATCACGAAACTTGGAATTGTTCCTTATAAATATTCTAATTTCTTATAGGATCTATAAAAGTTTTATTCAGTTATATAGATTTCACTGCATTCGAATCAAGTTTTGAAATAATTAACTATACATATGAGATGAAACATATTCATCCATGCACTTAGCAATACCAACATGTTACATAAAACATGCATAGGGTAGTAAAGTATTACCACGATTCTCGAGCTACACCGGTCAAACATTCAAACTCTATTCAATTATTTTTAAACTTGAATCCAACGTCCAATAATATCTCAGATACATATAAATAGAAATTACATCATAAACAGAGCTTAATTGCGAGAAACATATTGAATTGGGTGGTTAATTAGTAAAAAGCAACTTACCATGTTCAAATTTGGCAAAACAGATTAAGGATGTCGAAAAACATTAGGATATGTGTTCCAAGAAAAAGTCAATGCCGATCAACGCCTGGTCAATGACTCAGCTTCACTCGGCGTGGCTTGGCTCAAACGGATTGGTCTAGATCGGTCCAATCGGTTCAGAACGGTTCATACCCCATGGTTGAAAAAAGATGCCCACGTGTCGCTTCGGTCGTCGGTTGGGCGTGAAATTTTCCAATCTTGTAGATCAGCACCTCGAGAGTCTCGTGTTGGTGGAAGTGTGGCGAACAAATGTCGAAGTCGGTCGAAAAAAAGAAAATTAAAACAAAAGGGATGTGTTTTAAACGTAACTTTGGGAAATATTTACGGTGAAAGGCGCTGATTTTTGGAGCGAGGTTAAAGGGGTTTTGTTCTCCAGTTGATGGCCAGTCGAATGCTGGTGGTAGTGCACTCCAAAAATTGTCTGACGATGAGAAATCAACGAAGAGGCGGCAACTAGAGATTGGGATTAGGGAAAATTTTGGAATTTAGGGTTTATGTATTATAACCCAAGCCTTAAACCTTTAAAATATATATTTAATTAAAAATAACTAACAATACCCTAGCCTAATGGTATGGTTATGGCTGACTATACATGGGATAAGGGTTCGAAACCCCTCAGCCACACCCTTACCTATTTTATTTTATTTTTTTTCTTTCTTACCTATTTTATTTTTTTGACGACAAAAAAGAGAAAATTCAGGATTAAGTCCCTGAACTTCTTACAGATTCAAAACTTATCTACAAGCTTTGAAAACTTGCAATTCAGTCCCTAAATTAACTAAATTAATAAATTTATATTTATATATTTATTTTTTAAAATAGGGTTATGATAATTCTCCCATCCTTAAAGAAATTTCGTCCTCAAAATTTACCCAAGTTATAAAAATATGGGAAATGAGCTTTAATCAATTCTTTAATCTCTTAGGTATCATTTAAAGGGTTACGATTCCTCTACTAAACCTTAATCAACTGATTATGCACATATATCTTCTTTGTCAAAATTCTAGAATCTAAACATAATTCTCCTCGTAGAACCAAATATACCTTAATTACCAATCCTTAATCAGAATATCTCTTGCTTACGTTCAGTGCAACATGCAAACATAATTTTTTTCTTTTATACGAGCAACATCACCTCGAGATTTATACTTTTACCAAGTATTTGAACATTTACTTTAATCTCATATAGGTCAAATCATTGAGGTACAAAGCTCATAACTTTTTGGGTTTCAAACTCGTAAAATTTGGAACAAGAATGATTCCAAAAATTCTTCAATTCAATACATCAGTTCAGAACTTTAGGGGGGAGAACACCTTAACACAACTTGGTCAAAAATAATGTTGTTCAATCTCGTTGGGTAGTATTTCTTAATATCGAAACATTACTTATAAAGCTGGCTATGGGTTTATCATCACATAACGTTTGGGGGGTAATAACTCAAATTCAAGTCAGGAGCCGAGTCAAAATTCTCAAACAAATAATCTCTTACGTTACTCACGGGGTAATTTCTAAAATTGAGATGAATACTGAAATTATTCCTTTTTGTACATAGATTGAGTCATAACATATAAGATACTTTGGTATACTTATTACATAATGATTACTTGACATTAGAATTTCAGCTCAGAAGAGTACGATCATAATCTAGAGGCATGTACAGACAAGAGATCCTATGACAGTCGATCGATCGACCTATCTATAAGACTCGACTCAAACTAAGCTCTGATACCATAAACGTAACAACCACAGACCGATACGGGTGATCCAATCTGATATGGGGTGTCACATTAGGGTCACTAGAGTGACCCAGAATGAAAATCCTAGAAAAATTAACTTTTTTGTTAATCCATTTAAAACTGTAAAATAATTTATAGATAAAATACAAGTTTAAAAAATCATTTATATATTAAAAATAGAATTAAACAATATCCAATAATAAAATATGTTTTCATACTCAAATATAAAACAAAATACAAACTATATGCTCCTAATTACATGAACTATACTCCGTAAGCAACGCCGGTGAAACTCCTTTACTGATGTCAATAAAAGCATATGGTCAAACTCTTTAACCTGAAATGGTAAGTAACAGAGTGAGCTTTGGAAAGCTCAGTAATACAGAACTACCAGATGAATGTAATAGGTCATCAAGTATATGGTAAAGCATAGCTTTCCTTAGTGGGACAGACATCATCAGATTCTATCAGTGATTTTAGATTCCATTAGCTAAGTCTTCAATTACAAATTGGATTTTATAGTCTGAAAAAGTATTCAGAGAGACAGATTCAGAAGATGGAATTGGGGAGTCTAGTGTGTTGCAATAAAACAGAGAAATGTGTATAGTTCCTTGAAAATCATTTGTAGTTTAAAACATATTTTAAAACCATAATAATACCCTCCAACCGAATACCGATATGTAGTTCCCCATAATTGTATTCATAAGGACTTACGTTAGGCTCATTGGGAGTAGGACCCAACCTAAGGGATTATCTTGGGGCCTAAGAGCCTACCCAAGAGTGTACCTTGGGGCCTAAGAGAGTCTACTTAAGGGAATAAATTGGGGCCTTAGAGCCTACCCAGGGAAATAACTTGGGGCCTCAAATCCTACCCAAGTGTCACGTTAGGTCCATAAGGATTTACTAGCTTGATCAGAGTTCAACTTCCATACTCTAGAATGCTACCTAGATAATATCCCAATAAATCGATTCATACAGTAATCCAATATTTTCCATGATATATAAATCTGCCATAATTATATTTTCTAGTGAAAATAGGTAACCAAAGAGCACATATCATGTCACCATAGTTCATAAACAGTAAATCAATAAATCAGTAAGTCAAGAATATCGAACACTTAAAATATTCAGTAAATCACCAACTTCAATGAATCACATTTCAGAACAAATAAAAAAAATCATATAACATATAGGGAACACACTAGAGGATCTAGTTATTTTCCAGGTGTACTTCATATTTATAAGGTAGGGTGTCACAAAATTTCTTCAAACTCATTGAATTTCAGAACGAGGTCCCTATAAAATGGGAGTTTGATAGCTAGCAGATTCATGTGTCATTCAGGAAATGATTTATCAAGATCATAGTATTCATATATATCATTAAGGTATCCAGGAATTATTGTATCAAAATTTATTCAAGATTTAGACATTCCTAAATTAATTTCATCAATCAAGCTTATAAGGGCATATTAGTCATTTAATTCATAAGGAATTTGATAAATCAATTTAATAAGGGTATGCAACGATTTTCAGAATTCCATATTTCAAGCATCTTAAAAAGTTTTCAATTTTAATCACACTGTACAATTCCCTGCAAAGGCGACACTTATCAATTATGTAGGTATAGAAACTTCACGAATATTCATTTCTTAAAATTGGTTGCACTGCAGAATCGAATTGATCTCCTTTATAACCATATTTGGATGGATCATTAGGAGCCGAACATGTATTTAAGCATTATTTATTTACTTCTCGAACTGTAATAGTATTAGGGATGATCGACCTACTTAAGTCGTACTTTATAAACCTCAAGGGCGTTACAACATTTAAAGCTTCACCGGTATCTTCAGAAGTTATCCAAAGATATTTGCTTAATCCACGTCATGAGGATATTTAGATCATTATGGTATTCGAGGTAGCTTTATTCATTCCAGAGCTTAAGGGTATTCATCTTTCCAAGGCTTGAGGGTATTTTAGTTTATTTCACACTTAAGGGGTATTTTGGTCATTTTACAGTTCAAGGGTTTTTTAATCCTTTCATTCTGTCAAGTCTTTCCATTTAATTCAAACTTGTCATTTATTTAAGTCATTTCAAACAATTCTGAAACCAAGAGTACTTTCGATAAGTTTGTGTTTGGGTGAATGCTCATAAATTAGAAATTCTGGGTCTAGTGCATTCTCAGATTCACACTTAAGGGGTATTTGGTCATTTACGTTTTTTTATTCCTTTCATTCTGTCAAGTCTTTCCATTTAATTCAAACTTGTCATTTATTTAAGTCATTTCAAACAATTCTGAAACCAAGAGTACTTTCGATAAGTTTGTGTTTGGGTGAATGCTCATAAATTAGAAATTCTGGGTCTAGTGCATTCTCAGACGTTACGAACTATTTATCAGAAATCTTCCGAACAAAATAGGAACTTAATAGTTAAATCATTCTCACGGTACTTTCTCAATCAGGGTCAATCCGCACTATTTTTACCTCTCAAAGTTATTTTCATAATTTCTCATCTAGGTATTTTTGGTGTTTTAATTTTTAATAAGAGTAATCAAATTTTAAGTGTTATGAGGTTAAACGCTTTCTAGCTAATCACGAAGCTTGGAATTGTTCCTTATAAATCTTCTAATTTCTTATTCGAGCTATCAATGTTTTATTCAGTTATATACATTTTACTGCATTCGAATTGAGTTTAGAAATAATTAACTATACATATGAGATGAAACATATTCATCCATGCACTTACCAACATGTTACGTAAAATATGCATAGGGTAGTAAAGTATTACCTCGATTCTCAAGCTACACTGGTCAAACATTCAAACTCTATTCAATTATTTTTAAACTTGAATCCAACATCCAATAATATCTCGGATACATATAAATAGAAATTACATCATAAACAGAGCTTAATTTCGAGAAACATATTGAATTAGGTGGTTAATTAGTAAAAAACAGCTTACCATGTTCGAATTTGGCAAAACAGACCTAAAAAGCGGATTAAGGATGTCGAAAAACATTAGGATATATGTTCCAAGAAAAAGCCGATCCATTCCCGGTCAACGACTCGGCTTCGCTCGGCGTGGCTTAGCTCAAACAGATTGGTCTAGATCGGTCCAATCGGTTCAGAACGGTTCATACCCCATGGTTGAAAAAAGACGCCCACGTGTCGCTTCAGTCGTCGGTTCAGCGTGAAATTTTCCAGTCTTGTAGATCAACACCTCGAGAGTCTCAAGGTGGTGGCAGTGTGGCGAACAAATGTCGAGGTCGGTCGAAAAAGAAGAAAAATTGAAACAAAAGGGATGTGTTTTCAACGTAGCTTTGGGACAAATTTACAGTGAAAGGCGCTGATTTTTGGTGCGAGGTTAAAGGGTTTTGTTCGCCAGTTGATGGTGAGTCGAATGCTGGCGGTAGTGCACTCCAAAGATGGTCTGACGAATAGAAATCATCGAAGGGGAAGCAGCTAGAGATTGGGGTTAGGGAAAATTTTGGAATTTAGGATTTGGGTATTATAACCTGAGCCTTAAACCTTTAAAATATATATTTAATAAAAATACTAACAATGCCCTAGCCTAATGGTTTGTTGATGGCCGACTATACATGAGACAAGGGTGCGAAATCCCTCAGCCACACCCTTACCTATTTTATTTTATTTTTTTCTTTCTTACATATTTTATTTTTTTCTGACAAAAATTAAAAAATTCAGGATTAAGTCCATGTACTTCTTATAGAATCAAAATTGAGTTGCAAGCTTTCAAAACTTGCAATTCAGTCCCTAAATTAACTAAATTAATTTTAAAATTTATATTTTTATATTTTATTTTAAAATAGGGTTGTGACCATTCTCCCCTCCTTAAAGGAAATTTCGTCCTCGAAATTTTGCCAAGTTATAAAAATGTGGGAAATGAGCTTTAATCAATTCTTCAATCTCTTAGGTATCTTTTAAAGGGTTACGATTCCTCTACTAAATCTTAATCAGCTGATTATGCACATATCTCTTCTCTGTCAAAATTCCAGAATCTAAACATAATTCTCCTCGTAGAACCAGACATACCTTAATTACCAATCCTTAATCAGAATATCACTTGCTTACTTTCAGTGCAACATGCAAACATAACTGTTTTCTTTTATACGAGCAACATCACCTCGAGATTTATACTTTTACCATGTATTTGAACATTTACAATAATCTCATACAGGTCAAATCATTGAGGTACAAAGCTCATCACTTATTGGGTTTCAAACTCGTAAAGTTTGGAACAAGAATGATTCCAAAAATTCTTCAATTCAGTACATCAATTCAAAACTTTAGGGGGAGAACACCTTAACACAACTTGGACCAAAATCATGCTGTTCAATCCAGTTGGGTAGTAGTTCTTAATATCGAAACATCACTTATAAAGTTGGCTATGGGTTTATCATCACAGAACGTTTGGGGGGGCAATAACTCAAATTCAAGTCGGAAGTCGGGTCAAAATTCTCAAACAAATAATCTCCTACGTTACTCACGGGGTAACTTCCAAAATTGAGATGAATACTGACATCATTCCTTTTTATACATAGATTTAGTCATAACATATAAGATACTTTGGTATACTTATTACAGAATGATTACTTGACATTAGAATTTCGGCTCAAAAGAGTACGATCATAATCTAGGGGCATGTACATACCATACATCCTATGACAGTCGATCAGTTGATCTATCCAGAAGATTCGACTCAAACGAAGCTCTGATACCAGTAAATATAACAACCTCAGACCGATACAGGTGACCCGATCTGGGGTGTCACATTAGGGTAACTGGAGCGAGCTAGATTGAAAATCCTAGAAAATTTAACTTTTTAGTTAATCCATTTAAAACTGCAAAATAATTTATAGATAAAATACAAGTTTAGAAAATCATTTATATATTAAAAATAGAATTCAACAATATTCAATAATAAAATAAGTTTTCATACTCGAATATAAAACATAATACAAACTATATGCCCCTAATTACATGAACCATACTCCGCAAACAACGCTGGTGAAACTCCTTTACTGATGTCTTTAAAAGCACATGATCAAACTCTTTAACTTGAAATGGTAAGTAATAGAGTGAGCTTTGGAAAGCTCAGTAATACATAACAACCAGATGAATGCAATAGGTCATCACGTATATAGTAAATCACACTTTTCGTTAGTGGGATATACATTATCATATTCTATCAGTGACTTTAGATTCCATCAGCCATGTCTTCAATTACAAATAGGAATTTACGGTCTGAAGGAAGTATTTGGAGAGAAGATTCAAAAGATTGAATTTGAGAGTCTGGTGTGTTCCAATAAAATAGAGAAATGTGTATAGATCCTTTAAAAACATTTGTATTTTAAAACCATAGTAATACCCTCAAACCAAACACCGATATGTAGTTCCCCAAAACTACATCCATAAGGACTTACCCTAGGGCCATTGGGCATAGGAGCCAACCTAAAGGATTATCTTGGGTCTTGATAGCCTACCCAAGAGTGTACCTTGGGGCCTAAGAGCATACCCAAGGGAATACCTTGGGTCTTTAGAGCCTACCCAAGGAAATACCTTGGGGCCTCAGAGCCTACCCAAGTGTTACCTTAGGTCCGTAAGGATTTACTAGCTTGATCAGAGCTGAACCTACAAACTCCAGAATCCTACCCAGTCAGTATCATAATAAATTAGTTCATACAATAATCCAATAATTTCCATGATCCATAAATCATCCATAATTATATTTTCTAGTGAAAACATGTAACTAGAGAGCACACTTCATGTTGTCATAGTTCATAAACAGTAAATCAATACATCAGTAAGTCAAAATATCGAATAGTTAAAATATTCAATAAATCAGTAACTTTAATGTATCACATTTTAGAACATATAAAACAATCATATAACACATAGGGAACACACTAGAGGATCTAGTTATTTTCTGGGGGTACTTGGTATTTATCAGGTAGGGAGACACAAAATTTTTGCAAACTAATTCAATTTCATAATGACGTCCCTATAAAAAGAGAGTTTGATAGCTTATAGATTCATCAGTCATTTGGGAAGTTATTTATCAAGATCATAGTATTCAGATATATCAACAAGGTATTTAAGAAAAATTGCATCAAATTTTTTTTAGGATTCAGACATTCCTAAAGTGATTCCACCAATCAGAATTATAAGGGCATATTAGTCATTTAATTCTTAAGGAATTTGATAAATCAATTAAATAAGGGTATGTAGCAATTTATAGAATTCCATATTTCAAACATTTTAATAGGTTTTCAATTCAAATCGCACTGAACAATTCCCAGCAAAGGCGACACTTATCAATTATGTAGGTAGATAAACTTCACGAATATTCATTTCTTAAGACTGAATGCACTGTATAATCGAACTAATCACATTCATAACCATATTTGGACTTATCATGTGGAGATGAACATGTATTTAAGTAGTATTTATTTACTTCCCAAATTGTAGTAGTATTTGGGATGATCGAACTACTTGGGTCGTACTTTATAAACCTCATGGTATTATAGCATTTACAGCTTCACCGGTATCTTCATAAGTTATCCAAAGGCATTTGATTAATCCAAGTCATGTTGGTATTTAGATCATTCTGGTATTCGAGGTAGATTTATTCATTCTAGAGCTTAAGGGTATTCAGTCATTCCAAGGCTTGGGGGTATTTTAGGTCATTTCATATTTCAGGGGTATTATGGTATTTTTTTATAGTTTAAGGGTATTTAAGTCCTTTCCTTCAGCCCAGTCTTTCCATTTAATTTAAACTTGTGATTTATTTCAGTCATTTCGAACAATTCTAACTATAAAAGTACTTTCAATAAGTTAGTCTTTAGGTGAATGCGTATAAATTAGAAATTCTGGGTCTAGTGCATTCTTAGAGGTTATGAACTGTTTATCAGAAATCTTCTGAACAAAATAATAACTTAACAGTTAAATCAATAACTTATCGGATTAAATATGAATTCTCACGGTACTTTCTCAATCAGGGTCAATCCGAGTTATTTTTACCTCTCAAGGGTAATTTCGTAATTTCTCATATATGTATTTTCGATGTTTCAATTTTTAAAAAGAGTAATCAAATTTTAAGGGTTATGAGGTTAAACACTTCACTGCTTAATCACGAAACTTGGAATTTTTCTTTATAAATCTTTTAATTTATTATACGAGCCATCAGAGTTTTATTCAGTTACTTACTTTTTACCTTTAACCGGGTCTATATCTTACCAAAGATTCACTTGGAAGGGTTCGGGAGTCGATTACATGTGGGGAAGGATGAGCACCCCCACATTGCCTTTTCGGCACTAACACTGTTATAAGTTATCTTAATAGTGAAAATTGAAGTTAGAGCTAAAATTTAAATAAAATATCTAAATTATTTACCTTTGAGAATTGGTACCATGAAATAGAATAAATTAGGGTTTAGAAAAAATAAAAAGAAAAGAAAAATTAGGGTTTAATCTATAAACACAAAACAAAAGCGTCACAAATACCAATATAAAATATACATAAAAATAAATGGAATTAGTATTAATGTACAAAACTTAAAAGGCACATACAATAAATATAAACAATAAAATTAAATACAATGATTTTAAAAAAATGAATAAAATAAAATTAATTTTAAATATAAAAGGAATTTTTATTATATTAAATAAAAGAAAGAATATCAAAACAATTTAAAAGTAAATAAAAAAAGTCAAAAAGAAAATGTTAAGTAGCCACATCAAGTAAATTAAAAGCAAAAAGGAAAGAAAATCTAAGTTAAAAAAAGATCAAAATAAATGTAAATATTGAATTAAATTTAAAGAGACAATAACCTTCTAGTCATAAAAAATAATAATATTAAAGAGCAATTAGGGGGAATCAAATTTAAAATAAAAATTAAATATGAAATTTTAAAAAACTAATAAATTAAGAATTAAAGTATATGATAAAGAATAAAATAAATTAAAAAAATAATAAGAATGATAGTTTTAATTATCTCTTACCCACATAAAACATGTGGATCCCAAAAGAATTCAAATCGGGTCATTCAATCAAATATATAAAACTCAAAAAATTCTAAAATTAAATAAAGATAAATAAATAAATAAATAAATAATAAAATTTTCATTCAGGATCGACCACCGAATTTCATTGAGAAACCTCAAGGAAGGCTTGATTTATGAAGATCTAATTGAAAAATCTTTTCCTTATTCATTGGTTTTCTCATTCAATGGGATTTCCAAAAAAAAAAAAAATTCAAAGTCGAAGCATTAAACACAAAAGCAATAAAAAAATATAAAAAAAGAAAATTATCGATTTTCACTGAGAAATCTCAAGGAGTGTTAGATTTAGGAAATCTATTCAAGAGTCTTTTCCTTGTTCATCGGTTTTCTCTCATCCGATAAAGTTTTTTAGGGGAAAAAGGACGAAGTCGATCAAAACAATAAAGACAATAATAAAAAAGAATAACAATGAATTTAAAAAACATAACTCACTTTTATTGCTCTTGTTCTTCGATCTACAATGGATGATTCTTTTCTCTCTTCTTTTCTCCCTTTTTCCTCTCTTTCTCTCTGTCGCATTACAAAATAAGAGGGCCTATTTATAGGCTCCCAAAAATCCTAAAAGTAAAAACCTAACATCTTTTCATTAATGCTAGATATAATAATTAAAAGAAAAGTAATTCTATAATAATGAAAAGATCCTAAATTACCCTAAATAAACTATGGAAAGTATAAAGATGAATTTAATTACAAATATTCAATAAAATAATTGAAAATTAGTAATAAGTTAAAATCCATGTATTGGGCCCTTATCCAATTTTCTGCAAGCATTGTCTTCGCTAAAATAAGCATATTTTGAGTTCCCGATGTTCGATTGGTGCGTTTTGAAACGCGTTGGAAAGCTAACCGAAGCATGGTTCAGTTTCAAGAAGATATTATACCTTAAAAATGTCTGGATCTTGTCCAAAAAAATATTGCAAGTTGGTTGATGTATTAAGGTTCAAAAATCAGCTTTAAGCTTTGGAAAAAAATATACCGGACAAAAATCAGGTCTTACAACTGCCCCTATTTGCTCATTGATATGTAACGCGAATAGAGTAAAGATTAAAAAAATGATTTTTGTTCAGTTGATATAACTTTGTTTCATGGTGTTATTGCTTTCCTTTAACCTTCGGTTTGTATGTTCTTCCACTTTTTTGCATCTTGTAGAATAATTGGGCCTGTTGGAGTCCATTCTGATGGCTTGTCTTCATCTTCACATCTTCAAGTAAATGGGTTTGAAAATACTCATATAGTTTGTCTTGGTCCCAAAGTAATTGAATATAAAAAAGTCAACATAACCATTGGTTATTGTGATATAAGACGAATCTACACCCTTCAAATAAAGTGAATAGATAACCTTATTGTAATCCTGATCTAGGAATGACAGAAGTGATGCCCTTGAATTAAAAGTATGGCTGCAACAAAGAAAGATATGTAAAATGATTTGTAAGGATATATTGAAATGGATAAGTAATGAAAATGATAATAAAGTAATAAAAGGGAAGAAAGAGTTGGCTACGGAATTATGTTGAAGATGATGTTATTGATGGTATTCAATGGAATATGGATGATGGTGATGAAATTGTATCTGAAACACGCCAAAGAAGAAGCCATGCTAAAGAGCATAACCCCGGTCTTCTCAAACTTTCTTGAGGGATGGTAATGATGTCTCAAACCCACTAGATATGAAATCTAGGAATTATAAGAATCAAGATGGAAAGAATGACCCCACAAGTATAAAAATATACTTGCTTAATCGATAAAGTTCTTAAAGAACTTGGAAGAGAGATTAACTCACAAAGAAGTTGTTTTATAATATGAATGAGATGATTACAAATAATGGCAGTCTCTCAATTTATAGGAAATGAGAAGGCTTGGTCGAATAGGCACCTAATGATTTGGTTAAGTACATGAATGCACATAATGCTTCAATTGAAAGAATAAGTCTCTTGGCATGGTGATGGTTCGGCTAACTCTTCAAAGGAGACGTGATGATTCGTTAGAATGAAAATACTTCTCCCTTGGCCTAATGGTGACATGTTGGTTCAAGTTGGTGCCAAAATCTTCATGTGCATGGTATGTGGGGGCTGACTGAATGGTCATAATACTTGCCTCACATCTCTTCATGATTTAGGCCTCTATTTGATGAGATCTCTTCACCAACGTTCACCTTGATGAAAGGGCATCTTCATGGACAACAACATTCACGAAAGGTCACAATTGTTGGAAGGTAACCTTTTATGTTTGAGCTAGTTCTAAGGTGAATGAGATGGAAGTGATCTTTCCATAGATGAGTTGCAACATGATGAGTGTAATGGAAGCTCTTTGTGAAAGGTCACCTCCTGGAAAGGTACCTCTTCGCGAAAACGTATGATTTCTGAAAATTTGACTTGACCCATATTTGAAGTATTATGAGTGGTGGTGATGATGGTCTTCGGATAACTTTTCACCAAATATTCGTTATGCTCTTCTAAGTGTCCATATATGAGTTTTCTTACTGTAGCTTTCACTATTTACTTCAAATCAGCTCCCTTAGGTGTGGTCGAATGTACCTTCAAAATAAAACACAATATAAGCTAAGTATTTAAAGTAGTAATGATGTGCATATTATAAAGATGTGGACTATAGGTTATAATGATAACTATTGCATCACATAATATTGAGTGAATTATTATCATCATAGCTATAGATGTAATATATATAGATGAATATCTCTATTTTATAACAAATGAAATATGAATCATGTATCATAATCGTAGTGTAGGAAAATAATAAGTTAGAGAAAGTTCCCCCTTGAATTTTATTAAAGGTTGGAGATGCAAGGATAAATATGATGCTGAATCAGTTCACATCACCCTCTTGTTTTAAGCAATTTGTCCTCAAATCAAAATGTGGCTTCTTCCTAGTGTTATTCCATCCAATAGAAGCTATTTTGCTTCCAAAAGTTATCTTCCCAATAGTAACTTGTTCAAGACATTTCCCTTGAAAAGATATCTCTTTAAAGGCCATTCTTTGGATAGTAACATACCAACATGTACCTTTATGAAAAGATTCTTTTCATAAGACTTGTCCTTTGAATAAGTGCATTGAATGTCCATGACCTAAAAAGAAAGAAAACTTTCATAAGTAAAAACATGATTAAACATAAATAAATAAAAAATGTACTTCCTGTTTGTGTTTGATGAATGGTCAAAGATCATGTCTGTTGAAGACATATTGCTTTGAATGATTATGTTCCTTAGCACCCCAAAAGTTATATTCCATGGCTCTCCAATAGGTGTGTTCATTGAATCATGAATGGTTATAACTCTTGGAATAAAAACACCCTCTGAATCTTCATAAGTCACGTCCTTTGGATGAACAATTGTATCCTTTGTCTCTTTGACAAGTTATGTCACTTGGAACATCCTGCAAATCAAAGAAAATTTTTGCATTTTCAAATTTAGAATAATCATGTTCGATCTTGCATTTTGACAATAAGCGTTCTCGTATCAAGCACTTGGATGAATAAGAACTTGTTTTCTGAATATTTTCCTCCATGCTTGATGATGATTTCCCTTTCTTCATGGCCTCAACGATTTGTTTAATTTTGAGTTGATCACTCTGAATTTGTCTAGGCGTCAAAGGGGTAAGGAAAATTTTCTTTCCTCCATGGTTAAACGAATATTTGTTGGTGAAACAATCATGGATAGTTATTTTGTTATATTGTCATGGCCTCCCAAAAAGTAGATGGCTAGCAAGCATAGGAACGACAACACATAACCTCATACTTGTATTTACCAATTGAAAAAAGTAACTATCACATGTTTGTTAACATTGAGTCTTTCTCGTTCGTTGAGCCATTATTTTTTATATGGACTCAGATGCTTTATTTTTTTAATTAAAGCTTTTACACATTGATCGTTCTTGCTATATTGGTACAACTTTTACCATCTATGATCATGAAACATACCTTTTCATTTTGATCGTTCTTGCTATATTGGTACAACTTTTACCATCTATGATCATGAAACATACCTTTTCATTCACATGGCATCGATTATGAAATATATTTTTCTCATTGTGCATTGTCCTCTATCACTTGTGTACTAAAAACTTCTTTTAACCACCAGAATTTCTCCGTCAACGGGAGCCACAATTTTTGCTTTTTCATTGGCATCTTCTTGGGTTTCTTCTTTTTCTTCAGGCTCGGACTCAATTTCAACATTTTCAAGTAAAAGCATTGTGTTCCAGTTGGGACATTGTGTAAAGACATGCCCTCTCCCAAGACATTTAAAGCATCGAATGTCCCTTGAACGCTCAGTTGTTTGCTTTCCTCGGCTATCTTTGTTCACTTGCTGAGTCTTGGAAGATTTGGTCTGCTATTTGCTAGGAGTAGGAGTGGATTTCTTCAAGTTGTTCTGACTCCATTTTGAAGGTGTAGGCATAACATTGTGAGATGTAGATCTTCTTCTTAGTTGCCTTTCTATATTTATCACCATTTCCACCATTTTATCTATTTCAATGTAATGGTATAACTCCAAAGTTTTGGCATTTTCTGGATTAAGTCCGACAAGAAATCTAGCCATGGTTACTTCAAGATCCTCCTCAATGTTGAGTCAGATCATTGCTACTTCCATCTCCTTATAGTAATCCTCCACACTCTGTTGGCCTTGTTTAATATTCTATAATTTCTGAAACAAATCTCTATGATAATGAACATGAATGAAATGTTTTCACATTATACTTTTTATTTTATGCCAAGTTGAAATAGGTCTTTCTCCATTCCTCCTTCTGCTAAGAGTAAGTTAATCCCACCATATCAAAGCATAATATATGAACTCCATGGTTGCTAATCTTACTTTATTTAGTTCAGAATAGTTGTGGTAACTAAAAACATGTTCCACATTGCTTTACCATTCAAGATAGGCTTCGGGATCAATTTTCCCTTGGAAATGAGGAATTTTGATCTTGATGTTAATCATGTTGCCATTAACATTGGCACGCCTGGGTCTTGGTAACATTGCTCGTTATGCTCCATCATAGTTATCTAGAATGTCATCTTCTTGGAAAGGTTATTGTCTCCTAGGGGTATCATTGTTTCGAGCTTGTGATAAAACTCAACGTTGATCCATCTTTTCATGAAGTCCATCAAACTCTTCAGGAAACATTCACATCATTTCGCCAATTAATGCTTGCATTTGCAAGTTTGGTTGACCTACATTTTCTATAGAAGGACTTTGAAACATTGTTAGTAATAAAATTAAAATAAAGTAAACCTTACCAGTACACTCACAAAGCCTCTCAATCTTCACTCCAAAGAAAAGATAAGAGATCACTCCACTCAACACTCTTGTTTAGGTTCGAGAATATATTTTGGTTTTTAACAATTCCCCTTTTGATCTCACTCACTCAGCATGCCTTTTTTCACTCTATCTCTCTTGTTAGGTCCTTTTAAGAACTAACTCAAGATTATAACAAGTTCTTTCTCTTGTGTGCGTAGCCTGCAATGTAGATTAGTATGGAAAGGAAAAGAAGAAATGGAAAGATAAAGAAATGGTTAAAGGAAAAGGAAATGAAAAGAAATAAATTGTTTAGGAAAAGGAAAGAAAGAAAAGACGAAATAGGTGATTTCCAACCCAAGAAAAACACTTAGTGTACCCTTTTAGAAGACACAATAATGTTATCTTCCTCGGTGTAGATATGCCTCCTTAGTTGACTAGAAATGGTAATGCTTTTTCCTTGGCTTTGACTTTCTTTTTGCTGAAAATTTATTTTCTTCCTTTTGAACTTTTTATTTTGTTTTTGCACTCATTTATTTGATGTAGGAGATTTGATTTCTTTTTGAACTTCTTTTTCTTTTGTTTTTGTTTGTTGCACACCAATGGTATTTTTTGTGTCAATCTAACTATGCTTTGATGCCACTTGATATAAGACAAATCTACACACCCTTTAAGGAAGTGAATAGACAACCTTATTCTTGTCTCGATCTAGGAATGAAAAAAGTAATGCCCTTGAATTACAAGTATGGCTGCAACAAAGAAAGATAAGCAAAATGATTAGTAAGGATATAATGAAATGGATAAGTTTGAAAATGATAACAAAGGAATAAAGGGAATAAAAGAGTTGGCTACGGAATTGTGTTGAAGAGATGTTGTTTATGGTCTTCAATGGAAGATGGATGATGGTATTGAAGTTGAATGAATGATGGTGATGAAATTGTATCTCAAACACGCCAAAGAAGAAGCTATGCTAAAGAGCACAACCCCAGTCTTCACAAACTTGCTTGAGGGATGGTAATTATGTCTCAAACCCACTAGATATGAAATCTAGGAATTATAAGAATCAAGATGGAAAGAATGACGCCACATGTATAAAATATACTTGTTTAATCGATAAAGTTCTTAAAGAACTTGGAAGAGAGATTAACTCACAAAGAAGTTGTTTTATAATATGAATGAGATGATTACAAATGATGGCAGCCTCTCAATTTATATGAAATGAGAGGGCTTGGCCGAATAGGCACCTAATGATTCGACTAAGTACATGAATGTACATAATGCTTCAATTGAAAGAATAAGTCTCTTAGCATGGTGATGGTTTGGCTAACTCCTCAAAGAAAACATGATGATTCGACTGTAATGAAAATACATCTCCCTTGGCCAAATTGTGACATATTGGTTCAAGTTGGCACCACAATATTCATGTGCATGGCATGTGGGGGCTGGCCGAATGGTTATGATGCTTGCCTCATATCCCTTCGTGATTTAGGCCTCCATTTCATGAGATCTCTTCACCGACGTGCACTTTGATGAAAAAAAACATCTTCATGGACAACAACATTCATGAAAGGTCACAATTATTGGAAGGTAACCTTCATGTTTGAGCTAGTTCTATGGTGAATGAGCAGGAAATGAGTTGGTCATAGAAGAGTTGCAACATGATGAGTGTAATGGCAGCTCCTTATGGAAATTCACCTCTTGGAAAGGCATCTCTTCGCGAAAAGGTACGGTTTCTAAAAATTTGACTTGACCCATATTTGAAGAATTCTGAGAGGTGGTGATGATGGTGCAACTCCCCAGCTGAATTGAAGTCATATTCTAGCTCGAATATTAAGATCAAACCAACTATAATGTAACACCCATCTCCCGTCTACCTTGTCGTACATGACATACATATGTCACATCACTTTTTAAAACATTTTGTCATCTAAAAACCTGTAAGATTTTGTTTCAATTTTTAAAACCACAAAAGTATAACATTCATAGAAGCATAATACAAGAGGTATCACTTTAAATACATTACAAAATAGTTACTTAAGTTCAATTACATGGCAGCTAAGTTTTCAAAATGAATAAGATTTTCCTATGTTACTGACGAGTCAACCTTTAATTGATGAAAGTTGATGCTGTTGCAATCCTTATTCGACAAATCTTTGATTGTTACATACATGTGAAATCAACACACGTTAAGTATTTACTTAATGAGGCATAACCTTGTAAAAGAATTACAATTTATTCAAAAGTATGTCCTGACTATCAAAACCATGATCAATTGTCTACTTTATGGGATTCCTCTATAATCCTTTTTGTAAATTCTATGAATGACACTGTTTATATCAAAATGCAAAATTAAGCATTTAGTCTTTGACCATGATTGACACCTTTTTTCCAATTGCATAGCTAGGCAAATAATCTTTTACCCAAAGGTACTTAATCCTTTCATCTAACTAGAATAATTGATACCTTTCTGTCAAATGCACAACTAGGCTATTAATCTTTTACTCAAAGATATTTAATATTTCATCTAACTGGCATAAGTGACACATTTCTGTCAAATGCATAACTAGGCCATTAATCTTTTACTCAAAGGTATTTAACATTTCATCTAACTAGCACACTTGACACCTTTCTGTCAAATGCATAGCTAGGCCATTAATCTTTTACTCAAAGGTATTTAACATTTCATCTAACTGGCACACTTGACACCATTCTGTCAAATGCATACCTAGGCCATTAATTTTTTACTCAAAGGTATTTAACCTATTATCTAACTGGCATACTTGACACCTTTCTATCAAATGCACAACTAGGCCATTAATCTTTTACTCAAAGGTATTTAATCTTTCATATAACTGACATACTTGACACCTTTATGTCAAATGCACAACTAGGCCATTAATATTTTGTTTAGAACAGTTTTTAGGCTAAAAATCATTCATAATATCAATGCTACACACATTATAAACATATACAATATAAAGTGAAACATACATTAATTTAAACAATTGAGGTGGACTTATTGCGAGTCTCCCTCAACCCATATAATTACATTATATGCACTCACCTTTCTTGCCTTGCTATTATATCCAAAACGCAAATCTGATTACTCAGCTACTTTGAATTTCGTTTTGCTTGACTCTGGAGCTTGGTTTCAATCTACTTAAGCATCCATCAAAGACACGCACAATATCAAATGTTAGTATTTTTCCTAACATTTATGCTTAGTACGGTACCCCTACCATGGTACCGATACTTCTATATGATGGTACTGATACTCTTTTTCAGTATTGATACCATTTTGGCATTCTATAATCCACGGTATCGATACTTTCCCTTTTAATATCGATACCCCATCAGTATCGATACTACTTGTATCGGTTCCGATAATGTTAATCATTTTTCTATCTATTTAAACCTATAGTATCGATACTATTATATCAGTACCGATACCCTTACCCAAATTTACTATTCTTCAGCCCGATTTTTACTAAATTTTTAGTATATTTTTAATCATATCTCATGCTTCTAATCTTTTATTCACTCATTTGACAAGTCAATTTTACTAATAAACCTCAATAAAACTCATGTATCAATATATCATTAAAAAAATCCATTTCCTTAAATCTCATATAAAACATCCACCTCTTAGTTTTAATATTCTTTAACCCTTCCTTAAGCTTACACATTACTTAATGTTACAAGAACAAACCAGAATAGGAAGGAAGAACTAGCTAAATGAAATTTACCTTTTGCTATAGAGGAAAGCACAACCCACGGGAAGAAGAAGAAGATGAGTAAAATAACTTAACTTTCCTCTTTTCCCTATTAAAATCCCTAATAAGGAAATATTTTTTAAATTCATTTCCCTCTTAAAGGGCCAAAATGCCTTCTTAATTCATCTATTGTTACACTTTAGTCTAAAACACTATTCCAAATAATTTTCTCATCTTTTATCAATAATTCAAATAATTATTCAAATTTTAAATCTTTTCAATAAAGTCCCTGACCTAATATTTGAGGTATTACAATTCTCCCCTTTAAGAAAATTCATCCTCGAATTTAAAGAAATACCTGGAACGAAGAGGTGTGGAAACTGCTTGCTCATGTCATCATCTTTTTCCCAAGTAGCTTCTTCTACCTTATGATTCTGCCAAAGCACTTTAACTAACAAAATTCTTTTGTTACACAATTCCTTGTTTTCCTTAGCCAAGATACGTACTGGTTCTTCCTCATAAGTTAAATTTGATCGAATCTGTATCTCTTCAGGCTCGATGATATGGGATGTATCTGATTTGTACCTTCTAATCATCGATACATGGAAAACATTGTGGATCTTGTCCATATCCGGAGGCAATGTTAATTGATAAGCCACGGGTCTGACCCTTTTCAAGATCTCATAAGGTTCAATGAATCTCGGACTCAGCTTCCCTTTTCGCTCAAATTGCAATACCTTCTTCCAAGGCGATACCTTCATAAATACTTTGTCTCCCACTCGAATTTTGATTTCTTTTCATTTCAAATCAACATAAGATTTCTGTAGATCAGAGGCTATCTTCAAATTATCCTAAATAATTTTTTCTTTCTCCTCAATTTCTTTCATCAAGTTTGGGTCAATTAGATTTCGATCTTTAAGTTCAAACAAATTTAATGGTGTTCGACATTTCCTCCCATACAAAGCTTCATACGGGGCCATCTTAATACTTGATTGGTAACTATTGTTATAAGCAAATTCAACCAAAAGCAAATACCTTTCTCATGATCTTTTAAACTCAATCACACATGCCCTTAGGATATCCTCTAATATATGTATGGTTCGTTCAGACTGCCCATCTGTCTACGGGTGAAAAACTGTGCTGAAGTTCAATCGAGTACCCAATGCCTCATGCAACGACTTCCAAAATCTTGAAGTAAACCTTGGGTCTCAATTGGAAACTATTGATATAGACACTTCATGCAGTCTGACTATCTCTTTTATATACAACTCTGCATACTTATCCATTGAGTAATATACTCGAACTAGAATAAAATGAGTCGTCTTGGTCAATCTGTTAACAATTACCCATATCGAGTCCTTTTTACTTGGTGTAAAAGGTAGCCCTAAAACAAAATCCATTGTAAACCACTCCCACTCCCACTCAGGAATAAATATCGGTTGTAGCAATCTGGAAGGAACTTGATGTTTAGCTTTCACTTGCTGACATGTCAAACATTTTGCAACAAACTTCGATACAACTCTTTCATACTAAGTCACCAATAACGACTCTTAAAATCCTGGTACATCTTATTCTCGATTGGATGCATCGACAAAGGGCTACAATGTGCCTCAGTAAGGATATATTTCTTCAATTCCTCATTATTGGGAATGCAATATCTTCCCCGATAATATAAACATCTATCAACCCTCATTTCGAAGTCTTTGGTTTATTCTCTTTCTACTTGGGCTATTCTCGTCAAACGATTTTCATCTTTACCATGCAACTCTTTTACCCTATCCAAAAGCATCAACTTTAATTTAAGTTTAGCAATCAAGGCATCATCTTCCTTTAAAGACATATGTGCATCCAAAGCCCATAAAGCTGCAAAAGTCTTTCGACTGAGCGCATCCGCTACCACATTAGCCTTTCTGGGATGATAATCAATAATCAAGTCATAATCTTTTAAAAGCTCAATCTATCTTCTCTGTCTCAAATTCATCTCTTTTTGAGTCGACATGTAGTATTTTAGACTCTTGTGATTCGTGTAAACATGGCAATGCTCTCTGTACAGATAATGGCGCCAAAGTTTCAAAGCAAACACTACTGCTGCCAATTCCAAGTCACGAGTCGGGTAATTTATCTCATAATTCTTTAGCTATCTCGAGGCATATGCCATAACTTTCCTTGTTGCATCAGCACACATCCCAATCCATTATGGGATGGATCACTGAAAACGACATAATCTTTACCTGACTCAGGTTGCACAAGCACTGGGGCCTCTGTTACTATTCTCTTTAGCAATTCAAAACTTTCTTGGCATTTCTCCGACCAAACAAAAGACACATCTTTCCACAACAACTTAGTTACCGGTAAAGCTAACATTGAAAATTTCTTTATTAATCGTCTATAATAACCAGCAAGGCCCAAGAAACTTCTAACCTCAAAAATGTTATTTGGGGGTTACCAATCTACTAATTCTCGGATCTTTTTAGGATATACTCTTATGACTTCTGAGGAAAGTATATGACCAAGGAAAGAAATCTCAGATAACCAAAATTTGCACTTGGAAAATTTGGCATAGATCTTATTCTCTCGAAGTATCTGAAGAACCACTCGAAGATGGTCAGTGTGGTCCTCTCTTGACTTGGAATACATCAAAATATCGTCTATGAATACCACCATAAATTGATCCAAGTAAGGTTGGAATACTCAGTTCATCAAGTCCATAAATGCTGCAGGAGCATTAATCAATCCAAATGGCATTATCACGAACTCATAGTGTCCGTATCGAGTCCAAAAAGTTGTCTTGGAAATATCCTCCTTTTCGATCTTTAATTGGTAGTACCCCGACCTCAAGTCTATCTTAGAAAACACCGTTGCACCTTTCAGTTGATCAAACAGATAATCAATCCTTGGAAGAGGATACTTGTTCTTTATTTTTACTTTATTCAACTGACGATAGTCAATACATAACCACATAGACCCATCCTTCTTTTTCACAAATAGAACTGATGCTCCCCAAGGAAAAACACTGGGTCTGATAAATCCCTTATCAAGTAACTCTTGCAACTGGGCTTTTAGTTCTCTTAACTCCGTTAGAGCCATTCGATACGGGGTCATAGAAATAGGTTCGATACCCGAATAGACCTCAATCCTAAATTTCATTTCACGATCTAGAGGTAACCCCGATAATTCCTCTAGAAAAACTTCTAAAAATTCCTTAACTGTTGGAATGTCTTTTAATCTCACCTCCAACACTCGAGTATCTACCATATTAGCTAGGAAAACTATACACCCCTTTGACATAATTTTCTTTGTAGTCATGAATGATATCACATTAGATGGTATTTCAGTTTTTCGCCGATCACTACAATTTCTGAGCCTTCCGCATCTTTCAGAAATAATCGTTTATGGTGACAATCAACCCATTCATGATGTTGAGACAACCAGTCCATACCCAAAATGATATCAAACTTATCGAAAGGTAACTCCATTAAGTTTTCCAGAAACAAAATATCTTGAATTTTTATTGGACATTTTCTACACACCCGCTCTACTCTCGCACTGTGACCCATAGGATTTACCGCTATTAATTCACTAAAGATGGGTTCTAAAGGAATTTATCTAGCTCTAATCAACTTTGGACTATTGTAAGAATGTGCAGAACCAGGGTCAACTAATACAAATACAAGCTCATCAAAAAGATGGAATGTACCTGTTATGATCTATGGGTCATCCCGACCCTCATTGGTCTTAATGTTATAAATTCTAGCGACTCCCCGAGTCTCTTATCGCTGCATGGACTCAGCTTGTCGTCTTGATCTTCCTCTTCCTCTGTTTCTATTAGAGGCTTCCACAGATCTTTTAGATTGCGCCGAATGGTCCCCATATTTCTTTGGATAGTTTTGGGCAAAGTAACCGGTCTAAGAATGTCTAACATATGTCTAACATATATTTTTTTCTCTAACTGCTCTACCCGAGTTAGCAAGAACCGACTAAGAATGTTTTGTTTTCTGTGAAACTGCAGTAGAACCCTCTCTATTTGTATATCTAGAACTCGAGCCATTGCCTCTCTTAACATAATGGGGAGCTGAAGGTGTTCTAACCCTTTTCCCCGTCTATAAACTTTGTTCCGCTGCTAATGTCTCCGCTTGAGCTCTCTCGATAGCTTTGGTTCGGTTAATAACTTCTTGCAAGTTAGGCAAACTCAAAGCCAACATCATTTCTTTCAACTTTGGCCTCAACCCCTCAATAAACCAATCATGTCAGGCCTTGTCATTGGGAACCACCTCAGTAGAAAATGGCTCAACTTATTATACTCAACCTCGTATGCATGTATTACTCAGTCACCTTGTTTCAAATTAAGAAACTTCATCAACATCGATTGTCTGAACTGCTCACCAATATACTTATTATTAAATTCTTCCTGGAAGAACTGCCAGGTAAATTGTTCCAGTGGTGCATACATTGTAGTATTTGACCACCACACTCTAGCATATCCTCTTAACAATGATACAACTCCACCAAGCTTCTCTGAATCTAAGCAGTGAAGATTTTTAAGCATTATCATGACATCATTCATCCATAAATTTGAGAGCTCCTAAACTTTTCAGCTCCTTTGGGATCAACATCCTCGGTACTGGAAGAGCAGAGAGAGGTGGAGGAGGTTAAAAATGAGTCAATATAACATTGAGAGCCTGTATAAAAGCTCCAAACTTTGGTACCAACATCCCTTGATGTGCAGGCGCACTAGCATTTTCATATGGGACTGGCTGCTCACTATTAGCCTCGTAACTTTTGCTACCATTTCCTTCTCTCATCTCTTGTTCCCCCGCTCTACGTGAGTTCGAGGATTCTGACATCTATTAGAACATGTATAGTAATAACATTACAGTTAGTAAGGAGTGTCATCAATTACACTCTAATGACACCTTATCAGTAACATTGATAATCTTACTGGCATGTAATCCCTTTTTCTATTTTAAAATAAAAAAGGTTTCGGCCGAGAATCGATTAAACCTGTAGCTCTGATACCAATAAATGTAACACCCATCCCCCATCTACCTTTCTGTACAGGAGATACATATGTCACATTACTTTTTAAAACATTTTGTTATCTGAAAACCTGTAAGATTTTGTTTCAATTTTTAAAACCAAAAAAGTATAACATTCATAGAAGCATAATACTAGAGCTATCACTTTAAATACATTACAAAATATTTACTTAAGTTCAATTACATGCTAGCTAAGTTTTCAAAATGAATAAGATTATCCCCATGTTAGTGACGAGTCAACCATTAATTGATGAAACTTGATGTTGTTGCGGTCCTTACTCAACAAATCTTTAATTGTTAGCTACGTGTGAAATCAACACACATTAATTTTTTACTTAGTGATGCATAACCTTGTAAAAGAATTACAATTTATTCATAAGTATGTCCTGACTATCAAAACCATGATCAATTGTCTACTTTATGGGATTCCTCTACAATTCTTTTTTGTCAATTCAATGAATGACAGTGTTTATATCAAAATGCACTATTAAGCACTTAGTCTTTTACCCAAAGGCATTTAGTCTTTTATCTAACTTGCATGGTTGACACATTTCAGCCAATTCCACAACTAGGCAAATGATCTTTTACTCAAAGGTATTTAACCTTTCATCTAACTGGCATAATTGACACATTTCTATCAAATGCACACCTAGGCTATTAATCTTTTACTCAAAGGTATTTAACCTTTCATCTAACTGGTATAATTGACACATTTATGTCAAATGCACAGCTAGGCCAATAATATTTTACTCAAAGGTATTTAACCTTTCATCTAATTGGCATACTTGACACATTTATGTCAAATGCATAGCTAGGCCATTAATCTTTTACTCAAAGGTATTTAACCTTTCATCTAACTGGCATACTTGACACCTTTCTATCAAATGCACATCTAGGACTTTAATCTTTTACTCAAAGGTATTTAACCTTTCATCTAACTGGCATACTTGAAACTTTTATGTCAAATACACAACTAGGCCATTAATTTTTTATTTATAACAGTTCTTGCACTAAAAATTATTCATAATATCAATGCTACACACATTATAAACATATACAATATAAAGTAAAACATACATTAATTTAAACAATTGAGGTGGACTTATTGTGAGTCTTCCTCAACCTATATAATTACATTATATGCACTCACCTTGATTGTCTTGCTATTATACCCAAAACGCAAATTTGATTACTCAGCTACTTTGCCTTTGCCTTTTGTTTTGCTTGACTTGGGAGCTTGGTTTTGATCTATTCAAGCATCCATCAAAGACACGCACAATATCAAATGTTATTATTTTTATTAACATTTATACTTAAATAATTTCTCAAAAGTACTATTATTGAATTTTCTATAACAATCTCAACTTATCTTAAAATTTATGGTTCAATAGTATCGGTACCCCTACCATGGTATCGATACTTCTATACTATGGTACCGATACTCCCTTTCAGCATCGATACCATTTTGGTATTCTGTAATCCATGGTAGCAATACTTTCCCTTTTAGATCGATACCCCATCAGTATTGATACTACTTGCATCGGTATCGATATTGTTCATCACTTTTCTACCCATTTAAACCTATAGTATCGATATTGTTCTATCAATACCGATACCCTTACCCAGATTTACCATTCTTCAACCTGATTCTTACTAAATTTTCCTCTCTAATCTCTTACTTTCACTTCCCACAACTATTAAACTCTTCTTTACTTAACCTAACTAACTTTCCTTCATTTAACCTCTTATAACATCTAAAATCTCCATAGAACATCTTAACTCAAGAATCGTATCACTTTTTCTAGTATGTTTTTAATCATATCTCATGCTTCTAATCTCTTATTCACTCATTTGACAAGTCAATTTTACTAATGAACCTCAATAAATACTCATGTATCAATATATCATTCAAAAACTCATTTCCTTAAATCTCATATAAAACATCCACCTCTTAGTTTTAATCTTATTTAACCCTTCCTTAAGGTTACACATTACTTAATGTTACAAGAACAAACCAGAATCAAAAAGAAGAACTACCTAAATGAAATTTACCTTTTGTTATGGAGGAGAGCACAACCGACGGAAGAAGAAGAAGATGAGTAAAATAACTTAATTTTCCTCTTTCCCCCTATTAAAATCCCTAATAAGGAAATATATTTTAAATTCATTTCCCCTTAAAAGACCAAAATTACCTCTTAATTCATCTATTGTTACACTTTAGTCTAAAACACTATTTTGAATCATTTTCTCATATTTTATTAATTATTCAAATAAATATTCAAATTTTAAATCTTTTCAATAAAGTCCCTCACCTGATATTTGGGGTATTACGTATGAGTTCACTTGTATTTTCACCAAATGTTCCTTATGCTCTCCTAAGTGTCCCTATATGAGTTTCCTTATTATAACTTTCACCATTTAGCTCAAATCAGCTCCCTTAGGTGTTGTCGAATGTACCTTCAAAAGAAAACACAATATAAGCTAAGTATTTAAAGTCGTAATGATGTGCATATTATAAAGATGTGGACTATAGGTTATAACGATAACTATTGCATCACATAATAATGAGTGAATTATTATCATCATAGCTATAGATGTAACATATATAGATGAATATATCTATGTTATAACAAATGAAATATGAATCATGTATCAAAATCATAGTGTAGGAAAATAATAAGTTAGAGAAAGCTCCCCTTGAATTTTATGAAAAGTTGGAGATGCAAGGATAAATATGATGTTGAATCGGTCATATCATATTGTGTATGTGAATAATTAAAGTAAGTAAAGACTGGTTCTTATGCTCGAGGAGGTGAGGTTGAGGTTGACTCATCCATTGTGAGTTAAGTCAAATTTGGATGCTCTTTGAGTCTAATATCCTTCGTCGTAAAATTAAAATTTGACTCAAGAAAAATGTGCAAACCCTCTGCGGGTTACATTTGATGAAAATAACAAGAGGTTCTATTATGAAGCGGTTAAAATACGACTAAAGCACAACGTGACTGGTTAAATAGGTGACCAGTTAAAAGCTCTACAAAAAATGTTATATGTTTTCACCAGAAATGCTATTTGTGTTGATAATAATAATGGTAATAACTGGAAATGTTATCATTGTACGTAAAATGGGCCAAAAAATATTGACTTTAATAATTTAGGTTAAGTACTTGCAACATTATCAACCGTAATAACATATTAGGTATCACCTATTTAACGTAATAGGTTGTGCCTGTTTAAAACTGATAACAAAATAGGTTAATTACTTATTTTGTTATTAATATTATCAACATATTAGGTAATGCCTAAAATGATACCAAATTTTAAGCTGATGGGGCCTTAGAAATCCGACGATAACAAAATAGGTTAATTACTTATTTTGTTATTAATATTATCAACATATTAGGTAGCGCCTAAAATGTTACCAAAGTTTAAGGTAATGGGGCCTTAGAAATCTCACGATAACAAAATATGTTAATTACTTATTTTGTTATAAATATTATTAACATATTAGGTTGCTCCTAATATGTTACCAAAGTTTAAGCTTATGGGCATTCGAAATCCCACGGCAACAAAATAGGTTAAATACTGATTTTTTATAAATAAATATTAACATACTAGGTTGCGCCCAATAATGTTATTATGAATAAAGAAGTAGGTTGTGATCTGTAATATTAAAGTTGTGTTTAATGAAATCGGTAGCGATTTAATATATTATGTATCTTTGGATGGAAATTAATTTTAACATAAATATCGATACTAATATGATCTGATGGTCAATACATTAGCAGATATCGATATCATCTATGATGTTCGATATTTTATCATTTTAGAAACTTGTTAATTTGAAAAAAAATTGAAATGTTAAGATCGAAAGTTACTTATTTACAAAATTCCATTTAAATATCTTTGTAAAAATATCGATACATAGTGTAGATGTATGAAAATTATTAATACTGATACTTAATGTATATTTATTGATACTTATTTAGGAAAATTATTAAAACCTGATATCGATACTTTATAATTTTAGATTTTTTATGACTGTTATCGAGACTTTAGCATTTGAAAAAGTTGATGAATGTTAAAATATCGATAATTGATATATGATGTATCGATATTTTTAAAAAAAGTTGATGAAGTATCCAACTTAACCTCTTTTTCTACATTTTTTTTTCTTTTAACAAAATTTTATTGCTTGAACCAAGTTGAGTTGTTGAAAATTTTAGCATTTAATTTCTAGAGTAAAATGGCTAAAATTAATTAGGATGTTTTTCTTCCTTTAATTCGTTGAAACTGTATCAGCAGTATTTGTTGTTGTTGATGTTCCCCTATACAAATTTTCCTCGTATAAACTCTAAACCTCCACATCAACCTACAAGTATGGTTTAACATTATTATTATACCTTTAAATAATCTGGTAAGTGGTTTAACATAATAAGTAGCGTCTATTTTATTTTAATCGGTTAAGTTGTAAATATTTTACTGTTTAAATTAATATTATACCTTTAAACAAACCGGTAGGTAGTTTAACATAATAGATAGTGCTTATTTTATTTTAATTGGTTACATTATTATTATACCTTTAAACAAACCAGTAGGTAGTTTAACGTAATAGATAACACTTATTTTATTTTAACCAGTTACATTATTATTATACCTTTAAAACAAATCTATAGGTAGTTTAACGTAATAGATAGTGCCTATTTTAATTTTACTGTTTACATTATTATTATAACTTTAAACAAACTGGTAGGTAGTTTAACATAATATGTAGCGTCTATTTTGTTTTAACCGGTTAAGTTGTAAATATTTTACTGTTTACATTAATATTATACCTTTAAACAAACCAGTAGGTAGTTTAACGTAATAGGTAGCACCTATTTAATTTTAATAGGTTACATTATTATTATACCTTTAAACAAACCGGTAGGTAGTTTAACGTAATAGACAGCGCCTATTTTATTTTACCATTTACATTATTATTATACCTTTAAATAAACCAGTAGCTAGTTTAACGTAATAAGTTGTGCCTATTTTATTTTAATCCATTAAGTTGTAAATATTTTATCTTTTACATTATCATTATACCTTTAAATAAACCGGTAGCTAGTTTAATGTAATATGTAGTGCCTATTTTATTTTACTGTTTACATTATTATTATATATTTAAACAAACCGGTGGCTAGTTTAACGTAATAGGTGGCGCCTATTTTATTTTACCGTTTACATTATTATTATACCATTTACATTATTATTATACCGTTAAACAAACCTTTAGCTAGTTTAACATAAAAGGTTGCCCCTATTTTATTTTAACCGGCTAAGTTGTAAATATTTTACCGCTTGCATTATTATTACACCTTTAAACAAATCGGTGGCTAGTTTAACGTAATAGGTTGCGCCTATTTTATTTTAACCGGTTAAGTTGTAGTTGTTATTACACTATCGATATTTTTTATAACAATATTTTAATGAAAATTTTCAAATAACTAACTTTGGATCTTAACTTGAACACCATTTTTTCAAATAAACAAGTATCAATATTTTAATTTTCATCAACTTTCTCTAATGTTAAAGTATTGAACATAATAGAAAAAGTATCGATATTTTACCATTCATCAAATGTTAAAGTATCGACCATCAGATCGTAGTATTGATATTTATTTAAAAAAGTTTGATACTTTGTAGCCTTCTCATTTTCTATTTTTTTTAAAAAAATTCGAAAGTATTAATATTTGTGGAAAAATATTAAAACTTTGCAGCCTTCTCATTTTCCATTTTTTTAAATTTTGAAACTATCGATATTTGTGGAAAAGTATTGATACTTTACAGCCTTCTCATTTTCCATTTTTTTAAAATTTGGAAGTATTTATACTTGTGGAAAAGTATCAATACTTACCGATCAGATAGGTTTGTCGGTTATGCCATTGTAAGTAATATATTAGGTATATGTCAACATTTATAGTCACACTAAACTAGTTTAGTTAAGGTTCTTTTCAGATTTCCGAATGTGTTTTTATTAGCCTTATGTTAATCTGCCTTTCCTTAGACAATTCCATAGATCCTTGTTGTTGATTTAAGCTATGTTGTGGATGACTCCTTTGTCGTGAAGTTGAGTCGATCTCAGATGACTTGAGCTTGACATCCTTTGTCATGAAGTAGAAATCTGACTCAAAATCTAGGCTAAAAATAGCTCCTCGTTGTTGAGTTAAGCTATATTATGGTTGACTCCTTCGTCATGAACTTGAAATCTAGCTTGAAATCTAGGCTGAAAAATAACTTCTCGTTGTTGAGTTAAGCTAAATTATGGTTGTCTCCTTTGTCGTGAAGTTGAATTGATATTGGATGACTTTAGCGTGATATCCTTCGTCGTGATGTTAAAATCTAGCTTGAAATCTAGAATGAGAAATAGCTCATTGTCATTGAGTTAAGCTAAATTACAGTTGATTTTGGGTCTTCTTCTAGTCCAATATCCTTCGTTGTAAAGTTGAAATCTGACATGTACACCTTGCTTTAATATTAGCTCCTCGTTGTTGAGTTGAGCTATTTTATGGGTGATTCATTCGTCGTGAAGTTGAGTCAATCTAGAGTGTTATTTGAGTTCAATATCCTTCATAGTGAAGTTGAATTTGACTCCAAAATTCTACAAAATTTTACACATGTGTGTACTTCTATGAATGTGATGTGTTAATGTATGCCTAAAACTTATATGCAAATATGTTATTTTGAGATTTTCTACCTCAAAGAGAAATCTCGATATTCTTTTGTCAATCTTGATATTCTCTCACTTTCAGAACCTCTAACGTCTTGTGACTGACACCAATCAATACATTTCTATTGAGAATTTGTAAAAGGGCTTCAAAATGGTGTCCTAGCCATTCCTATGAGTTTCATGCCAGAACCCCTATCAGCCTCCAAGTACCTTTACATTTAAAAAAAATGTAACAATAACACGATGATATTTCTTCAAAGTGAATAAACATTCATATTTAAATTAATGCAAGATGCTAAAGAAATTGGGTTCTAAAAAAATGATCATTTTATCTATATAAGTGATAAGAGTCTTTGGCAAGTACATGTGAAACATTTAAAACAAGAGTAATAACAAACAAATAGATGCCCTAAATATCAACGATGTGGACTCTTTTGAACTAGCACGCCGTAGAATGAATCGAGTGTAGCTTCTGTAAAGGGGACCTCGAAGTTTGTGACAATGCTTGAAGGGTGCAAAATTCCTACAAATCATCAAATCTCTGAAGATTTGTCATGCCATAACTCACTTTGATGCTTTTATTGCTTTGATCAAAGACCTTCCCGTGCATAAATCATGAACCATTACTCAAGCCGCCCTTTCGGGTTTTCAACTTGAGACCTCATTTGGTTTCAAGACACCCTTTGTGGGGCTTCATCTTGAACCCTCTTTTTTATTTTTTTGCCTCACCCTTTTTATTGCTATCTTCTTTTGTATCTAGAGTCCTCTTTTGCGGGTTTTCACCTAGATATTTTCAAATGTTTTTTCTTAGAACGCCCTTTCGGGTTTTCACTTTGGTTCCCTCTTTTTCTTTTCTTTTTTTTGTAATATCTTCAAGAAAAATATCTTTTAATGGAAACTGAGTTCACTGGGTTGGGCAGTTCTGGTCCATTCATCTCAATCATGATCAATGCTCCCTTGAAAAGGCCTTCTTCATGACATAACACTACAAGAAAAATACCCTTTAATGACGCGCATTGCGCGTCATCTATGGGTGCAAATGACACACAAATGCCTATCGTTGAAGGCACCAACATGATTTTTTTATGACGCGCAATTGTGTGTCATAAATTTATGACGCTTATTATTAATGATGTTCTTTGAGTGTTATTGAAGCCCCCGTCCTAAATTAAGATGACACACATTTTTGCGTCATAAATTTATGACAGGCATGTATGACTTACATTGCGCGTCATTGAAGCCCCCATCATAAATTAAGATGACACACATTTGTGCGTCATAAATGTATGATACGCATGTATGACTCACATTGCGCGTAATTGAAGCCCCTATCATAAATCTGCTTGACATACATTTGTGTGTCATAAATTTATGACACACATATATGACTTACATTGCGAGCCATTAATGCACACGTCATTTAAAAAGACCACAAACGTTTGTGTGTCATGATTGTATTTCAGAAATTATATATATATATATATATATATATATTTTGTAGATTGACAAATAATCAAACTAAATCACATTGAATGCCTCATAATACTAAATCTATGTACCATATTATATATAAGCAATCCATTTGCATATAATATATTCACATTAAGTTATCAAAAACATTGTATTAATCATATGTCGATACAAAATATCAAGGCATAATAAAGTTTGCCACATAAGATACCCATTCTTTGCGAATATATCATCAATGTCATCATCCGTGTATTCTTCTTTCCCATCGCCAACCTAAGTAAAAATTATGAAATAAGTATATAATTTATACTTATTTAAAGTGAAGTATATAATGAACTATTAAAGAGTACTAAAATGACCAATTTTACATATGCATTCTTTGAAGCATAATAACATTATGCAAAGTCATAAGCCTCGCTAATATGTTGTAATTATGTCCAACTATTCGACAACTTTACATTTGCCCTTTTTCTTGCTTGACTCAGGAGCTTGGTTATGATCTACACAAGTATCCATTAAGTACACATACCATACCGATGTTAGTATACTCTCTAACATTTATACTTTTAATAATACTCAAAAGTACTATTATATTTAATTTATATCAAAATTCCTCCTATCTTAAATTTTCCAGACTCAATAGTATCAGCACCTCTACCATGGTATAAATACTTTTATACTATGGTACCGATACTCCATTTCAGTATTGATACCATTTCTGCATTATGGAATCCATGGTATTGATACCCACATCAGTATCAATACTAATTGCATTAGTATCGATACTGTTCATCCTAATTCCTCAAATTTAAACATATAGTATCGGTATTGTTTCTCCAGTATCGATGCCCTTACCAAGATTTTCCATTTTTAGCTCGATTTTTACCTAATTTTCGTTTAATTCTCTTACTTTTACCTCAAACAATACCCTTAAACTTAACATCACTTAACCCAACTAATTTTCCTCCATTTAGCTTCTTATAACATCTAAATTCTTCAAAGAACATCTCAAACCAAGAATCATACTACTTTTTCATACATGTTTTTAATCAAATCCAACGCTTACAGTCTCTTATACTTGTAAACATCAATAAAAACTCATATTCCAACATATCACCCAAAAACTCATTTTCTTCAATCTCAAATAAATCATTCATTTCTTAGTTTTAATTCTCTTTAACCCTTCCTTAAGCCTCTTGATAACTCCATAAAAAGACTCTATTTCTAGTCTTTTTACTTGTGTTATTGCTCGTCTAAACATAGTGTTCAAAGCATATATTATTTAGGTTATAATTGCATAGGGTGGATAAGTTTTGCTTAGGCAAGATTTATTTGGTTTGATTGATGCTGCATCATGTTCAAAACATTTGCTTTATTACTTGATTCGACCGTGTATATTGTCACAAATTTGCTTACCTTAGCATATACATTTCCAAACGATCAAGTTTTTGGCGCCGTTACTAGGGATTGACAACTGACTTATTTTTTTTTTTTTGCCATAACAAATTTTTCTTTTCACCTTTTACTTTGTTAGTTTAACTCGTTTAATTATTATTCATTTTATTTTGATGGTTTTATCGTTGCATGATCCTGGGATCTGCTGGTAAACCATTAGAGCCATTCCACCTTGAAATTGAGTAGTCGTTCAAAAAAAGGCGACGTAACCAATGAGTTAGAGAGTATATGAACCAACTATAATTTCAAGGCAACAATAATATGAGAGATCAGACAGATCCTCATGTATCAACAAATAATTTTCATAGAGAAGTTGCAAGACCACGAGCAATATGAGATCATTTGAACCCAATTCTTGACGATCTCAATCCAGGCATTGTGGCACCTGAAATACAAGCAACCCATTTTGAGCTTAAACCGGTGATGTTGAACATGCTAAACTCCATCGGTCAATTTGGTAGCTCGCCTAATGAGGATGCTAGATAGCATATTCGTGCCTTTCTCGAAGTGTTCAATTCATTCCAGCAACAAGGAGCGCATGAAGATGTGCTAAAGCTTATACTTTTCCCTTATTCCCTACGCGACAGAGCGAGAGCTTGGCTTAGTGGAGTTCCTTTGGGAATAATGGAATCTTGGGCGGATCTATGTAAAAGCTTCCTACTTCGATACAATCCATCCAATATGAATGCACAGCTACTCAATGACATTTCAAGTTTTCTCCAAGGCGATGATGAATCCATGTATGAGTGTTGGGATAGATATAAAAGTCTACTTTGCAAGTGTGTAAACCACGAATTTCATGACTGGACTCAAGTCATGATGTTTTCAATGGCGTTAATGCACCTACTCGAATGATGTTGGATGCCTTATCAAATGGTACTTTTCTTGATAAATCACCCGAGGAAGCCTTCGATATCCTTGACAGGATAACAATTAATGATTATCAATTCCCGACTATAAGGCTGGGAACAACGAGAAAAGTGCCTGGAGCATATGAAATTGAGGTTAAGGATTCAGTAGCTGCTCAACTTTCTGCCATAACTAATATGTTAAAAATTTTGCAACGTCCTAATGAGGTGAGAGAAGTCAAAGCAACCAATAATGCATGAATTTTCTGTCATGACAACAATCATGAGAGTGAATGTCCAGAACACCAGGAGTCCATCAATTGTTGGGCAACTACAACCGAAGCAATAATAACCCCTACTTGAATACATACAATCCTGGATGGAGACAACATTCAAATTTTCATGGGGTAATCAAGGGAGCAACAACCACAATTAGGAAACAAATTATAATAGGCCACAACAGAGTAATTCAGACATCAAAATTTTCAGAATCAACATCAGCAGATGCCCTGGCAACACACTAAAGATATAGCTTATTCCTTTAATACAAACTATAATTCTAACTCCTTGGAAGCTTCACTACAAGAATTTATGGCCTCGAAAAAAGATTTCATGGCTTCAACAAAGACTTTGATGCATGAACATTCATTAACAATAAAAAACCAAGGAAATTTGTTGCAAAGTCAAGCTGCTCTGTTGTAAAGTCATAGTTCATCCTTGAGAACATTGGAAAACCAAATGGGTCAAATCACCACGACATTACATTGTCACCCACAAGGAAGTCTCCCTAGTGATACTGAAGTTATTAAACATCATGTAAAGGAATAGTGCAGTGTACTTACACTGAGGAGTATTACACAAATTAACTAGAATGACAAGTTTAGGGGAAAGCAGTTGGAAGTTTCTAGCCAAGGAATTATACAACCTAAGGATCGAGCTGAAATTATTGAGCGGGAGAAATTGTCCGAGGAGAAGGAAAAGGATAAATGTTCAAAAAATCATCAAATAAGTCATGGGAAACTTATGGCCAAGGCCAAAATTTCCTCATCACCTATTCCAGATAATGTGAGACCTCCACATCCCTTTCCTCAACAATTAAAAAAACACAATGATGAAATCCAGTTCAGGAAATTTGTTAATGTTCTGGATTAGTTATATATCAATGTACCTTTACTTGAAGCCATCAAGCAGATACCTTCCTACGCTAAGTTTCTAAAAGACATTGTCACAAAAAAAAAAAGGAATGTATAAAATGTTGTCGCGACAAAAAGAAATATGCTCTGCAGTAAGTAAACTCCCACCAAAGCAAAAAGATCCTAGCAGTTTTGTGATACCATGCTCAATCGGTGACAACTTTGTAGGAAGAGCTTTTGTTGACTTAGGGCCAAGCGTAAATTTGATGCCAAAGTCTATATTTTTAGAACTATAAATGTGTAATGCCTACCTAACCACAATTATCTTATAGTTAGCTGACCGATCTTATGTCCGTCCTGAGGGAAAACTAGAAGATGTCATTGTAAAAGTGGACAAGTTTGTATTTCCAATTGATTTCCTAATATTAGACTGCGAAGCTGATGAAAATGCACCCATCATCTTTGGACAACCCTTTTTGGCCACTGGAAGAATCTTAATAGATTGTAAAAAAGGAGAATTCATGATGCAGGTAGGAGATCAAATCGTCACAATCAATGTCTTTAACTCCATGAGATACGTGGATGATTCATAAGAATGCCAATGCATTAGAGACATTGAATCAATGGAGGAAGAGGAGACAACAAATCTTGGCTAATATGAATTTTTACAACTCAATGAATACAACACTTTGTGCCATGACTTGATGTCTATGACGCATAAACATGAAAATTATGGCCCATGCAAAAAAATTTCAGAAGAGGATTTTGATAAATATTGTCTTGGCAATAGTTGTTTGAATAAAACAATTAATGGATTCCCAACCAATGACATCAAAACAGACTATAAAGATAAACCAGAGGAACATTCTAGTTTCCTTCATGACAAACTAGGTATGAAATTCGAGCCCTTATATTTTAATGAAGTTAGTCCACAAAAATCACCATTACAACATGCACCCACACTGGAAGTTAAAACTTTTCCATCACATTTGAAATATGAGACTTTACCAGTAATAATTTATGACAATCTAACCTCCGAACAGGAGAACAATTTGTTAAATATTTTTCCACAGTACAAAGAAGCTCTCGGGTGGACCATGGAAGACTTGAAGGGAATGAACCCTACCATATGCATACACAAGATCAACTTAGAAGACATTCATAACTATTTGGTGGAACCACAATGAAGACTCAATCCGATCATAAAGAAAGTAGTAATGAAGGAAATCATAAAATGGCTAGATGCTGGAGAAAGGTGGTGTGACTGTGGTTAAAAATAAAAATGATGAGCTTTTAACTACTATAACAGTCACGGGTTGGAGAATATGTATGGACTATAGGAAGCTCAATAAAGTCACAAAGAAAGACCATTTTCCTCTTTCTTTTATTGACCAAATGCTTGATACGCTAGCAAGAAAAGCATTTTACTGCTTTCTTGATGGATATTCAAGATACAACCAGATAGCCATAGCACTGGAGGATCAAGAGAATACTACTTTCACTTGTCCAAATGATACCTATGCATTTAGAAGAATGTCATTTGGGCTATGTAACGCTCCATCAACCTTTTAGAGATATATTATGGCCATTTTTTGGATATGGTGGAAGTTTGCATGGAAATATTTATGGATGACTTATTCGTCTTAGGTGACGATTTCAACCGATGCCTCAATAACGTATCTAAAGTGCTGAAGCGATGTGAAGAAGCCAACCTAGTATTAAATTGGTAGAAATGCCATTTCATGGTAACTAAGGGAATAATGTTGGGATACAAGATTTCTTGTCAAGGCATTGAATTCGATAGAGCCAAGGTGGAAGCAATTGAAAATCTACCTCCACCCACCAATGTGAAAGGCATACGCAGTTTCCTTGGACAGGCAGGCTTTTATAGGTAGTTCATAAAAGATTTTTCTCAAATCTCAAAACCTTTGTGTCTTTTTCTTCAACATAATCAACCATTTGTATTTAATGATGATTGTTGAAATGATTTTACAGAATTAAAGAAAAAACTTTCATCAGCACCAATTCGTTGTTCCACAAGACTGGAATGCACTTTCGAGCTCATGTGTGATGCTAGTGATTATGTAGTTGGGGCAGTGCTAGGACAATGAAAAAGTAAACTCTTTCATGTTATCTATTATGCTAGTCGTACTCTTATTGATGCACAAATAAACTATACCACAACTGAAAAAGAACTTCTTGCAGTAGTATTTGCATTCATAAGTTTAGGCCATATCTCATAGGAACTAAAGTGATTGTGCATATGGATCACTCTGTCATTAAATATTTAATCAATAAAAAAGATGCAAAGCCTAGGCTCATCAGGTGGATATTATTACTACTACAAGAGTTTGATTTAGCGGTAAAGGGTAGAAAGGTTACTAAAAACCAAGTAGCATATCACTTGTGTAGACTAGAAAACAAAATTAGATGTCATGACATGAAAGACATCCAGGAGGATTTCCCTGATGAGAAAATTTTATTTGTCACGGCAGTGTCGTGGTATGCTGACGTAGTCAACTTTCTTGTTAGTGGTATTATACCTCCATATTTATCTAGCCAAGGCCGAAAAAAGATCAGACATGATGTGCGTGTTAGAGTATGCCCAAAGACCAATCATATGATGATTGTAATAATATATTTACTTTCTGATTTTATTGAATAAAGGTATTGCCACTATTATTTTCAGTTATGTGTTTGTGTTTAACATAAACTGAAAGATAATAAAGTCCATATAATAAAATTATTAAAAGATCCATAGTCAAGTATTATTATGGGCATGGACAATAATAATACGCTTAAGACTAACATTTTATTGATTGATGACAAGGAGTTATCATTGACATAAAGATGTCAGAATTGATACATGATTATATTATTAGAGAACAATGTATTGGATTGACCCCATCATGAGCATATGTCTTGGATTATTATGTAACAGACATAACATTGCTCATGGTGATGACTATATGTATGATACTCACACTTGAGATCAATGTCATCCCAACATATATTGTTGTATGTTTTGATACAATTAAATATGCCCCGTAACTGGTTGCACTATAAAGATTGTTATTAAATATATTTCGATATATGTAGTGCGGTGTATATGGTTAAGATAGGATTTGTCCTTCCTACATAATAGGAAATATATCACATGCCACTTGATTGAGAGAGACTAGAAATGCATGGCCATGCTCGAATAAGTTGATATGTGATATCATAAATTATTCATTAATTATAGTCTACTTTAGATATCAAGAAATAATAGATGGGCTATACAAGTGTGACTATTCTAAGACTTGTGCCTATTCTAGATATAAAGGACAAAAGGATGTAATACATAAAAGAGTTAATCACGAGGATGATATGTCAAATCATAATTTCTTGTAACTTAGGTTACAATGATATATTGCTAGATGTCACTCATTGTATGTAATATTAGAATTGTTCTAATAATTACTACTAACGTTACAAGAACCTACAGGGTCACACCCTAGGATTGAAATGAACAAAAATGTACAATTTGTTGTATGTTACTAAAATATATATAGAGTTAAGATATGTATATTTGATATACATATGATTTTAATTATCCCGAATATAGTAAGTAAGCATTAAAAGAATGTAATTTAGATCACAACTCTTTTAATTGGTATATATAATTCGGAATAATTAAATAAGTTTTTTTAAATAAACATTAAAGATTATAATTCAGATTATAAGTCTTTAATGTATATTTAATTAAATTAATTAAATAATATTTTATTTATTAATTCGTAAAAACATCAAAAAACCCTAAGATGTTAGGGTAATGGTTATAAAAGGGTGTGTTAGGTCTAGCAGCCATTTTTAACACACACATATAAATCTTCAGTCGTTTTCACTTAAAACAGTTTTGGGGAAAACAAATATTGCTCTCAGTCGGGAGAACTGAGTAGAGGCCAAGACATGATTTTGTGGAGGCTTACAATTCAAACCGATCTACACCACCAGTATTCACTGTTGTCCTTGCTGTTTTTCAAGGAACCCGTTGTAAGTTTTCACGTCCCTTCTTCCCAATTTTAGTTTTACGTACTTGGATCGCTAGTTAGACCGTCGAGTTTTATTTCTGCTGCGCCATGGGGTGCACCGACAGTCCCAATAGTGGTATCAGAGCCACTTGTACGATCTGAATTCGGGTTAAATTCTTGGATGATGCGATATGTATAAGATGCATGTTCTAGTTTTATCGTTTTCGTCAAATATGCATGATATCATTGTTCGAATCGATAATCGCGATGATTAATATGTTAATTTTATTAATATTTTTTCGATCTATTTGTTATTGTAATGATTTTACGAAATCCATATGTCAATTGTTGACATGATGATCCGTGGGAGTGCGATAGCAGATCGCGTTTGGCAGTGGAACAAAGGTTGTTCCGATGCAGAAAAACCTTCGGGATTGAAAATCCCAAAAGCACGATTCAGTTGATAAGTGTTATCAAATCGTGAGATTTTCCTATAGAAGCGGAAGTACTATTTTTTAAAAAAAAATCCCACCAGCCGTATCGCGACGGCCGATGCGTGCTAGGGGCTCCACCTCTAGACCCCGCAAGGGGCTTCGCCCATTGACTCCTCATAAGCAGTACAAATTGAAGGCCCATATTAAATTTTTTACAAAGGCGTAAGAACGTGTATATATATATGATATGTTTGTTTTGCACGGTGTTTGACATGTATGGTTATAGCCCTTGTTCACTTTATAATGGTTTAATTTGATATACGGTCTGCGAGCCGTGCCTTTCTATATCTCTGTTGTATTTTTCTTCTCATCTTACTCCCTCGTATGTAAAATGAGTTTCTTTTAAAATTGTAAACCTATGAAGATTCACAAGGAGCAGAAGAATGGCGAGAAGATACCTAGAGAGCAGTCTTAGGCTTTAGGGTTCTTGGTTCTCCCATTGGCTTGGGATGGGCCACCTTAGTCATTGTTTTGGGCTATAACCATTGCATCTTATTTATTGCTATATTTGTTATGTGTGCAATGCATCAAATGATAAAATAAGAATGAATATTGATGAGATCAATAAGGGCCTAATATTAAAACTAATAATGATGAGCTAATTCCTTAAATCCCTCTTTATAATCTAAGTTAACTTAACCGTCCAATATTTACCCTCGTTAAGGCTTCGATCGATATTGTGTGGGCTTTGCCAAAGCATTGACACATAAATCTATCTTGGTTAAACGCGAAGAATAAGCAAGTGATATTCATCGGTTGAAATATTGATAATAACTTAGCTAGGTTATTCTAATAGGATTAGAAACCTAGAGGTTAAATATTGGATAAGTCATGAGATGACTTGAATAAAAGTTGTTCACCAAAATGAGGAGTTACATGAGATGTAACTAGTAAAGTGTTAATTACCTAAATAATCATTAACCTAAAAGAAAAGCCAAAGCTGATTTAGAAAATTGATGTATTATGGATCCTCACCCACTAGAAAAATTTTCGTTGAATTTTTCTGAAATTAAAACAGAGAGGGTTTTTAATTTTGAATAAAATAGTGGGAGTAATTTGTAAATAAAGTCCTATTTATAAATTTTAATTCGGTAAATTTACTTACTTTAATATTTCCAATGTTGTAGATATAATGGCAAACAACACTTTATCACTGCGATCACTCCTTGAGAAGGATAAACTTAATGGCATAAACTTCCTTGACTGGTTTCGTAATTTGAGAATTGTTCTCAAACAGGAAAGGAAGCAATATGTCATTGAGGAACCTGTTCCTTATTAACCGGCAACTAATGCTTCAAGAGCTGACAAAGACAAATTCAAGAAACATATGGATGATATGTTAGATGTTGGATGTCTAATGCTTGCCACCATGACTCCTGAGCTTCAGAAGCAACATGAGGACATGGTTGCATATGAGATGATTCAAAATCTCAAAGAAATATATGAAGGGCAAGTACGTCAAGAGAGATATGAGACCTCTAAAGCTCTATTTCAATGCAAAATGGTAGAGGGAACTTCTATAGAAGCTCATGTCATCAAGATGATGGGCTACATCCAAACGTTGGAAAAGTTGGGATTTCCTCTCAAAGATGAATTGGCTACCGATGTTATCCTGCAATCGTTGCCAGATAGCTTTAGCCAATTTGTCCTTAATTTCAACATGAATGAAATTAACAAGACTTTGGCACAGTTACTTGGCATGTTACAAACTGCTGAAAGTAACATGAAAAAGGTTGGACCTAAGCCCATTCTAATGGTCCACAAGGACAAAGGAAAGAGAAAGAAAAAGGTAGTGGCAAATTCTAAGGGAAATGGTAAGACAAAACCAAAAGGGAAAAATGCATTGAAACCCAAAGGGGGAGTTAACAAGGAAGGAAAATGTTTCCATTGCGATATCGAACACTGGAAGTGAAACTGCCCTGTTTACCTTGAAGAGGTCAATAAGGCAAAAGAAAACGGAACGTTTGTTTTAGGTATTTATGTTATTGATGTTAATTTGTCAACATCTACTTCTTGGGTATTAGATACCTATTGTGGTTCTCATATTTGTACTTCTATACATGGACTGCAAAAGAGAAGGAATCTGGCTAAAGGAGACGTGGACCTATGAGTGGGAAATGGAGCAAGAGTTGCTGGATTAGCTATAGGGACATATGTTTTATCTTTGCCTAGTGGACTTGATTTAAATTTAGAGGATTGTTATTATGTGCCTAGTTTGACTAAGAACATTATTTCTATTTCTTGTTTGGACAAGATTGGTTTTGAGATTATTTTTAAGAATAATTGTTGTTCTTTTTATCTCGATAGTGGTTTTTATGGTTTGACACAATTGGTTAATGGTCTCTATATTTTGGATCAAGAAAACACCATTTATAACATAAATACTAAGAGATCAAAAACAAATGACTCGAATCAAACTTATCTTTGGCATTGTCGTTTAGGCCATATAAGTGAGAAATGCATATCAAAACTCTATAAATATGGATTCTTAGATTCATTTGTTTTCGAACAATATGATGTATGCGAATCTTGCTTGTTGGGAAAAATGACTAAAGCTCCTTTTAATAGTAAAGGTGAACGAGCAAGTGATTTATTAGGGTTAATATATAGTGATGTATGTGGACCAATGAATACACAAGCCAGAGGTGGATTCCATTACTTCATTATTTCACCGATGACTTCAGTCGGTATTGGTATATTTATCTTATGCACCATAAATCTGAAGCCCTTGAAAAGTTTAAGGAATCTAAAAATGAAGTACAAAATCAATTAGGCAAGAGTATTAAGGCACTTCGATCAGATCGAGGTGGAGAATACTTAAGCATAGAGTTTGATGAACTCCTAAAAGAATGTGGGATTATCTGACAGGTTACACCACCTGGTACACCACAATGGAATAAAGTTTCTGAAAGAAGGAATCGAACACTGTTAGACATGGTTCGATTGATGATGAGTCATAGTGATCTTTCGACTTCTTTTTAGGGACATGCACTTGAAACAACCGCTTTCACACTAAATCGTGTTCCATCTAAATCAGTTCAAAAGACACCATACGAGATATGGACTGGGAAACGTCCCAGTATGTGTTTTATGAAGATTTTGGGTTGTAAAGCTTATGTAAAACATCAGATGTCTACAAAGCTCAAACCTAAATCTCATAAGTGTATATTTGTTGGATATCCTAAATAAACTAAGGGATACTATTTCTTCAACCCTAACGAGAACAAAGTGTTTGTTGCTCGAACATGAGTTTTTCTAGAAAGAGAATTTCTCTCAAAGAAAGGGAAGGGTAGAAATATTAAACTTGGAGAAGTTCAAGAACAATAGATAAATGAACCTGAAGTTGAACATGTTTCACAAGTTGTTGAGGAGCATTCAACAGATTTAGAAACACAACCATTGCGTAGATCCACAAGAGAACACAGTGCACCTGAGAGATTTGGATTTCTCGTTACGACACATGGAGATGTTCTTCTTATGGATCAAGATGAGCCCATGACTTATCAAGATGCAGTGTCTAGCCCAGACTCTGAAAAATGGCTTGAAGCCATGAGATCTGAGATGGATTCCATGTCAGTAAACCAAGTATGGACTTTGGTTGAACCACCTGAAGGGGTCAAACCTATAGGGTGTAAATGGGTTTTCAAGAAGAAAACCGACATAGATGGTAATGTACAAACATACAAGGGGTGATTAGTCACTAAAGGTTTTTAACAAGTTCATGGCGTAGACTATGACGAAACATTCTCCCCTGTAGCTATGTTTAAGTCCATCCAGATCTTGCTCGCAATAGTTGCATTCCATGATTATGAAATCTAGCAAATGGATGTCAAAATCGCTTTCCTTAATGGAAAACTTGAAGAAGATGTGTATATGACACAACCAGAAGGTTTTGTCCTTCCAGGAAATGTTGGAAAGGTTTGTAAGCTACAGAGGTCTATTTATGGACTAAAGCAAGCTTCTCGAAGCTGGAATCTTCGTTTCAATTATGCAATCAAATAGTTTGGTTTTATCATAAGTGAAGATGAGCCTTGTGTTTATAAGAAGGCTAGTGGGAGCATTGTTTCTTTCCTAATCTTGTATGTAGACGACATACTCATCATAGGAAATGATATATTGACTTTCAGTCTGTTAAGACTTGGTTAGGTAGTTGTTTTTCTATGAAAGATTTGGGCGAGGCAGCGTATATCTTAGGAGTTAAGATATATAGAGATAGATCAAGACGACTTCTAGGTCTGAGTCAAAGTACTTATATAGACAAAGTACTGAAAAGGTTCAGTATGGAATAATCCAAGAAAGGATTTTTGTCTATGAGACATGGCATTTCTCTTTCGAAGAAAATGTGTGTTTCAACTCAACAAGAAAGAGAACGGATGGATAAGATTCCATATGCTTCGGCTATTGGTTCTATCATGTATGCCATGATATGTACTCGAACAGATGTATCGTATGCTTTAAGCATGACGAGTCGGTATCAAGCAAACCCTGGTGAAAATCATTGGGTTGCGGTTAAAAATATCCTTAAGTACTTAAGAAGAACTAAGGATAAATTTGTTGTCTATGGAGGGGAGGAAGAGCTTATTATAAAAGGTTATACTGATGCCAGCTTCCAAACTGACAAGGATAACTCACGATCGTAATCGGGTTTTGTGTTTTGTCTTAATGGAGGTGCTGTGAGCTGGAAAAGTTCGAAGCAATACACAATAGATGATTCTACAACAGAGGCTGAATACATTACAACCATTGAAACAACAAAAGAGGCTGTTTGGATCAAGAAGTTCATATTGGAATTAGGGGTTGTTCCCAGCATATCAGATGCTGTAGAACTTCGTTGTGACAATAATGGAGCCATTGCACAAGCAAAGGAACCCATATCTCATCAATGATCCAAACATATTCTTAGGCACTTTCATCTCATTCGAGAGATCATAGATCAATGAGATGTGGAAATATGAAAAGTACACACGGATGACAACACTGCTTATCCCTTGACGAAACCTCTTACACAGCAGAGGCATGATCGTCACACTGAGTCACTCGGTATTAGATATGTGAGTGATTGATCTTAGTGCTAATGGGAGATTGTTAGAGTATTCCTAAAGACCAATCATATGATGATTGTAATAATATATTTATTTACCAATTTTATTGAATAAAGGCATTGCCACTATTATTTTCAGTTATGTGTTTGTGTTTAACATAAACTGAAAGATAATAAAGTCCATATAATAACATTATTAAAAGATCCATAGTCAAGTATTATTATGGGCATGGACAATAATAATAAGCTTAAGACTAACATGTTATTGATTGATGACAAGGAGTTATCATTGACATAGAGATGTCAGAATTGATACATGATTATATTGTTAGAGAATAATGTATTGGATTGACCCATCATGAGCATATGTATTGGATTATTATGTAACAGTTATAACATTACTTAGGGTGATGACTATATGTATGATCCTCAGACTTGAGATCAATGTCATCCCAACATATATTGTTGTATGTTTTGATACAGTTAAACATGACCCATAACTGGTTGCACTATAAAGACTGTTATTGAATATATTTCGATATATGTAGTGGGATGTATATGGTTAAGATAGGATTTGTCCTTCCTACATAATAGGAAATATATCACATGCCACTTGATTGAGAGAGACTAGAAATGCATGGCCATGCTCGAATAAGTTGATATGTGATATCATAAATTATTCATTAATTATAGTCTACTTTAGATATCAAGAAATAATAGATGGGCTATACAAGTGTGACTATTCTAAGACTTGTGCCTATTCTAGATATAAAGGACAAAAGGATGTAATACATAATAGAGTTAATCACGAGGATGATATGTCGAATCATAATTTCTTGTAACTTAGGTTACAATGATATATTGCTAGATGTCACTCATTGTATGTAATATTAGAATTGTTCTAATAATTACTACTAACGTTACAAGAACCTACAGGGTCACACCCTAGGATTGAAATGAGAAAAAATGTACAATTTGTTGTATGTTACTAAAATATATATAGAGTTAAGATATGTATATTTGATATACATATGATTTTAATTATCCCGAATATAGTAAGTAAGCATTAAAAGAATGTAATTTAGATTACAACTATTTTAATTGGTATATATAATTCGGAATAATTAAATACGTTTTTTTTAAATAAACATTAAATATTATAATTCAGATTATAAGTCTTTAATGTATATTTAATTGAATTAATTAAATAATATTTTATTTATTAATTCGTAAAAACTTTAAAAACCCTAAGATGTTAGGGTAATGGTTATAAAAGGGTGTGTTAGGTCTAGCATCCATTTTTAACACACACATATAAACCTTCAATCGTTTTCACTCAAAATAGTTTTAGGGAAAACAAATATTGCTCTCAATCGGGAGAACTGAGTAGAGGCCGAGACGTGATTTCGTGGAGGCTTACGATTCGAACTGATCTACACCACCAGTATTCACTGTTGTCCTTGTAATTTTTCAAGGAACCCGCTGTAAGTATTCATGTCCCTTCTTCCCGATTTTGGTTTTACGTACTTGGATCGCTGGTTAGACCGTCGAGTTTTATTTCCGCTGTGCCATGGGGTGCACCGACAGTTCCAATAGTGCGACACTATTACTGGAATGAACTACTCATATTCAACCAATGTGACGACTAAATAATCAGGAGATGTGTCCCAGAAGAAGAACACAAAGAAATTCTACTTCATTGTCACTCATCACCGTATGGAGGACATTTCGGTGGAAAGAGGATAACGACTAAGGTTCTTCAATACAGTTTCTATTGAACCACCTTGTTAAAAGATCCACACAAATTCTACAAATCGTGTAATAAATGGCAACGCACAGGAAACATATCAAAGAGACATGAGATGCCATCGAAAAACATTATGGAGGTTGAGATTTTTGACGTATGGGGGATAGATTTTATGGGACCCTTTCCCATCTTTTGGTGACCTATACATTCTCTTGGAAGTGGACTATGTGTCCAAATGGGTAGAAGCCATCGCAACTCCTAAGAATGATTCCAAGACCGTACTGAAATTCTTGCAAAAAAAACATATTCATGCGTTTTGGAACACCACGAGCTATTATAAGTTATGAAGGCACAAACTTTGACAACAAATTAATTTCTAAAGAGCTGAAAGATATGGAATGCGACATCGAATAACCATGGCATATCACCCTCAGACCAATGGGCATGTCGAAGTCTTTAACCGAGAAATCAAACAGATCCTTGAGAAAGTGGTTAACCCAAGCTGAAATGACTGGTCGTCAAAGACAGATGAAGCATTATGGGCCTATCGTACAACATTCAAGACACCGCTAGGAATGTCCCCATTCAAACTAGTATACGGTAAGGAATGTCATCTGCCTATGGAACTTGAACATAAAGCATATTGGGCAATCAAGGAATTGAACATGGATGCGTAGCTTGTTGGAGAAAGAAGACTTTTGGAACTAAACGAAATGGATGAATTCAGAGCTCACGCATACGAAAATGCCCATCTATACAAAGAAAAAAAACAAAACGATACATGATAAAAAAATTTGCCAAGGTAATTTTATTCTGGACAACAAGTGTTGCTCTATAATTCAAAATTTAAATTGTTTCCAGGCAAGCTAAAATCTAGATGGTCAGGACCATTCATCGTACACCAAGTCCATAGTAACGGAACAATAGAAATCAAGAACCGAGATGATGGATTCATTTTCAAGGTGAATGGTCAGAGACTAAAGGAATACAAAGGAGCACCAGTAATGCGCGATAAAACGACACCAACAACACAAGATGCCTAAGAGTTTCCTTTACTTACATGAACAATTTTTGTTGCCTAGCCAACAAAAATCTGAATTATGTACATAAATAAATTAAGTTATTTTATGCACTAGTTATATGTTTCACTTTATTTTTGTTTTTTTGGTTTATTTTTGGCATGCAAGCTACACGTGGCAGCATGGGGTGAGAACTTACGCATGGGAGGAAAAGAAACCCTAATATAAGAAGGTTTTGGTGGCAATTGTAAAGAGGGAAAGTTATATTTTCCTCATTTTATGTCAAATCAAATATTGTGTCATTAATACCATATATTTTCCCTCTCATTTTGACCAATTTGCCCTGAATAAATCACCCATTATCTTTCCAGAAAAAACCAACTTACACTTCATCTTCCTCATCATTCCCTCAGTTTCCTTCTTTAAAAATTTTCCTTAAATATTTCCTCCTCATTGCATGTAATACCCCAAAAATTTAGATAATGATCAAAATGAAAATTTTGGAAGTTTGATGGTCAAAGTAGAAAAGTGGGAAAAGTTTGAGGAATTAAGTGATAAATTTCCTAAAAAGAATTTTATTCTATTAATAGATAGTTTAATCTTGAGAGTGGGGTTTTATAGAAATTATATTTTTAGATTTGGAATTTTGGTAAAGAAAAATTACAAAGGGGTAAAGCCGCTAAGGAATCGGTAATTTCAGATCGAATTGTAATTTTAAAAAAATTTGAAGTATGTTATAAAATGGTTGGAAATATTATTTTAATATTTTAGATCATAGAAATTTGGTTTGGAAGCATGCAATTTGTTCAGATTTAACCGAAACACTGAAATTTAGTGAATAAAACGCAATTTTTGAAAGATTCATGGTTAATTTCGTAAGTCAAAGTCAAATTAATTCAGCTTTGACTTTGAAAGATGATAAGGATGAGGTGTCTTGGTTTTAGGTTGAATATGAAGATTTATTAAGGGTGATTTAGTCTTATCTTAATTAAATGAATATTTTATTCATTTATAGTGGAATTTATTGTAAACTAATATGAAATGCACCCAACATTTCATCCAAATTGCTCATCTTCTTCTCCAAGCTGTCGTGGGTTTCTCCAAAGGTGAGAGAAAGCTTCAATTCAATTTTTAAGCAAATTCATTTGGGTTTTGAGTATTCCGTAAAATAGAAAATTCTATATGCGAAAAACGCTATCATTTGGTACCAATATTGCATAATAATCTTGTTGGTGTTTAAAGACCCCAAATTCTATAGTTTGTGTTCATATAAGGGATCATGAAATTGATGATGAATATTGATGTTTGTGAGGTAGTAGATTCATATTCAAGCATGTATAATGAGTAGAACATGTTTATTCTTTCTAAAACTTGTTCTTTAAGTTTCGGCCATGGATTGTTTGAGTGAGAAAAATTATGGAAAAATTTTATATGGGTTAAAAATAATGAAAGAAGTATTCTACAAGCCTTAGAAAATTTAGGGACCATTTTGTAACATTTGAAAAGTTAGGGGATCAATTCGGTAATTTTGGAAAATTGATGGGTTATTGTGTAAGTGTTATATAATTGATGTACTATACTGGAAATTGTTGTTTGGAAATTAAAATGAGTGTTAGAATGTGAAATTTGATTATTTTGGGAAGTTTAGAAAGTTTGGTGATTGTAATGCAAATTTCAAATTGTTGGAAGTGTTTATTGTTGTTATGCCTTTGTATGGGTAGTTAGTTGATAATATTTTCAATACTGGAATTTTTGTATTGAAATTTTAAGTGGTAAAATGGTGAAGGACCATTTTATATAAATTGGAAAAGTTGGTTCCAATGTTAAAAGGAATTATTAAGTATTGAGTATTTTAATAGATAATGAGTTTAAAGTATATTATGGATTTATTTTGGAAATGTATTTATGTTAGTACAATACTAACATATATATAGATATGAATCTATATTTTATACAGATCGTGATTTACTCGATGTTCAAAGCAAGTCAAATATAAAAAGGGTTTATTATGGAACATAGTGAGGCACATATTTTTGAAAATTATAAAGTGTCAAGGTGAGTGCAATACATGCATGACATTATACATGGATGTTTTATACATCATCAGGAAGACTTGCGATAAGTCGACTTTGTTTATATCAGCATGACATTATATCATTTTTATAACTTCGGTATTACATTGATATGTCATAGTGTGAAATTATAATGCATCGATCATGAATAATATGATATTTTACCATGTATGTTAATTCGAGTATGAACTGCCAATGTTAAATATTGATAATGTATTTTTCCATGGATGGATCAAATAAAATAGACTGTATGCCCAAATAAGTCATTGAGGGACAGGGTATAGTTGGCATGCCATAAAGTCCAGTAACAGGCTGCATATTCTGGAATACACTAAAGGATACCTAGTGTATATGGTGGGCACAACCTTATGTGTCATATTCGAGGACTTTACTTATGGATACCTAGTACAGATGGTGACATGACCTTATGTGTCATACTCAGGATTGTATTACGGTGCATATATTTGACTCGTATACCTAGGGTCCTCAGGGTATTATATTGGGCTATTGTCTATGGTTTATAGTTTATTGGTTAATAAATGGTAACCATGCAAATAAGATTACGAGCTTATGGAATAATGGCAAGTATATGGGTAAAATAAACTTACGAGCTTATGGAACAAATGGTGGGTATATTGGTAAAATAAGCTTATGAGCTTATGGGATTAAATGTAAGAGATTTTATATTATTTTGATAATGGTAAAATATTGGATATGTTAGTAACATGATTTTATGGCATTTTGATTTTTGACATTGAAATTCATGCATGAGTTGTATTGCACTGTTTATTGTTTTAATTGCCTTACTAAGTATATACTTAGCGTGTGATGATTTTCACGCGTAGGTAAAAACATAGTGGCGAGTAAAAAGTTTAAAGCGAGATCAAGATCGAGGAGTATATTTCAATAACAGTAAGACATCCTATGATGGAATTTGAATTAGATAGTGGCATGTAATTAATAATGCTCAATTTGTTTTGTTAAATAAATTTGCGAACAAAATAGTAACTTTATAATGATGAAAGGTTAATTTTTATGAGTTTTATATGTATTTTTTGGAAATCACTGTAGCAGTGCATCGATACACAATTTAAATTCGATGTTTTGTGCATCAGTACACTGTTCATGATACTATAGTAGTGCATCGGTACACTGTTCACTATTCACTATTCATAAAAAAACCTTTTACCTTAAAATTGTTATAATGAAGCATAATTCATATGATATATTATTTTTATAATATCATTTACCATTTTAAGAAAATAAATTTTAAATTACTTTTGAATTGGAAATAGTTTTAGAAATTCGGGTGACATCTATAATCTATATAGGTATAATTATACGGGTTATGGGTGTTATATTTATTGGTATCGGAGCTACAGGTTTAGTCGATTCTAGGACTAAACCGAGTTTTTTTTGAGTTAAAAAGTGTAAACATGCCAATAGGATGACAAAAGTTACTAATAGTTGTATATATACTGTGATGATGCTTATTGGGAGTAAAGTTACTCTTCATTAATGTATGATGATTCGACTATGTTCAGATGTTGGAACTAAAGACAAAGGAAAGAAATTTGGAAATGTTGAAAAGAAGGTCGATATTGAAATCGACCCAAATGGACCCGATATGACTTATGTAAAACACCTTAGAAGGGTGAATATTGTTAGGGATTTTCCTCCATTATGTGGAAGAAATGCCCCCAACATTTAACGAAGTTTCTGAATGGGAAGAATCGATTAAATAGTTTGAATGGTTTACAAGAAAAGTTAAATTGGATGAGGATCCAGAGAAGATTTCTGAATCTAGTGATGATTCTAAGTTTCATCCAGGTAAGCTTAAATAAGTGAGAAATATTTAAGCTACACATTAAATTGTTTAAATCATTGTTGATTTGAGTAAGAGAATTTGAGTAAGCGGTAAATATGATTTCCGCTAAAAGTTTACAAAGAGTTGAGTTAATAGTGAATCAAATGGTTATGAGTTGGATTGAGAATAAATATAAAGTCCATAAAACTGGATAGAGTTACCTTGTGAAGGTAAATATGCGAAAATTTATTGTCTAACCTTCCATGCTGTAATGAATTATTGTATAGATAGAGATTGACGCTCAAAAACTTGAAAAGTGTCAGATTTCTAGTGAGAGGAAAATAGTAAATTTGCTTGATAGTGTGATTTTAGAATTAACTGCTATGAGTTATTGTTACGAATTTATCAAGTTTTCTTATTGAACGATGTGAACATTGAGACTTTCATTTGAGATTGAAAATGTTTCAACTGCTCGAGAATAATTTATATGGATCTGGAAAAGTTATATAGATTTCTTTGTGAATGAAATAAGGAATTCTAAAGTAGAAATATTCAATTCTACTTGGTATTGAGTGATATTATATCGGAAGACCTATGGGTCATAATAAAAGTGTTAGTTGGACAAATAGTAAATATCCGATAAAGATTCAGAAGTTTATGTTAATGGTGAATCCGATGGGATTATCATTAACGAGTTTTAGATCATTTTGATCATGAGTTGGTTGTCTCTGCATTAAGGTTTGGTTAATGGTCACAAAAAGCGATTAATTTGGAAAAATGCAGAGAAATTAAGAATTTTAATGATTGATCAAAAAGTGAAATCATCACTAACGTGATATCAACAATGGTTGCGATTAATTTAAGATGATGTAAAAAGGATGCATAGCTTTTCTAGCTAAAGTGATAGATACTCAAGTATCTGAAGTAAGATTATATGATATTCCATAACTTGGGAATTTCATGTCTTTTTAGATTTATTATTTGGGTTACCTCCAGATTGAGAGGTGGAATTCAATATTAATGATTACCAAGGCATTAATCATGTATATATGGGTTCGTAGCGAATGGTTGGAATTAAATTAAGAGAATAAAGAACCAATTGCAAGAATTGCTACTTTGAGGATGCATTAGATTGAATATTTTACCTTGGGGTGCATCGGTGTTGTTTGTGAAAAAGAAAATGGATATATTCAATTATGCATATATTATCGATAGTTAAACAGAGTAACTTTCAATAACAAATAACCTATTTGGAGGATTGATGACTTGTTGATCAGTTTAAAAGGAACATCAATTTTCTCTAAAATTGATATTCGAATGGGATATCACCAGTTAAATATTAAAGAGGAAGATTTTCCAAAAGATAGTTTTCAGAACACGGTATAGACACTGTTCACTATTCATAAAAAATATTTTACCTTAAAATTGTTATAATGAAGCATAATTCATATGATATGCTATTTTTATAAAATAATTTACCATTTTAAGAAAACAATTTTTAAATTACTTTTGAATTAGAAATGGTTTTAGCAATTCGGGTGACATATATAATCTGTATCGGTATAATTATATGGGTTATTGGTGTTGCATTACAGCCATGAAAATACCCTTTTCCATCAAGTATCATGGCTAGATCAAATAAAAATCCAACATTAGTATTTGAGCGTGTTCATACTATTGAATCCGAAGCACGGTTCAAAAACCTCAAAAAATAACAAGTATACTTGAATGATGGTTTTGTTTTCCCAGCAGAAAATTATGAGCCATTTGGACCATAAGTGATGGACGTGGTTAGAAAGCATAAATGGGAGAAATTCGCTAGGTATCATAAGGTTGTGATGCCGGCGAAGGTTCGTGAATTTTATGCCCATCTTAAAGACACATCTCAACATATTGTTTATGTGAGAGGGATACTAATTCAATTTTCCGCATTAGCCCTAATCGCTATTTTAAGTTGGGAAAAACAGAAGACCAACACAAGAAGTTTGTGGCTGAGGCATATCAAGAAACCTACAGTGGAGTCCTTGGAGACCTCTTCTTCGGATGGGCCAAAGTTGAAGGTAATGCACCAACACGTAAGTAGGTAAATCACTGAGCCATTAAACCAGTGGTGAAGCTGTGGAATCACTTTCTTAAGGGCAAGCTAATTCTGACCTCCCACAACACGAGTGTTCTAGTGAAAATATTGATGCTGCTGCATTTGATTATTTATGGACGAGCGATCAATGTGGGAGAAATCATCTTTGACCAAATCCACGACTGTGTAAAGAGAAACCAAGGTAATCTTCTTTTCCTAACCTGATAACTGCTTTGTACAGGAAGAAAAAAGTCCCTGAGGAACCATTTGAGGACTTTATCAAGTCAAAGGAATGAATAACCAAGAAGAAAGTGCTAGAACTCATAAGCTTCGACAATAATACCCCATATGAGGGCCTGGAGGGAGGAGCCAAATCTGTTCCCGTGGCCAGAATGGTAGCCGTGGTAACATATACGCAAGAGACCCATGAGAGGATCAAGTACCTGGAAAAATCACATGGATATTTTCTTTGGCTATGTCAAGGCGAGGGATACACAACTCAATGTCTTTTTCAAGGAGCTGCTTCTAATCACCAATGAAGACTTGCCGCCTTTCCTTGATATTATTCTGAAAAGCGCTGCTGTCAAAAGTACATTTAATGCCTCGACACAAAATACTCCCCTAGAGTTCCTACAAACATCCCTCAACTTGCCACTCATGTCTCGGCTGTACCTGAAGAAGGCCATGGTAAAACCGATTTCTCTTTCTCCGAGAGCACTCGGGAAATTCCACCCGAATTCTTTGTCAACGATGATTTCATTACAGTCCCTAATCAAATTATAACCCAACAAGCACTTGAATAATCTATCGTTCATCACAAAACGCCAATTCTTCAATTAGATCAAGGCCAGACTTCAACAAATCTTGCGCAACCCACCAACGCTGAAGAACAACAAACACTAGCACGCGCTCCGAGTACTAAGCGACACAATAAGAGAATGGCAGGTCGTGTCCTTCAATCCTATCCCTCACAAATTACAGCAGAAGATATGGGATCTGAGAGTCCCTGTCCTCCAAAACGATGCAGAACACGCGCATCCAGTCAAACTGCCCCACCATAGTAAGTTCATATTTTTATTTTTATTTTTCTGTATTTGCATTTGCATTATATGTAGTTTCATTTTTAATGCATTGAGGACAATGCACCCGTCAAGTTTGGGGGAGGTATTGTGTCTCACACTTTGTTAAGAGAAATTTATTATAATTGGTTACAAATTTTGGTTGTCATGATATAAGTAGGTTAAGTCTATTGTTTGGAATAGATTGAGGATGCATGATGATGAAATCATAATCTAATTGCCTAAGCCAGAATTATTTTTCAGACTTTCGAAATGAGAGAACTGACCTTAGGCTTGATTCTTTGAAAAATCATAAACACGATTGTAGGCTACCTCTGTTTAAGGTGATTAGAAATTTTTTAGGAAAGAACTCTATTCTTGCCAAGACATTGAAGAATTGTAAGGCTAAAGTTGAACTGCTTAGTGCTTAAACTTTACAGAATAAAAGGGACACTCCTCTATGTAATGACATAACCAGAAAACTCCATAAAATTTAAGGGTTGCCTAGGCATATGAGTAAATGAATGTAGACACATGATGACTCTACCCGACTAGCTGAGGGATAGAAGGTATGCCGTCGAGGAGAAAGTGCTTGTGTGGATTGTGTATGTGTAGGAAATTAACTAAGGGATGTAAACATTTCAGTTGTGATAATGTATTTCGCAAGGGTTAGTGGAACATAGAAGATAAAGACAGTGAGGAGCATATTTATCTCGCCAAGGCAAGGTTTATTTTGCAAGTCTGAAGTGGATCTGACGAATTACTTATGTCACATGCTAGCTATACGACTACCATCACGTGTAATAAAGCCCTCGAGATTCTGAAAATTGTCAGATGCCTTTCCGTTTTTATCTTGGATAAGAAAACAATGAGTATTTAGGGAATCTTTACTCAGTCACATCCGCCAAAAAGGAGAGGCAAGAAAGCAAGAAGAGCTTTAACTGAAGCATCGAGTGAAAAACTGCAATGCTTTCCCATTATTTTCCAACCCAATCATCCTTGGTGTCCTCCACAGCCAGGCTATAGTAGAGCGGCGATTAGGCCTCGAGAAAGGCTGGCCGCCAGGGTATGCGTGGTGCTGTTCAGAGATGTCACGACAGAGCCCCCGATTTTAGGAGTCGTTCTTCCTTTGTTCTTAATTTCTTTACTTTGCTTGGGGTTATATTAAAACGATGATACTTTGGTTGACAACACCATGAACTATTTTACTTGGTGTTAGTCTTTGTTTTGTCGAGACAATTATTTTCTGTTTTATGAATGACACATTATGATTTTTCTAATGTCTGTTTTGTTCATTGCTTAAATATTTTTCATTAACACTGAAAGAGTTTCGAGATATTGCCTTGGGTCTGGGTGTAACACATCTTGACACTGTAAGAGCTTTGAGAGATTGTCGTTTCTCTAGACATTGATTCTTAGATTCGAGAGAATTGAGATAGATCTACATGAACAATGGAATGGATCCGGGAAGGTGATGTTCTAACATTCCTACCTTAGAGATAAGGAGAGGGTTTCAATCGACTAAAAATAATAGACGCTGGAGTAGGATAGACAAAAATTATAGTTCACGCTGAGAGGTATTGCTACAACAACAGTATGACAAACCAAGGGTTATAGTTAACGTTGAGTAGTATTGCCATAGCAACCATCTAAAAATACTCAGTAATCCTGTTGGGCAGTTTAAGCATATCATAACAATTCATTCTAGACTTAGAATAATTGCTTGTCATAACAAAAGATTAGCATGAGTGCTCTGTGAAAACTTTTAATATGTGAGGTTTTGAATATATTTGAATCAACGCTTGTCTTTTCCTTGTTTATTTTCATTCGATAGTTTTGCATATTTATTTTGCCTCGACCAAACTCTTCTACAACCATATTTTATAATATTTTATTGCTTTATTTTGTTTAAGTTATTACGAATAGTTTTCTAGTTTGAGAAGACTTTAGGAACTAGCTCGTGACAACTAGTTCTAGTTATGGTGAAACTTAAAAAGGCCTATCAATCCCTGAGGAAACGATAACTCACTTACCCTTTATTACTTGATTCGACAGTGTATACTTGAACAGTTTTGCTTGCCTTAGCATATACATTTCGAAGCGATCACCTTTATAACACTCAAGGTTTCAATATCAACCATTAAACTAAAGGAAAAACCAACTTGGAAGAAACTCACCTTTGGCTATGGGGAGAGAACGATCACGAGGAAGAAGAAGAAGAGTAGAAAGATAGCTAGCTTGTTTAACTTCCCCTTTGCTCTTTTAAATCCCTGATGAAATGAATTTTAAATTCATTTCACTCTAAAGGACCAAAATACCCTTTTATTCTTTTATTCTTACTAATTGGTCTTAATTAAATCATTTCTTATACTTTACCATTTATTAAATTTAATCCTCTAAATTTTAAATCTTTTCAATATTGTCACTGACTTGATATTTGGGGTATTATAATTCTCTCCCTTTAAGAAAATTTGTCCTCGTATTTAAAAAAGTGCCTGATACGAAGAGGTGTGGAAACTACTTCTTCATGTCCTCCTCTCTTTCCCATGTAGATTCTTCTACTTTATGGTTTTGCCTTAGCACTTTAACTAAAGGAATATTCTTGTTATGCAATTCATTATTTTCTCTAGCTAAGATCCACATTGGTTCTTCCTCGTAAGTTAAATCTGGTCGGATCTCTATTTCTTCAAGTGTGATGACATGTAATGGATCTGATCAGTACTGTTTGAGCATCAACACGTGAAAAATATTGTGGATCTTATCCATATCTAGAGGCAAGGTTAACTGATAAGCTATTGGTCTGACCCTTTTCAAAATCTCATAAGGTCCAATGAATTTCGGACTCAGCTTTCCTTTGCGTCCAAACCAGAATACTTTCTTCCAAGGCAACACTTTCAGAAATACCTTGTCTCCCACTTGAAATTCAATTTCTTGTCTTTTCAAATCAGCATAAGACTTTTGTCGATCAGAGGCTATCTTTAGATTATCTTGTATAATTTTTAGTTTCTCCTCCATTTCTTGCATCAAATCTGGGCCAACTAGGTCTCGATCTTTTAGTTCAAACCAATTTAATAGTGTTCAAAACTTCCTCCCATACAAAGCTTCATATGTGGCCATCTTAATACTCGATTGGTAACTGTTATTATAAGTAAATTTCGTTAAAGGAAAAAACTTTCCCATGATCCTTTAAACTCAATCACACATACCCTTAGCATATCCTCTAATATCTGAATAGTTCGTTCTGACTGACCATCTATTTGAGGATGAAAAGATATGTTGAAATTCAATTGAGTACCCAATGTCTCAAGCAAGGACTTCTAGAATCTTGATGTAAATGTTGGGTCTCGATCAGACACTATCGATATAGGTACCCCATGCAGCCAAACTATCTCTTTTATATACAATTTTGCATATTTATCCATCGAGTAATCTACCTGAACTGGAATAAAGTGAGCTGTCTTGGTCAATCTATCCACAATTACCCATATCGAGTCCTTTATACCTAGTGACAAAGGTAGCCCCAAAACGAAATCCATTGTAACTCGTTCCCACTTCCACTCCAGAATGGATATCGATTATAACGATCCAGCGATACTTGATGTTCATCTTTCACTTGCTGACATGTCAAGCATTTTACAACAAACTCCGATACAACTATTTTCATGCCAGACCACCAATAACGACTCTTTAAATCCTGATACATCTTATTCCCACCTGGATGCATCATCAAAGGTCTATAGTGTGCCTCAGAAAGAATATCTTTCTTCAGTTCATCATTATCAAGAATACAAAGTCTTCCACGATAATATAAACATCAACCGGCCCTCATTTTGAAGTCTTTGACCTCTTCTTTTTCTACTTTTTCCATTCTCACCAAGGATTTCTCATTTTGACCTTGAAGTTCTTTTACCGGATACAAAAGAATCAACTTTAACTTAAGTTCGACGATCAAGGCACCATCTTCCTTTAAATACATATGTGCATTTAAAGCCCGTAGAGCTACAAAAGTCTTTCGACTAAGTGCATCAGCTACCATATTATTTTTTCCTAGATGATAATCGATCATCAAATCATAATATTTTAAAAGCTCGATCCATCTCCTCTGTCTCAAGTTTAGTTCTTTTTGAGTCAGCAAGCACTTTAGACTCTTGTGATCTGTATAAATATGGCAACACTCACCGTACAAATAATGACGCCAAATTTTAAAAGCAAACATGAAAGCTGCCAATTCCAAGTCATGTATCGGGTAATCTCTCTCATGATTATTTAGTTGTCTTGAGGAATAAGCCATATCTTTTCCATCTTGCATGAGCACACATCCCAACCTATTATGAGATGAACCACTAAAGACTACATAGTCTTTACCTAACTCAGGTTGTACGAGCACTGGGGCTTATGTTACTATTCTCTTTAACATTTCAAAACTTTCTTGGCATTTCTCCGTCCAAACAAAAGGCACATCTTTCTGTAACAACTTAGTTAGTGGCGAAGCTAAGATTGAGAAGTTCTTCACGAACCGACTATAATAACCAGCAAGCCCCAAGAAACTCCAAACTTCATAAACATTCTTTGGGGGTTACCAATCCACTATTGCTTGAATCGTTTTGAGATCTACTATTATGCCTTTTTCAGAGACTATATGACCAAGGAAAGCAATCTCAGCTAACCAAAATTCACACTTGGACAATTTAGCATACAACTTATTTTCACGAAGTGTCTAAAGAATCACTCGAAGGTGGGCATCATATTCCTCTCTTGACTTGGAATAAACCAAAATATCATCTATAAATATGACCACGAATTGATCCAAGCAAGGTTGGAATACTTGGTTCATCAAGTTCATAAATGTTGTAGGAGCATTAGTCAAACCAAATGACATCAGCACAAATTCGTAGTGTCCATATCGAGTCTAAAAAGCTATCTTTAAAATATCAACCTCTTTTATCTTTAATTGGTGGTACCCTGACCTTAGGTATATCTTAGAGAACACTATTGTGCCTTTCAGTTGATTACAGATCATCAATCCTCATAATATGATACTTATTCTTTATCATTACCTTATTTAATTGACAGTAGTCGATGAATAATCACATATACCCGTCCTTATTTTTTTACAAACATCACAGATGATCCCCAAGGAGAAACATTGGGTCTGACAAATCCCTTTTCGAGTAGCTCTTGCAAATGGGATTTTATCTCACTTAAATCCGTTGGAGCTATTTGATATGGAGCCATAGAAACAGGTTCGGTACCTGGGTACAACTCAATATTGAATTCTACTTCATGGTCTGGACGTAAATTCAATAATTCTTTCGAAAAATCCTCTAGAAACTCCTTAACTGTTGGGATATCATTTAATCTCGCTTCTGATATTCGAGAGTTTATTATATTAGCTAGGAAAGCTATACATCCTTTTGACATCATTTTCCTTGCAGTCATGGCTGATATTACATTGGATGATGATTTCACTTTCTTGTCGATCACTATTAATTCGGAGCCTTTCACATCCTTCAAAAATAATCACTTCTTGCAACAATCAATCCATCCATGATGTGGAGACAACCAAACCATGCCCAAAATGATTTTAAACTCATTGAAAGGCAACTCCATTAAGTTTACCGGAAACATAATCCTTTTAATCTTTATCTGGTATTTTCTACATACCTGAGTTGACCTATAGGGTTTATCGCTATCATCTAACTAACAATTGGTTTTAAAGGAATTCCTATAGCTCTAACCAACTTTGTACTAATGTATGAGTGTGTAGAACCAGGTTTAACTAAAACAAATACGTGCTCATAAAAAAGATGGAATGTACCTATTATGATCTCTAAGTCATCTTGATCGTCATTGGTCTTAATGTTGTAAATTATGGTGACTCCCCAAGTCTCTTATCGCTGCATTGATTCAGATTGTCCCCTGGATCTACCCCTTCCTCTTCTTCTATTAGAAACTGCCACAGATCTTTCAAATTATGTCGAATTGTCCCCATATTTCTTAGTCTAGTTTAGGGCAAAGTGACCAGTCTCGCCACACTAGAAACAAGCTCTACTGAGAAATTTGCATACTCCATGGTGTAATTTACCACATGTATAACATGGAGCTCTCTCTCCAAATGCTTTACCCGAGCTAACATCAAAATAATGGGATTGTTTAGTTTTCTACGAAGCTACAACAGAACTATCTCTGTTAGTATATCGGGAACTCAAGCTCTTACCTCTCTTAGCATGATGGGGACTTGAAGGTATTCCAACCCTTTTCCCCATCTATATACTCTGTTCCGCTACTAGGGTCTCCTCTTGAGATATTTCAAAAGCCTTGGCTTGATTAATGACTTCTTACAAGATAGGTAAGTTGAAAGCCAACATCATCTCTTTCAACTTTGGCATCAAACCTTCAATGAAGCAATCACATCAAGCCTTGTCATTGGGAACCACCTCAGTAGCAAAGCGGCTTAGATTATTGTATTCATCCTCGTACTCATGTACGACTCGATCACCTTATTTCAAATAAAGGAAATTCAACAACATCACCCTTCTAAACTACTCACCAACATATTTGTTCTTAAATTCCTCCAGGAAGACCTATCAGGTTACTTGTTCCGGTGGTGCATACATCGTAGTATTTGACCACCATACTCGAGCTGATCCCTGAAGTCAAGATACAACTCCACCAAGCTTTTCAGAATCCGAGTAGTGAATTCTTTCCAGTATTACCATAACATCATTTAACCATTAGTCATCATTCATAGGACCCTCATCCTCTTCTCATCGAAGCTCTGGAGCTCCCAAACTCTTCAACTCTTTTAGGATCAACATCATCGGTGTGAGAGGAGCAGGAGAAGGTTGAGAAGGTTAGAATCAGGTCAATATGGCGTCAAGAGCTTGCATAAAATCTCCAAAATCTAGCACATATATGCCCTATTATACTGGTGCGCTAGTATTCTCGGATAGAATCAGATGCTCACTATTCTACTCATAGCATTCGCTACCTGATCCCACTCTATTTTCTCATTCAACTACTCTTCGCCTTCGTGAGTTCGAAGATTCTGACATCTTCTAGGACATATATAATAATAATACTAAGTTAGTAAGGAGTGACATCAATCACACTCTACTGACACCATATTAGTAACCTTGACAATCTTAATGGCATTTAATCTCTTTTTCTAAATTCAAATAAACTCAGTTTCGGTTGAGAATAAGCTAATCTCTTTCTCATATACGTTCTCGTACACAAGTGACAAGTGTCACATGACTTTTAAAAACATTTTCTTATTTATAAACCCATAAAATTTTATTTCAAAATTAAAAAACAAAAACATTTTTAATATAAGGTAAAGCATTCATTGTAAACCGTTACAAAGTTATAACTCAAATACATTACAGAACATTTTTTCTTAGATTCATATACATGACATCTAATTATCAAAAGAAGACCTGATTGTACTACAGTTAATGATGAGTCAACCTTGGATTGATGTTCTCTGATGCACTACTTACTCTGCTAGTTTTTTTTCCTACACGTGAAATCAACACATGTTAAGTATTTACTTAGTGAGGCATAATAATGTAACTGAACTAAAATTCATACATAATCATATCATACTATTGAAATACGAATTAATTCGTATACTTCATTAAAACCAGTTAATCATCTCAATTAAACCCATATTTCTTTCATATAGCCATCAAAAATATTCTTAGTATGCCAAGCATGCCTATTTTTCTGTATATTTTTCCCAATTATATTTTATTTTGCCCCATGTATGTCAAATAAGAAATGTAAAGTACACACAGTGCACCGAAGAGCCAAAAGTCATTCACCTTTTATGAATACAATGAGTGGCACCTTTTATGCCAATAACGCACCGTCATGCATTTTCATTAGTGGCAGCTTTTATGCCAATAATGCTCCGTTATGCATTTTCATTTATCGCACCTTTTATGCTGATAATGCTCCGTTATGAATTTTCATTTATGGCACCTTTTATGTCGATAATGCACCGTTATGCATTTTCATTTATGGTACATTTTATGTCGATAAAGCACCGTTATGCATTTTCATTTATGACACCTTTAATGCCGATAATGCACCATTATGCATTTTCATTTATTGCACATTTTATGCCAATTCATAGATTTAAACATTTATTTTGGGAACATCGATAAACATTGCACAACATTAACATTCATCCATTCATTTTAGCGTAATTCATACTCTAAAACTTATTCATAATATCATTTGTATATACATTATGAAAATATACCAAAATGCTGTAAAACATACATTTAACAAAACATTCGAGGTTGACTCATCGCGAGTCATTCTCCTTTCTTACAAGTACAATAAATGCACTCACCTGATAAGCTTCATTAATATGTTGTAATGATGTCCAACTATTCGAAAACTTTATCTTTTCTCTTTTTTCTTGCTTGACTCAGGAGCTTGGTTATGATCTACACAAGCATTCATTAAGTAAACATACCATACCAATGTTAATATACTCTCTAACATTTATACTTTTAATAATACTCAAAAGTACTATTATATTCAATTTCTATCAAAATTCCTCCTACCTTAAATTTTCCATACTAAATAGTATCGGTACATCTACCATGGTATCGATACTTTTATACTATGGTACCGATACTCCCTTTTAGTATCGATACCATTTCCGCATTCTGGAATCCATGATATAAATACCTTTCTCTTAATATCAATACCCACATTAGTATCGATATTGTTTATCATAATTCCTCAAATTTAAACCTATAGTATCAATATTGTTCTTCCAGTACTGATACCCTTACCCAAATTTTCCATTTTTCAGCTCGATTTTTTATCTAATTTTTTTAAATCTCATACTTTTACCTCAAAAAATACCCTTAAACTTAACATCACTTAACCTAACTAACTTTCCTCAATTTAGCTTCTTATAACATCTAAATTCTTCAAAGAACATCTCAAACCAAGGATCATACTACTTTTTCATACATGTTTTTAATCACATCCAATGCTTCTAATCTCTTATATACTTATTTGACAAGTCAAATATACTTGTAAACATCAATAAAAACTCATATTCCAACATATCACCCAAAAACCCATTTTCTTCAATCTCAAATAAATCATTCATTTCTTAGTTTTAATCCTCTTTAACCCTTCCTTAAGCCTCTATAACACTCAAGGTTCAATACCAGCCATTAAACTAAAGGAAAAAACAACTTGGAAGAAACTCACCTTTGGCTGTGGGAAGAGCACAATCACGAGGAAAAAGAAGAAGAGAATAAAGATAGCTAGCTTGTTTAACTTTCCCTTTTTATCTCTTAAATCCCCAATAAAATGAATTTTAAATTCATTTCACTCTAAAGGACCAAAATGTCCTTTCATTCTTCCATTCTTACTAATTGGTCTTAATTAAATCATTTCTTATACTTTATCATTTATTCAATTTAATCCTCCAAATTTTAAATCCTTTCAATATAGTCACTGACCTGATATTTGAGGTATTACAATTCTTAACTGGGGAGAGAATGTGAATTTTGTTCCTAATGAGTATTAAACTCAAATCATAGGAGAAAGGGAATCTATCAAATGAGAGATTTTAATATGATTTAAAAATTATTGACGTTTAAAATTAAAATTAAAATTTTAATTTAATTAATTTGTTTTATTATTAAAACATTAGTGCTAGTAAGTATTTTGACTATGTATTAATTAAAAATTAAATAAATATATTATTTTTTAAAATTATTTCTCTACAAATAATAATATAAAATTATTTTTTTAATAGAAGCTGTTAGTCTTATTAAAATATTAAAATATCCAAATTACAATAAGTGTTTATAACTATTATCGTAAATTAAATACATAATTTGGCCATTTTCCTATAACATTGAAACTAGTCACTTTAGATTATATAAGGACCATACATGGAAAAGGTTAAAATTTCAACCAAAAGGCTTGAACAAAAAATAGATACGAAGAAATATGACTGCATCGACAAACGAAACATAAAAGGGAATTAAGCTATTGGGAGAGCACCGAGAACTATAAATCAGAGACGAACATTGTGAGAAGTTATCCGTGAACACAAAATCTCGTATCCAAATTCAATATGAGGGTCCATAGAAGGAAATATCAACATGATTACCAATAAGCATCATCTTGATAAGTCGTGGCGTTGTCAAGTCCAACGCTGAGAAAACATAAAATAAAACGAACGACAAACAATTGAGAAAGAAGAAGAAAAACATGCCACAAAGGCAAATTTATTTTTATTAAAAAAGAAACAAAGAGAAAAATATAACAGACGGTCGACAACCAACATAAAAATCAGTGTCTCCGTCGATTAAACAAAATTAAAAGAAAAAAAGTTGATCTGATTTATAGAAAACGACACAAACTCTAAAAAACAAAAAATAAGAGCGACTAGGATAATTATAATATAAAATTATTAGTTAAAATTTAAAATTAGTTAGGTACACATTATAATATTACATTAGTAGAACTATTATTTTATTATATTAAAGTATTCGAAAGTAAAAAATGTTTGTAACGACCTCATTACTTAAAGACTTAGGGTAAGTATGTATTGCAAGCAATAAATTATATTTATTATTATTTAAAATAGTTTAATAAATTGATTAAAATAATCACAAACTAAGCGACCTCGGTGGTAAATGAATTATTATTATTCATTGAGATCTCGAGTTCGGGCACCATGAATGTTAGTGGTGTGAGTGTTCAATGTCAAAAGGCTGAGTGTTATTTTAGGACATATGATACCTTGTATTTACCCTAAATTAATCAAACAATATAAATAGTAACAATTCTTAAGAAAATAAATCTTTAAATAAATAAAATAAATAGCATACATATTTATTTATAATTTAATAGTAATTAATTGAAAGGAATTTTTTCATAAATTATTTAGCATATTGTTTAATATGCATTTTTTATTTATTTTTTCTAAAAATATTATTTTAATATGTAGAGAAAATGAACAACATTTTTTATGATTGTCTATTTCAATTGGACAAAATATAGAAAATGATGTCATAGTTGTTTTTTAGTCTAAAAACATGATGCTTAAAAGGGATATCACATGTGTAGCAACCAAAGAGATGGTAGAAAGAAAATTTTGTGCTACCATTAATGGTTTGAGGTATAGGTTTATGGTATGTCCAAATCTAGTCAATTATGCTATAGTACCTCTTGAAGAATATGATAATGTTAGAAGCATGATTGGATAACATGACTTAATAAATACTCCAATTATTGAGTAATTTATTGAGATTTGAAAGATATCTGATGTTCCACACTCATTAAGAAATGTTATTAGAAATTTATCTTAAATGGCTTTCAGAAGTGAGTTTGAGAACCATACATATATGTTGGTAAACAATTTAGTGGCAATGTTGGAAAGTGCAAATAAAGTCAGTGCGGCAATTGCTACAATAGATTATGGGGAGATAAACATATATTATTCAGAATCGACAGTAGGTGTTGACGTTGAAAACTGATACAGATAAATATATGAAGATTTTAACGAAGATGAAGAAACTGAGAAACTCGTTTTGACTGACGATAACACCATTTATGGTGGTGATGAACCTGATTTGGCCATTGATGAGATCATGATATCTCATAAACCTGCCCCTCATATGTAAAAAATAGATTATGATACGATGAGGACATATGAATTTTCAGACATGTTGTAATGCCCCATACATCAGGTCAGTGACCACAGTGAAAGGATTTTAAAAAATTTACTAGGTTAATTTGAATAAATTGAAAAGTACAGGGATTTAATTTAGAGATTTTGTTTAAGACTTATTAGTAAGAATGGATGAATGAAGGGACATTATGGTCTTTTAGAAGGAAATGATTTTATTATTCATTTTATTTGGGATATTTATTAAGGGTTGAATAGTAGAAAACGGAAAGAAAGCTTAAAATAACTTTGTTCTCTTCTTCTTCTTCCCGTCATCCCCGTGCCCTCGATAGCCAAAGGTAAGATTCATTCCAGTTGGTTTGGAAGCCTTAAGTGATATAGAAGCTTAAGGAAAGCTTAAGAGTGAATAAAACTAAGAGATTAGTGATTTATTGGAGATTTAATAAAATTGGTTTTAAAGTGATTTGATGAAATAGAGTCAGTTATTGGAGTTTAAAGGCATATTTGACTTCTCAAAGAAGTAAATAAGAGATTGGGAGCCTTAAAAGTGATTAAAAACATGTTTGGAATTTTGGTGTGATTCTTAGTTTTGAGTGTTCTTAGAAGATTTTGGATGTTAAAAGGGAGATTTATGGATGTAAGTTAGTTTGGATAAGTGATAATTAGTTTAATGGTATGGTTGAAGAAAAGAGTAAGAGATTTAGGTGGAATTTGTGTAAAATTCAAAGTAAAAGAGGTAAAATATGGGTAAGGTATCGATACTTTAAGAACAATACCAATACTATAAGGTTAAATTTGAGGAAAGAGGATGACACTATGAACAATATCGATACTGATGCAAGTTGTAACACCTATAACCCGTATAATTATACCTATACAGATTATAGATATCACCCGTATTTTTCCAAAACCATTTCAAAATTTGAGAGCAATTTAAGATTTATTTTCTTAAAATGGTAAATGGTAAATGATATTATAAAATTATCATATCATAAAAATTACGTTTCGTTGTAACCAATTTAATTCAAAATATTTTTAATTATGAATAGTAAATAGTACCCGAATAGTGAACAGTGAACAGTGGGGGAATCAATTCTCTGTAGCAGGGGAATCGGTACCCCTTTAACAATCTGGAAATTTAGCTTAAAAATCGTGGTTACTGTTCATGCTACAGTAACTTCCGAAATTGAACAAATAAATCAAAATCAAATTACATGCCACTATCTAAAATCAAATTTCACAATAGGATGTCTTACTGATATTGAAATATACCTCTCGATGCTTGATGTCGTTCTGAACTCTTTATTCTTATTCTTTGCTTTTTACCTACGCGTGAAAATCATCACACGCTAAGTATAAACTTAGTGAGGCAATTAAAACAATATATAGTGCAATACAATTCATGCATGTATTGCACTCACCTTGACACTTTATGTCTTTCAAAATATTTGTGTCTCACTATTGTCCATAATATACCCTTTTTATACTTGACTTACTTCAATTGCAAATCAACCATGATCTGTATAAATCACAAATTCATAATAATCCATATGTTAGTATTTTACTAACATAAATACATTCCACCATATCTCTACACTATAATTGAAATTCATCATCTATCAAAATATTCAACTCTTAATAATTCCTTATAACATTGGAACCAACTTTTCCCATTTACTCAAAATGGTCTTCACCATTTTACCACTTAAATTCTTAATACCAATAATTCCAACATTGAAATTATTTTCATTCAAATGCTTTTACAAAAGCATAAATACATTTACGTATCCCAACTATGCAATTGTTGTACTTAAATCACCAATCATTTCAATCTTCCCAAAATAATCAATTTCACATTTAACACTCATTTCAATTCTCAAACAACAATTCCAGCATAGTACATCAATTATATAACACTTACACAACAACCCATTAATTTTCCAGAATTCAGACAACTCGTACTACCTTTAAATAATCATTAAACTGTATTGATACACACACTTGAATTTAATTCCGTTTTTTCTATTGAAAACTAGACTCGAATACGAATCTATCCATATAAATAAATCATTCTAATTCATTCTATACAATTTATGGTGAATTTTCAAAGTTCACCAACAGAATCTGTTTTGTTACAGAATTCTGCTGTCCGACTTTTCTGACCTTTCCTCAGTTAACAATTCATATCTATTTGTATACAACTTGAAATTGATCCCCGTTTATTTTAAACGAAACTAGATCCATATATGAACACAATATATAAAAATAACCTCCAAATTATTTTTATATATTTTCTGGTGAATTTTCGAACCTACTGTAATTCCCAAAATCTACACTATTTTTCTTTAACCTCATCCTTATGTTCTTCATCAATTCTTACAACCTCAAAATCATCAATAATCATCATCAAGTTAACAACCATAGTATAAACCCAAATTTCCAGATTTGGGGATATTTGAATCAAGCAAGATAATCATACAATATTGGTACCAAATGATAGCGTTTTTCTCTTATATCACTTTCCTATCTCACAACATCACTCCAATTCCAAAGGAGTTAGCTCAAAATTGAAAATGAAATATTTTCTTACCTTCAAGCTTTCTCACGTTCTTGTGCTGGAGAAGAACACTTTGGCATGATATGTTTGATTGATATCATGCTTTTATCCTTTAGTTAATTATTTAATGAATATTAAATTTATTAAATTGGTTAAATACCAATCTAACCTTAATGAAACTTTATAATTACCAAAGAACCTAAATACTTATTCTTATCTCCTTCCAAATCAGAGAAATATCAGTTTTATCATCTTATAATAGTCAAAGATGAACAATTAGTCTTGCACTCTACCGTTTTTCCCATGAATTTTCAAAACTTGCGTTTTAGTCACTAAATTTCACAGTTTCGGTTAAATCTGAAAATTTGCACATTTCCAGACCAAATTTCTCTGATATAAAATATTAAAATAATATTTCCAACCATTTTATAACATCCTTCAAATTTTTTTAAAATTCCAATTCGATCGAAATTTACCGATTTCTTACCGGCTTTAACTCTTTCTTTACTAAATTCCAAATCCAACAATATGATTTCTATAAAACTCCACTCTCAAGAGTAAACCATCTATTTATGGAATAAAATTCTTTTTAGGAAATTATCACTCAATTCCCTAAACTTTTTCCCAAATTTTATACTTTGGCCATCAAACTTCCAAAATTTACATTTTGGTCATTGTCTAAATTTTTGGGGTATTACAATTCTCCCCTCCTTAAGAAAATTTGTCCTCGAATTTTAAACTTTCTATGAAAACCATAACTTCTCTTTTATGAGGATTGCACTTTCTATTGTAGATTCATAACCCTAATTTAGGGTTGTACGAACTGATAAGACATAATCTCGTCTCATACAAAAACCTCTTATGTCAACTTCTTGAATTCCAAATTTTTTTTCTTCTTTACTTTGAGAATTTTGTAAAGATCATGCACATTATTATATTTTGAACTTGTTTAATCAAATTCTTCAATCTGATTTAAAAATATCTACACATTTTCATAGCATTCTCTATATCCCAAGTAACGTCCTCTATATTAAGATTTTTCTGAATCACTTTAACTAGAGAAATCATCTTCTTACGTATTTCTTTAATTTCTCAAGCTAATATCCGAACTGGTTCTTCTTCATAAGTCAAATCCGTTTGTATCTTAATTTCCTCTGATGAAATAACATATGGAATATCCAATCGATACTTTCTAAGCATCAACACATGAAAAATATTGTATACTTTGTCCAACTCTGGTTCCCAATTATCTCCAGAGTTAATGTTAACTGATAATCCATCAGTCCAACTCTTTTTAATATCTCATAAATTCCAATGAATCGTAGATTTAGTTTTTCTTTGCATTTTAGGCGCAACATATTTTTTTTTCAATTCAAGTCTACATAAGACTTTTGTCGATCCAATTTCATCTTGAGATTATCTTTACTTTATCTTCAACATAATTCAATAAATCTGAGCGAACAAGATTATGATCTTTTAACTCGAACCCATTCATTGGTGTTCGGTATTTTCTCCCATATAAAACTTCACACGGAGTTATCTTGATGCTTAATTTAATAATGTCATTGTAGAAAAATTCTACTAAAAACAATTACTTTTCTTTTCCCATGATTCCTTAGAATCAATCACACATGCTCTCAACATATCTTTTAATATCTAAATAGATTGTTTTTTATTTACCATCCGTCTGTGGATTAAAGATCATACTGAAATTAAATCAAATACCCAACACTTTATGCAAATATTTCCAAAGTCTTAAAGTGAACTTTGGATCTCTGTTGGATATAATGGATACTTGTATTCCTTGTAATCGATCTATCTCCTTGATATACAAATCTGTATATTTATCCAATGCATAGTCCATTCACATCGGAATAAAATGTGCCGATTTATTTAACCGGTCACTATCACCCAAATGGAATCCTTTTTATTTGATGTCAAAGGTAGTCTTCTAACAAAATCCATAGTGACTCTTTACTACTTCCACTTTGGAATAGAAATCAGTTGTAATAATTCCGAAAGCACTTGATTCTCAGCTTTTATTTGTTGACATCTCAAACATGTAACAACAAACTCAGTAATGCTTCTTTTCATACCTGGCCACCAAAATAACTCTGTACATCCTGATACATTTCGTTCCCACTTGTATGCATAGTCAGTAGACTATAATGTGCCTTAGAAAGAATATCTTTCTTCAACTCATCATTATGAGGAATACAAATTCTTCCTCAATAATTTCCATCAAAGTTGACTTCAAAGTCTTTAGTCTCGCATTTTTTTCCCACAAGTGAAATATTTTTTTTTTCATCTCTCATTTTTTTCTCTTTTTCTTTTCTTTCTCATTTTCATTTTTTTCTTCTTTGTTTTCATTTTCTTTTTCTATTATTTTTTTTCTTCTGTTTTTTTTTCTTTTTTTCTTCTTCTTCTTATAATATATATAATTTTAGCTCTTATGCCATATGCCGAGACAACATGACTAAGAAAATCAACTTCTGATAGCCAAAACTCACTCTTTGACATTTTAGTATATACCTTTTTATCCTTAGGTATTTCGAATACAGCACGAATATAAGCATCATGCTCTATCTTTGTATTCGAGTATACCTGAATGTCATCAATACAACCACCTCAAATTAATCCAAGTAAAATTGAAATACTTGATTCATCAAGTCTATGAATGCTACCTGAGCATTTTTCAAACCAAACGGCTTTACTATGAACTTGTAGTGTCTATACAGTTTCTTGAAAACTATCTTTGGAACATCTTCCTCTTTAAAATTTAACCGGTGATATCCCATTCGAATATTAATTTTAGAAACATTATTGCTCCTTTTAAGCTGATAAAACAAGTCATTAATCCTCAGAATAGGATATTTGTTCTTGATAGTTACTCTGTTTAACTATCAATAATATTTTCAATAATCTATGCATAATTGCATATATCCATTTTTTTTATAACCAATACATGTTTTCCCCAAGGTATAAAATATTCAGTCTAATGCATCCTCCATTTATCAGCTCTTGCATTTGTTTATTTATTCTTTTAGCTTAATCGCAATCATTCAATATGAATCCATAGATACGAGATCAATGCCTTAATAACCCTTAATATTGAATTCCACCTCTCAATCTGGAGGTAACCCATAATAATAAATCTAAAAAGACTTATGGGAATTCCCAAGTTATGGAAATAGCATATAATCTTACTTCAGATACTTGAGTATCTATTACCTTAGCTAGAAAAGCTATGCATCCTTTTTACATCATCTTAATCGTAACCATTGCTGATATCACTTATTGATGATTTCACTTTTTCATCAATCATTAAAATTTTTAATTTCTCTGTATTTTTTTCACTTCTTGCCCAACCTTATTACAGAGACCACCAACTTATGATCAAAATGGTCTAAAACTCGTTAATGATAATCCCATCAGATTCATCAATAACATAAGCTCATGAATCTTTATCGAACATTTACTATTTGTCCGACTAACACTTGTATCATGACCATGACCATGACCATGACCTATGTGTCTTCCGTTATAATATCACTCGATATCAAGTAGAATTGAATATTTCTACTTTATAATTCCTTAATTCATTCTTAAGGAAATTTGTATAACTTTTCCAAATCCAAAGATAATATTTTCAAACAATTGAAACATTTTCCATCTTAAATGAAAATCTCAATGTTCACATCATTCAATAAGAAAAATTGATAAATTTGTAGCAATAACTCCATAACAGTTAATGCTAAAATCACACTGTCAAGTAATTTACTATTTTTTTGTCACTAGGAATCTGACACTTTTCAAGTTCTTGAGAATCCATCTCAATCTAAACAATAATTCATTTCAACATGGAAAGTTAAACAATCCATTTCCTCATTTTTACCTTCACAAGGTAACTCTATCAAATTTTATGGACTTGATATTTATTCTCAATCCAACTCATAACCATTTGATTCCCTAATAATTCAACTTTCTTTAAACTTTTAGCGGAAATCATATATACCGCTTACTCAATTTCTCTTACTCAAATCATCAATGATTTAAATAATTTAATGCTTAGCTTAAATATTTCTCACTTATTTAAGCTTACCTGGAGAACCTCAAAATCATTCATTAGATACAGATATCTCCTCTGGATCCTCATCCGATTCGACTTTTCTTGTAAGCCATTCAAACTTTTAAATCAATTCTTCCACAAAATGGAGAAAAATCCTTTATAACATCCACCCTTCTAAGGTGTTTTATATAAGTCATATATGTTCCCTTTTTGTCGATTTCAATCTCGACATTCTTTTCAACCATTTCAACTTTATTACCTTTGTCTTTAATTTCAACATCTGAACATAGTCAGAATCATCATACATTATTAAAAGTAACTTTACTCCTAATAAACATCATCACAGTATATATACAAATATCAGTAACTTTTGACATCCTAGTGGCATGTATACACTTTTTAACTCAAAAACAACCTCAGTTTAGTCCTAGAATCGGCTAAACCTGTAGCTCTGATGCCAATAAATGTAACACCTATAACCCATATAATTATACCTATACAGATTATAGATGTCACCCGTATTTTTCCAAAACCATTTCAAAATTTGAGAGCAATTTAAGATTTATTTTCTTAAAATGGTAAATGATATTATAAAATTATCATATCATAAAAATTACGTTTCGTTGTAACCAATTTAATTCAAAATATTTTTAATTATGAATAGTGAATAGTACCCGAATAGTGAACAGTGAACAGTGGGGAAATCAATTCCCTGTAGCAGGGGAATCGGTACCCCTTTAACAATCTGGAAATTTAGCTTAAAAATCGTGGTTACTGTTCATGCTATAGTAACTTCCGAAAATTTACATATAAATTCATAAAAATTAACCTTTAATCACTATAAAAATTTCCAAAATTAATTCAACAAATAAATTGAACATTTTCAAATTACATGCCACTATCTAAAATCAAATTTCACAATAGGATGTCTTACTGATATTGAAATATACCTCTCGATGCTTGATGTCGTTCTGAACTCTTTATTCTTATTCTTTGCTTTTTACCTATGCGTGAAAATCATCACACGCTAAGTATAAACTTAGTGAGGCAATTAAAACAATATATAGTGCAATACAATTGATGCATGTATTGCACTCACCTTGACACTTTATGTCTTTCAAAATATTTGTGCCTCACTATTGTCCATAATATACCCTTTTTATACTTGACTTGCTTCAATTGCAAATCAACCATGATCTGTATAAATCACAAATTCATAATAATCCATATGTTAGTATTTTACTAACATAAATACATTCCACCATATCTCTATACTATATTTGAAATTCATCATCTATCAAAATATTTAACTCTTAATAATTCCTTATAACATTGGAACCAACTTTTCCCATTTACTCAAAATGGTCTTCACCATTTTACCACTTAAATTCTTAATACCAATAATTCCAACATTGAAATTATTTCCATTCAAATGCTTTTACAAAAGCATAAATACATTTACGTATCCCAACTATGCAATTGTTGTACTTAAATCACCAATCATTTCAATCTTCCCAAAATAATCAATTTCACATTTAACACTCATTTCAATTCTCAAACAACAATTCCAGCATAGTACATCAATTATATAACACTTACACAACAACCCATTAATTTTCCAGAATTCAGACAACTCGTACTACCTTTAAATAATCATTAAACTGTATTGATACACACACTTGAATTTAATTACGTTTTTTCTATTGAAAACTAGACTCGAATACGAATCTATCCATATAAAGAAATCATTCTAATTCATTCTGTACAATTTATGGTGAATTTTCAAAGTTCACCAACAGAATCTGTTTTGTTACAGAATTCTGCTGTCTGACTTTTCTGACCTTTCCTCAGTTAACAATTCATATCTAATTGTATACAACTTGAAATTGATCCCCGTTTGTTTTAAACGAAACTAGATCCATATATGAACACAATATATAAAAATAACCTCCAAATTATTTTTATATATTTTCTGGTGAATTTTCGAACCTACTGTAATTCCCAAAATCTACACTGTTTTTCTTTAACCTCATCCTTATGTTCTTCATCAATTCTTACAACCTCAAAATCATCAATAATCATCATCAAGTTAACAACCATAGTATAAACCCAAATTTCCAGATTTGGGGATATTTGAATCAAGCAAGATAATCATGCAATATTGGTACCAAATGATAGCGTTTTTCTCTTATATCACTTTCCTATCTCACAACATAACTCCAATTCCAAAGGAATTAGCTCAAAATTGAAAATGAAATATTTTCTTACCTTCAAGCTTTCTCACGTTCTTGTGCTGGAGAAGAAGAACACTTTGGCATAATATGTTTGATTGATATCATGCTTTTATCATTTAATTAATTATTTAATGAATATTAAATTCATTAAATTGGTTAAATACCAATCTAACCTTAATGAAACTTTATAATTACCAAAGAACCTAAATACTTATTCTTATCTCCTTCCAAATCAGAGAAATATCAGTTTTATCATCTTATAATAGTCAAAAATGAACAATTAGTCTTGCACTCTACCGTTTTGCCCATGAATTTTCAAAACTTGCGTTTTAGTCACTAAATTTCACAGTTTCGGTTAAATCTGAAAATTTGCACATTTCCAGACCAAATTTCTCTGATATAAAATATTAAAATAATATTTCCAACCATTTTATAACATCCTTCAATTTTTTTTAAAATTCCAATTCGATCGAAATTTACCGATTTCTTACCGGCTTTAACTATTTCTTTACTAAATTCCAAATCCAACAATATGATTTCTATAAAACTCCACTCTCAAGAGTAAACCATCTATTTATGGAATAAAATTCTTTTTAGGAAATTATCACTCAATTCCCTTAACTTTTTCCCAAATTTTATACTTTGGCCATCAAACTTCCAAAATTTACATTTTGGTCATTGTCTAAATTTTTGGGGTATTACACAAGTAGTATGGATACTAATGTGGAGGTATCGATACCAGTGAGAAGGTATCGATACTATCATTGTAAAATGGATTCCAGAAGTCTAGAATGGTATCGATACCAAAGTGGGTATCGGTACCATAGAAGAGAAGTATTGATACAAAGGAGGGGTATCGATAATATTTAGTTTGAAATGTTAAGTTACTGTGAATTTTAATAGAATTCAAATTTAATAGTACTTTTGAGTATTGTACTTTGGATAAATGTTAGTAAGTATACTAATATCTTATTTGTATATGTGATTATGAATGCTTGTGTAGATTGTAATTAAGGTCATGAGTCAAGCAAAAGGAAAGGCAAGGATAAAGTCGCAGAATAGTCGGACTACATTTGAGCATTATAGTAAGGCAAACTAGGTGAGTACATTTATTATGTACTTATATGTTATGAAAGTCATAGATGCATTTTGTTTAATGTATATGTTGTAATTACCGTATTGGCACTATGTGTGCAACCTCACAAAATTCATAATGAGTTTATGAATTTCCGCATTGGCACTATGTGTGCAACCCCACGAAATTCATAATGAGTTTATGAATTTCAGTACTGGCACTAGGTGTGGAACCTCACGAAATTCATAATGAGTTTATGAATTTTTCGTATTGGCACTATGTGTGAAACCTCTCAAAATTCATAATGAGTTTGTAAATTTCTGTATTGACACTATGTGAATGAGTTTATCAATTTCTGCATTGGCACTATGTGTGCAACCCCACAAAATTCATAATGAGTTAATGAATTTATGTATTGGCACTACGTGTGCAACCTCACGAAATTCATAATGATTTTATGAATTTCCGTATTGGCACTATATGTATAACCTCACAAAAATCATAATGAGTTTATGAATTTCCGTATTGGCACTATGTATGCAACCCCACGAAATTCATAATGATTTTACAAATTTTTGTATTGGCACTATGTGTGCAACCCCACGAAATTCATAATGAGTATATGAATTTTCATATTGGCACTATGTGTGCAACCCCATGAAATTCATAATGCGTTTATGAATTTATGTATTGGCACTATGTGTGCACCTCATGAAATTCATAATGATTTTATGAATTTCCGTATTGAAAGTTTGTCTGTAACCTCACAAAATTCATAACGAGTTTATGAATTTTCATATTGGCACTATGTGTGCAACCCCACGAAATTCATAATGAATTTTTGAATTTCCGTATTGGCAGTATGTGTACAACCTCATGAAATTCATAATGAGTTTATGAATTTTTTTATTGGCAGTATGTGTGCAACCCCCACGAAATTCATAATGAGTTTATGAATTTCTGTACTGGCACTATGTGTGCAACCCCACGAAATTCATAATGAGTTTATGAATTTTCGTATTGGCACTATGTGTGCAACCCCCACGAAATTCAGAATGAGTTTATGAATTTATGTATTGGCACTATGTGTGTAACCCCACGAAATTCATAATGAGATTATGAATTTTTGTATTCACACTATGTGTGCAACCCCACGAAATTTATAATGAGTTTATGAATTTCCGTATTGGTACTATGTATGCAATCTAAGTTATTCATAATGAGTTTGTAAATTACCGTATTGGGACTATGTATGCAACCTACGTAATTCAGAATGAGTTTGTTAATGACTGTATCAGCACTATATGTGCACCCCAAGGATTTCAAAATGAGTTTGTGAATTTTCATATTGGTACTTAGGTGCCAATTCATGTACCATGCATTCTCATTCAACAGACATTGGGCAAAGAAAAGAATAAATTATATAAATATTGATTGATAAGTATTCTGGGCATACTTAATATGGTTTCGTAGGTTATGTGAAAGAAACTTGGTTTACCATTCTATCTTTATGTATTGTTATGATTTATACGAGTTAATTTGTATTTTGATATTTATAATATACTTATGTTTTGATTTCACTACATTATTATTATGCCTCACTAAGTGAATACATAGCGTGTGATTGATTTTCACATGTAGGTAAAAGGAGGATTAGAAGTAGAGAGTACAGAGCAACATCCAAACATCAAGGAATATACTTCAATATTAGTAAGACATCCTATGATGAAATTTTGACTCAGTTTAGTGGCATGTACTTATGAATGTCCTATTAGCTCTATTTAAATATTTTGGAAACTGGTATGTAATAGATTAACTGAATCGTCTTATACTGATTTTAAATATGGATAATATGAACTAGTATTGCTAATTGGAGTACACGTGTTTAATATATATATATAAAATTGAAGAATGTCTTATAAAATATATTATTAAATTGTTTTATCTAAAGAAAACAAAATTTTACTGATTTTCAAGTACCAAAATGTTTCAAAAGTCATGTGACATCTGTGACTCGTGTACGCAAACATATACAGGAAATGTGTGTTATATTTATTGGTATCACAGCTATAGGTTTAGCCATTTCTAGACATGAAATGAGTATTAATTTTGTTAAGAATGTATACATGCCACTATGATGTAAAAAATTTACTGATAGTTGTATATATATGCTGAGATGATGCTTATTAGGGAGTTAAGTTACTCTTTACTAACGTAAGATGATTTTGATTGTTTTTAGATGTCAGAAACTAAATATAAAGGTAAGAAAGTTAATAATGTTGAAAAGAAGGTTAAGATCAAAATAGACCCAAAAGAATCCGACATGACTACAGTACATGCCATAAAAGAGTAAAGGCTGCTAGGGATTTTCCTCCATTTTGTGGAAGAAATACCCCAGTGTTTAATTATGTTTCTATATTTGAGGAATCCATTAAAAAGTTTGAACGGTTTACAAGAGAAATTGAATTGGATGAGGATCCAAAGGAGATTTCTGAATCTAGTGATACCTCTAAGGTTTCTTCAGGTAAGCTTAAATAATTGAAAATGGTTTAAGTTAACCATTAAATGGTTTAAAATATTATTGATTTGAGTAAGAGGAAATGAGTGAGCGGTAAATACATTGTTTGCCAAAAGCTTAAAGAAAGTTGAGTTATTAGTGAATCAAATGATTATGAGTTTTTATGAGAATAGATGTTAAGCTTAAGGAAAGTGGATTGTCTACCTATTTCATGCTAAAATGAAGTAATGCTTAGATTTAGATTAAATCTCGAGGACTTGAAAAGTGTCAAGTTTGTAATGATAGGAAAAGGAGTAAATTTTTTGCTAGTGTAAATTTTAGCATTAACTATTTTGAAGTTATTGCTCAGAAATTGTCAGGTCTTCTTATTAAATGATGTGGATATTTAGACTTTCTTAGTTGAGAGGGAAAATGTTTCAACTACTCGAGAATATTTTCAATGGATCCAGAAAAGTTACACGAATTACCTCCAGAAGAAAATAAGATTTTAAAAATAAAGGTATTTTATTCAATTTGATCTCGAGTGAGATGATAGCGGTAAACCCTATGGGTCATGGGGCAAGTGCGAGTTGAAAATGTAGTAAATATCCGATAAAGATTCAAGGGGTTATGTTCTCGGTAAATCTGATGGAATTATCATTTGACAAGTATGAGATCATATTAGGTATGGATTGTTGGCTCTGCCTTATGGTTGGGTTGTTGTATTAAGGAGCGATTACTTCAGAAAGATACGGAGGATTTCAAAATCAAAGTTCTTGGAAGAAAAGCAAAATCATCTCCCAATGTGATATCAATAATGATTGCAAAGAAATGATGTCAGAAAGATGTATAGTTTTTCTGGTTAGTGTGATAGATACTTAATTATTTAAAGTAGGATTTTATGATATTCCCACAACTCGGGAATTTATAGATATCTTTTCAGATGAATTACCTGGGTTACCTCCAGATTGAGAGGTGGAATTCAAGATTGATGGTTAACAGGGTATTGAGCATGTTTCTATGGGTTCGTATCGAATGGTTTTGATTGAGTTAAGAGAACTAGAGGCTCAATTACATGAGCTGATTGCTCAAGATTTCTTCAGACCGAGTGTTTCACCTTGGGGAGTATTTGTGCTATTGGCTAAAAAAAGATGAATCTATGTAGTTATGCATATATTATCGACAGTCAAAGGAGGTAACAATAAAAAGAACAAGTACCCTCTTATGATGATTGATGATATTTTTGGTGTATTAAAAGTCGAGAGAGAAGCATGATGCTCATCTTTGTATTGTTCTTCAGATTTTTCGGGAGAAGAAGTTGTATGCCAAACTATTCAAATTTGAATTCTGGTTAGCAGAGATTGCTTTTCCTGGCCATATAGTCTCCTCAAAAGGCATAAGAGTAGATCCCAAAAAGATTCAAGCTATTGTGGATTGGCAAACCCCAATGAATGTTTATGAAGTTCATAGTTTATTGCGGCTTGCTAGTTACTAACAAAGGTTCATAAATAACTTCTCGATGTTAGCTTCACTGTTAACTAAATTTTTAATGAAATATGTGTCTTTTGTTGGAGTAGTACCAATAGAGTTTTGAAATACTAAAGAAGATTTTAATTGAGGCACCAATGCTCGTACTACGTGAGTGAGGTCAATATTATGTGGTTTTTAGTGATGTATCTTAGAATAACTTCGGATGTGTGTGCTTATGTAAAAAGGTAAAGTTATGGCCTACGCCTTGATAAAGTTAAAGACTCATAAGAGGTATTACCTTACACGTGATTAGAGTTGGTAGCAGTCGAGTTTGCTTTACAGATTTGACGCCATTATCTATATGGTGAGCAGTGCTATGATTATACAAATCACAAAAGCCTTAAGTGTTTATTGACTAAAAAAAATTGAACTTGAGAACATAAAAGATTAATAGTGATTTTAAAGGATTATGACGTGATCATCGATTATCATCCAGGAAAGGTAAATGTTTTTACATATACACGTAGTCAGAAAACTTTTGCAGTTTTGCGAGTTATAGATGTACGACTAGTGTTAAAAGAAATGGCATTGTTTACTGAATTAAAGATAAAGTCGATGCTTTTAGATTGGAAAACAAAATTACAAAAGTATGATGAAAATTTCTTGGTAATAATTGTACAAGTAGAAAATGACGAGATTAAGGTCTTTTGAGGTCATGTCCGATGGATGTTTGTGTTATCGTGGGAGATTTTGTATTTCCAACGTAGAAGATCTAAGGAAAGATATTTTTTTGGGGCATTAAGCCAGTTAACTATGCATTTAAGTGGAAACAAGAAGTACAAAGTTTTATAGTCGGTTTGGTGGCCTGGTTTGAAAAGAACTATCTTGGAAATTGTGGCAAAGTGTCTGACATATCAATAGAGGAAAGCTAAACATCATGTATCTTTCGGATTGTTTCAATCGATCTCAATTCATGAATGGAAAGTGGAAACAAGTCACTATGGGCTTTGTTACAAGGCTACCTTTGACACCTAGCAAGAAATACTCAATATGGGTTATTGTTGATAAATTTACAAAGACATGCCACTTCATTTTGGTACGAACATATTATTCGATGGATAAATATGATGAATTATTCATATAAGAGATAGTTTGGTTGCATGGAGTGCCAATATCGATTATATTTGAAAGAGATCCATTATTCACTTCAAGATTTTGGAATTTCTTGCATAAAGCTTTGGGTACTCGATTGAATTTTAGTACAGTCTTTCATCCGTAGACGGATGTTCAGTCATAGTATACTATACATATATTGGAGGATATTCTGAGGGCATGTGTGATTGAATTCCAGGGATCATAAGAAAAATATTTGCCTTTAGTAGAAATTATCTACAACAACAGTTATTAATTGAACATCAAGATGATTCCTCTAGTTAAAATGCTTTGGTAAAAGCAAAAAGTCTTAAAAAATTTAAGGATGAATTTTGTTATGGGGGAGAATTGTAATACCCCAAACATCTGGTCAGTGACCATAGTGAAAGGATTTAAAAACATTAGTGGGTTAATTTGAATAAATTGAAAAGAATAAGGATTTAATTTAGAGATTTTGTTTAAGACTTATTAGTAAGAATGGATGAATGAAGGGGCATTATGGTCTTTTATAAGGAAATAATTTTATTATTCATTTTATTTGGGATGTTTATTAAGGGTTAAATAGTAGAAAAAGGGAAAGAAAACTGAAAAAAACTTGGTTCTCATCTTCTTCTTCCCGTTGTCTCTGTTCCCTCCATAGCCAAAGGTAAAATTCATTCTAGTAGGTTTTTCCCTTTGTTTATGGGTTGGTTTTGAATCCTTAAGTTATATAGAAGCTTAAGGAAAGTTAAGAGTGAATAAAATTAAGAGATTAGTAATTTATTGGAGATTTAATAAAATGGGTCTTAGGTGATTTGATGAAATAGAGTCAGTTATTGGAGTTTAAAGGCATATTTGACTTGTCAAAGAAGTAAATAAGAGATTAAGAGCCTTAGAAGTGATTAAAAAAATCTTTGGAATTTGGGTTTGATTCTTAGTTTTGAGTGTTCTTTGGAGATTTTGGATGTTAAAAAAGAGATTTAAGGATATAAGTTAGTTTGGATAAGTGATGATGAGTTTAATAGTATGGTTAGAGAAAAGAGTAAGAGATTTAGGTGGAATTTGTGTAAAATTCAAAGTAAAAGAGGTAAAATCTGGGTAAGGTTATCGATACTATAATAACAATATTGATACTATAAGGTTAAATTTGAGAAAAGAGGTTGAACACGATGAACAACATCGATGCTGATGCAAGTACTACCGATACTGATGTGAAGGTAATGATACCAAGAAGAATGTATCGATATTGTGATTGGAAAATGGATTCCAGAATGCTAGAATAGTATCGATACCGAAATGGGTATCAGTACCATAGAAGAGAAGTATGGATACCAAAGGAGGGATATCGATACTATTCAATCTAAAATGTTAAGTTAGGGTGAATTTTAATACAATTTGAATTTAATAGTACTTTTGAGTATTATACTTTGGATAAATGTTAGTAAGTATACTAACATGGTATTTGTATGTGTGATTATGGATGCTTGTGTAGATCATAATCAAGCTCCTGAGTCAAGAAAACAGAAAGACAAGGATAAAGTCACAAAATAGTCATGCAACATTTGAGCATTATAATAAGGCAAACTAGGTGAGTGCATTTATTATGAACTTATATATTATGATAGTCATAGATGCATTTTGTTTAATGTATATTTATAATTACCATATTGGCACTATGTGTGCAACCTCACGAAATTCATAATGAGTTTATGAATTTCCTTATTGGCACTATGTGTGCAACCTCACGAAATTCATAATGAGTTTATGAATTTTCGTATTGGCACTATGTATGCAACCTCACGAAATTCATAAAGAATTTATGAATTTCCGTATTGGCACTATGTTTACAACCCCACGAAATTCATAATGAGTGTATAAATTTTTGTATTGGCAAATTGCGTGCAACCGCACAAAATTAATGAGTTTATGAATTTCCGTATTGGTTCTAGGTGTGGACCTCATGAAATTCATAACGAGATTATGAATTTTTCGTATTGGCACTATGTGTGCAATCCGACGAAATTCATAAGAAGTTTATGAATTTCCATATTAGCACTATGTGTGCAATCCCACGAAATTCATAATGAGTTTATGAATTTTCGTATTGACACTATGTGTGCAACCACACGAAATTCATAATGAGTTTATGAATTTCCGTATTGGCATTATGTGTGCAACCCCACAAAATTCATAATGTGTTTATGAATTTTCGTATTAGCACTAGGTGTGCAACCTAAGTAATTCATAATAAGTTTGTGAATTACCGTATTGACACTATGTGTGCAACCTACGTAATTCACAATGAGTTTGTGAATGACTGTATCAGCACTATATGTGCACCCCAAGGATTTCAAAATGAGTTTTTGATTTTCCATATTGGTACTTAGGTACCAATTCATGTACCATGCATTCTCATTCAACAGATATTGGGAAAATAAAAGAATAATTTAGATAAATACTGATTGATAAGTTTGTTGGGCATACTAAGTATGGTTTCGTAGGTTATGTGAAAGAAACTTGGTTTACCAAGCCAACTTTATGTATTCGTATGATTTGTACGAGTTAATTTGTATTTTGATATTTATGATATACTTATGTTTTTATTTCACTTTATTATTATTATTCCTCACTAAGTGAATCCTTATCATGTGATTGATTTTCACATGTAGGTAAAAGCCAGGATTAGAAGTAGAGAGTACAGAGCAACATCCAAGCATCAAGGAATATACTACAATATTAATAAGACATCCTATGATGAAATTTTGACTTAGTTTAGTGGAATGTACTTATGAATGTCCTATTAGTTCTATTTAAATATTTTGGAAACTGGTTTGTAATAGATTAACTGAATCGTCTTATACTGATTTTAAATATGGATAATATGAACTAGTGTACGAAAACATGTACGGGAAATGGGTGTTACACGTGTCATATTTAACTTCAGGCCACATGAATGAATAATCTAAAAACTCAGTTGAATTATCGATTGGGATGGAATTTAGAGGAAAAAATGAAGCTACATTGGTGATTACAAAGTATTGTATCTAATGCCATGTAGATTGTCATGTTGCAGAATCTAATCAGAAAACCATATATAAAAGTGTGTTAAATATGTTCCACTGTAGTCAGTTATGCTATAGTACCTCTTGAAGAAGATGATAATGTTAGAAGCATGAGTAAATTACATGACTCAATAAATACTCCAATTATTGAGTAATTTATTGAGGTGTGTAAGATATCTGATGTTTCAGACTCATCAAGAAATGTGATTGAAAATTCATCTCAAATGAATTTCAGAAGTAGGTTTTTGGACCAGACATATAGGTTGATAAACAATTTAGTGGCGATGTTGGAAAGTGCAAATGAAGTCATACATCCTCAACAATAGCTTATGGGGTGTTAATCATGCGTTATTCGGAATCGATTGTTGATATTGACGTTGAAAACCGATACAGAGAAAGACATAAAAATTTCAACAAAGATTGATGTAAGGAACTCGTGCCTCGATTGTGGATATATTGAATAAGTACCTACAAAATGAATAGATCAAATGAAAGGCTTGGTGAATAATGTAAAAGAGAATAGGTGGGTTGATTTATAATGATAGAGAAAAGTAAGGTTAGGGAATATGTTGGGCGATGTAGGCTCAAGAAATAATGGATAAGGGTTGGTAGTATCTTGAAAAATCAAGGTATAAAATAGGATATAAATATCCTAACACAAGAACTCAAAGTTAATAAGTCGATAAAGTTCAATAGAACTTAAGAAAAGAGGGAATACCTCAAAATATATTGAATGATCAAAGAGAGATGTCTATAGGCATTAGCCTTATATAGAAAATGAAAAGGAATGGCCGAAAAACTATAGGAGGTTTCCGCCAAACTAAATACCTTTCCATAACATAATGTTTGAAAATTAAATATGAAAAACTAATGTGATAGTTTGACCAAAGTGAGGGGAAACAATGCTTGGCCAAATAGACAAGGTGTTGGTTCATATTGGTGCCTAATTGAAGGGATTGCATGCTTTGGCTAAACGGTTGGCATCCTTTGGTGATTGGCACCTAGATGATGCACATGGTTTGATTGTATTATTGAAATTCCTCTCCTAAAAGTATAGGTCTCCATGCAAAATGATATAATGATTCAGCCAAGGTGGTGTGTTTAGCACATGGCTGAATGTTGTAGCATGCTTGGAAGGTTCCTAGGTATCTTGCTAGGTCACTTAGATAGCTAGGTAGCATAAGTAGCTAGATAGGTACCTAGTGTCACTCCAGCTACCTCCAGCTGCCATAAGTCGTCAGCTCAGCTTCCTACTCCTCAGTTACACTCCAACTAATGTCAGCTACTCTCCAACTCCTTTAGTTGTCCTTCGAGTCCAATGAACTCCCTTAAATTATGATGAGCTATCCTTTGATGTTCTTGAGCTCCCACGAGTAGTCAAAGAGTTAGTGAGCTATCCACAAGCTGCCATGATCATCCTTAGCTTACTGTGCACCTATATATGATAAGAAAACAATTAAATAAGTTATGTAACTCATGAAAATAAATGAAATAGATGTTGCCATGTATGAATTGGTAAGATAATGATGTAATGAGCTAACATAAACAAACTATGAGCTAAGTATAAATGCATAAACATTATCATTCTAAGTAAAGATTTGTATACAAACATGTTAAGCATATTTATATAATGATAATGCCTAACATGTATATATATATAATATAAGATAAAATATGCAATGTAACATGACATAGGTTATTATAATATAACATGAATATAATGCATGATAAAGGAAGATAAACATAATATATGTTATATGAAATGAATATGCAAAATATTGAAAAGTAACATAACTGAATATAATAAAAGGTATAAAGAATGCTCTCTAGTTCTTCAACTTATGCACAGTTGAAGAAAGCAAGATGAAAAGTAATAGACGGAGAAATAGGAACACATCATCCCCTCTTATTTGAGACAATTTGTCCTCAAATCAAAGTTTGTTGAAATGTGATGCTTGTTCTCATTGGATGGAATGATCACACATCTCTTGCTTTGATTATCCAAAATTCCTTGCTTCTTCGTTGTTACTTCATGCAATTAGGGATTGTTCTTGAAAAGGTGTTTCATTAAAGGCCTTTCTTTAGAATTATGATCACCAATAGGTACCCTATTAGAAATATCCTTTCCAAAACAACTCTTTATTGAATGGTCTTCATAATCCTGCAAAGAAAAATCATGTACCTTGGCATTTTCTTGACTTATATTATCGGTTGATGTCAAAAGACATGTCCCAAGAATCCTTTCACTCGAATAGGTACACAACTCCTCGCATGGATGGTCATGTTGGTTCAAATGATTGCATCATTCCACTAGATCATCACATATATTAGTGGAAAGACACATACCTTGATGAACTACTTCTGAAACATCACATGTCTCTTGAAAAGAAATATTACATTGTTTCACAAAAATGTCTTCCTTTTGCAATGAATCATCATGCTTCTTTCAAAAGATTTTCTTTTCTTCATGTTATATGAACAAATCATCATGTTTATAAGTGAATGAACTTGCTTTGGAATAGATTTTTTCTTTTTTTTTCACTTGCCCGAGACTTCTTGAATGATTTCATGCTAGCTTTCATGTGTTTTCGATCCATTTACACTTGTTTTGGTGATAGAGGTTTTAAAACAATCTTCTTGCCTTCATGTTAGACATTTACTAATTTGTTTAACAATCATGCATTGCCTTATTATTGTACTTCCACGGTCATCCAAGTAAAATATGGTTGGCATACATAGGAACCAAATCATATAGTACATGATATTTTTACTTGCCAATATAGAAATGATCAAGTACTTGTTTTATCACATTAAGCTCATTTCCATCATTCAACAACTACAACTTGTATGGGGTTGGATGTTTCATCATCTTCAGTCCTAATTTCTCAACCATAATAATGTTATCAACGTTAACTGCCACTATCAATGATCATGAAACATACTTTTCCTTCCACGTTGCATCTAGTGTGAAAGATATTCTACCTTTGTTGTTCTTTAGTGGTAACTTGCATGCTTAACAATCTCTTCACCACTAGTAGTTCTCCTTCAACAACATTCTCAATTTCTTTATTATTCTCCTCAATGATTTCTTCTATTGTCTCATCTCCAGGATCAGAAGCTATGTCTTAATTATATGTGATTAATATGGAATTTCAGTTTGGACATTCATTAGCAACATATCCTCCCCCAAACACTTGAAACATTTGATGTCATGAGTTATTTCTAAACTTACTTGTTGCTTCCCTTTGACTTTTCCTTCAACCATAAGTTGTCTTGTCTTTGGTGTCTCCACATTCTCTTTAATTTGCAATGGAGGTTGTTTCTTGAAGTTACTTCCTCCTTGATTCCATCATGAAAAAGAAGTCATACCTTTAGTTAAACTTCTCCTTTTGATTTGCATATGGATCTTCATGGCCATATGAACTATTTCTTCGATCTTTATATAATGCTACAATTCCAAAACGTTAGCAATATCAGGATTCAAACATTGATTCCTTATCTTCATCTATATTTATAGGGATCATGGCTACTTCCATTTCCTTGTAGTATTCTTCCACGCTTTAACTTCCTTGTCTTAGGTTCTGTAACTTTTGAAAAAGGTCTAGGTGATAGTGCATAAGAATGAAACGCCTTCTCATGATAGCTTTCATATTTTGCTAGTTGTTGATTGCTATTTCTTTGTTTCTTCTTCTGGATGTCACCAACTGATCCCACCACGTAAAGGCATAATTCATGAACTCTATAGCATCTATTTTGACTTTCTTTTGTTCTGAGTAGTTATGGCAGTCAAACACATGATTAACCTTGGCTTCCCAATCTAAATATGCTTTTGGACCAGTCTTTCCTAGAAATACAAGAATAACATCTCGGATGTTATTGATATTATCATCAAGATATCCTCCTCTTTGTCTCCTTGAATCATGACATCCTTGGTCAACCACGTCATCTTCATCATAACCATCTTGAGAATCATCATGTATTGGCACTTGTCTTCTTTGAATATTATTGTCCTGTAAATTGTTAGAAGCCTCAATTCAATCTATTCTTTTGTTCAAAGGTTCGAGTTCCAATCTAAGCAATGTTAACATCTCTAGAATGGTTTATTGTGGTCTCAAATCTGGGACGTGCTTTTTCTTCGAGTTTTTGAACTTTGAGACATTGTTAGAAATAAAAGGAAATGAAAATGTAAAAAGGGACCTTACCAATCAATCACTAACAAAACCTCACCAAAAACACTCCAAAGAAAAGTATTAATGGTGCTCAACACTCGTGTTTGTTCTCATGACTTAAATGGCTTTTGTTGTCCTCTTCTGATCTATCCCACTCAATTTGCCTTTTACCACTCACACCTCATTGGAAACGTCTTATAGTACCTTACTCAAAACTTTTCAATAGAACTTAAGAAAATAGAGAATAATAAATTTATTGAATGATCAAATAGGGTTGCCTAACAAAGGCCTAAGCATTAGCCTCATATAGAAAATGGAAAGGAATGGCCAAAAAAATATAGGAGGATTTGACCAAAAGTAAATGCCTTTTCATAAATGCATAGTGTTTGAAAATTAAATATTGATGCCTAATGAAAAAATAAGGTGATAGTTTGGCCAAAGTATAGGTGTTGGTTCATATTGATGCATAATTGAAGGGATTACAGACTTTGGCTGAATAGTAGGCATCATTCGGTGCTTGGCCCCTAGATAATGCACATGGCTTTCACATGGCTTGATTGTATGTTTGCAACTCCCCTTGAAAGTATAGGTCTCTATGCAAAATGATATGATGATATAGCCAAGGTGGTGTGCTTGGAACAAGGTAGAATGTTGTAGAATGCTTGATATGTTCCTAGGCAGCTTGATAGGTCAATTAGCTAGCTAGGTAGCATAGGTAGCTAGCTAGATAGTGTAGGTAGCTAGCTAGGTACCAAGTGTCACTCCAGCTGCCTCTAGCTTCCATAAGTATTTAGCTCAGCTTCTAGCTCCTTAGCTACGCTCCAGCTAATGTCTACTACTCTCCATCTCTTTTATTTATCCTTTGAGTTCATTAATCTCCCTTAGTGATGGTGACATATCCTTTGATGTTCTTGAGCTCCCACGAGTTGCCAAAAAGTTAATGAGTTATCCATAAGCTGCCATAATCAACTTTAGCTTATGATGCACCTATGTATGATAAGAAAACAATGAAATAAGTTATGAAACTTATGAAAATGAATGAAATAGATACTGTCATGTATGAATAAGATAGATAATAATGCAATGAGCTAACATAAACATACTATGAGCTAAGTATAAATGCATAAATATTAATCATGCTATGTAAAAATGTATATAAAAACATGTTAAGCATATTATATAATGATAATGCCTAACATGTGTATGCATAATATAAGATAGAATATGCAATGTAACATGACATAGTTTATTATAACATAACATGAATATAATGCATGATAAAGCAAGATAAACATAATATATGCTTATTGAAATAAATTTGCAAAGTATTCAAATGTGACAAAAGTGAATAGAATGAAAGGTATAAAGAATGCTCCATGGTTCTTCAACTTATGCACGACTAAAGAAAGCAAGATAAAAGTAGTAGCTACAGAAGTAGAATCATAAATTTATGATCCACCTGATAAGTGCTTAATTTAGTTACTATTTTACTTTTAAATTACCCCTTAATCATTGATTTTTGTGGCTTATTTGTTCATTTTAATTCATTTTTTGTATAGGACGTAAAATTTTGGAAATTACACAAAAAGGACACAATTATGCAGTTTTTTATTTTCGGAATCAAAGCTGACTGGAATTCAGATTTGAATTAAACTCAAGTTTAGGATAATATTTTAAACATTATATTTTATCTTTGTATTTTAGTTTAAATAGGTTTTAGTATTTTAATTAAGTTTTAGGATATTATTTTTATATTTTATCTCTGTTTTAGGTATTTTAGTTGAAATAGGTTTTGGTGTTTTAATTAGGATTTAAAATATTATATTATTTTTTAGGTATTTTAGTTTAAATAGTTTAAAGTGTTTTAATTAGGATTTAAGATGTTTTAGCTTGTTTTTAGGAATTTGAAGGCTATAAATACCCTCTAAGGGTGAGCCTAGAAAAATATCTCTCTCATTTGAGAATAAAATATTCTTTTTTCTCTCTAGCTTTCTCTCTATTTTTCTCATACTTTCTATTATGCTAAGTATGACTTTGGTTATGCTTAGCTAATTCACTTTCAAGCCAAAGGCTAAAGCGAAGGCTCAATTCCAAACGTGAGAATTGTAAGGTACTTAAATCGCTTTGAATTTTCTCTCTGTTTTCTTAGCTTACTTTTCAAATCAAGACGATTTCGACATTGGACCGAATATTGTTATGGTTAATGTTTAAAGAAGGATTTTCTTATTGAAGCATATTCAACTTCCCGAGAACACACTTAGTAAAATTGTTTGCTAAGAGGAAACTGAGATCATAATCAGTTGTTATTGAAACAACACAATCCAAGTTAGCAGCGAAGAATTGTTCTTGTAGTAACCGACGTAAATCTTGAAGTAAAAATCAGTTTGGATGATCCGAGGACTTTGAGACAAAGCTGAAGTCTGAGGCTGTTTTCACAATAAGTTTTCATTTATCTCAATCTCTTTAATTTGTTTAATTAATTATTTTTTATTTTTTTTTATTTTAAAAATAACTTTTAAAAGTCCCCTTTTATATTTATTACTATTAATATTTATTATTATATTATTTTTCCTTCTTTTATTATTTATTTTATTTTATTATACCTTTTCAACTTCATCTGGAATTTTATCTTCTTCTAAAATCAAGAAATAGTTTTATTAAATTAGAAACACCACAGTCCCTGTGGATTGACCCTGCTTCTCTATACTACCTTTTCCTTTTTATTTATTAAGAATCCAGGAATTATTTTGATAGAAAAATGATGATTATCAAGTTGGTGTCGTTACCGGAGACAAACGGTAAGTACTGATTTATTTTTCTAGTTTTTGATTTATGACCAGAAGAAACCCAGGTGAATTAGTAGATCTAGATTCGGAGATCGAAGCAGACGCATACAGTATTCCGATGGCAGAAGAACAAACGATTTGAGAACTAATCATATCACCTGTCACTCAGACGCCATTATGCATTAATTTTCCTAGTTGTGGGACTCCGTTTCAATTAAGACGGGACTCATTTATTTCTTCCCACCTTCCATGGCTTTCCCACTGAATATCCACACAAACACTTGTTGGAATTCAACATGGTTTACACTAGTATAAAACCACAGGGAGTTACCGATGATCAAATTAAATTGAGAGCTTTCTCTTTCTGTTTAGCCGACTTGGCTAAAGATTGGTTATTTTATTTACCTCCAAATTTAGTTAATTCATGGGCTGACATGAATTAAAATTTTCTTGACAGGTTCTTTCCAGCGGCTAAAGCAAGCGAGTTGTGAAGAAGCATTCTTTCCATTCAGCAAAAGAATGAAGAAAATCTTTATGACTATTGGGAGCGATTTAAAAAGCTTTTTGCACGTTGTCTGCAACACAGATTAAGTGAAAAAGTGTTACTTCAATCATTTTATGAAGGCCTTTTACCAATGGAGAGGAAAATTGTGGATGCCTCTAGTGGAGGAGCATTAGTCAACAAGACCCCAACAACAACAAGGGAATTGATTTCAACCATGGCAGCCAACTCTCAATAGTTTTCAAGTGAACCCAGTCGACAGGTTCACGAGATAAGTATATTTTCCCTTGAAAATAAGTTAGATAAATTAACTGAAGTAGTTAATTCACTTGTTGTGGGAAAATATAGAGCAACAAGAGCATGTAGGATATGCACAAAGCTAGACTATCTGACGGATTATTGCCCGCTGATACAAGAAGGAGGATAGCGAGACCACACAAACTTCAGTTATGTGGCAAATCAAATACCATCATTGGAAGAACTCATAGGGAAGTTAGCAATTTCACAAGAAAAGTTCGTTGCATCCCACGAAAAATCCCAAAGCCAAACCAAAACACATCTTCAAGAGTTAGACAACCAAGTAAGTGACTAGCTCAAGCTATAGGAAAATTGGAATCACAAGGAAGATTACCTTCTCAAACGGAGTTAAATCCGAGAAAACTTTTAGTGCCATCACACTCCGAAGTGGAAAAGTTATCTCACCCGAAGTTTTAGCATAAAAAGTCACACATCAGGAAGAACAAGAGGACATGCCACCTTCAGAAATACAAGGTACATCTAACTCACATTCTTCTTTTCATGAAATCACACCACCACCTTTCCTATAAAGGTTGATGAAGCGTGATAAAAGATCTGAAGAAAATGTGATCTTAGAGGTGTTCCAAAAAGTTCAAGCCAACATACATATTCTTGAAGTAATTCGACAAGTACTAAGGTATGCTCGATTCTTAAAAGAACTTTGCACTACAAAGAGGAAATTAATGGGGCACGAACGAATGCTCCCACCAAAGATGAATGATCAAGGTATGTTCGCTATACCTTGCAAAATAGATGATTTTAAAATTAAACGAGCAATGTGAGACTTAGGAGCTTCAATTAATGTTATGATATTATCTACTTATAAGATGATTACTAAAGAGCCTTTGAAAGAAACGGGAGTAACCATACAGTTGGATGATCGGTCCGTGATCTATCCAGTGGGAATGATGGAAAATGTCTTAGTGAAGGTCGATGTATTATTTTTTCCTGCAGATTTCTATGTCATTGAGATGGAACATGATAGGTCAGATACTTATTCCGAGGTACTTTTAGGCCGACCCTTCCTAGGCACCGTACATACAAATATCGATATTATAAGTGGTATACTGACAATGGAATTTGATGGTGAGATCATTGAATTTGATTTTTATAAAGCAATGAAATGCTCCGATCATGTTAAAAGAATTAATTCTGTTGACATTATAGATCCTTTAATTGATAAATATATTGAATCCAATATTTCTTATAATCTTTCCAAGGATCCTGAACTTTGTCACTAAGAGAAAGAAAGCGAGTTTGAAAATATTCATTCAATTAATTCTGATTTTTATTTATCTTCCTCTAAAACTAAAATTTTACCTTCTGTTTTGCAGGCACCTGCGGTAGAATTGAAGCAATTACCTGAACATTTGAAATATGCTTTTTTGGGAGAAAATGGAACCTTATGAGTGATCATCTCAAGTAAATTATTCAACGAAGAAGAGGAAGCTTTGGTAGAAGTGTTACGCTCTCACAAAGAAGTTATAGGATGAACCATTACTGATATTAAAGGATTAAGTCCCTCAACTTGCATGCACAAGATCAAAGTCGAAGAAGGAGCAAAGCCATCATGTGAAGGACAATGTCGATGAAATCCACCGATGATGAAAGTAGTAAAGAAAGAAATTTAGAAACTCCTTGACGTTGACATAATCTATCCAATTTCGGATAGTAATTGTGTAAGTCTGATTCATGTGGTTCCCAAGAAAACAGGAGTAACAGTGGTCGAAAATCAAGAAGGGGAGTTAGTGCCAACAAGAGTTCAAAATGGATGGTGAGTTTGTATTAATTACAGGAAGTTAAACTCTCTTACTTAAAAATATCATTTTTCTCTTCCTTTTATAGATCAAATGATTGAAAGATTAGATGAGAAACTCATTATTGTTGCCTTGATGGTTTTTCAGGTTTTTTCCAAATCCTAGTGGCACCAAAGGATCAAGAAAAAAGGACTTTTACTTGTCCCTTTGATACATTTGCATATAGACAAATGCCCTTTGGTCTTTGTAACACATCGGCTACCTTCCAAAGATACATGGTAAGTATATTTTTTTGACTATGTGGATAAGGGCATCGAAGTCTTTATATATGACTTCACGGTTTATGGTAATTCTTTTAATGAATGTCTTGATAATTTAACTAATGTGATTAAAAGATAATTAGAATATAACCTTGTTTTAAACTATGAAAAATGTCATTTTATGGTTGATAAAAGGTTAATTTTATGTCATATTGTTTCCTCAAAAGGGACTGCGGTTGATAAAGCTAAAACAAATGTTATACGCTCACTTCCTTACCCCACAACTGTGAGGGAAATTTGTTCTTTTCTTTACCATGAAGGATTTTATCGCAGGTTTATTAAGGACTTTTCGAAGATAGCACAACCTTTATGCAATCTACTTTAAAAGGATCAAGACTTTGACTTTAATTCAAAATGTAAGGAGTTTTTCAATTCATTAAAGGAAAAGCTTATTTCAGCTCCAATTGTTCACACACAAGATTGGAATCATTCCTTTGAACTTATGTGTGACGCATCGGACACTAGCGTTGGAGTCGTTCTCAAGTAAAAAAATAGGGAAAAAGCCACATATTATAGCCTACGCATCCCGAACTTTGGACTTGGCTCATAAAAATTATTCAACTACGGGAAAAGAACTTTTTTCTATGATTTTTTCTTTAGAAAAAATTAGATCATATTTGCTTGGTACTAAAATTATTGTTTTTCTGATCATGCAGCTATAAGGTATTTGATGAACAAAAAGGAAGCAAAATCGAGGCTTATTCGGTGGATCCTGCTTTTACAGGAATTTAACTTGGAAATCAAATACAAAAAGCGATGCGAAAATCTAGTACCAGATCACTAGAGTTGAATTCCCCTTTCCATATCCAAACCTCCATTTAGAGAAGAATTTCCTGAAGAAAAACTGATGGTGGCACAAAGCATAACTCCATGGTTTGCAGACATGGTTAATTATTTGGCCACATGTAAGCTACCATTAGATTTGTCGAGAGCTGAAATCAATCGAATTAAGAAAAAAATCTGGTTACTATATTTGGTACGATCCTTATTTATGGAATCACTGCTCGAATCATGTAATTCGATGATGTATTGTCGAAAGTGAGGTAAACTCAATTTTACAATTTTGTCATTCTTACTCTTGCGGTGGTCATTTTGGGCCAAAACGTACAGTTAATAAAATTCTTGAATGTGGTTTCTATTGGCGTAACATCTTTTGGGATTCTTATCTATTTTGTAAAACTTGTGAAAGATGTCAACGGACAGGTAATTTAAGCCGTAGGAGTGAAATGCCACTTAATTCTATACAAGTTTGTGAAATTTTTGATGTTTGGGGAATCGACTATATAGGTCCTTTTACTTCGTCATTTGGAAATACTTATATTATTTTAGTTGTGGATTACGTTTCTAAATGGGTGGAAGCTAAAGCCACTAGGAATAATGATGCTAAAACTACAGTTAATTTTTTGAAAAATATTTTTTCCAGGTTTGGTACGCCACGGGCTATAATAAGCGAAAGAGGAACACATTTCATCAACTGAGTAATCGAGTTACTAATGAAGAAATTTGGTGTAACTCAAAGAATTGCTACCTCTTACCATCCACAAACAAATAGACATGCAGAAGTATCAAATCGAGAAATTAAAACTATTCTTGAGAAAATTGTTAAACCGGATCGAAAGAATTGGAGTTTAAAATTAATCGAACCACTTTGGGCATATCGAAATGCTTATAAAGGTCCCATTGGGATGTCACCATACCGGCTTGTTTTCGGTAAACCATGCCATTTACCGGTCGAGTTAGAACATCAGGCTTATTGGGCCATTAAACAATGTAACATAAACATGGATGCAACTAGTGAAGCTCGGAAATTACACATTCAAGAACTTGAGGAAATCCGAAGAAATGCCTATGATTATGCTCGGATATATAAAGAAAAAACAAAAGAATTTCACAATGGTAGAATTTCTTTTAAATCTTTTTTTGTCGGTAAAAAGGTTTTATTATTTAACTATAAATTTAAACTTTTTGCAGAAAAACTCAAATTAAAATGGCTCAGACCATTTACAGTTACTCAAGTATTTCCTCACGGTGCTGATGAAATTGAAGATAACTCAGGAGTACGATTTAAAGTTAATGGTGAAGCCATATTATGAAAATGCTCCGGTTGGTCTAATCGAAGAAATCAATTTATAGAAACACACACTTTGAAAAATCAAGTCGTCGAGATAACGACGTTAAACAAAAGCGCTTGATGGGAGGTAACCCATTTCATTATATTTTTGTTTTTATTTTCATTTTATTTTTATTTTTTTTAGTGAACTTTATTTTCATTCTATTTATTTTATTTTAACTTATTTTACATTATTTTTTCTTTGAACATATCTGAATTCTGATAGAATATTTAACAAAAAATAGTGCAGAAAAACTGACTTGGTTCGAACAGTGCAAAAAAATTCGAACAGAACAGTGCAAAAAAAAACTGATTTGGTTTGAACAGTGTAGAAAAATACATACCAGATTCGAACAATGCAGTGCAGAAAAAAATAGTTCAAAAAACAGATTTGGTTTGAGCTGTACAGAAAATTTTGAACTGAACAGTGCAGTATCAGACATTCTACTCTACAACGGCTAGTCTCGACATAACCATGGCCGCGGTCGCCACTAGATTGGGGAGTATTCCTTTTCCCTCTCTGTTTTTATTTTTGATATACATTTTGGGACAACACGGAATAAGTGGGGGGGGAGGATAAACTTGTGTCAATTTTTTCCTTGACTTGTTTAATTGTTTGAAATTGAGTTATTCTGATGTTGATATGTTGGGATCGGTAGTTGCTAGTCTTGAATTTCGCTTTATACTCTTGCTTCCTTTTGGATTACGACCATGTTTTTTTTATCAAATTTAATTTTCATGATTGGTGATTGATATAGTTGGTGAATTTTTTGTTGAGTATTGATATCTCATGCTTTTGTCGATATAGATGAACTTGACTCAATGCATATAAACTTTTCTTGTGAGATTTGACCCTAACGACCATACGTTTTCTTTCTTGCTCATTGTTTGACTTGTGTGTGTCGAAATAATTAGGATATTCTAGAACTTGTAATCACAATGCATATCGAGACTTCATGTTGAACATAATGTTTTAAAGTGATAGGGACACCTAGGATAAACCCACTTTTCCCAAAAAAAAACCTACCCGTTTATATATCCACTAGTGAACCACGTTTGAGCATATTTCCCTTTCTTTGTTTTATACCTTATAATTAAATCCGAAGCCTTTTTTTTATTTTTCCTCTCTTTTCACACCCTTACCGAGACTTGAGATCTTATATCATTGTTATTCCATGAAAAAATCAATGTTTCAAAAAAAATCGAAAAAACAAGTTCACTGTTTCGAACAGCAAAAAAAAAAAGAAAAAAAACCCCTTTGTTTGAAAAAACAAAAAAAAGGAAGGAAAAGTTGATCGCATCAATTGTCTTTCATCTATTCTTTTTCCTTATTTTGTTCTTCATTGCGCTTCATGTTAATTCATGGATTGTTCTTCATCATTTTGATCTCTTGTTTCAATATTTTAAACCTTTATTTTCGGCCTTTTCCGTACCCTAACATAAGTCCCATTACACCTTGTTTAAAGACTCCTTGATTATTGCATTATGTTCATTTTTCGTAGTGGAGACTTGATTGGATTCGAAGCCTATGGTAATATTTTGGTTAGTTTCGGTTTGAGCGATTTCATTTACCCCAAACACTTTGAGCAGATATGTGTGAATCTTTGTGAGGTATTGAACCATGTTTCATTGAAATTGGCAATTAATTGAGATATCTTGCTTACTTTAATTTTTTTTGGTTATGTCTTTGCTTGATTGTAACTTGAATTCGACAAATGTCATGGAGTTAATTTGATTGTAAGTTTGAGGAATATATTGAAATTGAAGATGACAACTAATGATTTTGATATGTTAATTGAGGAATGCTTGAGGAAAAGCATTGAATAAGTGAGGGGGAATTTGATAAGTGTTGAATTTAGTTAATATTTTACTTTTAAATTACTCATTAATTATTTATTGTTGTGGCCTATTTGTTCATTTTAATTCATTTTCTGTACAAGAAGTAAGATTCTGGAAATTGCACAAAAAGGACACAATTCTGCAGTTTTTTTTTAATCAAAGCTGGCTGGAATTCGGATTTGAATGAAACTCGAGTTTAGGATGATATTTTAAACATTATATTTTATCTTTGTATTTTAGTTTAAATAGGTTTTAGTATTTTAATTAAGTTTTAGGATATTATTTTTATATTTTATCTTTGTTTTAGGTATTTTAGTTGAAATAGGTTTTAATGTTTTAATTAGGATTTAGAATATTATAATATTTTTTAAGTATTTTAGTTTAAATATTTTTAAATGTTTTCATTAGGATTTAAGATGTTTTAGCTTGTTTTTAGGAATTTGAAGGCTATAAATACCCTCTATGGGCGAGCCTAGAAAGATATCTCTCTCATTTGAGAATAAAATCTTCTTTTTTCTTTATAGTTTTCTCTCTATTTTTCGCATACTTTTATATTATGTTAAGTATAACTTTGGTTATGCTTAGCTAATTCTCTTTCAAGCCAAAGGCTAAAGCGAAGGCTCAATTCCAAACGTCAGAATTTTAAGGTACTTAAATCGCTTCGAATTTTCTCTCTGTTTTCTGAGCTTACTTTTCAAGTCAAGATGATTTCAACATTGTTCTGGATATTGTTATGGTTAATGTTTGAAGAAGGATTTGCTTATTGAAGCATATTCAACTTCCCGAGAACACACTTAGCAAAATTGTTTGCTAGAAGGAAACTGAGATCGAAATCAGTTGTTCTTGAAACGACACAATCCGAGTTGGCAGCGAAGAATTGATCTTACCGTAACATACGTAAATCTTGAAGTAAAAATCAATTTCAATGATCCGAGGAATTTGAGACAAAGATGAAGTCTGAGGCGGCTTTCACAATAAGTTTCCTTTTATCTCAATCTCTTTAATTTGTTTATTTAATTATTTAATTATTTAATTTATTTTTTATTTTAAAAACAAATTTTAAAAATTCCCCTTTTATATTTATTACCATTAATATTTATTATTATATTATTTTTCCTTTTTTATTATTTAATTTATTTTAATATACCTTTTCAACTTCATCTGGAATTTTATCTTCTTCTAAAATCAAGAAAGAGTTTTATTAAATCAGAAACACCACAGTCCCTGTGGATCTACCCTACTTCTCTATACTACCTTTTCCTTTTTATTTATTAAGAAACCATGAATTATTTTGATAGCAAAACGACGGTTGTCACCAACTAAGCCGATATCAATGTTAGTAATTCATTTTGTAAATATTTGATTAGTGCAATAGGTTGGAGAGCATTTTAATGCTAATGGGAAGAAGAAACTTAGTGGAAGTTGAGAAAACAACTTCATTTCAGGTTACAAGCATTAATATAACACGGTTTGAACTTTAAGTTCTACTTGTGTTTCCTATATGTGATGTTTTGTTGGTTGTTTGAGCATGTGTAGTGTTTCTAGTATATATGAATGCTTTGGATCCGATTTGTGTCATTTATGTGTTAACATGTATTTTAGATATGCTAAATGATCTTAAATAACACTTATATGCTTTAAAAATAAAGTTTGGTTGAAACTAGAATACTTAGAGGAGATTTAGAGTGATTCTCGAGCTTGAAAATGATTATTTTTGAGTTTTGGTACCAATACTTGAAGAACATCATTGATACAATTTGAATGTGTGAATAAATTTAGGTAAAACATCTTAGAGTATTGATATTTTTCATGTAAGGATCAATACCAAGGGTATTTATCAAAACTTCGAAGCTAAAAATGGTATTGTACTTAAAGTGATTATCAATACCCACAAGATTTATTAAAACATCGAGCTTAAATTTGGTATCAATACTTGAGAGAGCATTGATACCCAAAGGTTGAGTATCGATACCCTCTTACTAGTATCGATAATTCATGTTTCAAAAGTCAAAGTTTGAGATCCAATTAGAATATGAACACAAGCTATGGTCCGTAACAAATGAATGGACCTATAAATGGCCATTTTTTTCTATTGTTAATAAAGGTACCCATATGTAACAACCATTTCTCATATATATTCCCCATACGAGTCCAGTGTGTCACATAATATTTACAAAACAATATTTTTTCAAAAACTAGTAAAAAAATTGTTTCTTTCTAAAGTAACTCAAGTATTATCAAAGAATCATAAAATAGTTCATTTTGATAGCATTAACAATCATTTCACATAAAATACTAATATCAAATTATCATTTATAAATAGTAATAACAAATACTATTCATTAAAAACCCAGATTTAAACATCTCAAGTTCTAAGTATCATAACCATATAATATACATGCTAACTAGTATTTTCAATATTCAAAATATGTCATGTCGGATATTGAGCAGATCTGATTCTTCAAAAAGATGATGTTGTGTAACATCCCAAAATACGGGTTAGTGACTAAATTGTAAAACTTCAAAATTTGGTGATTAAAGTAGGATGATTGAATAGTTTAATGATATATCTGGAAGGATTGTTAGTAATTATTAAGTGAATTGAAGGGCAAAATGGTTATTTAACCAATAAATAAATTAAAAGATGATAAGGATGAGATATATACACGTGAGAAATGAGGGGAGAGGAAACAAAGTTTCCAGAGTTCTCTTCATCCTTCTCTTTTCTCTCCATCCTGAACCAAGCTAGAGCAAAGGTGAGTTTTCTGATTAGTTGGTTATTGGATAAATTAAAGATTAGGTTTTGATCATTAAATGATAACTAATATTAAGGAAAGCTTAAGTTGTCTTATAATCAAAAGATGAAGAAGTTATAAGAGATTAAAGAAAATGGGTTTTCAAATGAATTTATGGAAAAGAGTTGATAAGTTGAATTTGAAGTTAAATTTGACTTGTCATCATGCTAATTAAGGAATATGAAGTGTTAGAATTGTATTTATAACATTTTGGAATTGAGTATGACTCTTGAATTACATATGAGGGATAGGATTTTGAGGTTAAAGATGATTTTCATTGATATAAGTTAGTTTAAGTAATGATGATTGGGTTTAATGACAAGATAGGGGTTTAAAAAAGAAGAATTGATGATTTTCGGGCTTAAAATACAATTCATGGGTTGTGTGTATCGATGCACATTCAATGTGTATCGATGCACTCTCAAATAAATGAATATCGAATACAATTAGTGCATCGATGCATAAGAAGTGCATCGATGCACCTGCTTAAAATACAAACATCGAATGGGATTTTTGCATCAGTGCAGCCGTCAAGGGATGCATCGATACATGGTGTAGTGCATCGATGCATACCTTTATTAAAAGATAAAAATAGCTTTCTTTTTAGCCTAAGGAGTGATAGTTCAGAATATATCAATTAGTATATGTATCAATGTATTACTATGTAGATTTAGAACGTAATATCGTTTCGGAACAATTGAAGGATTATAATCGAGTCAAAGCAAGGCTAAGGTGAGTACATATTATAAGTATGGTACAATGGAATGAGACTTGTGATAAGTCTAATTCCTATGTTGATTTTCATAGTACCATAGTTATGAACATGCATACATGATAATTATTATGATACATACATAAAGTATATATGTTTATATGATTTGATAAATGATATATGTGAATAGATTCAAATGCACATGTGACATGGTAAGTGATATGAGTTATGTGATCACAAGAGAAATGACATGAATACATGAACATATGAAACATAAGAATAATGCACATGGTATAAGATATGAGAGTTATAGGTATAGTTGGCATGCCAAGAGTCGAGGGTTCTACGTGGTCCTTCGGGATATATATGTATCCTTTAGAACATTTACAGGGTCTTTTGAGACAGATTTGATCCACTATAATATGTATATGGTTCTTAAGGATTGGTCCTTCAGGAAAAATACAGTACATAGGTCCTTCGGGAAAAATTTCATAGCCCCTAGTGGGACCTATACGAGATGTTGTGATAGCATAGTGCACAACCTCAATGTACTCGAATACCTTGAGTTCTAAAAAATGTACATGGGCCTATAAAAGGTTATCAAATGTAATTGCATTGTTATAGTTATATGTTACCATATTATTATTGTTTACATTGAATGGTATATGACATGATTGAATTGATAGATTGCATGTTCATATTCATACGGAATGCATTATTATTATATTTATATGTCTCACTAAGTCTATGACTTAGCGTGTATGTGATTTACACGTAGGTACCAAGAATCAGGAAGAGTGAAAATAGGGTGGTAAGAACAACAACACTGCTAGAAGATCAAATCAGAAGTAACGGATAAAGTATGTCTTTTGTCGTGTATAGTGTTGGCATGTAAGAAAAGTGTCTGTTATGAATTCTCTGATCGATTTAGTATTTTGTGGTTTCTTTTATGTAAATTAAGGTATTTGGTTTTAATTAAAGTTTAAAATTTCTCTGTTTTCTTTAAGTGTCAAAGTTTGAGAAGTCAATGTGACACCTCAGACTCATATTCGGGTCAGATACAGGTTAGGGGTGTTATATTTAATGGTATCAAAGCTACGGTTTAGTCGATTATCGGCATAAATCAGAGTCTAGAGTGTCCTATAAAGTATTTATGCCAACAAAATAGTGAAAACTACTGATCTGAAATAATAGTAAGTATGTTTTTCTGCTAATAGAACGATATGGTTGTGTTCTTATAGATGTCTAGACATGGTAGCTCTAGAAGTAAAGTGGGAGATGATATGCCTGCTGAAAGTAGTAATTCACCTGCCCTGGCCAGGCAAGGTGAAGAACAAGAACCTTCTAGAGTGCTTGTAACTGATCAAGATGTGTTCTTCAGAACACTAGATGCGGTATTGGCACCTTTTCAACCTTATGTACTTCAACTCAGAGATTGCATATTACAAAGGAGTTGAAGGGTTTAGGAGCACCAGAGTTTAAAGGTGAAGTCGAAGAAAGTCCTGTTGTTGCGGACATTTGGCTTAATGATGTAAAAAGTATTTTAGATGGTCTCCACTGTTCTAATGTAGAGAAATTAGATGGATTGGTCTCCTTGATTCATGGGCAAGCGAGAATCTGGTGGACAAACGTCACTCTGAGAATGACAAGTGACCAAGTGATCTGGTCGTTGTTCTTTGAAGAGTTTAAACACAAGTATATAAAAGACCAGTTTATCAGGAAAATGAAGCAAGAATTCTTGAACCTGAAGCAATTGGATCGCACTATATATGAATATGAGTGTGAATTCAACAAGTTAAGTCATTTTGCGGTCGAGTTAATTCCGACAAAAAAAGATTCGTGTGAGTGGTTTGTTGAGGGTTTGCACCCAAGGTTAAAGGAGATGCTGATAGTATTGAACTTGTCCTCGTTTCAAGAGGTACTAAATCGTGCTAAAGCCTTAGAGAGAGCTCAAAATGAAAGATTTGGGAATCAAAGAACCCAACCATCTAAAAGAACTGGGGCTTCATCAAGTTTTGCACCACCTAAGAGAAGTAGAGATTTTGGGTTCTGACCTCAAGCACAATCAGAGTCGATGGAATCCGTTGCAAGAGATTCAAATCATATGAGAGCTAGACAGACTCAATCTGTAGGGTCTGGTGATGGACGAGCACAACAGAGTCAAATTAGAAAATGTGAAATTTGTGAAAGAAGCCATAGTGGAACGTGTAGGAAAGTTACTGGAGCTTGTTTCTGATGTGGTGAAGTGGGACATTTCATGAGAGATTGTCCATTGGGGACAGGAGAACCAGTACAGTCGGAGTGATCTGCTTCGATGTCTCAAAGGATAAGAGGTAGAGGAAGAGGTATAAGTCAACCTGAATCCTATACTCATTAGGAAATACGCTCCACTGCTCGAGTGTATAATATTAATACTAATGAAGATTTTGATAATCCATAGATTATAACAGGTACCTTTTTTATTATGTAATAGATACATTATGATATTGATTGATCTGGACTTGCATATTCATATATTAGTAGTAAATTGATGTGAGAATTGAGAATTCAATTAGAAGTTATTTATAGTGATATGGAAGTGACAAATTTATTAGGGTACAGTGTTGGGATAAATAAGATATGTTGAGAATGTTCCATTAGAATTCATAGAATTGAAATCCCTTTTAAATTGATGGAATTACTATTCAAATGATTTAAAGTAAGATTAGAAACTATAGAGTTATAGGATCTCTATCGTTCTGAAATAAATTAGTTTCTTTACTTCAGTGACAAGATAAGGTAGAAGGAATGGTGTTATTAGGGAAAATATGTACATCATCAATCAGTTTATAAGACAAAGTTAAATGGAATGTTTGAATACGAACCAAGGAAATTGTATTATGGATAAGTGAGAATGAAGGTTTGATAAGTTAAGGAAATGTAGGATGAACTATTTTTGATTGGGAAGAATGTATAGTATATGAATGGTTTGATAGTGGGGTATGTTTTTATTGAAAGAAATGAATTGAATAATAAAGTAGTATGAAAGTGAGTGTAATAAAGATAAAGGATTTGTATGTTTGGTGGAAGTAAGAATTGACATAAAAGTTTAAAATGATAAGGGGGGATAAGTATAAGGGATATGAAAGGAATGTGAAAACATCAAGGAAAAAGGTAATGGAAGAATTAAAGTAATGAAGTAAAGTTTATGATAGCAAAAAAGATTTATTGAAGAGGTTATATGTGAAAATGAATAGTAGATGTGTAGACAATATCTTGTCTCCTTGTGCAATGAAAATTTGAGGATGAATTTTCTAAAAGGGGAGAGATTTGTAACATCCCAAAATACGGGTTAGTGACTAAATTGTAAAACTTTAGAATTTGGTGATTAAAGTAGGATGATTGAAAAGTTTAATGATATATTTGGAAGGATTGCTAGTAATTATTAAGTGAATTGAAGGGCAAAATGGTCATTTGACCAATAAATAAATTAAAAGATGATAAGGATGAGATATATACACATGAGAAATAAGGGGGAGAGGAACAAAGTTTCCAGAGTTCTCTTCATCCTTCTCTTTTCTCTCTATCGTGAACCAAGCTAGAGCAAATGTGAGTTTTCTGATTAGTTGGTTATTTCATAAATTAAAGGTTAGGTTTTGATCATTAGATGATAACTAAGCTTAAGCAATGCTTAAGTTGTCTTATAATCAAAAGATGAAGAAGTTATAAGAGATTAAAGAAAATGGGTTTTTAAATGGATTTATGGAAAAGAGTTGATAAGTTGAATTTGAAGTTAAATTTGACTTATCATCATGCTAATTAAGGAATATGAAGTGTTAGAATTGTATTTATAAAATATTGGAATTGAGTATGATTCTTGAATTACATATGAAGGATTGGATTTTGAGGTTAAAGATGATTTTCATGGATATAAGTTGGTTTAAGTAATGATGATTGGGTTTAATGACATGATAGGGGTTTAAAAGAGAAGAATTAATGATTTTCGGGCATAAAATATAATTTTTGGGTTGTGTGTATCGATGCACATTCAATGTGTATCGATTCACTCTCAAATAAATGAATATCGAATGCAATTAGTGCATCGATGCATAAGGAGTGCATCGATGCAACTGCTTAAATTACAAACATCGAATGGGATTTATGCACCGATGCATAGATAGTTCATCGATGCACCCGTCAAGGGATGCATCGATACATGGTGTAGTGCATCGATGCATACCTTTATTAAAAGATAAAAATATATTTCTTTTTAGCCTAAGGAGTTATAGTTTAGAATATATCAATTAGTATACTGATATGTATCAATGTATTACTATGTAGATTTAGAATGTAATATCGTTCCGGAACAATTGAAGGATTAGAATCAAGTCAAAGCAAGGCTAAGGTGAGTACATATTATAAGTATGGTAGAATGGAATAAGACTTGTGATAAGTCGAATTCCTATGTTGATTTTCATAGCACCATAGTTATGAACATGCATACATGATAATTATTATGATACATGCATAAAGTATATATGTTCATATGATTTGATAAATGATATATGTGAATAGATTCAAATGCACATGTGACATGGTAAGTGATATGAGTTATGTGATCACAAGAGAAATGACATGAATACATGAACATATGAAACATAAGAATAATGCTCATGGTATACGATATGAGAGCTATAGGTATAGTTGGCATGCCAAGAGTCGAGGGTTCTACGTGGTCCTTCGGGACATATATGTATCATTTGGAACTTTTACAGGGTCGTTTGAGACAGATTTGATCCACTGGAATATGTATATAGTTCTTAAGGAGTGGTCATTCGGGATAAATACAGTACATAGGTCCTTCGGGATAAATTTCATAGCCCTTAGTGGGACCTATACGAGCTGTGGTGACAGCATAGTGCACAACCTCAATGTACTTGAATACCTTGAGTTCTCAAAAATGTACATGGGCCTATAAAAGGTTATCAAAGGTAATTGCATTGTTATAGTTATATGTTACCATATTATTATTGTTTACATTGAATGGTATATGACATGATTGAATGGATAGATTGCATGTTCATATTCCTACGGAATGCATTATTATTATATTTATATGTCTCACTAAGTCTATGACTTAGCGTGTAAGTGATTTACACGTAGGTACCAAGAATCAGGAAGAGCGAAAATTGGGTGGTAAGAACAGCAGCACTGCAGAAGATCAGATCAGAAGTAACGGATAAAGTATTTCTTTTGTCGTGTATATTGTTGGCATGTAAGAAAAGTGTCTGGTAGGAATGCTCTGATCGATTTAGTATTTTATGGTTTCTTTTATGTAAATTAAGGTATTTGTTTTAATAAAAGCTTAAAATTTCTCTGTTTTCTTTAAGTGTCAAAGTTTGAGAAGACAATGTGACACCTCAGACTCATATTCGGGTCGGATACGAGTTAGGGGTGTTACATGTTGAACCTGGCTCCTTACTCCTTACTTTTACCTACGTGTGAAAATCATCACACGCTAAGTGTACACTTAGTGAGGCATAAAGTTCTATCAATAATAATAAAATAATAATAGCAATAAAATGTATTTATTAAAATATCACATAAGTATGAAATATAAAATCATCTTATAAAGGTTGTCTATGATTCAAAGATTTTTCATGAAATGTTTTGAGTCAAATCATAGTTATCAAATAAACTTTACTTTAATTTCAGATCGAGCAAACTATTTCATTTTCATATCACTACAAATAAGATTTTCATTTAATTCATTTGATAACCTAAAGTAAACCAATGAGAATGCAAGGTATGTGAGTCAAACAAGTATACACATATATTGCACAAGTACTATGGAACAAAATATCAATGTGCCACTTATAAGGAATACATTGCACTATCATCATTTATGTGCATTCATCATTTCCGTATACGTGACATAAAATGTATTCCCGGTACTTTAGCACCATCGTCAGACAAACGTTAAACTCGTGCTAAGTACCAACGCACCACATTTCAGACTCATGCCAAGTATCATATAATAGCACTATCATTACACAAACGTCAGACTCGTGCTATAAATATAATGCAGCTACTAGTGGCACCACCGTCACATTCGTGACGTCAGACTCATGCCAAGTTTCTTATAACGCTCTAACTCTATGGCATGCCAATTATATTTATGATTCTCAATCCATTTATAATGAACATTTCCATTGTTTCATATATCATTCACTTATCGAAGTCCTTTATCAAAATCAACAAAAGCAAATATCATGTAACAGTATATAAAATACAGTGGGTAGTTCATACCTGAGTTCATTCAAAGAAATCATTTAAAAAAATAATGTAAAATATATAATAAAATGATTTGAAATAAATTTTCTTTTTAAACCATTTAAGGTTGACTCAAGCAAGTCTTCCTCATTTCATACTAAACATAGTATAAGTAAAATGCTCTCACATGATAACACCTCACTAGAAATCCTACTATCGATATGCCTTTATTCTTTACCTTTTCCTTTGATTTTGATTCACTTTGAACTTGCTTTTTATCATGATCTACACAATCATTATTTACCCATCATACACAATTTCAAAGCATAGATTAGTATCCTACTAACATAGACATAAATTCATAAAAATTCTACAGATACTAACTCGATTCTAAATCCATTTCAAAACGTCCAAACTAACTGAAACTTTTAAAATATAACTTCAATCCTCCAAACACTCATATAAACTTATAATTAAATTAACCATTTCAAATTCCACCATTTAACCATTAAAATGAATTCTTTGAGAATTCATCTCAAACTTTCCAATTTAGTCAAAATGGTATATGTCCATTTAAATCTTTAAATCCAAGCATCCAACAATAAAATTAAGCATTACTCTTCAACTTCATGCTACTTTCCATTTGAAACCCACACTTCTTTCTTTTTACAATTTGGTTACTAAACCTTTAAAAGCTTACAAATTTGTCCAAAAAACTTTCTAAAGCTTGCAAAAAGCATCCATTAATCATGTATAACCTCAAAATAATTTTTACAAAATAATTTCCAATTATCTACAATCAATACCATATCAATTTGACTTCAAATATCTAATTTCCAATAAAACTCTACTTGGCTGAATCTTAGTATATGAATTTCCAAGTAGTTTCAATCATCATACAAGCATGAAAATGATTCTCCAATATTGACTAAACCATAATCAAGCCTTGGTTAATCAAAACTTAACATCCCCTTCATCCATCAATTTCAAGAATTCAAGGTTCTAAGCATGGAAAACATGAACTAATAGTATCAAATGCTAGAGAATTTTATGGAGATCAACTTTGTATTTCATGTTTTCATTCAAATTCCTAAGAAATTAACTTGAAAATAAGAAGGGAAATATTTCCTTACCTTAGATGAAGCTCACGGCCAAAGGGAGAAAAATACGAAAAAACTCTTGAAAATTATAAACAAAAATCTAAGCTTATTTGTCATTTTTTAATAATAAAATTAATAAAAATCCATTTAAAGCACAATGAACATTTTCCTTTGAAATCCAAGGAAAACGTTAAATCCTAAAATTTTAAATCATGGAAATAACATTTTTAACATTGCCTCATGATTCTTCAAAATTTCCTAAAAATCCTATTCAATCTGATTATCTGAACTTTTCTTGAATTTTATCACTTTATAGTTTTTAATACAAAATCCGTGCAAAAAAATATGATTCTCATAGAAACATCATTCTCGGGTTAAACTATTCATTACATGACAAGATTTCATAACTTTTTAAAATTATACTTTGGTCCCTAAACTTTTTCCAAGTTTATACTTTAGCCATTTAACTTTCAAAATTTACACTTTGGTCACTAGTCAAAATTGGGATATTACACCATAAGTATTGAAAATTTCAAAATTATCTCTGAGAACTAGAAACCTTAAGTGAATAAAGAATCAATTGTGCGTAAGCGAATCCTAATGTGGAATTGTGTGAAAATGGAATGATAATTCTTTACAAGCTTATAATAACAAAAGTGCCTTGCTTAATCTGTATTTTTATCATTGTTGGAGGAGATTTTAGGGATAGTGAAGGCAAATGACTATTTAGAAAAGTAGGAGATAGGGGATTGAGGGGAACTATGTTTCGTCAATTTTCAAAGTTGATAAACACATGAGTGGCGAATCGCATCTTTCATATGAATTGAGACATTTATTAACTGAATTGTCACTGAAGATAATGATTTTTTTCTATCGAAGGAACTTTTTAAAATGTATGGTTGATAATGTCCACCAGTATTCTACGTGATAAAATTATGCATCATTTTCAAAAAAAAATTTGAAGACGTTATATTTATAAATAAATAAATAAATTAGTACATTTGAATAATAAAGCCAACGTAAATACATGGATAAATAAAAGTTAATTGCTTCATATGTCCTCAAATTATAATCACCATTTTAAATTGGTCCTTAAACTTTTGAATATTTTCATTTCATCCCTGACCTATGAATCTCATTCTAAACTAGTCCTTACACTTTTGAACATTCTAATTTCATCCCTAAACTATAACTCTCTTTCTAAATATATCTCCAAAAATTTTAATATTCCAATTGTATCCCCGAATTCATCCGAATATGTAATTAGTTTCACCCATTGTTTAACCTAATAATATAACTTGACCTAACGATTTTATTAACAAGAGATGTGATTAGCATATACATATAGTTTGGGATGAAATTGGAATGTTCAAAAAGTTTAGGGACCAATTTAGAATGCATGTCATAGTTTGGGGGTGAAAATGAAATGTTCAAAAGTTCGAGGACTAATTTAAAATGATACTTATAGTTTAGGGATGAAATTAAAATGTTTAAATGTTTATGGACCAATTTAAAATGAGAGTCATACTTTGAGGACATATGATTCAATTAACTCTATAAATAAATAAATAAAACTTAACCCAATATATAAAAGTTTTCTATAACTAACTAAATTTGACCTTAGTTTCTAAACAAATAATTAATTTTAAAAAATCACTTTTAGAAATCTAAAGAGAAAAATGCAAAAAATTGCTTCTTCACCCTTTGTACTCTTATGTCTTACCCTTTCCATAAACAAAAGTAAATGGTTTGTTAGTTAGATATATAAGTTTTTTAGAGTGTTTATAAATATAACATCCTTCAAATATTATTTACGAAAACAATACCTATTTTTATCACTTGAGCATAACTTATGCTTTCTAAAAAAAAACGTTTGACAGAAAGTACATTTGTTCTACGTGATAACCCAATCAATATATGTCTCAATTCACGTAGAATGTGTGACTAACCAAATATTGAATTATAAATTATAAATTTAAGTATCAACTATACAAATGGTCACTAATGTTTGAGTAAGTTTTCATTTTTTATATTGGAGTTTGAAAAGTAACAAATCGATCACTAATATTATTGATTTGTGACAAATCGATCACTTGTCGTTAACAACTGTTTCTATGGGTGATAGAAAATTGATGTGGTGCGTTAACTACTGAAGTGGAATGTTGACCGTTTAACCTGTAATTTGATTTCCCTCTAACCCCATTCTCATCTCTTTCCTTCTTACCGTGAACAAACTCATCACAATGGCAACCACTTCCATTAGGGATCTATTAGTACCATTGGAATTTTTAGATGCTTGATTGTAGTATTTCAACAATTCAGTCTTTGATAATGAAACCTTCTCCCCCATTAGTTATCACTCAAACGTTATTTTTCCACTTTCTAGCTATCTATTTTCTAGAATGCTTATCAAACTTAGAAGGAGTCAACTTGTCTTCATTACAACCAGGAGTGCATTCACATGTGATTTCAAGGTCCCCATATCTATGACTGGTAAACCCACATTCCACCTCTATAAAATCTATTCTTTTTATAACACAAACATGCACATGCTCAAACACTCTTCTCCTTATTAGGTTTCCCGAAAAGAAAGTGAACCCAAACACTCTTCTCTTTTGAGTTTTGATTTGTTTTTAATTTAGGGTGAATACAAGGTAATATTTGCACCATGACTTTCAAATATTTGACAGTGAATGCTCATACCCCTACATACGTGCTTGAACTCGAGACCTCAAGGATAACAACAATCCCTTAATCACTAAGGTTGATTGGTTTATGCTGAATTTTGAGTTTAAATACCTAATAAATATTTATATTTTTCTTTAATAGTCTAATATTTCGACCCCTACAAAAATTTAATTTTTGCTCCGTCCCTGCAGGTACATACGTTGGTTTTGCATGAACATGATGAACTGGATGAAGATGCTAATTGATAACCGTCGTTTTGTTATCAAAATAATTTCATCTTCTTAATTAAATAGAAAGCAAAAGGTAGTATAGAGAAGCAGGGTCGATCCACAGGAACTATGGTTTTTGTGATATAGTAAAATTGTTTCTTGATTTTAAGAAGAGATAGAGTTCCAGGTAAAGTTGAAAAGATTTAACAAAATAAAATAGATAATAATAAATAAAAAGAGAAATAATAAAATAATAAATAATAATAGCATTAAATAAAAAGAGGGTTTTGAATTATTTAAAGAAGTATAATGAAATAAAAATTAAATAAACAAATAAATAAAATAACTAAATTGGGATAAAGAAAATTTATTGTAAAAGCAGCCTCAGACTTCAGCTTCGCCTCAAATTCCTTGGATCATCGTAATAGATTTTTACTTCAAGATTCATGTCGGCTTACAAGGACAATTCTTCGCTACCAACTCGGATTTTGTCGTTTCAACAACAACTGATTCCGATCTCAGTTTCCTCTTAGAAAACAATTTTACCAAGTGTGTTCTCGTGAAGTTGAATATACTTCGATAAGCAAATCCTTCTTCAAACATTAACCATAACAATATCCGGACCAATGTCGAAATTGTTTTGATTTGAAAATTAAGCTCAGAAAACAAAGAAAAATCTGAAGCGATTTAAGTACCTTACAATTCTCACATTTGGAATTGAGCCTTCGCTTCAGTCTTCGGCTCTAGAGAAAATTGGTTAAGCATGACCAAAGTCATACTTAGCATAATTGAAAAGTACGCGAAAAATAGAGACAAAAGAACATTTTATTATCATATGAGAGAGATATGTTTCTAGGCTTACCCTGAGAGTGTATTTATAGCCTTCAAATTCCTAAAAACAAGCTAAAACATCTTAAATCCTAATTAAAACACTTAAAACTATTTAAACTAAAATACCTAAAAAGAATAATAATAAGATTGAAAATAATATTCTAAATCCTAATTAAAATACTAAAACATATTTAAACCCTAAAACAAAGATAAAATATAATGTTTAAAATATTATCCTAAAACTTGAGTTTAGTCCAAATCTGAATTCCAGCCAGCTTTGAATCCGAAAATAAAAAACTGTAGAATTTCGTCATTTTACTACAATTTCCAAAATCTAACGTCCTGCACATAAAATGAATGAAAACGAATAATTAAGCCACAAAAACCAATGATTAAGGAGTAATTTAAAAGCAAAATATTAACTAAATTAAGCACTTATCAAATTCCCCCTAACTTATTCAATGCATGTCCTCAATCATTCATCAATTAACATATCAAAATCATAAGTTGCCATCTTCAATTTTAATTTATTCCTCATACTTCCAATCAAACTAAGTCCATGATATTTTTTGAATTCAAGTTACAATCAAGAAAAGATATAACCAAGAAGCAGGATATCACAATTAATTACCAACTTCAATGAAACATGACTCAATACCTAACAAAGATTCACACATATCCGCTTAAAGTGTTTGGGGTAAATAAAATCGCTCAAACCGAAACTAACCAAAATATTACCATAGGCTTGGAATCCAATCAAGTTTCCACTACGAAAAATGAACATAATGCAATAATCAAGGGGTCTTTAAACAAGGTGTAACAGTGCTTAGGTTAGGGTAAGGAAAGGCCGAAAAGAAAGGTTTAAAATACCGAAACAAGAGATCAAAAAAATTAAGAACAATCCACGAATTAACATAAAGCGCAATGAAGAACAAAACAAGGAAAAAGAATAAATGAAAGACAATTGAAGTGATCGATTCTTCCTTCCCCTTTTTTTCTTCGAACAAACGGTCTCTTTTTCTTCTTCTTTTTTGTTGTTCGAAATATTGAACAACTTGTTTTTTGTTTTTTTTGAAACATTGATTTTTTTTTGTGGAACAACAATGATACAAGATCTCAAGTCTCGGCAAGGTTGTGAAAAGAGAGGAAAAGTAAAAATAAAGGCTTCGAGTTTAATTATGAGGTGTAAAATAAAGAAAGGGAAATAGACTTAAATGTGGTTCACTAGTGGATATGTAAACGGGTAGGCTTTTTGGGAAAAGTGGAATTATCCTAGGTACCCCTATCACATTAAAACATTACGTTCAACATGTAGTCTCGATATGCTTTGTGATTACAAGTTCTAGATTATCCTAATTAGTTCGGTACACACAAGTCAAACAATGAGCAAGAAAGAAAATGTATGCTTGTTAGGCTCAAATCTCACAAGAAAAGTTTATATGCATTGAGTCAAGTTCATCTCTATCGACAAAAGCATGAAATATCAATAATCAACAAAATATTCACCAGCTATATAAATCACCAATCATGTAAATTAAATTCGATTAAAAACATGGTCATAATCCAAAAGGAAGCAAGAGTATAAAGCGAACTTCAAGACTAGCAACCAACGATCCAAACATATCAACATCAGAATAACTCAATTTCAAACAATTAAACAAGTAAAGGAAAAATTTGAGACATGCTTATCCTTCCCCCTCACTTAATTTGTTTTGTACCAAAAAATATGTCGAATATAAAAACAAAGAGGGTGAAAATGAATACTCCCCAATCTAGTGGTGACCGCGGCCACGGTCATGTCGAGACGAGCCCGGACGAAGGTATGAAATATTCGATTGGAATTCGAATCTGTTTGGAAAAAATAAAATAAAATGAAGCATAAGATAAAATAAAATAAAATAAATGGAATGAAATAAATTTGACTAAAAATAAAGAAAAATTAAAATGAAAATAAGACGAAATGGGCTCCATCCCATCAAGCGCTTTTGTTTAACGTCGTTAGCTTGACAACCTGATTCAGACTACAGGTTCTAAGAGAAATACTTCTTCCACTTCATACACTCTTTCCAACTAATAATTTCCTTATGAGAAATTCTATAATTCTATAATTCTTTTATTTGCTCCTTGTAGAATTTGGCTTTCTCTTAGGTTATTCTTTGGATCTTTTTTAACTTTGACAAGCTTATCCGAAATAACCGGTGAAGTAGCATTTTCTCCTAAAAAGGAACTCTTTATGTTTTTCGATATTTGTTTCAATTCTATCTCAGGTGCCTGCAAAATAGAAGGCATAACAATATACTTAGCAGGAATCAATTTTAGATCGGCACAATCTGAAAATATTTTTTTCAACTTCCTGATTTCCTCATCATGATCTTCTAACTCCCTGCATAGATTAAAAGAAAAATTAGTTTCTACAAACTCATTTTCTTATACACATCAAATTTAACGATCTCACCATCAAACTCCATGGTTAAAGTTCTGCTTCTTACATCAATCTTTTTGTACGCAGTACTTAGAAAAGGACGCCCTAATAGAATATCGGAAGAAGTGTTGGTGTGATCATTCTCCATGTCAATTACATAAAAATCAACGGGAAATATTAAATGGTTTACCTCCACCAGCACATTTTCCAAGAGTCCTTCCGGGTAAATGACAGATCTGTCGGTAAGCTGAATTGATATTTTTGTATCCTTCAAGGGCTCATTAGTAATCATATTGTAAATAAAGAGAGGCATTACATTAATAGAGGCGCCAAGATCACACATGTCTCATTTTATCCCAACTTTACCAATTTTACAGGGTATTGCGAACATACCTTGGTCTTTCAGTTTTGGTGGTAACTTTTGTTGGAATACAACTGAGACATGTTCTCCTAGATTTACCTTCTCATTCTCGGTAATCTTCGTCTTTGTTGTACAAAGGTCCTTAAAAAATCGGGCATATCTTGGAACCTTTCGGATAACATCTAGGAGAGGTATATTGATTTTCACCTTTCAAAATATGTCTAGTATTTTATTTTCCTCAGTTTGTTTACCCTTTTTACTAACCTCGATGAAAAAGGTGGTGGCACGTCATAGAGAGATGTTGTTGGATCTGTTTGTACTTTGTCACTCTTCTTCTAGGATCATGAATCTACAATATTCTTTCATATTTTGATTGCTTCATATTTTGGAACAGGTGGCACCACTATTGTACCACTCTGAAGAGTGATGGCGCTGACATTCTCCATTGGATTTACCTCGGTTTGAGAAGGTAGTCTTCCTTGTGATTCCAATTTCCCCATTTTTTGAACTAGTCGGTTTACTTGGTTATCCAACTCTTAAAGATTTGTCTCGGTTCGACTTTGGAACTTTTCATGGGATGTAACCAGCTTTTCTTGTGAAATTGCTAACTTTCCTATGAGTTCCTCCAATGATGAGTTTTGCGTTTGCTGTTGAAGAGGAGGCCTTGGTTGATAAGTTGGTCTTTGATTTGCCGCATAGCTGAAGTTTGGGTGGTCTAGCCATCCTGGATTGTAAGTATTATTGTATGGCTTGTATTGTCTTTGTGGAGGATCTGGAAAGTTCCCTACTGCATTGATTTCTGTATTGCCTCCTTCTTGTATTAGCGGGCAGCAATCCGTCGGATAGTCTAGCTTTATACATATCCCACATTCTCTTGTTGCTCTAGATTTTCTTGCAACAAGTGAATTAATTAATTCAGTTAATTTATCTAACTTATTTTCAAGGGAAAATGTACTTATCTCGTGAACCCGTCGGCTGGGTTCATTTGAAAACTATTGAGAGTTGGATGCCATGGTTGAAATCAATTCCCTTGCAGTTATTGGGATCATGTTGACTAATGCTCCTCCACTGGCGGCATCCACCATTTTTATCTCCATTGGTAAAAGGCCTTCATAAAAGTATTGAAGTAATGTTTGTTCACTTAATCTGTGTTACAGACAACATATGCAAAGCTTTTTAAATCTCTCCCAATAGTCATAAACACTTTCTTCTCTCTTTTGTTGAATGGAAAGAAAATTCCTTCGTAACTCGCTTACTTTAGCATCTGGAAAGAACCTGTCAAGAAAAGTTCGATTCATGTCAGCCCATAAATTAACTAAATTTGGAGGTAAATAAAATAACAAATCTTTAGCCAAGTCGGCTAAAAAGAAACGGAAAGCTCTCAATTTAATTTGATCTTCGGTAACTCCCTGTGGTTTCATGCTAGTGCAAACGATGTGGAATTCCAACAAGTGTTTGCACGGATATTCAGTGGGAAAGTCATGGAAAGTGGGAAGAAGATGAATGAGTCTCGTTTTTAATTGAAATGGAGTCCCGCCACCAGGAAAATTAATGCATAATGGCGTCTGAGTGACAGGAGTTGTGGCTAGTTCTCGGATTGTTTGTTCTTCTTCTGCCATCGGAATATTGTATGCGTCTGCTTCAGTTCTTGATTTGATTCTGCTTATTAACTCTACTCTTGTTCTTCTTGTCTTTTTCTCTTTTCTCGAAGCGTTTGTGTGTGGATTATTCGTGCTCGTGCTGCAATCTCCAGATCTAGATCTACTAATTCACCTGGGTTTCTTCTGGTCATAAATCAAAAACTAGAAAAATAAATCACTACCTGTCGTTAGTCCCCGGAAACGGTGCCAATTTGATAACCGTCGTTTTGTTATCAAAATAATTATGACTTCTTAATTAAATAGAAAGGAAAAGGTACTATATAGAAGTAGGGTCGATCCACAGGGACTATGGTTTTTGTGATTTAGTAAAATTATTTCTTGATTTTAAGAAGAGATAGAGTTCCAGGTAAAGTTGAAAAGATTTGATAAAATAAAATAGATAATAATAAATATTAATAGTAATAAATAAAAATGGGGATTTTGAATTATTTAAAGAAGTATAATGAAATAAAAATTAAATAAACAAATAAATAAAATAACTAAATTGGGATAAAGAAAACTTATTGTGAAAGCAGCCTCAGACTTCAGCTTCGCCTCAAATTCCTCGGATGGGGATCGAAACAAAGATTAAAATAACTTTTGGGATCAAGAAAATTATTGTGAAAGCAGCCTCAGACTTCAGCTTCGCCTCAAATTCCTCGGATCATCAACAGATTTTACTTCAAGATTCATGTCGGCTTACAAGGACAATTCTTCGCTGCTAATCGGATTGTGTGTTTCAACAAGCAAATTTTTCCTTCTTCAAACGTTAACCATAACAATATCCGGACCAATGTCGAAATCGTTTTGATTTGAAAAGTAAGCTCAGAAAACAAGGAGAAAAATCTGAAGCGATTTAAGTACCTTAGAATTCTCACGTTTGGAATTGAGCATTCGCATCAGTTTCGGCTTGAGAGAAAATTAACTAAGCAAGACCAAAGTCATACTTAGCGTAATTGAAAAGTATGCAAAAAGAAGAGAGAGGAAGCTAGAGATAAAAAGAAGATTTTATTCTCATATAAGAGAGAATACCTAAAATAAAGATAAAATATAATGTTTAAAATATTATCCTAAAACTTGAGTTTAATCCAAATCCGAATTCCAACCAGCTTTGATTCCAAAAATAAAAAAATTGTAGAATTTTGTCCTTTTAGTGTAATTTCCAAAATCTAACGTCTTGCACAAAAAATGAATGAAAGCGAACAATTAAGCCACAAAAACCAATGATTAAGGAGTAATTTAAAAGCAAAATGTTAACTAAATTAAGCACTTATCACTAATTTATTACATCGTGATGGGTTTAGGATCTCTTTTCTTTCTTTTCTCTATCCTCGCCTTTCTTGCTTCCATTCTTTTTTTATTGGCAGAAAAAACAAAGAAGAACCATCATTTAACACTTCATATTGATTAATAATGAAAAGATAAATGAGAGAATATGAAACAGTAAGAACGAAATAGACCAGAATGGGGTTAGAGGGGAGTCAAATGATCAGTGTTCTAGGTTAGCAGTTAACATGCCATGTCAGCTTTCTGTCACCTATAGTTGTTAATGGTGAGTGACTGATTTGTTATAAATCGATAAGTTTAGTGACCAATTTGTTATTTTTGAAACTTATTAAAACATTAGTGATGATTGGTTTAGTTTACCCTAAATTTAAATATGTAAAATTTTAGAAAGCGTGAGAGACGAAACATACTTTCTCGTTGCATTCCCAACACCCTTATAAATCCCCCACCTTTTTTTCTTCTTTCATTAAGTGAACAAATAAACACAGTACAATAGAAAATTCTAAAATATTTTTCTGATGGTTTTAGATTTTTATTTTTTATAAGTTTCGATATTTTTAATTTAATATTTACTTATTTATTTAATTAATTACTTTAGTTATTATTTAAATTATGTATTTATTATACTTTAGGGCTTAGGTATTTTAATTAATTTTTAATTTTCAGTAAATATTTTTTATTTCTTGTAGTTATTATATTTATTGTAGTATATATAGAATTTTTTTTATATTTTAGTATAGTTATTGAACTTTTCGTGTATTTATTATATTATACATTTTATATATAAATTTAATTTTCTTTTAAGATTAATGACGATATTTATAAACTAATTTTATTAATATTCCAAGTTAAAATATTTTACAGTTAAAAAAGAAAATATTTAAATTAGATGATAAACATATTTCTAGCTACTAACTAAATACGGTACATAAATTAATTCTGTTAACAATTATATTTTATTAATTGATATGTAAATAATATTTTTTATGAAAGAATTTATATATTTATTTTAAATTAGTAGGGTGGTGATTGTATTATGGATTCACTTATTCACAACGTAAAGAGACATTTCCATAGTTATTATTGAGTACTTATAGTAAGCCATATATTTTTTTGTCTCAAAGTGCTCTGAGGTTGTAAACTGCAACCAGTACTTAATTTTTACACTAAGATAATTGGAGACCAAAGACATATTTTCCATATCTATATGAAGAGTGTAAAATCACTTTGAAAGATGTTTCACTCCAGTTAGTACTCTAGGTCTATGGTCATGTTGTGACCGATTCAAGTGAAATAAATTTGTGTAGTTTGTGCTACTTATTGTTTAGAAAGGAGTCAAATGATTTCAATGGTGATCGAATTTCAACGAATTAACTTATACAAAACATCAATGAAATAGAAGAAGACTAATCATGAGAGGATGTAAAGATATTTGCATGTGTGTGTATTTGAGGATCATGAGGGGAGTTCTCGTGCCTAAAAAAATCTTGCAATCAAGTGCATTTAATATGGTTGTGTCACCTCTAAGATTTTTCAAAGTGAGAACATTTAGTTGGGGGCCAACAATTTTGACATTTCTTTTTAGAGAATGTGTAAAGCGATTAATACATCAAAAACTGTCCTCGGTAGATGTCTACTACTTTTGCAGTCATGAGTGTAGTATCGTCTGTTTTCTATGCTCACATGTTAACATGCCATTATCCTTCCCTCTCATAACTAGGTAATTTTATTTTTTATTCAATGCAAAAATAAGTCATTATGATATTTTGGACGAGCTTAATCATATCAATAATCGGTCAAAAAGTGAGACTAGAGGTACATGTTAATAATTAGAAATTTCTTATCATTATCGTAATAATTAGAAATTTATTTATAAGTTTACGATGAATAATAAAAATATTTTTTTGTAGATTGTTTGGAAGTCCAATATAAATAATGAATTGAAGACTTCCATCACAGAAGATGTGTGGTCCATTAGAAGAACCCACAAACATTTGCTTATAGAATGGTGGAAGGAGGAAGAGGTAGCAATACATTCCGTCTGATGCTTGATCACTGCATTCATGATATATCAAATCAGCTCTTCGATCTATGATGGCATGTAGTGCTTCTTATATATTAAGAAATTATTAAGGGACATTTGAGTGATCGCATGTTATTACATTTTGGGTTGGTACTATTTATTTTGGACTAGTTACTAACACAAACAACTTGTATAGATTTTACAGATCAGAAAAGACAAAAGTTGATTAGAGGAAAAAGCACATGAACTGGTTAGCGATGTGGGACCAATGATATAGTCGTATACATGATCATTAATTTATTTTAAGTCATAATATGACGGTTTGAGTGATTACATATCATGAATCATGCATTATAGGAAGTCATATCTATTATATTATGAGCAACAAGTTAGATCTATTCATCAACATATGGAAAAATATACATCGATGCAGCAACATTGTCCCCCAACTAATCGAGGAAAAGAAAACTCTTTCGACTCATCATCATCATCACCATCCAAACCATAACAACATAAACAATCAATGACGCTAACATTTAATCAATACAGATAAACTATTCACTACACATGGTTCTACTTATTCAAATTTCGACACAAGATTATTATACACAATACTATCGGAGTTGATATTTTTCTTTACACGCATCATTGTTAACAAGTAATGCTCCTCTACTAGTGCCATATTCATAGATGACACGTTATAGATTTTCATAGTTTGCAGTCATCAATGAGATTTTTTATTAGACGTATGTGCATTAATTATTATCCACATTCCATCCATCATCATACAAATGAGGCGCACCGATTATTCAAGTCATTTGATTAACACAAATTGATGACAACAATGTAAGATATAGTATCAACAATATTAAAAACAATGATAAAGACAATCATTTTGAAGAATAATAAATATGGGAAATCTTGAACGTGATAAATTTCTACTATATTAGGGACCTGATTGACGTAGAAGTGATCGATGATGAATTTTTTTCATGGTAATGTAACACCCCAAATTTTTGGATCAACACATATGAGTTGACCTTAGAGGTCTAAGAACCCATGTGATTGGGCAATTAGAATTGTTGGGCCAAAATAACAATAAAGGGGATATTTTTAAATCGGAAGCTAATAAGGGAGGACCTAATGTGCAATTAGACCATTGAATGTTTCAAAAGTTGATTTCCATTAGTTTGGGTGAGTTCATCTAGGAAAAAGAAAGGGGAAATGCTAAAAATATTTATCCCTTCCTACCTCAATTCTCTAATTTTCTCCCTTCTCCAACTTATCCTTGAAACAACAAAGGTATCACCTTTATTGTGTTGAGAATTCATTTAAAAAATTTGGAAGGTAAGGCTTGACACATCCTCTTCTTGAGTTTGACAGGGAGCTCCAAATCTTCCATGTTTTTGGGAGAGAAGGGTTTTAGGGAGGTTTTAAACTAAATAGCTAGATCAATTAATTTAAGCTTGTTTTTGGTATCCTAGTTGAATATTGTTGAACTATATTTTGATATAAAAAATTAAGGCAAAATTTTTTGGACTTGAATTGAATTTATTCATAGTTTTTAAAGTTTTCAAAAATAATTTAAAGTCCATTTAAGGTGAATTTGAGCACTAAACTGATTTTCACGTTCGAAGTACTGATATTGTTCTTACAGTATCGATACTCTCAAGCTAGTACCGATACTACCAGCTTGCTCAAATTCTAGAATGCAAAATAGGTACCGTTACGCAAAGGGGCACCGATACTACTTTACATAGTAGTATCGATACCATGCGCTTAGTATAGATAACGTCAGGCCAAATTGCTAGTAACGACTAGTTTTATTTAAATATAACAAAGGTAGTACCGATACTCCCTACAAGAGTACTCATACCCTCTGTACTGGACAACTTTATTTTGTAGAGAAAACATCCCCAACAGCTCTAAATTGCTACCAACAACTAGAAATGGCCATAAACACATCCCAACATACAAATACAAGTTCAAGACACTTGAAGAAGTGTTAGAACACCTATCCAAGCAATAAAACACAAGAGAAGAGCTTATCACTCTTTATTCCTATTCTCTTGTAAATATTTGTGTTTTTTGTGATCTTTATTTTGTAAACACCCTACCTTTAAGAGGTTTTATTGTTCACTTCTTTTTACCTTTTGTCACACCCCAAAAATAAGGTCTAAAACTCTCTTAAAAAAATTTGGAGGAGTAAATTGAATTTTGATTTAATTCGGGGACCAAAGTGAAATTTTGATTAAATTCAGATCCAAATTCAGAAAGCAAATAAAGATTGATGACCTATAGTGTGATTTTTCCATTTTTTAAAGGGTTTATATTACCCCCAAATTTGGAAAAAAAATAATTAAATTTATTTTTTAACTCTCAAAAGTTTTCCTCTTTTAGAAAGAAATCTTTGATCGTCGTTTCATCGCCGATCGTTGCTCCGTTTTCGACACCTTCCGTATCATCGTGTTCTTTGTGTCTTCCTAAGTCTACCGGTGTCCTTATTGTCGCCAGCATGTGAGGGGCTGAAGAAGATAATGTTTTCTACGTTTCGAAATTGAGCTCTTCGTTGTTCACCGTTGTGAACCGAGCTTGGTAAGTGTTTCAAAACCCTTAAAATAGTTGTAGGAATTTCTAAAAAAATAAATTCTGACCCTCTAGGATGTCCCTCGTACCCTACACATCGCTGCCTACGTGTGGGGAAGTTTCACCGTCTGGTGGTTTCTAGATCCTGCCGAACCTGACCCGCCTATACGAACCTGACCCGTCTGCCCGACCCGACCTGATCCAACCCGGTCCGACTGTTGACCATTGAGTTTGACCAAAAAGTGAAAAAATTTGAAAAGTCATATTTAATGTTTTTTGACGTCCTGAGTCTGATTTCGATGTCTATTTTGCCAAATTCTGACCGAAAAACCCCGAATTAATCCTGATAATAAAAAATATACTTAGTGTTTTTAGCATTTTTGCTTAATTTTTTGGATTTGATTATGGAATTGATTAGAGAATATATTTTTATGAAGATACTCGTGTTTCACCCGAACGAGGCTCGTTAGATCCGGTGTTTCCCATCTGTCACACCCGCTCGATTTGCGTTCTACGAGAGTTATATGTAGGTTTTCGTAAATGAGTTAAATAAAGGTTAATATTATTCATATTAGGATTCCGATATGGATTTTTTGATTCGTAGGATCTAGTGCTGCTACTGATCGTGATCGACATACATAGTAGTATGCTTCCCTATCAGACTACTTAGATCGATACAAGTGTGTTTATGTTGGTCTTATATTACTATTTTCAATTATCTGTCTGAACTATTAGAGATTTTTGATAATACTGAATATTTTTATGACACAATACCTGATTTTCTGAACAAGGTTTATATGATATCTGATTTACTGTATATTTCTGATATGATATATGGATTGCCGTATTTCCATATATGATTTCTGAAAATGGAATATTTTCATGTTTTAATGGATTAAAATATTGTTTTCATTCAAATACATACATGTTATTTCTGTTATTGGGGGTATTATTGGATGAAGTATCTCAGGCCTATTCTATCACTTGTAAGACCTTACTGCTTACCACAAGCTCCTTAGCTTTGTGCTCAGGGTAAGTCCTTACCGCAAGCTCCTCGAGTTTGTGCTTAGGGTAAGTCCTTACTGCAGGCTCCTCTGCTTTGTGCACAGGATAACACCTTACCGTAGGCTCATCTACTTTATGCGCAAGGTAGTCCCTTACTGGGTGTACAGGTGGGTGTATTGTTCTAGGGAATCTACATATTATGGTGATCGGATGAGGGTAGTGTTCATGTTTTTAAAGCATGTTTGATGAACTGATTTTTACTAAGGTATTTTATTTGTATGTTTTTATACACTGTAAGGAGCACACTGAGCTTTTTAGCTCATTTTGTAAATTTTAAACCTTTCAGATAGTATTAGACCCTTAGGCTAGCAGACTTTGCATCAGGAGGATCGACTACTCGTACTTTTGTATTAATGTATTTCTCTATATGCCTTTGTTATACTTTGGTGACACATGTTTTGCTACCGTCTTGATATATCTGTATTACCGATATTTTGTTCCGTAAATATATCATACAGTTTTATGATATATGTATATATATGTTTATTGTATGAATCCTTATTATGGATAAATTTCTTATTTTACTGTTATATGGATTTTAACGTTGTTTTAAATATAAAAAGGATTTCTGAATGTGATATATGACCGCCTAGATTTGGGCATATGTCCAGGCCGGGTCTAGGGGTTACACTTGGTGGTATTAAAGCTTTTGGTTTAAACACTCGAACTATGGATGAGTTATAAAATATGGGTTTTCAAGATATTTTTAATATTTTCAAAAAACGTGTCACCTTATTTTATGAGTTTTAAATATATTCAAATTTTTTTATTCTAGTCTGACTTAGGTTCAAAATATTTCAGTAGAAACTTATATATTTATCAGATGAGTGCAACTAAAGGTTGTAGGCCAGGTCGTAGCTGTGGTCAAGGGCGAGGGACTCGACCTTCTCTTACGATAGACGATCCTATATCACCTCGAGATCCTTCTATCCCGTATATTGATCCGACTATTTCTAGAAATGCTCTGGTTACTACTACAAGAGATCCTCCCGTCAATGAGAAAAATGACACTGATATAGATTAGGACGCCATTAATAGGGTTGTCCTTCGTATGTTCCGGAGAGCTGTTCAAGTTCCTGGTAATATGTATGTGGTCGAGATTTTAAAGTCTTTTGTAGCTGCTGGAGTAGCTCCATTTCTAAGGGTAGTAATATCACGGTTGAGAAAACTGAGAGTTCGATGACAATTCAAAATTTCGTAGGCCAGTCCATCGAGATAGATCGTATTTTTAGAGGATGATCTGTAGAGATCCATGGGGAGATCCTTTTGGCCGACATGATGAAATTACCTTTGAAGGAGTTTGACTTGATTCTTGGCATGGATTGGTTGAACAAGCATCGATTTAATCTCGATTGTGAAACCAAAAGAGTTGTTCTGAAGACTCCGGATAACCGAAAGATTGCAATGATCGAGGAATATCGTGGATTCCTAAAAAATGTTATGTTGACGTTGGTAGTTGAGAGGATGATCAGGAAGGGTTCTGAGACATTTCTTACTTATATCATGGTTACTAGGAGTTCTTAATCTGACATTTAAGGCATCCAGATTGTTAAGGAATTTCCTGATATTTTTCCTGAAGAGTTGCCTGGATTGCCACCAAATAGAGAAGTTGAGTTTGGGATTGAAGTCTATTCAAGTTTTACCCCAATTTCGATGGCTCCTTACCGTATGGCCCCAAAGGAGCTTAAGGAACTGAAAGTACAAAACTAGGAGTTATTGGATAGAGGATTTATTCGACCCAGTGTATCACTGTCGGGAGCCTCAGTTCTCTTTGTCAAGAAAAAAGATGGGACATTAACACTCTATATTGATTATAGGAAGCTGACAAGCTCACGGTTTAAAACTAATATCCTCTGCATAGGTCGATGATATGTTTGACCAATTTCAAGGGGATCCTATCTTTTCAAACATAGACTTGAGGTCTAGTTATTACCAACTCAAGGTGAAAGATTTTAATGTCCCTAAGACTGATTTCCATACTCGGTATGGGCATTACAAGTTTTTAGTGATGTCATTCGGGTTAACTAATGCCCATGCTGCTTTTATGGATCTGATCAATCGGGTGTTTCGAACTTACTTGGACCAGTTTATAGTTGTGTTCATCGATGACATACTGGTGAATTCTCGAGCTGAAGTAGAACATGATGAGCATTTAAGGATTGTTCTGCAGATCTAAGGGAAAATAAGTTATACGCCAAGTTGAGCAAATGTGAGTTCTAGCTCATCGAAGTGACTTTTCTTGGACATATCATTTCTGCTGAGGGTATTCGGGTGGATCTGAGTAAAGTGGAGGCTATTTTGAACTGGATACAACCCAAGAACATCTCAGAGATTCATAGTTTCTTGGGCTAAGTTGGTTGCCACCGTCGTTTTGTTGAGGGGTTCTCTATTATTGTAGCTCCTCCAACGAAACTATTGAGGAAATATGTTCCATTTGTCAGGTCTGAGGACCAACAAGCTAGCTTTGAGAAACTGAAGTTTGTTTTTACTCAAGCCCCAGTGTTGATTCAGCCTACACTACAAGAAAATACACCTTTAATGACACATGAACGATGACACGCGCTAATTTATGACTTGTAAAAAATATATGTCATAAAAAATGTCATGTTTTTGAAAACCTGATTGATTTATGACTTACAATAATGTGTGTCATATTTAATAGTCAGAATCCAAAAAAATTGCAAAAACACGGAGTACACTTTTAATTGTGTGTCATCTTTAAAAGTCATCTTTTAATTCCCCTATTATTTTCTTCATTTCCCGCTTATTCCCCCTCAATAATGTTCACGCCGCATACTTCCCCCTTTTTCTCTTTTTCCCTTTTTATCTTTGCAGTTGGTTGGCTCTCTTCTCACATTGTTCCCCCTGAATCGCTGGTCTCTGAGGATCCATCAAGAGAAGGAAACATGTACAAAAGCACAGGATTCAATAATACTTACCACCAAAACAACCAGCAGTCGCCAGGCGGAGGAGAGAAACGAGGTGGAGGTCTTGGGAGGAGGGGAGGTCATGGGTCATGTAACCCCTATGGGTTTAGGGTTTTTGAATTCTAGAATCCCCAAAACTCCAACAAAAAAACCAGAAAGAGTTGAAACCCCCTCCCCTTATACGGACTTCGACAAGGCCTACTTTCACTCTTATGCCCACATTGGCATCCACGAAGAAATGATCAAGGTCTTTTCTTTTTTTGTTTATTTCTCTTTCTTCATATTCGTCCTTAACTTGGTTCATTTTTGTTTTGTTGTTACTTCTTGCTGGACTGTGTGAACTTCTTTTACTTCTTGTTTTTTTAAATGTCCTCCCGCTTTTTGTTGAAAGAAATGTTGCCTACTACTTATTATTTATCATTGTTTCTTTGTTGACTTCGTTTAAACAAGGTTGAATCTTGCATTTGTAACCAAAAGTATTGCATTATTCTTTTTGCGATTGTACATTTTATCCAGGTTTGGCTAAATTGTATATAATTTTGACAAAGTTGCTAGCCGGTATCTGTTGCAAGATTGGATAACCTTTTGCCTTTAAAATAATAATAATAATAGAAATGCATGACAAGCCACTAAATACTGATCATAGTTTATCTCTGAAGCATACAGGATCGTGTTTGAACTGAAACTTACAGGGCAACAACCATGCAACACCAGAGATTTATTGAGGGGAAGGTGGTACCATCATTGTAGTCCTAGTTTTAAAACTATATTTGATCTCTTTCTTTATAATACAGGTTTTATCATAGTTCCATTTTGTGTAAGATTCATATTTCACCAGTCACAACATAATGTTATACTTTATAGTTTATAATCTCATGCCTAGGTGAAATGCATTTGTGTTTACTTCAGACATAATATATATAAAGCAGCTGGCTCGCAAACAACCTAGTTGGTTTAAAAACTATTTCAAATTCTATTTAGCTGGTTTGTTCCTCTTCTTCAATTTTACTTTTGGCCATGCTTACAGGTTGTAATGGATATTGGATGTGGCACATGCATTCTTTTAATATTTTGTGCTCAAGATGGTGCAAAATGAGTATATGTTCTGACCTTCTTATTGCATGATTGGCATATTTATAACAGTGTTATATGGCCACATATATTTGAGGATTGAATAAATCTTAGTTTTTTTTCATATAATGTGGTATTGGTTTCAACCGGTTTCTGAAGACTGCATCATTTAATAAGTGCAGGTGATTGCTAGAAGTTAAATTATGTTTAACTTTATTTTTCCCCTTTACTTTCTTGTAGGTTTTCTATAACTAGCTTTCTTTGTTAATTTTATAATTTTATCATAAAGAACATTGTAGGCTTATATTGATCTATTGACCAAGAGAAAATATAGATAGAACTTCAATTTTGTTCATTAGTATTTTTTTTTAATTCTCTTGATGCCTCAAATTTATATTCTTGTGATGCTTATGGATTCATTTAAATACAACTTTCTAATATCTGAAGTGATTATGTATTTTCAGGTTTATGCAATGGATGCCAGTGATATTGCAGTGCAAGTATTTTTTAGCATTAGTACTTAAATGCTTATATGAGCCATTTTTACCTCATCGTTTGAGAATCCTAAAGTTTAGCTAATTTTCCTTCTCTCATTGTTATTTTCACAATGAGATTATGATATCTGGTTAGCACAGCTATTAGAGCATGCATGCTAATTTTTAATCAATATTGTGGAATTGTATATATTCTTTACTTTTCAGGACCTTTCTTTGGTTGAGTTATTGTTTAGAAATGAAAATGGCCATTTGGTTTATATTAATATTTTTTGTTTGATTGTAGGCCAATGATGTGGTGAAAGCAAATAACTTAGATGAAAGGGTCATTGTATTGGATGGGCGAGTTGAGGTAGGCTTTTCTTCTTAAACTTGTAGATGGCTATAGTCCTTAAATGGTTGCAAGAAAAAGAACATATATGTATTCTTCCGAGGCTTATTGAATTCTATGACCATAAATGGTTTGGGTCGGGGAGTTGAATTATTGAACTTGACTTTTCATTGGAGGGATAACTACTGACCTGTAGGGTCAACTTAGGGTTAGGTTTTCTATATTTAACTTGTGAAAGTCAGTGAGAATCTATGTTGTATGGATATGGATATAGATATGGGGACAGGAAATGACAATTTTCAAAATTTTAGGGTATAAATATGACAAATCTACGACAAATATAAAATAAATTTTAAAATTATAAAAAATATAGAAAAAATCAGCATGCATGTTTCATTTTAGAATTTATTTTATATTATTCGTACCTATACCCTGTAGTTTTGGAAATTTCCATTTTCTGTCCCGATATCCGAGCAACATAGCTTGGATACTCGTGATTTTGTTTAAATCTCATTATAAAATGAGGAAAATTTCCTGTAAATGTGGATCTTGGAAGAAGTGATTGCCATAGCAGCTCGATATGCTCATATTGGTAGATGACTACAACCAATATCCAAAATTGTAGTACCCTTTGAAGAGATATATTTGGTTAAATAGTCACATCTTTTTCATACTTAATATACACACCACTCGTTGTTATGGTGATCATAAGATCATAATTGCTGAAAGCTTGTACCTATTGGTTACTGATCCACATATTATTTCGTGGGTTTCCTGCTTTCATATTGGCTTGGTTTCAACACCCAGGTTTATAAATTCATGGATTAGTTCTCGAAAAATGACACTATGACAACATATTTCTGCTATTGGCATCTTTGTTTGGATGAGACAGTAAATCAGTGGCTATTGTAAAGTACATAAGTGTAGAAGTACAAGGTAGGTAATTTAAGACGAAGAATCAAAGGGCTTTTGTGCATTCATGTTTAGAGGCTAGATCTGCAATAAACTTATACTTGATGGTGGATTGGAGGAATCCATGTACTTCACACTGTTCTGATAAATGTGTTTACTTTCCTTGGACTGATTTGTCTCATTTTGCATCTTCTTTTGCATCGTCTGAAATACAAGTTGCAGAAGCACTTGAATCTTAGATATGGTATATGGCTATTGTTTGATCATTACCGCACTCTATTAGATCAGATATGCAGAAGGTATGAATTGAAACTTGGGAGAATTGTATTGCACTTAGTAGTTCTCTAACTTATCAAAGTTCTGTAGAATCTTAACTAGTTAATATACTTAATAGTATGCAATGAATCTTCCAAGTTGTGTTCTTTTTGCTAGGTAGACAAGGTGTGAATTTGTCTGTTGTCAGCTCCACACCACATAAGATGTACAAGTATAGAACAAATGGTGAAACTAATTATATGTTGGAATACCATGCTACTTTTGATTTTTCACAAGAATCCCCTTTAGTGGAACTTGATGATGATTTCTTGTGTACACACCCGAATGGAGATGACATATTAGTAAAACTTTATTATGCCGTGATATTTTGTATCGACATATGATTACAATATTTTTGATAACTTATTGTGAGTATATTGTATGCAAATGGATTGCTTATATATAGTATGATATATATATTTAGTATTATGAGGCATTAAATGTGATTTAGTTTGATTATTTGTCAATCTACAATATATATAATTTACGAAATACAATCACGACACATGAATGTGTGTCATCCTTTTTAATGATGTGTGCTTCAATAACACGCAATGTAAGTCATACATGTGTGTCATAAATTTATGACACACAAATGTGTGTCATCTTCATTTATGACGGGGGCTTCAATGACGCTCAATGCGCGTCATAAATGTGTGTCATAAATGCGCGTCATAAATGTGTGTCATAAATGCGCGTCATAGATTTATAACACACAATTGTTTGTTATCTGAGATTCATGTCGGTGACTTCAATGACGCGTAAATGTCTATCATCCGTACCCATAGATTACGCGTAATGAGCGTCATTAAAGGGGGTTTTCTAGTAGTGTTGAGTATGGGAAAAAATTTCTGTCTACAGTGATGCTTCTCACTCTGGATTAGGATGTTTTTTTATGCATGATGGGAAGGTTGTCGCTTATGCGTCATGTCAGTTAAAGTCGCATGAGCACAACTATTCCACTCACGATGTTGAGTTAGCTGCCGTGGTTTTTTCTTTGAAGATCTGAATACACTATTTATATAGAAAAAAGTGTTATATCTATACCGATCATAAGAGTCTGAAGTATCTACTTACTCAAAAAGAGTTGAATTTGAGATAGCGTCACTAGTTGGAGCTTTTAAAGAACTATGATTGTGAGATAGGGTATCATCCAGGGATGGCTAAGGTAGTGGCTGATGACTTGAGTTGTAAGGTGATATCCGATCTGAGAGTCGTGTTTTCCAACTTGAGTTTGGTTAATGACAGTAGTCTGTTAGCTAAGTTACAACACTTTGGCCGAGGATATTAAGGCCAAATAGTTGCTTGATAGCTCACTGCTTCCCATTATTGGATATGTTAAGCAGAGATTGAGTTCAGAGTATACTTTGGATCAAGATGGTATTTTGTGCTTTCACGGTCATTACTGCATCCCTAAGGATGATGAATTGAGATGGGCTATTCTTCAGGAGACTTAGTAGTCATTATGTTATGCATTCTGACGGGGAAATAATGTACAAGAATCTCAAGGAGCGCTACTTTTGGATTGGTATGAAAAAGGATATTTCATATTTTGTGGCGAGGTGTCTAACTTGTCAGTAGGTTAAGGTATAGAACCAACATCCATATGGATTGTTACATTCAATTAAGATTCTTGAGTGGAAATAAGAGCGCATTACGATGGACTTCGTTACCGGTCTTCCTCTGAATCCTTCCAAAAAGGATTTTGTTTGGGTGATTATTGATCGACTCACCAAGTCAACTCACTTTATCTATGTTTAGGTTAATTATTCTTTGTACAACTGGCTAGAGTGTACATTTCTGAGGTTGTTAGACTTCATGGTGTTTTATTATTCATCATCTCTGACCGATATCCAAAGTTTACTTCTAGGTTCTGAAAGTCTTTGCACGAGGCTTTGGGTACTCGTTTGAATTTCAGTAAGATTTTCCACCCGGAGACTGATAGACAATCAGAGCGAGTGATTCAGGTGCTAGAGGATATGATACGGGGTTGTATGATTGACTTCCGTGGTAGTTGGCTAGATTTATTATCCTTAGCTGAGTTTCCTTACAAAAATTGTTAGCAAGCAAGTATGCGCATGGCACTGTACGAGGCTCTGTATGGACGTCGTTGTCGTACTCCTATCTGTTGGAAATAGTTGTATGATAGAAAGACTTTGGGACCATAGTTAGTTCAAGAGACTAAGGATACTATTCGATTGATCTGTGATCTCCTGAGAGAGGCATTTAATAGGCAGAAATCATACGCAAATCAACGATGGAAGGATATCAAGTTTGAGGTTGGGGATCAGGTTTTTTTGAAGGTATATCCATGGAAGAAAGTGTTGAGATTTGGACTTTAGGGTAAATTGAGCCCGATATTTATTGGGTTGTATCTTATTATAAAGAAAGTCAGACATGTTGTTTATCAGCTAGAGTTGCCTCCCCAGCTTAGTCGCACATGATGTTTTCCATGTATCCATATTGAGGAAATATTGTCTAGATCCAGGTCACATCATTCAGGTTAAGGAGGTAAAGTTGAGACCTGATTTTTCCTATGAGGTGGAGCATATTCAGATTTTAGATCGGGATGAGAGAGTTCTTTGGAATAGGCGTATTCATGGTCAAAGTTCAATGGAGTAACCATGACCCCTCAGAAGCTACTTGGGATACATTGGAGTAAATGGAAGCTCAATTTGCACATCTATTTACATCAGGTAAATTTCGAGGAAAAAATTTATTTTAAGTGGGAGAGAGTTGTCACCCCCCAAAATATGGCCTAAAATTCTCTTAAAATTTTTTTGAGGACTAAATTAAGTAAAGTGAAATTTTGATTAAATTCGGATCCAAATTCAGAAAACAACTAAAGTTGAATGACCTATAGTGTGATTATACCATTTTTTAAAGGTTTATATAACCCCCAAATCATGAAAAAATTAATTAAAATTATTTTTTCTCTCTACAAAGTTTTTCTCTGTTAGAAATAAATCTTTGATCGTTATTTCACTGCCAATCATTGCTCCATTTTCGACACCTCCCGCATCATCATTTTCTTGTGTTTTCTTGAGTCCACCGGTATCATTCTTGTCTCCATTGTCGCCGGTGTGTATGGGGTGAGGAAGATAAAGTTTTCGATGTTTCGAAATTGAGCTCTCCGCCATTCACGTGAACCGAGCTTGGTAAGTGTTTCAAAACCTCTTAAAATAGCTCTAGGAATTTAAAAAAAATTCGACCATCTATAACGTCCAACACGCCCCATGCACACGACATGGTGGTTTCTAGATCTTGCTCGAACCCAACCCGTCTGCCTGACCTGACCTGGTCCGACTGTTTACCGTTGACTATTGACTTTGACCAAAAAGTTAAAATTTTCAAAAAGTCATATTTTATGTTTTTCGGCATCATGAGTCCGATTCTAAAGTTCATTTTGCCAAATTTTGATCCGAAAGCCCCGAATTGATCCCGTTAATTCTAGAATGCTTAGTGTTTTTAGTATTTTTGCTTAATTATTTAGGATTTGATTATGGAATTGATTCGAGAATATATTTTTATGACTATACTCGTGTTTCACCCGACTGAGGGTTGATTAGATCTGGTGTTTCCCGTCAGACAGACCCGCTCAATCCGTGTTCTGTGAGAGTTACCCAGATGTTTCCATAAATTATTGAAATAGAGGTTAATATTATTCATATTAGGATCCTGATATGAATTTTCTAATTCGTATGATCTAACGGTGCCACTAATCGTGATCGACAGACTCAGTAGTAGGCTTCCCTATCAGACTACCTAAATCGATACAGGTGTGTTTCATGTTAGTGTTACATTATTATTTTCAACTATCTGTCTGAATTGTTTGAGATTTTTTATAATAATATATTTTTACGACACAATACCTCTTTTTTTGAACAAGGTTTATCTGATATATGATTTACTATATATTTCTGATATGATCTCAGAATTATCGTATTTTCATATTTGATTTCTAAAAATGGAATATTGTCATGTTATAATGGATTAAACTACCATTTTCATTCAAATATGTACATGTTATTTCTGTCATTGGGGGTATTATTGGAGGAAGTATCTCAGGTCTAGTCTATGACTTGGAAGACCTTACTGATTACCATAGGCTCCTCTCTTTGTGCTCATGGTAAGTCCTTACTGCAAGCTCATCGGCTTTGTACTCAAGGTAAGTCCTTATTGTAGGTTCCTCTGCTTTGTGCAGAGGATAAGATCTTACCGTAGGCTCCTATGCTTTGTGCACAAGGTAAGCCCTTACTGGGTGTATGGTTATGGGGAACCTACACATTCTAGTGATCAAACGGGGGGTAGTGTTCATGTTTTTAAAGCATGTTTGATGAACTGATTTTTACTAAGGTATTTTATCTATATATTTTTATACACATAAGGAGCACACAGAACTTTTTAGCTCATTCTGTAAATTTTAAATATTTTAGATAGTAGCAGACCCTTAGGCTAGCATACATAGCATCAGGAGGATGGACTACTCCTACTTTTGTACTATTGTATATCTCTATATGCATTTTTTATAATTAAGGGACACATTTTTTGCTACCGTCTTGATATATCTGTATTATCAGTATTTTGTTCTGTAAATATTTCATACGATTTTCTGATATATGTATAAATATGATTATCGTATGAATCCTTATTATGGATAAACTTCATATTATAATGTTATATGGATTTAACATTGTTTTAAATATAAAATAATTTTTGAATGTGATATGTGACCGCTTAGATTTGGGTATAACGGCCATGTCGAGTCTAGGGGGTTACACCTTTTGCAAAGGGGATTGGTTATAGTTTAGCCAAGTGAAAAACTAGGGTATTATGTAAAGGTTATCTCTTTGTCCTGTAAAAAGAAAGAACAAATTAGTGGATTTGTTGGAAAATACTAAGTGAGGAGCTAGGTAGTGGAGGTAGACTTAGTCGAGAAGTCGAACCACTATAAATTGATGTGCAAAATTGTCTATCTTTTATTTTTCCTCACTCCCTAAACAATTTTTGTCAATTTACCCCTTGTACATTTTTTGGTTATTCAATTTGAGCTTTATCAATCCTAATAATTAGTATCATAACTTAATTCATTAGAAGGTTTAACCACATTGTGACGATCCTTGAAGAAGCTCTACCGATTTCCAACACATCCAACATGAAGATGGCTTCAACCTCTGGCTCTTACTACATTGAAGATTCTCAATCGATCAATAATACAACATATTTCAATAGAGCAAATTATAGTTATTGGAATAATAGGATGATGTTATTTATTCAAGCCAATGATCTAAGTGCTTAGTACTCAATCATGAAGGGATACTCCATTCCACTCGGTGATATTGATGATTGGACTAATGTAGAGAAGAATAAGTTCCAACTCAATGCTAAGGCTACACATATTCTATTTTGTGCATTAGGCTCGAATGAATATGGAAGAGTCTCCTCTTGTTTCAATGCCAAAGAGATATGGGACAAGGTCCAAGTCACTCATGAAGGAACCGATGAAGTGAGGGAAACCAAGATAAGTCTTCTCAACCATAGCTACAAAAATATCAAGATGAAACCGGATGAAGACATCAAAGCTATGACGGATACATTTTCCATGATTATCAACAGTCTCAAGGGTTTGGAGAAGTAATCCCTAATGAGAAGCTTGTGAGGAAGATGATATACACTCTTCTAAAGTCTAAGCAATCGAAGAAGATTGTGATCATTGAGGCTAAGAATCTAAAGTCTCTCACTCTTGATGAGCTTGTTGGTTCTCTTCTCACTCATGAGTTGATGGTGAACGAAGAAGAAGGTGATGAAAAGAAGAAGAAGAAGAATGAGGTAGGCATTCCCTTCAAATCCACTAATGAGAACAATCAAGATACAAATGAAGAAGTGGATGAAGATGATGATGAAAAATAAGAGATGGTCAAGCTCTTCAAAAGATTCAAGAGACTCATGACTTCCAAGGAAGTGAAGCATGAATCGAGAAAAAAGAAGAGTCCCCGGTGTGCTATGAATGTCAAAGAACAAGGCATGTCATGTATGATTGTCCCCTCTTAAATAATAAGGGATCAAATAAAAAGAAGGCATTTGTGGCAACTTGGAGTGATGAAGATGACTCCAATGATGAAGATAAAGTAGTCAACCATGCCTCATGGCCATCAATAAAGATTCAATGGTAACTTCTAACTCTAGTGAATTAGATTCTTATTCTTTTTATGAGTTACAAGTTGCATATAATGAGTTATATTTGGAATTTAAGACCATGAATTCCAAATATAAGAAATTATTTTCAAAACTTAAATTTGAAAATGATTTGGTTTTGAAAGAAAATTTTGGTTTTGAAAAACAAAATGAATCATTGAAAAATGATTTAAAGCTTTCAAAAGTCAAAATCAATGATTTAGAAAAAGAAAATTTTGATTTAAAAGTTAAGCTTGAGAGCTTAACAAAAGAAAAAGAATTAATTTCTAAAAACTACTCATTATGTTTAAAAATGACAAAATGCTCATATTTTCATTTTCATGGTCTCGTGGAACATGTTTGTCCTATAAAGAAAAGAAAATCTTTTAAAATTAGACAAGTATGGGTTCCTAAGAGAACAAGGGGCATTGAAACTAACGTCCAAGGATCCAAAGCAATTTGGATACCAAAATCTACTTAAATGTCTCTTGTAGGTGTGAAATGGTGATGAAAATAAAGATATTCAAATGCTCTAGCCATACTTGAAAAGGAATGAGTAACCTCTAGGCTTAATGCTTTTGTTTTTTTTTTATTAATTGGTTGCTCATTTAGGTTTAAGCATGCATGAGCTTTGATTTTAAGTAATTTTATATCTCATGTATGTTGAAAATATGTTATGATGAATATTTTAAAGCTTTAATGATTTTTCATAATTGTTTAGTTTGTCACAATGAATTTTGGTCAAAATTGGTTTTAAATGCAAATGATATCTCTCTAAGAATTGATATCAAATTTTCAAATGCTTTGACTTTACAAATTTTAATTTTTGACCTAAATATAAATGTTTATGCATGTGGTTTAAAATGCAAATGATATATCTCTAACAATTGATATCAAAATTTTCAAATGCATAACATTTTTGGATATCTTTAAGCAAATGCACTCAAAATCAACAATTACTATTGCATAAAGGTTATTAGACTTGGATATATTGAATTTCATGTGTTACTAACTTGTTTGTTCATCTTTGTTGAAATTCAATTTGTTTAAATCTCAAGCTTTTAAATTCAAATTTTTGTTTGGAATGCTATTTTTGAGGGGGAGTTTTGATTTTTCAAATGATTTTAATGTTAAAATTACCACTTATTCTCCATTGTTATTTTTTAACTATAAATTTGAATTAATTTTTTATATAACAAAAGGGGGAGAAGTATGAGTTTGAAAATTTCAATTTCTCAATTGAAAAGGGGGAGTTGAACATTTTCCAACAATTGATATCTTTTTCATTAAATATTTTATTAAGGGGGAGTTTTACCAAAAACGATTTTTCAAATGTTTTGTTATATCAAAAAGGGAAGATTGTGAACTATATTTTTGATATAACAAATTAAGGAAATATGTTTTTAGACTTGAATTAAATTTATTCAAAGTTTTCAAAAATAATTCAAAGTCCATTTAAGGTGAATCTGAGCACTAAAATGATTTTCATGTTTGAAGTACTGATACTGTACTTACATTATTGATACGATATGAACAATACTGATATTGTTGATATGGTACCAATACCCTAGGTAAGAGAAGTATCGATACTCTCAAGGTAGTATTGATACTACCAGCTTGCTCAAATTCCAAAATGCAAAATAGGTATCGATACCCAAAGGGGTAGCAATACTACTTTACATAGTAGTATCGATACCATAGGCTTAGTATCGATACCGTCAGACCCAACGACTGGTAACAACTAGTTTTATTTAAATATAACAAAGGTAATATCGATTCTCCTTATAGAAGTACCGATGCCTTCTGTACTGGGTAGTTTTATTTTGTAGATAAGCCATCCCCAACAGCTCCAAATTACTCCCAACGGCTAGAAACAACCACAAACACATTGCAACATATAAATACAAGTTCAAGACACTTGAAGAAGGGTTAGAACACCTATCCAAGCAATCAAACAAAAGAGAAGAGCTTTTCACTCTTTATTCCTATTCTCTTCTAAATATTTGTGTTTTTGTGAGCTTTATTTTGTAAACACCCTACATTTAAGAGGTTTTATTATTTACTTCTTTTTACCTTTTGTAAAGGGGATTGGTTCTAGTTTAGCCAAGTGAAAAATTAGGGAGTTCTATAGAGGTTATCTATTTTTCCTGTAAAAAGAAATAACAAATTAGTGGATTTTAATGGAAAATAAGTGAGGAGCTTAGGTAGTGGAGGTAGACTTAGTTGAAAAGTCAAACCACTATAAATCGATGTGCAAAATTCTCTATATTTTATTTCTCCTTACCCCCTAAACAATTTTTGCCAATTCACTCCCTTTTACATTTTTCATTGATTTAATTTGAGCTCCATCAATCCTAACACATTATTATGATCCTATTAAGCTCATATATTGGTTAGCAATTCATTATGTACTTATTTGATTAGTGGGAGAGGTTGGAGAGCATTCTAGTCCCAAAGGGAAGAAGAAACTTGGTGGAAGTTGATCAAGCAGATTCATTTCGGGTTATAAGAATTAAGATATCACACATTGAATTTTCAAGTTATACTTATGTTTCCTATATGTGATATTTTGTTGGTTGTTTGAGCATGTCAAGTGTTTCAAGTGTATATGAATGCTTTGGATTCAGTTTGTGTTATTTGTGTGTTAACATGTGTTTTAAATATGCTAAATGATCTTAGGAAAGACTTATAAGCTTTAAAAATAAAGTATGAGTAAAACTAGAGGGGATTTAGAGTGATTTTTGAGCTTAAAATAACCATTTTTGGGCTTTGGTATCAATACTCAAAGAACATCACTGATACCCTTTAAATGTGTAAGGAAATTTACATAAAATGGCTTAGAATATTGATATTTTTCATGTAAGTATTGATACCGAGGGTATTTATTAAAACTTCGAAGTTAAAAATGATATAAATACTTAAGGTGAGTATTGATACTCAAGGGGTGAGTATCAATACCCGTATGGGGGTATCGATACCCATGAGATTTATTGGAACATCGAGCTTAAATTTGATATTGATACTCGAGATGAGTATTGTTGAGTATTGATACCCTCTGCCTAGTATCGATAATTCTTGATTTGAAAGTCAAAGTTTTACTTCCAATTCGAATGGCCCATAAAAATGAATGGGCCTATAAAGGCTCAGTTTTTCTATTGTTAATAAAGATACCCATAAGTATTAAAAAATAAAAAAAATATCTCTAAGGATTAGAAATTGTAAGTGAGTAAAGAATCGATAGTGTGTTAACCAAGCCTAATGTGAAATTGTGTGAAAATGGAATGATAATTCTTAAGTAACAAGCTTCTAATGAATAATGTGACTTGCTTAATTTGTATTTTTATCATTGTTGGAGAAGGTTTTAGGGATAGTCAAGGAAGAGGACTGCTCAAAAAAGTAGAGGGGTAGGGATTGGGAGAAAAACTATGTTTAGTCTTCCGTCCTTTTTCAAAATTGCACTTTTAAATTTTAAATTGATAACCCTTAAAAATATGACTTGTCAGTCGCATCTTTCATATGAATTGAGACATTTGTTAATTGAATTATCATCGAAGATAATGATTTTTTTTATCAAAGGTTCTTTTTAAATGCATGGTTGATAATGCACACCATTATTCTACATGATAAAATCTGTTGACATTTCATAATTTTTTTTTCGGAGATATTATATTTATAAAAAGTTATACATTGATATATTTGAATAATAAAGCCAAAGTAAATACATAGATGAATAAGTGTTAATTGTGTCAGATGTCCCCAAACTATAATCATAATTTTAAATTGGTTTTAAACTTTTGAATATTCTAATTTCATCCCTAAATTCATCCAAATATATAATTAGTTTCAACCATAGTTTAACCTAAAATTTTTCTTTTGAAACATATAATAATATAACTTGGCCTAACGATTTTATTAACAAGGGATGTGAATAGTATGTACATATAGTTTGGGATGACATTGGAATGTTCAAAAAGTTTGGGGACCAATTTAGAATTTATGTCATAGTTTGGGGATGAAAATGAAATGTTTGAAAGTTTTAGGACTATTTTAGAATGATACTCATAGTTGAGGGATGAAATTAAAACATTTAATAATTTAAGGACCAATTTAAAATGAGAGTCATACTTTGAAAACATATGATGTAATTAACTCGATAAATAAATAAATAACTCTACTCACTCATAATCAAAGAGAAATCGGCTATTAAGGAAATATTTCTACTAAATATGACTCTGGCTTACTACCATACTTGTCTCTTGTCCCTTTGTAATTATGACTCCAATCCTTCATTGGAAAGTTCGCTTAAATATCTCCAAAAACATGCATTTCTCTCCTGTCTTTCACTCTTGTAATTAAACACCAGATAACCACTTACCTCGCATTGCACTCAAATTAAAGTCTCAGATAAGTATCGAGTGAAAAAACAAAAGAGATAGCAGAAACCAAAACCTAAAGGACTCTGTGGATGGTCATAGAATCGTGTTTGTTTGCTTAAGGCTTCACTTCATGTTTCCATCGTCGCTTTCCGTACAAACCCTTTTCTTCGATCTTCCTTTGTGTCAAGTCATTTGGTTTTAAAACTTTGTTTTTTCCTTTTATACGTGTGTTTGACGTTTGTGTATGTTCTTGAATGGAATTTGATTTTATGGTATCAGTATGGATTTTGTCGCTTGAGTTCTTTTTTTCGTAAAGAGTTTTAAGATATACTCTTTGAGAGGCTTGTTTTATATATGATTCAGAACTTTCGGTTGAGTTTTGCGTTCAATCTTCTTTGGTTTTAATCTGCCCTCTTTCATCCTTTTTTCTTAACTTGAGTTTATAAAATCGCTCACCAGCAATTTGGTTGTTTTTAATCAAAAGCAAACAAGGGTTAAATATGTGTATTTCATGGAGTTTTTATAAGCCATATGTCATACATACGACATGGGGAATAATGCATTTTGATCTTTGTTACGAAATCTATGAAATCATTTTTCAAAAGTGTTTTCTCAATTGTTTACATCTCAAGGTGAGATCTTTGTCAATCATTATTGGCTTTATTTCTTTTCTTGTCCGTCTTGGTGGAATAGTTTGGTAAAGATTTAAGCTTTTTTTTCAACTTTACTCTATTAATCCTATACTTCTTGTCTGTGATTCATGTTGGCTATATCATAATGACCAGACTTTGAGTACATTCTTTTGATTTTCCTTCATTGATCTAATACTTGATTCTTTTCTCGATTAAATTTTTATTGAAATGGGATTTGCATTGGAATAGAAGTATATCATGTAATTGTTAACTTCTGCCAAGCAGAAGTGATGGAAGATAAATGACAAATGATAATTTATATAGGGTTTTAATTGATTATTATGACTACTTCATTCGTCTATTCTAAAAACATTCATTAAACACAAATACATAAAAATATATAGAATAAAATATTCTATTATTTCAAATTACAATACCCAACACTACTTAATTTGAATTTTTTTATCATGCCAAATTTTTTACGTACTTTTCAAGAATGTTGAACCTTGAAAGATTTTATAAAAATATCTATCACATGATCTGAAATTTTCACAAACTTAAATTTCTCTTCTTTATTGACAATATGCTCTGTAAGTTTAGGGTTCATGAAAGGAAACTTTGGTTCTTTTATCCTTTTTCAATAACATTTGAACTCATTTATAGATATTATTAGAATGACGAGACCATACTCTTTAATGTTTGAAATAGTTTTAAGTTCAAAGTCCAAGTATAACTTTAATTTATAGGAAGACATTAATTTTCATGGTTTTCTTTTATAAGAAAAAAAATAAAATGAAAACATTCTATTGTTGTTCATTTTATCTAACTATCGAATTAAGATCTAATACTATTTTGTTAGGAGGAGATAGAACCTTAGTTTTCAAAAAGGCGACTACGTGGCGTAGAGTAAAGCGCCTTTGGAGAGATAGGCGCAACGTAAAACGAGAAGCCCTCCCAAGTGTGCGCTAAGCGTCAGGCGCAGTTGGGCGCAGATCAAAATGCCTTTGGAGAGATAGGCACAACGCAAAACGGGAAGCCCTCCCAGGTGCACACTAAGCGCCAGGCACAAGTGGACACAGAGTGAAATGTCTTTGGAGAGATAGACACAACACAAAATGGGAAGCCCTCCTAGACCTGCGCTAAGAGCCAGACGCATGCTTATGCCATCTTATGGATAAGGGATAAAAACACTACTCAACTAATGAAGATCATCAAGAGTTTATACAGAAAAGAAACTCAAAGAAACAAAGTAAATTGAGACTATACAGTGGAAGGAGAAGAAATGATATAAGAAGTAGAATAAACAGATAAATTTATTAAGCAACAGTCATGTGTGAATACACGAGCCACATTAATAGCAGTTGTTAAGGCGTTGATCCAAGCGAGGAGACTGCACACATTTCCTTATTGTTTAATGCATGAATCCAATCGTGATGTGTAAATACACAAGCCACATTAAAGGCAGGAGTTAAAGAGTTGATCCAGGCAAGGAGACTACACACATTTTCATTTTGTATAATGCATGAATCCAACTCTACATCAATGACAAAAAGAGGAGGTCGATTGTTGTAAAACTAAGCAAAACTAGCTTTATATAACCTTGATTGGACATGTCAATATTATTAGTTTGACCCAACAAGTAGAATTAGGGCTACAATAACTTCATAACATATTAACACGTGGGACAAGCAATAAGTCTCGTGAATGGTAGTAATAGATATTGACTCTTGAGAAGCGGACAAGCAATGGTGAAGGAATAGATTATGCAGAAGAGATTAAGTTCTTCATGATTGAACCGATGGTTAATGAGTGTGGATATGATCTAGAATTGACTTATAAACCTTTTAGTATGTCTTACCTATGAAAGACGTGTGCCTTCACCCTGCGCCTTGCGTCTAGGCTTCAAGGACCCTTTGCATCTCGATACGCCTTGCATCTTTTAAAACTAAAGATAGAAAGAGAAATAATATTATGGGAAAGAAACAACCTAGGGAAAAATGAACTCACTTGTTTTATACTTCTATGACTTTCATTCACTTACATTTGATGCTAAATCACATACAACATTTTATATGAATGTTGTATTAATAAATTAAACAAAAATCTCAAAATATAAGTTGCATGCCTCATTAAAAACCTTCCAAACCTAAATGAAGACAAAAGTACAACATAAATAGGAAAAAACTACATCTCAAGGAGTAACAAATCCAATAACAATTGACCAAAATCAATAAGGCATTCTCAGGCACTCAACTCAAACCGACAACCATGAAATCTGCTTCAAACAACATTTTATATAAACGTTGTAAGTGACTATTAGTATGGGCATGTATCCTACATTCATGCATGACTACTACATTCATTAAAATAAAAAATGGATTAAAAATATTTTAAAAATTTAAATTACAATATCCAACAATTCCTTCTTTAAAAGAACAATCAAATCCTGTTATTTTATGTCTTTGTCATGTAAAATTATAAGTAATAATTATTGTTGTTTTGTTTTGAATGTCCAAGCATTGAGAATGGCTATAGAATCTAGGCTAAAGCCGTAAACTATTAGTTAGTTTGATTTGAATTAGGTAAGGGATTTAAATTGTGATTATGGTTACATTTTCGATTGCATTGCGTATATCGCGATTCCGAACCTAGAGGGAGATTGCGGGTATTGTAGTCATACAATAACAATATCGAATTGCTATTGCGGGAGCAGACCGCTATTTAAATCCCTTATTTAGGTTAATTTGAAAATGGCAAGATAATCTAGGCTAAAGCTGAAAACTACTAGTTAGTTTGATTTTAATTAACGGATTTAAATTGTGGTTGCGGTCATGTTTTCAGTTACGAACGCATTGTGTATATCACGATTGCAAACATAACGAACTTTATTTCAGTGGTTGCGGTCATACAATAATGATATCAAAAGACACTAGATGTTGTTGTGGTCATGTACCACTATTTAAATAACTTATTAGGTTAATTAATTTGAGAAGTTTCAAGACACGAACAACAAAGTAGGAAAGAAAAAGAAAAATAAGAAGCTTATAATGCAACAAATACCTGCTTTGCCTTGAACAATAATCTTATTTATCCAAATATCATGTATATCTTATATTGTCACATTGCACTTGTATTAAACTAGGTTTTTACTCTATTTCTAAGTCAATTTTTGGATTATTTTGTTTGCAGGAATTTGAGGCAAGAATAAACCGTCAAGGTCAAGGCAATAGCTCCAATCCTTTTCAAATTGTAAACTTTGACTCCAATGGTGATGTTGGTTCTTATCAACATAATGTTATTCATGATGGACATACTTCCATGAGAGAGATTGGTCAAACGAGTTCTGGTATCCATACCCAAAACCATGTCAGTTTCGCTCAATTCTTGGGTGATAACTTTTGGCTTTCGCCTCTTAGTGATAAGATTGTCACGACTCAAAGGTCTGAACCAAGATTTAACCCTGTTCTATAAAATAATAGCAGGGTCACCGATAATAGCCCGATCAAACCATCAGTAGTGGTCGATTTTGTTCCCCTCCAACATAGCTTTGATGCAAGTCAGAGAAATGGACCATACATATCGTTACCCATTCTTTGAGCAAGAGCAACAACAAGTGGTGATAACATTAAAAACTCTAGTGGTTCTTCGAGTCCAGTCATGATTCATTCAGTAGTAGTTGGATATGTTATTGAAGAAATTATAAGTTCATATGGTCTTTCAGTTCATGGTCAAACAAGGCTTTTATGTAAAAGAAAGGCTTCTGAATTGGGTTCAAGCTCTGTAGGTGAAGCTCAGAATTCTAAACAGGCAAAGACTATTGCCCAAAACAATGTTAGCATCTTGAATGTAGCAGCTAATTCCTTTAATTATCATTCAAGACTGGGGGCTGCATTGCCAACATCCTCTGACTTGTATCAAATTCCAATTAAGGCTAGGAAAATTGATAACTTTCAAAGAAACTTGTGGACATGGAACTCGAGAAATTCTAATGCACAACCATCTGGCTAACACCCCTTTATCCTTACAAGCTCAGCACCAGCGCCAGTGCTAGTAAATTCAACCGTGCAGCCAACTGTGCAAGTCCCTAACTCATCGTAAGCTCTGCAACATTATTGGAAGGGGACAAACCTTTCATGCGTTGGTTTTTCTTCCGTCTCTCTTGATCAGACTGTAAACGTAAGAGAAACTTTGCAACATGAAGAGAACCTAGGAAAAACATAATAAATAATATTATTATTTCTTCGGCAACGTGCCAATAAACATGCGGGTTTAAACATGCATCTACCAAATTCATCCATAAACTAATCTAGTCCAAATATGGCTGCACAATATGGATAAAGAGGGCGAGATATTGTGATCAATCTATCTGAGTCCTGGAGGCGAGAGAGTTTCTGTACAATACTTCCTGGTGCTTGTACTGATGCCCAAGACATTGATGTTTCAATAAGAGGTGGCAATGCCAGGCCTGCCCAGGTTCATCCGAGTTTTAACTGGTATTTGAGGTATTATTCCATAGACTATAATCCCCATAACTATAGCTTTCATTTGAGGTATTATTATGGAAAAATATGGCAAATTCCATCAAAGAGGTGGGTATAAACACCCTTGGTTTGTCGACAGTGAAGGTCAAGGAACCTAGAGAATCGTGGTGGTGGAATGATAAAGTCCAAACTAAGGTGAAGACAAAGCAAATTTGCTTCAAGGAGTTTCTACATTGCAATGATGACGAAGAAAGATCTAGAGCTAAATAATGAAATAAGAAGGCAAAGCGGGAAGCTAAGAAAACAGTGGCTAAAGAAAAAGATAAGGCATATGAGGAAATGTACAAGAGATTAGACGCCAAGCAAGGACAAAATGACATCTTCAGGCTTGCAAAATCCAGGGAGAATAGGAAAAAGGATCTAGGTATCATTAGGTTTATTAAGGACAACAATGGTGTTCTTTTAGTCAAAGATCATGATATTAAGAGGGTTTGGGGTAGTTACTTCTTTGACTTATTTAATGACGGTGCCTCTCCCTGTAGAGATAGTACCATTGATGGGTCAGCCGACCATCATACTACGGCCAATAACTGCCCTACAATTAGGATTGGGATTGAGGAAGTCAAAATGGCTTTTAGAAAGATAGGGAGGGACAAAGCTGTAGGTCCAGATCAAATTCCTATCATTGTGTGGTTGGCCCTAGGAGAAGAGGGAGTTAAGTGGTTGACTAACATCTTTAATATTATTTTAGAGACTACTAAGATTCCAGAGGAGTGAAGAGAGTCTACGGTGACACCAATCTATAAGAATAAAGGAGATCCCCAATGTTGTGGTAACTAAAGAGGTATTAAACTACTAAGTCATACAATGAAGCTATGAGAAAGGGTGATAGAGGCTAGGTTGAGACATGTTACTAGGGTTTCGGAAAACAAATTTGGCTTTATGCCAGGCAGGTCTACTATGGAGGCGATTCATCTACCTCAATGGCTTATGGAGAAATATAGGGGAAAAATATAGATCTTCACATGGCGTTCATTGACCTTAAGAAGGCGTATGATAACGTTCCCCGCGATACGATCTGGAAGACCTTGGAAACGAGACGGATCCTAACTGCTTATATCCGGGTGATTCATGATATGTACTGTAGATCTACTACATACGTCAGGACTACAGTTGGTGACACCGACGCATTCCCGGTGGAAATCGGACTCCACCAGGGGTCATCTCTTAGCCCTTACATCTTTTCCTTGATTATGGAAGACATCTATTGTGCGACACTAGATGGTGTTCTATGGTGTATGCATTTTGCTGACAACATTGTCCTAGTTGTTGAAATAAAAACTGAGCTGAATAGAAGACTGGCTACCTCGAAGACTACTTTGGAAGAAAAAGGTCTAAGGATCAATATTGAAAAGATAGAGTATTTATGTTCAAACTTCAGCGGGAACCAAAGAAATGAAGATATAGAAGTACGCATAGAAGGACACATTCTCCCCTCAAATGATTGTTTTAAGTACCTAGGGTCTATGATACATAAAGATGGGGGTGTAGATGATGACGTTACACACGGTATAAAGGCGGGATGGCTAAAGTGGAGGGTTACTACTAGAGTGTTGTGTGACAAGAAGGTGCCTCTAAAACTTAAGGGAAAATTTTATAGAATGACAATAAGACCAGCGCTGCTGTATGGATCAGAATGCTGGGCAATCAAGAAGGATCATGTAAGGAGGATGGAGGCTGCAGAAATGAGAATGCTTCGATGGACATGTGGTAAGACTCTGTGTGACATGACACCAAACTCTGTAATTAGGATGTCCTTGGGGGGGTGTATGTACCCGAAAAATTGAGGGAGGAAATACTACGGTGGTTTGGGCATGTCCTTAGGCGACAACCGTCGGATATGGTCAGGAGGGTAGAGTCGATTATAGCCGACGCTGCCAGAAGGAGATGACGACCAAGGAGGAAGTGGGTAGACTGCTTGAGATCTGATTTGAAGGATTTAGCCCTTACCGAGGACATGACCTCTAATAGGAAAGTATGGAGACTTAAGACCAGGGTAGCCGAGTAGTGTGGGTCACATCCATAGGGTGTAGCATCTCTGTCTTCTTTTTAATGCCTTTGTAGTAATTTCCATGACTTCTACTTTTTATACATTTATGTCATTGGAATTTATGAAGGCTTAGAACTACGGTAGCGGAGTAGTGTTGCCTTAGTTTAGGTTTTAACCCTTTTGACTTTATTCCTTCTCGTAGCTTGCTATCACTGACTTCTGTGTATCCTGCTCTTCATGTTTCCTCTTTTTAAATTTAGTCGGGTATTACGTTCCTGTCTATATGCATAGATTTTTATGCAGGGATTACTTCCCATTACAGACGCGCATACGAAAACTGCATATGAAGACCGTTCAACTATGTATTTATTTATTTATTTATACATGCATCGTATTTTATCTTTATTTTTAATTTACTGACTGCCGGAGGTCTTCCACGAAAACTGCTCTCAACCTAGCGTTGGGGGACACCCTACTACCCTACCTCCCCCTTACCCTATTGCATATAGAAATAGGGTTTTACTCTTGTTGTTGTCTACAATAAGATGCTTATGTGTCGTGATTAAGTAGATTGTCTCTTATTATTGGCTACATCTAAACTTCCCTTCATTTCCAATAGCAGATTTGTCGAAATGAATCTAAAAATTAGTATTTAAGGACTCACCTTGACTAATTTGGGGTTTTCTTAAAAAACCGAGAAACGTGTTGTTTGAGGAGTCGCTACCAATCTTTGATTAAGTTTTGATTGGGCACCCAAAATGTTTTTTTCATTCTAATAAGATTTAATTTAAATATAGTAAAATAATAATTTAAGGTCTACATATCAAAAATTAATTTCGAGAGTTGATTATGCATAGGGAAGGTTTAACACTCCCACATCGCCCTGAATCGTCTTGTCAAATTGGCCAGAATAGTTTTCTCTCTTAGTCCTGTGCAAACGTCCTCAATTTGCTCCTCCATCTCCAGCAATTCCTACAAAATAAACAACGCGGCATTCGACGACGGAGGATCGGAGGATGCAACCGATGTCAAGGTTTCTTTTGCTAATCTTGAATCCGTACCAGTGAATCGGTCACTGGAATTTGTTTGTGGTAAAGAAAACCTGTGCCCGCCTTGCCTAAAATCCTCCGTTTCTTTCAAAAGGAAAGAAGGGGAGAAGTGTGACGAGAAGAAGATCGATATGGAGATTGAAGCTTCCGAGAAGGAGATCACTCGTCTGTCATTGAAGCTCAAAACTCTTCGACAAGAGAATGCCGAATGTAAAGCGAGGAGGGTTTCGATGAGAGGGAGAACAGTGGTTTCTAAATTCATGGAACAAAAATAGAGCACCAAGAATCTCGAGAAGAAGATCGAAAATCCTTTATTTTCAAGTGCTAAAACAAAATCAAACCGTGTAGTGGATCTCGCTACACCCATGCAGTGCCGCCATAAATCGTGTCAAGGTTAAAAGCAAGAAAGGCAAGAGCTTGAGCTTGAGTGTCAGCCCAAAATCACGCTGAACAACATCCAAGGTTCAACCTCCTAGGCCAACGGTGACCACGGCGACTTCTAAAAGAGCTATGAAAAAAGAAGACGGGGTTCTTACTACAATTCAACCCAAAAATCTTTTCAAAGAGGGAGAAAAATCAATAACCGCGAAAAAACCACCCAAATAGGGAAGAATGGTGGCGAGCCGGTATAATCAGATTGTCAACCAAAGAAATGGGAATTTGGCAACTAACATTGCTCGAAACACTGGTTTTGAACCAACGTGGAATATATGGCAGGATGTGATGGTAATCAATCCTTCGTATTTGTATGGCATACCTGAGGATCCTGATATTATCGAGGATATGCGGCTTGGCATCGATAACATGTCTTATGAGGTAACACTCAAATATTTCGAGTCCAATGGAAATTACTTAGGGTTTTAAAAGTTCTTGTCGTTTATTTTGTAGGAACTACCGGAGCTGGAGGAGCAAATTGGGGATGTTTGCACTGGACTAAGAGAGGAAACTATTCTGGCCAATTTGACAAGACGAAAACATGAATCCATAACAACTGAGCCTCTAGTAGAAACTGAACCTTGCTGTATTTGTCAGGTATATTTCTTCTTACTCCATTAACAATAATGGAATGTGCAAGATGGATTCAAATTAATTTCCATTTCATGTTCTTGGAAACCGTTCACATGAGGATTATGCTGACGGCGAAGAGCTCGGTAAGCTGGACTGTGGTCACGAGTTTCACTTCAATTGCATTAAGGAATGGCTTGTTCGAAAGAATTCATGACCCATTTGCAAAAATCCAGCTTTGGCTATTTAATGATAATATTTATGTCTCCCTTTAATCACTAAAAACCCATGTGTTGCTGAACTTTGAATCTGCTTCTAACCTAAAGTACTTTCAAGCACAATCGTCATTTACTTTTCCTGTCCTTTCAGTGATTCTCATTGGATGCCACAGAAAAACAACAATTTTATATAATCCCTATTCTTTTTCTAATAATGTAAGGAGAAACTCAAGGTTTTTAGATTCAACCAAAATAAAGTAAAAACATTATGGATTTCATTAGTTTCTTTTATTTTTGCTGGCGGCAGGTTCAGACTCAACTCTTAATTGAGTTGATTTTAATCAATAGAGAAAGAGAATCCTCAAAAGAAAATGAGAGTTAAATATGTGTATTTCATGGATTTTTTATCAGCCAGATGTCATACGTACGACATGGGGAATAATGCTTGTTGGTCTTATTTTTCATACCTGTGCTTTCCCCCTAATAAATCTATTAAATCATTTTTTCAAAAGGGTTTTCTCAATCGTTTACATCTCAAGGTGAGATCTTTGTCAATCATTATTGGTTTATTTCATTTCGTGTCCTTTTTGGTTGAATATTTTGGTAAAGATTTTTTTTAACTTTACTCTTTTAATCCTGTCCTTCTCGTCTGTGATTCAAGTTGGCTATATCATCATGACCAGACTTCGAGTACATTCTTTCAATTTTCCTTCATTGATCTAATACTTGATTTTTGTTATTTACCAATCCCTAGATCAATAATAAATCAAGAAAATTCTTGATTTCTATTGTAATGGGAAGCACTTGTCTGGTTTTTTATGTTTTTACTCCCTACTTGATGTGTGAAGTCTTCGAAATTTCTTATACAAACTTCCCTAGTATCATACAATAACGTTGCAATGTGTTTTCTCCTATAATTGTTTTATACATTATATATATGCTTAATTGTCTTGAAGGGTTTGATATGTGCCTGTAATTTTATACACTGCCTGCATAATCTGGGGCTAACAAGATAGTTAAGATTGCAGTGAGTTTCGCACATTAACTTTGATAATTATTTGAATATTACATTGATTTACTTTACTGTTTATGCTGCTATTCCTCTTTGAAAATAGACGATCAACTACGGACACAAAAATTTACATTAGAGGTGCGAACATAACAAGTTATATTAGAAATTTAGTGAGTGTGGAGTTATAAAATTAGGTAGTCAATAGAAAATACAAAGAAAAAAATCTAAAATATAAAGGAATTTGAAATTTCTAAGAGATACGACTGTACCCCACCATCCCTATAGATAATCAACTTTACAAGTCTAGAGTTTAGACTGAATAGTTAACTACTCTATCTGCATGCGTCTTTGCATCAAAACTGAAGGATATCATGTAATTGTTAACTTCTTCTAGGCAGACGTGAGGGAAGATAAATGATAAATGATAATTTATATAGGGTTTTAATTGATTATTATGATTACTTCATTCGTCTATTTTAAATACATTCATTAAACACAAATACATAAAATAAATAAACTAAAATATTATAATATTTCAAATTACAATATCCAACACTTATTTTGAAACTTTCTAATCATGCCAAGTGTTTTCTACGTACTTTTCAAAAAATGTTTAACCTCGAAAGATTTTATAAAAATGTCTCATTTGATCTTAAGTTTCCACAAACTTAAATTTCTCTTCTTTATTGAAAATATGCTCGGTAAGTTTAGGGTTCATAAAAGGACACTTTGATTCTTTTATCCTTTTACACTAACATTTGAACTCAATTATAGAAATTATTTGAATGACGAGACTACACTCTTAAATGTTAGAAATAGTTTTAAGTTCAAAGAAAGCGCTTTTGTTTAATGTCGTTAGCTCGACGACCTGATTTTTCAGACTGCGGGTTCTTCTAAATTAATTTATTCGATTAGACCACCTAGAGCATTTTCATAATACAACTTCAATCTTTGACCATTAACTTTAAATCGAACTCCTGGGTTATTTTTCAACTTCAACAGCACCGTGAGGAAATACTTGAGTCACTGTAAACGGTCCGAGCCTTTTTTATTTGAGCTTTCCAGCAAAAAGTTTAAATTTGAAGTTAAATAACAAAACCTTTTGACCAACATAAAAAGTTTTAAAAGAAATTCTACTAACTTGAAATTCTTTTGTTTTTTCTTTAAATATCTGAGCACTGTCATAGGCATTTCTTTAGATTTCCTCAAGTTCTTGAATGTGTAATTTCCGAGTTTCACCAATCGCATCTATGTTCATGTTACATTTTTTAACAACCCAATAAGCCCGATGTTATAACTCAACCAATAAATGGCATGGTTTACCGAAAAGAAGTCGGTATGGCGACATCCCAATGGGACCTTTATAAGCGGATCAATATGCCCAAAGTACATCAGTTAATTTTAAACTCCAATCCTTTCGGTCCGTTTTAACAAATTTTTCAAGAATTGTTTTAATTTCCCAATTTGATATTTCGGTCTGTCCATTTGTTTGTGGATGGTAAGTGGTGCAATTGTTTGAGTTACTCCAAATTTCTTCATCAATGATTCAATCACTCGGTTTATGAAATGTGTTCCTCTGTAGTTTTAGCATCATTATTCTGAGTGGCCTTAGCTTTCACCCATTTAGAAACATAATATATAGCTAAAATAATATAGGTATTTCCAAATAACTAAATAAAAGGACTCATATAATCGATTCCCCAAACATAAAAAAATTCACAAACTTGTATAGAATTAAGAGGCATTTCATTCCTACGACTTAAATTACCTGTACGTTGATATCTTTCATAAGTTTTACAAAACAGATAATAGTCTCGAAAGATGTTAGGCCAAAATAAACCGTATTTAGGAATTTTATGGGCTGTACATTTTGGCCCAAAATGACCACCACGAGAGTAAGAATGACAAAATTGTAAAATTGAATTTACCTCACTTTCGGCAATACATCGTCGAATTAATTGATCCGAGCAACACTTCTATAAATAAGGATCGTCCCAGATATAGTATCGGGATTCATATTTTATTCGATTGACTCTCGACAAATCTAATGATAAATTACATGTGGCCAAATAATTAATCATGTCCGCAAACCAAGGGGTAATGTTTTGCGCCACCATCAAATTTTCTTCAGGAAATTCATCACAAAGTGGTGGGTCAGATGTGGAAAGGGGAATTCGACTCAAGTGATCCGCTACCAGATTTTTGAATCCCTTTTTGTATTTGATTTCCAAGTTAAATTCCTGTAAAAGCATGATCCATCGGATAAGCCTCAGTTTTACTCATCAAATACCTTAAAGTTGTATGATCGGGAAAAACATTAATTTTAGTTCCAAGAAAATAAGATCTAAATTTTTCTAAAGAAAAAATTATAGCAAAAAGTTTTTTTCTATAGTTGAATAATTTGGTATTTTTACTACTTTCTGGCCGAGAACGACTCCAACGTTAGTATCCGATGCGTCAAACATAAGTTCAAAGGGGTAATTCTAATTTGGCGACTGAACAATTGGAGCTGAAATAAGTGTTTCCTTTAATGAATCGAAAGACTCCTTGTATTTTGAATTAAAGTCAAAGTCTTGATCCTTTTGAAGAAGATTGCATTAAGGTTTTGCTAAATTCGAAAAGTCTTTAATAAACTTGCGGTAAAATCATGCATGACCAAGAAAAGAACGAATTTCCCTCATAGTTGTGCGGTAAGGAAGTTAGCGTATAATATTTGTTTTGGCTTTATAAACCACAATCCCTTGTTTTGGCTTTATAAACCACAATCCCTTTTGAGAAAACAATATGACCTAGAATTAACCCTTTATCAACCATAAAATGACATTTTTCATAATTTCAAAAAAGGTTATACTCTAAGCATCTTTTAAGCACATTAGATAAATTATCAAGACATTCATTAAAAGAATTACCATAAACCGTGAAGTTATCCATAAAGACTTCGATGACCTTCTCCACATAGTCAGAAAATATACTTAACATGCATCTTTGGAAGGTGCTCGGTGCGTTACAAAGACAAACGGGCATTCGTCTATAGGCAAATGTACTGAAGGGACAAGTAAAAGTCATTTTCTCTTGATCCTTGGGTGCTATTGGGAGTTGGAAAAAACCTGAAAAACCATCAAGGCAATAGTAATGAGTTTTCCCAGCTAATCTTTCAATCATTTGGTCTATATAAAGGGAAGAGGAAAATGATCTTTTCGAGTAAGAGAGTTCAACTTCCTATAATCAATACAAACACGCCATCCATTTTGAACTCTTATTGGCACTAACTCCCCTTGTTGATTTTCGACCACTATGACTTCTGTTTTATTGGGAACCATATGAATCAGACTTACCCAATTACTATCCGATATCAGATAGATTATGTCAGCATCAAGGAGTTTTTGAATTTCCTTGTTAACTTCTTCCATCATCGATGGATTTAATTGGTGTTGTCTTTTTCATGATGGCTTTGCTCATTCTTCGAATTTGATCTTATACATGCAAGTCAAGAGACTTAATCCTTTAATATCAGTAATGGTCCATCCTATGGCTTCTTTGTGAGAGCGAAACACTGCTACCAAAGCTTTCTCTTCTCATTCAGATAATTTACTTGAGATGATCACTGTAAGGTTCCATTTTCGCCCAAAAGGGTATATTTCAAATGTTCCGGTAACTAGTTCAATTCTATCTCGGGTGCCTGCAAAACAGAAGGTAAAATTTTAGTTTTAGAGAAAGGAAATGATAAATAAGAATTGATTGAATTAATATTTTCAAACTCCCTTTCTTCCTCTTCGTGACAAAGTCCAGGATCACTAAAAATATCATAAGAGAAATTAGATTCAATATATTCATCAATTAAAGGTTCTATAACATCAACAAAATTAATTCTTTCAACATGATTCGGACATTTCATTGCTTTGTAAACATCAAATTCAACAATCTCACCATCAAATTCCATTGTTAGTATACCACTTATAACATCGATCTTTTAATGTGTTGTGCTTAGGAAAGGTTTGCCTAAGAGTACCTCAGAATAAGAATCTGACATATCATATTCTGTAACACCCATCTCCCGTATACGTTTATGTACACAAGATACAAATGTAACATCACTTTTAAAGTATTTTCCACTATTAAAAACCCGTAAAATTTTGTTTCCAGATTTTTACTTTTTAAAACATAACATTTTAAATATATAACAAAACATTAATTCGAGCTCTGTTACGAGGTTCTACTTAAATACAATTCATAGCATTTTTAGTATTTTAATTACATGCCAACTAAATTTTCCAAAACAAACCAAATTGTCATACTGTTACCGATGAGAGTCAACCTTAGATTCGTGATAGTTGTTCCTGCTCCTAGTACCCAACTAGTCTTTGTTATTACCTACGCTTGAAATCAACACACATTAAGTATATACTTAGCAAAACATAATATTGTAAAGAAACTGCAATTTATAAATAAGTATCTCATGACTATATAATGACAAATTAAATTGCATACTCCATTAGGATCAGATAAATTCTTCTCCGTTAAACCATATTTTTCTTTCATATTATCATCAAATTATTCTTAGTAGTCTCAGCATACCTGTCCATATGTATATTTTTCCTAGTTATTATTTATTTTCCCTATGTACGTTAAATGAGAAAGTAATGTACATGTATTGTACCAAAGTGTCAAATGGTCCTTTATCTTTTATAATTATCATGAGCGACATGTAACACCCTAATTTAGGGGCTAAATTTTAGTAATTTTAATGTATTGGATTTAATTGGTATTTTGGAAGAAATTGAGGATTAAATTGTAAAATTTCAAAGTTGGCAAACTGTTTTATAAAGTACAGGAAATTCAGTGATTTAGTCCTGAATTTAACCATTTTTTATATATGTTGAAAATATATATCAATTCCCCGAACAGTTTCTGCAGAAAATTTTCCTAGTTTCCCTCCCCTTTCAACCCTTATTTCTTCTCCGATCTACTCACTGTCCGACCTCTGTTTGACGAACCAAAAGCACCATCGTGTTCATTGTTGACCAATGAACACAAACCCCCAACTCTTTCATCGTGAATCATCGTCGATCGTCGTTAATTTTAGTCGGAAGTATCGTCGATTTTAACTCAACTGTTTTCGTCGATTCACGTCAATCCGACCATCCGTTTTCGACACCTCCTGCACCATCATGTTCCTTGCATCGTTCCGAGTCCACCGGTGATCTCTGTGTCTCTCTCATCACCGGCGCGTGGAGGGGTGAGAAAGTCAAAGTTTTGTTGTTCCGGAATCAAGCTCTCCACCGTTCAAAATTGTGAACCTAGCTTGGTAAGTGTTTCAAAATGCCTGAAAATAATTTTTAGGAATTTTTCCGGGAATTTGTTGACACTCCACGGCACCGCACGCGCCACCCCCTTTGCGTGGGAAAGTCGTAGCCCCAGGGTGATATTTGTGTAAAAAAAAAACTCGGGTGCTATTTTTGTAAATATTTTTATAATGCCTAATTTGTAATTAATTTCTGTTAGAGTGATATTTGTGCAAAATCGTTGACCGTTAACCTTCGTTGACCATTGACTTTGACCGAAAAAGTCAAAATTTTTGAAAAGTCATATTTTATGTTTTTCTATTTTGTGAATCCATTTTTGGGCTCCGTTTCGCCAAATTCAAACACGATAAGCTGGTTTTCACCGATTTATCATCCGATTCGATCCATTTGTCAGAATTAAGCATCGTTTTTGATGAAATTTATATTGTTATATATTTGAGGAATTATTGGAAGTTGAATTAAATATCAAGGACATTCGAATGTAAATTATATGGTTGATCAGCATGGCACAGAAATAGAGGTAATACATTACTATCTCTTTATGCTTTATAGAACATGTTGAAAATGGAAAAATGCATGGATATATATGATTGGATTGTTATGCCTGTTTGTTTATGAATGGAATCGAATTGAATACGGTTTAAGTGATAAATTACGAGAATAAATAGATTAGGTAAAATTACAAAAATACCTTTATGTTGTAGTAAGGATAAGAATTGACCCTGAAAGTTGGATAAGAAGTTTATAAATACATATTGACCTGATGAAACTATTGATGTGTATGGAAAATACTAGTTATCCTTAGGAAATCAGGATAACTGATTTATAAACCCAAGATGGCTTGTACAAGATACTAGAAGTTGATAAGGATCAATTTAAAGTTTAGATATTATCTGGGAAAGCGATTAACCCTAGAATCTCTAAATTATAATTATCTTTTTGAAGAGTTTTAATACCAAAATTATATGGTTAAGAAATTACGAGATTACCCGTAAGAGGGAAAAATAGCCCGAATTTATCATGAATGGAAAAGTACTCAAGAAATCATGCCTAAATCGATGAATTACTAATTTCATCGTTAGATTCACGCGTTTATACAGAAAATTCTTGATAATCTTAAATATCCGAGTTATGAGTAAATACTTGAAGAATAAATTATCGAGGGTGCACTTTTGTTAGAATTGTTCGAAAAGACTAGAAAAGATGATACGTTTGAATTAATAATAAGATTAGATGGAAGGAAAGGATTGAAATACACTAGATCTGTAAAATGACCTAAATACCCCTGTAATGGAAATGACTCAAGAATATCACCAAGCCAAGGAATGAATGCATATCCTCAAGCTTTGAAATGAATGGAAAAACATTGAACATCGAAAGGACAAAAATACCCTTATGGACAAGAATAAGTAACTGTTTTGGATTCATTAAGGAATTCAAATAAGTATGGATGTGGTATTGCCTTAAAAGTTTATGGAAAATAGCTTATGTGGGTCGATCAACGATAATACAATATCAGTACTTCAATGACATAGATATCACTTGAATGCATGTTCTTCTTCTCAAGTTTGGATCGATGATAATTCTGTAAGTACTTAGCTCAGCTTAGCTCAGCTCTACCGTGCATTCGGTACTAAAAAAGGGATATTCGTTAGACAAATCAACCACGAAGACCATATTGAACTGAACGGAAGTATTATATGTATCCGAAATTTAGAAACATCTGGATTACTTTGGAAAACTCTGAAGTAACCGAGATAACTTGACTTGCATAATGTATTTTCATTATGGTAACGAACCACAAATAAAATACGTCTATATTTCTTGATACCGTTGAAACGTGGAAATGAAATAGAGACTATTAGAGGATATATTCAGCGATGATTCTGGAGATGATCTATGTATATGCATTTTGGTATTAAAGTGTTAATGCCATATAAGGACAATGAGTTGAGCAGTCGACACACATAAGTTCAGGGAGTTTTTTGATAATTCGATCGATTAATATAAATGGTAAATGTCCTGAATCTTCATTTCTTCTTTATCAACTCAAATTACTCCAAGCATACTTGAACATTTTCCTGATGCACATGAAAACATAGTGGGAATCTAAGTATCAACTTTAAGTGTCCGATTAGATCGGTTAGTAATTGATTCTTTCTAATAGAACCTCGTTCATGTAATCCGATTAAATTGCATAAGCTTCATGTTATCCATACTGATAACTATAAAATGCCTCTGAAAAATACTTGGATACTCTAGTGTGTTCCACATGTACTACATGACAGTTTTATATGTTTTGAAATTAGTTTTAACAAAACTATTGATTTACTGGTTTATGAACCATGGCAACATGGTATGTGACATCTGATTACGGTTGTCATCAAAAACTATGAATTGTTATTGATGTATGGACCATGAAATATACTGGTTACTAATGGAACTTTTTTATTAGGATATTATATGGGTAGACTGGAGATACAACTCTGATCAAGCTGGAAATTTCTTACGGATCTAATGTGATCCTTTGGTAGGCTCTCAGGCCCCAAGGCACTCCCTTCGGTTAATGATTGGCCTACTTATGGTGTACATGTGGAAATCAGTTATACGATTTATTTCATTATTAAGATTATGACATATTACTCGATAACAGTCCAAGTATTGCGTTTTATGGCTAAAACTGATTTATACCAGATTTTTATATGGATAGGATTATGGAGTATGGAGGCACAACCCTGAACCAACTAATAAGACCTTACGGACCTAATGATACCCTTGGGTAGGCCCATAGGCCCCAAGGCATATCTTAGGTTGGCTCCCTGTGCTGTGTTCTTAGGGTAAGCCCTACAGACGCAATTATTGGGAACTGCATAATGGAGTTTGGTTGGAGGGTTCCATTATGGTTTTAAATGATTTATATCTTTTCACTGGTTTTGATTGGAACGCACTAGACATCCTATTCGATCTTTTAAAAATGTGATACTATGAAATGTTTCTTATGAACTGAGATTCATGGCTTCTACTCGATGAACTACTAGTGGTACCCCAGATTATTTCGATAATTGGTATACGTATGATTCGATAAGGAAATTATATGGCTTTCTATTTATCTACATGTTATGTAGCATCATCTGGTAGTTCTATATTACTGAGCTTTTTGAAGATCATTTTTTCACCATTACAGGTTAAAAGAATTATACCAGTGCAGCTATCAGTAAGGCTGTTATTCCGATGTTGTTTTCAGAGGATGATACATGTGATTAGGGGGCATGTAGATTGTATTTTATTTTATATCTATGTTTGAAAAATCTGTTTTTATTTCTGAGTAATAATAAATCATTTTATGATCTTATAGGTTTTAAGAAAAGTTTTAAATTTTCCGCTATATTTACGGTGGGTCACTTCGGTGGCCCTAATGTGACACTCCGAATCAGATCGGGCTACCTGCATCGGTCTGAGGGGGTTACATTTAGTGGTATCAGAGCTTTGGTTTAAGTCAAAATTTTCATGATAGACCGGCCGGTCAAATTTCAAAAAGATTTCTGATCAGTACATGCCCTAGACTACAATCGTACCTCTCTGAGCCGGAACTCCAAGGTTGAGTCCCTATCTATAATGAGCAAACCCAAGTTTTTATATCTTAAGGATCTACCTTTGCATAAAGGAATACCAATAACGTTTGTCTAAATTCTGTAAAGTACCACATGAGCCATGTAAGAGTTACTCTTCTGAGAAATTCTGACCCGAATCCGGAAATGAAATTGGGGTATGCTACCGCTCTATGAGCCTATTATCGTAACCAAGGTTGAATTGATTCTACAAGGATAAATCTGTTCTGATTCTTTTATTGGAATGAGGAAGAGTTCTGAAGAAAATGTATACTTAATTGGTTAAGGATTAATAGAGTATCGATACTTTTGTAAAAGTTATGTGAAGCTATGAAAGAAATAATGAAAGTTTCATTTCTGCATTTCAGTGATTGGAATGAATTTCGAGGACGAAATTCTTTTAAGGAAGAGATAATTGTAACACCCCAATTTAGGGGCTAAATTTTAGTAATTTTAAAGTATTGAATTTATTTGGTATTTTGGAAGAAATTGAGGATTAAATTGTAAAATTTCAAAGTTGGTAGACCGTTTTATGAAGTGCAAGAAATTGAGTGACTTAGTCCTGAATTTAACCATTTTTCATATATGTTGAAAATATATATCATTTCCCCGAACAGTTTCTGTAGAAAATTTTCCTAGTTTCCCTCACCCTTCAACCCTCATTTCTTCTCCGATCTACTCACAGTCCGACCACCGTTTGACGAACCGAAACACCATCGTGATCATTGTCAATCGATTAACAAAACCCTTAAACCTTTCATCGTGAATCATCGGCGTTCGTCGTTAATTTCAGTCGGAAGTATCATCGGTTTTAACTCATTTTTCATTGGTTTTTCGTCGATTCACGTCGATCCGGCCATCCATTTTCGACAGCTCCTGCACCATCGTGTTCCTTACATCATTTCGAGTCCACCGGTGATCTCTGTGTCTCTGTCGTCGGCGCGTGGAGGGGTGAGAATGTTAAAGTTTCGATGTTCCAGAATCGAGCTCTCCGCCGTTCAAAGTTGTGAATCGAGCTTGGTAAGTGTTTCAAAATGCCTGAAAATAATTTTTAGGAATTTTTTCGGGAATTTTTGGATGCTCCACAACGCCGCACGAGCCCCACGTGCCACCCCCTGCGCGTGGGAAAGTCCTAGCCGCATAGTGATATTTGTGTAAAAAAATTCGGGTGCTAGTTTTGTAAATATTTTTACAATGCCTAATTTGTAATTAACTTCTGTTAGGGTTATATTTGTGTAAAATTGTTAACCGTTGACTTTGATCGAAAAAGTCGAAATTTTGAAAAGTAATATTTTATGCTTTTTTATGACTCGAATCTATTTTTGGGGTCTATTTTGCCAAATTCAAACCCGGTAAGCTATTTTCATTGATTTATCATCCAATTCGATCCATTTGTAAAAATTAAACCCCTTTTTTTTATGAAATTTATATTATTATATATTTGAGGAATTATTGGAATTTGAATTAAAGATTGAGGACATTCGAATGGAAATTATACGGATGATCAGTATGGTGCAGAAATTGAGGTAATACATTACTACATCTTTATGCATTATAGAACATGTTGAAAATGGAAAAATGCATGGATGTATATGATTGGATTATTATGCCTGTTTGTTTATGGGTGGACTCGAATCGAATATTGCTTAAGTGATAAATTATGAGAATACTTCGATTAGGTAAGATTATGAAAATACCTTTATGTTATAGTAAGGATAAGAATTGACCCTGTAAGTTGGATAAGTAGTTTGTAAAGACATATTGATCTAATGAAACTATTGATGTGTATGGAAAATACTAGTTTTGCTTAGGAAATCAGGATAATTGATTTATAAACCCAAGATGGCTTGTACAAGATACTAGAAGCTGATAAGGATCAATTTAAAGTTTAGATATTATCCGGGAAATCGATTAACCATAGAATCTCTAAATTATAATTATCTTTGTTAAGAGTTTTAATACCAAAATTATATGGTTAAGAAATTAGGAGATTACCCTTGAGTGGGAAAAATAGCTCGAATTGATCATGAATGGAAAAATACTCAAGAAGTCATGCCTAAATCGATGAATTACTAATTTCATCGTTAGATTCACACATTTATACAGAAAATTCTTGATAATCCTTAAATCTCCGAGTTATGAGTAAATACTTGAAGAATAAATTATCGAGGGTGTACTTTTGTTAGAATTGTTTGAAAGGAATAGAAAAGATGATACGTTTGAATTAATAATAAGATTAGATGGAATGAAAGATTGAAATACACTAGATCTATAAAATGACCAAAATACCCCTGTAATGGAAATGACTCAAGAATATCACCAAGCCCAGGAATGAATGCATATCCTCAAGCTTTGAAATGAATGGAAAAACATTGAGCACCGAAAGGACCAAAATACCTATATGGACAAGAATAAGTAATTGTTTGGATTCATTGAGGAATTCAAATAAGTATGGATGTGGCATTGCCTTAAAAAGTTATGGAAAACACCTTATGCGAGTCGATCAATGATAATACTATATCAGTACTTGAATGACATAGATATCACTTGAATGCGTGTTATTCTTCTCAAGTTTGGATCGATGATAATTCTGTAAGTACTTAGCTCAGCTCAGCACAGCTCTACCGTGCATTCAGTACTAAGAAAGGGATATTCGTTAGATAAATCAACCACGAAGACCATATTGAACTGAACGAAAGTACTATATGTATCCGAAATTTAGAAACGTCCGAATTACTTTGGAAAACTCTAAAGTAATCGAGATAACTTGACTAGTAAAGGAATTAAGTAATCTCTATGACTGAGGATTTAATAAGTGATTTGGATGAGTCTGGGAACGCTAATAAACTTGCATAATGTATTGTCATTATGGTAACGAACCAAAAATAAAATACGTCAGCATTTCTTGATACCGTTGAAATGTGGAAATGAAATAGAGACTATTAGAGGATATATTCAGCGATGATTCTGGATATGATATATGTATATGGATTTTGGTATTAAAGAGTTAATGCCATATAAGGACAATGAATTGAGCAATCGACAAGCATAAGTTCAGGGAGTTTTTTGATAATTCGATCGATTAATATAAATGGTAAATGTCCTGAATCTTCATTTCTTCTTTATCAACTCAAATTACTCCAAGCATACTTGAACACTTTCCTGATGCACATGAAAACATAGTGGGAATCTAAGTATCAACTTTAAGGGTCCGATTAGATCGGTTAGTAATTGATTCTCTCCAATAGAATCTCATTCCTATAATCCGATTAAATTGCATAAGCTTCATGTTATCCATACTGATAACTATAAAATGCCTCTGAAAAATACTTGGATACTCTAGTGTGTTCCACATGTACTACATGACAGTTTTATATGTTTTGAAATGAGTTTTAACAAAACTATAGATTTACTGGTTTATGAACCATGGCAACATGGTATGTGACATCTGATTACGGTTGTCATCGAAAACTATGAATTGTTATTGATTTATGGACCATGAAATATAATGGTTACTAATGGAACTTTTTTATTAGGATATTATATGGGTAGACTAGAGATACAGCTCTGATCAAGCTGGAAATTTTTTACGGATTTAAGGTGATTCTTGGGCAAGCTCTCAGGCCCCAAGGCACTCCCTTAGGTTAATCATTGGCCTACTTATGGTGTACATGTGGAAATCAGTTATACGATTTATTTCATTATTACGATTATGAAATATTACTGGATAACAGTCCAGGTATTGCGTTTTATGGCTAAAACTGATTTATACCAGATTTTTATATGGATAGGATTCTAGAGTATGGAGGCAAAACCCTGATCCAACTAATAAGACCTTACGGACCTAATGATTCCCTTGGGTAGGCCTATTGGGGCTCCCTTTGCTGTGTTCTTATTGTAAGCCCTACAGACGCAGTTATGGGGAACTGCATAATGGAGTTTGGTTGGAGGGTTCCATTATGGTTTTAAAAGATTTATATCTTTTCACTGGTTTTGATTGGAACACACTAGACATCCTATTCGATCTTTTGTAATGAGGAAGAGTTCTGAATAAAATGATTACGTAACTGGTTAAGGATTAATAGAGTATCGGTACTTTTGTAAAGTTATGTGAAGCTATAAAAGAACTGATGGAAGTTTCATTTATGCATTTTAGTGATTGGAGTGAATTTTGAGGAGGGAATTCTTTTAAGGAGTAGAGAATTGTAACACCCCAATTTAGGGGTTAAAGTTTAGTAATTTTAAAGTATTGAATTTAATTGGTATTTTAGAAGAAATTGAGGATTAAATTGTAAAAATTCGAAGTTGGCATACCGTTTTATAAAGTGCAGGAAATTCAATGACTTAGTCCTGAATTTAACCATTTTTCATATATGTTGAAAATATATATCATTTCCCCGAACAGTTTCTGCAGAAAATTTTCCCAGTTTCCCTCCCCTTCAACCCTCATTTCTTCTCCGATCTACTCACCGTCCGACCACCGTTTGATGAACCGAAACCACCATCGTGTTCGTTATCGACCAATTAATAAAAACCCTCAAACCTTTCATCGTGAATCATCAGCGTTCGTCGTTAATTTCAGTCGGAAGTATCGTCGTTTTTAACTCATTTTTATTGGTTTTTCGTCGATTCACGTCAATCCGGCCATCCGTTTTCGACAGCTCCTGCACCTTCGTGTTCCTTACATCCTTCCGAGTCCACCGATGATCTCTATGTCTCCGTCGTCGTCGACACGTGGAGGGGTGAGAATGTCAAAGTTTCAATGTTTCATAATCGAGCTCTCCACTGTTCAAAGTTGTGAATCGAGCTTGGTAAGTGTTTCAAAATGCCTGAAAATAATTTTTAGGAATTTTTCCGTGAATTTTTGGACACTCCACGATGCCGCACGCGCCCCACGTGCCGCCCCCTGCACGTGGGAATGTCCTAGCCGCATGGTGATATTTGTGTAAAAAAAATTCGGGTGCTAGTTTTGTAAATATTTTTATAATGCCTAATTTCTAATTAATTTCTGTTAGGGTGATATTTGTGTAAAATTGTTGACCGTTGACTTTTACCGAAAAAGTCAAAATTTTGAAAAGTCATATTTTATGCTTTTTATGTCGTGAATCTGTTTTGGGGTCTGTTTCGCTAAATTCAAACCCGATAAGCTATTTTTCATTAATTTATCATCCAATTCGATCCATTAGTCAAAATTAAGCCCCGTTTTTATGAAATTTATATTATTAAATATTTGAGGAATTATTGGAATTTGAATTAAAGATCGAGGACATTCGAATGGAAATTATATGGTTGATCAGTATGGTGCAGAAATCGAGGTAATACATTACTACATCTTTATGCATTATAGAACATGTTGAAAATGGAAAAATGCATGGATGTATATGATTGGATTATTATGCCTGTTTGTTTATGGATAATAATTGACCCTATAAGTTGGATAAGAAGTTTATAAAGACATATTGATCCGATGAAACTATTGATGTGTATGGAAAATACTAGTTTTGCTTAGGAAATCAGGATAACTGATTTATAAACCCAAGATGGCTTGTACAAGATACTAGAAGCTGATAGGGATCAATTTAAAGTTTAGATATTATCCAGGAAAGCGATTAACCCTAGAATCTCTAAATTATAATTATCTTTGTTAAGAGTTTTAATACCGAAATTATATGGTTAAGAAATTACAAGATTACCCTTGAGTGGGAAAAATAACTCGAATTGATCCTGAATGGAAAAGAACTCAAGAAGTCATGCATAAATTGATGAATTACTAATTTCATCGTTAGATTCACGCGTTTATACATAAAATTCTGGATAATCTGTAAATCTTCGAGTTATGAGTAAATACTTGAAGAATAAATTATAGAGGGTGCACTTTGGTAGAATTGTTCGAAAGGACTAGAAAAGATGATACGTTAAAATTAATAATAAGATTTGATGGAAGGAAAGGATTGAAATACACTAGATCTATAAAATGACCAAAATACCCCTGTAATAGAAATGACTCAAGAATATCACCAAGCCCAAGAATGAATGCATATCCTCAAGCTTTGAAATGAATGGAAAAACATTAAGTACCAAAAGGACCAAAATACCTTTATGGACAAGAATAAGTAATTGTTTTGGATTCATTAAGGAATTCAAATAAGTATGGATATGGCAATGCCTTAAAAAGTTATAGAAAACACTCTATGCGGGTCGATCAATGATAATACTATATTAGTACTTGAATGAGATAGATATCACTTGAATGTGTGTTCTTCTTTTCATGTTTGGATCGATGATAATTCTGTAAGTACTTAGCTCAGCTCAACTCTACCGTGCATTCGGTACTAAGAAATGGATATTCGTTAGACAAATCAACCACGAAGACCATATTGAACTAAACGGAATAACTATATGTATCCGAAATTTAGAAATGTCTGAATTACTTTGGAAAACTCTGAAGTAACCAAGATAACTTGACTGCTAAAGGAATTAAGTAATCTCTATGACTGAGGTTTTAATAAGTGATTTTGATGAGTCTAGGAACACTAATGAGCATGCATAATGTATTGTCATTATGGTAACGAACCACAAATAAAATACGTCAGCATTTCTTGATATCGTTGAAACATGGAAGTAAAATAGAGACTATTGGAGGATATATTCAGCGATGATTCTGGAGATGATCTATGTATATGCATTTTGGTATTAAAGATTTAATGCCATATAAGGACAATGAATTGAGCAGTCGACAAGCATAAGTTCAGGGAGTTGTTTGATAATTCGATCGATTAATATAAATGGTAAATGTCCTGAATCTTCATTTCTTCTTTATCAACTCAAATCACTCCAATATTTCTTGAACACTTTCCTCATGCACATTAAAACATAATGGGAATCTAAGTATCAACTTTAAGTGTCCGATTAGATCAGTTAGTAATTGATTCTCTCCAATAGAACCTCGTTCCTATAATCCTATTAAACTACATAACCTTCATGTTATCCATACTGATAACTATAAAATTCCTCTGAAAAATACTGGGATACTCTAGTGTGTTCCACATGTACTACATGACAGTTTTATATGTTTTGAAATTAGTTTTAACAAAACTATTGATTTACTGGTTTATGAACCATAGCAACATGGTATGTGACATCTAATTACGGTTGTCATCAAAAACTATGAATTGTTATTGGTTTATGGACCATGAAATATACTGGTTACTTATGAAACTGTTTTATTGGGCTATTATATATGTAGACTATAGATACAACTCTGATCAAGCTGGAAATTTCTTACGTATCTATGGTGATCCTTGGGTAGGCTCTCAGGCCCCAAGGTACTCCCTTTGGTTAATCATTGGCCTACTTATGGTATACAAGTGGAAATCAGTTATACGATTTATTTCATTATTACGATTATGACATATTACTGGATAATGGTTCAGGTATTGCGTTTTATGGCTAAAATTAATTTTACTGGATTTTTATATGGATAGGATTCTGGAGTATGGAGGCATAACCCTGATCCAACTGATAAGACCTTACGGACCTAATGATACCCTTGGGTAGGACCATAGGCCCCAAGGCATATCTTAGGTTGGCTCCCTTTGTTGTGTGCTTAGGGTAGCCCTACGGACGCAGTTCTGGGGAACTGCATAATGGAGTTTGGTTGGAGGGTTCTATTATGGTTTTAAAAGATTTATATCTTTTCACTGGTTTAGATTGGAACACACTAGACATCCTATTCGATGTTTTGAAAATGTGATACTACGAAATGTTTCTTATGAACTGAGATTCATGGCTTCTATTCGATGAACTACCAGTGGTACCCCAGATTATTCTGATAATTGGTATACGTATGATTCGATAAGGAAATTATATGGCTTTCCATTTATCTATATGTTATGTAGCATCATCTGGTAGTTTTGTATTACTGAAATTTTCGAAGATCATTTATTCACCACTACAAGTTAAAAGAATTGTACCAGTGCAGCTATCGATTTCAGTAAGGTTGTTATTCTGACGTTGCTTTTGAGAGGGTGGTACATGTGATTAGGGGGCATGTAGATTGTATTTTGTTTTATATCTATGTTTGAAAAATCTATTTTTATTTCTGAATAATAATAAATCATTTTATGATTTTATAGGTTTTAAGAAAAGTTTTAAATTTTTCGCTATTTTTACTGTGGGTCGCTCTGATGGCCCTAATGTGACACTCCAGATTGGATCAGGCTACCCGCATCGGTCTGAGGGGGTTACATTTAGTGGTATCAGAGCTTTTGTTTGAGTCAAAATTTTCATGATAGACCGGCCGGTCAAATTTCAAAAAGATTTCTTATCAGTACATGCCCTAGACTACAATCGTACCTCTCTCAGCCGGAACTGCAAGGTTGAGTTTCTATCTATAACGAGCAAACCTAAGTTTTTATATGTTAAGGCTCTACCTTTGCATAAAGGAATACAAATAACGTTTGTCTAAATTCTGTAAAGTACCACATGAGCCATGTAAGAGTTACTCATTTGAGAAATTCTAACCTGACTCCGGAAATGAAATTGGGGTATGCTACTGCTCTATGAGCCTATTATCGTAACCATGGTTGAATTGATTCTAAAAGGATAAATTTGTTCTAATTCTTTTATTGGAATGAGGAAGAGTTCTGAATAAAATGTTTACTTAACTAGTTAATGATTAATAGAGTATCGGTACTTTTGTAAAAGTTATGTGAAGCTATAAAAGAACTGATGGAAGTTTCATTTTTGCATTTCAGTGATTGGAGTGAATTTTGAGGACGAAATTCTTTTAAGGAGGAGAGAATTGTAACACCCCAATTTAGGGGCTAAATTTTAGTAATTTTAAAGTATTGAATTTAATTGGTATTTTGGAAGATATTGAGGATTAAATTATAAAATTTCAAAGTTGGCAGACCGTTTTATAAAGTGCAAGAAATTCAATGACTTAGTCTTAAATTTAACCTTTTTTCATATATGTTGAAAATATATATCATTTCCCCGAACAGTTTCTGCAGAAAATTTTCCAGTTTCCCTCCCACTTCAACCCTCATTTCTTCTCCGATCTACTCATCGTCTGACCTTCGTTTGACGAACCGAAACCACCATCGTGTTCGTTTTCGACCGATTAAAAAAACCCTCAAACCTTTCATCGTGAATCATCGTCATTCATCATTATTTTCAGTCGGAAGTATCGTCAGTTTTAACTCAATTTTTATTGGTTTTTCGTCAATTCACGTCGATCCGGCCATCCGTTTTCGACAGCTCCTGCACTATCGTGTTCCTTACATCATTTTGAGTCCACCGGTGATCTCTGTGTCTTCGTCGTCGCCGGTGCGTGGAGGGGTTAGAATGTCAAAGTTTCGATGTTTCGAAATCGAGCTCTCCGTCATTCAAAATTGTGAATCAAGCTTGGTAAGTGTTTCAAAATGCCTGAAAATAATTTTTAGGAATTTTTTCAGGAATTTTTGGACACTCTACGACGCCGCACGTGCCCCACGTACCGCCCCCTACGCGTGGAAAAATCCTAGCCGCCGGGTGATATTTGTGTAAAAAAATTCGGGTGCTAGTTTTGTAAATATTTTTATAATGCCTAATTTTTAATTAATTTCTAGGGTGATATTTGTGTAAAATCATTTACCGTTGACTGTTGACTTTGACCGTTGACTTTGACCGAAAAAGTCAAAATTTTGAAAAGTTATATTTTATGCTTTTTTATGTCCCGAATCTATTTTTGGGGTCCGTTTTGTCAAATTCAAACTCGGTAAATTGTTTTTCATTAATTTATCATCCAATTCGATCCATTTATCAGAATTAAGCCATATTTTTATGAAATTTATATTATTATATATTTAAGGAATTATTGGAAGTTGAATTAAAGATCGAGGACATTCAAATGGAAATTATATGGTTGATCAGTATGGCGCAGAAATCAAGGTAATACATTACTACATTTTTATGCATTATAGAACATGTTGAAAATGGAAAAATGCATGGATGTATATGATTGGATTGTTATGCATGTTTGTTTATGGATGGACTCAAATTTAATATTGTTTAAGTGATAAATTATGAGAATACTTCGATTAGGTAAAATTACTAAAATACATTTATGTTGTAGTAAGGATAACAATTGACCCTCTAATTTAGATAAGAAGTTTGTAAAGACATATTGATATGATGAAACTATTGATGTGTATGGAAAATACTAGTTTTGCTTAGGAAATCTGGATAACTGATTTCTAAACCCAAGATGGCTTGTACAAGATACTAGAAAGTTGATAAGGAATAATTTAAAGTTTATAGATTATCCGGGAAAGCGATTAACCCTAGAATCTCTAAATTATAATTATCTGTGTTAAGAGTTTTAATACCAAAATTATATGGTTATGAAATTATGAGATTACCCTTGAGAGGGAAAAATAACCTGAATTGATCCTGAATGGAAAAGTACTCAAGAAGTCAGGCCTAAATCGATGAATTACTAATTTCATCGTTAGGTTCACGCGTTTATACAGAAAATTCTTGATAATTCATAAATCTCCGAGTTATGAGTAAATACTTGAAGAATAAATTATCGAGTGTGAAATTTAGTTAGATTTGTTCGAAAAGACTAGAAAAGATGATACGTTTGAATTAATAATAAGATTACATGGAAGAAAAGGATTGAAATACAATGGATCTGTAAAATGACCAAAATACCCCTGTAATGGAAATGACTCAAGAATATCACCTAGCCCAAGAATGAATGCATATCCTCAAGCTTTGAAATGATTGGAAAAACATTGAGCACCGAAAGGACCAAAATACCCTTATGGTAAGAATAAGTAAATGTTTTGGATTCATTAAGGCATTCAAATAAGTATGGATGTGGCATTGCCTTAAAAAGTTATGGAAAACAACTTATGCGAGTCGATCAACGATAATACTATATCAGTACTTGAAAGACATAGATATCACTTGAATGTGTGTTCGTCTTCTCAAGTTTGGATCGATGATAATTCTGTAAGTACTTAACCTAGCTCAACTCTACAGCGCATTCGGTACTAAGAAGTGGATATTCGTTAGGCAAATCAACCACAAAGACCATATTGAACTGAACGAAAGTACTATATGTATCCGAAATTGAGAAATGTCTGAATTACTTTGGAAAACTCTGAAGTAACCGATATAACATGACTGCTAAAAGAATTAAGTAATCTCTATGACTGAGGATTTAATAAGTGATTTGGATGAGTATGGGAACGCTAATGAACTTGCATAATGTATTTTCATTATGGTAAGGAACCACAAATAAAATACGTTTATATTTCTTGATACCGTTGAAACGTGGAAATAAAAAAAAAGACTATTAGAGGATATATTCAGCGATGATTCTGGAGATGATCTATGTATATGCATTTTAGTATTAAAGAGTTAATGCCATATAAGGATAATGAATATAGCAGTCGGCAAACATCAGTTCTGGGAGTTGTGTTATAATTCGATCTATTAATATAAATTGTAAATGTCCTGAATCTTCATTTCTTCTTTATCAACTCAAATCACTCCAAGTGTTCTTGAACACTTTCCTCATGCACATGAAAACATAGTGGGGTTCTAAGTTTCAACTCTAAGTGTCCGATTAGATCGGTTAGTAATTGATTCTCTCCAATAGAACCTCATTCCTGTAATCGATTAAATTGCATAAGCTTCATGTTATCCATACTGATAACTATAAAATGCCTCTGAAAAATACTTGGATACTCTAGTGTGTTCCACATGTACTACATGACAGTTTTATATGTTTTGAAATGAGTTTTAACAAAACTATTGATTTACTGGTTTATGAACCATGGCAACATGGTATGTGATATCTGATTACAGTTGTCATCGAAAACTATGAATTATTATTGATTTATGGACCATGAAATATATTGGTTACTTATGGAACTGTTTTATTAGGATATTATATATGTAGACTATAGATACAACTCTGATCAAGCTGGAAATTTCTTATGTATCTAAGGTGATCCTTGGGTAGGCTCTCAGGCCCCAAGGCACTCCCTTAGGTTAATCATTGGCCTACTTATGGTATACAGGTGGAAATCAGTTATACGATTTATTTCATTATTACGATTATGACATATTACTAGATAACGGTCCAGGTATTGCGTTTTATGGCTAAAATTGATTTCTACTAGATTTTTATATGGATAGGATTCTGGAGTATGGAGGCAGAACCCTGATCCAGCTGATAAGACCTTACAGACCTAATGATACCCTTGGGTAGGCCCATAGGCCCCAAGGCATATCTTAGGTTGGCTCCCTTTGCTGTGTGCTTAGGATAAGCCATACGGACGTAGTTCTGGGGAATTGTATAATGGAGTTTGGTTGGAGGGTTCTATTGTGGTTTTAAAAGATTTATATCTTTTCACTAGTTTAGATTGGAACACACTAGACATCCTATTCGATCTTTTGAAAACGTGATACTATGAAATGTTTCTTATGAACTGAGATTCATGGCTTCTACTCGATGAACTACCAGTGGTACCCCATATTATTTCGATAATTGGTATATGTCTGATTCAATAAGAAAATTATATGGCTTTCCATTTATCTACATGTCATGTAGCATCATCTGGTAGTTCTGTATTACTGAGCTTTTTGAAGCCCACTGTAGGTTAAAATAATTGAACCAGTGCAGCTATCGATTTCAGTAAGGGTGTTCTTCCGGCGTTGCTTTCAGATGATGGTACATGTGATTAGGGGGCATGTGATTGTATTTTGTTTTATATCTGAGTTTGAAAAATCTGTTTTTATTTTTGAATAATAATAAATCATTTTATGATTTTATAGTTTTTAAGAAAAGTTTTAAATTTTCCACTGTTTTTATGGTGGATCACTCCGGTGGCCCGAATATGACACTCCAGATCGAATCGGACTACCCGCATCGGTATGAGGGGGTTACACGACACCTTATATACAGTTAATATACCGCTATGTATTTTCATTTGTGGCATCCTTTCATGCCAATTATGCATTGTTCTTCATCTAACTTTTATTAGTGGCACTTTTCTGCCAAAATGCAATGTTAGGCATTAGTCTTTTGTTCTAAAGGTATTTAACCTTTCTTCTAACTTGCATTATTAGCACCTTTATTCCAAATGCACAGTTAAACATTTAGTCTTTTATTTCATAACAGTTTATACTCTAATAATTATTCCTAATATCAATTAACTCTTTCAATTCATTATAAACTCTATAGTTTGCACACATAGTGCCAATATCGTAATTCACAACTTATTATAATTTACGTGGGTTGCATGTCCACTATCAATACAAAAATTCATAAACTTATTATGAATTTCTTAGTTTTGCACACAAGTGCCAATAAGGAATTTCATATACTTATTATGACTTTCTTAGTTTTGCACACAAAGTGACCATACAAAATTCATCTACTTAGTATGAATTTCTTAAGTTTACACATAAAGTGCCCATACAGAAATTCATCCACTTAGTATGAATTTCTTAAGTTTACACATTAAGTGCATATACTGAAATTCATAAACAAATTATGAATTTTTTAACTTTTTGCACAGTCAGAGCCATTTGGTAATCACCATACATATATGACTACCGTAACATATACGTACATAATTAAATGCACTCACCTGGATTGCCTCGCTATTGTATCCAAAACACAAAGCTGATTGCTCGGGTACTTGGCCTTTGCCTTTCATTTTGCTTGACTCGGGAACTTGATTTCGATATACTAAAACATCCATTAAATACACATATAATATCAATTGTTAGTATATTTCCTAATAATTATACATTAACATTACTCAAGACTACACATTATTAAGCTTTATATAACAATATCAGCCTATCTTAGAATTTCTGGCTCAATGGTATCGATACCCCTATCATGGTATCGATTCTACTGTACTATGGTACCGATACTCTATTACGGTACCGATACCATTTTTGTATTATATTAACAATGGTATCGATACCATCCTCGTAGTATTGATACTCCCCTCTTGGTATCGATACCACTTGAATTGGTATCGATACTACTCATCAGATCCTACTAATTTTAAGCCTATAGTATCGGTATTGTTCTACCAGTACCGATACCCTTACCCAGAGTTTACATTTTCAGCCTGAATCTTACCCAAATTTGGTCAAATTTCCATATGTTTACTCCCAACAATACTATTAAACTCTTCTCTACTAACTTTCCTTCATTTAGCTTCTTAAAACATCTAAATTCTCTCAAGCTCACTTGAGTATAAGAATCACACCATATTTTCTAACTTGTTTTTAAACTCATCCAATGCTTCTAATATCTCATTTACTACTTTGACAAGTCAAAACTACTAATAATCATTAATAAACCCTTGTATCTTAACATATCATTTCAAAACCCATTTTATTAATTCTCTAATATTTCCTCTATGCCATAGTTTTAATATTTTATAACCTTTCCTTAAGCTTACATAACACCTAAGGTTGCAAAAACAACCCATAATCGAAAGGAAAAACTGATTAATTGAAGTTTACCATTAGAGCTATGGAGTAGAGCACAAAACCACGGGAAGAAGAAGAAGAGTAAAATGACTTATCCTAGTTTTTCGCTTTCTCCTTTTTCTTAAATCCCTAACTTTTAATGGGTTTTAAAGTCATTTCACTCAAAAAACCAAAATTCCCTTTCATTATTCAATTTCTTACTAATTGGTCTTACTTAAATCATTTCTTATACTTTACCACTTATTCAATCTAGTCTTCCAAATTTTAATTCCTTTCAAAATAATCACTGACCTATTATTTGGGGTATTACAATTCTCCCCCTTAAAAAATCATCCTCGAATTTAAACACTTATGTGTTTACTACAACACTTCAAATAGAGGAATCGTTTTGTTACGTGGTTTCTGGATTTCTCTAGTCCAAATCTGTATTGGTTTTTTTTCGTAATTCAATTCTAATTGAATCTCTATTTTCCCCAATGTAAGAATATGCAATGGATCTGATCGATAATTAATAAGCAATGACACATGAAAACATTATAGGTCTTGTTTATTTTGAGAGACAAAGCTAACTGATAAAATCTCTTAAGGCTCAGAAAAACTATATCACCTTCTTGTTATTCAATCACTTTTCTCTTTTGATCAGCCTAAGACTTTTGTCAATCGGAAATGATCTTAGAAATTACCTTGGGTAACTTTCATTAAATCAATGCCAACTAGATTTCGATCTTTTAACTAAAACTAATTTAATGGTGTTTAACCTTTTCTCCCATATAACGCTTCGTATAAAACCATCTTGATGTTCGATTAATAACTCTTATTGCAAGAAAATTCTTTTAAAAGCAAATATTTTTCCCCTGATGCATTTTCCATTGATGAATCGAGATTGATTGAAACAATTTAGAAGATAATTGAGGTTCAACTTTTCCTCTAATAGTACGTCAGACATTTTGCTAAAATTTTCGTGATGGCTCTTTTCAAACCAAGCCACCCAACCGACTATTTAAATCTTGGTACCTCTTGTTTCCACCAGAATGCATAGTCAACACACTTAATTCCTCAACAAGAATATATTTCTAAATTCTAAATCGCCAGGAATACCAAGTCTCCCACGATAATACGGATATCCGTCGAACCTGACATCAAAAGTTATTAAACTATTCATTTTCTACTTATAAAATTCTTATTAAGAAATATTCATCTTTTCTTTGTATTTCTATTATTAACTCTAATAAAAGCCTCGGTGTCATCTTTAATTTATCCTACAATGCCTTTTTCATTCAATGTTAATTGCACATCCATAGCTCGTAAAACTGCAAAAGGTTCTGAGTAAGTACATCCAAAACAACATTGATGTTGAGTTAATCGATCGACAGAATCGGCCAAGAGGGGGGTGAATTGGCAATTAAAATTTTGGTGGAAGCTTTTGCAGAGAATTGAAAAGATTTGCACAGCAATTTAGAGTGGTTCGACTTTCTCAACCAAAGTCTACGTCCACTACCTTAGCTATCCACACTAAGGATTTTCCACAAATTCACTAATTTGTCTTTCTTTTGAGGACAAAGAGTAACGTTACAAACCCTCAAGAATTATACCCCAAATTCTTGAGAAAACTCTCTCCCAAAGAGAACAATACAAATTCACAAACTTACAAGGAAAACCTCACAAGGAATATTGTTTACACAATTCTAGAACAAATAAAAGAACACTCAAGAATGAATACAATTGAGCACAATAAGTGTTCTTGAAAGCAAAATGAATATTGAATAAAAAATAGGCTTGAAATGCTCAAACTTGAGGTTTGATGCTTTCTCTTTGATTCTCTCTTGATTCTAGTTGTTTGATGTTTCTTGTTATTGATCAATGGCTTCTAGGCTTGTTTAAATACTCCTTGAATCAATTATGAATGTTGGTGATAATTAGTGGAGTCAATAGAGTCGTTTAAGTGTGAAAACAATTAATTAATACAGTTGGGAGCGTCTGTGCATCGATGCATACCCATGGTGCATCGGTGCATCAGTGTAAAATTCAAATATTTTGACCGTTGGAACCTTAGTACATCGGTGCACTAAGAGTGCATCGATGCATCAAGTGCATTCGATGTTTCAAAATAGCCCGAGTGCATCGGTGCTCTAAGAGTGCATCGATGCATCAAGTGCATTCGATGTTCCTATAAAATCCTCTGTGCATGGTGTGCATCGATCCATAGAATGCATTCGATATTCAATTTAATTCATGGTGCATCGATGCATGGATTGGTGCATCGGTGCATCAATCTGAAATTTGATTTTAGGCTTGATTTTGGTTCAAAATACTTTGTGAAAATTGTTTCAAAAATAGTTTAAGTATAAATCACAATTTTACACATTTAGTAAGAATTTAAAATTGTTTTTGAAAGACTTGGAGTAATAGTTTGACATTCAATTAATTTGAATTGAATATATTTAGAAAATCATTTGTAAAATCTTAAAATTCTTTTAAACTTAATTTTTATATCGAAATATCAAAATGCTTTCAACAATCTCACCCTTTTTGATATAACAAAACATTTGTGTTATTTTAAGATTTTTGAATTTTGAAATCAGTTTTGAAAGATTAATCCCCCTTACTAAAACACTTTTCCCCTTAAAAACATTTCAACACTTAACATTTATTTCTCCCCCTTTTTGTTAAATCAAAAAGCTTCGAAACATTTTAAACAAGTTAGAGAGAGACATAGCCAATTGATATTATATTTATATTAAGCTGCTAAGATCACAAACAAAAGAGATATTAGCCATTAGTTTCATAAATCAATATTCATATAGCATGCAATGGACAATTGGTCATATTGCAACTAAAATAACTGATGCATATGTTGTAACAAACCAAAATATATATAAAATATCAAACAGTCATCCAATCAATCAAAGAAAGATAACCCAAAATGTTTTAACAATTCAAGTTCATCCCAAAAACAATAAAAGAAAGATAAGTCTATTCATCCATTGAAGGATCACGAGGAGGAGGAGGGTAACGAGCTCTCATCTAAAGTGAGAGTGCATCCAGACGATCATTCATATCTTGTTGTCAAGCTCCCAAGGTAGAGAGCTGTGACTCAATGAATGTGAAGCGCGAATCCATGGACGCATACCGTAAATCAAATGTCTCCAAAAACGAACGAAAATACGGAGGCATTTGTTCTTCTTGTGGTGCTGGTTCCGGTGCAGGCTTGTCATCGGGTACGTGATCATCTATGTCTTGCATAAGCTGTTAGAAATCAGGATCATCGTCATCAGCAGGAGCCGAAGGAGGAGGAGGAGCACGAGTGGATCTAGGAGCAGCTCGAGAGGAACTAGCTCCCAGAGTTTGCTTACCGGGTCTAAAAACCCATTGACCGATTACCTCGTCTTGCTTCCAATCTGCTTTCTTAAATGATGTGAGATTGATTTGATTTTGAAGTGGGATAGGATTGTTAAGAGAGACGTCTAGACCAAGTTTGATAAAGAGGTTACTAAGAAGACATCCATAAACTAATGTTTCGACATGTTTTGAAGGAACAATGTTTATGACATCAACTAGTTGACTGAAGATAATGTGGGGTAGATTGATTTGGATTTTATGTTTAAGACAATACATCCACCATAAATCCCTAGCACGAAGAGTTGAGTACCTACCTCCGGATGGTCTAAACCACCAAGAGATCATCAATGGAGAAAATGATCGTGATGAGATCGTAGAGTACTAACACTTGAGTTTGGAACATAGGGATATTCCACACTTTCACACTCATTATAAACACAACTATCATCTAACCCAAAACGGAAAGCTATAGTCTCGGGGTCAATATTAATATATTGGCCTAAAAGATAGGATCTAATGGCTATAGTTCCACATTGAGTTTCATTTTGAATACACACCGCATTGGAATAAAAAACGCGGACCAGTTGTTGATAGACGATAGGTTTAAGCTTAAACAAATTATCAAACTTTCAAGCTTTAAGAGTCGGAAGGTATTCGAAATTGATGTCAACCATAGCTTGAAGCGAAGGAATACGCTCTTCACGAATTCTATAAGTTTGGAAAGAATTTCTGTACCTAGAGTACAGTTTGTCTCTACGGCGCTCAGGCATGTTAAAACAAGAACCTAATAGACTAGTGGGTGGTGGAGGAACGGGATTTGGCGGTTGGTTTGAACGAGAACGACTAGACAAAGTTCTATGACGTTTTGGATTAGACATGATTAAAGGAAACGGAATAAGGAATATTACCTGCAATTTGAAAACATATGTATGCACAATCAATCCCAAAACTCAATTGATTCCTCAATATTTCAAGGTTCTCTAAATCAATCCTAATGGGCATGTTTTGAAAACTATTAAAAAATTGATAATCATAATAATATAGTTTTCATGAAAACAAAAACAATTAAATCAAAAATCTTACTATTTTTTTTTAATTTTCGAAATCCAATATTTTTTTTTTTGAAAAATTGTTTGTTTGGAAGAAATTTGCAGTAAAATCTTGTTTAGAACCAACAAACAATCAATGCCTGATATAATGTACATCCTAGAACTAATTAAAACTAGTTCTAAAATCATAAATTTGTAAAATAGAGGTTTTTAGAAAAATACCTTGAAAATTCAGATTGAGAGAGATGAGGAGTTATTTTGCACGATTTAATGATTGAAGTAGGTTTGGGAGTTGAAAAGATTGAAAATTCCGTCGAAAAATTGTTGATTTTGAGCAAGAATGGAGATTTTAGAGAGAGAGAGACGAACGGCTTTGAGAGAGGGGTTTTTAGGTTTTGAGAAAATGAAGAAAATGAGGCATTTTAACCCAAAACCCGACCGATGCATCGATGCATGACCCCGTGCATTGATGCACATTCAAAGTTATGCATCGGTGCATGAGACACAAAAATGTTCAAAAATCTGTTTTAAAGACTCAAAATACTAAATTAATTAGCTCTAGTGGTTTTGGCAACTCATATATTGAAAATTAACCATGTTCAATCAATCAAGTTAATCTCCTAAAAAAAATTATTTGAACATAAAATTAATTTTCACCAAATAACATAAACTCCCCCTAACTAATAGTAATGAAAGCAATCAAAAATTACTATTATAAGCATTTTTCATTTATTCTTAAAAGTGCTAAAAATTATTTTAATCACTAAGTGAAGATAGGTTGGCTAAACCTAATTCTCTCCTAAGTGTCCAAAATCTTTCTTTGTCTAAAGGTTTTGTAAAGATATCCACTAATTGGTGAAAAGTATCAACAAATTCTAGAACTACATCTTCCTTAGTGACATGGTCTCTAATGAAGTGATGTCTTATTTCAATGTGTTTAGTTCTAGAGTGTTGGATGGGATTTTTAGTGAGACAAATAGTACTAGTATTGTCACACTTGATAGGAATGGTACCAACTTCAATTCCATAATCAAAAAGTTGTTGTTTCATCCATAAAACTTGTGCACAACAATTACCAGCTGAAATGTATTCGGCTTCAGTAGTAGATAATGCAACACAATTTTGTTTCTTTGAAAACCAAGAAATCATCATATTTACAAGGAATTGGCAAGTACCGGAGGTGCTTTTCCTATCTAATTTGCATCCTCCATAATCCGCATCAGAAAAAGCATGCAAGCTAAAGCTAGAGTCTCTAGGATACCAAAGTCCTAAACTAGGAGTGTCTTTAAGGTATCTAAAGATTCTCTTAACAGCTAGTAAATGTGATTCCTTAGGACATGATTGAAATCTAGCACATAAACAAACACTAAACATAATGTCCGGTCTACTTGCAGTTAGATAAATTAGAGATCCAATCATTGACCTATATAATTTAACATCTACACATTTACCTCCTTCATCTAAGTCAAGCTTTGTTGAAGAGCTCATTGGAGTGTCATGAGGTTTTCCATTTTCCAGTCCAAACTTTTTGAGCATATCTTTGACGTACTTAGCTTGATTGATGAAGATGCCATCTTTTCTTTGCTTGATTTAGAGTCCCAAGAAAAATGAGAGCTCCCCCATCATGCTCATCTCAAATTCACTTTGCATTAGCTTAGAAAATTCTCGGCAAAGAACATCATTAGTAGAACCAAATATTATATCATCAACATAAATTTGAACTACTAATAAATCTTTACCTTTATGCTTTAAAAACAATGTAGTGTCAACCTTCCCATTTGAAAAACCTTTTTCAATTAAAAAATTTGACAATCTTTCATACCAAGCTCTAGGAGCTTGTTTTAAACCATAAAGAGCTTTTGTCAATTTAAGAACATGGTCCAGAAATTTTGAATCTTCAAAACCTGGAGGTTGTTCCACATACACTTCTTCCTTTATAAAACCATTTAAAAATGCACTTTTAACATCCATTTGATATAATTTAAATTCATGAAAACATGCAAATGCTAATAACATTCTAATTGCTTCCATCCTAGCTACGGGAGCGTATGTTTCATCATAGTCTATGCCCTCTTCTTGAGTATACCCTTGAGCAACAAGTCTAGCCTTGTTTCTCATTATATTACCACTCTCATCAAGCTTATTCCTAAATACCCATCTAGTACCTACAGTAGATTTATTACCAGGCCTTTCAACTAATGTCCATACTTTACTTCTCTCAAATTGATTTAACTCTTCTTGCATAGCCATAATCCAATGTTCATCATTTAATGCTTCTTTAATATTCTTAGGCTCTACGCATGAGATAAATGCAACATAATTACAAAAATTTCTAAGAGAAGATCGAGTTGTTACCCCTTTTGATGGATCACCTATAATTTCACCATCCTTGACATAGTTGTATTCTCTTGGATAAGATACTTCCCTTTCTTCAATGGTTGGATTCTCAAGAGGATCATGAGTTTCCTCATTTTTCGTTTCTTCCTTTGATGATGGTTCTCCAACGTCATGTCTAACGTCATTTGTATTTATAACACCTACATCATCATTCACACAAGAATCCTTCCTCGGAAGGGGATTATAATCGAAAACAACATGTATAGACTCTTCTACAACTAAAGTTGTTTTATTAAATACTCAATAAGCTTTAGAATTTAAGGAATAACCCAGAAAAATTCCTTCATCACTTTTAGCATCAAATTTGCCAAGGTTTTCTTTACCGTTGTTTAAAACAAAACATTTACATCCAAAAGGATGAAAATAGCTAATGTTAGGCTTTTTATTTTTGAAAATTTCATATGGATTTTTCTTTAAAATTGGCCTAATCATTACTCGATTTATAACATAACAAGCGGTATTTGTTGCTTCTGCCCAAAAATATTTTGGCAAATTATTTTCACAAAGCATGGTTCTAGCCATTTCTTCTAAAGTTCGATTTTTCCTCTCAACAACTTCATTTTGTTGAGGAGTTCTAGGTGCTGAAAAATTATGGCTAATACCATTAGAATTACAAAACTCAGTAAATCCAAGATTTTCAAATTCAGTGCCATGATCATTCCTAACACTAGTTATAGAGTAACCTTTTTCATTTTGGATTATTTTTGAAAATGTGATGAAATATTCTAATGCTTCATCTTTAGTACTTAAAAATAGAACCCCAGTATATCTAGAATAGTCATCTACCAAGACAAATGCATATTGTTTTCCACCCAAGCTAGTAGTCCTAGTTGGCCTAAAAAGATCTATATGGATCAATTGTAATACTCTACTAGTTGATACGTCATTAATGGATTTAAAAGAAACTCGCTTTTGTTTTCCTTTAGCACAAGCATCACAGATTTTATCATTATCAAATTTAAGTTTAGGCAACCCTCGAACTAAATCACCTTGAATTAGCCGTTGCAAAACACTCATACTAGCATGTCCTAGTCTCCTATGCCATAACCAACTATCATGTTCATCCTTAGCAACTAGGCACAAATTAGTCATATCAATAGAATCTAAATGCACCATGTATATGTTTCCTATTCCATGACCAACAAGCATAATCCGATTAGATGCAATGTCAATGACTTTACAACCATTAATTTCAAATAAGACATTGAATCCTTTATAGCATAATTGACTAATACTCAATAGATTATGCTTTAATCCATTCACATATAAAACATTTTTAATTTGTATGGAAGATGTATTACCTATTGTACCAATACCTTCAATGTGACCTTTTGAATTGTCTCCAAAAGTCACTTCTCCTCCATTTTTGGCGTTAAGCTCAATGAACCGGCTTTTATCTCCGGTCATGTGTCTTGAGCATCCACTATCAAGGTATCATGAGTTTGAATTTGTTTCCCGTGCCTTGTAGTAATGCTCCTTTTCCTACAAATATAGATTAATTTCTAATTTTGGGTACCCAAATTATTTTGGGTCCATATTCATTAGTTTCAAAAATTCTAGTCCCCTTAGGTATCCATTTGTGTAGGATATCCTTATCTTTAGTAGTAATGAGCTCTTTAGGAACCCATATACTTCTAATGATTTTTCCATTAGAGGTTCTTTGGGGACCTCTATGATTGTAGTTTTTAAAACTTTTTCTAACAAAGTTGGATTTTGAATTTTCGCATTTCTCAAAACATTTTGTTCCAACTTTATCAAAAGAAGCTTTAAGATCATCAATTTTCTTTTGATGATCATCATTGACCTTTGAAAGTAAATTTTGCAAATCTAAAATTTTCTTTTCAAACTCTTCTAGTTTGATTTGCAAATCTTTAATTTTACTTTCAAGATCGTTGTTGGTTTTGGATATGAGTTTATTTTCATTTTTCAATTTTGAAACATCATTTTTATATTTTAAAAATAATTTCTCATAATTCGTAGCCAACCCATTATATTCCTCTAATAACTCATCATAGGATAATTCATCAAAATCAGATGAGTTAGAGGTTACCTTAGAATCTTCCCCGAATGCCATCAAGCACAGGTTTGCTACTTCTTGTTCCTCTTCATCGGAACCTTCTTCATCGCTCCATGTAGCCACATAAACCTTGTGCTTATTCTTTGATTGACCCTTTCTCTTCAGTTGTGGGCAATCATATTTGACATGCCCCGGCTTTTTGCATTCATAGCAAATGATCGGGTCCTTCTCTTTTGGTTCATTTTTGAGGCCTTCATTTCGTTTGAACTTTCTTCCTCGGTAAGGTCTCATCATTTTTCTGAACCGTTTGGCAAACAATGCCATTTCCTCGTCATCGTCATCTTCATCCGAATCACTCTCATCTTTTGTGGATTTGAGAGCAACTCCAATGTTTTTCTTCTTCTCCTTCTCCTTTGGTGTTTCTTCAATCTTATAAAGGTCCACCTCATCTTCAAGCATCATTTCATGAGTGAGGAGTGAACCGATTAGCTCTTCAAGAGTTAAGGATGTTAGATCCTTAGACTCGATGATTGCCGTCTTCTTTGATTGCCACGATTTTGGGAGGGAGTTAACTAACTTCCTCACAAGCTTTTGATTTGAAATGATCTCTCCATATGATTTGAGACCATTGACAATCGTTGAGAATCTATCTGTCATAGCTTTGATATCTTCACTTGGTTTCATCCTGAAATTTTCATAGCTATGCGTTAGAATACTAATTTTAGATTTCTTTACCTCATCGGTACCTTCATGAGTGACTTTAAGTTTATCCCATATTTCTTTGGCGGTTATACAAGATGAAACTCTTCCGTATTCATCTAGTCCAAGAGAACAAAATATGATATGGATGACTTTGGAGTTGAGCTGGAACATTCTCGTCTATCCTTCACTCCACAATCTTGGATGAGTAAGAGGCTTGATGTATCCTTCTTCTATTGCATTCCATGCTCCCATGTCACTTTCTTGAATGAAGTACATCATTCTATTATTCCAATAGGCATAGTTAGCCCCATTGAAGAAAGGATGTTTGTTGACCGGCATCGAATCGAGACCGGAGTCGAAGTTTGATGTAGTGGCCATTGATGACTTTAATAATCGATGTAACTCTTCCTGAATTGACTCAAGAGGTGATTAAACCTTCAAATGAGTTAGGCTCTGATGCCAATTATTGAGTTAATCGATCGACAGAATCGGCCAAGAGGGGGTGAATTGGCAATTAAAATTTTGGTGGAAGCTTTTGCAGAGAATTGAAAAGATTTGCACAGCGATTTAGAGTGGTTTGACTTTCTCAACCAAAGTCTATGTCCACTATCTTAGCTATCCACACTAAGGATTTTCCACAAATTCACTAATTTGTCTTTCTTTTGAGGACAAAGAGTAACCTTACAAACCCTCAAGAATTATACCCCAAATTCTTGAGAAAACTCTCTCCCAAAGAGAACAATACAAATTCGCAAACTTACAAGGAAAACCTCACAAGGAAGATTGATTGCACAATTCTAGAACAAAGAAAAGAACACTCAAGAATGAATATAATTGAGCACAATAAGTGTTCTTGAAAGCAAAATGAATATTGAATAAAAAATAGGCTTGAAATGCTCAAACTTGAGGTTTGATGCTTTCTCTTTGATTCTCTCTTGATTCTAGTTGCTTGATGTTTCTTGTTCTTGATCAATGGCTTCTAGGCTTGTTTAAATACTCCTTGAACCAATTCTGAATGTTGGTGATAATTAGTGGAGTCAATAGAGTCGTTTAAGTGTGAAAACAATTAATTAATACAGTTGGGAGCGTCTGTGCATCGATGCATACCCATGGTGCATCGGTGCATCAGTGTAAAATTCAAATATTTTGACCACTGGAACCTTAGTGCATCGGTGCACTAAGACTGCATTGATGCATCAAGTGCATTCGATGTTTCAAAATAGCCCGAGTGCATCGTTGTTCTAAGAGTGCATCGATGCATCAAGTGCATTCGATGTTCTTATAAAATCCTCTGTGCATCGGTGCATGGTGTGCATCGATGCATAGAATGCATTCGATATGCAATTTAATTCATGGTGCATCGATGCATGGATTGGTGCATCGGTGAATCAATCTGAAAATTGATTTTAGGCTTGGTTTTTGTTCAAAATACTTTGTGAAAATTGTTTCAAAAATAGTTTAAGTATAAATCACAATTTTACACATTTAGTAAGAATTTAAAATTGTTTTTGAAAGACTTGGAGTAATAGTTTGACATTCAATTAATTTGAATTGAATATATTTAGAAAATCATTTGTAAAATCTTAAAATTCTTTTAAACTTAATTTGTTATATCGAAATATCAAAATGTTTTCAACAATTGACCTTTCCTGGAAGATAATCAATGATCACTTCATGCACCTTTAAAGGTTATGTCCATGTTTTCTGTCACATGTTCACTCTCTTCAATTCCACAAGTATTATAGACTTTTGTATCTAGCACAACTATAGTACCGCTCACCATACAGATAATGACGTCAAATCTTTTAAGGCAACTTGACTATTGTCAACTCTAAATCATAAGTAGATAATTTCTCATGTGAGTCTTTAACTTCATCGAGGCATATGCCACAACATTATCTTTATGCATAAACACACTTCCTAAACCATTGATACATGCATTAGTAAAAACCATATAACCCTTACTCAACTCAAACTGTATAAACACTAGTATCTATATTACAATCCTCTTTAGCATTTCAAAACTCTCTTGACCCTTCTTCCTTCTACAAAAGACATATCTTTCTTTAAAAACTTGGTTAGCAACAAAGCTAACCTCAAAAAAAAATTTCGCTAACCTTCGATAGTAACCAGTAAGTCCTCAAGAAATATGAACTTCAGCATTAATTTTTCTTAGGATCTTTTCTTATACCGTAGGCTAAAACAAACTGGCCAAAGAAAGCCATCACTACTAACCAAAATTTCACATTGGCATAATTTGGAATACAAGTTCTTCTCTAGAAGTGTCTTATTTAACTGACAAAATCTATGCATAACATCATAGGTTTATCTTTCTTTTTCGCTAATAATACAAATACTTTCTAAAGTGAAATACTCGGACTGATAAAATTTTGATCAATCAACTTGTATAATTGAGCCTCTAATTCTCTTGACTTACTTAAATCATTTGATATGAAATCAGAGAAACGTTTTAAATACCTTAATAACCATCAACTTTGAATTCCACCTCTCGATATGGAGGTAACCCCTGAATTTATCTAGAAATACGTCTATAAATTCCCAATTTTGTGAAATTATCGAGCAATTCTACTTTAATTAATTGAATATCTATCATATTATCCTGAAAAGCTATATATATATTTATGACATAATTTTCTTCATAATCATTATCGATATCACCTTGAGAGATGATTTTACTTTCTCAACAAAAACAATAATTTCCATACCCTCTGCATTTTTCTGAATTAATCATCTTTGGAGACAAACAACCTATACCCAATATAATCTTAACTCATCAAATGATAATTCCATCAGGTTCACGGGAAACATAGCCCCTGGAATCTTTATCAGTTGTTTACTACCTGTCTAACTCACCTTTGCATTATGACCCACTAAGGTTTACCACTATCATCTCACTCAAGATTAAGTTAAATAAAATACTTTTATTTTTAAAATCTTTCATTTCCTTATTGAGAAAATCCATGTAACTTTTCCAGATCCATTTAAAATATTCTTGAGCAATTGAAACATTTTATCTCTTAACTATGAAAGTCTAGTTATCCACATCATTTAATAAGAAAACTTGACAAGTTTGTAGCAATAACTTCATAGCAGTTAATGTTGAAATTACACTATTTACTCTTTTTCCTATCATTACGAACTAAATAATTTTCCAAGTTCTCGAGAATTAATCTCAATTTTAAATAATAATTTATTGAAGTATGAAATGGGTAGAAAATCTATTTTCACCAACTACTTTATGAAAGTAACTATATTAGGTCCATAAAACTTAACATTTATTCTTAAACAAGTCATAATCAATTGATTTACTAATAATTCATCTTTCTATAAGTTTTTTAGCGGTCAATGTATTTACCGCTTACTCATTTCCTCAAATGTACAAACATCGTTAAATGCTGGGGCATTCCTTCCACAGAATGGAGGAAAATCCTTAGCAACTTCTACCCTTCTACGACATGATACTGAAATCATGTTGTATTCTCTTGGGTCGATTTTGATCTAGACCTTCTTTTCAATATCATCTACTTTCTTACACATGTCCTTAGTTTCCGATATCTATTAGGACATACATAAGAATAACACTCAAGTTAATAAGGAGTGACATCAATCACACTCTAATTGACACCCTATCAGTAACTCGGTTTCAACTGAGAATCGGCTAAACCTATAGCTCTGATACCAATAAATGTAACACCCATCTCTCGTATAAGTTTCTGTACACGAGATATAAATGTCACATCACTTTTAAAGTATTTTCATCTTTTAAAAACCCGTAGAATTTTGTTTCTAGATTTTTACTTTTTAAAACATAACATTTTTAAATATATAACAAAACATTAATTTTAACTCTGTTATGAGGTTCTACTTAAATACAATTCAGAGCATTTTTAGTATTTTAATTACATGCCAACTAAATTTTCCAAAAAAACTGGATTGTCCTACTATTACTGATGAGAGTCAACCTTAGATTCGTGGTAGCTGCTCCTGCTCCCAGTACCCAACTAGTATTTGCTATTACTACGCGTTAAATCAACACATGTGAAGTATATACTTAGTGAGACATAATATTGTAAAGAATCTATAATTTATACAGAAGTATCTTATGACTATATAAGACGTACTAAATTGCGTACTCCATCAGGATCAGATAAATCCTTCTCAGTTAAACAAAAACTTTCTTTCATATTATCATCGAAATTGTTCTTAGTAGTCTCATCATACCTATCCTTCTAGATATTTTTCCTAATTATTCTTTATTTGCCCTATGTACGTTAAATGAGAGTAGTGTACATGTATTATACCAAAGTTCCAAATGGTCCTTTATCTTTTATAGTTATCATGAGTGACACCTTATATATCGTTAATATACCGCTATGTATTTTCAATTATGGCATCCTTTCATGCCAATTATGCATTGTTATACATTTTAATTTATGACATCCTTTTATTCCAATTATGCATTGTTCTTCACCTATCTTGTATTAGTGGAACCTTTCTTCCAAAATGCACCGTTAGGCATTAGTCTTTTATTTTAAAGGTATTTAACCTTTCTTCTAACTTGCATTATTGGCACCTTTCTGCCAAATACACGGTTAGACATTTAGTCTTTTATTTCAGAATAATTTCTACTATAATAATTATTCATAATATCAATTAACTCTTTCAATTTATTATAAACTCTATAGTTTGCACACGTAGTGCCAATATGGTAATTCACAACCTATTATAATTTACGTGGGTTGCACATCCACTATTAATACAAAAATCCATAAACTTATTATGAATTTCTTAGTTTTGCACACAAAGTGCCAATACGGAAATTCATAAACTTATTATGAATTTCTTAGTTTTGCAAACAAAGTTCCCATACATAAATTCATTCACTTAGTATGAATTTCTTAAGTTTACACATAAAGTTCTCATACGAAAATTCATCCACTTTGTATGAATTTCTTAAGTTTACACATAAAGTGCCCATACGGAATTCATCCACTTAGTATGGATTTCTTAAGTTTACACATAAAGTGCCCATACGAAAATTCATCCACTTAGTATGAATTTCTTAATTTTACACATAAAGTGCCCATACGGAAATTAATCCACTTAGTATGAATTTCTTAAGTTTACATATAAAGTTCCCATACAGAAATTCATCCACTTAGTATGAATTTCTTATGTTTACACATAAAGTACGCATACGGAAATTCATAAACAAATTATGAATTTCTTAACTTTTTACACACTCAGTGCCATTTGGTAATCACCATACATATATCAATCAATCATACATCTATGACTACAGTAACATATACTTACATAATTAAATGCACTCACTTAGATTACCTCGCTATTGTATCCAAAACACAAAGCTGATTACTCGGGTACTTGGCCTTTGCCTTTCGTTTTGCTTGACTCGAGAACTTAATTTCGATCTACTCAAACATCTATTAAATACACATATAATATCAATTGTTAGTATATTTGTTAACAATTATACTTAAACATTACTCAAGAGTATACATTATTAAGTTTTCTATAACAATATAAGCCTATCTTAGAATTTTCTTGCTTAATGGTATCGATACCCCTACCATGGTATCGATAATACTATACTATGGTACCGATACTCTATTATGGTACCGATACCATTTCTGCATTCTATTAAAATTGTATCGATGCTATCCTCATTGTATCAATACTCCCCTCTTGGTATCGACACCACTTGAATCGGTATCGATACTACTCATCAGATTCTACTAATTTTAAGCCTATAGTATCGGTATTGTTCTATCAATACCGATACCCTTACCAAGATTTTACATTTTTTAGCCCGAATCTTACCATTGGAAAAACAAGCCATAATCGAAAGGAAGAACTGATTAATTGAAGTTTACCGTTGGAGCTATGGAGGAGAGAACAAAACCACAGGAAGAAAAAGAAGAGTAAAATGACTTATCCAAGTTTTTCACTTTCCCCTTTTTTCTTAAATCCTTAACTTTAAATGGGTTTTAAATTCATTTCACTCAAAAAGACCAAAATGCCCTTTTATTATTCCATTTCTTACTAATTTGTCTTACTTAAATCATTTCTTATACTTTACCACTTATTCAATTTAGTCTTCCAAATTTTAATTCCTTTCAAAATAATCACTAACCTATTTTTTGGGGTATTACATGTTCCATGTCTATGACATATAAATCTGTAGGAAAAAATAATACATCCACTTTCACTAAGATATTTTCAATCACTCATACTGGTAGATCACAGATCGATCAACCAACTGTATGGTTATTCCTGTTTTTTTCAAATGCTCGTTAGTAATCATTTTATAAATAGAAAATGACATAACATTGATTGAAGCTCCTATGTCACACATTGCACCTTTAATTTTAAAATCACCTATTTTACAAGGTATAGCGAATATACATTGATCATTCATTTTTAGTAGGAGATTTCGTTGAAAATTTGTAGAGAATGTTCTCCCAAATTTAACTTTTAGTCCCCCATTAATTTTCTCTTTGTACTGTAAATTTTTTTAAAAAAATCTAGCATACCTTGGTACTTGTCGAATTACTTCAAGAAGAGGTATGTTAACTTGAACTTTTTGGAACACCTCTAAGATCTCCCTTTCTTTAGCTCTTTTATCACATTTTATCAACCTTGATGGGAAGGGTGGTGGCTTGATTTCATGAGAAGAAACAGAAGGGTGTGTGCCAGACGTACCTTGTATTTCTGGAGGTTGTGTTTCCTCTTGTTCTTCCTAATGTGCGACTTTTTTTGCTGGAACTTCGGGTGTGATAATTATTCCACTTCGGAGTGTGATGGTACTAATACTCTCTCTTGGATCATTTTTTATTCCAATTTCCCCATTGTTTGAGCTAGTCGACTTACTTGGTTATCCAACTCTTGAAGATGTGTCTCGGTTCGACTTTAGAATTTTTCCTAAGATGTAATGAACTTTTCTTATGATCTAACTAGTTTGTCTTATGAAATTGCTAACTTTCCAATGATTTCTTCCAACGATGGCTTTTGCATTTGATATTGAAGAGGAGGTCTTGGTTGATAAGATGGCTTTTGATTTGCCACATAGCTGAAGTTTGGGTGGTCTCGCCATCTTGGATTATAAGTATTGTTTTATGGGTTGTATTGTCTTTGTGGAGGACCTAGAAAGTTCCCTACGACATTGATTTATGCATTGCCTTCTTCTTGTATCAGCGGACATCAATCCGTTGGATGGTCTAGCTTCGTGCATATCCCATATGCTCTTGTTGCTCCAGATTTTCCTACAACAAGTGAATTAAGTACTTCAGTTAATTTATCTAACTTATTTTCAAGAGAAAATGTACTTATCTCGTGAACCCGTCGGCTGGGTTCACTTGAAAACTATTGAGAGTTAGTTGCCATGGTTGAAATCAATTCCCTTGCTTTTGTTGGGGTCATGTTGACTAATGCTCCTCCACTGGCGGCATCTATCATTTTCATTTCCATTCATAAAAGGCCTTCATAAAAGTATTGAATGAACGCTTTCTCATTTAATCCCTGTTGCGGACAATGTGCGCAAAGCTTTTTAAATCGTTCCCAATAGTCATAAAGACTTTCTTCGCTCTTTTTCTGAATTGAAATAATACTCCTTCGTAACTCGCTTGCTTTAGCCGATGGAATAAACCTGTCAAGAAATATTTGACTCATGTCAACCAACAAATTAACTAAATTCAGAGGTAAATAAAATAACCAATCTTTAGCTAAGTCGGTAAAGAGAAAGGGAAAGATCTCAATTTAATTTGATCTTCGATAACTCCATGTGGGTTCATGCTAGTTCAAACCATGTTGAATTCCAACAAGTGTTTGTGTTGTTTCAAGTGGTTGTAGTTAACGCTGAGTAGTATTATGATAATAATCGCCTAAGAAAACTCAGTAATTCTATCGGACAACGTAAGCAAGTCATAACAATTCGTTCTGGACTTACAATAATTGCTTGTCATAACAAAAGATTAGTATGAGTGCTCTGTAAAAAGTCTAAATATGTGAGGTTGCTTTGAATATATTTGAATAAATGCTTGTCTTTAACTTATTTATTTTAATTCGATAGTTTTGCATATTTATTTTGCCTGGACTAAATTTTCTGTAATCATACTTTATAATATTTTCTTGCTTTATTACTAATAGTTTTCTAGTTTGACAAGACTATAGGAATTAGCTTGTGACAACTAGTTCTGGTTGTGGTGAAACTTAAAAAGAATCGACCAATCCCTGAGGAGACGATAACTCACTTACCCTATATTACTTTATTCGATTGTGTATACTTGCATAGAATTGCTTGCTTTAGCATATACATTTACAAGCGATCATGTTTTTGGCGCCGTTGCCGAGGATTGGCAACTAACGAAATTTTTATTTTTCACCATAACAATTTTTTCTTGTCACCTTTTATTTACTTAGTTAACTTATTTTATTTTCTTTTTCTTTTGAATGATATATCGTTGCATGACCCTGAGATCTCCTGGTAAACCATTAGATCCATTCGACCATAAAATTGAACAGTCGTTCAGACAAGGTCGACGTAACCAACGAACCAGAGAGTATATGAATCAACTACAATTTCAAGGCAACAATATGGGAGATCATGCATATATTGATGTAGCGACAAATAAATTTCAGAGAGAAGTTGCAAGAGCACGATCAATACATGATCAAATAAACCTAATTCTTGTCATCTAAATCCAGGTATCGTGGCACCTGAAATACAAGAAATCCATTTTGACCTGAAACCAATGATGTTCAACGTGCTAAACTTCATTGGTAAATTTTGTGTCTCACCTAATGAGGATGCTAGACAACATATCCAAGTCTTTTTTATAGTATGTGATTCATTCCGACAACAAGGAATGCATGAAGATGTTCTTAAACTTAAACTTTTCCCTTATTCCCTATGATATAAAACGAGAGCTTGGCTTAGTGGAGTTCCTTCAGGTTCAATGGAATCTTTGGTGGATTTATCCAATAGTTTCCTACTTATATACAATCCACCCAATATGAATACACATCTATGCAATGATATTTCACGTTTTCGCCAAGGTGATGACAAATCAATGTACGAATGTTGGGATAGGTATAAAAGTTTACTTCGCAAGTGTGTAAACACATATTTCATGACTGGAATCAAGTCGTGATGTTTTACAATGAAGTTAATGCACCTACTCGAAAGATGTTAGATGCCTCAGCAAATGGCACTTTACTTGACAAAGCACCCGAGGAAGCCTTTGATATCCTCGACAAGATAGGAAATAAAGACTATCAATTCCCAACTACAAGGCTGGGAACCAGTAGAAAAGCATCTGAAGCATGTGAAATTAAGGTTAAGGATTTAGTAGCTGCTCAACTTTCTTCCATAACTAATATGTTGAAAAGTTTGTAGCATCCTAATAAGGTGAGAGAAGTCAAAGCAACCAGTAATGCATGCATATTAACAATAACCCCCACTCAAATACATACAATCTTGCATGGAGACAACGTCCGAATTTTTCATGGGGAAATCAAGGGACCAACAACAATCAGGCAGAAAATTGTAATAGGCCATAGTATACTAACTCGGAACATCAACATTTTCAGAATCAGCATAATCAGATGCCTTGGCAAAACACTAAAGGTATAACTTCTTCCTATAATACCAACTCCAATTTTAACTCCTTGGAATCTTCATTGTAGGAATTCATGGCCTCGACAAAAGATTTAATGGCTTCAACAAAGTCTCAGATGCACGAGCACTCATCAACAATAAAAAACCAAGGAAATTTGGTACAAAGTCAAGCTGCTCTTTTGCAAAGCCATAGTTCATCCCTGAGAGCATTAGAGAACCAAGTGGGTCAAATCACCACAGCATTACATTCTCTCCCATAAGTAAATCTCCCAATGATATTGAAATCACTAAACAACAAGGAAATAAGCAGTGCAATGTACTTACACTGAGGAGTGGAACACATATTAAATAGAATGACAAGTTGGGGGGGAAATAGCTCAAAATTCTAGCCAAGGCATTACATAACCAGAAGATCGAGCTGAAGATGTGGAACATGATAAATTTTTCGAAGAGAAAGAAAAAGATGACGGCTCCGAAAATCGTCAACCAGATAATGGGATATTTATGGCCAAGGCCATAAATTCCTCAGCACCAACAACAAATGATATGAGACCTCCACCACCATTTCCTCAAAGATTGAAGAAACACAATGATGACATCCAATTCAATAAATTTGTTGATGTTCTAGATCAGTTTTATATCAACGTACCTTTACTTGAAGCCATCAAGTAGATGACTTCGTATGCTAAGTTCCTAAAAGACATTGTCACAAAGAATAGAAGGGTAGAAAATGTTACCACGACAATAGAAATATACTCTGCAGTAAGCGAACTCCCACCGAAAGAAAAATACCCTGTCAGTTTTATGATATCATGCTCAATTAGTAACAACTTTCTAGGATGAGCTCTTGTTGACTTAGGGTCGAGCGTAAATTTGATACCGAAGTCCATATTTTTAAAAGTATAAATGTATAACGCTTGCCCAACCACAATTATCCTACAGCTAACTGATCGATCTTATGGGTGTCCTGAGGGCAGAAAAGAAGATGTCATTGTGAAGGTAGAAAAATTCATATTTCCAGTTGATTTCCTCATATTGGACTGTGAAGCCGATGAAAACACACCTAGCATCCTTGGACGACCCATTTTGTCCACTGGACAAATCTTAATAGATTACGAGAAGGGAGAGTTCATGATGCGGGTAGGAGAGTAAACCGTCACAATCAATGTCTTCAACTCCGTGAGATATGTGGACGATTTAGAAGAATGCCAATGCATTAGAGACATGGACTAAATGGAAGAAGAGGAAAAACAACTCTTGGCCACGGTGAATTTTTAAAGATAGATGAATACAATACTTTGTGCCACGACTTTATGTCCATGACGCATAAACATGAATATCATGGCCCAGGAGAAAAATTTTCAGAAGAAGATTCTGATAGCTATGGCATTGTCAATAGTTTTTTGACTAAAGCACTAAACGGGTTTCCTGCCAACGACACCAAAGAAGATTACGAATGAGAATAAGAGGAATAATCTAGTTTCCTCCATACTAGATCAGGTATGAAATTCGAACTCTTAGACTTTAATGAAGTTAGACCCCCAGAATCATCTCTACAGCATGCACCCAAATTGGAACTTAAAACTTTGTTATCACATTTGAAATCTGCCTACCTAGGTAGTGATGAAACTTTACCAGTGATAATTTCTGCTAGTCTAACCTCCGAGCAGAAGAATAGTTTGTTAAATGTTTTGTCATAGTACAAAAAAGCTCTCGGGTGGACCATGACAAACTTGAAAGGAATCAGTCCTACTATATGCATACACAAGATCAACTTATAAGACAGTCATAAAACTTCAGTGGAACCACAAAGAAGACTAAACCTGATCATGAAAAAGGTAGTCATGAAAGAAATCATAAAATAACTAAATGTGGGAGAGATTTATCCAATATCTGATAGCTCATGGGTCTATCCGGTGTAGTGCGTGCCAAAGAAAGGTGGTCTGACCGTGGTCAAAAACGAAAATGATGAGCTTTTAACGACTATATCAGTCACGGGCTGGCGAATATGTATGGATTATAGGAAGTTCAATAAAGCCACAAAGAAATACCACTTTCCCCTTCCTTTTCTTGACCAAATGCTTGATAGGCTAACAAGAAAAACATTTTACGGCTTCCTTGATGGATATTTAGGATATAATGAAATAGCCATAGCACCGGAGGATAAAGAGAAGACTACTTTCACATGCCCATATGGTACCTATGCATTTAGACGAATGTCGTTTGGGCTATGTAATGCTCCAGCAAACTTTTAGAGATGTATAATGGCCATTTTTCGGACATGGTAGAAGAATGCATAGAAATATTTATGGTTGACTTATCCGTCTCAGGCGAAGATTTCAACCGATGTCTCGACAACTTATCTAAAGTAATGAAACGATGTGAAGAAGTCAGCCTAGTACTAAATTGGGAGAAATGCCATTTTATGGTAACCGAGGGAACAGTGCTGGATCACAAAATTTATTTTCAAGGCATTGAAGTTAATAGATCCAAGGTGGAAGTAATTGCAAACCTACCTCCACCCACCAACGTGAAAGGCATATGTAGTTTTCTTGGACATGCAGGCTTCTACAAGAAGTTCATAAAAGATTTTTCTCAAATCTCAAAACCTTTGTGTCTTTTGCTTCAACAAAATCAACCATTTGTATTTAATGATGATTGTTTAAATTCTTTTACAGATCTAAAGAAAAAACTTTCAGCAACACCAATCGTTGTTCCACCATACTAGAATGAACCTTTCGAGCTCATGTGCGATGCTAGTGATTACGTAGTTGGGGTGGTGCTAGGGTAACGAAAAACTAAACTCTTTCATGTTATCTACTATGCTAACTGTACTCTTAACGATGCACAAGTAAACTATACCAACACTGAAAAAAACTTCTTGCAGTAGCATTTACATTCGATAAGTTTAGGCCATATCTAATAGGAACTAAAGTCATTGTGCATACGGATCACTTTGTCATTAAATATTTGATCAATAAAAAAGATGCAAATCCTAGACTATTCAGATGGATACTATTACTACAAGAGTTCGATTTAGAGGTCAAGGATAGAAAGGGTACGGAAAACCAAGTAGCATATTATTTATCTAGACTAGATAACAAAATTTATTTTCATGAAATGAAAGATATTCAAGAGGATTTCCCTGATGAGAAAATTTTATTTGTCATGGTTGTGCCGTGTTATGCTGACATAGTTAACTTTCTTGTTAGTGGTATTGTGCCTCCAGATTTATATAGCCAAGGCCAAAAAAAGTTTAGAAATAATGTGCGACATTATTACTGGGATAAACCGTTCCTATTCAAGCAATGTGGAGACCAAATAATCAGAAGATGTGTCCCAGAAGAAGTGCACAAAGAAATTCTACTTCAATGTCACTCATTACCGTATAGAGGACATTTTGGTGGGATGAGAACAGTGACGAAGGTTCTTCAATCCAGTTTCTATTGGCCAACATTGTTCAAAGATGCGCATGAATTCTACAAGTCATGTGATAGATGCCAACGAACAGGGAACATATCAAATAGACATGAGATGCCATGGCAAAATATTCTGGAGGTTGAGCACTTCGACGTTGGGGGATAGATTTCATGGGACCCTTTCCCACATCTTTTGGTGATCTATACATACTTTTGGCAGTAGACTATGTGTCCAAATGGGTGGAAGCCATCGTAACACCTAAAAATGATTCCAAGGCTGTGTTGATATTCTTACACAAAAATATATTCACACGTTTTAGAACACCGCGAGCTATCATCAGTGTTGAAGGCACACACTTTGACAACAAATTAATTGCCAAGGCACTGAAAAAATATGGAGTGTGACATCGGATAGCTATGGCATATCACCCCCAGAATAATAAACAAGCTGAAGTCTCTAATCGAAAAATCAAACAAACCCTTGAGAAAATGACAACCCAAGCTGAAAGGACTGGTCGCCAAAGCTAGATGAAGCCCTGTGGGCCTATCGCACGGCATTTAAGACACTGCTAGGAATGTCCCCATTCAAACTCATCTACGGTAAGGAATGCCATTTTCCTGATAAACTTAAACATAAATATTATTGGGGTATTAAGAAATTACACATGGATGCTCAGCTTGCTGGAGAAAGAAGACTCTTGGAACTGAACGAAATGGATGAATTCAGAGCTCACGCTTATGAAAATGTATGTCTATACAAAGAAAACACAAAAAGATGGCATGATAGAAAAATTTTGCCTAGGCAATTTTATTCTGGACAACAAGTGTTGCTTTATAATTCACGACTCAAATTATTTCCAGGCAAGCTAAAATCAAGATGGTTAAGACCGTTTCATCATACATCAAGTCCATAACAATTGAACAATAGATATCAAGAACCGAGATGATGGATCCATTTCCAAGGTGAATGAGCAGAAACTAAAGGAATACAAAGGAGCACCAATCATGCGTGACAAACCCGCATCAACAGCACACGATGCCCAAGAGTTTACCTTACTTACCTGAAAAAATATTTGTTGCCTAGGAAAAAAAATCTAAATTTTGTAGATAAATAAATTAAGTTATTTTATGCACTAATTATTTGTTTTACTTTTTTTCTTTTTATTTATTGTAGGCATGCAAGGTACACATGGCAGCAAGGGGTGAGAACTTACGAATGAAAGGAAGAGAAACCCTAGAACAAAGAATATTTTGGCGGCAATTGTAAAGAGGGAAAATATATTTTCTCCACTTTATGCCAAATCAAATATTGAGCCATTAATACAATAGCTTTTCCCCTTTCGTTTTGACCAAACTACCCCGAAGAAACCACCCATTAACTTTCCAGAAAAACCAACTTACACTCCATCTTCCTCATCGTGCACACTATTTTCTCTCCCTAAAAAATTTTCCCTTCAAAATTTCCCCACGTAACCACCGCGAAAAACATTGTACAAATAGTATCATAGCCAGATCAAAGAAAAATCCAACCCCAGTAGTGAGTTTTGAGCTATTCCAGACGGCTGACGCCGACGCATGATTCAAAAACCTCCAAAAACGGCAACTATGTTTGGAGGATGGTTTCATTTTTCCATCAGAAAACAAACAACCGTTCGGACCAGAACTGATGGATGTGATTTAAAAACAAAAATGGGAGAAATTTACTAGACATCATAAAGTCGTAGCTTCAGACATGGTTCAGGAATTTTATGCCCATTTTGAAGACCCATCCCACCACAACGTTTATGTAAGGGGGGAACTCATTCGGTTTTCCTCATTAACACTTAACCGATCTTTCAAGTTGGGAAAAGTGGAGGATCAGCATAAGAAGTTTGTGGCTAAGGAGGACCAAGAAACTTACAGTGGAGTACTTGAAGACCTCTATTTTGGGTGGGCCAAATTTGAGGGAAACATACCAAGGAAATGGTAGATCGTCGATCCCTTAAACCGATGGTAAAGCTATGGAATCACTTTCTCAAGGGAAAGCTAATGCCAACATCCCACAACACGTCCGTTCTAGTGAAAACATTTATGTTGTTCTACTCAATAATCCATGGACGAGCGATTAATGTTGGATAACTTATCTTCGAGGAAACACACGAATGCGCAAAATGATATCAAGGTAATCTATTTTTTCCAAACTTGATAACTGCTCTGTACAGGAAAAAGAAGGTCCCTGAAAAACCATTCGAGGACTTCATCAAGTATAAAGAGGGAATAACTAAGAAGAAAGTGACAGAGTTAATGAGCTTTGATGACAATGCCACGTATGAAAGTCTGGAGAGAGGAGTAAAATATGTTACCGCAGCTAGAATGGAGGCAGTGGTCACTTACATGCGAGAAACTCGTGAGAAGATCGAGCGTATGGAAAATCACATGGAGATCTTCTTGGGTTATGTTAAGGCAAGGGATGAACAACTCAACGTATTTTTCAAGGAGCTGCTCCCAGTCACCAACGAAGACCTACCGACCTTCCCCAATGTTATCCTGAAACACACTACTGGCGGCAGTACATTCAATGCCTCAACACAGAATATTCCCCCAAAGGTACCCACAGACGTTCGTCTACTAGCTACTCATGTCTCGCTCATACCAGAGGATGGCCACGGTGACATAGATGAATTCCTCATCTCCTCCTCCTTATCTACTTTCGAAAGCACTCATGAGATTCCACCCGAATTCTTTACCGATGAAGATTTCACTCCAGTCCCTACTGAACCCGCACCCGAGCAAGCAATAGAGCAGTCCCTCATTCATCAAGCAACGCCGCTACTCATGTCTCGCTCATACCAGAGGATGGCCACGGTGACATAGATGAATTCCTCATCTCCTCCTCCTTATCTACTTTCGAAGCACTCATGAGATTCCACCCGAATTCTTTACCGATGAAGATTTCACTCCAGTCCCTACTGAACCCGCACCCGAGCAAGCAATAGAGCAGTCCCTCATTCATCAAGCAACGCCAGTTCCTAAAATAGCTCAAAGCTAAACTCCAGTTCTTGCACAACCCACTCTCGTTGAAGACCAACAAACACCAGCACAAGCCCTAATCACTAAGAGATGCATTAAGCGAACGACATGATGTGTCCTTCAGCCATCTCCCTTGACTATTAAAGCAGTAGATATGGGATAAAACAATCCTCCTTTTCCAAAACGATGCAGAACATGTGTGTCCAGTCAAGCCACACTACCACAGTAAGATCACATTTTTAATTTTTTTCTTTTTATATTTGTATTTGCATTTAGATACATGTAGTTTATTTTTTCATGCATTGAGGATAATGCATCCCTCAAGTTTGGGGCATGTATTGTAGCAAACTTTGTTAAAAAGAAATTGATGATATTTGGTTAAAAATTTTGGTTATCATGATATAAACATGTTAAGCCTATTGTTTGGAATAGATTAGGGATACCCGATGATGAATCCATAATTTAATTTCCTAGGCCAAAATTATCTTTAAGACTGTCGAAATAAGAGAACCAACCTTAGGCCTGATTCTTTGAAAAATTATAAACACGATTGTAGGATGTCTTTACTTAATGTAATCACTAAAATTTTTATAAAAGAACTCTTTGCTTTTCGAGAAATCAAAAAATTTTAAGGTTAAGGTTGAACTCCCTAGTATTTCTGACTCCAAAAAAATTGATAAATAACTAGGAGTAGAAATCGAGATTGAAAATAATTTGACGCCTTGACAAAATAGAAACACTTACTTGAAATTTCTAATTACTTTAATACATAGACTGATTACAATCACGCACACACCATAGCAAGAAATCTTGACTAGGGAAGGTACTTGGCTGATATGACAGTCGAACATGTTGAGGCTAAACTTTTGCTGAGGGTTGAAATTTCAAACCACATGATTTTCTTAATACTGCTTTGCCATGATAATCTTAATTTTTTTTCTATAGATATTGTCCATTGCTTGAGGACAAGCAATAGCTTAAGTTTGGGGGTGTGATAACTCCATAAAAGTACTTTATTTCTAGTCTTTTTACTTAAGTTATTTCTCGTCTAAACAAAGTATGCACAACATAATAGTTGCTTCTAGTTTCATTTAGGTTATATTTTCTTGTGGTGGATAAGTGTTGTTTAGGCAACATTTATTTTGTTTGACTGTGTTGCCGAGGAGAAAGGGCTTGTGTGGATTGTTTCTGTGCAGAAAATTTACAAAGGAAGAACATTTCAGTCGTGACAAAGTATTTCACAAGGGCCATTGGAATAGAGAAGATAAAGACAGTGAAGAGCATATTTATCTCGCTAAGGCAAGGTTTATCTTGCAAGTTTGAAGCGAATATGAAGAAATTGCCTATGTCACATGCCAGCTGTACGACTACCTTCACGTGCAAGTAAGCCCTCAAGATTCTGACAACAACTAGATGCCTTTCCTTTTTTAGCCTGAACAAGATAATAACGGGTATTTAGGGAATCTACACTTATGCAAAACTCTAGGAGATTTCCCTTAATAAATATCCAGCCACAGCCACCAAAAAGAATGGGCAAGGAAGTAAGCTTTAACTGAAGCGTGAGCGAGCAACTGCAGTGCTTCCCCACCATTTTCTAACCGACCGTCCTTGGTATCCTACATTGCTAGGCTATAGCAGAGCGGTGGTCAAACCTTGAGAGTGGCTGGCCGCCAGAGCAGGCGTGGTGTTGATTAGAGATGTTACAATAGAGCCCCCGATTTTGGCAGTCGTTCTTCCTTTGTTCTTAATTTCTTTACATTGTTTGGGGTTGTATTAAAACGATGATACTTTGGTTAACTTTTTTTATAACACCATGAATTGTTTTACTTGGTGTTAAATTTTGTTTTGCCTAAACAATTATTTTTTGCTTTATGAATGATGAATTATGATTTTACTCAGGACTGTTTTGTTCATTGTTTAGATATTTTTCCTTGACACTGTAAGAGCTTCGAGAGATTTCCTGGGGTCTTGGCGAAACACGTCTTGACAATGTAATAGTGTTAAGAGATTGTCAGTTGTCTAGATATTGATTCTTAGATTCGAGAGAATTAAGATAGATCTACGTGAACAATGGAATTGATCCATGATGGTAATGTTCTAACTTGTCTACCTTATAGATAAGGAGAGGGTTTTAATCGACTAAAAGGGATAGATGCTAGAGTAGGATAGACAATGATTATAGTTCATGCCGAGAGGTATTGCTACAATAACTGACTGACAAACTAAGGGTCGTAGTTAACGCTGAGTAGGTATTGCTATAAAAATCGTCTAAGAATACTCAGTAATCCTGTCGGGCAGCTTAAGCAAGTCATAACAATTCGTTCTGGACTTAGAATAATTCTTTGTCATAACAAAAGATTAGCATGAGTGCTCTATGAAAAGTCTTAATATGTGATGTTGTTTTGAATATATTTGAATCAATGCTTGTCTTTGACTTATTTATTTTAATTCGATGGTTTTGCATATTTATTTTGCCTCGACTAAACTTTAATGGAATCATACTTTATTATATTTTCTTTCTTTATTACTAATAGTTTTCTAGTTTGACAAGACTGTAGGAATTAGCTTGTGAAAACTAGTTCTGCTTGTGGTGAAACTTTAAAAAAATCGACCAATCCCTGAGGAGACAATAACTCACTTACACACTATATTACTAGATTCGATTGTGTATAGTTACACAAAATTGCTTGCCTTAGCATATACATTTACAAGTGATCAATAATAAAATACTAAATAATGATTTAAAAATAGTAATAAAGATAAAAGGGGTTTTAAATTATTTAAAGGAATATAATGAGATAAAAATTAAATAAACAAATAAATAAAATAAATAAATTGGGATAACGAAAACTTATGGTAAAAGCAACCTTAGACTTTAGCTTTGTCTCAAATTCCTCGGATCATCGAAACAGATCTTTACTCCAAGATTCACGTCGGGCTTACAAGGACAATTCTTCGCTACCAACTCGAATTATGTTGTTTCAACAATAACTGATTCCGATCTCAGTTTCCTCTTAGCAAACAATTTTGCTAAGTGTGTTCTCGAAAAGTCGAATGTTCTTCAATAATCCAATCCTTCTTCCAACGTTAACCATTACAATATCCAGCCCAACGTCAACTTTTGGTTTTGAAAATCATTTTGATTTGAAAAGTAAGCTCAAAAAACATAGAGAAAAATCTGAAGTGATTTAAGTGCCTTACAATTCTCACATTTGGAATTGAGCCTTCGCTTTAGCCTTCGGCTTAAAAGAAAATTAGCTAAGCATGACCAAAGTCATAGTTAGCATATTTGAAAACAAAATTTTAAAGGGAAATAAAGGAAGTATGTGAAAAATAGAGAGAAATCTAGAGAGAAAAAGAAGATTTTATTCTCATATGAGAGAGATTATGTTTCTAGGCTTACCCTGAAAGGGTATTTATAGCCTTCAAAATCCTAAAAACAAGCTTAAGATAATTCCTAAAATAATATCTTAAATCCAAATTAAAAAACATAAAACTATTTAAACTAAAATTCCTAAAACAAAGATAAAATAAAATATTATTTAAAATAATATCCTAAATCCTAATTGAAATACTAACATCTATTTAAACTAAAATATCTAAAACAAAGATAAAATATAATGTTTAAAATGTTATCCTAAAACTTGAGTTTAATCCAAATCCAAATTCCAGAAACTTGTGGTTGATCTATTCGTTCTTCTAGAAGCGCTGACTGGACCTTTTAGAAACTACCACGTCATATTGTGTCATGTCCAGAGTCGTGCCCATGTCTCCATCTGTGACCAAATAATAAAAAAATTACAAAATGCACTCGTTTTATTACTAATTCTGGAGAGTAAGACCCTGCACAAAAATAAGCATAACACAACCAAATCAGCATAAATAAATCCATAAGATCGAAGAATTTATGAGAAAATATTACCGATTCAAAACACTCATCAGGCCAATACCCCTTTACCCTTACAAGCTCAGCACCAGCGCCAATTCTAATAAATTAAACCGTGCAGCCACTTGTGCAAGTCTCTAACTCATCACAAGCTCTGCAACCTTATTGGAAAGGGAGAAACTTGTCATGGGTTGGTCGTTCTTTCGTTTCTCTTGATCATACTGTAAATGTAAGACAAACTTTGCAACATGAAGAGAACCTAGGAAAAAAATAATAATATGATGATTTCTTCGGCAAACGTGCCATCAAACATGAACTTGGTCAATGAGAATGAAATCGCCTCCTCTTCGAGAATCCAAGCTAGTTCAAGCAGGCATCTATCGAATTCATCCATAAACGCCCCTAGTCCAAAAATGGCTGCACAATATGGACAAAGAGTGTGAGATATTGTGATTAATCTACATGAGGCCTGGAAGCGAGGGAGTTTCTGTCAAATACTTCCTGGTGCTTCCCCTGATGCCCACGACATTGACGTTTCAGTAAGAGATGACAATGTTAGGCCTACCTAGGTTCATCAGAGTTTTAACCGGAGAGTTGGGAAACAAGCTCATAGGAGAAGACTGGTATATGAGGTATTGTTCCATAGACTATAATACCCATAGATATAGCTTTCATTTATATAAATTTCTACAATAAGATGCTTATGTGTCGTGCTTAAGTAGATTGTCTCTTATTATTGGGTGCAGCTAAACTACCATTTCTTTCCCATAGCAGGTTTGTCGAAACGAATCTAAAAATTAGGGTTTAAAGGTTTGGCTCGACTAATTTTGATAGGGAGGCAGTGGTGGGTTAATGAATGTTGTTCTTGTTGAAGAATCAAACCTAGAATGCTCTAGACTCGATGAAGAACAAAGTGGGATGAATAGGGAAAGTGATGGTAGCAATTATGGTCTTTCAGAGTTTCTTTTAAGTGCTGGAAACAAGGTAAGACAAGATTATAACAAAATAACCAAAGGATAAAGAAATTGAAAATAAAATATGATAACCAAGAAATAAAAAAGATCTCCTTTATGAAGGTGAACAGTAAAGATGATTGATGGTGTGGATGGATATGTGGAAAATAGATGGATAATGTCCTATCGAGCCCTCCTAGTCGCAATGAAAAGGCAAACACGATAATATGGCTCTGACCAACCCTCCTAGTCACGATGAAAAGGCAAATTGGAGTATGAATATTTATCTCCCTCACAAGAACTTGAAAGAACTCAAGGAGAAGAAGCTTTGAAGGCACAAGGCAATCAACACTTGAAAAAATGAACTCTCGTTGTATTATTAATCAAAAAAATCTTATTTACAAAGTTGAATAAATCCTCTTTTATATAGGGGTTGAGTTCTAAAGGTCCTAAATAACTAAACAATAAAATAATAATAAACTAAACATGTTTTAACTGTAATTCCTAATAAAATAATAATAACTAAAATATTGTTTTAACCCAACCTTAATTCCTAATAAAATAATAAATCTGATCCTAAAAGATAATTCATCATCCTATATTAAATTATATTACAAATAATCAATATAAATATTGAAAATTCGTAATATTTACAAAATCACGTATTAATCCCGTATAGGATTTCCTGCATGCACCGTCTTCAGTAAAATGACCATATCGTGAGTTCCCGATATCGAATTGATGCAATTAAAGAACCGTTGGAAAGATAAGATACATAGAGTTGTATCTCCAGAAGACATGTTGACCTCATAACAACTGGATCTCCTTCAAAAAGTTATTGTAAATATGCTGCTATTAGACCCTTACAGATGAATGCTTGAACTGCGACTTGAAGCTTGTCTTTAAGAAGTTTGGTTCGGCCTCGTGTTATAGGGCCAAGTGGTAAAGTAAATTCATCATCCTTAGCTTTGGGGTGTGTGGTGCATGTATCAAATTTGAGGTTTCCTTAAAAACTGAGAAACATGTAGTTCGAGGGGTCCCTACAAATCTTTGATTAGGTTTTGATTGGGCACCCAAAATGTTTTTTTTCATTTTAATAAGATTTAATTTAAATATTAGTAAAACAAAATTTTAAAGTCTGCATACCAAAAATTAATTTCGAGAGTCGATTATGCGTAAGGAAGGGTTAGCACTCCCACATCGCCTTAATGTACCTACTCGATTGATTAGTTATCTTTGCAATGAAACATACAAGTTAGAATTTAATTTAATTTAAGGATGGAAAATAGCAATATTTAATTATTTCATATAGAGAAGAAAATGCCTCTAATGCCTTAAAGTAGTCAGTTCTCTTTCCAATTGAAACAAGGAAATATCACCATTCTATTCAAAAATTCATTACAATCCCTATTTCAAATTCACGAATGAAGATAAAGAAATAAAATAAAGAAGTAAATTAAATAAAAATTATCAATCATTTTAGAAAGAAGAAGGATGTTCGATTATTTAAAGACATCAACATCAAACCTTTTATAAGTTCTAACGATCTTTTCTAACAAATTTAAAAAGACGAACATTTCTTTTTCTCTCATTCCTAAATTTTAAGTGAGATAATATTAGGGAAATGGGATACTTTCTAATTTTAGAATTATCAGAAGTGACTTTCTTATACCTTAAGATAGTCATTTCATAACGACCCTAAAATAAAAAAAGTATTACCCTTAATCAAGTTATTTGATCAAATCAAGTTATTTGATCGAATCAAGTTATGCTTATGAAGTTCTCATACATTTCAAATTAAATAGTATCATTAGACTAAAAGCATATTAAGACGTACATAAAGAAATCTCCACATAAAATAAAATATTCATATAAAATGCATATGTACACATATATTTAAAACTATAATATATTGTATACAAAAGATATAATATATAAAATTAATATTCATAAACTAGCTTGTAATATGAATGTAATAAATACAATTTAAATATTATACTTTACTATATAAAAACTTAAGCACGAGACTTGCTTAATATTCACACGCAAATATACACAAATATAGTAAAATATAATATACATTAATAAGCGTATAATATATGCATAATAGACAATTATAGAAAACAAATAAAATATTGATAAATGAATAATGCATGCACATATAAATTATAATAGTCTAGAATAAAATTGTGAAAATGTGGCAAGTGAAAATACAATTAATGAAGACTAAACCTACTTAGTGAATAAGAGACTAAATAATAAAAATGAAAACTTTAGTGGTACAACAATCAGCAAAAACAAATTTCATGGAACCAAACAAAAATATCATATAATAAATGAACTTGAAATGCAATTAATCAACAAATATTAAACATGACTAAAATGAAAGTACTTAAAATAAAACATCGAATGCAAAAATATATAAAACAGAAGCAAATCAACATTAATGAGTAAAATGAAATACGCATAAAAAAGAAGGAAAAATCAGAATTCTCATATAAGTACATTAACTAACAAATTAGGAATAAAATAAAATGCAGGAAAATAAAAGGCTCTAAATAAAATTCTAAAAAAAAATAAAATCACATTAAATTAAAAGGACTGAAATTTAAATTTTGGAAATTAAAGTAAAAATTAAAATAACAAAATTAAAGGGTGAAAATGTAAAAAAAAAATATAAAATCTAATAAAATAATTTAGAGATTGAATTTTAATTTTTACACAAACAATAAATAGCATGAATCGTGCCCAGGGTGGGTTATTGTGAGGTCGTAAATTAGTTCGAATATTTTTTAGAAGTTAGTAATTAAAAGTTAGATATTAGTAAAGAGTTAAAATTTTACTCGGGCAATAATAATGTGGGTCTTACCCCAGGGCGGGTCACCACAAGGCCGTATTAAGTGTTCGAATAATAATAAATTAATAACAGTGACTAAAATGCAAAAAAAATAGAAACATTTTTAATATTAAAATAAAATAACACAAAAATTATATAAAATGGAATCAATATGCCAAATCCGAAAGAAATAAAAAAAAGAGATTACAAATCAAAATGTAAAAATGCGCTAGATTTAAGGAACTAACAGGTGATTTACCCGAAAACTTTAATATATATGCTAATGTTCTTTTTTGTTTCGGGTCATTTTGAACCCTACACTCTAAAAAAAACTCTCTTTCTTTTTCTTTTTCTCTCAACTTCTCCTATTGGCATAACCATGACCGACCTCAACAACACACAGACGCACCACCACCCACCATATTTCGGTGGTGTTCTTCACTTTGGCCACAGACCCTTGCAATCGAGGAACCCAAACATAACCCTAAAGTAAGAAAAACTCATATAATTTTCATCCTAACTCTTTCCTCTCTCGATTGGAATACCCACCAAACTCACAAACCCATGACCAACCACCTTATTTTAGGGTTGAAAATAACCTCTGACCGTCACCAATGACATTCCAGGAGATCCAAAACTACCCCTAAATGACCCCCAAAGTTTCACCCTCTTCTCTAGTCCATGAAAATGCCCCTAAATGACCAAATGACCTTCGACCTCTCGGCTTCCTAGCCCTAACAGAAACTCGAGCGAGAAACTTTGTAAGACCAAAGGTAACACAAACCACTCTATTTTCCTTTTTTAATTTGGTTTGAAAAACCGAAGAGAAGACCAAAAGAAAACGTAAATGGGGATAAAAATACCTCTGAAAAATGGGTTTTCTTTTTGTGTTGTACTGCTTTCTTTGTTTCAAAAATAGGGAGAAAAAATAAATATTTGTTACAGTGTTGTTCTTGTCCAAAGAAAAAAAGGGAGCCCCATTCTTTACATGTTTCATTTTCGTTTTATATCATTTCCTTACAAAAATGAAATTCGAAAATCATTTTACAACTTTTTTCCTTGTTTGCTTGCATGGTCGATGACGGGGGCTGTTTTGGGGCTGCCATGGATAAGGGACCACTACCAGAGCTGTTGTGGCTTGATGTGGCCATTGGGACCACTGATGCAACACCTGATGTGGAGATTTCACTACTGCTGTAGGAACCATCGATAAACTACTTGGAATATGGATGGTAATAGTTAGAGGCAGTGACAACTAGGGAACCTAGGGTTTGGTTGTTTCCCAAATGTTAGCATGTGGGCTCAAGTTTGCTATTGGGCTTAGGGTTTGAATTTAATTGGGTCTGGGTAAATGTAAATGGGTTAGGATAATGGGTTTTTTGTAATGGGTATGTGAATTTAATTTGGGTTGTATTTGAACAATGGACATTCCAATTTGGACATTTACATTTGGGTATTAAATTTTGGTATCCAATGTTTTGACTTGATTTTAAATTTTAAAATGCAAAAATAAGCATATATAGTCATCAAACCCAAATAAATAAAAGTTTGAAACTCATCATTCATGGTCAAAATCTCTCAAAGCCTACTAACTGTTTTTGTTCATGCCACCAATGCCATTTGAAGTGATCCAATATCAATTTAATAACAACCTCAAATCATTATTCGATCGCTTCCAAACTAGTTTGAATTGTTCGGTCAAAATTAGGGTATTACAACTTTCCGTCTTTGCTCGTTGTTGTAAGAACAAGAATGTAACAAAGATAAATAGTGACCTAATTTTGTCTAGTCACATTATAACTCCATCTTTTTAGCACCATCATACTTCTTTTATCTTCTATTTGTTTATTCCACCAATTTTCAATCAAAATGGTGAGCCTCACTGAATATTCTTACTTGGTTTGTCTCAATATCACATATTTTGGACCTGCAAAAGAAAGTTACCATTAATTAGTACACTTGAGGGTTAATTTCTCTCATTTATTTATTTTTATTTTTCTTGTTTTTCCTTTTTTTTCTATATTTCATCAATTTTCCTTTTTTTCTAATTTTTTCATTTTTCTTCTTTTTTTTTTTTGAAAATTTTAAATGAGAAACTTTGAAAATCGCTCTCACTCTTTTACAAATCATATGAAAATATCATGCCCGAAGGTCTTATAGATAGCCCGAGGGACTTATCATCTTGCTCAAAAGACTGATATATGACTCGAATGATTTAATTATCATGCTCAAAAGACTTATTGATGGCCCGAAGGACTTACCAATTTTGAAAATAATCTATTGGGTAAGAAACTTTCAAAATAACTTTCTTACTTTAAAAAAAATTCATTTTCTGAAAATCTTAAATGAGAAACTTTGAAAACCGTTTTCTCATTTTTTTTCAAATATCATATGGAAACATCCTACCCGAAGGTCTTATAGATGGCCCGAGGGACTTATCATCTTGTTCGAAAGACTGACAGATAACCCGAAGGACTTAATCATTATACTCGAAAGATTTACTGATGGCCCGATGGACTTACCAATTTTGGGAAATAGTCTATTGGGTAAGAATCTTTAGAAATTGCTTTCTTACTTTTGAAAAATTTCATTTTTTAAAAATATTAAATGAGAGACTTTGAAAATCGTTTTCTCATTTTTTACAAATCATATGAAAACATCCTACCCGAAGGTCTTATAGATGGCCAAATGACTTATCATCTTGTTCGAAAGAATGAGAGATGACCCGAATGATTTAATCATCCTGCTCGAAAGACTTACTGATGGCTCTAAAGACTTACCACTTTTGGAAATAGTCTACTAGGTAAGAAACTTTGGAAAAAACTTTATTACTTTTAAAAAAATTCATTTTCTAAAAATCTTAAATGAAAAACTTTGAAAATTGTTTTCTCATTTTTCATAAATATCATATGAAAACATCTTGCTCAAAGGTCTCATAGATGGCCTGAAGCCTGAAGGACTTATCATCTTGCTCGAATGACTGAAAGATGACCCGAAGGATTTAATCATCATGCCCGAAAAACTTACTAATGCCTCGAAGGACTTACCAATTTTGGAAATAGTCTACCTGGTAAGAAACTTTGGAAATCTCTTTCTTACTTTCAAAGTTTTTTTGAAAATCCTAAATGAGAAATTTGAAAATAGATTTCTCATTTTTTTACAAATCATATGAAAACATCCTGCCCAAAGGTCTTATAGATGGCCCGAAGGACTTATCATCGTTCTCTAAAGACTGACATATGATCAGAAGGATTTAATCATCATGCTTTAAAGACTTACTGATGGCCTAAAGGACTTACCGATTTTAGAAAAAAGTATACTGGGTAAGAAAATTTGGAAATTGCTTTCTTACTTTTAAAAATTTTCATTTTCTTAAAATCTTAAATGAGAAACTTTGAAAATTGCTTCCTCATTTTTTACAAAAATTATATAAAAACAACTTAGTGGTCGGGTAACATGCCCCACTTTAAAGCAATGATTCTTTTGTGGAGTGGGCTTCTCTGTTCTTCAGGTTCTGCCACTATGAACATGATTTGTTGTATTTAAGGTTCAAATTATAAATTTCTCTTCTTGATATTTTAACATCATGAATCTTCTTTTTCATTGGAAGTTCTGTAAAAAGCATGCATTTATGTGTAAAAATATGAATGCAACTAAATGTATCACTGTAATGTATTTTTTTTTTTTTTTTTTTTGCAAATGATGTTCTTGTGGATGTAAAAATATTGACTCATCGATCATCTTTTGACTTTAACATGGAGAAATTGACCCTCTTTCACTTAATCACTCTTGTTCAAAGTTTACTCTAATGTTAGTGGGGTAACTTGTCAATTCAAGCTTGCATTTTCTAAAGAACAATCTGATCATCTTGTGACGTCATGAATTATTTATCTCTTATTTTGTTTCTTCACTAAACAAATTCAGATGAAGTGTTTTTTAGTTGAATTCTTGTTGTGATTAGGTATATGATCTTCACACCTCATTTGGGTGCAAAACTTTCAACCTTGAGTTGTCTTACTCTTACATCATTTATCAAAAATCACATTCTACCATATTGTAAAAATGAATATGAAATTGGATCATATTATTTTGTAATGGCTCAAGGGCTTCTCTTTATGAGGTATCATAACTAGATGGACACCCAAAAAGAGATCAATACTTCCAACAAAAATGTCATGCATTTTCTGAAGATACCAAAAAAATCTCAAAATACACAATGCCCCTTCTCATTGAGGCAGTCTCCTGCCTCGTAATCGATTACTGATGTTGATGATGATAACTTCACCAAGATGTGTGAGAAGTTTTATTCTTGAGTCTTTTGATCTTTTAGACCATATTGCTTTGAAATAAATGGAGAATATCTTCATTTCTTCTGTTCCATTTATTTTGCTTGCTTTAATTTTTTTATTTGTTGCCTCATCAATTCAAGGATCTCATTCATTCTTGAGAGATTGTTTTGTTTGAAAATGTTATTTCTCCTTTATACTATTTTTTGAGTTCAAAAGAATGAAAAAATTACAAAACAAAATGGTGCCCCTTACTTTAGGCTCACAATTAAAACAAATAATCATTTTTAATGAATATCAAATTTATCAAATATTTTTCATTTTTTCAAAAAAATATTGCTTTTTGACAAGTTTCAAGATCAATAGGTTGACTTTAGGTTAGCTTCTTATTTTTATAAGGTTTCGATCATCGGATTGTCCTTCATTTCTCGGTCATTGTAAACAATATGACATGCCCACTATCTTGGCTTGGCATTTTAATCGGATGTAGACAAAATGATGCAACTAGCAAAATCAACTAATAGACTTTTTAGCACACTTATTTTTCTGTTCTCTTAAATCTTCCATTTGTTCAAGCTTTATAGATTCCTTTAACAGAGGTAGTGCAGAGACGTCGGTCTAAAAACATAGTTCATAAGTTCTTGTGTGAAGTTGACTATAATTGATGTTTCTTAACCCCCTTAGTCCATTTTCAACCTAAACTCATTATTAATTCAACCATAGGCATTATTGCCTTTATTTCTTGAACTTTATTAAATTTAGTTTCGTTTGCCCTTTTTTAGGCATAGCTGGAGGATTCATCTCGTTACAAAGTCTTCAACTTGACAATCTTAGTGGAGCAAACACTGAATTACCAGGCATTTGATCAATGTCATGGTTTGAATGTAACCTATTCATAAAGGCATGGCCTTTGAATTGCCTTTATAACCAATTGCTTTAGCGGAATAACTCATCTTTATTATATTTACTTTATAATAATTCATTAACCTTTTGAGTATTCTGATTTAAAATATCTTAAGCTCATCGAGAAGAACCTGTTATAGTCTAGGTGTCAGTGATGGTTAGGAAATCTCATATTTAGAGTTCAGTTCCCAAAAGAATTTAAAATATGGTGTTCTAGGTGAAACATGATCAATGTTATATTTTTTTAAGGGTTCAATCTTATCACCTGTCAAAAGCTAAAAACCTTTTATTATATTTATTGAAATTCAAAAAGAATTTTTTTTCATTGCTTATAGTCTAAAAAAGAGTAGCGTTAAGTCAGCTAAAGAAGTTTAAAATAATCCAAAAAACAAAGAAATGTTGGAAAACAAGTTCAAACAAAACATGTTGGTTTCATGGAACTCCAACGGAGCTCCACAGCGGGTGAATAACGACCTCATATGTTGATTCTTGAATGTCTCCCATTGTTCATCCGGTGTGGTGGCACTTGAATCGATCGAATACTACATCTTGTGCTTTGATGCCCTACATGGGTTCGCTATCCACTGCTTAACCAATTCTTGTGTCAATGTTCCATTTTCAACAAGCATTTTTATCTCTTTCAACAGTGGCCTACAATTCCCTGTAGAATGTCCAAATGCCCCCAAGTGTAAATCACAGACACTATCTTGATCATAGTTATGGGTAGAAGGGTTTGGCGTCACTTTTATCGGTCTGGGAGTGAGGTACTGACCTTTAATCAAATAGTGGAACAAATCTGAAATAGACTTTTGGAAAACCTCTATAGCCTTTCTTGCTCTTAAGATTTTCTTTGGTCGGTTCGAACGATTAGCTGACTCTTTTCTTTTACGACTGTAGGGGTTCTGGAAATGGCATTCATATCATCTCACCATATTTTACTTATTGGTCAGTTGGACTTTTGGAAGCTACTTTCAAGTTTCATTTATTGATATCATTTTCTATTAACTCCCCATTTATCATAAGATCCTCGAAGTCCTTTGTTGAATTTGCAGGCATTACTCAAAGAAAGGAACTGGAAGAGAATTATGGAACATGTATGATATTTATTCTTCTAAAATAAGAGGCTGAACTTGTGCTGCCACCCCTCTCCACCTCATGGAATATTCTTTAAAGCTTTAAGTAGCTTTCATTCTTATTTTTTTTTTGATGATCTTGACGGTTTGGAGCCAAGCCTTTGACATAATGATATTGCCCCAGAAAAGCATTGGCCACGTCGACCCAAGACTTGATTTGTTCTCTGCTTAAGCGATTATACTATACTATTGCAAGTCCAATATGATTGTAGTGGAAATATGGATCATCAGAATATCATGATTTAAATAACCTTCCATCTTTCTACAAAACATCCTTATATGAACAAGAGGAGAACTGTCACCATCATATTTCTCAAAATTATGTACCCTAAATTCATGTAAGACGACCAAATCAAGGACCAAACTGAGTTCTATCACTTCTAGCCTTTTGCGGGAGGTATGAACTCATTTCATAGCTCCAACTGGTTCCTCCAACAATTTAAATTTATCTTCAAATTGCTTAGGACTAGTGAGGCTCTTCCCCAGACACAAGTGGGTTTCCCTATGGTAGGCTGTCATTCTCAACGCGTTAGTATGATAACACTAATATCATTCAGTAGCTATTTTCTCTCTATCTGTAACATCCTCAATATCGGGTTAGTGACCAAATTATAATATTTCAGGATTTGGTGATTAAAATAGAATAGTTAAAAAGATTAATGATTTATTTAGAAATATTACCTTAAAGATGCTAGTAATTATAAAAGATATTAAAGAGCAAAAGGGTCATTTGACCAAGAAATGAATTAAAAATGGGATATGGTATGGATATATACACGTGGGAAATGAGAGATTTCTCCAGAGCTTTCTTCTTTCTTCTTCTTCTTAATAAGTGAAAGAGAGCCAAGCAAAGGTAAGTTTTCTGATCTGTTTATTATTTGTTAAATTAAAGATTGGGTTTTGATCGTTAGATGATAACTAAGCTTAAGAAAAGCTTAAGTTGTCTTAAAATCAAAAGATAAAAGAGTTAGGGAAGATTAAAGATTTTGAGTTCTTGAATGAAATTTTGATATAGAGTTGATAATTAGAATTGGAAGTTGGATTTGACTTGACATCAATCTAGTTAAAACATATGAAGTGTTAGAACTGGAATTAAATCATGTTGTAAAGTTGGTATAATTCTTGAATCTCATAAGGAGGATAGGATTTTGGGGTTTAAGATGAAATAAATGAGTATAGATTAGTTTAAATAGGTATATAAGAGTTAATAATAGAGAAAGGGATAAAATATGAAGAGTTGAGAGAATAAAGAAGGGATTTTCGTGCTAAAAGTATCATTTATGGGTTGTGTGCATCGATGCATCTTCAATGTGCATCAATGCACTCTCAAATAAATGAACATCAAATGCAATTAGTGCATCAATGCACCTGATTAAAATACAAACAACGAATATGATTTATCAATCGATTCATGGATAGTGCATCGATGCACCTGTCAAGGGATGCATCGATGCATGGTATAGTGCATCGATGCATGCCTTCATTAAAAGTTGAAAATAGCTTTCTTTTTAGCTTAAGAAGTGATGGTTTAGAATATATCAATTAGTATACTGATATGTATCAATGTATTACTATATAGATTTAGAGCTTATTCCAGAACAATCGAATAATTACAATCAAATCAAAGCAAGCAAGGCTAAGGTGATTGTAATTTCATTGTACTTATGTTATTGAATAATCATTGGCTTGCGATGAGCCAGTGACGGAGTTACTATGGTAATAAGTAACTCGTAAAATGTTATTTGATTTGTGAATTCTATGTATGCATGAGTATAGGTGACATTATGTATATGATTCATATGATATGTGATACTGAACTACATGAATATATGAGAATATTATATCAGTTGTGGGATATGTTTGACATGTTATTTTATATGATACGTGTTTACATGATCACAAGACATGAGTTATATGAAAGAGAAAGTATATGTGATACGTGAAAGTGAATCATATGTTTATATGAAAAGTGACATGAATTACATGAAAATAAACTATGTGACTACATGCACATGTGATAAGTGACAGAAGAAAAGTAATATGTGATCATAAGAGCAATGAAAGTGTATAAGTGAAAATACCCATGTTATGTATATTGAGAGCTAGAGGTATAGTTGGCATGCCAAGAATCAAGGGCTTACCTATGTTCTAAGGAACATATGCACAGTTTACCTAGGTTCTTCGGGACCTACGGACAATTACCGAGGATCTTTATGACCTCTGGATAGTTACCGAGGATCTTTATGACCTCTGGATAGGTCTTTCGGGATATTTATACGAGCTGTGGTGACAGCATAGTGGTGCACAACCTCAATAGACTCACGTATCTACAGTTCTCACATGTGTACCATGGGCTAATAAAGAGATAATATTAATAAACTGGATATGATGATATGTTTGTTTCCTTGTGAAATGTTATGTGTGATATATGATGGTACAAATGGTAATTATAAGATTATATGATAAAAGTAATCAATGATAGTGATAGGAATGAAGATGATGATATAGTTGCTTGTGTGTATGTGATGTACGATAGGATATATGTTTTACATGACATGATATATATATGTTATATGGTATACGTGAGTACATGTTAAGGTATATGTGAATAAGTATAATTGATTGACATAATGATATAATAACAAATCTATAAGATATATGATATGGATATAAAAGATCATAGGAACAGGAGATAAGAGATATGAATGATAATGACATTTATTGAATGTATGTACTTGTTACATGTAAAAGTATATGAGTTGTGTTAAATGATGGTAGTAATTGTTTATGTATGATTACTAGTTAAAGTTACATTATATGTTTATTGCCTCACTAAGTCATAGACTTAGCGTGTAAGTGATTTACACGTAGGTACCAAGAATCGGGAAGAACAGAAATAGGAGTGGCAAGAACAGCAGCACTGCTAGAAGATCAGATCAGAAGTAACTGTTAAAGTATGTATTTTGATGGTGTATAGTGTGTTGGCATGTAAGAAAAGTGTTAGTTACAAATGCTCTGATCAGTTTTGTCTTGTTTTGGTTAACTCGTGTACAGTAACAATGTTATTTTAATAAAAGTTTTAAATTTCCTTGGTTTTCATCGAAAGTTAAAGTTTGAAAAGTTAATGTGACACCTCAAACTTGTATCCGAGTCGGATACGGGTTGAGGGTGTTACATTTAATGGTATCAGATTTACGATTTACTCAATTCTCGGCATAAACCGAAGTCTAGAGTGTTTTATAAAGTATACATGCCAACAAAATAGTGAAAACTTCTGATCTGATATAATAGTAAGTGTGTTGTTTTGTGGATGGAATGATATGGGTATGTTTTTATAGATGTCCGGACATGATAGTTCTCGAAGTCAAGCGGGAGATGATCGGCCCGCTGGAAGTAGTAATTCACCTGCCCTGGCCCGGCAAGGTGAAGAATAGGAACCTTCTGGAGTGCCTATAGCTGATCAAGATGTGTTCTTTAGAACACTAGATGCAATATTGATGCGTTTCCAACCTCTTGCTACTTCAACTCCAAGAATGAATGTTGCAAAGGAGTTGAAGGGTTTAGGAGCTCCAGAGTTTAGGGGTGAAGCCGAAGAAGGTCCTGATACCGCATACCTTTGGCTTAATGATGTAAAGGTTATGTTGGAAGGACTTCACCGTTCTAATGTGGAGAAATTAGATGGAGTGGTCTCCTTGCTTCGTGGGCAAGCTATAATTTGGTGGACAAATGTTACTCTAAGACTGACAAGTGATCAAGTGACCTGGTATTTATTCTTAGAAGAATTTAAGCACAAGTATATAGGAGACAGGTTTATTCGGAAAATGAAGCATGAATTCTTGAATTTGAAATATATGAATCGTACAGTGTATTAGTACGAGTGCGAGTTTAATAAGTTAAGTCGTTTTGCGGCTGAGTTGGTCCCAACAAAGAAGGATGCGTGTGAGTGGTTTATAAAGGGTTTGAGACCGAGGTTAAAAGAAATGTTAATAGTACTGAACTTGTCTTCATTTTAAGAAATAATAAATCATTCTAAAGCTCTAGAGAGAGCTCAGAATGAAAGGTTTGGGGATCAAAGAATCCAACCCTCTAAAAGAACATGGGGCTTCATCAAGTTTTGCACCTCCCAAGAGAGGTAGAGATTCTGGTTTTCAGTCTCAGGCAAGGACTGGATTGGTGGTATCCTCCGTTAGAGAATTAAATCAGATAAGAACTAGATAGACCCAATCAGTAGGGTCTGGTGATGGAAGAGCACAACAGAGACATTTTCAGACTTGTGGAAGATATCACGGTGGGACGTGTAGAGTTAAATCTGGATCTTGTTTCCGATGTGGGGAAATAGGACATTTCATAAGAGATTGTCCATTGGGGATAGAAGAGCATGCACAGTTGGATCGATATGCTTCTATGTCTCAAAGAGGAAGGGGTAGAGAAAGAGGAAGAAGTCAACCTGAATCTTTTACTCAATAGGAAATATGTTCCACTGCTCGAATGTATAATATTAATACCAATAAAGATTTTGATGATCCTGAGATAATAGCAGGTATTTTTCTATTGTACAGTAAATATATTATGATATTGGTTGATCCGAGTTGTATATATATACATGAGTAGTGAATGGGTGAGAGAATTGAGAATGTAGATAAAATTCATTTGTAGTAATATTAAAGTGACAAATTTAGTAAGGCCCAGTGCTCAAGTAAATTAGATATGTTGGAGATGTTCCATTCAGATTTAGGGAATTGAATTCTTTGTTAACCTAATGGAGTTATTCTTCAAGGGATTGGAAGTAATATTGGAGATGGACTAGTTATATAGTTAGTATGCAAATGATAATTGTAAATTAGGAAGAGGTACAACTAATCATCTTAGACGGATTGGAAATATCAGTGTTGAAGGATATATGTTATGAGGAAAAATATTAAAAGAGCAATTGATAGGAGTATGTTTTGGAAGAGTTTGGGGAATATATATATGTGATCAATTTATAAGACAAAGATAAATGAAATGTTTGAATTTGAATTAAGAAAAAGAAAAAGGAAAGAAGGTTTAATAAGTTAAGGAAATAAAGGATATGATCTATGAGACAAGAAGATGGTGATTTATGAAGAATTAATTTGATATAGAGAAAGTAATTAGAATAAGAGTTTAGTTATTGTCTACGGGATGAGTTACATTATATGGATTTTATGAAGGTCAAAGGAAAATGTAAAAATTGAAAGAGTGGAAAAGATAGATAAAGGTTGGATTCTTTGCAAATTTAAGGCAAATAATTGATTATAAATTACGAAGGAATAAGTTGAAAAAGCAACATGAGAACATTAGAAGATATGTTCTTATCAAGATGTACAGTGAAAAATTCGAGGATGAATTTTCTTTAAAGGAGGGGAGATTTGTAACATCCTCAATATCGGGTTAGTGACCAAATTGTAATATTTCAAGATTTGGTGATTAAAATGGAATATTTGAAAAGTTCAATGATTTTTTTAGAAATATTACCTTAAAGATGCTAGTAATTATAAAAGGTATTAAAGGGAAAAAGGGTCATTTGACCAAGAAATGAATTAAAAATGGGATATGGTAAGGATATATACACGTGGGAAATGAGAGATTTCTCTAGAGCTTTCTTCTTTCTTCTTCTTCTTCTTCATAAGTGAAAGATAATCAAGCAAAGGTAAGCTTTCTGATCTGTTGATTATTTGTTAAATTAAAGATTGGGTTTTGATCGTTAGATGATAACTAAGGTTAAGTTATCTTAAAATCAAAAGATAAAAGAGTTAGGGAAGATTAAATATTTTGAGTTCTTGAATGAAATTTTGATATAGAGTTGATAATTAGAATTGGAAGTTGGATTTGACTTATCATCAATCTAGTTAAGACATATGAAGTGTTAGAAGTGGAATTAAATCTTGTTACAAAGTTTGTATAATTCTTGAATCTCATAAGAAGGATAGAATTTTGGGGTTTAAGATGAAATAAATGAGATAGTTTAAATAGGTGTATAAGATTTAAGAATAGAAAAAGGGATGAAATATGAAGAGTTGAGAGAATAAAGAAGGGATTTTCGTGCTCAAAGTATTATTTATGGGTTGTGTGTATCGATGCACTCTCGAATAAATGAACATCGAATGCAATTAGTGCATCGATGCATAAGGAGTGCATCGATGCACCTGCTTAAAATGAAAACATCGAATAAGATTTATACACCGATGCATGGATAGTGCTTTGATGCACCTGTCAAGGGATGCATCGATACATGGTGTAGTACATCGATGCATGCCTTCATTAAAAGTTGAAAATATCTTTCTTTTTAGCCTAAGAAGTGTTGGTTTAGAATATATCAATTAGTATAATGATATGTATCAATATATTACTATGTAGATTTAGAGCGTAATCTTGTTCCGGAACAATCAAAGAATTAGAATCAAATCAAAGCAAGCAAGGCTAAGGTGAATGCAATTTCATTGTACTTATGTTATCGAATAAGCATTGGCTTGCGATGAGCCAGTGACAGAGGTACTATGGTAATAAGTAACTCGTAAAATGTTATTTGATTTGTGAATTCTATGTATGCATGAGTATAGGTGACATGATTTATATGATTCATATGATATGTGATACTAAATTACATGAATATATGAGAATATTATATCAGTTTTGTGATATGTTTGACATGTTATTTTATGTGATACGTGTTTACATGATCACAAGACATGAGTTATATGAAAGAGAAAGTATATGTGATACGTGAAAGTGAATAATATGTTTATATGAAAAGTGACATGAATTACATGAAAGTAAACTATGTGACTATATGCACATGTGATATGTGACAGAAGAAAAGTAATATGTGATCATAAGAGCAATGAAAGTGTATAAGTGAAAATGCCCATGTTATGTGTATTGAGAGCTAGAGGTATAGTTGGCATGCCAAGAGTCGAGGGTTTACCTATGTTCTAAGGAACATATGGAGAAATTACCTAGGTTCTTCGGGACCTATGGACAGTTACTGAGGATCTTTATGACCTCTAGATAGTTACTGAGGATCTTTATGACCTCTCTATAGGTCCTTCAGGACATCTATACGAGCTGTGGTGACAGTATAGTGGTGCACAACCTCAATAGACTCACGTATCTACAGTTCTCACATGTATACCATGGGCTAATAAAGATATAATATTAATAAACTGGATATGATTATATGTTTGTTTCCTTGAGAAATGTTATGTGTGATATATGATGGTACAAATGGTAATTATAAGATTATATGATAAAAGGAATCAATGATAGTGATAGGAATGAAAATGATGATATAGTTGCTTGTGTGTATGTGATGTACGATGGGATATATGTTTAACATGACATGATATATATATGTTATATGGTATACATGAGTTCATGTTAAAGTATATGTGAATGAGTATAATTGATTGACAGAATGATATAATAACAAATCTATAAGATATATGATATGGATATAAAAGATTATAGGAACAGGAGATAAGAGATATGAATGATGATGACATATATGTATGTATGTACTTGTTACATGTAAAAGTATATGAGTTGTGTGAAATGATGGTAGTAATTGTTTATGTATGATTACTAGTTAAAGTTACATTATATGTTTATTTCCTCACTAAGTTATAGACTTAGCGTGTAAGTGATTTACACGTAGGTACCAAGAATCGGGAAGAACAAAAATAGGAGTGACAAGAACAGCAGCACTGCTAGAAGATCATATCAGAAGTAACTGTTAAAGTATGTATTTTGATGGTGTATAGTGTGTTGGCATGTAAGAAAAGTGTTAATTACAATTGCTCTGATCAGTTTTGTCTTGTTTTGGTTAACTCGTGTACAATAAAAATGTTATTTTAATAAAAGTTTTAAATTTCCTTGGTTTTCGTCAAAAGTTAAAGCTTGAAAAGTCAACATGACACCTCAAACTTATATCTGGGTCGGATACGGGTTGAGAGTGTTACACTATCAGTAGCCTTTGTTTCCAATACTTGGGCCATTTGATTCAAACATCTTGTTGAGAAATGACGCACATTGTTTTTCATGTCAAAATAATTCATTATTCTCAATTAATAAATAAAGGAAATTTAACATAGTAAAAGAGAAGTACGGGTCAATCCCATAGAGACTAAGCAAACTTTCTGATTTATTCTTGCCTTGTTTAATCATTGAACCAAAAAGTGGATGGAGTAGAATTTGAGTAATGGTGGGGATTTATAGATGAATAAAATAAAATAGAATAAAGAAAAATAAAAAGATTTCAAAGAAAATTAAAAGGAAACTTTAAAAGAAAATTCAATATGGTAAAATCAACCTTAGGCTTTCGCTTTGACTCAATTTCCTTTAGTTCATCGAATTAGATTTTCACTTTGGGATTCATGTCGGTTACTTTATCTAAAAGGGCAATCCTCATTACTCTTCTTTGTATACCGAATACCCAAGGCAATCTTTGATTCCGACTTCGGAAATTGATCTGATCAACACCAATTGTTGTAGATCAATAACCGTTTATGTTCATGAAGATCGACTCAGATTTTTGTTTTAATAACTACTAATCTCAATCTCAATTTCCTCTTAGCCATACAATCTTGCCAAATGTTTTCCAAGAAGTTGAATGTGTTTTCAATAAGTCGATCCTTCCTCCCACACATTTAATCGCAACAACATTGTGACCAAAGTCAATCTTTGATTTTGAAAACTGTTTTGATTTTTAAAATAAGCACAGAGATTGAGAGTGGTATTCTGAAGTTATTCAAGTACTTTTCAATTCTCACGTTGGAATTGAGTCATCGTTTTAGCCCTCGGCTTGAAAGAAAATTAAATAAAACGAAAAAGAAAAGAAAATAATATGTATTAAAATAAAGAAAGGATTAAAGAATGAATCCATTAGGCTTTCCCTAAGGGGAATTCATAGCCTTCTAAAAATGCTAAAAATAAAGAAAATATAATTCCTAAAATCAAGAGATAATTCTTAAAGAAAATTCTTAAAATATTTAAACTACAATCCTAAAAACATGAGTTTCCATTCATCATTCTATAAGTGCTGACTGGACCTTCTGGAAGGTCCTGACTCATCGCCTTGAAAGATGTGTCATGCCCAAAGTCATGCCCACTAATCCACCATGAATCCAGAAAAATAAAGAATTGCATGATTTCGTTGTTCTTAGCATAATATATGGAATTCAATGTCCTGCATCGAAAATGAATGAAAAGGCCCAAGTTAACAACTAAAATTATCTAATCAATGAGTAATTAATCATAAAATAATGTATAATTTAAACACTAATCAAATTCCCCCACTTTTCTAATGCTTGTCCTCAAGCATTTCTCAATCAATGTGCCAAAATCAATAGTTGTCATTCTATAACTCACATCATACTTTAATCATCCAATGAACTAAATAAAGACAATAAATTGAAATTAGAAAACAATCAAGCATGTGGACATGCTAGGAAATAAGTTAAATCAAAACAAGACATTCTGATAGCTCACTAATCTCGTGATGCAAGACTCAATACGCTCACAAAGGATTCACTCATTCCGCTCAAGTGTTTAAGGACAAAGAAACACTCAATCCATAATAATTTAAAGCATTGCCATAAGCTTGTTATTAAATCCAATCTCCACTACTTTAAATTGAATAAGATGCAAAAGTCAAGAGGTCTTTAATCTGGGTTATAACGTGGCTAAGGTACGGATAGGGAAAAAGGTCAAAAAGAAAGGTTTAAAATGCCAAAACAAAATATCAGAATAATTAGAAACAATCCACGAACTAACATGAAGCACAATAAAAAATAAAACAAGGAAAAATAATAGATGAAAGGAAATTCAGACAATCGATTTTCCTTTTTCTTTTTCTTTTCACTAGAATAAAGGGTTTGTTTTTTTTTTCTATTCTTCCTTTCTTTATGATGTTCGAAACATTTTTTACGATTTTTATATTTCTTTTTTCTTTTTTTCATAGGACAATAATGATACAAGATCTCTAGTCTCGACAAGGGTGTGAAAAAACAAGGAAAAATAAAAAGAAAGGCGTTGGGTTTAATTTGGTAAGTTGAAAATAAAAAAATAGGAAATAGGCTCAAATGTGGTTTAATAAGGGATAAATTAAAGGGTAGTTTTTCGGGTAATGATAGGGTTAATCCTAAATGCCTCTATCATACTAAAAACATCGAATTCTAGCATGTAGTCTCAACTAGTATTCCACCACAAGTTCTAGAATGCTAAAAACGAGTTTGGTACACACAAAGAAACAAAGAGAAAGAATGATACATGTATGCTCAATAGGCTCAAAGATCACAAAATTGGCTCAATCTATCAAGTCTAGCATAAATTCAACCAGTAAACCATGGAATGTAAAAAATTTCACAAAAAATCACTAGCTATGTCAATGAACTATCATGCATCCAATGTTCAACTCAAAGCAAGATTAAAGAATTTATTGAAAAAGATTAAAACAATCAAAAAAATATAAGAATATGCAATAAACAACTCAACATATCAAGATCAAAATATCTGAAGTTCAATCATTTGAAAAGCGAGGCGAAATTCAAAATACAGTCCCTCCCCCCACTTAAATCGTTTTGTCTCAAAATGTAAAATAAAATATAAAACAAAAGAGAGGGAAAATGAATACTCCCCGATCTAGTAGCGACCGTGGCCGCAACTGCATCGAGATGAACTGTTGTAGAGTGGAATGTTCGATCGAGAAGCCACCAAAAGATATATTAAAATTTTCTACAAAACAAAAATCAAGAAAAGAATAGATCATTCGAAGATTTTATTCTAAAGGAAGTAGACTCAAGAAAACAACTCAATCAAGCTTTATCCTTTTCTATTTGATTTTCTTTTTTTTTCTATTTGAACCAAAGTTGTACTGCTATTTTTTTATTGTTCGAATAGTACACTATTTGTTTTGCTCATTCAATATCTGTGCTATATTTTTTCTTCACTGTTCTGTTCGAACTTTTCTGCACAATTCGAACCAAAACTGTTTTTTCTGCACTGCACTGTTCGAATATGATGTTGCTTTTTCCACTGTTCTAACCAAATCAGTTTTTTCTGTTATGTTCTATTCGAACTTTTCTGCACAGTTTAAACCAATTCTATTTTTTTGCACTATTGTTTTCCTGCACTGTTCGAATCTACTGTGTATTTTTATGCACTGTTCAAACCAAATCATTTTTTGCACTGTTCAAACAATTATTTTGAAATTTTGCTTCCTTTTTTTTCAAAATGATTCTTCCTTTGTTTACTGCCACACGATCTCTCCACGCCATGGGGTCGGGTGTTCACCTTTTTTTGCTTTCGGTTCGAACAATTCTTGATTCCATCTTGCTTAAAATTCAAGTCTCAATAATAGGTACCTGAAAAATCAAAGAAAAAAATAATAAACCAGAAAATAAAATTGAAAATAAAAATAAAAATTTAACAAACAGAAAATAAAAATAATAATGAGTTGTCTCTCATAAAATGTTATTTTTAACGTCGTTAGCTCGACAACCTGATTCAGACTACATATTCTGAGATAGATTCTTCCTGGTCATAATTTAAAAAAAGAAGAAGAAATAAATCAATAACTCGACGTTAGTCCCTGACAACGGCGCCAATTTGACGCGCGCTATTTTTCGTGTTAAAATAATTCCTTCTTCTCAATTAATAAATAAATAAAATTTAATATAGTAAAAGAGAAGTAAGGGTCAATCCCAATGAGACTAAGGAAACTTCCTGATTTATTGGTGCTTTGTTAAATCTTTGAGCCAAGAAGTGGATGGAGTAGAATTTGAGTAATGATAGGAAATTATAGATGAAGAGAAATAATATAGAAGAAATAAAAATAAAAATATTTCAAAGAAGATTAAAAAGAATTTTAAAAGAAAGTTTAAAAGAAAAATCAAAATGGTAAAATCAACCTTAGGCTTTTGCTTTGACTAAATTTCCTTTGAATCATTGAATTAGATTTTCCATTGAGGATTCACGTCGGTTACTTTGTCCACAAGGGCAATCCTCGTGACTCTTTTTTGCATACCGAATACCCAAGGAAACTTTGATTCCGGCTTCGAAAATTGGTGTGATCAACATCAATTGTCGTAGATCAATAACCAATTAAGTTCGTGAAGACCGACTCGGATTATTGTTTTAATAACTACTAATTTTGATCTCAATTAACTCTTAGCAAGACAATCTTACCAAGTGTGTTTCCAAGAAGTCGAAAGTGCTTTCAATAAGCCAATGCTTCATCCCACACATTTAATAGCAACAACATCATGACCAAAGTCAATCTTTGATTTTGAAAACTGTTTTGATTTTGAAAATAAGCGCAGAGATTGAGAGAGATATTCTGAAGTTATTCAAGTACTTTTCAATTCTCACATTGGAATTGAGTCATCGCTTTATCCCTCGGCTTGAAAGAAAATCAAAGAAAACGAAAATAAAAGAAAAGAATTTTTATTAAATTAAAGGAAGGAGGGGTATTTATAGCCTTCTAAAAATCCTGAAAACAAGGAAAAGATAATTCTTAAAATCAAGAGATAATTCCTAAAGATAATTCTTAAAATATTTAAACTAAAATCCTAAAAATATGAGTTTAACTTGAATTCAAATTTCAAAAATGCAAAAAACCCATTCGTCCTTCTAGAAGCATTGACTAGACCTTCTGAAAGGTACTGACTCATTACCTCGTCAGATGCGTCATGTCCAGAGTCATGCCCACTAATCCGACCACAAATCCAGAAAAATAAATAATTGCACGTTTTCTTTGTTCTTAGCATAATTTTTGGAATTCAATGTCCTGCATCGAAAATGAATAAAAATGACCAAGTTAGCAACTAAAAGTATCTATTCAATGATTAATTGAATTCAAATTGTCCTTCAATTTGTTATATTAGTCATCTGATCCATATTCAGTTATCGAATTTTTACTCTATTCGAATCGAGTGTAGAACTTCATTAATTACACATATGAGACCAAACATTTCCATTCATGCATTACCAATACCAATATGTTCTATAAAACATAAAGAGGTAGTAATGTATTACCTCAATTTTTGTGCAATACTGATCGACCATTTAAATTCCATTCAACCATTCTCGATCCTTAATTCAACTTCCAATAATTCCTCAGATGCATATAAACAAAAATTACATAAAAAACGGAGCTTAATTCCGAAAAATGGATCGAATCGGGTGATAAATCAGTCAAAAATAGCTTACCGGGTTCGAATTTGGCAAAACAGACCCCAAAAACAGATTCAAAACGTCAGAAAACATAAAATATGACTTTTCAAAAATTATCTTTTTCAATCAAAGTCAACGGTCAATGGCGGTCAAAGGTTAACGGCTTTCAACAGTCAATGATTTTACACAAAATATCACCCTAACAGAAATTAATTACATATTAGGCACCATTCTAAAAATATTTACAAAACTAGCACCAGAGTTTTGCACAAATATCACCCTAACATAAATTAATTACAAATTAGGACTTCCCCGCACAGTGGCGTCGCGTACGGCGCCGTGGAGGGTCCAAAAAATCCCAGAAAATTCCTAAAAAATATTTTAAGGCATTCTGAGACACTTACTAAGCTCGGTTCACAATTTTGAATGGTGGAGAGCTCGATTCATAAACATCAAAAACTTTAACTTTCTCGCCCCTCCACGCACTAGCGACGACGGAGAAACAGAGAACACCGGTGGACTCAAAATGATGAAAGGAACATGATGGTGTTGGAGGTGTTGAAAACAGATGGTCGGATCGACGTGAATTAACGAAAAACCAATGGAAATTGAGTTAAAATCGATGATACTTCCAACTGAAATTAACGACAAACATCAACGATTCACGACGAGAGCTTAAAGGGATTTGTTCATCAGTCGACAACGAATATATTGGTGGTTTTGGTTCGTCGAACGGAGGTCAAACGGTAACTAGATCAGAGTTGAAATGAGGGTTGAAGGGGAAGGGAAACTGGGAAAATAATCTGCAGAATATATGGGGAAATGGGGTTTATAATTCATCCCATAAAAAAATGGATAAACCATGAGTTTAGTAGATAAATTTCATACACATATCCCAATTTCATTTCCGGAGTCGGGTCGGAATTTCTCAGATGAGTAACTCTTACATGGTTTGTGAGGTACTTTAAAAAATTCAAATAGACGTTACTGGTATTCCTTTATAAAATGATAGAGTCCTAACAGATGAAAACTTAAGTTTGCTCATTACAGATAGGGATTCAACCTTCGAGTTTCTGCTCAGAGAGGTACGATTGTAGTCTAGGGGCATGTACTGATCGGACATCTTTTTGAAATTTGACCGGCTGGTCTATCTTAAAAATTTGACTCAACCATAGCTATGATACCACTAAATGTAACCCCCTCAGACTGATGCGGATAACCCGATCCGATCTGGAGTGTCACATTAGGGCCACCGGAGCGACCCATCGTAAAAATAGCAGAAAATTTAATACTTTTCGTAAAACATGTAAACCCATAAAATCATTTATGAGTACAAAATAAAATTTATCAGTATTTGAAATAAAACAGATTTTCAGACTCGTATATAAAACAAAATACAATTACATGCCCCCTAATCACAAGTACCATACTCTACAAACAATGCCGGAAAAACTCCCTTATTGAAGTCGATAGCTGCACTGGTACAATTCTTTTAGCCTGAAAAGATGAGTAATAGAGTGAGCTTTGGAAAGCTCAGTAATACTAACTACCATATGATGTTGATAACATGTAGATACATATAAACAAATATTTTCTTATTAGTTCCGAACTTCTATGGATTTTTATGCAGAGCGGAGATCCTACTGGTATTTGAGATACTAACGGACAATGAGCTTTCAGTTCATATGGAAATATTTCAGATGTCCAGGTTCAAGAGATCAGAATAGGTTATCTAGTGTGTTCCCTTAAAACCAGTAAAAAAATACATATTCTTTTAAAACACATATATATATATATATATATGCCCTCATCCGTCACGAAAAAAATGTGTAGATTCCCCAGAACTATACAACCCCGTCACATCCAGTAAGGCCATGAGCACAAAGCTAAGGAACATGCAAGTATTCTTCCTCCAACAATACCCCCCAATAAAACATGTTCCATCCGTAAATGGTTATATCAAAAATCAAAACATATTTTAGGTCAAGTATTAGATCAAAATCCAGGTAATGTATCAGATCAGAATCCATGTCAATATCAGATGAGAATCCAGGTCAGGTATCATAACAGAATTCAAATAGGAAATCAGATAAAATATTCAAGTGATTAGCGAACACACCAGAGTTTACAGATATTATTTAGAGGTACTGGATAATATTATCAGGCAAAGAAACACAGATCTTCAGTATATCGATAGAATGTTGGAATTTAGAATCACTATTGGAAGAGATCAATAACTGATGGAATCATCAGTTATTCAGAATATGAATTATCAGGATCATATCTTATTTGGACATTTTTTAGAAGTTGTACGTAATCAGAAGGGTATTCAGAATCCTTTACAACTATGTCGATTGTTCGAATAATCGAACAACATGAGATGAATAGCTATAGAACAAATGCTTGTCGACTGGTCAAATCATTGTCCTTCCAGGGAATTTACTCATTAATACCACAAATTATTTTCCATAGATCATCTTTGGAATCATCGTTGAATAGATCTTAAGGAAACTAGCAGATATTCCTATGCTCTTTATCTTATTTCCTCGCTTCCACGATATCATGAAATACTAACGTGCTAGATTTTTAGTTCATTACCCATATGAACATTACATCATGTATGATCATTAACGTTTCCAGACTCATCCAAATCACTTACTTAATCCTCAGTCCTTGAGGTTACTTAATTCATTTATTAGTCAAGTTTATTCTAGTTACTTCGGGGTTTTCTAGAGTAATTTATATGTTTCTAAATTTCGGATACATATTGTACTCATGTTACATTCAATTTGGTCTTCATGGTTGATTTGTCTAACGAATATCCCCTTCTTAGTACAGAATGCGATCTAGAATTGAGTTGAGCTGAATACTTCCAAAATTATCATCGAACCAAACTTAAGAAGTCAAACACGCATTCAAGTGACATCTATGTCGTTCTGGTACTGATATAAAACTAGCATTGGTATCTTGGCTTAATATGTGATCCATAACTTTTAAGATCAGTACCACACCCATGTTTATTTGGATTCCTTAGACATCTACTTAGTCTAGGTCATAAGGCTATTTTGGTGATTTTGATGCTCAATGTTTTTCCATTCATTTCAAAGCTTGAGGGTGTACATTCATTCCTCAGCTTGGTGATATTCTTGAGTCATTTCTATTTCAGGGGTATTTTGGTTATTTTATAGATTCAATGTATTTCAATCATTTCTTTCTGTCCGATCTTACTATTAAATTCAATCTTATTATTTATTTCAGTCCTTTCAACAATTCTGACAAAAGAATACCCCCGATAAATTATTTTTCAGGTATTTACTCATAACTCATATATTTTCAGGTCAAGTGCCTTCTCAGATTTTTTAAACGGAATATCATGAATATTTCTGTACAAAGACAAGATCTTAACAATTAAATCCGTAATTTATCAAGTTAAGTACAAATCCTCAAAGTACTTTCTCATTTCGGGTCAACTCGGACTATTTTTACCTTTCAAGGGCATTTTTGTAATTTCTTAACCAAATAGTTTAAGTATTAACTCTTTACGAAAATAACTATAATTTAGAGATCCTATGGTTAATTTCTTTCCAGAATATTCTCTAATCTTGAAATGGTTCCTTAACAGACTTCTAGTATCGTGCATAAACCCTCTTGGGGTTAAAAACTGGTTATCCGAATTTTCCAATTAAAACTAACATTTCTTCTGCACATCTGTAGTTTTATCAGACCAATAAGTCTTTTCAGAGTTATTAATCATCTTCCAGGGATAATTCTTATCATTTTCCAATATAAGGGTAATTTTGTAATTTTACCTAATCGAAGTATTTCCATACCTTATCAAATGAGATAGATTATAAATTGCATATCCAATACTAATTCCTATATCACTTAATCTCATAACTTGTAATTGAATTCAAATTGTCCTTCAATTTCTTATATTAGTCGTCTGATCAATATTTAGTTACCGAATTTTTACTCTATTCGAATCGAGTGTAGAACTTCATTAATTACACATATGAGACCAAACATTTCCATTCATGCATTATCAATACCAACATGTTCTATAAAACATAAAGAGGTAGTAATGTATTACCTCAATTTCTGTTTCATACTGATCGACCATTTAAATTCCATTCGAATGTCCTCGATCCTTAATTCAATTTCCAATAATTCCTCAGATGCATGTCAATAGAAATTAAATCAAAACGGAGCTTAATTCCAAAAAATAGATCGAATCGGGTGATAAATCAGTCAAAAATAGCTTATTGGGTTCGAATTTGGCAAAACAGATCCCAAAAATGGATTGGAGACGTCGAAAAACATTAAATATGACTTTTCGAAAATTTTGACTTTTTCAGTCAAAGTCAACGGTCAACGGCGGTCAACGGCTTTCAACGGTCAATGATTTTACACAAATATTACCCTAACAAAAATTAATTACATATTAGGCACCATTCTAAAAATATTTACAAAACTAGCACCCGAGTTTTATACAAATATCACCCTAACAGAAATTAATTACAAATTAGGACTTCCCTATGCGCAATGGCGACACGTGCGGCGCATGCGACGCTGTGGAGGATCCAAAAATTCCCGGAAACATTCCTAAAAATTATTTTAAGACATTTTGAGACACTTACTAAGCTCGGTTCACAATTTTGAACAGCGGAGAGCTCGATTCTGGAACATCGAAAACTTTAACTTTCTCACCCTTCCACGCGCCAGCAACGACGGAGAAACGGAGAACACCGGTGGACTCGGAACGATGCAAGGAACACAATGGTGTGGGAGGTGTAAAAAATGGATGGCCGGATCGACGTGAATCGACGAAAAACCAACAGAAATTGAGTTAAAACCGACAATACTTACAACTGAAATTAACGACAAACGACAACGATTCACGACGAGTGGTTTGAGGGGATTTGTTCATTGGTCGACAAAGAACACGATGGTGGTTTCAGTTCGTTGAACAGAGGTCAGACAGTAAGTAGATCAGAGTTGAAAGGAGGGTTGAAGGGGGAGGGAAACTGGGAAAATAATATGCAGAACATACGGGGAAATAGGGTTTATAATTCATCCTATAAAAAATGGGTAAACCATGAGTTTAGTCACTGAATTTTCTGCACTTCTTAAAATGGTCTGAAAACTTTGAAATATTTCAATTTAATCCTCAAATTTCTTCCCAAAATACCAATTAAATCCACCACTTTATAATTCTAAAATTTCGCCCCTAAATTGGGGTGTTACACAAAAATTATTTAATAATATTTGAATGATATTATGTAAATAATTATTTATATTTTAATAAATTTTTTCATTATAAATACTAAATACAATAAATATGATATTATATAAATCATTTCCTACTATTTAATAAAATTTTCATAAATTATTCATCATAAATTTTAAATAAAATAAATAATATTATTTAATCTACTAACTAAATTATTGTAACTTTTTAAAAAAACAATAACACTAACTTATTTAAGTAGGTGTAAGTTAATGTTTTTTCTCTAGTATCCCTCAAGCTTTCTTGTTTGTGTCAAGTACTTGAAAGAAAAAAATATCATTAGCTTATTTACATCGGTGAGAGTGTTATTTTTTCCTAAAACTTATTTATACTGGTGTAAGTTAACTGAGAAAAATAATGAATGTATTGGGAAAATGATTTATCGAAAAAACATGGTAAATAATTTTACAATGATTAACGCGTTTTTTTCATTGTTCTGTAATTGATTTTACATTAACTGGTCCATTAAAATTAAACTAAACACTCAAGAAAAATTAGTTACAATGAAACAAACAAATCTTAGAGCATCAAAAGTCACTGATCTTCCCACTCCATCACATTGGAATCGTCGGTTGAACTTGTGGTGCAACGAAAAATATTAATATGAAAATCTCTTCCAGTGATCAATGTATGAGTGACGAAAGTAGGAAGACAGGGGATACAATTGTACCTTATTCATCTGAAAAACATTATGGAGAACTAGTGTAGATCTGATAATTTTCTTTTGATTTTTGTAGAAACTGCAGGAGTTGGAATAGCAAATTGGGGATATTTGTGCGGGACTAAGCGAGGAAACTATTCTAGTCAATCTATGAAGACGAAAATATCAATCCATAACAATTGGAATATTAATGTTTGAACATGAAGGAAATCAATGCTATTTTTATTAATGTTTAACACTAGTTTTGCACCAACATGGAATATAAGGCAGGATGTGATTGTAATCAATCCATCCTATTTGTAAGGCATGCCTGAGGATCCTGATATTATCGAGGATATGCACCTAGATGTAGATAACATATCTTATGAGGTAACACTCAAATATTTAGAGTCCAATGGGAATTGCTTAGAGTTTTAAAAGCTCTTGTTGCTTATTTTGTAGGAACTGTTGGAGTTGGAAGAGCAAATTGGGGATGTTTGCACTGGACTAAGCGAGGAAAATATTCTCACCAATCTAAGAAGATGAAAACATCAGTCTGTAACAACTAGAATATCAATGTTTGAATATTAAGAAATCAATGCAATTATTATCAATGTTTAGCACTGGTTTTGCACCAACATAGAATATATGGAAGACATGTGATGATAATCAATCCTTAATATTTGTATGGAATACATGAGGATCTTGATATTCTTGAGGATATGTGCCTTGATGTCGATAACATATCTTATGAGGTAACACTCAAATATTTTGAGTTCAATGGAAATTACTTAGGATTTTAAAAGCTCGTGTCGTTTATTTTGTAGGAAGTGATGGAGTTGGAGCAGCAAATTAGGGATGTTTCCACCGGACTAAGTGAGGAAACTATTCTAGCTAATTTGAGAAGACAAAAACATCAATCCATAACAACTGAACCTCCAGTAGAAATTGAACCTTCTTTTATCTATCAGGTATATTTCTTCTTACTTCATGAACAACAATGGCCTGTGCAAGATGGATTCAAATTAATTTCCATTTCATGTTCTTGGAAACCGTTCATGGGAGGATTATGCTGAGGGTGAAGAGCTTGATAAGTTGGGTTGTGTTCATGAGTTTCTCTTCGATTTCATTAAGGAATGGTTTGTTCTAAATAATTCATGCCCCATCTGCAAAACTCCAACTTTGGTTGTTTGATGTCATGATTCATGTCTGCTTTTAATCCTTAAAAACCTTGTGTTGTTGAACAGTGAACCTACTTCTCACCAATCTTAGAAGAAGAAAATATCAATTCATAACAACTGGAATTTCAATGTTTTAATATGAAGGAAATCAATGCCATTATTATCAATTCTAACACAGGTTTTGTACCAACTTGGAATATATGGCAGGATGTAATGGTAATCGATCCTTCCTATTTTTATTACATCCTGCCATAAAATATCTTGGTTAGCATTTAACCAGTTGTTATGGGCTGATGTTTTCATCTTGTCAGATTGGCCAGACTAGTTTCCTCGCTTAGTCTAGTGCAAACATCCCCAATTTGCCTTCTAGCTCCAGAACTTACTACAAAATAATCACAAGAAAATGATATTCCATGAAGTGTGTGATATTCTTTAGGATGTGTACTTTGATGTCGATAACAAGAATATCAGGCACTTTAGGTATGCCATACAAATATGAAGAATCGATTACCATTACATCATGCCATACAAATGTTAGAATATGAAGAAAATCAATGATATTATTATCAATGTTTACCACTGGTTTTACACCAACATGGAATATATGGCGGGGGTGTAATGGTAATCGATTCTTCATAATTGTATGGCATACTTGAACATCCTGATACTCTTGAGGATATGCACCTTGATGTTGATAACATGTATTATCAGCCACATCAAGGCACACACCCTTAAGAATATCAGAAACCTCAAGTATGCCATACAAATATTAAGGATTGGTTATCACTACATCCTGCCATACAAATGATTGAATATTAAGAAAATCAATGCTATTATTATCAATGTTAACCATTTGTGTTACACCAACATGGAATATATGGTCGGATGTAATGGTAATTAATCCTTCATATTTGTATTGTATACCTGAGGTACCTGATACTTTTGAGGATATGCGTTTTGATGTGTCTGATATTAAAAAAACAATATTTTATGTCAGGATGTAATATTTAATATACTAACTAATATTTTTTTTAAAAATATTATTAACTTACTTAAGTGGGTGCAAAATAATAATTTTTTTTCAAGTATCATTGGAGTTTTCTTGTTTGTGTAAAGTACTTCAAAGAAAAAAAATATTATTGGCTTATTTACATCAATGAGAGTCATTTTTTCTTCAAAATTATTTAGACCAATGTAAATTAATTGAGAAAAATAGTGAACGAGTTGAGAAAATGACTTATAAAAAAACATGGTAAGTCATTTTACAAAGATTAACTTGTTTTCAATGTTTTGTGATTGATTTTACATTAATTGGTCCTTTAAAATTAAATCAAACACCCAAAAAAATTAATTAAAGTAAAACAAACAAATCTTAGTGCATCAAAAGTCACCGATCTTCCAACTCCATCATGTTGGGATAGTCGGTTGATCTTGTGGCTCAACGAAAAATATTAATATGAAGATTCCTCCAGACATCAATGTTCCAGTGACGAAAGTAGAAAAGAGAGGATGCAATTGTACCTAATTCGTCTGGAAAAAAAGTATGGAGAACTGATGCAGATCTGATCATTTTCTTGTGATGTCAATAAAGCCACAACAAACTGTCATGGATTCTACTTCACCCAATTTAGATAAATGGAGAAAAATTGTCCAGACCTTTTCAGAGAATTTTAAAGAAAGTGCTAAATAGCAGCTAAACCTTGCAGTGAATAATATGTCAAACTTAACCTAATTTTCGAGATTGAGTATCCATCCTATGAGAACTGAAATTAATTCCTTCTTCTAATTTGGAAATCATTAAAACAATAATATTATTTTTAAAATAATATAATTGATGTATTTTAATTTTAAGACCAAGGATTTTATTTATAATAATAAATTTGGTATTCCATAATCAGTTAAAACATTAATCAAATCTAATTGGGTAAATCACACAATTCCTCATTGGCCTATACTCTCTCTTCTATTTTATTTACAGTACTTTCAATTTTTAATTTACTCATTGAAATTTTGACTCGCTCCTATTTTTATCACTATGATTATTTTATTATTATTTTGTATGATGTGGCATTTTTATTATTATTAATTTAAAATAATTGATAATATAAAAATAAAAGGTAGTTGGACTCCATCGTTAACCAACATAGTTGGTGGTCGTTAGATCCCAAATTTCAAGGGTCTTGTTCGTCTCGACACCCTGAATCCAAATCTGCGCTCCATTTTGAAGGAACTTGCTGTGTAGTCCACGAATTGGAGATTGAAAGTGGGAAAGCCGAAACGTTTCAATCGAGATTCATGGATTTTGAGACATTTTCTTGTGAAACAACATCCATATTCGAACTCAGGGGTAGAAACGAACAAGACCTATGAATTTTGGGACTGAACAACCACCATCTAAGGCAATCGACGATGACCGGTGGTGGCATTCGACCACTTTCTATTTATATTTTATATTTTTTAATTATTTTAAATTAAATGATAATAAAAATGTCACATTATACAAAAATAATAATTAAATAATTTAGAGTGATCAAAACAGGAGCAATTCGAATGTTCAATGAGTAAATTAAAAAAGTGAAAGTACGGTGAGTAAAATATGAGGGAGAGTATATTTTAGTGAGGAACAATGTATTTTACCCAATCTAATTTATATAGTTGTGACAACGTACGTTATTATAATATTAGAAATAATTTTAGAATAATTTTAATATCACAAAGAATGAGTGACACTAGCAATGCATTATTGCAACTTAAGTTATAGATAGTTATGATTTGACATATCATTTTTGTGGTTAACATTTTCATGTCTATCATTTTTCTTTAATATCTAAATTGGATACAAGTTATGGAATAATCACATTTGTATAGTTCATCTAATGCTCATTGATATCTTGATTAGACTATTATAGAAAAATAAATATAATATCTCATATCAACTTATTTGAAGAGGAGCATGTATTTTTAGTCTCAATCAATCAAGCGGTCAATGATATTACTCCTATTATGTAAGAGGGACAATTATATACTAATCAACTATATCCCACTACATAGATTATGGTATATTCAACATCAGTCTTTATAGTACAGCCAGTTACGGTGGACATTTAACTGTATCAAAATATGCAACTCAAGATGTTGAGATAACGATGATCTCAAGTCCAAAGATCATATATATAGTTATCATTTTAATTAATCTTGTGACTATGACGTAATAAATCAAGAAACATACTTGATTTTGACATCATGTGTCATTGATAACACTTTGTCATCAATCAACTACACATTAATCTTAATGAGTTATTGTTGTTCAGACCCAATATAATACTCTACTATTTTTTTAAAAATAATCATATTAACTTTGGACTTTAGTATAAATCAATTCATTTATAAACACAATAAAAGAAACTAAGATAATAGCAATGATGTCTTAATTTAATAAATGTGGTCAAACAAATATGTGATTATAATCATTTTATTATTAATTTTTTGATAAACTCTGACACATCATATTATCAATTATACCAAAAAAATCAAACATGACATGTGCACATGTAAACCTTTCGCACGTAAGAATTCCTCAAACTTTTTAACAATTTGCAAATCAAATCAATTTTCTTTTAAAAAAAAATAGACTATATGAAATTCCTTCTGCTACGATCAATTCATATCATCATGCATCATCACCCTAACTATTTTCGCGATCAAATACAACCTCATTAGACCCATTTTAAAAAATATGACATGAATAAAAAATTAAATCAATTAGTTTGATTTTAATATTTAATTAATTATCTTAATATTATAACTAAATAATAGGTTTTTATGATTGTTGATGAGAAAATAGGTCATGGTGGTTGTAGACGGTTCACTCCTAATTTAGACAGAGACTAGTAGCCAGTAATCAGATGACTGCTAATCAGTAGCATTAATGATATGGACACAAAGAATAGATTTCTAGAGAGTATCCAGGAGAAGTGTTTAGAAGAAGAATAAGAAGAAGTTGATATTGTTTTTCATGTTATAGAAGTTCATATACTAGTCCTTTATGTTTATTGGTGCAATACCTAGGATATAATCATTAAATAAATGTAGGTCAACAAAGTATATAAATGTAACTGTCAATTAGCAGATTCGGCTATGACGAATTTCTTGGGTTTATCGAAGGTCTTGTCAAAGATTTTGGGTCAATTGGAGAATCTTTTTTTATGAAAAGATCCCTAAAAAGTTATCTCAGTATGCAGGTGAGGGAGTTTTGTAACACCCAATACCCAATGAGAATCGTTCGACCCGAATACTAAGTGTCACATTAACCATAGAAAGGACCTAGAACAAATAGCTATTATTATTTTCATTTAAGCATGGTTGCAATCAGTAAGCATACATATAACGCCTCTCGTGAATAACAAAGAGGTTGCCCATAAACTTGTAGAGTATACTCGAAATTCTAATGACATGACTTTATATTCAAATGTTATAATAGAATTTCATAGTCAATAGATCCAAGAGTTTATCATTAATTTTAAAATCGGTTTGAGATGAACCAAAAACCAAGAGTGAAAATCAAGTATAAATCATGTTTCACTTTTCATGTGAATCATATATCGTGTAAACACACCAAGTGTCGTTCTAGCAACATTATTTATGCGTGTAATTAAGCTTTTGAATACCACTAATGTCACCTTTCATGTAAAAGTAGGTGTACCGGGGAAAAAAGGTAATGAAAAAATATACATGCTCAAATTTTGAATCAATAAATGTTCATCATGCTATCGTGTTCAAAAACGATCATTCATTTGTTTTCTAAACCATACAACCCTATAAAATACTAAAAAAAACATTGAAATACTTACTCCTGAATTTAGTATAGGGAACTAGCCTATGCCTAAGAAACCTAGGTAATTGTAACATACACTCATCGATGTAGCGGTGTCGAAGATAACACTTCAGCAAACGACTTATTTCCCCTTCTCCTTTCTTCATGAAGCTTCCGATGGATTAGGAGATTTAAGGAGACAAAAAAGGAACAAATATCATCAGATATATTTATAAAGAATTCGTCCATAATTGCTATCAAACGGTAGTCCAAAATTTCAAAATCAAAACAACGAAATAATATTTAATTTGGTAATTTCTTATCCAATCTAATACCAAACTTGAATCAATCTTTTTCAACACTTAAATACCTAATTACTCAACTCAAGAACATATAATTTTAACCTTTAATTATCATATTCAATATTAAAATCTAACTTAAGTAATCAAGGTCCAATTCCAGTAGTTAAGAAAAATCCCCAATTTAGACATCTAAAATCAACATGAAATCTCTTAAATTTAATCATCAACTATTTTTATACATATATGCCATGTATTAAATCATAAAAAAAAGACACTAAATTTTCATAAAAATTAAAGAAATTTTTCTTACAAAAATCTGGAAATATCTTAAAAAGAATGGACAAAATTGGATGACTTTTGTTAAAATCAATGAAAAGGATTTTTAATATTATTTAATATTGAAATAATATTTATTAAAATATCTATATTTATTAATTAAAATATGATTTTAAAAATGAAATTTTAGTTTATTTTTAAAAAAGTGGCATATAATATCTTTAGAGCTTCGATTTTGGCCCTCTTTTCAAAATAGTCCTAATTTGGATTTATTTTTTAAAGATTATTCTAGAAGTTGACCTGATTACCTTATTACTAGCTTTAACTATCGATAACTACAAAGCCCAAAATTAGGGTGTTATAACTCTTCCCCCTTAGAAGAATTGTTTTTATAAAACCCTAATTCGAGTCGACCCGAAGACCGACCGACTAGAATATTACACAGGATCATTGAAGTGGCTAGCCCAAAAATTTCTTTAAAACACGATGGAAATCACCATTCACGTATCACCCATAGGAAGAAGAGATTTAAATCATAGTAATCAAGTTTACAAAACGGGGAGCCCCCAAATACGTTGCAAAATACATAAGTCAAGTATTTCAAAATAGAGTTTCGACTCAATACATGAAGGTCTATGAACACTACATGCCCTCTAAAATGGCTCAAGTCGTACTCTGATGATTTGATCTGTTTGAAATGCAAGCTGTGCGATAATCTCCTCAAACGCTCATTCTAAGAACCTGTGCACGGAAACAAATTTTGAATGCTGAGCTCAAAAGTTTATTGTCACACTAATAATTATACTATATTACATGTGTTCAAGTTATGACCATTCAAGTAAGTAAGGACATGAGCATACAAGAACACAATTCATACATGCTGAGGTACGCATCATGGTGAGGTCAGAGGGTTCGTTGCATCTCGGGACTGACACCCCTCTATCCTACATATGGTGAGTCTAAAATTTACTACATCAGAAACAACACCTGACTTACCTACTCCTTGTGATTACATGTTGAGTTATATCTAGATATTCTAACAAACAAGATGATCTCTATACTACTAAAGTAACTTGGGTGTCCTCGATGTTTCCCAAGCGTCACACAAAGGCTAGTTTTATGTCGGTCGATTTGTAGATTCTTAATTGTTACTTTACTCATTTACTATTCTAACTTGTAATTTTTATTTGGGAAGTTCTGGTAGTTTTTGACCTTACTCAAATACTTTTTCCATGTTTGGCTATTTTCTCAAAACTGCACGAGGGTACCTATACTCTCCCAGTTAGTAGGGTATCAGTACTTTAGCTTTGTATAATATCAATACTTCTAAGGGTACCGATACCCCTTTTATATTCTGGAATTGTTGACTTATGAATGGTACCAATACCCCACCCTTGGGTATCGATACCATTTGAATAGGGTATTGGTACTACCCAACCAAAACTCCTTGTTTTAGGCTATCTAAAGAACAATATCGGTACTGTTCATATAGTATTGATACTCGTTCCTAGAAAACTCTATTTTTGCTAAAAATGACACCCAACTTTACCCATTTGCCTCCCTAAGGACCTTACACATTAAATAAATCTTTTTAAAACTTATAGGGATTATAGGAATTTTGATTTGATACATAATGTCATAATTTAATGGGTGTACTAACCAAACTCATACAAGAACTAGGTATCATAATGACATTTTGCTAAAATGACACCCAACTTTACCCATTTGCCTCCCTAAGGACCTTACACATTAAATAAATCTTTTTAAAACTTATAGGGATTATAAAGGATCATTTTTCATGTTGTATAACATCAAATGTCATAATTTACCATGGGTGCACATATATGTCGCATGAACTCATACAAGCTAACTAGGTATACACAATGACACTTAAGTGGTATAAATGAGTTAGAAATGTGTTACCTTGATTCTAAGCTATAAAAAACATCCCTACTCAACCATGAACCAATTTCTCCTTGCCTTTGGTCTTGAAGCTTTCTATAACCTATTTTACTAATCACAATAATGAAATTAGTCACTAACTCATACAATAACTTAGAATGAAGTTAAGAACACTCCTTAAAGCTTGAAGCTACCCAAAACAAATTGGGAACACATGGGTTCTAAATCATATTAAAACACCCACTTATGGAAACCATAGCCATACTTTGGGATTAAGTTTGCTAGATCACAAAGTTGCTACCTTTCTTAAGATAAAAAGGAAACAAAAGAGAGTTTGAATGAAAGATGAAGACAAGGGTGATGACAAAGAGAAATGAAACTTTTTCCCCCTTGACATCATCATTCATTAATGAAATCCAGTATTTGTAAGAGTTGATAGGTTAAGTATCTCTTTGGTCTCTCAAACTTTAGTCACCAACCAAAAATACCCTTTTCATCATCAATTGGGCTTCAACCAAGCTCAATTTAACTCTATCTTTGGTCAATGCCTCCTACAAGGCTAATAAACTAATTTAAACACACCCGGTTTAGCCCAAAGATATTAACTCGGATTTAAGGCACTACAACTCTCCCCTCCTAAAAAACTTTTCAACATCGAAATATACCTAGATAGAAAAGCTTCGGATACTGGAGAAGAATATCCTCATCAGTTTTCCAAGTTGCTTCATCGATAATATGGTTCCTCCACTTAAACTTCACTTTAAGAATCCTCTTATTCTTTATCTCTTTCATATCTTGCGTTAAGATCCTTACCTATTCCACTTCAAAGGTCATGTCTTGGTTCACTTTGATTTTCTTAAAGGGTATAATATGAGAAGGATCAGAATGGTACCTCCTAAACATAGTCACATGGAACACGTTATGAATATGCTATAGCTCAAGGGGTAACACTAATTGATAGGCTACGAGTCAAAACCTCTCAAATACCTCGTAAGTTTCTATGAAATATGGGGTTCACTTTTCCTTATACCCAAATCGAATTACCTTTTTCCAAGGGGCACCTTGAGGAGCACCTTATCCCCCATTGTAAACTCGATATCCTTGCACTTTAAGTCATCATACGATTTATTTCTTTTGGAGGCTTCTCTCAATCGACCCTAAATAACCTGAACCTTCTCTTCAATTTCTCAGATCAGATCGGGACCAAGTATTTTTCCTTCATTGAGTTCAGTTCAACAAAATGGGGTCCTGCACTTACATCCATATAAAGCCTCGTATGAAGCCATCAGGTTGCTAGACTAATAATTGTTGTTATAAACAAATTCTACAAGCGAAAAGTGGTCCTCCCAAATACCCTAAAGATCTATGATGGTGGTACTAAGCATATCCTTTAAGATCTGAATGAGATACTTTGACTGACTGTTTGTCTGAGGATTGAAAGAAGTGCTAAAGTGTAGTTTGGTGCCTTAAGGGCTTTCTAAAACTAGGAAGTGAAACGTGGATCTCTATCAGATATGATTGAAGTCAGAACCTGATAACTCCATAAAAAGACTCTATTTCTAGTCTTTTTACATAAGTTATTACTCGTCTAAATAAAGTATGCACAACATATTAGTTGCATTTAGGTTATATTTGTTAGTGGTGGATAAGTGTTGTTTAGGCAATATTTATTTGGTTTGACTGATGCTGCCGAGGAGAAAGGGCTTATATGGATTATGTATGTTCAGGAAATTAGCTAAAGATGAACATTTTAGTCGCGACAAAGAATTTCGCAAGGGCTAGTATAATAGAGAAGATAAAGACAGTGAGAAACAAATTTATCTCGCCAAGGCAAGGTTTATCTTGCAAGTCTTAAGTGGATATGATGAATTATCTATGTCACATGCCAGTTGTACGACTACTCTCACGTGCAAGCAAGCCCTCAACATTCCGACAACAACCAACCATCTTTCTAAATAATGGGTATTTAGGGAATCTTCACTTACGCGAAACCCTAGGAGATTTCCTTTATAAATACCCAGCCACAGCCGCCAAAAAATGAGGCAAGGAAGTAAGAAGAGCTTTAACTGAAGTGTGAACAAGCAACTGCAGTGCTTCCCCACCGTTTTCCAACTGACCGTCCTTGGTGTCATCCATAGCCAGGCTATAGCAGAGCGGCGGTCAGGCCTCGAGAGAGGCTGACTGCTAGGGTAGGCGTGGTGTTGATTAGAGATGTCATAATAGAGCCTTTAGTTTTGGGAATCATTCTTCCTTTGTTCTTAATTTATTTACTTTGTTTGGAGTTGTAGTAAAATGATGATACTTTGGTTGACTTTTTGACAACACCATGAACTGCTTTACTTGGTGTTAATCTTTGTTTTACCAAAACAATTATTTTCTATTTTATGAATGATGAATTATGATTTTGCTCATGTCTGTTTTGTTCACTGTTTAAATATTTTACCTTGACACTGTAAGAGCTTTGAGAGATTACTTGGGGTCTAGGTTAAACAAGTCTTGACAATGTAAGAGCTTCGAGAGATTATCATTTGAATTAAGATAGATCTACGTGAGCAATGGAATGGATCTGAGATGGTGATGTTCTAACTTGTCTACCTTAGAGATAAGGAGAGGGTTTTAATCGACTAAAAGGGATAGACCCTAGAGTAGGATAAACAATGATTATAGTTCACACTGAGAGGTATTGCTACAACAATAGTCTGACAAACCAAGGGTTTTAGTTAATGGTGAGTAGTATTGCCATGACAACCATTTAAGAATACTCAAAATCCTGTCGGGCAGCTTAAGCATATCATAACAATTCATTCTAGACATAGAATAATTGCTTTTCATAACAAAAGATTAGCATGAGTGCTCTGTGAAAAGTATGAATATGTGAGGTTGTTTTGAATATATTTAAATCAACACTTGTCTTTACCTTATTTATTTTAATGCGATAATTTTGCATAATTATTTTACCTCGACCAAACTTTTCTACAATCATATTTTATAATATTTTCTTGCCTTATTTTATTACTAATAATTTTCTAGCTTAAAATGACTTCAGGAATTAGCTTATGACAACTAGTTCTGGTTGTGGTGAAACTTAAAAAGAACCGACCAATCCCTGAGGAGACGATAACTCACTTACCCTTTATTACTTTATTCGATTATGTATACTTGCAGAAAATTGCTTGCCTTAGCATATACATTTCCAAGCGATCAGAACCCCATGCAATCTCATGATCTGTAGCCTCCTCAGACTGATGCGGGTGACCCGATCTGATTTAGGGTGTCACATTAGGTCCACCAGAGCATCCCACCGTAAAAATAACAGAAAATTTAAAACTTTTATTAAAACATGTAAACTCATAAAATCATTTATAAATACAAAATTAAACTTTACCAATATTCAGAAATAAAACATATTTTTAGGCTCGTGTACAAAACAAAATACGACCTACATGCCCCTAATCACATGTACCATACTCTGTAAGCAATGCCGGAAGAACTCCAATACTGATGTCGATAAATGCATTGATACGATTCTTGTAACCTAAAAAGGTAAGTAACAGAGTGAGCTTTGGGAAGCTCAGTAATACAATACTACAAGATGATGCTGAAGAACGTGCAGATACAGATAGACATATATTTCCTTATTGGTTTAGACATCTATAGATTTTTAGGCTAAACTGAGGTCCCGCTGACACTTAGGTAGTAACAGACAATAAGATTTCAGTTTAGAGAAATATTTCAGATAACTGAGTTCAAGAGATCAGAATAGGTTATCTAGTGTGTTCTCGTAAAACCAATGAAAAGATACAGATCTTTTTCAAACCTATATTTATCAAAACCATAGTAATCCCTCCAACCGAACACTCCATAATGTGTAGGTTACCCAAAACAATACACCCACCTACACACCAAGTAAAGACTTACCCTGAGCACAAAGTAGATAAGCTTGCAGTAACAGTAATGGTAACCTCTTTCAATCAACACCCCCACATAAAACATTTTCTATCAGTAAACAGATATATCAAAAATCAAAACATAATTCAGGTCAGATATTCGAATAAAATTCAGATCAGGTATCAGAACAGAATCCAGGTCAGGTATCATAATAGAATTCGGATAAAATATTCATGTGATTAGGGAACACACTAGAGTTTCTAGATATTATTCAGAGATACTGGATAATCTTATCGGATAGAGAAACACAAATCTTCAGTATACAGATAGAATGTTGGAAGTTAGAATCTCTATTGGAAGAGTTCATTAACTGACAAAATCATCAATTATTCAGAATGTGATTTATCAAGATTATATCTTATTCGGACATTTTTTGGAAGCTCGACTTAATCATAAGGGTATTCAGAATCCTTTACATCTAAGTTACTTGTGTTTTGAGATATGACCAAAGTGATTTGAGCTGGTAAGGGAAAATTAATATTTATAACCTTTACAATCTATGTCGATTGATTGGATTATCGAACAACTCAAGATTAACAACTCACAAATCTAATGCTTGTCGACTAGTCAATTCATTGTCGTTCCAGGGTATTTACTCTTTAATACCAAAAATTCTTGTCTATAGATCATCTTTATAATCATCGCTGAATAGATCTTTCAATGGTCTTTATTTCATTTCCATGTTTCAACAATATCAGGAAATGCTGACGTACTTTTTTCGTGAATCATGACACATAAAGATAATACATCATTTATGTACATCAACTTTCCCAGACTTATCCAAATCAATTATTTAATCCTCAGTCATTTAGGTTACTTAGTTCATTTAGCAGTCAAGTCTATCCCGATTACTTTAGAGTTTTCCAGAGTAATTCGGGCGTTTCTGAATTTCAGATTCATATTGTATTTCCACATTTTAATTTGGTATTTGTGGTTGATTTGTCTAACGAATATTCACTCCTTAGTATCAAATGCACTCTAGAGTTGAGCTGATCTGAGTACTTCTAGAATTATCAACGATCCAAACTTGAGGAGACACGCAAGGATTCAAGTGGTATCTATGTCATTCAGGTACTAATATAACACTAGCATTGGTTGACCAAATTAATCTGTGTTCCATAACTTTTAATAGCAGTACAACATCTATGTTTATTTGAATTTCTTAATTAATCCAAGACATTTATTTATTCTAGGCTATAAGGGTATTTTGGTACTCAATGTTAATTCATTCCCTTTAGAGCTTGAGGATATCCAATCATTCCTGGGCTTGGTGATATTCTTGATTCATTTCCATTCCAGGGGTATTTTGGTTATTTTATAGTTACAGAGTATTTCATTCCTTCCCTTCCGTCTGATCTTATTATTTAATACAAACTTATCATCTATTACAGTCTTTTCGAACAATTCTGACAAAAGAGCACCCTCGATAAATTATTCTTCAGGTATTTACTCATAACTCAGAGATTTTCGGGTCAAGTGCCTTCTCAGATGTTACAAATAGATTATCAGGAATTTTCTGTACAAAGGCATGATCTTAACAATTAAATCTATAATTTATCGGGTTAGGTATGAATTTTCAGGGTACTTTCTCATTCATATTGAACTCTGACTATTTTTACCTCTTAAGGGCATTTTCGTAATTCCTTAATCAGGTAACTTCGGTATTAAAACTCTTAACAAAGATAAATAGAATTTAGAGGTCCTAGAGTTAAATATTTTCCGAATAATCTCTAAACATGAAATTATTCCTTATCAAACTTCTAATTTCTTGTACAAACCATCATAATTTATTTAGTTATCGACTTTTTACCGTATTTGTATCGAGTGTAGGAATTACCTAACTACACAGATGAGATCAAACATTTTCTTATTCATGCATTTACTAATACCAACATGTTTCATAAAGCATGAAAAGGTAATAATGTATTACCTCGATTTTTTGTGCCATACTGATCGACCATTTAAACTCCATTCAAATGTCCTCTATCTTGAAATTAACTTCAAATAATTCATCAGATACATAACAACAGAAATTTCATAAAAAACATAGCTTAATTGCGAGAAATATATTGAATCGAGTGATTAATCAGTGAAAAAAGCTTACCGAGTTCGAATTTGGCAAAACGGACCTAAAAATGGACTCAGGACATCGAAAAATGTTAGGATAGGTGTACCCGAAAAAAAGTCAACGGCCGGTTAATGACAGTCAACGGCTTGGCTCGGTCGGCTCGATCCAGACCGATCTAGTCAGTTCAGACCAGTCTAGCCGGTCATACTGGTTCAACCTACTCCCTAGGCTGCCAGACAAAGCTCACTCTCAGGGTGTGGCACGTGCGACATCTCCGGTCGTCAGTTCGGCATGAAATTTTCCAGAATTGTAGATCAACAGAGCTCGGGAGTCTCGTGCAAGTGTTATTTTCAACGAAACATAACGGATTGTAGAATTTTAAAACGTAGCAACTTATCTGATAGTGATCGGCGAGTGAAGACGACAGAGCAACAACGCCGTGACGATTTTGGTCAGGTTTTGAGCGTACTATGACGATGAAGCTTCTGATTGAGTTTTATGACGAACGACGCCGATTCATAATGGAATAGAGGTCGAGTTTTGTTCTCCGTTCAATGGTAAGTCTATTGATGGTTTCATATTGACAAACAGTGGTCGGATGGTGGAGAATCGGGGCTAAAAAGGGTGGCCTGACGGGGAAGAAAATTGGGGGAAATATATTTTGGGAAAGTAAATTGCATGGGGGAGGGGAATATATTTTTCAATATATAAGAAAAATGGGTAAATTGAGGACGGGTCCCTGAATTTCTTGCATATTCTAAAACTGACTAAAAATTTCATAAACATATAATTTGATCACTAAATTGGGGTGTCTCAATTTTCCCCTACTTAAAAGAATTTCTTCCTCGAAATTCATTCATGTCACATAATTGCAGAAATAAAACTTCCATCAGTTCTTTCATATCTTCAAGTAGTTTTTACATAAGTACATGTCCTTTACTAATCCTGAACTAGTTGAGTATACCTTCTCATCAGAACTCTCCCTCATTCCAATAAAAAATCAGAACGAATTTATCCTTGTGGAATCAATTCACCATTGGCTACGATAATAGGTTCATAGAGCAGTAACATATCCCAATTTCATTTCCGGAGTCAGGTTAGAATTTCTTGAACTCTCACATTAGTCGTAAGGTAATTTACAGAGTTTAGAATAATCCTACTAATATTCCTTTATGCAAAGGTAGAGTCCTAACGTATATAAAACTTAGATTAGCTCGTTACAGAGATGGACTCGACCTTGGAGTTACGGCTCAGAGAAGTACGATTGTAGTCTATGGGCATGTACTGATCATACATCTTTTGACATTCGACCGACCGGTCTATTAAGAAAACTCGACTCAACCTAAGCTCTAATACCATTAAATGTAACCCCCTCAGACCGATACGGGTGACCCGATCCGATCTAGGGTGTCTAATTAGGGCCACTGGAGCGACCCATCATAAAAAATAGCAAAAAATTTAAAACTTTTATTAAAACGTGTAAACACATAAAATCATTTATAAATACAAAATAAACTTTACCAATATTCAGAAATAAAAAAGATTTTTAGACTCGTATATGAAATAAAATACAACCTACATGCCCCCTAATCAAATATACCATACTCTGTAAGCAACGCCGAAAGAACTCCATTACTGATGTCGATATATGCATTGATACGAATATTATAACATTAAAAAGTGAGTAACAGAGTGAGGTTTTGGAAGCTCAGTAATACAATACTACCAGATGATGCTGAAGAATGTGCAGATACAGATAGACATATATTTCCTTATTGGTTGAGACATCTATAGATTTTTAGGCTAAGCTGAGGTCCCACTGATATCTCAGGGAGTAACAGACAATAAGATTTTAGTTCAGAGAAATATTTCGGATGAATAAGTTTGGGAGATCATAATAGGTTATTTAGTGTGTTCCCGTAAAACCAGTGAAAAGATACAGATCTTTTAAAACATATTTTTATCAAAAACCATAGTAATCCCTCCAACTGAACACTCCATAATGTGTAGGTTACCCTTAATCACACATCCACCTACACACCAAGTAAGGACTTATCCTGAGCACAAAGCAGATGAGTCTGAAGTAACGGTAACCTCCTTCAATCAACACCCCCACATATAACTTTTTCCACTAGTAAATGGAGATATCATAAATCAAAATAAAATTAAGGTAAGATATCAGAATAGAATTTAGATCAGTATCAGAATAGAATCTAGGTCAGGTATCATAACAGAATTCTTATAAAATATTCATATGATTAGGGAACACACTAGAGTTTCTAGATATTATTCAGAGATACTGGATAATCTTATTGGGCAGAGAAACATGAATCTTCAGTATACCGATAGAATGTCGGAAGTTAGAATCTCTATTGGAAGAGTTCATTAACTGAAAAAATATCAGTTATTCAGAATGTGATTTATTAGGATTATATCTTATTCGGACAGTTTTCGGAAGCTCGACCAAATCAGAAGGGTATTCAGAATCCTTTACATATGAGTTACTTCTGTTATCGAACAACTCGAGATGAACAACTCCCAGAACTAATGTTTGTCGACTGGTCAATTCATTATCATTCCAGGGTATTTACTCTTTAATACCAAAAATTCCTGTCCATATATCATCTTCAGAATCATCGCTGAATAGATCTTCCAATGGTCTTTATTTCATTTCCATGTTTCAACAATATCAGGAAATGCTGACGTATTTATTTCGTGATTCATTTCCCATTAAGACAGTATATCATTTAAGTTCATCATCTTTCCTAGACTCATCCAAATCAACAATTTAATCCTCAGTCATTTAGGTTACTTATTACATTTAGCAGTCAAGTCTATCTCGATTACTTCAGAGTTTTCAAAGTAATTCAGACATTTCTGAATTTCAGATACGTATTATATTTCTGTTTTGTTCAATTTGGTATTCGTGGTTGATTTGTCTAACGAATATGTACTTCTTAGTACCGAATGCGCTCTAGAGTTAAGCAAATCTAAGTACTTCCATAATTATCATCGATCCAAACTTGAGGAGAAGCACAAGGATTCAAGTGGTATCTATGCCATTCAGGTACTGATATAGCACTAGTATTGGTTGACCGACTTAATATGTGTTCCATTACTTTTAATAGCAGTACAACATCCATGTTTATTTGAATTTCTTAATTAATCTAAGACATTTACTTATTCTAGGCCATAAGGGTATTTTGGTACTCAATGTTAATTCAGTCCCTTTAGAGCTTGAGGATATCCAATCATTCCTGGGCTTGGTGATATTCTTGATTCATTTCCATTCCAGGGTTATTTTGGTTATTTTATAGTTACAGAGTATTTCAATCCTTCCCTTCTGTCCTATCTTATTTTTTAATACAAACTTATCATCTATTCTAGTCTTTTCGAACAATTCTGACAAAAGAGCACCCTCGATAAATTATTCTTCAGGTATTTACTCATAGCTTGAAGATTTTCGGGTCAAGTGCCTTCTCAGATGTTACAAATAGGTTATCAGGAATTTTCTGTACAAAGACATGATTTTAACAATTAAATATGTAATTTATCGGGTTAGGTACGAACTTTCAGGGTACTTTCTCATTCAGAGTCAACTCGAAATATTTTTACCTCTTAAGGGCATTTTCATAATTCCTTAACCAGGTAACTTCAGTAGTAAAACTTTTAACAAAGATAAATAGAATTTAGAGATCCTAGAGTTAAATGTTTTCCCAAATAATCTCTGAACTTGAAATTATTCCTTATCAAACTTTTAATTTCTTGTACAAGCCATCAAAATTTTATTCAGTTATCGACGTTTTACCGCTTTCGTATCGAGTGTAGGAATTACCTAACTAAAAATATATGATCAAGCATTTTCTTATTCATGCATTTACCAAAACCAACAAGTTCCATAAAGCATGAAAAGGTAATAATGTATTACCTCAATTTTCATGCTGAATTGATCGACCATTTAAACTCCATTAAAACACCCTCTATCTTGAAATCAACTTCCAATAATTCCTCAGATATTTATCAATAAAACTTTCATCAAAAACGGATCTTAATTATGAAAAATGGATCGAATCGAGTGATTAATCAGTGAAAAAAAGCTTATCAGGTTTAAATTTGGCAAAACGGACCTTGGGAACAGACTTAGGACGTCGAAAAACGTCAGGATAGGTGTACCCAAAAAAAGTTAACAGTTAGTCAACAACAGTCGACGATCAACAGCTCGGCTCGACTCAGTTCGACCGGCTCTACCCATACCGGTCTAGCCAGTTCAGACCGGTCCAACTGGTCAGACCAGTTCAATCTACTCCCAGACTGCCAGACGAAGCCCACTCTCAGGGCGTAGCATGTACGGCGTCTCCTGTCGTCGGTTCGGTATGATATTTTCTAGATTTATAGATCGACACCTCGGTAGTCTCGTGCAAGTGTTATTTTTAACGAAATATAACGGACTATAGAATTTTAAAACGTACCAACTTATTCGATGATGATCGGCGAGTAAGGACGACGGAACAACAACGGCGTGATGATTTTGGTCAGGTTTTGAGCATACGGTGACGGTGAGTCCGATAGTGTAGGAGGTGTGATAAACGGGTGGCCGGATCGACCGGATTCGACAGAAAACCAACGGCGATCGAGTTAAAAATGACGAAACTTTCGGTTGACTTTTACGACGAACAACGCCGATTCACGATGGAATAGAGGTCAGGTTTTGTTCTTCGTTCAATGATGAGTCTATTGATGGTTTCAGATCGACGAATGGTGGTCGGATGGTGGAGAATAAGGGGCTACAAAGTTGGGTCGAAGGGGAAGAAAATTGGGGGATAGACATTCTGGGAAAGCAGATTGCACGGGGGAAGGGAATTTATTTTTCAATATATAAGAAAAATGGGCAAATTTAGGACTGGGTCCCTGAATTTCTTGTATATTCTAAAACTAACTATAAGTTTTAAAATCTTATAATTTGACCCCTAAATTAGGTTGTGACACGATCTCTCGGATACACAACTACGTTAACCACTCTAAGGTATAATTCATCTGAATAGGAAGAAAATGAGTTGACTTGGTCAATCGGTCTACTATTACTCAAACTACATCATGTCTCTACCTAGTTATAGCTAATTCAGTAACATAGACCATGGTCACTTTACCTCATTTCCATTGTGGAATCTAAATTAGTTGGAGTAACCCAGAGCAAACGTAGTGTTGTACTTTAACTTGCTGGCAAAACTAAATACTTAGAGACAAACTTAGATATTTCTCTTTTCATGTCAGGCCACCAATACAATTGTTAAATTTTTTGGTATATCTTGGTACTGCTTAGATGAATTGAAAGTAGACTGTAATATACCTCGTGAAGAATCTTACTTCGTAATTACACATCTACGGATATGGATAAATAACCCTAAAGAACAATATATCCCCATCTTGGAACTTAAAATTAATTTTTCACCTCAACGAACCTGCTCCACCCCATCCCTTAAACGATCCTCAAAACTCTAAAATCTCTTAATCTCACATACTAACTCGAGTTCTACACGCAGCTCAGCTAACAGACCACCATCACTAGTCAAACTCAAGTGCACCAACAAAGCTTGAAATTCTGACATTGATATTCTGCTTAAGACATCTACAACTACATTTGCCTTTCCCGGGTGGTAGTCGATCACAAGGTCATAGTCCTTCAACAACTCGAACCGCCTACACTGTCCCAAGTTTAACTCTCTCTGGGTGAGTAAATACTTAAGGCTCTTATGATTGGTGATAATGTGACATTTCCCCCCAAATAGATAGTGTCTCCATATTTTTTGCACGAAGACTACCACAGTGAGCTATTGATCATGAGTAGGTAGTTATGCTCATGTGGCTTGAGTTATTGGGACACATAATGAACTCATTTCCCCCCAAATAGGTAGTTATCCTGACCCACTAAACGACGCGTCACTAAACACAATGAACTCATTACCCGATTATGGTTGAGTCAAAATAAGGGCTTGAGTTAAGATGTTCTTCAACTATTTGAAGCTATTTTGTCACTCTTCATCCCACAAGAAGAGAATTCCCTTCTGAAGCAGTTTGTTCATTGGGGTAACTATCATATAGAAACACTTAACAAACTGATGATAATATCGATAATACCTAAGAAACTAAATACCTCTGTCATATTCCTCATCGATTCCCACTAAACCGCTACTTGTATCTTTTTGGGGTAAACCCTAATATCATAAGATACTATAATATATCCAAAAAAGAAACCTTAGACAACCAGAACTCACACTTCCCAAACTTGTCAAACAACTGTCGTTCCTGAACCGTTTACAGAACGATGCACAGGTATTGGTCATGCTCTTCTTCTGAACACAAGAACACTAGGATGTTATCTATGAAGACTACAGGAATTAGTCAAGGTACAAGTGGAAAACTTAGTTCATTAAGTCCATAAATGTTTTTGAGGCATTGATGAGTCCAAACAGCGTTATAAAGAATTCATAGTGACCATACCTCGTCCTAAAAGTTATCTTTTCTACATCAGCATCCTTATCCTTTAACTAATAGTATCTCAACCTTAAGTCGATCATAGAGAACACACATGCTTTCCTAAGATGGTCAAATAGGTCATCGATTCTAGGGAGGAGATAAAGGTTCTTGATGGTCAACTTATTTAGCTATCAATAGTTGACGCACAACCTCATCGACCCATCATTCTTCTCAATAAAGAGAACTGACACTCCCCAAGGAGAAATGCTTGGCCAAATGAAATATTTCTCTAACAGTTATTGAATTTGGGCTTTAAACTCCTTTAATTCCATCGATTCCATGCACTAGGGAGCAATACACTCCGGATCAGAACCCGACAATACCTTAATACCAAACTTTAATTCTCGGTCAAGCGATATCCCAATAACTCCACCGGGAACACGTCAGGGAAGCTCAAACAGTTTGAATATCCTTTAGTGTTGGAAATGTGATTCATGTGTCAACCACGTGTTCCAAGAATGCTTCACAAACCCATTTGACCATTCTTTGAGCCCTTAGGACCGAAACAATCCTTGAAAAGACTGACTTCTCACTTTTCATTACTACATTGGTTCCATCCACCCTTCTGAGCATGAGTTGTCTAGCGCATCTTAATCTAGCACCGTGATCGAATAACTAATACATTCCTAAATTATTGTCGAACTCTCGAAACATCTGTTCCATCAAATCGGCTAAGAAACATTGGCCTTTGATCTTAAATAGACATTAGAGATGAACCTTATCCACAAGAACATGTAATCCTAAAAGACTAAACACTCGTACCCCTATATTTAAGTCCTCTATTGTAACGTTTCTCTGTCAAAAAAGCTCAGAACAAATGTAAGAGTGAATTAATCCTGGATCTACTAAAGTAGTAACTATAATAAATAATAACAAATTTAAGTGCCAGCCTTGCACACCTAGTTCTTTCTTCTCCAACCTTTTCTCCATTTTTAATGCTTCAAACTTTATTTGGGTTGTAAGGTCGAATGAATGATTGGGTATACTCCATGGTTTGTTCAAACCCCAGCATGAACTAAGCTATATTTGGTGGGGTTCATTCGATATATCTTAAAACTTTATTCTAATGGTTGATGAATGTTTATCTTTTGTTTTTACTAGTTTTGTTTATGTGTGATGCATCTTTTAAGATTGTAGGAGGCATGAGAGTTTCCATTTCTTAGAGGAAGACTAGATGTTCAAGATAAAAATCCAGTCACTAATTCTTAAGTATTTGAGAGAAACTTAAGTATGATTAACATAAGAAATGGTGTATAGTTAATCACTATAGCCTAATCCCTTAGTACTTAAGAGAGACTAAGCTAGGATTTCAATGACTAAGAGGGTTAGTGCGTCTTCAATATTGTAGGTTGCCATAGTTGAGACTTAGAGGAGATGTCGTGGCATTCTATTTTGTTAGGTTCTTAGACTAGACATAGCGAGAAAACTTTTAGCAAACTCCGTTGAACAAGTAAAGCATTAGAAGAATACATTAGCTAGAAAGATAAGTTTTCATCTCCTTAAGTTACTCCCCACCATTCATTCTCGAAGTAGTTTCCCGTTTGAGGATTATAAAGCTATTATATTTATTTGTTATTTTTACCATTTTACATTGCTTTTGTATTTTCATTATTTCTCATTATTAATGGTTCTCTTTCCATGACACAATAACATCCCTTTACCATCATTCCATTCACCCTCACATGTCCATTGTCGAAGCATCATCAGTGTATATATATCATTTCTATACTTAGATAAAATAATGTAGTGTTGTGGTCAAACTCATAATTTCCACCAATCCCAGACGACGATACTCAGTTATCATTATATTACTTATTGCGATTGTGTATACTTGCGCATCATTTGCGTATAATTTATTAGTACTCACAACAAGCAACAAGCATATATCATACAATTTTTTTATAGTTAATATGTTCACATAAAAATCAATGCAACAAAATACTACGAAAATAATGTATCTAGACTTGTGTTAAAGTATTTATTTATAGAGATGAATATTTATGAACCTACATAATAAATATAGATATTTGGAACAAAACCATAAATATAAATTAGATTGAAAAATACTTAAAAATATTATCTTCAAATGAAAAGAAAATAAGAGTTGAATACTTGATAACTTGATTGAAGTCATTAACCTAAAAAAAGATGACCAATTCTAAGAAAATAAACATCCAAACAATAAAAAAGACATAATTTTTTGTATCTTGAAATCGAAAATGACAAATGAAATGTTCATTCATTTAAAAATAAAATAATAATACAAAAAAGGATGTTAACTCTTTTTAATAAATGATATTTTAGTAGTTTCCAAATTCTAAGGCATCATACACATTTTTTCACAACAAATTCAATTAACTTATTATACACGTTTTTAGGAGATATACTTAACAATTTAATATATATTTATAAAGAATGTATATTCTATTTTGTAAATATTTTTAAGGTCTTCACCTCCACTAGTCCCTTAATGCTTTCGCTGACAAAATCAATGGAATAATGCGTTGGGAAAAAATTCCCTAGTTAATGCACCCCTAGACATTATTTTTTTTCAAATTGGGTGTTTTGAACAATGTCTCGGGAAGACACGAGGAGATGTAGGTGTCTTCATGAAGACGAAAGGACGATACATCATCTTCTACATGACTTGGGAAGATGTGAGGATGTTAGGACGTCTTCGCCATGAACTCGCCAACCAGTGCACGCCCATTCCTTCAGCTTCCCAACGCCCATGTCTTCGTCTTTCTAATGCATTAGACCCATGCCATGCTCCCTTGCATGCACACTCTAGATAAGTATAAAAAATATTTAGTTTTTTATATATCATACCACATTTTGCCTAGAGTATTATTAAAAAATATTTAAAAAATGTTATAAAAATATTATATTAAATAATATTGTTTCTAATATAATTAGTTTTTTCCCAAATAAAATAGTGAGAAGTTGTTTAGAAAGAATTTTTTTTTCTAAATCAAGCAATTCGAATAAACTAAGGATGGGCATGGGTAGGGTTTTGGCCAATCCGACTCGACCCAAAAATTTTACATCCTTCACTCGACCTGACCCGACCCGACCCGAAAAATATATACCTTTGACCCGACCTGACTTTTTGAGATAAAATCTAAACCTGATCCGACCTGACATGAAATATATTATTTTTATTCAATAAAACCAATGATTTAATTGAAAAATTAATATACAGAGGGTATTATTTTAATTATTTTTAAATATATATGGTAAATTTTTTTTTGGATCGGGTCGGGTCGAATCGGGTATAGTTTACCCTAAACCCGAATCCGACCCGAATATCACCTTTAAAAAAAACCCAACCCGACCGAACCTGAATTAAATAAAATCCAACCCGATCAGGTCGGGTTCGGGTCCCATGCCTATCCCTAGAATAAACTATCAAGTAAGTGTGAAGAGAATTTATTTATAGTATTTTATGATTTATTATTATGTTAGTATCATTTTTACAATAATTTAGTAATATTTTACTATTCATTATTATAATTTAATAGATTGATTTAGTATTTTAGTAAAAAAATTAAAATAATGAAACCATTATTATTAATTATTAAAAAAATTATTCATTAAGTGGCATATGAATATATTCAAATAATGTACAATAACTTTAATAATATTAATTATAATTTAAAAAATAACTTCAATAGTATTTATTATAAATTTAATAGTTTTTAGTAATTTTAATCATTAACTTTAATATGTTTAAATAATTTAATAATTATTATTTTAAAAATTAAGAATTTAATTATATTTATTTAAAATATATTCAAAAATTATTTTAATTCAAAGTAATACGTGTTGATTTAGTAGTATTTTTCTAATATTGTAATCGAAATAATTTTTTTTAAAGTCATTAGTTAAACTCAAGAATTTTTATTTTTTGATATGTTCAAGAATTTTTTGAACAATTCATACCTAGGGGAGAGAATGTGAAAATGAGTATTAAACTCAAATCATAGGAGAAAGGAAATGTGTCAAATGAGAAATTTTAATATGATTTAAAAATTATAGACGTTTAAAATTAAAATTTTGTTTTAATTCATTCTTTTTATTATTAAAACATTAGTACTAGTAAGTATTTTAACTATGTATTAATTAAAAATTAAATAAATATATTATTTTTAAAATTATTACGCTACAAATAATAATATAAAATTATTATTTTTTGAGTAGAAGCCGCTAGTCTTGTTAAAAAGTTAAAATATCCAAATTACAATAAGTGTTTATAACTATTATCGTAAATTAAATACATAATTTAGAAATTTTTCTATAACATTGAAAGTAGTCACTTTAGATCATATACCATACATGGAAAAGGTTAAAACCTCAACCAAATGGCTTGAACAAAAAATATATACGAAGAAATATGATAGCATAGACAAACAAAACACAAAAGAGGATTAAACTATTGAGAGGGCACCGAGAACCGTAAATAAGAGTAGAGCGTCGTGATAAATTATCCAATAACACAAAATCTCGTATCCAAATTCAATATGAGGGTCATAGCAGGAAATATCAACATGATTACCAATAAGCGTCACCTTGAGAAATCGTGAGGTTGTCAAGTCCAACCCTGAGAAAATATAAAATAAAAAGAATGACAAACAATCGAGAAAGAAGAAGAAAAATGTGCCATAAAGGCAGAATTATTTTTATTAAAAAAGAAACAAAGAGAAAATAGAACATATGGTCGGCAACCAACATCAAAATGAGTGTCCCTGTCTATTAAACAAAATTAAAAGAAAAAAGTTGATCTGATTTATAGAAAGTGACACAAACTCTAAAGAAGAAAAGGTGAGAGAGGCTAGGATAATTATAATATAAAATTATTAGTTAAAAATTAAAATTATTTAGGTACACATTATACTACATTAGTAGTAGTATTATTTTATTTTATTAAAGTATTCCAAAATAAAAAATGTTTGTAATGACATCATTACTTAAAGACTTAGGGTAAGTATGTATTACAAGCAATAAATTAAATTTATTATTATTTGAAATAGTTTAACAAATCGATTTAAATAATCACAAACTAAGCAACCTCGGTGGGAAATGAATTTCTATTATTCATTGAAATCCCGAGTTCGAGCACCATGAGTGTTAGGGGTGTGAGTGTTCAATGTCAAAAGGTTGAGAGTTTTATTTTTGACATATACTACCTTGTATTTACCCTAAATTAATCAAGCAATAATAATAGTAACAATTATTAAGAAAATAAATCTTTACATAATTAAAATAAACAACATACACATTTATTTATAATTTATTAATAATTAAGTGAAAGGAAAATTTTCATAAATTATTTAACATATTATTTAATATGTATTATTTTTTTATTTTTTTTATTCTAAAACTATTTTCTTAATATGTATAGAAAATGAACATCATTTTTTTATGATTGTCTATTACAATTGGACAAATTATGGAAAATGATGTCACAGTTGTTTTTTAGTCTATAAAAGTTATGATTAAAAGGGATATCACATGTTTAGCAATTAAGGATATGGTAAAAATAAAATTTTGAGCTACAATTAATGATTTGAGGTATAGGATTATGGTATGTCCAAATCTAGTCAGTTATGTTATAGTACCTCTTGAAGAATATGATAATTTTAGAAACATGATTTGATAACATGACATAATAAATACTCCAATTATTGAGTAAATTATTGAGGTGTGTAAGATATCTGATGTTCCACACCCATTGAGAAATGTGATTGGAAATTATCTTAAATGGCTTTCAAAAGTGAGTTTGAGGACCATACATATAGGTTGGTAAATAATTTAGTGGTGAGGTTAGAAAGTGAAAATAAAGTCAGTGAGACATTCGCAATAATAGATTATGGGGATAAAAACATATATTATTCGAAACCGAAAATAGATGTTGAAGTTGAAAACCGATAGAGAGAAATATATGAAGATTTTAACGAATATGAAGAAACTGAGAAACATGTTTTGACAGACAATAACACTTTTTATGGTGGCGGTGAACCTGATTTGGCTATTGATGAGATCATGATATCGCATCAATCTGCCCCTCATATGTAAAAAAATAGATTATGATACGATGAGGACACTTGAATTTTCAAACATGTCATATTTAACTTCAGGCCACATGACTGAATCATCTAAAAACTCAGGTGAATTATCGATGGGGATGCAATTTCGAGAAAAAATAAAGCTACGTTGGCGATTATAGAGTATTGCATCAAATGCCATGTAGATTGTCATGTTGTAGAATCCAATCAAAAAACCCTATATACAAAGTGTGTTAAATGTGTCCCAATCTAGTCAATTATGTTATAGTACCTCTTGAAGAAGATGATAATGTTAGAAGCATGATTGAATTACATGAATCTATAAATACTCCAATTATTGAGTAATTTATTAAGGTGTCTAAGATATTTGATGTTCCAGACTCATCAATAAATATGATTGAAAATTCATCTCAAATGAATTTCAGAAGTAAGTTTGAGGGCCATATATATAAATCGATAAACAATTTAGTGGCGATGTTGGAAAGTGTAAATGAAGTCATACATCCTCAACAATAGTTTATGGGGTGTTAATCATACATTATTCGAAACCGATTGTCAATGTTGACGTTGAAAATCATTAGAGAGAAACACATAAAAATTTCAACAAAGATTGATGTAAGGCACTCGTGCCTCTATTGTGGATCTAGTGAATAAGTACCTGCAAAAATAGAGGATCAAATGGAAGGCTTGGTGGATGATGTAAAGGTGAATAGGTGGGTTGATTTGTAATGATAGAGAAGAGCATGGTTGGGGAATGTTTTGGGTGATGTTAGGCTAAAGAAAGAATGGATAAGGGTTGGTAGTATCTTGAACAATCAAGGTAGAAAATAGGATATAAAGATCCTAACATCAAACCTTATAGATTGAACATGGGGTGGTAATAAAGAACTTGGCCCCTCTAGTTAGAAAACAACTAGGAAACACAAGTATCAATGGGAAATAAAGGGGTTCACACCACAAGTACTCAAAGTACTTGATAAGTCGATAAAGTTCAATAAAACGTAAGAAAATAGGGAATACCTCACAAATATATTGAATGATCAAAGAGAGATGCCTATAGGCATTATCCTTATATAGAAAATGAAAAGGAATGGCCGAAAAACTATAGGAGGATTCAGCCAAACTAAATTCCTTTCCATAAAATAATGTTTGAAAATTAAATATGAAAAACTAATGTGATAGTTCGACCAAAGTGTGGCGAAACAATGCTGGGCCAAATAGACAAGGTTTGATGCCTAGATGATAGGGAATTGCATGCTTTGGTCTAACGGTTGGCATCCTTTGGTGTTTGGTGCCTAGATGATGCACATGGTTTGATTGTATGGTTTAAACTCCTCTCTTGAAAGTATAGGTCCCCATGCCAAATTATATGATGATTCAGCCAAGGTGGCATGCTTAGCACATGGTCGAATGTTGTATCATGGTTGGAAGGTTCCTAAGTAGCTTGCTAGATCACTTATCTAGCTAGGTAGCATAGGTAACTAGCTAGATACCTAGAGTCACTTCAGCTACCTCTAGCTGCCATAAGTCTTCAACTCAGATTCCAGCACCTAAGTTACACTCCAGCTAATGTCAAGTACTCTCCAGCTCCTTTAGATGTGCTTCGAATCCATTGAGCTTCCTTAAGAGATGATGAGCTATCCTTTGATGTTCTTAAGCTCTCACGAGCAGCCAAAGAGTTAGTGAGCTATCCATAAGCTGCCATGATCATCCTTAGGTTATTGTGCACCTATGTATGATCATCCTTGCTTCTTCGTTGTTACTTCATCCACTAAAGGATTGTTCTTGAAAATGTGTTTCATTAAAAGCCTTTCTTTGGAATGATGATCACCAACAGTTACCTTATTAGAAATATCCTTTCCAAAACTACTCTTTATTGAATGGTCTTCATAATCTTGCAAAGAAAAGTCACGTACCTTGGTATTTTCTTACCTTATATTCTCGATTGATGTCAAAAGACATGTCCCAATAATCTTTTCACTCGAATAGGTACACAACTCCTTGCATGGATAATCATGTTGGTTCAAATGATTGCATCCTTTCACTAGATCATCATGCATGTTACTGGAAAGACACATGCCTTGATTAACTCCTTCTGAAACATCACATGTCTCTTGAAAAGAAACATTGCATTGTTTCATAAAAATTTATTCCTTTTGGAATGAAGCATCATGCTTCTTTGAAAAGATTTTCGTTTCTTTATGTTGTATGAACGAACCATCATGTTTATAAGAAAGGCAAACAAACTTTCTTTTTGAATGGATTCCTTCATTTTTTGCATTTTTCTCAGGCTTCTTGAATGATTCCATGCTAGCCTTCATGTTCTTTTTATCCATTTACTCTTGTTTTGGTGATAGAGGTTCCAAAACAATATTCTTTCCTTCGTGTTTAAACGTTTACTGATTTGTAAAATAATCATGCATTGTCTTCTTGTCACACTGCCATGGGCTTCCAAGTAAAATATGGATGGCATACTTATGAACCAAATCATATAGTACATTGTATTTGTACTTGTGAATGGAGAAAGGATCAAGTATTGTTTTGTCACATTAAGGTTGTTTCCATCATTCAACAACCACGACATGTATGGGGTTGGATGCTTCATCATCTCTAGTCCTATTTTATCAACCATAATAGTGCTAGCAACGTTTGTTCAACTACCACTATCAATGATCATGAAACTTACCTTTCCTTCCACGTTGCATCTAGTGTGAAAGATGTTTTACCTTTGTTGTTCTTCACTGGTAACGTGTGTGCTTAACAATCTCTTCACCACTAGTAGTTATCCTTCAACAACATTCGCAATTTCTTTATTTTCCTTTTCAATGATTTCTTCTCTTGTCTTATCTTCAGGATCGGAAGCAATGTCTTCATTATCTAAGATTAACATGGCATTCCGGTTTGGACATTCATTAGAAACATGTCCTCATCCCATACACTTGAAGCATTTGATGTCATGAGTTCTTTCTGAACTTGCTTGTTGCTTTTCTTTGCCTTTGCCTTCAACCATAAGTTGTCTTATCTTTAGTGTCTCCACATTCTCTTTAATTTGCAATGGAGATTGTTTCTTGAAGTTACTTTCTCCTTGATTCCATCGTGAAGAAGAAGTGCTACCTTGAGTTAAACTTCTCCTTTTGATTTGTCTTTCGATCGTTATGGTCATATGAACCATTTCATCGATCTCTACATAATGTTGCAATTTCAAAACATTAGCAATATAAAGATTCAAACCTGCCAAGAATCTTGCAATAATTACTTTCTTGTCTTCTTCTATTTTACATGGATCATGGCTATTTCCATTTCCTTGTAGTAGTTTTCTACACTTTTACTTCCTTGTCTTAGGTTATGCAACTTCTGAAAAGGTCTAGTGATAGTGCACAACAATGAAACACATTTTCGTGATAGATTTCATATCTTTCTAGTTGTTGATTGGTCTTTCTTTGTTTATTATTCTGGATGTCACCAATTGATCCCACCATGTAAAGGCATAATTAATGAACTCCATAGCATCCATTCTAACTTTATTTTGTTATGAGTAGTTATGGCACTCAAACATAGGATCAACCTTGGTTTCCCACTCCAAATATGCTTTTGCATCAATCTTGCCTAAAAATAAAAGAATAACGGCTCAGATGTTATTGAGATTATGATCAGCATATTGTCCTTTGTGTCTCCTCGAATTATGAGATCCTTGGTCAACCACGTCATCTTCATCATAATCGTCTTGATAATCATCATGCCTTGGCGCTTGTCTTATTTGATTGTTGTTATACTGTAAATTTTTAAAAGCCTTAATTCGATATATTCTTTCATTCAAAGGATTAAGTTCCAATCTCAGTAATGTTAACATCTCCTGAATGGTTGCATGTGGTCTCAAATCTGGGACATGATATTGTCTTTGATTTTTTGAACTTTAAGACATTGTTAGAAATAAAAGGAAATGAAAATGTGAAAAGGGACCTTACCAATCAATCACTCACAAAACCTCACTAAGAATACTCCAAAGAAACGTATTAATGGTGCTCAACACTCGTGTTTGCTCTCAGGATTTGAATGGATTTTGTTGTCCTCTTCTGATCTATCCCACTAAATTTTTCTTTTACCACTCACACCTCTTTGGAAACGTCCTATAGTAACTTACTCAAAACTTTTCAAACCTTGGTAATTGTTGGCGTTGGATGCAATCTTGGTTAGGTAGGAAATAAACAAATATAATGAAAATGGTGGCTAGAAATAAGAAAGAAAATAATGGAGGGGGTTACTTACTTGCAAAACACTTACAACTTCACTTTTACCACAATCAAGGTCTTGGTGTCTTGAGCCTTGAATGTTGTTGTTGAAGTGTTGTCACTAGCTTTTCTTTTTCTTTTCTTTGGTGTTTTACTTGTATGCCTTAAAATTTGGCGTTTTGAACTTCTTAATAATGATGGAACCTTCGCTTTTCTTTTTATTTTCCTCACTATCCGAATTACACACATGAATTTCTTTTTGTTTATTTTTGTTTTTGTTTGATGGAGGGCTTCTTCTTGCAATTTTGTTGTTCACCAAATAGCTTTGAGTACTTCTTAATGTAATTCACTTGTGCTTCGATTGTGGATCTAGCGAATGAGTGAGTACCTGCAAGAAGATAGGATCAAATGGAAGGATTGGTGGATGATGTAAATCTGAATAGGTGGGCTAATTTGTAAAGATAGAGAAGAGTTCGGTTGTAGATTATTTTGGGAGATGGTATGTTAAAGAAAGAATGGATAAGGGTTGGTAGTATCTTAAAAAATCAATGTAGAAAATAGGATATAAAGATCCTAATACCAAACCTTATAGATTGAACACGAGGTGGTAACAAAGAACTTGGTCCATCTAGTTTGAAAAAATTAAGAAACACAAGTATCAATACGAAATAAAGGGGTTGACGCCACAAGAACTGAAAGTACTTGATAAGTTGATAAAGTTCAATAGAACTTAATCAAAGAGGGAATACCACACAAATATATTAAATGATCAAAGAGAGTTGCCTAACAAAGGCCTAAGCATTAGCCTTATATAGAAAATAAAAAGGAATGGTCGAAAAACTCTAGGAGGATTCGACCAAAAGTAAATTCCTTTTCAAAAATAAATAATTTTTAAAAATTAAATAGTCTCCTAATAAAAAACTAAGGTGATAGTGTAGCCAAAGTGAGGGGAAACAATGATTGGCTGAATATAGAAGGTGTTGGTTTATATTGACGCGTAATTAAAGGGATTACATGCTTTATCTGAATGGTTGGCATCCTTCGGTTCTTGGCACCTAGATGATGCACATGGCTTGATTGTATGGTTGCAACTCCTCCTTGAAAGTATAGGTCTCCAAGCAACTCATCCAAGGTGGTATGCTTGGTATATGGCCAAATGTTGTAGCATGCTTGGTAGGCTCCTATGTAGCTTGCTAGGTCACTTAGCTAGATAGGTAGCATAGGTAGCTAGCTAGGTAGTGTAGGTAGCTAGCTAGGTACCCAGTGTCACTCCAGTTGCCTCCAACTGCTATAAGTCTTCAACTCAGCTTCCAGCTCCTCAGCTACACTTCAGCTAATGTCAGCTACTTTTCCAGCTACTTTAGCTATCCTTTGAGTCCATTGAGCTCATTGATATGATGGTGAGCTATCCTTTGATTTTCTTTAGCTCCCACGAGCTGCCAAAGAGTTAGTGAGTTATCCACAAGCTTCTATAATCATCCTTAGCTTATTATGAACCTATGTATGATAAGAAAACAATTAAATAAGTTATTGAACTTATGAAAATGAATGAAATAGATGTTTCCATGTATGAATAAGCTAGATAATGATGAAACGAGCTAACATAAACATACTATAAGCTAAGTGTAAATGAATAAACATTAATCATGCTAAGTATATATGTATATACAAACATGTTAAGCATATTATATAATGATAATGCCTAACATGTGTATGTACAATATAAGATAGAATATGCAATAACATGACATAGTTTATTATAACATAACATGAATATAATGCATGATAAAGAAAGATAAACATAATATTTTCTAAAATAAATAAATTTGCAAAGTCTTGAAATGAGACATGTGTGAATAGAATAAAAGGAACAAATAATGCTCCATGGTTCTTCAACTTATACAGGGCTAAAGAAAGCAAGATAAAAAGTAGTAGATGTAGAACTAGGATCATAAATTTTATGATCCAACTAAGCTGATATCTTTGTTAGTAATTCATTTTGTAATTATTTGATTATTGCAAGAGGTTGGCGATCATTGTAAAGCCAAAAGGAAGAAGAAATTTGGTGGAAGTTGAGAAAACAACTTCATTTCGGATATAGGCATTAAGATAACACGTATTGAACTTTGAATTTCTATTTGTGTTTCCTATATGTGATGTTTTGTTGGTTGTTTGAGCGTGTCTAGTGTTTCAAGTATATATGAATGCTTTGGATCCATTTTGTGTCATTTTTGTGGTAACATGTGTTTTAGCTATGGTAAATGATCCTAAATAAAACTTATAAGTTTTAAAAATAAAGTATGGTTGAAACTAGAATGCTTAGATGAGAATTAGAGTGATTCTCGAGCTTGAAAATGACCATTTTTGAGTTTTGGTATCAATACTCGAAGAACATCACTAATACAATTTGAATGTGTGAAGAAATTTAGGTAAAACATCTTAGAGTATTGATATTTTCCATGTAAGGATCGATATCGAGGGCATTTATCAAAACTTTGAAGCTAAAAATGGTATTGTACTTAAGGTGATTATCAATACCCACGAGATTTATTGAATCATCGAGCTTAAATTTGGTATTATTACTTGAGATAAGTACTGATACCCAAAGTTTGAGTATCGAAACCCTCTGCCTAGCTAGTATCGTTAATTCCTGCTTGAGAAGTCAAAGTTTGACTTCCAATTAGAATATGAACACAAGGTATGGTCCGTAACAAATAAATGGGCCTATAAATTTCCATTTTTTCTATTGTTAATAAAGATACCCATATTTAACACCCATTCCCCATATATATTCTCCATACGAGTCTAGGATATCACATAATATTTGCAAAATTGTCTTTTTTGAAAACGAACAAAAAATTTGTTTATTTCTAAAGTAACTCAATTATTATCAAAGAATCATAAAATAGTTCATTTTGATAGCATTAATATTCATTTCACATAAAATACTAATATCAAAATATCATTTATAAATAGTGATAACAAATATCATTCATTTTAAAACCAAATTTAAACATCTCAAGTTCTAAGTATCATAACCATATAATGTACATGCTAGCTAGTATTTTCAATATTCAAAAGATGCCATACCGGATATGGAGCATATATGATTCTTCAAAGAGATGATGTTGAACATGACTCCTTACTTCTACCTACGCGTGAAAATCATCACATGCTAAGTATACACTTAGTGAGGCATTAAGTTCTATCAATATTAATAAGATAATATAAATAAAATAATAACAGTAATAAAACATATTTATCACAATATTACATAAGTATAAAATATAAAATCATCATACAAAAGAAAACATCATGTAATAGTATAAAATACAGTAGCCAGATCATACTCGAATTCATTCAAAGAAATCATTTAACAAAATAATGTAAAAGTATAATAAAACGATTTGAAATAAAATTTATTTTCAAACTGTAAACACCAATTTTATCCCAAAAAAAATTAATTACAACCACACCCTGCTGCCACTAGACCACTAACCCTCTCATGCCCTGCCAGATCCTACCACACGCCACCACCATGCCCTACCGACCCACCAACTCAACAGCCACACATGCAACAACAACAAATGTGATATTTTTTCACAATTGTAAAATAGGTTATATAAAACCCCAAACAGATTGTAATAGGGGCTCTCCCTCCGGTTCTTTCTTTTTCGGTAAAAAGATTCCAGCTTTTCCCCTTTGATTTTCTTCTCTCTCTCAACAAAAAGAGAGGATTGTAACAGATTTTTTATTTAAAAAAACTAAAATAAGAATACAAGCACCGAAGTTTTTTTTCTTAATTTGTTTTCTTTTTTTTAGCAGTCTTTTATTTCGAATCAAAACATATAGGAAATAGATAGAAGGAGAGGGATTACAAGCAGATTTTCCTTCGTCGATGGAGTGTAGGTGCTGCATGGGGAGCTCGAGAGGTTGGAGGTCGTTTGGTTGTGTAGGGGATCGTTTTGGCTCTGTCGGGCCATGGTTATTCATCTTCTCTCTATGGAAAAAAAAAGAGCTTTTTCTTTTGTTTTCTTTGTTACAAAAGTCATACGTGAAATTAAATAAAAAGGGGTTGGGTTTAGGTTTTTCTAAAAAGAGTTTAATTACCTCTTAAAGGTTTGAAGTCTTATTTTATATTGGTCATATATTCCTATTTTTTTCCTTATTTAGGATCTGACATGTTTTTATTTTTTTAATTTAGACATTATTGTTGTGGCCAAATCTCCTTTAAGTCCCTGAACTTTAATGTTTTCTTTCTCTATGGTCTCTGGTTGTCTCATAATTGGTTAAATTTCGAGTCTCATGCATAACTTTCTGCTCATTTCTATTTTAGTTACCACATATGCTTTTTTTGTTTATTTTAAATTAGCTAGTTGATTTTATTTTAATTTATTTTGGTCACCTGTTTACATTTTAATTTTGATATAATGCTTTTGTTTTTTTTATATTTTGATCATTTTAATTCGGATGTAATGCTTCATTTATTTATGATATGGTCACTTACATATTTTTTTATTTTAAATTAACCACTAACTTTAATTTTTCTTGCACTTTAACCACTTTTATTTATTTATTTGATGTTTCTAATATTCGATACGACCTTGTGGTGACTCGATCTGGTGTATGATCCACATTATTGTGGTCTGAACTCTACTAACTATTAAGTGTTTTTTTAAATTTATTTGAATTATTATACAACCTTGTGGTGGCCCAATCTGTGGTATGAACCGCATTATTATGGTCTAGACTCTGCTAACATTTCTAACACTAACTTTGTTTCTAAAATTCTTAAATATATTTCTATGCCTATTTTGATTAATTTCACAGTAAATGGATTACAACATTTCTCTCAATTTATTAAGATTTATTTTTTATCCTTATCCATATAAATTTGTTTGTACATTTAGATCTAGACATTTCGAATATATATGAAAGCCTCATAATCCTCATAATTGGATTAAAGGTAGTATTTATTTATTTTAAAATATTAAGAAAGGACAGTCTTAAAGTAACTAGATGTCCTATTCCGATATTTTAAAATAAATAAATATCCTACTAGAAGAACCTAAAAAATCGATTATGTATAAATTAAATCAAGAATAAAAGGAAAATGAAATGTTCCTTTATTTAAACTTGTGGAGACAATTCGTCTAATTTTTATTAGGGATTTGGTCTCTACCCTTTTAAATAATTGAACATCCCTTATCTTTTCTAATTGAATATATAATTTGGATAAATTGGCTTAATTCCTTATTTTGGTTGAATCAAATTATTTAATCTCGAATTCTTGGGAGAAATTATTATATTCCTTTTATTTTAGTTGGAAAGAGAAATATTCGTCATAAAGTATATTAGGGATTATTTTCCCTTCGATTGGAAATATTGGAATATTTTCTATTTCTCCTTAGAATGTTTCGTTAAATAAAAATTGTATGGTTGAATTTGGAATAATAGAATCAGAACTTAAATTTATATTTGAATTCTTAGAATTCCACTATTAGAGACAATTTGTAATCGATGGGGTACCAATTTTGGGCATTGTGGGGGTGCTTATACTTCCCCACACTTAATCGACCCCCAAACCTCTTTTTATTACAAAAAAGAATTAATTTCTGGTTACACGTAGATTGGTGCATCATTTAAAATGATGCTTTCTTAAAAACTCTTTAAAAAAAAAAATTTTAGGTATTCGATCTACCAAACCCAAAAGATTAATGGTTACTCCAAAACATTTCTTTTACAAAAATTGAATTTTTTACAAATAAGTCGAGACAAATCGTATCTCCGAAAATCAGTTACGATAGCTTGGCGACTCCACTGGGGATTTGGTTGGTAAAGCCCTAAATCAATTATATATTATCTCTATAATTGAAAATTAAGAATTCAGTTTTATTTAATTTACGATTCCTTTGATTCCTTTCAAAAATAATTATTTTATATCCTTGTATACTAATGTTTGTATTTGATTGTTTTTCAGATATTAAAATTTTGGATTTGCTTTAGTTCAATTTTTGTGTGGTTGATTGTCAAAAGTTCGAGAATTTCTCCTCACACACGACATGTTCATTACATAACATAAGCTTTATACCCAAACTTTTCCCCTTTAAGAGGGAGTGAAAGCGATGTCTTCGTGAGAATTTATTCTCTGTGTCAGACCTAGCAAGTAGCTTTCAGGGTTCATATGCCCTATGTCTTTGGGATGATTTATTCTTTGTGTTAGGTATAGGGAAATGTGCCCTCTTGAATTAAACTCAATCTGTTTAGGCCTATAATGGGTGAGTATTGAGGGTCTAGCTCGTCCAAGGGGCAACCGACAAGGATAATTTGATTACCTTTACTTATAGAACCAAAACTCTGTATATAATAAATTGTAGGAACCCACCCGATCTAAGACAATGTCGAAACATTGGCCATAGGTACCCAAATAAGTGTACACAAAGGAGAAATGAACTCTAACCTTCGTATTTTAATTTATTCAATAGATTATTTTTGAATGAATGCATGTGAACTAGAAATTATGTAGTTAGGGTTTTATTTTCCTCTGTTTGTTTTATTCACTATATTTTTATTGTTCATTTGCCAATTGAATTTAATCTTTTCATATTACACTAACACATATTTCCTCTCTTCGATTATTATTTTTGCTAAGATCTTTTCATTATCTTGTTGCTTTATTTTGTGCATAAACCTGGTGTTAATTCCTGGGTAATTATCAAATTATAAGGTTTTTAAAACGACAATGCCACATGAAGGGGTAGATATTTTTTATTTTCTTTGACATATTGGGACATTGTGAGTTCTTTGAAAGTTGTTCTACGATAATTACTTAGGAATTAACACATGTTTCATACATATCATGTCATAGAATGTATTGATTCCCGAGTTAATAGTTGCATTAGAAGGCTTTCAATACAACAATATCACTCAAAGAGGTAGAATATAACTACAAAAATGCATCAATGATCTAGAAGGGTGCTCCAGGAAACAGTTGAATAGGTACATCAAGTTAGAATACGTGAAGCTCAAACGATGCAATTGAACGAGTCATTGATGCAACTAGCCGAAAAGTAGTAATATGTTTGAAGTCATCAAGCAACAATGATAACCAACATGAGACAGTGGATGATGTCAGTCGTATATGGTCGCTCAACAAATGCATTTCTAGAAACGAAGTCGAAGCGTTGGAATTTTCCATCAAGCTAAGGATAAAAGAATATTATTTCCTTGTATATTCAATCAAATTGAAGAAGTCGAGCAATATAATGTGATTTGTAGTTTCTATTTGCCTCAGTGTATTGAGACATTGACTATTTTTTGGAAGTTGTTTTATGAAAATTAATTTGGAATCAACACTTTCGTTGCATTTGCATTTGTATCGCATCTTTGAATCGTTATGTTTGTAGTTTCATTTTTACATTATGCATTTGCATTTTGTTTGTTTCAAATTTTTCTACAAGTATTTGATCATGAAAATTTAGGAGTAATTTGTGGAGTATCCCATTATAGAAATTCTAAAAAACAAATTGGAGAAAACTTGGTATTCTTAAAGAAGGATAAGAGTGATGAATAAGATTTTAGATCCTGTTACTAGAATTGAGAAACTCCAAGAGCAGCTTATCAAGACTCAGTAAGAGATGATTGATTGAGCAAATAAATTCCAAAATGAGTCAAGAGAACATATGTCTAAATTGATGCATATGATGACTATTTTGAATCATGGGGAAGGTCCACTAGAGGATCCCGCTATAAAGACGATGAATGAGAGTAGTGGGGTTGAAATGACAACGATAAATTATCAAGAACCTGATAAAGAGCATGGCATTTCAAGCCAACTCCATAAATCAGATGTGGTCCCAAAAGGCCCGTTGAATTGATAATGAGGGATAGGCCTCACTCAAAGAAAATGAGCATTGAAGAAACCCAAATATTGATCAAGAAAACCTAAAACTTTCAGACTTTTCCACAATGGCCTCTGAACGATAAATGATCCTATAAGAAGATTTCTTTGATAAACCAGACAGAAACCCCATAACATTTAGCTAAGGTTTCTAGTAATCTTTAAGGAAAAATTCATGATCCTCTCAAGCGAGAAATTAAGAGATCCAAGGCAGAGAAGCAAAATACCAGAATTCAATGCGCAAAAATTTATTTCTCAACAGAGATTAATGTAGTCAAATCCTGTGAAGACTACATGGCACATGAGAAAGAGAAATAAAATTAAAGCAAAAAAGTTTCAGTGGATGTAATCCAAGATTGGCCCATAAGATTGAGAACAAATTGGTCAGATACAAGCCTCAAAACATCTCAGACACATGTATCAGATTTTTTGATGACTTGTAGGGCATTAGACATTTTAAAGAGTCTGACAAATACTACACCAATCACTGCAGTAACTGAAGCTCAAAACCTAGCTAAGACTATCATCCCCAAGAAAAATCGTTTTGGATCCAAATTTTGGCACAATTTCCAACCAGGGAAGAAAGAGTTAAAAACTCAAGAAGAAGAAAAAGAGATCAACCTAAAAGAATATGATAATCTTTTGGATCATACGAATAATACCTTCCAATTTGAAAAAGTCAATGATGAATCACGCTTGGTGCAAACAATTGAAAAAGAATAGATGTTGAAAGAGCAATAGTTGCACATCACCATTTTTCCTGAAGATGGTGAGATTGGAAAATTCGCACTAAAATGTGACCATGTTTCCCTGAAGAATAATTGAACAAGTGGAATGTAGAGGATCTCCTTGTAGTTTTTAGATGGAATTTAGAGTAATACTCAGAATTAACCCTTATGTTTTTGCCCGCAAGCATTAAGGAATCTTTAGTGAAGGGCTTCTATGCTAATTCTACTTTTTGTAATCCAGGATGTTTTCTTCCATTTCTCAAGTGGCAATCATTTTATACACTTTTACATTCTTTATCATTCTTTTGTTTTTATTTTTACATTTTTTCCTTCTTTCATTCATTCCATATAAATGTCTATCACTCTTCTAAATGTATATATTCGTTCCAAATTTCCTTTGCATGTTCTCTAATTATTAACATGAATGTTTCTGAACTTTAATCATGAGATAAATTTTGAGTGGCCTGTGTTTAGTAGAAATTAATGAGTGCAAAAATGAGGTAGAATGTGATGTTTCTAACAAACTATTGAGGCTGATGAAAAAGGAGGATGAATAGATCTTATCTCACATGAAGAAATCGATATTTTGAATGAAAAAATAAATAAGAGAAAAATAAATAAGGGTACAAGTTCCTGAGAGCCCAAACATCTTTGAAAATTCATTGAGATGTGTGTATAGGCTGCATGATTAGTCTGGAAGGAATAGAAGAGCCATCTATTATCTTAGCAAGAAGAAGATTGATTGCGATCCGATACATGCCAATCCAAAAGACATGATGTACTTTGGTATGGGCTACCCGAAGGCCCAAGCAGTACATGTTATACCACACTGCTCGATTGATCTCTAGACTCGATCCTCTAAAGAGCTTAACAAAGTCACCAGCATTAATTAGAAGAATTTCTCAATAGCAAGGGTTTTATCAGAATCTAACATTGCGTTGCGAGCTAAAAGATGATAAAAAAGAAAGTGTCGTAGCAAATTTTCTGGCCAGTCGCACATCAGATGATTATGAGTCCCTCAGTTTTAATTTTCCAGATGAGGATTTATTGTGCATCTCTATTGAAGAAGAAATAAAAATAGGAGACGAATCCTAGAAACTTTAATGAGACATTCAATGCTTTGAGAAGAGAAATTGGGGGAGTGTTAATGTTTGTTACTCTTTCATAAACAGAACAAAGCTCTTTTGCACTAACAATGTGGCAGAACTTAAGGCTTGTGCTTTGAGGATAAGAGCAATCACGGAAAAAAGATGTCAGTGCCTAAAGTATGTGGAACCTATACACTTTGGGGTTATATATAGTTAATTAATTTAGTGAGCTAATACTTTGAGAGGTGTTTCACATCTATAGACATTTCAGCAACATTTGAGATCTTCTGGACAGAGACTTACCTCATTGCTTTAAATTATATAATGCCGATTGGTTCATGAACATTCATGCTAGTGATGCTTGAGGCATCTGACTTTATTTCTCGAGTTTTACCCTTTCAATGGTTGCCATGACTTTATAAAATTCTAATTTTATCATTTCGATCCCCAATTTTGTTCATTAATAAACATCTTATAAGTAGATTAACATAATTTAAAAGAAAATAAAAGATTTCTTTGTATTTCTTCAAGATAATCTTTTAAAGTGTAGGGAATCCAAAGTAACCCAAAACCTTGACACTCGTGTTTTATAAAATAGTGTATGTCAAGAAAACATATATGATATGAATTAATGAGGAAAACTATTCAATCCCTATCAATGACATTTTTTCAATACGTTTTCATATGGGGCAAATAAACAAGATGATTTCTCAGGAATAATAGAGATTCTTGAAGCTGGTAAGACCTATGTTGACTCAAATAAAAATGCAATGGCAAGGGAGACATTCTCAAATCCTTGGAACAATGAAGTTTGAAAGATAAAAAAACTCAAGAATAAAACTTTTCACACTTATTTGTGACGTCATCAATAACTGACCAAGAAGCTGGCGATCGCCTTAATAAGAAAGGGAAATGTATCATTTTAGGATTTTCTAGCATCTCAAGTCATAACAAATGTTCAAGGCATTATTGTATTAGATGTATTGATCACTTGTTTGTGCAAGTTTGAAAATAAGAAGTTTTGATAATGATGATCAATAGCGTCATAAGTACCCACATTGGGGTAATACCAAAGACCTAAATCATGTTTAGGATAACAATATTCAAATCAATAATATATTGATACTAATCCTCTAATCAGAGTATCAGGGGTAGAAAATGAAAACAAAAAGAGCTTACCTTGAGATATAGACCATTCATGCTTCAGTTGGCAAAGGATTCCTAAGAAACAATTTTGATTGAACAGTCGAGTTAGGGACAAGTATGGTACCCAATCGTCTACCTGATCGCAACAAGAATTTAAGAGAGGAAACACTTCTTCCAAACTTATATTGAAGAAACAAGAAAAAAGTTAGAAGACAGGAAGGACATAATTGTACAAGATGATTAGATTAACCATATTTATATTGGGGTAGACTCCAAACAAAAGGGATCAAGTGAAGGAGCACCAAGATCTCCAATTTGAAGTCAAAAGGAAAATGAAACAACATTTATGCATCCATAAGAACATCATTTATGCAAACAAAAAAGGCATGCATTACATTTAGAGACAATTAGGTGCATTCATATCATCATACATATACATAATTCTTACAGATTTTCCAGAGAAATAAAAGAAAAATCAAAATTCAAGCCTCAAATGGAGGGAATTACATTAAGAGTGGCAAAACCTCACGAATTGAAACTTAATACACAGAACAATCATCATTTTTAAATTGAGCATGTTTCCTGACTAACACAATTTTTTTAAGAAACTAATCCTAATTTTATGGGTTTTTATATTTTTAAATGAATTTTGAAAGAGACTAAGTCTGGTTTTTAGAAGTTTCTTGATTATTTTTAAATGAGCTTTCAAGGAAACTATACCTGATTTTTAGAAGTTTCTTGATGATTTTTAAATGAGCTTTCAAAGAAACTAAGTCTGATTTTCAGAAGTTTCTTGATGATTTTTAAATGAGTTTTTAAAGAAACTAAGTCTGATTTTTCAGAAGTTTATTGACAATTTTTAAATGAGCTTTCAAAGAAACTAAGTCTTATTTTCAGAAGTTTCTTGATGATTTTTAAATGAGTTTTTAAAGAAACTAATTCTTATTTTCAAAAGTTTCTTGACAATTTTTAAATGAGCTTTCAAATAAACTAAGTCTAATTTTCAGAGGTTTCTTGACATAATGAATTTTTAAAAGAAACTAAGCCTGATTTTTAGGGGTTTCTTGATGATTATTTCTAAAGAATTGTTAAAGAAACTAAGCCTAATTTTTAGGGGTTTCTTGATGATAACTGTAAACAAAAGTTTTTAAGAAACTAAGCTTGATTTTCAAGGGTTTCTTGATGAGTAAGTCCTTCAGGCCATCAGTAAATCTTTCGAGCATGGTGCTTAAATCCTTCGGGTCATCTATAAGTTTTTTGAGAAAGATGATAAGTCCTTCGAGCCATCCATAAGACCTTCGGGCATGATGTTTTCACATGATTTTCAAAAAATGAGAAAGTGATTTCCAAAGTTTCTCATTTAAATCTTTTCTCAAAATTGATTTTTTTAAAGTAAGAAAATAATTTCCAAAGTTTCTTACTTAGTAAGTTCATCGAGCCATAAGTAAGTCTTTCGAGCACGATGCTTAAATCCTTCAGGTCATCTATAAGTCTTTCGAGCATGATGATAAGTTCTTTGGGCCATCATAAGACCTTCAGGCAGGATGTTTTCAAATGATTTTCAGAAAATGAGAAAGTAGATTCCAAAGTTTATTATTTAAATCTTTTATGAAAAATGATTTTTGAAAAGTAAAAACGATTTCCAAAGTTTCTTACTTAGTAAGTCCTTCGGGCCATCAGTAAGTCTTTCGAGCATGGTTCTTAAATCCTTCGGGTTATCTATAAGTCTTTTGAACAAGATGATAAGTCCTTCAGGCTATTCATAAGACCTTTAGGAAGGATGTTTTCACATGATTTTCGAAAAATGAGAAAGTGATTTCCAAATTTTCTCATTTAAATCTTTTTTGAAAATTGATTTTTCTTAAAAAGTAAGAAAATGATTTCCAAAGTTTCTTGTTTAGTAAGTCCTTCGGGCCATCAGTAAGTCTTTTGAGCATGGTGTTTAAATCCTTCGGGTCATCTATAAGTCTTTTGAGCAAGATGATAAGTACATCGGGCCATCCATAAGACCTTTGGGCAGGATACTTTCACATGATTTTCGAAAAATGAAAAAGCGATTTCCAAAGTTTCTTATTTAAATCTTTTCTGAAAATTCATTTTTCTTGAAAAGTAAGAAAATGATTTCCAAAGTTTCTTACTTATTAAGTCCTTTGGGCCATCAGTAAGTCTTTCGAGCATGATGCCCAAATTCTTCGGACATCTGTAAGACCTTCGGGCAGGATGAAAGAAGTAAAAAAAAAGGAAAATAATAATAAATTTCTAGATGTGACAATTAATGGTAGATGTATTATTCTCATGTTCGTCATTTGTGAGGCTGAAGGGAGTTAGATGAGAAGATATTCAAATACTCATAGAGGCGATCCATTAAATTTTAAGATGAGAGGATGATTCGGTGGATGATCAAGGAAGAAAACTGGTGTGAGGTCAAGCTTGAAGAACTGGAGATGGAGACTCAGCCAAGATAACGAAGCAGAGATGACATCATTTGCAGCAAAGACTATGATTGATTCCATAAGGAGTTGGGATAGCACCAGTACTTGGCTCATCCATCATATATGGAGTTGGATCAGTATCATAACTCTATTTGATTCTGTTGCAGAAAGAAGAGGATTGACATCGAGAAGAACTCGCTCGAGGAGAATAGTTTGTAGCGCCAAAATTGCAGCCGCACAGTCCGGATAAAATTGGTGATCTATGTCTTTGGTCTATTCCCATTTCACAGTAATGAGCAAAGAGGGGCATCTGTAATCACCAATTTTATCCCAACAAAAATTAACTACAACCATACCCTACTGCCACAAGACAACCAACCCTCCAATGCCTTGCTAGCTCCTGCCACATGCCACCACCATGTGCTACCGACCTACCAACTCAATAGCCACACATGCAACAACATAAAATGTGAGATTTTTTCACAATTGTAAGATGGGTTATAAAATACCCTAAATATATTGTAACATGGGCTTTCCCTCCAGTTCTTTCTTTTTTTCTGCAAAAAGATTGTAGCTTTTCCCCCCTTTGATTTTCTTCTCTCTCTCGACAAAAAGAGAGGATTGTAACAGATTTTTTATTTGAAAAAATCGAAATAAGATTACAAGCACCGAATTTTTTCTTAATTTTTTTCTTTTTTCAGCAATCTTTTATTTCAAATCAAAGTAGTAAAATAGGAAATAGATAGAGGGAGAGGGATTACCAGTCGGATTTTCCTTCTTCGCCTAAGTGTAGGTGGTGCATGGTTATTCGTCTTCTCATATGGAAAAAGAGATTTTTCTTTTTGTTTTCTTTGTAACATAAGTCAGCTGTGAAATAAAATAAAATAGGGTTGGGCTTAGGTTATTTCTAAAAATGGGTTAATTACCTCTAAAGGGTTTGAAGTCTTATTTTATATTGGTCACCTATTCCTATATTTTTCATTAGTTTGGATCTGGTATATTTTTCTATTTATTTTTAATTTAGTCACCATTGTTGTGGTCAAATCACCTTTAGGTCCCTGTACTTTAATGTTTTCTTTCACTATAGTCACTGGTTGTCTCATAATTGGTTAAATTTCGAGTCTCGTGCATAACTTTCTGCTCATTTCTATTTTAGTTAACACATGCTTTTTTGTTTATTTTGAATTAATTGGCTGATTTTATTTTATTTTATTTTGGTCACCTCTTTACATTTTAATTTTGATATAATGCTTCTGTTTATTTATATTTTGACCATTTTATTTATATTTTGTTCATTTTGATTTGGATGCACTGTTTCATTTATTTATGATATGGTCACTTACATATGCTTTTTTTATTTTAAATTAACCACTAACTTTTTTATTTTTTAGTAACTAGATGTCTTATTCCAATACTTTAAAATAAATAAATACCCTGCTAGAAGAACTTAAAAAATCGAGTATGCATAAATTAAATCAATAATAAAAGGAAAAGGAAATGTTCGTTTATTTAAACTTGTCGAGATAATTCGTTTAATTTTTATTAGGGATTTGATCTCGACCCTTTTAAATAATTGAACATCCTTTATCTTTTCTAATTAAATATATAATTTGGATAAATTAGCTTAATTCCTTATTTTGGTTGAATCAATTTATTTAATCTTGAATTCTTTGGAGAAATTAATATATTCCTTTTATTTCAGTTGGAAAGAGAAATATTTGTCCTAAAGTATTTTAGGGATTATTTTCTCTTCGATTGGAAATATTTGAATATTTTCTATTTTTTCTTCGAAATTTTCGTTAAATAAAAATTTTATGGTTGAATTTGGAATAATAGGATCATAAATTAAATTTATATTTGAATTCTTAGAATTACACTATTAGAGACAACTTATAATTAATGGGGTACCAATTTTGGGCATTGTGGGGTTCTTATCCTTCCCCACACTTAATCGACCCCCAAACCCCTTTTTATTACAAAAAGAATGAATTTCTGGTTACACGTAGATTGGTGCATCTTTTAAAATAATGTTTTCTTAAAAACTCTTTAAAAAGGCAATTTTTAGGTATTCGACCTACCAAACCCAAAAGGTTGATGGCGACTCCAAAACATTTCTTTTACAAAAATTAAATTTTTCACAAATAAGTCGAGACACGTCGTATCGCCAAAAATTGTTTACGACACAAACCATTTGAGGTTGACTCATCGTAAGTCTTCCTCATGTCATACTAATCATAGTATAAGTAAAATGTACTCACCTGATAATGTCTCACTACAAATCTTACTATCGATATTCCTTTATTCTTGAAATTTTTCCTTTGATTTTGATTTTCTTTAAACTTACTTTTTATCAGGATCTGCACAAGCATTATTTACCCATAATACACAATTTCAAAGCATAGATTAGTATCCTACTAACATATACATAACTTAGTAATAAAATTCATAAAAATTCTACTAAAACTTATTCGATTCTAAATCCATTTCAAAACGTCCAAACTAACTGAAACATTTAAAATATAACTTCAATCCTTCAAATACTCATATCAAACTATAATTAAACAAACCATTTCAAATTCCATGATTTAACCATTAAAATGAATTCATTGTGAATTCATCTCAATATCTCCAATATATTCAAAATGGTCCCTTTGCATTTAAATCTTTAAATCCAAGCATCCAACAATAAAATCAAGCATTCTAACCACACATTTGAACATTACTCTTCAGCTTCATGCTAATTTCAATTTGGAACCCATATTTCTTGATTTTTACAATTTGGTCCCTAAACCTTTAAAAGCTTCTAAATTGGTCCAAATAACTTTCTAAAGCTTGCAAAATATTCCATTAATCATGTATAACCTCAAAATAAATTTTCCAAAATAATTTCCAATCATCTACAATCAATTCCATATCAATTTCAATCCAAACAGCTAATTTCCAATAAAACCCTACTTGGTTGAATCTAAGTGTATGAACTTCCAAGTAGTTTCAATCATCATACAAACATGAAAATGATTCTCCAACATCAACTAGACCGTAATGAAGCATTAGTTCATCAAAACTTAACATCCCATTCATCCATCAATTTCAAGAATTCAAGGTTCTAAGCATGGAAAACTTGAACTAATAGTACCAAATGATAAAGAATTTCATGGACATCAACATTGTATTTCATGTTTTCATTCAAATTCCTAAGAAATTAGCTTGAAAATCAAAAAGGAATTGTTTCCTTACCATATGTAAAGCTCACGGCCAAAGGGAGAAAAAGATGAACAAACTCTTGAAAATTCTAAACAGAAATCTAAGCTTATTTATAATCTTTTAATAATAAAATTAATTAAAGTTTCATTTAATGCAAAATGACCATTTTCCTTTGAAATCAAAGGCTCCATAACTTGTCACGTGTCAATTTATTCATCTAAAGGTAAAAAATAAACCAATAAGTTAGTAGTTACCAACTTTGCCTTTTGAATTTTCCAAAATTACAATCTAGCCATTTTTATCAAACAGTCAAAATTGAATATGGAAAACCAACTTATATCCAACGATCCATATTAAATTCTACAATTTTAAATCATGGAAATGACATTTTTAACCTTTCCTCATCATTCTTCAAAACTTTCTAAAATTCTGATTCGATCTGATTATCTGAATTTTTCTCGAACTTTATCACCATATAGCTTTTAATACAAAATCCGTACGAAAAATATGATTTCCACAGAAATGTCATTCTCGGGATTAAACTATTCATTTACATAACTGAATTACATAAATTTTTAAAATTACACTTTGGTCCTTAAACGTTTCCTAAGTTTATACTTTAGCTATTTAACTTTGTGAGGGGAACTATGTTTTGTCTTCCGTCATTTTTCAAAGTTCGTACTTTTAAATTAATAACCCTTAAAACACATGACTGGTGAATCACATATTTTATATGAATTGAGACAATTGTTAACTGAATTGTCATTGGAGATAATGATTTTTTCTATCAAAGGTACTTTTTAAAATGCATGGTTGATAATGTGCACCATTATTCTACTTGATAAAATTATGTATCATTTTCATAAATAATTTTTGAAGATTTTATATTTATAAAAAGTTATATATTGGTACATTCGAACAATAAAGCCAACATAAATACATGGATAAACAAGAGTTAATTACTTTACATGTCCTCCAACTATAATCACCATTTTAAATTGGTTCTTAAACTTTTTAATATTTTAATTTCATCTCTGACCTATGAATCTCATTCTAAACTAGTCCTTAAACTTTTGAACATTCTAATTTCATCCCTAAACTATGACCCTTGTAACACCCATCAACCGTATACCTTTCCGTAAACGAGATATGGATGACACCTTACTTTTAAAACAATTTTTGTCTTTTGAAAACCCTTAAAAGTTTGTTTCAAAATTTAAATTAAAACATTTTAGCACCATGATAAAACAATTATCGAAATATACTACCAAAATGTCCACTTTATATACATTACAGAGCATTTTTCTTTAAATTTGATTACATGCCAGCAATTGTTCAAAATAAACATAATTGTCCTACCGTTACTGATGAGAGTCAACCTTAACATATGATATATATTGCTACTATTGCACTCCTTATTTAATTTGTCTCCACTTTTACCTATGCGTGGAAACAACACACGTTAAGTATTTACTTAGTGAGACATAATATGTAAAGTAACCTTTGTGTATACATAGGCATGTTATATTTATTTAGTTCATACTAAATCGTATATTCTTTAAGGATCCTATAATCCTTCTCATTAAAACCATATTTCATTCACAATTATCTTAATTATTTTTAGTATGCCTAGCATACCTATCTTCCTTTATATTTTTCTTTTCCATTTATCTCTTTATTTATTATTCTTTATTTTCATTGATAGCAACATTACAGAGCATTTTTCATTAAATTTGATTACATGCCAGCAATTGTTCAAAATAAACATGATTGTCCTACCGTTACTGATGAGAGTCAACCTTAACAAATGATATTTGTTGCTACTGTTGCACTCCTTATTTAATTTGTCTCCGCTTTTAAATACACGTGGAAACAACACACGTTAAGTATTTACTTAGACATTATATTGTAAAGTAACCTTTGTGTATACATAGGTATGTCATATTTATTTAGTTCGTACTAAATTGTATATTCTTTAAGGAACATATAATCCTCTTCATTTAAACCGTATTCCATTCACAATTATCTTAATTATTTTTAGTATGCCTAGCACACCTATCTTCCTTTATATTTTTCTTTTTCATTTATATCTTTATTCATTATTCTTTATTTTCATTGATAGCATCCATTCATATTTATAATGCATCATTATGCCTTTTCATTTATAGCATCTTTTCAAACCGATAATGCACCCATATGCATTTCAATTATGGCATCCTTTCATGACTTTTATACAACGTTATGCATTGTTATACATCTAGTCTTTTACTTAAAGGCATTTAACCTTTCATCTAACTGGCATGACTGACCCTTTCTATCAAGTGCACATCTAGGCCATAAATCTTTTACTCAATGGTATTTAATCGTTCATCTAACTGACATCATTGACATATTCCTACCAACTGCACAGTCAGGCCTCAAAGGCACTTAGCCTCTCATCTAACTGGCATGATTGACACCTTTTAGTCAAATGTACAGTTAGGCCATTAATCTTGTATTTTAGAACAGTTTCTACTATCATAATTATTCATAATATCAATAAACTCTCTCAACTCATTATAAACTCTATAGTTTACATTGGTAGTGCTAATATCGTCATTTTGTAACCCTTACTATAATTTAGGTGAGTTACATAGCCACTACTAATACGAAAATTCACCTAATTATTATGAACTTCTTATATTTGTACATATATTTCCCATACAGAAAGTTATACACTTAGTATGAATTTTCTTAGTTTTGCACACATAGTGCCCATACGGAAATTCATAAACTTATTATGAATTACTAAATTTTTGAACTAATTCATATAAACCATAAGGATTAGATAACTCCCTAATATTGAAACCAAACTTCTTTCATATTATTATCATAAGCATCCTTAGTATGTCCAACATACATTTCTTTCTTATACATTTTTCTTTTCATTTTTTAGTAACCATTTGTTAATTTCATTTATGGCATCATTTCATGCCTTAATGCATCCTTTCATGCATTTCATTTATGGCATCCTTTTATGCCTTAATGTATCCTTTCATGCATTTCATTTATGGCATCCTTTCATGCCTTAATGCATCCTTTCATGCATTTCATTTATGGTATCCTTTCATGCCTTAATGCATCCTTTCATGCATTTCATTTATGGCATCCTTTCATGCCTTAATTCATCCTTTCATATTTCATTTATGACATCCTTTCATGCCTTAATGCATCATTTTCATGCCTTAATGCATCCTTTCATGCTTTTCATTTATGGCATCCTTTCATGCATTTCATTTATGGATTCGTTTTAGAGCAATTCATACCCAAAAACTTATTCATAATATCCTTTCCATACATATAATGGTAACATGTTAAATACTATAAAACATACATTAACTTAAAAAGTTCTAATTTACATAATTGCGAATCTTATTCATCTCAAATAATTACAAATAATGTACTCACCTGGATTGTCTCGCTATTATATCCAAAATGAAAAGTTGATTACTTTGATACTTTGCCTTTGCATTTAGTTTTACTTGACTCAGGAGCTTGATTTCAATCTACTCAAGCACCCAATAAAGACACGTACAATATCAATTGTTATTATATTTCATAATAATTATCATAAATGTTACTCAAGAGTACATATTATTAACTCTCTATAACAATATCAACCTATTGTTAACATTTCTGGCTCAATAGTATCGATACCTCCACCATGGTATCTATACTATTATTTTATGGTATCGATACTCTATTACGGTACCGATACCATTTTTTCATTTTGTGCTCAATGGTGTCGATATCATCCTCATGGTATCGATACTCCCCTCTTGGTATCGATACCACTTGAATCGGTATCGATGCTACTCACATATTATACTGATTTTAAGCCTATAGTATCGGTATTGTTCTATCAGTACCGATACCCGTGCCTAGAATTTCCAGTTTTCAACCCGATTATCACCCAAATGGGGTAAAATTTCATTATTATTACACCATACAATATTATAAAACTCTTCTTTGTATATTCACTTTCCTTCATTCAGTTTCTTAAAACATCTAAAATCTTCCAAGAACATTCAATTCTAAGAATCATACTACTTTTTCTAATATGTTCTTAATCATATCCAATGCTTGCAATCTCTCATTTAACTCTTTGACAAGTCAAATCCACCAATAAACATCCATAAACACTCATATATTAGCATATCATTTCAAAACCAATTTTCTTAAATCTCTAATATTTCATCCATATCTATGTTTTAATCCTATTTAACCCTCCCTTTAGCTTACATATCACTTAAGGTTGTAAAAATAACCCATAATCAAAAGGAAAACTGATTAATTGAAGTTTACCTTCGGCTATGGAGGGTGTCCTTGCACGGGACCACCTGAATCGGTATCGATACTACTCAACATATTATACTGATTTTAAGCCTATAGTATCGGTATTGTTCTATCAGTATCGATACCTGTGCCCAGAATTTCCAGTTTTCAAACCGATTATCACCCAAATGGGGTCAAATTTCGTTATGATTACACCATACAATACTATTAAACTCTTCTTTGCCTATTCATACTAACTTTCCTTTATTTAGTTTCTTAAAACATCTAAAATCTTCCAAGAACATTCAATTCTAAGAATCACACTACTTTTTCTAATATTTTCTTAGTCCTATCCAATGCTTCCAATCTTTCATTTGCCTCTTTGACAAGTCAAATCTACCAGTAAACATCCATAAATACTCATATATTAACATATCATTTCAAAATCCATTTTCTTAAATCTTTAATATTTCATCCATATCGTTTTTTTAATCCTATTTAACCCTCCCTTTAGCTTACATATCACTTAAGGTTGTAAAAACAACCCATAATCGAAAGGAAAAAATGATTAATTGAAGTTTACCTTTGTCTATGGAGGGTGGTCCTTGCATGAGAAGAAGAAGAGAAGAGATAACTCTCCTTGTTTCCACTTTCCCCTTTTCTTTCTAAAATCCCTAATAAGGATAAATTTTTAAATTCGTTTCTCCTTAGAAGACTGAAATACCCTTTATATTCATCTATTGCTACAATTTAATCCAAAACACTATTTCAAATCATTTTCTTATCTTTTACCATTTATTCAAATAAGTCTTTTAAATTTCAAATCTTTTCAATATAGTCCCTAACCTGATATTTGGGATATTACAACCCTCTTTCTAAATTGATCTCCAAACTTTTGAATATTCCAATTTTATCCCCAAATTCATCCAAATATATAATTAGTTTCAACCATAGTTTAACCTAATAATATAACTTGGCCTAATGATTTTATTAATAAGGGATGTGATTAGTATATACATATAGTTTGGGATGAAATTGGAATGTTTAAAAAATTTTGGGGACTAATTTAGAATGCATGTCATAGTTTGGGGATGAAAATGAAATATTCAAAAGTTTGAGGACTAATTTGGAATGATACTCATAGTTTAGGGATGAAATTAAAATGTTTAAAAATTTTGGGATAAATTTAAAATGAGAGTCATTCTTTGAGGACATATGATACAATTAACTCTATAAATAAAAATAAATAAAATTTAACCCAATATATAAAAGTTTTCTATAACTAACTAAATTCGACCTTAGTTTCTAAACAAAGAATTAATTTTAAAAAATCACTTTTAGAAATCTAAAGAGAAAAGTGCAAAAAATTGCTTTTCCGTCCTTTTTACTCTTATGTTTTGCTCTTTTCATAAACAAAAGTAGATGGTTTGATAGTTAGATGTATAGGTTTTTCTAGATTGTTTATAATTATAACATCCTTCAAATATTGTTTACGAAAAAATACCTATTTTTATCACTTGAGCAAAGTTATGCTCTATCAATTATGCTATCTCAAAAAAAATACATTTGACAGAAAGTAAATTTGTTCACTGTGACAACCTAATCAATATATGTCTTGATTCACGTAAAATGTGCGACCAACCAAATACCCAATTATAAATTATAAATTTATAGATAAACTATACAATGGTCATTAATATTTGAGTACATTTTCATTTTTTCCACTAGAATTTCAAAAGTAACAAATCGATCGTTAATATTATTGATTTGTAACAAATCGGTCGCTTTCCGTTTACAACTGTTAATATGGGTGATAGAAAATTGATGTGGGGGCGTTAACTACTGATTTGGCATGTTGACCGTTTAACCTGTAATTTGATTCCCCTCTAACCCCATTTTCATCTCTTTCCTTCTTACTGTGAACAACATATCACAATGGCAAACTCTTCCATTAAGGGATCTATTAGTACCATTGGCATTTTTAGAGGCTTGATTATAGTATTTCAGCAATGCAGTCTTTGATAATGAAACCTTCTCCCACATTAACTATCACTCAAACGTTATTTTTCCACTTTCTAGCTATCTCTTTTCTAGAATGCTTATCAAACGTAGAACGAGTCAACTTGTCTTCATTGCAACCAGTAGTGCATTCACATGTGATTTCAAGGGTACCATATCTATGACTGGTCCTTTTTCAAGCCACTATCAACTCCTCTTCGTTAAAGATCATCGACCCACCCTCTCTTTCTACTTCATTCTCCATTCTCTCTCTCTCTCTCTCTCTAACAAGATCTCTTCCCCCTCCCCCAGACGATATCAAACAAACCAACACAAACATACACATGCTCAAACACTTTTCTCCTTATTATGTTTCCCGAAAAGAAAGTGAACCCAGAAACCCCAAAAAAGAGAGAAATCAAATATGGGTAGTGTTGAAAGGAGATTTTATAACAGGTATTGGTTTACGGTACTTACTAATACAGCAGCAGCAGGAGCCAACACCGTTGATGATGTCATAATTCTTCTCGTTCACTCCAGGTGTAGCCCAGGAGTCAGACTCACATTTTTGACGAGTTACCTAAAGTAATCATCATTTCCGTCTCTAGACCCGACGTCGATGATACCAACCCCATGCTTTTGTCTTATACCATCAAATTTCGATAAAAACATGCAAGTTTTCCTTTTTGATCAGATTCCTTATTTCTCAAATTTGTTTGAAATTTTAAAATTCGAATGATAACTTTTTTCTACTCTTGGTTGTTTCAGTTTAAGTGCGGTTATTGAAGAAGGCTTTGCGCATTTTTTACTTGCACTTTGCTTTGAAGAAGTGATTGTTTATCGAAGAAATTCACGAGAAGCAAGAACATGTTTGTGTAGATATAACGACAATGTTTATATTAAAGGTTAAAGAATGGCTTCAAAATCTAGCAATAAGAGACCATATACACATGGACGGATCTCCCTTAGCGCTCAAGGGCCCCGACCATGTTAAAAATTATATATTTAATATAATTTTGGTTTAATAGTAACTAAAGAATGATAAGTATGTTTTCTCAAATTTTTGGTCTAACTACATTTTAAGTCATTGTAAGTTTAAATATTAGACAAATTACAAGTTACCTTTTGTGTTATGAGGTTTTTTTTTAAAATTTAGGGCGAATACAAGGTAATAACTGCGCAAAGACTTTCGACTATTTGACAATGAACGCTCATACCCCTTCATACATGCTTGAACTCGGGACCTCAAGGATAACAACAATCACTTAATAACTAACTGTTGAGTTAATCGATTGACTGAATCGGCCAAGAGGGGGTGAATTGCAATAAAAATTTTGGTGGAAGCTTTTGCAGAAAATTGAAAGAAATTACACAGCGATTTAAAGTGGTTCGACTTTATCAACCAAAGTCTACGTCCACTACCTTAGCTATCCACACTAAGGATTTTCTAACAAATTCACTAATTTGTTCTTTCTTTTGAGGCCAAAGAGATAACCTTACAACTCCCTCAAGAATATACCCCAATTCTTGAGAACACTCTTTTCTCAAAGAGAAATACAAATTCGCAAACTTACAAGAAAAAACCTCACAAGGCAAATATGTTTGCACAATTCTAGAACAAAGAAAGCACACTCAAGAATAAATACAATTGAGCACAATAAGTGTTCTTGAAAGCAAAATGAATATTGAATAAAAAATAGGCTTGAAATGCTCAAACTTGAGGTTTGATGCTTTCTCTTTGATTCTCTCTTGATTCTAATTGCTTGATGTTTCTTGTTATTGATCAATGGCTTCTAAGCTTGCTTAAATACACCTTGAATCACTTCTGAACGTTGGGGATGATTAGAGAAAATAATATAGCCCACTACAGCAAAACAGAGATTTAGCAGCATTTTTTAGTTCTATAGCGGCGTTTTTAAGCACCGCTAAAAGCAATTACGGCGATAAGAAAAACGCCGCAAGAAGCGCCGGCAATACCAGCGTCGCTAAAGTTCGTGGCGTTTGAGAACAAAAAACGCCGCAATAGGTCAAGATCTATAGCGGCGTTTTTGGAACAAACGCCGCAAAATGTGTCATATATAGCGGCGTTTTTTGAACAAACGCCGTAAAATGTGAGATCTATAGTGGCATTTTTTGGAGAAAACGCCGCAAAATGTCAGATTTATAGCGGCGTTTTTGGAACAAATGCCGCTAATACCTTTATTTAGCTAAGATTAATTGATTTTGCATATTTCATTTCTACTCTACATCACCTATAGCATGTAGCTTTATCTAATTAACAACACAAGTTATGCAGAAAAATACTTAACAACAAAATAGATTAAAATTTATAAACATTAAAATTAAATGTAATGTAATTTGACATTGTTCTCTATAATTTAGTCTAGGTGATACATACATCAAAAATTAATCCCCAGAAATTCCATCCACCACAAAATCTTGAAAACAAAAGTAGGAATGTAAAAATGAGTTCCATATCGTCTGGATTCATACTTGTGGCACTTCAGTCTTGGATCTCCTCATTTTACTATCTTATCTACCGAACCTAATTGATGGACTAGAATTCAACTGAAGTAGAGTTAATTATCCAGTCTATTCAATCTTCACTTACTTGAGGAGCATTTTGCACAGGCTACAAAGTGAAATAAAGGACCAACAAAGAAAAATAAGCAATGAAAAATAATCACAATCAACAAACCAACTCAAGAAAGATATGAACATCGAGTTTAAACATAGCTTACTGCAGGTGTTGTAAATGACAATTGAGATGACATTTTTCTACTAGGTGCACTCAGCAAAGCTTGTTGTCTCAAAACCTTATCCTCGATTTCCATGTCTGAAATCTTGTCTTCTAACCAATTAAAAGATATAGATGATTATTTGCATGGAAGATAAGCAGTTCAAGTTGAAGAATGAACAATCCAATTGACTTAACATAGCTTACTGCATGCGTTGCTTAATCACTTCACATGGAACATATACAAAAGAACCAAGTGTATCACCTGAAAATCAGAGAAATACAAGATAGAAATCAGAGATCATTTGTGCATTTCAAGCAATATCAGATCATAAAGAGAAGATGAAAAGTGGGGATAACAAAGTAAATTTTTGCAAAGGTGAAGCTACTAATATTGATAATGCGAATCAAAGTTTTCAGCAGGATGCTCCACTAGGGTTCTCCTTTCCTCTAAATACATCTTTGGTTTCACCTGCTGCTCCAACTGTGGGAATTAGCCTCTGCTCATGCTTCATGAAAGACCCAAATATAAGTGCTAATTTAGACAGCATAAACCACAGGCCAACAAACATCAATGATATGGTAATGATATGATGAATTTAACGGAATACATACGAAAAGCAACAATAGATATCAAATTTAAATTTATTAGGTAGAAACACCAACCTAAAAGAGAAAAGGAGAAAATTTTAGAGTAAAAGTTATAGAACTCCTAGTCATTGTTGAAATGCATCAACCGATAGTAGAACAAAGGAAAAAGAAAACTAGTTAAAAGAATTAGCTAGAGGAGGGACAAAAAATAACCTCTGGAAATGTCAGTGCTTATCTTCTGTGCTGGGAAGAAAGATGAAGTAGAAGCAGCAGGTTTTACAACACTTTTGTAGTTTTGTTCTGTAATATCTTGCCAGCAAGCCAGAATGACCTTGAACCTTTTAGAAGCATCTGCATAAATGAAGGGGAAGAGAGAGAAAACAAATATTAGATTTTAGTGCTCAATCTAAGGGCTTGCACATGTAGTAAACTAGAAAATGCAATAACTTTGACACGATAATTTCCTCAAACTAATACCATATTAAAAGGAAACAAATATACAAATGCATATACACATTGACAACGGTGTTATCCCACATCCATCGAGTTTTCTGTGATCTTATATTAAACTTCTGTCAGTTTCTGTGATAATACAAAATTGTGAACTGCACCTGTGTAATCAGAAGCATACATGATTGATTCCTCACCTCTTGTTTCATGAAAATTCTGTTCAGACAAAGCAGTAAGAGACTAATAATACAACAGAAAATAGTGAAAAACATTGGGACAGAAAAAGAATGTTTACCACCTTGTTCGAACAAGAAAGTTCTTTGCGGAAGTAATAATCAAGCACGCACCATATGGCTTTTCCATTGACCAGTGAAGACAAGCTTTCAATCATAAGACCATAATTTTCACCAATTGCCTACAAATATTCGTTCAACTTATTAACTTCAGTAGTTGGCCAACAAAAAATTAACTTCAGTGAGATCATGTAGATGCAAATTTAAAAGTGAACACGCAGGAAATGAAAATCCCTGAACACAACCATTGATTAACAAATATATCAGAAAAATTGAGGAATTGATAACATTCAAGTTATCCTGTAATAATTAAAAAAAACGAAATTGAATTTATGAACATCAGGAAGTCTTAATAAAAATAGAAAGGGACATAAAAAAAACTTAGCTAAATTTTCTAGTATTTAAGCATATAGCTTGTTAATTTTGAAATGAATAGAAAAATTAAATAGTTATCCACCCTTCACCAGCTCCATTTTTCACCAGAATTCAAGTAACATTTTAAGCATACCATATTAAAGATACGTATGTTGGATATTTCCCCACCAATGGTTGTTTTGACAATCAGAAGTGGCAACTGCAAGATCAATGAAAACATAAGTGGCAGCTAAAGGATTAACGATTGCAAACAATCTTTAGAAACAATTAACATCTGAAAGTTCAGATAAAGAGAAGTTTAGCAGACTTGTAAACGAACAAATATATTCCAGAGCAAGGATACAGTACGTTCCTTATATTTTTCAGCAATATCATCTCTAGTAATCTTCAATCCATCTCCATCACATAGCATGACACCAGCTTCTCTCAATGCATACCCATGCAAAACTCAAAATCATGTTCCAGTGCACTGAATCTCCCTCCAATGAGTCCTGAAGCTTCAGTGTCCCTTTGAAGACAATTGATCTCGACTTCTCTGTCAATAGCCCTATATAGCGTATAAAAATATCTAGAAAGAAAGCTTAGACAATCCTCCCTGGAACATTACAACGCAGAACACTGCCTGCGATCACAAAATGGTTTATATTAAACCAAGCAAACATAAAAAAAAATCCACATGAAAAATGAAAATGAAAAATGAAAAATGAAGATGATTAATTACATTGCAGTTTTACATAAAAATAAAAGCACAAACTAAACCTACATTGTCAAATACAATAATCTATAATGCACGCAAAATAGAAAAAGAGTTGAATCCCGAGCTTAGTTAAAGAAGGAGGAGAAGGAAATAAGTTCCAACCAACAAAGATTGAAACTTTAGGTTCTAGGGTTATATATATATATATGCGCCCACACATAATTTGCTCATAGACAATGAATCTAAAAGAGTTCGACAATCTGCTAAAATGTTCAAATGAAAAAGCAAAAACAAGAGAAAAATGCAGTACACACAAATATATATGATTTGCTTACAGAAAGAGTGAATCTAGAAGAGTTTGGCGATCATATTTAAGAAGGTGATAATTTACTTCGACAACAAAGGAGAAAAACAAGAAACAGAGGCAATAAAGGGGAGGGAGTGAGAAATGACACACCTTTGTGGATCAAGGAGAGGCCAAAGCGTCCAAAGCAAAGAGCAGATCTCCAGCAAAAGAATAGTAAATTTTTTAGGAAAGCGAAAACAAAAACGTCTTCAAGTCAATGGAATTTTTAGAATTTGTAGCGTCGATGGCGATAATTTTCCTACATATTCAGAGAAAGAATATTCTTGTTTATTTTAGGTGAGTGGATATTCTATTACGAGATGATAAAGAAGAGGGAAATGGGCAAGAAAATGGTGGGAAATGAGCAAGCTTTACCTTGGAGGGAGGGGTTTGAAATTTTCGAAAATCTGAGCTACTTCTGCTTTTTTTGGAGCATATTTGAAGGTGGCAGTCGTTCCTTCCATTCAAAAACCCTAAAATGGAAGAGACAAAGAGAAAGCTTTTGTAGTGTGTGAGTTCTTAAATCCCATGTTGGGGGGTTTCTATTGGCTATGCATATATAGCGACGTTTGCTGAAAAACACCACTATAGATTAACCCTATTGTGGCGTTTGTATAAAAACGCCGCTAAAGTACTACTCTGTTGCGGCGTTTTTTGAAAAAACGCTACTATATATGAACCCTATTGCGGAGTTTGTATAAAAACGCTGCTAAAGTACTACTCTTTTACGACGTTTATTGAAAAAATGCCATTATAGATGAACCCTATTGCAACATTTGTATACAAACGCTGCTAAATACTATTTTTTCACGGTGTTTTTTGAGAAACTCCACCATGGATGAACCTATTGCGGAGTTTGTATAAAAAAGCCGCTAAAGTACTGCTCTGTTGCGGCGTTTGTTGAAAAAAGCCACTATAGATGAACCAAAATGCCGCTAAAGTACTACTCAGTTGTGGCGTTTTCTATAAAAACGCCGCTAAAGTTACCATTTTATGGCGTTTGAATTATAAATGCCGCTATATGTTAAATGTTAGTGGCGTTTACTCTCAAAACGCCGCTAAAAATGCCGCTGTAGAACAGTTTTGCTGTAGTGGCCGTTTTAGTGTGAAAACAATTAATAAAACAGTTTGGAGCGTGGGGGGAATCGGTACCCCCTATGGGGAATCGGTTCCCTAAGTGTAAAATTCAAATATTTCAACCGTTATACAAGGGGGGAATCGGTACCCCCTGGGGGGGAATCGGTTCCCTCCGAGCATACTGGAATTCTCGGAGCCAAACCATTCAGGGGGGAATCGGTTCCCTCTGAGCAATCTGGAATTTTTGGCTTTGAAATGGTTCAAAAATACTTTGTAAAATTATTTTGAAATTGTTTTAAAATTAAAACTTAATTTTACACTTTGAGTAAGGATTAAAATGATCTTTGAAAGATTTGGAGTAATGTTTTGATATTCGAATAATTCTATCGAATATACTTAGAAAATCATTTGGAAAATCTTAAAATTCATTTAACTTAATTTGTTATATCGAAATATCAAAATGTTTTCAACACTAAGGTCACTTGGTTCATGTTGAATTTCGAGTTTAAATACCTAATAAGTCTTTATCATTTTCTTAAATAGTCTAATATTACAGCCCCTGTCAATATTTAACTTTGGCTTCGTCCCTGCAGATACATACGCTGGTTCTGCACGAAGATGACGAACTGGTAAAAATGCTAATTTATTACATTGTGATTGGTTTAGGATCTCTTTTCTTTCTTTTCTCCATCCTCACCTTTCTTTCTTCCATTCCTTTTTTTTTTTTTGCAGCAAAAACAAAGAAGAATCATCATTTAATACTTCATATTGATTAATAATGAAAAGAGAAATGAGAGAATACGGAACAGTAAGAACGAAAGAGAGCATATTGGGTTAGAGGGGAGTCAAATGATAGGTCAAATGATCAATGTTCTAGGTTAGCAGTTAACATGACATGTCAGCTTTCTGTCACCTATAGTTGTTAATGACGAGTGACCGATTTGTTACAAATCGATAATGTTAGTGATCGATTTGTTACTTTAGAATCTTATTCAAACATCAATGACGATTTGTTTAGTTTTTCCTAATTTAAACATGTAAAATTTTAGAAAGCGCGAGAGACGAAACATACTTTCTCGTTGCATTCCCGACACCCTTATAAATCTTGCACCCTTTTTTCTTCTTCCATTAAGTAAACAAATAAACACATTACAATAAAAATTTCTAAATATATTTTTTGATGGTTTTATATGTTTTATTTTTGATAAGTTTCGATATTTTTTTAATTTAATATTTACTTATTTATTTAGTTTATTATTTTAGTTATTATTTTAAGTATATATTTATTATACTTTAGGGCGTAGGTATTTTAATTAATATTTAATTTTCAGTAAATATTTTTATTTCTTGTAGTTATTATATTTATTGTAGTATAGATAATTTTTTATATTTTAGTATAGTTATTGAACTTTTCTTGTAGTTATTATATTATACATTTTATATATAAATTTAATTTTCTTTTAAGATTAATGACGATATTTATAAAATAAATTTTATTAATATTCCAAGTTAAAATATTTTACAGTTAAAAAAGAAAATATTTAGATTAGATGTGAAACATATTTCTAGCTACTAACTAAATACGGTACAGAAGCTAATTTTGTTATCAATTATATTTTATTAATTGATATATTTATTTTAAATTAATAGGCCGGTGATTGTATTATGGATTCACTTATTCACAACGCAAAGAGACATTTCCATAGTTATTATTGAGAACTTATAGTAAGCCATATTTTTTTGTCTCAAGTGCTCTGAGGTTGTTAACTGCAACCAGTACTTAATTTTTACACTAAGATAACTGGAGACCAAACACACATATTTTCCATAGTTATTATAGTAGATTGTTTAGATGCCCAATATAAATCAAGAATTGAAGACTTCCATCACAGAAGATGCGTGGTCCATTAGAATAACCCACAAGCATTTGCTTATAGAATGGTGGAAGGAGGAAGAGGTAGCAATACATTCCGTCTGATGCTTGATCACTGCATTCATGATATATCAAATCAGCTCTTCGATCTATGATGGCATCTAGTGCTTCTTCTTATATATTAAGAAATTATTGAGGGACATTTGAGTGATCACATGTTATTACATTTTGGGTTCGTACAATGATTTTGGACTAACTACTAACACGAACTTGTATAGATTTAACAGATCAGAAAAGACAAAAGTTGATAGGAGGAAAAGGCACATGAACTGGTTAGCGATGTGGGACGAACGATATAGTCGTATACATGATCATTAATTTATTTTAAGTCATGATATGACGGTTTCAAGTGATTACATATCATGAATCATGCATTACAGGAAATCATATCTATTATTTGATGTGCAACAAGTTAGATATATTCATCAACATATGGAAAAATATACATCGATACAGAAACATCGTCCCCCAACTAATCGAGGAAAAGCAAACCCTTTCGACTCGTCATCATCAGCACCATCCAAACCATAACAACAGAAACAATCAATGACACTAACATTTAGTCAATACAGATAAAGTATTCATTACACATGGTTTTACTTATTTGAATTTCGACACAAGATTATTATACACAATACTATCGGAGCTGATATTTTCTTTACACACATCATTGTTAACAAGTAATGCTCCTCTACTAGTACCACCACTCTCAATCCAACTAACAATGCCATATTCATAGATGACACGTTATAGATTTTCATAGTTTGCAGTCATCAATTAGATTTTTTTTAGACGTATGTGCATTCATTATTATCCACATTCAATCAATCATCATACAAATGAGGCGCACTGATTATTCAAGTCATTTGATTAACACAAATTGATGCCAACAATGTAAGAGATACTATCAACAATATTAAAAACAATGATGATGACAATCATTTTGAAGAATAATTAATATGGGGAAATCTTGAACGTAATCAATTTCTACTATATTAGGAACCTTATTGACGTAGAAGTGATAAATGATGCATTTTTTTCATGGTAATGTAAAACCCCAAATTTTTGGGTCAACACAATTGAGTTGACCTAAGAGATCTAAGAACCCATGTGATTGAGTAATTAGAATTGTTGGGCCAAACTAACAATAAATGGGACATTTTTAAATTGGAAGCTAATAAGGGAGGACCTAACGTGTAATTAGACCGTTGAATGTTTCAAAACTAGATTTTCATTAGTTTAGGTGATGTCATCTAGGAAAAAGAAAAGGGGAAATGCTAAAAATATGTATCCCTTGCCTTTTGTGTTCATTTCCTACCTCAATTCTCCAATTTTCTCCCTTCTCCAACTTATCCTTGTAACATCAAAGGTATCACCTTTATTGTGTTGAGAATTCATTAAAAAATTTGGAAGGTAAGGGTTGAAACATCCTCTTCTTGAGTTTGATAGATAGCTCCAAATCTTCCATGTTTTTGGGAGAGACGGGTTTTAGGGAGGCTTTAACCTCAATAGCTAGATCAATTAATTTAAGCTTTTTTTTTTGTATCCTATATGCATTATTATGATCCTACTATGTTGATATCTTTGTTAGTAATTCAGTTTGTACTTATTTGATTAGTACAAGAGGTTGGAGAGCAATCTAGTCCCAAAGGGGAGAAGAAACTTGGTGGAAGTTTATCAAGCATTAAGATAGTACACAACGGATTTTCAAGTTCTACATGTGTTTCCTATATGTGATATTTTGTTGGTTGTTTGAGCATGTCAAGTGTTTCAAATGTATCTGGATGCTTTGGATTCAGTTTGTGTCATTTGTGTGTTAAAATGTGTTATAAATATGCTAAATGATTTTAAATAACACTTATAAGCTTTAAAAAAATAAGTAGGACTCAAACTAGAGGGGATTTAGAGTGATTTTCGAGTTTGAAAATAACCATTTTTGGGCTTTGGTATCAATACTCAAAGAACATCACTAATACCCTTTGAATGTGTGAATAAATTTACGTAGAATGGCTTAGGGTATTGATATTTTTCATGTAAGTATCGATACCAAGGGTATTTATTCAAACTTCGAAGTTAAAAATAATATTGGTACTTAAGATGAGTATTGATACCCATGGAGTGAGTATCAATACTCATATGGGGGTATCGATACCCATGAGATTTATTGGAACATCAAGCTTAAATTTGGTATCGATACTCGAGATGAGTATCGATACCCAAGGGTTGAGTATTGTTGCCCTCTACCTAGTATCGATAATTCTTGATTCAAAAGTCAAAGTTTGACTTCCAATTCGAATGGCCCATAAAAATGAATTGGCCTATAAAGGGTAAATTTTTCTATTGTTAATAAAGATACCTATAAGTATTAAAAATTAAAAAAAATATATATCTCTAAGGATTAGAAATTGTAAGTGAGTAAAGAATCGATAGTGTGTTAACCAAGCCTAATGTGAAATTGTGTGAAAATGGAATGATAATTCTTAAGTCACAAGCTTCAAATGACTAATGTGTCTTGCTTAATCTGTATTTTTATCATTGTTGGAGGAGATTTTAGGGATAGTGAAGGTAAAGGACTTCTCAGAAAATCAGAGGGACAGGGATTGGTTGGGAAACTATGTTTACTCTTTCGTCCTTTTTAAAAATTGCACTTTTAAATTTAAATTGATAACCCTTAAAAAATGATTTGTTAGTCGCATCTTTCATATGAATTGAGACATTGGTTAATTGAATTATCACTGAAGATAATGCTATTTTTTATATCAAAGGTGCTTTTTAAATGCATGGTTGATAACGCACACCATTATTCTACGTGATAAAATCGAGTTTCATTTTCATAAATAATTTTTGGAGATATTAAATTTATAAAAAAATTATAAATTGATATATTCGAATAATAAAGCAAAAGTAAATACATAGATAAATAAGTGTTAAATATGTCATATGTCCCCAAACTATAATCATCATTTTAAATTGGTCTTTAAACATTTGAATATTCTAATTTCATCCCTAAATTCATCCAAATATGTAATTAGTTTCAACCATAGTTTACCCTAAATTTTTCTTTTGAAACATATAATAATATAACTTGGCCTAACGATTTTATTAACGAGTGATGTGAATAGTATGTACATATAGTTTGGGATGACATTGGAATGTTCAAAAAGTTTGGGGACCAATGTAGAATGTTCTCATAGTTTGGGGATGAAAATGAAATGTTCAAAAGTTTTTGAACTAATTTGGAATGATACTCATAATTTAGGGATGGAATTAAAATATTTATTAATTTAATGATCAATTTAAAATGAGAGTCATACTTTGAAGACATATGATATAATTAACTCGATAAATAAATAAATAAATAAATAAATAAATAAATCTACTCACTCATAATTAAAGAGAAATCGGCTATTAAGGAAATATTTCTAGTAAATACGACTCCTGCTTACTACCATACTTGTCTCTTGTCCCTTTGTAATTATGACTCCAATCCTTCATTGGAAAGTTCGCTTAAATATCTCCAAAAACATGCATTTCTCTCCTGTCTTTCACTTGTGTCATTAAACACCAGATAACCACTTACCTCGCATTGCACTAAAATTAAAGTCTCAGATAAGTATCGAGTGAAAAAACAAAAGAGAGAGCAGAAACCAAAACCTAAAGGACTCTGTGGATGGTCATAGAATCGTGTTTGTTCGCTTAAAGGACTTCACTTCATGTTTCCATCGTCGCTTTCGGTACAAACCCTTTTCTTCGATCTTCCTTTGTGTCAAGTCATTTGGTTTTAAAACTTTGTTTTTTCCATTTATACGTGTGTTTAACTTTTGTGTATGTTCATGAATGGAGTTTGATTTTATGGTATCGGTATAGATTTTGTTGCTTGAGTTCTTTTTTTCCTAAAGAGTTTTAAGATATACTCTTTGAGAGGCTTGGTTTTATATATGATTCAGAACTTTCGGTTGAGTTTTGCGTTCAATCTTCTTTGTTTTTAATCTGCCCTCTTTCATCCTTTTTTCTTAACTTGGGTTTATAAAATCACTCACCAGCAATTTGATTGCAGTGATCTTTGCATGCAGATTTGCATTGGAACTGAAGTATATCATGTAATTGTTAACTTATGCTAGGCAGAAGTGATCAAAGATAAATGATAAATGATAAATGATCAATGATAATTTATACAGGTTTTAATTGATTATTGTGAATACTTCATTCGTCTATTATATTATAAAAGCATTCATTAAACGCAAATACATAAAAATAAATAGACTAAAATATTCTAATATTTCAAATTACAATACCCAACACTACTTAATTTGATTTTTTTATCATGCCAAAATTTTTACGTACTTTTCAAAAATGTTTAACCTTGAAAATATCTCTTACTTGATCTTAAATTTTCACAAACTTATATTTATCTTCTTTATTGACAATATGCTCTATAAGTTTAGCGTTCATGAAAGGAAACTTTGGTTCTTTTATCCTTTTACACTAACATTTGAACTCAAATTTAGATATTATTAGAATGACAAGACTATACTCTTTAGTGTTAGAAATAGTTTTAAGTTCAAAGTCCAAGTAGAACCTTTATAGGAAGACATTAATTTTCATGGTTATCTTTTATAAGGAAAAAATAAAATGAAAACATTCTATTGTTGTTCATTTTCTCTAACTATCGAATTAAGATCTAATACTATTTTGTTAGGAGGAGGTAGAAGTTAAGTTTTCAAAAAGGCGCCTACGTGCGCTAGGCGTAGAGTAGAGCACCTTTGGAGAGATGGGCGCAATGAAAAAGGGAAGCCCTCCCAGGCGTGCACTAAGTGTCAAGCGTAGAGCAAAACACCTTTGGAGAGATAGGCGCAACGCAAAATGGGAAACCCTTCCAGGTGCACTCTAAGCGCCAGGCACAGGCGGACACAGAGTGAAACGTCTTTGGAGAGATAGGTGCAACACAAAATGGGAAGCCCTCCCAGATGTGCGCTAAGAGCCATACGCAGCCTTATGGCATCTTATGGATAAGGGATAAAAACACTAATAAGCTACTGAAGATCATAAAGAGTTTATACAGAAAAGAAAGTCAAAGAAACAAAGTAAATTGAGACCATACAGTGGAAGGAGAAGAAATGAGATATGAAGCAGAATAAACAGATAAATTTATTAAGAAGCGGCCATGTGTGAATGCACGAGCCACATTATCAGAAGTAATTAAGGCGTTCATCTAAGCGAGGAGACTGCACATATTTCTTTATTGTTTAATGCATGAATCCAATAGTGATGTGTAAATACACAAGCCACATTAATGGCAAGAGTTAAAGAGTTGATCCAGACCAGGAGAGTGCACACATTTCCACGTTGTATAATCCATGAATCCAACTCTATATCAATAGGAAAAAATAGGAGGTCGATTGTTGTAAAACTAAGCAAAACTAGCTTTATATAACCTTGATTTGGCAAGTCAATATTATTGGTTTGACCCAACAAGTAAAATTAGAGCTACAATAACTTCCTAACATATTAACACGTGGTGAGTCTTGAGAATGGGACAAGCAATGGTGAAGGAATAGAGTATGCGGAAGAGATTAAGTTCTTCATGAGTGAAGCGGTGGTTAATGAGTGTTGATATGATCTAGAATTGACTTATAAACCTTTTAGTATGTCTTACTTGTGAAAGACGCGTGCCTTCACCCTTCGCCTTGCGTCTAGGCTTCATGAACTATTTGCGTCTCGATACGCCTTTTAAACTAAAGATAGAAAAAAAAAATATTGTGGGAAAGAAACAACCTTTAAGGAAAAAATGAATTCACTTGTTTTATACATGTATGCCTTTCATTCACTTACTAAATCACATACAACATTTTATATAAATGTTGTATTAAGGAATTAAACAACAATCTCAAAATCTAAGTTGCATGCCTAATTAAAAACCTTCCTAACCTTCCAACAATTCCTTCTTTAAAAGAGAAATCAAATCTTGTTATTTTATGTCTTTTTTCATGTAAAAATATAAGTATTAATTATTGTTGTTTTGTTTTGAATGTCCAAACATTGAGAATGACAAGAGAATCTAGGCTAAAGATGGAAACTATTATTTAGTTTGATTTGTATTAGGTAAGGGGTTTAAATTGTGATTATGGTCACGTTTTCGATTGTGTTGTGTATATCGTAATTTCGAATGTAGCGGGAGTTATTCTGGCGATTGCGGGTATTGCAGTCTTACAATAACGATATCGAATCGCTATTGCGGGAGTAGAGCGCTATTTAAATCCCTTATTTAGGTTAATTTGAGAATGACAAGAGAATCTATGCTAAAGCTGAAAACTACTAGTTAGTTTGATTTAAATTAGGTAAGGGATTTAAATTGTGGTTGCAGTCGTGTTTTCGGTTGGGGTAGCGTTTACGGTTGTGTTGTGTATATCGCAATTGTGAACATAGCGAACTCTATTTCAGTGATTGCAGCCATACAATTATGATATCGAAAGACACGATATTGTGGTCGCGGATCGCTATTTAAATCCCTTATTTAGGTTAATTTGAGAAGCTTCAAGACACAAAGAACAGGTGGTGATAAAATTCAAAACTCCAGTGGTTCTTCGAGTCCAGTCATGATTCATTCAGGAGTAGCTGGATATGTTATTGAAGAAAATATAAGTCTAGATGGTCTTCCGGTTGATGGTCAGAGAAGGCTTTTATGCAAAAGAAAGGCTCCTGAGGTGAAGCTCAGAATTCTCAACAGGCAAGGACTATTGCCCAAAACAATGTTAGCGCCTTAAATGTAGCAGCTAATTCCTTCAATGATCATTCAAGAGTTGGGGCTGCGTTGCCAACATCCTCTAACTTGTATCAAATTCCAAGTGAGGCTAGGCAAGTTGATAACTTTCAAAGAAACTTGTGGACATGTAACTTGAGCAATTTTAAGAAATCTGTGTATTTCATGGATTTTTTTATCAGCCAGATGTCATACATACGATATGGGGAATAATACTTGTTGGTCTTATCTTTCATACCTGAGTTTTCCCCCTAAGAAATCTATTAAATCATTTTTTCAAAAGTGCTTTCTCAATCGTTTACATCTCAAAGTGAGATCTTTGTCAATCATTATTGGTTTTATTTCATTTCGTGTCCTTTTTGGTAGAATATTTTGGTAAAGATTTAATCTTTTTTTAAACTTTACTCTTTTAATCGTATTCTTCTCGTCTGTGATTCAAGTTGGCTAGATTATCATGCCCAGAATTTGAGTACATTCTTTCGATTTTCCTTCATTGATCTAATACTTGATTTTTGTTATTCACCTATCCCTAGATCAATAATAAATAAGAAAATTCTTGATTTCTATTGTAATGGGATTTGAAACAGGTATGGCAGCAAGCACTTGTCTGGTTTTTTATGTTTTTACTCCCTATTTGATGTGAAGTCTTTGAAATTTTTGATACAAACTTCCATAATATCATACATTAACTTTGCAATGTGTTTTCTCGTATACTTGTTTTATGAATTATATATATGCTTAATTGTGGTAGAGCACAAGGCTCTTAACCTTGTGGTTGTGGAATCGAGTCCGACGATGGGCAATTCATAATTCTGACTGTCGGATGTCTCCCACGGAAGCTGTTCTTAACTTGACGTTGGGGGAAGCCTACTATCCTACCTCCCCCTTACCCAATTGCACATGAGAATAGGGTCAACTAATTTTTTTTTATATATGCTTAATTGTGTCTTGAAGAGTTTGATATGTGCCTATAATTTTAGACACTGCCTGCATAATCTAGGGCTAACAAGATAGTTAAGATTCCAGTGTTTGGCACATTAACTTTGATAATTATTTTAATATTACATTGACTTCCTTTACTGTTTATGCTGCTATTCCTCAAAATAGACCATCAACGATGGATGCAAAAATTTACGTTAGAGGTACGAATATAAGAAATTATATTAGTAATTTAGTGGGCGCGGAGTTATAAAATTTTAAGAGTTGAGAAATTAAATAGTCAATAGAACATACAAAGAAAAAATCTAAAATATAAAGGAATTTGAAATTTTTAAGAGATACGACTGTACCCAACATCCCTTGATCCATCCCTTGATCCATCCCTATAGACAATCATCTTTACAAGTCTAGAGTTTAGACTGAATAGTTAAATGCGCTATATGCATGTGTATTTGCATTGGAACTGAAGTATTTCATGTAATTGTTAACTTCTGCTAGGCATTGGAGAGATAGCGCAACGCAAAACGGAAATCCCTCCAAGGCGTGCGTTAAGCACTAGGCGCAGGTGGGCGCGAAGCAAAACACTTTTGGAGAGATAGGCGCAACACAGAACGAGAAGCTGCTTCAGAAACGCGCTAAGTGCTAGTCTTAGAGCAAAATACATTTGGAGAGATAGGGCAACGTAAAACGAAAAGTCCTCCTAGGGACGCGCTAAGCACCAGGCGCATGCTTATGCCATCTTAGGGATAAGAGATAAAAACACTGCTCAGCTACTGAAGATCATCAAGAGTTTATACAAAAAAAATAAAATTTAAGAAACAAAGTAAAAGGATACTATACAGTGGAATGAGAAGAAAAGAGATATGAATCAGAATAAACAAATAGATTAATTAAGCAGCAGTGATGTGTGACTACACGAGCCACATTAATGGAAGTAGTTAAGGCCTTGATCCAGGAGAGGAGACTACACACATTTTCTTGTTGTTTAATGCATGAATTAAACAGTTATTTGTAAATACATGAGCCACATTAATGGCAGGAGTTAAAGAGTTGATCCAGACGAGAAGACTGCACACATTTACTTGTTGTATAATGCATGAATCCAGCTTTATATCAATAGGAAAAAAAGAGGAGGTCGATTGTTGTAAAACTAAGGAAAACTAGCTTTATATAGGCTTGATTAGGCAGGTCAATATTATTAATTTGACCCAACAAGTAAAATTAGAGCTACAACAACCTCTTAACAGATTAACCCATGGGACAAGCAATGAGTCTTGTGAATGGTAGTAATAGGTCTTGACTCTTGAGGAGGGGACAAACAATGGTGAAGGAATAGAGTATATTGATATAATGCATGAATCCAGCTTTATATCAATAGACAAAAAGAGTATGCGGTATAAATTAAGTGTTTCAGTGACCCTTTGCATCTTGGTAAACCTTGCGCCTTTTAAAACTAAGGATAAAAAAGAAATAATATTGTGGGAAAGAAACAACCTTTAGGGGAAAAATGAGCTCACTTGTTTTATGCTTTTATGACTTTCATTCACTTACAATATAATGATACATCACATACAACATTTTATATAAATGTTGTATTAAGGAATTAAGCAACAATCTCCTCATTAAAAGCTTTCCTAACCTAAATGGAGGAAAAGAGTACAACACAACTAGTCAAAACCTACAACTCAATGAGTTACAAACCTGATAATCATCAACCAAAATCTATAAGGCACCCTAAAACACTAAACTCAAAACGAAAACAATAAAGAACCACTTCAAACAACATTTTATATAAATGTTGTAAGTGACTATTAGTGTGGTCATGTATCCTAGTTAAATACATTCATACATGACTACTATATTCATCTATTTTAAATACATTCATTAAACTCAAAAATATAAAAATATTTTAAAATTTTAAAATACAATATCCAACAATTCCTTCTTTAAAAGAACAATTAGATCTTGTTATTTTATCTCATTCAATTTTTTTTTTATTTTATGTCTTTGTCATGTAAAAATCTAGGTAATAATTATTGTTGTTTCTTTTTTAATGTCCAAACAATGAGAATGACTAGAGAATCTAGGCTAAAGCTGGAAACTATTAGTTAGATTGATTTGAATTAGGTAAGAGAATTAAATTGCTATTGCGGCCACTTTTAGGCTGTGTTGAGTATATCACGATTGCGAACATAGCAGATGATATTGCGATGATTGCTGGTATTATAATCATACAATAACAATAACAATAACAGACGGCAATGTTACCGTTATATAGAAAGCATTATTGCGGTCGTGCAACGTTATTTAAATCTCTTATATAGGTTAATTTTAGAAGTTTCTAGATGGGAAGAACAAAGTAGGATAGAAAAAAGAAAAACAAGAAGCTTATAATGCAACAAATGCCTGCTTTGCTTTTCATAGTAATCTTATTATCATGCACATCTTATATTGTCACGTTACACTTGTACTCAACTAGGTTATTACTCTATTTCTAAGTCAAATTTTGGATTATTTGTTTGCAGGAATTTGAGGAAAGCATGAGCCGTCAAGGTCGAATCCTTTTCAAACAGGAAACTTTGACTCCAATGGTGATGTTGGATCTGATCAACATAATGTGGTTCCTGATGGTCATTCTTCCATTGGAGAGATTGGTCAAACCAGTTTTGGTATGAATACCAAAACCATGGGGGTTTTGCTCAATTCTTGGGTAATGACTTTTGGCTTTCGCCTCTCGATGATCAGACTGTCACGACTCCAAGGTCTGAGCCAAGCTTTAACCCTCTTCTACAAAATAATGACAGGGTCGCTAGTAATGGCCCGATCAAACCATCGGTGGAGGCGGAACCTGTTCCCCTCTAACATATCTTTGATCTGAATAATGTGGTACATCCTAAAAGAGGTGGTATTGATGCAATTCAAAGAAATGGACCATACATATTGTTAGACCTTTTTCGAGCCGGAGCAGCATCAGGTGATGATAACATTCAAAACTCTAGTGGTTCTTCGAGTCCAGTCATGATTCATTCAGGAGTAGCTAGATATATTATTGAAGAAAATATAAGCCCAGATGGTATTATGGTTGATGGTCAAAGAAGGCTTTTATGCAAAAGAAAGGTGAAGCTCAGAATTCTCCACAGCCAAGCACTATTGACCAAAACAATGCCAGCATCTTAAATGCAACAGCTAATTCCTTCAATGATCTTTCAAGAGTTGGGGCTTCTTTGCCAACATCCTCTAACTTGTATCAAATTCCAAGTGAGGCTAGGCAAGTTAATAACTTTCAAAGAAACTTGTGGACATGTAACTTGAGCAATTCTAATGCGCAACCAACTGACCAACACCCCTTTTCCCTTACAAGCTCAACACCACTGCCAGTGCTAGTAAATTAAACCGTGCAGCCACTTGTGCAAGTCTCTAACTCATCACAAGCTCTGCAACATTATTGGAACGGGAGAAACTTGTCATGGGTTGGTCGTTCTTCCGTATCTCTTGATCAGACTGTAAACGTAAGAGAAACTGTGCAAGAGGAAGAGAACCTAGGAAACAACAAAAGAAATAATATGATGATTTCTTCAGCAAACGTGCCATCAAACATGAACTTGGTCAATGAGAATGCAATCTTATTCTCTTCGAGAATCCAAGCTGGTTCAAGCAGGCATCTATCGAATTCATCCATGATCTCCCCTAGTCCAAATATGGCTGCACAATATGGACAAAGAGGGCGAGAAATTGTGATTAATCTACCTGAGGCCTGAAAGCGAGGGAGTTTCTGTCATATACTTCCTGGTGCTTCCCCTGATGCACAAAACATTGACGTTTCAATAAGAGGTTGAAATGCTAGGTCTGCCCAGGTTCATCCGAGTTTTAGCCGTAGAGTTGAGATACAAGCTCATAGGAGAAGACTGGTATATGAGGTATTGTTCCATAGACTATAATCCCCATAGCTATAGCTTTCATTTATATAAATTTCTACAATAAGATGCTTATGTGTCGTGCTCAAGTAGATTGTCTCTTATTATTGGCTGCAACTAAGCTACCCTTCCTTTCCCATAGCAGGTTTGTCGAAACGAATGTAAAAATTAGGGTTTAAAGGCTTGCCTCGACTAATTTAGGGTTTCTTTAATAAATCGAGAAACATATAGTTCGAGGAGTCGATACAAATCTTTGATTAGGTTTTGATTGTGCACCCAAAATTTTTTTTTTCATTTTAATAAGATTTAATTTAAAAATTAGTAAAATAACATTTTACGGTATACGTACCAAAAATTAAGTTCGGGAGTTGATTACGCGAGGGGAAGGGTTAGCACTCCCACAGCGCCTTAAATCAGTACCTAGTCGATTAATTAGTTATCGTTGCAATGAAATTTACAAGTTGGAATTTAATTTAATTTAAGATCCCTTTTTAATCTCATTCCTTGAATTTAAGAATGGAAAATAGCAATATTTAATTATTTCATATCGAGAAGAAAATACATCTCCTGCCTTAAAGGAGTCATTTCTCTTTCCAATTGAAACAAGGAAATATCACACTTCCATTCGAAAATTCATTATCATTCTCTATTTCAAATGCATGAATGAAGATAAAGAAATAAAATAAATAAGTAAATTAAATACAAATTACCAATCATTTTAGAAAGAATAATGATTTCAATTATTTAAAGACATCAAGATCAGACTTTTTATAAGTTCTAACGATCTTTTCTCAACAAATTTAAATATACAATCATTTCTTTTTCTCTCTTTCCCAAATTTTAAGTGAGATATTTTTTAGGGTTTCGCTAAATGGGATACTTTCTCATTTTAGAATTATCGGAAGTGACTTTCTTATACCTTAAGATAGTCATTTCATAACGACCCTAAAATGAAAAAGTATTACCTTTAATCAAGTTATTTGATCGAATAAAGTTATGCTTATGAAGGTATCATACATTTCAAATTAAATAGTATCATGAGACTAAAAGCATGTTGATGATTCGGGTAAAGAAAAACGAAAGAACACAAGAATTTTAACGAGGCTCAGTAATGTGCTTACGTCCTCGGTGTCTAGGCGACACTAGAAGTTTTTTTCAATATCTCTTAGGTTTAGGTTACATCTCTATTTATAATAGATAAGCCTGATACATAATTACAAAATTAACCATTGTCCTCTTTACCGGTATATTTATGAGCCATACCTAACAAAGCATATTATCACGTACAAAAATAAATGTCCACATAAAATAAAATATTCACATAAAATACATATGTACACATATATTTAAAACTATAATATATTGTATACAGAAGATATAATATATAAAATTAATATTCATAAACTAGCATGTAATATGAATGTAATAAATACAATTTAAATTTATACTTTACTATATAAAAACATAAGCACGGAATTAACTTAATATTCACAATCAAATATACACAAATATACTATAAGATAATTGTTAGAGTATGCCCAAAGACCAATCATATAATGATTGTAATAATACTTTTATTTACCGATTTTATTGAATAAAGGTATTGCCGCTATTATTTTCAGTTATATATATGTGTTTAACATAAACTGAAAGATAATAAAGTCCATATAATGACAAAATTGTTATTATTAAAGATCCCTAGTCAAGTATTATTATGAGCATGGACAATAATAATACGCTTAAGACTAACATGTTATTGATTGATGACAACGAGTTGTCATTGACATAGAGATGTCAGAATTGACACATGATTACATTGTTAGAGAACAATGTATTGGATTGACCCACCATGAGCATATATCTTGGATTATTATGTGACAATCATAACATTGCTCATGATGATAACTATATGTAGGATCCTCATACTTGATATCAATACTATCCCAACATATATTGTTGTATGTTTTGATGCAGTTAAACAAGCTCCGTAACTGGTTGCTCTATAAAGACTGTTATTAAATATATCTCAATATATGTAGTGGGTGTGTATGATTAAGATAAGATTTGTCCTTCCTACATAATAGGAAATATATCACATTCCACTTGATTGAGTGAGACTAGAAATGCATGGCCATTCTTGAATAAGTTGATATGAGATATCACAAACTATTTGTTAATTAAAGTCTACTCTAGATATCAAGAAATAATAGATGGGCTATACAAGTGTGACTATTCCAAGACTTGTGCCTATTCTAGATATAAAATACATAAGGATGTAATACATAAAAGAGTTAATCACCAAGATGATATGTCGAATCATATTTTCTTGTTACTTAGGTGACAATGATATATTGCTAGATGTCACTCATTGTATGTAATATTAGAATTGTTCTAATAATTACTGCTAACGTTACAAGAACCTACAGGGTCACACCCTAGGATTGAAATGAGTAAGGATGTACAATTGTTTTACGTTACTGAAATATATCTAGAGTTAATATATGTATGTTTGATATACATATGTTTTAATAATCCCTAATATTTTAGTCCAATTAATTAAATAAAGATTTAATTAATTTTAAATAATAAAAAATCCCTAATATGATTAGGGTAACTTGGATATAAAAGGATGTCTTAGGTCTAGCAGCCGTTTTTAGTACACTTATTCTTCAGCAGTTTTTCTCAAAAACAGTTTTGGAGAAAACAAATATTGCTCTCAATCGGGTGAACTGAGTAGAGGCCGAGACGTGATTACGTGAAGGTTTACGATTCGAACCCATCGACACCACCATCAGTCGCTGCTGTCCTTGCTTTTTTTTTTCAAGGAACCCGCTGTAAGTATTCATATCCCTTCCTCCTGATTTTGGTTTTACGTACTTGGATCGCTGGTGAGACCGTCAAGTTTTGTTTCCGCTGCGCCGTGGGATGCGCCGACAGTCCCAACAATAATATACATTAAAAATCGTATAATATACGTATAATAGGCAATTATAGAAAGCAAAAAAAATATTGATAAATGAATAATACATGCACATATTAATTATAATGCTCTATAATGAAAATGTGAAAATGTGGCAAGCGAAAATACAATTAATTAAGACTAAACCTACTTATTGAATAAGAGACCAATAAAAATGAAAACTGTAGTGGTACAACAATCAACAAAACAAATTTCATGGCACCAAACAAAAAATCATATAATACATGCACTGGAAATGCAATTAATCCACAAATATTAAAATGACTACAATGAAAGTACTTAAAATAAAATATCAAATGCAAAAATATATAAACAAAAGCAAATCATCATTAATGACTAAAATGAAATATGCATAAAATAAGAAGGAAAAATCAGAATTCTCATATAAGTACATTAACTAACAAATTAGGAATAAAATAAAATGCAGGAAATAAAAGGTTCTAAATGAAATTCTAAAAAAATAAAAGCATATTAAATTAAGAGGACTGAAATGTAAATTTTGGAAATTAAAGGCAAAAATGAAAATAAATGAAATTAAAGAGAGAAAATGTAAATAAAAATATTAAATTGAATAAAAAATTTAGAGGATGAATTTTAATTTTTACCCGAACCATAAATAACACGAATCGTATCTGGGGTGGGTTATTGCGTGGTCGTAAATTAGTTCTAATATTTTTTAGAAGTTACTAATTAAAAGTTAGAAATTAGTAAAAAGTTAGAATTTTACACGTTTCATAATAATGTGGGTCGTACCCCGGGGCGGGTCATCACAAGGCCGTATTAAGTGTTTGAATAATAATAAATTAATAATAGTGACCAAAATGCAATAAAATAGAAAACATTGTTAATATTAAAATAAAATAACACAAAAATTAAATAAAATGGAATCAATATGCCAAATTCGAAAGAAATAAAAAAGAATATTAGAGACCAAAATGTAAAAGCGCGACAGATTTAGGGGACTAACAGGTGATTTACCCGAAAACTTTAATATATATGATAATGTTTTTTTTGTTTTGGGTCATTTTGAACCCTACCCTTTAAAGAAACAAATTTCTCTATATTTTTTTTTCTCAAACTTTCCCATTGGAAGATCCACGATCGACCTCAACAACCCACAGCCTCATATCCCATCGTATTTCGGTGGTGTTCTACACTTTGGCCATAGACCCTAGCGACCAAGGAACCCAAACGTAACCCTAAACTAATAAAAACTCCTAGCCTTCTCATCCTAACTCTTTCCTCTCTCGATCGGAACCCCCACCAAACTCACAAACTCACAACTGATCACCCTATTTTGGGGTTGAAAATGACATCTGATCGCCACCAATGGCATTCCAGGAGACCCAAAACTACCCCTAAATGACCCCAACATTTCACTCTTTTCTCTAGTCCATGAAACCTGAAGCCTAAACACCAAGAAAAAGCCCCCTAAACGGCCTTCGACCTCTCGACTTCCTAGCCCCGATAGCAACTCTGACGAGAAACTTTTTAAGACCAAAGGTAACACAAACCCCTCTATTTTCCTATTTTATTTTGGTTTGAAAAAACCGAAGAGAAGGCCACAAGAAAACATAAATAGAGATAAAAATACCTATGAAAATGGGGAGAAAAAAATAATATTTTTACAATGATTTTCTTGTCCAGAGAAAAAAAGGGAGCCCCATTCTTTACATGTTTAATTTTTATTTTATATCATTTCCTTACAAAAATGAAATCTGAAAATCATTTTACAACTTTTTGCCTTGTTTGCTTGCATGGCTGATGATGAGGGTTGTTTTGGTGCTGCCATGGATGAGGGACAACCATCAGGGCTATTCTGGCTTGATGTGGTCATTTGGGACCACTAATGCAGCAACTGATGTGGAGATTTCACTACTACCATGGGACCATCGATGAACTACTTGGAATATGGATGGTCATAGTTAGAGGCAGCGGCAACAAGGGAACCTGGGGTTTGGTTGTTTCCCAAATGTTAGCATGTGGGCTCAAGTTTGCTATTGGGCTTAGGGTTTGAATGTAATTGGGTATGGGTAAATGTGAATGGGTTAGTATGATGAGTTTTGTGTAATGGTATGTGAATTTAATTTGGGTTGTATTTGAACAATGGACATTCCAATTTAGACATTTAAATTTGGGTACCCAATGTTTTGGCTTGAATTTAAATTTTAAAATGCAAAAATAAGTATATGTCATCAAACTCAAATAAATAAAGGGTTGAAACTCATCATTCATGGTCAAAATCTTACAAAGCCTATGAACTATTTTTCATTCATGCCACCAACTCCATTTGAAGTGATCCAATATCAATTCACGAACAACCTCAAATTATTCTTCTATCACCTCCAAACTAGTTTGAATTGTTCGGACAAAATGAGAGTATTACAACTGCTCTCTTTGCTCGTTGTTGTAAAAACAAGAATGTAGCAAAGATAAATAGTGGCCTAATTTTGTTTGGTCACAATGCAACTCCATCTTTTTAGCACCATCATCATTCTTTTATCTTTTATTTGTTTGTTCCACCATTTTTGAATCTCACATATGTTGGACCTGCAAAAGACAATTACAATTAATTAGTACATTTGAGGGTTGATTTCTTTCATTTATTTATTTATTTATTTATTTTCTTTTTCTTTTTTTTTCATTTGAGGGTTTTTTCTTTTTTCATTTATTTTTTCTTTTTTTTATTTTTTCATTTTCTCTTTATTTTTTTTCTTTTCTCCATCATTTTTCTTTTTTTCTTTCTTTCTTTTCTTTCTAATTTTTTCCTTTTTCTTTTTATTTTTTTTTGAAAATTTAAAATGAGAAACTTTGAAAATTGATTTATCAGTTTTTTACAAATCATATGAAAACATCCTGCCCGAAGGTATTATAGATGGCTCGAGGGACTTATCATCTTTATCGAAAGTCTGAAAAATAGCCCGAATGATTTAATTATCATGCTCGAAAGACTTATTGATAGCCCGAAGGACTTACCAATTTTGGAAAATAGTCTATTGGGTAACAAACTTTGGAAATCGCTTTCTTACTTTAAAAAAAAAATCATTTTCTGAAAATCTTAAATTAGAAACTTTGAAAACCACTTTCTCATTTTGTTTTCAAATATCATGTGGAAAAATCCTACCCGAAGGTCTTATAGGTGGCCTGCGGGACTTATCATCTTACTCAAAAGATTGATAGATGACCCGAAGGATTTAATCATCATGCTTGAAAGACTTATTGATGGCTCGAAGGAATTATCAATTATGGAAATAGTCTACTGGGTAAAAAATTTTGGAAATCACTTTCTTACTTTTCAGAAATTTCATTTTATGAAAATCATAAATGAGAAACTTTGACACTCGCTTTCTCATTTTTTTTCATATATCATATGGAAACATCGTGCCAGAAGGTTTTATAGATGGCCCAAGGGACTTATCATCTTGCTCGAAAGACTGACAGATGGCCCGAATGATTTAATCATCATGCTTGAATAACTTACTGATGACCCAAAGGACTTACCAATTTTGGGAAATAGTCTACTTGGTAATAAACTTTGAAAACCACTTTCTTACTTTTCAAAAATTTCATTTTCTAAAAATCTTAAATGAGAAATTTTGAAAATCGTTTTCTCATTTATTTACAGATCATATGAAAACATCCTACTCAAGGGTCTTATAGATGATCCAAGCCATAATCTTGCTCGAAAGACTGACAGATGACCAATAATATTAAATCATCATGCTCGAAAGACTTACTAATGGACTTAAGGACTTACCAATTTTGGAAATAGTCTACTAGGTAAGAAACTTTGGAAAACACTTTCTTACTTTTCAAAAAATTCATTTTCTAAAAATCCTAAATTAAAAATTTTGAAAATCGTTTTCTCATTTTTCACATATATCACATGAAAACATCTTTTCCGAAGGTCTTATAGATGGCATGAAGGACTTATCATCTTGCTCGAATTACTGAAAGATGACCCTAAGGATTTAATCATCATGCTCGAAACACTTATTGATGGCTCAAATGACTTACCAGTTTTGAAAATAGTCTACCTGGCAAGAAACTTTGGAAATCTCTTTCTTAATTTTCAAATTTTTTATTTTTCTGAAAATCCTAAATGAGAAACTATGAGAATTGCTTTCTCATTTTTACATATCATATTAAAACATCCTACCAGAATGTCTTATAGATAGCCCAAAGGACTTATCATCTTGCTCGAAAGACTGAAAGATGACCCGAAGGATTTAATCATAAAGTCGAATGACTTACTGATGACCCAAAGGACTTACCAATTTTGGAATTAGTCTACTTGGTAAGAAACTTTGGGAACGACTTTCTTACTTTTCAAAATTTTCATTTTCTAAAATTCTTAAATGAGAAATTTTGAAAATTGTTTTCCCATTTTTTACAAATCATATGAAAACATCCTACCCAGAGGTCTTATAGATGGCCCAAGGATTTATAATCTTGCTCGAAAGTCTGATAGATGACCAATAGTATTTAATCATCATGCTCGAAATACTTACTAATGGCCTTAAGGACTTACCAATTTTGGAAATAGTCTACTAGGTAAGAAACTTTGGAAAATGCTTTCTTATTTTTCAAAAATTTTATTTTCTAAAAATCCTAAATGAAAAACTTTGAAAATCATTTTCTCATTTTCCACAAATATCACATTAAAACATCTTGTCCGAAGGTCTTATAGATGGCCCTAAGAACTTATCATCTTGTTCGAATGACTAAAAGATGACCCTAAGAATTTAATCATCATGCTCGAAAGACTTACTGATGGCTTGAAGGACTTGCCAATTTTGGAAATAGTCTACTTGGCAAGAAACTTTTGAAATTTCATTCTTACTTTTCAAAATTTTTATTTTTCTGAAAATCCTAAATGAGAAACTTTGAAAATCGCTTTCTTATTTTTTACAAATCATATTAAAATATCCTGCCCAAATGTCTTATAGATGGCCCAGAGGACTTATCATCTTGCTCGAAACACTGACAGATGATCGGAAAGATTTAATCATCATGCTCCAAAGACTTATTGATGGCCTGAAGGACTTACTAATTTTGGAAATAATCTACTGGGTAAGAAAATTTGGAAATCATTTTCTTACTTTTCAAAAATTTCATTTTCTAAAAATCTTAAATGAGAAACTTTGAAAATTGTTTCCTCATTTTTACGAAAATTATATAGAAATAACTTAGTGCTCAAGTAACTTGCCCCACTTTAAAGTAATGATTCTTCTGTGTGGATTCTCTGTTCTTCAGGTTCTGCTACTCTAAACATGATTTCCTATATTTGAGGTTCAAATTATAAATTTCTCTTCTTGAGATTTTGATATCATGAATCTTCTTTTTCATCGGAAGATCTGTAAAAAACATGCATTTATGTATAAAACATGAATGCAACTAAATGTATCAATGTAATGCATTTTTTGTGTGCAAATGATGTTCTCGTGGATGCAAAAATGTTGATTCATCAATCATCTCCTAACTTAAACGTGAAGAAATTGGTCCTCTTTCACTTAATCACTCTTGTTCAGAGTTTACTCTGATATCAGTGTGGCAACTTCTCAATTCAAGCTTGAATTTTCTAAAGAAAAATCTGATCATCTTGTGTCGTCATGCCTTCTCTATCTCTTATTTTGTTTCTTCACTAAATTTTTTTTAGAAAAAAAGTTTTTCTGTTGAATTCTTGTTGCGATTAGGTATATAGTCTTGACATCTCTTTCTGTAGCTGACTCAATTTTTTATCAAAATTGCTTCTTGATGACTCTACGACCAATTGACGATGAAGGGTTACCTTTTTCATAATCAACTCTCCTTATCTCTATATTTTTTCCCTGAAACTCCAAGTGGTGAGGATCATTCTCAATGTCATCTTGGTTTGAATCATGTTATCTCAAAATGATCTAAGTATTTGGTCGTGCCCCAATGTGTGTATTTTCATGACTCATCCTTATTTGGGTGCAAAACTTTCAACCTTGAATTTGTCTTACTCTTGCATCATTTACCAAAAATCGTATTCAATCAGATTGTAAAAACGAAGATGACATCGAATCATATTATTTTGTAATGGCTCAAGGGCTTCTCTTTATGAGGTCTCATAACTAGATGGACACCCAAAAAGTGATCAATACTTCCAACAAAAATGTCATGAATTTTCTTGAGATACCAAAAATCTTAAAATACACAATGCCCATTCTCATTGAAGCAGTTGCCTGCCTCGTAATTTGTTACTGATGTTGATGATGATAACTTCACCAAGATGTGTGAGAAACTTTATTCTTGAGTTTTCTGATCTTTTAGACCTTACTGTTTCGAAAGAAATGGAGAATGTCTTCATTTCTCTCGTACCATTTATTTTGTTTGCTTTAATTTTTTTATTTGTTGCCTCATCAACTCAAGGATCTCATTTATTCTTGAGATATTGTTCTATTTGAAAATATTTTTCTCATTTCTATTAATTTTTGAGTTCAAAAGATTGAAAAAATTTTGCAAAACAAAATTATGCCCCTTACTTCAGGCTCACAATTAAAACAAATCATCATTTTAATTAATATAATATCAATCAAAAAAATTTCATTTTCTCAAAAAATTATTTCTCTTTGACAAGTTTCAAGATCAATGGATTGACTTTAGGTTAGCTTCTTATTTTTCTAAGGTTTCGATCAGCGAATTGTCCTTCATTTATCGGTCCTTGCAAACAATGTGACATGCCCCTCTATCTTGGCTTGGCATTTTAATCATATGCAGACAAAATGACACAACTAGCATAATCAACTACTAGACTTTCTAGAACACTTATTTTTTGATTATCTGAAATCTTCCATTTGTTCAAGCTTCATAGATTCCTTTAATAGACGTAGTGTAGAGACATCAGTCTAAAACATAACTCCTAAGTTCTTGTGTGAAGTTGACTATAATAGATGTTTCTCAACTCGCTTAGTCCATTTTCCACCCAAACTCATTATTAATTTGAACCATAGGCATTATTGCCTTTATTTCTTGAACTTTATTATCTTTAGTTTCATTTTCCCTTATTTACGCATAGCTAGAGAATTCATCTCGTCACAAAGTCTTCGACTTGACAATCTTAGTGGAGCAAACACTGAATTACCAAGCATCTGATCAATGTCATGGTTTGAATGTAACCTATTCATAAAGGCAGGGCCTTTGAGTTGCCTCTATAACCAGTTGCTTTAGCGGAATAGCTCAGCTTTATTACATTTACTTTATAATAATTCGTTAACCTTTTGAGTATTCGAATTTAAAATTTCTTAAGATCATCGAGAAGAACCTGTTATAGTCTAGGTGTCAATGATGGTCAAAAAATCTCATATTTAGAGTTCAGTTCCCAAAAGACTGACCTAAACCAAATTCATCCACTCCATCATTCCATTTGTGAAGACTATGATCATCATTGAATGTCCTCAATAGAAGTGTAGTCTAATCGGTTTTGCAATGTCATATACATGACATGCACCATTTGTCTGCTATTATACATACATGAATGTCATGCCTCTTGATCATCTCTTCCTAAGAGGAGAAGGCTATTTTGGTCCCTACAAGGTAATGGTACGGTGTTTGAGTGTAACATATGAGACATGATCAAGGTTATTGTTTTTTAGGGGTTCAATATTATTACTTGTCAAAAGCTATAACCTTTTATTGTATTTATTAAAACTCAAAAATAAATTTTTTCATTGCTTATAGTTTGAAAAAGGAGTAGTGTTCATTCAAGTAAAGAAGTTTAAAATAATCCAAAAAACAAAGAAAGGTCGAAAAACAAATTCAAACAAAACATGCTCGTTTCATGGAAGTGCAACAGAGCTCCATAGAGGGCGAATAACGACCTCATATGTTGATTCTTTAATATCTCATATTTTTCATCAGGTGTGGTGGCACTTGATTCGATCAAATGCTACATCTTGCGCTTTAATACCCTACATGGATTTGTTATCCACTGCTTAACCAATTCTCGTGTCAATGTTCCATTTTCAACAAGCATTTTTATCTCTTTCAACAGTGGCCTACAATTTCCTATAGAATGCCCAGATACCCCCAAGTGTAAATAACATACACTGTCTTGATCATAGCTTTGGGCAAAAGGGTTTGGCGTCACTTTCATCGGTCTGGTAGTAAGGTACCGACCTTTAATCAAATAAGGGAACAAATCTAAAATGGATGTTTGAAACACCTCTAGAGTCTTTCTTACTCCTAAGATTTTCTTTAGTCGGTTCAAATGACTAGCTGACTCTTTTCTTTTACGACTGTATAGGTTCTGGAAATGACATTCATTCATCTCATCATATTTTCTTCTTGGTCAGTTGGACTTTTGGAAGCAACTTTCAAGTTTCCTTGATTGATAGCATTTTATATTAACTCCCTATTTATCATAAGATCCTCAAATTCCTTTGTTAAATTTGCAAGAATTACTTAAAGAAATGAACTGGAAGAGAATTATAGAACATGTATGATATTTCTTCTTCTAACATGGGAGGTTGAACTTATAATGCCACCCCTCTCCACCTTAGGGCATATTCTTTAAATCTTTCACTAGCTTTCATCCTTATTCTTTGAAGATCTTTACGCTTTGGAGCTAAGCATTTGACATAACGATATTGTCCAAGAAAAATATTTGCTAATTCGACCCATGACTTAATTTGTTCCCTACTCAAGCGATTATACTATACTAGAGCAGGTCCAATATGATTGTATTGGAAGTAATGGATCATCATATTATCATCATTTAAATACCCTTCCATTTTTCTACAAAACATCCTTAGATGAACCAGGGGACAACTGGGACCATCGTATTTCTCGAAATTAGACACCCTAAATTCATGTAGGATGGCCAAATCAGGGAGCAGACTGAGTTCTCTCACTTTTATCTTTTTTCGGGAGGTATGAACTCATTTCATAGATCCAACTTCTTCATCCAACAGTTTAAAGTTGCCTTCAAATTGCTTAGGACTAATGAGGCTCTTCCCAAAGAAAAAGTGGGATGCCCAAGGGTAGGCTATCATTCTCAACGTGTTAGTTTGATAACACTGATATCCTTCAGTAGCTATTTTCTCTATATCAGTAGCCTTTGTTGCCAATACCTGGGTCATTTGATTCAAAACATCTTGTTCAGAACTCAATGCTTGACTTCTCATATTTTGTTATAACTAGGCCAACTGCTCTTGCAATTAATCTATTGATTCTTCTTGAGATTGCTTAATTGCTTCCATTCGTTTCTCTATTATAATGCTGGACCGATACGTAAATAAATGATCTTGAGATTACTTCCATATAACCATCCATAAATTATTTCCATGTTTTCATAATTAGTGAATGTAAAATGCTTAAATTAACAAATACAATACAAATACATGTATGTAAAAGGTGTCATTCCAGAGTGACCATCTTAAAACATCTTTCATTGAACATAATGGTTTCAATACATCAAACAAACTTTACAGATAAGGAATATCTTTAACTCATAACTACTCTATTTCTCTCAAAAGCCAAGTTAACTTTAACTCATATGCGAGTGTTGGTTTGTCAATCTGCTTCAACTCTCCAGCAAAGGCAGTTAAATTAACCAGTTTCTGAGCCACATTGTTTTCTTGATTAACAACTTCCTTCATGAAATTTATGTTTTTCCTTCATCTTATGTTTCAATTCTCAAAGTTGTAGACAATGTTGTTCATTTTTCATTGTAAGAGACTCATTGTGGTTACGAAGTTCTTGTAAAAAATCTCCATAACCATCTACAAGCTTCATCAATGTCTTGTTCTTGGTTCTAGTGGCTTCTAGCTCAACATCATTCTCATGTTTTTGGCTCTGATATGAAGCTTCCATATTGGCTATTAATATATTCAACATCTGATTTTTTACTTGACATTGTCCTAAATTGTCTATGGTTGTATTGTGACTTCTTTTTGCAATTTGTAAATCACGAGAGAACTTCTTAGCTCGATCTTCATGCACCTTACAAATTTTTCTTCATTGTTCAACATCGTTTTTCAGTTTAGTCACTCCTTTTGCCCACTCATCTAGAGTATCCCCTATACCAGCATTTTTAAAGGCTTGATTGATCCCTTGAAATTCATCATGCATGGCTTCCATGTAACCCCCTCAGACCGACGCGAATAACCCGATCCGATATGGAGTGTCACATTAGGGCCACTGTTGCGACCCATCGTAAAAATAGCAGAAAATTTTAAACTTTTCTAAAACATGTAAAATCATAAAATGATTTATCTGTGTTCATAAACAAACATGTTTTCAGACTCGTATATAAAACAAAATAAAATTACATGCCCCCTAATCACATGTATCATCCTCTACAAGCATCACCGGAATAACTCCCTTATTGTTATTGATAACTGCACTGGTACAATTCTTTTAACCTGCAATGGTAAGTAATAGAGTGAGCTTCGGAAAGCTCAGTAATACAGAACTATCAGGTGATACTATAGAACATGCAGATAAAAGAGAAGCCATAATTTCCTTATCGAATCAGACGTATACCAATTATCAGAATAAACTAGGGAACCACTAGTAGTTTATCAAGTAAAAGCCATGAATCTTAGTTTATAAGAAACATTTCATAGTATCACATTTTCAGGAGATCGAATAGGATGTCTAGTGTGTTCCAATCAAAACCCATGAAAAGATATAATTCTTTTAAAACCATTGTGGAACCCTCCAACCAAACTCCATTATGCTATTCCCCAAAACTACGTCCGTAGGGCTTACCCTAAGCACACAGCAAAGGGAGCCAACCTAAGGATATGCCTTGGGGCCCGTGGGCCTATCCAAGGGTATCCTTAGGTCCGTAAGGTCTTACCAGTTAGATCAGGGTTGTGCCTCCATACTCCAGAATCCTATCCATATAAAACTCTGATAGAAATTAGTTTTAGCCATAAATCGTAAACATGAAATAAATCGTATAATTGATTTCCACCTGTACACCATAAATAGTCCAATGATTAACCCAAGGGAGTTCCTTAGGGTCTGAGAGCCTACCCAATGACCATCTTAGGTCCGTAAGAAATTTCCAGCTTGATCAGAGCTGTACTTCCAGTCTACCCATATAATATCCCCATAAAATAATTTTATTAGTGACCAGTATTATTCATGGTCCATAAACCAATAACCACCACTTTATTCCAGTGAAACAAGAAACCTGATAACACATTTTAGGTACCATAATTCATAAACCAATAGTTTCCATGATTCCATAAATTAGGAAAAATTTATATTTTTCGGTGAAAACCATAATTGGAGATCACATACCATGTTGCCATGGTTCGTAAACCAGTAAATCAATATTTTCGTTAAAACTTATTTTAAAACATATAAAACTGTTATGTACTATATATGGAACACACTAGAGGATCTAATTATTTTTCAGAGGTGGTTTGTAGTTATCAGAATGTATAACTTGAAACTTGTACCATTTGATCGAATTCCAGGAACGAGGTTCTATTGAAGAGAATCGATTACTAATCGATCTATTTAGACCCACTATGATTTCATGTACATTAGGAATAACAAAAGTGATTTGAGTTGATAAAGAAGAAACGAATATTCAGGGCAATTACCATCCATGTCAATCGATCGGATTATCGAACAACTTGAGCTGAACAACTCTTAGAACTAATGCCTGTCGACTGGTCAATTCATTGCCCTTCCTAGTATTCACTCTATAATACCAAAAATCCTTATCCATAGATCATCTTTAGAATCATCACTGAATAGATCTTAAGGAGACGAACATATATTCTAATGATTTTTAATTCAATTCCATGTTTCAACTATATCAGAAAATGCTGACATACTGAATTTATGGTTTATAACCCATAGGGATTATACGTTATGTAAGTTCATCTGAATTTCTAGACTTATCCCAATCACTTACTTAATCCTCAGTCCTTGAGGTTATTTAATTCATTTAGCATTCAAGTCCATTCCAATTACTTCCGGGTTTTCCAGAGTAATTCAAACGTTTCTGAATTTCAGATACATATTGTACTTTCGTTCAATTTAATTTGGTCTTCGTGGTTGATTTGTCTAACAAATACCAAATTTTTATTACTGAATGCGATCTAGAATTGAGCTGAGCTAAGTGCTTCCAGAATTATCATCGATCCAATTTATTTCAATCATTTTCTTCCATCCGATCTTATTATTTAATTCAAACGTATCACCTTTTCCAGACCTTTCGAACAATTCTGACAAGAGAGCACCCTCGATAATTTATTCTTAACTCAGAGATTTTCAGGTTAATTATCTTCTCGGAAGTTACGAACATGTTATCATGAATTTTCCTCATTCAGGGTCAACTAGGATTGTTTTTACCTTTCAAGGGCATTTTCATAATTTCTTAACCAAATAGTTTTGGTATTAACTCTTAACTAAAATAACTATAATTTAGAGATCCTATAGTTAATTGCTTTCTTGAAAATTCTCTTATCTTGAAATGATTCCTTAACAGACTTCTAGTATCTTGCACAAACCCTCCTAGGGTTAAAACCTTGTTATCCTAATTTTCCAAGAAAAACTAGCATTTCTTATATACATCCGTAGTTTTATCAGATCAATAAGTTCTTTCAGAGTTATTAATCAACTTTCAGGGACAATTCTTTTCATTTTACAACATAAGGGTATTTTTGTAATTTTACCCAATCAGAGTATTCTCATAATTTCTCATCCGAGTACCTTTAGTATTTAACCTTTGTTGATATAAAATATAAGTTACAAATCCAGGGCTGATTCCTTTATAACAAATCACAAAACTCGTAATTTAATTCTAACAATCTTTCAATCTCTTATATTAATCATCTAAACCATAATTAGTTGCCAAATTTCTACTGTATTCGGATTGAATGTAGAAATTCATTAACTACACAAATGAGACCAACAATATCTTATTCATGCATTTACCAATATTCATATGTTCCATAAAGCATAAAGAGGTAGTAAAGTATTACCTCAATTTTTGTGTCATACTGATCGACCATAAAAATTCCATTCAAACGCCCTCGATCTTTAATTTAACTTCGAATAATTCCTCAAATACATAACAATAAACATTTCATAAAAAACGGGGCTTAATTCTGAAAAACGGATCAAATCGGGTTATTAATTAGTGAAAACCAACTTATCGGGTTTGAATTTAGCGAAACGGACCCCAAAAATGGATTCAAGACATCAAAAAACGTTAGAATGGGTATACCCGATCAAAGTCAAAGGTCATTCAACGCCCGGTCATTCCGGTTAAAGTTTTGGTCAACTGTGGTCAACGGTCAACGGTCAACAGTCGATCGTTTTACACAAATATCACCCTAACAGAAATTAATTACAAAATTAGCCATCTTCTACAAATATTTACAAAACTAACACCCGAATTTAACACAAATATCACCCTAACATAAATTAATTACAAAAATAATAGTCTTTACACGCAGTGGCGTTGCGTGAACAGTGATACGGTGTCGGACAATTCCCGAAAAATTCCTAAAAATTATTTTAAGGCATTTTGAGACACTTACCAAGATCGGTTTACAATTTTGAATGGCGGAGAGCTCGATTTCGAAACATCGAAAACTTTGACTTTCTTACCCCTCCACGCGCTGGCGACGACAGAGAAACGATGAACACCGATGGACTCGGAATGATGCAATGAACACATTGGTGCGGGAGGTGTCGAAAACGGATGGTCGAATCGTTATGAGTCGACGAAAACCCAACTAAAATTGAGTTAAAACCGATGATACTTCCAACTGAAATTAACGACGAACGACGACGATTCACGATAAAAGGTTTGAGGGGTTTTGTTCACCGGTCGATAACAAACACAATGGTGGTTCTGGTTCATCGATCGGAGTTTGGACGACGAGTATATCGGTGTTAAAAATAGGGTTGATGAAGGAGGAAAACTGGGAAAACCATCTGGAAACTACGCACAGGAAAGGGGTTTATATTTTCTCCTAAAGAAAAATAGTTAATCTATGAGTTTAGTCACTGAATTTCCTGTACTTTATAAAACAGTCTGCCAACTTTTGAAATTTTACATTTTAATCCTCAATTTCTTCTAAAATACCAATTAAATTCACCACTTTAAAATTTCTAAATTTTTACCCCTAAATTAGGGTGTGACAATTTTCCTATCCTTAAAAGAATTTCGTCCTCGAAATTCATTCATGTCACATAATTGCAGAAATGAAACTTCCATAAATTATTCCATATCTTCATGTAGCTTTTATAGAAATATGGATCCTCCACTTATCCTTAATCAGTCGAGCATACATTCTTATCAGAACTTTTCCTCATTTCAATAAAAGAATCCGAACGAAAATTTCCTTGAAGAATCAATTTAGTCTTGGTTACGAAAATATGCTCTTGGAGCTGTAACATATCCAAATTTCATTTCTAGAGTGAGATCGGAATTTCTCCATTGAGTGGTTCACATTACTCATGTGGTACTTACAGAATTCAGATAGACGTTACTAGTATTTCGTTATGCAAAGATAGGGGCATGTATTGATCAGACATCTTTTTACATTCGACCAGCCGGTCTATCAAGAAAATTTTGACTCAAACCAAAGCTCTGATACCACTAAATGTAACCCCCTCAGATCGATGCAGATAACCCGATCCGATCTAGAGTTTCACATGAGGGCCACTGGAGTGACCCACCGTAAAAATAGCAGAAAATTTAAAATTTTTATAAAACATGTAAAATCATAAAATGATTTATCAGTGTTCATAAACAAACATGTTTTCAGACTCGTATATAAAACAAAATACAATTACATGCCCCCTAATCACATGTACCATCCTCTGCAAGCATCGCCAGAAGAACTCCCTTATTGTTGTCGATAACTGCACTTGTACAATTCTTTTAACATGCAATGGTGAGTATTCGAGTGAGCTTCAGAAAGCTCAGTAATACAGAACTATCAGGTGATGCTATAGGACATACAGATAAAAGGGAATCCATAATTTCCTTATCAAATCAGACGTATACCAATTATCGAAATAAATATCGAATGGGATGTCTAGTGTGTTCCAATCAAAACCCGTAAAAAGATATAATTCTTTTAAAACCATAGCGGATCCCGCCAACCAAACTCCATTATGCAGTTCCCCATAACTGCGTCCGTAGGGCTTACCTTAAGCACACAACAAAAGGAGCCTACCTAAGGATATATCTTGGGGCCCATGGGCCTACCTAAGGGTATTCTTAGGTCTGTAAGGTCTTACCAGCTGGATCAGGGTTGTGCCTCCATACTCCAGAAACCTATCCATATAAAAATCTGGAAGAAATCAGTTTTAGCCATAAATAGTAAACTTGAAATAAATTGTATAATTGATTTCCACCTGTAGACCATAAATAGTACAATGATTAACCCAAGGGAGTGCCTTAGGGCCTAAGAGCCTATCCAAGGATCACCTTAGGTCCGTAAGAAATTTCCAGCTTAATCAGAGCTATACTTCCAGTTTACCCATATAATATCCCAATAAAGCAATTCTATTAGTGACCAGTATTATTCATGGTCCATAAAACAATAACCATCATTTTATTCCAGTGAAACGAGAAACCTAATAACACATTTCAAGTACCATAATTCATAAACCAATAGTTTCCATGATTATATAAATTAGGAAAAATTCATATTTTTAGGTGAAAACCATAATTAAAGATCACATACCATGTTGCCATGGTTCGTAAACCAGTAAATCAATATTTTCGTTAAAACTTATTTTAAAACATATAAAATCATCATGTTTTACATATGGAACACACTAGAGGATCTAATTATTTTTCAGATGTGGTTTGTAGTTATCATAATGTATAACTTGAAACATGTACTATTTGATCAAATTCCAGGAAAGAGGTTCTTTTTGAAAAGAATCTATTACTAATTGATCTAGTTAGACATTTAAGGATGATACTTGAGAATCCCACTATTATTTAATATACATCAAGAATAACCAGAGTGATTTGAGTTGATATATAAGAAACGAATATTCAGGGCAATTACCATCCATGTCAATCGATCGGATTATCAAACAACTTGAGCTGAACAACTCTTAGAACTAATGCCTGTCGACTGGTCAATTCGTTGCCCTTCCTGGTATTCACTCTATAATACCAAAAATCCTTGTCCATAGATCATCTTCAGAATCATCACTGAATAGATCTTAAGGAGACGAAGAGATATTCTAACGAATTTTAATTTAACTCCATGTTTCAACTATATCATAAAATGTTGATGTACTAAATTTGTGGTTCATAACCCATAGGGATGATACATTAGGTAAGTTCATCCGAATTTTCAAACTTATCCCAATCATTTAATTAATCCTCAGTCCTTGAGGTTATTTAATTCATTTAGCATTCAAGTCTATTTCAGTTACTTTGGGGTTTTCCAGAGTAATCCAAACATTTCTGAATTTCAGATATATATTGTACGCCTGTTCAATTCAATTTGGTCTTCGTGGTTGATTTGTCTAACAAATATCAAATTCTTATTACTGAATGTGATCTAGAGTTGAGCTGAGCAAAGTACTTCCAGAATTATCATCGATCCAACGTATTTCAATTATTTCCTTCCATCCGATCTTATTATTTAATTCAAACGTATCATCTTTTCCAGACCTTTTGAACAATTCTGACAAGAGAGCACCCTCGATAATTTATTCTTAACTCGGAGATTTTCAGGTCAATTATTTTCTCAGAAGTTACCAACATGTTATCAGGAATTTTCTATACAAAGACAGAATCTTAACAATTAAATCCGTAATTTATCGAGTTAAATATGAATCCTCAAAATACTTTCTCATTCAGGGTCAACTAGGACTATTTTTACCTTTCAAGGGCATTTTCGTATTTTCTTAACCAAATAGTTTCGGTATTAACTCTTAACGAAAATAACTATAATTTAGAGATCCTATAGTTAATTGTTTTCATGAACATTTCTTATATTGAAATGATTCCTTAACAGACTTCTAGTATCTTGCACAAACCCTCTTGGGGTTAAAAACCGGTTATCCAAAATTTCCAAGAAAAACTAGCATTTCTTATACACATCCGTAGTTTTATCTGATCAATAAGTCCTTTTAGAGTTATTAATCAACTTCCAGGGACAATTCTTGTCATTTTACAACATAAGGGTATTTTCATAATTTTACCCAATCAGAGTATTCTCATAATTTCTCATCCGAGTACCTTTAGTATTTAACCTTTGTTGATATAAAATATAAGTTACAAATCCAGGGATGATTCCTTTAAAATAAATCACAAAACTTGTAATTTAATTATAACAATCTCTCAATCTCTTATATTAATCATCTGAACCATAATCAGTTGCCAAATTTCTACTGTATTCGGATCGAATATAGAAATTCATTAACTACACAAATGAGACCAACAATTTCTTATTCATGCATTTACCAATATTTACATGTTCCATAAAGCATAAAGAGGTAGTAAAGTATTACCTCGATTTCTGTGTCATACTGATCGACCATAAAAACTCCATTCAAACACCCTCGATCTTTAATTTAACTTTCAATAATTCCTCAAATACATAATAATAAAAATTTCATCAAAAACGGGGCTTAAATCTAAAAAACGGATCGAATTGGGTGATTAATCAGTGAAAACCAACTTACTGGGTTTGAATTTGGCGAACGGACCCCAAAACCAAATTCAAGACATCAAAAAACGTAAAAATAGGTATACCCGGTCAAAGGTCGTTCAACGCCCGGTCAACACCGGTCAAAGTTCTGGTCAATATTGGTCAACGCCAGTCAACTATGAATAAAGGTCAACGATCAACGGTCGACCGTTTTGCACAAATATCTCTCTAACAGAAATTAATTACAAAATTAGCCACATTCAAAAAATATTTATAAAACTAATACCCAAATTTTACACAAATATCACCCTAACAGAAATTAATTACAAAAATAACACCCTCTAAGCGCAGTGGCGGCGTGTTAGGCGCGTGAACAGTGATACGGTGTCGGAAAATTCCCGAAAAAATTCCTTAAAATTATTTTAAGAAATTTTGAGACACTTATCAAGCTCGGTTTACAATTTTGAACAGTGAAGAGCTCGATTCCAAAACATCAAAAACTTTGACTTTCTCACCCCTCCCCGGCAATGACGGAGAAACGGTGAACACCGATGGACTCGGAACGATACAAGGAACACGATGGTGCAGGAGGTGTCAAAAACGGATGGCCGAATCATCGTGAATCGACAAAAACCCAACTGAAATTGAGTTAAAACCGATGATACTTCCAACTGAAATTAACGACGAACGATGACGTTTCACGACGAAAGGTTTGAGGGGTTTTGTTCATCGGTCGATAACGAACATGATGGTGGTTCCGATTCATCGATCAGAGGTCGTACGAAGATTAGATCAGAGTTAAAAATAAGGTTGATGAAGGAGGAAAACTAGGAAAAAAATCTGGAAACTACGCACGGGAAAGGGGGTTTATATTTTCTCCTAAAGAAAAATGGTTAAACCATGAGTTTAGCCACTAAATTTCTTGCACTTTATAAAATGGTCTACCAACTTTGAAATTTTACATTTTAATCCTCAATTTCTTCCAAAATACCAATTAAATTCACCACTTTAAAATTTCTAAAGTTTAGCCCCTAAATTGGGGTGTGACAATTCTCCCATCCTTAAAAGAATTTCGTCCTCGAAATTCATTCATGTCACATAATTGCAGAAATGAAACTTCCATCAATTCTTTCATATCTTCAAGTAGCTTTTATAGAAATACGGATCCTCCACTAATCCTTAATCAGTCTAGCATACATTATTATCATAACTTTTTCTCCTTAATAAGAATCAATTCAGTCTTGGTTACGAAAATATGCTCATGGAGATGTAACATATCCAAATTTCATTTTTGGAGTGGGATCAGAATTTCTCCATTTAGTGATTCACATTACTCGTGAGGTACTTACAAAATTCAGATAGACATTACTGATATTTATTTATGCATAGATAGAGCCTTAATGAATAAAACTTAGGTTTGCTCATTATAGATAGGGACTCAATCTTGGAGTTCCGGCTCAAAGAGGTACGATTGCAGTCTAGGGGCATGTACCGATCAGACATCATTTTACATTCGACTGGTCGGTCTATCATGAAAAGTTTGACTCAAACCAAAGCTCTGATACCACTAGATGTGACACCCTTAGATCGATGCGGATAACCTGATCCGATTTGGAGTTTCACATTAGGGCCACTGAAGCAACCCACTGTAAAAATAGCAGAAAATTTAAAACTTTTATAAAAAAATGTAAAATCATAAAATGATTTATCAGTGTTCATAAACAAACATGTTTTCAGACTTGTATATAAAACAAAATACATTTACATGCCCCCTAATCACATGTACCATCATCTGCAAGCATCGCCGGAAGAACTCCCTTATTGTGTTCGATAACTTCACTGGTACAATTCTTTTAACCTGCAATGGTGAGTAATAGAGTGAGCTTCGGAAAGCTCAGTAATACAGAACTATCAGGTGATGCTATAGGATATGTAGATAAAAGGGAAGCCATAATTTCCTTATCGAATCAGATGTATACCAATTATCGAAATAAACTGGGGTACCACTGGTAGTTCATCAAGTAGAAGCCATGAATCTCAGTTCATAAGAAACATTTCATAGTATCATATTTTCAGGAGATCGAATAGGATGTCTAGTGTGTTCCAATCAAAACCCCTGAAAAGATATAATTCTTTTAAAACCATAGCGGAACCCTCCAACCAAACTCTATTATGCAGTTCCCAAAACTGAGTCCGTAGGGCTTACCTTAAGCACAAAGCAAAGGGAGCCAACTTAAAGATATGCCTTGGGGCCCATGGGCCTACCCAAGGTATCCTTAGGTCTGTAAGGTTTTACCAACTAGATCAGGGATGTGCCTCGTTACTCCAGAATCCTATCCATATAAAACTTTGGTAGAAATAATTTTAGCCATAAATCGTAAACATGAAATAAATCGTATAATTGATTTCCACCTGTACACCATAAATACTCCAATGATTAACCCAATGGAGTTCCTTAGGGCCTGAGAGCATACCCAAGGATCACCTTAGGTCCGTAACAAATTTCCAGCTTGGTCAGAGCTGTACTTCCAGTTTACCCATATAATATCCCAATAAAATAATTCCATTAGAGACTAGTATTATTCATGGTCCATAAAACAATAACCATCATTTTATTCCAGTGAAACAAGAAACCTGATAACACATTTCAAGTACTATAATTCATAAACCAATAGTTTCCATGATTCCATAAATTAGGAAAAATTCATATTTTTCGGTGAAAACCATAATTGGAGATCACATACCATGTTTCCATGGTTCATAAACCACTAAATCAATATTTTCATTAAAACTTATTTTAAAATATATAAAAATGTCAAGTAGTACATCTGGAAAATGTGTACGGAAAAGAGGGTTTATATTTTCTCCTAAAGAAAAATAAAAAATTTCCTGCACCTTATAAAACGGTATGCCAACTTTGAAATTTTACGTTTTAATCCTCAATTTCTTCCAAAATACCAATTAAATTCACCACTTTAAAATTTCTAAAATTGAGCCCCTAAATTGGGGTGTGACATTCCATCTCTTTGTTTGAATTATCCCTTTCAATCTTCAATTGATGAACTTAGGCTTCATACTCCAACAAACATTCTTCTTCCTAGGTGTCCCCACTGATAACTTTACCTTTGAATACTTTTGGTTCCATCTTAACATGACAATCAATTACCAAACAAGGCTACTATTTCATCTCAAACTCCAATACTCCATAATAAAAAATATGTTGGATTTGATTCTTGAAATAAGTGCAACTCTCAATAGAATGTCTTTGAGCTCTGGCATTATATTCAAAATGAACATTTATTTCATACCATTTTGGATATGGATGCTGCCAAGGTTTCATGTAATGCAGGGCCACATCTTTGGCTTCTAATAGTTTATCGTACAACTCTTTATATGATATACAAACAATCAAAATGAGGGCCACCTCTCGACTTGGACTGAACTAGAGTCACCAGATTTCATTCCCTCAACTTCAGGAATAGACTCTCAACTACCAATGATTTATGATCATATGAATTCTCTTCATCTCTTTACATTTATACAATTGTCATTATTTGTTTGGTATCTACAAACAACTTGTTGATATAAATGGTGATTGTACGTGATTTCTCTGGTTGGCTAGGATCACCATGTTCTAAAGTAGTCCCTTGTGTGTATGACATCGCATGATTATATTCATCAATTTTTTTTCTATTCTTTTGCATAAATCTCTTTTTTTTGGCCTGAGCATCTATTATATCCATCATCTTGGACATTTTATCTCTCGTATATCGTATCTCGTATCTCCTTTTGCTCTTTTTCGGACATGCAATCGTTAGGTGCATAGTTTTTACTCTTTTCAGAGCTTCTTCAAGATGACATTCTCTAGTTGTGCTATAGTCTATGTAACACTCATCTCTCGTATATCTTTCCATATACGAGTTACAGATGTCACATCACCTTTTAAAGTATATATTTTTTTCAAAACTTGTAAAAAATTTTGTTTTCGAATTTCTTAAAATATAAAATATAACATTTAAATATAAAGCAAAACATTAATTCTAATATAATACGAAGTTCTACTTAATTACAATTTAGAGCATTTTTCGTACTTTAATTACATGCCAACTAAGTTTTTCAAAATAAATCAGATTGTCCTATTGTTACTGACGAGTTAACCTTAATTGATGATAGTCGCTACTATTGATGCACTCCTTACTCGACTAATCTCTGCCTTTACCAACGCGTGAAATCAACGCACGTTAAATATGTACTTAGTGAGACATAATATTGTAAAGAAACATTAATATATTTAAGTATATCATGATTATTTGATTTCAAACTAATTCATATCATCCATAAGGATTTAATAAGTCCCTATTATTGAAACCAAACTTCTTTCATACTATCATCATAAACATTCTTAGTATGTCCAACATACCTTTCTTTCTTTACATTTTTCCCATTTTTCTTCAGTAATTATTCATTATTTTCATTTATGGCATCCTTTCATGCCATTAATGCATCGTTATGCATTTCATTTATGGCATCCTTTCATGCCTTAATGCACTGTTATGCATTTCATTTATGGCATCCTTTCATGCCTTTATTGCACCGTTATGCATTTCATTTATGGCATCCTTTCATGCCCTGATGCACCGTTATGCATTTAACTTATGTCATCCTTTCTTGCCTTAATGCACCGTTATGCATTTCATTTATGAATTCGTTTTAAAGAAGTTCATACTCTAAAACTCATTCATCATATCATTTCCATACATATAATGATAACATTTTAATACTATAAAACATACATTAAATTAAAACGTTCTAATTTGAATCATTGTGATCTTCTTCATCTCAAATAATTACAATAAATGTACTCACCTGGTAATCCTCACTAATAAGATGTAGAGATGTATGGCTAATCCGTAACTTTGTATTTCCCCCTTTTTCTTGCTAGATTCAGGAACTTGGTTATGATCTACACAAGTGTCCATTAAAGACATATACCACTCCAAATGTTAGTAAATTCCCTAACATTTATACTTTAATAATACTCAAAAGTACCATTATTACAATTTCTATAACAATTTCAATCTATCTTATAGGTTCAGGCTCAATAGTATCGATACCCCTACCATAGTATTGATACTTCTATACTATGGTATCGATACATTTATCTCATTATCGATACTACTACACTATGGTACCGATACCTTTATCTCAGTATCGATACTACTACACTATGGTACCGATACTCCCCTTCGGTATCGATACCATTTTGGCATTTTGTTATCCATGGTATCGATACTTCCCGTTGTTAGTATCGATACCCCATCAGTATCGATACTAGTTACATAGGTATCGATACTATTTGTCACATTTCTACCCATTTACACCTATAGTATCGGTATTGTTCTATCAATACCGATACCATTACCCAGACTTACAATTTTTCAGCTCATTTTTCACTTAATCTTCATCTCTTATCTTTTACTTTTACCTCTAATAATACTATTAAACTCTTCTTTACTTAACCCAACTAACTTTACTTCATATAGCCTTTTATATCATCTAAAATCTCCATAGAACTTCTCAACCCAAGAATCATATCACTTTTTCTAACATGTTTTTAATCATACCCAATGTTTCTAATCTCTTATTCACTCCTTCGACAAGTCAATTCCACTAATAAACCTCAATAAAAACTCATATAACAACATATCATTCAAAAACTCATTTCCTTAAATCTCATATAAAACATCCACCTCTTTGTTCTAATCTTCTTTAACCCTTCCTTAAGCTTACACATCACTTAAAGTTACAAGAGTAAACCAGAATCGGAAGGAAGAACTAGCTAATTGAAGTTAACCTTATGCTATGGAGGAGAGCACTACCCACATGAAGAAGAACAATAGCTCAATAAATTAACTTTCCTTTTTTCCCCTATTTAAAATCCCTAATAAAGAATGTATTTGAAATTCATTTCCCCTTAAAAGACCAAAATGCCCTCTTAATTCATCTATTGTTACAATATAGTCTAAAACATTATTCCAAATCATTTTCTCATCTTTTACCATTTATTCAAAGAAATCTTCAAATTTCAAATCTTTTTAATAAAGTACCTGACATGATATTTGGGGTATTACAGTCTACTTGATCATGGAACCTTTTTTCCATCGTGAAAACCTTCTTCTTTGATGATCACTCACAAATTGACACCTTTTGATTATGTCATGATCATCTAATGCAAGAAAAAATTAAAAAGTAACATAAAAACAAATCAGTACAAATAAGATAACAAAATAGCAATAATTATTATAAAAATAATAATAATAAAATAAATGAACAAATTAATGCAAAATAATAATGCAAATGCAAATGCACAAGGTGTTAATTCCAAAAGTGATCACCATAGAACAACCTACATCAGACCATAAGTTCTCTTTACATTAGATAGTCAAATTTCACGAGCCTTATTTTCTTTGTTTACTTGATCTAGGCTTTTCTCACGATTTGACATTGTCTTTATAGTTGTTGTTGGCCTAATCAAAATGTTGAACCGCCTAATTCATTTTAATTAATCTATTGTGGTTGTTAGATCTATAGACCTCCACTTTTGTGGGATTCTCTAAGAGGAAAGTGGTCATCATATCTCATGAAGGATCTTCTCATTCTTGACTTAGCTAACATCTAACTCTTTGGTACCATCTTGATATTCATTCATTTGACGAGAGTCTTTGATCAACTTTGAGCTCTTATTTCATCGATCAAATTTGTTTGTAGATCTTCGACCTTACATATTTGACTACCTAATTATGGAACCCTTGCGTCGATATGAAAATCTTCTAATTGGTTCAATCACATGCGAATTAACACCTTTAATAATGATATGAAGATGCAAATACAACAAAAAAAAGAAAAATACATTAAGGCAAAAAGGAATTGTTAGAACCAATCATTAAAAATAGCAGGAAAAATATTTATGTTAAACAATGATCATACCCAACATGACATCTACCCTGACATGCTTTTATTAAACAGTGATCCCTCCCATACATGTTTTCTACCCCTATGCCTTAGCTCGACAAACAAATCCTAACCACATGCTTTTCTAGTTTGCATGATTTGTACGAAAACATAAAATCTAACCGCATAATTTTCTAATTCCTATGTATTTATTTACGAACATATTTCACTATTTTAGTGGGGACCATCGATGAGCTACTTGGAATATGGATGGTCATAGTTGGAGGCGGCGACAATAAGGGAACTTAGGGTTTGGTTGTTTCTCAAATGTTAGCATGTGGACTCAAGTTTGTTGTTGGACTTAGGGTTTGAATGTAATTGGGTTTGGGTAAACGTAAATGGGTTAGGATGATGGGTTTTGACTTTTGTGTAATGGGTATGTGAATTTAATTTGGGTTGTATTTGAACAATGGACATACCAATTTGGATATTTAAATTTGGGTATTTAATTTGGGTACCAAATGTTTTGACTTTAATTTAAATTTTAAAATGAAAAAAATAAGCATGTATAGTCACCGAACTCAAATAAATAAAGGTTTGAAACTCATAATTCATGGTCAAAATCTCTCAAGGCTTACGAACTGTTTTTCGCTCATGCCACCAACGCCATTTGAAGTGATCCAATATGAACTCATGAACAACCTCAAATTATTATTCGACCACCTCCAAAATAGTTTGAATTGATCGGACAAAATTAGGGTATTACATGGTCCAGGGTGCCTTTGGACTCATACATATGCCAGATGGTGTACGAATTGAGGTAAAACTAAAGCTTTATTTGTTTATTAATATCAATGTTTGAATACCCTTTCAAGAAAAATAGCAATGTTTGAATATGAATATCAATATTTAACGCTTGTTTCGCACCAACATGGAATATATGGCAGGATGTAACGGTAATCAATCATTCATATTTGTATGGCATTCCTGAGGATCCAGATATTCTCAAGGATATGCGCCTTGATGTTGATAACATGTCTTACGAGGTAACACTCAAATATTTTGAGTCCAATGGAAATAACTTAGGGTTTTAAAAGCTCGTGTTATTTATTTTGTAGGAACTACTGGAGATGGAGAAGCAAATTGTGGATGTTTGCAGTTACTAAGCGAAGAAACTATTCTGGCCAATCTGACAAGAAGAAAACATTAGTTCATAACAATTGAACCTCCAGTAGAACCTGAACCTTGTCGTATCTGTCAGGTATATTTCTTCTTACTCCATGAACAATAATGGACTACCCAAGATTTATTAAAATTAATTCCCATTTCTTGTTCTTCGAAACCGTTCACAGGAGGTGGTATTCATGCAAGTCAGAGAAATGGAGCATACATATCGTTAGACCTTCTTCGAGCAGGGGCAGCAGCAGGTGGTGATAACATTCAGAACTCCAGTGGTTCTTCGAGTCCAGTCATCATTCATTCAGGAGTAGCTGGATATGTTATTGAAGAAAATATAAGTCCAGATGGTCTTCCAGTTGATGGTCCAAGAAGGCTTTTATGCAAAAAAAGAAAGTCTCCTGAATTGGACTATTGCCGAAAACAATGTCAGCATCTTAAATGCCGCAGCTAATTCCTTCAATGATCATTCAAGACTTGGGGTTGCTTTGCCAACATCCTCTAACTTATATCAAAATCCAAGTGAGGCTAGGCAAGTTGATAACTTTCAAAGGAACTTGTGGACATGGAACTCGAGCAACTCTAATGCACAACCAACAGGGCAACACCCCTTTACCCATACAAGCTCAGCACCAGTGTCAGTGTTAGTAAATTCAACCGTGCAGCCAAATGTGCAAGTCTCTAACTCGTCACAAGCTCTACAACATTATTGGAACAGGACAAACCTGTCATGGGTTGGTCCTTCTTCCGTCTCTCTTGATCAGACTGTAAACGTAAGAGAAACTTTGCAATAGGAAGAGAACCTAGGAAACAACAGAAGAAATAATATGATGATTTCTTCGACAAATGTTCCCGCAAACATTAACTTGGTCGATGAGAATGCAAATGTCTCCTCTTCCAGAATACAAGCTGGTTCAAGCAGGCATCTACCAAATTCATCCATAAACTTCCCTAGTCTAAATATAGTTGCACAACATAGACAAAGAAGGCTAGATATTGTGATCAATCTATTTGAGGCCTGGAGGTGAGGGAGTTTCTATCCAATACTTCCTGGTGGTTCCCCTGATTCCCAAGATATTGACGTTTCAATAAGAGGTGGCAACGCCACGCCTGCCCAGGTTCATCCGAGTTTTAGCCGGAGAGTTGAGATACAAGCTCATAGGAGACGTTTGGTATCTGAGTTATTACTCCATAGACTATAATCCCCATAGCTATAGATTCCATTTATATAAATTTCTACAATACGATGCTTATGTGTCGTGCTTAAGTAGATTGTCTCTTATTACTGGCTGCAACTCAAATACCCTTCATTTCCCATAGTAGGTCCACGGTTCCTTTGGACTTGTACGTTTGCCTGGTGGCGTATGATTGGAGCTAAAACTAAAGCTTTATTTGTTTATTAATATCAATGTTTGAATATGAAGGAAATCAAAGCTACTACTATCAATGTTTAACACTGGTTTTGCACCAACATGGTATATATGGCAGGATATGATGGTAATCAATCATTCCTATTTGTATGGCATACCTGAGGATCCTGATATTCTCGAGGATATGCGCTTAGATGTAGATAACATGTCTTATGAGGTAACACTCAAATATTTTGAGTCCAATGGGAATTACTTAGGGATTTAAAAGCTTGTGTCGTTTCTTTTGTAGGAACTGCTGGAGCTGGAGGAGCAAGTTGGGATATTTTCATTGGACTAAGCGAGTAAACTAATCTTGCCAATCTGAGAAGATGAAAACTTCAGTTCATAACAGCTGAAACTCCAATAGAAACTGAACCTTGCTGTATCTGTCAGGTATATTTCTTCTTACTCCATGAACAATAATGGCCTGTGCAAGATGGATTCAAATTAATTTCCATTTCTTGTTCTTGGAAACCGTTCACAGGAGGATTATGCTAACGACGAAGAGCTCGGTAAGCTGGGTTGTGGTCATGAGTTTTACTTCAATTGCATTAAGGAATGGCTTGTTCGGAAGAATTCATGCCCCATCTGCAAAAATCCAGCTTTGGCTGTTTGATGTCAGGATTTATGTCTCCTTTTAATACCTGAAAAACCATATGTTACTGATCATTGAACTTGCTTCTCACCTAATACTTTCATGCACAATCGTCATTTACTTTTTCTTTCATTTTAGATATTCTCAAAGGATTCCACAAAAAACTGCAATTCCATAGAATCCCTGTGCTATGTCTAATAATGTAACGAGAAGCTGAAGGTTTTTAGATTCAACCAAAACAAAGTAAAAAGAATATGGATTTCATTAGTTTCTTTGTATTTTTTTCTGGTGGCAGGTTCAACCACATATTATATATCAACATCGATGATCAATCATCAATGGATGATATAAAACAAAGGTCTGGACATTGAATCATTCTTGTTAGGATTAGGATGGCAGTGATCAGTTCAAAGTTGGCAGTTTTTGAGTTTCTACCCTACTCTTTCCCTAGTACAAGTGTTTAGACTAACCTTAGGCTTACATTCATTATTTCATAATATTTGAAGGATATGTTGTAAATAATTATTTATCTTTTAATAAATTTTAAAAAAGTATTCATTATAAATACTAAATACAATAAATATGATATTATATAAATCATTTACTACTATTTAATAAATGTTTTTGAAATTATTCATAAATTTTAAATAAAATAAATAATATTATTTAATATACTAACTAAATTACTGTAACATTTTAAAAAAACAATAACAGTAACTTATTTAAGTAGGTGTAAGTTAATGTTTTTTCTCTAGTATCCCTCAAGCTTCCTTGTTTGTGTCAAGTACTTGAAAGAAAAAAAATATTATTAGCTTATTTACATTGGTGATAGAGTTATTTTTTTCTAAAACTTATTTATACCGGTGTAAGTTAACTGAGAAATATAGTAAATGTATTGGGAAAATTATTTATCGAAAAAACATGGTAAGTAATTTTACAAGGATTAACGTATTTTTCATTGTTTTAGAATTGATTTTACATTAACTGGTCCATTAAAATTAAACTAAACACCCAAGAAAAATTAGTTACAGTGAAACAAACAAATCTTAGAGCTCAAAAGTCACAGATCTTCCCACTCCATCACGTTGGAATCATCGGTTGATCTTGTGCCGCAACGAAAAATATTAATATGACGATCTCCTCCAGAGATCAATGTATGAGTGATGAAAGTAGGAAGATAGGGGATACAATTGTACCTTATTCATTTGAAAAACATTTTGGAGAACTAGTGTAGATCTGATCATTTTCTTGTGATTTTTTTGTAGGAACTGCAGGAGCTAGAAGAGAAAATTGGGGATGTTTACGCGGGACTAAGCGAGGAAACTATTATGGTCAATCTGAGAAGACGAAAATATCAGTCCATAACAATTAAAATATTAATGTTTGAATATAAAGGAAATCAATGCTATTCTTATCAATGTTTAATACTAGTTTTGCACCAACATGGAATATAAGGTAGGATGTGATTGTAATCAATCATTCCTATTTGTAAGGCATTCATGAGGATCCTCATATTATCGATGATATGTACCTAGATGTAGATAACATATCTTATGAGGTAACACTCAAATATTTTGAGTCCAATGGGAATTACTTAGAGTTTTAAAAGCTTGTGTCACTTATTTTGTCGGAACTGTTGGAGCTGGAAGAGCAAATTGGGGATGTTTGCACTGGACTAAGCGAGGAAACTATTCTCGCCAATATAAGAAGACGAAAACATTAGTCCATAACAACTAGAATATCAATGTTTGAATATGAAGGAAATCAATGCTATTATTATCAATGTTTAACACTGATTTCACACTAACATAGAATATAAGGCAGGATGTGATGGTAATCAATCCTTAATATTTGTATGGCATACCTGAGGATCTTGATATTCTTGAGGATATGTGCCTTGATGTCGATAACATATCTTATAAGGTAACAATCAAATATTTCGAGTTCAATGGAAATTACTTAGGGTTATAAAAGCTTGTGTCTTTTATTTTGTAGGAAGTGATGGAGTAGGAGTAGCAAATTGGGGATGTTTCAACTGGACTAAGTGAGGAAACTATTCTGGCTAATTTAAGAAGACGAAAACATCACTCCAGCGGAAAATGAACCTTATTGTATATGTCAAGTATATTTCTTCTTACTCCATGAACAATAATGGCCTATGCAAGATGGATTCAAATTAATTTCCATTTTATGTTATTGGAAACCGTTCACAGGAGGATTATGCTGAAGATGAATAGCTCAATAAGTTGGGATATGGTTATGAGTTTCACTTTGATTGCATTATGGAATGGCTTGTTCGGAATAATTCATGCCCCATTTACAAAAATCCAGCTTTGGTTGTTTGATGTCAGGATTCATGTCTCCTTTTAATCCTTGAAAAAGCATATGTTGCTAAACATTGAACCTGCTTCTCACCAATATGAGAAGAAGAAAATATCAATCCATAACAACTGGAATTTCAGTGTTTGAATATAAAGGAAATCAATGCCATTATTATCAAATTTAACATTGATTTTGCACCAACATAGAATATATGGAAGGATGTAATGGTAATCGATCATTCCTATTTGTATTTGTAATACCCCAACTATCAAATCAGTGTCTATATTGGAAGAATTTAAAAATTTTGAGGATTCAATTGAATAAATGGTAAAGTATAAGAAATGATTGAGAAATTTTTTTAAGACTAATTTGTAAGAAAGGATGAATGAAAGGGTATTTTAGTTTTCTAGAGGGAAATGGATTTAAAATTCATTTTAATAGGGTGTTTAAGAGTAAGAAAAAGGGGAAAGTGGAAAAAGAAGCTATATTCTCTTCTCATTCTTCCTGTGTGCCCGTTCTCTCCATAGCCAAAGTTGAGTTCCTCCAAGTTGGTTTTTCCTTTAGTTAAATGGCTGGTATTGAAACCTTGAGTATTATAGAAGCTTAAGGAAGGGTTAAAGAGGATTCACACTTAGAGATGAATGATTTATGTGAGATTGAAGAAAATGGGTTTTTGAATGTTATGTTGAAATATGAGTCTTTATTGAGGTTTGTCAGTATATTTGACTTGTCAAATAAGTAAACAAGAGATTAGAAGCATTGGATGTGATTAAAAACATGTATGAAAAAGTAGAATGGTTCTTGGTTTGAGATGTTATTTGGAGACTTTAGCTGTTATAAGGAGCTAAATGAAGGAAAGTTAGTTGGGATAATTAAAGAAGAGTTTAGTAGTATTGTTGGAGGTAAAAGTAAGGGAATTTGATGAAATTTGGGCAAAAATCGAGCTGAAAAATAGAAAATCTGGGTAAGGGTATCGGTACTGGAAGAACAGTACCGATTCTATAGGCTTAAATTTAAAGAATTACGATGAACATTATCGATACTAATTACATTAGTATCGATACTGTTGTGGGTATCGATACCATGGATTCCAGAATGTAGAAATGGTATCGATACTGAAGGGAGTATCGGTACCATAGTATAGAAGTATCGATACCATGGTAGGGGTACCGATACTATTGAGTCTAGAAATTTAAGGTAGGATGAATTTTGATAGAGATTGAATATAATAGTACTTTCAAGTATTACTAAAAGTATAAATGTTAGAGAGTATACTAACATTGGTATGGTATGTGTACTTATTGGATGCTTGTATAGATCGTAACCAAGCTCCTGAGTCAAGCAATAAAAAGGGAAAAGATAAGGTTGACGAATAGATGTACATCCTTAAAGCATATTAACGAGGCGTACCAGGTTAGTGCATTAATTATGTACTTATATGTTATGATAGTCATAGATGTATTTTGCATAAGGTATGTATTGGATTTACCTAATGGGAACTATGTGTGCAACCTTAGAAATTCATAATTAGCTTATGAATTTTCGTATCGGCACTATCTGTGCAACCTAAGAAATTCATAATTAGTTTATGAATTTCCGTATTAGCATTATGTGTGTAACCTAAGAAATTCATAATTTGTTTATGAATTTCCGTATTGACATTATTGTGAAACCTAAGAAATTCATAATTAGTTTATGAATTTCCGTATTGGCACTATGTGTGCACCCCACGTAATTCATAATGAGTTTGTGAATTACTGTATCGGCACTATGTGTGCGAAAACCACTGAATTTTTAATGAGTTGAGATATCAATTTATATTTTGATAGTTATGGTATATGGATGTTTTAAAAGAACATTTACCTCATTATTATTGCACCTTACTAAGTAAATACTTAACGTGTGTTTATTTTATGCGTAGGTTTTAGCAAGCACAGTAAAGAGTGCATCTGTCATCGCAAATCAAGAGTCGCCTCATCAGTAACTATACGACAACTATGTCTATTTTTTATATTATTAGTAGGCATGTAATAAAATTATGATAACACTCTGAAAAGTATTTGGTTTATAATGATGTAAAAATATAAAATGTTTGAACATTAGATTTTTGTTTACATACTAAAGTTGAATGAGTGTTTTATTATTATTAAATTAAAATGTTTTATGAAAAGGAACAAAATTTTACTGGTTTTCAAAAGAGGAAATGCTTTAAAAGTGATTTGACATTTGTGTCTCGTGTATGGAAACGTATACGGGAAATGAATGTTACAGTATTACACCCTTCCATAAAATATATTGGTTAGCATATAACAAGTCGTTATGGACTGATGTTTTGTCTTGTCAGAATGGTTGGAATAATTTCCTCGCTTTGTCCAGTGTAAACATCCCCATTTATCCCTCTAGCTCCAACACTTCCTACAAAATAATCACAAGAAAATGACATTCCATACCTAAAGTGTCTGATATTCCTGAGGATGTGTGCTTTAATGTCAATAACAAGAATATCAGACACTTCATGTATGCCATACAAATATGAAGGATCGATTAGCATTACATCTTTACATACAAATGTTCGAATATAAAGGAAATTAATGATATTATTATCAATGTTCACCACAGGTTTTGCACCAACATGGAATATATGGCGGGGTGTAATGGTAATTGATTCTTCATAATTGTATGGCATACTTGAACATCCTGATACTCTTGAGGATATGCGCCTTGATGTTGATAACATGTCTTATCAGACACATCAAGGCACACATCCTCAAGAATATCATGCATTTCAAGTATGCCATACAAATATGAAAGATCGATTACCATTACATCCTGCCATACAAATGTTTGAATATGAAGGAAATCAATGTTATTATTATCAATGTGTACCACTAGTGTTGCTCAAACATGGAATATATGGCAGGATGTAGTGGTAAATAATCCTTCATATTTGTATGGCATACCTGAGGTGCCTGATACTCTTGAGGATATGCGTCTTGATGTGCCTGATATTAAAAAATAATATTTTATGTCAGGATGTAATATTTAATGTACTAACTAATATGTTTTTAAAAAATAACATTAACTTATTTAAGTTGGTGCAATTAATAAATTTTTTTCAAGTATCGCTGGAGTTTTCTTGTTTGTGTCATGTACTTGAAAGAAAAAATATTATTGTCTTATTTACATCAATGAGAGTCATTTTTTTCTTCAAACTTATTTAGACATGTGTAAATTAACTCAGAAAAATAGTGAACGTGTTGAGAAAATGACTTATAAAAAACATGGTAAGTCATTTTACAAAGATTAACGTGTTTTTATATTGTTTTGTAATTGATTTTACATTAACTGGTCATTGAAATTAAATCAAACACTCAAAAAAAAAAAAATAATTACAGTAAAACGAACAAATCTTATAGCATCAAAAGTCACCGATCTTCCACTCCATCACGTTGGGATAGTCGGTTGATCTTGTGGCACAACGAAAAATATTAATATGACGATTCCTCCAGAGATCAATGTATAAGTGACGAAAGCAGGAAAAGAGAGTATGCAATTGTACCTTATCGTCTGGAAAAAATTATGGAGAATTGATGCAGATCTGATCATTTTCTTGTAATGTCGATAAAGCCATAACAAACTGTCATGGACTCTATGTAGTTCACCCGGTTTAGACGAATGGAAAAAAAATTCTCCATAACTTTTCAGAGAATTTTAGCGAAAGGGCTAAACAACGACTAAAGCTTTCACTGAATAATATGTCAAACTTAACCTAATTTCGAGATTTAGTATCCATCTTATGTGAACTGAAATTAATTCATTATTCTAATATGGAAATCATTAAAACAATAAAATTATTTTTAAAAGAATATAATTGCTGTATTTTAATGTTAAGACCAAAGATTATATTTATTAATAATAATTTTGATATTCCATAATCAGTTAAAACATTATTCAAATCTAATTGGGTAAATTACACAATTCGTCACAAAACTTTACTCTCTCTCCTATTTTATTTACCGTACTTTCAATTTTTAATTTAGTCATTGAAATTTTGAATTGCTCCTGTTTTGATCACTATGATTATTTTATTATTCTTTTTGTATGACGTGGCATTTTTATTATTATTAATTTTAAACTAATTGAAAATATGAAATAAAAATAGAAGGTAGCTACGCGCCATCGTAGATGGTGGTCGTTCGATCCCAAATTGCATGGATCTTGTTCGTCTCGACACTTGGAGTCCAAATCCACCCTCCATTTTGTTGGAACTTGCCTGAAGTCCATGAATTGAAGATTGAAAGTGGGAAAGCCGAAATGTTTCAATCGAGATTCATGGGTTTTGGGACATTTTCTGGTGAAACAACAACCAGATTTGAACTCCGGGGGTAGAAACGAACAAGACCCATAAATTTGGGATCGAACGACCACCATCAAAGGCAATCAACGATGACCAGCGGTGGCATCTGACTACCTTATATTTTTATTTTATATTTTAAATTATTTTAAATTGAATAATAATAGAAAATGTCACGTCATATAGAAATAATAAAAAAATAATTTAAAGTGATCAAAACGGGAGCAATTCAAAAGTTCAATGACTAAATTAGAAAAAGTGAAAGTACAATGAGTAAAATAGGAGAGAGAGTATAGTTCAGTGAGGAACTATGTATTTTTCCCAGTCTAATTTATATATAAACTTTAATTATGCTCAGTATAAACCATTTTATTCGACTATAGTAGTGACAACGTAGGTTATTATAATATTAGAAATAATTTTAATATCACAAAGAATGAGTGACACTAGCAATGCATTATTGCCACTTAAGTTATAGATAGTTATGATTTGACATAACATTTTTGTGATTAACATTATCATGTAGCGGTGTCGACGATAACACTTCAACAAACGACTTATTTCCCCTTCTCCTTTCTTCATGAAGCTTCCGACGGATTAGGAGATTTAAGGAGACAAAAAAAGGAACAAATATCATCAGATATATTTATAAAGAATTCGTCCATAATTGCTATCAAACGGTAGTCCAAAATTTCAAAATCAAAACAACGAAATAATATTTAATTTGGTAATTTCTTATCCAATCTAATACTAAACTTGAATCAATCTTTTTCAACACTTAAATACCTAATTACTCAACTCAAAAAATATAATTTTAACCTTTAATTATCATATTCAATATTAAAATCTAACTTAAGTAATCAAGGTCCAATTCCAGTAGTTAAGAAAAATCCCCAATTTATACATCTAAAAACAACATGAAATCTCTTAAATTAATCATCAAATATTTTTATACATATATACCATGTATTAAATCATAAAAAACACTAAATTCATCAAAATTAAAGAGAAATTCTGCTTGCAAAAATCTTGAAATATCTTAAAAATAATGGAGAAAATTGGATGAGTTTTGTTGAAATCAATGAAAAGGATTTTGAATATTATTTAATATTGAAATAATATTTATTAAAATATCTATATTTATTAATTCAAATATGATTTTAAAATGAAATTTAAGTTTATGTTTAAAAAAAGTGGCATATAATATCTTTAGACCTTCAATTTTGGCCCTCTTTTCAAAATAGTCCTAATTTGACTTTAAATTTTGGATTTAATTTTTTAAAAATATTCTTCTAGAAGTTGACTTGATCTAGCTTTAACTATCGATAGCTACTAAGCAAAAATTAGGTGTTACAACTCTTCCCCATTAGAATAATTTTGTTATAAAACAGTAATCAAAGCCGACCCGAAGACCAACCGACTCGAGTATTACACATGACCGTTGAAGTGCTAATCCAAAATTTTGTTTAAAACACGATGGAAATCACCATTCAAGTATTACCCATAGAAAGCATATATTTAAATCATAGTAATCAAGTTTACAAAACGGGGAACCCCCAAATACATTCCAAAATACATAAGTCAAGTACTTCAAAATAGAGTTACGACTCAATTCATTAAGGTTTATGAACAGTACATGCCCTCTAAAACGACTTAAGTCGTACTCTGATGATCCAGTTTGTTTGGAATATAAGCAATGTGATAATTTCTTCAAACGCTCCTTCTAAGAACCTATGCACGGAAATAAATTTTGAACGCTGAGCTCAAAAGTTCAGTGTCACACTAATAATTATACTATACTACATGTGTTCAAGTTATGACCATTCAAGTAAGTAAGGACATGAGCATACAAGAACACGATTCATACATGCTGAGGTAGGCCTCATGGTGTGGTCGGAGGGTTCGTTGCATCCCGGGACTCATACCCCTCCATCATCTATAGGGTGAGATCAAAAATTTATTGCATCGAAAACAACACCCGACTAACCTACTCATTATGAGTACAAGGGGCATCTGTACTCCACCAACAACTGAAGTGCCTTGGCACTAGTTGAGTTATACCCATATATTCTAAAAAACAAGACGATCGCTATACTACTAAAGTAACTCGTATGTCCTAGACGTTTCCCAATCGTCACACAAAGGCTAGTTTTATGTCAACCGATTTGTAGATTCTTAACTGTTACTTTACTCATTTTTTTCTAACTTGTAATTTTTATTTGGGAACTTATGGTAGTTTTTGAACCATACTCGAATAATTTTAACATTGTTTGTCTTTTTTTCCAAAACTATACGAGGGTACTTATACTCTCCCAGTTAGTATCGATACTGACTCTAGGGTATCGGTATCCACCCTTGGTATTGATACCAAATTTGTATTCTAGAATCTAGGATGACCTTCTAGCCTTGACTTAGAGTATTGATACTTCTCTTCTATGGTATCGATACCTTCTTGGGTACTGATACCAAAATTTGGTTTAATGTTTGGAAAATTGATTCGGTACTGATACACTTACTTAGGGTATCAACACCTCAGCTTTGTATAATATTGATACCTCCAAGGGTACCAATGCCCATTTTGTATTTTGGAATTATTAACTTATGAACGGTATCGATGCCCCACCCTTGGGTATCGATACCCTTTGAATAGGGTATTGGTACTACCCAACAAAAACTCCTTGTTTTAGGTTATCTGATGAATAATATCGGTACTGTTCATCTAGTACCGATTCTCATGCCTAAAAAGCTTTATTTTTGCCCAAAATTGACACCCATATTTACCCATTTTCCTCCCTAAGGACCTTAAACATTAATTAAATCTTCTATAAACAGATAGGGATCATAAAGGGCCATTTTTCATATTGTATAACATCAAATATTTTTATAATTTACCATGGGTGCACATACATGGCTCATGAACTCAAACATGCTAACTAGGTACACACCATGACATAGAAGTGGTATAAATGAGTTAGAAATATGTTACCTTGATTCTTAGTTGTATAAAATGTCCCTACTAAACCAAGAACCAATTTCTCCTTGCTTTTGGTCTTGGAGCTTTCTCCAACCTCTTTTACTAATCATAATAATGAAAAATTAGTAACTAACTCATCCAAGAACTTATAATGAAGTTAAGAACACTCCCTAAAGCTTGAAGCTACCCAAAATGAATTGGGAGCACATGGGTTCTAAACCCCTACTAAAACTCCCACTTATGGCTACCATAGCCAAACATTGGGACTAAGTTTGCTAGATCACAATGTTGCTACCTTTCTTAAGAGAAAAATAAAAGAAGGAAGAGTTTGAATGAAAGATGAAAAAGGTGATGACAAAGAGAAATAAAGCTTTTTCCCCGTTAACATCATCATTCATTAATGAAATTCAACCTTTACAAGAGTTGATGGGTTAATTGTCTCATTGGTCCTTCTAACTTTAGTCACCAACCAAAATACCCTTTTTATATGCAATTGGGCTCGAACAAAGCCCAAGTTAACTCAAACTTGGGTTAATGCCTCCTACAAGGCTAATAAACTAATTTAAACACACTCAGTTTAGCCAGAAGCTACTAACTCAGGAATTAAGGCACTATAACTCTCCCCTCCTAATAAAAAATTTCATCCTTGAAATTTACCTGATAGAAAAAGTGTGGATACTGAAGATGAATATTCTCATTGATTTGCCATGTTGCTTCTTATGCACCATGGTTCCTCCACAGAACCTTCAATATAAGAATCCTCTTGTTCTTTATCTCCTTAATATCTTACGAAAAGATCCTTATCGATTCCTCTTCATAGGTCTTGTATTGGCTCACTTTGATCTGCTCTAAAGTTATGATGTGAGAAGGATCAGAACGGTACCTCCTAAGCATCGGCACATGGAACACGTTATGAATACGCTCTAGCTCTAGGAGTAACGCTAATTGATAGTCTACAGGTCCAACCCTATCAAGCACCTCGTAAGTTCCTATGAAACATGGGGTTAACTTTTCCTTACCCCCAAATTGAAGTACCTTTTTCCAAAGGGAACATTAAGAAACACCTTGTCCCCCATTGCGAACTCGATATCCTTACGCTTTAAGTCTTCATATGATTCCTATCTTTCGGAGGCTTCTCTCAATTAACCTTGAATAACCCAAATATTCTCTTCAATTTCTCTGATCAGATCGGGACAAAGTATATTTCCTTCACTAAGTTTGGTCCAACACAATGGAGTCCTACACGTACATCCATAAAAAACCTCGTACGAAGCCATCTGATTGCTAGACTAATAATTGTTGTTATAAGAGAACTCTATAAGAGGCAAGTAGTCCTCACAACTACCCTTAAGGTCTATGATGGTGGTTCTAAGCGTGTCATTTAGGATCTGAATGACACACTCGGACTGACTATTTTTCTGAGGATGGAAAGTAGTACTAAAGTGTAGTTTGGTGCCTTAAGATTCATGAAGAGCTTTCCAAAATCAATAAGTGAAACATGGATCTCTATCAAATACGATCAAAGTCAGAACCCCATGAAATCTCATGATCTCTCAGATGCACAATTGATTTAACCTCTCTAAGGTATAATCCATCTGAACTGGAAGAAAATGAGTTGACTTGGTTAATTGATCTACTATTACTCAAACCGTATCGTGTCTCTACCTATTTATCTCTAATTCGATCACAAAGTCCATAGTCACTTTATCCCATTTGCACTGTGGAATCTAAATCGGTTGGAGTAACCTGGAGGGAACATAATGTTCTATTTTAACTTGCTGGCACATTGAACACTTAGAGACAAACTCATATACTTCTATTTTCATGTCGGGCCACCAATACAATTGTCAAAGTTTTTGGTATATCTTGTTAATACCTAGGTGAACTGAAAGTAAACTGCAATGTGCCTTGTGAAGAATCTTACTTTGTAATTGCACATCTGTGGGTACGCATAAACGACCCCTAAATAATAATACATCCCCATCTCAAAACTTAAAAATTAGTTCTTCACCTTGATATACCTGCTCCACCCGAGCCCGTAAACGATCATCAGAACTCTACAATCTCTTAATCTCATATACTAACTCGAGTTCCACTCGCAGCCCTACTAAAAAACCACCATCACTAGTCAAACTAAAGCGTGCCAACAAAGTTTGCAATTATGTCATGGATTTTCTGCTCAAGGCTTCTACAACTACATTTGCCTTTCCCATGTGGTAATCGAGCACACAATCAAAGTCATTCAACAACTCAACCCACCTATAATGTCTCAAGTTTAACTCTCTCTGGGTGAGTAAAGACTTAAGGCTCTTATGATTGGTGATAATGTGACACTTTTCCCCAAATAGATATTGTCTCCAGATTTTTAGCACAAAGACTACAACAATGATCTATAGATCATTAGTAGGTAGTTATGCTCATGTGGCTTGAGTTGTTGGGATGCATAAGCCTTTAATTTCACTTATTGTATCAGAACATATCCTAACCCATTAAGAAATGCGTCATTGAACAAAGTGAACTCATTACCCGATTATGGCTGAGTCAAAATAGGGGCTTGAGTTAAGATGATCTTCAACAGTTTGAAGCTCTTTTGTCACTCTTCGTCCCACAAAAAGAGAACTCCCTTCTTAAGCAATTTGTTCATTAGGGCAGGTATCATAGAGAAATACTTAACATACAGATGATAATATCGGACCTAAGAAATTAAATATCTCTTTTATGTTCCTTAACAATTCCCACTCAACCACTACTTGTATCTTTTTGGGGTAAACCTTGATATCGTATGCTGCTACGACATGCTCCAAAAAAGAAACCTTAGACAACTATAACTTACACTTCCATAACTTGGCAAACAACTATCGTTCCCGAAGCGTTTACAAAACGATGCAGAGGTAGTAGTTATGCTCCTATTCTGAACATGAGTACACTAGGATGTTATCTATGATGACCACCATGAACTGGTCAAGGTACTAGTGGAAAACTCAATTCATTAAGTCCATGAATGTTTTCGGGCCTTTACTGAGTCCGAACGGCATTACAAGGAATTCAAAGTGACTATACCTTGTCTTAAAAGTCATCTTTACTACGACAACATTCTTATCCTTTAACTAATAGTATCTCGACCTTAAGTCGATCTTGGAGAGCACACTTGCTCCCATAAGATGGTTAAAAGGGTTATCAATTCTAGGGTGGAGATAAAGGTTCTTGATGGTCAACTAGTTTAGCTGTCAATAGTCGATGTACAACCTCATCGACCCATCATTCTTCTCAAAAAAGAGAACTGTCACTCCCCAAAGAGAAATGCTTGGCTGGATGAAATCTTTCTCTAACAGTTATTGAATTAATCTTTCAAATCCTTTAATTCAGTTGGTTCCATACATTAGGGAGCAATAGAAACCAGATCAAAACCCGACAATACCTTAATACCAAACTTCAATTCTCGGCCAGGAGATAATCCCAACAACTCCTCTAGGAACATGTCAGGGAAGCTCGAACGGTTCGAATATCCTTGAGTGATGGAACTGTGATTCATGTATCGATCACGTGTGCCAAAAAGGCTTCACAACCCCATTCAACCATTCTTTGAGCCCTTATAATCGAAATGATCCTTGAAAATACTGACTTCTCACTTGTCATTAATACCTTGGTTCCATCCACCCTTATGAGCTCGAGTAGTCTAGCTTTGCATCTTAAACTAGCATCGTGCTTAGATAACCAATCCATGCCCAAAATCTTGTTGAACTCTCGAAACATCAGTTCCATCAAATCGGCTAAGAAACCTTGACCTTGGATCTCAATTGGACATTAGCGATGTACCTTATCCACAAGAACATATAATCCTAAAAGACTAGACACTTAGACCCCTATCTCTAAGTCCTTTACTAGAACATTTCTCTCTCAGAAAAGCTCAGAACAAATGTAAGAGTGAGAAAATCCTAGATCTACTAAAGTAGTAACTAGAATAGAGAATAACGTAAAGGTACCTGATATCACGTATATTGCATCGCACTCCTCATGTGCTCTGACAACATACCGACGTGAGGCTACTCTAGTCTCAGAACCAGCAACAGACCTAACCATACCCCTACTAAACTGTCCAGATGTTGAACCCCCTGATGAGTGATTTTCTAATATTTTTTCGTATTATTATGTGTTATCTCTTTGATATTGCTAATTTCGGTCATTTATGTTCAATTCTATGCAGGACACTATTTTCCAAAAACATTATTTCAAGGGCTAGTTCTACATTTTTCTGGAATCAAAGCTTGACATATGAGATTGAGAGACTTTTTAGACAAATGAGACGTGCTCAAGAAAATATCTATCAAATTGGGAACCAAGACATAGGTCAAGATGAAGTCATCAGAATACTGAGGCATTCCACAATGGTGGGCCTACTGATAGGCCTCATGCTATTTATGACCATTTGAATCCTATGTTGGATGATTTGAATCTTGGAATTATGGTACTTGAAATTCAAGTAGCCTATTTCGAGCTCAAACTTGTGATGTTCAATATTCTAAATTCTATAAGGAAATTTGGGTGCATGCCAACTAAAGATGCCAGACAACATATTAATAACTTTTAAGAGGTTTGTGATTCTTTCCGCCAACAAGGAGTGCATGAGGATGTGTTGAAATTAAAGCTATTTTTATACTCTTTGCATGATCGAGCGAGGGCTTGGTTGAGTGGTGTTCCATTTGGTTCGATGGAGTCATGGGTAGATCTTTGTAAAATATTTCTATTACTCTATAACCCATCAACCATGAACACTCAGCTAAGGAATGACAAAGCATCATTTCACCAAGGCGATGATGAATCTAAGTATGAATGTTGGGATCATTACAAGATTTTGCTTCGCAAATGTTCTAATCATGGCTTTCAAGACTGGACTCAAGTAACTATGTTTTATAATAGAGTCAATGCCCACACGAGGATAATGCTTGATGCCTCATCAAATGGGACATTACTTGATAAATCACCTACTGATACATTTTCTATTTTTGATAGAATTACCAACAATGATTATCAATTTCCTTGCTTAAGACTCAGAATTGGGAGAAAAGCACCTGGAGCATTCAAGTTAGAAACCAAGGACTCTATGTCCTCTCAACTCTCAGTTATCACTAATATGTTGAAAACCTTACAACGCTTACTAAGGTAAAGGAAGTGAAGGCAGCTAGTTCAACATGTTTGTTATGCTACGGTAATCATCACAAGAACGAATGCCTGACCAATCGTGAGCCCGTCAACTATGTAGGCAATTTCAAGCGAGGTAATAACAATTGCTACTCCAACACCTATAATCAAGAGAGGTGCCAACACCCTAACTTCTCATGGGGTAATCAATGAGCCCCCAATGCTAGTTAACAAACTTGTCAACAAAATTATACTGAATTTCAAGGGTACCAAAACACTATGCCATGGCATAATACTAACAAGGGAGCCTCAACAAACACTAGTTCTTTGGAGGCCATAATTGAAGATTTCATAACTACCACAGAGATAATGTTGCAGGACCACACTACTTCAATTAATAATCAAGGAGCTTTGCTTCATAGTCAAGTCGCCTTACTTCAAAGTCGTAGCTCGTCTCTGAGAGCTTTAGAAAGTTAAGTTGGTCAGATTATTGCGACATTGTAAGAGCATCAGTAAGGACGATTTTCAAGTGGCACTGAAGTCACTAAATCTTATAGAAAAGAAAAATGCAATGTATTGACTCTTCGGAGTGGAACTCAGATTAATCAACGAGTCAAGTTTGGAGGAATACAACATGATGATTTTACCCCCAATTTTAAACAAGTTGAACCTGAATTATATGATAATATCATTCCTGAGAAGGAAAAAGATGAGGGTTCTACTGGTGATCCTATCGAAGCACTAAATTCTGATGCCAATGTAAAAAAAATTCCTACTCCCACAGTTGAGGAAGTTAGACCCCCACTACCCTTCCCACAAAGATTGAAGAAGAACAATGATGAACTTCAATTCTAAAAGCTTGGACATTCTTGATCAACTTTACATTAATGTACTTCTATTGGAAGCCATTGAACAAATCATTTCTTATGCTAAATTTATTAAGGAAATTTGTACCAAAAAGTGGAAAATTGATAAGTATGAGATAGCTTCCACGACAAAAGAATATTGGTTCGCATTGAGCAAGATGTCTCCAAAGTAAAATGATACGGGCAATTTTATTATTCCATGTTCTATAGGAGCTAATTTCGTTGGAAAGACACTATGTGACCTTGGTTCAATTGTGAACTTAATGCCAAAATCTATATTCATGAAGATTGATATGTGAAATGTCAGTCCCACCTCTGTGATTTTTGAACTTGTCGATCGATCCCATGTTAGACCTGCCAAGAATCTTGCAATAGTTGTTTTCCTGTCTTCATATAAGTTTGCTTGGATCATGGCTATTTCCATTTTCTTGTAGTATTCTTCCACGCTTTTACTTCATTGTCTTAGGTTCTGCAACTTTTGAAAAGGGTCTACTGACAGTGCACAATAATGAAACGCCTTCTCATGATAGCTTTCATATCTTGCTAGTTATTGATTGGTCTTCTTGTTATCTTTTGGATATCACCAATTGATCCACCATGTAAGGCATAATTAATTAACTCCATAGCATTCATTCTAACTTTTTTTTTGTTCTGAGTAGTTATGACACTCAAACACATGATCTATCTTGGCTTCCCAATCCAAATATGATTTTGGATCAGTCTTGCCTAAAAATACAAGAATAATGGCTCAGATGTTATTGATATTATCATCAACATATTGTCCTCTGTGTCTCCTTGAATTATGAGATTCTTGGTCAACCACGTCATCTTCATCGTAATCGTCTTGATAATCATCATGCCTTGGTGCTTGTCTTATTTGATTATAGTTATCCTGTAAATTGTTAGAAGCCTCAATTCGATCTATTCTTTTATTCAAAGGCTCAAGTTCAAATATCATTAATGTTAACATCTCCTGAATGGTTTCTAGTGGTCTCAAATCTAGGATATGCACTTGTCTTCGATTTTTTGAACTTTGAGTCATTGTTAGAAATAAAAGGAAATGAAAATGTGAAAAGGGACCTTACCAATCAATCACTCACAAAACCTCACTAGGAACACTCCAAAGAAAAGTATTAATGGCGCTCAACACTCGTGTTTTATCTCAGGACTTGAATGACTATTTGTTGTCCTCTTCTGATCTATCCCACTCAATTTTCCTTTTACCACTCACACCTATTTGGAAACGTCCTATAGTAACTTACTCAAAACTTTTCAAGCCTTGGTAATTGTTGGCGTTGAATGAAATCTTGGTTAGGTAGGAAATAAACAAATATAATGAAAAGGGTGGCTAAAATAGAAAGAAAAGAATGGAGGGGTTACTTACTTGCAAAACACTTACAACTTCACTTTTACCACAACCAAGGTCTTGATGTCTTGAGCCTTGAATGTTGTTGCTGAAATGTTGTCCCTAGCTTTTCTTTTTCTTTTCTTTGGTACTTTACTTGTATGCATTCAAATTTGGCGTTTTGAACTTCTTAATGATGATGGAACCTTCACTTTTCTTTTTATTTTCCTCACTATTCGAATTGCACACATGAATTTGTTTTTGTTTGATGGAGGGTTTTTTATTGCACTTTTGCTCTTCACAAAATAGCTTTAAGTACTGCTTGATGTAAGTCACTCGTTCTTCGATTGTGGATCTAGCGAATGAGTGAGTACCTGTAAGAAGATAGGATCAAATGGAAGGCTTGGTGGATGATGTAAAGGTTAATAGGTGGGCTAATTTGTAATGATAGAGAAGAGTTCAGTTGTAAATTGTTTTGGGAGATTGTATGCTAAAGAAAGAATGGATAAGGGTTGGTAGTATCTTGAAAAATCAATGTAGAAAATAGGATATAAAGATCCTAACACAAAACCTTATATATTTAACACGGGGATGGTAACAAAGGACTTGGTCCATCTTGTTCTAAAAAACTAGGAAACACAAGTATCAATGGGAAATAAATGGGTTGACGCCACAAGCACTCAAAGTACTTGATAAGTTAAAAAAGTTAAATATAACTTAAGCAAAGAGGGAACACCTCACAAATATATTGAATGATCTAAGAGAGTTGCCTAACAAAGGCCTAAGCATTAGCCTTATATTGAAAATGAAAAGGAATAGTCGAAAAACTATAGGAGGATTCGACCAAACGTAAATTCCTTTTCATAAATAAATAATATTTAAAAATTAAATATTGTCTTCTAATGAAAAACTAAGGTGATAGTTCGGCCAAAGTGAGGGGAAACAATGATTGGCTGAATATACAAGGTGTTAGTTCATATTGACGTGAAATTAAAGGGATTACATGCTTTGTCCGAATGGTTGGCATCCTTCGGTTCTTGGCGCCTAGATGATCCACATGGCTTGATTGTATGGTTGCAACTCTTCCTTGAAAGTATATGTCTCCAAGTAACTCCTCCAAGGTGGTGTGCTTGGTATATGGCCAAATGTTGTAGCATGCTTGGTAGGTTCCTAGGTAGATTGCTAGGTCACTTAGCTAGATAGGAAAAATAGGTAGCTAGCTAGGTACCTAGTCTCACTCCAGCTGCCTCCAACTGCCATAAGTCTTCAGCTCATCTTCTAGCTCCTCAGCTAAACTTTAGCTAATGTCAGCTACTTTAGAGCTACTTTAGCTATCCTTTGAGTCCATTGAGCTCCCTAAAGTGATGGTGAGCTATCCTTTGATTTTCTTCAGATCCGACGAGCTGTCAAAGAGTTAGTGAGCTATCCATAAGCTGTCATAATCATCCTTAGCTTATTTTGCACCTATGTATGATAAGAAAACAATGAAATAAGTTATGGAACTTATGAAAATGAATGAAATAGATGTTGCCATGTATGAATAAGCTAGATAATGATCCAACGAGCTAACATAACATACTATGAGCTAAGTGTAAATACATAAACGTTAATCATGCTAAGTAAAGATGTATATACAAACATGTTAAGCATATTATATAATGATAATGCCTAACATGTATATGCACAATATAAGATAGAATATGCAATGCAACATGACACAATTTATTATAACGTAACATGAATATAATGCATGATAAAAGAAAGATAAACATAATATTTGCTAAATGAAATAAATTTGCAAAGTATTGAAATGTGACATATGTGAATATAATAAAAGGTATAAAGAATGCTTCATGGTTCTTCAACTTATGCACGGCTAAAGAAAGTAAGATAAAAAGTAGTAGGTGTAGAACTAGGATCATAAATGTTATGATCCAACTAAGCCTATATCTTTGTTAGTAATTCATTTTGTAATTATTTGATTATTGCAATAGGTTGGAGATCATTGTAAAGCCAAAGGAAAGAAGAAATTTGGTGGAAGTTGAGAAAACAACTTCATTTCGGGTTACAAACATTAAGATAGCACGTATTGAACTTTGAAGTTCTACTTGTGTTTCCTATATGTGATATTTTGTTGGTTGTTTGAGTGTGTCCAGTGTTTCAAGTATATATGAATGATTTGGAACCATTTTGTGTCATTTTTGTGGTAACATGTGTTTTAGATATGCTAAATAATCTTAAATAACACTTATAAGTTTTAAAAATAAAGTATGGTTGAAACTAGAATGCTTAGATGAGATTTAGAGTGATTCTCTAGCTTGAAAATGACCATTTTTGGGTTTTGGTATCAATACTCGAAGAACATCACTAATACAATTTGGATGTGTGAAGAAATTTAGGTAAAACATCTTACAGTATTGATATTTTTCATGTAAGGATTGATATCGAGGGTATTTATCAAAACTTTGAAGCTAGAAATGGTATTGTACTTAAGGTGATTATCAATACCCACGAGATTTATTGAAACATCGAGCTTAAATTTGGTATCGATACTTGAGATGAATACTGATACCCAAAGGTTAAGTATCGAAACCCTCTGCCTAGTATCGTTAATTCCTGCTTCAAAAGTCAAAGTTTGAATTCCAATTAGAATATGAACACAAGGTTTGGTCCGTAACAAATAAATGAACCTATAAATTTCCATTCTTTCTATTGTTAATAAAGGTACCCATATGTAACACCCATTCCCTATATAAATTCCATGTACGAGTCCAGGATGTCACATAATATTTGCAAAATTGTCTTTTTTTGAAAACCAGTAAAAAAAAATTGTTTATTTCTAAAGTAACTCAATTATTATCAAAGAATCATAAAATAGTTAATTTTGATAGCATTAACAATCATTTCATATAAAATACTAATATCAAACTATCATTTATAAATAGTAATAACAAATATCATTCATTTAAAAACCATATTTAAACATCTCAAGTTCTAAGTATCATAACCATATAATGTACATGCTAGCTAGTATTTTCAATATTCAAAAGATGCCATACTGGATATGGAGCATATATGATTCTTCAAAGAGATGATGTTGAACATGACTCCTTACTATTTATTTCTACCTACGCGTGAAAATCATCACACGCTAAGTATACATTTTAGTGAGGCATTAAGTTATATCAATAATAATAAAATAATATAAATAAAATAATATCAGTACTAAAACATATTTATCACAATATTACATAAGTATAAAATATAAAATCATCATACAACAGAAAACATCATGTAACAGTATAAAATACAGTGGGCAGTTCATACCCGAATTCATTCAAAGAAATCATTTAACAAAATAATGTAAAATATATAATAAAACTATTTGAAATAACTTTTCTTTTCAAACTATAATCATCAATTTTATCCCAACAAAAATTAACTACAACCATACCCTGCTGCCACCAGATCACTAACCCTCTCATGCCCTATCAGCTCCAGCCACACGCCACCACCATGCCCTGCCAACCCACCAACTCAACAAGCACACATGCAACAACAACAAGTGTGAGATTTTTTTCATAATTGTAAAATGGGTTATAAAAAACCCCAAACAGATTGTAACAGGGGTTCTCACTCCGATTCTTTCTTTTTTGGTAAAAAGATTGTAGCTTTTCCCCTTTTGATTTTCTTATATCTCTCAACAAAAAGAGAGGATTGTAACAGATTTTTTATTCAAATAACTGAAATAAGAATACAAGCAACGAATTTTTTTCCTTAATTTGTTTTCTTTTTTTAGCAATCTTTTATTTCGAATCAAAATAGCTAAATAGGAAATAGATAGGAGAGGGATTACCAATAAGATTTTCCTTCGTCGATGGAGTGTAGGTGGTTCATGGGGAGCCCGAGAGGTCGGTGGTTGTTTGGTCGTGTAGGGGATCGTTTTGGCTCTGTCAGGGAATGGGTTATTCGTCTTCTCTCTATGAAAAAAAGATATCTTTTTCTTTTGTTTTCTTTGTTACAGAAGTCAGCCGTTAAATGAAATAAAATGGGGTTGGGTTTATGTTATTTCTAAAAAGAGGTTAATTACCTCTTAAGGGTTTGAAGTCTTATTTTATATTGGTCATCTATTCCTTTCTTTTTCATTATTTAGGATCTGGCATGTTTTTATGTTTTTTTTAATTTAGTCACTATTGTTGTGGCCAAATCGCCTTTAAGACCCTGCATTTTAATGTTTTCTTTCTCTATGGTCTCTCGTTGTCTCATAATTGGTTAAATTTCGAGTCTTGTGCATAATTTTCTTCTCATTTCTATTTTAGTCACCACATATGCTTTTTAATTTATTTTAAAATAGATAGTTGATTTTATTTTAATTTATTTTGGTCACCTATTTACATTTTAATTTTGATATAATGCTTTTATTTATTTATATTTTGACAATTTTATTTATATTTTGTTCATTTTAATTAAGATGCAGTGCTTCATTTATTTATGATATGACCACTTACATATGTTTTTTTATTTTAAATTAACCACTAACTTTTATTTTCTTACACTTTAACCACTGTTATTTATTTATTTATTTGTTGTTTCTAATATTCGATACTACCTTGTGGTGACCTGTTCCGGGGTACGATCCACATTATTGTGGTCCAAACTCTATTAACTCTTAAGTGTTTTTTTAATTTGTTTGAATTATTATACGACCTTGCGTTGACCCAATCCGTGGTATGACCCACATTATTATGGTCCAAACATTGCTAAAATTTCTAACACTAATTGCTAATTACTAACATTTAACCACTAACAGCTAACAATAACCGCTAATTTTATTTATTTATTTATTTTATATTCAAACTATAGTACAACCTTGCGACGACCCGCCCCGGGGTACGACTTGCATTAGTTACGGTCTAGGTTCAATATTAGAAATTAACACTAACATTTTATTTTTTTATTGCATTTTTTATTTTTGTTATTTAATTTTATGCACCTTTAAATTTACATCTTTATTTTTCTTTATTTAATTTTAGTCCTTACATTTTATTTGTTTTAAATTTATGATATTTAATTTTTGTCCCTTATTTTTTAGCAATTTAATTTCATTCCTTTAATTATTGCACATTAGTTTCTGTTTATTTTATTTTAGCCCCATGAATATATATATATATATATATATATATATATATATATATATATATGCATGTTTCATATTTTTATCATATTGAGTGCCTTATTTTGCTATCTTGCATTTTGGTCCTTATGTTATTTATGATTTTATTTATGATTCTATTTCATTTAAGCACCCTTAATGTGTGATATTTATTTTGTTCATTGCTTTTCTCATGTTTATATTTTTTCCACTAAAATTGAGGTTTTATCATTGATCATGATTAATTAATTTGTTAAATATTTCTTCACATTGCTTAGTATATTTAGATTTTAAAATTCTTAAATGTATTTCTATGCCTATTTTGATTAATTTCACAGTAAATGGATTACAACATTTCTCTCAATTTATTAAGATTTATTTTTTCTCCTTTTCCATATAAATTTGTTTTTGCATTTAGATATAGACTTTCGAATATATATGAAAGCCTCATAAGCCTCATAATTGGATTAAAGGTAGTATTTATTTATTTTAAAATATTAAGAAAGGACCGTCTTAAAGTAACTAGATGTCATATTCTGATATTTTAAAATAAATAAATACTCTACTAGAAGAACCTAAAAAATCGAGTATGCATAAATTAAATCAATAATAAAAGGAAAATGAAATGTTCCTTTATTTAAACTTGTCGAGACAATTTGTCTAATTTTTATTAGGGATTTGGTCTCGACCCTTTTAAATAATTGAACATCCCTTATCTTTTCTAATTGAATATATAATTTGGATAAATTGGCTTAATTCCTTGTTTTAGTTGAATCAAAATATTTAATCTTGAATTCTTGGGAAAATTTATTATATTCCTTTTATTTCAGTTGGAAAGAGAAATATTCTTCATAAAGTATATTAGGGATTATGTTCTCTTCGATTGAAAATATTGGAATACTTTCTATTTCTCCTTAGAATTTTTCGTTAAATAAAATTGTATGGTTGAATTTGGAATAATAGGATCATAACTTAAATTTATATTTGAATTCTTAGATTTCAATTATTAGAGACAATTTGTAATCGATGGGGTACCAATTTTGGGCGTTGTGGGGTGCTTATCCTTCCCCACACGTAATCAACCCCCAAACCTCTTTTTATACAAAAAAAGAATGAACTTCTGGTTACACGTAGATTGGTGCATCATTTAAAATGATGTTTTCTTAAAAACTCTTTTAAAAGGAAATTTTTAGGTATTCGACCTACCAAACCCAAAAGATCGATGGCGACTCTAAAAAATTTCTTTTACAAAAATTAATTTTTTCACAAATAAGTAGAGACAAATCGTATCACCAAAAATCGGTTACGACAACTTGGCGACTCCACTGGGGATTTGGTTGGTAAAGCCCTAAATCAATTATATATTGTCTCTATAATTATGAATTGAGAATTCAGTTTTATTTAATTTATGATTCGTTTGATTCCATTCAAAACAATTATTTTATATCCTTGTATACTAATGTTTGTATTTGATTGTTTTTTAGATATTAAAATTTTGGATTCGCTTTAGTTCAATTTTTGTGTGGTTGATTGTCAAAGGTTTGAGAATTTCTCCTCACACACGACATATGCATTACATAACATAAGCTTTATACCCGAGATTTTCCCCTTTAAATGGGAGTGAAGGCAATGTCTTCGTGGGTGTGTCAGACCTAGCAAGTAGCTTCCGGTGTTCATATGTCCTATGTCGTCGGGATGATTTATTCTCCATGTTAGGTATGGGGAAATGTGCCCTCTCAAATTGAACTCAATCCGCTTAAGCCTATAATGGGTGTGGATTGAGGGTCTAGCTCGCCCAAGGGGCCAGCGACAAGGATAATTCGTGTACCTTTACTTATAGAACCAAAACTCTGTATATAATAAATCGTAGGAACCCACCCGATCTAAGACAATGCCGAAACATTGTCCATAGGTACCCAAATAAGTGTACACAAAGGAAAAATGAACTCCAACCTTCGTCTTTTAATTTATTCAATAGATTATTTTTGAATGAATGCATGTGAACTAGAAATTATGCATTTAGGGTTTTATTTTCCTCTGTGTTTTATTCACTATATTTTTATTGTTCATTTACCAATTGAATTTAATCTTTTCATATTTCACTAAAACATATTTCCTCTCTTTGATTATTATTTTTACTAACATCTTTTCCTTGTCATGTTACTTTATTTTGTGCATAAACCTGGTGTTAATTCCCTGGTAATTATCAAATTAGAAGGTTTTTTAAATGAAAATACCACACGAAGGGGTAGATATTTTTTTATCCGCTTTGACATATTGGGATATTCTGAGCTCTTTGAAAGTTGTTCTAAGATAATTACATAGGAATTAACACATGTTTAATACATATCATGTCATAGAATGTATTGATTCTCTAGTTAATAGTCACATTAGAAGGCGTTCAATACGACAATGTCCCTCGAAGAGGTAGAATATAATTGCAAAAATGCATAAATGATCAAGAAGGGTGCTCCAGGAAACAGCTAAATGAGTACATCAAGTTGGAACACGAGACAGTGGATGATGTTAGTCGCATATGATCGCTCAACAAATGCATTTATGGAAAAGAAGTCGAAGAGTTGGAATTTTCCTTCAAGCTAAGGATAAAAGAATAGTGTTTCCCTGCATATTCAATCAAAATTGAAGAAGTCGAGCAATATGACGTGATTTGTAGTTTCCATTGCCTCAGTGTATTGAGACATTGTGTATTTTTTTGGAAGTTGTTTTATGAAAATTAATTTGGAATCAACACATTCGTTGTATTTGCATTTGTATTTGCATCTTTGAATCGTTATGTTTGCAGTTTCATTTTTACATTATGCATTTTCATTTTGTTTATTTCAAATTTTTCTACAAGTATTTGATCATGAAATTTTTGGAGTAATTTATGGAGTATCCCGCAGAGATTATAAAAAAAACAAATTGGAGCAAACTTGGTTTTCCTAAAGAAGGATAAGAGTTGTGAATGATGTTTTAGCACGTGTTACTATAATTGAGAAACTCCAAGAGCAGTTTATCAAGACTCAGTAAGAGATGATTGATTGAGAAAATAAATTTCAAGATGTGTCAAGAGAACATATGTCTAAATTGATGCATATGATGCCTATTTTGATTCATGGGGAATGTCCACTAGAGGATCCCTCTGTAAAGACGATGAATGAGAGTAGTGGGGTTGAAATAACAACAATTGATAATCAAGAACCTGATAAAGAGCATGGCATTTCAAGCCAACTCCATAAATCAGATGTGGTCCCAGAAGGCCCGTTGAATTGATAATGAGGGATAGGCCTCACTCAAAGAAAATGGGCATTAAAGAAACCCAAATATCGATTCAAGAAAGTCAAAAACTATCAGACTTTTCAACAATGACCTCTGAACGAGAAAAGCTCTTATAAGAAGATTTCTTGGATAATCTAGACTGAAACCCCATAAAATTTAGATAAGGTTTCTAGTAATCTTTATGGAAACTTTCATGATCCTCTTGAGCGAGAAATTAAGAGATCTAAGGCAGAGAAGAAAAAGACCAGAATTCAATGCCCTAAAATTTCTTTCTCAACAGAGATTAATGTAGTCAAATCCTATGAAGACTACATGGCATATGAGAAAGAGAAGGAAAATCAAAGCAAGAAGGTTTCAGTGGATGTAACCCAAGATTGGCCCATAAGATTGAGAACAAATTGGTCAGATACAAGCCTCAAAACATCTTAGACACATGTATCAGATTTTATGATGACAAGTGGGGCATTAGACATTTGAAAGAGACTGGTAAATACTACACCAATCACTGCGGTAATTGATGCTGAAAACCCAACTAAGACTATCATCCCTAAGAAGAACCATTTTGGATCCAAATTTGGGCACAATTTCCAACCAGGGAAGAAATAGTTAAAAAACAAGAAGAAGAAAAAGAGGTCAGTCTAAAAGAATATAATAATCTTTTGGATCATACAAATAATACCTTCCAATTTGAAAAAGTCAATGATGAATCACGCTTGGTGGAAACAATTGAAAAAGAAGAGATGTTGAAAGAGCAAGAGTTGCACATCACCATTTTTCCTGAAAATGGTGAGATTGGAAAATTTGCACTGAAATGTGACCATGTTTTCGTGAAGAATAATTGGACAAGTGGACTGCAAAGGATCTCCTTGTAGTTTTTTAGATGAAATTTAGAGTAATACTCTGAATTAACCCTAATTCTTCTACTTTTTACAATCCAAGATGATTTCTTCCATTTCTCAAGTGGCAATCATTTTATACACTTTTACTTTATTTATCATTATTTTGTTTTTATTTTGACAGTTTTTCTTCTTTCATTCATTCCATATAAGTGTCTATCACTCTTCCAAATGTATATATTCGTTCCACATTTCCTTTGCAGGTGTTCTAATCATTAATAACATGAATGCTTATGAACTTTAATCATGAGATAAATTTTGAGTAGCCTGTGTTTAGTAAAAATCAATGAGTGCAAAAATGAGGTAGGTTGGTGAAAAAGGATGATGAAAAAAATCTTATCTCACATGAAGAATCAATATTTTGAATGAAATAAGAAAGAAGAGAGAAATAAATTTGCTTCAAAATTCCAAAGGCATCTTTTCTTGATCTTATCAAAACATGCAGTATTGAATACTGATGAAATAAGGGTACAAGTTCCTGATAGCCCAAATGTCTTTGAAAATTCATTGAGATATGCGTATAGGATGCATAATGAGTCTGGAAGGAATGGAAGACACATCTATTATCTTTACAATAAGTAGATTGATTATGATCCGATACCTTCCAATCCAAGAGACATGATGTATTTTGGTATGGGCTATTCGAAGGCTCAACCAGTACATGTTATACCATACTACTTGATTGATTTCTAGACTTGATCCTCTAAAGTGCTTAACAAAGTAACCAGAATTAACTAGAAGAATTGCTCAATAGCAAGGTTTTTTTTATCAGAATCTAACATTGTGTATGCGAGCTAAAAACGATAAAAGATGATTATGAGTCCCTCAGTTTTAATTTTCCAGATGAGGATTTATTGTGCATCTGTACTGAAGAAGAAATTAAATTAGGAGATGAATCCTAGAAACTTTAATGGGGCATTCAATGCTTTTAGAAGAGAAATTGGGGCAGTGTTAATGTCTTTTATCCTTTGACAAACAAACCAGAGCTCTTTTGCACTAACAATGTGGAAGAACTTAAGGCTTGTTCTTTAAGGATAAGAGCAATAATGGAAAGTAGATGTCAGTGCCTAAAGTATGTGGAAGTTCCTCGATTAGAAGTTTTTCAACTACAAAGATAGTGAAAATTGCCACAGGAAATTGTCCTTAACTTTGCATACATGTCCAACTTCAATATGTACCCTGATGAGGTGTAACATCATTTCCATTTGGTTCTAGAATAAAAATAGTCTTACTCGTCGCAGTTGATATTTCGTTACTTCAAGTTTCGACAAAAGTAGAACTAAGACAAAGCTGAAGCATGATGTGATCTCTTGAACTCTGTTGGAAAAAGAGGTTGAAAGTTATCTACCATGAACAGAGGTGTCAGAAGTAAATGACGCGAGCTCATGATAAGAAAATTTTTCCAATATAAGACTGAGAGGGCGATCTAGTGATTGGAAAGATCTTGCTAATTCATAAATATTTCCTTGGGAAATGGATGCTTAATGGAGAAATGACCAAAGTTTGTCAATGAGGTCATTTTCAGAGGAGTTTTGTTTAATTAAGTGATCCAATAAAGTCAAAATTGGGTTAAGAAGTACTACACTCGAAGAAAGGAGAGGAAAAAAAATAAGGAAAAAAATAAAAAGAAGAAAAGAGATGGAAAAGAAGAAAAGAAGAAAAGAAGAAAAAGTATAAAAGAAAAAGAGAAAACAAAATTGAAATGAAGGTTCAAGACGAGAATCCACAAATATCATCTTGAAACCAAAGGAATGATTTGAGTTGAAAACCTGAAAGGACGACTCAAATGTGTTAATATTAGGCATCCGACAAATAAAACCCTCTCAAGATTCTGGTACTTTGGAATGAGTTTCGTGTCTGCAAACATTTTGGCAATTTTTGAAGTCTTTTAGACACAATAACTTACCTATAAGCTTTGGGTTGTATCTAGTTAATTAATTTAGAGAGCATGATACTTTGAGATGAGTTTCACATCTACAGACATTTCAACAACATTTGAGATCTTCTGGACAGAGACTTACCTTAGTGCTTTAAATTATATCAAGTCGATTGGTTCAGGAACATTCATGTTAGTGATGCTTGAGGCATCTGACTTTATTTCTCGAGTTTTAACAATTCAATGGTTGCCATGACATTATAAAATTCCAATTTTATCATTTTGATCCCCAATTTTGTTCATTAACAAGCATCTTATAAGTAGATTAGAATAATTCAAAAAAATAAAAGATTTATTGGTATTACTTTGAGATAATCTTTTAAAGTGTAAGAAATCCAAATTAGCCCAAAACCTCGACACTCGTGTTTTGTAAAATAGTGTATGTCAAGAAAACATATATGATATGAATTCATGAGGACAACTATTCAATCCCTATCAATGACATTTTTTCAAGATGTTTTCATCTGGGGCAAATAAACAAGATGATTTCTCAAGACTAATAGAGATCCTTGAAGCTCGTAAGACTTATGCTGCCTTAAATAAAAATGCAATGGCAAGGGGGACATTCTCAAATCCTTGGAAAAATGAAGTTTGAAGATAAAAAAAACACAAGAATAAAACTTTTCACACTTATTTGTGATGTCATCAATAACTGACCAAGAAGCAGGCGACCACCTTAATAAGAAAGGGAAATGTATCGTTTTAGGATTTTCTGGCATCTCAAGTCATAACAAATGTTCAGAGCATTCTTGTATTAGATGTATTGATCACTTGTTTGAGCAAGTTTGAAAATAATAAGTTTTGATAATGATGATCAAGAGCATCATAAGTACCCACATTGGGGTAAGACCAAAGACCTAAATCATGTTTTGGATAACAATATTCAAATCAATAATATATTGAGAATAAACCTCGTTGATCGGAGTATCAAGGGTGGAATATGAAAACAAAGAGATCATACCTTGAGAAATAGACCATTCATGCTTCAGTCGGCAAAGGATTCCTAAGAAACAATTTTGATTGAACAGTCAAGTCAAGGTCAAGTAAGGTGCCGAATTATCTACCTGATCGCAACAAGAATTTAAGAGAGAAAACACTTATTCCAAAATTATATTGAAGAAACAATACAAAAGATAGAAGACATGATTGTAGAAGATGATTAGATTGACCATATTTATATTGGGGCAGACTCCATACAAAATGGATCAAGTGAAGGAGGATCGAGATCTCCACTTTGAAGTCAAAAACAAAATGAAACAACATTTATGCATCCATAAGAACATCATTTATGCATACAATAAAGGAATGCATTACATTTGGAGACATTTAGGTGCATTCATATCATCATACATATACATAATTCTTAAAGATTTCCAGGGAAATAAGAGAAATAAAAAAAAAATCAGAATTCAAGCATCAAATGGAGGGAATTATATTAAGAGTGGCAGAACCTCAAGAATTGAAACTCAATACACAGAACAATCATCATTTTTGAAATTGAGCATGTTTCCCAGCTAACGCAATTTTTTAAGAAACTAAGCCTAATTTTATGGGGTTTTTTTATATTTTTAAATGAATTTTGAAAGAGACTAAGTCCGGTTTTTGGAAGTTTCTTGATTATTTTTAAATGAACTTTCAAGGAAACTAAGCCTACTTTTTAGAAGTTTCTTGATGATTTTAAATGAGCTTTAAAAGAAACTAAGTCTGAATTTCAGAAGTTTCTTGATGATTTTTAAATGAGTTTTTAAAGAAACTAAGTCTGATTTTTAGAAGTTTCTTGGTAATTTTTAAATGAGCTTTCAAAGAAACTAAGTCTGACTTTTAGAAGTTTCTTGATGATTTTTAAATGAGTTTTTAAAGAAACTAAGTCTTATTTTCAGAAGTTTCTTGATAATTTTTAATTGAGCTTTCAAACAAACTAAGTCTGATTTTCAGAGGTTTCTTGACATGATGAATTTTTAAAAGAAAGTAAGCCTGATTTTTAGGGGTTTCTTGATGATTATTTCCAAATAATTGTTAAAGAAGCTAAGCCTAATTTTTAGGGTTTTCTTGATGATAATTGTAAACGAAATTTTTTAAGAAACTAAGCTTGATTTTCAAGGGTTTCTTAATGAGTAAGTTCTTCGGGTTATCAGTAAGTCTTTCGAGCATGGTGCTTAAATCCTTCGGGTCATCTATAAGTCTTTCAAGCAATATGATAAGTCATTCGAGCCATCCATAAGACCTTCGGGCATGATGTTTTCAAATGATTTTCAAAAAATGATAAAGCGATTTCCAAAGTTTCTTAATTAAATATTTTCTCAAAATTAAATTTTCTTGAAAAGTAAGAAAACGATTTCGAAAGTTTCTTACTTAGTAAGTCCATCGAGCCATCAATAAGTCTTTCGAGCATGATGCTTAAATCCTTCATGTCATCTATAAGTCTTTGGAGCATAATGATAAGTCCTTCGGACCATCCATAAGACCTTCGGGCAGGATGTTTTCACATGATTTTCAAAAAAATGAGAAAGCGAATTCTAAAGTTTCTCATTTAAATCTTTTCTAAAAATTGATTTTTGGAAAGTAAGAAAATGATTTCCAAAGTTTCTTACTTAGTAAGTCCTTCGGGCCTTAAGTGAGTCTTTCGAGCATGGTTCTTAAATCCTTCGGGTCATCTATAAGTCTTTCGAACAAGATGATAAGTCCTTCGGGCCATTCATAAGACCTTTGGGTAGGATGTTTTCACATGATTTTTGAAAAAGGAGAAAGTGATTTCTAAATTTTCTCATTTAAATCTTTTTTGAAAATTGATTTTTCTTGAAAAGTAAGAAAACGATTTCCAAAATTTCTTACATAGTAAGTCCTTCAGACCATCAGTAAGTCTTTCGAGCATGGTGCTTAAATCCTTCGGGTCATCTATAAGTCTTTCGAGCAAAATGATAAGTACATCGGGCTATCCATAAGACCTTTGGGTAGGATGTTTTCACATGATTTTTGAAAAATGAGAAAGTGATTTCTAAATTTTCTCATTTAAATCTTTTTTGAAAATTGATTTTTCTTGAAAAGTAAGAAAACGATTTCTAAAATTTCTTACATAGTAAGTCTTTCGGGCCATCAGTAAGTCTTTCGAGCATGGTGATTAAATCATTTGGGTCATCTATAAGTCTTTCGAGTAAGATGATAAGTACATCGGGCCATCCATAAGACCTTTGGGCAGGTGTTTTCACATGATTTTCGAAAAATGAGAAAGCGATTTCCAAAGTTTATGATTTAAATCTTTTCTGAAAATTTATTTTTCTTGAAAAGTAAGAAAATGATTTCCAAAGTTTCTTACTTATTAAGTTATTCGGGTCATCAGCAAGTCTTTCGAGCATGAAGCCCAAATCCTTCAGGCCATCTGTAAGACCTTCAGGAAGGATGAAAGAATTAAAAAAAGGACAATAATAATAAATTCCTAGATGTGATAATTAACGGTAGATGTATTCTTCTTAGGTTTGTCATTTGTGATGCCGGAGGGAGTTAGATGAGAATATATTCAAATACTCATAGAATTGATGCATTCAATTATAAGATGAGAGGATGATTCAGTGGATGATCAAGGAAGAAAGCTGGTGTGAGGTCAAGCTTGAAGAACTGGAGATAGAGACTTAGCCAAGATGACGAAGCAGAGATGACATCATTTGCAGCAAAGACTATGATTGATTCCATAAGGAGTTGGGATAGCACCAATACTTGGCTCATCCATCATATATGGAGTTGGATCATTATCATAACTATGTTTGATTCTGTTGCAAAAAGAAGTGGATTGACATCGATAAGAACTCGCTCGAGGAGAAGAGCTTGTAGCGCCAGAATTGTAGCAGCACAGGCCAAATAAAATTGGTGATCTATGTCGTTGTTCTATTCTCGTTTCATATCAATGAGCAAATAGGGGCATCTGTAATCAACAATTTTATCCCAACAAATATTAACTACAACCATACCCTGCTGACACAAGACCACCAACCCTCCCATGCCTTGCCAGCTTCTGCAACATGCCACCACCATGCCCTACCGACCCACCAACTCAACAGCCACACATGCAACAACATGAAATGTGAGATTTTTTTTTCACAATTATAAGAGGGTTATAAAAAAACCCCAAATAGATTGTAACAGGTGCTCTCCCTCCGATTATTTCTTTTTTCGGTAAAAGATTGTAGCTTTTCCCCCTTTGATTTATTCTCTCTCTTGACAAAAAGAGAGGATTGTAATAGATTTTTTATTTAGAATAAAACTAAAATAAGAATACAAGCACCGAATTTTTCTTTATTTTTTTTTTTTTGATTTTATTCTCTCTCTTGACAAAAAGAGGATTGTAATAGATTTTTTATTTAGAATAAACTAAATTCGGACTTTCTTTCGTCGCATAATTGTAGGTGGTGCATGGGGAGCCCGAGAGGTCAGAGGTCATTTGGTCGTGTAGGGGATCGTTTCGGCTCCGTCGGGGCATGGCTATTCGTCTTCTCATATGGAAAAAAATATTTTCTTTTTGTTTTCTTTGTTACAGAAGTCAGCCGTGAAATGAATAAAATGGGGTTGGGTTTAGGTTATTCTAAAAGGGGTTAATTACCTCTTAAGAGTTTAAAGTCTTATTTTATATTGCTCACCTATTCTTATCTTTTTCATTAGTTCGATCTGACATGTTTTTGTTTATTTTTAATTTAGACACCATTATTTTGGTCAAATTGCCTTTAGGTCCCTACACTTTAATATTTTCTTTCACTATGGTCACTGGTTGTCTCATAATTGGTTAAATTTCGAGTCTCGTGCATAACTTTCAACTCATTTCTATTTTAGCCACACATTTTTTTTTTGTTTATTTGAATTAGAGCTGATTTTATTTTATTTTATTTGGTCCTCTTTACATTTAATTTTGATATAATGCTTCTATTATTTTTACCATTTATTTTATTTGTTCATTTTGATTCGGATGCACTGTTTCATTTATTTACGATATGGTCACTTACATATGCTTTTTTTTATTTTAAATTAACAACTAACTTTATTTCTTGCACTTTAACCACTATTATTATTTATTTATTGTTCCTATATTCGATACCACCTTGTGGTGACCCGATCCAGGGTACGATCCACATTATTATGGTCTGAAATCTACTAACTCTTAATTTTTTTTATTAATTTGTTTGAATTATTATACAACTTTGCAGTGTCCCGATCCGGGTATGACCTGCATTATTATGGTCCAGACTATGCTAACATTTGTAACACTAACTGCTAATTACTAACATTTAACCAATAACCACTAACCGTAACCATTAAATTTTTTATTTATTTTATATTTAAACTATAGTATGACTTGCAACGACATGCCCCGGGCTACAACTCGCATTATTTACGGACCGGGTTAACAATTAAAAATTAACAATACATTTGTTTTTATTGCACTTTTTATTTAATTTTATGCACCTTTAAATTTACATCTTAATTTTTCTTTATTTAATTTTAGTCCTTACATTTATTTGCTTTAATTTCTGATCTTTTATTTTTTACCCTTATTTTTCCATAATTTAATTTCAATCCTTTAATTATTGCACTTTAGTTTTGTTTATTTATTTTAGTCCCATGAATATATCAAAAATATGAAACATATATATATATATATATATATATATATATATATATATATATATATATATATATATATATGCATGTTTCATATTTTTATCATATTGTGTGCCTTATTTCGCTATCTTGCATTTTGATCCTTATGTTATTTATGGTTTTATTTATGATTCTTTCATTTAAGCACCCTTAATGTGTGATTTATTTTGTTCATTTCTTTCTCATGTTTATATTTTGCCACTAAAATTGAAGTTTTATCAGTGAGCATGATTAATTAATTTGTTAAATATTTCTTCACCTTGCTTAGCATATTTAGATTTTAAAATTGTTAAATGTATTTCTATGCCTATTTTAATTAATTTCACAGTAATGGATTAATATTTCCCTCAATTTATTAAGATTTATTTTTTCTCCTTTTCCTTATAAATTTGTTTGTACATTTAGATCTAGACATTTCAAATATATATGAAAGCCTCAAGAGCATCTTAATTAGATTAAATGTAGTATTTATTTATTTTAAAATTTTAAGAAAGGATATTATAGTAACTAGATTTACTATTCCAATATTTTAAAATAAATAAATACCTTACTAGAAGAACCTAAAAAATGAGTATGCATAAATTAAATCAAGAATAAAAGGAAAAGGAAATGTTCCTTATTTAAACTTGTCGAGACAATTCGTCTAATTTTATTAGGGATTTGTTCTCGACCCTTTTAAATAATTGAACATCCTTTATCTTTTCTAATTAAATATAATTTGGATAAATTGGCTTAATTCCTTATTTTGGTTGATCAATTTATTTAATCTTGAATTCTTGGGAGAAATCACTATATTCCTTTTATTTCAGTTGGAAAGAAAATTATTTGTCCTAAAGTATTTTAGGGATTATTTCTCTTCGATTGGAAATATTGGAATATTTTCTATTTCTCCTTCGATTTTTCGTTAAATAAAAATTGTATGGTTGAATTTGGAATAATAGGATCGTAACTTAAATTATATTTGAATTCTTAGATTTCCACTATAAAGACAACTTATAATCGACGAGGTACCAATTTTGGGCATTGTGGGGTTCTTATCATTCCCCACACGTAATCGACCCCGGACCCCTTTTTATTACAAAAAAGAATGAATTTCTGGTTACACGTAGATTGGTGCATCTTTAAAATTATATTTTCTTAAAAACACTTTAAAAAGGCAATTTTATGTATTGGACTTACCAAACCCAAAAGGTCGATGGCGACTACAAAACATTTCTTTTACAAAATTGAATTTTTCACAATAAGTCAAGACACGTCGTATCGCCGAAAATCGGTTACGACATAAACCATTTGAGGTTGACTCATCGTAAGTCTTCCTCATGTCATACTAATCATAGTATAAGTAAAATGCACTCACCTGATAACGCCTCACTAGAAATCCTACTATCGATATTCCTTTATTCTTGAAATTTTTCAATTGATTTTTATTTGCTTTGAACTTACTTTTTATCAGGATCTACACAAGCATTATTTAACCAATACACATTTCAAAGCATAGATTAGTATCCTACTAACATATACATAACTTAGTAATAAATTTCATAAAATTCTACTAATACTTATTCGATTCTAAATCCATTTCAAAACGTCCAAACTAACTGAAACATTTAAAATTTAACTTCAATCCTTCATATACTCATATCAAATTATAATTAAACAAACCATTTCAAATTACACGATTTAACCATTAAAATTAATTCTTTGAGAAATTCATCTTAAAATCTCCAATTTATTCAAAATGGTCCATTTCCATTTAAATCTTTAAATCCAAGCATCCAATAATAAAATCAAGCATTCTAACCACACATTTGAACATTACTCTTCAGATTCAAGCTAATTTCCATTTGGAACCCACATTTCTTCCTTTTTAAAATTTGGTCCCTAAACCTTTAAAAGTTTCTAAATTGGTCCAAATAACTTTCTAAAGCTTGCAAAATATTCCATTAATTATGTATAACCTCAAAATAATTTTCCAAAATAATTTCCAATCATGTACAATCAACTCCATATCAATTTCAATTTAAACATCTAATTTCCAATAAAACCTACTTGGTTGAATCTTAGTGTATGAACTTCCAAGTAGTTTCAATCATCATACAAGCATGAAAATGATTCTCCAACATCAACTAGACCATAATGAAGCCTTAGTTCATCAAAACTTAACATCTCCTTCATCCATTAATTTCAAGAATTGAAGGTTCTAAGCATGGAAAACATGAACTAATAGTACCAAATGATAAAGAATTTCATGGAGATCAACATTGTATTTCATGTTTTCATTCAAATTCCTAAGAAATTAGCTTGAAAATAAAAAATGAAATGTTTCGTTACCTTAGATGAAGCTCACAGCCAAAGGGGGAAAAAGATGAACAAACTCTTGAAAATTCTAAACAAAAATCTAAGCTTATTTGTTATCTTTTAATAATAAAATTAATTAAAATTTCATTTAATACAAAATGACCATTATTCCTTTGAAATCCAAGGCTCCATAACTTGCCACGTGTCAATTTATTCATCTAATGGTAAAAAATAAACCAATAAATTAGTAGTTACCAACTTTGCCTTTTGAATTGTCCGAAATTGCAATCTAGCCATTTTTATCAAACGATCCAAATTGAATATGGAAAACCAACTTATATCCAACTATTTGTATTAAATCCTACAATTTTAAATAATGGAAATGACATTTTTAACCTTTCCTCATCATTCTTAAAACTTTCTAAAAATCTGATTCGATCTGATTATCCGAATTTTTCTCGAACTTTATCGTCATAGCTTTTAATTCAAAATCCGTATGAAAATATGATTTCAACATAAATTTCATTCTCGTGATTAAACTATTCATTTATGTGATTGAATTACATAACTTTTTAAAATTACAGTTTTGTCCTTAAATTTTCCCAAGTTTATACTTTAGCCATTTAACTTTCAAAATTTACATTTTGCTCACTAGTCAAAATTTTTGGATATTGCACCATAAGTATTAAAAATTTCAAAATTATCTCTAAGAACTAGAAATCGTAAGTGAGTAAATAATCGAATGTGTAAGCCAAGCCAAATGTGAAATTGTGTGAAAATTGAATGATGATTCTTTACAAACTTATAATTACTAACGTGCGTAGCTTAATCTGTATTTTTATCATTGTTGGAGGAGATTTTAGGAATAGTGAAGGCAAAGGACTATTAGAAAAGTAGAGGGACAGGGGATTGTGAGGGGAACTATGTTTTGTCTTCCGTCATTTTTCAAAGTTTATACTTCTAAATTAATAACCCTTAAAACACATGACTGGTGAATCACATATTTCATATGAATTGAGACATTTGTTAACTGAATTGTCACTGGAGATAATGATTTTTTCTATCAAATGTACTTTTTAAAATGCATGGTTGATAATTTGCACCATTATTCTACGTGATAAAATTATGTATCATTTTCATAAATAATTTTGAAGATATTATATAAAAATTATATATTGGTACATTTCAATAATAAAGCCAACGTAAATACATGGATAAACAAGAGTTAATTGCTTTATATGTCCTCCAACTATAATCACCATTTTAAATTGGTCCTTAAAAATTTCAATATTTTAATTTCATCTCTGACTTATGAATCTCATTCTAAACTAGTCCATAAACTTTTGAACATTCTAATTTCATCCCTAAATTATGACCCTTGTAACACCCATATCCCGTATACCTTTCTGTATACGAGAAATGATGTCACCTTACTTTTAAAAAACTGTTCTCTTTTGAAAACCCTTAAAGGTTTGTTTCAAAATTTAAATTAAAACATTTTAGCACCATTATATAACAATTATCAAAATATACTACCAAAATGTCCACTTTATATACATTACAGAGAATTGTTCTTTAAATTTGATTACATGCCAGCAATTGTTTAAAATAAACATGATTTTCCTATCGTTACCGATGAGAGTCAACCTTAACAGATGATATCTGTTGTTACTGGTGCACTCCTTATTTAATTTGTCTCCGCTTTTACCTACGTGTGGAAACAACACACATTAAGTATTTACTTAGTGAGACATAATATTGTAAAGTAAGCTCTGTGTATACATAGGTATGTGATTTATTTAGTTCGTACTAAATCGTATATTCTTTAAGGATCCTATAATCCTCCTCATATAAACTGTAATCCATTCACAATTATCTTAATTATTTTTGTATGCCTAGAATACCTATCTTCCTTTATATTTTTCTTTACTATTTATCTATTTATTCATTATTCTTTATTTTCATTGATAGCAACAATACAGAGCATTTTTCTTTAAATTTGATTACATGCCAGCAATTGTTCAAAATAAACATTATTATCCTACCGTTACTGATGAGAATCAACCTCAACAGATGATATATGTTGCTACTGTTGCACTCCTTATTTAATTTGTCTCCACTTTTACCTACACGTGGAAGCAACACACGTTAAGTATTTACTTAGTGAGACATAATATTGTAAAGTAACCTTTGTGTATACATAGGTATTTCATATTTTTTACTTCGTACTAAATCATATTCTTTAAGGATCCTATAATCCTCCTCATTTAAACCGCATTCCATTCACAAATATCTTAATTATTTTTAGTATGCCTAGCATACCTATCTTCCTTTATATTTTTCTTTTCCATTTATCTCTTTATTCTTTATTTTCATTGATAGCATCCATTCATATTTATAATGCATCATTATGCCTTCATTTATAGAATCATTTCAAACCGATAATGCACCCATATGCATTTCAATTATGGCATCCTTTCATGCCTTTTATACAACGTTATGCATTGTTATACATCTAGTCTTTTATTTAAAGGCATTTAACCTTTCATCTAATTGGCATGATTGACCCTTTCTGTCAAGTGCACAGCTAGGCCATAAATCTTTTACTCAACGGTATTTAACTGTTCATCTAACTGGCATCATTGACACCTTCCTGTCAATTGCACAGTCAGGCCTCAAAGGAACTTAGTCTTTCATCTAACTGACATGATTGACACATTTCTGTCAAATGCACAGTCAGGCCATTAATCTTGTATTTTATTACAGTTTCTACTATAATAATTATTCATAATATCAATGAACTCTCTCAACTCATTATAAACTCTATAGTTTACATTGGTAGTGCTAATACCATTATTTCGTAACCCTTGCTATAATTTAGGTGAGTTGCATATCTACTACTAATACAGAAATTCACCTAATTATTATGAACTTCTTATATTTGTACATATATTTCCCATACGAAAATTCATACACTTAGTATGAATTTTCTTAATTTTGCACACATAGTGCCCATATGGAAATTCATAAACTTATTATGAATTACAAAATTTTTGAACTAATTCGTATCATCCATAAGGATTAGATAAGTCCCTATTATTGAAACCAAACTTCTTTCATATATTAATAAATATCCTTAGTATGTCTAACATACCTTTCTTTCTTATACATTTTTCTTTTCATTTTTCTTTAATAACCATTCGTTAATTTCATTTATGGCATCCTTTCATGCCTTAATGCATCCTTTCATACATTTCATTTATGGCATCCTTTCATGTCTTAATGCATCCTTTCATGCATTTCATTTATGGCATCCTTTCATGCCTTAATGCATCATTTCATGCATTACATTTATGGCATCCTTTCATGCCTTAATGAATCCTTTCATGCATTTCATTTATGGCATCCTTTCATGCCTTAATGCATCCTCTCATGCATTTCATTTATGGCATCCTTTCATGCCTTAATGCATCCTTTCATGCATTTATTTATGGATTCATTTTAGAGCAATTCATACTCAAAAACTCCTTCATAATACCTTTTCCATAGATATAATGATAACATGTTAAATACTATAAAACATACATTAACTTATAACGTTCTAATTTAAATCATTGTGAATCTTATTCATCTTAAATAATTACAAATAATGTACTCACCTGGATTGTCTCGCTATTATATCCAAAATGCAAAGTTGATTACTTCGTTACTTTCCCTTTGCCTTTAGTTTTACTTGACTCGGGAGCTTGATTTCGATCTACTCAAGCATCCAATAAAGACATGTACAATATCAATTGTTAGTATATTTCATAACATTTATACTTAAATATTACTCAAGAGTACATATTATTAACTTTCTATAACAATATTAGCCTATTTTTAACATTTCTAACTCAATAGTATCGATACCCCCACCATGGTATCGATATTACCATACTATGGTATCGATACTCAATTACGTTACCAATACCATTTTTGTATAATGTGCTCAATGGTGTCGATACCATCCTCATTGTATCGATACTCCCCTCTTGGTATCGATACCACTTGAATCGGTATCGACACTACTCAATAGATTATGCTGATTTTAAGCCTATAGTATTGGTATTGTTCTATCAGTACCGATACTCGTGCCCAGAATTTCCAGTTTTCAACTTGATTATCACCCAAATGGGGTCAAATTTCGTTATTATTACACCATACAATACTAGTAAACTATTCTTTTCCTATTCATAAAACTAATCGGTATCGACACTACTCAATAGATGCTGATTTTAAGCCTATAGTATTGGTATTGTTCTATCAGTACCGATACTCGTGCCCAGAATTTCCAGTTTTCAACTTGATTATCACCAAATGGGGTCAAATTTCGTTATTATTACACCATACAATACTAGTAACTATTCTTTTCCTATTCATAAACTTTCCTTCATTTAGTTTCTTAAAACATCTAAAATCTTCCAAAAACATTCAATTCTAAGAATCACACTACTTTTTCTAATATGTTCTTAATCCTATCCAATGCTTCCAATCTCTCATTTACCTCTTTGACAAGTCAAATCTACCAATAAACATTCATAAACACTCATATAACATATCATTTAAAACCCATTTCTTAAATCTCTAATATTTCATCCATATCTTTGTGTAATCCTATTTAACCCTCCTTTAGCTTACATATCACTTAAGTTTGTAAAAACAACCCATATCGAAAGGAAAAACTGATTAATTGAAGTTTACCTTTGGCTATGGAGGGTGGTCCTTGCACGGGACCACTTGAATCGGCATCGATACTGCTCAACAGATAACTGATTTTAAGCCTATAGTATTGGTATTGTTCTATCAGTACGGATACCCATGCCCAGAATTTCCAATTTTCAACTCGATTATCACCCAAACGGGGTCAAATTTCGTTATGATTACATCATACAATACTATTAAACTCTTCTTTGCCTATTCATACTAACTTTCCTTCATTAACTTCTTAAAACATCTAAAATCTTCCAAGAACATTCAATTCTAAGAATCACACTACTTTTTCTAATATGTTCTTAATCCTATCCAATGCTTCCAATCTCTCATTTACCTCTTTGACAAGTCAAATCTACCAATAACATCCATAAACACTCATATATTAGCATATCATTTCAAAACCCATTTTCTTAAATCTCTAATATTTCATCCATATATTTGTTTTAATCCTATTTAACCCTCTGTTAGCTTACATATCACTTAAGGTTGTGAAAACAACCCATAATCGAAAGGAAAAATGATTAATTGAAGTTTACCTTTGGCTATGGAGGGTGGTCCTTGCATGGGAAGAAGAAGAAGAGGAGAGATAACTCTCTTTGTTTCCACTTTCCCCTTTTCTTCTTAAAATCCCTAATAAGGATAAATTTTTAAATTCATTTCTCCTTAAAAACTAAAATACCCTCTATATTCATCTATTGCTATAATTTAATCCAAAACACTATTTCAATCATTTTCTTATCTTTTACCATTTATTCAAATAAGTCTTCAAATTTTAAATCTTTTCAATATAGTTCCTGACCTGATTTGGGGTATTACAAACCTCTTTCTAAATTGATCTCCAAACTTTTGAATATTCCAATTTTATCCACAAATTCATCCAAATATATAATTAGTTTCAACCATAGTTTAAACTAATAACATAACTAGGCCTAACAATTTTATTAACAAGGGATGTGATTAGTATATACATATAGTTTGGATGAAATTGGAATGTTTAAAAAGTTTGGGGACCAATTTAGAATGCATGTCATAGTTTGGGGATGAAAATGAAATATTCAAAAGTTTGAGGATTAATTTAGAATGATACTTGTAGTTTAGGGATGAAATTAAAATGTTTAAAAACTTAAGGACCAATTTAAAATGAGAGTCATACTCTGAGGACATATGATGCAATTAACTCTATAAATAAAAAAATAAAATTTAACCCAATATAAAGGTTTTCTATAACTAACTAAATTTGACATTTGTTTCTAAACAAAGAATTAATTTTAAAAATTACTTTAGAAATCTAAAGAGAAAAATGCAAAAAAATTGCTTTTTCGTTCTTTTTACTTTTATGTTTTACTCTTTTCATAAACAAAAGTAAATGGTTTGATAGTTAGATATATAGGTTTTTTAGATTGTTTATAATTATAACATCATTCAAATATTATTTACTAAAAAAACCTAATTTTATCACTTGAGCAAAGTTATGCTCCATCAATTATGCTTTCACAAAAAAATACATTAGACAGAAAGTAAGTTTGTTCTCGTGACAACCTAATCAATATATGTCTTGATTCACATAAAATTTGCGACTAACCAAATACCCAATTATAAATTATAAATTTATGGATAAACTATACAAATGATCACTAATGTTTGAACAAATTTTCATTTTTCCCACTAGAGTTTCAAAAGTAACAAATCGATCGTTAATATTATTGATTTGTAACAAATCGGTTACTTGCCATTAACAACTGTTGTAACACCCACCTACCAATGCGAGTATCCCGATCTAATCCAGGGTGTCACATTAGGGCAACCGGCGCGACCCACTATAAAAATCTCAAAAAATTAACGTTTTTATTAAAACATGTAAAATCATAAAATCACTTATAAATACAAAGGTAACTTTACCAGTATTAAAAAATAAAACAAATTTTCAGACCCGTATATAAAACAAAATACAACATACATACCCCCTAATCACATGTACCATACTCAACAAGCAACGCCGGAAGAACTCCCTTACTAATTTTGATAGATACACTGGTACGATTCTGTTAACCTGAAAATATGGGTAACAGAATGAGCTTTGGGAAGCTTAGTAATACAATACTACCAGTTGATCCTACAGGACCTGCAGATAATAGAAAGCCATATAATTTCCTTATTGAATAAGACGTATACTAGTTTTTGGGATAATTTGGGGTTCCATTGGTAGTTCATCGAGTAGAAGCAATGAAGATCTCAGTTCATAGGAAGCATTCATAATATCACATTTTTAGGAGGTCGAATAGGATGTATAGTGTGTTCCAATCAAAACCAGTGAAAAGATATAAATCTTTTAAAACAGTAATTTCTAACATAAATTCAAAACCATAGTAGAACCCTCAAACCAAACTCCATTATGCAGTTCCCCAGAAATGCGTTCGTAAGACTTACCCTAAGTATACAACAAAGGGAGCCAACCTAAGGGAGCATCTTGGGGCCACAAGGCCTACCTAAGAAAGATCTCAGGGCCGTAGATCCTGTCCAAGAATCATATTAGGTCCTTAAGGATTTACCAGTTGGATCTCCAGAATCCTACCAATATAAAAATCCAGTAGAAAGTAGTTTTAACCGTAACTCATAATATATGGATCGTGATCTATTAAAACGGAAGGTAACCATTAAATAAACCATATAATTTCCCTTCACCCATACACCATATGTAGTCCCAAGATTAACCCAAGGGGAATGCCTTGGGGCTTGAGAGCCTACCCAAGAAAGTTTCTCGGTGCCTCAAAGCCTACCCAAGGATCACCTTAAGTTTGTAAGGATTTACCAGCTTGATCAGAGTTGTACCTCCATACTCCGGTCTACCCAAATAATGTCCCAATAAAACAGTTCAAGTAGTAACTAGTAGATTTCATGATTCGTAAATCAGGAACGATAATATTTTCCAGTGAAAACAGGAAACCCGATAACACATTTCAGGTAACTATAGTTCATAACCAGTAATCAATACTTTCGTTAAAACTCAATTCAAAACATATAAAACCATCATGTAGTACATGTGGAACACACTAGAAATCCAAGAATTTCTTTAAGACACTAGGTAGTTATCAAAATAATATGAAACTGATGTAATTTGATCGGATTCCAGGAACGGTCTTATTGAAGTGAATCGTTACTAACTGATCTAGTCAGACATTTACGGTTTATACTTTAGAATCCCACTATGATTCATGTACATCAGGAAAGTGTTCAGGAACCTTTATGTAGAATAATTCTAGATTCAGATTTATTGAGAGTGATTCCATTACCCAACAATCATGGGTATTCAAGATTAGGCATTGAATTAATAGGATTTTAGTCCAATTAAACCAAATGAGGCTATTCAGGATCCTTTGCATCTGATATACTTGTGTGTTCATATATAACTAGAGTGATTTGAACTGATAAGGCATAAATAAAGATTCAGAAAATTTACCATTTATATTTATCGATCGGATTATCGAACAACTACCAGAACTGATTCCTGTTGACTGGTCAATTCCTTGCCCTTCCAGGGTATTCACTCTTTAATACCAAAATTTTATTGCCCATAGATCCTCTTCAGAATCATCACTGAATAGATCATAAGGGAACAAACAGATATTCCAATGGTCTTTATTTTATTTTCATGATTCAACAATATTAGGAAATGCCAACGTACATGATTTATGGTTTATAACTCATAGGGATAGTACACCATCCATGTTTATTTGGATTCCTTAATTAATCCAAGACATTTACTTATTTTATGCCATAAGGGTATTTTGGTTATTTTTGTGCTCAATGTTATTCCTGTCATTTCATAGCTCGAAGATATCCAATCCTTCCTAGGCTTGATGAAATTCGTGGGTGATTTGCATTCCAAAGGTATTTAAATCCTTTCATTTTGTCCATCTTATTATTTAATTCAAACTTATCATCTATTTCAGCCTTCTCGAGCAATTTTGAGAAAATAACACCCGATAAATTTTTCTTCAAGTATTTACTCGTAACTTGGAGATTTTAGGTCAATTGTCTTAGCATATGTTACGAGCGAATTATCAGGAATTTTCTATATAAAAGTGTGAACTTAACGGTGGAACTAGTAATTCATCGATTAAGGATGTTTTATTGGGTACTTTCACAAGCCAGGAATTTTATTCAATTACCGACTTTTTTTACCGTATTCAGATCGAGTCTAGGAATTAATTAACTATCCAGATAAACTAACATTTTCATTCATGCACTTACCATTACCAACATGTTCCATAAAGCATGAAAAGGCAGTAATGTATTACCTTGATTTCTTTGCCATATCGATCAACCAATTAATCTCCATTCGATCACTCTCTAACTTAATATCAGCTTCCAATAATTCCTCAAATACATAACAATAGAAATTTCATTATAAACGGAGCTTAATTATGAAAAACGGATCGAATCAAATGATTAATCAGTGAAAAATAGCTTATCGGGTTCGAATTTGGTGAAAGAGACCTCAAAAACAAACTAAAGATGTCGAAAAATGTTAGGATAGGTGTTTCCGGAAAAAGTCAACGGTGGTCACGACCAGTCATAGCAGTTAACGGTCAACAGCTCGGTCAATGGCTCGCTCGGTTCAGCGGCTAGGCGACTCAGTGGCTTAGCTTGATCTAGACTGGTCCAACCAGTTCAGACAGGTCTAACCTGTCAGCATATTCCTTGGCTGGCAGAAACGTCCACACGCAGGGAGCGGCGCGAGTGGCGCGTGCGGTGGCTCCGGTTGTTGATTCGGCACGAAATATTCTAGATTTGTGATCAACATCCAGGAGTCTCGTGCAAGTGTTTTTTTTCAACGAAACATAACAGATTGCATAATTTTAAAACTTACAAGTATTTACCGGTGGTCGGCGAGTGATGACGACAGAGCCATAATGACGCGACAATTTCGATCAGGTTTTGAGCGTACGGTGACGATGAGTCCGATGGTGCAAGAGGTGTGATGAACGGGTGGCTGGATCGACCGGAATCGATGAAAATCCAAGCGTTGGGGATGATTTTATCGAACACTTTAAAGCCAAAATTATGACAAACAATGGCCTTTCACGACACGATAACTTTTGGGCTTTGATCTTCCTTTGTGTCATGTCATTTGGTTTTAAAACTTTGTTTTTTCCATTTATACGTGTGTTTAACTTTTGTGTATGTTCATGAATGGAGTTTGATTTTATGGTATCAATATGGATTTTGTTGCTTGAGTTCTTTTTTTCCTAAAGAGTTTTAAGATATACTCGTTGAGAGGCTTGGTTTTATATATGGTTCAGAATTTTCGATTGAGTTTTGCGTTCAATCTTCTTTGTTTTTAATCTGCCCTCTTTCATCCTTTTTTCTAAACTTGGGTTTATAAAATCACTCACCAGCAATTTGATTGTTTTAATAAAAAGCAAACAAGGTGAAATGCATTTTCATCTTTGTTTTCACACTTGAGTTTTGCCCCTACAAAATCTATGAAATCATTTTTCAAAAGTGTTTTCTCAATCGTTTACATCTCAAGGTGAGATATTTGTCAATCATTATTGGTTTTATTTCATTTATGTGATTCATGTTGGCTAGATCATCATGACCAGACTTTGAGCACATTCTTTTGATTTTCCTTCGTTGATCTAATACTTTATTTTTTTTTCTCGATTATTTTTTTATTGAAATGGGATTTGAAACAAGTATGGAAGTAAGCACTTTCATGGTTTTTTATGTTTTACTCCCTATTTGATGTGTGAAGTCTTTGAACTTTATGATACAAACTTCCCTAATATCATGCAGTTGCATGTTTTTCTCATATACTTATTTTATGCAATATATGTATGCCTAATTGTCTTGAAGAGTTTTATATGTGCCTGTAATTTTATAGACCGCTTGCTTATTCTAAAGCTAACAAGATAATTAAGATTGCAGTGAGCTTGGCACATTAACTTTGATAAATATGTGAATATTACATTGATTTCCTCTTGAAAATAGACCATCAAGAGGGAAGTAGAAATTTATGTTAGAGGTGCGAACTTAAGAAGTTATATTAAAAATTTAGTGGGTGTAGAGTTATAAAATTTTAGGAGATTAGCTACATATTGAAATTTCTAAGAGATACGACAGAACCCCAACTCCCCTCGATCCATTCCTGTAAACAATCATCTTTAGGCTGATTAGTTAAATGCTCTATCTGCATGTGTCTTTGCATGCATATTTGCATTGGAACTAAAGTATATCATGTAATTGTTAACTTCTGCTAGGCAGAAGTGATGGAAGATAAATGATAATTTATATAGGGTTTTAAATCAAAACAAGGCATTCTGATAGCTCACTAATCTCGTGATGCAAGGCTCAATACCCTCACAAAGGATTCACTTATTCCTCTCAAGTGTTTAAGGATAAAGAAAAGCTCATGCCAGAACAAGTTAAAGCATTACCATAATCATTTGATTAAATCTAATCTCCACTACTTTAAATTGAATAAGATGAAAAAGTCAAGACTTCTTTAATCTAGCTTGTAACGTGGCTAAGGTAGGGTAGGAAAAAGGCTGAAAAGAAAGATTTAAAATTCCAAACAAGATATCAAAATAATTCGGAACAATTCATGAACTGACATGAAGCACAATGAAAAATAAAACAAGGAAAAAAGAATGAAAGGCAATTGAAACAATCGATTTTTCCTTATTCTTTTTCTTTTCACTCGAACAAAAAGGTTTATTTATATTTTTTTTCTTGCTGTTCAAAACAGTGAACACTTTACATATTTTATGAAATTGTTTTTTTTTCATTTCCTTTTTTATTTTATTTTTCGTAGGACAAGAATACAAGATCTCAAGTCTCGACAAGGGTGTGAAAAGGGAGGTAAAAATAAAAAGAAATGATTCATGTTTATTTGGTGAGTTAAAAATAAAAAAAAAGGAAATAGGATGAAATGTGGTTTAATAGGGATAAATTAAAGGGTATGCTTTTTTGGGTAATGAAAGGATTAATCCTAAATGCCACTATCATACTAAAAACATCGAATTCTAGAATGTAGTCTCAACTAGTATTTCATCACAAGTTCTAGAATGCTAAAAACGAGTTTGGTGCGCACAAAGAAACAAAAGGCAAGAATGAAACATGCATGCTCATAGGCTCAAAGCTCACAAAATTGGCTCAATTTATCAAGTCTAGCATCAATTCAACCAATAAACCATGGAATGTAAAAAATTTCATTAAAAATCACTAGCCATGCCAATTAACTATCATGCATCCAATGTTCAACTCAAAGCAAGATTAAAGAATTCATTGGAAAAGATTAAAATAATCAATAAATACAAGAATATGAAATAAATAACTCAACACATAAAGATCAAATATCTTAAGCTCAATTATTTGAAAAACAAGGCGAAATTCAGCATGCAATCCCTCCAACCTCACTTATATCGTTTTGTCTCAAAACATAATTAAATATAAAGCAAAAAAGAGGGAAAAGGAATACTCCCTGATCTAGTTGCGATTGCAGCCTCGGCTGCGTCGAGATGAATTGTGGTAGAGTAGAATGTTTGATCGAGAAGCCACCAATGATATATTAAAATTTTCTGCAAAATAAAAATCAAAAAAATAGATCATTCCAAGATTTTATTCTAAAGGAAGTAGACTCAAGAAAAGAACTCAATCAAGCTTTATCCTTTTCTATTTGTTTTTCTTTTTTTCTGTTCGAACCAAAATTGTACTGCTATTTTTTTACTGTTCGAACCAAAATTGTACTTTTTTGTTATTGTTCGAACCAAAGCAGTTCTACTTTTTTTATTGTTCTAATAGTGCACTATTTTTTTGCTCATTCAATATTTGTGCTATATTTTTTCTGCATTGTTTTGTTTGAACTTTTCTGCATTCTTCGAACCAATCTGTTTGTATGTATTGTTCTTTTGAATTGCATTGTTCTAATATGTTGTGTATTTTTATGCACTGTTCGAACCAAATCAAATTTTATGTACTGTTCTATTCGAACTTTTCTGCTCAATTTGAACAAAATCTGTTTTTTCCTTCACTGCACTGTTCAAATTTGCAATGTATTTTTCTGCGCTGTTTGAACCAAATCATTTTTTGCATTGTTTGAACCATGTATTTTGAAATTTTGCTTCCTTTTTTCCAGAATGATTCTTCTTTTTTTCGCTGCCATACAATCTCTTCACGCCTTGGGGTAGGGTTTTCTCCATTTTTTTGCTTTCGGTTCAAACAATTCATGATTCCATCTTGCTTAAAATTAAAGTAGCAATAACGGGTACCTAAAAAATCAAAGAAAAAATAAAATATAAGTTAGAAAAATAAAATTGAAAATAAAAATTGAACAAACGGAAAATAAAAATAATAATGGGTTGCCTCCCATAAAGCGCTATTTTTAATGTCGTTAGCTCGATGACCTGATTCAGACTACATATTTTGAGATAGATTCTTCCTCCACATCTTTGTCATTAATAAAAAAAAGAGAGAAAGAAACCAATAACTCGACGTTAGTTCCCAACAACGGCGTCAATTTGACGTGCGTCATTTTTCGCGTCAAAATAATTCATTCTTCTCAATTAATAAATAAAGGAAATTTAATGTAGTAAAAGAGAAGTAAGGGTTGATCCCAATGAGACTAAGGAAAGTTCCTAATTTATTCGTGCTTTGTTAAATCATTGCTCCAAGAAGTGGATGGAGTAGAAAAAATATTTCAAAGAAGATTAAAAGAAATTTCAAAAAAAAAAGTTTAAAAGTTTAAAAAAATTCAAAATGGTAAAATCAACTTTAGGCTTTCGCTTTGCCTCAATTTCCTTCGAATCATCGATTTAGATTTTCACTTTGGGATTCATGTTGGTTACTTTGTCTAGAAGGGTAATCCTCGTGACTCTTATTTGTATATTGAATTCCCAAGGCAATCTTTGATTCTGGCTTCGGAAATTGATATAATCAACATCAATTGTCATAGATCAATAACCGATAAAGTTCATAAAGACCGACTCGGATTATTGTCTCAATAACTACTAATTTCGATCTCAATTTTCTCTTAGCAAGACAATCTTGCCATGTGTGTTCCCAAGAAGTCGAATGTGCTTTCAATAACCTGATCCTTCCTCCTACACATTTAATTGCAACAACATCTTGACCAAAGTCAATCTTTGATTTTGAAAATAAGCGGAGAGATTGAGAGAGATATTTCAAAGTTATTCAAGTACTTTTGAATTCTCACGTTGGAATTAGTCATCGCTTTATCCTTCGGCTTGAAAGAAAATTAAAGAAAACAAAAATAAAATAAAAGAATTTTTATTAAACTAAAGAAATGATTAAAGGATGAATCCATTAGGCTTACCCTAAGGGGATGTTTGGTTCACGTCATATCTTATTACCGAGGGAATGGAATCCTCATTCCTCCGTTTGGTTGGCCAACATTCCCAGCCCCGATAATCTTTTATTACCAACAGTGGTATTTTGGGGGTATATTATTGGGAATGTGATTACCCCCTTTCCTTAGGTATTGTTGGGTTACCGGCATTTTGGACTAAAATGCCCTTAAAATTTTTTCCAAAAAGATCATTCTTCTTGAATAATAAAAATTCTACGAAGGTTAAATTACAAATTTATCCTTAAACTATTTTAGATTTACAAAAAAAGTCTATAATAAAAATTTTATATGAAGTTCAGGGGTTAAAATAAAATTTTACCCTTTCATTAAACCTATTTATCTCTTCAATTTTGTAAAAAAATAATTATATAAATTTTATGAATTTAAAATTTTTAAAGAAAATATATAAATTAATTATAGTAATATTATAGTAAATTCAACTTGTTAAAAACAAATATATAATAAGGACATTGGTAAAATATACATTCCAATAATCTTTTATTCCTTTAACCAAACACTGTAATCTTACATTCATGCTAACCAACCAAACACAAAATACAACATTCGCAGTAATCATATTCCCGGTAAATTTCTATTCCCACTGGTATTGTTATTTCCGTGAACTAAATGCACCCTAAGGGGTATTTATAGCCTTCTAAAAATCCTAAAAACAAAGAAAATATAATTCCTAAAAACAAGAGATAATTCCTAGAGATAATTCTAAAAATATTTAAACTAAAATCCTAAAAACATGAGTTTAACTTGAATTTGAATTTCAAAAATTTGATAAACCCTTTTGTTTTTCTAGAAACACTGACCAGACCTTCTGAAAGGTGCTGACTACTCACCTCGTCAGATGCGTCATGCCCACTAATCCGACCATGAATCTAGAAAAATAAAAAAATTACACGATTTTGTTGTTCTTAGCATAATTTTTGGAATTCAATGTCCTACATCGAAAATAAATGAAAAGGCCAAAGTTAGCAACTAAAATTATCTAATCAATGAGCAATTAAACACCAATCAAGAACTCAATGCTTGACTTCTTATATTTTGTTGTAACCGGGCCAACTGCTCTTGTTACTTATCTAGTGATTCTTCTTGAGATTGCTTCTTTGCTTCCACTCATTTCTCCATGATAATGATGGATCGATAAGTAAATGAATGAAATTTTGATTACCTCCATATAAACCTCCATAAATTATTTCCATGTTTTCATAATTATTGTATGTAAAATGCTTAAATTAACAAATGCGATACAAATGCATGTATGTAAAAGGTGTCATTCCGGAGTGAGCATATTAGAACAACTTTCATTGAGCACAAAGGTTTCAATACATCAAAAAAACTTTAAAGATAAGGAATAGATTTAAGTCCTAACTTCTTTATTTCACTCAAAAGCCAAGTTAACTTCCACTCATCCTCGGGTATTGATTTGTCAATCTGCTTCAACACTCTTGTAAATCCAACTAATTCAACCAGTTTATGAGCCACATTGTTTGCTTGAGTAACAACTCCCTCCATGACATTGTCTTTTTCGTCCATCTTATGTTTTAATTCTTGAAGTTGTAGACAATGCTGTTCATTTTTCCTTCTAAGAGACTCATTGTGGTTCTAGTGGCTTCATCAATGTATTTTTGTTTGTTCTAGTGGATTTTAGCTCAACATCATTCTCACTCTTGTGGATATGGTATGAAGCTTCCATATTGGCTATGGATATATTCAACATCTTTTTTTTGGCTTGACACTATCCTAAATTGTTTATGGTTGTATTGTGCCTTCTTTCTGTATTTTGTAAATCACGAGATAACTTCTTAGCTCGATCTTAATGCACTTTTCAATTTTTTCTCCATTGTTCAACATTATTTTCAGTTTAGCGACTCATTTTCCCACTCTTCTGGAGTATCCCCTAGAACAACATTTTAAAAGGCTTGATTGATCCTTTGAAATTCATCATGCATGGCTTTCATCTCTTTGTTTGAATTATCCGTTTCAATTTTAAATTGACGCAATTGGGCTTCATACTCCAACAAACATTCTTCCTCTTGGATGTCCCACTAATAGCTTTACCATTGAATACTTTTGGCTCCATCATAACAGGACAATCAATTACCAAACTAGGCTACTCTTTCATCTCAAAATCCAATTCTCCATGATCGAAAAGATATTGGATTTGATTCTTGAAATTAGTGCAGTTCTCAATAGTATTTATTTGAGCTCTGGCATGATATTCACAATGAACATTTATGTCATGCCAGTTTGCATATAGAGGCTGTCAAGGTTTCACATAATGCAGGTCCATATTTTGGGCTTATAATAGTTTATCGTATAACTCATTATATGATATACAAACAATCAAAATGAGGGCCAACTCTTGGCTTGGACTGAGCTGGAGTCACCAGATTTCTTTCCCTCAGCATCAGGAGTAGACTCTCAAATACCAACGAGTTCTGATCGCATGACTTCTCTTCATATCTTTGAATTTCTATAGTTGTCACTATTTCTTTGGTATATCTAGACAGTTTGTTGATACAAATGATGATGGTGCATGATTTCTCAGGTTGGCTAGGACCACCTTGTTCTAAAGTAGTCCCTTATGTATATGACATCGTTGGATTATTTTCATCGAGCTTTTTCTCTTCTTTTGCAAAAATATATTTTCCTTTGGCCTAAGTAGTTATTCTATCCATCATCTTAGACATTTTTATCTCTCGTCTATCGTATTTCCTTGTGCTCTTTGTCAGACATGCGATCATTAGGTGCATAGATTTCTACTCTTTTCGGATCTTCTTCAAGATGTCATTCCCTAGTTGTGTTATAGTCTACTTGATCATGGAACCCTTTGTCCATCATGAAAACCTTATACTTTGACAACCACTCACAAATTGTCACCTTTTGATTATATCATGATCATGTGATGCAAGCAAAAACTAAAAAGTAACATAAAAACAAGCTAGTACAAATAAGATTAACAAATAACAATAATTATGATAAAAGTAATAATAAAATAAATTAATAAATTAATGCAAAACAAGAATGCAAATGCACAAGGTGTTAATTCTAAAAGCGATCACCATATAACAACCTACATTAGACCATAAGTTCTCTTTACACTAGATAGTAAAATTTCACGAGCCTCATTTTCTTCGTTTACTTGATCTATGATTTTCTAACGATTTAACATTGTATTTACAGTCGTTGTTGGCCTAATCAAAATATTGAACCACCTATCTTCATTTTAATTCATCTAATGTGGTTGTTATATCTCTAGACCTCCACTTTTGTGGGATTATCCAAGAGAATAGCGATCATCATATCTCGTGAAGGATATTCTCTTTCTTGACTTAGCTAGCATCTGACTCTTTGGTACCATCTTGATCTTCATTCATTTGAAAAGAGTCTTTGATCAACTTTGAGCTCTTATTTCATTGATCAACTTTGTTTGTAGATCTTCGACCTTACGGATTTGGCTACCTAGTTATGGAACCCTTACGTCGATATGTAAACCTTCTAATTGGGCCAATCACTTTCGAATTTACTACACCTTTAATCATGATATGAAGATGCAAATAAAAAAAAAGAAGAAAAATATAATAAGGTAAAAAAGGAATTGTTAGAACCAATCATTAAAAATAGCAGGAAAAATATTTTTGTAAAAAATAATCCTACCCAACATGACATCTACCCTGACATGCTTTTATTAAATAGTGATCCCTCCCGTACATGTTTTCTACCACTATGCCTTGGCTAAACAAACAATTCCTATCCGTATACTTTTCTGTTTTGCATGCTTTGTATGGAAACATAAAACCTAACCACATAATTTTATAATTCCCATACATTTATTCAGAAACTAAAATTACCCTACAAAATTAAGACGTGTAAAATGTTTTCAGTGTGTGCTCTCCTCACATGACATCTAAGGTTAGGTTAGACTCTACCTAATTTTGAGTCTTGTGTTTTTTATATGTTGGATTCACCTCTAGAGTAAAAGGTACTCAAATTATCCTTTACTGTGTCCCCTTAGGATTCCAGACCCTCAATCTTGGCCTATTATAGGCTTTCAAATATAGTTTAATTTAGGGGGACCACCTCTCTTCCATACGGAGGAGAAAACCATCACGAGGGCCATAAGACGTGAGCCCTAGAAGCGATCTACTATCTTATACAGAGGTGAAAACCATCACGAGGGAATAGCTTCTCACTCATACTTAAATGGGATGGAGCGGGGTTTTAGATCAATGACATGATGATGTAAGTACACAATGTGTGAGGAAAAATGAAAAAAATACGCAATCAGATAACACAAATTTCAATTCTCAATTCCCCTTGAAACATTTTTAATATGAAAACATTAGCAAACTAATTAGTCCAACTATTTAGTGGTCAATCAAATTAAAAACTAAAATTTATTTTAATCACTCAAGGGATTAAAAATTAAATTAGAAAGAATTTTTAATTTTCATTGCAAAGGCAACTAACTAATTGGCTAATGGCCTGACTCTCTAAATGTCCCCAGTGGAGTCGCCAAGCTTTCGAAACGAATCTAAAAAATCAGGGTTTAGAGGCTTGCTTGAACTAATTTGTGGTTTCCTTAAAAAATCCAAGGAGTCACAACCAATCTTTGATTAGGGTTGTATTGGGCACCCAAGATGTTTTTTCATTTTAATAAGATTAATTTAAAAATTATTAAAGCAACATTTTAAGGTATGCGTACCATGTAACACCACAATTTAGGGGGTTAAATTTTAGAAATTATAAAGTGGTGAATTTAATTGGTATTTTGGAAGAAATTAAGGATTAAATTATAAAATTTCAAAGTTTGCAAATCATTTTAAGAAGTGCAGGAAATTCAGTGACTAAAGTCATGGTTTACCTATTTTTTATGGGATGAATTATAAACCCCTTCCCTAATTATTTCTACATATTCTTCCCAGTTTCCCTCCCTCATCAACCCCTCTTTGAACTCTGATCTACTCATCGTCCGACCTCCGATCGCGAACCGAAACCACCATCGTGCTCGTTGGCGACCGATGAACAAAACCCCTCAAACCTTTCGTTCGGAATCGTCGTCGTTTGTCTTTAATTTCAGTCGGAAGTATCATCGATTTTAACTCGATTTCAGTTGGTTTTTCATCGATTCACGACGATCCGACCATTCGTTTTCGAAACCTCCCACACCATCGTGTTTCTTGCATCGTTCCGAGTTCGTCGGTGTCCTCTGTTTCTCTGTTGTTGCCGGCGCGTGTAGGGGTAAGATAGTTAAAGTTTTTGAAGTTTCGAAATCGAGCTCTCCGCCGTTCAAAATTGTGAACCGAGCTTGGTAAGTGTCTCAAAATGCCTTAAAATAAGTTTTAGGAATTTTTCGACATCGTATCACTGTTCACGCATCGCACGTGCCGCCACTGCGCTTAGGGTGCTAATTTTGTAATTAATTTATGTTAGGGTGATATTTGGGTAAAATTTGGGTGTTTGTTTTATAAGTATCATCGTCTGAGGATTGATAATCTTTTGGAACAGTTGAAAAGGTGCGTAGGTATCTCCCAAGTTGGATCTTCCTAAGATAGTTTTTAGAATTCGATATGAACACTACGAGTTTGTGATAATTTCGTTTGGTGTAACAAATGTTTCAACGGAACTTATGGATTGGATAAACTGGGTATTTTAGTTATACTTGAATAAAGTGGTGGTAGTGTTCATTGATGTTATTATGATATGTTGTAAGATCAGGGAAGAACATGATGTTTGTTTTGTATATCTCTTCCAACTATTCGGGAGAAAAAGTGCATGCTAAGTTTACCAAGTGTAAATATTGGTTGTCTAAGGTTGTATTCCATGGTCGTGTGGACTTAGCTAATGGGATAAAAATATACATCAAGGAAGCACAAGATATAGTCAAATGATCAATTCTAAAGAATTTTTTAAATTTCAAATTTTCTTGGGATTTGTTGGTTACTATCGAAGGTTCATAAAGAACTTTTTATGATTATATTCCCTTTGACCAAACTATTGATGAAATATGTGTTATTCATTTGGACGGTTAAGTTCCAAGAAAACTTTGAAATATTAAAAGAATACTGACATAAGCTCCAAGGTCAAAAAATAGGGCATCATGTTCTGCTCAAAACGTATTTTCTCGGCCAACTTTGAAAATTTACCATAAATTGTACCAATTGAAATAGAAAGAGTTCCTTATATGGATAGATTCGTATTTGAGTCCAGTTTCCAATGGTATAAATGGAATAATTTTAAAGGTGTATATTAATACAAAATAATATTTCTTTAAAGATAGTGCAAACTGCCAGAATATGGAATTATGAATTTTTTTTTTTTGGATTTAATCGAATTAGAAGCAAATGATCAAGTTAAAGCTTAGTGATGCTTATATTTTGACTTGCATATAATGTCAAAGTGAGTGCAATGCATACTTAACATTATACATGGATGTTTTATACATCATTGGTAGGACTTGCGATTAATCTACCTTGTTTATATTAACATGATATTTATGTTATATATCATATATTTGACATATTCTAAATATTCAAAGATTGAATATAAAATGCATTGATCATTGATCGTTACATTTGATGTGAATATATATGATATTTAACATGAATCATATTTCGGGTATTAATTGCTCAAAGTTAAATTATGATAATATACTTTGTCATGGATGAATCAAATAAAATAGATTGTATACCCAAGTAAGTCATTGAAGCAGGGTGTAATTGGGATTCCATAGAGTATAGCAGCTACATAATCGGATTAGCAGTAATGTGTAAGGACATTTAGTGCATAACTATAGTGGGTAACGACACTAAGTGTATATGGTGGGCACGACCTTATGTGTATTATGGTGGGCAAGAACTTTTGTGCATTATGGTGGGCACAACCTTATGTATATTAGCACGTTGGTTCATATTTGACTCGAATACCCAGAGTCTTCATAGATTTACGTTTGGACTATAGTGTATTGGTTAATAAATGATAAACATGAAAATAAGCTTATGGGATAAATGGAAAATATATTGGTAAGAAACTTTATATCCAGTTATATCATGTTAATTTATGGTAATATGGTTGGAATGCATGTAAAGTGATCACATTGCATTGAATATTATTACTCATTTATATTTATATGTTGCATTGCTTGGTATATTTATATGATTGGCTCACTAAGTGTATACTTAGCGTGTGATGATTTTCACGCATAGGAAAAGGGAAGAAAAGGAGTAAGGAGATGAGCTTGGCATCAATCACCAAGGAAGTATTTACAAGTAACAATGATGACATCCTACTGTATTCTAAAAGTTATAGTTGACAAGTATAAGAGAATGAAATGTTTTTAATTTCTTAATATAGTTAGTATTAAATATAATTAATAGTATGAATAAATATTATGATATTAAACTATACTTAAATAAAATTAATTTGGGTTTTAAATCAAACGTGGTGGACAATCGTATTTATTTGATGAAATTGAATATAACTATCTACCACTGCTTGAAACTGGTTTTGAATTGGTAACCAACAATATTATATTGTGATTTTTCTTTGAATAATTATTTTATAATAATTACTCAAGTTATGAAACTTGAGATGTTTGAATGAAACAAAATTTTACTCAGTTCACTTATAGAAATGTTTTTGAATTTCTGATGTGACATTTGTAACTCGTATTGGTTCGCATATACGGGTAATGGGTGTTATAGTTTTTTTGGGTCATTTTGAACCCTAGCCTCTAATAAAAACAACTTTGCCTTTCTTTTTTTTTTCTCTCAAGCTCTCCTCTTGTCAGAACCAGAGTCAAGCTCAACAACCCATAGCAACCCCAACAATCATATTTTGGTGGTGTTCTACACTCCTACCACTGGCCCCCAGCGATCGAGGAACCCAAACATCACCCTAAACGAATAAAAGCTCCTACCATTATCATCCTAACTCTTTCTTCTCTCGATCGAAACCCCCACCAAACTCATAAACCCATGATCGACACCCTATTTTGGGGTAAAAATATCCTCTTATAGCCACCAATGGTGTTCCTGGACACCCAAAACTATCCCTAAATGACCCCAACATTTCACCCTATTCTCTAGACCATGAAACTCGAAGCCTAAATACAAACAAAACGCCCTTAAACGGCTAAGCGGCCTTCGATCTCTCGGCCTCCTAGGCTTGACTGCAACTTCGGCCAGAAACTTTCTATGACCAAAGGTAACACAAACCCTGTAATACCCCAAAAATTTAGATAATGACCAAAATGCAAATTTTGAAAGTTTGATGGTCAAAGTTAAAACTTGGGAAAAGTTTAGGGAATTAAGTGATAAATTTCCTAAAAAGATTTTTATTCCATAAATATATGGTTTACTATTGAGATTGGAGTTTTATGGAAATCATATTGTTGGATTTGGAATTTAGTAAAGAAATAGTTAAAGCCGGTAATGAATCGATAAATTCTGATCGAATCAGAATTTTACAAAAATTTGAAGGATGTTATAAAATGGTTGGAAATATTATTTTAATATTTTGGATCAGAGAAATTTGGTTTGGAAATGTGCAATATTCCAGATTTAACCGAAACAGTGGAATTTAGTGACTAAAACGCAAGATTTGAAAATTCAAGGTGAAATTCGGAATTAAAAGTCAAAATAATTTATGTTTGACTTTATAATATGATAATAATCAGATTTCTTGGTTTTATGGTGATTATGGAAATTCATTAAGGGTGATTTGGTCTTATCACAATTAAATGATTATTATATTCATTTAAGTGGAATATAGAGTAAAATAAGATGAAATGCATCCAACATTTCACTCAAATTTGCTATCTTCTTCTCCAGCCAACGTGGTCTTCTCCTAAGGTAAGAACAAAGCTTCAATTCTATTTTCAAGCTATTTCTTTAGGATTATGAGTATGATGAAAATAGAAAATGGTTATTTGCGAAAAACGCTATCATTTGGTACCAATATTGCATGATTATCTTGCTTGATTTCAAAATCCCCAAATCTGGAAATTTGGGTTTATACTATGGTTGTTAAATTGATGATGATTATTGATGATTTTGAGGTTGTGTGAATTGATGAAGAACATAAGGATGAGGTTAAAGAAAAACAGTTTAGATTTTGGGAATTACAGTAGGTTTGAAAATTCACCAGAAAATATATAAAAATAATTTGGAGGTGAATTTTATATATTGTGTTCATATATGGATCTAGTTTTGTTTAAAATAAACGGGGATCAATTTCAAGTTGTATACAAATATATATGAATTTTTAACTGAGGAAAGGTCAGAAAAGTCGGACAGCAGAATTCTGTACAAAACAGATTCTGTTGGTGAACTTTGAAAATTCACCATAAATTGTACATAATGAATTAGAAGGAGTTCTTTATATGGATAGATTTGTATTCGAGTCTAGTTTTTAACGGAAGAAACAGAATTCAATTTCAGTGTCTATATCAATAGAGAATAATGATTCTTTAAGGGTAGTACGAGTTGTCTGAATTCTGGAAAATTGATGGGTTATTGTATAAGTTTTGTATAATTGATGTACTATGCTGGAATTATTTTTTGAGAATTGAAAAGAGTGTTAAATGTGAAATTGATTATTTTGGGAAGATTGAAATGATTGGTGATTTAAGTACAACAATTGCATAGTTGGTGTACTTAAATGTATTTATGCTTTTGTAAAAGCATTTGAATGGAAATAATTTCAATGTTGGAATTATTGGTATTAAGAATTTAAGAGGTAAAATGGTGAAGACCATTTTGAGTAAATGAGAAAAGTTGGTTCCAATGTTATAAGGAATTATTAAGAGTTGAATATTTTGATAGATGATGAATTTCAAATATAGTATGGAGATATGGTGGAATGTATTTATGTTAGTAAAATACTAACATATGGATTATTATGAATTTTTGATTTATACAGATCATGGTTGATTTGCAATTGAAGCAAGTCAAGTATAAAAAGGGTATATTGTGGACAATAGTGAGGCACAAATATTTTGAAAGACATAAAGTGTCAAGGTGAGTGCAATACATGCATGAAATTATACATGGATGTTTTATACATCATAAGGAAGACTTGCGATAAGTCGACCTTGTTTATATCGGCATGATTTTATATCATTTTTATAAATTGACATTGAGATGTCAGAGTATGAAATTAAAATGCATTGATCATGCAAAAAAATGTGATATTTTACCATGAATGTTTTCGGGTATGAACTGCCCAATGTTAAATTTGATAATGTACTTTGCCATGGATGGATCGAATAAAATAGAATATATGCCCAAGTAAGTCATTGAGGGACAGGGTATAGTTGGCATGCCATAGAGTATAGCAGCTGCAGGTTTATAATACACTTTGGTGTATATGGTGGGCACGACCTTATGTGTAATACACTTCGGTGTATATGGTGGGCACGACCTTATGTGTAATACACTTCGGTGTATATGGTGGGCACGACCTTATGTGTAGCACTACGGTGCAAATATTACTCGAATACCCAGGGTCCTCAAGGTTTAATGTTGGGCTATTGGCTATGGATTATGTTTTATTGGTTAATAAATGGTAACCATGCAAATAAGCTTATGAGCTTATGGAATAATGGCAAGTATATATGAAAAATAAGCTTACGAGCTTATGGAATTTAAATGGTAAGTATTTTGGTAAAATAAGCTTACGAGCTTATGGGATAAATGGTAAGAGATTTTATATTATTTTGTTCATGGTAAAATATTGGATATGTTAGTAAAATGATTTTATGGATATTTGATATTTGATATTGAAAATCATGCATGAATTGTATTGCACTGTTAAATGTTTTAATTGCCTCACTAAGTTTATACTTAGCTTGTGATGATTTTCACGCGTAGGTAAAAAGCAAAGTATAAGAATAAAGAGTTCAGAACGACATCAAGCATTGAGAGGTATATTTCAATATCAATAAGACATCCTATTGTGAAATTTGATTTTAGATAGTGGCATGTAATTTGAAAATGTTCAATTTATTTGTTGAATTAATTTTGAAAATTTTTATAGTGATGAAAGGTTAATTTTTATGAATTTATATGTAAATTTTCGGAAGTACTGTAGCATGAACAGTAAGCACGGTTTTTAAGCAAAATTTCCAGATTGTTAAAGAGGTACCGATTCCCCTGCTACAGGGAATCGATTCCCGCACCGTTCACTGTTCACTGTTCACTATTCATAATTAAAAATATTTTTAATTAAATTATTATAATGAAACGTAATTTTATATGATATGATATTTTTATAATATCATTTACTATTTTAAGAAATTAAATTTTAAATCGCTTTTGAATTTTAAATGGTTTTAGAAAATACGGGTGACATCCGTAATCTGTATAGGTATAAATATACGGGTTACGAGTGTTACAAACCCCTCACTTTTCCTATTTTATTTTGGTTCGAGAAACCAAATATTAGGCCACAAAAAAACGTAAATGGAGATAAAAAGACCTCTGAAAAATGGGTTTTCTTTTGGTGTTGTATTGTTTTAATTTTTGGTTTCAAAAAGGGGGAGAAAAAATAGATCTATGTTACAATGCTTTTCTTGTCTAGAGAAAAAAAATTGGAGCCCCCTTCTTTGCATTTTTCATTTTCGTTTTTATATCATTTCCTTACAAAAATGAGAACTGAAAATTATTTTACAACTTTTTGCCTTGTTTGCTTGCATGGCCGATGAGTGGGTTGTTTTCGTGTTACCATGGATGAGGGACCACAATCGGGGCTGTCGTGGCTTGATGTTTTCGTTTGGGACCACTAATGCAGCAGCTGATGTGGAGATTTCACCACTTTCGTGTTAACCATCAATGAGCTGCTTGGAATATGGATGGTCATAGTTGAAGGCAGTGGCAATAAGGGAACCTAGGGTTTGGATGTTTCTCAAATGTTAGCATGTGTGCTCAAGTTTGCTGTTGGACTTAGGGTTTCATTGTAATTGGGTATGGGTAAACGTAAATGGGTTAGGATGATGGGTTTTGTGTAATGGGTATGTGAATTTATTTTGGGTTGTATTTAAACAATGGACATTCCAATTTGGGTATTTCATTTGGGTACCCAATGTTTCGACTTGAATTTAAATTTAAAATTAAAAAAAAACATGTATGGTCACCAAACCCAAATAAATAAAGGTTTAAAACTCATCATTCATGGTCAAAATCTTTCAAGGCTTACGAACTATTTTTCGCTCATGCCACCAACGACATTTGAAGTGATCCAATATGGACTCATGAACAACTTCAAATTATTCTTCGGTCGCTTCCAAACTAGTTTGAATTGTTTGGATAAAATTAGGGTATTACAAGGTCCAGGGTGCCTTTGGACTTATACACACTACAGCAAAACTGATATGTAACGGCGTTTTTAGCGGCGTTTGGAGAAGAAACGCCACAAAAGTTAAACATATAACAGCGTTTCCAATCGTAGCGCCATAAATTGATACTTTAGCGGCGTTTTTAGTAAAAACGCTGCAATAGAGTTGACATATAGCGGCGTTTTTACAAAAATGCCGCAATAGGGTGGCAAATTAGCGGCGTTTATACCACAAACGCCACAATAAAATAGTTCATTTGCGGCGTTTTTATTAAAAACGCCGCAATATTCTGATATATAGTGGCATTTGTATAAAAACGCCAGTATTGACATGTACAAACGCGACGTTTATGTTAAAAGCGCAGCCATTACATGATACATTAGCGGCGTTTGTATAAACAAACGCCGCAATAGTTAAACAATTTAATACCCATTCCAAATCCCTAATTTTCGTACCCATTTACTGAATATCGTTCATAACATTCTCTTTCGTCGCAAACTTCTCCACCAGTGCAACCACCACCAGCGCAGCCTCACGTTGTCGTTGACCTTGCGTCCTTGACAACCCTTCTCCAATTTGCGTCCTACCAAAAGTTTCTCCACCAACGCAGCCTCAGAATCGAAACGGTTAGTCAACCTTGAACCATCGATCGACCGAATTAAGGGTTGATTGATTTTTATTTGTTTCAAATTTTATGACAATTGAGTTTTGTAGTTGGAGATTGAATACCTGTAGTTGGAGATTGATGCAGAATTCATAACATATTCAAGCATGGATGTAAGAGTTATTATCTTTCAAATATACGAGAAACAATTACCCCCTCATTTGGTAGGAAAATATTAGTTTTACTTTAACTAATCCTTCTAATTATTTCTTTATCCTATCGTCATTAGTTCTATGCTTCTTACCGGCTACCAAAAGCAATGAAGAAAAAAAAATCAAGTTACTTCCATTTCCTTTCTGGGGCATCATCACCATGAATTGATCTTTTTGATGAAAACAATATGCAATAAATCTTTCTTAACTCGTCATGAGTAGGCTAAGTTCGTACGACTGATATTGCTCTTCTTTTTGGTCACCTAAATTGCTCTTACCTTCCATTTCCATGTTGGTCACCCCAATTGCTCTTACCTTCCATTCATTGCCTGACCTTCCAAGCATAAGAATTTTCTAATTCCAAACCCCAGAGGGATGCTTCAAATGTTTCATGTGAACAAAGGTGGTATCACTTGAATATCAGCCAACCCAGTTTTAGACTTCAGATTTTTCCTGTGAATTCAGCTAGACTTAGACCGTTCGTGTATGTTACTTTGTCTTCTCAGGTTCCTCGCTTCGTGTATGTTAGTTTGGGTTTGCTACCGTGTAATTATTTTTACTGATTATGTTAGTTAAGAAGTTTGATTTATAGTTACCATAACAATTTTGATGTGCAATAATTGAGATGATGATTCAAAATGATTGTGAGTTTAGGATTTATAGTCCACCATTTTTAGTGTGAGCAGAGAATATATATAAGTTGTGATGTTTGTCTATGTATTTGTTCAATCATATACTTTTGTTTTATTGACTTAACGTGTCAAATTTATATTTTGCGTCGACAATAAAGAATAGATCATTTTATTTATTATCAACGTACTTTAGATTTTTTGAGATGAAATGATATAACAATTTTAGTCGTTTAATAAAGAATTATAGTGGAGAAGTTTGAAAGCGATAGTGGTGAAGTTAACAATGTTCTTTCGGATAAATTAGTGGGGATTATGAAAAAAGCAATTAAAAAGGTGACGAAAGTAGAATCAAAGATTGTAGTGGTGTTGCGTGCATATGACTTTAGTAAAGAGATTCTAGAAAGTTTAGAGGTCAAATTAAGAATTAACCCTTTTATTAATGTGTAATGTCATTGATATAACAAGAATTAATGATTTAGTGATTAAATTATAACAAATTCGTAAATATAAGTGATCCCCAATGTAGTATATCCTTTTTTATCATATGTTACATTTTCTGAAGTAAATGTAAACTAAATCAAGTGAAGTATATGTTACAGAAGTTGCAACGCATCCTTCTGTCTTCTCAGGAACAGTCAACAAACACCCAAGTCTACTGCCTTTGTACCGTCGTGCTGCCCCTGTTCAAAGATCACTTCAGGTTCCTCGCTATAAATTTCATTGTAATTATGAGTGCATATAATATTTGTCATGGAAGTTTATCAATATTTCTCTTGTCATGGAAGTTTATATTTTCTTGATTACATTTGATACCTTGGTAGTACTTAAGACACTTATACAAACCTATGTTCAATGTTAGTTTATGATTTGATCATCAATAGAAGTACGTTAAAGTTTAATTTTTCCTAGAAATGTTGTTTGGGAATTTGCTTTGATTTTAGTAGAGGAGACATTGGGAGATAAAGACAAAACGACTGTAGCATCCATTGAATTCCTCGCAATACCTCTCATCATTTGCAAATTACTTGCTAACTCTTAGGCATTTTCCTTATTATTATGTCAAACAAGACAATAATGAATCAATCAAGTGATCAATCTAAATTAGTATAGGATACTTTATTTTACATATTGTTTCTTGCATGAATATAGGGCTTTGATGGAGGAGATGCTTGAGTGTATGTGTGGGGAGAGATTTGGGGGTTCATTATGTGAATTTTTAAATTGAATTCTTCATGTTATAAATTACTTTAAATTGAAATATTGAAAAGTTGTCGAGTCAGAAAAAGATGCTAAATAAGTTTAAGATTTAAGTCTAACATAAACCAGAAATTACAATATTCCTCTAGTGTCAATTTATTATGATGTGAAATTAAATGTAATGCTTCTGTTTAGGTTCTAAATTTATCTATAATATTAGCAATTAACATTTGAATTTGAATTAAATTGGAAGTACTGAAGAGCCAAATGGAGAAGCGGCAAAATTTTACAAGTTGCTGAATGAAATGAATGAACAACTTTATGAGGGATCAAAGTTTTCAAATCTAATAAGAACTTTGGTTTCAAGTTTAAACAAAAAAAACCCATTGATTTAAGTTGAATAGCTAATATAACACGGTGTTTAATTTTTTTCCATTCCACAGGATATATACTACAAATTAGAGACAATAACATTTATATTTCGTTCTAAGTTCTTAATGCCTCTCTCTGTAACAAAGAAACATGAGTCTGTTTAGATGTAAATGCTACATTTCGATGAAACATGTGTAAATATTTAGTTCTATAGTATGCAGTTGTATATAATTCTCGTTATAATTTTTATAAATTAACTGAGATACATTTGCTCCCATACATTTAGTTAAATTTAAAAGTTGTATAATTTACGAGTGATTAGTTTTATACTATGCAAATATTATTATGCACTAAATATGATAATTTAATGCTTCTGTTTAGGTTCTAATTTTATCTATATTATTAGCAATTAACATTTGAAATTGAAACTCCAGAAATACAAAATGGATAAGAGTTGGATGGATTTCTCAAGGGTAAGCGTCGAATATCGAAATGGAGTCGAAAACTTTCTAAATTTAGCTTTTCTGAATGCAAGCCAAGAAAATATGATTCTTTGCCCTTGTAAGAATTGTGTGAACATTAATTGGCACATTCGTGAAGTTGTGTACGAGCATCTAGTAATTTTTGGATTTGTTCGGGGGTATAGAAAATGGATCTTTCATGGAGAGATTGTATCAGATAGATCTGCTTCCACGAGTTACTCGACTTATCGTGCTCCTTCTCCCTATCCAACTTTTAGAGAAGATGACATGGAAGGGATGTTACGAGATGCATTTAATATGCACAATCATCAGTCGTATGATACAGAAAATTATTGTCAGGATGATGTTAATGATTTCACTGAGATTGGAAGAAGTGGATGTGATGAAGAGCCAAATGGAGAAGCGGCAAAGTTTTACAAGTTGCTGAATGAAATGAATGAACAACTTTATGAGGGATCAAAGTTTTCAAACATTTCTTTCTGCATTCGTCTTTTCCACTTAAAATGCTTGGGAGGGTGGACTGGTAACTCCTTTACGCAATTGTTGGAGTTACTAGGAGAAGTGTTTCCTTTTGCAAAAATCCCTCAATCATGCAAAAGAATATGTTTGATGGTGATGAAGAGTTTCGAAATGCTCCTGACCAAACAACCGGCTCTGAAATATTCAGAATGTTGAAAAATATCAATTTTACTTATGGAAAGATGAATCAACCAACTAGTACACGATCAAAGAAAAAGGCAAAACAGGTCAATGAAGAGCTTGAAGTTGACGAACAAACTGATGATGAGTATGATGAAGAGGATGATCCAAATGAGGTAGACTTGTGGAAAAAGAGGAGTATATTCTTCGAGTTGCCTTATTGGAAAAAGCAGATTTTGAGACATAATCTTGATGTAATGCATATTGAGAAGAATGTCTGTGAGAATATTATCGGGACCATTCTGAATGATGGCAGAAAATCTAAAGATAATCTTAAGAGTCGACTTGACTTAGTGGACATGGGAATTCGACATGATCTTCATCCGCAATTACGTCCGAATGGAAGAAATTTCTTGCCGCCTTCTATTTTTTCTCTTTCGAAGAAAGAAAAAGAAGTGTTTTGCACGGTGTTGAAGGATATAAAGGTCCCAGATGGGTATGCATCAAACATTTCTCGATGTGTTAGTGTTAAAGATCGAAGACTTTATGGTTTAAAGTCTCATGATTATCACATATTAATGCAAGATTTACTACCAGTAGCTGTTCGCGGTTGCATGTCGAGTAAGGTGACGTCTTGTATCATTGAACTTTCTAATATAATGAAAGCCATATGTGGGAAAGTTCTAATGGTTGAAGAACTTGATAAACTACAAGATCGAGTTGCCTTGACTTTATGCAACTTGGAGAAGATATTTCCGCCTTCATTCTTCACAATTATGGTGCATCTATTAATTCATCTTCCTCACGAAGCAAGAGTTGGTGGTCCCGTTTTCTATCGATGGATGTACCCTATAGAGAGGTGTTAATTGAATTACACGTTTCAAATTACTACTGATTATACATTTGAATAAAATGTATTTACGTAATATGTTGTTTTCTGTATAGGTTCTTGGGCAAGTTGAAGTCTTATTGTCGTAATAAGCGTTATCCGGAAGGATCAATTGCTGAAGGGTATTTGGCAGAGGAATGTATGACATTTTGCTCAAGATATTTGGAACATGTTGAAACAAGATGGAATAGACCAAATCGAAATGATGAGTTAGGTACTGATGACTTAACTCAACATTATTTGTTTGGAAGTTATGGTCAACCATTAGGGAAAGTTGAAATTGCACATTTAGATGACACGTCTTGGGCACAAGCACACCGATATGTTCTTTTCCATCACGATTCAATAGATCACTTTCGCACGTAAGTCTTTCAGACCCAATGCTAATGAAATCTCTTTATCTTTTATATTTATCAATTTTTAACGACATAATATTCTTTATAGTGAGTTTAAAGAAGTATTGAGATCTCGAGCACGCTCCCGAAGATTAAATCAGCGAGAGCTACATAAGTTATTCACAGAAACTTTTCATGAATGGTTAGGCCAGACGGTAAGCAAATAAATCTTACGGAACACTTATAAATAATATATGTCTTGCTTTTTATATCGACATCAATGCAAATTAATTCACCATTCATGTGTAATAGGTTTGGAGTGGGAGAGAAGTTAGTGAAGAAGTTAAATGGCTTTCTCAAGGTCCGAATAGAATAGTTAAAAGATATAATGCCTTCCTCATTAATGGGTTCAGGTTTCACACGAAATCTCGTGAAAGATTAAGGAGGACACAAAATTGTGGAGTCGTAGTTACTTCATCAACTACAAGTTATGCTACTGTAAGGGACAATAATTCGCAGGATGGAGAGGTCGATTATTATGGAAATCTTACGGACATTATTGAGTTAGATTATTATGGAAAACGAAAGGTTGTGTTGTTTCGGTGTGACTGGGTTGATGTAAACAGATGTATAAAAAGAGATAAATTCTGGTTTTTAATGGTGAATTTCTCTCGATTAATTCACACGGGTCAACGTTTGATGGATGAACCATATGTATTTTCCTCTCAAGTGAAACAAGTATTTTATTGTCACGATCCAATGGATGACGGTTGGTATGTTGTGCTTCGAAATACTCCCAGAGACTTGATAGACATCGGGGATGGAAGTAGAGATGACATTGAAACAAGATCAGAGTGTTTACCTCTACTACCACAAAACTTAGATGAAACTATCAGTAATACAACACAATTTCAATGGGTTCGGGAGGACGTTGATGAAGATATTTATGACAACTGACATTACATAAGACTGTTGTACGATTTTATATCTTCATTTATTTATTTATAATGTTATAACCCTTAATATGTTGTCTTTCAATGTATTCATTAATTAAATCGTTTTTTATTACTCATGTTTGTTTATTACAGATATAATGCCGAGGAGAAAAATATCTGATTTGCGGGTTGTTCGAGCTTCTGAAGACCATGTAGAAAGAAATAACGAGGAAACGAATGCACCTGAGTCTTCCGAAGTTCCTGAAACTGTTGAAGAAGTAGAAATTCAAGGTAATCTTCGAAACTTTATTTACTACTTTGTTCATTTTCAAAACTGACATTTAATAATTTCTTATATAGTTGAAAATGCTGGAACGCGCAAGACTCGAGGACGTACCACTTTAAAGGAATTATACCAACTTCCTCCTGGGCATCGTGTCAAAGTTTCAAGAAACGATGCCGGTCAACCTATTGGCCCAGAATCACGTCTTCTAGCAGGTTACTTAGGCATAGTTGGACGTAATGCGAATCTGTTACCGATCAATTATGAGTCATGGCGCAAAATGCCTAATAGTAATAAAAATCAAGCGTTGGATTTTGTTAAGGTAATAATGTCATTATAATAGATACTCTACATAAATTCAATACTAATTTATACTTACGGTGCACACTTATTTGCTGTATAGGAGAAATTTGTTTTAGAGCTCTCTGACGATTATGTGAAGCAAGCGTTAGGGAAGAGATGGAGGGATCACAAGAGCTCCTTAAAGAAGAAATACTTCAAGAATGATCTCAGCCTTGAAGAGAAGTTGCAAACAGTCCCACCAGGAATGCTCAGGTACCAATGGGAAGATGCAGTCAGATTTTGGAGTTCTCAAAAAGGACAGGTATGATGTATTTTTCATAAATACTTGTAACAAAATTTAAATCATCATTATAAGTGGTTGTTTGACATTGTAGGACCGAGAGCATGTTGGTGTTGCTAGTAGGCAACAACAAAAGTTTACGCACACGGCTGGATCGAAGAGCTTTGCTTGTATAGCTCATGAGGAGGTATTATAGATTATTGAAATAGTTTTTTTGTATTCCATGTACATACTAACTCATAGTAATTACATTATGGTACATTGTAGGAAAATACATCCGGTTCTAAAGTTGGTCGAATCCAACTCTTCGACATGACACATACGAAGAAGGATGGCACTCCTATGACTGCTGACGCTGCAGAAATTATGGTACGTTTATTGGGTAGATGTTTTAAATTTACCTGACTTTATTTATATTTGTACCATGACATTTTTTATTTTAATTCATTATTCACTTTATTATTAGGAAAAATTGAGGCAGAAAAGGGCAGAGTATCATGCTACTGCTTCGAGTCAAGGTATTGTTAATGATGATGACATTGAAAACCAAGCTATTAATGACGTTTTGGGTCCTGAAGATATGGTCGGGTGCGCTGTCAAGGATCATTCGTTACTCCCAGCAAATATTTTGGATCCAGTTCATCACAGTACATGTCATCACAGTCTCGATCTTCCCAATTAGAAGTTGGTCGTTTAAAAGAAAAGTTGGCTGAGATGGATCAACAAATGGCTAACTTGAAAGCGGAAAATGAAGCAAGGGAAACAGAGAGAGCAGCAGCGGAAGCAGCGGAAGCAGAGAGAGAAGCAGCGGCAGCACAGAGAGAGGCAGCGGCAGAACAGAGAGAAGTAATGTATCAGCAGAGATGTAAAGAATTTGAAAAACGACTCAATGATATGATGCTGATGATACAAAAAACGCAACCTCAGAATCCACCATCGTAGCCTCATTTATGTTATGAGCATTATGTTAATGTTACTGAACCGTGTTTAACTTAACCTATATTACGTTAATGAAAACTTTTATTTATTATATTGGATTTGATGTTATTGCTGTTTTGTTTGTTAGATAATGGAACAGGTTGAAAAAACAGATTTGGGGTATTAAGTATAATTTTTAGAATTGTTAAATTCTGTGTTATTTAGCGGCGTTTGTAACAAAGTGCTTCAATATACCATACATTTAGCGGCGTTTTTGATAAAAACGCCGCAAAATCTCAATACATATTCTGCGGCGTTTTTAGGAAAACGCCGGTAAAAATAAAAATTTACTGCGGCGTTTTGGAAGAAAACGCCGCTAAACATCAACGACTATTGCGGCGTTTGTCTGCCAAATGCCGTTAAATATCAAAACCTATTGCGGCGTTTTAATGATAAACGCCGCTAAATATCAATACCTTTTGCGGCGTTTGTTGAACAATCGCCGCTATATGTTGTAACCTATTGCGGCGTTTTTTGTTGAAAAACGCCGCAAACTTTAGCAGCGCTATTTTTAGCGGCGATTTTAGCGGCGTTTTTTTTTACGCCGTATGTGTTTTTAGCGGCGTTTAAAAACGCCGCTAGAAATAAAAAAAATGCCGCAATAAGCCACTTTTGCTGTAGTGACATATGCATGATGGTGTATGAATTGAGGTAAAACTAAAGTTTTATTTGTTTATTAATATCAATGTTTGAATACCATTTCAAAAAAATATATCAATGTTTGAATATGAAGGAAATCAATGCTATTAATATCAATATTTAACACTTGTTTTGCACCAACATGGAATATATGGCAGGATGTAATGGTAATCAATCATTCATATTTGTATGGCATACATGAGGATCCAAATATTCTCAAGGATATGCGCCTTGATGTTGATAACATGTCTTACGAGGTAACACTCAAATATTTTAAGTGTTCGTGTTGTTTATTTCGTAGGAACTACTAGAGATGGAGGATCAAACTTAGAATGTTTGCACTGGATTAAGCAAGGAAACTATTCTGGCCGATCTGACAAGAATAAAACATTAGCTCATAACAATTGAACCTACAGTAGAACCTGAACCTAGTTGTATCTAACAGGTATATCTCTTTTTACTCCATGAACGATAATGAACTATCCAAGATGGATTAAAATTAATTCCCATTTAATGTTCATGGAAACCGTTCACAGGAGGTGGTATTGATGCAAGTAAGAGAAATGGAGCATATATATCGTTAGACCTTCTTCGAGCAGGAGTAGCAGCAGGTGGTGATAACATTCAAAACTCCAGTGGTTCTTCGAGTCCAGTCATGATTCATTCAAGAGTATCTGGATATGTTATTGAAGAAAATATAAGTCCAGATGGTCTTCCAGTTGATGGTAAAAGAAGGCTTTTATGCAAAAGAAAGGCTCCTGAATTGGGTTCAAGCTCTACCCAAATTCATCCATAAACTTCCCTAGTCCAATTATGGTTGCACAACATGGAAAAAGAAGGCTAGATATCGTGATCAATCTACTTGAGGACTGGAGGTGAGGGAGTTTCTATCCAATACTTCCTGGTGGTTCCCCTGATGCCCAAGACATTGATGTTTAAATAAGAGGTGGCAATGCCAGGCCTGCCCAGGTTCATCTGAGTTTTAGCTGGAGAGTTGAGATACAAGCTTATAGGAGAAGTTTGGTATCTGAGGTATTATTCTGTAGACTATAATCCCCATAGCTATAGCTTCCATTTATATAAATTTCTACAATACGATGCTTATGTTTCGTGCTTAAGTAGATTGCCATTTATTACTGGCTGCAACTAAAATACACTTCATTTCCCATAGTAGGTCCACGGTGCCTTTCGACTTGTACGTATGCCTGGTGGCGTATGATTGGAGGTAAAACTTAAGCTTTATTTGTTTATTAATATCAATGTTTGAATATGAAGGAAATCAATGCTACTACTATCAATGTTTAACAATGGCTTTGTACCAACATGGAATATATGGCAGGATATGATGGTAATCAATCATTCCTATTTGTATGGCATACCTGAGGATCCTGATATTCTTGAGGATATGCGCCTAGATATAGATAACATGTGTTATGAGGTAACACTCAAATATTTTGAGTCTAATGGGAATTACTTGGGGATTTAAAAGCTTGTGTCGTTTCTTTTGTAGGAGCTGCTGGAGCTGGAGGAGCATTTTGGGATGTTTTCATTGGACTAAACTAATCTTGCCAATCTGAGAAGATGAAAACTTCAGTTCATAATAGATGAACCTCCAATAGAATCTGAACCTTGCTGTATCTGTCAGGTATATTTCTTCTTACTCCATGAAAAATAATGGCCTGTGCAAGATGGATTCAAATTAATTTCCAATTCATGTTCTTGAAAACCGTTCACAAGAGGATTATGCTAACGACGAAGAGCTCGGTAAGCTGGGTTATGGTCATGAGTTTTACTTCAATTGCATTAAGGAATGGCTTGTTCGGAAGAATTCATGCCCCATCTGCAAAAATTTTGCTTTGGCTGTTTGATCTCGGGATTGATGTCTCCTTTTAATACCTGAAAAACAATATGTTACTCATCATTGAACTTGCTTTTCACCTAGTACTTTCATGCACAATCATCATTTACTTTTTCTTTCATTTTAGATATTCTCAATGGATGCCACAAAAAAACTGCAATTCCATAGAATCCCTATGCTATATCTAATAATGTAACGAGCAGTTGAAGGTTTATAGATTCAACCTAAACAAAGTAAAAAGAATATGGATTTCATTAGTTTCTTTTTATTTTTTCTGGTGGCAGGTTCAACCACATATTATATATCAACATCGATGATCAATCATCAATGGATGATATAAAACAAAGGTCTGGACATTGAATCATTCTTCTTAGGATTAGGATGGCAGTGATCAGTTCAAAGTTGGCAGTTTTTGAGTTTCTACCCTAGTCTTTCCCTAGTACAAGTGTTTAGACTAACCTTAGGCTTACGTTCATTATTTCATAATATTTGAATGATATTATGTAAATAATTATTTATCTTTTTATAAATTTAAAAAATTATTCATTATAAATACTAAATACAATAAATATGATATTATATAAATCATTTACTACTATTTAATAAATTTTTTAGAAATTACTCATCATAAATGTTAAATAAAATAAATAATATTATTTAATATACTAACTATATTACTGTAACATTTTAAAAAACAAAAACAAAAATTATTTAAGTAGGTGTAAGTTAATTTTTTTTCTCTAGTATCCCTCAAGCTTTATTGTTTGTGTCAAGTACTTGAAAGAAAAAAATATTATTAGCTTATTTACATCGGTGAGAGAGTTATTTTTTCCTAAACCTTATTTATACTGCTGTAAGTTAACTGAGAAAAATAGTGAACGTATTGGGAAAATTATTTATTGAAAAAATGGTAAACAATTTTACAAGGATTAACGTATTTTTTCATTGTTTTGTAATTGATTTTACATTAACTGGTCCATTAAAATTAAACTAAACACCCAAGAAAAATTATTTACAGTGAAACAAACAAATCTTAGAGCTCAAAAGTCACCAATCTTCACACTCCATCACGTTGGAATTATCGGTTGATCTTGTGCCGCAACGAAAAATATTAATATGACCATCTCCTCCAGAGATCAATGTATGAGTGATGAAAGTAGGAAGATATGGGATACAATTGTACCTTATTCATCTAAAAAAATTATGGAGAACTAGTGTGGAACTGATCATTTTCTTGTGATTATTTTGTAGGAGCTGGAAGAGTAAATTGGGGATGTTTGTGCTGGACTAAGCGAGGAAACTATTATGGTCAATCTGAGAAGGCGAAAATATCAGTCCATAATAATTAAAATGTTAATGTTTGAATATGAAGGAAATCAATGCTATTCTTATCAATGTTTAACACTAGTTTTGCACCAAAATGGAATATAAGGCAGGATGTGATTGTAATCAATCATTTATATTTGTAAGGCATGCCTGAGGATCCTCGTATTATCGAGGATATGTACCTAGATGTAGATAACATATCTTATGAGGTAACACTCAAATATTTTGAGTATAATAGGAATTACTTATAGTTTTAAAAGCTCGTGTCACTTATTTTGTTGGAGCTGGAGGACCAAATTGGGGATGTTTTCACTGGACTAAGTAAGGAAACTATTTTCTCCAATATAAGAAGACGAAAACATTAGTCCATAACAACTAGAATATCAATGTTTGAATATGAAGGAAATCAATGCTATTATTATCAATGTTTAACATTGATTTCGCACTAACATAGAATATATGGCAGGATGTGATGGTAGTCAATACTTAATATTTGTATGGAATACCTGAGGATCTTGATATTCTTGAGGATATGTGCCTTGATGTCGATAACATATCTTATAAGGTAACACTCAAATATTTTGAGTTCAATGGAAATTACTTAGGGTTTTAAAAGCTTGAGCCGTTTATTTTGTAAGAAGTGATGAAGCTGGAGTAGCTAATTGGGGATGTTTCCATAGGACTAAGCGAGGAAACTATTCTGGATAATTTAAGAAGATGAAAACATCAATCCATAACAACTGAGCCTCCAGCGGAAATTAAACCTTATTGTTTATGTCAGATATATTTATTTTTACTCCATGAACAATACTGACCTATGCAAGATGGATTCAAATTAATTTCCATTTCATGTTCTTGGAAACCGTTCATAGGAGGATTATGCTAACGGTGAATAGCTCGATAAGTTGGGATGTGGTCATGAGTTTCACTTTGATTGCATTATGGAATGACTTGTTCAGAATAATTCATGCCCCGTATGAAAAAATCCAACTTTGGTTTTTTGATGTCAGGATTCATGTCTCCTTTTGATCCTTGAAAAACCATGTGTAGCTGAACATTGAACCTACTTCTCACTAATCTGAGAAGAAGAAAATATCAATCCATAAGAACTGGAATTTCAGTATTTGAATATGAAGGAAATCAATGCCATTATTATCAAATTTAACACTGATTTTGCACCAACATGGAATATATGGCAGGATGTAATGGTAATCGATCCTTCCTATTTGAATTTGTAATACCCAAATTATCAGGACAGTGACTATATTGGGAGAATTTAAAATTTAGAGAATTAAATTGAATAAATGGTAAAATATAAGAAATTATTGAGAAATTTTTTAAGACTAATTTGTTAGAAATGATGAATGAAAGGGTATTTTAGTCTTTTATAGGGAAATGGATTTAAAATTCTTTTTAATAGGGTATATAAGAGTAAGAAAAAGGGGAAAGTGGAAAAAGAAGCTAAGTTATCTTCTCTTCTCCTTCTTCCCGTGTGCCGTTCTCTTAATAGCCAAAGGTGAGTTCCTCCAAGTTGGTTTTTCCTTTAGTTAAATGGTTGGTATTGAAACCTTGAGTATTATTAAGGCTTAAGGAAGGGTTAAACATGATTAAAACTTAGAGATGAAAAGAAAATGGGTTTTTGAATGTTATATTGAAATATGAGTCTTTATTGAGGTTTGTTAGTATATTTGACTTATCAAATAAGTAAATAAGAGATTATAAGCATTGGATGTGATTAAAAACATGTATGAAAAAGTAGTATGGTTCTTGGTTTGAGATGTTCTTTGGAGATTTTAGCTATTATAAAGAGCTAAATGAAGGAAAGTTAGTTGGGATAAATAACGAAGAGTTTAGTAGTATTGTTGGAGGTAAAAGTAAGGGAATTTGATGAAATTTGGGTAAAAATCGAGTTGAAAAATGGAAAATTTAGGTAAGGGTATTGGTACTGGAAGAACAGTACCGATACTATAGGCTTAAATTTGAAGAACTACGATGAATATTATCGATACTAATGCAATTAGTATCGATACTACTGTGGGTATCGATACTAAGAGAAAGGTATCGATACCATGGATTCCAGAATGTATAAATGGTATTGATATTGAATGGAGTATCAATACCATAGTATAAAAGTATCGATACCATGGTAGGGGTACTGATACTATTGAGTCTGGAAATATAAGGTTACTGAATAGTTGAACATCCTTAAAGCATATTAACGAGGCATACCAGGTGAGTGCATTAATTAAGTACTTATATGTTATGATAGTCATAGATGCATTTTGCTTAAGGTATGTATTGGACTTACCGAATGGGTACTATGTGTGCAACCTAAGAAATTCATAATAAGTTTATGAATTTTCGTATTGGCACTATGTGTGCAACCTAATAAATTCATAATTAGTTTATGAATTTTTGTATTGGCACTATGTGTGCAACCTAAGAAATTCATAATTAGTTTATGAATTTCTGTATCGATACTATCTGTGCAACCTAAGAAATTCATAGTTAGTTTATGAATTTTCTTATTGGCACTATGTGTGCAACCTAAGAAATTCATAATTTGTTTATGAATTTTCGTATTGACACTATGTGTGCAACCTAAGAAATTCATAATTAGTTTATGAATTTCCATATTGGCATTATGTGTGCACCCCACGGAATTCATAATAAGTTTGTGAATTATTGTATTGACACTATGTGTACAAAAACCACTGAATTTTTAATGAGTTGAAATATCAATTTGTATTTTGATAGTTATGGTATATGGATGTTTTAAAAGAACATTTACCTCAGTGTTAGTACGCCTCACTAAGTAAATACTTAACGTGTTTATTTCACGTGTAGGTTTTAGCAAGCAGAGTAAGGAGTGCATCTGACATCACAAATCAATAGTCACATCATCAGTAACTATACGACAACTATGTCTACTTTTGATATTATTAGTTGGCATGTAATAGAATTATGATAACGCTCAGAAAAGTATTTGGTTTATAATGATGTAAAAACATAAAATGTTTGAACATTATATTTTTTCTTACATACTAAAGTTTAATGAGTATTTTATTATTATTAAATTAAAATGTTTTATGAAAATGAACAAAAATTTTTTGGTTTTCAAAAGAGGAAATGCTTTAAAAGTGATGTGACATCTGTGTCTCGTGTATGGAAACGTATACTGGAAATGGGTGTTACAATATTACAACCTTCCATAAAATATATTGGTTAGCATATAACCAGTCGTTATGGACTAATGTTTTGTCTTGTTAGATTGGTTGCAATAGTTTCCTCGCTTTGTCCAGTGTAAACATCCCCAATTTTCCCTCTAGCTCCAAGGTGGTGTGCTTGGTATATGGCCAAATGTTGTAGCATGCTTGGTAGGTTCCTAGGTAGATTGATAGGTGACTTAGCTAGATAGGTAAAATAGGTAGCTAGCTAGGTAGTGTAGCCTAGTGCCACTCCAGCTGCCTCCAACTGCTATAAGTCTTCAGCTCATCTTTCAACTCCTCGGCTACACTTTAGCTAATGTCAGCTATTTTCTAGCTACTTTAGCTATCCTTTGAGTCCATTGAGCTCCATAAAGTGATGGTGAGCTATCCTTTGATTTTCTTGAGCTCCTACGAGCTGTCAAAGAGTCAGCGTGCTATCCATAATCTGCCATAATCATCCTTAGCTTATTCCGAACCTATGTATGATAAGAAAACAATGAAATAAGTTATGGAACTTATGAAAATGAATGAAATAGATGTTTCCATGTATGAATAAGCTAGATAATGATCCAATGAGCCAACATAAACTTACTATGAGCTAAGTGTAAAAGCATAAACATTAATCATGCTAAGAAAAGATGTATATACAAACATGTTAAGCATATTATATAATGATAATGCCTATCATTTATATGTACAATATAAGATAGAATATGCAATGTAACATGACACAGTTTATTATAACATAACATGAATATAATGCTTGATAAAGAAAGATAAACGTAATATTTTCTAAATGAAATAAATTTGCGAAGTATTGAAATGTGACATATGTGAATATAATAAAAGGTATAAAGAATGCTCCATGGTTCTTCAACTTATCCACGGCTAAAGAAAGCAAGATAAAAAAGTAGTAGATGTAGAACTAGGATCATAAATTTTATGATCCAACTAAGTCGATATCTTTGTTAGTAATTCATTTTGTAATTATTTGATAATTGCAATAAGTTGGAGATCATTGTAAAGCAAAAGGGAAGAAGAAATTTGGTGGAAGTTGAGAAAACAACTTCATTTCGGGTTACAAGCATTAAGATAGCACGTATTGAACTTTGAAGTTCTACTTGTGTTTCCTATATGTGATGTTTTGCTGGTTGTTTGAGTGTGTCCAGTGTTTCAAGTATATATGAATGCTTTGGATTCATTTTGTGTCATTTTTATGGTAACATGTGTTTTAGATATGCTAAATGATCTTAAATAACACTTATAAGTTTTAAAAATAAAGTATGGTTGAAACTAGAATGCTTAGATGAGATTTAGAGTTATTCTCTAACTTGAAAATGACCATTTTTGGGTTTTGGTATCAATACTCGAAGAACATCACTAATACAATTTGGATGTGTGAAGAAATTTAGGTAAAACATCTTAGAGTATTGATATTTTTCATGTAAGGATCGATATCGAGGGCATTTATCAAAACTTTGAAGCTAGAAATAGTATTGTACTTAAGGTGATTATCAATACCCACGAGATTTATTAAAACATCGAGCTTAAATTTGGTATCCATACTTGAGATGAATATTGATACCCAAAGGTTGAGTATCGAAACCCTCCGCTTAGTATCGTTAATTCCTGCTTCAAAAGTCAAAGTTTGACTTCCAATTAGAATATGAACACAAGGTATGGTCCGTAACAAATAAATGAGCCTATAAATTTCCATTTTTCTATTGTTAATAAAGGTACCCATATGTAACACCCATTCCCCGTATAAATTCCCCATACGAGTCCAGGATGTCACATAATATTTGCAAAATTGTATTTTTATGAAAACCAGTAAAAAATTGTTTCTTTCTAAAGTAACTCAATTATTATCAAAGAATCATAAAATAGTTTATTTTGATAGCATTAACAATCATTTCTCATAAAATACTAATATCAAACTATCATTTATAAATAGTAATAACAAATATCATTCATTTAAAAACCATATTTAAACATCTCAAGTTCTAAGTATCATAACCATATAATGTACATGCTAGCTAGTATTTCAATATTAAAAAGATTCCATACTTCTGCCTACGCGTGAAAATCATCACACGCTAAGTATACATTTAGTGAGGCATTAAGTTCTATCAATAATAATAAAATAATATAAATGAAATAATATCAGTAATAAAACATATTTATCACAATATGACATAAGTATAAACTATAAAATCATCATACAAAAGAAAACATCATGTAACAGTATAAAATACATTGGGCAGTTCATACCCGAATTCATTCATCATTTAACAAAATAATGTAAAATATATAATAAAACGATTTGAAATAAATTTTCTTTCCAAACTATAATCACCAATTTTATCCCAACAAAAATTAACTACAACCATACCATGCTGCCACCAGATCACCAATCCTCTCATGCCCTGCCAGCTCCAGCCACACGCCACCACCATGCCCTGCCAACCCACCAACTCAACAACCACACATTCAACAACAAATGTGAGATTTTTTTCACAAATGTAAAATAGGTTATAAAAAACCCCAAACAGATTGTAACAGGGGTTCTCCCTCTGATTCTTTCTTTTTCGGTTAAAAGATTGTAGCTTTTCCCTCTTTGATTTTCTTATATCTCTCAACAAAAAGAGAGGATTGTAACAGATTTTATTCAAATAACTGAAATAAGAATACAAGCGCCGAATTATTTTTCCTTAATTTGTTTTCCTTTTTTAGCAATCTTTTATTTCGAATCAAAATAGCTAAATAAGAAATAGATAGAATAAGTGGGATTACTAATCAGATTTTCCTTCGTCGATGGAGTGTAGGTGGCTAATTGGGAGCCCGAGAGGTCGGAGGTCGTTTGGTCGTGTAGGGGATCGTTTTGGCTCTATCGGGGAATGGTTATTCATCTTCTCTCTAGGAAAAAAAGAGCTTTTTCTTTTGTTTTCTTTGTTACAGAAGTCAGTCGTGAAATGAAATAAAATGGGGTTGGGTTTAGGTAATTTCTAAAAAGAGGTTAATTACCTCTTAAGGGTTTGAAGTCTTATTTTATATTGTTCATCTATTCCTATCTTTTTCATTATTTAGGATCTAGCATGTTTTTATGGTTTTTTAATTTAGTCACTATTGTTGTGGCCAAATCGCCTTTAAGACCCTGCGTTTTAATGTTTTCTTTTTATATGGTCTTTTGTTGTCTCATAATTGGTTAAATTTCGAGTCTCGTGCATAATTTTCTGCTCATTGCTATTTTAGTAACCACATAGGCTTTTTGTTTATTTTAAATTAGAAAGTTGATTTTATTTTAATTTATTTTGGTCACCTATTTACATTTTAATTTTTGATATAATGGTTTTATTTATTTATATTTTGACCATTTTATTTATCTTTTGTTCATTTTAATTAGGATAGAGTACTTCATTTATTTATGATATGACCACTTACATATGTTTTTTATTTTAAATTAACCACTAACTTTTATTTTCTTGCACTTTAACCACTGTTATATATTTATTTGTTGTTTCTAATATTCGATACGACCTTGTGGTGACCCGATCCGAGGTACGATCCACATTATTATGGTCCAAACTCTACTAAATCTTAAGTTTTTTTTAATTTGTTTGAATTATTATACGACCTTGCATTGACCCAATCCGTGGTATGACCCACATTATTATGATCCAAACTTTGCTAAAATTTCTAACACTAATTGCTAATTTCTAACATTTAACCACTAACAGCTAACAATAACCGCTGATTTTATTTATTTATTTATTATATATTCGAACTATAGTACAACCTTGAGACGACCCGCCCTAGGGTTCGACTTGCATTATTTACGGTCTAGGTTCAATATTAAAAATTAACACTAACATTTTATTTTTTTATTGCAATTTTTATTTTTGTTATTTAATTTTATGCACCTTTAAATTTACATCTTTATTTTTCTTTATTTAACTTTAGTCCTTACATTTTATTTGCTTTAAATTTCTGATCTTTTATTTGTGTCCCTTATTTTTTAAAAAATTTAATTTCATTCCTTTAATTATTGCACTTTAGTTTCTATTTATTTTATTTTAGCCCCATGAATATATATATATATATATATATATATATATATATATATATATATATATATATATATATATGCATGTTTCATATTTTTATCATATTGGGTGTCTTATTTTGCTATCTTATATTTTGGTCCTTATGTTATTTATGATTTTATTTATGATTCTATTTCATTTAAGCACCCTTAATGTGTGATATTTATTTTGTTCATTGCTTTTCTCATGTTTATATTTTTGCCACTAAAATTGAGGTTTTATCATTGAGCATGATTAATTAATTTGTTAAATATCTCTTCACCTTGCTTAATATATTTAGATTTTAAAATTCTTAAATGTATTTCTATGCCTATTTTGATTAACTTCACAATAAATGGATTACAACATCTCTCTCAATTTATTAAGATCCTTTTCTCCTTTTCCATATAAATTTGTTTGTGCATTTAGATCTAGACATTTCAAATATATATGAAAGCCTCATACGCATCATAATTGGATTAAAGGTAGTATTTATTTATTTTAAAATATTAAGAAAGGACAGTCTTAAAGTAACTAGATGTCATATTCCGATATTTTAAAATAAATAAATACCCTACTAGAAGAACCTTAAAAATCGAGTATGCATAAATTAAATCAAGAATAAAAGGAAAACGAAATGTTCCTTTATTTAAACTTGTCGAGACAATTCGTCTAATTTTTATTAGGGATTTGGTCTCGACCCTTTTAAATAATTGAACATCCCTTATCTTTTCTAATTGAATATATAATTTGGATAAATTGGCTTAATTCCTTGTTTTAGTTGAATTAAAATATTTAATCTCGAATTCTTGGGAGAAATTATTATATTCCTTTTATTTCAGTTGGAAAGAGAAATATTCTTCATAAAGTATATTAGGGATTATTTTCTCTTCGATTCGAAATATTGAAATATTTTCTATTTCTCCTTAGAATTTTTTGTTAAATAAAATTGTATGGTTGAATTTGGAATAATAGGATCAGAACTTAAATTTATTTTTGAATTCTTAGATTTCCATTATTAGAAACAATTTGTAATCGATGGGGGTACCAATTTTGGGCGTTGTGGGGGTGCTTATCCTTCCCCACACGTAATCGACCCTCAAACCTCTTTTTATTACAAAAAAAGAATGAATTTCTGGTTACACGTAGATTGGTGCATCATTTAAAATGATGTTTTCTTAAAAACTCTTTTAAAAGGAAATTTTTAGGTATTCGACCTACCAAACCCAAAAGATTAATGGCAACTCTAAAACATTTCTTTTACAAAAAATTAATTTTTCACAAATAAGTAGAGACAAATCGTATCACCGAAAATCGGTCAGGACAACTTGGCGACTCCACTGAGGATTTGGTTGGTAAAGCCCTAAATCAATTATATATTGTCTCTATAATTGTGAATTGAGAATTCAGTTTTTTTTAATTTACGATTCGTTTGATTCCTTTCAAAAAAAAATTATTTTATATCCTTGTATACTAATGTTTGTATTTGATTGATTTTCAGATATTAAAATTTTGGACTCGCTTTAGTTCAATTTTTGTGTGGTTGATTGTCAAAGGTTTGAGAATTTCTCCTCACACACGACATGTGCATTACATAACATAAGCTTTATACCCGAGCTTTTCCCCTTTAAATGGGAGTGAAAGCGATGTCTTCGTGGGAATTTATTCTCCGTGTCAGACCTAGTAAGTAGCTTCCGGGGTCATATGCCCTATGTCTTTGGGTTGATTTATTCTCCATGTTAGGCATGGGGAAATGTGCCCTCTAGAATTGAACTCAATCCGCTTAAGCCTATAATGGGTGAGGATTGAGGGTTTAGCTCGCCCAAGGGGCCACCGACAAGAATATTTCGTGTACCTTTACTTATAGAACCAAAACTCTGTATATAATAAATCGTAGGAACCCACCCGATCTAAGACAACGCCGAAACACTGTCCATAGGTACCCAAATAAGTGTACACAAAGGAAAAATGAACTCTAACATTCATCTTTTATTTTATTCAATAGATTATTTTTGAATGAATGCATGTGAACTAGAAATTATGCAGTTAGGGTTTTATTTTCCTCTGTATTTTATTCACTATATTTTTATTGTTCATTTACCAATTGAATTTAATCTTTTCATATTTCACTAAAACATATTTCCTCTCTTTGATTATTATTTTTACTAACATCTTTTCCTTGTCCTGTTGCTTTATTTTGTGCGTAAACTTGGTGTTAATTCCCTGGTAATTATCAAATTAGAAGGTTTTTAAAATGACAATACCACACGAAGGGGTAGATATTTTTTATCTGCTTTTTGGGACATTGTGATCTCTTTGAAAGTTGTTCTAAGATAATTACCTAGGAATTAACACATGTTTAATACATATCATGTCATAGAATGTATTGATTCTCTAGTTAATAGTCGCATTAAAAGGCTTTCAATACGACAATGTCACTTGAAGAGGTAGAATATAATTGCAAAAATGCATAAATGATCCAGAAGGGTGCTCCAGGAAACAGCTAAAGAGGTACATCAAGTTGGAACACGAGATAGTGGATGATGTTAGTCGCATATGGTTGCTCAACAAATGCATTTATGGAAAAGAAGTCGAAGCGTTGGAATTTTCCATCAAGCTAAGGATAAAAGAATATTATTTCCTTGTATATTCAATCAAAATCGAAGAAGTCGAGCAATATGACGTGATTTGTAGTTTCCATTTGCCTCAGTGTATTGAGACATTTTGTATTTTTTGGAAGTTGTTTTATGAAAATTAATTTGGAATCAACACCTTCGTTGTATTTGCATTTGTATTCGCATCTTTGAATCGTTATGTTTGCAGTTTCATTTTTACATTATGCATTTGCATTTTGTTTGCTTCAAATTTTTCTACAAGTATTTGATCATGAAATTTTAGGAGTAATTTATGGAGTATCCCGCAGAGATTCTAAAAAAACAAATTGGAGCAAACTTGGTTTTCCTAAAGAAGGATAAGAGTCGTGAATGATATTTTAACACGTGTTACTAGAATTGAGAAACTCCATGAGCAGTTTATCAAGACTCAGTAAGAGATGATTGATTGAGAAAATAAATTTAAAGATGTGTCAAGAGAAAAAATGTCTAAAATGATGCATATGATGACTATTTTGATTCATGGGGAAGGTTCACTAGAGGATCCCGCTGTAAAGACGATGAATGAGAGTAGTGGGGTTGAAATGACAACGATAAATAATCAAGAACCTGATAAAGAGCATGGCATTTCAAGGCAACTCCATAAATCATATATGGTCCCAGAAGGCCCGTTGAATTGATAATGAGGGATAGGCCTCACTCAAAGAAAATGGGCATTGAAGAAACCCAAATATCGATCAAGAAAGCTAAAAACTGTCAGACTTTTCAACAACGACCTCTGAACGAGAAAAGCTCCTATAAGAAGATTTCTTGGATAAACCAGACTGAAACCCCATAACATTTAGCTAAGGTTTCTAGTAATCTTTAAGGAAACTTTCATGATCCTCTCGAGCGAGAAATTAAGAGATCTAAGGCAGAGAAGAAAAAGACCAGAATTCAATGCCCTAAAATTTCTTTCTCAACAAAGATTAATGTAGTCAAATCCTGTGAAGAATACATGGCACATGAGAAAGAGAAGGAAAATCAAAGCAAGAAGGTTTCAGTGGATATAATCCAAGATTGGCCCATAAGATTGAGAATAAATTGGTCAGATACAAGCCTCAAAACATCTTAGACACATGTCTAAGATTTTATGATGACAAGTGGGGCATTAGACATTTCAAAGAGACTAACAAATACTACACCAATCACTACAATAACTGATGCTCAAAACCCAGCTAAGACTATCATCCCTAAGAAGAGCCGTTTTGGATCCAAATTTTGGCATAATTTCCAGCAATAGAATAAAGAGTTAAAAAACAAGAAGAAGAAAAAAGGTTAATATGAAAGAATATGATAATCTTTTGGATAATACGAATAATACCTTCCAATTAGAAAATGTCAATGATGAATCACGCTTTGTGGAAACAATTGAAAAAGAAGAGATGTTGAAAGAGCAAGAGTTGCACATCACCATTTTTCCTGAAAATGGTGAGATTGGAAAATTCGCACTGAAATGTGACCATGTTTCCCTGAAGAATAACTGAACAAGTGGACTATAGAGGATCTCCTTGTAGTTTTTAGATGAAATTTAGAGTAATACTCTGAATTAACCCTTATGTTTTTGCCCGCGAGCATTAAGGATTCTTTAGTGAATGGATTCTATGTTAATTCTACTTTTTACAATCCAATATGCTTTCTTCCATTTCTCAGGTGGCAATCATTTTATACACTTTTACATTTTTTATCATTATTTTTTTATTTTGATATTTTTTCTTCTTTCATTCATTCCATATATGTGTCTATCACTCTTCCAAATGTATATATTCGTTCCAAATTTCCTTTGCAAGTGTTCTAATAATTAATAACATGAATGCTTCTGAACTTTAATCATGAGATAAATTTCGAGTGGCCTGTGTTTAGTAAAAATCAATGAGTGCAAAAATGAGGTAGGTTGGTGAAAAAGGAGGATGAACAAATCTTATCTCACATGAAAAAATCGATATTTTGAATGAAATAAGAAAGAAGAGATAAATAAATGGGCTTAAAAATTCCAAAGGCATCTTTTTCTTGATCTTATCAAAACATGCAGTATTGAATACTGATGAAATAAGGGTACAAGTTCCTGATAGCCCAAACGTCTTTGAAAATTCATTGAGATATGTGTATAGGTTGCATGGTGAGTCTGGAAGAAATGGAAGACAAATCTATTATCTTAGCAATAAGCATATTGATTGCGATCCGATACCTGCCAATCCAATAGACATGATGTATTTTGGTATGGACTACCTGAAGGCTCAAGTAGTACATGTTATACTATACTACTCGATTGATCTCTAGACTCGATCCTCTAAAGTTCTTAACAAAGTAACCAAAATTAACTAGAAGAATTGCTCAATAGCAAGGGTTTTTATCAGAATCTAACATTGTGTATGCTTATGAGTCCCTTAGTTTTAATTTTCCATATGAGGATTTATTGTGCATCTGTACTGAAGAAGAAATTAAATTAGGAGACGAATCCTAGAAACTTTAATGGGGCATTCAATGTTTTGAGAAGAGAAATTGGGGCAGTGTTAATGTCTGTTATCCTTTCACAAACAAACCAAAGCTCTTTTGCACTAACAATGTGGAAGAACTTAAGGCTTGTGCTTTAAGGATAAGACCAATCATGGAAAGAAGATGTCAGTGCCTAAAGTATGTGGAAGTTCCTCGATTAGAAGTTTTTCATCTACGAAGATAGTGAGAATTTCCACAGGAAATTGTCCTTCATCGTGCATACATGTCCAACTTCAATATGTACCCTGATGAGGTGAAACATCATTTCCATTTGGTTATGGAATAAAAATAGTCTTACTCATCGCAGTTGAGATTTCGTTACTTCAAGTTTTGACAAAAGTAGAACTAAGACAAAGCTGAAGCATGATGTGATCTCTTGAACTCTGTTGGAAAAAGAGGTTGAAAGTTATCTACCATGAACAGAGGTGTCAGAAGTAAATGACGCGAGCTCATGATAAGAAAATTTGTCCAATATAAGTCTGAGAGGGTGATCTAGTGATTGGAAATATCTTGGCAATTCATAAAGATTTCCTTGGGAAATGGATGCTTAATGGAGAAACGACCAAAGTTTGTCAATGAGGTCATTTTCGAAGGAGTGTTGTTTAATTAAGTGATCCAATAAAGTCAAAATTGGGTTAAGAAGTACTGCACTCGAAGAAAGGAAAGGGAAAAAGAATAAGGGAAAATAAAAAGAAAAAAAGAGATGAAAAAGAAGAAAAGAAGAAAAAGCATAAAAGAAAAAGAGAAAAGAAAATTGAAATAAAGGTTCAAGACGAAAATCCACAAATATCATATTGAAACCAAATGAATGATTTTAGTTGAAAACCTGAAAAGATGACTCAAATGTGTTAATATTAGGCATCCGACAAATAAAACCCTCTCAAGATTCTGGTACTTTGGAATGAGTTTCGCGTCTACAAATATTTTGGTGATTTTTGAAGTCTTTTAGACACAATAACTTACCTATACGCTTTGGGGTTGTATCTAGTTAATTAATTTAGAGAGCCTGGTACACTAAGAGGAGTATCACATCTACAGACATTTCAGCAACATTTGAGATCTTCTGGATAGAGACTTACCTTAGTGCTTCAAATTATATCAAGTAGATTGGTTCAGGAACATTCATGCTAGTGATGCTTGAGGCATCTGACTTTATTTCTCGAGTTTTAACCTTTCAATGGTTGCCATGACTTTATAAAATTACAATTTTATCATTTTGATCCCCAATTTTGTTCATTAACAAGCATCTTATATGTAGATTAACATAATTCAAAAAAATAAAAGATTTATTGGTATTACTTTTAGATAATCTTTTAAAGTGTAAGAAATCCAAATTAGCCCAAAACCTCGACACTCGTGTTTTGTAAAAGAGTGTATGTCAAGAAAACATATATGATATGAATTCATGAGGACAACTATTCAATCCCTATCAATGACATTTTTTCAAGATGTTTTCATCTGGGGCAAATAAACAAGATGATTTCTCAGGACTAATAGAGATCCTTGAAGCCCGTAAGACTTATTGTAACACCCCAATTTAGGGGCTAAAATTAAAAAATTATAAAGTAGTGGATTTAATTTGGTATTTTAAAAGAAACAGGGGATTAAATTGTAAATTTTTAAAGTTGGCATACCATTTTATGAAGTGCAGGAAATTCAGTGACTAAACTCTTGGTTTAGCCAATTTCCTATAGGAGAGAATTATAAACTCTCCCTCGTGCGCAGAAACATAAAATTTTCCAGTTTTCCCTCTCCAACAACCCAACTTCCAACTCCGATCTACTCACCGTCCGACCTCCAAACGACGAGCCGAAACCACCATCGTGTTCGTTGTCAATCGAGGAACAAAACCCCTCAAACCTTTCGTCATGAATCATCGCCGTTCATCGTGAATTTCAGTCGGAAGTATCGTCGGTAATAACTCGGTTTTAGTTGGTTTTTCATCGATTCACGACGATCGGGTCATCCATTTACGACACCTCCCGCACCATCGTGTTTGTTGCATCGTTCCGAGTTCGCCGGTGTCATCCTTGGTCTCCGTCGACAGCGGCGCGTGAGGAGGTGAAGTGGTCAAAGTTTCCGATTTGTTGAAATCGAGCTCTCCGCCGTTCAAAATTGTGAACCGAGCTTTGTAAGTATCTCGAAATCGTTCAAAATAATTTTTAGAAATTTTTCTGGGATTTTATCACTGTTCACGCGCCGTCACTGCACGTGGAGAAGGAAAAAGTGACCAGTTTGACCGTTTTGGAACTGTTTTGACTGGTTTGACCAGTCACAACCCGACCCGACCCGTTGACCCGACCCGTTGACCCGACCGACCCGTTGACCTGACTGACCCGTTGACCGTTGACTGGCGTTGACCACCGTTTACCAAAATTTAACCGGCTTTGACCGGGCATTAAACGACCTTTGACTTCGACCGAGTATACCTATCTTGACATTTTTCGACGTTCCAAATCCGATTCCGTTGTCCATTTTTCGAAATTCAAACCCAAAGGCCTCGAAATTGCCTGTCAAACCCGTTGACTTTGATTTTGACCGAAAATTCCAAATTTCTGAAAAGTCATATTTTATGCTTTCGACGTCTTGAATCCGAATCCGAAGTCCGTTTCACCAAATTCGAACCCGGTAAGCCGTCTTTCACTGATTTATCACCCGATTCGATCCGTTTATCGCAATTAAGCTCCGTTTCTGATATAATTTATGTTGATATGTATCTGAGGAATTATTGGAAGTTGAATTGAAGATCAAAGGCGTTCGAATGGAATTTTTATGGTCGATCAGTATTGCATGAAAATCGAGGTAATACTTTACTACCTCTTTATGCTTTATAGAACATGTTGGTATTGGTAAATGCATGAATGGAAATGTTTGGTCTCATATGTGTAATTAATGAAGTTCTACACTCGATCTGAATACGGTAAAAAGGTTCAGTAATTGATTATGGTTCAGATGACTTTTATAAGAAATTAAGGGATTGTTAGAATTAAATTACAAGTTATGTGCTTAGTGATAAAGAAATCAACCTGGATCTGTAACTTATAATTTATTTCATCAAAGGTTAAATGTTAAAGGTATTTGGATGAGAAATTATGAGAATACTCCGATAGGGTAAAATTACGAAAACATCCTTGTGTTATAAAAAGACAAGATTGGAATATGGAAGTTGGATAAGAGGTTTTTACAGACATATTGATATGATAAAAAAATATTGAGGTGCATAAGAAATGTTAGTTTTACTTGGATATTTTGAATAACAGGTTTTAACCCAAGAGGAGTTGAGCAAGATGCTAGAAGTCTGTTAAGGAATCTTTTCAAGATTAGAGAATGTTGGAGAAAGCAATTAACCATAGGATCTTTAAATTATAATTATTTTCGTTAAGAGCCAATATCGAAATTATCTGGTTAAGAAATTACGAAAATACCCTTGAGAGATAAAATAGTCTGAATTGACCTTGAATGAGAAAGTACTTTGAGGATTTGTACTTAACTCGATTAAGTAAGAATTTAATTGTTAAGATCCTGTCTTTGTACAGAAAATTCATGATATTCCGTTTGTAAAATCTGAGAAGACACTTGACTCGAAAATATCTGAATAATGAGTAAATACTTGAAGAATAATTTATCGGGGGTATTCTGCTGTCAGAATTGTTCATAAGGACTAAAGTAAATGATAAGATTGAATTAAATAATAAGATCGGATGGAAGGAAAAGATTGAAATACCGTAGATCTATAAAATAACCATAATACCCCTATAATGTAAATGACTCAAGAATATCACCAAGCTCAGGAATGATTGAATATCCTCGAGTTCTGAAATGAATGGAATACAATTAAACATCAAAATTACCAAAATACCCTTATGGCCTAAATTAAGTAATTGTCTTGGATTAATTAAGGAATCCAAGTAAGCATAAGTATTGGATGTTTGTTCGACAAATCAACCACGAAGACCAAATTGAATAGAATGGAAGTACAACATGTATCTGAAATTCAGGAACGTTTGAATTACTTTGGAAAATCCTGAAGTAACTGGAATGGACATGACTGCTAAATGAACTAGGTAACCTCAATGACTGAGGATTTAATAAGTGATTTGGATAAGTCTGGAAACTCTAATGAGTTTACGTAGTGTACAATTACAATGGGTTTTGAACAAATTAATCAAGTATGTCAGCATTTCATGATATTGTGAAAGCGTAGAAATAAAATAAAGACATTGGAAGATTTATTCAGCGATGATTCCGAAAATGGTCTATGGACAAGAAATTATGGTATTAAAGAGTAAATACCCTAGAAGGAAAATGAATTGACCAGTCGACATAGATTGTTAAGGTTCTGAATCTGCGTTCTCAAGTTGTTCGATTATCCGATCAATTGACATGGATGTAAAGGATTCTGAATACCCTTCTGATTACGTACAACTTCTGAAAACTATCCGAATAAGATAATATTCTGATAATTCACATTCTGAATAACTGATGATTCTGTCAGTTAATGAACTCTTCCAATAGTGATTCTAAATTCCAACATTCTATCGACATATTGAAGAAATGTGTTTCTCTGCCTGATACAGTACCTCTAAATAATACCTGTAAACTCTGGTGTGTTCCCTAATTACATGAATATTTTATCTGATTTCAAATTTGAATTATGTTATGATACCTGACCTGGATTCTGATCTGATATTGACATGGATTCTGATCTGATACATGACCTAGATTCTGATATGATACTTGACTTGAATTATGTTTTGATTTTTGATATATCCGTTTACGGATGAAACATGTTTTATTGGGGGGTATTATTGGAGGAAGATTACTTGGAGGTTCCTCGGCTGTGTGCTCAGGGCCTTACTTACCGGTTCCTCGGCTGTGTGCTTAGGGCCTTACTGGGTGTGACGGGGTTGTATGGTTCTGGGGAACCTACACATTTTGTTCGTGATGGATGGGGGTATATATATATATATATATATATATGTTTTAAAAAGATCTGAAAAGTTACATGGTTTTTGGGAACACACTAGAAAACCTATTCTGATCTCCTTAACTCAATCATCCGAAATATTTCTCTGAACTGAAAGCTCATTGTCCGTTACCATCTGAAATATCAGTAGGATCTCTGCTCAGTATAAAAATCTATAAATGTTCAAAAATAATAAGGATATGTATGTTTATCTGTATCTGCACGTTCATCAACATCATATGGTAGTTCTGTATTACTGAGCTTTCCAAAGCTCACTCTATTACTCACCTTTTTAGGTTAAAAGAATTATACCAGTGCAGTTATCGACATCAGTAAAGGAATTTGTCCGGCGTTGTTGCAGAGTATGGTACATGTGATTAGGGGGCATGTAATTGTATTTTGATTTATATACGAGTTTGGAAATCTGTTTTATTTTTAAATAGTGAAAACTGATTTTATAAGTTTACATGTTCTGAAAAAAAGTTTTAAATTTTCCGCTATTTTTACAGTGGGTCACTCCGATGGCCCTAATGTGACTTCCCGGATCGGTCTGGGGGTTACATTTAGTGGTATCAGAGCCAGGTTTGAGTCAAAAATTTTCAAGATAGACCGGCCGGTCGAATGTCAAAATATGTCTGATCAGTACATGCCCCTAGACTGTGATCATACCTCTCTGAGCCGGAACTCCAGGGCTGAGTCCCTATCTGTAACGAATAAACCGAAGTTTCTATCCGTTAAGGCTATACTTGTACAAAAAGGAATACCAATAACATCTGTCTTAACGCAGTAAAGTACCTTAGCCATGTGAGAGTTATTTATCTGAGAAATTCTGACTCGACTCCAGAAATAAAATTGAGATATGTTGCTGCTCTACGAGCCTATTCACGTAACCAAGGCTGAATTGATTTCACAAGGATAAATTTGTTTTGATTATTTACTTGGACTGAGGGAGAATTTTGAAGAGATTGATTACTCGAGAAAATTTTTGTTCAGATTCTTTTATTGAAATGAGGAAAAGTTCTGATAAGAATGTATACTCAATTGGTTAAGGATTAGTGAAGGATCTGTGTTTCTATAAAAGCTACATAAAAGATATGAAAGAACTGATGGAAGTTTCATTTATACAATTATGTGACATTAATGAATTTCGATGACGAAATTCTTTTAAGGAGGAGAGAATTGTAACACCCCAATTTAGGGGCTAAAATTAAAAAAATTATAAAGTGGTGGATTTAATTTGGTATTTTAAAAGAAACAGGGGATTAAATTGTAAATTTTTAAAGTTGGCATACCGTTTTATGAAGTGCAGGAAGTTCAGTGACTAAACTCTTGGTTTAGCCAATTTCCTATAGGAGAGAATTATAAACTCTCCTCCGTGCGCAGAAACATAAAATTTTCCAGTTTTCCCTCTCCAATAACCCAACTTCCAACTCCGATCTACTCGTCGTCTGACCTCCAAACGACGAGCCGAAACCACCATCGTGTTCGTTGTCAATCGAGGAACAAAACCCCTCAAACCTTTCGTCGTGAATCATCGCTGTTCGTCTTGAATTTCAGTCGGAAGTATCGTCGGTAATAACTCGGTTTTAGTTGGTTTTTCATTGATTCACAACGATCGGGTCATCCGTTTACGACACCTCCCGTACCATCGTGTTCGTTGCATCGTTCCGAGTTCACCGGTGTCATCCTTGGTCTCCGTCGACGGTGGCGCGTGAGGAGGTGAAGCGGTCAAAGTTTCTGATTTGTTGAAATTGAGCTCTCCGCCGTTCAAAATTGTGAACCAAGCTTTGTAAGTATCTCGAAATCGCTCAAAATAATTTTTAGAAATTTTTCTGGGATTTTAGTACTGTTCACACTTCCCCACGCGCCGTCACTGCGCGTGGGGAAGGAAAAAGTGACCGGTTTGACCGGTTTTGGAACTATTTTGACCGGTTTGACCGGTCACAACCCGACCCGACCCGTTGACCCGACCCGACCCGTTAACCCGACCGACCCGTAGACCCGACCGACCCGTTGACCGTTAACCGTTGACTGGCGTTGACCACCGTTGACCAAAATTTGACTGGCTTTGACCGGGCATTAAACGACCTTTGACTTCGACCGAGTATACTTATGTTAACATTTTTCGACGTTCCAAATCCGATTCCGCTGTCCAGTTTTCGAAATTCGAACCCGAAGGCCTCAAAATTGCCGGTCAAACCCGTTGACTTTGATTTTGACCGAAAATTCCAAATTTTTGAAAAGTCATATTTTATGCTTTCGATGTCTTGAATCCGAATCCGAAGTCCGTTTTGCCAAATTCGAACCCGGTAAACCGTCTTTCACTGATTTATCACCCGATTCGATCCGTTTATCGTAATTAAGCTCTGTTTCTGATATAATTTATGTTGATATGTATCTGAGGAATTATTGGAAGTTGAATTGAAGATCAAAGGCGTTCGAATGGAATTTTTATGGTCGATCAGTATTGCACGAAAATTGAGGTAATACTTTACTACCTCTTTATGCTTTATAGAACATGTTGGTATTAGTAAACGCATGAATGGAAATGTTTGGTCTCATATGTGTAATTAATAAAGTTCTACGCTCGATCTGAATACGGTAAAAAGGTTCAGTAATTGATTATGGTTCAGATGACTTTTATAAGAAATTAAGGGATTGTTAGAATTAAATTAAAAGTTATGTGCTTAGTGATAAAGAAATCAACCTGGATCTGTAACTTATAATTTATTTCATCAAAGGTTAAATGTTAAAGGTATTTGGATGAGAAATTATGAGAATACTCCGGTAGGGTAAAATTACGAAAACACCCTTGTGTTATAAAAAGACAAGATTGGAATATGGAAGTTGGATAAGAGGTTTTTACATACATATTGATCTGATAAAAAAATATTGAGGTGCATAAGAAATGTTAGTTTTAATTGGATATTTTGAATAACAGGTTTTAACCCAAGAGGAGTTGAGCAAGATGCTAAAAGTCTGTTAAGGAATCTTTTCAAGATTAGAGAATGTTGGAGAAAGCAATTAACCATAGGATCTTTAAATTATAATTATTTTCGTTAAGAGCCAATATCGAAATTATCTGGTTAAGAAATTACGAAAATACCCTTGAGAGATAAAATAGTCTGAATTGACCTTGAATGAGAAAGTACTTTGAGGATTTGTACTTAACTCGATTAAGTAAGAATTTAATTGTTAAGATCCTGTCTTTGTATAGAAAATTCATGATATTCCGTATGTAAAATCTGAGAAGACACTTGACTCGAAAATATCTGAATAATGAGTAAATACTTGAAGAATAATTTATCGGGGGTATTCTGCTGTCAGAATTGTTCGTGAGGACTAAAGTAAATGATAAGATTGAATTAAATAATAAGACCGGATGAAAGGAAAAGATTGAAATACCATAGATCTGTAAAATGACCATAATACCCCTGTAATGTAAATGACTCAAGAATATCACCAAGCTCAGGAATGATTGAATATCCTCGAGTTCTGAAATGAATGGAATAAAATTGAACATCAAAATTACCAAAATACCCTTATGGCCTAAATTAAGTAAATGTCTTGGATTAATTAAGGAATCCAAGTAAGCATAAGTATTGGACGTTTGTTCAATAAAATCAACCACGAAGACCAAATTGAATAGAATGGAAGTACAACATATATCTGAAATTCAGGAACGTTTGAATTACGCTGGAAAATCCTGAAGTAACTGGAATGGACATGACTGCTAAATGAACTAGGTAACCTCAATGACTGAGGATTTAATAAGTGATTTGGATAAGTCTGGAAACTCTGATGAGTGTACGTAGTGTACAATTACAATGGGTTATGAACAAATTAATCAAGTACGTCAGCATTTCACGATATTGTGAAAGCGTAGAAATAAAATAAAGACATTGGAAGATTTATTCAGCGATGATTCTGAAAATGGTCTATGGACAAGAAATTATGGTATTAAAGAGTAAATACCCTAGAAGGAAAATGAATTGACCAGTCGACATAGATTGTTAAGGTTCTGAATCTGCGTTCTCAAGTTGTTCGATTATCCGATCAATTGACATGGATGTAAAGGATTCTGAATACCCTTCTGATTACGTACAACTTCTAAAAACTGTCCGAATAAGATAATATTCTGAATAACTGATGATTCTGTCAGTTAATGAACTCTTCCAATAGTGATTCTAAATTCCAACATTCTATCGACATATTGAAGAAATGTGTTTCTCTGCCTGATACCGTACCTCTAAATAATACTTGTAAACTCTGGTGTGTTCCCTAATTACATGAATATTTTATCTGATTTCAAATTTGAATTCTGTTATGATACCTGACCTGGATTCTGATCTGATATTGACATGGATTCTGATATGATACATGACCTGGATTCTGATATGATACTTGACTTGAATTATGTTTTGATTTTTGATATATCCGTTTATGGACGGAACATGTTTTATTGGGGGGGTATTGTTAGAGGAAGATTACTTGGAGGTTCCTTGGCTGTGTGCTCAGGGCCTTACTTACCGGTTCCTCGGCTGTGTGCTCAGGGCCTTACTGGACGTGACGGGGTTGTATGGTTCTGGGGAACCTACACATTTTGTTCGTGACGGATGGGGGTATATATATATATATATATATATATATGTTTTAAAAAGATCTAAAAAGTTACATGGTTTTTGGGAACACACTAGAAAACCTATTCTGATCTCCTTAATTCAATCATCCGAAATATTTCTCTGAATTGAAAGATCATTGTCTGTTACCATCTGAAATATCAGTAGGATCTCTGCTCAGTATAAAAATCTGTAAATGTTCGGAAATAATAAGGATATGTATGTTTATCTGTATCTGCACGTTCATCAGCATTATCTGGTAGTTCTGTATTACTGAGCTTTCCAAAGCTCATTCTATTACTCACCTTTTCAGGTTAAAAGAATTATACCAGTGCAGTTATCGATATCAGTAAAGGAATTCGTCCGGCGTTGTTGCAGAGTATGGTACATGTGATTAGGGGGCATGTAATTGTATTTTGATTTATATACGAGTTTGGAAATCTGTTTTATTTTTAAATAGTGAAAACTGATTTTATAAGTTTACATGTTTTGAAAAAAAGTTTTAAATTTTCCGCTATTTTTACAGTGGTTCGCTCCGGTGGCCCTGATGTGACTTCCCGGATCGGATCGGGCTACCCGCATCGGTCTGGGGGGTTACACTTATGTTGCCTTAAATAAAAATGCAATGGAGAGGGGGACATTCTCAAATCCTTGGAACAATGAAGTTTGAAAGAAAAAAAAACTCAAGAATAAAACTTTCCGCACTTATTTGTGATGTCATCAATAACTGACCAAGAAGTAGGCGACCACCTTAATAAGAAAGGGAAATGTATCGTTTTAGGATTTTCTGACATCTCAAGTCATAACAAATGTTCAGGGCATTCTTGTATTAGATGTATTGATCACTTGTTTGAGTAAGTTTGAAAATAATAAGTTTTGATAATAATGATCAAGAGCATCATAAGTACCCACAATGGGGCAAGACCAAAGACCTAAATCATGTTTAGGATAACAATATTCAAATCAATCATATATTGAGAATAAACCTCGCTGATCGGAGTATCAAGGGTGGAATATGAAAACAAAAAGATCTTACCTTGAGAAATAGACCATTCATGCTTTAGTCAACAAAGGATTCCTGAGAAACAATTTTGTTTGAACAATCGAGTCAAGGACAAGTAAGGTGCCCAAACATCTACGTAATTGTAACAAGAATTTAAGAGAGGAAACACTTATTCCAAAATTATATTGAAGAAACAAGACAAAAGATAGAAGACATGAAGGACATGATCGTACAAGATGATTAGATTGACCATATTTATATTGGGGCAGACTCCATACAAAATGGATCAAGTGAAGGAGGACTGAGATCTCCACTTTGAAGTCAAAAAGAAAATGAAGCAACATTTATGCATCCATAAGAACATCATTTATGCATACAATAAAGGCATGCATTACATTTAGAGACATTTAGGTGCATTCATATCATCATACATATACATAATTCTTACAGATTTCCAAGGAAATAAGAGAAATAAAAGAAAAATCAGAATTCAAGCCTCAAATGGAGGGAATTACATTACGAGTGGTAGAACCTCCAGAATTGAAACTCAATACACAGAACAATCATCATTTTTGAAATTGAGCATGTTTCCCAGCTAACACAATTTTTTTAAAGAAACTAAGCCTAATTTTATGGGTTTTTTATATTTTTAAATGAATTTTGAAAGAGACTATGTCCGATTTTTGGAATTTTCTTAATTATTTTTAAATGAACTTTCAAGGAAACTAAGCCTGCTTTTTAGAAGTTTCTTGATGATTTTTAAATGAGCTTTCAAAGAAACTAAGTTTGATTTTCAGAAGTTTCTTGATGATTTTTAAATGAGTTTTTAAAGAAACTAAGTATGATTTTCATAAGTTTCTTGGCAATTTTTAAATAAGCTTTCAAAGAAACTAAGTCTGGTTTTCATAAGTTTCTTGATGATTTTTAAATGAGTTTTTAAAGAAACTAAGTCTTATTTTCGGAAGTTTCTTGACAATTTTTAAATGAGCTTTCAAATAAACTAAGTCTGATTTTCTGAGGTTTCTTAACATGATGAATTTTTAAAAGAAACTAAGCCTGATTTTTAGGGGTCTCTTGATGATTATTTCCAAAGAATTGTTAAAGAAGCTAAGCCTAATTTTTAGGGGTTTCTTGATGATAATTGTAAATGAAAGTTTTTAAGAAACTAAGCTTGATTTTCAAGGGTTTCTTGATGAGTAAGTCCTTCGGGTTATTAGTAAGTCTTTCAAGCATGGTGCTTAAATCTTTCTAGTCATCTATAAGTCTTTCGAGCAAGATGATAAGTCCTTCGAGCCATCCATAAGACCTTCAGGCATGATGTTTTCACATGATTTTCAAAAAATGAGGAAGCGATTTCCAAAGTTTCATATTTAAATCTTTTCTCAAAATTAATTTTTCTTGAAAAGTAAGAAAATGATTTCCAAGGTTTCTTACTTAGTAAGTCCATCGAGCCATCAATAAGTCTTTCGAGCATGATGCTTAAATCATTCAGGTCATCTATAAGTCTTTTGAGCATGATGATAAGTCCTTCGGACCATCCATAAGACCTTCGGGCAGGATGTTTTCACATGATTTTCAAAAAATGAGAAAGCGGATTCCAGAGTTTCTCATTTAAATCTTTTCTGAAAGTTGATTTTTGGAAAGTAAGAAAACGATTTCCAAAGTTTCTTACTTAGTAAGTCCTTCGGGCCATCATTAAGTCTTTCGAGCTTGGTTCTTAAACCTTTCGGGTCATCTATAAGTCTTTCGAATAAGATAATATGTCCTTTGGGACATTCATAAGACCTTTGGGTAGGATGTTTTCACATGATTTTTGAAAATCGAGAAAGTGATTTATAAATTTTCTCATTTAAATCTTTTTTGAAAATTGATTTTTCTTGAAAAGTAAGAAAACGATTTCCAAAATTTCTTACTTAGTAAGTCCTTCGGGCCATCAGTAAGTCTTTCAAGCATGGTGCTTAAATCCTTCGGGTCATTTATAAGTCTTTCGAGCAAGATGATAAGTACATCAGGCCATCCATAAGACCTTTGGGTAGGATGTTTTCACATGATTTTTGAAAACTGAGAAAGTGATTTCTAAATTTTCTCATTTAAATCTTTTTTGAAAATTGATTTTTCTTGAAAAGTAAGAAAACGATTTCTAAAATTTCTTACATAGTAAGTCTTTCGGGCCATCAGTAAGTCTTTCGAGCATGGTGATTAAATCATTTGGGTCATCTATAAGTCTTTCGAGTAAGATGATAAGTACATCGGGCCATCCATAAGACCTTTGGGCAGGATGTTTTCACATGATTTTCGAAAAATGAGAAAGCGATTTCCAAAGTTTATGATTTAAATCTTTTCTGAAAATTTATTTTTCTTGAAAAGTAAGAAAATGATTTCCAAAGTTTCTTACTTATTAAGTTATTCGGGCCATCAGCAAGTCTTTCGAGCATGAAGCCCAAATCCTTCAGGCCATCCGTAAGACCTTCAGGAAGGATGAAAGAATTAAAAAAAGGACAATAATAATAAATTCCTAGATGTGATAATTAATGGTAGATGTATTCTTCTTAGGTTTGTCATTTGTGATGCCGGAGGGAGTTAGATGAGAAGATATTCAAATACTCATAGAATTGATGCTTCAATTATAAGATGAGAGGATGATTCAGTGGATGATCAAGGAAGAAAGCTGGTGTGAGGTCAAGCTTGAAGAACTGGAGATAGAGACTTAGCCAAGATGACGAAGCAGAGATGACATCATTTGCAGCAAAGACTATGATTGATTCCATAAGGAGTTGGGATAGCACCAATACTTGGCTCATCCATCATATATGGAGTTGGATCATTATCATAACTATGTTTGATTCTGTTGCAAAAAGAAGTGGATTGACATCGATAAGAACTCGCTCGAGGAGAAGAGCTTGTAGCGCCAGAATTGTAGCAGCACAGGCCAGATAAAATTGGTGATCTATGTCGTTGTTCTATTCTCGTTTCATATCAATGAGCAAATAGGGGCATCTGTAATCAACAATTTTATCCCAACAAATATTAACTACAACCATACCCTGCTGACACAAGACCACCAACCCTCCCATGCCTTGCCAGCTTCTGCAACATGCCACCACCATGCCCTACCGACCCACCAACTCAACAGCCACACATGCAACAACATGAAATGTGAGATTTTTTTTTCACAATTATAAGATGGGTTATAAAAAAACCCCAAATAGATTGTAACAGGTGCTCTCCCTCCGATTATTTCTTTTTTCGGTAAAAAGATTGTAGCTTTTCCCCCTTTGATTTTATTCTCTCTCTTGACAAAAAGAGAGGATTGTAATAGATTTTTTATTTAGAATAAAACTAAAATAAGAATACAAGCACCAAATTTTTTCTTTATTTTTTTATTTTTTTCAGTAATCTTTTATTTCGAATCAAAATAGTAAAATTGGAAATAGATAGAGGGAGAGGGATTACCAGTCGGACTTTCTTTCGTCGCATAATTGTAGGTGGTGCATGGGGAGCCCGAGAGGTCAGAGGTCATTTGGTCGTGTAGGGGATCGTTTCGGCTCCGTCGGGGCATGGCTATTCGTCTTCTCATATGGAAAAAAATATTTTTCTTTTTGTTTTCTTTGTTACAGAAGTCAGCCGTGAAATGAAATAAAATGGGGTTGGGTTTAGGTTATTTCTAAAAGGGGTTAATTACCTCTTAAGAGTTTAAAGTCTTATTTTATATTGCTCACCTATTCTTATCTTTTTCATTAGTTCGAATCTGACATGTTTTTCTGTTTATTTTTAATTTAGACACCATTATTTTGGTCAAATTGCCTTTAGGTCCCTACACTTTAATATTTTCTTTCACTATGGTCACTGGTTGTCTCATAATTGGTTAAATTTCGAGTCTCGTGCATAACTTTCAACTCATTTCTATTTTAGCCAACACATATGCTTTTTTTTTGTTTATTTTGAATTAGATGGCTGATTTTATTTTATTTTATTTTGGTCACCTCTTTACATTTTAATTTTGATATAATGCTTCTATTTATATTTTTACCATTTTATTTATATTTTGTTCATTTTGATTCGGATGCACTGTTTCATTTATTTACGATATGGTCACTTACATATGCTTTTTTTTATTTTAAATTAACCACTAACTTTTATTTTCTTGCACTTTAACCACTATTATTTATTTATTTATTGTTCCTAATATTCGATACCACCTTGTGGTGACCCGATCCAGGGTACGATCCACATTATTTTGGTCTGAAATCTACTAACTCTTAATTTTTTTTTTATTAATTTGTTTGAATTATTATACAACTTTGCAGTGTCCCGATCCGAGGTATGACCTGCATTATTATGGTCCAGACTATGCTAACATTTCTAACACTAACTGCTAATTACTAACATTTAACCAATAACCACTAACCGTAACCATTAAATTTTTTTATTTATTTTATATTTAAACTATAGTATGACCTTGCAACGACATGCCCCGGGCTACAACTCGCATTATTTACGGACCGGGTTAACAATTAAAAATTAACAATAACATTTTGTTTTTATTGCACTTTTTTATTTAATTTTATGCACCTTTAAATTTACGTCTTAATTTTTCTTTATTTAATTTTAGTCCTTACATTTTATTTGCTTTAATTTTCTGATCTTTTATTTTTTACCCTTATTTTTCCATAATTTAATTTCAATCCTTTAATTATTGCACTTTAGTTTTTGTTTATTTATTTTAGTCCCATGAATATATCTCATAAAAATATGAAACATATATATATATATATATATATATATATATATATATATATATATATATATATATGCATGTTTCATATTTTTATCATATTGTGTGCCTTATTTCGCTATCTTGCATTTTGATCCTTATGTTATTTATGGTTTATTTATGATTCTATTTCATTTAAGCACCCTTAATGTGTGATATTTATTTTGTTCATTTCTTTTCTCATGTTTATATTTTTGCCACTAAAATTGAAGTTTTATCAGTGAGCATGATTAATTAATTTGTTAAATATTTCTTCACCTTGCTTAGCATATTTAGATTTTAAAATTGTTAAATGCATTTCTATGCCTATTTTAATTAATTTCACAGTAAATGGATTACAATATTTCCCTCAATTTATTAAGATTTATTTTTTCTCCTTTTCCTTATAAATTTGTTTGTGCATTTAGATCTAGACATTTCAAATATATATGAAAGCCTCAAGAGCATCTTAATTAGATTAAATGTAGTATTTATTTATTTTAAAATTTTAAGAAAGGATCGTATTAAAGTAACTAGATTTACTATTCCAATATTTTAAAATAAATAAATACCTTACTAGAAGAACCTAAAAAATCGAGTATGCATAAATTAAATCAAGAATAAAAGGAAAAGGAAATGTTCCTTATTTAAACTTGTCGAGACAATTCGTCTAATTTTATTAGGGATTTGTTCTCGACCCTTTTAAATAATTGAACATCCTTTATCTTTTCTAATTAAATATATAATTTGGATAAATTGGCTTAATTCCTTATTTTGGTTGATCAATTTATTTAATCTTGAATTCTTGGGAGAAATCACTATATTCCTTTTATTTCAGTTGGAAAGAAAATTATTTGTCCTAAAGTATTTTAGGGATTATTTTCTCTTCGATTGGAAATATTGGAATATTTTCTATTTCTCCTTCGATTTTTTCGTTAAATAAAAATTGTATGGTTGAATTTGGAATAATAGGATCATAACTTAAATTTATATTTGAATTCTTAGATTTCCACTATTAAAGACAACTTATAATCGACGAGGTACCAATTTTGGGCATTGTGGGGTTCTTATCATTCCCCACACGTAATCGACCCCCGGACCCCTTTTTTATTACAAAAAAGAATGAATTTCTGGTTACACGTAGATTGGTGCATCTTTTAAAATTATATTTTCTTAAAAACACTTTAAAAAGGCAATTTTTATGTATTAGACTTACCAAACCCAAAAGGTCGATGGCGACTACAAAACATTTCTTTTACAAAAATTGAATTTTTCACAAATAAGTCAAGACACGTCGTATCGCCGAAAATCGGTTACGACATAAACCATTTGAGGTTGACTCATCGTAAGTCTTCCTCATGTCATACTAATCATAGTATAAGTAAAATGCACTCACCTGATAACGCCTCACTAGAAATCCTACTATCGATATTCCTTTATTCTTGAAATTTTTCAATTGATTTTTATTTGCTTTGAACTTACTTTTTATCAGGATCTACACAAGCATTATTTAACCATAATACACATTTTCAAAGCATAGATTAGTATCCTACTAACATATACATAACTTAGTAATAAATTTCATAAAAATTCTACTAATACTTATTTGATTCTAAATCCATTTCAAAACGTCCAAACTAACTGAAACATTTAAAATTTAACTTCAATCCTTCATATACTCATATCAAATTATAATTAAACAAACCATTTCAAATTACACGATTTAACCATTAAAATTAATTCTTTGAGAAATTCATCTTAAAATCTCCAATTTATTCAAAATGGTCAATTTCCATTTAAATCTTTAAATCCAAGCATCCAACAATAAAATCAAGCATTCTAACCACACATTTGAACATTACTCTTCAGATTCAAGCTAATTTCCATTTGGAACCCACATTTCTTCCTTTTTAAAATTTGGTCCCTAAACCTTTAAAAGTTTCTAAATTGGTCCAAATAACTTTCTAAAGCTTGCAAAATATTCCATTAATTATGTATAACCTCAAAATAATTTTTCCAAAATAATTTCCAATCATGTACAATCAACTCCATATCAATTTCAATTTAAACATCTAATTTCCAATAAAACCCTACTTGGTTGAATCTTAGTGTATGAACTTCCAAGTAGTTTCAATCATCATACAAGCATGAAAATGATTCTCCAACATCAACTAGACCATAATGAAGCCTTAGTTCATCAAAACTTAACATCTCCTTCATCCATTAATTTCAAGAATTGAAGGTTCTAAGCATGGAAAACATGAACTAATAGTACCAAATGATAAAGAATTTCATGGAGATCAACATTGTATTTCATGTTTTCATTCAAATTCCTAAGAAATTAGCTTGAAAATAAAAAATGAAATGTTTCGTTACCTTAGATGAAGCTCACAGCCAAAGGGGGAAAAAGATGAACAAACTCTTGAAAATTCTAAACAAAAATCTGAGCTTATTTGTTATCTTTTAATAATAAAATTAATTAAAATTTCATTTAATACAAAATGACCATTATTCCTTTGAAATCCAAGGCTCCATAACTTGCCACGTGTCAATTTATTCATCTAATGGTAAAAAATAAACCAATAAATTAGTAGTTACCAACTTTGCCTTTTGAATTGTCCGAAATTGCAATCTAGCCATTTTTATCAAACGATCCAAATTGAATATGGAAAACCAACTTATATCCAACTATTTGTATTAAATCCTACAATTTTAAATAATGGAAATGACATTTTTAACCTTTCCTCATCATTCTTCAAAACTTTCTAAAAATCTGATTCGATCTGATTATCCGAATTTTTCTCGAACTTTATCGTCATATAGCTTTTAATTCAAAATCCGTATGAAAAATATGATTTCAACATAAATTTCATTCTCGTGATTAAACTATTCATTTATGTGATTGAATTACATAACTTTTTAAAATTACAGTTTTGTCCTTAAATTTTTCCCAAGTTTATACTTTAACCATTTAACTTTCAAAATTTACATTTTGCTCACTAGTCAAAATTTTTGGATATTGCACCATAAGTATTAAAAATTTCAAAATTATCTCTAAGAACTAGAAATCGTAAGTGAGTAAATAATCGATAATGTGTAAGCCAAGCCAAATGTGAAATTGTGTGAAAATTGAATGATGATTCTTTACAAACTTATAATTACTAACGTGCGTAGCTTAATCTGTATTTTTATCATTGTTGGAGGAGATTTTAGGAATAGTGAAGGCAAAGGACTATTTAGAAAAGTAGAGGGACAGGGGATTGTGAGGGGAACTATGTTTTGTCTTCCGTCATTTTTCAAAGTTTATACTTCTAAATTAATAACCCTTAAAACACATGACTGGTGAATCACATATTTCATATGAATTGAGACATTTGTTAACTGAATTGTCACTGGAGATAATGATTTTTTCTATCAAATGTACTTTTTAAAATGCATGGTTGATAATTTGCACCATTATTCTACGTGATAAAATTATGTATCATTTTCATAAATAATTTTTGAAGATATTATATTTATAAAAAATTATATATTGGTACATTTCAATAATAAAGCCAACGTAAATACATGGATAAACAAGAGTTAATTGCTTTATATGTCCTCCAACTATAATCACCATTTTAAATTGGTCCTTAAAAATTTCAATATTTTAATTTCATCTCTGACTTATGAATCTCATTCTAAACTAGTCCATAAACTTTTGAACATTCTAATTTCATCCCTAAATTATGACCCTTGTAACACCCATATCCCGTATACCTTTCTGTATACGAGAAATGGATGTCACCTTACTTTTAAAACAACTGTTCTCTTTTGAAAACCCTTAAAGGTTTGTTTCAAAATTTAAATTAAAACATTTTAGCACCATTATATAACAATTATCAAAATATACTACCAAAATGTCCACTTTATATACATTACAGAGAATTGTTCTTTAAATTTGATTACATGCCAGCAATTGTTCAAAATAAACATGATTTTCCTATCGTTACCGATGAGAGTCAACCTTAACAGATGATATCTGTTGTTACTGGTGCACTCCTTATTTAATTTGTCTCCGCTTTTACCTACGTGTGGAAACAACACACATTAAGTATTTACTTAGTGAGACATAATATTGTAAAGTAAGCTCTGTGTATACATAGGTATGTGATATTTATTTAGTTCGTACTAAATCGTATATTCTTTAAGGATCCTATAATCCTCCTCATATAAACTGTAATCCATTCACAATTATCTTAATTATTTTTTGTATGCCTAGAATACCTATCTTCCTTTATATTTTTCTTTACTATTTATCTATTTATTCATTATTCTTTATTTTCATTGATAGCAACAATACAGAGCATTTTTCTTTAAATTTGATTACATGCCAGCAATTGTTCAAAATAAACATTATTATCCTACCGTTACTCATGAGAATCAACCTCAACAGATGATATATGTTGCTACTGTTGCACTCCTTATTTAATTTGTCTCCACTTTTACCTACACGTGGAAGCAACACACGTTAAGTATTTACTTAGTGAGACATAATATTGTAAAGTAACCTTTGTGTATACATAGGTATTTCATATTTATTTACTTCGTACTAAATCATATATTCTTTAAGGATCCTATAATCCTCCTCATTTAAACCGCATTCCATTCACAAATATCTTAATTATTTTTAGTATGCCTAGCATACCTATCTTCCTTTATATTTTTCTTTTCCATTTATCTCTTTATTCTTTATTCTTTATTTTCATTGATAGCATCCATTCATATTTATAATGCATCATTATGCCTTCATTTATAGAATCATTTCAAACCGATAATGCACCCATATGCATTTCAATTATGGCATCCTTTCATGCCTTTTATACAACGTTATGCATTGTTATACATCTAGTCTTTTACTTAAAGGCATTTAACCTTTCATCTAATTGGCATGATTGACCCTTTCTGTCAAGTGCATAGCTAGGCCATAAATCTTTTACTCAACGGTATTTAACTGTTCATCTAACTGGCATCATTGACACCTTCCTGTCAATTGCACAGTCAGGCCTCAAAGGAACTTAGTCTTTCATCTAACTGACATGATTGACACATTTCTGTCAAATGCACAGTCAGGCCATTAATCTTGTATTTTATTACAGTTTCTACTATAATAATTATTCATAATATCAATGAACTCTCTCAACTCATTATAAACTCTATAGTTTACATTGGTAGTGCTAATACCATTATTTCGTAACCCTTGCTATAATTTAGGTGAGTTGTATATCTACTACTAATACAGAAATTCACCTAATTATTATGAACTTCTTATATTTGTACATATATTTCCCATACGAAAATTCATACACTTAGTATGAATTTTCTTAATTTTGCACACATAGTGCCCATATGGAAATTCATAAACTTATTATGAATTACAAAATTTTTGAACTAATTCGTATCATCCGTAAGGATTAGATAAGTCCCTGTTATTGAAACCAAACTTCTTTCATACTATTATCATAAATATCCTTAGTATGTCCAACATACCTTTCTTTCTTATACATTTTTCTTTTCATTTTTCTTTAATAACCATTCGTTAATTTCATTTATGGCATCCTTTCATGCCTTAATGCATCCTTTCATACATTTCATTTATGGCATCCTTTCATGTCTTAATGCATCCTTTCATGCATTTCATTTATGGCATCCTTTCATGCCTTAATGCATCATTTCATGCATTACATTTATGGCATCCTTTCATGCCTTAATGAATCCTTTCATGCATTTCATTTATGGCATCCTTTCATGCCTTAATGCATCATCTCATGCATTTCATTTATGGCATCCTTTCATGCCTTAATGCATCCTTTCATGCATTTTATTTATGGATTCATTTTAGAGCAATTCATACTCAAAAACTCCTTCATAATACCTTTTCCATAGATATAATGATAACATGTTAAATACTATAAAACATACATTAACTTATAACGTTCTAATTTAAATCATTGTGAATCTTATTCATCTTAAATAATTACAAATAATGTACTCACCTGGATTGTCTCGCTATTATATCCAAAATGCAAAGTTGATTACTTCGTTACTTTCCCTTTGCCTTTAGTTTTACTTGACTCGGGAGCTTGATTTCGATCTACTCAAGCATCCAATAAAGACATGTACAATATCAATTGTTAGTATATTTCCTAACATTTATACTTAAATATTACTCAAGAGTACATATTATTAACTTTCTATAACAATATCAGCCTATTTTTAACATTTCTAACTCAATAGTATCGATACCCCCACCATGGTATCGATATTACCATACTATGGTATCGATACTCAATTACGGTACCGATACCATTTTTGCATAATGTGCTCAATGGTGTCGATACCATCCTCATTGTATCGATACTCCCCTCTTGGTATCGATACCACTTGAATCGGTATCGACACTACTCAATAGATTATGCTGATTTTAAGCCTATAGTATTGGTATTGTTCTATCAGTACCGATACTCGTGCCCAGAATTTCCAGTTTTCAACTTGATTATCACCCAAATGGGGTCAAATTTCGTTATTATTACACCATACAATACTAGTAAACTATTCTTTTCCTATTCATAAAACTTTCCTTCATTTAGTTTCTTAAAACATCTAAAATCTTCCAAAAACATTCAATTCTAAGAATCACACTACTTTTTCTAATATGTTCTTAATCCTATCCAATGCTTCCAATCTCTCATTTACCTCTTTGACAAGTCAAATCTACCAATAAACATTCATAAACACTCATATATTAACATATCATTTTAAAACCCATTTTCTTAAATCTATAATATTTCATCCATATCTTTGTTAATCCTATTTAACCCTCCCTTTAGCTTACATATCACTTAAGTTTGTAAAAACAACCCATAATCGAAAGGAAAAACTGATTAATTGAAGTTTACCTTTGGCTATGGAGGGTGGTCCTTGCACGGGACCACTTGAATCGGCATCGATACTGCTCAACAGATAATACTGATTTTAAGCCTATAGTATTGGTATTGTTCTATCAGTACGGATACCCGTGCCCAGAATTTCCAATTTTCAACCCGATTATCACCCAAATGGGGTCAAATTTCGTTATGATTACATCATACAATACTATTAAACTCTTCTTTGCCTATTCATACTAACTTTCCTTCATTAACTTCTTAAAACATCTAAAATCTTCCAAGAACATTCAATTCTAAGAATCACACTACTTTTTCTAATATGTTCTTAATCCTATCCAATGCTTCCAATCTCTCATTTACCTCTTTGACAAGTCAAATCTACCAATAAACATCCATAAACACTCATATATTAGCATATCATTTCAAAACCCATTTTCTTAAATCTCTAATATTTCATCCATATATTTGTTTTAATCCTATTTAACCCTCTGTTAGCTTACATATCACTTAAGGTTGTGAAAACAACCCATAATCGAAAGGAAAAATGATTAATTGAAGTTTACCTTTGGCTATGGAGGGTGGTCCTTGCATGGGAAGAAGAAGAAGAAGAGGAGAGATAACTCTCTTTGTTTCCACTTTCCCCTTTTCTTCTTAAAATCCCTAATAAGGATAAATTTTTAAATTCATTTCTCCTTAAAAGACTAAAATACCCTCTATATTCATCTATTGCTATAATTTAATCCAAAACACTATTTCAATCATTTTCTTATCTTTTACCATTTATTCAAATAAGTCTTCAAATTTTAAATCTTTTCAATATAGTTCCTGACCTGATATTTGGGGTATTACAAACCTCTTTCTAAATTGATCTCCAAACTTTTGAATATTCCAATTTTATCCACAAATTCATCCAAATATATAATTAGTTTCAACCATAGTTTAAACTAATAACATAACTAGGCCTAACAATTTTATTAACAAGGGATGTGATTAGTATACACATATAGTTTGGATGAAATTGGAATGTTTAAAAAGTTTGGGGACCAATTTAGAATGCATGTCATAGTTTGGGGATGAAAATGAAATATTCAAAAGTTTGAGGATTAATTTAGAATGATACTCGTAGTTTAGGGATGAAATTAAAATGTTTAAAAACTTAAGGACCAATTTAAAATGAGAGTCATACTCTGAGGACATATGATGCAATTAACTCTATAAATAAAAAAATAAAATTTAACCCAATATATAAAGGTTTTCTATAACTAACTAAATTTGACATTTGTTTCTAAACAAAGAATTAATTTTAAAAAATTACTTTTAGAAATCTAAAGAGAAAAAATGCAAAAAAATTGCTTTTTCGTTCTTTTTACTTTTATGTTTTACTCTTTTCATAAACAAAAGTAAATGGTTTGATAGTTAGATATATAGGTTTTTTAGATTGTTTATAATTATAACATCATTCAAATATTATTTACTAAAAAAACCTAATTTTATCACTTGAGCAAAGTTATGCTCCATCAATTATGCTTTCACAAAAAAAAAAATACATTAGACAGAAAGTAAGTTTGTTCTCGTGACAACCTAATCAATATATGTCTTGATTCACATAAAATTTGCGACTAACCAAATACCCAATTATAAATTATAAATTTATGGATAAACTATACAAATGATCACTAATGTTTGAACAAATTTTCATTTTTCCCACTAGAGTTTCAAAAGTAACAAATCGATCGTTAATATTATTGATTTGTAACAAATCGGTTACTTGCCATTAACAACTGTTGTAACACCCACCTACCAATGCGAGTATCCCGATCTAATCCAGGGTGTCACATTAGGGCAACCGGCGCGACCCACTATAAAAATCTCAAAAAATTAACGTTTTTATTAAAACATGTAAAATCATAAAATCACTTATAAATACAAAGGTAACTTTACCAGTATTAAAAAATAAAACAAATTTTCAGACTCGTATATAAAACAAAATACAACATACATACCCCCTAATCACATGTACCATACTCAACAAGCAACGCCGGAAGAACTCCCTTACTAATTTCGATAGATACACTGGTACGATTCTGTTAACCTGAAAATATGGGTAACAAAATGAGCTTTGGGAAGCTTAGTAATACAATACTACCAGTTGATCCTACAGGACATGCAGATAATGGAAAGCCATATAATTTCCTTATTGAATAAGACGTATACTAGTTTTTGGGATAATTTGGGGTTCCATTGGTAGTTCATCGAGTAGAAGCAATGAAGATCTCAGTTCATAGGAAGCATTCATAATATCACATTTTTAGGAGGTCGAATAGGATGTATAGTGTGTTCCAATCAAAACCAGTGAAAAGATATAAATCTTTTAAAACAGTAATTTCTTATAACATAAATTCAAAACCATAGTAGAACCCTCAAACCAAACTCCATTATGCAGTTCCCCAGAACTACGTTCGTAAGACTTACCCTAAGTATACAACAAAGGGAGCCAACCTAAGGGAGCATCTTGGGGCCACAAGGCCTACCTAAGAAAGATCTCAGGGCCGTAGAGCCTGTCCAAGAATCATATTAGGTCCTTAAGGATTTACCAGTTGGATCTCCAGAATCCTACCAATATAAAAATCCAGTAGAAAGTAGTTTTAACCGTAACTCATAATATATGGATCGTGATCTATTAAAACATCGGAAGGTAACCATTAAATAAACCATATAATTTCCCTTCACCCATACACCATATGTAGTCCCAAGATTAACCCAAGGGGAATGCCTTGGGGCTTGAGAGCCTACCCAAGAAAGTTTCTCGGTGCCTCAAAGCCTACCCAAGGATCACCTTAAGTTTGTAAGGATTTACCAGCTTGATCAGAGTTGTACCTCCATACTCCGGTCTACCCAAATAATGTCCCAATAAAACAGTTCAAGTAGTAACTAGTAGATTTCATGATTCGTAAATCAGGAACGATAATATTTTCCAGTGAAAACAGGAAACCCGATAACACATTTCAGGTAACTATAGTTCATAAACCAGTAAATCAATACTTTCGTTAAAACTCAATTCAAAACATATAAAACCATCATGTAGTACATGTGGAACACACTAGAAATCCAAGAATTTCTTTAAGACACTAGGTAGTTATCATAATGGATAATATGAAACTGATGTAATTTGATCAGATTCCAGGAACGAGGTCTTATTGAAGTGAATCGATTACTAACTGATCTAGTCAGACATTTACGGTTTATACTTTAGAATCCCACTATGATTCATGTACATCAGGAAAGTGTTCAGGAACCTTTATGTAGAATAATTTTAGATTCAGATTTATTGAGAGTGATTCCATTACCCAACAATCATGGGTATTCAAGATTAGGCATTGAATTAATAGATTTTAGTCCAATTAAACCAAATGAGGCTATTCAGGATCCTTTGCATCTGATATACTTGTGTGTTCATATATAACTAGAGTGATTTGAACTGATAAGGCATAAATAAAGATTCAGAAAATTTACCATTTATATTTATCGATCGGATTATCGAACAACTACCAGAACTGATTCCTGTTGACTGGTCAATTCCTTGCCCTTCCAGGGTATTCACTCTTTAATACCAAAATTTTATTGCCCATAGATCCTCTTCAGAATCATCACTGAATAGATCATAAGGGAACAAACAGATATTCCAATGGTCTTTATTTTATTTTCATGATTCAACAATATTAGGAAATGCCAACGTACCTGATTTATGGTTTATAACTCATAGGGATAGTACACCATCCATGTTTATTTGGATTCCTTAATTAATCCAAGACATTTACTTATTTTATGCCATAAGGGTATTTTGGTTATTTTTGTGCTCAATGTTATTCCTGTCATTTCATAGCTCGAAGATATCCAATCCTTCCTAGGCTTGATGAAATTCGTGGGTGATTTGCATTCCAATGGTATTTAAATCCTTTCATTTTGTCCATCTTATTATTTAATTCAAACTTATCATCTATTTCAGCCTTCTCGAGCAATTTTGAGAAAATAACACCCTCGATAAATTTTTCTTCAAGTATTTACTCGTAACTTGGAGATTTTAGGGTCAATTGTCTTAGTATATGTTACGAGCGAATTATCAGGAATTTTCTATATAAAAGTGTGAACTTAACGGTGGAACTAGTAATTCATCGATTTAAGGATGTTTTATTGGGTACTTTCTCATTCAGAGTCAATTCGAACTACTTTTACCTCTCAAGGGTAATTTCGTAATTTTTTAACCATGTAATTTCGGTATTAAAACTCTTAACAAAGATAAATATAATTTAGAAATCCTAGGGTTAATTATTTTTCCGAATAATCTCTGAACTTGAAATTATTCCTTATCAAACTTCTAATTTCTTGTACAAGCCATTAGAATTTTATTCAATTACCGACTTTTTACCGTATTCAGATCGAGTCTAGGAATTAATTAACTATCCAGATAAAACTAAACATTTTCATTCATGCATTTACCATTACCAACATGTTCCATAAAGCATGAAAAGGCAGTAATGTATTACCTTGATTTCTTTGCCATATCGATCAACCAATTAATCTCCATTCGATCACTCTCTAACTTAATATCAGCTTCCAATAATTCCTCAAATACATAACAATAGAAATTTCATTATAAACGGAGCTTAATTATGAAAAACGGATCGAATCAGATGATTAATCAGTGAAAAATAGCTTATCGGGTTTGAATTTGGTGAAAGAGACCTCAAAAACGAACTAAAGATGTCGAAAAATGTTAGGATAGGTGTTTCCGGAAAAAGTCAACGGTGGTCAACGACCAGTCAATAGCAGTTAACGGTCAACAGCTCGGTCAATGGCTCGGCTCGGTTCAGCGGCTAGGCGACTCAGTGGCTTAGCTTGATCTAGACTGGTCCAACCAGTTCAGACAGGTCTAACCTGTCAGCATATTCCTTGGCTGGCAGAAACGTCCACACGCAGGGAGCGGCGCGAGTGGCGCGTGCGGTGGCTCCGGTTGTTGATTCGGCATGAAATATTCCTGATTTGTTGATCAACATCCAGGGAGTCTCGTGCAAGTGTTATTTTTTCAACGAAACATAACAGATTGCATAATTTTAAAACTTACAAACTTATTTAACGGTGGTCGGCGAGTGATGACGACAGAGCCACAATGACGCGACAATTTTGATCAGGTTTTGAGCGTACGGTGACGATGAGTCCGATGGTGCAAGAGGTGTGATGAATGGGTGGCTGGATCGACCGGAATCGATGAAAATCCAAGCGTTGGGGATGATTTTATCGCACACTTTAAAGCCAAAATTATGACGAACAATGGCCTTTCACGACACGATAACTTTTGGGCTTTGATCTTCCTTTGTGTCATGTCATTTGGTTTTAAAACTTTGTTTTTTCCATTTATACGTGTGTTTAACTTTTGTGTATGTTCATGAATGGAGTTTGATTTTATGGTATCAGTATGGATTTTGTTGCTTGAGTTCTTTTTTTCCTAAAGAGTTTTAAGATATACTCATTGAGAGGCTTGGTTTTATATATGGTTCAGAATTTTCGATTGAGTTTTGCGTTCAATCTTCTTTGTTTTTAATCTGCCCTCTTTCATCCTTTTTTCTAAACTTGGGTTTATAAAATCACTCACCAGCAATTTGATTGTTTTTAATAAAAAGCAAACAAGGTGAATAATGCATTTTGATCTTTGTTTTCACACTTGAGTTTTGCCCCTACAAAATCTATGAAATCATTTTTCAAAAGTGTTTTCTCAATCGTTTACATCTCAAGGTGAGATATTTGTCAATCATTATTGGTTTTATTTCATTTCTGTGATTCATGTTGGCTAGATCATCATGACCAGACTTTGAGCACATTCTTTTGATTTTCCTTCGTTGATCTAATACTTGATTTTTTTTTCTCGATTATTTTTTTATTGAAATGGGATTTGAAACAAGTATGGCAGTAAGCACTTTCATGGTTTTTTATGTTTTACTCCCTATTTGATGTGTGAAGTCTTTGAACTTTATGATACAAACTTCCCTAATATCATGCAGTTGCAATGTGTTTTCTCATATACTTATTTTATGCAATATATGTATGCCTAATTGTCTTGAAGAGTTTTATATGTGCCTGTAATTTTATAGACCGCTTGCTTATTCTAAAGCTAACAAGATAATTAAGATTGCAGTGAGCTTGGCACATTAACTTTGATAAATATGTGAATATTACATTGATTTCCTCTTGAAAATAGACCATCAAGAGGGAAGTACAAATTTATGTTAGAGGTGCGAACTTAAGAAGTTATATTAAAAATTTAGTGGGTGTAGAGTTATAAAATTTTAGGATATTAGCTACATATTGAAATTTCTAAGAGATACGACAGAACCCCAACTCCCCTCGATCCATTCCTGTAAACAATCATCTTTAGGCTGATTAGTTAAATGCTCTATCTGCATGTGTCTTTGCATGCATATTTGCATTGGAACTAAAGTATATCATGTAATTGTTAACTTCTGCTAGGCAGAAGTGATGGAAGATAAATGATAATTTATATAGGGTTTTAAATCAAAACAAGGCATTCTGATAGCTCACTAATCTCGTGATGCAAGGCTCAATACCCTCACAAAGGATTCACTTATTCCTCTCAAGTGTTTAAGGATAAAGAAAAGCTCATGCCAGAACAAGTTAAAGCATTACCATAATCATTTGATTAAATCTAATCTCCACTATTTTAAATTGAATAAGATGAAAAAGTCAAGACTTCTTTAATCTAGCTTGTAACGTGGCTAAGGTATGGGTAGGGAAAAAGGCTGAAAAGAAAGATTTAAAATTCCAAAACAAGATATCAAAATAATTCGGAACAATTCATGAACTGACATGAAGCACAATGAAAAATAAAACAAGGAAAAAAGAATAGATGAAAGGCAATTGAAACAATCGATTTTTCCTTATTCTTTTTCTTTTCACTCGAACAAAAAGGTTTATTTATATTTTTTTTCTTGCTGTTCAAAACAGTGAACACTTTACATTTTTATGAAATTGTTTTTTTTTCATTTCCTTTTTTATTTTATTTTTTCGTAGGACAAGAATACAAGATCTCAAGTCTCGACAAGGGTGTGAAAAGGGAGGTAAAAATAAAAAGAAATGATTCATGTTTAATTTGGTGAGTTAAAAATAAAAAAAAAAGGAAATAGGCTGAAATGTGGTTTAATAAGGGATAAATTAAAGGGTATGCTTTTTGGGTAATGAAAGGATTAATCCTAAATGCCACTATCATACTAAAAACATCGAATTCTAGAATGTAGTCTCAACTAGTATTTCATCAGAAGTTCTAGAATGCTAAAAACGAGTTTGGTACACACAAAGAAAAAAAAGGCAAGAATGAAACATGCATGCTCAATAGGCTCAAAGCTCACAAAATTGGCTCAATTTATCAAGTCTAGCATCAATTCAACCAATAAACCATGGAATGTAAAAAATTTCATTAAAAATCACTAGCCATGCCAATTAACTATCATGCATCCAATGTTCAACTCAAAGCAAGATTAAAGAATTCATTGGAAAAGATTAAAATAATCAAATAAATACAAGAATATGAAATAAATAACTCAACACATAAAGATCAAAATATCTTAAGCTCAATTATTTGAAAAACAAGGCGAAATTCAGCATGCAATCCCTCCAACCTCACTTATATCGTTTTGTCTCAAAACATAAATTAAAATATAAAGCAAAAAAGAGGGAAAAGGAATACTCCCTGATCTAGTTGCGATTGCAGCCTCGGCTACGTCGAGATGAATTGTGGTAGAGTAGAATGTTTGATCGAGAAGCCACCAGATGATATATTAAAATTTTCTGCAAAATAAAAATCAATAAAAGAATAGATCATTCCAAGATTTTATTCTAAAGGAAGTAGACTCAAGAAAAGAACTCAATCAAGCTTTATCCTTTTCTATTTGTTTTTCTTTTTTTCTGTTCGAACGAAAATTATACTGCTATTTTTTTACTGTTCGAACCAAAATTGTACTATTGTTTTGTTATTGTTCGAACCAAAGCAGTTCTACTTTTTTTATTGTTCTAATAGTGCACTATTTTTTTTGCTCATTCAATATTTGTGCTATATTTTTTCTGCATTGTTTTGTTTGAACTTTTCTGCATTCTTCGAACCAATCTGTTTGTATGTATTGTTCTTTTGAATTGCATTGTTCTAATATGTTGTGTATTTTTATGCATTGTTCGAACCAAATCAAATTTTATGTACTGTTCTATTCGAACTTTTCTGCTCAATTTGAACAAAATCTGTTTTTTCCTTCACTGCACTGTTCAAATTTGCAATGTATTTTTCTGCGCTGTTTGAACCAAATCATTTTTTTGCATTGTTTGAACCATGTATTTTGAAATTTTGCTTCCTTTTTTCCAGAATGATTCTTCTTTTTTTCGCTGCCATACAATCTCTTCACGCCTTGGGGGTAGGGTTTTCTCCATTTTTTTGCTTTCGGTTCAAACAATTCATGATTCCATCTTGCTTAAAATTAAAGTAGCAATAACGGGTACCTAAAAAATCAAAGAAAAATAAAATATAAGTTAGAAAATAAAATTGAAAATAAAAATTGAACAAACGGAAAATAAAAATAATAATGGGTTGCCTCCCATAAAGCGCTATTTTTAATGTCGTTAGCTCAATGACCTGATTCAGACTACATATTTTGAGATAGATTCTTCCTCCACATCTTTGTCATTAATAAAAAAAAGAGAGAAAGAAACCAATAACTCGACGTTAGTTCCCAACAACGGCGTCAATTTGACGTGCGTCATTTTTCGCGTCAAAATAATTCATTCTTCTCAATTAATAAATAAAGGAAATTTAATGTAGTAAAAGAGAAGTAAGGGTTGATCCCAATGAGACTAAGGAAAGTTCCTAATTTATTCGTGCTTTGTTAAATCATTGCTCAAAGAAGTGGATGGAGTAGAATTTGAGTAATTGTGGGGATTTATAGATGAAGAGAAATAAAATAGAAGAAAGAAAAAAATATTTCAAAGAAGATTAAAAGAAATTTAAAAAAAAGTTTAAAAGAAAATTCAAAATGGTAAAATCAACTTTAGGCTTTCGCTTTGCCTCAATTTCCTTCGAATCATCGATTTAGATTTTCAATTTGGGATTCATGTTGGTTACTTTGTCTAGAAGGGTAATCCTCGTGACTCTTATTTGTATATTGAATTCCCAAGGCAATCTTTGATTCTGGCTTCCGAAATTGATATAATCAACATCAATTGTCATAGATCAATAACCGATAAAGTTCATAAAGACCGACTCGGATTATTGTCTCAATAACTACTAATTTCGATCTCAATTTTCTCTTAGCAAGACAATCTTGCCATGTGTGTTCCCAAGAAGTCGAATGTGCTTTCAATAACCTGATCCTTCCTCCTACACATTTAATCGCAACAACATCTTGACCAAAGTCAATATTTGATTTTGAAAATAAGCGGAGAGATTGAGAGAGATATTTCAAAGTTATTCAAGTACTTTTGAATTCTCACGTTGGAATTGAGTCATCGCTTTATCCTTCGGCTTGAAAGAAAATTAAAGAAAACAAAAATAAAATAAAAGAATTTTTATTAAACTAAAGAAATGATTAAAGGATGAATCCATTAGGCTTACCCTAAGGGGCTGTTTGGTTCACGTCATATCTTATTACCGAGGGAATGGAATCCTCATTCCCCCGTTTGGTTGGCCAACATTCCCAGCCCCGATAATCTTTTATTACCAACAGTGGTATTTTGGGGGTATATTATTGGGAATGTGATTACCCCCTTTCCTTAGGTATTGTTGGGTTACCGGCATTTTGGACTAAAATGCCCTTAAATGTTTTTCCAAAAATATCATTCTTCTTGAATAATAAAAATTCTACGAAGGTTAAATTAAAAATTTATCCTTAAACTATTTTAGATTTACAAAAAAAGTCTATAATAAAAATTTTATATGAAGTTCAGGGGTTAAAATAAAATTTTACCCTTTCATTAAACCTATTTATCTCTTCAATTTTGTAAAAAAATAATTATATAAATTTTATGAATTTAAAATTTTTAAAGAAAATATATAAATTAATTATAGTAATATTATAGTAGAATTCAACTTGTTAAAAAAACAAATATATAATAAGGACAATTTGGTAAAATATACATTCCAATAATCTTTTATTCCTTTAACCAAACACTGTAATCTTACATTCATGCTAAACCAACCAAACACAAAATACAACATTCGCAGTAATCATATTCCCGGTAAATTTCTATTCCCACTGGTATTGTTATATTCCGTGAACTAAATGCACCCTAAGGGGTATTTATAGCCTTCTAAAAATCCTAAAAACAAAGAAAATATAATTCCTAAAAACAAGAGATAATTTCTAGAGATAATTCTAAAAATATTTAAACTAAAATCCTAAAAACATGAGTTTAACTTGAATTTGAATTTCAAAAATTCGATAAACCCTTTTGTTTTTCTAGAAACACTGACCAGACCTTCTGAAAGGTGCTGACTACTCACCTCGCCAGATGCGTCATGCCCACTAATCCGACCATGAATCTAGAAAAATAAAAAAATTACACGATTTTGTTGTTCTTAGCATAATTTTTGGAATTCAATGTCCTACATCGAAAATAAATGAAAAGGCCAAAGTTAGCAACTAAAATTATCTAATCAATGAGCAATTAAACACCAATCAAGAACTCAATGCTTGACTTCTTATATTTTGTTGTAACCGGGCCAACTGCTCTCGTTACTTATCTAGTGATTCTTCTTGAGATTGCTTCTTTGCTTCCACTCATTTTTCCATGATAATGATGGATCGATAAGTAAATGAATGAAATTGTGATTACTTCCATATAAACCTCCATAAATTATTTCCATGTTTTCATAATTATTGTATGTAAAATGCTTAAATTAACAAATGTGATACAAATGCATGTATGTAAAAGGTGTCATTCCGGAGTGAGCATCTTAGAACAACTTTCATTGAGCACAAAGGTTTCAATACATCAAAAAAACTTTAAAGATAAGGAATAAATTTAAGTCCTAACTTCTTTATTTCACTCAAAAGCCAAGTTAACTTCCACTCATGCTCGGGTACTGATTTGTCAATCTGCTTCAACACTCTTGTAAATCCAACTAATTCAACCAGTTTATGAGCCACATTGTTTGCTTGAGTAACAACTCCCTCCATGACATTGTCTTTTTCGTCCATCTTATGTTTTAATTCTTGAAGTTGTAGACAATGCTGTTCATTTTTCCTTCTAAGAGACTCATTGTGGTTCTAGTGGCTTCATCAATGTATTTTTGTTTGTTCTAGTGGATTTTAGCTCAACATCATTCTCACTCTTGTGGATATGGTATGAAGCTTCCATATTGGCTATGGATATATTCAACATCTTTTTTTGGCTTGACACTATCCTAAATTGTTTATGGTTGTATTGTGCCTTCTTTCTGTATTTTGTAAATCACGAGAGAACTTCTTAGCTCGATCTTAATGCACTTTTCAATTTTTTCTCCATTGTTCAACATTATTTTCAGTTTAGCGACTCATTTTCCCACTCTTCTGGAGTATCCCCTAGACCAACATTTTAAAAGGCTTGATTGATCCTTTGAAATTCATCATGCATGGCTTCCATCTCTTTGTTTGAATTATCCATTTCAATTTTAAATTGACGCACTTGGGCTTCATACTCCAACAAACATTCTTCCTCTTGGATGTCCCCACTAATAGCTTTACCATTGAATACTTTTGGCTCCATCATAACAGGACAATCAATTACCAAACTAGGCTACTCTTTCATCTCAAAATCCAATTCTCCATGATCGAAAAGATATTGGATTTGATTCTTGAAATTAGTGCAGTTCTCAATAGTATTTATTTGAGCTCTGGCATGATATTCACAATGAACATTTATGTCATGCCAGTTTGCATATAGAGGCTGTCAAGGTTTCACATAATGCAGGTCCATATTTTGGGCTTATAATAGTTTATCGTATAACTCATTATATGATATACAAACAATCAAAATGAGGGCCAACTCTTGGCTTGGACTGAGCTGGAGTCACCAGATTTCTTTCACTCAGCATCAGGAGTAGACTCTCAAATACCAACGAGTTCTGATCGCATGACTTCTCTTCATATCTTTGAATTTCTATAGTTGTCACTATTTCTTTGGTATATCCAGACAGTTTGTTGATACAAATGATGATGGTGCATGATTTCTCAGGTTGGCTAGGACCACCTTGTTCTAAAGTAGTCCCTTATGTATATGACATCGTTGGATTATTTTCATCGAGCTTTTTCTCTTCTTTTGCAAAAATATATTTTCCTTTGGCCTAAGTCGTTATTCTATCCATCATCTTAGACATTTTTATCTCTCGTCTATCGTATTTTCTTGTGCTCTTTGTCAGACATGCGATCATTAGGTGCATAGATTTCTACTCTTTTCGGATCTTCTTCAAGATGTCATTCCCTAGTTGTGTTATAGTCTACTTGATCATGGAACCCTTTGTCCATCATGAAAACCTTATACTTTGACAACCACTCACAAATTGTCACCTTTTGATTATATCATGATCATGTGATGCAAGCAAAAACTAAAAAGTAACATAAAAACAAGCTAGTACAAATAAGATTAACAAATAACAATAATTATGATAAAAGTAATAATAAAATAAATTAATAAATTAATGCAAAACAAGAATGCAAATGCACAAGGTGTTAATTCTAAAAGCGATCACCATATAACAACCTACATTAGACCATAAGTTCTCTTTACACTATATAGTAAAATTTCACGAGCCTCATTTTCTTCGTTTACTTGATCTATGATTTTCTAACGATTTAACATTGTATTTACAGTCGTTGTTGGCCTAATCAAAATATTGAACCACCTATCTTCATTTTAATTCATCTAATGTGGTTGTTATATCTCTAGACCTCCACTTTTATGGGATTATCCAAGAGAATAGCGATCATCATATCTCGTGAAGGATATTCTCTTTCTTGACTTAGCTAGAATCTGACTCTTTGGTACCATCTTGATCTTCATTCATTTGAAAAGAGTCTTTGATCAACTTTGAGCTCTTATTTCATTGATCAACTTTGTTTGTAGATCTTCGACCTTACGGATTTGGCTACCTAGTTATGGAACCCTTACGTCGATATGTAAACCTTCTAATTGGGCCAATCACTTTCGAATTTACTACACCTTTAATCATGATATGAAGATGCAAATAAAAAAAAGAAGAAAAATATAATAAGGTAAAAAAGGAATTGTTAGAACCAATCATTAAAAATAGCAGGAAAAATATTTTTGTAAAAAATAATCCTACCCAACATGACATCTACCCTGACATGCTTTTATTAAATAGTGATCCCTCCCGTACATGTTTTCTACCACTATGCCTTGGCTAAACAAACAAATCCTATCCGTATACTTTTCTATTTTGCATGCTTTGTATGGAAACATAAAACCTAACCACATAATTTTATAATTCCCATACATTTATTCAGAAACTAAAATTACCCTACAAAAATTAAAGACGTGTAAAATGTTTTCAGTGTGTGCTCTCCTCACATGACATCTAAGGTTAGGTTAGACTCTACCTAATTTTGAGTCTTGTGTTTTTTATATGTTGGATTCACCTCTAGAGTAAAAGGTACTCAAATTGTCCTTTACAGTGTCCCCTTAGATTCCAGACCCTCAATCTTGGCCTATTATAGGCTTTCAAATATAGTTTAATTTAGGGGGACCACCTCTCTTCCATACGGAGGAGAAAACCATCACGAGGGCCATAAGACGTGAGCCCTAGAAGCGATCTACTATCTTATACAGAGGTGAAAACCATCACGAGGGAATAGCTTCTCACTCATACTTAAATGGGATGGAGCGGGGTTTTAGATCAATGACATGATGATGTAAGTACACAATGTGTGAGGAAAAATGAAAAAAATACGCAATCAGATAACACAAATTTCAATTCTCAATTCCCCTTGAAACATTTTTAATATGAAAACATTAGCAAACTAATTAGTCCAACTATTTAGTGGTCAATCAAATTAAAAACTAAAATTTATTTTAATCACTCAAGGGATTAAAAATTAAATTAGAAAGAATTTTTAATTTTCATTGCAAAGGCAACTAACTAATTGGCTAATGGCCTGACTCTCTAAATGTCCCCAGTGGAGTCGCCAAGCTTTCGAAACGAATCTAAAAAATCAGGGTTTAGAGGCTTGCTTGAACTAATTTGTGGTTTCCTTAAAAAATCCAAGGAGTCACAACCAATCTTTGATTAGGGTTGTATTGGGCACCCAAGATGTTTTTTCATTTTAATAAGATTAATTTAAAAATTATTAAAGCAACATTTTAAGGTATGCGTACCATGTAACACCACAATTTAGGGGGTTAAATTTTAGAAATTATAAAGTGGTGAATTTAATTGGTATTTTGGAAGAAATTAAGGATTAAATTATAAAATTTCAAAGTTTGCAAACCATTTTAAGAAGTGCAGGAAATTCAGTGACTAAAGTCATGGTTTACCTATTTTTTATGGGATGAATTATAAACCCCTTCCCTAATTATTTCTACATATTCTTCCCAGTTTCCCTCCCTCATCAACCCCTCTTTGAACTCTGATCTACTCATCGTCCGACCTCCGATCGCGAACCGAAACCACCATCGTGCTCGTTGGCGACCGATGAACAAAACCCCTCAAACCTTTCGTTCGGAATCGTTGTCGTTCGTCTTTAATTTCAGTCGGAAGTATCATCGGTTTTAACTCGATTTTAGTTGGTTTTTCATCGATTCATGACGATCCGACCATTCGTTTTCGACACCTCCCACACCATCGTGTTTCTTGCATCGTTCCGAGTTCGTCGGTGTCCTCTGTTTCTCTGTTGTTGCCGGCGCGTGTAGGGGTAAGATAGTTAAAGTTTTTGAAGTTTCGAAATCGAGCTCTCCGCCGTTCAAAATTGTGAACCGAGCTTGGTAAGTGTCTCAAAATGCCTTAAAATAAGTTTTAGGAATTTTTCGACATCGTATCACTGTTCACGCATCGCACGTGCCGCCACTGCGCTTAGGGTGCTAATTTTGTAATTAATTTATGTTAGGGTGATATTTGGGTAAAATTTGGGTGTTAGTTTTATAAGTATCATCGTCTGAGGATTGATAATCTTTTGGAACAGTTGAAAAGGTGCGTAGGTATCTCCCAAGTTGGATCTTCCTAAGATAGTTTTTAGAATTCGATATGAACACTACGAGTTTGTGATAATTTCGTTTGGTGTAACAAATGTTTCAACGGAACTTATGGATTGGATAAACTGGGTATTTTAGTTATACTTGAATAAAGTGGTGGTAGTGTTCATTGATGTTATTATGATATGTTGTAAGATCAGGGAAGAACATGATGTTTGTTTTTGTATATCTCTTCCAACTATTCGGGAGAAAAAGTGCATGCTAAGTTTACCAAGTGTAAATATTGGTTGTCTAAGGTTGTATTCCATGGTCGTGTGGACTTAGCTAATGGGATAAAAATATACATCAAGGAAGCACAAGATATAGTCAAATGATCAATTCTAAAGAATTTTTTAAATTTCAAATTTTCTTGGGATTTGTTGGTTACTATCGAAGGTTCATAAAGAACTTTTTTATGATTATATTCCCTTTGACCAAACTATTGATGAAATATGTGTTATTCATTTGGACGGTTAAGTTCCAAGAAAACTTGGAAATATTAAAAAGAATACTGACATAAGCTCCAAGGTCAAAAAATAGGGCATCATGTTCTGCTCAAAACGTATTTTCTCGGCCAACTTTGAAAATTTACCATAAATTGTACCAATTGAAATAGAAAGAGTTCCTTATATGGATAGATTCGTATTTGAGTCCAGTTTCCAATGGTATAAATGGAATAATTTTAAAGGTGTATATTAATACAAAATAATATTTCTTTAAAGATAGTGCAAACTGCCAGAATATGGAATTATGAATTTTTTTTTTGGATTTAATCGAATTAGAAGCAAATGATCAAGTTAAAGCTTAGTGATGCTTATATTTTGACTTGCATATAATGTCAAAGTGAGTGCAATGCATACTTAACATTATACATGGATGTTTTATACATCATTGGTAGGACTTGCGATTAATCTACCTTGTTTATATTAACATGATATTTATGTTATATATCATATATTTGACATATTCTAAATATTTCAAAGATTGAATATAAAATGCATTGATCATTGATCGTTACATTTGATGTTTATCATGAATATATATGATATTTAACATGAATGATATTTTGGGTATTAATTGCTCAAAGTTAAATTATGATAATATACTTTGTCATGGATGAATCAAATAAAATAGACTGTATACCCAAGTAAGTCATTGAAGCAGGGTGTAATTGGGATTCCATAGAGTATAGCAGCTACATAATCGGATTAGCAGTAATGTGTAAGGACATTTAGTGCATAACTATAGTGGGTAACGACACTAAGTGTATATGGTGGGCACGACCTTATGTGTATTATGGTGGGCAAGAACTTTTGTGCATTATGGTGGGCACAACCTTATGTATATTAGCACGTTGGTTCATATTTGACTCGAATACCCAGAGTCTTCATAGATTTACGTTTGGACTATAGTGTATTGGTTAATAAATGATAAACATGAAAATAAGCTTATGGGATAAATGGAAAATATATTGGTAAGAAACTTTATATCCAGTTATATCATGTTAATTTATGGTAATATGGTTGGAATGCATGTAAAGTGATCACATTGCATTGAATATTATTACTCATTTATATTTATATGTTGCATTGCTTGGTATATTTATATGATTGGCTCACTAAGTGTATACTTAGCGTGTGATGATTTTCACGCATAGGAAAAGGGAAGAAAAGGAGTAAGGAGATGAGCTTGGCATCAATCACCAAGGAAGTATTTACAAGTAACAATGATGACATCCTATTGTATTCTAAAAGTTATAGCTGACAAGTATACGAGAATGAAATGTTTTTAATTTCTTAATATAGTTAGTATTAAATATAATTAATAGTATGAATAAATATTATGATATTAAACTATACTTAAATAAAATTAATTTGGGTTTTAAATCAAACGTGGTGGACAATCGTATTTATTTGATGAAATTGAATATAACTATCTACCACTGCTTGAAACTGGTTTTGAATTGGTAACCAACAATATTATATTGTGATTTTTCTTTGAATAATTATTTTATAATAATTACTCAAGTTATGAAACTTGAGATGTTTGAATGAAACAAAATTTTACTCAGTTCACTTATAGAAATGTTTTTGAATTTCTGATGTGACATTTGTAACTCGTATTGGTTCGCGTATACGGGTAATGGGTGTTATAGTTTTTTTGGGTCATTTTGAACCCTAGCCTCTAATAAAAACAACTTTGCCTTTCTTTTTTTTTTCTCTCAAGCTCTCCTCTTGTCAGAACCAGGGTCAAGCTCAACAACCCATAGCAACCCCAACAATCGTAATTTGGTGGTGTTCTACACTCCTACCACTGGCCCCCAGCGATCGAGGAACCCAAACATCACCCTAAACGAATAAAAGCTCCTACCATTATCATCCTAACTATTTCTTCTCTCGATCGAAACCCCCACCAAACTCATAAACCCATGATCGACACCCTATTTTGGGGTAAAAATATCCTCTTATAGCCACCAATGGTGTTCCTGGACACCCAAAACTATCCCTAAATGACCCCAACATTTCACCCTATTCTCTAGACCATGAAACTCGAAGCCTAAATACAAACAAAACGCCCTTAAACGGCTAAGCGGCCTTCGATCTCTCGGCCTCCTAGGCTTGACTGCAACTTCGGCCAGAAACTTTCTATGACCAAAGGTAACACAAACCCTGTAATACCCCAAAAATTTAGATAATGACCAAAATGCAAATTTTGAAAGTTTGATGGTCAAAGTTAAAACTTGGGAAAAGTTTAGGGAATTAAGTGATAAATTTCCTAAAAAGATTTTTATTCCATAAATATATGGTTTACTCTTGAGATTGGAGTTTTATGGAAATCATATTGTTGGATTTGGAATTTAGTAAAGAAATAGTTAAAGCCGGTAATGAATCGATAAATTCTGATCGAATCAGAATTTTACAAAAATTTGAAGGATGTTATAAAATGGTTGGAAATATTATTTTAATATTTTGGATCAGAGAAATTTGGTTTGGAAATGTGCAATATTCCAGATTTAACCGAAACAGTGGAATTTAGTGACTAAAACGCAAGATTTGAAAATTCAAGGTGAAATTCGGAATTAAAAGTCAAAATAATTTATGTTTGACTTTATAATATGATAATAATCAGATTTCTTGGTTTTATGGTGATTATGGAAATTCATTAAGGGTGATTTGGTCTTATCACAATTAAATGATTATTATATTCATTTAAGTGGAATATAGAGTAAAATAAGATGAAATGCATCCAACATTTCACTCAAATTTGCTATCTTCTTCTCCAGCCAACGTGGTCTTCTCCTAAGGTAAGAACAAAGCTTCAATTCTATTTTCAAGCTATTTCTTTAGGATTATGAGTATGATGAAAATAGAAAATGGTTATTTGCGAAAAACGCTATCATTTGGTACCAATATTGCATGATTATCTTGCTTGATTTCAAAATCCCCAAATCTGGAAATTTGGGTTTATACTATGGTTGTTAAATTGATGATGATTATTGATGATTTTGAGGTTGTGTGAATTGATGAAGAACATAAGGATGAGGTTAAAGAAAAACAGTTTAGATTTTGGGAATTACAGTAGGTTTGAAAATTCACCAGAAAATATATAAAAATAATTTGGAGGTGAATTTTATATATTGTGTTCATATATGGATCTAGTTTTGTTTAAAATAAACGGGGATCAATTTCAAGTTGTATACAAATATATATGAATTTTTAACTGAGGAAAGATCAGAAAAGTCGGACAGCAGAATTCTGTACAAAACAGATTCTGTTGGTGAACTTTGAAAATTCACCATAAATTGTACATAATGAATTAGAAGGAGTTCTTTATATGGATAGATTTGTATTCGAGTCTAGTTTTTAACGGAAGAAACAGAATTCAATTTCAGTGTCTATATCAATAGAGAATAATGATTCTTTAGGGTAGTACGAGTTGTCTGAATTCTGGAAAATTGATGGGTTATTGTATAAGTTTTGTATAATTGATGTACTATGCTGGAATTATTGTTTGAGAATTGAAAAGAGTGTTAAATGTGAAATTGATTATTTTGGGAAGATTGAAATGATTGGTGATTTAAGTACAACAATTGCATAGTTGGTGTACTTAAATGTATTTATGCTTTTGTAAAAGCATTTGAATGGAAATAATTTCAATGTTGGAATTATTGGTATTAAGAATTTAAGAGGTAAAATGGTGAAGACCATTTTTAGTAAATGGGAAAAGTTGGTTCCAATGTTATAAGGAATTATTAAGAGTTGAATATTTTGATAGATGATGAATTTCAAATATAGTATGGAGATATGGTGGAATGTATTTATGTTAGTAAAATACTAACATATGGATTATTATGAATTTTTGATTTATACAGATCATGGTTGATTTGCAATTGAAGCAAGTCAAGTATAAAAAGGGTATATTGTGGACAATAGTGAGGCACAAATATTTTGAAAGACATAAAGTGTCAAGGTGAGTGCATGTAGTGCAATACATGCATGAAATTATACATGGATGTTTTATACATCATAAGGAAGACTTGCGATAAGTCGACCTTGTTTATATCGGCATGATTTTATATCATTTTTATAAATTGACATTGAGATGTCAGAGTATGAAATTAAAATGCATTGATCATGCAAAAAAATGTGATATTTTACCATGAATGTTTTCGGGTATGAACTGCCCAATGTTAAATTTGATAATGTACTTTGCCATGGATGGATCGAATAAAATAGACTATATGCCCAAGTAAGTCATTGAGGGACAGGGTATAGTTGGCATGCCATAGAGTATAGCAGCTGCAGGTTTATAATACACTTTGGTGTATATGGTGGGCACGACCTTATGTGTAATACACTTCGGTGTATATGGTGGGCACGACCTTATGTGTAATACACTTCGGTGTATATGGTGGGCACGACCTTATGTGTAGCACTACGGTGCAAATATTACTCGAATACCCAGGGTCCTCAAGGTTTAATGTTGGGCTATTGGCTATGGATTATGTTTTATTGGTTAATAAATGGTAACCATGCAAATAAGCTTATGAGCTTATGGAATAATGGCAAGTATATATGAAAAATAAGCTTACGAGCTTATGGAATTTAAATGGTAAGTATTTTGGTAAAATAAGCTTACGAGCTTATGGGATAAATGGTAAGAGATTTTATATTATTTTGTTCATGGTAAAATATTGGATATGTTAGTAAAATGATTTTATGGAAATTTGATATTTGATATTGAAAATCATGCATGAATTGTATTGCACTGTTAAATGTTTTAATTGCCTCACTAAGTTTATACTTAGCTTGTGATGATTTTCACGCGTAGGTAAAAAGCAAAGTATAAGAATAAAGAGTTCAGAACGACATCAAGCATTGAGAGGTATATTTCAATATCAATAAGACATCCTATTGTGAAATTTGATTTTAGATAGTGGCATGTAATTTGAAAATGTTCAATTTATTTGTTGAATTAATTTTGAAAATTTTTATAGTGATGAAAGGTTAATTTTTATGAATTTATATGTAAATTTTCGGAAGTACTGTAGCATGAACAGTAAGCACGGTTTTTAAGCAAAATTTCCAGATTGTTAAAGAGGTACCGATTCCCCTGCTACAGGGAATCGATTCCCGCACCGTTCACTGTTCACTGTTCACTATTCATAATTAAAAATATTTTTAATTAAATTATTATAATGAAACGTAATTTTATATGATATGATATTTTTATAATATCATTTACTATTTTAAGAAAATAAATTTTAAATCGCTTTTGAATTTTAAATGGTTTTAGAAAATACGGGTGACATTCGTAATCTGTATAGGTATAAATATACGGGTTACGAGTGTTACAAACCCCTCACTTTTCCTATTTTATTTTGGTTCGAGAAACCAAAGATTAGGCCACAAAAAAACGTAAATGGAGATAAAAAGACCTCTGAAAAATGGGTTTTCTTTTGGTGTTGTATTGTTTTAATTTTTGGTTTCAAAAAGGGGGAGAAAAAATAGATCTATGTTACAATGCTTTTCTTGTCTAGAGAAAAAAAATTGGAGCCCCCTTCTTTGCATTTTTCATTTTCGTTTTTATATCATTTCCTTACAAAAATGAGAACTGAAAATTATTTTACAACTTTTTGCCTTGTTTGCTTGCATGGCCGATGAGTGGGTTGTTTTCGTGTTACCATGGATGAGGGACCACAATCGGGGCTGTCGTGGCTTGATGTTTTCGTTTGGGACCACTAATGCAGCAGCTGATGTGGAGATTTCACCACTTTCGTGTGAACCATCAATGAGCTGCTTGGAATATGGATGGTCATAGTTGAAGGCAGTGGCAATAAGGGAACCTAGGGTTTGGATGTTTCTCAAATGTTAGCATGTGTGCTCAAGTTTGCTGTTGGACTTAGGGTTTCATTGTAATTGGGTATGGGTAAACGTAAATGGGTTAGGATGATGGGTTTTGTGTAATGGGTATGTGAATTTATTTTGGGTTGTATTTAAACAATGGACATTCCAATTTGGGTATTTCATTTGGGTACCCAATGTTTCGACTTGAATTTAAATTTAAAATTAAAAAAAAAACATGTATGGTCACCAAACCCAAATAAATAAAGGTTTAAAACTCATCATTCATGGTCAAAATCTTTCAAGGCTTACGAACTATTTTTCGCTCATGCCACCAACGGCATTTGAAGTGATCCAATATGGACTCATGAACAACTTCAAATTATTCTTCGGTCGCTTCCAAACTAGTTTGAATTGTTTGGATAAAATTAGGGTATTACAAGGTCCAGGGTGCCTTTGGACTTATACATATGCATGATGGTGTATGAATTGAGGTAAAACTAAAGCTTTATTTGTTTATTAATATCAATGTTTGAATACCATTTCAAAAAAATATATCAATGTTTGAATATGAAGGAAATCAATGCTATTAATATCAATATTTAACACTTGTTTTGCACCAACATGGAATATATGGCAGGATGTAATGGTAATCAATCATTCATATTTGTATGGCATACATGAGGATCCAAATATTCTCAAGGATATGCGCCTTGATGTTGATAACATGTCTTACGAGGTAACACTCAAATATTTTAAGTGTTCGTGTTGTTTATTTCGTAGGAACTACTAGAGATGGAGGATCAAACTTAGAATGTTTGCACTGGATTAAGCAAGGAAACTATTCTGGCCGATCTGACAAGAATAAAACATTAGCTCATAACAATTGAACCTACAGTAGAACCTGAACCTAGTTGTATCTAACAGGTATATCTCTTCTTACTCCATGAACAATAATGAACTATCCAAGATGGATTAAAATTAATTCCCATTTAATGTTCATGGAAACCGTTCACAGGAGGTGGTATTGATGCAAGTAAGAGAAATGGAGCATATATATCGTTAGACCTTCTTCGAGCAGGAGTAGCAGCAGGTGGTGATAACATTCAAAACTCCAGTGGTTCTTCGAGTCCAGTCATGATTCATTCAAGAGTATCTGGATATGTTATTGAAGAAAATATAAGTCCAGATGGTCTTCCAGTTGATGGTAAAAGAAGGCTTTTATGCAAAAGAAAGGCTCCTGAATTGGGTTCAAGCTCTACCCAAATTCATCCATAAACTTCCCTAGTCCAATTATGGTTGCACAACATGGAAAAAGAAGGCTAGATATCGTGATCAATCTACTTGAGGACTGGAGGTGAGGGAGTTTCTATCCAATACTTCCTGGTGGTTCCCCTGATGCCCAAGACATTGATGTTTAAATAAGAGGTGGCAATGCCAGGCCTGCCCAGGTTCATCTGAGTTTTAGCTGGAGAGTTGAGATACAAGCTTATAGGAGAAGTTTGGTATCTGAGGTATTATTCTGTAGACTATAATCCCCATAGCTATAGCTTCCATTTATATAAATTTCTACAATACGATGCTTATGTTTCGTGCTTAAGTAGATTGCCACTTATTACTGGCTGCAACTAAAATACACTTCATTTCCCATAGTAGGTCCACGGTGCCTTTCGACTTGTACGTATGCCTGGTGGCGTATGATTGGAGGTAAAACTTAAGCTTTATTTGTTTATTAATATCAATGTTTGAATATGAAGGAAATCAATGCTACTACTATCAATGTTTAACACTGGCTTTGTACCAACATGGAATATATGGCAGGATATGATGGTAATCAATCATTCCTATTTGTATGGCATACCTGAGGATCCTGATATTCTTGAGGATATGCGCCTAGATATAGATAACATGTGTTATGAGGTAACACTCAAATATTTTGAGTCTAATGGGAATTACTTGGGGATTTAAAAGCTTGTGTCGTTTCTTTTGTAGGAGCTGCTGGAGCTGGAGGAGCATTTTGGGATGTTTTCATTAGACTAAACTAATCTTGCCAATCTGAGAAGATGAAAACTTCAGTTCATAATAGATGAACCTCCAATAGAATCTGAACCTTGCTGTATCTGTCAGGTATATTTCTTCTTACTCCATGAAAAATAATGGCCTGTGCAAGATGGATTCAAATTAATTTCCAATTCATGTTCTTGAAAACCGTTCACAAGAGGATTATGCTAACGACGAAGAGCTCGGTAAGCTGGGTTATGGTCATGAGTTTTACTTCAATTGCATTAAGGAATGGCTTGTTCGGAAGAATTCATGCCCCATCTGCAAAAATTCTGCTTTGGCTGTTTGATCTCGGGATTGATGTCTCCTTTTAATACCTGAAAAACAATATGTTACTCATCATTGAACTTGCTTTTCACCTAGTACTTTCATGCACAATCATCATTTACTTTTTCTTTCATTTTAGATATTCTCAATGGATGCCACAAAAAAACTGCAATTCCATAGAATCCCTATGCTATATCTAATAATGTAACGAGCAGTTGAAGGTTTATAGATTCAACCAAAACAAAGTAAAAAGAATATGGATTTCATTAGTTTCTTTTTATTTTTGCTGGTGGCAGGTTCAACCACATATTATATATCAACATCGATGATCAATCATCAATGGATGATATAAAACAAAGGTCTGGACATTGAATCATTCTTCTTAGGATTAGGATGGCAGTGATCAGTTCAAAGTTGGCAGTTTTTGAGTTTCTACCCTAGTCTTTCCCTAGTACAAGTGTTTAGACTAACCTTAGGCTTACGTTCATTATTTCATAATATTTGAATGATATTATGTAAATAATTATTTATCTTTTTATAAATTTAAAAAATTATTCATTATAAATACTAAATACAATAAATATGATATTATATAAATCATTTACTACTATTTAATAAATTTTTTAGAAATTACTCATCATAAATGTTAAATAAAATAAATAATATTATTTAATATACTAACTATATTACTGTAACATTTTAAAAAACAAAAACAAAAGCTTATTTAAGTAGGTGTAAGTTAATTTTTTTTCTCTAGTATCCCTCAAGCTTTATTGTTTGTGTCAAGTACTTGAAAGAAAAAAATATTATTAGCTTATTTACATCGGTGAGAGAGTTATTTTTTCCTAAACCTTATTTATACTGCTGTAAGTTAACTGAGAAAAATAGTGAACGTATTGGGAAAATTATTTATTGAAAAAATGGTAAACAATTTTACAAGGATTAACGTATTTTTTCATTGTTTTGTAATTGATTTTACATTAACTGGTCCATTAAAATTAAACTAAACACCCAAGAAAAATTATTTACAGTGAAACAAACAAATCTTAGAGCTCAAAAGTCACCGATCTTCACACTCCATCACGTTGGAATTATCGGTTGATCTTGTGCCGCAACGAAAAATATTAATATGACCATCTCCTCCAGAGATCAATGTATGAGTGATGAAAGTAGGAAGATATGGGATACAATTGTACCTTATTCATCTAAAAAAATTATGGAGAACTAGTGTGGAACTAATCATTTTCTTGTGATTATTTTGTAGGAGCTGGAAGAGTAAATTGGGGATGTTTGTGCTGGACTAAGCGAGGAAACTATTATGGTCAATCTGAGAAGGCGAAAATATCAGTCCATAATAATTAAAATGTTAATGTTTGAATATGAAGGAAATCAATGCTATTCTTATCAATGTTTAACACTAGTTTTGCACCAAAATGGAATATAAGGCATGATGTGATTGTAATCAATCATTTATATTTGTAAGGCATGCCTGAGGATCCTCGTATTATCGAGGATATGTACCTAGATGTAGATAACATATCTTATGAGGTAACACTCAAATATTTTGAGTATAATAGGAATTACTTATAGTTTTAAAAGCTCGTGTCACTTATTTTGTTGGAGCTGGAGGACCAAATTGGGGATGTTTTCACTGGACTAAGTAAGGAAACTATTTTCTCTAATATAAGAAGACGAAAACATTAGTCCATAACAACTAGAATATCAATGTTTGAATATGAAGGAAATCAATGCTATTATTATCAATGTTTAACATTGATTTTGCACTAACATAGAATATATGGAAGGATGTGATGGTAGTCAATACTTAATATTTGTATGGAATACCTGAGGATCTTGATATTCTTGAGGATATGTGCCTTGATGTCGATAACATATCTTATAAGGTAACACTCAAATATTTTGAGTTCAATGGAAATTACTTAGGGTTTTAAAAGCTTGAGCCGTTTATTTTGTAAGAAGTGATGAAGCTGGAGTAGCTAATTGGGGATGTTTCCATAGGACTAAGCGAGGAAACTATTCTGGATAATTTAAGAAGATGAAAACATCAATCCATAACAACTGAGCCTCCAGCGGAAATTGAACCTTATTGTTTATGTCAGATATATTTCTTTTTACTCCATGAACAATACTGACCTATGCAAGATGGATTCAAATTAATTTCCATTTCATGTTCTTGGAAACCGTTCATAGGAGGATTATGCTAACGGTGAATAGCTCGATAAGTTGGGATGTGGTCATGAGTTTCACTTTGATTGCATTATGGAATGACTTGTTCAGAATAATTCATGCCCCGTATGAAAAAATCCAACTTTGGTTTTTTGATGTCAGGATTCATGTCTCCTTTTGATCCTTGAAAAACCATGTGTAGCTGAACATTGAACCTACTTCTCACTAATCTGAGAAGAAGAAAATATCAATCCATAAGAACTGGAATTTCAGTATTTGAATATGAAGGAAATCAATGCCATTATTATCAAATTTAACACTGATTTTGCACCAACATGGAATATATGGCAGGATGTAATGGTAATCGATCCTTCCTATTTGAATTTGTAATATCCCAATTATCAGGACAGTGACTATATTGGGAGAATTTAAAATTTAGAGAATTAAATTGAATAAATGGTAAAATATAAGAAATTATTGAGAAATTTTTTAAGACTAATTTGTTAGAAATGATGAATGAAAGGGTATTTTAGTCTTTTATAGGGAAATGGATTTAAAATTCTTTTTAATAGGGTATATAAGAGTAAGAAAAAGGGGAAAGTGGAAAAAGAAGCTAAGTTATCTTCTCTTCTCCTTCTTCCCGTGTGCCGTTCTCTTAATAGCCAAAGGTGAGTTCCTCCAAGTTGGTTTTTCCTTTAGTTAAATGGTTGGTATTGAAACCTTGAGTATTATTAAGGCTTAAGGAAGGGTTAAACATGATTAAAACTTAGAGATGAAAAGAAAATGGGGTTTTGAATGTTATATTGAAATATGAGTATTTATTGAGGTTTGTTAGTATATTTGACTTATCAAATAAGTAAATAAGAGATTATAAGCATTGGATGTGATTAAAAACATGTATGAAAAAGTAGTATGGTTCTTGGTTTGAGATGTTCTTTGGAGATTTTAGCTATTATAAAGAGCTAAATGAAGGAAAGTTAGTTGGGATAAATAACGAAGAGTTTAGTAGTATTGTTGGAGGTAAAAGTAAGGGAATTTGATGAAATTTGGGTAAAAATCGAGTTGAAAAATGGAAAATTTAGGTAAGGGTATCGGTACTGGAAGAACAGTACCGATACTATAGGCTTAAATTTGAAGAACTACGATGAATATTATCGATACTAATGCAATTAGTATCGATACTACTGTGGGTATCGATACTAAGAGAAAGGTATCGATACCATGGATTCCAGAATGTAGAAATGGTATTGATACTGAATGGAGTATCAATACCATAGTATAAAAGTATCGATACCATGGTAGGGGTACTGATACTATTGAGTCTGGAAATATAAGGTTACTGAATAGTTGAACATCCTTAAAGCATATTAACGAGGCATACCAGGTGAGTGCATTAATTAAGTACTTATATGTTATGATAGTCATAGATGCATTTTGCTTAAGGTATGTATTGGACTTACCGAATGGGTACTATGTGTGCAACCTAAGAAATTCATAATAAGTTTATGAATTTTCGTATTGGCACTATGTGTGCAACCTAATAAATTCATAATTAGTTTATGAATTTTTGTATTGGCACTATGTGTGCAACCTAAGAAATTCATAATTAGTTTATGAATTTCTGTATCGATACTATCTGTGCAACCTAAGAAATTCATAGTTAGTTTATGAATTTTCTTATTGGCACTATGTGTGCAACCTAAGAAATTCATAATTTGTTTATGAATTTTCGTATTGACACTATGTGTGCAACCTAAGAAATTCATAATTAGTTTATGAATTTCCATATTGGCATTATGTGTGCACCCCACGGAATTCATAATAAGTTTGTGAATTATTGTATTGACACTATGTGTACAAAAACCACTGAATTTTTAATGAGTTGAAATATCAATTTGTATTTTGATAGTTATGGTATATGGATGTTTTAAAAGAACATTTACCTCAGTGTTAGTACGCCTCACTAAGTAAATACTTAACGTGTTTATTTCACGTGTAGGTTTTAGCAACCAGAGTAAGGAGTGCATCTGACATCACAAATCAATAGTCACATCATCAGTAACTATACGACAACTATGTCTACTTTTGATATTATTAGTTGGCATGTAATAGAATTATGATAACGCTCAGAAAAGTATTTTGGTTTATAATGATGTAAAAAGATAAAATGTTTGAACATTATATTTTTTGCTTACATACTAAAGTTTAATGAGTATTTTATTATTATTAAATTAAAATGTTTTATGAAAATGAACAAAAATTTTTTTGTTTTCAAAAGAGGAAATGCTTTAAAAGTGATGTGACATATGTGTCTCGTGTATGGAAACGTATACTGGAAATGGGTGTTACAATATTACAACCTTCCATAAAATATATTGGTTAGCATATAACCAGTCGTTATGGACTAATGTTTTGTCTTGTTAGATTGGTTGCAATAGTTTCCTCGCTTTGTCCAGTGTAAACATCCCCAATTTTCCCTCTAGCTCCAAGGTGGTGTGCTTGGTATATGGCCAAATGTTGTAGCATGCTTGGTAGGTTCCTAGGTAGATTGCTAGGTCACTTAGCTAGATAGGTAAAATAGGTAGCTAGCTAGGTAGTGTAGCCTAGTGCCACTCCAGCTGCCTCCAACTGCTATAAGTCTTCAGCTCATCTTTCAACTCCTCGGCTACACTTTAGCTAATGTCAGCTATTTTCTAGCTACTTTAGCTATCCTTTGAGTCCATTGAGCTCCATAAAGTGATGGTGAGCTATCCTTTGATTTTCTTGAGCTCCTACGAGCTCTCAAAGAGTCAGCGTGCTATCCATAATCTGCCATAATCATCCTTAGCTTATTCCGAACCTATGTATGATAAGAAAACAATGAAATAAGTTATGGAACTTATGAAAATGAATGAAATAGATGTTTCCATGTATGAATAAGCTAGATAATGATCCAATGAGCCAACATAAACTTACTATGAGCTAAGTGTAAAAGCATAAACATTAATCATGCTAAGAAAAGATGTATATACAAACATGTTAAGCATATTATATAATGATAATGCCTATCATTTATATGTACAATATAAGATAGAATATGCAATGTAACATGACACAGTTTATTATAACATAACATGAATATAATGCTTGATAAAGAAAGATAAACATAATATTTTCTAAATGAAATAAATTTGCGAAGTATTGAAATGTGACATATGTGAATATAATAAAAGGTATAAAGAATGCTCCTTATCCACGGCTAAAGAAAGCAAGATAAAAAGTAGTAGATGTAGAACTAGGATCATAAATTTTATGATCCAACTAAGTCGATATCTTTGTTAGTAATTCATTTTGTAATTATTTGATAATTGCAATAAGTTGGAGATCATTGTAAAGCAAAGGGAAGAAGAAATTTGGTGGAAGTTGAGAAAACAACTTCATTTCGGGTTACAAGCATTAAGATAGCACGTATTGAACTTTGAAGTTCTACTTGTGTTTCCTATATGTGATGTTTTGCTGGTTGTTTGAGTGTGTCCAGTGTTTCAAGTATATATGAATGCTTTGGATTCATTTTGTGTCATTTTTATGGTAACATGTGTTTTAGATATGCTAAATGATCTTAAATAACACTTATAAGTTTTAAAAATAAAGTATGGTTGAAACTAGAATGCTTAGATGAGATTTAGAGTTATTCTCTAACTTGAAAATGACTATTTTTGGGTTTTGGTATCAATACTCGAAGAACATCACTAATACAATTTGGATGTGTGAAGAAATTTAGGTAAAACATCTTAGAGTATTGATATTTTTCATGTAAGGATCGATATCGAGGGCATTTATCAAAACTTTGAAGCTAGAAATAGTATTGTACTTAAGGTGATTATCAATACCCACGAGATTTATTAAAACATCGAGCTTAAATTTGGTATCCATACTTGAGATGAATATTGATACCCAAAGGTTGAGTATCGAAACCCTCCGCCTAGTATCGTTAATTCCTGCTTCAAAAGTCAAAGTTTGACTTCCAATTAGAATATGAACACAAGGTATGGTCCGTAACAAATAAATGAGCCTATAAATTTCCATTTTTCTATTGTTAATAAAGGTACCCATATGTAACACCCATTCCCCGTATAAATTCCCCATACGAGTCCAGGATGTCACATAATATTTGCAAAATTGTATTTTTATTAAAACCAGTAAAAAATTGTTTCTTTCTAAAGTAACTCAATTATTATCAAAGAATCATAAAATAGTTTATTTTGATAGCATTAACAATCATTTCTCATAAAATACTAATATCAAACTATCATTTATAAATAGTAATAACAAATATCATTCATTTAAAAACCATATTTAAACATCTCAAGTTCTAAGTATCATAACCATATAATGTACATGCTAGCTAGTATTTTCAATATTAAAAAGATTCCATACTTCTACCTACGCGTGAAAATCATCACACGCTAAGTATACATTTAGTGAGGCATTAAGTTCTATCAATAATAATAAAATAATATAAATGAAATAATATCAGTAATAAAACATATTTATCACAATATGACATAAGTATAAACTATAAAATCATCATACAAAAGAAAACATCATGTAACAGTATAAAATACATTGGGCAGTTCATACCCGAATTCATTCATCATTTAACAAAATAATGTAAAATATATAATAAAACGATTTGAAATAAATTTTCTTTTCAAACTATAATCACCAATTTTATCCCAACAAAAATTAACTACAACCATACCATGCTGCCACCAGATCACCAATCCTCTCATGCCCTGCCAGCTCCAGCCACACGCCACCACCATGCCCTGCCAACCCACCAACTCAACAACCACACATTCAACAACAAATGTGAGATTTTTTTCACAAATGTAAAATAGGTTATAAAAAACCCCAAACAGATTGTAACAGGGGTTCTCCCTCTGATTCTTTCTTTTTCGGTTAAAAGATTGTAGCTTTTCCCTCTTTGATTTTCTTATATCTCTCAACAAAAAGAGAGGATTGTAACAGATTTTATTCAAATAACTGAAATAAGAATACAAGCGCCGAATTATTTTTCCTTAATTTGTTTTCTTTTTTTAGCAATCTTTTATTTCGAATCAAAATAGCTAAATAAGAAATAGATAGAATAAGTGGGATTACCAATCAGATTTTCCTTCGTCGATGGAGTGTAGGTGGCTAATTGGGAGCCCGAGAGGTCGGAGGTCGTTTGGTCGTGTAGGGGATCGTTTTGGCTCTATCGGGGAATGGTTATTCGTCTTCTCTCTAGGAAAAAAAGAGCTTTTTCTTTTGTTTTCTTTGTTACAGAAGTCAGTCGTGAAATGAAATAAAATGGGGTTGGGTTTAGGTAATTTCTAAAAAGAGGTTAATTACCTCTTAAGGGTTTGAAGTCTTATTTTATATTGGTCATCTATTCCTATCTTTTTCATTATTTAGGATCTAGCATGTTTTTATGGTTTTTTAATTTAGTCACTATTGTTGTGGCCAAATCGCCTTTAAGACCCTGCGTTTTAATGTTTTCTTTTTATATGGTCTTTTGTTGTCTCATAATTGGTTAAATTTCGAGTCTCGTGCATAATTTTCTTCTCATTGCTATTTTAGTCACCACATAGGCTTTTTGTTTATTTTAAATTAGAAATTTTATTTTATTTTAATTTATTTTGGTCACCTATTTACATTTTAATTTTTGATATAATGGTTTTATTTATTTATATTTTGACCATTTTATTTATCTTTTGTTCATTTTAATTAGGATACAGTACTTCATTTATTTATGATATGACCACTTACATATGTTTTTTATTTTAAATTAACCACTAACTTTTATTTTCTTGCACTTTAACCACTGTTATATATTTATTTGTTGTTTCTAATATTCGATACGACCTTGTGGTGACCCGATCCGAGGTACGATCCACATTATTATGGTCCAAACTCTACTAAATCTTATGTTTTTTTTAATTTGTTTGAATTATTATACGACCTTGCATTGACCCAATCCGTGGTATGACCCACATTATTATGATCCAAACTTTGCTAAAATTTCTAACACTAATTGCTAATTTCTAACATTTAACCACTAACAGCTAACAATAACCGCTGATTTTATTTATTTATTTATTATATATTCGAACTATAGTACAACCTTGAGACGACCCGCCCTAGGGTTCGACTTGCATTATTTACGGTCTAGGTTCAATATTAAAAATTAACACTAACATTTTATTTTTTTATTGCAATTTTTATTTTTGTTATTTAATTTTATGCACCTTTAAATTTACATCTTTATTTTTCTTTATTTAACTTTAGTCCTTACATTTTATTTGCTTTAAATTTCTGATCTTTTATTTGTGTCCCTTATTTTTTAAAAAAATTAATTTCATTCCTTTAATTATTGCACTTTAGTTTCTATTTATTTTATTTTAGCCCCATGAATATATATATATATGCATGTTTCATATTTTTATCATATTGAGTGTCTTATTTTGCTATCTTATATTTTGGTCCTTATGTTATTTATGATTTTATTTATGATTCTATTTCATTTAAGCACCCTTAATGTTTGATATTTATTTTGTTCATTGCTTTTCTCATGTTTATATTTTTGCCACTAAAATTGAGGTTTTATCATTGAGCATGATTAATTAATTTGTTAAATATCTCTTGACCTTGCTTAATATATTTAGATTTTAAAATTATTAAATGTATTTCTATGCCTATTTTGATTAACTTCACAATAAATGGATTACAACATCTCTCTCAATTTATTAAGATCCTTTTCTCCTTTTCCATATAAATTTGTTTGTGCATTTAGATCTAGACATTTCAAATATATATGAAAGCCTCATACGCATCATAATTGGATTAAAGGTAGTATTTATTTATTTTAAAATATTAAGAAAGGACAATCTTAAAGTAACTAGATGTCATATTCCGATATTTTAAAATAAATAAATACCCTACTAGAAGAACCTTAAAAATCGAGTATGCATAAATTAAATCAAGAATAAAAGGAAAACGAAATGTTCCTTTATTTAAACTTGTCGAGACAATTCGTCTAATTTTTATTAGGGATTTGGTCTCGACCCTTTTAAATAATTGAACATCCCTTATCTTTTCTAATTGAATATATAATTTGGATAAATTGGCTTAATTCCTAGTTTTAGTTGAATTAAAATATTTAATCTCGAATTCTTGGGAGAAATTATTATATTCCTTTTATTTCAGTTGGAAAGAGAAATATTCTTCATAAAGTATATTAGGGATTATTTTCTCTTCGATTCGAAATATTGAAATATTTTCTATTTCTCCTTAGAATTTTTTGTTAAATAAAATTGTATGGTTGAATTTGGAATAATAGGATCAGAACTTAAATTTATTTTTGAATTCTTAGATTTCCATTATTAGAAACAATTTGTAATCGATGGGGGTACCAATTTTGGGCGTTGTGGGGGTGCTTATCCTTCCCCACACGTAATCGACCCTCAAACCTCTTTTTATTACAAAAAGGAATGAATTTCTGGTTACACGTAGATTGGTGCATCATTTAAAATGATGTTTTCTTAAAAACTCTTTTAAAAGGAAATTTTTAGGTATTCGACCTACCAAACCCAAAAGATTAATGGCAACTCTAAAACATTTCTTTTACAAAAAATTAATTTTTCACAAATAAGTAGAGACAAATCGTATCACCGAAAATCGGTTAGGACAACTTGGCGACTCCACTGAGGATTTGGTTGGTAAAGCCCTAAATCAATTATATATTGTCTCTATAATTGTGAATTGAGAATTCAGTTTTTTTTAATTTACGATTCGTTTGATTCCTTTCAAAAAAAATTATTTTATATCCTTGTATACTAATGTTTGTATTTGATTGATTTTCAGATATTAAAATTTTGGACTCGCTTTAGTTCAATTTTTGTGTGGTTGATTGTCAAAGGTTTGAGAATTTCTCCTCACACACGACATGTGCATTACATTACATAAGCTTTATACCCGAGCTTTTCCCCTTTAAATGGGAGTGAAAGCGATGTCTTCGTGGGAATTTATTCTCCGTGTCAGACCTAGTAAGTAGCTTCCGGGGTCATATGCCCTATGTCTTTGGGTTGATTTATTCTCCATGTTAGGCATGGGGAAATGTGCCCTCTAGAATTGAACTCAATCCGCTTAAGCCTATAATGGGTGAGGATTGAGGGTTTAGCTCGCCCAAGGGGCCACCGACAAGAATATTTCGTGTACCTTTACTTATAGAACCAAAACTCTGTATATAATAAATCTTAGGAACCCACCCGATCTAAGACAACGCCGAAACACTGTCCATAGGTACCCAAATAAGTGTACACAAAGGAAAAATGAACTCTAACCTTCGTCTTTTATTTTATTCAATAGATTATTTTTGAATGAATGCATGTGAACTAGAAATTATGCAGTTAGGGTTTTATTTTCCTCTGTCTTTTATTCACTATATTTTTATTGTTCATTTACCAATTGAATTTAATCTTTTCATATTTCACTAAAACATATTTCCTCTCTTTAATTATTATTTTTACTAACATCTTTTCCTTGTCATGTTGCTTTATTTTGTGCGTAAACTTGGTGTTAATTCCCTGGTAATTATCAAATTAGAAGGTTTTTAAAATGACAATACCACACGAAGGGGTAGATATTTTTTATCTGCTTTTTGGGACATTGTGAGCTCTTTGAAAGTTGTTCTAAGATAATTACCTAGGAATTAACACATGTTTAATACATATCATGTCATAGAATGTATTGATTCTCTAGTTAATAGTCGCATTAAAAGGCTTTCAATACGACAATGTCACTTGAAGAGGTAGAATATAATTGCAAAAATGCATAAATGATCCAGAAGGGTGCTCCAGGAAACAGCTAAAGAGGTACATCAAGTTGGAACACGAGATAGTGGATGATGTTAGTCGCATATGGTTGCTCAACAAATGCATTTATGGAAAAGAATTCGAAGCGTTGGAATTTTCCATCAAGCTAAGGATAAAAGAATATTATTTCCTTGTATATTCAATCAAAATCGAAGAAGTCGAGCAATATGACGTGATTTGTAGTTTCCATTTGCCTCAGTGTATTGAGACATTTTGTATTTTTTGGAAGTTGTTTTATGAAAATTAATTTGGAATCAACACCTTCGTTGTATTTGCATTTGTATTCGCATCTTTGAATCGTTATGTTTGCAGTTTCATTTTTACATTATGCATTTGCATTTTGTTTGTTTCAAATTTTTCTACAAGTATTTGATCATGAAATTTTAGGAGTAATTTATGGAGTATCCCACAGAGATTCTAAAAAAGCAAATTGGAGCAAACTTGGTTTTCCTAAAGAAGGATAAGAGTCATGAATGATATTTTAACACGTGTTACTAGAATTGAGAAACTCCATGAGCAGTTTATCAAGACTCAGTAAGAGATGATTGATTGAGAAAATAAATTTAAAGATGTGTCAAGAGAAAAAATGTCTAAACTGATGCATATGATGACTATTTTGATTCATGGGGAAGGTTCACTAGAGGATCCCGCTGTAAAGACGATGAATGAGAGTAGTGGGGTTGAAATGACAACGATAAATAATCAAGAACCTGATAAAGAGCATGGCATTTCAAGGCAACTCCATAAATCATATATGGTCCCAGAAGGCCCGTTGAATTGATAATGAGGGATAGACCTCACTCAAAGAAAATGGGCATTGAAGAAACCCAAATATCGATCAAGAAAGCTAAAAACTGTCAGAATTTTCAACAACGACCTCTGAACGAGAAAAGCTCCTATAAGAAGATTTCTTGGATAAACCATACTGAAACCCCATAACATTTAGCTAAGGTTTCTAGTAATCTTTAAGGAAACTTTCATGATCCTCTCGAGCGAGAAATTAAGAGATCTAAGGCAGAGAAGAAAAAGACCAGAATTCAATGCCCTAAAATTTCTTTCTCAACAGAGATTAATGTAGTCAAATCCTGTGAAGAATACATGGCACATGAGAAAGAGAAGGAAAATCAAAGCAAGAAGGTTTCAGTGGATATAATCCAAGATTGGCCCATAAGATTGAGAATAAATTGGTCAGATACAAGCCTCAAAACATCTTAGACACATGTATCAGATTTTATGATGACAAGTGGGGCATTAGACATTTCAAAGAGACTAACAAATACTACACCAATCACTACAATAACTGATGCTCAAAACCCAGCTAAGACTATCATCCCTAAGAAGAGCCGTTTTGGATCCAAATTTGGGCACAATTTCCAGCAATAGAAGAAAGAGTTAAAAAACAAGAAGAAGAAAAAAGGTTAATATGAAAGAATATGATAATCTTTTGGATAATACGAATAATACCTTCCAATTAGAAAATGTCAATGATGAATCACGCTTTGTGGAAACAATTGAAAAAGAAGAGATGTTGAAAGAGCAAGAGTTGCACATCACTATTTTTCCTGAAAATGGTGAGATTGGAAAATTCACACTGAAATGTGACCATGTTTCCCTGAAGAATAACTGAACAAGTGGACTATAGAGGATCTCCTTGTAGTTTTTAGATGAAATTTAGAGTAATACTCTGAATTAACCCTTATGTTTTTGCCCGCGAGCATTAAGGATTCTTTAGTGAATGGATTCTATGTTAATTCTACTTTTTACAATCCAATATGCTTTCTTCCATTTCTCAGGTGGCAATCATTTTATACACTTTTACATTTTTATCATTATTTTTTTTATATTTTGATATTTTTTCTTCTTTCATTTATTCCATATATGTGTCTATCACTCTTCCAAATGTATATATATTCGTTCCAAATTTCCTTTGCAAGTGTTCTAATAATTAATAACATGAATGCTTCTGAACTTTAATCATGAGATAAATTTCGAGTGGCCTGTGTTTAGTAAAAATCAATGAGTGCAAAAATGAGGTAGGTTGGTGAAAAAGGAGGATGAACAAATCTTATCTCACATGAAAAAATCGATATTTTGAATGAAATAAGAAAGAAGAGAGAAATAAATGGGCTTCAAAATTCCAAAGGCATCTTTTTCTTGATCTTATCAAAACATGCAGTATTGAATACTGATGAAATAAGGGTACAAGTTCCTGATAGCCCAAACGTCTTTGAAAATTCATTGAGATATGTGTATAGGTTGCATGGTGAGTCTGGAAGAAATGGAAGACAAATCTATTATCTTAGCAATAAGCAGATTGATTGCGATCCGATACCTGCCAATCCAATAGACATGATGTATTTTGGTATGGACTACCCGAAGGCTCAAGTAGTACATGTTATACTATACTACTCGATTGATCTCTAGACTCGATCCTCTAAAGTTCTTAACAAAGTAACCAAAATTAACTAGAAGAATTGCTCAATAGCAAGGGTTTTTATCAGAATCTAACATTGTGTATGCTTATGAGTCCCTTAGTTTTAATTTTCCATATGAGGATTTATTGTGCATCTGTACTGAAGAAGAAATTAAATTAGGAGACGAATCCTAGAAACTTTAATGGGGAATTCAATGTTTTGAGAAGAGAAATTGGGGCAGTGTTAATGTCTGTTATCCTTTCACAAACAAACCAAAGCTCTTTTGCACTAACAATGTGGAAGAACTTAAGGCTTGTGCTTTAAGGATAAGAGCAATCATGGAAAGAAGATGTCAGTGCCTAAAGTATGTGGAAGTTCCTCGATTAGAAGTTTTTCATCTACGAAGATAATGAGAATTTCCACAGGAAATTGTCCTTCATCGTGCATACATGTCCAACTTCAATATGTACCATGATGAGGTGAAACATCATTTCCATTTGGTTATGGAATAAAAATAGTCTTACTCATCGCAGTTGAGATTTCGTTACTTCAAGTTTTGACAAAAGTAGAACTAAGACAAAGCTGAAGCATGATGTGATCTCTTGAACTCTGTTGGAAAAAGAGGTTGAAAGTTATCTACCATGAACAGAGGTGTCAGAAGTAAATGACGCGAGCTCATGATAAGAAAATTTGTCCAATATAAGTCTGAGAGGGTGATCTAGTGATTGGAAATATCTTGGCAATTCATAAAGATTTCCTTGGGAAATGGATGCTTAATGGAGAAACGACCAAAGTTTGTCAATGAGGTCATTTTCGGAGGAGTGTTGTTTAATTAAGTGATCCAATAAAGTCAAAATTAGGTTAAGAAGTACTGCACTCGAAGAAAGGAAAGGGAAAAAGAATAAGGGAAAATAAAAAGAAAAAAAGAGATGAAAAAGAAGAAAAGAAGAAAAAGCATAAAAGAAAAAGAGAAAAGAAAATTGAAATAAAGGTTCAAGACGAAAATCCACAAATATCATATTGAAACCAAATGAATGATTTTAGTTGAAAACCTGAAAAGATGACTCAAATGTGTTAATATTAGGCATCCGACAAATAAAACCCTCTCAAGATTCTGGTACTTTGGAATGAGTTTCGCGTCTACAAATATTTTGGTGATTTTTGAAGTCTTTTAGACACAATAACTTACCTATACGCTTTGGGGTTGTATCTAGTTAATTAATTTAGAGAGCCTGATACACTGAGAGGAGTTTCACATCTACAGACATTTCAGCAACATTTGAGATCTTCTGGATAGAGACTTACCTTAGTGCTTCAAATTATATCAAGTAGATTGGTTCAGGAACATTCATGCTAGTGATGCTTGAGGCATCTGACTTTATTTCTCGAGTTTTAACCTTTCAATGGTTGCCATGACTTTATAAAATTACAATTTTATCATTTTGATCCCCAATTTTGTTCATTAACAAGCATCTTATATGTAGATTAACATAATTCAAAAAAATAAAAGATTTATTGGTATTACTTTTAGATAATCTTTTAAAGTGTAAGAAATCCAAATTAGCCCAAAACCTCGACACTCGTGTTTTGTAAAAGAGTGTATGTCAAGAAAACATATATGATATGAATTCATGAGGACAACTATTCAATCCCTATCAATGACATTTTTTCAAGATGTTTTCATCTGGGGCAAATAAACAAGATGATTTCTTAGGACTAATAGAGATCCTTGAAGCCCGTAAGACTTATTGTAACACCCCAATTTAGGGGCTAAAATTAAGAAATTATAAAGTAGTGGATTTAATTTGGTATTTTAAAAGAAACAGGGGATTAAATTGTAAATTTTTAAAGTTGGCATACCGTTTTATGAAGTGCAGGAAATTCAGTGACTAAACTCTTGGTTTAGCCAATTTCCTATAGGAGAGAATTATAAACTCTCCCCCGTGCGCAGAAACATAAAATTTTCCAGTTTTCCCTCTCCAACAACCCAACTTCCAACTCAGATCTACTCACCGTCTGACCTCCAAACGACGAGCCGAAACCACCATCGTGTTCGTTGTCAATCGAGGAACAAAACCCCTCAAACCTTTCGTCATGAATCATCGCCGTTCATCATGAATTTCAGTCGGAAGTATCGTCGGTAATAACTCAGTTTTAGTTGGTTTTTCATCGATTCACGACGATCGGGTCATCCATTTACGACACCTCCCGCACCATCGTGTTTGTTGCATCGTTTCGAGTTCGCCGGTGTCATCCTTGGTCTCCGTCGACAGTGGCGCGTGAGGAGGTGAAGTGGTCAAAGTTTCCGATTTGTTGAAATCGAGCTCTCCGCCGTTCAAAATTGTGAACCGAGCTTTGTAAGTATCTCGAAATCGTTCAAAATAATTTTTAGAAATTTTTCCGGGATTTTAGCACTGTTCATGCGCCGTCACTGCACGTGGAGAAGGAAAAAGTGACCAGTTTGACCGTTTTGGAACTGTTTTGACCGGTTTGACCAGTCACAACCCGACCCGACCCGTTGACCCGACCCGACCCGTTGACCCGACCGACCCGTTGACCCGTTGACTGGCGTTGACCACCGTTGACCAAAATTTAACCGGCTTTGACCGGGCATTAAACGACCTTTGACTTCGACCGAGTATACCTATCTTGACATTTTTCGACGTTCCAAATCCGATTCCGTTGTCCATTTTTCGAAATTCAAACCCAAAGGCCTCGAAATTGCATGTCAAACCCGTTGACTTTGATTTTGACCGAAAATTCCAAATTTCTGAAAAGTCATATTTTATGCTTTCGACGTCTTGAATCCGAATCCGAAGTCCGTTTCACCAAATTCGAACCCGGTAAGCCGTCTTTCACTGATTTATCACCCGATTCGATCCGTTTATCGCAATTAAGCTCCGTTTATGATATAATTTATGTTGATATGTATCTGAGGAATTATTGGAAGTTGAATTGAAGATCAAAGGCGTTCGAATGGAATTTTTATGGTCGATCAATATTGCACGAAAATCGAGGTAATACTTTACTACCTCTTTATGCTTTATAGAACATGTTGGTATTGGTAAATGCATGAATGGAAATGTTTGGTCTCATATGTGTAATTAATGAAGTTCTACACTCGATCTGAATACGGTAAAAAGGTTCAGTAATTGATTATGGTTCAGATGACTTTTATAAGAAATTAAGGGATTGTTAGAATTAAATTACAAGTTATGTGCTTAGTGATAAAGAAATCAACCTGGATCTGTAACTTATAATTTATTTCATCAAAGGTTAAATGTTAAAGGTATTTGGATGAGAAATTATGAGAATACTCCGATAGGGTAAAATTTCGAAAACATCCTTGTGTTATAAAAAGACAAGATTGGAATATGGAAGTTGGATAAGAGGTTTTTACAGACATATTGATATGATAAAAAAATATTGAGGTGCATAAGAAATGTTAGTTTTACTTGGATATTTTGAATAACAGGTTTTAACCCAAGAGGAGTTGAGCAAGATGCTAGAAGTCTGTTAAGGAATCTTTTCAAGATTAGAGAATGTTGGAGAAAGCAATTAACCATAGGATCTTTAAATTATAATTATTTTCGTTAAGAGCCAATATCGAAATTATCTGGTTAAGAAATTACGAAAATACCCTTGAGAGATAAAATAGTCTGAATTGACCTTGAATGAGAAAGTACTTTGAGGATTTGTACTTAACTCGATTAAGTAAGAATTTAATTGTTAAGATCCTGTCTTTGTATAGAAAATTCATGATATTCCGTTTGTAAAATCTGAGAAGACACTTTACTCGAAAATATCTGAATAATGAGTAAATACTTGAAGAATAATTTATCGGGGGTATTCTACTGTCAGAATTGTTCGTAAGGACTAAAGTAAATGATAAGATTGAATTAAATAATAAGACCGGATGAAAGGAAAAGATTGAAATACCATAGATCTGTAAAATGACCATAATACCCCTGTAATGTAAATGACTCAAGAATATCACCAAGCTCAGGAATGATTGAATATCCTCGAGTTCTGAAATGAATGGAATAAAATTGAACATCAAAATTACCAAAATACCCTTATGGCCTAAATTAAGTAAATGTCTTGGATTAATTAAGGAATCCAAGTAAGCATAAGTATTGGACGTTTGTTCAATAAAATCAACCACGAAGACCAAATTGAATAGAATGGAAGTACAACATATATCTGAAATTCAGGAACGTTTGAATTACGCTGGAAAATCCTAAAGTAACTGGAATGGACATGACTGCTAAATGAACTAGGTAACCTCAATGACTGAGGATTTAATAAGTGATTTGGATAAGTCTGGAAACTCTGATGAGTGTACGTAGTGTACAATTACAATGGGTTATGAACAAATTAATCAAGTACGTCAGCATTTCATGATATTGTGAAAGCGTAGAAATAAAATAAAGACATTGGAAGATTTATTCAGCGATGATTCTGAAAATGGTCTATGGACAAGAAATTATGGTATTAAAGAGTAAATACCCTAGAAGGAAAATGAATTGACCAGTCGACATAGATTGTTAAGGTTTTGAATATGCGTTCTCAAGTTGTTCGATTATCCGATCAATTGACATGGATGTAAAGGATTCTGAATACCCTTCTAATTACGTACAACTTCTAAAAACTGTCCGAATAAGATAATATTCTGAATAACTGATGATTCTGTCAGTTAATGAACTCTTCCAATAGTGATTCTAAATTCCAACATTCTATCGACATATTAAAGAAATGTGTTTCTCTGCCTGATACAGTACCTCTAAATAATACTTGTAAACTCTGGTGTGTTCCCTAATTACATGAATATTTTATCTGATTTCAAATTTGAATTCTGTTATGATACCTGACCTGGATTCTGATTTGATATTGACATGGATTCTGATATGATACATGACTTGGATTCTGATATGATACTTGACTTGAATTATGTTTTGATTTTTGATATATCCGTTTACGGACAGAACATGTTTTATTGGGGGGTATTGTTAGAGGAAGATTACTTGGAGGTTCCTCGGCTGTGTGCTCAGGGCCTTACTTACCGGTTCCTCGGCTATGTGCTCAGGGCCTTACTTACCGGTTCCTCGGCTGTGTGCTCAGGGCCTTACTGGACGTGACGGGGTTGTATGGTTCTGGGGAACCTACACATTTTGTTCGTGACGGATGGGGGTATATATATATATATGTTTTAAAAAGATCTGAAAAGTTACATGGTTTTTGGGAACACACTAGAAAACCTATTCTGATCTCCTTAATTCAATCATCCGAAATATTTCTCTGAACTGAAAGCTCATTGTCTGTTACCATCTGAAATATCAGTAGGATCTCTGCTCAGTATAAAAATCTGTAAATGTTCGGAAATAATAAGGATATGTATGTTTATCTGTATCTGCACGTTCATCAGCATTATCTGGTAGTTCTGTATTACTGAGCTTTCCAAAGCTCATTCTATTACTCACCTTTTCAGGTTAAAAGAATTATACCAGTGCAGTTATCGATATCAGTAAAGGAATTCGTCCGGCGTTGTTGCAGAGTATGGTACATGTGATTAGGGGGCATGTAATTGTATTTTGATTTATATACGAGTTTGGAAATCTGTTTTATTTTTAAATAGTGAAAACTGATTTTATAAGTTTACATGTTTTGAAAAAAAGTTTTAAATTTTCCGCTATTTTACAGTGGTTCGCTCCGGTGGCCCTGATGTGACTTATCGGATCGGATCGGGCTACCCGCATCGGTCTGGGGGGTTACACTTATGCTGCCTTAAATAAAAATGCAATGGAGAGGGGGACATTCTCAAATCCTTGGAACAATGAAGTTGAAAGAAAAAAAACTCAAGAAAAAACTTTCCGCACTTATTTGTGATGTCATCAATAACTGACCAGAAGCAGGCGACCACCTAATAAGAAAGGGAAATGTATCGTTTTAGGATTTTCTGACATCTCATAACAAATGTTCAGGGCATTCTTGTATTAGATGTATTGATCACTTGTTTGAGCAAGTTTGAAAATAATAAGTTTGATAATAATGATCAAGAGCATCATAAGTACCCACAATGGGGCAAGACCAAAGACCTAAATCATGTTTAGGATAACATATTCAAATCAATCATATATTGAGAAAACCTCGCTGATCGGAGTATCAAGGGTGGAATATGAAACAAAAAGATCTTACCTTGAGAAATAGACCATTCATGCTTAGTCAACAAGGATTCCTGAGAAACAATTTGTTTGAACAATCGAGTCAAGGACAAGTAAGGTGCCCAATCATCTACGTAATTGTAACAGAATTTAAGAGAGGAAACACTTATTCCAAAATTATATTGAAGAAACAAGACAAAAGATAGAAGACATGAAGGACATGATCGTACAAGATGATTAGATTGACCATATTTATATTGGGGCAGACTCCATACAAAATGGATCAAGTGAAGGAGGACTGAGATCTCCACTTTGAAGTCAAAAAGAAAGTGAGCACATTTATGATCCATAAGAACATCATTATGCATACAATAAGGCATGCATTACATTTAGAGACATTTAGGTGCATTCATATCATCATACATATACATAATCTTACAGATTTCCAATGAAATAAGAGAAATAAAAGAAAAATCAGAATTCAAGCCTCAAATGGAGGGAATTACATACCAGTGGTAGAACCTCCAGAATTGTTTTTTATATTTTTAAATGAATTTGAAAGAGACTATGTCCGATTTTTGGAATTTTCTTAATTATTTTTAAATGAACTTTCAAGGAAACTAAGCCTGCTTTTTAGAAGTTTCTTGATGATTTTTAAATGATCTTTCAAAGAAACTAAGTTTGATTTTCAGAAGTTTCTTGATGATTTTTAAATGAGTTTTTAAAGAAACTAAGTCTGATTTTCATAAGTTTCTTGGCAATTTTTAAATAAGCTTTCAAAGAAACTAAGTCTGGTTTTCATAAGTTCTTGATGATTTTTAAATGAGTTTTTAAAGAAACTAAGTCTTATTTTCGGAAGTTTCTTGACAATTTTTAAATGAGCTTTCAAATAAACTAAGTCTGATTTTCAGAGGTTTCTTAACATGATGAATTTTTAAAAGAAACTAAGCCTGATTTTTAGGAGTCTCTTGATGATTATTTCCAAAGAATTATTAAAGAAGCTAAGCCTAATTTTTAGGGGTTTCTTGATGATAATTGTAAATGAAAGTTTTTAAGAAACTAAGCTTGATTTTCAAGGGTTTCTTGATGAGTAAGTCCTTCGGGTTATTAGTAAGTCTTTCAAGCATGGTGCTTAAATCTTTCTAGTCATCTATAAGTCTTTCAAGCAAGATGATAAGTCCTTCGAGCCATCCATAAGACCTTCGGGCATGATGTTTTCACATGATTTTCAAAAAATGAGGAAGCGATTTCCAAAGTTTCATATTTAAATCTTTTCTCAAAATTAATTTTTCTTGAAAAGTAAGAAAACGATTTCCAAAGTTTCTTACTTAGTAAGTCCATCGAGTTTCTCATTTAAATCTTTTCTGAAAGTTGATTTTTGGAAAGTAAGAAAACGATTTCCAAAGTTTCTTACTTAGAAAGTCCTTCGAGCCATCTAGTCTTTCGACTTGGTTCTTAAACCTTTCGGGTCATCTATAAGTCTTTCGAATAGATATATGTCCTTTGGGACATTCATAAGACCTTTGGGTAGGATGTTTTCACATGATTTTTGAAAATCGAGAAAGTGATTTATAAATTTTCTCATTTAAATCTTTTTTGAAAATTGATTTTTCTTGAAAAGTAAGAAAACGATTTCCAAAATTTCTTACTTAGTAAGTCCTTCGGGCCATCAGTAAGTCTTTCAAGCATGGTGCTTAAATCCTTCGGGTCATTTATAAGTCTTTCGAGCAAGATGATAAGTACATCAGGCCATCCATAAGACCTTTGGGTAGGATGTTTTTACATGATTTTTGAAAACTGAGAAAGTGATTTCTAAATTTTCTCATTTAAATCTTTTTTGAAAATTGATTTTTTTTTGAAAAGTAAGAAAACGATTTCTAAAATTTCTTACTTAGTAAGTCCTTTGGGCAATCAGTAAGTCTTTTGAGCATGGAGCTTAAATCCTTCGGGTCATCTATAAGTCTTTCGAGTAAGATGATAACTATATCAAGGCCATCCATAAGACCTTTGGGCTGGATGTTTTCACATGATTTTCGAAAAATGATAAAGTGATTTCCAAAGTTTCTGATTTAAATCTTTTCTGAAAATTCATTTTTCTTGAAAAGTAAGAAAATGATTTCCAAAGTTTCTGATTTAAATCTTTTCTGAAAATTCATTTTTCTTGAAAAGTAAGAAAATGATTTCCAAAGTTTCTTACTTAGTAAGTCCTTCGGGCCATCATTAAGTCTTTCGAGCTTGGTTCTTAAACCTTTCGGGTCATCTATAAGTCTTTCGAATAAGATAATATGTCCTTTGGGACATTCATAAGACCTTTGGGTAGGATGTTTTCACATGATTTTTGAAAATCGAGAAAGTGATTTATAAATTTTCTCATTTAAATCTTTTTTGAAAATTGATTTTTCTTGAAATGTAAGAAAACGATTTCCAAAATTTATTACTTAGTAAGTTCTTCGGGCAATCAGTAAGTCTTTCAAGCATGGTGCTTAAATCCTTCGGGTCATTTATAAGTCTTTCGAGCACCATCCATAAGACCTTTGGGTAGGATGTTTTCACATGATTTTTGAAAACTGAGAAAGTGATTTCTAAATTTTCTCATTTAAATCTTTTTTGAAAATTGATTTTTTTTGAAAAGTAAGAAAACGATTTCTAAAATTTCTTACTTAGTAAGTCCTTTGGGCCATTAGTAAGTCTTTTGAGCATGGAGCTTAAATCATTCGGGTCATCTATAAGTCTTTCGAGTAAGATGATAAGTATATCGGGCCATCCATAAGACCTTTGGGCTGGATGTTTTCACATGATTTTCGAAAAATGATAAAGTGATTTCCAAAGTTTCTGATTTAAATCTTTTCTGAAAATTCATTTTTCTTGAAAAGTAAGAAAATGATTTCCAAAGTTTCTTACTTATTAAGTCCTTCGGGCCATCAGTAAGTCTTTCGAGCATGATGCCCAGATCCTTTGGGCCATCTGTAAGACCTTCGGGCAGGATGAAAGAAGTAAAAAAATGTCAATAATAATAAATTCCTAGATGTGATAATTAATGGTAGATGTCTTCTTAGGTTTGTCATTTGTCAGGCTAGAGGGATTTAGATGAGAAGATATTCAAATACTCATAGAAGTGATGCAATAAATTATAAGATGAGAGGATGATTCGGTGGATGATCAAAGAAGAAAGCTGGTGTGAGGTCAAGCTTGAAGAACTGGAGATGGAGACTCAGCCAAGACGACGAAGCAGAGATGACATCATTTGTAGTAAAGACTATGATTGATTCCGTAAGGAGTTGGGATAGCACCAGTACTTGGCTCATCCACCATATATGGAGTTGGATCAGCATCATAACTATGTTTGATTCTGTTGCAAAAAGAAGTGGATTGACATCGAGGGACGTGCTTGTAGCACCATAATTGCAGCAACACAAGCCAGATAAAATTGGTGATCTATATAGTTGGTCTATTCTCGTTTCACATCAATGAGCAAAGAGGGGCATCTGTAATCACCAATTTTATCCCAACAAAAATTAACTACAACCATACCATGCTGCCACAAGACCACCAACCCTCTCATGCCTTGCCAGCTCCTGCAACATGACACCACAATGCCCTACCGACCCACCAACTCAACAACCACACATGCAACAACATAAAATGTGAGATTTTTTTTCACAATTATAAGATGGGTTATAAAAAAACCCCAAATAGATTATAATCGGGGCTCTCCCTCCGGTTCTTTCTTTTTTCGGTAAAATAATTTTAGTTTTTCCCCCTTTGATTTTATTCTCTCTCTCGACAAAAAGAAAGGATTGTAATATATTTTTGATTCAGAATAAAACTGAAATAAGAATACAAGCATCGAATCAAAATAGTAAAATTAGAAATAGATAGAGGGAGAGGGATTACCAGTCGTATTTTCTTTCGTCGCGGAATTGTAGGTGGTACATGGGGAGCCCGAGAGGTCAGAGGTCATTTGGTCGTGTAGGGGATCGTTTTGGCTCCGTCGAGGCATGGCTATTCGTCTTCTCATATGGAAAAAAAAGAGATTTTCTTTTTGTTTTCTTTGTTACAGAAGTCAGCCGTTAAATGAAATAAAATGGGGTGGGTTTAGGTTATTTCTAAAAGGGGTTAATTACCTCTTAAGGGTTTGAAGTCTTATTTTATATTGGTCACATATTCCTATCTTTTTCATTAGTTTGGATCTGGCATGTTTTTCTGTTTATTTTTAATTTAGTCACCATTATTGTGGTCAAATCGCATTTAGGTCCCTGCACTTTAATGTTTTCTTTCACTATGGTCACTGGTTGTCTGATAATTGGTTAAATTTCGAGTCTCGTGCATAACTTTCTGCTCATTTATATTTTAGTCAACACATATGTTTTTTTGTTTATTTTGAATTCGTTGGCTGATTTTAATTTATTTTATTTTGGTCACCTCTTTACATTTTAATTTTGATATAATTCTTTTGTTTATATTTTGACCATTTTATTTACATTTTGTTCATTTTGATTCGGATGCACTGTTTCATTTATTTACGATATGGTCACTTACATATGAATTTTTTATTTTAAATTAACCACTAACTTTTATTTTCTTGCACTTTAACCACTATTATTTATTTATTGTTTATAATATTCGATACGACCTTGTGGTGACCTGATCCAGGGTACGATCCACATTATTATGGTCCGAACTCTACTAACTCTTAACTATTTTTTATTAATTTGTTTAAATTATTATACGACCTTGCGGTGTCCCGATCCGGGGTACGACCCGCATTATTATGGTCCAGACTCTATTAACATTTCTAACACTAACTGCTAATTACTAACATTTAACAAATAACCGCTAACCGTAACCGCTAATTTTTATTTATTTATTTATTTATTTTATATTTGAACCATAGTACGGCCTTGCAACGACACACCCCGGGGTACAACTCGCATTATTTACGGTCCGGGTTAAATATTAAAAATTAACACTAACATTTTGTTTTTATTGTACTTTTTTTATTTAATTTTATACACCTTTAAATTTACGTCTTTATTTAATTTTAGTCCTTACATTTTATTTGCTTTAATTTTCTGATCTTTTATTTTTTACCCTTATTTTTCCACAATTTAATTTCAGTCCTTCAATTATTGCACTTTAGTTTTTGTTTATTTTATTTTAGTCCCATGAATATATATATTTAAAATATGAAACATGCATATATATATATATGCATGTTTCATATTTTTATCATATTGAGTGCCTTATTTCGCTTTCTTGCATTGTTTGTCCTTATGTTATTTATGATTTATTTATGATTCTATTTCATTTTAAGCACCCTTGTGTGATATTTATTTTGTTCATTTCTTTTCTCATGTTTATATTTTTGCCACTAAAATTGAAGTTTTATCATTGAACACGATTAATTAATTTGTTAAATATTTCTTCACCTTGCTTAGCATAATTTTAAAATTGTTAAATGTATTTCTATGCTTATTTTGAATAATTTCACAGTAAATGGATTACAATATTTCCCTCAATTTATTAAGATTTATTTTTTCTCCTTTTCCTTATAAATATGTTTGTGCATTTAGATCTAGACATTTCAAATATATATAAAAGCCTAAAAGCCTCATAATTAGATTAAAGGTAGTATTTATTTATTTTAAAATTTTAAGAAAGGATCGTATTAAAGTAACTAGATGTCCTATTCCAATATTTTAAAATAAATAAATACCCTACTAGAAGAACCTAAAAAATCGAGTATGCATAAATTAAATCAAGAATAAAAGGAAAAGGAAATGTTCCTTTATTTAAACTTGTCGAGACAATTCGTCTGATTTTTATTAGGGATTTGTTCTCGACCCTTTTAAATAATTGAACATCCTTTATCTTTTCTAATTAAATATATAATTTAGATAAATTGGCTTAATTCCTTATTTTGGTTGATCAATTTATTTAATCTTGAATTCTTGGGAGAAATTACTATATTCCTTTTATTTCAGTTGGAAATAAAAATATTTTTCCTAAAGTATTTTAGGGATTATTTTCTCTTCGATTGGAAATATTGGAATATTTTCTATTTCTCCTTCGAATTTTTCGTTAAATAAAAATTGTATGGTTGAATTTGGAATAATAGTATCGTAACTTAAATTTATATTTGAATTCTTAGATTTCCACTATTAAAGACAACTTATAATCGACGAGGTACCAATTTTGGGCTTTGTGGGGTTCTTATCCTTCCCCACACGTAATTGACCCCCGAACCCCTTTTTATTACAAAAAAGAATGAATTTCTCATTACACGTAGATTGGTGCATCTTTTAAAATGATATTTTCTTAAAAACTCTTTAAAAAGGCAATTTTCAGGTATTCGACCTATCAAACCCAAAAGGTCGATGGCGACTACAAAACATTTCTTTTACAAAAATTGAATTTTTCACAAATAAGTCGAGACATGTTGTATCGCCGAAAATTGGTTACGACATAAACCATTTGAGGTTGACTAATCGTAAGTCTTCCTCATGTCATACTAATCATAGTATAAGTAAAATACACTCACCTGATAACGCCTCACTAGAAATCCTACTATCGATATTCCTTTATTCTTGAAATTTTTCCTTTGATTTTGATTTTCTTTGAACTTACTTTTTATCAGGATCTACACAAGCATTATTTATAAATAATACACAATTTCAAAGCATAGATTAGTATCCTATTAACATATACATAACTTAGTAGTAAAATTCATAAAAATTCTACTAATACTTATTCGATTCTAAATCCATTTCAAAACGTCCAAACTAACTGAAACATTTAAAATTTAACTTCAATCCTTCATATACTCATATCAAATTATAATTAAACAAACCATTTCAAATTCCACGATTTAACCATTAAAATGAATTCTTTGAGAAATTCATCTCAAAATCTCCAATTTATTCAAAATGGTCCATTTCCATTTAAATCTTTAAATCCAAGCATCCAACAATAAAATCAAGCATTCTAACCATACATTTGAACATTACTCTTCAGTTTCAAGCTAATTTCCATTTGGAACCCACATTTCTTCCTTTTTAAAATTTGGTCCCTAAACCTTTAAAAGCTTCTAAATTGGTCCAGATGACTTTCTAAAGCTTGCAAAATATTCCATTAATCATGTGTAACCTCAAAATAATTTTTCCAAAAAAAAATTCAATCATCTACAATAAATTCCATATTAATTTCAATTCAAACATCTAATTTCCAATAAAACCCTACTTGGTTGAATCTTAGTGTATGAACTTCCAAGTAGTTTCAATCATCATACAAGCATGAAAATGATTCTCCAACATCAACTAGACCGTAATGAAGCCTTAGTTCATCAAAACTTAACATCCCCTTCATCCATCAATTTCAATAATCATATATCTAGTCTTTTACTTAAAGGCATTTAACCTTTCATCTAATTGGCATGATTGACCCTTTCTGTCAAGTGCATATCTAGGCCATAAATCTTTTACTCAATGTTATTTAACCGTTCATCTAATTGGCATCATTGACACCTTCCTGTCAAATGCACAGTCAGGCCTCAAAGGCACTTAGCCTTTCATCTAACTGGCATGATTGACACATTTCTGTCAAATGCACAGTTAGGCCATTAATCTTGTATTTTATAACAATTTCTACTATAATAATTATTCATAATATCAATGAACTCTCTCAACTCATTATAAACACTATAGTTTACATTGGTAGTTCTAATACCATCATTTCATAACCCTTACTATAATTTAGGTGAGTTGCATATCCACTACTAATACGGAAATTCACCTAATTATTATGAACTTCTTATATTTGTACATATATTTCCCATACGGAAATTCATACACTTAGTATGAATTTTCTTAGTTTTGCAGACATAGTGCCCATATGGAAATTCATAAACTTATTATGAATTACTAAATTTTTGAACTAATTCGTATCATCCATAAGGATTAGAAAAGTCCCTATTATTGAAACCAAACTTATTTCATACTATTATCATAAATATCCTTAGTATGTACAACATACCTTTCTCTCTTATACATTTTTCTTTTCATTTTTCTTTAATAACCATTCGTTAATTTCATTTATAGCATCCATTCATGCCTTAATGCATCCTTTCATACATTTCATTTATGGCATCCTTTCATGCCTTAATGCATCATTTCATGCCTTAATGCATCCTTTCATGCATTTCATTTATGGCATCTTTTCATGCCTTAATGCATCCTTTCATGCATTTCATTTATGGCATCCTTTCATGCCTTAATGCATCCTTTCATGCATTTCATTTATGGCATCCTTTCATTCCTTAATGCATCCTTTCATGCATTTTATTTATGGATTCATTTTAGAGTAATTCATACTCAAAACTCCTTCATAATACCCTTTCCATAGATATAATGATAACATGTTAAATACTATAAAGCACACATTAACTTAAAACGTTCTAATTTAAATCATTGTGAATCTTATTAATCTTAAATAATTACAAATAATGTACTCACCTGGATTGTCTCGCTATTATATCCAAAATGCAAAGTTGATTACTTCGGTACTTTACCTTTGCCTTTAGTTTTACTTGACTCAGGAGCTTGATTTTGATCTACTCAAGCAGCCAATAAAGACATGTACAATATCAATTGTTAGTATATTTCCTAACATTTATACTTAAATGTTACTCAAGAGTACATATTATTAACTTTCTATAACAATATCAGCCTATTTTTAACATTTCTGGCTCAATAGTATCGATACCCCCACCCTGAAATCGATATTACCATACTATGGTATCGATACTCAATTACAGTACCGATGTCATTTTTCAATTATGTTCTCAATGGTGTCGATACCATCCTCATGGTGTCGATACTCCCCTCTTGGTATCGATACCACTTGAATATGTATTGATACTACTCAACAGATTATGATGATTTTAAGCCTATAGTATTGGTATTATTCTATCAGTACCAATACCCGTGCCCAGAATTTCCAGTTTTCAACTTGATTATCACCCAAATGGGGTCAAATTTTGTTATTATTACACCATACAATACTAGTAAACTATTCTTTCCTTCATTTAGTTTCTTAAAACATCTAAAATCTTCCAAAAACATTCAATTCTAAGAATCACACTACTTTTTCTAATATGTTCTTAATCCTATCCAATGCTTCTAATATCTCATTTACATCTTTGACAAATTAAATCTACCAATAAACATCCATAAAAACTCATATATTAACATATCATTTCAAAACCCATTTTCTTAAATCTCTAATATTTCATCCATATCTTTGTTAATCCTATTTAACCCTCCCTTTAGCTTACATATCACTTAAGGTTGTAAAAACAACCCATAATCGAAAGGAAAACTGATTAATTGAAGTTTACCTTTGGATATGGAGGGTGGTCCTTGCACGGGACCACTTGAATCGGTATCGATACTGCTCAACAGATAATACTGATTTTAAGCCTATAGTATCGGTATTGTTCTATCAATACCGATACCCGTGCCCAGAATTTCCAATTTTTAACTCGATTATCACCCAAATGGGGTCAAATTTCATTATGATTACACCATAAAATACTATTAAACTCTTATTTGCCTATTCATACTAACTTTCCTTCATTAGTTTCTTAAAACATCTAAAATCTTCCAAGAACATTCAATTCTAAGAATCACATTACTTTTTATAATATGTTCTTAATCCTATCCAATGCTTCTAATCTCTCATTTACCTCTTTGACAAGTAAAATCTACCAATAAACATCTATAAACACTCATATATTAGCATATCATTTCAAAACTCATTTTCTTAAATCTCTAATATTTCATCCATATATTTGTTTTAATCCTATTTAACCCTCTCGTTAGCTTACATATCACTTAAGGTTGTAAAAACAACCCATAATTGAAAGGAAAAACTGATTAATTGAAGTTTACCTTTGGCTATGGAGGGTGGTCCTTGCATGGGAAGAAGAAGAAGAAGAGAAGAGATAACTATGTTTGTTTCCACTTTCCCTTTTTCTTCTTAAAATCCCTAATAAGAATAAATATTTAAATTCATTTCTCTTTAAAAGACTAAAATACCCTCTATATTCATCTATTGATATAATTTAATCCAAAACACTATTTCCATCATTTTCTTATCTTTTATCATTTATTCAAATAAGTCTTCAAATTTCAAATCTTTTCAATATAGTTCCTGACATGATATTTGGGGTATTACAACCCTCTTTCTAAATTAATCTCCAAACTTTTGAATATTCCATATTCATCCAAATATATAATTAGATTCAACCATAGTTTAAACTAATAATATAACTTGGCCTAACGATTTTATTAACAAGGGTTGTGATTAGTATATACATATAGTTTGGGATGAAATTGAAATGTTTAAAAAGTTTGGTGACCAATTTAGAATGCATGTCATAGTTTGGGGATAAAAATGAAATATTCAAAAGTTTGAGGATTAATTTAGAATGATACTCATGGTTTAGGGATGAAATTAAAATGTTTAAAAACTTAGGGACCAATTTAAAATGAGAGCCATACTTTGAGGACATATGATGCAATTAACTCTATAAATAAATAAAATAAAATTTAACCCTATATATAAAGGTTTTCTATAACTAACTAAATTTGACATTAGTTTCTAAACAAATAATTAATTTTAAAAAATTACTTTTAGAAATCTAAAGAGAAAAAAATGCAAAAAAATTGTTTTTTCGTCCTTTTTACTTTTATGTTTTACTCTTTTCATAAACAAAAGTAAATGGTTTGATAATTAGATATATAGGGTTTTTAGATTGTTTATAATTATAACATCCTTCAAATATTATTTACGAAAAAAATACCTAATTTTATCACTTGAGCAAAGTTATGCTCTATCAATTATGCTTTCACGGAAAATAATACATTAGACAGAAAGTAAATTTTTTCTCGTGACAACCTAATCAATATATGTCTTGATTCACGTAAAATGTGCGACTAACCAAATACCCAATTATAAATTATAAATTTATGGATAAACTATACAAATGATCACTAATGTTTGAATAAATTTTCATTTTTCCCACAAGAGTTTCAAAAGTAACAAATCGATCGCTAATATTGTTGATTTGTAACAAATTAGTCACTTGCCATTAATAACTGTTGTAAAACCCACCTACCGATGCGAGTAGCCCGATCCGATCCAGGGTGTCACATTAGAACAACCTGCGCGACCCACCATAAAAATCTCGGAAAAAATAACGTTTTTATTTAAACATGTAAAATCATAAAATCACTTATAAATACAAAGGTAACTTTACCATTATTAAAAAATAAAAAAGATTTTCAGACCTGTATATAAAAAAATACAACATACATGCCCCCTAATCGCATGTACCATACCCAGCAAGCAACACCAGAAGAACTCCCTTACTGATGTCGATAGATGCACTGGTACGATTCTTTTAACCTGAAAATGTGAGTAACAAAATGAGCTTTGGGAAGCTTAGTAATACAATACTACCAGTTGATCCTACAGGACAAGCAGATAATGGAAAACCATATAATTTACTTATTGAATAAGATGTATATCGATTTTTGGGATAATTTGGGGTTCCATTGGTAGTACATCGAGTAGAAGCAATGAAGATCTCAGTTTATAGGAATCATTCATAGTATCACAGTTTTAGGAGGTCGAATTGGATGTATAGTGTGTTCCAATCAAAACCAGTGAAAAGATATAAATCTTTCAAAACAGTAATTTCTTATAACATAATTTCAAAATCATAGTAGAATCCTCAAACCAAACTCCATTATGCAGTTCCCCAGAACTACGTCTGTAAGGCTTACCCTAAGCATACAGCAAAGGGAGCCAACCTAAGGGAGCATCTTGGGGCCTAAGAGCCTACCCAAGAAAATTCTTGGGGCCACAGGGCCTACCCAAGAAAGATCTCAGGGCCGCAGAGCCTGCCCAAGAGTCACATTAGGTCTTTAAGGATTTACCAGCTGGATCAGGGTTCTACCTCCATACTCCGGAATCCTACCTATATAAAAATCCAGTAGAAAGTAGTTTTAACCGTAACTTATAATATATGGATCGTGATGATTAAAACATCGGAATGTAACCATTAAATAAACCATATAATTACCCTTCACCCATATGCCATATGTAGTCCCAAGATTAACCCAGGAGGAATGCCTTGGGGCCTGAGAGCCTACCCAAGAAAGTTTCTCGGTGCCTCAGAGCCTACCCAAGAATCACCTTAAGTTTGTAAGGATTTACTAGTTTGATCAGAGTTGTACCTCCATACTCCGGTCTACCCAAATAATGTCCCAATAAAACAGTTCAAGTAGTAACTAGTAGATTTCATGATCCATAAATCAGGAACGATAATATTTTCCAGTGAAAATAGGAAACCCGATAACACATTTCAGGTAACCATAGTTCATAAACTAGTAAATCAATACTTTTGTTAAAACTCATTTCAAAACATATAAAACCATCATGTATTACTTGTGGAACACACTAGAAATCCAAGAATTTCTTTAAGACACTAGGTAGTTATCAGAAGGGATAACATGAAACTGATGTAATTTGATCGAATTCCAGGAACAAGGTCTTATTGAAGTGAATTGATTACTAACTGATCTAGTCATACATTTACAAGTTATACTTTAGAATCCCATTATGATTCATGTACATCATGAAAGTGTTCAGGAACCTTTATATAGAATAATTCTATATTCAGATTTATTTAGAGTGATTCCATTACCCAACAATCATGTGTATTCAAGATTGGGCATTGAATTAAAATGATTTTAGTCCAATTAAACCAAATAAGGCTATTTATGATCCTTTGCATCTGAGATACTTGCGTGTTCATATATGACTGGAGTGATTTGAGCTGATAAGGAAAAAATGAAGATTCATAACATTTACCATTTATATTGATCGATCGGATTATCGAACAACTCCCAGAACTGATGCTTGTTGATTGGTCAATTCCTTACCCTTCTAGGGTATTCACTCTTTAATACCAAAATTTTATTGCCCATAGATCCTCTTCAGAATCATCACTGAATAGATCTTAAGGGAACGAACAGATATTCTAATGGTCTTTATTTCATTTGCACGTTTCAACAATATTAGGAAATGCTAACATACTTGATTTATGGTTCATGGCCCATAGGGACAGTACATCATCCATGTTTATTTGGATTCCTGAATTAATCCAAGACGTTTACTTATTTTAGGCCATAAAGGTATTTTGGTCATTTTGGTGCTCAATGTTATTCCTGCTATTTCATAGCATGAGGATATTCAATCCTTCCTAGGCTTGATGAAATTCGTGGGTCATTTGCATTCCAAGGGTATTTAAATACTTTCCTTCCATCCATCTTATTATTTAATTCAAACTTATCATCTATTTCAGCCTTCTCGAGCAATTTTGAGAAAATAGCACCCTCGATAAATTATTCTTCAAGTATTTACTCATAACTTGGTGATTTTCGGGTTAATTGTCTTAGCAAATGTTACGAACGAATTATCAGGAATTTTCTATATAAAAGTGTGAACTTAATGGTGGAACTAGTAATTCATCGATTTACGCATTTCTTATTGGGTACTTTCTCATTCAGGGTCAATTCGAGCTACTTTTACCTCTCAAGGGAAATTTCGTAATTTCTTAACCATGTAATTTTGGTATTAAAACTCTTAACAAAGATAAATATAATTTAGAGATCCTAGGGTTAATTGCTTTTTCGAATAATCTCTCAACTTGAAATTATTCCTTATCAAACTTCTAATTTCTTGTACAAGCCATCAGAATTTTATTCAATTGCCGACTTTTTACCGTATTCATATCGAGTGTAGGAATTAATTAACTATCAGAATAAAACCAAACATTTTCATTCATGCATTTACTAATACCAACATGTTCCATAAAGCATGAAAAGGTAGTAATGTATTACCTCGATTTCTTTGCCATATCGATCAACAAAATAATCTCCATTCGATCACTCTCGAACTTGAAATCAATTTCCAATAATTCCTCAGATACATAACAGCAGAAATTTCATCAGAAACGGAGCTTAATTATGAAAAATGGATTGAATCGGGTGATTAATCAGTGAAAAATAGCTTATCGGGTTCGAATTTGGTGAAACATACCTAAAAATGGACTAAAGACGTCGAAAAACGTCAGGATAAGTGTTCCCAAAAAAAGTTAACGGTGGTCAACGACCGGTCAACGAAAGTCAACGGTCAACAGCTCAGTCAATGGTCAGTGGCTCAGTCAATGGCTCGGCTCGACTGAGCGGCTAGACGGCTCGGTGGCTTAGCTCGATCCAGACCGGTCCAACCGATCAGTATATTCCTTGGCTGGCAGACAATGCCCACACGTAGGGAGCGACGCGTGTGGTGCGTGCGGCGGCTCTGGTTGTCGATTCGACACGAAAGTTTCCATATTTGTAGATCAACATCCAGGGAGTCTCGTGCAAGTATTAGTTTTCAACGAAACATAACAGATTTTATAATTTTTAAACTTACAAACTTCTTTAACGGTGGTCGGCGAGTAACGACGAAAGAGCCATGACGACGCGACCATTTTGATCAGGTTTTGAGTGTACGGTGATGATTAGTCCGATGGTGCAAGAGGTGTGATGAACGGGTGGTTGGATCGACCGGAATGGATGAAAATCTAAGCATTGGGGATGATTTTGTCACACACTTTAAAGCCAAAATTACAACAAACGGTGGCCTTTCACGATGCGATAACGCTTGGGCTTTGTCTGTCGGTTGACGACGAACACAATGGTGGTGGCGACGAGATGAACGATGGTCGGATGATGGAGAATCGGGGTGACAAAGAGGGGTCGATGGGGAAGATAATTTTATGGTTGTTTGGGGGATTTGCTTTCTTTGTTTCTCAGGTTCAAGTCCCTAAATTTACTTGCACTTCCTAAAATGGTCTACCAACTTTGTGGTTTTACACTTTAATCCTCAATTTCTTCCAAAATACCATTTTAAATTCAATACTTTATAATTTCTAAAACTTAGCCTCTAAATTGGGGTGTGAAAACTATTAATGTGGATGATAGAAAATTGATGTGGCGTGATAACTACTGATGTGGCATGTTGACCGTTTAACCTTAATTTTATTCCCCTCTAACCCCATTTTCATCTCTTTCCTTCTTACCGTGAACAAACTCATCACAATAAAAAACCCTTCCATTAAGGGATCTATTAGTACCATTGGCATTTTTAGATGCATGATTGTAGTATTTCAGCAATGCAGTCTTTGATAATGAAACCTTCTCCCACATTAACTATCACTCAAACGTTATTTTTCCACTTTCTAGTTATCTCTTTTCTAGAATGCTTATCAAACTTAGAAGGAGTTAAATTGTCTTCATTGCAACCAGGAGTGCATTCGCATGTGATTTCAAGGTCACCATATCTATGACTGGTAAGCCCAAATTCAACCTCTATAAAATCTATTCCTTTTTTCAAGTCACTGTCAACTTCTCTTCGTTAAAGATCATCGACCCACCCTCTCTTTCTACTTCATTCTCTGTTCTCTCTCTAACAAGATCTCTTCCCCCTCCCCCAGACGATATCAAACAAACCAACACAAACATACACATGCTCAAACACTTTTCTCCTTATTATGTTTCCTGAAAAGAAAGTGAACCCAGAAACCCAAAAAAAAATCGAACAAGGGTAGTTTTGAAAGGAGATTTTATAACAAGAATTGGTTTACGGTACTTACAAATATAGTAGCAGGAGGAGCCAACACCATCGATGATGTCATAATTCTTCTCGTTCACTCCAGGAGTCGGACTCACATTTTTGAAGAGTTGCCTAAAGCAATCATTATTTCAATCTCTAGACCCGACGTCGATGATACCAACTCCATGCTTTTGTCTTACACCATCAAATTTTGATAAAATTATGCAAGTTTTCCTTTTTGATCAGATTCCTTATTTCTCAAATTTGTTTGAAATTTTGAAATTCGAATGATAACTTTTTTCTACTTTTGGTTGCTCAGTTTAAGTGGATGCTATTGAAGAAGGCTTTTCACATTTTTTACTTGCACTTTGCTTTGAAGAATAGATTGTTTATCGAAGAAATTCACGAGAAGCAAGAACATGTTTGTGTAGATATAACGACAATGTTTATATTAAAGGTTAAAGAATAGCTTCAAAATCTAGGAATAAGAGGCCAGATACACAAGGAGGGATCTCCCTTAGCGCTCAAGGGGCCCAACCCTGTTAAAATTTATATATTTGATATAATTTTGGTTTAATAGTATTTTGGTTATTGTAAAAATAAATATTTAAATTTAAAAAATTTAAAAAATATTAAATATTTAATCAAGTAGGGGTCGAACTAAAGAATGTGATGTGATCCAATTCAGCATCATATTTACCATGGCTATTCCAACCTCTCCAGGGAAGAAACTTTCTATCTTTATACCTATAGATGCTTATTTCATATGTTATAAGATAGTTATTTTCATATATATATATATCATACCTATAGTTATTATGATAATAAGTTATCCATTTATATATGAGATACAAGTTATTATCATATACTATAGTCACAATCTTATAATATACACATTATATAAGTTTATATACTTAGTTTATTTCTTTATGTTATGCATGTAGGCACATTCGGCCAACACTTGGGAGCTGCATTGGAGCTAAATGGAGCATGTAACAGCAAGGAAACTTACATGGGATCGATTAGGAGAGCACAAGGAACAATTGGTGAAAAGTTGTCCAGAGGCCGTGAGCTCATAGCTAGATTGAGCTGAAGATTTGAGCTACAAGATGACCTTATTTCAGCTGGGGAGTTGCACCATCATCATCAACACTTAGGACACTTCAAATATGTTCTAAGTCAAAATTTGTGAAATCGTACCTATTCGCGAATAGTTACCACCTCAAGAGGTACCTTTTCACAAGGAGCTGCCCAAACGTTCACCATGTCATAAGTCATCTATGGCCAGCTCACCTTTAGCTCATTCACACCATAAGCAACTCAAACATGAAGGGACACCTTTCTCAAACATTGTGACCTTTCATGAATGATGCTGCCCATGAAGATGCCTTTTCCTCTAGGAGCACGTTGGTGAAAGAATTGCTAGCATTGGAAGCTTAAATCACCAAGAGACATGAGATAGAGCTCCATGCCTATTCGGTCACACCACATGCCTTGCACTTGGAAGCTTTGGCGCCAAACATGATAAGGCACATGACTATTCGGCCAAGGAGAGGAAATTGGCGCCAAGATGAACAAGCATACACCATTCGGCCAAGGGAGATGTCTCTCCACCCTTTGACCGAATCATTAAGGCTTTTCATGAAGAGTTAGCCAAACTATCACAAGCCCAAAGGACTTATTCATTCATCTCAAGCATTATGTATTTTCCTAAAGACATGTATCTAGCCGAAACATTATGTAACTATTCAGCCAAACCCTCTCATTTCCTATAAATAGAGTGGCTTGCCTTCATTTGTATTCATCTCATATCATATATAAAACATACTCTTGTGAGTTAATTTCTCTTCAAAGTTCTTTGTGAACTTTATCGATTAAGCAAGTATAATTCATATACTTGTGGTGTCATTCTTTCCATTTTGATTCCAAAATTCCTAGATTGATATCTAGTGGGTTGAAGACACTATCACCACCCCTCAAGCAAGTTTGTGAAGATCGGGATTGTGCTTCATAGCATAGTTTCTTCTTTGGCGTGTTTGAGATACAACATCACCACTATCTTCATTTCATCATCAACATCATCAACATCCTTCATCAAGACCATCATCAATCCCATAATTCCACAGCCATCTCTATTCTTATTATTGCATTTCATTACTTATATTATTATTCATTTCTTAATCCCATCATTAACCATATTTCTTTCTTATTATTTTGAAGCCCAAGCTTATTAATTCAAGGACATCAGTACTTGTCAATCCTAGATCGGGACACAATAAGGCTATCTACTCTTCTCACCAAAGTGTGTAGATTCGCCTTACATCAAGCAGTAATCAGAGCATAGTCGGATTGACAACAAAAGTGTCATTGGCGTGCAAAGTAAAAAGAAATTCAAAAGAGAAAAAGACTCCTTCAACAAAATTGGAGTGCAAAAAAATAAAGAAAAGACAAAAAGAAGAAAAAAATTCAGAAAATAAAAAGAAATTTCAAAGAGAAAGCAAGCCAAGGAAAGTGCTCTACCATTGCAATACATCAAAGAGGCCTATCTACACTAAGAGAAGATAACCTTATTGTTTCTTGGGAAAGGTTGTAGTAAGTGTTGTTTCTTGAATTGTAAGTCACCTCTTTCTTTTCCATAATTTCATTTTCCGTGTCTTCAACCATTTCCTTCTTTTAATACCTTTGAATCCTTTCTTCTACCATTCCATTTTTTTTCTATTCTTTCTACCCTAACCTAATTACAGCCGACGCACACAAGGAAGGAATTAACTTGTTATAATCTTGAGTAAGTTCCTCAAAGGACTTAGCAAGAGAAATTGAGTGGAAAAAGGCTATTGAGAGAGTGAGATCAGAAGGGGAATTGTTAAAAGCCAAATATATATATTCCCGAGAGTAAACACGAGTGTTGAGTTGAGTGATCTTATCTTTTCTTTGGAGTGAAATTGTGAGTGTGCTGGTAAGGTTTATTTTTGTTTTATTTACTAACCATGTCTCAAAGTCCTAAAGGAAATACAGGTCAACCCAATTTGCAAATGCAAGCACTGATTGGAGAAATGATGAGAATGTTTCGAACAGAATTTGATGCTCTCCATGAGAAACTAGACCAAAGACAAGATCAACCACAAATTAGAAATAATAATACTCCTCAGAGGCAACAACCTCTTCCAGAAGATGATGTCCCAAATCCTTATGATGAAGAAGAACCAACATTTATACAAGGACCTAGGCGTACCAATGTTGATGATAATATGAGCAACATCAAAATCAAAATTCCTCAATTCCAAGGGAAGACTGATCCAGAAGCCTATCTTGAATGGGAAAGTAAGGTGGAACATGTGTTTAGTTGCCATAACTATTCCGAACTCAAGAAAGTAAGATTGGCAGCCATGGAGTTTGTTGATTATGCTTTGATATGGTGGGATCAACTTACTATTACTCGAAGAAGGAATGGAGAGAGACCAATTTCAACATGGCTCGAAATGAAAGGTATCATGCGTAAACGTTTCATTCCTACTCATTATCACCGAGACATGTTTCAGAAATTGCAAAATTTGAAACAAGGCCAGCGGAGTGTGGAGGATTATTATAAAGAAATGGAAGTGGCAATGATCCGAGTAAATATTGAGGAGGATCGTGAAGCAACCATGGCTAGATTTCTTGATGGACTCAATCCTGAGATTACCAACACACTAGAATTGTATCATTATATCAAACTTGATGAAATGGTGCAAATGGCTATGAAAATAGAGAGGCAATTACGAAGGAGATCTATATCTCGCACTACCATGCCTTCGAGATAGAGTCCTAACAATTTGAAGAAGTCTACTACTACTCCTATCAAGGAAAAAGCTGAATCATCAAATGCATCCCAACTTGGTAAGGAGAATCGAGGAAAAGAGATCCCTGAATGAATAAGAGACATCCATTGTTTTAAATGTCTTGGGAGGGGGCATATATCCACACAATGTCCCAATAGAAACACCATGTTATTACTTGGAAATGGTGTGATTGAATCTGACCATGAAGAAGAAGAAGCACCACCAACAAAAGTGGAAGAAGAAGCCGAAATTGGTGCCCCTGTGGAAGGTGAAGCCCTAGTGATCAAGAGAAGTCTAAGTGCTCAAGTAGTATAAGACGATGCACAATGGGAAAACATCTTTCATACCCGCTGCCATGTGAATGAAAAAGTGTGTTTCATGATTATAGACGGAGGGAGTTGTACTAATGTTGCCAGTACCATCATGGAGGAGAAATTGGGATTGCAAACGTTGAAACATCCTAATCCCTACAAACTACAATGGCTCAATGAACGAGGTGAACTTAATGTCAACAAACATGTGATGGTCTCTTTTTCAATTGGTAAGTACAAGGACGAGGTTATGTGCGATGTTGTTCCTATGCATGCTAGCCATTTACCCCTTGGAAGACCATGGTAATATGATAGGAGGACCATTCATGATTGTTTTACCAATCAGTATTCATTAAACCATGGAGGAAAGAAGATCATCCTAACACCCTTGATGCCTAAACAAGTCCAAGTTGAGCAAATCAAGATGAAACAAAGTGTTGAGGCCATGAGGAAAGGAAAATTAAAGTTAATCCAGGAAGAAAACATTCCAAAAACAAGTGCTTATACATCTAAGTGCTTGTTACAAAGATGTTTACTGACGAGGCGCAAGGTCAATGAAGATTTTTCTAACTTTGACAATACAGGAATTTCCTTTGATTTGCAGGATGATCCAAGTGACACAATCTATCGATTTGGGAAATTAAAGGACGTGACCTTTCAAGAGCCAAAAGGTGCGATTTTTGAAAAGCACAGAGTGGTAATTCTTCATCCAAAAGACGTGATCCTTCAAGAATCAAGAGTTATGCCTAATGAAAATCAAAGGGAAGCGATTTTTCAACCAAGGGGCATGACTTATGAGAACATCACCATTCCAAGAGTCATCATCATCTTTCACGAATCAATGCAAACATCTATTGAAGAACAAAGGGACATGATTTTTGGAATGCAAAGGGGCGTAAACGTTCAAAGAAAAATGACTTCAATAGGCATGAACTTTGAACATACCATTTACAGGAAGTATTTCTTAACTTTAGTTATGTTTGCTCACATCTTTACTAATGAAAGTTTTCTTTCTTTTCAGGTTAAGAACTTCCAAAGAAGTCTTTCAACGGATATGAACCTTTTTATAAAGATTGAATGGAAGGACACTAGGAAAAGATGATCATTCGATTTGAGGACAAATCGATTAAAAGAAGGGGAGGATGATGTGATCCAATTCAGCATCATATTTACCATGGCTATTCCAACCTCTCCAGGGAAGAAACTTTCTATCTTTATACCTATAAATGCTTATTTCATATGTTATAAGATAGTTATTTTCATATATATATATATATTATACCTATAGTTATTATGATAATAAGTTATCCATTTATATATATATGAGATACAAGTTATTATCATATACTATAGTCACAATCTTATAATATACACATTATATAAGTTTATATACTTAGTTTATTTCTTTATGTTATGCATATAGGCACATTCGGCCAACACTTGGGAGCTGCATTGGAGCTAAATGGAGCATGTAACAGTAAGGAAACTTACATGGGATCGATTAGGAGAGCACAAGGAACAATTGGTGAAAAGTTATCCAGAGGCCGTGAGCTCATAGCTAGATTGAGCTGAAGATTTGAGCTACAAGATGACCTTATTTCAGCTGGGGAGTTGCACCATCATCATCACCACTTAGGACACTTCAAATATGTCCTAAGTTAAAATTTGTGAAATCGTACCTATTCGTGAATAGTTGCCACCTCAAGAGGTACCTTTTCACAAGGAGCTGCCCAAACGTTCACCATGTCACAAGTCATCTACGGCCAGCTCACCTTTAGCTCATTCACACCATAAGCAGCTCAAACATGAAGGGACACCTTTCTCAAACATTGTGACCTTTCATGAATGATGCTGCCCATGAAGATGCCTTTTCATCTAGGAGCACGTTGGTGAAAGAATTGCTAGCATTGGAAGCTTAAATCACCAAGAGACCTGAGATTGAGCTCCATGCCTATTCGGTCACACCACATGCCTTGCACATGGAAGCTTTGGCGCCAAACATGATAAGGCACATGACTAATCGGCCAAGGAGAGGAAATTGGCGCCAAGATGAACAAGCATGCACCATTCGGCCAAGGGAGATGACTCTCCACCCTTTGACCGAATCATTAAGGCTTTTCATGAAGAGTTAGCCGAACCATCACAAACCCAAAGGACTTATTCATTCATCTCAAGCATTATGTATTTTCCTAAAGACATGTATCTAGCTGAAACATTATGTAACTATTAGGCCAAGCCCTCTCATTTCCTATAAATAGAGTGGCTTGCCTTCATTTGTATTCATCTCATCTCATATATAAAACATACTCTTGTGAGTTAATTTCTCTTCAAAGTTCTTTGTGAACTTTATCGATTAAGCAAGTATAATTCATATACTTGTGGCGTCATTCTTTCCATTTTGATTCCAAAATTCCTAGATTGATATCTAGTGGGTTGAAGACACTATTACCACCCCTCAAGCAAGTTTGTGAAGATCGGGATTGTGCTTCATAGCATAGTTTCTTCTTTAGCGTGTTTGAGATACAACATCACCACTATCTTCATTTCATCATCAACATCCTTCATCAAGACCATCATCAATCCCATAATTCCGCAGCCATCTCTATTCTTATTATTTCATTTCATTACTTATATTATTATTCATTTCTTAATCTCATAATTAATCATATTTCTTTCTTATTATTTTGCAGCCCAAGCTTATTAATTCAAGGACATCAATACTTGTCAATCCTAGATCGGGACACAATAAGGCTATTTACTCTTCTCACCAAAGTGTGTAGATTCGCCTTACATCAGAATGATAAGTATGTGTTCTCAAATTTTTGGTCTAACTACAATTTAAGTCATTGTAAGTTTATATATTAGACAAATTAGAAGTTATCTTCTGAGTTTTGATTTTTTTAAAATTTAGGGTGAATACAAGGTAATATTTGCACAAAGACTTTTGACTATTTGACAATGAATGCTCATACCCCTACATACATGCTTGAACTCGGGACCTCAAGGATAACAACAATCCCTTAATCACTAAGGTGAATTTCGAGTTTAAATACCTATTAAGTCTTTATAATTTTCTTAAATAGTATAATATTTTGGCCCCTGCCAATATTTAATTTTTTCTTCGTCCCTGCAGATACATACGCTGGTTCTGCATGAAGATGACGAATTGGATAAAAATGCTAATTTATTACATCATGATTGGTTTAGGATCTCTTTTCTTTCTTTTCTCCATCCTCACCTTTCTGTTGGTAATGCTCAATCCCACATAGTGTTGGAAACACTATTGGGAATGGTATTTAAGGCTTGACATTCCACTTCCTTGTTGAGTGATAGAGAACAAGGGGGCTCTCGCGCACCGCCGCCGCCGTCCGTCCGTCTCGTCTCGGCTCGGCTCGGCACGGCACGGCACGGCTCGGCTCGGCTCGGCTCGTGGTCGTGGTCGTGGTCGTGGTCGTGGTCGTGGTCGTGGTCGTGGTAATACGTGTCTTCGACACGTCCGCGCGGATACTATCTTTTTAGAGAAAATTCTTGAGGAATTTCTCTTTGAAAGAAACAAATGGAAAATGTGAAAGATATCGACTGATATTTATAGGCTGCTGAGGACTGTTTGAATTTCAAATAATAACAGCTGAATTATTTTTTATCAGAAATTAAACAGTTTATTCCTAAATTAAATCAGAAACGTTAAGATGTACCTGGACTGATTTACAGCTTTGTACAGAGGAGACAAGCTGATAATATCAGGAGTTACAGGAGTTATTTGATTTAATTCCAGGGGTTACATGATATAATTTCGGGAGTTATAACAGCTGAATAATGATACAATGAACCTGGACTATTTCCGAGTCAGGTTCAGCTAGTCATTTCAGCTGTTACAAATAAGATGTTTAATCCTGAAATTTTATGGACGACTTTAACCCCATTTCTAGCCTATAAATAGAGAGCTATATTCAGCTTCTCAACTCACTCCAAAACATTCACAATTCACTTACCAAAGTGTTTTCTAAAGTTCTCTCTGTGAGTTATCTCTGAGTGCTTTCCGATCAGAAGTGTAATACCACCAGCAGTCCACTCCGGTTTCGGGTGTATGGAATTCGGAGCGACCGTGTTAACCTCGGGGGACAGTCCGCCTACTGCAGCGATTACACACATCGAGGCGAATTCGTTTCTAAGGCAGTGGTTCTTACCACGACACGGTTTACGAATCTGTTCTTCTTAATTACTGTTTATATTTTCAGTCAGTGCTAACGGTGTAGTTTTGCAGTTTATATATCCAACAATTTAGAAACGAATTTCCATAAACTGCAATCATGTCGACACCTTTGAGCAAACTTATTCCCGATCTTTCCAAGCTCGATGCACTTGATGGAAAGAACTATAGAAGGTGGTCCCAAAGAATTCTTATATTCTTCGAGCAACTTGATCTTGATTACGTGTTGCTCAAGCCACCACCTACCATGCCACCAACCCCAGCTGTTGGTAATGATGCGGATGCGGTCCTCAATGATGATGCCTTAGCAACTGCCGCCGTCGCTCTCGCTACGTACGAGAAATTCGAGAAGGATAACAAGACGGTACGAGGACATCTGCTCAGCCACATGTCAAATAAACTATTTGATATGTTCCTTAGAGAAAAGAGTGCCAAGGCAATATGGGACACTCTCGACAAGAAGTATGGTGCGGATGATGCGGGGATCAAGAAGTACGTTGTCGGCGAATGGCTCAAATTCCAGATGACAGACGACAAGCCAATAATGGATCAAGTCCATGACTATGAGAACTTAGTCGCTGACATCATCGCTGAAGGGATGCAAATGTGTGAGGTGCTGCAAGCCAATGTACTCATTGAGAAACTACCCAAGTCCTGGTCCGATTACCGTAACTCTCTTAAGCTTAAGAAGAGAGACATTTCGCTTGAAGAACTTGTGGGCCATATGAAGATTGAAGAAGCCAACCGTTTAAAAGATAAGCTTACTAATTCTATGAGTAATTTATCTTTTAGAGCTAACTTGGTTGAGTCCAAATTTAAGAAGATCATGAAACGTGGGAATCAAGACAAAAAGACGAAACCACAGAAGGCTACCAACTTCAAGAAGTCAGGAAAGGCCAAACCGGAAGGAAAGACGTTCAAGTGTTATGTTTGCGGTTTACCTGGCCACAAGGCTTACCAATGCCAACATCGCTCAGACCGCCAGAATGACAACAAGCCACAGATGCACGTTGTAGAATAAGATGATGAGATCATTGCTGCGGTGGTCTCAGAAGTTAATCTGGTGGAGAACAGTTCAGAATGGGTAGTTGACACTGGCGCTTCGAAGCATTTCTGCGCAAGGAAGGAGTTTTTCACTGAGTTCGAGGATGGAAACACTGGTGAACGTGTGTACATGGGGAACTCTAGCAACTCTGAAGTGCTAGGTAAAGGCAAGGTTTTACTCAAGCTGACTTCTGGTAAAACTCTGGCTTTAAATAATGTTCTGTATGTACCTGCCTTGCGTAGAAATTTGATAAGTGGTGGGCTTCTGTATAAGGCAGGCATTAAGTTAGTTTTTGAGGCAGATAAACTTGTACTTTCCCGAAATGGTGATTATGTGGGGAAAGGGTTTTTAAGCAATGGTTTATTTGTCATAGAAACTCAATTTAATGAAAATAAAGCGACCACTTCTGCTTATATTGTTGAATCCATTGATATGTGGCATGCTAGATTAGGACACGTGAATATTCATGCTTTAAAGAAATTAATGAATATGAATGTTCTGCCTAAACTAGACACAACTAGCTTTAACAAATGTGAGATTTGTGTAGAAGCTAAGCATACTAGACCTCACTTTAAGACTGTTTCTAATAGAAAGACTGAACTGTTAGAACTCATTCATACTGATCTAGCAGATTTTAGAAACACTGAAAGTAAAGGAGGAAAACACTACTACATAACTTTTGTAGATGATTATTCAAGATATACAAAAGTTTATCTCCTAAGAACTAAAGATGAAGCTGAAAACTTCTTTCTTATTTATAAGGCAGAAGTTGAAAATCAGTTAGATAGGAGAATCAAACGAGTTAGATCTGATAGAGGTGGTGAATATGGATCTAATTTCTTAAAAGATATTTGTGAAAAGAATGGCATAATTCATGAAACATCAGCCCCCTATTTTCCTCAACAGAATGGTATAGCCGAAAGGAAAAATAGAACTTTAAAAGAGATGATGAATTCTTTACTAATAAGTTCCGGGCTATCTGATAACATGTGGGGGGAGGCCATTCTATCGGCAACTCATATCTTGAACCGAGTTCCTCATAAGAAATTAGATTATACCCCATATGAATTGTGGAAAGGATACGCTCCTAATTTACAATACCTGAAAGTGTGGGGGTGTCTGGCTAAAGTGGGCTTGCCAGACTTTAAGAAGTCCACCATCGGACCTAAAACCGTTGATGCAGTGTTTATAGGGTATGCTACGAATAGTGCTGCATACAGATTCATGCTTTTACAAGATTATTCTATTTGTGAATCAAGAGATGTTGTTTTCTTTGAAAATACTTTTCCTTTAAAGGAACCGAGAATAAATATTGAAACACAAATAGAATATATTCCATCAACTTCTTCTAGTAAACCTGCTAGGTCTTCTGAACAAATTGATTTTGAGCCTAGAAGAAGTAAAAGGCAAAGAGTTGAAACCTCTTTTGGACCAGACTTTATTACTTCCTTTATTTCTGAGATAAATGATTTAGACTTCATTTCAGATCCTATAGCTCAAATTTTTCTATTAGATGAGGATCCTAAAACTTTTGAAGAAGCTATAAGATCTATCGATGCTAGTTTTTGGAAAAGCGCTGTTAATGATGAACTAGAATCGATAATGTCTAATCATACTTGGGAATTAGTTGACTTGCCTAAGGGATTCAAACCAATCTCCAACAAATGGGTCTTCCGGAAGAAACTAAGGCCAGATGGTTCGATTCAGCGATACAAGGCAAGGTTAGTCGTCAAAGGGTTCACTCAAAGGTTTGGTTTAGACTACTTTGATACATACTCTCCCGTTACAAAAATCTCAACGATTCGTGCATTATTTGCACTAGCCTCTATTCATAAGTTGCAGGTACATCAAATGGATGTTAAGACTGCTTTCTTGAATGGGGATCTAGATGAGGAGATTTATATGGAGCAGCCACTAGGTTTTGAGGCACATGGTATGGAAGGCAAAGTTTGTAGACTCAAAAAGTCACTCTATGGACTTAAGCAGGCTCCTAAACAGTGGTATGAGAAATTTCATAAAACTATTCTTAGTTTTGGTTTTGTTGTGAATGGTTCGGATGCTTGTGTGTATTTGAAGATGTTTGAAACTGAATGTGTTATCATAAGTCTTTATGTTGACGACATGTTGATTTTCAGTTCTAACATTGAGTCCATTAACAAAGTTAAAAATTTCTTGTCCACTAAGTTTGAGATGACAGATTTGGGAGAAGTAGATGTAATCTTAGGAGTCAAAATTACCAAAACTGAGAAGGGATTTTCTTTATGTCAAGCACATTATATAGAGAAAGTGCTAAAGAAATTTGACAGTTTTGATGTCGTCCCTGTTCGAACTCCTTATGACCCTATCATACATCTAGTTAAGAATAAAGGAAGTAGTGTTTCCCAAACTGAATATACTAAATTAATCGGAAGTTTAATGTTCTTAATGAACTATACTCGGCCTGATATTGCTTATGCTGTGAGTAGACTAAGTAGATATACTCATAATCCAAGTGGTGAGCACTGGATTGCGCTTAAACGCTTACTGAAGTATCTTAAGGGTACTGTGAATTGGAAACTTGAGTTTGTTGGCTTTCCTGCGGTATTGGAAGGATATTGTGATGCCAACTGGGTTTCTGATAATGATGAGGTAAGCTCTACGAGCGGGTATGTTTTTACTTTGGGTGGAGCAGCGATCTCGTGGAAATCATCAAAGCATACTTGTATTGCTCGTTCTACCATGGAGTCAGAGTTTATAGCTCTTGACCTAGCTGGGCAAGAAGCCGAGTGGCTCAGAAGCTTGTTAGCAGATATTCCGTTGTGGGGAAGACCGACTCCTCCAGTTTCATTGTTGTGTGATTCACAAGCTGCGATATGTGTGGCTAAGAACCAAGCTTACAATGGTAAGAAAAGACACATTCGCATAAGACATGAATCAGTTAGACACTTGATAAAGAATGGAGTGCTCTCTTTAGAGTATGTGAAGTCGGAAAGGAACCTAGCAGATCCACTTACCAAAGGGTTAAGTCGGAAGCTGGTCCTAGATTCGTCGAGGGGGATGGGTCTAAAGCCCATTGGTTGAGGAATTCATGGTGGATACCCAACTTAGTTATCTAAGTTCCATGTGGTCAAACGAAACCATGGAAAGACTCATAGTGCACATTCCTACTGCCTATCCCTATGATGAATAATGTGCATGCCCAGGATGAGCTTAATTGTTCTTAATAAATTCATAGCCCAGGCTTTGGGTGGTCTTAGTGAGAAAGACTTGATGAATTTACCGATTTTGGCTGAATATCTATTCTTAATAAGTTCATAACCCAGAGTGAGTGGGTAGGAAATGATGAACTTACCGACAGAAAGGTTGAGTTTGTTAAACTCTTAATAAATTCAAATCCAAGTATTTGGATGGTTCTAGTGCGAAGGACTTATTGAATTTACCGATAAATGAGGTTGAATATTTATTCTTAATGACTTCTTAGCCCAGAGTTTGGGTGGTTCATTTATAATGAACTTAAAAAAAAGTCACCATACCCTTTGTGAGGTTGAGCTATTATAAAAGCTCTTAATTATTTCATATTCCTTTTTTAAAGGGTGGTTTATGTTGAGATAAACTTGATGAAATAACCTATGTAAGTGAGAAGGGTTAGCCGCCTTCTATGAAAAATGTTGGGCTATTTTTCTAGCACACTTACTAGAATCCTGAGGTAAGATGGCCAAATATATACTTTTGTATATATATATATCTTACACATCGAGGACTCAGGTGGATGAAGGGTTTAGTTGTGTGTTATGAGTTTACCCTGATCTTAGAAAGTTCCAGACTAGTTTCACTTATCTAAGAGAAGGATTGCTCATCATCACTATGTACTAGTTCCAGATATGTTCACTAGTGCTTAAGCAACTAATCTCGCTATTACTCTTCTGGAAAGCTTGTTTTCGAGTTTCAGAAGATTTCTTTCGCATTAGTGTGGGAATGTTGGTAATGCTCAATCCCACATAGTGTTGGAAACACTATTGGGAATGGTATTTAAGGCTTGACATTCCACTTCCTTGTTGAGTGATAGAGAACAAGGGGGGCTCTCGCGCACCGCCGCCGCCGTCCGTCCGTCTCGTCTCGGCTCGGCACGGCACGGCACGGCACGGCTCGGCTCGGCTCGGCTCGTGGTCGTGGTCGTGGTCGTGGTCGTGGTCGTGGTCGTGGTCGTGGTCGTGGTCGTGGTCGTGGTCGAGGTCGAGGTCTAGGTCGTGGTCGTGGTCGTGGTCGTGGTCGTGGTAATACGTGTCTTCGACACGTCCGCGCGGATACTATCTTTTTAGAGAAAATTCTTGAGGAATTTCTCTTTGAAAGAAACAAATGGAAAATGTGAAAGATATCAACTGATATTTATAGGCTGCTGAGGACTGTTTGAATTTCAAATAATAACAGCTGAATTATTTTTTATCAGAAATTAAACAGTTTATTCCTAAATTAAATCAGAAACGTTAAGATGTACCTGGACTGATTTACAGCTTTGTACAGAGGAGACAAGCTGTTAATATCAGGAGTTACAGGAGTTATTTGATTTAATTCCAGGGGTTACATGATATAATTTCGGGAGTTGTAACAGCTGAATAATGATACAATGAACCTGGACTATTTCTGAGTCAGGTTCAGCTAGTCGTTTCAGCTGTTACAAATAAGATGTTTATTCCTGAAATTTTATGGACGACTTTAACCCCATTTCTAGCCTATAAATAGAGAGCTATATTCAGCTTCTCAACTCACTCCAAAACATTCACAATTCACTTACCAAAGTGTTTTCTAAAGTTCTCTCTGTGAGTTATCTCTGAGTGCTTTCCGATCAGAAGTGCAATACCACCAGCAGTCCACTCCGGTTTCGGGTGTACGGAATTCGGAGCGACCGTGTTAACCTCGGGGGACGGTCCGCCTACTGCAGCGATTACACACAACGAGGCGAATTCGTTTCTAAGGCAGTGGTTCTTACCACGACACGGTTTACGAATCTGTTCTTCTTAATTACTGTTTATATTTTCAGTCAGTGCTAACGGTGTAGTTTTGCAGTTTATATATCCAACAATTTCTTGCGTCCATTCTTTTTTTTGGGAGCAAAAACAAAGAAGAATCATCATTTAATACTTCATATTGATTAATAATGAAAAGAGAAATGAGAGAATACGGAACAGTAAGAACGAAAGAGAGCATAATGGGATTATAGGGTAGTCAAATGATCAATGTTATAGGCTAGCAGTTAACATGACATGTCAGCTTTCTGTCACCTATAGTTGTTAATGGCGAGTGACCGATTTGTTACAAATCGATAACGTTAGTGATCGATTTGTTACTTTTGAATCTTATTCAAACATTAGTGATGATTTGTTTAGTTGACCCTAATTTAAATATGTAAAATTTTAGAAAGCGCGAGAGGCGAAACATACTTTCTCGTTGCATTCTCGGCACCCTAATAAATCCCGCACACTTTTTTCTTCTTCCATTAAGTAAACAAATAAACACAGTACAATAAAAATTTCTAAAAATATTTTTGGATTGTTTTATATGTTTTATTTTTTATAAGTTTCGATATTTTTTTAATCTAATATTTACTTATTTATTTAGTTAATTATTTTAGTTATTATTTTAAGTATATATTTATTATACTTTAGGGCGTAGGTATTTTAATTAATATTTAATTTTCAATAAATATTTTTTATTTCTTGTAGTTATTATTTATTGTAGTATAGATACTTTTTTATATTTTAGTACAGTTATTGAACTTTTCGTGTAGTTATTATATTATACATTTTATATATAAATTTAATTTTGTTTTAAGATTAATGACGATATTCATAAAATAATTTTATTAATATTCCAAGTTAAAATATTTTACAGTTAAAAAAGAAAATATTTAGATTAGATGTGAAACATATTTCTAGCTACTAACTAAATACGGTACAGAAGCTAATTCTGTTATCAATTATATTTTATTAATTGATATGTAAATAATGTTTTTTATTAAAGAATTTATATATTTATTTTAAATTCATAGGCCGGTGATTATATTATGGATTCACTTATTCACAACGCAAAGAGACATTTCCATTGTTATTATTGAGAACTTATAGTAAGCCATATTTTTTTGTCTCAAGTGCTCTGAGGTTGTTACACTAAGATAACTGGAGACCAAACACTTACACTAAGATAACTGGAGACCAAACACTTACACTAAGATAACTGGAGACCAAACACACATATTTTCCATATCTATATGAAGAGTGTAAAATCACTTTGAAATTTGAAAGATGTTTCACTCCAGTTAGTACTCTAGGTCAATGATCATGTTGTGACCCATACGAGTGAGATAAATTTGTGTAGTTTGTGCTACTTATTGTTTAGAAAGGTATCAAATGGTTTCAATGGTGGTCGAATTTCTATGAAGTGACTTATAAAAAACATCAACAGAATAGTAGAAGACTAATCTGAAGATGATGTAAAGGTATTTGCATGTGTGGGTATTTGATGATCATGAGGGGAGTTCTCATGCCTAAAAAAATCTTGCAATCAAGTGCAATTAAAATGGTTGTGTCACCTCTTAGATTTTCGAAGTGAGAACATTTAGTTGGGGATCAACAATTTTGGCATTTCATTTTAGATAATGTGTTGAGAATTCATTCAAAAATTTTGAAGGTAAGCATTGAAACATCCTCTTCTTAAGTTTGATAGAGAGCTCCAAATCTTCCATGTTTATGGGAGAGAAGGGTTTTAGGGATGCTTTAACCTCAATAGCTAGATCAATTAATTTAATCTTGTTTTTGGTATCCTATATGCATTATTATGATCCTACTAAGGTGATATCTTTGTTAATAATTCATTTTGTACTTATTTGATTAGTACAAGAGGTTGGAGAGCATTCTAGTCCCAAAGGGAAGAAGAAACTTGGAGGAAGTTGATCAAGCATTAAGATAGCACACATTGGATTTTCAAGTTCTAAATGTTTCCTATATGTGATATTTTGTTGGTTGTTTGAGCATGTCAAGTGTTTCAAGCATATATGAATGCTTGGGATTCAGTTTGTGTCATTTGTGTGTTACAATGTGTTTTAAATATGCTAAATGATATTAAATAACACTTATAAGCTTTAAAAATAAAGTATGACTCAAACTAGAGGGGATTTATAGTGATTTTCAAGCTTGAAAATAATCATTTTTGGGCTTTGGTATCAATACTCAAAGAACATCACTTATACCCTTTGAATGTGTGAAGAAATTTACATAAAATGGCTTAGAGTGTTGATATTTTTCATGTAAGTATCGATACCTAGGGTATTTATTCAAACTTCGAAGTTAAAAATGATATTGGTACTTAAGATGAGTATTGATACCCATGGGGTGAGTATCAATACTCGTATGGGGGTATCAATACCCATGAGATTTATTGGAACATCAAGCTTAAATTTGGTATCGATACTCGAGATGAGTATCGATACCCAAGGGTTGAGTATTGATACCCTCTGCCTAGTATCAATAATTCTTGATTCAAAAGGAAAAGTTTGACTTCCAATTGGAATGGCCCATAAAAAATGAATGGGCCTATAAAGGGTCAATTTTTCTATTGTTAATAAAGATACCTATAAGTATTAAAAACTAAAAAAAATATCTCTAAGGATTAGAAATTGTAAGTGAGTAAAGAATCGATAGTTTGTTAACCAAGCCTAATGTGAAATTGTGTGAAAATGGAATGATAATTCTTAAGTCACCACAAGCTTCTAATGACAAATGTGCCTTGCTTAATCTGTATTTTTATCATTGTTGGAGGAGATTTTAGGGATAGTGAAGGTAAAGGACTGTTCAGAAAAGCAAAGGGGCAGGGATTGGTCTGGAAACTATGTTAATTGTGACATTTGTTAATTGAATTATCACCGAAGATAATGATTTTTTTTTATCAAAGGTGTTTTTTAAATGCATGGTTGATAACGCACACCATTATTCTATGTGATGAAATCAAGTGTCATTTTCATAAATAATTTTCGGAGTTATTATATTTATAAAAAATTATAAATTGATATATTCGAATAATAAAGCCAAAGTAAATACAAAGATAAATAAGCGTTAATTGTGTCATATGTCCCCAAACTATAACCATCATTTTAAATTGGTCTTTAAACTTTTGAATATTCTAATTTCATCCTTAAATTCATCCAAATATGTAATTAGTTTTTACCATATTTTAACCTAAAATTTTCTTTTGAAACATATAATAATATAACTTGGCCTAACGCTTTTATTAACAAGGGATGTGAATACTATTTACATATAGTTTGGGATGACATTGGAATGTTCAAAAAGTGTGGGGACCAATTTAGAATGTATGTCATAGTTTGGGGATGAAAATGAAATGTTCGAAAGTTTTAGGACTAATTTAGGCTTGGTTTTATATATGATTCAAAACTTTCGATTGAGTTTTGGGTTCAATCTTCTTTGTTTTTAATCTGCCCTCTTTCATCCTTTTTTCTTAACTTGGGTTTATAAAATCACTCACCAGCAATTTGATTGCAGTGATCTTTGCATGCAGATTTGCATTGGAACTGAAGTATATAATGTAATTGTTAACTTATGCTAGGCAGAAGTGATCAAAGATAAATGATCAATGATCAATGATAATTTATACAGGTTTTAATTGATTATTATGAATACTTAATTCGTTTATTATATTATAAAAGCATTCATTAAACAAAAATACATAAAAATAAATAGACTAAAATATTCTAATATTTCAAATTACAATACCAAACACTACTTAATTTGATTTTTTATCATGCCAAAATTTTTACGTACTTTTCAAAATGTTTAACCTTGAAAATCTCTCACTTGATCTTAAATTTTCACAAACTTATATTTCTCTTCTTTATTGACAATATGCTAAGTTTAGCGTTCATGAAAGGATACTTTGGTTCTTTTATCCTTTTACACTAACATTTGAACTCAAATATAGATATTATTAGAATGATGAGACTATACTCTTTAGTGTTAGAAATAGTTTTAATTTCAAAGTCCAAGTAGAACCTTTATAGGAAGACATTAATTTTCATGGTTATCTTTTATAAGGAAAAAAATAAAATGAAAACATTCTATTGTTGTTCATTTTCTCTAACTATCGAATTAAGTTCTAATATTATTTTGTTAGGAGGAGGTAGAAGTTTAGTTTTCAAAAAGGCGCCTACGTGCGCTAGACATAGAGTAAAGCACCTTTGGAGAGATGGGCGCAACGAAAAAGGGAAGCCCTCCCAGGAGTGCACTAAGTGTCAGGCGCAGAGCAAAACATCTTTGGAGAGATAGATGCAACGCAAAATGGGAAACCCTTCCAGGTGCACGCTAAGCGCCAGGCACAGGCGGACACAGAGTGAAACGACTTTGGAGAGATAGGTGCAACACAGAATGGGAAGCCCTCCCAGATGTGCGCTAAGAGCCATACGCAGGCTTATGGCATCTTATGGATAAGGGATAAAAACACTAATAAGCTACTGAAGATCATAAAGAGTTTATACAGAAAAGAAAGTCAAAGAAACAAAGTAAATTGAGACCATACAGTGGAAGGAGAAGAAATGAGATATGAAGTAGAATAAACAGATAAATTTATTAAGAAGAGGCCATGTGTGAATGCACGAGCCACATTATTAGAAGTAATTAAGGCGTTGATCTAAGCGAGGAGACTGCACATATTTCTTTATTGTTTAATGCATGAATCCAATAGTGATGTGTAAATACACAAGCCACATTAATGGCAAGAGTTAAAGAGGTGATCCAGACGAGTAGACTGCACACATTTCCACGTTGTATAATGCATGAATCCAACTCTATATCAAAAGGGTAAAAATAGGAGGTCGATTGTTGTAAAACTAAGCAAAACTAGCTTTATATAACCTTGATTGGGTATGCCAATATTATTGGTTTGACCCAACAAGTAAAATTAGAGCTACAATAACTTCCTAACATATTAACACGCGGGACAAGCAATGAGTCTTGAGAAGGGGACAAGGAATGGTGAAGGAATAGAGTATGCGGAATAGATTAAGTTCTTCATGAGTGAAGCGGTGGTTAATGAGTGTTGATATGATCTAGAATTGACTTATAAACCTTTTAGTATGTCTTACTTGTGAAATACGTGTGCCTTTCACCCTGCGCCTTGCGTCTAGGCTTCATGAACTATTTGCGTCTCGATACGCCTTGCTCCTTTTAAACTAAAGATAGAAAGAGATAATATTGTGGGAAAGAAACAACCTTTAGGAAAAGATGAATTCACTTGTTTTATACATGTATGACTTTCATTTACTTACATATAATGCTAAATCACATACAACATTTTATATAAATGTTGTATTAAGGAATTAAACAGCAATCTCAAAATCTACGTTGCATGCCTAATTAAAAACCTTCCTAACCTTCCAACAATTCCTTCTTTAAAAGAGCAATCAAATCTTGTTATTTTATGTCTTTTTTCATGTAAAAATATAAGTAATAATTATTGTTGTTTTGTTTTGAATGTCCAAACATTGAGAATGACAAGAGAATCTAGGCTAAAGATGGAAACTATTATTTAGTTTGATTTGTATGAGGTAAGGGATTTAAATTGTGATTATGGTCACGTTTTCGATTGTGTTTCGTATATCGCGATTTCGAATGTAGCTGGTGATTGGTCAAACCAGTTCTGGTATCGATACCCAAAACCATGTCAGTTTCGCTCAATTCTTGGGTGTTGACTTTTGGCTTTCGCCTCTCGGTGATCAGATTGTCACGACTCAAAGGACTGAACCAAGATTTAACCCTCTTCTACAAAATAATAGCAGGGTCGCCGATAATGGCCCGATCGAACCATCGGTGGAGGCGGATTCTGTTCCCCTCCAACATAGCTTTGATCTGAATAACGTGGTACACCTGAAAGAGGTGGTATTGATGCAATTCAAAGAAATGAAACATATATATAGTTAGACCTTATTCGAGCCGGAGCAGCAGCAGGTGGTGATAACATTCAAAACTCTAGTGGTTTTTCGAGTCCAGTCATGATTCATTCAGGACTAGCTAGATATGTTATTGAAGAAAATATAAGTCCAGATGGTATTATGGTTGATGGCCAAAGAAGGCTTTTATGAAAAAGAAAGGTGAAGCTCAGAATTCTCCTCAGCCAAGCACTATTGACCAAAACAATGCCAGCATCTTAAATGCAACAGCTAATTCCTTCAATGATCATTCAAGAGTTGGGGCTGCTTTACCAACATCCTCTAACTTGTATCAAATTCCAAGTGAGGCTAGGCAAGTTGATAACTTTGAAAGAAACTTGTGGACTTGTAACTTGAGCAATTCTAATGCGCAACCAACTGGCCAACACCCCTTTACCCTTACAAGCTCAGCACCAGCGCCAGTGCTAGTAAATTAAACCGTGCAGCCACTTGTGCAAGTCTCTAACTCATCACAAGCTCTGCAACATTATTGGAACGGGAGAAACTTGTCATGGTTTGGTCGTTCTTCCGTATCTCTTGATCAGACTGTAAACGTAAGAGAAACTGTGCAACAGGAAGAGAACCTAGGAAACAACAAAAGAAATAATATGATGATTTCTTCGGCAAACGTGCCATCAAACATGAACTTGGTCAATGAGAATGCAATCGCCTCCTCTTCGAGAATCCAAGCTGGTTCAAGTAGGCATCTATCGAATTCATCCATAAGCTCCCCTAGTCCAAATGCGGCTGCACAATATGGACAAAGAGGGCGAGATATTGTGATTAATCTACCTGAGGCCTGAAAGCGAGGGAGTTTCTGTCATGTACTTCCTGGTGCTTCCCTGATGCCCAAAACATTGACGTTTCAATAATAGGTGGCAATGCTAGGCCTGCCCAGGTTCGTACGAGTTTTAGCCGGAGAGTTGAGATACAAGCTCATAGGAGAAGACTGGTATATGAGGTATTGTTCCATAGACTATAATCCCCATAGCGATAGCTTTCATTTATATAAATTTCTACAATAAGATGCTTTTGTGTCGTGCTCAAGTAGATTGTCTCTTATTATTGGCTGCAACTAAACCACCCTTCCTTTCCCATAACAGGTTTGTCGAAACGAATGTCAAAATTAGGTTTTAAAGGCTCGCCTCGACTAATATGGGGTTTCCTTAAAAAATCGAGAAACATATAGTTCGAGGAGTCCCTACTAATCTTTGATTAGGTTTTGATTGTGCACCCAAAATATTTTTTCATTTTAATAAGATTTAATTTAAAAATTATTAAAACAACATTTTAAGGTATGCATAACAAAAATTAAGTTCAGGAATCGATTTAACGAGGGGTAGGGTTAGCACTCTCACAGTGCCCCAAATCAATACCATGTCGATTAATTAGTTATCTCTGCAATGAAAATTACAAGTTGGAATTTAATTTAATTTAAGATCCCTTTTTAAACTCATTCATTGAATTTAAAGATCGAAAATAGCAATATTTAATTATCTTGTATCAAGAAGAAAATACCTCTCATGCCTTAAAGCAGTTAGTTCTCTTTCCAATTGAAACAAGGAAATATCACCCTTCCATTCGAAAATTCATTATCATTCTCTATTTCAAATGCATGAATGAAGATAAAGAAATAAAATAAAGAAGTAAATTAAATATGAATGTACACATATATTTAAAACTATAATATTGTATACAGAATATAATATATAAATTAATATTCAAAAACTAGCATGTAATATGAATGTAATAAATACAATTTAAATATTATACTTTACTATATAAAACATAAGCACGAAACTAACTGAATATTCACTCGCAAATATACACAAATATACTATAAGATAATATACATTAAAAAGTGTATAATTTACGTATAATAGGAAATTATAGAAAGCAAATAAAATATTGATAAATGAATAATGCATGTACATATTAATTATAATGGTCTAGAATAAAAATGTGAAAATGTGGCAAGCGAAATACAATTAATTAAGACTAAACCTACTTGGAATATGGATGGTCATAGTTAGAGGCAGCGACGACAAGGGAACCTAGGGTTTGGTTGTTTCCCAAATGTTAGCATGTGGGATCAAGTTTTCTATTGGGCTTAGGGTTTGAATGTAATTGGGTATGGGTAAATGTAAATGGGTTAGGATGATGAGTTTTGTGTAATGGTATGTGAATTTAATTTGGGTTGTATTTGAACAATGGACTATTTTTCATTCATGCCACCAACTCCATTTGAAGTGATCCAATATCACGAACAACCTCAAATTATTCTTCTATCACCTCCAAACTAGTTTGAATTGTTCACACAAAATGAGGGTATAACAACTGCCCTCTTTGCTCGTTGTTGTAAAAACAAGAATGTAGCAAAGATAAATAGTGGACTAATTTTGTTTGGTCACATTGCAACTCCATCTTTTTAGCACCTCATCCTTCTTTTATCTTTTATTTGTTTGTTCTGCCATTTTTCAATCTCACATATGTTGGACCTGCAAAAGACAATTACAATTAATTAGTACATTTGAGGGTCGATTTCTATCATTTATTTATTTTCTTTTATTTTTCTTCTTTTTCATTTTCTCTTTTTTTTTTCCTTTTTTCACCATTTTTATTTTTTTTTCTTTCTTTCTTTTCTTTCTAATTTTTCCCTTTTTTATTTTTCATTTTTTTTTGAAATTTTTAAATGAGAAACTTTGAAAAAAAATTTCTCACTTTTTTACAAATCATATGAAAACATCCTGCCAGAAGGTCTTATAGATGGCCCGAGGGACTTATCATCTTGCTCGAAAGCCTAACAAATAGCCTGCATGATTTAATTATCATGCTCGAAAGACTTATTGATAGCCCGAATGACTTACCAATTTTGGAAAATAGTCTATTGGGTAAGAAACTTTGGAAATCGCTTTCTTACTTTTCAAAAAATTCATTTTCTAAAAATCTTAAATGAGAAACTTTGAAAACCACTTTCTCATATTTTTTTCAAATATCATATGGAAACATCTTACTCGAAGGTATTATAGGTGGCATGAGGGACTTATCATCTTTCTCGAAAGACTGATAGATGACCCAAAGGATTTAATCATCATGCTTGAAAGACTTATTGATGGCTCGAAAGACTTAGCAATTTTGGAAATAGTCTACTGGGTAAAAAACTTTAGAAATCGTTTCTTACTTTTTAGAAATTTAATTTTCTGAAAATCATAAATGAGAAACTTTGACACTCGCTTTCTCATTTTTTTTTCAAATATCATATGGAAATATCATGCCAGAAGGTTTTATAGATAGCCCAAGGGACTTATCATCTTGCTCAAAAGACTAACAGATGACCCGAAGGATTTAATCATCATGCTCAAATGACTTACTGATGACCCAAAGGACTTACCAATTTTGGGAATAGTTTACTTGGTAAGAAACTTTGGAAACCACTTTCTTACTTTTCAAAATTTAATTTTCTAAAAATCTTAAATGAAAAATTTTGAAAATCGTTTTCTCATTTTTTTTACAGATCATATGAAAATAACCTACCCAAAACTCATATAGATGGCCCAAGGACAGCTCGAAAGACTACAGATGACCAATAGTATTTAATCATCATGCTCGAAAAACTTAGTAATGGCCTTAAGGACTTACTAATTTTGGAAATAGTCTACTAGGTAAGAAACTTTGGAAAACACTTTCTTACTTTTCAAAAATTTCATTTTCTGAAAATCCTAAATTAAAAACTTTGAAAATCGTTTTCTTATTTTTCACAAATATCACGTGAAAACATCTTACCCGTAGGTCTTATAGATGGCCCAAAGGACATATCATCTTACTCGAATGACTGAAACATGACCCTAAGGATTTAATCATCATGCTCGAAAGACTTATTGATGGCTCAAAGGACTTACCAGTTTTGGAAATAGTCTACCTAGCAAGAAACTTTTGAAATCTCTTTCTTACTTTTCAAAATTTTTATTTTTCTAAAAATCCTAAATGAGAAACTTTGAAAATAGGTTTCACATTTTTTAGAAATCATATTAAAACATCCTGCCTGAATGTCTTATAGATGGCGAAGGACTTATCATCTTGCTCAAAAGAATGACAGATGACCCGAAGGACTTATCATCTTGCTCGAAAGAATGACAGATGACCTGAAGGATTTAATCATAATTTCGAATGACTTACTGATGACCCAAAGGACTTACAAATTTTGGAAATAGTCTACTTGGTAAGAAACTTTGGAGACCACTTTCTTACTTTTCAAAATGTTCATTTTCTAAAATTCTTAAATTAGAAATTTTGAAAATCGCTTTCTCATTTTTTACAAATCATATGAAAACATCCTACACAAAGGTCTTATAGATGACCCAAGGACTTATAATCTTGCTTGAAAGTCTGACAGATGACCAATAGTATTTAATCATCATGCTCGAAAGACTTACTAATGGCCTTAAGGACTTACCAATTTTGGAAATAGTTTACTAGGTAAGAAACTTTGGAAAAAACTTTCTTACTTTTCAAAAATTTAATTTTTTGAAAATACTAAATGAAAAACTTTGAAAAGCGTTTTCTCATTTTTCACAAATATCACATGAAAACATCTTCCCCGAAGGTCTTATAGATTGCCCTAAGAACTTATCATCTTGCTCGAATGACTGAAAGATGACCCAAAGGATTTAATCATCATGCTTGAAAGACTTATTGATGGCTCGAAAGACTTAGCAATTTTGGAAATAGTCTACTGGGTAAAAAACTTTAGAAATCGTTTCTTACTTTTTAGAAATTTAATTTTCTGAAAATCATAAATGAGAAACTTTGACACTCGCTTTCTCATTTTTTTTTCAAATATCATATGGAAATATCATGCCAGAAGGTTTTATAGATAGCCCAAGGGACTTATCATCTTGCTCAAAAGACTAACAGATGACCCGAAGGATTTAATCATCATGCTCAAATGACTTACTGATGACCCAAAGGACTTACCAATTTTGGGAAATAGTTTACTTGGTAAGAAACTTTGGAAACCACTTTCTTACTTTTCAAAATTTAATTTTCTAAAAATCTTAAATGAAAAATTTTGAAAATCGTTTTCTCATTTTTTTTACAGATCATATGAAAATAACCTACCCAAAACTCATATAGATGGCCCAAGGACAGCTCGAAAGACTACAGATGACCAATAGTATTTAATCATCATGCTCGAAAAACTTAGTAATGGCCTTAAGGACTTACTAATTTTGGAAATAGTCTACTAGGTAAGAAACTTTGGAAAACACTTTCTTACTTTTCAAAAATTTCATTTTCTGAAAATCCTAAATTAAAAACTTTGAAAATCGTTTTCTTATTTTTCACAAATATCACGTGAAAACATCTTACCCGTAGGTCTTATAGATGGCCCAAAGGACATATCATCTTACTCGAATGACTGAAACATGACCCTAAGGATTTAATCATCATGCTCGAAAGACTTATTGATGGCTCAAAGGACTTACCAGTTTTGGAAATAGTCTACCTAGCAAGAAACTTTTGAAATCTCTTTCTTACTTTTCAAAATTTTTATTTTTCTAAAAATCCTAAATGAGAAACTTTGAAAATAGGTTTCACATTTTTTAGAAATCATATTAAAACATCCTGCCTGAATGTCTTATAGATGGCGAAGGACTTATCATCTTGCTCAAAAGAATGACAGATGACCCGAAGGACTTATCATCTTGCTCGAAAGAATGACAGATGACCTGAAGGATTTAATCATAATTTCGAATGACTTACTGATGACCCAAAGGACTTACAAATTTTGGAAATAGTCTACTTGGTAAGAAACTTTGGAGACCACTTTCTTACTTTTCAAAATGTTCATTTTCTAAAATTCTTAAATTAGAAATTTTGAAAATCGCTTTCTCATTTTTTACAAATCATATGAAAACATCCTACACAAAGGTCTTATAGATGACCCAAGGACTTATAATCTTGCTTGAAAGTCTGACAGATGACCAATAGTATTTAATCATCATGCTCGAAAGACTTACTAATGGCCTTAAGGACTTACCAATTTTGGAAATAGTCTACTAGGTAAGAAACTTTGGAAAACACTTTCTTACTTTTCAAAAAATTTATTTTTTAAAAATACTAAATGAAAAACTTTGAAAATCGTTTTCTCATTTTTCACAAATATCACATGAAAACATCTTGCCCGAAGGTCTTATAGATGACCTTAAGAACTTATCATCTTGCTCAAATGACTGAAAGATGACCCTAAGGATTTAATCATCATGCTCGAAAGACTTATTGATGGCTCAAAGGACTTACCAGTTTTGGAAATAGTCTACCTAGCAAGAAACTTTGGAAATCTCTTTCTTATTTTTCAAAAATTTTATTTTTATGAAAATCCTAAATGAGATACTTTGAAAATCAGTTTCTCATTTTTTACAAATCATATTAAAACATCCTGCCCGAATGTTTTATATATGGCCTGAAGGACTTGTCATTTTGCTCGAAAGAATGACATATGACCCGAAGGATTTAAACATAATGTCAAATGACTTACTGATGACCCAAAGGACTTACCAATTTTGGAAATAGTCTACTTGGTAAGAAATTTTGGAAACCACTTTCTTACTTTTTAAAATTTTCATTTTCTAAAATTCTTAAATGAGAAATTTTGAAAATCGTTTTCTCATTTTTTAGAAATCATATGAAAACATCCTACCCAAAGGTCTTAGAGATGGTCCAAGGACTTATAATCTTGCTCGAAAGTATAACAGATGACCAATAGTATTTAATCATCATGCTCGAAAGACTTACTAATGGCCTTAAGGACATACCAATTTTGGAAATAGTCTACTAGGTAAGAAACTTTGGAAAACGATTTCTTAATTTTCAAAAATTTTATTTTTTGTAAATACTAAATGAAAAACTTTGAAAATCGTTTTCTCATTTTTCACAAATATCACATGAAAACATCTTGCTCGAAGGTCTTATAGATGATCCTAAGAACTTATTATCTTGCTCGAATGACTGAAAGATGACCCTAAGGATTTAATCATCGTGCTCGAAAGACTTACTAATGGCTTGAAGGACTTACCAATTTTGGAAATATTCTACCTGGTAAGAAACTTTGGAAATCTCTTTCTTACTTTTCAAAATTTTTATTTTTCTGAAAATCCTAAATGAGAAACTTTGAAAATCGCTTTCTCATTTTCTACAAATCATATTAAAACATCCTGCCCGAATGTCTTATAGATGGCCCGAAGAACTTATCATCTTGCTCGAAAGACTGACAGATGACCAGAAGGATTTCATCATAATATTGAATGACTTACTGATGACCCAAAGGACTTACCAATTTTGGAAATAGTCTACTTGGTAAGAAACTTTGGAGACCACTTTCTTACTTTTCAAAATTTTCATTTTCTAAAATTCTTAAATGCGAAATTTTGAAAATTATTTTCTTATATTTTACAAATCATATGAAATCATCCTACTCAAAGGTCTTCTAGATGGCCCAAGGACTTATAATCTTGCTCGAAAGTCTGACAGATGACCAATAGTATTCAATCATCATGCTCGAAAGACTAACTAATAGCCTTAAGGACTTACCAATTTTGGAAATAGTTTACTAGGTAAGAAACTTTGGAAAAAACTTTCTTACTTTTCAAAAATTTTATTTTTTGAAAATACTAAATGAAAAACTTTGAAAAGCGTTTTCTCATTTTTCACAAATATCACATGAAAACATCTTCCCCGAAGGTCTTATAGATTGCCCTAAGAACTTATCATCTTGCTCGAATGACTGAAAGATGACCCTAAGGATTTAATCATCATGCTTGAAAGACTTATTGATGGCTCAAAGGACTTACCAGTTTTGGAAATAGTCTACCTAGCAAGAAACTTTGGAAATCACTTTCTTACTTTTCAAAATTTTTATTTTTATGAAAATCCTAAATGAGAAACTTTGAAAATCAGTTTCTCATTTTTTACAAATCATATTAAAACATCCTGCCCGAATGTCTTATAGATGGCCTAAAGGACTTATCATCTTGCTCGAAAGAATGACATATGACCCGAAGGATTTAATCATAATGTCAAATGACTTACTGATGACCCAAAAGACTTACCAATTTTGGAAATAGTACACTTGGTAAGAAATTTTGGAAACCACTTTCTTACTTTTCAAAATTTTCATTTTCTAAAATTCTTAAATGAGAAATTTTAAAAATCGTTTTCTCATTTTTTACAAATCATATGAAAACATCCTACCCAAAGGTCTTAGAGATGGCCCAAGGACTTATAATCTTGCTCGAAAGTCTGACAGATGACCAATAGTATTTAATCATCATGCTCGAAAGACTTACTAATGGCCTTAAGGACTTACCAATTTTGAAAATAGTCTACTAGGTAAGAAACTTTGGAAAACACTTTCTTACTTTTCAAAAATTTTATTTTTTGAAAATACTAAATGAAAAACTATGAAAATTGTTTTCTCATTTTTCCCATATATCACATGAAAACATCTTGCCCCAAGGTCTTATAGATGGCCCTATGAACTTATCATCTTACTCGAATGACTGAAAGATGACCCTAAGGATTTAATCATCGTGCTCGAAAGACTTATTGATGGCTTGAAAAACTTACCAATTTTGGAAATAGTCTACCTGGCAAGAAACTTTGGAAATCTCTTTATTACTTTTCAAAATTTTTATTTTTCTGAAAATCCTAAATGAGAAACTTTTAAAATCGCTTTCTCATTTTTTACAAATCATATTAAAACATCTTGCCCAAATGTCTTATAGATGGCCCGAAGGACTAATCATCTTACTCGAAAGAATGATATATGACCCGAAGGATTTAATCATAATGTCAAATTACTGATGACCCAAAAGACTTACCAATTTTGGAAATAGTCTACTAGGTAAGAAACTTTGGAAAACGCTTTCTTACTTTTCAAAAATTTTATTTTTTGAAAATACTAAATGAAGAACTTTGAAAAGCGTTTTCTCATTTTTTCACAAATATCACATGAAAACATCTTCCCCGAAGGTCTTATAGATGACCCTAAGAACTTCTCATCTTGCTCGAATGACTGAAAGATGACCCTAAGGATTTAATCATCATGCTCGAAATAATTATTGATGGCTCAAAGGACTTACCAGTTTTGGAAATAGTCTACCTAGCAAGAAACTTTGGAAATATCTTTCTTACTTTTCAAAATTTTTATTTTTATGAAAATCCTAAATGAGAAACTTTGAAAATCAGTTTCTCATTTTTTACAAATCATATTAAAACATCCTGCCCGAATGTCTTATAGATGGCCCGAAGGACTTATCATCTTACTCAAAAGAATGACATAAGACCCGAAGGATTAAATCATAATGTCAAATGACTTACTGATGACCCAAAAGACTTAGCAATTTTAGAAATAGTCTACTTGGTAAGAAATTTTGGAAACCACTTTCTTACTTTTCAAAATTTTCATTTTCTAAAATTCTTAAATGAGAAATTTTGAAAATCATTTTCTCATTTTTTATAAATCATATGAAAACATCTTACCCAAAGGTCTTAGAGATGGTCCAATGATTTATAATCTTGCTCGAAAGTCTGACAGATGACCAATAGTATTTAATCATCATGCTCGAAAGACTTACTAATGGCCTTAAGGACTTACCAATTTTGGAAATAGTCTACTAGGTAAGAAACTTTGGAAAACGCTTTCTTACTTTTCAAAATTTTTATTTTTTGAAAATACTAAATGAAAAACTTTGATAATCGTTTTCTCGTTTTTCCCAAATATCACATGAAAACATCTTGCCCGAAGGTCTTATAGATGGCCCTAAGAACTTATCATCTTGCTGGAATGACAGAAAGATGACCCTAAGGATTTAATCATCGTGCTCGAAAGACTTACTGATGGCTTGAAGGACATACCAATTTTGGAAATAGTCTACCTGGCAAGAAACTTTGGAAATCTCTTTATTAATTTTCAAAATTTTTATTTTTCTGAAAATCCTAAATGAGAATCTTTGAAAATCTCTTTCTCATTTTTTACAAATCATATTAAAACATCCTGCTCGAATGTCTTATAGATGGCCCGAAGGACTTATCATCTTGCTCGAAAGACTGACAGATGACAGGAAGGATTTAATAATCTTGCTCGAAGGACTTACTGATGGCCTGAAGAACTTGCCAATTTTGGAAATAGTCTATCAGGTAAGAAAATTTGGAAATCACTTTCTTACTTTTCAAAAATTTCATTTTCTAAACATCTTAAATGAAAATGTTTGAAAATTGTTTTCTCGTTTTTACGAAAATTATATAAAAATAAATTAGTGCTCGTGTAACATGCCCCACTTTAAAGCAATGATTCTTCTATAGAGTGGGCTTCTCTATTCTTCAGGTTCTGCTACTTTAAACATGATTTCCTATTTTTGAGGTTGAAATTATAAATTTCTCTTCTTGATATTTTGATATCATGAATCTTCTTTTTTTATCAGAAGATCTGTAAAAATCATGCATTTATGTATAAAACATGAATGCAACTAAATGTATCAATGTAATGCATTTTTTTGTGCAAATGATGTTGACGATGATAACTTCACCAATATGTCTGAGAAGTTTTATTCTTGAGTCTTTTGATCTTTTAGACCTTACTGCTTTGAAAGAAATGGATAATGTCTTCATTTCTCCCATACCATTTATTTTGCTTGCTTTAATTTTTTTTATTTGCTGCCTCATCAACTCAAGGATCTCATTTATTCTTAAGATATTGTTCTATTTGAAAATGTTTGTTCTCTATAACCAATTCATAAAGGCAGGGCCTTTGATTTACCTCTATAACCAATGGCTTTAGTGGAATAGCTCAGCTTTATTACATTTACTTTATAATAATTCATTAACCTTTTGAGTATTCAAATTTAAAATTTCTTAAGCTCGTCGAGAAGAACCTGTTATAGTCTAGGTGTCAATGATGGTTAGAAAATATCATATTTAGAGTTTAGTTCCCAAAAGACTGACCTAAACAAAATTCATCCACTCCACCATTCCATTTGTGAAGACTATGATCATCATTGAATGTCCTCAACAGAATTATAGTCTCACCGGTTTTACAATGTCATATACATGAGATGCAGCATTTGTATGCTATTATACATACATGAATGTCATGCCTCTTGATCGTCTCTTCTTGAGATGAGAAGGCTATTTTGGTCCCTACAAGGTAATGGTACGGTGTTCGAGTGTAACATTTGATATATGATCAAGGTTATTTTTTAGGGGTTCAATCTTATCACTTGTCAAAAGCTATGAGCCTTTTATTGTATTTATTGAAATTCAAAAAGAATTTTTTTCATTGCTTATAGTCTGAAAAAAGAGTAGCATTCATTCAAGTAAAGAAGTTTAAAATAATCCAAAAAACATAGAAAGGTCGGAAAACAAATTCAAACAAAACATGTTGGTTTCATGGAAGTGCAACAAAGCTCCATCGTGGGCAAATAACAACCTCATATGTTGATTCTTGAATGTCTCCTATTGTTCATCAGGTGTGGTGGCACTTGATTCAATCAAATTTTCTACATCTTGCAGTTTAATACCCTACGTGGATTAGTTATCTACTGCTTATGTAACCCCCTCAGACCGATGTGTGTAACCCGATCTGATCTGGGGTGTCATATTAGGGCCACCAGAGCGACCCACTGTAAAAATAGCAGAAAATTTAAAACTTTTATTAAAATATGTAACTTATAAAATGATTTATCAGTATGCAGAAATAAAACAGATTTTCAAAATCGTATATATAAAACAAAATACAATTACACGCCCCCTAATCATATGTACCATGCTCTACAAACAACGCCAGAAGAACTCCTTTATTGAAGTTGATAGTTGCATTGGTACAATCCTTTTTAACCTGCAATGGCCGGATCGTCGTGAATCGATAAAAAAGAAACGAAGATTCAGTTAAAATCGACGATACTTCCGGTTGAAATTTACGACAAATGACGTCGATTCCCGATGAGAGGTTTGAGGGGTTTTGTTCTTCGGTCGATAATGAACACAATGGTGTTTTTAGTTCGTCAAATGGTGGTCGGACAGTGAGTATATCGGAGTGGAAAGGAGGTTTAATGGGGGAGGGAAACTGAAAAAATATCTCTGGAAACTGACGGGGATAGAGTTTATAATTCTCTCCAAAATAAAAATGGGTAAATGAATAGTTTAGCCACTAAATTTCTTGCACTTTATAAAACGGTTTGCCAACTTTGAAATTTTAGAATTTAATCCTCAATTTCTTTCAAAATACCAATTAAATTCACCCCTTTATAATTCCTAATATATAACCCCTAAACTTGGGGTGTTACAATTCTCCTCTCCTTAAAAGAATTTCATCCTCGAAATTAATTCATGTCCCATAATTGCATAAATGAAACTTCCATCAGTTCTTTCATAGCTTCACATAGCTTTTACAAAAGTATGGATCCTCTACAATTCTTAACCAACTGAGTATACATTCTTATCAGAACTCTCCCCCATTCCAAATAAATAATCAGAACAAATTTATACTTGTGAAAATCAATTCAGCCTTGGTTTCAAGTATAGGCTCATAAAGTGATAACATATCCCAATTTTATTTCTGGAGTTGGTTTTGGAATTTCTCGGATGAGTAACTCTCACATGGCTCGTGAGGTACTTTACAGAATTTAGATAAACATTACTTGTATTCCTTTATGCATACGTAGAGCCTTAACGGATAAAACTTATGTTTGCTCGTTACATATAGGGACTCAACCTTGGAGTTCCGGCTTAGAGAAGTACGATTGTAGTCTAGGGGCATGTACTGATCATAAATCTTTTAAAATTCAACCGGCCGGTCTATCTTGAAAAATTTGACTCAACCATAGCTCTGATACCACTAAATGTAACCCCCTTAGACCGATGCGGGTAACCCGATCCGATATGGAGTGTCACATTAGGGCCATCGGAGTGACCCACTGTAAAAATAACACAAAATTTAAAACTTTTATTAAAACATGTAACTTATAAAATGATTTATCAATATGCATAAATACAACAGATTTTCATACTCGTATATATAAAACAAAATACAATTACATGCCCCCTAATCACATGTACCATGCACTGCAAACAACGTCGGAAAAACTCATTTACTGAAGTTGATAGCTGCACTGGTACAATTCTTTTTAACCTACAATGGTGAGTAATAGAGTGAGCTTCGGAAAGCTTAGTAATACATAACTACCAGATGATGCTGAAGAATGTGCAGATACAGATAAACATATATTTTCTTATTGGTTCCGAACATCTACAGATTTTATGCTGAGCGGAGATCCTACTGATATTTCAGGTGTAACGAACAATAAGCTTTCAGTTCAGAGAAATATTTCGGATGACTGAGTTCAGGAGATCATAATAGGTTATCTAGCGTGTTCCCACAAAACCATGTAACTTTTTAGATCTTTTTAAAACATATTTTTTTTAAATATGAACACTACCCCCATCCGTCACGAACAAAATGTATAGGTTCCCCAAAACCATACAAACCCGTCACGTCCAATAAGGCCCTAAGCACAAAGCCGAGGAACCTGCAAGTATTCTTCCTCCAAAAATACCCCCAATAAAACATGTTCCATCCGTAAACAGATATATCAAAAATTAAAACATAATTCAGGTCAAGTATCAGATCAGAATCCAGGTTATGTATCAGATCAGAATCCAGGTCAGGTATCATAACAGAATTCAAATCAAAATTAGTTAAAATATTAATGTGATTAGGGAACAAACCATAGTTTACATATATTATTCAGAGGCACTGGATAATCTTAACAGGTAGAGAAACACGGATCTTCAGTATACCGATAGAATGTCAAAATTTAGAATCACTATAGGAAGAGTTCAATAACTGATGGAATCATCAGTTATTCACAATATGACTTGAGTTGATAAGGAAGAAATGAAGGTTCAGGTCATTTACAGTCTATGTTGATTGATTTCATTATCAAACAACTCCAGATGAATATCTCCCAGAATTAATGCTTGTCGATTGGTAAATTCATTGTCCTTCTAGGGTATTTAATTTTTAATACAAAAATTCTTATCCATAGATCATCTTCAGAATCATCATTGAATAGATCTTAATGAAACTAACAGATATTCCAATGCTCTTAATTTCGTTTCCACGCTTCCACGATATCATGAAATGCTGATGTGCTTGATTTGTAGTTCATGACCGATAAGAACATTACATCATGTATGTTCATTAACGTTTCCATACTCATCCAAATCACTTATTTAATCCTTAGTCATTGAGGTTACTTATTTCACTTAGTAGTCAAGTCTATTCCGGTTACTTCAGAGTTTTCCAGAGTAATTTAGACGTTTCTGAATTTCGGATACATATTGTACTTTCGTTCAGTTCAGTTCGGTCTTGATGGTTGATTTGTCGAACAAATATCCAATTCTTAATATCGAATGTGATCTAGGGTTGAGCTGAGCCGAGTACTTCCATAATTAGCATCGATCCAAACTTTTGGAGACGAACAAGGATTCGAGTGGTATCTATGCTATTCAGGTACTAACATAGCATTAGCGTTGGTCAACTCACTTAAGTTGAGTTCCATAACTTTTAAGGGTAGTACAACACACATGTCTTATGAGGTAACACTCAAATATTTTGAGTCCAATGAGAATTACGTAGGGATTTAAAAGCTTGTGTCGTTTCTTTTGTAGGAACTGCTGGAGCTGGAGGAGCAAGTTGGGATGTTTTCATTGGACTAAGCGAGTAAACTAATCTTGCCAATCTGAGAAGATGAAAACTTCAGTTCATAACAGCTGAACCTCCAATAGAAACTGAACCTTGCTGTATCTGTCAGGTATATTTCTTCTTACTCCATGAACAATAATGGCCTGTGCAAGATGGATTCAAATTAATTTCCATTTCATGTTCCTGGAAACTGTTCACAAGAGGATTATGCTAACGAAGAAGAGCTCGGTAAGTTGGGTTGTGGTCATGAGTTTTACTTCAATTGCATTAAGGAATGGCTTGTTCGGAAGAATTCATGCCCCATCTGCAAAAATCCAGCTTTGGCTGTTTGATCTCGGGATTGATGTCTCCTTTTAATACCTGAAAAACAATATGTTACTCATCATTGAACTTGCTTTTCACCTAGTACTTTCATGCACAATCGTCATTTACTTTTTCTTTCATTTTAGATATTCTCAATGGATGCCACAAAAAAACTGCAATTCCATAGAATCCCTATGCTATGTCTAATAATGTAACGAGCAGTTGAAGGTTTATAGATTCAACCTAAACAAAGTAAAAAGAATATGGATTTCATTAGTTTCTTTTTATTTTTGCTGGTGGCAGGTTCAACCACATATTATATATCAACATCGATGATCAATCATCAATGGATGATATAAAACATAGGTATGTACATTGAATCATTCTTCATAGGATTAGGATGGCAGTGATCAGTTCAAAGTTCGCAGTTTTTGAGTTTCTACCCTACTCATTCCCTAGTACAAGTGTTTAGACTAACCTTGGGCTTACGTTCATTATTCCATAATATTTGAATGATATTATGTAAATAAGTATTTATCTTTTAATAAATTTTAAAAAACTATTCATTATAAATACTAAATACAATAAATATGATATTATATAAATCATTTACTACTATTTAATAAATTTTTTAGAAATTATTCATCATAAATTTTAAATAAAATAAATAATAATATTTAATATACTAACTAAATTATTGTAACATTTAAAAAAAACAATAACAGTAACTTATTTAAGTAGGTGTAAGTTAATGTTTTTTCTCAAGTATCTCTCAAGCTTCCTTGTTTACATCGGTGAGAGAGTTATTTTTTTCTAAAATTTATTTATACTGGTGTAAGTTAATTGAGAAAAATAGAAAATGTATTGGGAAAATTATTTATCGAAAAAACATGGTAAATAATTTTACAAGGTTTAACGTATTTTTCATTGTTTTGTAATTCATTTTACATTAGCTGATCCATTAAAATTAGACTCAACACCTAAGAAAAATTAGTTATAGTGAAACAAAAAATCTTAGAGCTCAAAAGTCACAGATCTTCCCACTCCATCACGTTGGAATCATCGGTTGATCTTGTGCCGCAATGAAAAATATTAATATGACGATCTCCTCCAGAGATCAATGTATGAGTGATGAAAGTAGGAAGATAGGGGATACAATGGTACCTTATTCATCTGAAAAACATTATGGAGAACTCGTATAGATCTTATCATTTTCTTGTGATTATTTTGTATGAACTGTAGGAGTTGGAAGAGCAAATTGGGGATGTTTGCGCGGGACTAAATGAGGAAACTATTATGGTCAATATGAGAAGACGAAAATATCAGTCTATAATAATTAAAATATTAATGTATGAATATGAAGGAAATCAATGCTAATCTTATCAATGTTTAACACTAGTTTTGCACCAACATGGAATATAAGGCAGGATGTGATTGTAATCAGTCATTCCTTTTTGTAAGGCATTCCTGAGGATCCTCATATTATTGAGGATATGTACCTAGATGTAGATAACATATCTTATGAGGTAACACTTAAATATTTTGAGTATAATGGGAATTACTTGGAGTTTTAAAAGCTCGTGTCACTTATTTTGTCGGAATTGTTTGAGTTGGAGGAGCAAATTGGGGATGTTTGTAGTGGACTAAGCGAGGAAACTATTCTCGCCAATATAAGAAGACGAAAACATTAGTCCATAACAACTAGAATATCAATGTTTGAATATGAAGGAAATCAATGCTATTATTATCAATGTTTAACACTGATTTCGCACCAACATAGAATATATGGCAGGATGTGATGGTAATCAATCCTTAATATTTGTATGGCATACTCGAGGATCTTGATATTCTTGAGGATATGCACCTTGATGTCGATAACTTATCTTATAAGGTAACAATCAAATATTTTGAGTTCAATGGAAATTACTTAGGGTTTTAAAAGCTTGTTGGGGATGTTTACACTTAACTAAGCGAGGAAACTATTCTGGATAATTTAAAAAGATGAAAACATCAATCCATAACGACTGAACCTCCAGCGGAAATTGAACCTTATTGTATATGTCAAGTATATTTCTTCTTACTCCATGAACAATAATGGCCTATGCAAGATGGATTCAAATTAATTTCAATTTCATGTTCTTGGAAACTGTTCACAGGTGGATTATGCCGACGATGAATAGCTCGATAAGTTGGGATGTGGTCATGAGTTTCACTCTGATTGAATTATGAAATGGCTTTTTCAGAATAATTCATGCCCCATCTATAAAAATCCAGTTTTGGCTATTTGATATAAGGATTCATTTCTCATTCTAATCCTTGAAAAACCATGTATTGCTAAACATTGAACCTCCTTCTCACCAATATGAGAAGAAGAAAATATCAATCCATAACAACTGGAATTTCAGTGTTTGAATATGAAGGAAATCATTGCCATTATTATCAATTGAACACTAATTTTGCACCAACATGGAATATATGGCATGATGTAATGGTAATCGATACTTCCTATTTGTATTTGTAATACCCCAACTATCATATCAGTGACTACATTGAAAGAATTTAAAAATTTAGAGGATTAAATTGAATATATGGTAATGTATAAGAAATGATTGAGAAATATTTTTAAGACTAATTTGTAAGAAAGGATGAGTGAAAGGGTATTTTAGTCTTTTAGAGGGAAATGAATTTAAAATTCATTAATAGGGTGTTTAAGAGTAAGGAAAAGGGGAAAGTGGAAAAAGAAGTTAGTTTATCTTCTCTCCCTTTCTTCCCGGGTGCCCTTTCTCTCCATATCCAAAGGTGAGTGTAACACCCCCAACCCGTACCCGACCCGGATACGAATCTGAGGTGTCACATTAACTATTTAAAACATGTATTTTTTTATAAAAACTATAGAAAATTTAAACTTTCATTAATATAAAGTTAACTATTTACATCATCCTGTTTAAAACATTACCAAAATCGATCTGAGCATACATACTTAATGACTTTGTGTACATGCCAACCTGTCTATTACACAAACACATACTTTATAAAGTATTTCTGATCTGATCTTCGAGTGAAGCTTTGCTTCTCTGCAATTCTTAAACTTGATCCTTTTGCTTCTCTGTACCTACGTGTAAAAACACTTACACGCAAAGTCATAGACTTAGTAAGTCATAAAATATAATAATGCATTTCCTATAAATATGAACATGCAAACTAATTACTCAATTACTATCATATCATAATTTAGTCATGTCACACATATGATACAATATAAACAATAATAATATGGTAACATATACTCATGTAAATACTCTTGATATCTATTATAGGCCCATGTACATTACTGAGAACTTAAGGTATGCGAGTACATTGAGGTTGTGCACATATGCTTTCACCACAACTCGTATAAGGGTCCACTGAGTGGCATGTGAAATATGTCTCGAAGGACCTATGTATTTGTCCCGAAGGACCTATGTATATGTCCCGAAGGACATATGTAACCCTCGACTCTTGAATGCCAACTATAACTATATCTCTCACAACATATAACATGGTCATTATTGTTATACTTCATATATTCATATACTCCTGTCATATCTCTTATAATCACATATGTCTTTTCTTCCGTCACATATCACATGTACATATAATTATCAATCTCATATTGTATAACATATTTTATTTGAATATGTTCATAGGAATCACATCTTATTTATCAAATCACATATACATATATATAATTGACGCATGTAATTATAATGATCATCATGTATGCATGTTCATAACTATTGAACTATGAAACTAACATAGGAAATAGACTTATCACAAGTCTTATTTCCTTTGAATTATACCTAAATTATGCACTCACCTTGGCCTCACTTAGTTTCCAAATCCACCTCTATGATTTCATTTCTTTGAATTGAATCCTAACTCCGTGGTCGTTCCAGAACTTGCTGGTGCTCAATATCTACACAATCATTCATTCCAATTACTATATTTTCATCATTAATATCTTAAGCTAAAACAAATATTTAATTTTCTTTTGCATTTAAAGTAGTATCGGTACCCTCCTATAGGGTATTAATACTTCCCTAGCTATGGTATCGATACTACATCGGGTATCGATACCCATTTTGCATTCGATGTTTTTATTTCAAAAATGGTACCGATACAATCCTTATGGTATCGGTACCCTTGGAACCGATACTACCTACCCAGGTATCGATACCCTTTGACTATCTTCACCAAATTTAGACCTATGGTATCGATATTGTTCGAACAGTATCGATACCCCTATACCAAACATCCTTCTTTTTCTCTTTAAGTATCGGTACTGGATGAAGCAGTACCGATACTCAAGCCCATATTTTCACATTTTTACCCCAAAAATTTACTCATTTCAACTCAAATCCTTCATGTTTTAACCCCTTTAATACTCTTAATTCACGTATACATACTCAAACCAATTTCTATGCATTTAACACCTCTTTCTCCTCAAAATCCCATCCTTCATATGGAAATCAAGAATCACACCAACTTTTCAACATGTTCTAATTTTAATTCTATCACTTCCTATTTCTTAATTCAACTGATGACAAGTCAAGTTCAAATTCTGCCTATAAACTCTTTTCCAAGATTTCATTTAGAAATCCCTTATTTTTAATCCTTATTATCTTCTTCATCTTATAGTTTAAGATAAATTAAGCTTTCCTTAAGCTTAAGTATCATCAAATGACCAAAAACCAAACTTAATTTCAACTAAAAATCAACTAACAGAAAAACTTACCTTTACTTCTAAGTTTTACGGCTGAAAAAGAAGAAGAAGAGAGTTCTCTAGATCTTTCTTTTCCATTTTCTTTCATTCTCCACGTGTATATATCTCCTCCCCATCTCATTTTTAATTTATTTCTAGGTCAAATGATCATTTTTCCCTTAATTCAATAAATATTTACTGAACAATCATTCACAAAATATTCCCTATTTAGTCCTTGTACTTTCTAATATTTTGAAACTAGACTTCAAAGTTTCAAAACTTCCATTTTAGTCACTAGCCCTGATTATGGGATGTTACAGTGAGTTCCTCCAAGTTTGTTTTTCCTTTAGTTAAATGGTTGGTATTGAAACCTTGAGTATTATAGAGGCTTTAGGAAGGGTTAAGAGGGTTAAAACTCAGAGATGAATGATTTATGTGAGATTGAAGAAAATAGATATTTGAATGTTATGTTGAAATATGAGTCTTTATTGAGATTTGTTAGTATATTTGACTTGTCAAATAAGTAAATAAGAGATTAGAAGCATTGGATGTTATTAAAAACATGTATGAAAAAGTAGTATGGTTCTTGGTTTGAGATGTTCTTTGGAGATTTTAATTGTTATAAGGAGCTAAATGAAGAAAATTTAGTTAGGATAAATAAAAAAGAGTTTAATAGTTTTGTTGGAGGTAAAAGTAAGGGAATTTGATGAAATTTGGGTAAAAATCGAGCTAAAATATGGAAAATCTGGGTAAGGGTATCGGTACTGGAAGAACAGTACCGATACTATAGACTTAAATTTGAATAATTACGATGAACATTATCATACTAATGCAATTAGTATCGATATTTCTATAGGTATCGATACTAAGAGGAAGGTATCGATACCATGGATTCCAGAATATAGAAATGGTATCGATACTGAAGGGATTATCAGTGCCATAGTATAGAAGTATCGATACCATGATAGGGGTACCGATACTATTGAGTCTGGAAATTTAAGATAGGATGAATTTTTATAGAAATTGAATATAATAGTACTTTTATGTATTATTAAAAAATATAAATGTTAGAGAGTATACTAACATTGGTATGGTATGTTTACTTATTGAATGCTTGTGTAGATCGTAACCAAGCTCCCGAGTCAAGCAATAAAAAGGGCAAAGATAAGGTTGCCGAATAGCTGAACATCCTTAAAGCATATTAACGAGGCGTACCAGGTGAGTGCATTAATTATGTACTTATATGTTATGATAGTCATAGATGCATTTTGCTTAAGGTATGTATTGCATTTACTGAATGGGCGCTATGTATGCAACCTAAGAAATACATAATAAGTTTATGAATTTCCGTATTGGCACTATGTGTGCAACCTAAAAAATTCATAATTACTTTATGAATTTTCGTATTGGCACTATGTGTGCAACCTAAGAAATTCATAATTAGTTTATGAATTTCCGTATCGACACTATCTGTGTAACCTAAGAAATTCATAATTAGTTTATGAATTTCCGTATCGGCACTATTTGTGCAACCTAAGAAATTCATAATTAGTTTTTGAATTTCCGTATTGACACTATGTGTGCAACCTAAGAAATTCATAATTTGTTTATGAATTTCCGTATTGACACTATGTGTGCAACCTATGAAATTCATAATTAGTTTATGAATTTCCGTATTGGCACTATGTGTGCACCCCACGTAATTCATAATGAGTTTTTGAATTACCGTATCGACATTATGTGTGCGAAAACTAATGAATTTATAATGCGTTGAAATATCAATTTATATTTTGATAGTTATGATATATGGATGTTTTAAAAGAACTTTTACCTCATTGTTATTATGACTCACTAAGTAAATACTTAACGTGTGTTTATTTCACGCGTAGGTTTTAGCAAGCAGAGTAAAGAGTGCTACTGACATCGAAAATCAAGAGTCGCCTCATCAGTAACTGTATGAAAACTATGTTTATTTTTTATATTATTAGTCGGCATGTAATAGAATTATGATAGCGCTCTAAAAAGTATTTGGTTTATAATGATGTAAAAAGATAAATTGTTTGAACATTAGATTTTTGTTTACATACTAAAGTTTAATGAGCGTTTTATTATTATTAAATTAAAATATTTTATGAAAAGAAACAAAATTTTACTAGTTTTTAAAAGAGGAAATTCTTTAAAAGTGATGTGACATCTGTGTCTCATGTATGAAAACGTATACGGGAAATGGGTGTTACAGTATTACATCCTTCCATAAAATATATTGGAACATCCTAATACTCTTGAGGATATGCACCTTGATGTTGATAACATGTCTTATCAGACACATCAAGGCACACGTCCTCAAGAATATCAGACATCTCAAGTATGCCATACAAATATGAAGGATCGATTACCATTACATCCTGCCATACAAATGTTTGAATATGAAGGAAATCAATACTATTATTATCAATGTTTACCACTAGTGTTGCACCAACATGGAATATATGGCAGGATGTAATGGTAATTAATCCTTCATATTTGTATGGCATACCTGAGGTGCCTGATACTCTTGAGGATATGCGTCTTGATGTGCCTGATATTAAAAAATAATATTTTATGTCAGGATGTAATACTTAATGTACTAACTAATGTGTTTTTAAAAAATAACATTAACTTATTTAAGTAGGTGCAATTAATAAATTTTTTTCAAGTATAGCAAGAGTTTTCTTGTTTGTGTCATGTACTTGAAAGAAAAAAATATTATTGGCTTATTTACATCAATGAGAGTCATTTTTTTCATCAAACTTATTTAGACGTGTAAATTAACTGAGAAAAATAGTGAACGTGTTGAGAAAATGACTTATAAAAAACATGGTAAGTCATTTTACAAAGATTAACGTGTTTTTCATTGTTTTGTGATTTATTTTACATTAACTTGTTCATTGAAATTAAATCAAACACTCAAAAAAATTATTACATTAAAACAAACAAATCTTATAGCATCAAAAGTCACCGATCTTCCACTCCATCACGTTGGGATAGTCGGTTGATCTTGTGGCTCAGCGAAAAATAGTAATATGACGATTCCTCCAGAGATCAATGTATGAGTGTCGAAAGTAGGAAAAAAGAGTATGCAATTGTACCTTATCGTCTGGAAAAAATTATGGAGAATTGACGCGGATCTGATCATTTTCTTGTAATGTCAATAAAGTCACAAAAAACTGTCATGGACTCTATGTAGTTCACCCGGTTTAGACGAATGGAAAATTTCTCCAAAACTTTTCAGAGAATTTTAGCGAAAGGGCTAAACAGCGGCTAAACCTTGCACTGAATAATATGTCAAACTTAACCTAATTACGAGATTTAGTATCCATCTTATGAAAACTGAAATTAATTCATTATTCTAATATGGAAATCATTAAAACAATAAAATTATTTTTAAAAGAATATAATTGATGTATTTTAATGTTAAGACCAAAGATTATATTTATTAATAATTTTGGTATTCTATAATCAGTTAAAACATTATTCAAATCTAATTGAGTAAATTACACAATTCCTCACAAAACTATACTCTCTCTCCTATTTTATTTACCGTACTTTCAATTTTTAATTTACTCATTGAAATTTTGAATTGCTTCTGTTTTGATCATTATGATTATTTTATTATTATTTTTGCATGACATGTCATTTTTATTATTAATTTTGAAATAATTGAAAATATGAAATAAAAATAGAAGGTAGCTAGGCGCCACTGCCGACCAGCAAAGATGGTGGTCATTTGATTCCAAATTGCACGGGTCTTGTTCGTCTCGACACCTGGAGTCCAAATCCGTCCTCCATTTTGTTGGAACTTGCTCTGAAGTCCACGATTTGGAGATTGAAAGTAGGAAAGCCGAAATATTTCAATCGAGATTCATGGGTTTTGGGACATTTTCTGGTGAAACAACAACCAGTTTTGAACTCCGGGGGTAGAAACGAACAAGACCCATAAATTTGGGACCGAACGACCACCATCAAAGGTAATCAACGATGACCGGTAATGGCATCTGACCACCTTCTATTTTTATTTTATATTTTCAATTATTTTAAATTAAATAATAATAAAAAATGTCACGTCATACATAAATAATAATAAAATAATTTAAAGTGATCAAAACAGGAGCAATTCAAAAGTTTAATGACTAAATTAGAAAAAGTGAAAGTACAATCAATAATATAGGAGAGAGAGTATAGTTCAGTGAGGAAAAATGTATTTTACCCAGTCTACTTTATATATAAACTTTAATTATGCTCTCTATAAACCATTTTATTCAACCATAGTTGTGACAACGTAGGTTATTATAATATTATAAATAATTTTAGAATAATTTTAATATCACAAAGAATGAGTAACACTAGCAATGCATTATTGCCACTTAAGTTATAGATAGTCATGATTTGACATAACATTTTTGTGATTAACATTTTCATGTCTATCCTTTGTTTTTCATATCTAGATTGGATACAAGTCATGTAATAATCACATTTGTATAGTTCATCTAATGTTCATTGATATTTTGATTAGACTATTATAAAAAATAAGTATGATATCACATATCAACTTATTTGAGCACAACCATGTATTTTTAGTCTCACTCAATCAAGCAGTCAATGATATTACTCCTATTATGTAGGAGGGACAATTATATACTAATCAACTATATCACACTACATAGATTACAAAATCAAAACAACGAAATAATATTTAATTTGGTAGTTTCTTATCCAATCTATTACCAAACTTGAATAAATCTTTTTAAACACTTAAATACCTAGTTACTCAACTCAAGAACATATAATTTTAACCTTTAATTATCATATTCAATATTAAAATCTAACTTAAGTAATCAAGGTCCAATTCTAGTAGTTAAGAAAAATCCCCAATTTAGACATCTAAAATCAACATGGAATCTCTTAAATTAATCATCAACTATTTTTATACATATATACCATGTATTAAATCATAAAAAGACACTAAACTTTCATCAAAATTAAAGAGAAATTTTTCTTGCAAAAATCTTGAAATATCTTAAAAAGAATGGAGAAAATTGGATGAGTTTTGTTAAAATCAATGCAAAGGATTTTAAATATTATTTAATATTGAAATAATATATATTAATTAAAATCTGATTTTAAAATGAAATTTTAGTTTATGTTTAAAAAAGTGGCATATAATATATTTAGAGCTTCTATTTTGGTCCTCTTTTCAAAATAGTCCTAATTTGACTTTAAAATTTGGATTTGATTTTTGAAAAAGATTCTTCTAGAGGTTGACCTGATTATATGATTACTAGCTTTAACTATCAATAGCTACTAAGAAAAAATTAGGGTATTACAACTCTTCCCCATTAAAGTAATTTTGTTATAAAACCCTAATCCGAGTCGACCCGAAGATCGAATGACTCGAGTATTACACATGACCATTGAAGTATCACCCAAAATTTTCTTTAAAACACGATAGAAATCACCATTCAAGTATCACCCATATAAAGCATAGATTTAAATCATAGTAATCAAGTTTACAAAATTGGGAGCCCCAAATACATTCCAAAATACATAAGTCAAGTATTTCAAAATAGAGATATGACTCAATACGTGAAGGTTTATGAACAGTACATTCCCTCTAAAATGGTTTAAGTCGTACTCTGATGATCCGGTCTGTTTGGAATGCAAGCTGTGTGATAATTTCTTCAAACGCTCCTTCTAAGAACCTGTGCACGAAAATAAATTTCGAACACTGAGCTCAAAAGTTCAGTGTCACACTAATAATTATACTATACTACATGTGTTCAAGTTATGACCATTCAAGTAAGATAAATACTACATGTGTTCAAGTTATGACCATTCAAGTAAGATAAATTATATAATTTAATATAATAAACTTGTATAAATATATAAAATCTTAAAATAAAAATTAAATTTAAAACTTGATTTATTCCCTAATCCACTGGTGAAATCTGGGATTAATAAAGGTTTATAGCATGTGAAAAAGAATTAATTAACATACTGAGGTAGGCCTCAAAGTGTGGTTAGAGGGTTCGTTGCATCTCGGAACTCACACCCCTCCATCCTATATAGGGTGAGATAAAAAATTTACTACATCGAAAACAACACCCGACTAACCTTCTCATTGTGAGTACAAGGAGCATCTGCACTTGACCAACAACTGAAGTGCCTTGGAACTAGTTGAGTTATACCCAAATATTTTAAAAAACAAGATGATCGTTATACTACTAAAGTAACTCATATGTCCTGGACGTTTTCCAAGCTTCACACAAAGGCTAGTTTTATGTCGACCGATTTGTAGATTCTTATCTATTACTTTACTCATTTATTTTTCTCACTTGTAATTTTTATTTAGGAACTTCTGGTAGTTTTTCAACCTTACTCGAATGCTTTTTCCAAGTTTGAATTTTTACCTAAAACTATACAAGAGTACTTATACTCTCCCAGTTAGCATCGATACTGACTCTAGGGTATCGGTATGCACCCTTGGTATCGATACCAAATTTGTATTCTAGAATCTAGGATGACCTTATAGCCCTGACTTTGAGTATTGATACTTCTATTCTAGGGTATCGATACCTCCTTGGGTATTGATACCAAAATTTGGTTTGATGTTTGGAAAATTGATTCGGTACCGATACACTTACTTAGGGTATAAATACCTTAGCTTTGTATAATATCGATACCTCCAAGGGTACCGATGCCCATTTTGTATGTTGCAATTGTTAACTTCTAAATGGTACTGATGCACCACCCTTGGGTATCGAGACCCTTTGAATAGGGTATTGGTACTACCCAACCAAAACTCCTTGTTTCAGGCTATCTAAAGAACAATATCGGTACTGTTTATCTAGTATCGATACTCGTGCCTAGAAAACTCTATTTTGGCCCAAAATTGACACCCAAATTTACCCATTTTCCTCCCTAGGGACCTTAAACATTAATTAAATCTTCTATAAACTGATAGGGATCATAAAGGGTCATTTTTCATATTGTATAACATCAAATGTAATAATTTACCATGGGTGCACATACATGGCTCATGAACTCATACAAGCTAACTAGGTACACACCATGGCACAGAAGTGGTATATATGAGTTAGAAATGTGTTACCTTGATCTTAGTTGTATTAAACGTCCCTACTCAACCAAGAACCAATTTCTCCTTGTGTTTAGCCTTGGAGTTTTCTCCAACCTCTTTCACTAATCACAATAATGAAAATTAGTAACTAACTCATCCAAGAACTTAGAATTAAGTTAAGAACACTCCCTAAAGCTTGAAGTTACCCAGAACGATTTGGGAGCACATGGGTTCTAAACCCCTACTAAAATTCTCACTTATGGCTACCATAGCCAAAACTTGGGACTAAGTTTGCTAGATCACAAGGTTGCTACCTTTCTTAAGATAAAAATGAAAGAAGGGAGAGTTTGAATGAAAGATGAAGAAAAAGGTGATGACAAAGAGAAATAAAGCTTTTCGCCCTGTTAACATCATCATTCATTAATGAAATTCAACCTTTATAAGAGTTGATGGGTTAATTGTCTCCTTGGTCCCTCTAACTTTAGTCACCAACGAAAATACCCCTTTTATATGAAATTGGGCTTGAACAAAGCCCAATTTAACTCAAACTTGGGTCAATGCCTCGTACAAGGCTAATAAACCAATTTAAACACACTCGATTTAGCCCGAAGCTACTAACTCAGGAATTAGGGCATAACAACTCTCCCCTACTAATAAGAAATTTCATCCTTGAAATTTATCTGGCTAGAAAAAGTGTGGATACTAGAGATGCATATTCTCATCGATTTCTCATGTTGCTTCTTATGCACTATGGTTCCTCCACAAAATCTTCAATATAAGAATCTTTTTTTCTTTATCTCCTTCATATCTTACGCAAAGATCCTTATCAGTTCCTCTTCATAGGTCTTGTCTTGGCTATCTTAGATCTTCTCTAAAGGTATGATATGAGAAGGATCAGAATGATACCTCCTAAGCATCAGCACATGGAACACGTTATGAATACGCTCTAGCTCTAGGAGTAACGTTATTTGATAGGCTACGGGTACAACCCTCTCAAGCACCTCGTAAGTTCATATGAAACGTGTGGTTAACTTTTCCTTTTGCCCAAATCGAAGTACCTTTTTCCAAGGGGCACCTGGAGGAACAACTTGTCCTCAATTGCGAACTTGATATCCTTGTGCTTTAAGTCTTTATATGGTTCCTATCTTTCGGAGGCTTCTCTCAATCAACCTTGAATAACCCAAACCTTTTCTTCAATTTCTCTGATCAGATCGGGACAAAGTATATTTCCTTTAATGAGTTTGGTCTAACACAATGGAGTTCTACACTTACGTCCACAGAAAGCCTCGTACGAAGCCATCTGGCTACTAGACTAATAATTGTTGATATAACAAAACTCTACAAGAGGCAAGTGGTCCTCACAACTACCCTTAAGGTCTATGATGGTGGTTGTTATTTAGGATCTGAATGACACACTCAGACTGACTATTTATTTGAGGATGGAAAGCAGTGCTAAAGTGTAGTTTGGTGCCTTAGGATTCATGAAGAGTTTTCCAAAATCAACAAGTGAAACATGGATCTCTATCGAATACGACTGAAGTCAGAACCCCATGAAATCTCATGATCTCTCAGACGCACAATTGTGTTAACCTCTCTAAGGTATAATCCATCTGAACTGGAAGAAAATGAGTTGACTTGGTCAATTGATCTACTATTACTCAAATTGTATCGTGTCTCTACCTATTTATCGCTAATTCAGTCACAGAGTCCATGGTCACTTTATCCCATTTCTATTGTGGAATCTAAATCGGTTGGAGTAACCTGAAGGGAACATAATGTTATACTTTAACTTGCTGGCACACTGAACACTTAGAGACAAACTCATATACTTCTCTTTTCATGTCAGACCACTAATACAATTGTCGAAGTTTTTGGTATATCTTGTTACTACCTAGGTAAAATGAAAGTAGACTGCAATGTGCCTTGTGAAGAATCTTACTTCGCAATTACACATCTGCGGGTACGCATAAACGACCCTTAAAGAACAATGCATCCCCATCTCATAACTTAAAACTTAGTGCATCACCTTGACAGACCTGCTCCACCCGAGCCCTTAAACGATCCTCAGAACTCTACAATCTCTTAATCTCACATACTAACTCGAGTTCCACTCGTAGCTCAGTTAATAAACCATCATCACTAGTCAAACTCAAACGTGCCAACAAAGTTTGTAATTCTGACATGGATTTTCTTCTCAAGGCTTCTACAACTACATTTGCCTTTCCCAGGTGGTAATCGAGCACACAATCATAGTCCTTCAACAACTCAACCCACCTACGTTGTCTCAAGTTTAACTCCCTCTGGGTGAGTAATGACTTAAGGCTCTTATGATTTGTGATAATGTGACACTTTTCCCCAAATAGATAGTGTCTCCATATTTTTAGCACAAAGACTACCACAATGATCTCTAGATCATGAGTAGGTAGTTACGCTCATGTGGCTTGAGTTGTTGGGACGCATAAGCCATTACTTTCTATTATTGAATCAGAACATATCCTAACCCATTAAGAAACGCATCACTGAACATAGTGAACTCATTACCCAATTATGGCTGAGTCAAAATAGGGGCTTGAGTTAAGATGATCTTCAATTGTTTGAAGCTCTTTTTTCACTCTTCATCCCACAAGAAGAGAAGTCCCTTTTGAAGAAATTAAATATCTATTTAATGTTCCTCAACGATTCCCACTCCACTACTACTTGTATCTTTTTAGGGTAAACCTAGATATCGTATGCTGCTATGACATGCCCCAAAAAAGAAAACTTAGACAATAATAACTTACACTTCCATAACTTTGCAAATAACTATCATTCCCGAAGTGTTTACAAAATGATGCAGAGGTGATGGTTATGTTCTTATTCTGAACACGAGTATACAAGGATGTTATCTATGAAGACCACCACGAACTAGTTAAGGTATGAGTGGAAAACTCAGTTTATTAAGTCCAGAAATCTTGTCGGGGCATTGCTGGGTCTGAACGACTTTACAAGGAATTCATAGTGACTATACCTTGTCCTAAAAGTCATCTTTAGTACGTCAATGTTCTTATCCTTCAACTAATAGTATCCCGACCTTAAGTCGATCTTGGAGAGCAGACATACCCCCCTAAGATGGTCAAAACGGTTATTGATTCTAGGAAGGGGACAAAGGTTCTTGATGGTCAACTTGTTTAGCTGTCAATAGTTGATGCACAACCTCATCGACCCATAATTCTTCTCAAAAAAGAGAACTATCCCTCCCCAAAGAGAAATGATTGGTTGGATGAAATCTTTCTCTAAATTTTATTGAATTGACCTTTCAACTCTTTTAATTTCGTTGGTGCCATGCATTAGGGAGCAATAGAAACCAGATCAGAACCTGACAATACCTTAATACCAAACTTTAATTCTCGGTCAGGAGATAATCCCAACAACTCCTCTGGGAACATGTCAGGGAAGCTCGAACAGTTTGAATATCCTTGAGTGATGGAACTGTGATTCATGTGGTAACCACGATTACCAATAAGGCTTTACAACCCTATTCGACCATTCTTTGAGCCCTTACGAACGAAACGATCCTTGAAAAGACTGAATTCTCACTTATCATTACTACCTTGGTTCCATCCACCCTTATGATTTTGAGTTGTCTAGCTTTGCATCTTAGACTAGCATCATGCTCAGATAACCATTTCATGCCTAAAATCTTATCGAACTCTTGAAACATCAGTTCCATCAAAACGGCTAAGAAAGCTTGACCTTGGATCTCAACTGGACATTAGCGATGAACCTTATCCATAATAACATATAATCCTAAAAGACTAGATACTCGGACCCCTATCTCTAAGTCCTCTACTAGAACGTTTCACTCTCAGAGAAGCTCAGAACAAATGTAAGAGTGAGCAAATCCTGGCCATACTGACGTGAGGCTACTCTAGTCTCAGAACCAACAACAGACCTAGCCATACCCCTACTGAAATGTCCGGATGTTGAACCCCCTGATGAATGTTTTTTAATATTTTGTCATATTACTATGTGCTATCTCTTTGATATTGCTAATTTGGATCATTTATGTTTAATTATGTACAGGACACTATTTTCCAAAAACGTTATTTCAAGGGTTAGTTCAACATTTTTTTCTGGAATCAAAGCTTGACACATGAGATTGAGAGACTTTTTAGGAAAATGAGACGTTCTTAAGAAAATATCTATCAAATTGGGAACCAAGACATAGGTCAAGATGAAGGCATCAGAATACCGAGGCATTCCATAATATTAGGCCTACTGATAGGGCTCGTGCTATTCACGACCATTTAAATCCTTTGTTGGATGATTTCAATCCTGGAATTGTGGTACTTGAAATTCAATCAGCATATTTCGAGCTCAAACTAGTGATGTTCAATATTCTAAATTCTATAAGGCAATTTGGGGGCATGCCAACTAAAGATGCCAGACAACACATTCATAAATTTTTCGAGGTTTGTGATTCTTTTCGCCAACAAGGAGTGTATGAGGATGTGTTGAAATTAAAGCTATTTTTATACTCTTTGCATGATCAAGTGAGGGCTTGGTTGATTGGTGTTTCATCTGGTTCGATAGAGCATGGGAAGATCTTTGTAAAATATTTCTATTACGTTATAACCCTTCAAACATGAACACTCAGCTAAGGAATGCAATAGCATCATTTCACCAAGATGATGACGAATCTATGTATGAATGTTGGGATCATTACAAGAGTTTGCTTCAAAAATGTTCTAATCATGGCTTTCAAGACTGGACTCAAGTAGTTATGTTTTATAATGGAGTCAATGCCCACACGAGGATGATGCTTGATGCCTCATCAAATGGGACACTACTTGATAAATCACCTACTGATACATTTTCTATTTTTGATAGAATTACCAACAATGAGTATCAATTTCCTTCCTTAAGGCTCAGAACTATGAGAAAAGCACTTGGAGCATTCAAGTTAGAAACTAAGGACTCTATGTCTACTCAACTCTTAATTATCACTAATATGTTGAAAAACTTACAACGCTCTACTAAGGTAAAGGAAGTGAAGGCAGCTAGTTCAGCATGTTTGTTATGCCATCGTAATCATCATGAAAACAAATGCCCGACCAATCATGAGTCTATCAACTATGTAGGTAATTTCAATTGAGGCAATAATAATCCCTAATCCAACACCTATAATCAAGGGTGGTGCCAACACCCTAACTTCTCATGGGGTAATCAAGGAGCCCCCAATGCTAGTCAACCAACTTGTCAGCAAAATTATACTGAATTCCAAGGCTACCAAAACACTATGCCATGGCATAATACTAACAAGGGAGCCTCATTTTCAGCAAACACTAGTTCTTTGGACGGCACAATTCAAGATTTCATATCTACCACAGAGACAATGTTGCAAGACCACACTACTTCAATTAATAATCAAGGAGCTTTTCTTCATAGTTAAGACGCCTTACTTCAAAGCCATAGCTCATCTCCGAGAGCTTTAGAAGGTTAAGTTTGTCAGATTGTAATGACTTTGTAAGAGCATCAACAAGGATGATTTCCAAGTGGCACTGAAGTCAATAAATCTTATGGAAAAGAAAAATGCAATGTATTAAATCTTCGGAGTAGAACTCAGATTAATCAATAAGTCAAGTTTGGAGGAATACAACATGACGATTTTACCCCCAATTTTGAACAAGTTGAACCTGAATTATATGATAATATCATTCCCGAGAAAGAAAAAGACTAAGGTTCTACTGGTGAACCTACTGAAGCACTAAATTTCGATGCCAAGGGGAAAACAATTCCTACTCTCACAGTTGAGGAAGTTAGAACCCCACTGCCCTTCCCACAAAGATTGAAGAAGCACAATGATGAACTTCAGTTCAAAAAGTTTATGGACATTCTTGATCAGCTTTACATTAATGTACTTCTCTTGGAAGCTATTGAACAAATGTTGACTTATGCTAAATTTCTTAAGGAAATTTTTACCAAGAAGAGGAATATTGAGAAGTATGAGATAATTGCCACGACAAAAGAATATTTCTCCTTATTGAGCAAGATGTCGCCAAAGCAAAATGATTCGGGTAGTTTTATTATTACATGTTATATATGAGATAATTTTGTTGGAAAGGCACTATGTGACCTTGTTTCAAGTGTGAACATAATTTCAAAATCTATATTCATGAAGATTGGTATGGGAAATTCCAGACCCACCTCTGTGATTTTTTAACTTGCCAATCGATCCCAAGTTAGACCTACCAAGATTCTTTCAATAGTTGCTTTTCTATCTTCATCGATGTTTGCATGGATCATGGCTATTTCCATTTCCTTGTAGCAGTCTTCCATGTTTTTACTTCCTAGTCTTAGTTTCTCCAACTTCTAAAAAAGGTCTAGTGACAGTGCACAACAATGAAACGCCTTCTCATGATAGCTTTCATATCTTGCTAGTTGTTGATTAGTTTTTCTTTGTTTATTCTTCTGGATGTCACCAATTTATCCCACCATGTAAATGCATAATTAATGAACTCCATAGCATCCATTATAACTTTATTTTGTTCTAATTAGTTATGACACTCAAACACATGATCTACCTTGGCTTCCCAATCCAAATATGCTTTTGGATCAGTCTTGCCTAAAAATACAAGAATAATAGCTCAGATGTTATTGATATTATCATCAACATATTTTCCTCTGTGTCTACTCGAATTATGAGATCCTTAGTCAACCATGTCATCTTCATCGTAATCGTCTTGATAATCATCATGCCTTGGCGCTTGTCTTATTTAATTGTTGTTATCCTGTAAATTGTTAGAAGCCTCAATTCGATCTATTCTTTCGTTCAAAGGATCAAGTTCCAATCTCAGCAATGTAAACATCTCCTAAATGGTTTCTTGTGGTCTCAAATCTGGGACATGCTCTTGTCTTCGATTTTTTGAACTTTGAGACATTATTAGAAATAAAAGGAAATGAAAATGTGAAAAGGGACCTTACAAATCAATCACTCACAAAACCTCACTAAGAACACTTCAAAGAAAAGTATTAATGGTGCTCAACACTCGTGTTTGCTCTTAGGACTTGAATAGCTTTTTGTTGTCCTCTTCTAATCTATCCCTCTCAATTTTCCTTTTACCACTCACACTTTTTTGGAAACGCCCTATAGTAAATTACTCAAAACTTTTCAGGCCTTGGTAATTGTTAGCGTTGGATGCAATCTTGGTTAGGTATTAAATAAACAAATATAATGAAAAGGGTGGCTAGAAATAAGAAAGAAAAGAATGGAGGGGGTTAATTAATTACAAAACACTTATAACTTCACTTTTACCACAATCAAGGTCTTGATGTCTTGAGCCTTGAATGTTGTTGCTGAATGGTTGTCCCTTGCTTTTCTTTTTCTTTTCTTTGGTACTTTTCTTGTATTCCTTCAAATTTGGCGTTTTGAACTTATTAATGATGATGGAACCTTCACTTTTCTTTTTATTTTCCTCACTATCCAAATTATACACATGAATTTCTTTTCGTTTGTTTTTGTTTTTTTATAGAGGGCTTCTTGTTACACTTTTGGTCTTCACAAAATAGCTTTGACTACTGCTTGATGTAAGTCACTAGTGCTTCGATTATGGATCTGGCGAATGAGTGAGTACATGCAAGAAGATAAGATCAAATGGAAGGCATGGTGGATGATGTAAAGGTGAATAAGTGGGTTAATTTGTAATGATAGAGAAGAGTTTGATTGTATATTGTTTTGGGAGATGGTATGCTAAAGAAAGAATGGATAAGGGGTGGTAGTATCTTGAAAAATCAATGTAGAAAATAGGATATAAATATCTTAACACCAAACCTTATAGATTGAACACGGGGGTGGTAACAATGGATTTGGTCCATCTAGTTCTAAAAAACTAGGAAACACAAGTATCAATGGGAAATAAAGGGTTTAATGCCACAAGCACTCAAAGTACTTGATAAGTTGATAAAGTTCAATAGAACTTAAGCAAAGAGGGAATACATCAAAAATATATTGAATAATCAAAGAGAGTTTCCTAACAAAGTCCTAAGCATTAGCCTTATATAGAAAATTAAAAGGAATGGTCGAAAAACTATAGGAGGATTCGACCAAAAGTAAATTCCTTTTCATAAATAAAAAATGTTTAAAAATTAAATATTATCTCCTAATGAAAAACTAAGGTGATAGTTCGGCCAAAGAGAGGGGAGACAATGATTGGCTGAATATACAAGGTGTTGGTTCATATTGATGCGCAATTAAAGGGATTACATGCTTTGTCCGAATGGTTGGCATCCTTCAGTTCTTGGCGTCTAGATGATGCACATGGCTTGCATATGGCTTGATTGTATGGTTGCAACTCTTCCTTGAAAGTATAGGTCTCCAATCAACTCCTCCAAGGTGGTGTGTTTGGTATATGGCCAAATGTTGTAGCATGCTTGGTAGGTTCCTAGGTAGCTTGCTAGGTCACTTATCTAGATATGTAGCATAGTTAGCTAGCTAGGTAGTATAGGTAGCTAGCTAGGTACATAGTGTCACTCCAGCTGCCTCCAACTGCCATAAGTTTTTAGCTCAGCTTTCAGCTCCTCAGCTACACTTCAGCTAATGTCAGCTACTTTCCAGCTACTTTAGCTATCATTTGAGTCCATTGAGCTCCCTAGAGTGATGGTGAGCTATCTTTTTATTTTCTTGAGCTCCCATGAGCTACCAAAGAGTTAGTGAGCTATCCATAAGCTTCCATAATCATCCTTCGCTTATTATGCACCTATGTATGATAAGAAAACAATGAAATAAGTTATGGAACTTATGAAAATGAATGAAATAGATGTTTCAATGTATGAATAAGCCAGATAATGATGCAACGAACTAACATAAACATACTATGAGCTAACATAAACATACTATGAGCTAAGTGTAAATGAATAAACATTAATCATGCTAAGTAAAGATGTATATACAAACATGTTAAGCATATTATATAATGATAATGCTTAACATGTGTATGTACAATATAAGATAGAATATGCAATGTAACATGACATAGTTTATTATAACATAACATGAATATAATGCATGATAAAGAAAGATAAACATAATATTTGCTAAAAGAAATAAATTTGCAAACTATTGAAATGCGACATATGTGAATAGAATAAAAGGTATAAAGAATGCTCCATGGTTCTTCAACCTATGCACGGCTAAAGAAAGCAAGATAAAAAGTAGTAGATATAGAACTAGGATCATAAATTTTTTGATCCAACTAAGCCGATATCTTTCTTAGTAATTCATTTTGTAATTATTTGATTATTGCAAGAGGTTGGAGATCATTGTAAAGCCAAAGAGAAGAAGAAATTTAGTGGAAGTTGAGAAAACAACTTCATTTCGAGTTACAAGCATTAAGAAAGCACGTATTGAACTTTGAAGTTCTACTTTTGTTTCCTATATGTGATGTTTTGTTGGTTGTTTGAGCGTGTCTAGTGTTTCAAGTATATATGAATGCTTTGGACCCATTTTGTGTCATTTCTGTGGTAACATGTGTTTTAGATATGCTAAATGATCTTAAATAACACTTATAAGCTTTAAAAATAAAGTATGGTTGAAACTAGAATGCTTAGATGAGATTTAGAGGTGATTGTCTAGCTTCAAAATGACTTTTTTGAGGTTTGGTATCAATACTCGAAGAACATCACTAATAAAATTTGAACGTGTGAAGAAATGTAGGTAAAACATCTTAGAGTATTGATATTTTTCATGTATATATCGATATCGAGGGTATTTTTCAAAACTTTGAAGCTAAAAATGGTATTGTACTTAAGGTGATTATCAATACCCATGAGATTTATTTAAACATCGATCTTAAATTTGGTATCGATACTTAAGATGAATACTGATACCCAAAGGTTGAGTATCGAAACCCTCTGCCTAGTATCGTTAATTCCTGCTTCAAAAGTCAAAGTTTGATTTCCAATTAGAATATGAACACAAGGTATGGTCCGTAACAAATAAATGGGCATATAAATTTCCATTTTTTCTATTGTTAATAAAGGTACCCATATGTAACACCCATTCCCCATATATATTCCCCATACGAGTCCAGGATGTCACATAATATTTGCAAAATTGTCTTTTTTTTTTAAAACCAGTAAAAAATTGTTGTTTTCTAAAGTAACTCAATTATTATCGAAGAATCATAAAATAGTTCATTTGGATAGCATTAACAATCATTTCACATAAAATACTAATATCAAACTATCATTTATAAATAATAATAACAAATATCATTCATTTGAAAACCATATTTAAACATCTCAAGTTCTAAGTATCATAACCATATAATGTACATGCTAGCTAGTATTTTCAATATTCAAAAGATGGCATGCCAGATATGGAGCATATATGATTCTTCAAACAGATGATGTTGAACATGACTCCTTACTCTTTACTTCTACCTACGTGTGAAAATCATCACACGCTAAGTATACACTTAGTAAGGCATTAAGTTCTATCAATAATAATAAAATAATATAAATAAAATAATAACAGTAATAAAACATATTTATCACAATATTACATAAGTATAAAATATAAAATCATCATACAAAAGAAAACATCATGTAACAGTATAAAATACAGTGGGCAGTTCATACTCGAATTCATTCAAAGAAATCATTTAACAAAATAATGTAAAATATATAATAAAACGATTTTAAAAAATATTTTCAAACTGTAATCACCAATTTTATCCCAACAAAAATTAACTACAACCATACACTGCTGCCACCAGACCACCAACCCTCCTATGCCCTGCCAGCTCCTACCACACGCCACCACCATGCCCTGCCGACCCACCAACTCAACAGCCACACATGCAACAACAACAAATGTGATATTTTTTCACAATTGTAAAATGGGTTATAAAATCCCCCAAACAGATTGTAACAGGGGCTCTCCCTCCGGTTCTTATTTCTCTCAACAAAAAGAGAGGATTATAGCATATTTTTTATTCAAAAAAATGAAATAAGAATACAAGCACCAAAGTTTTTTTCTTAATTTGTTTTCTTTTTTTAACAGTCTTTTATTTCGAATAAAAACAACAAAATAAGAAATAGATAGAAGGAGATGGATTACCAGTCGGAATTTCCTTCGTCGATGGAGTGTAGGAGGTGCATGGGGAGCCCGAGAGGTCGCAGGTTGTTTGCTTATGTAGGGGATCGTTTTGGCTTCTTTCGGGGCTTGATTATTCATCTTCTCTCTAGGAAAAAAGAGCTTTTTCTTTTTTTTTCTTTGTTACAGAAGTCAGCCGTGAAATGAAATAAAATGGGGTTGGGTTTAGGTTAATTCTAAAAAGATGTTAATTACCTCATAAGGGTTTGAAGTCTTATTTTATATTGGTCATCTTTTCCTATCATTTTCATTATTTAGGATCTCAGATGTTTTTCAATTTTTTAAATTTAGTCACTATTGTTGTGGCCAAATCGCCTTTAAGTCTCTGCACTTTAATGTTTTCTTTCTCTATGGTCTCTGGTTGTCTCACATTTGGTTAAATTTCGAGTCTCATGCATAACTTTATGCTCATTTATATTTTAGTCGTCAAATATGCTTTTTTTGTTTATTTTAAATTAGCTAGTTGATTTTATTTTAATTTATTTTGGTCACCTGTTTACATTTTAATTTTGATATAATGCTTTTGTTTATTTATATTTTGACCATTTTATTTATATTTAGTTCATTTTAATTCGGATGCAGTGCTTCATTTATTTATGATATGGTCACTTACATATGTTTTTTTTAAATTAACCACTAACTTTTATTTTCTTGCACTTTAACCACTGTTATTTATTTATTTGTTGTTTCTAATATTCGATACGACCTTGTGGTGACCCGATCCGGGGTACAATCCACATTATTGTGGTCTGAGCTTTACTAACTCTTAAGTTTTTTTAATTTGTTTGAATTATTATACGACCTTGCGTTGACCCAATCCGTGGTATGACCCGCATTATTATGGTCCAAACTCTGCTAACATTTCTAACACTAACTGCTAATTACTAACATTTAACCACTAACCGCTAACAGTACCCCTAATTTTATTTATTTATTTATTTTATATTCGAACCATAGTACTACTTTGTGACGACCCGCCCCGGGGTACGACTTGCATTATTTACGGTCTGGGTTCAATATTAAAAATTAACACTAACATTTTATTTTTTATTGAACTTTTTATTTTTGTTATTTAATTTTATGCACCTTTAAATTTACAACTTTATTTTTCTTTATTTAATTTTAGTCCTTACATTTTCTTTGCTTAAAATTTCTGATCTTTTATTTTTGTCCCTTATTTTTCAGCAATTTAATTTCAATACTTTAATTATTGCACTTTAGTTTTTGTTTATTTTATTTTAGTCCCATGAAAATATATATATATATATGCATGTTTCATATTTTTATCATATTGAGTGCCTTATTTTGCTATCTTGGACTTTGGTCCTTATGTTATTTATGATTTTATTTATGATTCTATTTCATTTAAGTACCCTTAATCTGTGATATTTATTTTGTTTATTTCTTTTCTCATGTTTATATATTTGCCACTAAAATTGAGGTTTTATCATTGAGCATGATTAATTATTTTGTTAAATATTTCTTCACCTTGCTTAGTATATTTAGATTTTAAAATTCTTAAATGTATTTCTATGCCTATTTTGATTAATTTCACAGTAAATGGATTACAACATTTCTCTCAATTTATTAAGATTTATTTTTTCTCCTTTTCCATATAATTTTTTTGTACATTTAGATCTACACATTTTGAATATACATGAATGCCTCATAAGCATCATAATTGGATTAAAGGTAGCATTTATTTATTTTAAAATATTAAGAAAGGACTACCTTAAAGTAACTAGGTGTCTTATTCCGATATTTTAAAATAAATAAATACCCTACTAGAAGAACCTAAAAAATCGAGTATGCGTAAATTAAATCAAAAGTAAATGGAAAAGGAAATGTTCCTTTATTTAAAATTGTCGAGACAATTCATCTAATTTTTATTAGGGATTTGGTCTCGACCCTTTTAAATAATTGAACATCCCTTATCTTTTCTAACTGAATATATAATTTGGATAAATTAGCTTAATTCCTTATTTTGGTTGAATCAAATTATTTAATCTCGAATTCTTGGGAGAAATTATTATATTCCTTTTATTTCAATTTGAAAGAGAAATATTCGTCGTAAAGTGTATTAGGGATTATGTTCTCTTCCATTAGAAATATTGAAATATTTTCTATTTCTCCTTAGAATTTTTCGTTAAATAAAATTTGTATGGTTGAATTTGGAATAATAGCATCAGAACTTAAATTTATATTTGAATTCTTAGATTTCCACTATTAGAGATAATTTGTAATTGATGGGGTACCAATTTTGGGCGTTGTGGGGGGGGGGGTGCTTATCCTTCCCCACACGTAATCGACCCCTGAACCATTTTTTATTACAAAAAAGAATGAATTTCTAGTTACACGTAGATTGGTGCATCATTTAAAATGATACTTTTTTAAAAAACTCTTTTAAAAGGAAATTTTTAGGTATTCGACCTACCAAACCCAAAAGATCGGATGCGACTCCAAAACATTTCTTTAACAAAAATTGAATTTTTCACAAATAAGTCGAGACAAATCGTATGATAAGAAAATTGGTTATGACAACTTAGCGACTCCACTTGGGATTTGGTTGGTAAAGCCCTAAATCAATTATATATTGTCTCTATAAGTCTTATTTTATATCAATCACCTACTCCTATCTTTTTCATTACTTCGGATCTAGCATATTTTCTGTTTATTTTTAATTTAGTCACCATTATTGTGGTCAAATCGCCTTTAGGTCCCTGCACTTTAATGTTTTCTTTCACTATGGTCATTGGTTGTCTCATAATTGGTTAAATTTCGAGTCTCGTGCATAACTTTTTATTCATTTCTATTTTAGTTGGCTGATTTTATTTTATTTTGGTCACCCCTTTACATTTTAATTTTGATATGATGCTTCTGTTTATTTATAGTTTGTTCATTTTGATTCGGATGCACTGTTTCATTTATTTACGATATGGTCACTTACATATGCTTTTTTTATTTTAAATTAACCACTAACTTTTATTTTCTTACTCTTTAACCACTGTTATTTATTTATTTATTGTTTCTAATATTCGATACGACCTTGTGGTGAACCGATCCAGGGTACGATGCACATTATTATGGTCTGGACTCCACTAACTCTTAACTGTTTTTTTATTAATTTGTTTGAATTATTATACAACCTTGCGGTGTTCCGATCCGGGGTACGACCCGCATTATTATGGTCCAAACTCTGCTAACATTTCTAACACTTACTGCTAATTACTGACATTTAACCAATAATTGCTAACCTTAACCACTAATTTTTATTTATTTATTTATTTTATATTTAAACCATAGTACGACCTTGCAATGACGAGCCTCGGGGTACAACTCGCATTATTTACGGTTCGGGTTAAATATTAAAAATAACACTAACATTTTATTTTTTATTAAACTTTTTTTTATTTAATTTTATGCACCTTTAAATTTACGTCTTTATTTTTCTTTAATTAATTTTAGTCCTTACATTTTATTTGCTTTAATTTTCTAATCTTTTATTTTTGTCCCTTATTTTTCAGCAATTTAATTTCAGTCCTTTAATTATTGCACTTTAGTTTTTGTTTATTTTATTTTAGTCCCATGAATATATATGATAAAAATATGAAACATGCATATATATATATATGGATGTTTCATATTTTTATCATATTGAGTGCCTTATTTCGCTATCTTTTATTTTGGTCCTTATGTTATTTATGATTCTATTTCATTTAAGCACCCTTAATGTGTGATATTTATTTTGTTCATTGCTTTTCTCATGTTTATATTTTTGCCACTAAAATTGAAGTTTTATCATTGAGCATGATTAATTAATTTGTTAAATATTTCTTCACCTTACTTAGCATATTTAGATTTTAAAATTGTTAAATGTATTTCTATGCCTATTTTGATTAAATTCACAGTAAATGGATTACAAAATTTCCCTCAATTTATTAAGATTTATTTTTTCTCCTTTTCCATATAAATTTGTTTATGCATTTAGATCTAGATATTTTTAATATATATGAAAACCTCATAATTAGATTAAAGGTAGTATTTATTTATTTTAAAATATTAAGAAAGGATCGTATTAAAGTAATTAGATGTCATATTCTAATATTTTAAAATAAATAAATACCCTACTAGAAGAACCTAAAAAATCGAGTATGCATAAATTAAATCAAGAAAAAAAGGAAAAAGGAAATGTTCCTTTATTTAAACTTGTCGAGATAATTCGTCTAATTTTTATTAGGGATTTGGTCTCAACCCTTTTAAATAATTGAACATCCTTTATCTTTTCTAGTTAAATATATAATTTGGATAAATTAGCTTAATTCCTTGTTTTGGTTGAATCAATTTATTTAATCTTGAATTCTTGGGAGAAATTATTATATTCATTTTATTTCATTCGGAAAGAGAAATATTTGTCCTAAAGTATTTTATGGATTATTTTCTCTTCGATTGAAAATATTGGAATATTTTCTATTTCTCCTTCGAATTTTTCGTTAAATAAAAATTGTATGGTTGAATTTGGAATAATATGATCATAACTTAAATTTATATTTGAATTCTTAGATTTCCACTATTAGAGATAACTTATAATCGATGGGGTACCAATTTTGGGCATTGTGGGGGTTCTTATCCTTCCCCACACATAATCGACCCCCAAACCCCTTTTTTATTACAAAAAAGAATGAATTTCTGGTTACGTTTAGATTGGTGCATCTTTTAAAATGATGTTTTCTTAAAGACTATTTAAAAAGGCAATTTTTAGGTATTCGACCTACCAAACCCAAAAGGTCGATGGTGATTCCAAAACATTTCTTTTACAAAAATTGAATTTTTCGCAAATAAGTCGAGACATGTTGTATCGTCGAAAATCAGTTACGACACAAACCATTTGAGGTTGACTTATCTTAAGTCTTCCTCATGTCATACTAATCATAGTATAAGTAAAATGCTCTCACCTGATAATGCCTCACTTGATAACGCATCACTTGAAATCCTACTATCGATATTCCTTTATTCTTGAAATTTTTCCTTTGATTTTGATTTGCTTTGAACTTACTTTTTATCGGAATCTACACAATCATTATTTACCCATAATACACAATTTCAAAGCATAGATTAGTATCCTACTAACATATACATAACTTAGTAATAAAATTGATAAAAATTCTACTAATACTTATTCGATTCTAAATCCATTTCAGAACGTCCAAACTAACTGAAACATTTAAAATTTAACTTTAATCCTTCAAATACTCATATCAAATTATAATTAAACAAACCATTTCAAATTCCACGACTAATCATTCAAAATGGAATTCTTTAAATTCATCCCATCAAATCTCCATTTGAATCCAATAAAATCATGCATTTCCCATTTGGAACCCACATTTCTTCTTTTACAAATTTCCCTTTAAACCCTTTTAAAAGCTTCAAAAACTTTTAAAATAAATTTCTAACTTTCTAAAACTTGGAAAATATTCCATTAATCATGCATAACCTCAAAGTAATATTTCTTAAATAATTTCCAATCATCTACAATCAATTCCATATCAATTGCAATTCAAACATCTAATTTCCAATAAAACCCTACTTGGTTGAATCTTAGTGTATGAACTTCCAAGTAGTTTCAATCATTATACAAGCATGAAAATGATTCTCCAACATCAACTAGACCATAATGAAGCCTTAGTTCATGAAAACTTAACATCCCCTTCATCCATCAATTTCAATAATTCAAGGTTCTAAGCATGGAAAACATGAACTAATAGTACCAAATGATAAAGCATTTCATGGAGATCAATATTACATTTCATGTTTTCATTCAAATTCCTAAGAAATTAGCTTGAAAATCAGAAAGGAAATGTTTCCTTACCTTAGAAGAAGCTCGCGGCCAAAGGGAGAAAAAGATGAACAAACTCTTGAAAATTCTAAACAAAAATCTAAGCTTATTTGTTATCTTTTAATAATAAAATTAATTAAAATTTCATTTAATGCAAAATGACCATTCTTCCTTTGAAATCCAAGGCTCCATAACTTGCCACATGTCAATTTATTCATCTAATGGTAAAAAATAAACCAATAAGTTAGTAGTTACTAACTTTGCCTTTTGAATTTTCTGAAATTGCAATCTAGCCATTTTTATCAAACAATCCAAATTGAATATGGAAAACCAACTTATATCCAACGATCCATATTAAATCCTACAATTTGAAATCATGGAAATGATATTTTTAACCTTTCCTCGTCATTCTTCAAAACTATTTATAATTCCGATTAGATTTGATTATCTGAATTTTTCTCGAACTTTATCGTCATATAGTTTTTAATACAAAATCTATACGAAAATATGATTTCCACATAAATGTCATTCTTGGGATTAAACTATTCATTTACGTGACTAAATTACATAACTTTTAAAATTACACTTTGGTCCTTAAATTGTTCCTAAGTTTATAATTTTGGGATATTACACCATAAGTATTGAAAATTTCAAAATTATCTCTAAGAACTAGAAATCGTAAGTGAATAAAAAATCGATAGTGCGTAAGCCAAGCCAAATGTGCGTAGCTTAATCTATAATTTTTTATCATTGTTGGAGGAGATTTTAGGAATAGTCACGGCAAAGGACTATTTAGAAAATTAGAGGGACAGGGGATTTTGAGGGGAACTATGTTTTGTCTTCCTTCATTTTTCAAAGTTCATACTTTTAAATTAATAACCTTAAAACACATGACTAGTGAATCGCATGTTTCATATGAATTGAGACATTTGTTAACTAAATTGTCACTGGAGATAATGATTTTTTCTATCAAATGTACTTTTTAAAATGCATGGTTGATAATGTGCACCATTATTCTACGTGATAAAATTATGTATCATTTTCATAAATAATTTTTGAAGATATTATAATTATAAAAAAATTATATATTGGTACATTCGAATAATAAAGCCAACATAAATACATGGATAAACAAGAGTTAATTGCTTTATATGTCCTCCAACTATAGTCACCATTTTAAATTGGTCCTTAAACTTTTCAAAATTTTAATTTCATCTTTGACCTATGAATCTCATTCTAAACTAGTCTTTAAACTTTTGACCATTCTAATTTCATCCCTAAATTATGACCCTTGTAACACTCATCTCCCGTATACCTTTCCATATAAGAGATATGGACGTCACCTTACTTTTAAAACAATTTTTATCTTTTGAAAACCTTTAACAGTTTATTTCGAAATTTAAATTAAAACATTTTAGCACCATGATAAAACAATTATCGAACCATACTACCAAAAGGTCCACTTTATATATATTACAGAGCATTTTTCTTTAAATTTGATTACATGCCAGTAATTGTTCAAAATAAACATGATTGTTCTACCGTTACTGATGAGAGTCAACCTTAACAGATGATATTTGTTGCTACTGTTGCACTCCTTATTTAATTTGTCTCCGCTTTTACCTACGCGTTGAAACATCAAACGTTAAGTATTTACTTAGTGAGACATAATATTGTAAAGTAACCTTTGTGTATACATAGGTATGTCATATTTATTTAGTTCGTACTAAATCGTATATTCTTTAAGGATCCTATAATTCTCAACTTTTAATTGTATTCCATTCAATATTATCTTGATTATTTTTAGTACGCCTAGCATACCTATCTTCCTTTATATTTTTCTTTTCCATTTATCTCTTTATTCATTATTCTTTATTTTCATTGATAGCAACATTACAGAGCATTTTTCTTTAAATTTTATTACATGCCAACAATTGTTCAAAATAAACATGATTGTCCTACTATTACTGATGAGAGTCAACCTTAACAGATGATATTTGTTGCTACTGTTGCACTCCTTATTTAATTTGTCTCCACTTTTACCTACGCGTGGAAACATCACACGTTAAGTATTTACTTAGTGAGAAATAATACTGTAAAGTAACCTTTGTGTATACATAGGTATATCATATTTATTTAGTTCGTACTAAATCGTATATTCTTTAAGGGTCCTATAATCCTCCTCATTTAAACCGTATTCCATTCACAATTATCTTAATTATTTTTAATATGCCTAGCATACCTATCTTCCTTTATATTTTTCTTTTTAATTTATCTCTTTATTCATTTATATTTATAATGCATCATTATGCCTTTTCATTTATAGCAACTTTTCAAATCGATAATGAACCCATATGCATTTCAATTACGACATCCTTTCATACCTTTTATACATCGTTATGCATTGTTATACATCTACTCTTTTACTTAAAGGCATTTAACCTTTCATCTAACTGGCATGATTGACCCTTTCTGTCAAGTGCAGATCTAGGCCATAAATCTTTTACTCAATGGTATTTAATCGTTCATCTAATTGGCATCATTGACACATTCCTGTCAAATGCACAGTTAGGCCTCAAAGGCATCTAGCCTTTCATCTAACTTGTATGATTGACACCTTTTTGTCAAATGCACAGTTAGGTCACTAATCTTGTATTTTAGAACAGTTTCTACTATAATAATTATTCATAATATCAATTAACTCTCTCAACTCATTATAAACTCTATAGTTTACATTTGTAGTGCTAATACCGTCATTTCGTAACCCTTACTATAATTTAGGTGAGTTGCATACCCACTACTAATACAGAAATTCACCTAATTATTATGAACTTATATTTGTAAATATATTTCCCATACGGAAATTCATATACTTAGTATGAATTTTCTTAGTTTTGCACACATAGTGCCCATACATAAATTCATAAACTTATTATGAATTACTAAATTTTTTAACTAATTTGTTTCATCCATAAGGATTAGATAAGTCCCTATTATTGAAATCAAACTTATTTCATACTATTATCATAAACATCCTTAGTATGTCCAACATACCTTTCTTTCTTATACAATTTTCTTTTCATTATTCTTTAGTAACCATTCGTTAATTTCATTTATGGATCCTTTCATGCCCTAATGCATCCTTTCATACATTTTATTTATAGCATCCTTTCATGCCTTAATGCATCCTTCCATGCCTTAATGCATCCTTTCATGTATTTCATTTATGGCATCCTTTCATGCCTTAATTCATCCTTTCATGCATTTCATTTATGGCTTCCTTTTATGCCTTAGTGCATCCTTTCATGCATTTCATTTATGGAATCCTTTCATGCCTTAATGCATCCTTTCATGCAATTCATTTATGGCATCCTTTCATGCCTTAATGCATCCTTTCATGCATTTCATTTATGGATTTGTTTTAGAGCAATTCATACTCAAAAACTCATTCATAATATCCTTTCCATAGATATAATCATAACATGTTAAATACTATAAAACATACATTAACTTAAAACTTTCTAATTTAAATCATTGTGAATCTTATTCATCTCAAATAATTACAAATAATGAACTCACCTGGATTGTCTCACAATTATATCCAAAATGAAAAGTTGATTACTCCAGTACTTTGCCTTTGCCTTTAGTTTTACTTGACTTGGGAGCTTGATTTCGATCTACTCAAGCATCCAATAAAGACACAAACAATATAATTGTTAGTATATTTCCTAATAATTATACTTAAACGTTATTCAAGAGTACATATTATTAACTTTATAAAACAATATCAGCCTATTTTTAACAATTATGGCTCAATAGTATCGATACTAATATACTATGGTATCGATACTCTATTACGGTACTGATACCATTTTTGCATTTCGTGCTCAATGGTGTCGATACTCTATTACGGTACCGATACCATTTTACATTGGATATTATGGTATATAATGCTTCAAATCTCTCATTTACCTCTTTGACAAGTCAAATCTACCAATAAACATCCGTAAACACTCATATATTAACATATCATTTCAAAACCAATTTTCTTAAATCTCTAATATTTCATCCATATCTTTTTTTTTAATCCTTTTAACCTTCTCTTTAGCTTACATGTCACTTAAGGTTGTAAAAACAACCCATAATCGAAAGGAAAAATTGATTAATTAAAGTTTACCTTTGATTATGGAGGGTGGTCCTTGCACGGGACAACTTGAATTGGTATCGATACTACTCAACAAATTATATTGATTTAAGCCTATAGTATCAGTACTGTTCTATCAGTACTGATACTTGTGCCCAGAATTTCCAGTTTTCAACCCGATTATCACCCAAATGGGGTTAAATTCCATTATGATTACACCATACAATACAATTAAACTATTCTTTTCCTATTCATACTAACTTTCCTTCATTTAGTTTCTTAAAACAACTAAAATCTTCCAAGAACATTCAATTCTAAGAATCACAATACTTTTTCTAATATGTTCTTAATCCTATCCAATGATTCCAATCTCTCATTTACCTATTTGACAAGTCAAATCTACCGATAAACATCCATAAACACTCATATATTAACATATCATTTCAAAACCCATTTTCTTAAATCTCTAATATTTCATCCATATCATTGTTTTAATACTATTTAACCCTCCTTTTAGCTTACATGTCACTTAAGGTTGTAAAAACAACCCATAATCGAAAGGAAAAACTGATTAAATAAATTTTACCTTTGGGTATGAAGGGTGGTCATTGCACGGGAAGAAGAAGAAGAAGAAGAAGAAGAAGAAGTATAGATAACTCTCTTTGTTTCCACTTCCCCTTTTCTTCCTAAAATCACTTCTAAGGATAAATTTTTAAATTCATTTCTCCTTAAAAGATTAAAATACCCTCTATATTCATCTATTGCTACAATTTAATCCAAAACACTATTTCAAATCATTTTCTTATCTTTTACCATTTATTCAAATAAGTCTTCAAATTTCAAATCTTTTCAATATAGTCCCTGACCTGATATTTGGGGTATTACAACCCTTTTTCTAAATTGATCTCCAAACTTTTGAATATTCCAATTTTATCCCCAAATTCATCCAAATATATAATTAGTTTCAACCATAGTTTAACCTAATAATATAACTCGGCCTAACGATTTTATTAACAAGGAATGAGATTAGTATATACATATAGTTTGGGATGAAATTGGAATGTTTAAAATGTTTAGGGACTAATTTAGAATATATTCATAGTTTGGGGATGAAAATAAAATAATCAAAAGTTTGAGGACTAGTTTAGAATGATACTTAAAGTTTAGGGATAAAATTAAAATGTTTAATAATTTAGGGACCAATTTAAAATGAGAGTCATATTTTGAGGACATATGACGCAATTAACTCTATAAATAAAAAAATAAAATTTAACCCAATATATAAAATTTTCTATAACTAATTAAATTCGACATTAGTTTCTAAACAAAGAATTAATTTTAAAAAAATCACTTTTAGAAATCTAAAGAGAAAAATGCAAAAAATTGTTTTTTCGTCATTTTTACTCTTATGTTTTACTCTTTTCATAAACAAAAGTAAATGGTTTGATAGTAATATATATAGGTTTTTTAGATTGTTTATAATTATAACATCCTTCAAATATTATTTACGAAAAAATACCTAATTTTATCACTTGAGCAAAGTTATGCTCCATCAATTATGCTTTCTAAAAAAAAGACATTTGACAGAAAGTAAATTTATTCTCCGTGACAACCTAATCAATATATGTCTTGATTCACGTAAAATGTGCGACTAACCAAATACCCAATTATAAACTATAAATTTATGGATAAACTATACAAACGGTCTCTAATGTTTGAGTAAATTCTCATTTTTCCCACTAGAGTTTCAAAAGTAACAAATCGATCACTAATATTATTGATTTGTAACAAATCGGTCATTTACCGTTAACAACTGTTGTAACACCCACCCACCGATGTGGGTAGCCAGATTCGATCCAGGGTGTCACATTAGGGACACCGGAGCGACCCACCATAAAAAATCTCAGAAAAATTAACGTTTTTATTAAAACATGTAAAATCATAAAATCACTTATAAATACAAAAGTAACTTTACCAGTATTAAAAAATAAAACAGATTTTCAGTCTCGTATATAAAACAAAATACAACATATATGCCCCCTAATCACATGTACCATAATTTTCAAGCAATGCTATAAGAACTCCCTTGCTGATGTTGATAGATGCACTGGTACAATTCTTTTAACCTGAAAATGTGAGTAACAGAATGAGCTTTGGGAAGCTTAGTAATACAATACTACTAGTTGATGCTACAGGACAAGCAGATAAATGGAAAGCCATATAATTTCCTTATTGAATAAGACGTATACCGATTTTTGGGATAATCTGGGGTTCCATTGGTAGTTCATCGAGTAGAAGCCATGAAGATCTCAGTTCATAGGAAGCATTCATAGTATCAAGTTTTCAGGAAGTCGAATAGGATGTCTAATGTGTTCCAATCAAAACCAGTGAAAATATATAAATCTTTTAAAATAATAATTTCTTATAACATATTTTCAAAAACATAGTAAAACCCTCCAACCAAACTCCATTATGCAGTTCCCCATAACTGCGTCCGTAAGGCTTACCCTAAGCACACAGCAAAGGGAGCCAAACTAAGGGAGCATCTTGGGGCCTGAGAACCTACCCAAGAAAGTTCTTGGGGCCACGGGCCTACCCAAGAAAGATCTCAGGGTTGCATAGCCTACCCAAGAGTCACATTAGGTCCTTAAAGATTTACTAGCTGAATCAGGGTTGTACCTCCATACTCCAGAATTCTACCCATATAAAAATCCAGTAGAAAGTAGTTTTACCCATAACTCATAATATATGGATCGTGATCTATTAAAACATCAAAATGTAACCATGAAAAAAACCATATAATTGCCCTTCACTCGTACACCATATGTAGTCCCAAAATAAACCCAAGGGGAATGCCTTTGGGCCTAAAAGCCTACCCAAGAAAGTTTATTGGGGCCTCAGAGCCTACCCAAGGATCACCTTAAGTTTGTAAGGATTTACCAGCTTGATCAGAGCTGTACCTCCATACTCCGGTCTACCCAAATAATCTCCCAATAAAACAGTTCAAGTAGTAACCAGTAGATTTCATGTTCCATAAATCAAGAACGATAATATTTTCCAGTGAAAACAGGAAAATCGATAAAACATTTCAGGTAACTATAGTTCATAAACTAGTAAATCAATACTTTCGTTAAAACTCATTTCAAAACATATAAAACCATCATGTAGTACATGTAGAACTCACTAGAGATACAAGTATTTCTTTAAGACACTAGGTAGTTATCAGAATGGATAACATGAAACTGATGTAATTTGATTGAATTCCAAGAACGAGGTTTTATTGAAGTGAATCGATAGCTAACTGATCTAGTCAGACATTTAAGGTTTATACTTTAGAATCCCACTATGATTCATGTACATCAGGAAAGTGTTCAGGAACCTTTATAAAGAATAATTCTAGATTCTGATTTATTGAGAGTGATTCCATTTCCCAACAATCATGGGTATTCAAGATTAGGCATTGAATTAACATGATTTTAGTTCAATAGAACCAAATGAGGGTATTCAGGATCCTTTACATCTGAGATACTTGCGTGTTCATATATGTCCAGAGTGATTTGAGCTGATAATGGAGAAACGAAGATTCAAAACATTTACCATTTATATTCATCGATCGGATTATCGAACAACTCCCACAACTGATGCATGTTGACTGGTCAATTCCTTGCCCTTTCAGGGTATTCAATCTTTAATCCTAAAAATTTATTGCCCATAGATCCTCTTCAGAATCATCATTGAATAGATCCTAAGGGAATGAACTGATTTTCCAATGGTCTTTATATCATTTTTCACGTTTCAACAATATTAGGAAATGCCAATGTACTTGATTTATGGTTCATAACCCATTAGGACAATACATCATCCATGTTTATTTGGATTCCTTAATTAATCCAAGGCATTTACTTATTTTAGGTTATAAGGGTATTTTGGTCATTTTGGTGCTCAATGTTATTCTTGTCATTTTATAGCTTGAGGATATCCAATCCTTATTGTGCTTGATAAAATTTGTGGCTTATTTGCATTCCAAGGGTATTTCAATCCTTTCCTTCAGTCCATCTTATTATTTAATTCAAACTTATCATCTATTTCAACCTTTTCGAATAATTCTGACAAAATAGCACCCACGATAAATTATTCTTCAAGTATTTACTCATAACTTGGAGATTTTCGGGACAACTGTCTTCTCAGATGTTACGAATGAATTATTAGGAATTTTCTATATAAAAGTGTGAACTTAACGATGGAACTAGTAATTCATCGATTTAAGCATGACTTATCGGGTACTTTCTCATTCAGGGTCAATTTGAGCAACTTTTACCTCTCAAGGGCAATTTCATAATTTCTTAACCATGTAATTTTGGTATTAGAACTCTTAACAAAGATAATATAATTTAGAGATCATAGGGTTAATTATTTTTTCGAATCTCTGAACTTAAAATTATTCCTAATCAAACTTCTAATTTCTTGTACAAGCCATCAGAATTTTATTTACTTACCGACTTTTTACCGCATTTCAGATCGAGTGTAGAAATTAAATAACTATCCAGATAAAACCAAACATTTTCATTCATGCATTTAGCAATACCAACATGTTTCATAAAGCATGAAAAGGTAGTAATGTATAACCTCGATTTCTATGCCATATCGATCAACCAATTAATCTTCATTCGATCACTCTCGAACTTGAAATAAACTTCCAATAATTCCTCAGATACATAACAACAAAAATTCCATTTGAAACAGAGCTTAATTGCAAAAAAAGGATCGAATCGAGTGATTAATCAATGAAAAACAGCTCGTATTTGTCGAAACATACCTAAAAACGAACCCAGGACGTCAAAAAATGTCAGGATAGGTGTTCTCAGAAAAAGTGAACGGTGGTCAACGGTCAACAGCTCAGTCATCGGTCAATGGCTCAGTCAATGGCTTGGGTTGGCTCGGCTTAGAGGCTCGGTGGCTCAACTCGGTCCAGACCGATCCAGCTGGTTCAGACCAGTCCAACCGGTCACCATATTCCCTGGCTTGCAGACAACACCCATGCGCAGGGAGCGGTGCGTGTGGCACGTGTGGTGGCTCCGGTTGTTGAATCGACACAAAATTTTCCAGATTTGTAGATCAACATCCAAGCAGTCTCGTGCAAATGTTATTTTTCAATGAAACATAACAGAATGCATAATTTTAAAACTTACGAACTTATTCAATGGTGGTCACTAGTGATGATAATAGATCCACAACGACGCGACAATTTTGGTCAGGTTTTTAGCGTACGACGACGGTGAGTCCGATGGTGAAAGAGGTGTGATGAACAGGTGGCTGGATCGACCGGAATTGACGAAAATTTGAGCATTGGGGTGATTTTGTCGCACACTTTAAAACCAAAATTATGATGAATGACGGCCTTTCACGATGTGATAACGCTTGGGCTTTGTCCTTTGGTAGACGACGAACATGATGGTAGTCGCGACAAGTTGAACGATGGTCAGACGGTGGAGAATCGGGGCGACAAAGAGGGGTCGATGGGGAAGATAATTTGGGGGTTGTTTGGGGGTTTGCTTTCTTTGTTTCTGGTTTGTAACAAGAAACCAAATTTTAAACTTTTTTTTCTCTGCCGACACAAAATGGGCAAATTCAGGTTCAAGCCCCTAAATTTTCCTGCACATCCTAAAATGGTATGCCAACTTTGTGATTTTACACTTTAATCTTCAATTTCTTCCAAAATACCATTTTAAATCCAATACTTTATAATTTCTAAAACTTAGCCCCTAAATTACGGTGTGACAACTGTTAATGTGGGTGATAGAAAATTGATATGGCTCGTTAACTACTGATGTGGCATGTTGACCGTTTAACCTTATTTTGATTCCCCTCTAACCCCATTTTCATTTCTTTCCTTCTTACCGTGAACAAACTCATCACAATGGAAAACTCTTCCATTAAGGCATCTATTAGTACCATTGGCATTTTTAGATGCATGATTGTAGTATTTCAGCAATGCAATCTTTGATAATGAAACCTTCTCCCACATTAACTATCACTCAAACGTTATTTTTCCACTTTCTAGCTATCTCTTTTCTAGAATGCTTATCAAAGTAGGAGTCAACTTGTCTTCATTGCAACCAGGAGTGCATTCACATGTGATTTCAAGGTCACCATATCTATGACTTGTAAACCCATATTCCACCTCTATACAATATATTCCTTTTTTCAAGCCACTATCAACTAATCTTCATTAAAGATCATCGACCCACCCTCTCTTTCTATTTCATTCTCCATTCCCTCTCTCTCTAACAAGATATCTTCCCTCTCCCCCAGACGATATCAAACAAACCAGCACAAACATACACATGCTCAAACACTTTTCTCCTTATTAGGTTTCCCGAAAAGAAAGTGAACCCAAAAACCCCAAAAAAGGGAGAAATCGAATATGGGTAGTGTTGGGACCGTCGGTGCACCCCACGGCGCAGCGGAAACAAAACTCGATGGTCTCACCAGTGATCCAAGTACGTAAAACCGAAATCGAGAGGAAGGAATACGAATACTTACAGCGGGTTCCTTTAAAAACATCAAGAACAACAGTGAATATTGGTGTTGTAGATCGGTTCGAATTATAAGCCTCCACGAAATCACGTCTCGCCTCTACTCAGTTCACCCGATTGAGAGCAATATTTTTCCCCCCAAACTGTTTTGAGAGAAAAATGGCTGAAGGTTTTTATGTGTATGTTCAAAACGGCTGCTAGACCTAATACACCCTTTTATATCCATTACCCTAATATCTTAGGGTTTTTAAAGTTATTTTGAATTAATAATAAAATATTATTTAATTAATTCAATTAAATATACATTAAAGACTTATAATCTGAATTATAATATTAAATGTTTATTTAAAAACTTATTTAATTATTCCAAATTATATATACCAATTGAAAGAGTTGTAATCTAAATTACATTCTTTTAATGGTTACTTACTATATTTGGGATAATTAAAATCATATGTATATCAAATATACATATCATAACTCTAGATATATTTTAGTAACATACAATAAATTGTACATTTTTGCTCATTTCAATCCTAGGGTGTGACCCTGTAGGTTCTTGTAACGTTAGTAGTAATTATTAGAACAATTCTAATATTACATACAATGAGTGACATCTAGCAATATATCATTGTCACCTAAGTTACAAGAAATTATGATTCGACATATCATCTTCGTGATTAACTCTTTTATGTATTACATCCTTTTGTCCTTTATATCTAAAATAGGCACAAGACTTAGAATAGTCACACTTGTATAGCCCATCTATTGTTTCTTGATATCTAGAGTAGACTATAATTAACGAATATGATATCACATATCAACTTATTCGAGCATGGCCATGCATTTATAGTCTCACTCAATCAAGTGGCCTATGATATATTTCCTATTATGTAGGAAGGACAAATCCTATCTTAACCACATACACCCACTACATATATCGAAATATATTCAATAACAGTCTTTATAGTGCAACCCGTTACGGAGCATGTTTAACTGTATCAAAACAGACAACAATATATGTTGGGATGAAATTGATCTCAAGTATTAGGATCATACATATAGTCATCACCATGAGCAATGTTATGATCGTTACATAATAATCCAAGACATATGCTCATGATGGGTCAATCCAATACATTGTTCTCTAACAATATAATCATGTGTCAATTCAGACATCTCTATGTCAATGACAACTCCTTGTCATCAATCAATACCATGTTAGTCTTAAGCATATTATTATTGTCCATGCCCATAATAATACTTGACTATGGAACTTTTAATAATGTTATTATATGGACTTTATTATCTTTCAGATTATGTTAAACACAGACACATAACTAAAAATAATAGTGGCAATGCCTTTACTCAATAAAATCGGTAAATAAATATATTATTACAATAATCATATGATTGGTCTTTAGGCATACTCTAACATATGGGTAGTGTTGAAAGGAGATTTTATAATAGGTATTGGTTTACGGTACTTACAAATACAGCAGCAGCAGGAGTCAACACCGTCAATGATGTCATAATTCTTCTCGTTCACTCCAGGTGTAGCCCAGGAATCAGACTCACATTTTTTACGAGTTACCTAAAGCAATCATCATTTCCGTCTCTAGACCCGACGTCGACGATACCAACCCTATGTTTTTGTCTTATACCATCAAATTTCGATAAAAACATTAAAGTTTTCTTTTTTGATCAGATTCCTTATTTCTCAAATTTGTTTGAAATTTTGTTTTGAAGAAGTGATTGTTTATCGAAAAAATTCGCGAGAAACAAGAACATGTTTGTGTAGATATAACGATAATGTTTATATTAAAGGTTAAAGAATGGCTTCAAAATCTAGGAATAAGAGACCATATACACAGGGACGGATATCCTTTAGCGCTCAAGGGGGCCGTCCCTGTTAAAATTTATATATTTGATATAATTTTGGTTATTGTAAAAATAAATATTTAAATTTTAAAAATATAAAAATTATTAAATATTTAATCAAGTAGGGGTCGAACTAAAGAATGATAAGTATGTGTTCTCAAAATTTTGGTCTAACTACAATTTAAGTCATTGTAAGTTTAAATATTAGACAAATTAGAAGTTATTTTTTGAGTTTTGAGTTTTTTTTTTAATTTAAGGCGAATACAAGGTAATATCTGCACAAAGACTTTCGACTATTTGACAATGAACGCTCATACTCCTACATACATGCTTGAACTCGGGACCTCAAGGATAACAACAATCCCTTAATCACGTAGGTCGCTTGGTTCATGCTGAATTTCGAGTTTAAATACCTAATAAGTCTTTATAATTTTCTTAAATAATCTAATATTTCGGCCCCTATCAATATTTAATTTTGGCTTCGTCCCTATAGATACATACGCTGGTTCTGCACGAAGATGACAAATTGGATAAAAATGCTAATTTATTACATCATGATGGGTTTAGGATCTCTTTTCTTTCTTTTTCCATCCTCACCTTTCTTGCTTCCATTCTTTTTCCTTTTTTTTTGTAGCAAAAACAAAGAAGAATCAGCATTTAATACTTCATATTGATTAATAATGAAAACATAAATGAGAGAATATGGAATAGAAAGAACGAAAGAGAGTAGAATGGGGTTAGAGGGAAATCAAATGATAGGTCAAATGATCAGTGTACTAGGTTAGCAGTTAACATGACATGTCAGCTTTTTGTCTCCTATAGTTGTTAATGGCGAGTAACTGATTTGTTACAAATCGATAACGTTAGTGATCGATTTGTTACTTTTGAGTCTTATTCAAACATTAGTGACGATTTGTTTAGTTTACCCTAATTTAAATATGTAAAATTTTAGAAAGCGTGAGAGACAAAACATACTTTCTCGTTGCATTCCCAACACCCTTATAAATCTGGCACCTTTTTTTTATTCTTCCATTAAGTAAACAAATAAACACAATACAATAAAAATTTGTAAAAATATTTTCTGATGGTTTTATATGTTTTATTTTTTTATAAGTTTCGATATTTTTTAATTCAATATTTACTTAATTATTTCGTTAATTATTTTAGTTATTATTTTAAGTATATATTTATTATACTTTAGGGTGTAGCTATTTTAATTAATATTTAATTTTCAGTAAATATTTTTATTTCTTGTAGTTATTATATTTATTGTAGTATAGATAATTTTTTATATTTTAGTATAGTTATTGAACTTTTCGTGTAGTTATTATATTATACATTTTATATATAAATTTAATTTTCTTTTAAGATTAATGACGATATTTATAAAATAAATTTTATTAATATTCCAAGTTAAAATATTTTACAGTTAAAAAAGAAAATATTTAGATTAGATGTGAAACATATTTCTAGTTTCTAACTAAATACGGTACAGAAGCTAATTCTGTTATCAATTATATTTTATTAATTGATATGTAAATAATGTTTTTTATTAAAGAATTTATATATTTATTTTAAATTCATAGGCCGGTGATTGTATTATGGATTCACTTATTCACAACGCAAAGAGAAATTTCCATAGTTATTATTGAGAACTTATAGTAAGCCATATTTTTTTTGTCTCAAGTGCTATGAGGTTGTTAACTGCAACCAGTACTTAATTTTTACACTAAGATAACTGGAGACCAAACACATATTTTCCATATCTATATGAAGAGTGTAAAATCACTTTGAAAGATGTTTCACTCCAGTTAGTACTCTAGGTCGATGATCATGTTGTGACCGATATGAGTGAAATAAATTTATGTAGTTTGTGCTACTTGTTGTTTAGAAATGTGTCAAATGGTTTCAATGGTGGTCGAATTTCTATGAAGTGACTTATACAAAACATCAACGAAATAGAAGAAGACTAATCTGATGATGATGTAAAGGTATTTGCATGTGTGTGTATTTGATGATCATGAGGGAGTTCTCATGCCTAAAAAAATCTTGCAATCAAGTGCAATTAATATGGTTGTATCACCTCTAAGATTTTTCGAAGTGAGAACATTTAGTTGGGGATCAACAATTTTGGCATTTCTTTTTAGAGAATGTGTAAAGCGATTAATCCATCAAAAATTGTCATCGATAGATGTCTATTACTTTTGCAGTCATGAGTGTAGTATCGTCTGTCTTTTCTATGCTCACATGTTAACATGCCATTATCCTTCCCTCTCATAACTAGGAATTTTTTTTTATTTGATGCAAAAATGTCATTATGATATCTTGGACAAGCTTAATCATATCAACAATCGGTCCAAAAGTGAGACTAGAGGTACATATTAATAATTAAAAATTTCTTATCATTATCGTAATAATTAGAAATTTATTTATAAGTTTACGATGAATAATAAAAATATTTTTTGTTGATTTTTTAGATGCCCAATATAAATCATGAATTGAAGACTTCCATCACAGAAGATGTGTGGTCCATTAGAAATACCCACAAGCATTTGCTTATAGAATGGTGGAAGGAGGAAGAGGTAGCAATACATTCTGATTGATGCTTGATCACTGCATTCATGATATATCAAATCAACTCTTCGATCTATGATTTTTGTTTCTAAATCAATGTACAAAATTGTCTATCTTTTATTTCTCCTCACTCCCTAAACAATTTTTGTCAATTCACCCCTTATACATTTTTTGTTGTTCAATTTGAGCTTCATCAATCCTAACAATTGGTATCAGAGCTTAATTCATTAGAAGGTTTAACCACATTGTGATGATCCTTGATGAAGCTCTACCAATTTCTAACACGACCGACAGGAAGATGGCTTCGACCTCTGGCTCTTACTACATTGAAGATTCTCAACTGGTCAACAAGTCACCATATTTCAATGGAGCAAATTATACCTATTGAGAGAATATGATTTTTCTCTTCATTCAAGCCAATGATCTAGGAGCTTGGTACTCAATCATGAAGGGATACTCCATTCCACTCAGTGAGATTGATGATTGGAGTAATAGAGAGAAGAAGAAGTTCCAACTCAATGCTAAGGCTACACACATTCTATTTTTTGCATTAGGCCCGGATGAATATGGAAGTGTCTCCTCTTGTTCCAATGCCAAGGAGATATGGGATAAGCTCCAAGTCACTCAAGAAGGAACCGATGAAGTAAGGGAAACCAAGATAAGTCTTCTCAACCATAGCTACGAAAAATTCAATATGAAAATAGATGAAGACATCAAAGCTATGACGGATAGATTTTCCATGATTGTTAACGGTCTTAAGGGATTTGGAGAAGTAATCCCTAATGACAAGCTTGTGAGGAAGATGATATACACTCTTCCAAAGTCTAGGCAATCGAATAAGATTGTGATCATTGAGGCTAAGAATCTAAAGTCTCTCACTCTTGATGAGCTTGTTGGTTCTCGTCTGACTCATGAGTTGATGGTGAATGAAGAAGAAGGTGATGAAAAGAAGAACAAGAAGAAGCAGGTAGGCATTCCCTTCAAATTCACTAATGAGAACAATCAATATACAAATGAAGAAGTGGATGAATACGATGATGAAGAATAAGAGATGACCAAGCTCTTCAAAATATTCAAGAGATTCATGACTTCCAAGGAAGTGAAGAATGAATCGAGCAAAAAGAAGAATCGCTTGGTGTGCTACGAATGGCAAAGAACGGGGCTTGTCAAGTATGATTATCCCCTCCTAAATAATAAGGGATCAAATAAAAAGAAGGCATTTGTGGCAGCTTGGAGTGATGAAGATGACTCCAATGATGAAGATAAAGTAGTCAACCATGCCTCATGGTCATCAATAAAGATTCAATAGTAACTTCTAACTCTAGTGAATTATATTCTTATTCTTTTGATGAGTTACAAGTTGCTTATAATGAGTTGTATTTGGAATTTGAGACCATGAATTCCAAATATAAGAAATTAATTTCAAAACTTAAATTTGAAAATGATTTGGTTTTGAAAAAAAAATGGTTTTGAAAAGCAAAAATGAATCATTGAAAATGATTTAAAGCTTTCAAAAGTCAAAATCAATGATTTAGAAAAAGAAAATTTTGATTTTAAAGTTAAAATTGAGAGCTTAACAAAAGAAAACGAATTAATTTCTAAAAACAATTCATTATGTTTAAAAATGGCAAAATGATCATATTTTCGTTTTCATGGCCTTATGGAACATTTTTGTCCTAAAAGAACATAAAATCTTTTAAAATTAGACAAGTATGGGTTCCTAAGGGAACATGGGCATTGAAACTAACGTCCAAGGATCCAAAGCAATTTGGATACCAAAATCTACTTAAATGTCTCTTGTAGGTGTGCAATGGTGATGAAAATGAAGATATTCAAATGCTCTAGCCATACTTAAAAATGAATGGGTAACCTCTAGGTTTAATATTTTTGTTTTTTGTTTATTAATTTGTTGCTCATTTAGGTTTAAACATGCATGAGCTTTGATTTTAAATAATTTTATATCTCATGTATGTTGAAAATATGTTATGATGAATATTTTAAAGCTTTAATGATTTTTCATAATTTTTTAGTTTGTCATAATGAATTTTGGTCAAAATTGGTTTTAAATGAAAATGCTATATCTCTAACAATTTATATCAAATTTTAAATGCTTTGATTTTACAAATTTTAATTTTTGACCTAAATCTAAATGTTTATGCATGTGGTTTAAAATGAAAATGATATCTCTCTAACAATTGATATCAAATTTTTCAAATGCATAACATTTTTGGATATCTTTAAGCAAATGCACTCAAATTCAACAATTGGTATTGCATAAAGGTTATTAGATTTGGATATATTGAATTTCATGTGTTATTAACTTGTTTGTTCATCTTTGTTGAAATTCAATTTGTTTAAATGTCAAGCTTTTAAAGTCAAATTTTTGTTTGGAATGCTATTTTTGAGGGGTGCTTTGATTTTTCAAATGATTCTAATGTTAAAATTACCAATTACTCTCCATTGTTATTTTTTAACTTTAAATTTGAATTATTTTTTGATATAACAAAAAGGGGGAGAAGTATGGGTTTGAAAAATTCAATTTCTCAATGAAAAAGGGGGAGTTAAACATTTCCCAATAATTGATATCTTTTTCATTAAATATTTTATTAAGGGGGAGTTTTACCAAAAACAAATTTTCAAATATTTTGTTATAACAAAAAGGGGAGATTGTTGAACTATATTTTGATATAAAAAATTAAGGCAAAATTTTTTTGGACTTGAATTGAATTTATTCAAAGTTTTCAAAAATAATTCAAAGTTTATTTAAGGTAATTTGAGCATTAAACTGATTTTCACGTTTGAAGTACCGATATTGTTCTTACATTATCGATACTATATGAACAATACTGATACTGTTCATATGGTAGCGATACCCTAGGTAAGAGATCTATCGATACTCTCAAGGTAGTATCGATACTACCAACTTGATCAAATTCCAAAATGCAAATTAGGTACCGATATCCAAAGGGGTAACGATACTACTTTACATAGTAGTATCGATACCATAGGCTTAGTATCGATACCGTCAGGCCCAACGGCTAGTAACAACTATTTTTTTAAATATAGTAAAGGTAGTACCTATTCTCCTTATAGGAGTACTAATACCCTTTGTATTGGGTAGTTTTATTTTGCAGAGAAGACATCCCCAACGGCTCCAAATTACTCCCAACGGCTAGAAACAACCACAAACACATTCCAACATATAAAACTTGAAGATGGGTTAGAACACCTATCCAAGCAATCAAACAAAAGAGAAGAGTTTTTCACTCTTTATTCATATTCTCTTCTAAATATTTGTGTTTTTGTGAGCTTTGTTTTGTAAACACCCTATATTTAAGAGGTTTTATTGTTTACTTCTTTTTATCTTTTGTAAAGGGGATTGATTCTAGTTTAGCCAAGTGAAAAACTAGGGAGTTGTGTAAAGGTTATCTCTTTGTCCTGTAAAAAGAAAAAACAAATTAGTGGATTTTAATGGAAAATCCTAAGTGAGGAGCTTATGTAGTGGAGGTAGACTTAGTTGAAAAGTCGAACCATTATAAATCGCTGTGAAAAATGCTCTATATTTTATTTCTCCTTACTCCCTAAACAAGTTTTGCCAATTCATCCCCTTTTACATTTTTCAGTTGTTGAATTTGAGCTCCATCAATCCTAACACATTATTATGATCCTACTAAGCTGATATCTTGGTTAGTAATTCATATTGTACTTATTTGATTAGTGGGAGAGGTTGGAGAGCATTCTAGTCCCAAAGGGAAGAAGAAACTTGGTGGAAGTTGATCAGGCAGATTCATTTTGAGTTACAAGCATTAAGATAGCACACATTGAATCTTGAAGTTATACTTGTGTTTCCTATATGTGATATTTTGTTGGTTGTTTGAGCATGTCAAGTTTTCAAGTGTATATGAATGCTTTGGATTCAGTTCATGTTATTTGTGTATTAACATGTGTTTTAAATATGCTAAATGATCTTAGATAACACTTATAACCTTTAAAAATAAAGTATGACTCAAACTAGAGGGGATTTAGAGTGATTTTCGAGCTTAAAATAACCATTTTTTGGCTTTGGTATCAATACTCAAAGAACATCACTGATACCCTTTGAATGTGTGAAGAAATTTACGTATAATGGCTTAGAGTATTGATATTTTTCATGTAAGTATCGATATCGAGGGTATTTATTCAAACTTCAAAGTTAAAAATGATATCAGTACTTAAGGTGAGTTTTTATACCCAAGGGTTGAGTATCAATACCCATATGGGGGTATCAATACCCATGAGATTTATTGGAACATCGAGCTTAAACTTTTGAATATTCTAATTTCATCCCTAAATTCATCCAAATATGTAATTAGTTTCAACCATAGTTTAACCTAAAATTTTCTTTTGAAACATATAATAATATAACTTGGCCTAACGATTTTATTAACAAGGGATGTGAGTAGTATGTACATATAGTTTGGGATGACATTGGAATTTTCAAAAAGTTTGGGGGCCAATTTAGAATGTATGTCATAGTTTGGGGATGAAAATGAAATGTTCGAAAGTTTTAGGACTAATTTAGAATGATACTCATAGTTGAGGGATGAAATTAAAACATTTAATAATTTAAGGACCAATTTAAAATGAGAGTCATACTTTGAAAACATATGATGTAATTAACTCGATAAATAAATAAATAAATCTACTCACTCATAATTAAAGAGAAATCGGCTATTAAGGAAATATTTCTATTAAATATGACTCTGGCTTACTACCATACTTGTCTCTTGTCCCTTTGTAATTATGACTCCAATCCTTCATTGAAAAGTTCGCTTAAATATCTCCAAAAACATGCATTTCTCTCCTGTCTTTCACTCTTGTCATTAAACACCAGATAACCACTTACCTCGCATTGCACTAAAATTAAAGTCTCAGATAAGTATCGAGTGAAAAAACAAAAGAGAGAGCAGAAACCGAAACGTAAAGGACTCTGTGGATGGTCATAGAATCGTTTTTGTTTGCTTAAAGGACTTCACTTCATGTTTCCATCGTCGCTTTCGGTACAAACCCTTTTCTTCGATCTTCCTTTATGTCAAGTAATTTGGTTTTAAAACTTTGTTTTTTCCATTTATACGTGTGTTTAACTTTTGTGTATGTTCATGAATGGAGTTTGATTTTATGGTATCAGTATGGATTTTGTAGCTTGAGTTTTTTTTTTCCTAAAGAGTTTTAAGATATACTCTTTGAGAGGCTTGGTTTTATATATGATTCAGAACTTTCAATTGAGTTTTGCGTTCAATCTTCTTTGCTTTTAATCTGCCCTCTTTCATCCTTTTTTCTTAACTTGGGTTTATAAAATCACTCACCAGCAATTTGATTGTTTTGATCTTTGTTTTCACACTTGAGTTTTGCCACTAATAAATTTATAGACCGCTTGCATAGTCTAAGGCTAACAAGATAGTTAAGATTGCAGTGAGCTTGGCACATTAACTTTGATAAATATGTGAATATTACATTGATTTCCTCTTGAAAATACACTATCAAGAGGGACGCAAAAATTTATATTAGAGGTGAGAACATAAGAAGTTATATTAAAAATTTAATGTGTGCGTAGTTATAAAATTTTAGGCGATTAAAAAATAGCTAATCAATAAAAAATACAAAGAAAAAAATCTAAAAAATAAAGGAATTTAAAATTTCTAAGTGTAGACCGCACCCCAACACCCTTCGATCCATCCCCGTAAACAATCATCTTTTTGTAACCTAAAGTACTTTCATGCACAATCGTCATTTACTTTTCCTGTCCTTTCACCTAAAGTACATTCATGCACAATCGTCATTTATTTTTCCTGTCGTTTCAGTGATTCACATTGGATGCCACAGAAAAACAACAATTTCATAGAATCCCTATTCTTTTTTTAATAATGTAAGGAGAAGCTCAAGGTTTTTAGATTCAACCAAACGAAGTAAAAAGATTATGGATTTCATTATTTTCTTTTATTTTTCAGTCAAGATTGCAGTGAGTTTCGCACATTAACTTTGATAATTATTTGAATATTACATTGATTTCCTTTACTGTTTATACTGCTATTCCTCTTTGAAAATAGACCATCAACTACATACACAAAAATTTACGTTAGAGGTTTGAACATAACAACTTATATTAGAAATTTAGTGCTGTGGAGTTATAAAATTAGATAGTCAATAGAAAATACGAAGAAAAAAATCTAAAATATAAAAGGATTTGAAATTTCTAAGAGATACGACTGTACCCCAACATCCCTTGATTCATCCCTATAGACAATCAACATCCCTTGATCCATCCCTATAGACAATCAACATCCTTTGATCCATCCCTTTTAAACACATTCCTTGAATTTAAGGATGGAAAATATCAATATTTAATTATTTACTATAGAGAAGAAAATGCCTCTCATTCCTTAAAGCAACACGTTCTCTTTCCAATCGAAACAATGAAATATCACCATTCCATTCGAAAACTCATTATCAATCCCTATTTCAAATGCACGAATGAAGATAAAGAAATAAAATAAAGAATTAAATTAAATACATATTATCAATCCTTTTAGAAAGATGAAGGATGTTCAATTATTTAAAGACATCGAGATAAGACATTTTATAAGTTGTCGACAAATTTAAATAGACGAACATTTCTTTTTCTCACGTTCCCAAATTTTAAGTGAGATATTTTTTAGGGTTTCACTTAATGGGATACTTTCTCATTTTAGAATTATCGGAAGTTTCTTATACCTTAAGACAATAATTTCATAACGACCCTAAAATGAAAAATATTACCTTTAATGAAGTTATTTGGTCGAATCAAGTTATGCTTATGATGGTATCATACATTTCAAATTAAATAGTATAATGGGGCTAAAAGCATATTAACACGTACATAAAGAAATTTCCACTTAAAATAAAATATTCACATAAAATACATATGTAAACGTATATTTAAAACTATAATATAGTGTATTGCAAAAGATATAATATATACAATTAATATTCATAAACTAGCATGCCATATGAATGTAATATATACAAGCTAAATATTATACTTCTACTATATAGAAACATAAGCACGAAACATACTTAATATTCACACACAAATATACTATAAGATAATATACATTAATAAGCGTATAATATATGAATAATAGACAATTATAGAAAACGAATAAAATATTAATAAATGAATAATGGAGGCACATATAAATTATAATGGTCTAGAATAAAATGTGAAAATGTGGCAAGTGAAAATACAATTATTTAAGACTAAACCAACTTAGTAATAAGAGACTAAATAATAAAAATGAAAACTTTAGTGGTACAACAATCAGCAAAACAAATTCAATGGCACCAAACAAAAATATCATATAATACATGCTCTAGAAATGCAATTAATCCACAAATATTAAACTGACTAAAATCAAAGTACTTAAAATAAAACATCAAATACAAAAATATATAAAATAGAAGCAAATCAGCATCAATGACTAAAATGAAATATGCATAAAATAAGAATGCAAAATTAGAATTCTCATATAAGTACATTAACTAACAAATTAGGATGAACATAAAATGCAGGAAAATAAAAAGCTCTAAATAAAATGCTAAAAATAAAAGCACATTAAATTAAAGACAAAAATTAAATAACAGAAATTAAAGGGCAGAAATGTAAATAACATAAATATAAAATCAAATAAAAATAAAAATTTAGGGGTTGAATTTTAATTTTTCCACAAACCATAAATAACACAAATCATACATTGGGATGGGTCACCGCAAGGTCGTAAATTAGTTCAAATATTTTTTTGAAGTTAGCTAGTTAGAAGTTAGTAATTAAAAGTTAGAAATTAGTAAAAAAGGTTAGAATTTTACCCGAGCCACAATAATGCAGGTCATACCAAGGGCGGGTCACCACAAGTCGTATTAAGTGTTAGAATAATAATAAATTAATTACCGTTACCAAAATTTAATAAAATAGAAAAAATTACAATATTAAAATAAAATAACATAAAGAAAATTACCAAAATTAAAAAAATGTAATCAATATGCCAAATTCGAAAGAAAAAAAAAAAGAAGATTAGTGACCAAAACATAAAATTGAATTAGATTTAGGGGGACTAACATATGATTTACTCAAAACTTTAATATAAAGGCTAATGTTTTTTTGGGTCATTTTGAACCCTAGCCTCTAATAAAAACAACTCTCCCTTTCTTTTTTTCTCTCAAGTTCTCGCCTTGGTAGAACCAGGGTCGAGCTCAACAACCCACGCCGACGTCGACCATCATATTTCGATGGTGTTCTACACTACAACCACCGATCCCATCGGCTGAAGAACCCAAACATCACCCTAAACGAAGAAAAACTCCTACCCTTATCATCTTAACTCTTTCCTCTTTCGATCGGAACCCCCATCAAACTCACAAACCCATCAACCACCCTATTTTGGGGTAAAAAATGACCTATGACCGCCACCAATGGCATCCCAGGAGACCCAAAACTATCCCTAAATGAACCCAACATTTCACCCTCTTCTATAGACCATGAAACCCAAAGCTTAAAAACCAACAAAATGCCCCCTAAACGGCTAAGCGACCTTTAACCTCTCAGCCTCCTAGACCCGACAGCAACTCCGACGGGAAACTTTCTAAGACCAAAGGTAACACAAACTCCTCTCTCTTCCTATTTTATTTTGGTTCAAGAAACCGAAGAGAAGGCCATAAGAAAACGTAAATGGAGATAAAAATACTTATGAAAAATGGACTTACTTTTTTTGTTGTATTGCTTTTTTTGTTAAAAAAATGGGGAGACAAAAATAGATATATGTTACAATTATTTTCTTGTCTAGAGAAAAAAATGGAAGCCCCATTCTTTACATTTTTCGTTTTCGTTTTTATATCATTTCCTTACAAAAATGAAAACCGAAAAATCAGTTTACAACTTTTTGCATTGTTTGCTTGCAAAGCCGATGATGGGGTTGTTTTGGTGCTACCATGGATGAGAGACCACCATTGGGGCTGTCCTGGTTTGATGTGGCCGTTTGGGACCACTGATGTAGCAGCTGATGTGATATTTCACTATTGTAGTGGGGACCATCGATGAGCTACTTGGAATATGGATGGTCATAGTTGGAGGCGGCGACAATAAGGGAACTTAGGGTTTGGTTGTTTCTCAAATGTTAGCATGTGGACTCAAGTTTGTTGTTGGACTTAGGGTTTGAATGTAATTGGGTTTGGGTAAACGTAAATAGGTTAGGATGATGGGTTTTGTGTAATGGGTATGTGAATTTAATTTGGGTTGTATTTGAACAATGGACATACCAATTTGGATATTTAAATTTGGGTATTTAATTTGGGTACCAAATGTTTTGACTTTAATTTAAATTTTAAAATGAAAAAAATAAGCATGTATAGTCACCGAACTCAAATAAATAAAGGTTTGAAACTCATAATTCATGGTCAAAATCTCTCAAGGCTTACGAACTGTTTTTCGCTCATGCCACCAACGCCATTTGAAGTGATCCAATATGAACTCATGAACAACCTCAAATTATTATTCGACCACCTCGAAATTAGTTTGAATTGATCGGACAAAATTAGGGTATTACATGGTCCAGGGTGCCTTTGGACTTATACATATGCCAGATGGTGTACGAATTGAGGTAAACTAAAGCTTTATTTGTTTATTAATATCAATGTTTGAAAACCCTTTCAAGAAAAATATCAATGTTTGAATATGAATATCAATATTTAACACTTGTTTTGCACCAACATGGAATATATGGCAGGATGTAATGGTAATCAATCATTCATATTTGTATGGCATTCCTGAGGATCCAGATATTCTCAAGGATATGCGCCTTGATGTTGACAACATGTCTTACGAGGTAACATTCAAATATTTTGAGTCCAATGGAAATAACTTAGGGTTTTAAAAGCTCGTGTTATTTATTTTGTAGGAACTACTGGAGATGGAGAAGCAAATTGTGGATGTTTGCAGTTACTAAGCGAAGAAACTATTCTGGCCAATCTGACAAGAAGAAAACATTAGTTCATAACAATTGAACCTCCAGTAGAACCTGAACCTTGTCGTATCTGTCAGGTATATTTCTTCTTACTCCATGAACAGTAATGGACTACCCAAGATTTATTAAAATTAATTCCCATTTCATGTTCTTCGAAACCGTTCACAGGAGGTGGTATTGATGCAAGTCAGAGAAATGGAGCATACATATCGTTAGACCTTCTTCGAGCAGGGGCAGCAGCAGGTGGTGATAACATTCAGAATTCCAGTGGTTCTTCGAGTCCAGTCATCATTCATTCAGGAGTAGCTGGATATGTTATTGAAGAAAATATAAGTCCAGATGGTCTTCCAGTTGATGGTCCAAGAAGGCTTTTATGCAAAAAAAGAAAGTCTCCTGAATTGGACTATTGCCAAGGACTATTGCCGAAAACAATGTCAGCATCTTAAATGCCGCAGCTAATTCCTTCAATGATCATTCAAGACTTGGGGTTGCTTTGCCAACATCCTCTAACTTGTATCAAAATCCAAGTGAGGCTAGGCAAGTTGATAACTTTCAAAGGAACTTGTGGACATGGAACTCGAGCAACTCTAATGCACAACCAACAGGGCAACACCCCTTTACCCTTACAAGCTCAGCACCAGTGTCAGTGTTAGTAAATTCAACCGTGCAGCCAAATGTGCAAGTCTCTAACTCGTCACAAGCTCTACAACATTATTGGAGCAGGACAAACCTGTCATGGGTTGGTCCTTCTTCCGTCTCTCTTGATCAGACTGTAAACGTAAGAGAAACTTTGCAATAGGAAGAGAACCTAGGAAACAACAGAAGAAATAATATGATGATTTCTTCGACAAATGTTCCCGCAAACATTAACTTGGTCGATGAGAATGCAAATGTCTCCTCTTCCAGAATACAAGCTGGTTCAAGCAGGCATCTACCAAATTCATCCATAAACTTCCCTAGTCTAAATATAGTTGCACAACATAGACAAAGAAGGCTAGATATTGTGATCAATCTATTTGAGGCCTGGAGGTGAGGGAGTTTCTATCCAATACTTCCTGGTGGTTCCCCTGATTCCCAAGATATTGACGTTTCAATAAGAGGTGGCAATGGCAGGCCTGCCCAGGTTCATCTGAGTTTTAGCCGGTGAGTTGAGATACAAGCTCATAGGAGAAGTTTGGTATCTGAGGTATTACTCCATAGACTATAATCCCCATAGCTATAGCTTCCATTTATATAAATTTCTACAATACGATGCTTATGTGTCGTGCTTAAGTAGATTGTCTCTTATTACTGGCTGCAACTAAAATACCCTTCATTTCCCATAGTAGGTCCACGGTGCCTTTGGACTTGTACGTATGCCTGGTGGCGTATGATTGGAGGTAAAACTAAAGCTTTATTTGTTTATTAATATCAATGTTTGAATATGAAGGAAATCAATGCTACTACTATCAATGTTTAACACTGGTTTTGCACCAACATGGAATATATGCCAGGATATGATGGTAATCAAATTTGTATGGCATACCTGAGGATCCTGATATTCTCGAGGATATGCGCCTAGATGTAGATAACATGTCTTATGAGGTAACACTCAAATATTTTGAGTCCAATGGGAATTACTTAGGGATTTAAAAGCTTGTGTCGTTTCTTTTGTAGGAAATGCTGGAGGTGGAGGAGCAAGTTGGGATGTTTTCATTGGACTAAGCGAGTAAAGTAATCTTGCCAATCTGAGAAGATGAAAACTTCAGTTCATAACAGCTGAACCTCCAATAGAAACTGAACCTTGCTGTATCTGTCAGGTATATTTCTTCTTCCTCCCTGAACAATAATGGCTTGTTCGGAAGAATTCATGCCCCATCTGCAAAAATCCAGCTTTGGCTGTTTGATGTCAGGATTCATGTCTCGTTTTAATCCCTGAAAAACCATGTGATACTGATCATTGAACTTGCTTCTTACCTAGTACTTACATGCACATATTATATATCAACATCGATGATCAATCTTCAATGGATGGTATAAAACAAAGGCCTGGACATTGAATCATTCTTCTTAGGATTAGGAAGGCAGTGATCAGTTGAAAGTTGGCAGTTTTGGAGTTTCTATCCTACCCTTTCCCTAGTACAAGTGTTTACACTAACTTTTGGCTGAAATTAGAGTTTTTCTAGCCTTATAACTAGCTTTTTATGCATTTCATTTTGGTTTGTTTCACTGAAAATAAATTTTAGAAAATAATTTCTTTTAAACTGATTATATATTTAAAAATTAACTTTCAAAAATTATTTCATAATATTTGAATGATATTATGTAAATAATTATTTATCTTTTTATAAAATTTTCAAAAATTATTCATTATAAATACTAAATACAATAAATATGATATTATATAAATCATTTACTACTATTTAATAAAATTTTCAGAAATTATTCATCATAAATTTTAAATAAAATAAATAATATTATTTAATATACTAACTAAATTATTTTAACATTTTAAAAAAACAATAACACTAACTTATTTAAGTAGGTGTAAGTTAATGTTTTTTCTCTAGTATCCCTTAAGTTTTCTTGTTTGTGTCAAGTACTTGAAAGAAAAAAAAATATTATTAGCTTATTTACATCGGTGAGAGAGTTGTTTTTTCCTAAAACTTTTTATATTGGTGTAAGTTAACTGAGAAAATAGTGAACGTATTGGGAAAATGATTTATCAAAAAAACATAGTAAGTAATTTTACAAGGATTAACGTGTTTTTTCATTGTTTTGTAATTGATTTTGCATTAAATGGTCCATTAAAATTAAACTAAACACCCAAGAAAAATTAGTTACAATGAAACAAACAAATCTTCGAGCATCAAAAGTCATCGATCTTTCCACTCCATCACGTTGGAATCGTCAGTTGACCTTGTGGTGCAACGAAAAATATAATATAACGATCTCTTCCAGAGATAAATGTATGAATGACGAAAGTAGGAAGATAGGGGATACAAGGAAAACATTATGGAGAACTAGTGTAGACCTGATCATTTTCTTTTGATTATTTTGTAGGAACTGCAGGAGCTTGAAGAGCAAATTGGGGATGTTTGCACGGGACTAAGCGAGGAAACTATTATGGTCAATCTGAGAAGACGAAAATATCAGTCCATAACAATTGGAATATTAATGTTTAAATATGAAGGAAATCAATGCTATTCTTACAAATGTTTAACACTAGTTTTGCACCAACGTGGAATATAAGGCAGGATGTGATTGTAATCAATCCTTCCTAGTTGTAAGGCATGCCTGAGGATACTAATATTATCGAGGATATGCACCTAGATGTAGATAACATATCTTATGAGGTAACACTCAAATATTTTGAGTCCAATGGGAATTACTTAGAGTTTTAAAAGCTCGTGTCGCTTATTTTGTAGGAACTATTGGAGCTGGAGGAGAAAATTGGGGATGTTTGAACTGGACTAAGCGAGGAAACTATTCTCGCCAATCTAAGAAGATGAAAACATCAGTCCATAACAACTAGAATATCAATGTTTGAATACTAAGGAAATCAATGCTATTATTATCAATGTTTAACACTGATTTTCAACCAACATAAAATATATGGCAGGATGTGATCAATCCTTAATATTTGTATGGCATACCTGAGGATCTTGATATTATTGATGATATGTGCCTTGATGCCGATAACATGTCTTATGAGGTAACACTCAAACATTTTGAGTTCAATGGAAATTACTTAGGGTTTTAAAAGCTCTTGTTGTTTATTTTGTAGGAAGTGATGGAGCTGGAGTAGCATATTGGGGATGTTTCCACTGGACTAAGCGAGCAAACTATTCTGGTTAATTTGAAAAGACTAAAACATCAATCCATAACAACTGAACCTTTAGTAGAAACTGAACCTTGTTGTATCTGTCAGGTATATTTGTTCTTACTCCATGAACAATAATGGCCTATACAAGATGGATTCAAATTAATTTCCATTTCATGTTCTTGGAAACCGTTCACAGGAGGATTATGTTGACGGTGAAGAGCTTGATAAGTTGGGTTGTGTTCATGAGTTTCACTTCGATTGCATTAAGGAATGGATTGTTCTGAATAATTCATGCCCCATCTGCAAAAATCTAGCTTTGGTTGTTTGATGTCAGGATTCATGTCTCCTTTTAATCCTTGAAAAACCTTGTGTTGATGAACAGTGAACCTGTTTCTCACCAATCTAAGAACAAGAAAATATCAATCCATAATAACTGTAATTTCAATGTTTGAATATGAAGGAAATCAACGCCATTATTATCAATTCTAACACTGGTTTTGCACCAATGTGGAATATATGACAGGATGTAATGATAATCAATCATTCCTATTTGTATTACATTCTGCCATAAAATATCTTGGTTAGCATTTAACTAGTTGTTATGGACTGATGTTTTCGTCTTGTCAGATTGGCTAGAATAGTTTCCCCGCTTAGTCTTCTGCAAACATCCCCAATTTGCCCTCTAACTCCAACACTTCCTACAAAATAATCACAAGAAAATGATATTCCATACCTGAAGTGTCTGATATTCTTGAGTATGTGTGCTTTGTTGTCGATAACAAGAATATGAGGCACTTTAGGTATGCCATACAAATATGAAGGATCGATTACCATTACATCTTGCCATACAAATGTTCGAATATGAAGAAAATCAATGATATTATTATCAATGTTTACCACTAGTTTTGCACCAACATGGAATATATGGCGGGGTATAATGGTAATCGATTCTTCATAATTATATGGCATACATGAACATCCTGATACTCTTGAGGATATGCGCCTTGATGTCAATAACATGCATTATCAGGCACATCAAGGCGCACATCCTTAAGAATATAAACACCTCAAGTATGCCGTACAAATATGAAGGATTGATTATCATTACATCCTGCCATACAAATGTTTGAATATGAAGGAAATCAATGCTATTATTATCAATGTTAACCACTGGTGTTACACCAACTTGGAATATATGGTCGGATGTAATGGTAATTAATCCTTCATATTTGTATGGTATACCTGAGGTGCGTGATACTCTTAAGGATATGCGTTTTTGTATGGCATACCTGGGGTGCCTGATACTCTTAAGGATATGCGATTTTGTATGGTATACCTGGGGTGCCTGATACTCTTGAGGATATGCGTCTTGTTGTTCCTGATATTAAAAAATAATATTTTATGTCAGGATGTAATATTTAATATACTAACTAATTTAAAAATAATAACTTATTTAAGTAGGTGCAAAATAATAATTTATTTCAAATATCGCTGGAGTTTTCTTGTTTGTGTCAAGTACTTGAAAGAAAACAAATATATTATTGGCTTATTTACATCAATGAGAGTCATTTTTCTTCAAAATTATTTATATCTGTGTAAATTAACTGAGAAAAATAGTGAACGTGTAGAGAAAATGATTTATCGAAAAAACATGGTATGTCCTTTTACAAAGATTAACATATTTTTTTCATTGTTTTGTGATTAATTTTACATTAATTTATCCATTAAAATTAAATCAAACAACAACAAAAATTTATTACAGTAAAACAAATAAATCTTAGAGCATCAAAAGTCACCAATCTTCCCACTCCATCACGTTGGGATAGTCGGTTTATCTTGTGGCGCAACGAAAAATATTAATATGACGATTCCTCCATAGATCAATGTACAAGTGACGAAAGTAGGAAAAGAGAGGATGCAATTGTACCTTATTCGTATGGGAAAAAAATATGGAGAACTGATGCAGATCTGATCATTTTCTTGTGATGTCGATAAAGCCACAACAAACTGTCATGGACTCTATGTAGTTCACCCGGTTTAGACGAATGAAATTTTTTTCTCCAGAACTTTTCAGAGAATTTTAGAGTAAGTGCTAAATAGCGGCTAAACCTAGCACTGAATAATATGTCAAACTTAACCTAATTTCGAGATTTAGTATCCATCCTATGAGAACATAAATTAATTCCTTCTTCTAATATGGAAATCATTAAAACAATAATATTATTTTTAAAAGAATATAATTGATGTATTTTAATGTTAAGAGCAAAGATTATATTTATTAATAATAAATTTGGTATTCCATAATCCGTTAAAACATTATTCAAATCTAATTGGGTAAATTACACAATTCCTCGTTGAACTATACTCTCTCCTATTTTATTTATCGTATTTTTAATTTTTAATTTACTCACTAAAATTTTGAATTGCTCCAGTTTTGATCACTCTGATTATTTTATTATTTTTTTTGTATGATGTGACATTTTTTATTATTAATTTAAAATAATTGAAAATATAAAATAAAAATAGAAGGTAGACGGATGCCACTGTCGACCACCGTAGATGGTGGTTGTTCGATCCCAATTTCATGGGTCTTGTTCGTCTTGACACCCTGAGTTCTAATCCGCCCTCCATTTTGACGGAACTTGCTCTAAAGTCCACGAATTGGAGATTGAAAGTAGGAAAGCCGAAACGTTTCAATCGAGATTCATGGGTTTTGGGACATTTTCTGGTGAAACAACAACCAGATTCGAACTCAGGGGTCCAAACGAACAAGACCTATGAAATTTAGGACCGAACAACCATCATCTAAGGCAATCGACGATGACCGGCGGTGGCATCCGACCACATTCTATTTTTATTTTATATTTTCAATTATTTTAAATTAAATAATAATAAAAATGTCATGTTATATAGAAATAAAAATAAAATAATTTAGAGTGATCAAAACAGGAGCAATTCGAATGTTCAATGAGTAAATTAGAAAAAAGTGAAAGTACGGTGAGTAAAATAGGAGAGACGATGAGTAAAATAGGAGAGAGTGTATAGTTTAGTGAGGAACGGTGTATTTTACCCAATCAATAAACCATTTTAATATAAACCATTTAATTTATATATAAACTTTAATTATGCTCTCTATAAACCATTTAATTCATAATTAGTTTATGAATTTTCATATCGGCACTATCTGTGCAACCTAAGAAATTCATAATTAGTTTATGAATTTTCGTATTGGCATTATGTGTGCAACCTAAGAAATTCATAATTAGTTTATGAATTTTCGTATTGGCATTATGTGTGCAACCTAAGAAATTCATAATTTTTTTATGAATTTCCATATTGACACTATGTCTGAAACCTAAGAAATTCATAATTAGTTTATAAATTTCTGTATTGACACCATGTGTGCACCCCACGTAATTCATAATGAGTTTGTGAATTACCGTATCGACACTGTGTGCGAAAACCACTGAATTTTTAATGAGTTGAAATATCAATTTATTTTTTGATAGTTATGGTATATGGATGTTTTAAAAGAACATTTACCTCATTATTATTACGCCTTACTAAGTAAATAATTAACTTGTGTTTATTTTACGCGTAGGTTTTAGCAAGCAGAGTAAAGAGTGCATCTGACATCGCAAATCAATAGTCTCCTCATCAGTAATTGTACGACAACTATGTCTATTTTTTATATTATTAGTCGGCATGTAATATAATTATGATAACACTCTGAAAAGTATTTGGTTTATGATGATGTAAAAGGATAAAATGTTTGAACATTAGATTTTTGTTTACATACTAAAGTTTAATGAGAGTTTTATTATTATTAAATTAAAATGTTTTATGAAAAGGAACAATATTTTACTGGTTTTCAAAAGAGGAAATGCTATAAAAGTGATGTGCCATATGTGTCTCGTATATGGAAATGTATACGGGAAATAAGTGTTACAGTATTACATCCTTCCATAAAATATATTGGTTAGCATATAACAAGTCGTTATGGACTGATGTTTTGTCTTATCAGATTGGTTGGAATAGTTTCCTCGCTTTGTCCAGTGTAAACATCCCCAATTATCCCTCTAACTCCAACACTTCCTACAAAATAATCACAAGAAAATGACATTCCATACCTGAAGTGTCTGATATTCTTGAGGATGTGTGCTTTAATGTTAATAACAAGAATATCAGACACTTCATGTATGCCATACAAATATGAAGGATCGATTAGCATTACATCTTTCCATACAAATGTTCGAATATAAAGGAAATTAATGATATTATTATCAATGTTCACCACAGGTTTTGTACCAACATGGAATATATGGCGGGGTGTAATAGTAATTGATTCTTCATAATTGTATGGCATACTTGAACATCCTGATACTCTTGAGGATATGCGCCTTGATGTTGATAACATGTCTTATCAGACACATCAAGGCACACATCCTCAAGAATATCATGCATTTCAAGTATGCCATACAAATATGAAGGATCAATTACCATTACATCCTGCCATACAAATGTTCGAATATGAAGGAAATCAATGTTTACCACTAGTGTTGCTCAAACATGGAATATATGGCAGGATGTAGTGGTAAATAATCCTTCATATTTGTATGGCATACCTGAGGTGCCTGATACTCTTGAGGATATGCGTCTTGATGTGCCTTATATTAAAAAATAATATTTTATGTCAGGATGTAATATTTAATGTACTAACTAATATGTTTTTAAAAAGTAACATTAACTTATTTAAGTAGGTGCAATTAATAAATTTTTTTCAAGTATCGCTGGAGTTTTCTTGTTTGTGTCATGTACTTGAAAGAAAAAATATTATTGGCTTATTTACATCAATGAGAGTCATTTTTTTCTTCAAACTTATTTAGACATGTGTAAATTAACTCAGAAAAATAGTGAACGTGTTGAGAAAATGACTTATAAAAAACATGGTAAGTCATTTTACAAAGATTAACGTGTTTTTATATTGTTTTGTAATTGATTTTACATTAACTGCTCATTGAAATTAAATCAAACACTCAAAAAAAATAATTACAGTAAAACGAACAAATCTTATAGCATCAAAAGTCACCGATCTTCCACTCCATCACGTTGGGATAGTCGGTTGATCTTGTGGCACAACGAAAAATATTAATATGACGATTCCTCCAGAGATCAATGTATGAGTGAAGAAAGTAGGAAAAGAGAGTATGCAATTGTACCTTATCGTCTGGAAAAAAATTATGGAGAATTGATGCAGATCTGATCATTTTCTTGTAATGTCGATAAAGCCATAACAAACTGTCATGGACTCTATGTAGTTCACCCGGTTTAGACGAATGAAAAAAAATTCTCCATAACTTTTCAGAGAATTTTAGCGAAAGGGCTAAACAACGACTAAAGCTTTCACTGAATAATATGTCAAACTTAACCTAATTTCGAGATTTAGTATCCATCTTATGTGAACTGAAATTAATTCATTATTCTAATATGGAAATCATTAAAACAATAAAATTATTTTTAAAAGAATATAATTGATGTATTTTAATGTTAAGACCAAAGATTATATTTATTAATAATAATTTTGGTATTCCATAATCAGTTAAAACATTATTCAAATCTAATTGGGTAAATTACACAATTCGTCACAAAACTATACTCTCTCTCCTATTTTATTTACCGTACTTTTAATTTTTAATTTAGTCACTAAAATTTTGAATTGCTCCTGTTTTGATCACTATGATTATTTTATTATTCTTTTTGTATGATGTGGCATTTTTATTATTATTAATTTTAAACTAATTGAAAATATGAAATAAAAATAAAAGGTAGCTACGCGCCACCGTAGATGGTGGTCGTTCGATCCCAAATTGCATGGATCTTGTTCGTCTCGATACTTGGAGTCCAAATCCACCCTCCATTTTTTTGGAACTTGCTCTGAAGTCCATGAATTGAAGATTGAAAGTGGGAAAGCCGAAATGTTTCAATCGAGATTCATGGGTTTTGGGACATTTTCTAGTGAAACAACAACCAGATTTGAACTCCGGGGTAGAAACGAAGAAGACCCATAAATTTGGGACCGAACGACCACCATCAAAGGCAATCAACGATGACCAGCGGTGGCATCTGACCACCTTATATTTTTATTTTATATTTTAAATTATTTTAAATTGAATAATAATAGAAAATGTCACGTCATATAGAAATAATAAAAAAATAATTTAAAGTGATCAAAACGGGAGCAATTCAAAAGTTCAATGACTAAATTAGAAAAAGTGAAAGTACAATGAGTAAAATAGGAGAGAGAGTATAGTTCAGTGAGGAACTATGTATTTTTCCCAGTCTAATTTATATATAAACTTTAATTATGCTCAGTATAAACCATTTTATTCGACTATAGTAGTGACAACGTAGGTTATTATAATATTAGAAATAATTTTAATATCACAAAGAATGAGTGACACTAGCAATGCATTATTGCCACTTAAGTTATAGATAGTTATGATTTGACATAACATTTTTGTGATTAACATTATCATGTAGCGGTGTCGACGATAACAGTTCAACAAACGACTTATTTCCCCTTCTCCTTTCTTCATGAAGCTTCCGACGGATTAGGAGATTTAAGGAGACAAAAAAAGGAACAAATATCATCAGATATATTTATAAAGAATTCGTCCATAATTGCTATCAAACGGTAGTCCAAAATTTCAAAATCAAAACAACGAAATAATATTTAATTTGGTAATTTCTTATCCAATCTAATACTAAACTTGAATCAATCTTTTTCAACACTTAAATACCTAATTACTCAACTCAAGAAAATATAATTTTAACCTTTAATTATCATATTCAATATTAAAATCTAACTTAAGTAATCAAGGTCCAATTCCAGTAGTTAAGAAAAATCCCCAATTTATACATCTAAAAACAACATGAAATCTCTTAAATTAATCATCAAATATTTTTATACATATATACCATGTATTAAATCATAAAAAGACACTAAACTTTCATCAAAATTAAAGAGAAATTCTGCTTGCAAAAATCTTGAAATATCTTAAAAATAATGGAGAAAATTGGATGAGTTTTGTTGAAATCAATGAAAAGGATTTTGAATATTATTTAATATTGAAATAATATTTATTAAAATATCTATATTTATTAATTCAAATATGATTTTAAAATGAAATTTAAGTTTATGTTTAAAAAAAGTGGCATATAATATCTTTAGACCTTCAATTTTGGCCCTCTTTTCAAAATAGTCCTAATTTGACTTTAAATTTTGGATTTAATTTTTTAAAAATATTCTTCTAGAAGTTTACTTGATCTAGCTTTAACTATCGATAGCTACTAAGCAAAAATTAGGTGTTACAACTCTTCCCCATTAGAATAATTTTGTTATAAAACAGTAATCAAAGCCGACCCGAAGACCAACCGACTCGAGTATTACACATGACCGTTGAAGTGCTAATCCAAAATTTTGTTTAAAACACGATGGAAATCACCATTCAAGTATTACCCATAGAAAGCATATATTTAAATCATAGTAATCAAGTTTACAAAATGGGGAACCCCCAAATACATTCCAAAATACATAAGTCAAGTATTTCAAAATAGAGTTACGACTCAATACATTAAGGTTTATGAACAGTACATGCCCTCTAAAACGACTTAAGTCGTACTCTGATGATCCAGTTTGTTTGGAATATAAGCAATGTGATAATTTCTTCAAACGCTCCTTCTAAGAACCTATGCACGGAAACAAATTTGAACGCTGAGCTCAAAAGTTCAGTGTCACACTAATAATTATACTATACTACATGTGTTCAAGTTATGACCATTCAAGTAAGTAAGGACATGAGCATACAAGAACACGATTCATACATGCTGAGGTAGGCCTCATGGTGTGGTCGGAGGGTTCGTTGCATCCCGGGACTCATACCCCTCCATCATCTATAGGGTGAGATCAAAAATTTATTGCATCGAAAACAACACCCGACTAACCTACTCATTATGAGTACAAGGGGCATCTGTACTCCACCAACAACTGAAGTGCCTTGGCACTAGTTGAGTTATACCCATATATTCTAAAAAACAAGACGATCGCTATACTACTAAAGTAACTCGTATGTCCTAGACGTTTCCCAATCGTCACACAAAGGCTAGTTTTATGTCAACCGATTTGTAGATTCTTAACTGTTACTTTACTCATTTATTTTTCTAACTTGTAATTTTTATTTGGGAACTTATGGTAGTTTTTGAACCATACTCGAATAATTTTAACATTGTTTGTATTTTTTTCCAAAACTATACGAGGGTACTTATACTCTCCCAGTTAGTATCGATACTGACTCTAGGGTATCGGTATCCACCCTTGGTATTGATACCAAATTTGTATTCTAGAATCTAGGATGACCTTCTAGCCTTGACTTAGAGTATTGATACTTCTCTTCTATGGTATCGATACCTTCTTGGGTACTGATACCAAAATTTGGTTTGATGTTTGGAAAATTGATTCGGTACTGATACACTTACTTAGGGTATCAACACCTCAGCTTTGTATAATATTGATACCTCCAAGGGTACCAATGCCCATTTTGTATTTTGGAATTATTAACTTATGAATGGTATCGATGCCCCACCCTTGGGTATCGATACCCTTTGAATAGGGTATTGGTACTACCCAACAAAAACTCCTTGTTTTAGGTTATCTGATGAATAATATCGGTACTGTTCATCTAGTACCGATTCTCGTGCCTAAAAAGATTTATTTTTGCCCAAAATTGACACCCATATTTACCCATTTTCCTCCCTAAGGACCTTAAACATTAATTAAATCTTCTATAAACTGATAGGGATCATAAAGGGCCATTTTTCATATTGTATAACATCAAATATTTTTATAATTTACCATGGGTGCACATACATGGCTCATGAACTCAAACATGCTAACTAGGTACACACCATGACATAGAAGTGGTATAAATGAGTTAGAAATATGTTACCTTGATTCTTAGTTGTATAAAATGTCCCTACTAAACCAAGAACCAATTTCTCCTTGCTTTTGGTCTTGGAGCTTTCTCCAACCTCTTTTACTAATCATAATAATGAAAAATTAGTAACTAACTCATCCAAGAACTTATAATGAATTTAAGAACACTCCCTAAAGCTTGAAGCTACCCAAAATGAATTGGGAGCACATGGGTTCTAAACCCCTACTAAAACTCCCACTTATGGCTACCATAGCCAAACATTGGGACTAAGTTTGCTAGATCACAAAGTTGCTACCTTTCTTAAGAGAAAAATAAAAGAAGGAAGAGTTTGAATGAAAGATGAAAAAGGTGATGACAAAGAGAAATAAAGCTTTTTCCCCGTTAACATCATCATTCATTAATGAAATTCAACCTTTACAAGAGTTGATGGGTTAATTGTCTCATTGGTCCTTCTAACTTTAGTCACCAACCAAAATACCCTTTTTATGTGCAATTGGGCTCGAACAAAGCCCAAGTTAACTCAAACTTGGGTTAATGCCTCCTACAAGGCTAATAAACTAATTTAAACACACTCAGTTTAGCCCGAAGCTACTAACTCAGGAATTAAGGCACTATAACTCTCCCCTCCTAATAAAAAATTTCATCCTTGAAATTTACCTGATAGAAAAAGTGTGGATACTGGAGATGAATATTCTCATTGATTTGCCATGTTGCTTCTTATGCACCATGGTTCCTCCACAGAACCTTCAATATAAGAATCCTCTTGTTCTTTATCTCCTTAATATCTTACGAAAAGATCCTTATCGATTCCTCTTCATAGGTCTTGTCTTGGCTCACTTTGATCTGCTCTAAAGTTATGATGTGAGAAGGATCAAAACGGTACCTCCTAAGCATCGGCACATGGAACACGTTATGAATACGCTCTAGCTCTAGGAGTAACGCTAATTGATAGTCTACAGGTCCAACCCTATCAAGCACCTCGTAAGTTCCTATGAAACATGGGGTTAACTTTTCCTTACCCCCAAATTGAAGTACATTTTTCCAAAGGGCACATTAAGAAACACCTTGTCCCCCATTGCGAACTCGATATCCTTACGCTTTAAGTCTTCATATGATTCTATCTTTCGGAGGCTTCTCTCAATTAACCTTGAATAACCCAAATATTCTCTTCAATTTCTCTGATCAGATCGGGACAAAGTATATTTCCTTCACTAAGTTTGGTCCAACACAATGGAGTCCTACACGTACATCCATAAAAAACCTCGTACGAAGCCATCTGATTGCTAGACTAATAATTGTTGTTATAAGAGAACTCTATAAGAGGCAAGTAGTCCTCACAACTACCCTTAAGGTCTATGATGGTGGTTCTAAGCGTGTCATTTAGGATCTGAATGACACACTCAGACTGACTATTTTTCTGAGGATGGAAAGTAGTACTAAAGTGTAGTTTGGTGCCTTAAGATTCATGAAGAGCTTTCCAAAATCAATAAGTGAAACATGGATCTCTATCAAATACGATCAAAGTCAGAACCCCATGAAATCTCATGATCTCTCAGATGCACAATTGATTTAACCTCTCTAAGGTATAATCCATCTGAACTGGAAGAAAATGAGTTGACTTGGTTAATTGATCTACTATTACTCAAACCGTATCGTGTCTCTACCTATTTATCTCTAATTCGATCACAAAGTCCATAGTCACTTTATCCCATTTCCACTGTGGAATCTAAATCGGTTGGAGTAACCTGGAGGGAACATAATGTTCTATTTTAACTTGCTGGCACATTGAACACTTAGAGACAAACTCATATACTTCTATTTTCGTGTCGGGCCACCAATAAAATTGTCAAAGTTTTTGGTATATCTTGTTAATACCTAGGTGAACTGAAAGTAAACTGCAATGTGCCTTATGAAGAATCTTACTTTGTAATTGCACATCTGTGGGTACGCATAAACGACCCCTAAATAATAATACATCCCCATCTCAAAACTTAAAACTTAGTTCTTCACCTTGATATACCTGCTCCACCCGAGCCCTTAAACGATCATCAGAACTCTACAATCTCTTAATCTCATATACTAACTCGAGTTCCACTCGCAGCTCTACTAAAAAACCACCATCACTAGTCAAACTAAAGCGTGCCAACAAAGTTTGCAATTATGTCATGGATTTTCTGCTCAAGGCTTCTACAACTACATTTGCCTTTCCCATGTGGTAATCGAGCACACAATCAAAGTCCTTCAACAACTCAACCCACCTATAATGTCTCAAGTTTAACTCTCTCTAGGTGAGTAAAGACTTAAGGCTCTTATGATTGGTGATAATGTGACACTTTTCCCCAAATAGATATTGTCTCCAGATTTTTAGCACAAAGACTACAACAATGATCTATAGATCATTAGTAGGTAGTTATGCTCATGTGGCTTGAGTTGTTGGGACGCATAAGCCTTTAATTTCACTTATTGTATCAGAACATATCCTAACCCATTAAGAAATGCGTCATTGAACAAAGTGAACTCATTACCCGATTATGGCTGAGTCAAAATAGGGGCTTGAGTTAAGATGATCTTCAACAGTTTGAAGCTCTTTTGTCACTCTTCGTCCCACAAAAAGAGAACTCCCTTCTTAAGCAATTTGTTCATTAGGGCAGGTATCATAGAGAAATACTTAACATACAGATGATAATATCGGACCTAAGAAATTAAATATCTCTTTTATGTTCCTTAACAATTCCCACTCAACCACTACTTGTATCTTTTTGGGGTAAACCTTGATATCGTATGCTTCTATGACATGCTCCAAAAAAAACCTTAGACAACTATAACTTACACTTCCATAACTCGGCAAACAACTATCGTTCCTGAAGCGTTTACAAAACGATGCAGAGGTAGTAGTTATGCTCCTATTCTGAACACGAGTACTCTAGGATGTTATCTATGATGACCACCATGAACTGGTCAAGGTACTAGTGGAAAACTCAATTCATTAAGTCCATGAATGTTTTCGGGCCTTTACTGAGTCCGAACGGCATTACAAGGAATTCAAAGTGACTATACCTTGTCTTAAAAGTCATCTTTACTACGACAACGTTCTTATCCTTTAACTAATAGTATCTCGACCTTAAGTCGATCTTGGAGAGCACACTTGCTCCCATAAGATGGTTAAAAGGGTTATCAATTCTAGGGTGGAGATAAAGGTTCTTGATGGTCAACTAGTTTAGCTGTCAATAGTCGATGTACAACCTCATCGACCCATCATTCTTCTCAAAAAAGAGAACTGTCACTCCCCAAAGAGAAATGCTTGGCTGGATGAAATCTTTCTCTAACAGTTATTGAATTAATCTTTCAAATCCTTTAATTCAGTTGGTTCCATACATTAGGGAGCAATAGAAACCAGATCAAAACCCGACAATACCTTAATACCAAACTTCAATTCTCGGCCAGGAGATAATCCCAACAACTCCTCTAGGAACATGTCAGGGAAGCTCGAACGGTTCGAATATCCTTGAGTGATGGAACTGTGATTCATGTATCGATCACGTGTGCCAAAAAGGCTTCACAACCCCATTCAACCATTCTTTGAGCCCTTATAATCGAAATGATCCTTGAAAATACTGACTTCTCACTTGTCATTAATACCTTGGTTCCATCCACCCTTATGAGCTCGAGTAGTCTAGCTTTGCATCTTAAACTAGCATCGTGCTTAGATAACCAATCCATGCCCAAAATCTTGTTGAACTCTCGAAACATCAGTTCCATCAAATCGGCTAAGAAACCTTGACCTTGGATCTCAATTGGACATTAGCGATGTACCTTATCCACAAGAACATATAATCCTAAAAGACTAGACACTTAGACCCCTATCTCTAAGTCCTTTACTAGAACGTTTCTCTCTCAGAAAAGCTCAGAACAAATGTAAGAGTGAGAAAATCCTAGATCTACTAAAGTAGTAACTAGAATAGAGAATAACGTAAAGGTACCTGATATCACGTATATTGCATCGCACTCCTCATGTGCTCTGACAACATACCGACGTGAGGCTACTCTAGTCTCAGAACCAGCAACAGACCTAACCATACCCCTACTAAACTGTCCAGATGTTGAACCCCCTGATGAGTGATTTTCTAATATTTTGTCGTATTATTATGTGTTATCTCTTTGATATTGCTAATTTCGGTCATTTATGTTCAATTCTGTGCAGGACACTATTTTCCAAAAACATTATTTCAAGGGCTAGTTCTACATTTTTCTGGAATCAAAGCTTGACATATGAGATTGAGAGACTTTTTAGGTAAATGAGACGTGCTCAAGAAAATAACTATCAAATTGGGAACCAAGACATAGGTCAAGATGAAGTCATCAGAATACCGAGGCATTCCACAATGGTGGGCCTACTGATAGGCCTCGTGCTATTTATGACCATTTGAATCCTATGTTGGATGATTTGAATCTTGGAATTATGGTACTTGAAATTCAAGTAGCCTATTTCGAGCTCAAACTTGTGATGTTCAATATTCTAAATTCTATAAGGAAATTTGGGTGCATGACAACTAAAGATGCCAGACAACATATTAATAACTTTTAGGAGGTTTGTGATTCTTTCCGCCAACAAGGAGTGCATGAGGATGTGTTGAAATTAAAGCTATTTTTATACTCTTTGCATGATCGAGCGAGGGCTTGGTTGAGTGGTGTTCCATTTGGTTCGATGGAGTCATGGGTAGATCTTTGTAAAATATTTCTATTACTCTATAACCCATCAACCATGAACACTCAGCTAAGGAATGACAAAGCATCATTTCACCAAGGCGATGATGAATCTATGTATGAATGTTGGGATCATTACAAGATTTTGCTTCGCAAATGTTCTAATCATGGCTTTCAAGACTGGACTCAAGTAACTATGTTTTATAATAGAGTCAATGCTCACACGAGGATAATGCTTGATGCCTCATCAAATGGGACATTGCTTGATAAATCACCTACTGATACATTTTCTATTTTTGATATAATTACCAACAATGATTATCAATTTTCTTGCTTAAGACTCAGAACTGGGAGAAAAGCACCTGGAGCATTCAAGTTAGAAACCAAGGACTCTATGTCCTCTCAACTCTCAGTTATCACTAATATGTTGAAAACCTTACAACGCTTACTAAGGTAAAGGAAGTGAAGGCAGCTAGTTCAACATGTTTGTTATGCTACGGCAATCATCACAAGAACGAATGCCTGACCAATCGTGAGCCCGTCAACTATGTAGGCAATTTCAAGCGAGGTAATAACAATTGCTACTCCAACACCTATAATCAAGAGAGGTGCCAACACCCTAACTTATCATGGGGTAATCAACGAGCCCCCAATGCTAGTTAACAAACTTGTCAGCAAAATTATACTGAATTTCAAGGGTACCAAAACACTATGCCATGGCATAATACTAACAAGGGAGCCTCAACAAACACTAGTTCTTTGGAGGCCATAATTGAAGATTTCATAACTACCACAGAGATAATGTTGCAGGACCACACTACTTCAATTAATAATCAAGGAGCTTTGCTTCATAGTCAAGTCGCCTTACTTCAAAGTCGTAGCTCGTCTCTGAGAGCTTTAGAAAGTTAAGTTGGTCAGATTATTGCGACATTGTAAGAGCATCAGTAAGGACGATTTTCAAGTGGCACTGAAGTCACTAAATCTTATAGAAAAGAAAAATGCAATGTATTGACTCTTCGGAGTGGAACTCAGATTAATCAACGAGTCAAGTTTGGAGGAATACAACATGATGATTTTACCCCCAATTTTAAACAAGTTGAACCTGAATTATATGATAATATCATTCCTGAGAAGGAAAAAGATAAGGGTTCTAATGGTGATCCTATCGAAGCACTAAATTTTGATGCCAAGGTAAAAAAAATTCCTACTCCCACAGTTGAGGAAGTTAGACCCCCACTACCCTTCCCACAAAGATTGAAGAAGAACAATGATGAACTTCAATTCTAAAAGTTTGTGGACATTCTTGATCAACTTTACATTAATGTACTTCTATTGGAAGCCATTGAACAAATCATTTCTTATGCTAAATTTCTTAAGGAAATTTGTACCAAAAAGTGGAAAATTGATAAGTATGAGATAGCTGCCACGATAAAAGAATATTGGTTCGCATTGAGCAAGATGTCGCCAAAGTAAAATGATACGTGCAATTTTATTATTCCATGTTCTATAGGAGCTAATTTCGTTGGAAAGACACTATGTGACCTTGGTTCAAGTGTGAACTTAATGCCAAAATCTATATTCATGAAGATTGATATGTGAAATGTCAGTCCCACCTCTGTGATTTTTGAACTTGTCGATCGATCCCATGTTAGACCTGCCAAGAATCTTGCAATAGTTGTTTTCCTGTCTTCATATAAGTTTGCTTGGATCATGGCTATTTCCATTTTCTTGTAGTAGTCTTCCACGCTTTTACTTCATTGTCTTAGTGTTGACGAAAACGGGTAAAGAAAACGAAAGAACACGAGAATTTTACGAGGTTCGGTAATGTGCTTACGTCCTCGGTGCCTAGGCGGCGCTAGAATTTTATTCAATGATATTTTAGGTCTAGGTTACATCTCTATTTATAATAGAAAACCCTGGTACATAATTACAAAATCAACCCTGTACCGTACCGCGGGGGCTACGCCCCCGCACCCCCAACCCACATAATTTGTAACCCCACAACGAGACTTTCTTTGTAAGGACAGTTGATGTTCGCTTCACTCACTCCGCTCCATCTCCTGTCCTCTTTACTGGTATTTTTATGAGCCATACCTAACAAATCTCCACCTTGGCGAATATCCTGCCCCTTGGAAACTTCAATGTGGGTTGGGTTACCTTGCTTCTTTAACAACTCGAAACATTCAACAAGTCCAAGCAATGCTTGAACTTGTCTGTCGTAACTGGCTTGGTGAACATATCACCGGCATTCTCATCAGTATATACCTTCTGAAACAAAACCTCTCCAGATGCAACCAACTCTCTGATCTTGTGGAACCTTACATCAATATGTTTAGTTCTAGCACGATACACCTGATTCTTAGCCAAGTGAATAGCACTTTGATTATCACAAAGCAACTGAACTCCACCTTGTTGAACACCCAACTCCTTCACTAAACCAGTAAGCCATAAAGCTTCTTTTGCAGCTTCAGCCGCTGCCATGTATTCAGCTTCAGTTGTAGATAGGCCCTCCACCAAGAGTAAACACATACCCTGTCGTAGATCTTCTATTATCCAAGTCACCTGCATAATCTGAATCCACATATCCTACATCCAAAGGATTATCCCGCTGACTCCCAAAAACAATTCCATGTCCCACAGTACCCTTTAAGTACCGAAAGATCCACTTGACTGCATCCCAATGTTGCTTACCAGGTTTAGACATGTACTTACAAACTTGACTAACAGCATGAGCTAAATCAGGACGAGTACATACCATCGTATACATCAAGCAGCCAACAGCATTAGAATACGGAACCTTTGCCATATTTTCAGCTTCCTTATCTGTCTTAGGGCACTGTTCTGATGAGAGCTTAAAGTGATTCGCCAATGGAGTGCTAACTGGTTTCGCGCTGCTCATCGCAAACCTTTCTAGCATTTTCTCAACATAACCCCGTTGAGATAGCCGCAGTTTCCTTGAGTCTCTGTCCCTGCAAATTTCCATTCCAAGAATTTTCTTTGCAGCACCTAAATCTTTCATATCAAATTCCTGACTCAATAAAGTTTTCAAACCGATAACATCATCCATGTTCTTCGCAGCAATCAACATATCATCAACATACAGTAATAGAAAAATAAAAGAACCATCATCAAGGCTCTTAACATAGACACAACAATCATACTCACATCGGTTGTAGCCAATCTTGATCATATAGGAGTCAAACCGTTTATACCACTGTCTCGGAGACTGTTTTAACCCGTACAAAGATTTCTTCAATCTGCAAACTAAATGCTCGTTTCCAGGTTGAGTGAAACCTTCAGGTTGCCACATGTAGATCTGCTCCTCTAAATCACCATGCAAAAAAGCAGTTTTAACATCCATCTGCTCTAAATGCAAATCCCAACTAGCCACCAATGCAAGTACTGCTCGGATTGAAGTGTGCCTGACCACAGGAGAAAAGATTTCATCATAATCAACTCCTTTCTGCTGTGAAAAACCCTTCGCTACCAAACGAGCCTTGAACTTCTCCCCCTCTTTTTCTGTTACTGCTGGTTTCTTCTTATACACCCATTTGCAACCAATCGGCTTCTTACCCTCAGGAAGGGGAACTAGCTCCCATGTGCGATTGTGATTCAAAGACTCCATCTCCTCAACCATGGCTGCCATCCACTTGTCGTTTTCCTGACTAGTAACGGCATCATGAAAAGTAACTGGATCATCACTGCTAATAGTAAGTGAAAAAGACACCAAGTCTTCAAAACCCAATCTGTTCGGAGGCTTTATATTCGTCCGTCTAACCCTGTCTCTGGCGAGACTATAATCCTGCAAATCATCCGTAGTGGAACCACCAGAAGTCGGTTGAGAAGTTTCTGGTTTCTCAACTGGAAACTGCTCGAAATCTACCACTGTCGTGTCTTGCTTCTGCTGCAACATAGACTGTTCATCAAAAACGACATCTCTACTAATCACAACTTTCTTCGCAACTGGATCCCAGAACTTGAATCCTTTGACACCTTTCTTGTAACCCAGAAAAATGCACTCCTTCGATTTTGCATCAAGTTTGGATCTCTCATCAGCAGGTACATGCACATAAGCAGGACAACCAAAAATCCGTAAGTTATCAAAACTAACATCATGACCAGTCCATACCTCTTCTGCAACTTTCCCAGCCAGCGATGCCCTTGGCGATCTGTTGATAAGGTAACACGCCATGTTAACAGCCTCAGCCCAGAAGTGTTTGGGAAGCCCCGCATTCAACCGCAAACATCTGGCTCTTTCATTCAACGACCTGTTCATTCGTTCCGCAACACCATTCTGTTGTGGTGTCTTGCGCACTGTAAAATGCCTCTGAATCCCATGCTCCTTACAGAATTGTAGGAACTGTGAATCTGTGTACTCCGTACCATTGTCAGACCGCAAACACTTGATTTTTCGTCCTGTTTGGTTTTCTACCTCAGCTTTCCACAGCTTGAACTTCTCAAAAACTTCAGATTTCTGTTTCAAAAAATACACCCAAACTTTCCATGAAAAATCATCAATAAAAGTACCATAGTACCTAGATCCACCCAAAGACGATGTCGTGGAAGGTCCCCATACATCAGAATGCACATAATCAAGAATCCCTTGAGTTGTGTGTTTCGCAGTCTTGAAACGGACTTTAGTATGTTTACCAAGAACACAATACTTGCAAAAATCGAGCTTACAGCTTTTGACACCATGCAACAAGTTTCTCTTGTGTAATTCTGCCATACCACGTTCACTAAGATGAGCAAGGCGCATATGCCACAATTTTGTCGTATCATCACAGGACTCAACAGAGTGAACTCCACCTGCAACGGTACTCCCTAACAATCTGTAGATATTCCCTGCAGTCATCTTGCCTTTCATCACAGTCAATGCTCCTTTAACAATCCGAATGGTTTCCCTATCCTCGTCAGCCTTAGGGATAAAACCATTCTTGTGCAAAGTGCCCAAGGAAATCAAATTCTTCTTCAAGTCTGGGATATGTCGAACACCACTCAACGTCCGAACGGAGCCATCGTGCATCTTAATTCTGAAATCACCAATACCAACAATATTGCAACATCGATCATCACCCAAATAAACTGAACCAGAATTAACCGGCCTGTATTTCGAAAACCATTCCCTATTTGGCGTGATGTGATAAGAACATCCAGAATCAAGAATCCAAGCATCCGTCAATTGTGTCGTTGAAATAGAAAGCATATCACCCTCACTGTAATCAGAAGTATCATCCTCGACTACGTTCACAGACTTGGATGAGCCATCACGCTTCTCATCAGTCTGCTTTTTCAACTTCAGACAGTCTCGCTTCATATGTCCCGCCTCCTTGCACTTGTAACAGTGAATCGTCTTCTTATCCCTGGATTTGGATCTGGAATTCCGCTTCCCGGACCCTGCCTTCTCTGGCTTCCGTCCACGATCTCGATTACCCTTGACATATAAGCTATCGGCTTGAGAGCTTTCCCCTGCATTCTGCTTCCGCTGGTTGTGAGCCAACAAGGCTGCAGTAATCTCCTCAACGTTGATAGTCTCTTTCCCATATGTAAGAGTAGTCACCATGTGTTCGTAAGAGGAAGGCAACGAACACAACTGAATCATCGCTCTGTCTTCATCCTCAATTTTCACATCAAGCCGAGCCAGATTAGAAACGATTTGATTGAAGACATTCACGTGTTGCGCCAAATCGTGATCGTCCTGCATCTTCAGCCCATACAGCCGCTGCTTCAGATACAGTTTTGTCGTTAAGGATTTGGACATAAACTGACTTTCCAACTTCCTCCAAATTTCGTCTGGAGATGATAGATGCATGATGTGATACATGACCTCGTCCGCCAAGCATAATCGTATGGTTCCTGCCGCTCGCTGCTGCAATTTTTCCCAATCTTCCTCATCCATCGACGCCGGCTTTGTAGGTCGCAAAGCCTTCAAGATCCCTTGCTGCGCCAATAGATCCTTCACCCTCGTTTGCCATAATCCGAAGTTACCCTGACCATCGAATTTTGCGACTTCGAATTTTGCTCCTGACATCTGATACCAATTGTTGACGAAAACGGGTAAAGAAAACGAAAGAACACGAGAATTTTACGAGGTTCGGCAATGTGCTTACGTCCTCGGTGCCTAGGCGGCGCTAGAATTTTATTCAATGATATTTTAGGTCTAGGTTACATCTCTATTTATAATAGAAAACCCTGGTACATAATTACAAAATCAACCCTGTACCGTACCGCGGGGGCTACGCCCCCGCACCCCCAACCCACATAATTTGTAACCCCACAACGAGACTTTCTTTGTAAGGACAGTTGATGTTCGCTTCGCTCACTCCGCTCCATCTCCTGTCCTCTTTACTGGTATATTTATGAGCCATACCTAACACTTAGGTTCTGCAACTTTTGAAAAGGGTCTAGTGACAGTGGACAATAATGAAACGCCTTCTCATGATAGCTTTCATATCTTGCTAGTTATTGATTGGTCTTTCTTTGTTTATTCTTTTGGATGTCACCAATTGATCCCACCATGTAAAGGCATAATTAATTAACTCCATAGCATTCATTCTAACTTTTTTTTTGTTCTGAGTAGTTATGACACTCAAACACATGATCTATCTTGCCTTCCCAATCTAAATATGATTTTGGATCAGTCTTGCCTAAAAATACAAGAATAATGGCTCAGATGTTATTGATATTATCATCAACATATTGTCCTCTGTGTCTCCTTGAATTATGAGATTCTTGGTCAACCACGTCATCTTCATCGTAATCGTCTTGATAATCATCATGCCTTGGTGCTTGTCTTATTTGATTATAGTTATCCTGTAAATTGTTAGAAGCCTCAATTCGATCTATTCTTTCATTCAAAGGCTCAAGTTCAAATATCATTAATGTTAACATCTCCTAAATGGTTTCTAGTGGTCTCAAATCTAGGATATGCACTTGTCTTCGATTTTTTGAACTTTGAGTCATTGTTAGAAATAAAAGGAAATGAAAATGTGAAAAGGGACCTTACCAATCAATCACTCACAAAACCTCACTAGGAACACTCCAAAGAAAAGTATTAATGGCGCTCAACACTTGTTAATCGAACCAAAATTATTTGACCGTTAATCGAACCGAAATTTATTTGAAAATTATTAACCAAATGTTTTTCTTTAACCATTAATCGAATCGAAATTATTTGACCGTTAATCGAACCGAAATTTATTTGAAAATTATTAACCGAATTTTTTCTTTAACCATTAATCGAATCGAAATTATTTGACCGTTAATCGAACCCAAATTTATTTTATTCGATTAATAATTTTCAAATAAATTTCGATTCGATTAACGGTCAAATAATTTCGGTTCGATTAATGGTTAAAGAAAAAAATTGGTTGATTTGGTTCGATTAATAATTTTAAAATAAATTTAGTTCGATTAACGGTTAAAGAAAAATAATTTATTTTATTCGGTTAATAATTTTCAAATAAATTTCGGTTCGATTAATGGTTAAATAATTTTGGTTCGATTAACGGTCATTAAAATTTCGGTTCGATTAATGTTAAAGAAACAAATTCGGTTAATTTGTTTTGGTTAATAATTTTCACATAAATTTCAGTTCGATTAACGGTTAAAGAAAAAATAATTTGTTTAAGTTTTTTATAATTAACAAAATATTACAAGTCAAATAAAAATTGTTGTAAGATAGAATCATTGATGAGCTTTGGCCTATCGGTTTGGGCATCTGACTACTCTCCCCCAAAGGCACAGGTTTGAATCCCTTGGGGTTCAAATTGGTTTTTCAATTTTTCATTTCAATCGGGTGGTGACACGTGTCATGTTTTAATTGGAAAATTAAATTTATGTAATTGAATTAAAATAATGACTAAATTGATAGAATATGTAAATATTAAGAACCAAATATAAAATTATGTTATTTTTATTAACAGATACGTCAGCAAGTCGATTTTTTAACGGAGAGTTATCTGATTAAATCAATAAATGTTCATCATGCTATCGTGTTCAAAATTGATCATTCATTTATTTTCTAAACCACGCAACCTTATAAAATAAAATAAAATAAAACATTGAAATACTTGCTCCTCAATTTAGTATAGGGAACTAGCCTATGCCTAAGACCCTAGGTAATTGTACCATACACTCATCGATGTAGCGGTGTCGACGATAACACTTCAACAAACGACTTATTTCCCCTTCTCCTTTCTTCATGAAGCTTCCGATGGATTAGGAGATTTAAGGAGACAAAAAAAGGAACAAATATCATCAGATATATTTATAAAGAATTCGTCCATAATTGCTATCAAACGGTAGTCCAAAATTTCAAAATCAAAACAACGAAATAATATTTAATTTGGTAATTTCTTATCCAATCTAATACTAAACTTGAATCAATCTTTTTCAACACTTAAATACCTAATTACTCAACTCAAGAAAATATAATTTTAACCTTTAATTATCATATTCAATATTAAAATCTAACTTAAGTAATCAAGGTCCAATTCCAGTAGTTAAGAAAAATCCCCAATTTATACATCTAAAAACAACATGAAATCTCTTAAATTAATCATCATATATACCATGTATTAAATCATAAAAAGACACTAAACTTTCATCAAAATTAAAGAGAAATTCTGCTTGCAAAAATCTTGAAATATCTTAAAAATAATGGAGAAAATTGGATGAGTTTTGTTGAAATCAATGAAAAGGATTTTGAATATTATTTAATATTGAAATAATATTTATTAAAATATCTATATTTATTAATTCAAATATGATTTTAAAATGAAATTTTAGTTTATGTTTAAAAAAAATGGCATATAATATCTTTAGACCTTTGATTTTGGCCCTCTTTTCAAAATAGTCCTAATTTGACTTAAAAATTTGGATTTAATTTTTTAAAAATATTCTTCTAGAAGTTGACTTGATTACCTGATTACGAGCTTTAACTATCGATAACTACTAAGCCCAAAATTAGGGTGCTATAACTCTTCCCCCTTAGAAGAATTTTGTTATAAACCCCTAATCTGAGCTGACCCGAAGACCGACCGACTAGAGTATTAAACAAGACCATTGAAGTGGCTAACCCAAAATTTTCTTTAAAGCAAGATTGAAATCACCATTCAAGTATCATACATAGAAAGCCAAAATTTAAATCATAGTAATCAAGTTTAGAAAACTGGGAGTCCCCAAATACATTCCAAAATACATAAGTCAAGTATTTCAAAATATAGTTACGACTCAATACATGAAGGTATGTGAACAATACATGCCCTCTAAAATGGCTCAAGCCGTACTCTGATGATCAGGTCTATTTTGAATGCAAGTTGTGCGATAAGCTCCTCAAACACTTATTCTAAGAACCTATGCACATAAACAAATTTCGAATGTTGAGCTCAAAAGTTCAGTGTCACACTAATAATTATACTATATTACATGTGTTCAAGTTGTGACCGTTCAAGTAATTAAGGATATGAGCATACAAGAACACGATTCATACATGCTGACATAGGCATCATGGTGTGGTCGGAGGATTCGTTGCATCTCAGGACTCACACTCCTCAATCATACATAGGGTGAGATCCAAAATTACTGCATCGAAAACAATACCCGACTAACATACTCCTTGTGAGTACAAGGGGCATATGCGCTCGAACAACAACTGAAGTGCCTTGGCACTAGTTGAGTTATATCCATATATTATAACAAGCAAGATGATCGTTGTACTAATAAAGTAACTCGGGTGTCCTGGACGATTCCTAACCATCACACAAAGGCTAGTTTTATGTTGGTCTATTTGTAGATTCTTAACTGTTACTTTACTCATTTACTGTTCTCACTTGTAATTTTTATTTGGGAAGTTATGGCAGATTTTGACCCTTACTCGAATATATTTTCCAAGTTTGGATTTTTACCCAAAACTGCATGAGGGTACCTATACTCTCCCAGTTAATATCGATAATGACTCTGGTGTATCGATATCCACCCTTGGTATCGATACCAAAATTGTATTCTAGAATCTAGGATGACCTTATAGCCCCGAATTGGAGTATCGATACTTCTCTACTAGGGTACATATACCTCTTTAGGTACTGATACCAAAATTAGTTTGGTGTTTGGAAAATTGATTCGGTACCGATACACTTACTTAGGGTATCTGTACCTTAGCTTTGTATAATATTAATACCTCCAAGGGTACTGATACCCATTTTTTTATTATAGAATTGTTGACTTATGAATGGTACCGATACCCCACCCCTGGGTATCGATACCCTTTGAATAGGGTATTTATACTACCCAACCAAAGCTCCTTGTTTTAGACTATCTAAAGAACAATATCAATATTGTTAATCTAGTACCGATACTCATGCCTAGAAAACTCTATTTTTGCCAAAAAAGACAATCAAGTTTACCCATTTTCCTCCCTAAGGACCTTAAACGTTAATTAAATCTTTTGTAAAGTGATAGGAACCATAAAGGGTCATTTTGATGTTATATAACATCAAATGTCATAATTTACCATGGGTTCACATACATGCCTCATGAAGCCATACAAGCTAACTAGGTACACACCATGACACAAAAGTGGTATAAATGAGTTAGAAATGTGTTACCTTAATTCTAAGCTATAGAAAACATCCCTACTCAACCAAAAACCAATTTCTCCTTGCCTTTGGTCTTGGAGCTTTCTCCAACCTATTTAACTAATCACAATAATGAAAATTAGTCACTAACTCATCCAAAAACTTAGAATGGAGTTAAGAACACTCCCTAAAGCTTGAAGCTACCCAAAATGAATTGGGAACACATGGGTTCTAAACCCTACTAAAACTCCCACTTATGGATACCATAGCCAAACCTTGGGACTAAGATTACTAGACCACAAAGTTTCTACCTTTCTTAAGATAAAAATGAAACAAGAGAGAGTTTGAATGAAAGATGAAGACAAATGTTATAACAAAGAGAAATGAAGTTTTTCCCCCCGTTGACATCATCTTTCATTAATGAAATATAGCCTTTACAAGAGTTGATGGGTTAATTATCTCCTTAGTCCCTCTAACTTTAGTCACCAACCAAAAATACCATTTCTATATGCAATTGGGCTCGAACCAAGCCAATTTAACTCAGACTTGGGTCAATGCCTCCTACAAGGCTAATAAACTAATTTAAACACACTCGGTTTAGCCCGAAGCTACTAACTCGGATTTAAGGCACTACAACTCATCTCCTAATAAGAAATTTTATAATTGAAATTTACCAGGATAGAAAAAGTTCAGATACTGGATATGAATATCCTCGTTGGTTACCCAAGTTGCTTCTTTGAGACCATGGTTCCTCAACAGAAACTTCACTATAGGAATCCTCTTGTTCTTTATCTCATTTATATCTTGCACCAAGATCCTTATTGGTTCTTCTTCATAGATAATGTCTTGGCTCGCTTTGATTTGCTCTAAGGTGTGATGTGAGAAGGATTAGAATGGTACCTCCTAAGCATAGGCACATGAAACACGTTATGAATATGCTCTAGCTATAGTGGTAACACTAATTGATAGGCTACGGGTCCAACCCTCTCAAGTACCTCATAAGGTCCAATGAAACGTGGGTTAACTTTCCCTTGTGCCAAAATCGAAGTACCTTTTCCAAGGGGCACCTTGTCCCCCATTGCGAGCTCGATATTCTTGCGCTTTAAGTCATCATACAATTCTTGTATTTTGGAGGCTTATCTCAATCGACCCTGAATAACCCAAACCTTCTCTTCAATTTCTATGATCAGATCGGGACCAAGTATCTTTCCTTCACTAAGTTTGGTCAAACACATTGGAGTCCTACACTTACATCCATATAAAGCCTCGTACGAAGCCATATGGTTGCTAGACTAATAACTGTTGTTATAAACGAACTCTAAAAGAAGCATGTGGTCCTCCCAAGTACCCTCAAGATCTATTATGGTGGTTCTAAGCATTTTCTTTAAGATCTGAATGACACACTTGGACTGACTGTTTGTCTAAGGATGGAATGTAGTGCTAAAGTGTAGTTTGGTGCCTTAGGATTCATGAAGAACTTTATGAAATTGGGAAGTGAAACATGGATCTCTATCAGATATGATCAAATTCAGAACCCCATGTAATCTCATGATCTCTCTGATGCACAATTGAGTTAACCTCTTTAAGGTATAATCCATCTAAACTAGAAGAAAATGAGTTGACTTGGTCAATCGGTTACTATTACTCAAACTGCATCATGTCTCTTCATAATTATCTCAAATTCGGTCACATAGTCCATGGTAACTTTATCCCATTTTCATTTTGGAATCTAAATTGGTTAGAGTAACCTAGAGGGAACATAATGTTCTACTTTAACTAGCTGGCACACTAAACACTTAGAGACAAACTTAAATACTTCTCTTTTCATGTCGGGCCACTAATACAATTGTCAAAGTTTTTGGTATATCTTATTACTGCCTAGGTGAATTGAAAGTAGACTGCAATGTGCCTCATAAAGAATCTTACTTCACAATTGCACATCTACGGGTAAGCATAAACGACCCTTAAAGAAAATACATCCCCATCTCGAAACTTAAAACTTGGTGCTTCACCTCAACGGACCTATTCCACCCGAGCCCTTAAATGATCCTTAGAACCATACAATCTCTTATCTAACATACTAACTTGATTTCCACTCGCAACTTAGCTACCAGGCCACCATTACTAGTTAAACTCAAGTGCACCAGCAAAGCTCGCAATTTTGACATTGATTTTCTGCTCAAGGAATTTACAACTACATTTACCTTTCCAGGTGGTAATTGATCACACAGTCATAGTCCTTTAACAACTCGACCCTACATTGTCTCAAGTTTAGCTCCCTCTAGGTGAGTAAATACTTAAGGCTCTTATGATATGTGATAATTTGACACTTTTCCCCAAATAGAGAGTGTCTCCAGATTTTTAGTATGAAGACTACCATAGTAAGATCTAGATCATGAGTAGGTAGTTACGCTCATGTGGCTTGAGTTATTGGGATGCATAAGCCATTACTTTCCCTTCTTGCATCAGAACATATCCTAACCTTCTAAGAAACGCGTCACAGAACACAATGAACTCATTACCTGATTATGGCTGAGTTAAAATAGGGGCTTGATTTAATATGGTCGTCAACTGTTTGAATCTTTTTTGTCACTCTTCTACCCACAAGAAGAGAACTCCCTTCTGAAGCAATTTGTTTATTGGGGAAGCTATCATAGAGAAACACTTAACAAACCGATTAATACTAGCAAGACCTAAGAAACTAAATACCTCTGTCATGTTCCTCACCGATTCCCACTCAACCATAACTTGTATCTTTTTGGGGGAAACCCGAATATCATATTATGCTATTACGTGCCCAAAAAAGAAACCTTAGACAACCAGAACTCACTAACAACTGTCGTTTTGATATCAAAATAAATTCCTTATTCTTAATTGATAAATAAAAGAAATATTTAGTAAAGAGAAGTAATGGTTGATCCTCAGGGACTTAGAAAATTCCAAATTTCTATTTGAATTGCTTATACCAGACGATAAGTAGTAAAAAAGGGGTTTTGGTAAAAAAAGATTAAATAATAAAAAGTGATTTAAAGAAAATAAATAAAATAAAAATTGAAGGTTGAAAATAAATTTGGTAAAAATAGCCTCAAGCCTCGCTTTGACTCAATTTCCTTTGGATCATCGAATTAGATTTTCATTTCGGGATTTACGTCGGTTTCTTTGTCTACAAGGGAAATCCTCGTGACTATTTTTGTATACTTAATACCCAAGGTAATCTTTGATTCCAGCTTTGAAAATTGATCTGATCAACATCAATTCTCGTAGATCATATAACTGTTTAAGTTCGTGAAGACCGACTTGGATTGTTGTGTCAATAAATATCAATTCCGATCTCAATTCCCTCTTGGCCAGGCAATCTCACAATGTGTGTTCCCAAGAAATCGAATTTGCTTTCAATAAGTTGATCATTCCTTCCACACATTTAATATCAATAACATATTGACCAAAGTCAATCTTTGATTTTGAAAACTGTTTTGAATTTGAAAATAAGCGCATAGATTGAGAGAGATATTCTGAAGTTATTAAGGTGCTTTTCAATTCTCACGTTGGAGTTGAGTCATTGCTTCATCTCTCGGATTATGAGAAAATTAGCTAAGCATTGAAAAAGTCATACTTAGCATGTTTAAAAATAAAACATAAAATAAAATTGAAAATGAAAACTTGAAAAGAAATGAAAAGAAATAACTTTATTAAACTAGAAAGAATAAGAAGAGTAAATTATGAGTTCTGTGTTTAGGTTACCCCAAGAGGGTATTTATAGCCTCTAAAACCCTAGAGATAAATATAAAAATTAAAAGAAAAATAATCCTAAAGATAATTCCAAATTATTTCTAAATTCAAACTTTAAAATTAAAAATAAATCTCCTAAGATATCTCTGCCCGTCCACCTTCCACAAGGCGCTGACTAGATCTTCTAGAAAACTACTACTAACTGGACCTACTAGAAACTTCCAAGTCAGATTGTGTCATGCCCAGAGTTGTTCCCATGTCTCCAGTCGTGATCAAATAAAAAAAAATTCAGAATGCGTCCTTTTACTGCTAATTCTGGAAAGTAAGATCCTGCACGAAAATAAGCATAACACAACCAAATCAGCAACAATAAATCCATAAGATCAAAGAATTAACAAGAAAATATTATCGTTTTAAAATACTAATCAAATTCCCCCACTTATCTCATGCTTGTCCTCAAGTATGATGTAATCAAATCAACCAAAAATTACATTTACATTTCTTTGTCAAGTCTCACATTCAAGGAAGCAAGGTAGAGACCACAATAATTATCCAAGTAAAGACACCAATCAATTGAACATCACCAATTAGAACAAGTTAAATACAATTATAACATCTATTCATCCATCAATCTCAATGCCCATAACTCAACACCTTATCGGGATTTACTCAAATCACTTAATGCGTTTGGGGCATAGAAACGATAAATGTTAGAACCGATACGACATTACCATAAGCCTGCATGTAAATCAAATCTCCACTACTAATAAGAACGAGATTTATAAATCAAAGGGTCTTTTATTGGTTGTATCGAGGCTTAGGTAAAGGTGGGGAAAAGGCTAAATATATGGCTAAAAATTCAAGACAATGAACTAAAAAAAATGAGTTCAACTCCATCAACCGACTAAGTTCAACAAGATAAGAAGACAATAACAATCAAACAACACATTTTTCTTTTGAATTGAATTTGATTGTTTCATACTTTTGTTGTTTTTTTGTTTTTCCACTTTTTCTCATGTTTTTTTAATGTTTTTTTAATGTTTTTTTCCCTTCTTTTTTTCTTTTCAAACTGTTGTTATTGTCTTTTTTTTAGAAAAAAGAAAGAAGAACTTTTTTCCCTTTTGCACATCACATCATACATCATCAAAATTCTTCTATTCATGGAGCATACACTAGATAAATTGTTCACTTGTCCTAAAAAGGGTAGAAAATAGGGATAAAATAAAAAGTCTTGAGTTTATGAATATTGTAAAAACAAAGAATGGAAATAGGCTCAAGAGTGGTTAACTAGGGGAAAATGTATGGGTAGGCAATTTTAGTGTGGAAAATGGAGTGATTAATCCTAAAGTGCCCAAATCATTTTTAAGCATCATATTCGTGTGTAATCTCGACAATATTTAAAATACAGGTTCTAGAATACCAATGTCAAGTTCGACATACTCAATCCAACAAAACGAAAGCAAAATGATATGCTCGTAAAGGCTCAATTCTCACCAAATTATTTTCATGTATTGAGCTAAGCACATTTCAACCAATAAAATCATGGAATATCATAAGAAATCTAACTTGATCATAATTGCTGCTATCCGCTATTAAGAATATCTTAACCTAAATAATTATGTGTTCCCAAACAAACAAGGCATACAAAAATATTCAACAAGATAAAGAAATTCAATAAAAATTTTAGCAAATCCAATCAACACATATTAGCATCAAAACATAGAGATAAGTAAAGGGAAATTCAACCTAGACTCTACACCCCCTTACTTAAAGCATTTTTCCCCAAAAAATAAAATTAGAGTATAAGAGAAAGAATAGAGTACTCCCCAGATTTACTGTCGACCACGGCCACGACCACGGTGGGAGGCGTTGTGAAAGAAAAGTGGGATGCCTGGGTTGATGCCTTGAACTAGAAGCATGGTAAGGTAGTGTCGTCAGTGGAAAACCCGCATCAAAATCCTATGTAAAACCATAAACCGAAAGGTGCATTAGTAAAAGTTGAATGGAAATAGGTTCATAATTTACCTTAGGAGTATTTTCGGATGTCGCATAATGCATGGAGCACAACGGGAATATCGATTGTTGTGGACGAGAAGAAGAAGTGGCCACAGTTGGCATGGAATGGAATGATGACGATGGTGAGCGCGGTTGAGAGGGATGATGAATGGTGATTGGTCCGGGACAGAGAGAGACGATAGGTGCAAACGTCGAATGGTACGACGCGGGCATAGTGTTTGGTGCGAGCCTCAACATCATTGTTTTGTTGGTTCCTCGTGCGCACTATTATGGAGAATAGTAGACGGTAGAAGCACGTTGGCACGAATGGAGTAGTGTGGTAAGGCCGGTGACGACGAGCTTGGTGGAGAATAAGAGGCGATGGATGGGTTTTCAGGGAGATGTAACCAGTTTGGAGAAAAGGAATAAGTTTGTCTTTATGTTTAAAAGGGCATGTGGGGGAAGTGTTTTAATTTGGGTGAAATTGGGTTGGTTAAAAAAATAAATGATAAGTGATAGAGGATGAGATAGCGTGTATATGTTTTGGTTAAAAGAAAAGAAAAAAGGGTTTTAAATTCAAAAAGTGAAGATAAAGAAGAGATGGGGGCCCAGCGTTAAAAGAATTCTAACATACATCGTTTAATAAACGGTGAACACGGGGCTGGGAAAATTGTTTCACTGTGAGATCACCACTGTTTCCTGTTCCGAACTAGATTCGGATATAAATTGCGTGAATCTTCATCGTTTAAGCTTGATTAAAAACATTTGGTTCCTGAAAAATAAAAATAAAAATGAAATGAAATTTGCTTACTCGAAATAAAATAAAATAAGAATAAAAATTCAATGGAATTAAAAATAATGAGTTACCTCCGATGAAGTGCTTTTGTTTAACTTCGTTAGCTCAATGACTTGGTTTAGACTACAGGTTCTAAGAGAAATACTTCATCCACTTCATTCACTTTTTTCCAACTAAGAATTTCCTTATGAGAAATTCTACAATCGTATAATTATTTTATTTTCTCCTTGTAGAATTTGACATTCTCATATGTTATTCTTTGGATCTTTTTTAGCTTTGAAAGCTTTTCCGAAATAACTGATGAAATAGCATTTTCTCCTAAAAAGGCACTCTTTAAGTTTTTCGGCATTTGTTTCAGTTTTATCTCAGGTGCCTACAAAACAGAAGGCAAAACTTTAGACTTAGAAAGATTCAATTTTAAATCGGCACAATCTGAAAATATTTTTTCAACTTCCTGATTTCCTCATCATGATATGCTAGCTCCCTGCATAGATCAAAAGAAAAAAATAGTTTTTACGAACTCAATCTCCAAGGGATCAATAATACCAACATAATTTATGCTCGCTACTTTTTTTGGGTGTTTCATTTTCTTATACAAATCAAATTTAACAATCTCACCATCAAACTCCATGGTTAAAGTCCCACTTCTTATGTCAATCTTTGTGTGGGCAGTACTTAGAAAGGGACGCCCTAATAGAATATCAGAACAAGTGCTGGTGTGCTTATTCTCCATGTTAATTACATAAAAGTCAGCTAGAAATATTAAGTCATTTACCTCTAAGAGTCCTTCTGGGTAAATGAAAGATCTTTCGGCATACTAAATTGATATTTTTATATCATTCAAGGGATCAATAGTGATCATATTATAAATAGAGAGAGACATTACATTAATATATGTGCCAAGATGACACATGACTCGCTTTATCCCAACTTTACCAATTTTACAGGGTATTGCAAATATACCTTGGTCTTTCAGTTTTGGTGGCAACTTTTGTTGGAATATAGCTGAGTCTTGTTCTCCTAGATTTACCTTCTCATTCTGGGTAAGCTCCCTCTTTGTTTTGCAGAGGTGCTTCAAAAACTGAGCATAACTTGGAACCTTTCAGATAACCTCATGGAGAGGTTTATTGATTTCCACCTTCCGAACTACGTCTAATATTTCCTTTTCATCAGTTTGTTTATCCCTTTTTACTAACCTCCATGGAAAAGGTGGTGGCACATCATAGGAAGATGGCGTTGGATTCGTTTGTATTTTGTCACTCTTCTTCTGGGATCCTGAGTCAACCGTCTTCTTTTCATTTTGGATTGCTTCATCTTTTAGAAAAGGTGGCGTGATCATTGTACCACTTCAAAGAGTTATGGCACTGAAATTCTTCCTTAGATTTACCTCGGTTTGAGACGAAAGTTTATCTTGTGATTCCAAGTGTCTTATGGTTTGAGCGAGTTGGATCATCTATTTGTCTACCTCTTGTAAGTGGGCTTCAATACGAATCTGGATTTTTTCATGGGAAAGAGCTAATCTTTCAACAATTAACTCTAATGATGTCTTCTACGGCTGTGGGGTGGTGGAGGTGGCCTTGGTTGATAAGCTTGATTCAACCTTGAGTTTTAAGCATAACTAAAATTTGGATGATTCTTCTATCCTGAGTTGTAAATGTTGTTGCAAGGATTATAAGCCCTCTAGGGAGGTCCTGGAAAGTTCCCCACTGCATTAACTTGAGCCGTTGTGTCTTCTTGAATTAGTGGACATCCATCTGTTGGATGATCAGGTAATGCACATATTCCACATAATCTTTTGGGTTATATCTTTCCTGCAACAAGAGAGTTGACTACTTCAGTTAATTTATCTTACTTTCTAAAGAATGTGAACTTATCTCATGAACCCTTCGATGAGGTTCATTAGTTAGGTAGAACTGTTGGGAATTTGTGGCCATTGTGGAAATTAAATCCCTAGCCTCAATAAGAGTCATTTTCACCAAAGCTCCTCCTATGGCAGCATCGATCATCTTCATTTCTAGAGGAGTTAATCCTTCATAAAAATATTGAATGAGTGTTTGTTCGGTTAACCTATGTTGTGGGCAACAAGCACATAATTTTTTAAATCTCTCTTAGTAGTCATAGAGTGACTCTCCATCAAGTTGATTGATTCCAAGTATTATTCTTCGTAACTGGCTTGCTTTCGCCACAGGGAAAACCTGTAAAAAAAAGGTGATTCATTTGAGCCCATGTAGTAATAGAATTTAAGGGTAAATAAAATAACACTCCTCAACCAATTCGTCTAAGGAAAAAGGAAAAGCTCTAAGTTTGATTTGGTCCTCAGTTACTCCCTGTGGTCTCATACTAGAGCAAACCATGTGAAATTCTATGAAATGTTTATGTGGATTCTCGTTTCGTAATCCGCGGAAGGTAGGGAGGAGATGAATAAGGCCAATTTTTAGTTGGTATGAAGTTTCGCCTTGGAAAAAAATCAATGCACAAAGGTTCTTGTTCAGTAGGAGCTGCGACTAACTCTATGATAGTAGGATCAACCATCATATTTGGTTCTGTATTAACGACTTTAATTGAACTTGATTATGAATTCAATTTTGGATCTAATTATTCTCTCATTCTCTCTCAAAGCGTATGTGCGTTAAGTCTCCTAGCTCTGGCTTTGATTTATGGGTCGTACTGCACTAATTCGCATGGGTTTGTCCTGGTCATAAATCAAAAGCAAATAAAAATTAGTAACTTTGACGAAGTCCCCGACAACGACGCCAATTTGACAACTTTCGTTTTGATGTCAAAATAAATTCCTTCTTTTCAATTAATAAATAAAGGAAATATGTAATAAAGAGAAGTAAGGGTAGATCCACAGGGACTTAGAAAATTCCAAATTTCTGTTTGAATTGCTTATACCAGGAGATAAGTAGTAAAAAGGGGTTTTTGGTAAAATGATTAAATAATAAAAAGTGATTTAAAGAAAAATAAAGAAAATAAAAAATTGAAGGTTGAAAATGAATATGGTAATAATAACCTCAAGCCTTATTTTGACTCAATTTCCTTCAGATCATCAAATTAGATTTTCCCTTCAGGATTTACGTCGGTTACTTTGTCTAAAAGGGTAATCATCGTGATTCTATTTGTATACCGAATACCCAAGGTGATCTTTGATTCCGGCTTTAGAAATTGATTTGATCAACATCAATTATTGTAGATCAATAATTGTTTAATTTCGTGAAGACCGACTCAGATTGTTGTTTCAATAACTATCAATTCTTATCTCAATTCCCTCTTGGCTATGTAATTTCGCCAAGTGTGTTCCCAGGAAGTCGAATTTGCTTTCAATAAGCCGATCCTTTCTCCCACACATTTAATCTTAACAACATCTTGACCAAAGTCAATCTTTTATTTTGAAAATTGTTTTGATTTTGAAAATAAGCGCAAAGATTGAGAGATTTATTCTGAAGTTATCAAGGTGCTTTTCAATTCTCACGTTGGAATTGAGCTATCGCTTCAGCTCTCGCCTTATGAGAAATTAGCTAAGCATGACAAAATTCATACTTAGCATGTTTAAAAATAAAACTTAAAATAAAAATGAAAACGAAAACGAAAACGAAATCTTGAAAAGAAAAGAAAAGAAAAGAAAGAAATAAATTTAAAAAACTAGAAAAAAAAGAATAATAATTATAAGTTGTGTGTTTAGGCTTACCCCAAGAGGGTATTTATAGCGTCTAAAACCCTAGAGATAAATATAAAAATTAAAAGAAAAATAATCCTAAAGATAATTCCAAAACTTTTCTAAATTCAAACTTTAAAATTAAAAATAAATCTCCTAAGATATCTCTACCTGTCCACATTCCGGAAGGCGTTGTCTAGATCTTCTAGAAAACTGTTGTTGACTGGACCTTCTAGAAACTACCACGTCAGACAGTTTCATACCCAGAGTTGTTCCCATGTCTCCAGTCGTGACCAAATAATAAAAAAATGAAGAATGCACCCTTTTATTGATAATTTTGGAAAGTAAGATCTTGCATGAAAATAAGCATAATTCAACCAAATCAGCAACAATAAATCCATAAGATCGAAGAATTAACAAGAAAATATTATCAATTTAAAACACTCATCACTCACACTTCTCGAACTTGGAAAACAACTACATTCCCGAAGCTTTTAGAGAACGACGCAGAGGTGTTGGTCATACTCTTATTCTGAACACGAGAACACTAGGATGTTATCTATGAAGACCACCAGGAACTGGTCAAGTTACGAGTGGAAAAATCAATTCATTAAGTCCATGACTATTTTCAGAGCATTGGTGAGTCCGAACAACGTTACAAGGAACTCATAATGACCATAGCTTGTCCTAAAAGTCATCTTTGCTACGTTAGTGTCCTTATCCTTCAACTAATAGTATCCCAACCTTAAGTCGATCTTGGAGAACACACATGCACCCCTAAGATGGTCAAAAAGGTCATCGATTCTAGGGAGGGGATAAAGGTTCTTGATGGTTAACTTGTTTAGCTATCAATAGTCGATGCACAACCTTATCAACCCATCATTATTCTCAATAAAGAAAATTGGAACTCCCGAAGGAGAAATACTTGACCGGATGAAACCTTTCTCTAACAGTTATTGAATTTGGGCTTTCAACTCCTTTAATTCTATCAATACCATGCACTAGGGAGCAATAGACACCATATCGAAACCCGACAATACCTCAATACCAAACTTCAATTATCGGTAAGGAGATAATCCTAATAACTCCTCCGGGAACACATCAGGGAAGCTCAAACGGTTCGAATATCCTTGAGTGTTGGAAGTGTGATTCATGTGTTGACCACGTGTGCCAAATGGGCTTCACAAACCCATTCGACCATTCTTTCAGCACTTACGACCGAAACGATCCTTGAAAAAACTGACTTCTCACTTGCCATTACTACCTTGGATCCATCCACCATTCTGAGCTTGAGTTGTCTAGCTTTGATCTTAAAATAACATCGTCCTTGGATAACCAATCCATGCCCAAAATGTTGTCAAACTCTTGAAACATCAGTTCCATAAAATTGGCTAAGAAACCCTAACCTTGGATCTCAACTGGAGCGATGAACCTTATCCACAATAACATGTAATCCTAAAAGACTAGACACTCGGACCCCTATCTCTAAATCCTGTAATTGAACGTTTCTCTCTCACAAAAGCTCAGTACAAATGTAAGAGAGATTGAATCCTGTATCTACTAAAGAAGTAACTAGAATAGAGAATAACATAAAGGTACATGATATCACATATATTGCATCACACTCCTCTTGTGCTCTGACAACATACCGACATGAGTCTACTTTAGTCTTAGAAATAGCAACAGACTTAGCTGTACCCTTACTTAACTGTATGGATGCTGAACCCCCTTATAAGTGTTTTATTTTTTAATATTTTTTCATATTATTCTATGTTATCTCTTTGATATTGCTAATATTGTTCGTTTATGTTCAATTCTGTGCATGACTCTATTTCCCAAAATACATTATTTAAAGGGCTAGTTCTACATATTTTTTTTCTGGAATCGAAGCTGGACACATGAGATTGAGAGACTTTTCAGGAAAATGTGACATGTTCAATTTTCTTAAGAAAATATCTATTAAATTTGGAACCAAGGAATAGGTCAAGAAGAAGGCGATCAGAATACCGAGGCACTCCACAATGTTGGGTCTATTGATAGGCCTCGTGTTATTCATCACCATTTGAATCATATATTGGATGATTTTAATCCTCGAATTATGGCACCCGAAATTCAAGTAACCCATTTTGAGCTCAAACTTGTTATGTTCAATATGGTAAATTCTATAAGGTAATTTGGGGGCATGACAACTGAAGATGTCAAGTAACACATTCGTAACTTTTTGGAGGTTTGTTATTCCTTCTGCCAACAAGGAGTGCATGAGGATGTGTTGAAATTAAAGATATTTTTATACTCTTTGAGTGATCGAGAGAGGGCTTGGTTGAGTGGTGTTCCATTTGGTTCGATAGAGTCATGGGTAGATCTTTGTAAAAGATTTCTATTGCACTATAACCACCAAACATGAACGCTCAGCTAAGGAATGACATAACATCATTTCGCTAGGGCAATTATGAATCTATGTATGAATATTAGGATCGTTACAAGAGTTTGATTCGAAAATGTTCTAATCATAGCTTTCAAGAATGGACTTAATTAGTTATGTTTTATAATGGAGTTAATGCCCAGACGAGGATGATGCTTGATGCCTCGGAAAATGGGTTATTGCTTGATAAATGACATACTAATGCATTTGCTATTTTGTATAGAATTGCCAATAATGACTATCAATTTCCTTCCTTAAGGCTTGGATCTGGGAGAAAAACACCTAGAGCATTCAAGTTATAAACCAAGGACTCTATGTCCACTCAACTCTCAACTATCACTAATAGGTTGAAAAACTTACAACGCTCTATTGAGGTAAAGGAAGTGAAGGCAACTAGTTCGGCATGTCCATTATACCATGACAATCATCTTGACAGTGAATGCCCGACTAATCATGAGTCCATCAATTATGTAAGCAATTTCAATCAGGGCAATAACAATCCCTACTCCAACACCTATAATCAAGGGTGGCGCCAACACCCTAACTTCTCATGGGGGTAATCAATGAATGCTAGTTAACCAACTCGTCAGCAAAATTATATTGAATCTCAATGCTACCAAAACATTATGTCATGGCATAATGCTAACAAGAGAGTCTTATCTTCAGCAAACACTAGTTCTTTGGAGGCCATAATTCAATATTTCATATCTACCATGAAAACGATGTTGCAAGACCACACTACTTTAATTAAGAATCAAGGAGCTTTGTTTCTTAGTCAAGGTGCCTTACTTCAAAGCCATAGCTCGTCTCTGAGAGATTTGGAAGGTCAAGTTGGTCAGATTGTCACGACATTGCAAGAGCATCATCAAGGAAGATTTCCAAGTGACACTGAATCACTAAATCTTATGGAAAAGAACAATGGAATGTATTGACTCTTCGTAGTGGAAATCAGATTAATCAACAAGTCAAGTTTGGAGGAAAGCAACATGATGATTCTACCCCCACTTTTGAACAAGCTGAACCTGAATTGCATGATGATATCATTTTCGAGAAGAAAAAAGATGAGGGTTCTACTAGTAAACTGTCAAATCACTAAATTTTGATGCCAAGGCAAAAATAATTCCTACTCTCACAGTTGAGGAAGTTGACCCCCACTGCCCTTCTCACAAAGATTGAAGAAGCACAATGATGAAGTTCAGTTCAAAAAATTTGTGGACATTCTTGATCAGCTTTACATTAATGTAATTCTGTTGGAAGCCATTGAACAAATGCCGACTCATGACAAATTTCTTAATGAAAATTATACCAAGAAGAGGAAAATTGAGAAGTATGAGATAGTTTCCACGGCAAAAGAATATTGCTCCGCATTGAGAAAGTTGTCGTCAAAGAAAAATAATTCGGGCAACTTTATTATTCTATGTCCTATAGGAGCTAATTTTGTTGGAAATGCACTGTGTGACCTTGGTTCACGTGTATATTCTTGAAGATTGGTATGGGAAATGCCAGACCCACCTATATGATTTTACAACTTGTCGAGCGATCCCTTGTTAGACCTGAAGGGAGAGTCAAGGATTTCATAGTAAAGGTGGATAAACTTGTGTTCCCAATCAACTTTGTTATCCTTGATTATGAAATTGATGTCAAGGCGCCCATCGTCTTGGGTATGTTTTTCCTACCCACTAGTCATATTATGATTGATTGTGAAAAAACTAAAACTTACCATGAGAATTGCCGACCAGTGTGTGACTGTTAATGTTTTTCGTACTTTCGAGTATGTGAATGAGTCCGAAGAATGTCAATGCATTTTTTAAATGGATTCATTGATTGAAGATGAAACCGAACAACTTTTCCAAATTAATTTCATTCAGCTAGCAGATTATAAATGGCCTAATGATGATGAAAGCATAGAGGAGCATGAAAAATTGTCTTCTAGGGTGGAGCAATCTAGCTTACCACTAGTTAGATCAGGTTATGCACTTTGAATCCCTTGATTTTGATGAATTTATTCTTCATAATCCAACATTATTGCATGCACCTACCTTATAGCTAAAGCCTTTGCTAGGGCGTCTTAAATATATTTACTTGGGCAATGATAATACTTTGCCTATGATTATTTATTCTAGCCTTACTACTAACCAAGAGCAAAGTTTGTTAAGTGTTTTGTCACAACATAAGAAAGCACTAGGATGTACTATGGCAGATTTAAAGGGGATTAGTCCCACGATTTGCATGTATAATATCCTGCTAGAAGAATGCCATGGAAACTCGATATAACTACAACGAAGACTAAATCCAGTCATGAAAAAAATGATGATGAAATAAATAATTAAATGGATTGATGTAGGAGTGATTTACCCCATATCTAATAGCTCATGGGTGAGCCCTATCCAGGGTGTTCCCAAGAAATATGGAATGACTATGGTAACCCATTAAGATAATGAGCTATTACCCATGCATACTGTCACTGGTTCGAGGATATGTATGGACTATCGTAAGCTCAACAAAGCTACAAAAAAGGATCATTTTCCTCTACCCTTCACTGATCAAGTGTTGGATTGATTGGTAGGCAAAGCATTTTATTACTTTTTAGATGGGTATTCAGGGTATAATCAAATTGTCGTTATACTAGAGGACCATGAGAAGACCACATTGACATGTTCCTATAGCACTTTTGCCTTTAGGAGGATGCCGTTTGGACTCTATAATGCCCTGAGAACTTTTCAGCATTTCATGCAAGCCATCTTTTCTAAAATGGTTAAGGAATTCCTTGACATATTCATGAATGATTTATCCATTTTTGGAGATGACTTAATACGATGACTTGGCAATTTGACAAAAGTTTTTAAAAGATGCGAGGAGGCTGACATGGTTTTGAACTAGGAGAAATGTCACTTCATGGTGACTGAGGGCATTGTATTAGGGCACAAGATATCCCATAAGGGCATTGAGGTGGATAAAGCTAAGATTGAATTGATTGAAAATTTGCCACCACCTATCTCTGCCAAGGGCATCAGGAGTTTTCTTGGACACGCTAGTTTTATAGAATATTCTTCAAGGATTTCTCCAAAATCTCTAAGCTCTTATGTATCGTGCTTCAACAAAACCAACCTTTTGCATTCGACAAGTTTTTTCCTATGCTTATTTACTGAGCTGAAGCAACTATTGATCTCAGCGCTCATTGTAGTTCCTCCCAACTGGTCATCACCATTTGAGTTGATGTGTGATGCAAGTGATTATGCTATAGGATCTGTTTTGGGGAATCCCCAAGTTAAATTTTTTCATTTGTCTAGCCTAGAAATCAATTTTGAATGCCATGGCATTTTAGATATTCAAGAGCAATTCCTTGATGAGAAAATATTATATGCCATGGCAATCCCGTGGTACGCTGACCTTGTTAATTTTCTTGTTAGTGGTATACTGCCTTTTGAATTGAATAGCTAGGGAAAAAAAAGTTCAATCATGATGTAAGGTTCTACTTTTGGGATGAGCCATATTTATTCAAGCATTGTGCAGACCAGATAATTAGACCATGTGTACTTGAAGAGGAGCAACAAGACATCCTATACCATTGTCACACGACCCTAAGCGGAGGCCATTTTGGAGGAGCGGGGACTGATGCCAAGGTTCTACAATCAGACTTTTATTGGCCAACATTGTTTAAAGATGCTCAAGAATTTTACAAGTCCTGTGATCGATGCCAACGCACTAAGAACATATCCAGGTGCATGAAATGCCATTGCAAGGCATTATGGAGATTGAGTTATTTGATGTTTGGGGCATTGACTTCATGGGAACATTCTCATCTTCTTGTGGTGTTTTGCACCTTTTGCTTGTTGTGGATTATGTGTCCAAGTGGGTGGAGCGATTGCAACATCAAAGAAGGATTCCAAAATCGTGCTTAAGTTTTTACAAAATAATATATTTACTCAATTTGAAGTGCCTCGAGCTATTATTAGCGATGAGGGAACCCATTTTGATAACAAGTTGATTGCCAAGGCATTTATGAGATATGTAGTCTATCACAAGATTGCCATGACATATCATATACAGAAGAAAGGCCAAAATTAAATATCCAACCACAAGATAAAGCAGATCTTAGAAAAAATAGTGAATCCGAGCAAAAGAATTGGTCACCAAAGTTAGATGAGGCACTCTGGGCATATAGAACATCTTTTAAGACTCCTTTGGGCATGCCACGCTTCAAGTTGGTGTCTAGGAAGGCTTGTCACCTCCCTATTGAGCTGGAACACAAAGCGTATTAGGATATTAAAAGGCTAAATTTTGATGCTCAATTAGCTGATGATCAAAGATTGCTTGAGCTTAATGAAATGGAAGAGTTCAGGGCACAAGCATATGAGAATGCCAAGCTATACAATGAAAAGACTAAAAAGTGGCATGACTAAATGATGATGACATAATATTTTCATGTTGGCAAACAAGTTTTACTTTACAATTCAAGGCTTAAGCTCTTCCCTAGAAATCTCAAATCTAGATAGTCAGGACCATTTAAGGTGCATCACGTCTACCTTTATGGAGAAATTGATATAAAAAATATAGACGATGGGACGATCTTTAAAGTCAACGGTCAACACTTGAAAGTTTACAATGGAGCTCCACATTTAAGCTACAAGTCAGTGTTTTACCAGTATAACGTTTAAGTGTGCCTTTCCTGTGAAGCAAATTTCAATGCCACAACATTGAATTTTGTTCTTTGTGCATAAATAAAGAATTTTTTTTTTGTTTGTATTTTTACTATTTTATTATTCATGGATATTTACAAATTGTTTTGTATTGTAGGGACGCACCACAGCTAATGACTAAACAATGGAACGGTTACCAATTGAAGAAAATAAAAAATTTAAGATGGAAATTTTCTTTTTACGCTTTATTACTTTATTTTATTTTTGTTTTCTTTTTTATTTTTCCATTTACCCCTCATTTAATTCTTACTTTTTACTTTTTCACCTACTCATTTAACCCCATCCATTCTCTTCTTTTCAACTGTCCACTCATTCTCTCTTTTTCATTTTTTTAACTTTTCATCATCTTACTTCCTCTTTCCCTCTACACTGATGTCATTGTTGCTAGAAGTAAAGTTACCAATTTTTTATTCTTTCTTCTTCCAAATCAGTGTAAAAATGGTTCACATACGACCTTCAAGAGCCGAAGCAAATTACCCTCAGTAGTTTGTGGATGAAGCTACGAATGAACGATTCCAAAACTTTAAAAATCAAAAACTCTTTTTAAAGTTGGGGTTTATTTTCACCGAAGAGCAAGACGACGGTTTTGGGTCGGATGTCATGGACATCGTTGAGCCCCATAAATGAAAAACATTTGTGTGACATCCTGGCATCATCAACACCTCGTTTCTTAAGGAGTTTTATACGAATATCTCAAAACCAAACCGACATGTTATTTTTTTAGGGGTCACTATATTCGTTTTACACCGTCGGTGATTAACTGTTATTTTCACTTGCAGGACATCGTCGATCAACATGTTGATTTTGAAAAGGAATCCGATAATGCAATGTACGATGGTATACTCGAAAATTTGTGTTTGCCAAATAAGGAATGGAATGGTCGTCAAGCTAGCCATTTTTCTATCAACCGAAAGTGTCTCTAGCCTTGTGCGTAATTGTGGAACCACTTCATGAAACACAAGTTAACGTTGACTACCCATAACACGATTGTAACCCTTTTTCGTCTAATGTTATTACATCCTATTATGGTTACTCGTTCGATTGATGTGGACGTATAATTTTTGAATAAGTTCATGAGTGTCTAAGAAAGAAATCTAGTGTGTTGGTGTTCCCAAATCTTATCATGTCATTTTGCCATAAAAAGAAGATGGTTGAAAGTAGTTTTGATGAGATTTTGTTTTTAGTTTCGGGCATCATCAGAGCTCAGTTGCCCATTCTGTTAGGATTGGTTAAACCCATATCCAAGGCAGCCAATACCGAGGAGTTCGTGGAAGATGAACCCATAATGTTGAGGCAAGACTACTTGCCCTCGAAGAATCTTTCTAACAAACAAGAACTCACTTGAGTGCTTTCAAAGGTGATTTAAAGAATTTCTTTGGCTACGTCAAGTAAAGAGATGTTGTTGTGGAGTCAATCTTTCAGGAGACGATCCCTCGCATGGAACAAAATATCCCGATTATCCTAGATGAAAGTCTGTCTGCAATTGATGATGCTGAGGATACCCCTAAACCTGATGATGATGATCCTACTGATGTTGAGCCTTTGCAAAACCCCGCAACCTATCACCATCTCATGTTGTTCCTAATGAGCCGTCCCATCCAGCCCCCAACCATGATGTAGCATTATAGCCTCCTTTCACGCGTAGAATAGTTGTCGTATCAAGACTTCAGCGGGGGGTGCCAACACCTCTATTGCCTCATATTACTCAACATCTCCAGAATCTAGCCCCGCTCCACTAAAAAACACACTAGGTCTATAACTGCAAGCACCTCCACTATAACACCTTCACCACCATAGAAATTGAGGTACCTCATTTTGTTTTCATTTTTGCATAGCATGACATCGCATTTAGTTTCATTAGTTACTTAGTTATTTTAAGCATTGAGGGCAATGCTTCTCTCAAGTTTGGGGGAGATAGTGTTCATTGTAGAACATGTGCATGATAGTATTAGCATAACATTATGCCACGGCTTCAGTAATTGGTAGGACAGTTAGATGAAATGTTTTGATGATACCCAATGATGATGAATTTTTTAGGTTAGAAATTGAATGTAATTGACTATTGAGAATATAGAACTGACTCTTGCACTTGATGATTTGTGAATTATTCTTACAAGATTTGTATGTTCTCTATACTTAAGGAATTTAGGTAGTTTTTATGAAAGAACTCTAGTTAACCTTAGCATTAAAATTTGGTATTTTGTTTAAATGATAAATCATTGTTTAAAGAACTCCCTTATGTTTGAATTTTGTTTAATCATGAATAAATGATTCAGCATAGCTTTAGAGGGATACTACTCTTTGATGTGGCATTGCCTAAAACTCTCTTTAATAAATGGAAACCACGAGCATACAACTGAATGAAAGTAGTAACAAGATGACTCTACGTGTTTGCACTTTTGAGGTAATGCCTATATATCGCGTTTCAATAAATAACAACCACAACAAGTGTAGACCAAAGTTGTGATGGTTTGACTCTCCTCGTAACAGCATAAAAATGGGGAAAATGTGTATTAAGCAAAAAGAGAGTATAAATGTGCTTAATAAATGAGTAAATGACATGGAAAAGTAGGGAGCTGAATTAGAAATTGCCTATATTGGTTAAGTATAGATTAGATATAATCGCACACACACAACCAAAAATAATCTTAACCTAGGGAAACATACTTGATTTCTTGATATGTCTAGCATGTGAAGCCAATTCTTTTTTAGGGATGAAATTCAATTTTTGTCTTGTTATCTTATTGTTGAAAATTGCCATAACATTTTGATTGTGTTAATTGTTATCCATTGCTTGAGGACAAGCAACAGCTTAAGTTTGGGGTATGATAACTCCATAAAAAGGATACTTTTAAGGCCTTTTTCACTTAAGTTATTGTTTGTCTAAGGGTTCATATAGGTCATTTTAGATTCATGTAGTTGCAATGTAGTTGTATTTGTGGTGGTTGTGTTATTTTTACTTTGTTAAGGTGTTATATGATGGGAAAGGTGTGGTTGGTTAGTGATGTATAGGAAATAAGGAGCATAGGGCAAGCTGAGAAGAATGTAGTTGCAATGCCTTGGCAATTATGGTGCAGAAAAAGGCAAAGAGATATTTACACAAGAGGACACCTGTCAAAGCACGTGTCTGCTGGTGGTAACCGTCTGAATAAGGTCCACTTCCACCTATTGATATAACTTCATGCATAATGAATGAATTTAGGGGTATGATGGGTATTTTGAGTGTAATATTTCCCAACAATACCCTTAGTTGTTTTATTTATAAGAACACCTCACATGAGAGAGAAAATATTGAAAAATATTCATCTTCTCCATTTTCTCTATCTCAATTAATGCACTCAACTCTTATTTTCCTCTTTCTCCATTTTTATTGGTGTTCCTCCATTGGTGAAGCTCGAGGGAGTGGAGTAGCATCCGGGAGGAGCCCACACTATAGTCGTTCATGGTGGCTTGAAGGAAGTGTCGACCGTCACACCTAGTGCTTTCTTCTTCAACCTTTGCTCCATTTTTAAAGCTTCAAACTTTATTTGGATTGTAAGGTCAAATGAATGATTAGGTATACTCCATGATTTGTTCGAACCCCACCATGATCTAAGCTATATTTGGTGGGGTTCATTCGATGGATGCTTGAAACTTTATTATAATGGTTGATGAATGTTTATCTTTTGTTTTTATTTGTTTTGTTTATGTGTGACTCGTCTTCTAAGATTGTAGGATCCATGAGAGTGTTCATTTCTTAGATGAAGACTAGATGTTTAAGAAAAATCTAGTCACTAATTCTTAAGTATTTGAGAGAAGCTTTAGTATGATTAACATAAGCAATGGTGTAAAGTTAATCACTATAGCCTAATCCTATAGTACTTAAGAGAGACTAAGCTAGGATCTGAACGACTGAGAGGGTTAGTGCATCTTCGATAGTGTAGGTTGCCATAGTTGAGAGTGAGAGGAGATGACATGGCATTATATTGTGTTAGGTTCTTAGACCAGAGATAGCGAGAACATTTTTAGAAAAATCCGTCAAACAAGTAAAGCATTAGAAGACTATATCAACTAGAAAGATAAGTTTTCAGCTCCTTATTAAGTGACTCCCCACAATTCATTCCCGAAGTAGTTTCTCATTTGAAGATTATCAATATATTCTATTTATTTGCTATTTTTACCATTTTACATTGCCTTGGCATTTTCATCATTTCTCATTATAAATTTTTCTCTTTCCATGACACAATCATATTCCTTTACCACTATTCTATTCACCCTCACATCTCCATTGCCGAAGCAGCATCCATGTATATCATTTCTATACTTAGATAAATTAGTGTAGTGTTGTGGTCAAAATCATAATTTCCACCATTCCCTAAGGACAATGCTCACTTATCATTATATTACTTATTACGATTGTGTACACTTGCACATCATTTGCGTATAATTTATTAGTATTCACAACATGCAACAAGCATATATCAAAATATCATACAATTTTTTTATAAATCCTTAAAATTAATATGTTCACATAAAAAATCAATGCAACAAAATACTACAATAATAGTGTATCTAGAATTGTGTCAAAGTATTTATTTTTAGAGATGAATATTTTTCAAATTGGGTGTTTTGAACAATGTCATCGAGAAGACACGAGGAGCTGTAGTTGTCTTCATGAATATGAGATGATGATACAACATCTTCTATATGACTCAGGAAAATGTGAGGATGATAGGACATATTCGGCATGAACTCACCAACCAGTGCACGCCCATTCCTTAAACTTCCCAACGCCCATGTCTTCGTCTTTTTAATGCGTTACACCAATGCCATGTTCCCATGCATGCACAATCTAGATAAGTATAAAAAATTAATTTTTTATATATCATACCACATTTTGCCAAGTGTATTATTAAAAAACATTTAAAAAATGTTATAAAAATATTCTATTAAATAATATTGTTTCTAATATAATGATTTTTTTCCAAATAAAATAGTGAGAAGTTGTTTGGAAAGAATTTTTTTTCTAAATCAAGTGGGTCGAAGAAACTAGGGATGGGCATGGGTCGGGTTTCGGCCAACCCGACCTGAAATAATAAAAATATTATTTTTATTCAATAAAACCAATGATTTAATTGAAAAATATATATATAGAGGTGTATTATTGTAATTATTTCTAAATATATAAGGTAAAATTGTATTTTTCAGGTCGGGTCAGATCATGTATTTTTCACCCAAAACCCTAATCCGACCCCACCTGAACATTACCTTTTAAAAAACTGACCTAACCCGATCCGGTCCTGAATTTAAAAAAACCCGACCCTATTGGGTCGGGTCGGAACCTGTCGAGTTTAGGTATTATGCCCATCCATAGAAAAAACTATCAAGTAACTGTGAAGAGATTTTATTTATAGTATTTTATGATTTATTGTTATGTTACAATCATTTTTATAATAATTTAGTAATATTTTTCGAATCATTACTATAATTTTAATAGATTGATTTAGTATTTTAGTAAAAAAAATTAAAATAATTAAACCATTATTATTAGTTATTAAAAAAATTATTAAAATTCATTTAGTGTCATATGAATATATTCAAATAATGTAAAAATAACTTTAATAATATTAATTATAATTAAAAATAACTTTAATAGTATTTATTATAAATTTAATAGTTTTTAGTAATTTTAATTATTAACTTTAATATCTTGAAATAATTTAATAATAATGATTTAAAATTAATAATTTAATTATATTTATTTAAAATATATTCAAAAATTATTTTAAATCAAATCTAATAATAAAATTACTAGTAAAACATGTTGATTTAGTAGTATTTTTCTAATATTGTAATCGAAATAAAATTTTTAAAGTCGTTAGTTAAAATTATTTTTATTTATGTCTTATATTAATAATATAATTATATTAAAGTATTTAAAAATATTTTTTGAACAATTCTTAACTAGGGGAGAGAATGTGGATTTTGTTCCTAATGAGTATTAAATTCAAATCATAGGAGAAAGGGAATGTGTCAAATGAGAGATTTTAATATGATTTAAAAATTATTGACAAATAAAATTAAAATTTTAATTTAATTAATTTTTTTTATTAAAACATTAGTACTAGTAAGTATTTTGACTATGTATTACTGAAAAATTAAATAAATATATTAATTTTAAAATTATTTCACTACAAATAATAATATAAAATTATATTTTTAATATAAGCTGCTAGTCTTGTTAAAAAGTTAAAATATCCAAATTACAATAAGTGTTTATAACTATTATCGTAAACTAAATACATAATTTAGACATTTTTCTATAACATTTAACTAAATACATAATTTAGACATTTTCATATAACATTGAAATTTATCATTTTAGATCATATAAGGACCATACAAGGAAAAGGTTAAAAACTCAACCAAAAGGCTTGAACAAAAAATAGATACAAAGAAATCTGATTGCATCGACAAATGAAACACAAAGGATGATTAAACTATTAAGAGGGCACCGAGAACCGTAAATAAGTGTCGAGTGTCATGAGAAATTATCCATGAACACAAAATCTCGTATTCAAATTCAATATGAGGGTCCATAGCATGAAATATAAACATGATTACCTATAAGCGTCATCTTGATAAGTCGTGGTGTCATCAAGTCTAACTCTGAGAAAATATAAAATAAAAAGAACGACAAACAATCGAGAAATAAGGTGAAAAATGTGACATGAAGGAAAAAATTATTTTTATTAAAAAAAGAAAAAAAGAGAAAATAGAACAGATAGTTGGCAACCAACATCAAAATCAGTGTCCCCATCGATTAAACAAAATTAAAATAAAAAAAAGTTGATCTGATTTATAGAAAGAGACACAAACTCTTAAGAAGAAAAGGAGAGAGCGGCTAGGATAATTATAATATAAAATTATTAGTTAAAATTTAAAATTATTTAGATACACATTATATTACATTAGTAGTAGTATTATTTTATTATATTGAAGTATTAGGAAATAAAAAAATTTGGAACGACATCATTACTTAAAGACTTAGGGTAAGTATGTATTACAAGAAAAAAATTAAATTTATTATTATTTGAAATAGTTTAACAAATCAAATTAAATAATCACAAACTAATTGGCCTTGGTGGGAAATGAATTATTGTTATTCATTGAGATCCTGAGTTCGAGCACCATGAATGTTAGGGGTGTGAGAGTTCAATGTCAAAAGGTTGAGAGTTATTTTTGGACATATACTACCTTGTACTTACCCTAAATTAATCAACCAATAATAACAGTAACAACTATTAAGAAAATAAATCTTTAAATAAACAAAATAAACATCATACACATTTATTTATAATTTAATAATAATTAATTGAAAGGAAATTTTTCATAAATTATTTAACATAATGTTTAATATGTATTTTTTATTTATTACTAAATTTTTTTAATATGTAGAGAAACTGAACAACATTTTTTTATGATTGTCTATTGCAATTGGACAAATTATAGAAAATGATGTTAGACTTTTTTAGCCTAAAAAACATGATGTTTAAAAGGTATATCACATGTGTAGCAATAAGGAGATGGTAGAAAGAAAATTTTGAGCTACAATTAATGGTTTGAGATATATGTTTATGGTATGTCCAAATCTAGTCAGTTATGATATAGTACCTCTTGAAGATGATAATGTTAGAAGCAAGATTGGATAATATGACATAATAAATACTACAATTATTGAGTAATTTATTGAGGTATGTACGATATCTGATTTTTCATACTCATTAAGAAATGTGATTAAAAATTTATCTTAAATGGGTTTCAGAAGTGAGTTTGAGGACCAGACATATAGGTTGGTAAACAATTTAATGGCGATGTTGGAAAGTGCAAATAAAGTCAGTGAGACATTCGCAACAATAGACTATGGGGAGAAAAACATATATTATTCGAAACCGATAGCAGATGTTGACATTGAAAACTGATAGAGAGAAATATATGAAGATTTTAACGAAGATGAAGAAATCGAGAAACCCGTTTTGACTGACAATAACATTTTTTATGGTGGTGGTGAACCTGATTTGGCCACTTATGAGATCATGATATTGAATTAACCTTCCCCTCATATGTAAAAAAAATAGATTATGATACGATGAGGACACTTGAATTTTCAATCATGTCATATTTAACTTCAGGCCACATGACTGAATCATCTAAAAACTCATGTGAATTATTGATTGAGATGAAATATAGAGGGAAAATGAAGCTATGTTGGCGATTACAGAGTATTGCACCAAATGCCATGTAAATTGTCATGATGTAGAATCCTATCAGAAAACCCTATATACAAAGTGTGTTAAATATGTTCCAATCTAGTTAGTTATGCTATAGTACCTCTTGAAGAAGATGATAATGTTAGAAGCATGATTGAATTACATGACTCAATAAATACTCCAATTATTGAGTAATTTATCGAGGTGTGTAAGATATTTGATGTTCTAGACTCATCAAGAATTGTGATTGAAAATTCATCTCAAATGAATTTTAGAAGTAAGTTCGAGGACAAGACATATAGGTCGATAAAAAAATTTGATGTTGGAAAGTGCAAATAAAGTCATATATCCACAACAATAGCTTAAGGGGCATTAATCATACATTATTCGGAACCGATTGTCGATGTAGATGCTGAAAACCGATAGAGAGAATACCTTACAAATATATTATATGATCAAAGAGATAGCCTATAGGCATTAGCCTTATATAGAAAATGAAAAGGAATGGCCAAAAAACTATAGGAGGATTCGGCCAAACTAAATGCCTTTCCATAAAATAATGTTTAAAAATTAAATATGAAAACTAATGTTATAGTTCGACCAAAGTGAGAGGAAATAATTCTTGGCCAAATAGACAAGATGTCGGTTAACATTGGCGCCTAATTGAAGGGATTGCATGCTTTGCCTGAACGGTTGGCATCCTTTGGCGCTTGGTGCCTAGATGATGCACATGGCTTGATTGTATTGTTGAAACTCCACTCTTGAAAGTATAGGTCTTCATGCCAAAATATATGATGATTCAACCAAGGTGGTGTGCTTAGCACATGGTCGAATGTTGTAGCATGCATGGAGGGTTCCTAAGTAGCTTACTAGGTCACCTATCTAGCTAGGTAGCATAGGTACCGAGCTAGGTACCTAGTGTCACTCCAGCTATCTCCAGCTGCCATAAGTCTTCAGCTCAGCTTCCAGCACCTCAGTTACACTCCAGCTAATGTCAACTACTCTCCAACTCCTTTAGCTATCCTTCGAGTCCATTAGGCTCCCTTAAGTGATGATGATTTATCCTTTGATGTTCTTGAGCTCCCATGAGCAACCAAATAGTAAGTGAACTATCTATAAGATGCCATAATCATCCTTAGGTTATTGTGCACCTATGTATGATAAGAAAACAATGAAATAAGTTATGGAACTCATGAAAATAAATGAAATAGATGATGTGATAGCTAACATAAACATACTATGAGATAAGTATAAGTGCATAAACGTTATCATTCTAAGTAAAGATGTGTATAAAACATGTTAAGTATATTATATAATGATATATTTATAATATAAGATAGAATATGCAATGTAACATGACATAGTTTATTATAACATAACATGAATATAATGCATGATAAAGTAATATAAACATAATATATGCTATATGAAATAAATATGCAAAGTATTGAAATGTGACATAAGTGAATAGAATAAAAGGTATAAAGAATTCTCCCTGGTTCTTCAACATATGCACGGTTGAAGAAAGCAAGATGAAAAGTAGTAGATGCAGAAGTAGGATCAAATCATCCCCTTTTCTTTGAGGTGATTTATCCTCAAATCAAAGTTTGTTGGAATGTGATGCTTGTTCTCATTGAATAGAATGATCACACATCTTTTTCCTTGATTGTCCAAAATTACTTGCTTCTTCATTGTTACTTCATCCACTAAAGGATTGTTCTTGAAAAGGTGTTTTATTAAAGGCCTTTCTTTGGAATGATGATCACTAACAGGTACCTTATTAGAAATATCCTTTCTAAAATAACTCTTTGTTGAATGGTCTTCATAGTCTTCCAAAGAAAAATCACGTACCTTGGTATATTCTTACCTTATATTCTCGGTTGATGTCAAAAGACATATTCCAAGAATCCTTTCACTCGAATAGGTACACAACCCATCGCCTGGATGGTCATGTTGGTTCGAATGATTGCATCATTTCACTAGATCATCAAACATATTAGTATAAAGACACATACCTTGATGAAATCCTTCTAAAACATCATATGTATCTCAAAAAGAAACATTGCATTGTTTCACAAAAATGTATTCCTTTTGGAATGAATCATCATGCTCATTTGAAAAGATTTTCGTTTCTTCATGTTTTATGAATGAACCATCATGGTTATAAGTGAAAAAACTTGCTTTTTGAATGGATTATTTCATTTTTGCACTTTCCTGAGACTTTTTGAATGAGTGTTTTTCATCCAATTACACTTGTTTTGGTGATAGAGGCTCCAAAACAATCTTCTTGCCTTCATGTTTAAACGTTTACTGATTTGTATAACAATCATGCACCGTCTTCTTGTCGTACTGCCACTGTCTTCCAAGTAAAATATGACTGGCATACATATGAACTAAATCAAATAGTACCTCATCTTTGTACTTGCAAATGGAGAAAGGGTCAAGTACTTGTTTTGTCACATTAAGCTCGTTTCATCATTCAATAACTACAATGTATGGGGTTGGATGTTTCATCATCTTCAGTCCTAGTTTCTCAACCATAATAGTGCTAGCAACGTTTGTTCAACTACAACTATCTCAACCATAATAGTCCTAGTTTCTCAACCATAATAGTCCTAGTGTGAAAGATGTTGTACCTTTGTTGTTCTTCACTGGTAACTTGAGTACTTAACAATCTCTTCACCACTAGTAGTTCCCCTTCAACAACATTCTCAATTTCTTTATTTTCCTCTCAAATGATTTCTTCTCTTGTCTTATCTTCATGTTCGGAAGCAATGTCTTCATTATCTATGATTAACATGGCATTCCAGTTTGAACATTCTTTAGCAACATGTCCTTATCCCAAATACTTGAAGCATTTGATGTCATGAGTTCTTTCTGAACTTTCTTTTTACTTGTCTTTGCCTTTGCCTTCAACAATAAGTTGTCTTATCTTTGGTGTCTCCACATTCTCTTTAATTTGCAATGGAGATTGTTTCTTAAAGTTACTTCGTCCTTGATTCCATTGTGAATAAGAAGTGTTACCTTGAATTAAACTTATCCTTTTGATTTGCCTCTCTATCTTCATGGCCATATGAACCATTTCATCGATCTCTACATAATGTTGCAATTCCAAAATGTTAGCAATATTAGGATTCAAACCTGCCAATAATATTGCAATAGTTGCTTCATTGTCTTCAAATATGTTTGCATGGATAATGGTTATTTCCATTTCCTTGTAGTATTCTTCCACGCTTTTACTTCCTTTTCTTAGGTTCTGCAACTTCTAAAAATGTTCTAGGGATAGTGCACAAGAATGAAACTCCTTTTTGTGATAGCTTTCATATCTCGCTAGTTGCTTATTGGTCTTTCTTTGTTTCTTCTTCTGGATGTCACCAATTGATCCTACCATGTAAAGTCATAATTCATGAACTCCTTAGCATCCATTCTAACTTTCTTTTATTCTGAGTAGTTATGGCACTCAAACACATGATCAACCATGGCTTCCCAATACAAATATGATGTTGGATCAGTATTACCTTGAAATACAAGAATAACAGCTCGGATTTTATTGAGATTATCATCAACATATTGTCATTTGTATCTCCTCGAATCATGAGATCCTTGGTCAACCACATCATCTTCATCATAATCATCATGATAATCATTCTGCCTTGGCGTTTTTCTTCTTTGATTTTGTTATCCTGTAAATTGTTAGAAGCCTCAATTCGATCTATTCTTTCATTCAAAGGCTCAGGTTCTAATCTCAACAATGTTAACATCTCCTAAATGATTTCTTGTGGTCTCAAATATGGGACATGCTCTTGTCTTCGATTTTTTGAACTTTGAGACATTGTTAGAAATAAAAGAAAATGAAAATGTGAAAAGGGACCTTACCAATCAGTCACTCACAAAACCTCACTAAGAACACTCAGAAGAAAAGTATTAATGGTGCTCAACACTCGTGTTTACTCTCATGACTTGAATGGCTTTTGTTGTCCTCTTCTGATCTATCCAACTCAATTTTCCTTTTACCACTCACATATATTTGGAAATGTCCTATAGTAACTTACTCAAAACTTTTCAAGCCTTGGTAATTGTTGGTGTTGGCTGCAATCTTGGTTAGGTAGGAAATCAACAAATATAATGAAAAGGGTGGCTAGAAATAAGAAATAAAAGAATGGAGGCGTTACTTACTTGCAAAGCACTTACAACTTCACTTTTTACCACAATCAAGGTCTTGATGTCTTGAGCCTTGAATATTGTTGTTGAAGTATTGTCCCTAGCTTTTCTTTTTCTTTTCTTTGGTTCTTCACTTGTATAGCTTCAAATTTGGCATTTTAAACTTCTTAATGATGATGGAGCCTTCACATTTCCTTTTATTTTCCTCACTGTCCGAATTGCACACTTGAATTTCTTTTTGATTATTTTCGTTTTAGTTTGATGGAGGGTTTCTTGTTCCACTTTTACTCTTCACCAAATAGCTTTGAATATTGCTTGATGTAAGTCACTCGTGCTTCTATTGTAAATCTTGAGAATGAGTAAGTACCTGTAAGAAGATAAGATCAAATGGAATGTTTGGTGGATAATGTTAAGGTGAATAGGTGGGCTAATTTGCAATGATAGATAATAGTTGGGTTGCAGAATGTTTTGGGAGATGGTAGGCTAAAGAAAGAATTGATAAGGGTTGGTAGTATCTTGAAAAATCAAGGTAGAAAATAGGATATAAAGATCCTAACACCAAACCTTATAGATTGTACACGGGGTGGTAACAAAGGACTTGGCCCATCTAGTTCTAAAACAACTAGGAAACAAAATTATCAATGGGAAATAAAGGGGTTGACACCACAAGCACTCAAAGTACTTGATAAGTTGATAAAGTTCAATAAAACTTAAGCAAAGAGGGAATACCTCACAAATATATTGAATGATCAAAGAGAGTTGCCTAACAAAGGCCTAAGCATTAACCTTATATAGAAAATGAAAAATAATGGTAAAAAAACTATAGGATGATTCAACCAAAAGTAAATGTCTTTTCATAAATATTTAATGTTTTAAAATTAAATATTGACGCCTAATGAAAAACTAATGTGATAGTTCGGCTAAAGTGGGGGGAAACAATGCTTGGCTGAATATACACAGTGTTGGTTCATATTGATGCGTAATTGAAGGGATTACATACTTTGGCCAAATGGTTGGCATCCTTCAGTTCTTGGCACCTAGATGATGAAAATGGCTTGCACATGGCTTTATTGTATGGTTGTAACTCCCCTTGAAAGTATATGTCTCCATGCCAAATGATATGATGATTTAGCTAAGGTGGTGTGCTTTGCACATGTCCAAATGTTGTAGCATGCTTGGTAGGTTCCTAGGTAGCTTGGTAGGTTCCTAGGTAGCTTACTAGGCCACATAGCTAGGTAGGTAGCTAGCTAGGTAGTGTAGCTAGCTAGCTAGGTACCTAGTGTCACTCCAACTACCTCCAGCTGCCATAAGTCTTCAGCTCAACTTCTAGCTTCTCAGCTACACTCCAGCTAATGCCAGCTACTCTCAAGCTCCTTTAGCTATCCTTAGCTTATTATACACCTATGTATGATAAGAAAACAATAAAATAAGTTATGGAACTTATGAAAATGAATGAAATAGATGCTTCCATGTATGAATAAGCTAGATAATGATGCAATGAGCTAACATAAACATACTATGAGCTAAGTGTAAATGCGTAAACATTAATCATGCTAAGTAAAGATGTATATACAAACATGTTAAGCATATTATATAATGATAATGCCTAACATGTGTATGTATAATATAAGATAGAATATGCTATGTAACATGACAGTTTATTATAACATAACATTAATATAATGCATGATAAAGCAAGATAAACATAATATATGCTAAATGAAATGAATTTGCAAAGTATTGAAATGTGGAATTACTGAATAAAATAAAAGGTATAAAGAATGCTCCATGGTTCTTCAACTTATGCACGGCTAAAGAAAGTAAGATAAAAAGTAGTAGATGTAGAAGTAGGATCATAAATGTTATGATCCAACTAAGCTGATATCATTGTTAGTAATTCATTTTGTAATTATTTGATTAGTGCAAGAGGTTGGAGAGCATTGTAATGCCAAAGGAAAGAATAAACTTGGTGGAAGTTGAGAAAACAACTTCATTTCGGGTTACAAGCATTAAGATAATATGTATTGAACTTTGAGTTTGTGTCATTTCTGTGTTAACATGTGCTTTAAATATGCTAAATGATTTAAATAACATGTATAAGCTTTAAAAATAAAGTATGGTTGAAACTAGAATGCTTAGATGAGATTTAGAGTGATTCTCGAGCTTGAAAATGACAATTTTTGGGTTTTGGTATCAATACTCGAAGAAAATCACTAATACAATTTGAATGGTGAAGAAATTTAGGTAAAACAACTTAGTGTATTGATATTTTTCATGTAAGGATCGATACCGAAGGTATTTATCAAAACTTTGAAGCTAAAAAAAGTATTATACTTAAGGCGATTATCAATACCCACGAGATTTATTGATACATCGAGCTTAAATTTGGTATTGATACTTGAGATAAGTATCAATACCCAAAGGTTGAGTATTGATACCCTCTGCCTAGTATCGATAATTCCTGCTTTAAAAGTCAAAGTTTGACTTCCAATTCGAATATGAACACAAGGTATGGTTTGTAACAAATGAATGGGCCTATAAATGACCATTTTTTATATTTTTAATAAAGTTACCCATATGTAACACCCATTTCCCGTATACATTCCCCATACGAGTCTAGGATGTCACATAATATTTGCAAAACAGTTTTTTTTTTCGAAAACTAGTAAAAAAATTGTTTATTTCTAAAGTAACTCAATTATTATTAAAGAATCATAAAATAGTTCATTTTGATAGCATTAACAATCATTTCACATAAAATACTAATATCAAACTATCATTTATAAATAGTAATAACAAATAATATTCATTTAAAAACCAGATTTAAACATCTCCAGTTCTAAGTATCATAACCATATAATGTACATGCTAACTAGTATTTTCAGCAATCAAAAGATGACATATCGGATATGGAGCAAATTTGATTATTCAAAAATATGATGTTGAACTTGGCTCCTTACTCCTTACTTCTACTTACGCGTGAAAATCATCACACGCTAAGTATACACTTAGTGAGGCATTAAGTTCTATCAATATTAATAAAATAATATAAATAAAATAATAACAATAATAAAACATATTTATCAAAATATCACATAAGTATAAAATATAAAATCATCATATAAAGGTTGTCTATGATTTGAAGATTTTTCATCAAACGTTTTAAGTCAAATCAGAGTTCTCAAATAAACTTTACTTTTATTTCAGATCAAACAAACTATTTCATTTTCATATCACTACAAATAAGTTTTTCACTTTATTCATTTGATAACCAAAGTAAACCAATTAGAATGCAAGGTATGTAAGTCAAACTAGCATACACATATATTGCACAAGTACTATAAAACACAACATCAATGTGTCACTTATGAGGAATACATTGCACTATAATCATTTAATTGTAGGCACCATTTCTGTATATGTTCCATAAAATGTATTCTCGACACTTTAGCACCATCGCCACACAGACGTTAGACTCATTCTAAGTACCAACGCACCACCATCACACAGACGTCAGACTAGTGCTCATTATCATATAATGGCACCACTGTCACACAGATGTCAGACTCATGCCAAGTATCATATAATAGCACCACCATCACACAGATATCAAACTCGTTCTATAAATATAATGTGGCTGCTAGTGGCACCACCGTCACATTCGTGACGTCAGACTCATGTCAAGTTTCTTATAATTCTTTAACTCTATGGCATGTGAATTATACCTATGACTCTCAATGGATTTAAAATGGGAATTTCCATTGTTTCATATATCATTCACTTATCAAATTCCTTTATCAAAATCAACAAAAGCAAATATCATGTAGCAGTATAAAATACAGTGGGCAGTTCATACCCGAATTCATTCAAAGAAATCATTTAACAAAATAATGTAAAATATATAATAAAACAATTTGAAATAAATTTTGTTTTCAAACCATTCGAGGTTGAATCATCGTAAGTCTTCCTCATGTTATACTAATCATAGTATAAGTAAAGTGCACTCACCTAATAACGCCTCACTAGAAATCCTACTATCGATATTCCTTTATTCATGAACTTTTTCCTTTGATTTTGATTGCTTTTAACTTGCTTTTTATCACGATCTAAACAAGCATTATTTACCCATAATACACAATTTCAAAGCATTGATTAGTATCCTACTAACATATACATAACTTAGTAATAAAATTCATAAAAATTCTACCGATACTTATTCGATTCTAAATCCATTTCAAAACGTCCAAACTAACTGAAACATTTAAAATGTAACATCAATCCTCCAAATGCTCATATAAACTTATAATTAAACTAACCATTTAAAATTCCACCATTTATCCATTAGAACAAATTCTTCGAGAATTCATCTTACAATTTCCAATTTATTCAAAATCGTCCCTTTCCATTTAAATCTTTAAATCCAAGCATCCATCAATAAAATCAAGCATTATGACCACACATTGGAACATTACTCTTCAACTTCATGCTAATTTCCATTTCAAATTAATATTTTTTACTTTTTACAATTTGGTCCCTAAACCTTTAAAAGCTTCCAAGTTGGTCCAAATAAGTTTCTAAAGCTTTCAAAATCTTCCATTAATCATGTATAACCACAAAATAATTTTTCAAAAAAAAATTCAATCATATACAATCAATTCCATATCAATTTGAATTCAAACATCTAATTTCCAATAAAACCCTACTTGGTCGATTCTTAATGTATGAACTTCCAAGTAGTTTCAATCATCATACAAGCATGAAAATGATTCTCCAACATTAACTACACCATAATCAACCCTTAGTTCATCAAAACTTAACATCTCCTTCATCCATCAATTTCAAGAATTCAAGGTTCTAAGAATGGAAAACATGAACTAATAGTATCAAATGATATAGAATTCCATGGAGAACAACTTTGTATTTCATGTTTTCATTCAAAATCCTAAGAAATTAGCTTGAAAATAAAAAAAGTAAATGTTTCCTTACTGAAGCTCACAGCCAAAAGGAGAAAAAGATATACAACCCTTCAAAATTCTAAACAAAAATATAAGCTTATTTGTCATCTTTTAATAATAAAATTAATTAAAATTTCATTTAATGCAAAATGACCATTTTTCCTTTGAAATCCATGGCTCCATAACTTGACACATGTCAATTTATTCATATAATGGTAAAAATTAAACCAATACGTTAGTAGTTACCAACTTTACCTTTTGAATTTTCTGAAATTGCAATCTACCCATTTTTATCCAACGATCCAAATTGAATATGGAAAACCAACTTATATCTAACGGTCCATATTAAATCCTACAATTTTAAATCATGGAAATGTAATTTTTAACCTTGCCTCATCATTCTTGAAAATTTTCTAAAAATACGATTCGATCCGATTATTCGAATTTTTCTCGAACTTTATCGTCTTATAGCTTTTAATACGAAATCCATACAAAAAAATATAATTCCCATAGAAACATCATTCTCAGGATTAAACTATTCATTTATGTGACCGGATTACATAACGTTTTAAAATTATACTTTGGTCCTTAAACTTTTCCCAAATTTATACTTTAGCAATTTAACTTTCAAAATTTACATTTTCCTCACTAGGCAAATATTTGGGATATTACACCATAAGTATTGAAAAATTAAAAATTATCTCTAAGAACTAGAAATCGTAAGTGAATAAAGAATCGATAATGCATAAGCCAAGCCCAATGTGAAATTGTGTGAAAATTGAATGATAATTCTTTACAAGCTTATAATGACTAATGTGCCTTGCTTAATCTATATTTTTATCATTGTTGGAGGAGGTTTTATGGATAGTTAAGGCAAAGGACTATTTAGAAATGCAGAGGGACAGGGGATTGTGAGGGGAACTATGTTTCCTCTTCCTTCATTTTTCAAAGTTCATACTTTTAAATTAATAACCTTAAAACATATGACTGGGGAATTGCATCTTTCATATGAATTGAGACATTTGTTAACTGAATTGTCACTGAAGATAATGATTTTTTCTATCAAATGTTTTTTTTTTAAGATGCATGGTTAATAATGCGCACAATTATTCTAAGTGATAAAATTATGTATCATTTTCATTAATAATTTTTGTAGATATTATATTTATAAAAAAATTATAAATTAGTACATTCGAAAAATAAAACCAACGTAAATACATGGATAAATAAGAGTTAATTGCTTTATATGTCCTCCAACTATAATCACCATTTTAAATTGGTCCTTAAACTTTTGAATATTTTAATTTCATCCCTGACCTATGAATCTCATTCTAAACTAGTCCATAAACTTTTGAACATTCTAATATCATACCTAAACTATGACCCTCTTTCTAAATTGATCTCCAAACTTTTGAATATTCCAATTTTATCCCCAAATTCATCAAAATATATAATTAGTTTTAACCATAGTTTAACCTAATAATATAACTTGGCCTAGCGATTTTATTAACAAGGGATATGATTAGTATATAAATATAGTTTGAGATGAAATTGGAATGTTCAAAAAGTTAGGGGACTAATTTAGAATGCATGTCATATTTTGGGGATGAAAATGAAATGTTCAAAGCTTGAGGACTAATTTAGAATGATACTCATAGTTTATAAATGAAATTAACATGTTTAAAAAATTAAGGGCCAATTTTGTAACAACCCAGAAAATTAAAAAAAAATTATTAATTAGTAATTGGGCGAAATTTGGTGACTAAATTAAAAGTTTTAAAATTTTGTAGGTTATTTTAGAAGTTGAAGGAAATTCAGGGACCAAGCCTGAATTCCTCCCAAAACTGTCGGCAAGTTTTGTTATAAACTAAACGTGTTTTCTGATTGAAATCAGAAAACACAAAAGCTTTTCTTAAACTTCCACTCCTCCCGCACCTCGACTTTCAAGTCTGATTCCGACGCCGTTCGACATCCGATCGTCAAATTGAAATAACCATCGTGTTCATCTTCGACCCGTGATCAAAACCCAGTAAACCAATTATAGCGAAACGTTGCCAAACGACGTGAATTTCGAGTCAAAGTCTCGATGTTTTTTTAGCACCACCGCCGGGAAAATCTTAAATTCATCTCCGATCGTTGATCGGTTTTCGACACCTCCCGCACCATCGTGTTCCTGGTGTCGTTACGAGTCTGACGGTGTCGTCCTTGTCTCCGTAGGCGGTGGCGCGTGTGGGAGGTGGAGCTGTCAATGATTCGACCGAGTTGAAATTGAGCTCTCCACCGTTCAAAAATTTGAACTGAGGTTGGTAAGTGACTCAAAATCGCTTAAAATAATTTTTAGAAATTTTTTCAGGATTTTTTGGAGTCTGGAAGAGCCTTCAAGCGCCCCCACGTGCCGCCCTTGCGCGTGGCGGAGTTCCGAATCTGCTTGGTGATGTTGTGACCGGTTTGACCGGTCCAAACCGGTCTGAACCGGTTTGACCGGTATGACCCGACTCGACCCGACCCGTTGTCCGACCCGACCCGATGATATTCTGTCAAATATTTTGAAATATGTGACATTCTGGGAAATATTTTGAAAAAGTTGACATTTTGAGAAATATTTTGAAAAAGGTGACATTCTAGGAAATATTTTAAAAATGTGACATTCTAATATTTTGAAAAAGGTGACATTCTGGGAATTATTTTGAAAAATATGACATTATGGGAATTATTTTGGAAAAAAGTGACATTTTTGGAATTTTCGAATTTAGACTATTGAACCCCTTTGACCAGCTTTAAACGGCCATTAAACAACCTTTGATTTTGTTCAAGTATACATATTCTGACATTTTTAGACGTGCCGAATCCGTTTCTGAAGTCCGTTTTGCCAAATTCGAACCCGAATGCCTCCAAATCATCAGTCAAACCCGTTGACTTTGATTTTGACCAAGAATTTGAATTTTTGAAAAGTCATACTTTATGTTTTTCGACGTCTTGATTCCGAAATGTTTTACAAAACTTGAAGTATATCTTTTAAGTCATACTTATTTTGGTTAGATACGGTTTTGAAATATTTTACAAAACTTGTTGCTAAGGCCATGTCTCAAAGTTTTTACAATTTTAATTGTGTTCGAGACTCCAAGTGCTTATCTAACCCTAAGTTTTATCTTCTGTAGTAAACTAGAGATCTACAAAAATGAGTGCTAGACGTGGACGTCAAACTAGCCGTGGATGAGGTCGAATGGCTAGATTTGCGGACCCAATTGATGAAATTTGAGTAGATCCCCCACCTCTGACAGGTGATCTTGCTCCTACGACCCTGACGAATTTTCCTCCTGCCGCTGGTATTGGCATGACTACACCGATCGTAGGAGCGACTGATATTGAGACTGGTTCTACCAGAGTTGCACTTGATGAGAATTTTGGTAGACAATTTCTACAGTTGATTCAAGGAGCGGTCAGAGCTGCTGGTGCTGTATCTAAGGTGCCTATTTCTCAAACTCTGATCGCCAATGGGGTCAGGACTTTTGGAGGACAGCTTGGAGGAATTCCTACTAAAGCAGAAGATTGGCTCCAGGATACAGAAAGACGCATGGATCAGTTGGGTTTGGACCCAACTAAGAGATATTTGGGGGCAGTAGCGATGTTAGATGGCAATGCCCACACCTGGTGGGAGTCAGTGATCAGTAGTGTTCCTACCGATCGTTTGACGGATTTCTTTAAGGAGCGCTTTCGGAGCCGATTCCTGGGGGAGCGTTACTTAGTCCAGAGACGACAGCAGTTTCAGGACTTGGTTCAGGGTAATATGACTATTTCAGAGTATGAGATAGAGTTCTTAAAATTGTTAAAGTATGGAATCAGTCTGGTGCCTACCGAGAGAGATCGATGTCGTAAATTTTCCCTCGGACTCAGATATGAGCTACGTAGGCAGGTAGTAGCCCTTCAAGATGAGATTTTTGATGTGCTGGTGAACAGAGCCAAAGATGCTGAGGAGATGGAGGCTTTAGCTTCTGGTAGAGAGCGTGTTGATCAGGAGCGATCTAGGAAATCTTTTGGCTCTATTGAATCATCCGCACAGTCCGGTAAGAGGACTCGTACTTCAGCCCCTCAGAGGAGCAATACACGCTTCAGGCCTGCAGCATTATCACCTTCAGTTGTTAGTAGAGGTGGTTCTTCGATCCCGTTTCAAGTGCCTCATTGTGACTTTTGTGGCAAACGGCACACGGGAGAGTGTTATAGGAAGACTGGAGCATGTTTTCATTGTGGATCTAGTGGTCATTTTCGGAGGGATTATCCTCAGCTAGCTTTGTCTGAACGGACCACTACCCAGACTCCTGTACGTTCACAGACTACAGTACAGACTCCAATTAGAGATCATAGCCATTTAAAGGCTCGTGGTTCAACGTCCAGGACAGACATTAGAGCCCGACCTCAGTAGAATAGAGGGCCAACAGTTTCTGAGGCTAGACAGTCAGCTTTGGTTTACGCCACTAGACGTCGGGATGACAGAGATGAGCCTGAGGTTATTGTAGGTACATTTACTATTTATTCTATTCCATACTTTGCATTACTGGACAATGGCTCCACCCACTCCTATGTATCGAGCTCAGTATCTCGAAACCTTCAAATTCCGATCGAGAACACTGATAATACTGTTACGGTTACGAGTCCAGTAGGACAGGCAGTATTAGTGAATAAAGTATTTCAGCGTTGTCCTCTGGAGGTTCAGGGAGAAATTTTTCTCGCTGATCTTATGGAGCTTCCTTTAGAGGAGTTCGATCTAATTCTTGGGATGGATTGCTTGAATAAACACAAGGTAAATTTGGATTGCGAATACAAGTGTGCTACTCTGAAGACTTCAAATGGTTGGACTATTGTGTTAATTGGTGAACGGCGTGGCTATCTCTCCAATATTGTTTCAACTATGGAAATTGATCGTATGATCAAGAAGGGGTATGAGACTTTCATTGCCTGTATTCTGAACACTAAAGGTTCCTTGTCCACGATCGAGGAGATTCGTACAATTAGCGAGTTTTCTGATGTTTTTCCGGAGGAGCTGCCTGGGTTACCTCCTGATAGAGAAGTAGAGTTCGAGATTGAGACTTATCCGGGATCTTCACCTATTTCTATGGCACCTTATCGCATGGCTCCAAAGGAACTTAAGGAGTTAAAGGTCCAATTGCAAGAATTATTCGATCGAGGATTTTTCGGCATAGTACCTCACCCTGGGGAGCTCCAGTTTTGTTTGTGAAAAAGAAGGATGGGTCGCTAAGGCTATGTATTGACTATCGAAAGTTGAACAAGATGACGGTCAAGAATAAGTACCCATTACCAAGGATTGACAACATATTTGATCAGTTGCGAGGAGCTACTGTATTCTCTAAGATTGATCTTCGTTCGGGGTACTATCAATTTAAAGTTAAGGGGTCCGATGTTGCAAAAACAGTCATTCGCACTAGTTATGGTCATTATGAATTCTTAGTAATGCCTTTTGGTTTGACGAACGCTTCCGTAGCTTTTATGGATTTGATGAATCGTGTGTTCCGGCCATATTTGGATCAATTTGTGGTTGTCTTTATTGATGATATTCTAGTATATTCTCAGACGGAAGCAGAGCATGACGAGCATTTGAAGATCGTTCTGTGAACTTTGAGAGAGCATCGTCTATATGCCAAACTAAGCAAGTGTGAGTTTTGGCTTCAAGAAGTGTCATTTTTGGGGCACATTATTTCTGTACGAGGTATTCAGGTCGATCCAAGCAAGATCGAGGCTATTGTGGATTGGAAATGACCCAAGAACATCTCTGAGATCCGCAGTTTCTTGGGCTTGGCTGAATATTTTCAACGTTTTGTCGAGGGTTTCTCGATCATTGCTGCTCCTTTGACAAAGCTATTAAGGAAGAACGTGCCGTTTGATTGGGGCGAGGCACAACAGGAGAGCTTTGAGAAATTAAAGGCGGTTTTGACTCAAGCACCAGTGTTGATTCAACCAGAGTCAGGGAAGGATTTTACAGTGTATAGTGATGCTTCACATTCAGGACTTGGTTGTGTTCTAATGCAGGAAGGTAAGGTAGTGGCTTATGCGTCACGTCAACTGCGACCACATGAGTGTAATTATCCTACTCATGATTTGGAGTTAGCAGCGGTGATTTTTGCCTTGAAGATTTGGAGACATTATCTTTATGGAGAGAAATGTTACATTTTCACTGATCATAAGAGCTTAAAGTATCTTCTGACCCAGATAGAGCTTAATTTGAGACAACGGCGCTGGTTAGAGCTTCTAAAGGATTATGATTGTATGATTGATTATCACCCTGGTAAAGCTAACATTGTGGTGGATGCTTTGAGTCGAAAGGCTGTAGCGGAGTTGAGGTCTTTAATGGCCAGGATGAATTTATATGACGATGGCACTTTGTTAGCAGAATTACAAATTAAGCCGACTTTGGTTGATGAAATTAAAGTTAAGCAGCCCCTTGATAGCTCCTTGCTATCCATCTTTGAGAAAGTAGAGCAGGGGACAAGCTCAGATTACGCCCTTGATCAGGATGAAGTTTTATGCTTTAAGGGTCGATATTATGTGCCTGATGATGCTGAGTTGAGGCAAATTATTCTTAATGAGGCTCACAGTAGTCCATATGCTATGCACCCCGGTGGAGATAAGATGTATCGGAATTTGAGGGAGAGGTATCATTGGGTCGCCATGAGGAAGGACATCTCAGATTTTGTGGCTAGGTGTTTAACTTGTTAGCAAGTTAAAGCAGAGCATCAACATCCATCAGGTTTGTTACAGCCTATCAAGATTCCTGAATGGAAATGGGAGAATATTACTATGGATTTTGTTACCGGATTACCTATGACTCCTTCGAAAAAAAATTCAGTGTGGGTGATTGTGGACATACTTACAAAGTCAGCTCACTTCATTCCTGTGCGGGTAAATTATACTTTGGACAAACTGGCGAGATTGTATATTTCGAAGATTGTTAGATTGCATGGTGTACCATTGTCTATTATTTCTGATCGAGATCCGAGATTTACTTCGAGATTTTGGAAGGCGCTACATACGGCTTTGGGAACAAGATTGGATTATAGTACATCCTTTCACCCACAAACTGATGGTCAATCTGAGAGAGTGATTCAGATTATGGAGGATATGGTTGTGTAATTGATTTTCATGGTAGCTGGGAGAACTTTTTTCCGTTGGCTGAATTTGCTTACAATAACAGTTATCAAACCAGCATTCGTATGGCAGCCTACGAAGCACTCTATGGGCGTAAATGTCGCACTCCGATACGTTAGACTGAGTTGCATGACCGGAAGACTTTAGGACCTGAGTTAGTACGCGAGACGGAGGACATAGTCAAATTAATTCGTGACCGACTGAAAGAGGCATTTGATAGACAGAAGGCTTATGCAGATCAAAGGAGGAAAGATATTTAGTTTGAAGTTGGAGATCAGGTTTTTTTAAAAGTATCACCTTGGAAGAAAGTATTGAGATTCGGGCGTAAGGGTAAATTGAGTCCAAGATTTATTGGACCATTTCGTATTTTGAAGAGGTTAGGACCTGTTGCATATCAGCTTGAATTGCCTCATGAGCTCAATCGTATTCATGATGTCTTTCATGTATCAATGTTGAGGCGATACCGTCCAGATCCGGGTCACATCATTCAGGTTGAAGAGGTAGAGCTGAGACCTGATTTGTCATATAAGGAGGAGCCCGTTCAAATCTTAGAAAGAGATGAAAGATTTCTTCGGAATAGGCGTATTCCAATGGTAAAAGTTCAATGGAGTAACCGAAGCCCCTCTGAAGCTACTTGGGAGACATTGGTGTCAATGGAGGCTCAGTTTCCTCAACTATTCTCATAAGGTAAATTTCGAGGACGAAATTTCTTGTAGAGGGGGAGAATTGTAACAATCCAGAAAATTTAAAAAAAAATTATTAATTATTAATTGGGCGAAATTTGGTGACTAAATTAAAAGTTTTAAAATTTTGTAGGTCATTTTAGAAGTTGAAGGAAATTCAAGGACTAAGCTCTGAATTCCTCCAAGAAGTGTCGGCAGGTTTTGTTATAAACTAAACGTGTTTTTTGATTGAAATCATAAAACACAAAAGCTTTTCTTAAACTTCTACTCCTCCCGAATCTCGACTTTCAAGTCCGATTCTGACGTCGTTCGACATCCGATCGTCAAATTGAAATCACCATCGTGTTCATCTTCGACCCGTGATCAAAACCCAGTAAAGCAATTATAGCGGAACTCTGCCAAACGACGTGAATTTCGAGTCAAAGTCTCGATGTTTTTTTAGCACCACCGCCGGGAAAATCTTAAATTCATCTCCGATCGTTGATCGGTTTTCGACACCTCCTGCACCATCGTGTTCCTAGTGTCGTTACGAGTCCGACGGTGTCGTCCTTGTCTCCGTAGGCGGCGGCGCGTGTGGGAGGTGGAGCAGTCAAAGATTCGGCCGAGTTGAAATCGAGCTCTCCACCGTTCAAAAATTTGAACCGAGGTTGGTAAGTGACTCAAAATCGCTTAAAATAATTTTTAGAAATTTTTTCAAGAATTTTTGGAGTCCGTAAGAGCCTTCACGCGCCGCCCCTGCGCGTGGGGGAGTTCCGAATCTACTGGGTGATGTTGTGACCGGTTTGACCGGTCCAAACCGGGTTGACCGATCTGACCCGACCCGACCCGTTGACCGACCCGACCCGGTGACATTCTGGGAAATATTTTGAAATAGGTGATATTTTGGGAAATATTTTAAAAATGTGACATTCTAAGAAATATTTTGAAAAAGGTGACATTCGGGGAAATATTTTGAAAAATGTGACATTCTGGGAATTATTTTGAAAAAGGTGACATTTTGGGAATTTTTGAATTTAGACTATTGAACCCCTTTGACCATAACTTTGACCGGCTTTAAACGGCCATTAAACGACCTTTAATTTTGTTCGAGTATATCTATTCTGCCATTTTTCGACGTGTCGAATCTGTTTTTGAAGTTCGTTTCGCCAAATTCGAACCCGAAGGTCTCCAAATCATCAGTCAAACCCGTTAGAATTTGAATTTTTGAAAAGTCATACTTTATGTTTTTCGATGTCCTGATTCCGATTCCGCAATCTGTTTGGTCAAATTCAGACTCGAAATCCTCCAAATTGATAGTCAAACCCGGAAAATGCTTATATACTTAAGAATTTAGCTTTGAACAATTAAGTACGACTTGAGGGCTGATAAATTATTATCGTTTGAAGGTACAAGAGACTCTCCGGATCGTTCGACAGCTCGACCCAGCTCTTCTAGATCAATTAAACCACGTGTGCCAGTATTCACCCGTAAAATTCGTAAATTTTATGATTTTAGAGATTAATTATGTTACCCATTAGTAATTTAGTGTTATTATAAATTAGGTTCGAAAACTGTAGTAGAGCGTGGTGAGACCAACAATCAATAGATCTATTACTTGAACCTATTATCGAGGTGTGTTCCCTATTTATTACTGAAATGTTTTATTTGTTTTAATATGTGGTACACTGAATTCTTTGGTTACTGTTTTATTGATGCACCGATTTAATGTGATGGTTTATGGATTATGACTGCTATCTGATTTTTTTTTGAAATGGTATATAATTACCATGTTTATGGATTTATGGAATTTATGTCACGGTGCAATTGAATTTTTGGAATACGAATTTATAAAGTACAGCTCTGATCAAGCTGGAAAATTTTACGGACCTAATGTGACTCTTAGGTAGGCTCTACGGCCCTGAGATCATTCTCGGGTAGGCTCTGCAGCCCTAAGATGTGTTCTTAGGTCGGCCCCACGGCACCGAAATCTATCTTGGGTAGGCTCTCAGGCCTAAGATGTTCCCTTAGGGTAACTCTTTTATGAGATTTACTGCAGTATAATTTTTATGAGATTTACTGGACTATGATTTGTTTAGTGTACCTATCATGATTTTATAGTAATGTTGGGACACACTAAGCCTAGCTCACTTTTCGAAAATGTTTTTCCCTTTCAGATACTGTTGGTTAGATTCACCTGATCGAGCACTTGGAGGATCAACATATCTCTTGAAGTATATCGTATTGTAATGTTTCATCTTTTAAGTTGACTCTATTTTGGTAACATGTGCCTTATTTTAAAGTATTGGATTTTATAAAGATTACTTCTTTGCTACTTACATTTGGTTTATCGAAAATTTGGATTTTTAAAACATGTTTAAATTAATTTGTTTTTCTTTATTATATTTATGATTTGTATTTTTATGGTATAAATTATTATAATTTCATAAACATAATTTATAATGTGATTTTACCATGATTGAATAATGGTTTCGGAACAATATCTTTAAGAATCATGAATGTGATTCACTAGACTTAGTCGAAACGCATAGACCGTGTCTAGGGGGTTACAAATTTAAAATGAGAGTTATACTTTTAGGATATATGTTGCAATTAACTCTATAAATAAATAAATAAAATTTATCCCAATATATAAAAGTTTTCTATAACTAACTAAATTCAACCTTAGTTTATAAACAAAGAATTAATTTTTAAAAAATCACTTTTAGAAATGTAATGAGAAAAATGCAAAAAATTGCTTTTTCACCCTTTTTACTCTTATGCTTTACCCTTTTCATAAACAAAAGTAAATGGTTTGTTCATTAGATATATAATTTTTTTAGATTGTTTATAAATATAACATCCTTCAAATATTATTTACGAAAACAATACCTATTTTTATCACTTGAGCAAAGTTATGATCTATCAATTATGCTTTCTCAAAAAAAATGTTTCACAGAAAGTACATTTGTTCTTCGTGACAACCCAATCAATATATTTCTCAATTCACGTAAAATGTGCGACTAACCAAATACCCAATTACAGATTATAAATTTATGGATAAACTAAACGAATGGTCACTAATGATTGAGTAAATTTTCATTTTTCCCAGTAGAGTTTCAAAAGTAACAAATCGATCGCTAATATTATTGATTTGCAATAAATCGGTCACTTGCTGTTAACAACTGTTACTATGGGTGATAGAAAATTGATGTGGCGTGTTAACTACTTATGTGTCATGTTGACCGTTTAACCTGTAATTTGATTCCGCTCTAACCCCATTCTCATCTATTTTTTTCTTACCGTGAACAAACTCATCACAATGGAAAACTCTTCCATTAAGGGATCTATTAGTACCATTGGCATTTTTAGATGCTTGATTGCAGTATTTCAGTAATGCGGTCTTTGATAATGAAACCTTCTCCCACATTAACTATCACTCAAACGTTATTTTTCCACTTTCTAGCTATCTCTTTTCTAGAATGCTTATCAAACGTATAAGGACTCAACTTGTCTATAAAATCTATTCCTTTTTTCAAGCCACTATCAACTCCTCTTCGTTAAAGATCATCGACCTACCATCTCTTTCTACTTCATTCTCCATTCTCTCTCTCTGCAACAAGATCTCTTCCCCCTCCCCCAGACGATATCAAATGCTCAAATACTCTTCTTCTTATTAGGTTTCCCGATAAAAAAGTGAACCCATAAACCCCAAAAAAGAGAGAAATCGAAGTGTTGAAAGGAGATTTTATAACAGGTCTTGGTTTACGGTACTTATAAATACAGCAGCAAGAGGAGACAACACCGTCGATGATGTCATAATTCTTCTCGTTCACTCCAGATGTAGCCCAGGAGTCGGACTCACATTTTTGACGAGTTACCTAATGCAATCACCATTTCCATCTCTAGATCCAAAGTCTATGATACCAACCCCATGCTTTTGTCTTACACCATCAAATTTCGATATAAACATGCAAGTTTTCCTTTTTGATCAGATTCCATATTTCTCAAATTTGTTTGAAATTTTGAAATTCGAATGATAACTTTTTCTACTTTTTGTTGTTTCAGTTTAAGTGGCGGTTATTGAAGAAGGCTTTGCACATTTTTTACTTCCACTTTGCTTTGAAGAAGTGATTGTTTATCGAAGAAATTCACGAGAAGCAAGAACATGTTTGTGTAAATATAACGACAATGTTTATATTAAAGGTTAAAGAATGACTTCAAAATCTAGGAATAAGAGACCAGATACACATGGACGGAGCTCCCTTAGCGCTAAGATTTGATATAATTTTGGTTTAATAGTATTTTGGTTCATGTAAAAATAAATATTTAAATTTTAAAAATATAAAAAATTATTAAATATTTATTCAAGTAGGGGTCGAACTAAAGAATGATAAGTATGTGTTCTCAAATTTTTGGTCTAACTACAATTTAAATCATTGTAAGTTTAAATATTAGACAAATTAGAAGTTATCTTTTGAGTTTTGAGTTTTTTTTAAATTTAGGGTGAATACAGGGTAATATCTGTACAAATACTTTCGACTATTTGATAATGAATACTCATACCCCTACATACGTGCTTGAACTCGAGACCTCAAGGATAACAACAATCCCTTAATCACTAAGGTCGATTGGTTCATGCTGAATTTCGAGTTTAAATACCTAATAAGTCTTTATATTTTATTAAATAGTCTAATATTTCGGCCCCTGTCAATATTTAATTTTGGCTCCGTCCCTGCAGATACATAAATTGGTTTTGATCAAAGATGACGAAGCAGATAAAGATGCTAATTTATTACATCATGATGGGTTTAGGATATCTTTTCTTTCTTTTCTCCATCCTCACCTTCTGGCTTCCATTTGTTTTTGTAGCAAAAACAAAGAAGAACCATCATTTAATACTTCATATTGATTAATAATGAAAAGAGAAATGAGAGAATATGAGATAGTAAAAATGAAAGAGAGAAAAATGGGGTTAGAGAGGAGTCAAATGGCAGGTCAAATGATCAGTGTTCTAGGTTAGCAGTTAACATGTCACGTCAGCTTTCTATCACCTATAGTTGTTAATGGCGTGTGACGATTTGTTACAAATCGATAAAGCTAGTTATCGATTTGTTACTTTTGAAACTTATAGTAAGCCATATAATATATATATATATATATATATATATAGTCTCAAGTGCTCTGAGGTAGTAAACTGGAACTAGTACTTAATTTTTACACTAAGATAGCTGGAGACTAAAGACACATATTTTCCATATCTATATGAAGAGTGTAAAATCACTTTGAATGATGTTTCACTCTGGTTAGTACTCTAGGTTGATGGTCATGTTGTGACCGATACGAGTGAAAAAATTTGTGTAGTTTGTGCTACTTATTGTTTAGAAAGGTGTCAAATGATTTCAATGGTGGTCGAATTTCTGTGAAGTGACTTATACAAAACATCAACGAAATATAAGAAGACTAATCTGAAAATGATGTAAAGGTATTTGCATGTGTGTGTATTTTATGATCATGAGGGGAGTTCTCATGCCTAAAAAAATCTTGTAATCAAGTGCATTTAATATGGTTGTGTCACCTCTAAGATTTTTTGAAGTGAGAACATTTAGTTGGGGATCAACAATTTTAGCATTTTGATAACCGTCGTTTTTCAATCAAAATAATTCTGGCTTCTTAATAAATAGAAAGGAAAAGGTAGTATAGAGAAGCAGGGTCGATCCATAGGGACTATGGTTTTTGTGATTTAGTAAAACTCTTTGATTTAGAGGAGGATAGAATTCCAGATGAGGTTTGAAATAAAATAAATAATTATAATTTAAAAAGAAAAATACTAAAATAAGTAATAATAAATAAAAAGGGAAAAATAAATTAATAAATACTAGTAGTAAAGATAAAAAAAGGGTTTTAAAAGTTATTTTTTTAATAAAAGATAAGAACTAAATAAAAGAAAATAATTAAATAAATTATCTAAAGAGATTGAGATAAAGAGAAACTTATAGTAAAAGCATCCTCAGACTTTAGTTTTGCCTCAAATTCTTGGATCATCGAAACAAATTTTTACTTCAAGATTCACGTCGGCTTACAAGGACAATTCTTCGCTACCAACTCGAATTGTGTCGTTTCATCAATAATTGATTCAGATCTCAGTTTCTTCTTAGAAAACAATTTTGATAAGTGTGTTCTCGGGAAGTTTAATATGCTTCAATAAGAAAATCCTTCTTCATACATTAACCATAACATCATTCGGACCAATTTTGAAATCGTTTTGATTTGAAAAGTAAGCTAAAAAAACATAGAGAAATCCGAAGCGATTTAAGTACCTTACAATTCTCACGTTTGGAATTGAGGCTTCGCTTTAGCCTTTGGTATAAAAGAAAATTAGCTAAGGATGACCAAAGTCATAGTTAGCATAATTGTTGAAAACGAAATTTAAAAGAAAATAAAGAAGTGTGCAAAAAATAGAGAGAAAGCTAGAGAGAAAAAGAAGATTTAATTCTCAGATGAGAGATATATGTTTCTAGGCTCATCCTTAGAGGGTATTTATAGCCTTCAAATTCCTAAAAATAAGCTAAAGATAATTCCTAAAATAAGGTATTTTATCCTAATAAAAACACTTAAAACTATTTAAACTAAAATACCTAAAGCAAAGATAAACTAAAATACTATTTAAAATAATATCCTAAATCCTAATTGAAATACTAACATCTATTTAAACTAAAATACAAAGATAAAATATAGTGTTTAAAATATTGTCCTAAACTTGAGTTTAATCCAAATCTGTATTCCAGAAACGTGCAGCCAATCCATTCGTTCTTCTAGAAACGCTGACTAGATCATCTAGAAGGTGCTGACATCATAGCCTCATCGGATGTTTCATGCCCGTGTTCATGCCCATTAATCTAGCTTCAATTCTGAAAATAAAAAAACTGCAGAATTCTTTCCTTTTAGTGCAATATCCAGAATCTGACATCCTGCACAGAAAATGAATGAAAATGAACAAATAAGCCACAAAAGAACAATGACTAAGGCCCAAATTTCCCCTCACTTATTCAAAGCTTGTCCACAAGCATTCACCAATTAACATATCAAAGTCATAAGTTTACATCTTTAATTTCAATTTATTTCTCAAACATCCAATCGAACTAAGTCCATGATATTTGCCGAATTGAAGTTACAATCAAGCAAAGATACAACTAAGAAAATTTAAGGTAAGCAAGACATCCAAATTAATTGCCAACTTCAATGAAACATGACTCAATACCTCACAAAGATTCACACATATCCGCTCAAAGTGTTTGGGGTAAATGAAGGCGCTTAAATCGAAGCTAACCAAAATGTTACCATAGAATTGGAATCCAATCAAGTCTCCACTATGAAAAATGAACATAATGCAATAATCAAGAGGTCTTTAAACAAGGTGTAACGGGGCTTAGGTTAGGGCAGGGAAAAAGCCAAAAAGAAAGGTTTAAAATACTGAAACAAGAGATCGAAATAATTAAGAACAATCCATGAATTAACATGAAGCGTAACGAAATAAGGAAAAAGAATATATGAAAGACAATTTAAACGATCGATTTGTCCTTCCCTTTTTTGTTGTTGTTCAAAACAGTGAAGAATTTGGTTTTTCAAAACAGTGAATTTTTTTCTGTCTCGTGGAACAAGAGTGATGCAAGATCTCAAGTCTCGGTAAAGGTGTGAAAAGAGAGGAAAATAAAAAGAAAGGCTTCGGGTTTAATTATGAGGTATAAAACAAAAAAATGGAAATAGGCTCAAATGTTGTTCACTAGTGGATATATAAATTGGTAGGCTTTTTGGGAAAAGTGGGTTTATCCTAGGTGCCCCTATCACATTAAAACATTACGTTCAACATGTAGTCTCGATATGTATTATGATTACAAGTTCTAGAACATCCTAATTAGTTTGGCACAAACAAGTCAAACAATGATCAAGAAAGAAAATGTATGCTCGTTAGGCCCAAATCTCACAAGAAAGTTTATGTGCATTGAGTCAAGTTTATCTCTATCAACAAAAGCATGAAATATCAATACTCAACAAAACAATTCACCAACTATACCAATCATACAAATTAAATTCGATCTAAACATGATCACAATCCAAAAGAAAGCAAGAGTATAAAGTGAAATTCAAGACTAGCAACCAACGATCCCAACACATCAATATCAGAATATCTCCATTTCAAACAAAACAAGTTAAGGAAAAATTTGACTACATGTTTATCCTTCCTTCATCACTTAATTCGTTTTATCCCCAAAACATATATAAAATTGAAAAACAAAAAGAGGGGAAAGGAATACTCCCCAATCTAGTGGCGACCGTGGCCACGGCCACGTCGAGACGAGCTCGGGCGAAGATAAGAGAAAACATCGACAAGGTTGGCTTCAATGGTGTCAAGGTGACCAGTCACACCTTGCATCTCGGCTTGCATATCCGGTTGGGAACTGGCTACCAGAGGTGGTTCAGTCTGCCTCATGTACACATGTCCATTACGTGGTGTAATGGTGTCGGGAGTTACAATGTGGGGGGTAGCGGGAGTGCTTGCAAGAAGTTCCATTGAATCCAAACATCTAGCATCAAGTGGATCTATAGAAAAAGCATAAGTGAAATTTACAGTATCAAAGGTTAATGGAAATAAACGAGATGCTAAATATGTATTATAAGGTTCGAGAATCAAGGGTCGATTGGTTCGTACAACTTACGTAAAAGCTCGAGTGAACCAATATCCTAAGTTTCCCTTCATGTCGGTTTGTATGCACCATAAGAAAAGTAATTCAACCTTACTCAAATAGGAGGTAGTATCATTACGACATGAATAGTTGTAGGAAAGGAATCGGCGTATGTAGCAGAGAGCGGGGTCGTGAATATGCCACGCTTTGGTAATGCGTGCATCGAATTGAATACTTGGGTAACCTATAAGTGCCTCATAAGCCATATCAGTGTTAAAATTCTGTGGAATCTCACGCAAAAATGTCAGATAATCATGGTCTGTGACATCAGTCATGAACCCCATAGAAAATTGAAAGCATTCAACGACATCCTAAAATATTATCCTAGTATCCGAAAAGTAATAACGTCAGGTGTATTTATAGATATAGCACGACGCTGCTGAAACAAAAAAGTGATATAGAACTCAAAAACCAATTAATAGTAAGTATCGCATCTAATGTTTGAATAAGGAGTCCAACCAATAGCATTGAAATAACGCATCACAACATCACGTAAATGTAAAGTGTCTAGTGTATGCGATGGAATATACTTACACACTTGAAACCTGCGATGACGAATGCTATAGAAACCCCTTGCGTCGTCATCATTAAAATCGAGATATCCTTGCAATGACATCTCAGGTGCCACCGAATATATTCGGCCTCTTCGATTCTTTTCATCGAAAGGATCAAAGGTCTCGTCCAATGGTCTTTCGGTTTCGTCCGAGCCTACTTTATAGGATGTAGGTTGTGGTTTCCTGGTCGAGTGGCATGGTCGTGAAGGCGCGGATCCATACGAGGATACAGGACTCAGTTGTGGTGGTACACCATCTGAAAAATTGAATCCGTTCCTAAAATCTTCAGAATAACCAAAAATAGGATGCCACATTAGTAATGGTTCAATATCGACAGGTTCAAAATTTACCTCGGGTTGTTCAAGTGTAGTAAATGGCGGAGACTCCACGTTCGGTGTCGAACATGTTCCTGAACCTGACGACCTAGAGTAAAACGTTGGGGTTGTTAATGATGATGGGTTGGATGGTCGTACAATGCTCGATCTGGTAGCGTATCGGTTAAAGGAAGAACGATCGAACGATGGAGGGAAGTTGGCAGTCTCGGGTGTACGGGTTGTCGTCATTGGCGGTGATCTTTGCGGACTTCGTGCACCCGTTGAGGAGGTGGTGGCGTGGGAAGAGGGTCGGAATCACTTGGAATATCGACAACAACCGGCGCGATGTAGCGGCGGCTCCCTCCAATGTTGAGCGATGGTGGAGCTCCTTGGTTTTCTTGGTTACATGTTCTTACCATGGAGAAAAGGAGTGGAGTAATTGGCTTGTGGAGGAGGTGACGAGTGTTGAAACTGACAATGAGGTGTTGAACGACGGTTTCGGGTTTATGTATGGTGGATGTTCGAAGGGAAAAAGAAATGAGGTAGCGAGGCATTGAATGCAAGACAAATGAAGATGTGAGGTTGTTTGGGGGGTTATCACTTGGGAAATAAAAGTGGAGAAAAGAATTTTAGTTTTGGTCAAACTAAAAAGTTGGAAAGAGAAAGTGTTGGGATTGGTTTAGAATTCTAAAAGTTGGGATGGTGATAGATAAGGTGGGGCCCACAATGAATAAATTTGAAAAAAAAGTGTTTCTAAACTTGTAATTTTCGACAGAGGAGGGAACAACCAAAATTGGGGGGGTTTGCTAACGTGCGCCTCTTGGGGGTTGGGCTTTGCTAACGTGCGCCTCCTTCTACTTCCAGACGTGAACATTTTTTTCGTCAAATTTTCGATCGAAATTTGGATATGTTCAGAAAAAATAAAATAAATTAAATTAAATTAAATTAAATAAATAGAATGAAATAAAGTTTGCTAAAAATAAAAATAAAATGAAATAAAATGAAAATAAACTGAAATAAAATAAAAATAGAACGAAATGGGTTGCCTCCCATCAAGCGCTTTTGTTTAACGTCGTTAGCTCGACGACCTGAATTTTCAGAGTTTGGGTTCATCTAAATTGATTTTTTCAATTAGACCAACCGGAGCATTTTCATAATACAGCTTCCATCTTTGATCATTAACTTTAAATCATACTCCTTATTTATCTTCAATTTCAACAGCACCGTGAGGAAATACTTGAGTATCTCTAAACGGTCCGAGCCATTTTGATTTGAGTTTTCGTGCAAAAAGTTTAAATTTGGAGTTAAATAATAAAACATTTTGATCGGCAGAAAAAGTTTTAAAAGAAATTCTACTATCATGAAATTCTTTTTTTTTCTTTAAATATCCGAGCACTGTCACAGGAATTTCTTCGGATTTCTTCAAGTTCTTGAATGTGCAATTTCCAAGCTTCACTAATTGCATCCAAGTCCATGTTACACTGTTTAACGGACAGTAAGCCCGATGTTCTAACTCAACTGGTAAATGACATGGTTTATCGAAAACAAGCTGGTATGGTGACATCCTAATGGAACCTTTATAAGCGGTTCAATATGCCCAAAGTGAATCAAGTAATTTTAAACTCCAATCCTTTTGGTCCGGTTTAACAATTTTTTCAAGAATTGTTTTAATTTCCTGATTTGATACTTTGGCCTGTTCATTTGTTTGTGGATGATAAGCGGTAGCAATTCTTTGAGTTACTCGAAATTTCTTCATCAATAATTTGATCACTCGGTTTATGAAATGTGTTCCTTTGTCGCTTATTATAGCCCTTGGTGTGCCAAACCAGGAAAAATAGTATTTTTCAACAACAACAAAACTATAGTTTTAGCATCATTATTCTGAGTGGATTTAGCTTCCACCCATTTAGAAACATAATCTAAAGCTAAAATAATATAAGTATTTCCAAATGACGAAATAAAATGACCCATATATTATATTCCCAAAACATAAGAAATTTCACAAACTTGTATAGAATTAAGTGGCATTTCATTCCTACAACTTAAATTACATGTACGTTGACATATTTCACAAGTTTTACAAAATAGATAAGATTCCCGAAAGATGTTAGGCCAAAAGAAACCACATTCAAAAATTTTATGGGTTGTACGTTTTGGCCCAAAATGACCACCACAAGAGTAAGAATGACAAAATTATAAAATTGAATTTACCTCAATTTCGGTAATACATCATCGAATTACCTGATCCGAGAAGTGCTTCCATAAATAAGGATCGTCCCAAATATAGTATCAGGATTCTCGCTTAATTCGATTAATTTTAGCTCCTAGCAGTAACTTACCTGTGGCCAAATAATTAACAATGTCCACAAACCATGGGGTTCAGTTTTTCTTCAGAAAAATCTTCTCTAATTGGTGGTTCGGATGTGGGAAGGAGAATTCGACTCAAGTGATATGCTACTAGATTTTTGTTTCCGTTTTTGTCTTTAATTTCCAAGTTAAACTCTTGCAAAAGCACGATCCATCGGATAAGCATTGGTTTTGCTTCCTTTTTGCTCATTAAATATCTTATAATTGCATGATTAGTAAAAAACTAATTTTAGTGCCAAGCAAATAAGTTATAAATTTTTCTAAAACAAAAATTATAGCAAAAAGTTTTTTTCCTTAGTTGAATAATTTTTCTGAGCCGAGTCCAAAGTTCGGGATGCATAGGCTATGTCATGTGGCTCTTTCCCTATTTTCTGGCCGTGAATGGCTCCAACGCTAGTATCCGATGCATCACACATATGATCAAAGGCGTAATTCCAATCTAGTGGTTGAACAATTAGAGCTGAAATAAGCTTTTCCTTTAATGAATCGAAATACTCCTTGTATTTTGAATCAAAATTAAAGTCTTGATCTTTTTGAAGAAGATTGCATACAGGTTGTGCTATATTCGAAAAGTCTTTAATAAACCTGAAGTAAAATCCTGTATGGACAAGAAAAGAACGAATTTCCCTCACAGATGTGGGGTAAGGAAGTGAGTGTATAATATATGTTTTAGCTTTATCAACCGTAATCCATTTTGAGGAAATAATATGACCTAAAATTAACCCTTTATCAACCATAAAATGACATTTTCATAGTTTAAAACAAGGTTATATTCTAAGCATCTTTTAAGCACATTAGTTAAATTATCAAGACATTCATTAAAAGAATTACCATAAACCGTAAAGTCATCCATAAAGACTTCAATTCCTTTCTCCACATAGTCGAAAAATATACTTAACATGCATTTTGGAAGGTGGTCGGTGCATTACAAAGACCAAAGAGCATTCGTCTATATGCAAATATACCAAAGGGACAAGTAAAATTCGTATTTTCTTTATCCTCTAGCGCTACTAGGATTTGGAAAAAACCTAAAAACTATCAAGGCAATAATAACGAGTTTCCCATCTAATCTTTCAATCATTTGGTCTATAAAAGGAAGAGGAAAATGATCTTTTCGTGTAAGAGAGTTCAGCTTCTTGTAATAAATACAAACTCGCCATCCATTTTGACCTCTTGTTGGCATTAACTCCCCTTCTTGATTTTTGACCACTCTGACTCCCGTTTTCTTGGGAACCACATGAATCAGACTTACCCAATTACTATCCGATATCATATAGATTACTTCAGCATCAAAGAGTTTTTTAATTTATTTCTTTACTACTTCCATCATTAGTGGATTTAATTGGCATTGTCCTTCTCGTGATGCCTTTGCTGCTTCTTTGACTTTGATCTTGTGGATGCAAGTCGAGGGACTTAATCCTTTAATGTCGACAAAAGTCCATTCTATGGCTTCTTTGTGAGAGCGCAACACTGCTACCAAAGCTTCCTCTTCTCCTTCGGACAATTTACTTGAGATGATCACTGGTAAGGTTCCATTTTTGCCCAAAAAGGCATATTTCAAATGTTCCAGTAATTGCTTCAATTCTACCTCAGGTGCATGCAAAACAAAATGTAAAATTTTAGTTTTAGATGAAGATAAAGATAAAGATAAATCATAATTGATTGAATTAATATTTTCAAACTCCCTTTCTTTCTCTTCGTGAAAAAGTTTAGGATCCTTAAAAAGATCATAAGAAAAATTAGATTCAATATATTCATCAATTAAAGGATATATAACATCAACATAATTAATTCTTTCAACATGATTAGGGCATTTCATTGCTTTGTAAACATCAAATTCAATGATCTCACCATCAAATTCCATTGTTAGTATACCACTTCTAACATCGGTGCTTAGGAAGGGTCGGCCTAAGAACCTCGAAATAAGAATCCGACCTATCATGTTCCATGTCAATGACATAAAAATCTGCAGGAAAAAATAATACATCGACCTTCACTAAGACATTTCCATTACTCCCACTGGGTAGATAACAAATCGATCAACCAACTGTATGGTTATTCTTGTTTCCTTCAGAGGCTCGTTAGTAATCATTTTATAAATAGAAAATGGCATAACATTGATTGAAGTTCCTAAGTCACACATTGCATGTTTAATTTTAAAATCACCTATTTTGCAAGGTATAGCGAACATACCTTGATCCTTCATCTTTGTTGGGAGCTTTCATTGAAAAATTGCAGAGACATGTTCTCCCAAATTTACCTTTTCATGCCCCATTAATTTTCTTTTTGTAGTGCAAAGTTCTTTTAAAAAATTGAGCATACCTTGGTATTTGTCTAATTACTTCAAGAAGAGGTATGTTGATTTGAACTTTTTGGAACACCTCTAAGATTTCCCTTTCTTCTACTTTTTTATCAAGCTTCATCAACCTTGATGGGAAGGGTGGTGGTGTGATTTCATGAGAAGAAAGAGAAAGTTGTGAGTCAGACGTACCTTGTATTTCTGAAGGTGGCGTGTCCTCTTGTTCTTTCTGATGTGCAGCTTTTTCTGCTAGAACTTTAGGTTAGATAATTGATCCAATTCGGGGTGTTATGGCACTAACATTCTCTCTCAAATTTAACTCTATTTGAGAAGGTAGTCTTCCTTGTGATATTAATTTTCCCACAATTTGAGCTAGTCGGCTTACTTGGTTATCTAACTCTTGAAGATGTGTTTCGGTTCAGCTTTGGAATTTTTCCTGGGATGCAATGAACTTTTCTTGTGAAATTGCTAACTTTCCTATGAGTTCCTCTAATGATGGTTTTTGCGTTTGTTGTTGAGAAGGAGGCCTTGGTTGATAAATTGGTCTTTGATTTGCTGCATTGCTAAAGTTTGGGTGGTCTCGCCATTCTGGATTATAAGTATTGTTGTATGAGTTGTATTGTCTTTGTGGAGGACCTGGGAAGTTCCCTATTACATTGATTTATGCATTGCCTCCTTCTTGTATCAGCGGGCAGCAATCCGTCGGATAGTCTAGCTTTGTGCATATCCCACATACACTTGAAAACCGTTGAGAGTTGGCTGTCATGGTTGAAATCAATTCCCTTGCTGTTGTTTGGGTCATGTTGACTAATGCTCCTCCACTAGCGGCATCCACCATTTTCATCTCCATTAGTAAAAGGCCCTAATAAAAGTATTGAAGTAACGTTTGCTCACTTAATCCTTGTTGCGGACAATTTGTGCAAAGTTTTTCAAATCGTTCCCAATAGTCATAAAGACTTTCTTCGGTCTTTTGTTGAATGGAAAGAATGCTCCTTCGTAACTAACTTACTTTTTCCGCTGGAAAGAACCTGTCAAGAAAAATTCGATTCATGTCAACCCATGAATTAACTGAATTTGGAGGTAAATAAAATAACCAATCTTTAGCCAAGTCGGCTAAAGAGAAAAAGGAAAGCTCTCAATTTAATTTGATCTTCGGTAACTCCCTGTAGTTTCATGCTAGTGCAAACCTTATGGAATTCCAACAAATATTTGTGCGGATCTTCAGAGGGAAATCCGTGGAAGATGTGAAGAAGATGAATGGGTCCCATCTTTAATTGAAACGGAGTCCCGCCACTAGGAAAATTGATGCATAATGGCGTCTGAGTGACAGGAGCTGTGGCTAGCTCTCGGATTGTTTGTTCTTCTTCTGTCATCGGGATGTTGTATGCGTCTTCTTCAGAGTTAGTCTCCGGATTTTATTATATTTCTAAACTTTTCTCTTGTTCTTCTTGTCTTTTTCTTTTTTCTCGAAGCGTTTGTGTCTGGATTATTCGTGCTCGTGCTTCGATCGCCGGATCTAGATCTGCTAATTCACATGGGTTTCTTCTGGTCATAAATCAAAAACTAGAAAAATAAATTAGTACTTGTTGTTAGTCCCTGACAACGGCGCCAATTTGATAACCGTCGTTTTGCTATCAAAATAATTTTCGCTTCTTAATAAATAGAAAGGAAAATGTAGTATAGAGAAGCATGGTCGATCAACAGGGACTATGGTTTTTATGATTTAGTAAAACTCTTTGATTTAGAAGATAGAATTTCAGATGAAGTTTGAAATAAAATAAATAATGATAATTTAAAAAGAAAATATAATAAAATAAGTAATAATAAATAAAAAGGGAAAATAATAAATTAATAAATAATAGTAGTAAAGATAAAAAGGGTTTTTTTTAAAGTTGTTTTTAAATAAAAGATAATAATTAAATAAAAGAAAATAATTAAATAAATAATCTAAAGAGATTGAGATAAAGAGAAACTTATAGTAAAAGCAGCCTCAGACTTCAGTTTTGCCTCAAATTCCTCGGATCATCAAAACAAATTTTTATTTCAAGATTCACGTCGGCTTACAAGGACAATTCTTCGTTGCTAACTCGGATTGTGTCGTTTCAACAATAATTGATTCAGATCTCAGTTTCTTCTTAGCAAACAATTTTGCTAAGTGTGTTATCGGGAAGTTGAATATGCTTCGATAAGCAAATCCTTCTTCAAACATTAACCAGAACAACATCAGGACCAATGTCGAAATCGTTTTGATTTGAAAAGTAAGCTCAGAAAATAGAGAGAAATCCAAAGCGATTTAAGTACCTTACAATTCTCACATTTGGAATTGAGTCTTCGCTTTAGCCTTCGACTTAAAAGAAAATTAGTTAAGGATGACCAAAGTCATACTTAGCATAATTATTGAAAATGAAATTTAAAAGAAAATAAAGAAGTGTGAGAAAAAAAGAGAGAAACTAGAGAGAAAAAGAAGATTTAGTTCTCAAATGAGAGAGATATGTTTATAGGCTCACCCTTAGAGGGTATTTATAGCCTTCAAATACCTAAAAATAAGCAAAAGAATTCCTAAAATGATATATTTTATCCTAATAAAAACACTTAAAACTATATAAACTAAAATACATAAAACAAAGATAAACTAAAATACTATTTAAAATAATATCCTAAATCCTAATTGAAATACTAACATCTATTTAAACTAAAATACAACTTGAGTTTAATCCAAATCTGTATTCTAGAAACGTGCGGCTAATCCTTTCGTTCTTCTAGAAACAATGGTTATATCTTCTAGAAGGTGCTGACATCATCGCCTCGTCGGATGTTTCATGCCCACTAATCCAACTTTGATTCTTAAAATAAAAAAACTACAGAATTCTTTCATTTTAGTGCAATATCCAGAATCTGACGTCCAGCACAGAAAATGAATGAAAACGAACAAATAAGCCACAAAAACCAATGATTAAGGAGTAATTTTAAAGCAAAATATTAACTAAATTAAGAACTTATCACATTTCTTTTTAGAGAATGTGTAAAGCGATTAATCCATTAAAAACTGTCATTGGTAGATGTATATTACTTTTTCAGTCATGAGTGTAGTATCATGTGCCTTTCCTATGCTCTCATGTTAACATGCCATTATCCTTCCCTCTCATAACTAGGTAATTTTATTTTTTATTTGATGCAAAATAAGTCATTATGATATTTTGGACGAGCTTGATCATATCAATAATCAGTCCAAAAGTGAGACTAGAGGTACATATTAATAATTAGAAGTTTCTTACCATTATCGTAATAATTATAAATTTATTTATAAGTTTACGATGAATGATAAAAATATTTTTTGTAGATTGTTTGGAAGCCGAATATAAATCATGAATTGAAGACTTCCATCACATAAGATGTGTGGTCCATTAGAAGAACCCACAAGCATTTGCTTATAGAATGGTGGAAGGAGGAAGAGGTAGCAATACATTCCGTCTGATGCTTGATCACTGCATTCATGATATATCAAATCAGCTCTTCGATCTATGATGGCATGTAGTGCTTCTTCTTATATATTAAGAAATTATTAAGGGACATTTGAGTGATCGCATGTTATTACATTTTGGGTTGGTACTATTTATTTTGGACTAGTTACTAACACAAACAACTTGTATAGATTTAACAGAACAGAAAAGACAAAAGTTGATTAGAGGAAAAAGCACATGAACTGGTTAGCGATGTGGGACCAACGATATAGTCTTATACATGATCATTAATTTATTTTAAGTCAAGATATGACGGTTTCGAGTGATTACATATCATGAATCAACATATGGAAAAATATACATCGATGCAGCAACATCGTACCCCAAATAATCGAGGAAAAGCAAACCCTTTCGACTCATCATCATCAACACCATCCAAACCACAACAACAGAAACCATCAATGACACTAACATTTAATCAATACAGATAAAGTATTCACTACACATGGTTTTACTTATTCGAATTTCGACACAAGATTATTATACACAATACTATGGGAGTTGATATTTTCTTTACAAGCATCATTGTTAACAAGTAATATTCCTCTACTAGTACCACCACTCTCAATCCAACTAACAATGACATATTCATAGATGACACGTTATAGATTTTCATAGCTTGCAGTCATCAATGAGATTTTTTATTATACGTATGTTCATTCGTTATTATTCACATGCCATCCATCATCATACAAATGAGGCGCACTGATTATTCAAGTCATTTGATTTACACAAATTAATGCCGACAATGTAAGAGATACTATCAACAATATTAAAAACAAGGATGATAACAATCATTTTGAAGAATAATTAATATGGGGAAATCTTGAATGTAATCAATGTCACCTATATTAGGGACCCTATTGACGTAGAAGTGATCGATGATGCATTTTTTTTCATGGTAATGTAACACCCCAAATTTTTTGGGTCAACAGATATGATTTGACCTAAGAGATCTAAGAACCCACGTGATTGAGTAATTAGAATTTTTGGGACCAAAATAACAATAAAGGGGAGATTTTTAAATTGAAAGCTAATAAGGGAGGACCTAACGTGTAATTAGACCATTGAATGTTTCAAAAGTTGATTTTCATTAGTTTGGGTGAGGTCGTCTAGGAAAAAGAAAAAGGGAAATGCTAAAAATATTTATCCCTTTTCTTTTGTGTTCATTTCCTGCCTCAATTCTCTAATTTTCTCCCTTCTCCAACTTATCCTTGTAACACCAAAGGTATCAACTTTATTGTGTTAAGAATTCATTAAAAATTTGGAAGGTGAGGATTGAAACATCCTCTTCTTGAGTTTGATAGAGAGCTCCAAATCTTCCATGTTTTTGGTAAAGAAGGGTTTTAGGGAGGTTTTAAACTCAATAGTTAGATCAATTAATTTAATCTTGTTTTTGTATCCTAGATGCATTATTATGATCCTACTAAGCTGATATCTTTGTTAGTAATTCATTTTGTACTTATATGATTAGTGCAAGAGGTTGGAGAGCATTATAGTCCCAAATGGAAGAAGAAACTTGGTGGAAGTTGATCAAGCAGATTCATTTCGGGTTACAAGAATTAAGATAGCACACATTGAATTTTCAGGTTCTACATGTGTTTCCTATATGTGATATTTTGTTGGTTGTTTGAGCATGTTAAGTGTTTCAAGTGTATATGCATGCTTTGGATTCAGTTTGTGTCATTTGTGCGTTAACATGTGTTTTAAATATGCTAAATGATCTTAAATAACACTTATAAGCTTTAAAAATAAAGTATGACTCAAATTAGAGGGGATTTAGAGTGACTTTCGAGCTTGAAAATAACCATTTTTGGGCTTTGGTATCAATACTCAAAGAACATCACTGATATCCTTTGAATGTGTGAAGAAATTTACGTAAATTGGCTTAGAGTATTGATATTTTTCTTGTAAGTATCGATACCGAGGGTATTTATTCAAACATCGAAGTTAAAAATGATATCGGTACTTAAGGTGAGTATTGATACCCAAGGGGTGAGTATCAATACTCGTATGGGGGTATCGATACCCATGAAATTTATTGGAACGTCGAGCTTAAATTTGGTATCGATACTCGAGATGAGTATTGATACCCAAGGGTTGAGTATTGATACCCTCTGCCTAGTATATATCGATAATTCTTTATTCAAAAGTCAAAGTTTGAATTCCAATTCGAATGGCCCATAAAAATGAATGGGCCTATAAAGGGTCATTATTTCGATTGTTAATACAGATAACCCATAAGTATTAAAAATTAAAAAATATCTCTAAGAATTAGAAATCGTAAGTGAGTAAAGAATCGATAGTTTGTTATCCAAGCCTAATGTGAAATTGTGTGAAAATGGAATGATAACTCTTAAGTCACAATCTTCTAATGACTAATGTGCCTTGCTTAATCTGTATTTTTATCATTGTTGGAGGAGATTTAGGGATAGTGAAGGCAAAGGACTGCTCAGAAAAACAGAGGGGCAGGGATTGGTTGGGAAACATGATGGGTTTGTCACATCTTTAAGATGAATTGAGACATTTGTTAATTGAATTATCATCGAACATAATGATTTTTTTTTATGAAATGTGCTTTTTGAATGCATGGTTGATAACACACACCATTATTATACGTGATAAAATTAGGTGTCGTTTTCATAAATAATTTTCAGAGATATTATATTTATAAAAAAATTATAAATTGATATATTCGAATAATAAAGCCGAAGTAAATACATCGATAAATAAGTGTTAATTGTGTCATATGTCCCCAAATTATAATCATCATTTTAAATTGGTCTTTAAACTTTTGAATATTCTAATTTCATCCCTAAATTCATCCAAATATGTAATTAACCATAGTTTAACCTAAAATTTTCTTTTGCAACATATAATAATATAACTTGGCCTAATGATTTTATTAACAAGGGATGTGAATAATATTTACATATAGTTTGGGATGACATTGGAATGTTCAAAAAGTCTGGGGACCAATTTAGAATGTATGTCATAATTTGGGATGAAAATGAAATGTTCAAAAGTTTTAAGACTAATTTAGAATGATACTCATAATTTTGGGATGAAATTAAAACATTTAATAATTTAAAGATCAATTTAAAATGAGTCATAATTTGAAGACGTATGATGCAATTAACTCGATAAATAAATAAATAAATAAATAAATCTACTCACTCATAATTAAAGAGAAATCGGCTATTAAGGAAAGTTCGAAACGACCAGATTAATGAGAGAGAGGGAAAGCAAAAACCACAAACTCAAGAAACTATCGGGCGACCATGTTTTGAGGAAATCCTGATAAAAAAATAATTAGAGTGATTATTCCATTGCAAAATCTCAAGAAACTATGTTTTGACGCTGACCATGACACCTGCTTACTACCATACTTGTCTCTTGTTCCTTTGTAATAATGACTCCAATCCTTCATTGGAAAGTTCGCTTAAATATCTCCAAAAACATGCATTTCTCTCCTGTCTTTCACTCTTGTCATTAAACACCAGATAACCACTTACCTCGCATTGCACTAAAAATAAAGTCTCATATAAGTATCGAGTGAAAAAACAAAAGAGAGAGCAGAAACCAAAACCTAAAGGAATCTGTGGATGTTCATAGAGTCGTGTTTGTTTGCTTAAAGGACTTCACTTCATGTTTCCATCGTCGCTTTCGGTACAAACCCTTTTCTTCGATCTTCCTTTGTGTCAAGTCATTTGGTTTTAAAACTTTGTTTTTTCCATTTAACTTTTGTGTATGTTCATGAATGGAATTTGATTTTATGGTATCAGTATGGATTTTGTTGCTTGAGTTCTTTTTTTCCTAAAGAGTTATAAGATATACTCTTTGAGACGCTTGGTTTTATATATGATTCAAAACTTCCGATTGAGTTTGCGTTCAATCTTCTTTGTTTTTAATCTGCCCTCTTTCATCCTTTTTTTTAACTTGGTTTTATAAAATCACTCACCGGCAATTTGATTGCAGTTGCAATGTGTTTTCTCATATACTTATTTTATGCATTATATGTATGCTTAATTGTGACTTGAAAAGTTTGATACGTGCCTATAATTTTATAGACCTCTTGCATAATCTAAGGCTAACAAGATAGTTAAGATTGCAGTGAGCTTGGCACATTAACTTTGATAAATGTGTGAATATTACATTGATTTCGTCTTGAAAATAGATCAAGAGTTATAAAATATAAAGGAATTTGAAATTTCTAAGAGATAGACCGCATCCCAACACCTTTCGATCCATCCCTGTAAACAATCATCTTTAGACTGATTAGTTAAATGCTCTATCTGCATGCAGATTTGCATTGGAACTGAAGTATATCATGTAATTGTTAACTTCTGCTAGGCAGAAGTGATGGATGATAAATGATAATTTATACAGATTGATTATTATGATTACTTCATTCGTCTATTCTAAAAGCATATATTAAACACAAATACATAAAAATAAATAGACAAAAATATTCTAATATTTCAAATTACAATACCCATCACTACTTAATTTGATTTTTTTATCATAACAACTTTTTTACGCACTTTTCAAAAATGTTTAACCTTGAAAGATTTTATAAAAATATCTATCACTTGATCTTAAATTTTCACAAACTTAAATTTCTCCTTTATTGACAATATATTATGTAAGTTTAGGGTTCATGAAAGGACACTTTGGTTCTTTTATCCTTTTACACTAACATTTGAACTCAATTAGATATTATTAGAATGACGATACTATACTCTTTAATGTTAGAAATATTTTTAAGTTCAAAGTCCAAGTAGAACCTTTATAGGAAGACATTAATTTTCATGGTTATCTTTTATAAGGAAAAAAATAAAATGACATCATTCTATTGTTGTTCATTTTCTCTAATTATCGAATTAAGCTCTAATACTAATTTTTGAGGAGGAGATAGAAGCTTAGTTTTCAAAAAGGCGACTACACACGCTAAGCGCAGAGTAAGTGCCTTTGGAGAGAGGCGCAACATAAAACGGGAAACCCTCCCAGGCGTTTGCTAAGCGTCATGTGCAGGTAGGCGCAGAGAAAAATCCCTTTGGAGGTATAGGCGTAACGCAAAACGGGAAGCCCTCCCAGACAGGGTTTTAAAAAACGGTCCGCGATCGCGATTTCAGCCGCGATATAGCGGTTTCACCACCGTTCGAGTAACCTACGACGACCGCAATAGCGTCCGCGACGGCCGCAATAGCGCCCGCGACGGCCGCAATCACGGTAAATCCCAAATAACCGAAAATACGACCACGACCGCGATTTGAAACCCTGCTCCCAGGTGCACGCTAAGCGCCAGGCACAGGTGGACACAGAGTGAAATGTCTTTGGAGAGATAGGCACAACACAAAATGGGAAGCCCTCCTAGACGTGTGCTAAGATCCATACGTAGGTTTATGCTATCTTATGGATAAGGGATAAAAACACTACTCAGCTAATAAATATCATCAAGAGTTTATACAGAAAAGAAACTCAAAGAGACAAAGTAAATTGAGACTACACAGTGGAATGAGAAGAAATGAGATATGAGCAGAATAAACAGATAAATTTACTAAGCAACAATCATGTGTGAATACACAAGCCACATTAATAGCAGTAGTCAAGGCGTTGATCCAAGCGTGGAGACTGCACACATTTCCTTATTGTTTAATGCGTGAATCCAACAGTGATGTGTAAATACACAAGCCACATTAATGGCAGGAGTTAAAGAGTTGACCCAAGTGAGGAGACTGCACACATTTCCATGTTGTATAATGCATGAATCCAACTCTATATCAATAGACAAAAAAGAGGAGGTCGATTGTTGTAAAACTAAGCAAAACTAGTTTTATATAACCTTGATTGGGCATGTCAATATTATTGGTTTGGCCCAACAAGTAAAATTAGGGCTACAATAACTTCCTAACATATTAACACATGGGACAAGCAATGAGTCTCGTGAATGGTGGTAATAGGTATTGACTCTTGAGAAGGCGACAAGCAATGGTGACGGAATAGAGTATGAGGAAGAAATTAAGTTATTCATGATTGAACCTGTGGTTAACGAGTGTGGATATGATCTAGATTTGACTTATAAACCTTTTAGTATGTCTAACCTCTGAAAGAATTGTGCCTTCACCTTGCGCCTTGCGTCTAGGCTTCAGGGACCCTTTGCGTCTCAATACGCCTTCTGCCTTTTAAAACTAAAGATAGAAAGAGAAATAATATTGTGGGAAAGAAACAACCATTAGGGAAAAAATGAACACACTTGTTTTATACTTGTATGACTTTCATTCACTTACATATAATGCTAAATCGCATACAACATTTTATATAAATGTTGTATTAAGGAATTAAACAACAATCTCAAAATCTAAGTTGTATACCTCATTAAAAACCTTTCTAACTAGGAAAAAACTACATCTAAAGGAGTAACAAATCCAACAACCATCGACCAAAATCAATAAGGCATTCTCAGACACTCAACTCAAACCAACAACCATGAAATTCGCTTCAAACAACATTTTATATAAATGTTGAAAGTCACTATTAGTGTGGGCAGTATCCTAGTTAAGTATATTCATGCATGACTACTACGTTCATTAAAATAAAATAAAAAATTGATTAAAAATATTTTAAAAATTTAAATTCAATATCCAACAATTCCTTCTTTAAAAGAACAATCAAATCATGTTATTTTTGTCTTTGTCATGTAAAAATATAAGTAATAATTATTGTTGTTTTGAATGTCCAAACATTGAGAACGACTAGAGAATCTAGGCTAAAGTTAGAAACATTAGTTAGTTTGATTTGAATTAGGTAAGGGATTTAAATTCAGATTATGGTCACATTTTCAATTGTGCTGCGTATATCGCGATTCTGAACGTAGCGGGACCTATTCTGGTGATTGCGGTTATTGTAGTCATACAATAACGTTATCAAACCGCTATTGCGGGCGCAGACTGCTATTTAAATCCATTATTTAGGTTTATTTGAGAATGACAAGAGAATCTAGGCTAAAGCTAAAAACCACTAGTTAGTTTGATTTGAATTAGGAAAGGAATTTAAATTGTGGTTGCGGTCGCATTGTGTATATCGTGGTTGCGAACATAACGAACTCTATTTCAGTGATTACGGTCATACAATAACAATATCGAAAGACAAGAGATGCTATTGCGGTCGGGGGGACGCTATTTAAATCTCATATTTAGGTTAATTTGAGAAGTTTCAAGACACGAAGAACAAAGTAGGAAAGAAAAAGAAAAACAAGAAGCTTATAATGCAACAAATACCTGCTTTGCTTTGCACAAAAATCTTATTTATCCAGATATCATGCATATCTTATATTGTCACGTTGCACTTGTACTAAACTAGGTTATTACTTTATTTCTAAGTCAATTTTTGGATTATTTGTTTACAGGAATTTGAGGCAAGAATGAACCGTCAAGGTCAAGGCAATAGCTCCAATCCTTTTCAAATTGGAAACTTTGACTCCAATGGTGATGTTGGTTCTGATCAACATAATGTGGTTCCTGATGGACACACTTCCAAGAGAGAGATTGGTCAAACCAGTTCTGGTATCGATACCCAAAACCATGTCAGTTTTGCTCAATTCTTGGGTGATGACCTTTGGCTTTAGCCTTTCGGTGATCAGATTGTCACGACGCAAAGGTCTGAACCAAGATTTAATCCTCTTATACAAAATAATAACAGGGTCACCGATAATGGCCCGATCGAACCATCGGTAGTGGCCGATTCTGTTCCCCTCCAACATAGCTTTGATGCAAGTAAGAGAAATGGACCATACATATCATTACACCTTCTTCGAGCAGGAGCAACAACAGGTGGTGATAACATTCAAAACTCCAGTGGTTCTTCGAGTCCAGTCATGATTCATTCAGGAGTAGCTGGATATGTTATTGAAGAAAATATAAGTCCAGATGGTCTTCCGGTTGATGGTAAAAGAAGGCTTTTAAGCAAAAGAAAGGCTCTTGAATTGGGTTCAAGCTTTGCACGTGAAGCTCAGAATTCTCAACAGGAAAGGACTATTGCCCAAGACAATGTTAGCATCTTAAATGTAGCAGCTAATTCCTTCAATGATCATTCAAGACTTGGGGCTGCATTGCTAACATCCTGTAACTTGTATCAAATTCCAATTGAGGCTAGGCAAGTTGATAACTTTCAAAGAAACTTGTGGACATGGAACTCGAGAAATTCTAATGCACAACCAACTGGCCAACTCCCCTTTATCCTTACAAGCTCAGTACCAGCGCCAGTGCTAGTAAATTCAACCGTGCAGCCAACTGTGCAAGTCCCTAACTCATCGCAAGCTCTGCAACATTATTGGAATGGGACAAACCTGTCATGGGTTGGTTGTTCTTCTGTCTCTCTTGATCATACTGCAAACGTAAGAGAAACTTTGCAACAGGAAGAGAACCTCGGAAACAACACAAGAAATAATATGATTATTTCTTCGGTAAACGTGCCAACAAACATGAACTCGGTCAATGAGAATACAAACGCCTCCTCTTTGAGAATCCAAGAGGGTTTAAACATGCATCTACCAAATTCATCCATAAGCTCATCTAGTCCAAATACGGCTGCACAATATGGACAAAGACGGCGAGATATTGTGATCAGTCTATCTGATTCCTGGAGACGAGAGAGTTTATGTCCAATACTTCCTGGTGCTTCTCCTGATGCCCAAGACATTGACGTTTCAATAAGAGGTGGCAATGCCAGGCCTGCCCATGTTCATCCGAGTTTTAGCCGGAGAGTTGAGATACAAGCTCATAGGAGAAGATTGGTATATGATGTATTGTTCCATAGACTATAATCCCATAGCTATAGCTTCCATTTATATAAATTGCTACAATACGATGTTTATGTGTCATCCTTAAGTAGATTGTCTCTTATTACTGGCTGCAACTAAACTACCATTCCTTTCCCAAAATAGGTCCACGGTGCCTTTAGACTTGTACGTATGCCTGGTGACGTACGACTGGAGGTAAAACTGAAGCTTTATTTGTTTATTAATATCATTTTTTGAAAACGAAAGAAATCAAAGCTATTATTATCAATGTTTAACACTGATTTTGCACCACCATGAAATATATGGCAGGATGTGATGGTAATCAATCCTTCGTATTTGTATGGCATACCTGAGGATCCTGATATTATCGAGGATATGCGGCTTGACATCGATAACATGTCTTATGTGGTAACACTCAAATATTTTGAGTCCAATGGAAATTACTTAGGGTTTTAAAAGCTCTTGTCGTTTATTTTGTAAGAACTGCTGGAGATGGAGGAACAAATTGGGGATGTTTGCACTGGACTAAGAGAGGAAACTATTATGGCCAATTTGACAAGACGAAAACATGAGTCCGTAACAATTGAACCTCCAGTAGAAAGAACCTTATTGTATTTGCCAGGTATATTTCTTCTTACTCCATTAACAATAATGAAATGTGGAAGATGTTGGAAAAATATGAATGAATTGATCATGACTATTCATGAAAAATAATTAAGTCTTTTCATAACAAATAGTTATTTCATTTCACCCAAAAGTCATGTCTTTTCATGTTAACCTTTTGATCAAAAGGTTATAAATTTTAATAAAATGGTTAAGTCATTTCATTTAAAGGCCTTTCAATACAAATTCCTCTCCCTATATAAAGGCTAAGTTGTGACACATCTCAACACACAACTTTTTACTATTTTCTTTCAAATATTTTCCTTTCAATTCTCTGATTCTTCCAAAATCATTTTCCGGTGATAGATAAAGACAAAGATTGTGTTCAATTGTTCACTTCGGTTGTGCTTACTGTTGTGAACGTTTGTTGTTGTTCACTTGTATTTATTCTGTTCCATCCAATTACATGTTCTATTTTAATTTCACATTTTTTAAACTTTATTAATGAAACGAAATTTTTAGATTATAATACTACAACACTATTTTTCAATATTATGCAAAATCTAAAGACAGATTCCTTGTGTTGTAGTTCAATCTCAAACAGATTACTGTGGTAATATATTTAGGTTAATATATATTTCGCTTCATATTATATTAATTATTTCAGTTTTGATTCCGATTACAGAAAAATATCTGATACTTCATCCAATTCACAATCTAATGCGATTGTTGCTACAAAGATTCAGGTTGCGAGCCAAAAGTTACCTATGACCATGAGTTATAATGAAAAGCCTGCGAAATTCAATGGAGAGAATTTCAAAACATGGCAACATAAAATGTTGTTTTATTTGACGACATTGAATCTGACCAAATTTTTTAAGGATGATCCTCCTACTATTAGAGAGGATGAAGTGGATGCTGCAACTGCATTCAACATTACCGAAGCATAGAAGCACTATGATTTCCTATGCTGTAACTACATCTTGAATGGTTTATCTGATGCACTTTATGAAGTATACAACGTAAAGAAAATAGCTAAAGAACTATGAGAATCATTGGACCATAAATACAAAACTGAAGATGTTGGTGCTAAGAAATTCTTAGTTGCCAAATTCTTAAATTTTTTAATGGTTGATTCTAAAACTGTTCTGAATCAGATGCAATAATTCCAACTGATCATTCATGGTATTATCGTAGAAGGGATGATTATAAGTGAATCCTTTCAGGTGGCGGCCATTATTAAAAACTTGCGCCTTCTTGGAATGACTTTAAGAATTATCTTAAGCATAAGAGAAAAGAAATGACAATGGAAGATCTGATTGTGAGACTTCGAATTGAAGAAGACAATCAATGTGTGGCTAAAAGGCTAAACAAAACAGCCAATCATAACATTGCCAAGGCAAATGTGGTGGAAGTAGAAAAGGACTTCAAGAAAAGAAAGCAAGCTCAAATTGAGTCTAAACTAAGACCAAAAGGCGGTGTTTCTAATAAGAAAAAATTCCAAGGGGAACACTTTAATTGCAATAAGATGGGACATATGTCATCCGAATGTAGGCTTCCAAAATGGTCCAGAACAAAAGAGGCTAATGTTGTGACACAAATTTCCAATAAAGTATATGAACTTGACCTATGTGTTGTGGTCTCTGAAGTTAACTTGGTTGATTCAAATCCAAGAGAATGGTGGCTTGATACTTATGCCACACGCCATATTTGTTGTACAATGACTCATTTGCTAAGTTGGTTTCTTGTGAGAAAGGAGAAAAACTCTATATGGGCAATGCTGCAACTTCCAAGATCAAGGGGAAATGCACTCTAATTTTAAAGATGACTTCTGGCAATGAGTTGAAACTTCAAAACGTGTTGTATGTGCTTGACATACGAGAGAACCTTGTCTCTGGGACCCTCCTAAGTATACATGGCTTTAGGATGGTGTTTGAATCCAGAAGTTAGTTTTATCAAAAGGGGGAATATTTGTGGGAAGGGGATATGTATTGAACAATATGTGGAAACTCAATGCTATCTCTGTAAAAGCTAAAAATATAAATAAGAATGATTATTGTTCTCCTGTTTATATGATTGAGTCATTAAATTTATGGCATGGTAGACTCGGAGATGTTAATTATGGTACTTCACGTAGATTACTTAACTTAGAACACATTCCCCCATTTCACATTAATTATAATCATAAATGTGAAACATGTGTTGAAGCTAAACTAACAAGGTCTTCATTTAAACTCGTTTAAAGAAATACAGAACCTCTTGATCTCATACACAGTGATGCTTGTATCTTAAAATTTGTTCAAACTAGAGGAGAGAATAAATATTTTTTACCTTCATTGATGATAGCACAAAAAATTTCTATGTATATTTGCTTAAAAGCAAAGATGAAGCTATAGAAAAATTTATTCTCTATAAGAAGGAAGTTGAAACTCAACTAAACAAAAGGATTAAAGGGTGAGAAGTGATCGTGGTGGAGAATATGTTGAACCATTTGGTCAATATTGTGCACAACATGGTATTATTCATGAAGTAATACCACCATATTATCCTCAATTGAATATAGTCACAGAGCGGAAAAATCAAGTATTAAAGGAAATGATGAACACTATGCTAGAAAGTTATGGGTTGTCACAGAACATGTGGGGTGAAACTGTCTTATCAGCAAATTACCTTTTAAATAAGGTGCCCTGCAAGAAAAAAGACAAGACACCATATGAGTTGTGGATAGGCAAGAAACTTTCCTACAATTACTTGAAAGTGTGGGGATGTCTTGTAAAGGTAATAGCTCATTTATCAAAGCAAATGAAAATAGGTCCTAAAACAGTGGATTGTATTTTCATTGGTTATGCTCACCACAACAATGCATATCAATTTCTTGTGCATGAATCAAAGAATCCAAAAATTCACAAGAATACGATATTATAATCTAAAAATGCCTCATTCTTTGAAAATATATTTCCTTGTAAAATTAGAGAAGTTGGCTCAAGTTCAAGGAAATGAACTTTAGAAACTATTAATGAAAATAGTCAAGACTTCCAAAAAGAGGTTGAAGTCGAGATAGAGCCAAGAAGAAGTAAAAGGGCACGGATAGAAAAATCCTTTGGATCAAATTTTCTAACCTATATGCTAGAGACTGAACTTGTAACTTATAGCGAAGCTATACATTCATCTGAAAGTAATTTTTGGAAAGATGCCATCAAGAGTGAAATTGATTCCATCATGCAAAATCATACATTGGAATTAGTGGATCTTCCTCATGGAATTAAACCATTAAATTCTAAATGGATTTTCAAACGAAAAGTGAAAGTAGATGGAACAATTTATAAGTACAAGGCCAAATTGGTTATTAAAGGGTACCGACAAAAGAAATGTCTTGATTACTTTGATACATATTCACACGTATCAATAATAACTTCTATAAGAATGATACTTGCAATTGCCGCTTTACGAAATTTAGAAGTACATCAAATGGATGTTAAGACCACTTTTCTTAATGGAGACCTTGATGAGGAAATTTATATGGAACAACCTGAGGGTTATGTAGCTCCAGGACAAGAAAAGAAAGTATGTAAGTTGGTAAAGTCATTATATGGACTTAAGTAAGCACCAAAGCAATGGTATGAAAAGTTTGATAATATTATGATATCAAATGGATTTAAGATAAATGAGTGTGTCAAATGTGTGTATGTCAAAATCATTGTTGATGGGTATGTAATCCTATGCCTATATGTTGACGACATACTCATTGTTGGGAGTAACAATGAAATGATAAAACGTACCAAAAATATGTTAAATTCAAAATTTGACATGAAAGACATGGGACTTGCTGACATGTTTTTGGGCATCCAAATCAAAAGGTCATCTTAAGGTCTCATATTGACTCAGTCACACTATGTAGACAATATTCTTGAAAATTTTGGCAAGGATGATTCTAGTGTAGCCAAAACTCCGATAGATACAAGTCAACATCTATCTAAAAATAAAGGTGAAAGTGTTAATCAAGTGGAATATGAAAGGATCATAAGCAGTCTAATGTACCTTATGAGTTGAACTAGACCTGATATTGCTTTCACTGTAAGCAGTTTAAGCAGATTTACAAGTAATATAGGGGAGAAACATTGGAAAACAATTGTAAGGGTATTGATAAATCTCAGATATACTCGAAACTATGGATTGCATTATTCTAGAGATCCTTCTGTGTTAGAAGGATTCTCTGATGCCAGTTGGATATCTGATATTCAAGATACGAAAGGAATAAGTGGTTATATTTTCACTTTGGGAGGAGGAGCTCTGTCATGAAAATCCTTAAGATAAACAATTATAACCAAAATGGTTACAAAATTGTAGCCTTGGCCAAAACTGGAGCAAAGATAGAATGGTTACGAAATTTTTTGGAGGATATTCCTGAATGGCCAAAGCTTGTACCCAAAATATGTATATATTGTGATAACCATGCAACAATTGGTAGAGCACAAGTATAATGGTAAGTCGAGACATATACGACGTCGACACAATACCATTAGACAATTGATCTCAACTGGAGTTATTTCTATTGATTTTGTAAGATCAAAAGATAACATTATGGATCCGCTAACCAAAGGGTTGAATCGAAATAATGTTGATAAAACATCAAGAGGAATGAGACTAAAGACCATGAATTGTTAAGGCTCTATGTGAAGGAAAACCCAACTTAGCTGACTGAAGATCCCATTATCTAGGTTCAATGGGACAACCTACTTGCATAGACCTGGTGAGGTCACTGTGGGGGGTTTTTATCCCCAAGCCCATTCCTATGATGAAAACATTGGCTAAAATGTGGATAAGGTTAAACAATGATTTTAATGACCAATATGTGTTTCGTTGAACCTAATAACATAAGTTAGTTATGTGAGAGTGAAGTGGAGTCGCTTCAAAGAGACTATTTGGGCATTATTCTCTAAGCTTTTGCAGAACCAGGAGATGTCCACGGCTATATGGACATAACCATGAGAACCAAACTCTTGTCAGTAAGATATTTATGTGAGGTATGTCATCGCTTACACAAACGGTAGGACAGTTCAAGGACATCACGTCTACTGGACAGCCAGTAAGGTAAACATATTTTCACAGGGGAAGGTTCAAAGGGGGACGCCTATCTATCCTATGCAAATATCGAACGTAGAATCTATCACCACATTGAGTCAATGTTTTAAACAATCAAATTTATTCATGTGGGGGATTGTTGGAAAAATATGAATGAATTGATCATGACTATTCATGAAAAATAATTAAGTCTTTTCATGAAAAATAGTTATTTCATTTCACCCCAAAAGTCATGTCTTTTCATGTTAACCTTTTGATCAAAAGGTTATAATTTTTAATCAAATGGTTAAGTCATTTCATTTAAAGGTCTTAACCTTTCAATAGAAATTTCTCTCCCTATATAAAGGCTAAGTTGTGACACATCTCAACATACAACTTTTTACTATTTTCTTTCAAATACTTTCCTTTGAATTCTATGATTCTTCCAAAGCCATTTTCCGGTGATAGATAAAGACAAATATTGTGTTCGATTGTTCACTTCGGTTGTGTTTACTGTTGTGAACGTTTGTTGTTGTATCCTGGGAGACCGACGTCCAACATTACTCAAAACACCGAGGAGATGACGAATATGTCTTAAGGAAACTGTTCATTCAGGTCTCAACAAAACTCTTCTTCTATTTATTCAGTTCCATCTGGTTACATGTTCTATTTTAATTTCACATTTTTAAACTTTATTATTGAAACGAAATTTTTAGTATCTAATACTACAACACTATTTTCAATATTTTGCAACACAAGATGGATTCAAATTAATTTCCATTTATGTTCCTGGAAACCGTTCATAGGAGGATTATGGTGACGGCGAAGAGCTCGGTAAGCTGGACTGTGGTCATGAGTTTCACTACAATTGCATTAAGGAATGGCTTGTTCGAAAGAATTCATGCCCCATTTGCAAAAATCCAGCTTTGGCTATTTGATGATATGATTCATGTCTCCCTTTAATCACTGATTAACCATGTGTTGCTGAACTTTGAATCTGCTTCTCACCTAAAGTACTTTCATGCACAATCGTCATTTGCTTTTCCTGTCATTTCAGTGATTCTCATTAGATGCCACAGAAAAACAACAATTTCATAGAATCCATGTTCTTTTTCTAATAATGTAAGCAGAAGCTCAAGGTTTTTAGATTCAACCAAAACAAAGTAAAAAGATTATGGATTTCATTAGTTTCTTTTATTTTTGCTGGTGGCAGGTTCATACTCAACTCTTAATTGAGTTGATTTTAATCAATGGAGAAAGAGAATCCTCAAAAGAAAATGAGAGTTAAATATGTGTATTTCATGGATTTTTTATCAGCCAGATGTCTTACGACATGGGGAATAATGCTTGTTGGTCTTATTTTTCATACCTGAGTTTTTCCCCTAAGAAATCTATTAAATCATTTTTTTCAAAAGTGTTTTCTCAATCGTTTACATCTCAAAGTGAAATCTTTGTCAATCATTATTGGTTTTATTTCATTTCGTGTCCTTTTTGGTTGAATATTTTTGTAAAGATTTTTTTTACTTTACTCTTTTAATCATATCCTTCTCGTCTGTGATTCAAGTTGGCTAAATCATCATGACCAGACTTTGAGTATATTCTTTCAATTTTCCTTCATTGATCTAATACTTGATTTTTTTATTTACCTATACCAGGATAAATAATAAATCAAGAAAATTCTTGATTTCTATTGTAATGGGATTTTAAACAGGTATGGCAGCAAGCACTTGTCTGGTTTTTTATGTTTTTACTCCCTATTTGATGTGTGAAGTCTTGGAAATTTCTGATACAAACTTCCCTAATATCATACAGTAACGTTGCAATGTATTTTCTCCTATACTTGTTTTATGGGTTATATATATATATGCTTATTTGTGTCTTGAAGAGTTTGATACGTGCCTGTAATTTTATACACTGCCTGCTATTAACTTTGATAGTTATTTGAATATTACATTGATTTCCTTTACTGTTTATGCTGCTATTCCTCTTTGAAAATATACCATCAATGAAGGACGCAAAAATTTACGTTAGAGGTGCGAACGTAAGAAGTTATATAAAAAATTTAATGAGTGCAGAGTTACAAATTTTATGAGTTGAGAAATTAGATAGTCAATAAAAAATAAAAGGAAAAAATCTAAAATATAAAGGAATTTGAAATTTCTAAGAGATACGACTGTACCCAGCATCCCTTGATCCATCCCTATAGACAATCATCTTTACAAGTAATATCAGGTAATTGTTATATGCTATATCTGCATGCTTCTTTGCATTGGAAGTGAAGGATATCATGTAATTGTTAACTTCTGCTAGGCAGACGTGATGGAAGATAAATGATAAATGATAAATGATAATTTATATAGGGTTTTAATTGATTATTATGACTATTTTATTCGTCTATTTTAAATACATTCAATAAACACAAATACATGAAAATAAATAAACTAAAATATTCTAATATTTCAAATTAGAATAACCAACACTACTTATTTTGAAACTTTTTAATCATGCCAATTTTCTTCTACATACTTTTCAAAAATGTTTAACCTCGAAAGATTTTATAAAAAGGTCTCATTTGATCTTAAATTTTCACAAACTTAAATTTCTTTTCTTTATTGAAAATATGCCCAGTAAGTTTAGGGTTCATAAAAGGACACTTTGGTTCTTTTATTCTTTTACACTAACATTTGAACTCAATTATAGAAATTGTTGGAACGACGGGACTACACTCTTTAATGTTAGAAATAGTTTTAATTTCAAAGTTCAAGTAGAGCCTTCAGGAAGACATTAATTTTCATGGTTGCCTTCTATAAGATAAAAAAATAAAATGAAAACATTCTATTGTTCGTCAATTTCTCTAAATATCGAATTAAGCTCTAATACTATTTTGTTAGGATGAGATAAAAGTTTAGTTTTAAAAGTACGACTAGGCGCACTAGGCGACGGTGGGCGTAGAGCAAAACGTATTTGGAGAGATAGCGCAACGCAAAACGGGAAACCCTCCCAGGTGCGCTAAGCACCAGGAACAGGTGGGCGCAAAGTAAAACACCTTTGCAGAGATAGGCGCAACACAAAACGGGAATTTACTTCAAGCACACGCTAAGCGCCAGGTGCAGAGCAAAACACCTTGGGAGAGATAGGCGCAACGTAAACCGAGAAGTCCTCCTAGGGATACGCTAAGAGCCATACTCACAGTTATGCCATCTTAGAAATAAGAGATAAAAACACTGCTCAACTACTGAAGATCATCAAGCATTTATACAAAAAAGAAAATTTAAGAAAAAAAAGTAAAATAATACTATACAGTGGAAAGAGAAGAAAATAGATATGAATAAGAATAAACAAATAGATTTATTAAGCAACAGTGATGTGTGACTACACGAGCGACATTAATGGCAGTAGTTAAGGCCTTGGTCCCGGCGAGGAGACTGCACACATTTCCTTGTTGTTTAATGCATGAATTAAACAATGATTTGTAAATACGCAAACCACGTTAATGGCAGGAGTTAAAGAGTTGATCCAGACGAGGAGACTGCACAGATTTGGTAGTTGTATAATGCATGAATATAGATTTATATCAATAGAAAAAAATAGGAGGTCGATTGTTGTAAACCTAAGAAAACTAGCTTTATATAGCCTTGATTAGGCATGTCAATATTACTAATTCGATCCAACAAGTAAAATTAGAGCTACAACAACCTCTTAATAGATTAACCCATGGGATAAGCAATGAGTCTTGCGAATGGTAGTAATAGGTCTTGACTCTTGAGGAGGGAACAAGAGATGGTGAAGGAATAGAGTATAATGATATAATGCATGAATGTAGCTTTATAACAATAGACAAAAAGAGTATGCGGAATAGATTAAGTATTTTAATGATCCTTTGCGTCTCGGTATGCCTTGCACCTTTTAAAACTAAGGATAAAAGAGAAATAATATTGTGGGAAAGAAACAACCTTTAGAGAAAAAATGAACTTACTTGTTTTATGCTTTTATGATTTCATTCACTTTCAATATAATGATACATCACATAAAACATTTTATATAAAGGTTGTATTAATGAATTAAACAACAATCTCCTCATACATGACTACTATATTCATCTATTTTAAATACATTCATTAAACTCAAACAAATAAAAATATTTTAAAAATTTAAAATACAATTGTAAACACCTGTTTTTGTCTGGGGTTCTCGTTCGAGCTTTACTCCAGTTTATATATTATTAATTAGTTATTATTACCATGTGTTGCATGTGTTTATCTATTTAGGTTATTTTTAGTTTATTATCATGTGTTTAATTATGTAGGGTGTTTAATATATATATTATGTTTAATGCACTAAATAAATGTTTTATTACAGGCCCAAATTGAAACAAGTTACAACAGGCTGGACTAAACAGCCCAAACAACAGTCCATGTACAAAAGAACCCTAAACCCGTTAGGGTTTTCCTATCCCAGCTTCCAGCGCCGCAACATGAAGGCCGTTGGATCTGTCATCAGGATCCAACGGCTCACGACGTCCCAAGCATCCCCAGCCATCGTGCGCAGATGCTCTCAGAACTCCAAGACAGTGCGCGAACCAGCCAGCTGCAGTCTCACGTGAAGCCAACCCTGCTGCCATGCCCAGCGCCGCCTTCCACGTCCAGATCGAGCCTCTGTCGACCGTTCGTCTCCACCAGTCAGCTTCCACCGACTGCGCAGACTCACAAAGTCCTCCCTGAAGCCCGTGACCAGCTCGCACCCGTAACCTGCAAGCACACCAAACAAGAGACAGAGCAAAAAGACAAAAACAAAACAAAATGCAAGAAAAGAGGGTCTTTTATGAACATTTTATCATAAAAAGGAGGGGGGGTAACAGGCCCTCTCGGTCATCGGCAACGGAGGAGAACGCAAAAACAAAAAATATCTTAGACATCAAAAAAGAAAACAGAAGAGAACCCCAAAAAAAAAAAAGAAGGGAGATACCCAGAAGATCATTCATCAACAACCAGAGAATAAAACGAAAGAAAAAAGAAACTCACCCATCCAGAAACCTTCGTCGCCCTTGCTAGGAACCCACGACCCGTCTGAGAGAAGGTAAACCCTTCGTTTTTTTGCTCGTATCCAGCAGAGCATGTCGGTTTTAAGCCATGTTCTTTAGGATTTTGAGGGGTTTTCTAGGTTTGTGTCAGGGTTAAGAGAGGAGGCCCGTGGTGGCCACAGGTTGGCTTGATTAGGTTTCGAATGTTTGATTAGAACTTAGGTTTTGGGGTCGTGGTTTGGTCCGTAAGGGACTCAAGGAGAGGGTAGGGGTTTCGTCGGGGCTTTTCACCGGAGTCATTTATAGGTGGCAGCCACGGCGGCTGCCACGGTCGGGGTCTAAAGGCAGGGATGAATAAGGTAAAGCGAGGTGTTTTGAGAGGCTTGGCTTAGATCTAGGCCTAGGTGGTTACTCTTGAGTGGAGGAGAGAGCTCGGGCCGCCTTAGACTCCTCATCGGAGCACTAAACGGCGGAGGCTGCGACGGCTGATAAGGTTTCTGTTAGGGGTGCGAGATCGAGGAAGAAGGTTGAGAGAGGGAGAGGGAAAATGACTGAGATGGGGGTTGTCTGGCTTAAGGCTAAGGAGAGAATGGATGAGGCTTAAGGTTTACCCTAATCACCGTGTGTCTAGTAACAGAAACGGCGTCGTTTAGATGTTTCCAAAACGGCAGCGTTTTGATGGGCAGGGGTGAACCGGGTTTTAGAAGATGGGCTAACATTGTATTAGGTCCTTCCTCCTTTTTTTTCGTTCCGTTTCAGTCCCTGAATCAAACTTTATTATTATTCTAATTTTGTCTCTCAATTTACAGAGCATTTTATTTTAGTCCAGTTACATGTTTTGGCCATCTTTGTGCAAATTTGACATTGGATATGTAACTTCGGAAATGTGCATTGTGATCCTGCATGGCACTTTTGTAATATTATGCTTGCAGTGCATGGAAATGAAATTTTTGTGAAATGAGCCTACTGTTTAGTTTCTTTATATTTTAACCCTTGTTTAACTTTTGATTAGTATGTTTAGTTTTGATTTTATTCATATTTAGTCACTTTTTAAAATATGTATATATCTATATATATTTTAATTTTGTAGTTTTGCATGTCATGTTTTTATTATTACGTTTAAGTCATGTTTGTACATTATATGTTAATATGTGTGGTTTTTTTTTTTTTGAAATTAAAATATATGTATATATTTTTCTTTTGTATTTCAAATTACATGATATTTTAATCATAATATTTATTACTCTTTGCATGACATTCAATCAGCATAATTTGCATGATAGCCTCACGTGAATAACTCGATCTAATCACATAATCGGAATTAAGGGTAATGCCCTTTTAATCTAAAATTATCAGAATGGCTTTTCTTAACTTACAGGAAAGTTGTTTTGACGATTTTAAATTAAAATGGTATCCCGTCAGTAACGCCTAATTAAGTTTGGATATATCATTGTAAAATTTGGGAGCGAAAGAAAAGGAAATATTCGACTATTTAAACTTTTCGAGAAAAGGTCGTTAGAACTGAACTAAAGATCTGGTCTCGATATTTTTAAATAATCGAATATTCTTTATCTTTCTAATGACTTGGTAATTTTAAATTAAATCTATTTTGTTGCTTTGAATGTTGCAAATTTGCATGTTTGTTGTTTAAAGGGATCATTAATCAAATTAAATTTGAACTTGCGAAATTCGTTGCAAAGAAATTAATTAATCAACTAGGTATCGATTTAGGGCGTTGTGGGGGTGCTAATCCTTCCCCACGCGTAACCGACTCCCGAACTTGGATTTTGGTAACGTAGACCGTAAATTTGTCGTTTTAATTAAAATTAATTTTTATTTAAAATGACAACATTTTTGGGTGCCCAATCACACCCTAATCAAAGATTGGTGGCGACTCCTCGAACCATATATTTTGATCGTAAAGGTTTTAAAAATCGCCCCCTCGCACCGGTTTTAAAAATCGTTTCGACAGCTTGGCGACTCCGCTGGGGACTTTTAGAGAGTCAGGCCTATAGTCGATTAATTAATTATCTTTGCAAACAAAAGTTATAAGTTCGCTTTGATTTGGTTTTTGATCCCTTATTTGTTTGAATTATTTTGTGTGCATCTTAATTTGTAATTTAGGTTAATGAGTAAATAGTTGTACTAATGTGTGATCTACATGTTTTCAGTTTTCTGACTTTCACTTTAGTCTATTGTTTCTCTTGGATCGAGGCAAAGGATTATGAGTTTCCCCACTGTTGCTGTAAACCTTTAACATTTAGAGCACTCTAACTGTGCTCTGTCCCGTTAGGTAGGGGTGAAAGCTACGCTTACGTGAGGAAAATTACTTTTCTCCGCATGGGCTTTAGCTAGTAACCTCTGGGGTACATGCCTTATGTTTACGAGTGAAACATGGAGTTTCCTCGCATGGACATAGGGAAATGTATCCTCTCGAAATTGAACTTGATCCGTTTTAAGCCTATAATGGGCGAGGATCGAGGGTCTGGCAAGCCCAAGGGGGCACCAGCAATGGACAATTCGAGGACCCTTTTAGAAATACTAAAACTCTGCCCATCTTATGTCGAATCTCTGTCCGCAGACACAAAGGGGAAACTCATTCTAACTTTTCCCTCGAATTTATTTGTTGCAAAAAAGCATGTGAATTAGATACCATGCGGTTAGGATTTTTTATGAATAACGAAACCTGAGAGTAGATACCATGTTGGGTAGGACCTACTAAAGCATGATTGGGTAGATATCATGTGAATAAGGTTTAAGATGTATATATTTTCTATCTCCATGTTGTTTATGTATTCTTTGACTATTCATTGTATATACTAACACAGTTTTATTTTTGTTTGTGTTTTGTGTTTTATTTATTACTGCTGCATTGCATCATCATTCATGAAGAAAGGTGTTGATTCACAAGGTGGTCATAAAAGTAGAAGGCGGTCATAAAATGGACAAGAGCTTTCATAACAAGGAAGTGGATAACGCAGAAGTGAGGTCGTCGTCCGAGGAAAGTCAAAGGAAGAAAGGTGACAGTTTGACTGAAGATTACATATCAGTACTACCAGAGGTTGCTCCGGTCAGTCTAAAGCAAAACGATTTGCAAGAGTTACGCGAAATTTGGGAAAGTTGGAATTCTGATGTGAAATACTCTTTCTGGCAAAAGTATGGTGACATCGCCCTTCTGTTGTACGTGAAAGTAAACGAACCCCTAATCAAAGCTCTCGTCCAGTTTTGGAATCCCGCATATAGCTGCTTCACTTTCAACAAGGAAGACATGACTCCCACGTTAGAAGAATACACCTCCTTGTTTCATTTCGAGACGATACACTTGGACCGTATCTACTCAAAAGCCTCAAGGACACAATCCTTTAAGAGCAAGCTCGCAAGGATTACTGGGATGGGAGAGAATTGGGTTGCTGATCGAATCCAAAAGAAGGGAGAGTCCGATTGCTTCCCTTGGTCATGCCTCAAGGAGCTCATTGTCAAGCATAGCGATATCGAGAAGAGCATGGAGATGTTCGCCTTGGGAATTTATGGTTTGATGATTTTCCCGAAAGTTCTTTATCACGTGGAAGCCGCAGTGGTCGATTTATTCGAGCGTTTGGAAAGGAAGGTAAACCCTGTTCCTACAGTTTTGGCTGAAACATTCAGAGCACTTAGCAGTTGCAGAAGAGCTGAGAGTAGCCGCTTCACCGGGTGTGTCCAGTTGCTTACTGTTTGGATACGCAGTCACTTCTGGAAAATTGACCGAGAGTATAGCCGACGGTTTTCTACGGCCTATTCACCCTTAAAAGATTTCCTCACTAAAAAGTGGCCAGAGCATCTCACCAGGAAGGATTGGGTCTCACTCTTCAGAAATTTACAGGAGTATGATATAGTGTGGCGTGTCCCCTGGTTAGCTTTTGTGGATGTGTTGTACAAATGCGGGGATTCCGATTGGGTAACCCTATTAGGGTTATGGGGTGGAGTAGGTTATGCGCCACTGATGGTACTGAGACAATTTGGGGCACGCCAATTCATCCCAGCTACATCCGGTCTGAAGGCATCTGAATTTGTGTACTGTGGAGATCACTACAAGAAGACTGCTCATGCAATGTCAGAGGCGTGGAAGTCAACCTTTAGAACTGATTTCATAGCAGCTGAGGTCATGCTGACCCCAGATTACATGGCATGGAGGGCGGCGCGAAAGAATGATATCCTTCCGTTGGCGGATCGTGACCAAACAATTCCTTTGGAAGCACAGTTTAAATACGTACCATCTAAGTTGGAGATACTAAAGAGTGAATTCGAAGCGGAAATCGCCAGGAAGGAAGCAGAGTGTGAGGCCCTTTTACAAAAGAATTTCATGTTGGACATCGATAGGGGGTTCTATAATACACAGTTTGAGCTTATGCGCAAGAGAAAGGATGAAGTGGAGGCCAATCTCACTAGTTTACAGAGCGATTACCAAAAAATGAGTCGAGCACGGGCAATTGCTGGCCTCGGGAGAACTTCAGAGCAGTGGCGGTTAGAGCTCCGGGCTGAGAGGGATCGTCGAGTTAGAGACGTCAGAGCCGAGAGAGAGCACCGAGTCAGAGAAGTAGAGACAGAGAAGAAGAAAAGAAATCAAGAACTTGAGTCCGAGAGAAGGTCCTGGGTTAGGGCATTGAAGAGCGAAAGGACAGAGGCTAAAGAGTTAAGACAAAGGTACACCTTGAGCAAGAAGCGAGAAGAAGAATTGCATGCTAATATTGAAGAACTCAGAATGAAGGCAAATAACATGCAACTTGAACTTGAGGTTCGAAAGCAAAGAATCGACGAGCTCGAAACTGCGAAGAGGCAAAGCAAAGAAGAGCTAAAATTAGAAAGGCAACATCGGGAGAATGTGCTCCAAGGCAAACAGGATGAAGTATTCCTCTGGATACAGAGTTGCGGAGCAAAGAACGAACGGATAGAGGTACTCAATCAAGAGATGCACGAAATGGAATCAAGGCATGAGGAAGAGTTAGCTCGAGCCAAGGCAAAGAATGAAGAGTACAGTGCCTACGTTATGCAGCTTGAAAGTTCCTTATCTGCAGAAAACAGTCAGCGTTGCCCAGTGGATCAAAGGGTTAGCCTCGAGGAGAACGCTGCTTTGCAAAAGAAGATTCATGATTTAGAGGCTGCCTTACGAAGCTGCCAGACACAAATCGCTGGTCTCGAGCGCACCGTCCAAGGCACCAGACTGCAATGGCAAAACTCAAACGATCACTTTAGAGACTGGAAGACAAACGTGAATCACGTGATCCGAGAGACCATGAATCAGTTAAGCAGCGTTGCGAGGCAGTTGGGAGAGATGGACCTCCAAGCAAAAGTCATCCAGAGCTATGCCAATCCAGCATCAGGCGTAGGAAAGAGGGTCGATTGGCTTGTCAATCAGATAGTAGAGCTGAACATGAGAGCTAGGCCATTTCTGTAGTGGACTTTTCTTGTAAAGATGATGCTTTTGTCCTAAATGAAAGTTGTTCTAAGACTGATCGCGTCTTATGAATCAATGTCTTTCTGCATGCATTTGCATTTTATTTGCAATTTAAGTTTTGTATTGCATTTTTATCGCACTTCACATAATTTGCATTCATCCTCAAAGCATTAAAATTAACAATAAGGGATACATTACAGAATACTGGGAAATTTCAAGCATCACTATAACACAAGGAAGGCCATGGATGATAAGATTGCTCAAATCGAAAGAACTCAACTGCAATTGCAAGATGATCTAAGGAAAATGCAAGAAGATATGCTTAAGGCTCAAGAGGATATGTTGTCTAAGTTGGCAAATATGCTGGGAGGGAGAAATCCAGAGCACGGAAAGGCCCATGAGAAAACAAGTGAAGAACCACTTTACCCTCCAGGGTTTACCCCGGTACAGTCTCCGAATATCCAAGGAACATCTATCCATACCAAAGTACACATAAATCCTGACGGCGTTGCTGTTAATCCACAACCGGGATCTTGTTCGCATCCCGAAGAAAGCCCATATCACCAGGTCCCGGACCTTGATGAAGAAGCAAAAAAGAGCGAAAACAAGTTGTTGCAGGAGCAATATAAGCAGCTAGCAAATGAAGTACAAGCTATGAAAGAAGATACCAGCTTGTATGGTCTCGACGCTAAGGAACTGAGTTTAGTTCCTGATCTGGTCCTACCTCCCAAGTTCAAAACTCCTGACTTCGAGAAATACGACGGTACCCAATGCCCTTCTGCCCATATCACAATGTTCTGCAGGAAAATGACTGGTTACGTAGGGGACGACCAGCTGTTGATCCACTGTTTCTAGGAAAGCTTAGTAGGCTCAGCATTGCGATGGTATAATCAACTAAGGAGAGTTGATGTCAGGACGTGGAAAGACCTGGCCAAATCTTTTCTTGACCAGTATAAGCATGTGAAGGACGTCAGGCCTAACAGAATGGTGCTGCAAGCAATGGAGAAAAAGCATAGTGAAAGTTTCAGACAATATGCTCAGAGGTGGAGAGAGGTAGCAGTACAAGTCCACCCACCGTTGGTAGAGGAGGAAACGAACCTACTTTTTGTTAATACCTTGAAGGCTCCATTTTTCTCACATTTTGTTGGTAATCCTTCTCGAAGTTTTGCTGATATAGTTACAGCGGGAGAAATGATTGAAATGGCGATTAAAAGCGGGAAGCTTGAGGGAGGAGATTCCAGCAAGAAACAACCGATGAGGAAGAAGGAAAACGAAGTCAACAAAATAAGGCAGTATGATTCTCATAATATCACAATGTCCCGACCACAGGGAACGGTAGCATCACCCCAAATTGACAATAGGCAAGGGGCAAGAGATCCAAGGAGAGAGAGGCCTCAATTTGATCCGATTCCCATGACTTATAAGGAGTTATTCCATGAATTATATGATCGACATGTAGTCTCACCTTATCATGTGTACCCTATACAACCCCCGTATCCCAAGTGGTATGATGCTAGTGCTAAGTGCGAATACCATGCAGGGGTTTCCGGACATTCTATTGAAAATTGCCCCGCTTTCAAAAAGGTCGTCCAAGCTCTGAGAAGAAGAAATGTCATCAATTTTGGTGACAGTGAACAACCAAACATAGCCCAGAATCCATTGCCAAACCATGCAGGAGCCGGGATTAATGCAGTCGCTGAAGAGAAAGGAAGAACGACTGTAAAAAATGTTAGGGAGGTGATGTCACCCATGTCTTGGGTGTGGTGCCAAATGGTCAAGGTAGGACTATTAAAGACTAATCTGCCACGTGAACATTTCAATAATGAAGAGATGTGCCACTACCATAACTGCACAAAACACGGTATACAACAGTGTTCTGATTTCTTAGGGCTGGTACAAGAGATGATGGATAGTAAGGAAATCAAGTTCTTCAAAGAAGGGACTGAGAAAGAAGAAGCGGAAGTTTACGCCTCTGAGGGATCATCCAAAGAGGTCTATAGTGCTAGTTGTCCCCTCGTCATTACTCCCAAGAATCGAGTGGCTGAGAAGGTAGCTCCAAAGGTGATTATTACACCTCCCTCTCCGTTCATGTACAAAGACAATAAACAGGTACCCTGGAGATATACTTGTCAAATAGGAGAGGTGACAAAGCAACAGGAAGAGGTAGATGAAGTGGGACACATGACCAGGAGTGGTAGATGTTATCACAAAGAACCTGAGAAAAAGATTGCTGTCGAGAAAGGAAAAAGTATCGATGTGCAGATAAGAGAAGATGAACCCATCGTCAATGAGCCAGTAACGGAGAATGAAGCGATGGAATTTTTAAAATTTTTGAAACATAGTGAATACAGTATTGTTGAGCAATTGCACAAGCTGCCTGCCCGTATTTCTGTCCTATCACTTCTTCTAAGTTCAGAGGCTCATCGCAATGCCCTGTTAAAAGTTTTAAACCAAACCTTTGTCCCGAAGGAGATACCCACAGAAAAGCTGGACCGACTAGTTGCCAACATCCAGGCCGATAATTTTTTATCTTTTTCTGAGGACGAGATCCCTTCTGGGATGATTGGCAATCATAAGGCTCTACACATCACAGTTAGGTGCAAAGGGCATGTTCTATCCAGAGTACTAATAGATAACGGTTCGGCGTTAAATGTGATGCCCTTGGTGACCCTGAAAAAACTGCCAGTGGACAGCACCTTGATGAGAAGCTGTCAAAGTGTGGTTCGAGCTTTTGATGGAACGAAGAGAGAAGTTCTAGGCAAGATTGATATCCCTTTGACTATTGGCCCGGCGATATACGAAGTGGAGTTTCTCGTGATGGACATCATGCCTACATACAACTGCTTATTGGGAAGACCCTGGATTCATCAGGCCGGTGCGGTTCCGTCAACGTTGCACCAGAGGATAAAATTTGCAATTGATGGGAGGCTTATATGCATTCATGCTGAAGAATACATTATTGCTTCGGTTTCTACTACTGCTCTATACGTTGAAGTGGAAGAGCAAGCTGTTGAATGTTCTTTCAGATCATTGGAATATGTCAATGCCATGTTTGTGGCAGAAGGAAAGAAGATCCCGAAGCCTAGATTGTCAAACTGCACCAAAATGGGGCTTAAGCTGACTCTTGGAAGAGGAGCAAAAACTGGCAAAGGGTTTGGACGTCGGTTGCAAGGACTGGTGGGCCCAATTTACCTTGTAACTAAAAGAGACAGATTCGGTTTAGGGTATCAGCCGACTTTAAAAGAAAAACTGAGAAGCATCAAGAAGATTCAGGAATTGAGAAAGGCAAGATTGACTGGTGAGAACCCGAGCTGGGAGCCCATGACATTCCCGCCATTGAGCAGCATTTTCGTATCAGGAGGATATATGTTTCAAGGGACTTTGGAAAGCAGTAAAGTGATAGTTGAGAATGCCTTGGAGGACTTGGGCATTAATGTCATAACCGATTAGGAGTTCAAAGAAATGAGAGCTACGGGCATTTACCCTGCGCCACTGGGCTTTGTGTTGAACAACTGGACTGCGGAGGAATTGCCTGTAGTTTACAAATCTTTTGCAGAGTAATACACTAGAACTCTTCCCTATTGTTCATACCCTGGGGCAGTAGGTGATTTGATGTAAAGGGTTAAGTTGTGTGTTTTTACTTGCTTTCAATAAAAGATGTGTTTTGTTAATTCCCAAATGGCAAACATTTCCTCATGCATTTTTGTTTGAATATACGCATATATTATTTCTTCTATTTGTTTATATGGGAAAGGATTCTCCCATATGTATATATGTATATATATATCTTCTTTTTCGTTACCCTTTCAGGAACTCAGATATCAATAATACGAATGCTAATGACTCTGACCCGGAGATTGATTTCGAGATGCCCATATGTCAAGGGGAAATCGAAGGTTGCGATGATGATGAAGGATGCGAACCACCCTCAGAATTACTAAAGATGGTGGAACAGGAAGATGAGCAGATTCTGCCTCACGAAGAGCTTACAGAGATCTTGAACCTGGGCACAGATGAGGATAGAAAGGAAGTAAAGATTGGTACCACCTTGTCTGCTGAAGGAAGGCAAAGCTTGATAGAATTACTTCAAGAATTCAAGGATGTATTTGCTTGGTCCTACGAGGATATGCCAGGGCTGGATACAGAATTGGTTGTCCATAAATTACCAATAAAGCCTGATTGTAAGCCCGTACAACAGAAACTGAGAAGAATGAGACCCGAGATGCTGCTCAAGATTAAAGAAGAAGTGAAGAAACAATTTGATGTTGGGTTTCTCACAGTGGCCAAATATCCTGAGTGGGTAGCAAATATTGTCCCAGTACCAAAGAAGGATGGGAAAGTACGAATGTGTGTCGACTATAGAGATCTGAATAGAGCTAGTCCAAAGGATAATTTTCCTTTGCCACATATAGACACGTTAGTGGACAATACTGCTGGAAATTCCTTATTCTCATTTATGGATGGTTTCTCCGGCTATAATCAAATTAAAATGTACCCTGAAGATATGGAGAAAACAACGTTTATCACTATGTGGGGGACGTTTTGCTATAAAGTCATGCCGTTTGGATTAAAGAATGCAGGGGCAACATATCAGAGGGCCATGGTGACGTTGTTTCATGACATGATGCATAAAGAAATTGAAGTCTATGTCGATGATATGATTGTCAAAGCCAAGACGGAGGAGGAACATGTCGAGAATTTGAGGAAGCTCTTTCAAAGATTAAAGAAGTGCCAACTAAAACTTAACCCAAATAAGTGTACTTTTGGGGTGACATTGGGAAAACTGTTGGGATTCGTAGTGAGCCGAAAGGGAATCGAAATAGATCCCGATAAAGTAAAAGCCATTCAAGATTTGCCAGCCCCAAGAACACAGAAAGAGGTTCGAGGATTTTTGGGGAGATTAAATTACATCGCTCGGTTTATCTCGCAGCTGACCGAAAGATGTGATCCCATATTCCGCCTTCTTCGTAAGAATGATTCAGGAGAATGGAGTGAAGATTGCCGAGAGGCTTTTGAGGCAGTAAAGAGATATCTTTCGAATACTCCGATCCTAGCGCCACCTATCCCAGGAAAGCCTTTAATTCTTTACTTGTCCGTTTATGACAATTCAATGGGATGTGTGTTGGGGCAACATGATCAAACTGAGAAGAGGGAGAGGGCTATCTACTATCTCAGTAAGAAGTTCACTGAGTGTGAGGCCAGATACTCACCAATTGAAAAATTGTGTTGCGCTTTAGTGTGGGCTACCAGAAGACTTAGACAGTATATGTTGTATCATACTACCTGGCTCATATCTAAGCTGGACCCTTTAAAGTATCTAATGGGGGTACCTGCATTGTCTGGAAGGTTAGCCCGTTGGCAAATCCTGTTGTCCGAATTTGATATCCAGTATGTAAGCCAGAAAGCAGTTAAAGGGAGCGCCATAGCAGAATTCATTGCGAGTAGGGCTTCAGAAGAATATGAACAGTTGAACTTCGATTTCCCGGATGAGGATTTAATGGCTATCTCGGAGGAAGAAACAATTGCTCTTGCCGGTAAATACTGGAAGATGAACTTTGATGGTGCTTCAAACGCCTTGGGGCATGGGATTGGGGCAATCTTGGTCTCACCAAGTGAAGAGCATTATCCTTTTACCAGTCGGCTCAATTTTGATTGTACAAACAATATGGCTGAATATGAGGCTTGTGTTATGGGTCTTAGAGCAGCTATTGAACTCAAAGCAAAAATGCTGAGGGTATATGGGGATTCAGCTTTGGTAATTTACCAACTCAGAGGTGAATGGGAAACCAAAGATCCCAAACTTGTGGAATATCGTAAATTAGTTCTGGGACTTCTTGAAGAATTTGAAGAAGTGACTTTCAATTACCTCCCTAGAGAAGAAAATCAAATGGCGGACGCCTTGGCTACTTTGGCGGCGGCCTTTAAGATGAACGAGCGTTCAAATATGATGCCTATTGAGATGAAGGCTTATGAGTATCTAGCCCACTGCTTTAACATTGAAGAAGAAGATGATGAAGGACCTTGGTACTATGATATCCTCCAGTATATAAGATATCAAAGTTACCCCGAACAGGCAACTGAGAATGACAAAAGGACCATTAGAAGAATGGCAGCAGGGTATGTGCTTAATGGTGAGATCTTATATAAGAAAAGCATGGATCAGGTCTTATTAAGGTGTGTGGACACTAAAGAAGCGAAAATGATTCTTGAAGAAGTACATGAAGGAATATGTGGCACCCATGCTAATGGGCATGTAATGGCCAGACAGATTATGAGATTTGGGTATTATTGGTCAACTATGGAAACTGATTGCATCAATTATGCCCGAAAGTGTCACAAGTGTCAGATTTATGGGGATAGAATGCACACCCCTCCTCATCCGTTGCATGTGATGACAGCTCCGTGGCCGTTTTCTATGTGGGGCATGGATGTTATTGGGCAAATTTTTCCAAAAGCGTCAAATGGTCATCGCTTCATTCTGGTAGCAATAGATTACTTCACCAAGTGGGTAGAAGCAGCTTCCTATGCAAGTGTTACCCAGTCAACGATATGTAGGTTCTTGAAGAAAGAAATCATCTGCCGATATGGCTTACCAGAGAGAATTATCTCTGACAATGCGTTGAACTTAAACAACAAGATGATGAAATCTGTATGTGAGCAATTCAAAATAAAGCATCATAATTCCACGGTTTATCGCCCAAAGATGAATGGGTCAGTGGAGGCGGCTAATAAGAACATTAAGAGGCTTATAGAGAAGATGACTGAAACTTATAAAGATTGGCATGAGAAGTTGCCATTTGCTCTGTTTGCCTATCGGACTTCTGTACGGACGTCTACTGGGGCAACTCCGTTTTCTCTAGTTTATGGGATGGAAGCTGTCCTCCCTATTGAAGTGGAAATTCCCTCGCTCCGGGTTTTATCAGAGGTGAAGCTAAATGAGGCAGAATGGGTACAGGCCAGATATGACCAATTGAATCTGATTGAAGAAAAGAGATTGAAGGCTATTTGTCACGGTCAGATATACCAGAAGCGGATGATACGAGCACATGATAAGAAAGTTCGCCCTCGAGAAATCCACGAAGGAGATTTGGCTCTCAGGAGGATATTGCCCATTCAAAAAGATTTCCGAGGGAAATGGATGCCCAAGTGGGAAGGACCCTATGTCGTCAAGAAAGTTTTCTCTGGGGGAGCTCTGGTCTTAACTGAGATGGATGGGTCTGAATTACCTCATCCAGTGAATTCTGACGCAGTTAAGAAATATTTTGCTTGAAGAAAAAAGAAGAAGAAAAAATGAGTGAAAATGAAAAAATAAAAAAATAAAAAAATAAAAAATGAAAAAATGGAAAAAAAAGAAGAAGCGTTCAAGATGAAAACTCGAAAAGGGCGTCTTGAAACCAAAGGAGATCTCGAGTCGAAAACCCGCAAAGGGCGACTTGAGTTTTAAATTCAGAGTTCGTGCATGGTGGATAATCTGAATTGTTTTTGGAAGTAGGAAGAGCTCCTGACATGGGTAACGACAATGGCAGTTGGGATTGAGACCAAAGATTAATGGGAGATTTTGGGGTTCAGAAAGAGCTTCGTACTCTTAGGTGTCATCACAATTTTGGAGATCCTTTTCACAGAAGCTACACTCGAGTCATTCTGACGGCCAGTTCAAAAGCATTTGTGTTATTGATATTTGAAGACACCTATCCTTTGGTTCTTTTCCGATTAAAAGTTTGTCAAGTAGTTGCCTAAAAATTCTTCGCATTTATATAAATAAAGAGATATTTTCCCTTCTTAATTTCCCTTTTACAAGCATCTAATTTTGAAAAAGTTAAAACGTATAGCTTAACTTGTGGTACATGAGATCATTTTGTATTATTATGCAAAAGGTTTTGGAAATGCAGGTATTCTGAAGCTAGTAATGGTTTTACCCATAAGCTTGTAGGGTTGCGAAAAGCTAAAACTTTGGAATTCATAGACAATCTTAGCCATTAATGGATGACCCAAGGATGTTGTCATTTATCAAGAAGATTGGTCAGGGGTACTGGCAGGCCTCAAGAAAGAAAGAAGTCAAAGTCTTGTCAAGCCAAAAGTTATAGTATTGAGAGTATCAACTGGGGTGAACGGGTGAAATGCTCTATGCCCAAAGCGAAACCGAGTTTCATTGAAATCAAAGGGGATAGTATTCTTTCGAAGAAGAAAGTGCATTAAATTTCATAATTGCATACATCGTAGGCATGAATAGGATCATGACATTGCATGATTATTTTAAATGTTTGTAGATTTCCCAACAATTATTGAAGATTGTTCGAGTCTTATACTCTCTGAAGAAATAGGTAGCAGACACGATTGTTGAAGATATTCGAGTTCTATTCTCCTTAAAGAAAGAAGGAGCGAACCCGTTTGAAGAGATGTCTAAGTTCCATACTCCCTAGAGAAAGAGGGAGCGAACCCGTGTGAAGATATCCGACTTCCATACTCCTTAAAGAAAGAAGGGAGCGAACCCAGTTGAAGATGTTCGAGTTCTATACTCCCTAAAGAAAGAAGGAGCGAACCCGTTTGAAGATGTTCGAGTTCTATACTCCTTAAAGAAAGAAGGAGCGAACCCGTTTGAAGAGATGTTCGAGTTCTATACTCTCTGAAGGAATAGGGAGCAGACACGTTTTTTAAAAGATTTTCGAGTTCTATACTCCCTGAAGAAAGAGGGAGAGAACCCGTTTGCAGAAGATTTTCAAGTTCTATACTCCCTGAAGGAAGAGGGAGCGAACCCGTAGGCAAAAGATTGTACGAGTTTCTACTCCATGAAGGAATAGGGAGTGAACCTGTTGTCTGAAGATTTTTCAAGTCTCACTTACCCTGGAGGAGTGGAACAGATCCCTTATCAAGTTTCAAAGCGAAGATGAAATTGAACAAAAACACGTTGTCTTTTTATCTTTGCCCTATTCTTGTTAACACAAGAATGAGCAAAGAGGGGCAGCTGTAAACACCTGTTTTTGTCTGGGGTTCTCGTTCGAGCTTTACTCCAGTTTATATATTATTAATTAGTTATTATTACCATGTGTTGCATGTGTTTATCTATTTAGGTATTTTTAGTTTATTATCATGTGTGTTTAATTATGTAGGGTGTTTAATATATATATTATGTTTAATGCACTAAATAAATGTTTTATTACAGGCCCAAATTGAAACAAGTTACAACAGGCTGGACTAAACAGCCCAAACAACAGTCCATGTACAAAAGAACCCTAAACCCGTTAGGGTTTTCCTATCCCAGCTTCCAGCGCCGCAACATGAAGGCCGTTGGATCTGTCATCAGGATCCAACGGCTCACGACGTCCCAAGCATCCCCAGCCATCGTGCGCAGATGCTCTCAGAACTCCAAGACAGTGCGCGAACCAGCCAGCTGCAGTCTCACGTGAAGCCAACCCTGCTGCCATGCCCAGCGCCGCCTTCCACGTCCAGATCGAGCCTCTGTCGACCGTTCGTCTCCACCAGTCAGCTTCCACCGACTGCGCAGACTCACAAAGTCCTCCCTGAAGCCCGTGACCAGCTCGCACCCGTGACCTGCAAGCACACCAAACAAGAGACAGAGCACAAAGACAAAAACAAAACAAAATGCAAGAAAAGAGGGTCTTTTATGAACATTTTATCATAAAAAGGAGGGGGGGTAACAGGCCCTCTCGGTCATCGGCAACGGAGGAGAACGCAAAAACAAAAAATCTCTTAGACATCAAAAAAGAAAACAGAAGAGAACCCAAAAAAAAAAAGAAGGGAGATACCCAGAAGATCATTCATCAACAACCAGAGAATAAAACGAAAGAAAAAAGAAACTCACCCATCCAGAAACCTTCGTCGCCCTTGCTAGGAACCCACGACCCGTCTGAGAGAAGGTAAACCCTTCGTTTTTTTTGCTCGTATCCAGCAGAGCATGTCGGTTTTAAGCCATGTTCTTTAGGATTTTGAGGGGTTTTCTAGGTTTGTGTCAGGGTTAAGAGAGGAGGCCCGTGGTGGCCACAGGTTGGCTTGATTAGGTTTCGAATGTTTGATTAGAACTTAGGTTTTGGGGTCGTGGTTTGGTCCGTAAGGGACTCAAGGAGAGGGTAGGGGTTTCGTCGGGGCTTTTCACCGGAGTCATTTATAGGTGGCAGCCACGGCGGCTGCCACGGTCGGGGTCTAAAGGCAGGGATGAATAAGGTAAAGGGAGGAGTTTTGAGAGGCTTGGCTTAGATCTAGGCCTAGGTGGTTACTCTTGAGTGGAGGAGAGAGCTCGGGCCGCCTTAGACTCCTCATCGGAGCACTAAACGGCGGAGGCTGCGGCGGCTGATAAGGTTTCTGTTAGGGGTGCGAGATCGAGGAAGAAGGTTGAGAGAGGGAGAGGGAAAATGACTGAGATGGGGGTTGTCTGGCTTAAGGCTAAGGAGAGAATGGATGAGGCTTAAGGTTTACCCTAATCACCGTGTGTCTAGTAACAGAAACGGCGTCGTTTAGATGTTTCCAAAACGGCAGCGTTTTGATGGGCAGGGGTGAACCGGGTTTTAGAAGATGGGCTAACATTGTATTAGGTCCTTCCTCCTTTGTTTCGTTCCGTTTCAGTCCCTGAATCGAACTTTATTATTATTCTAATTTTGTCTCTCAATTTACAGAGCATTTTATTTTAGTCCAGTTACAAGTTTTGGCCATCTTTGTGCAAATTTGACATTGGATATGTAACTTCGGAAATGTGCATTGTGATCCTGCATGGCACTTTTGTAATATTATGCTTGCAGTGCATGGAAATGAAATTTTTGTGAAATGAGCCTACTGTTTAGTTTCTTTATATTTTAACCCTTGTTTAACTTTTGATTAGTATGTTTAGTTTTGATTTTATTCATATTTAGTCACTTTTTAAAATATGTATATATCTATATATATTTTAATTTTGTAGTTTTGCATGTCATGTTTTTATTATTACGTTTAAGTCATGTTTGTACATTATATGTTAATATGTGTGGTTTTTTTTTTTTTTTTTTTTTGAAATTAAAATATATGTATATATTTTTCTTTTGTATTTCAAATTACATGATATTTTAATCATAATATTTATTACTCTTTGCATGACATTCAATCAGCATAATTTGCATGATAGCCTCACGTGAATAACTCGATCTAATCACATAATCGGAATTAAGGGTAATGCCCTTTTAATCTAAAATTATCAGAATGGCTTTTCTTAACTTACAGGAAAGTTGTTTTGACGATTTTAAATTAAATGGTATCCCGTCAGTAACGCCTAATTAAGTTTGGATATCATTGTAAAATTTGGGAGCGAAAGAAAAGGAAATATTCGACTATTTAAACTTTTCGAGAAAAGGTCGTTAGAACTGAACTAAAGATCTGGTCTCGATATTTTTAAATAATCGAATATTCTTTATCTTTCTAATGACTTGGTAATTTTAAATTAAATCTATTTTGTTGCTTTGAATGTTGCAAATTTGCATATTTGTTGTTTAAAGGGATCATTAATCAAATTAAATTTGAACTTGCGAAATTCGTTGCAAAGAAATTAATTAATCAACTAGGTATCGATTTAGGGCGTTGTGGGGGTGCTAATCCTTCTCCACGCGTAACCGACTCCCGAACTTGGATTTTGGTAACGTAGACCGTAAATTTGTCGTTTTAATTAAAATTAATTTTTATTTAAAATGACAACATTTTTGGGTGCCCAATCACACCCTAATCAAAGATTGGTGGCGACTCCTCGAACCATATATTTTGATCGTAAAGGAATTTCCAATTTCTCGAAACGAGAGGTTTTCTAAAATTGCATTGTTTTTAATTAAAATTCGATTGCAAAGATAAATAATTAAAAATGACGCGGTTTCCAAAATCGCCCCCCGCACCGGTTTTAAAAATCGTTTCGACAACAATATCCAACGATTTGTTCTTTAAAGGAACAATCAGATCTTGTTATTTTATCTCATTCAAAAAAATTATTATTTTATGTCTTTGTCATGTAAAAATCTAGGTAATAATTATTGTTGTTTCTTTTTTAATGTCCAAACATTGAGAATGACTAGAGAATCGAGGCTAAACCTGAAAACTATTAGTTAGATTGATTTAAATTAGGTACGAGATTTAAATTGTAATTGCGGTCGTGTTTTAGGTTGTGTTGAGTATATCATGATTATATACATAGAAGGTGATATTGCGTTGATTGTGGGTATTACAATCATACAATAAAGATATTAGACGGAACTGTTACCGTTATATAGCAAGTAGGGTTTTAAATAGCGTTCGCGGTCACGTTTTCGGTCGCGTTGCGTTTATCACGGTTGCAGACATAACGGATGTCATTGCGGTCATTACGGGTATCGCGATCGTGAATTTTTTTAAATGTCGCACAACTTACCTTAAAATGACTAAATTAAATATAATTAAAATAAAATTGTAAAATTTAAATTGCATAATTTTAAATTACTGAAATTAAGACTAAATTAAATAAAAATTAAAGTTTACATTTTAAACTAGGGATTAAATTCTAAATTCTAAAAGTGAGAGGGATCTCAAATTAATATATCATTTAAAATTATATTTTAAAAATTATTAAAAAAAAGAAATAAATCACCCCTCCACCCTTCCCCGACCCTTCTGCCTCCTCTTTCTCGACCTTTCTGGTTCTAGCCTACTGCTTCCCCCTTCCTCCTCCCCTTTCTCCTTCCCCCATCATTGTCTGAAACAAAAATGGTTCTGGCCTTCTACCCTATGTTACACTAATACGGATACGAACACGAATACGGGGACAGAAAATGGTAATTTCTAAAATTATAAGGTACGGTAATTTCAATGCTTTCAATTTTTTCGTTCTTTTCACAAACCTTGAAATCGTCCATTTTCAATGGTTTCTTTGTTTATTCTATTTTACTTTTTTTTTTTTGTATTTGCTGGTCATTACTACAACCAAGATTTGAGTAAGAGTATTCTCTTATTTGAAGCTAAGAGATCCTATCACCTCCGTCGTAACCAGAGAATCAAATGCAGGGAAGGCTGGTTTTTAATTTTGTTTTGGAATCACGGTTGTTGGGTCCCGTTATCGACACAATTGTCCGTTTCCCGTTAAATTGTGGGCGCAATCGACCGCGATCGGTGAGAATCCGTGACCTACTGCAAAAACCATGAATAACGGTTTCGGACGGTGACACAACCGTAATATCGCGGCTACTATAGCAATATCAAAACGCTATTTGATACCCTGATAGCAAATGCTATTGCGGTTGTGAACTGTTATTTAAATCTCTTATTTAGGTTAATTTTAGAAGTTTCAAGATGCGAAGAACAAAGTAGGATAGAAAAAGAAAAACAAGAAGCGTATAATGCAACAAATGCCTTCTTTGCTTTTCATAGTAATCTTATTTATCCAGATATCATGCATATCTTATATTGTCACGTTACACTTGTACTCAACTAGGTTATTACTCTATTTCTAAGTCAATTTTTGGATTATTTGTTTGTAGGAATTTGAGGCAAGAATGAGCCCTCAAGGTCAAGGGAACAGTTCCAATCCTTTTCAAACAGGAAACTTTGACTCCAATGGTGATTTTGGATCTGATCAACATAATGTGGTTCCTGATGGATATACTTCCATTGGAGAGATTGGTCAAACAAGTTTTGGTATTGATACCGAAAACTATGGGGTTTTTGCTCAATTCTTGGGTGATGACTTTTGGCTTTCGCCTTTCGATGATCAGACTGTCACGACTCCAAGGTCTGAGCCAAGCTTTAACCCTAGTCTAAAAAATATTGGCAGGGTTGTTAGTAATGGCCCGATCAAACCATCGGTCGAGGTGGATCCTTTTCCCCTCCAACATAGCTTTGATCTGAGTAATGTGGTACATCCTGAAAGAGGTGGTATTGATGCAATTCAAAGAAATGGACCATACATATCGTTAGACCTTTTTCGAGCAGGAGCAGCAGCAGTTGGTGATAACATTCAAAACTCTAGTGGTTCTTCGAGTCCAGTCATGATTCATTCAGGAGTAGCTATATATGTTATTGGAGAAAATATATGCCCAGATGGTAGTACTGTTGATGGTCAAAGAAGGCTTTTATGCAAAAGAAAGGTGAAGCTTAGAATTCTCGACAGCCAAGGACTATTGCCAAAAACAATGCCAGCATCTTAAATGCAACAGCTAATTCCTTCTATGATCATTCGAGAGTTGGGGCTGCTTTGGCAACATCCTCTAACTTGTATCAAATTCCAAGTGAGGCTAGGCAAGTTGATAACTTTCAAAGAAACTTGTGGACATGTAACTTGAGCAATTCTAATGCTCAACCAACTGGCCAACACCCTTTACCCTTACAAGCTCAGCACCAGCGCCAGTGCTAGTAAATTAAACCGTGCAGCCACTTGTGAAAGTCTCTAACTGATCACAAGCTCTGGAACATTATTGGAACGGGAGAAACTTGTCATGGGTTGGTCGTTCTTCCGTATCTCTTGATCAGACTGTAAACGTAAGAGAAACTTTGCAACAGGAAGAGAACCTAGGAAACAACAAAAGAAATAATATGATGATTTCTTCGGCAAACGTGCCATCAAACATGAACTTGGTCAATAAGAATGCAATTGCCTCCTCTTCGAGAATCCAAGCTGGTTCAAGCAGGCATCTATCGAATTCATCCATAGGCTCCCCTAGTCCAAATATGGCTGCACGATATGGACAAAGAGGGCGAGATATTGTGATTAATCTACCTGAGGCCTGGAAGCGAGGGAGTTTCTGTTAAATACTTCCTGGTGCTTCCCCTGATGCCCAAGACATTGACGTTTCAATAAGAGATGGCAATGCTAGGCCTGCCCAGGTTCAACCGAGTTTTAGCCGGAGAGTTGAGATACAAGCTCATAGAAGACTGGTATATGAGGTATTGTTCCATAGACTATAATCCCCATAGCTATAGCTTTTATTTATATAAATTTCTACAATAAGATGCTTATGTGTCGTGCTTAAGTAGATTGTGTCTTATTATTGGCTGCAACTAATTTACCCTTCCTTTCCCATAGCAGGTTTGTCGAAACGAATCTAAAAATTAGGGTTTAAAGTCTCACCTCGACAAATTTTGTGTTTCTTAAAAAAAACCAAGAAACATTATAGTTCGAGGAATCGCTACCAATCTTTAATTAAGTTTTGATTGGGAACCCAAAATGGTTTTTCATTTTAATCAGATATAATTTAAAATTTAATAAAACAACATTTTAAAGTTTGCATACCAAAAATTAATTTCGGGAGTCGATTATGCTTGGGGAAGTATTAGCACTCTCACAACAACCTAAATCGTTCCTATTCGATTAATTAGTTATATTTGCAATGAAACTTACCATTTAGAATTTAATTTAATTTAAGATCACTTTTTAAACTCATTCGTTGAATTTAAGGATGAAATATAACAATACTTAATTCATTATAAGTGAGAATTTAATTTAATTTAAGATATCTTTCCAATTGAAACAAGGAAATATCACCATTCCATTAGAAAATTCATTATCAGTCCCTATTTCAAATGCATGAATGAAGATAAAGAAATAAAATAAAGAAGTAAATTATATACAAATTATCAATCCTTTTAGAAAGAAGAAGGATGTTCGATTATTTAAAGACATCTAGATCGAACCTTTTATAAGTTCTAACAATCTTTTCTCAACAAATTTAAATAGACATACATTTTTTTCTCATTCACAAATTTTAAGTGAGATATTTTTTAGGGTTTTGCGAAATGGGATACTTTCTCATTTTAGAATTATCGGAAGTGACTTTCTTATACCTTAAGATAAACATTTCATAACGACCCTAAAATAAAAAAGTATTACCCTTTATCAAGTTATTTGATCGAATCAAGTTATGCTTATGAATATATCATACATTTCAAATTAAATAGTATCATGAGACTAAAAGCATATTAACACGTACATAAAGAAATCTCCACATAAAATAAAATATTCACATAAAATACATATGTACACATGTATTTAAAATTAATATATGCATGAAAACAATTTAAATTATATACTTTACTATATAAAAACATAAGCACGAAACTTACTTAATATTCACACGCAAATACACTCAAATGTACTGTAAGATAATATACATTAATAAGCGTATAATATATGCATAATAGACAATTATAGAAAGCAAATAAAATTTTGATAAATGAATAATGCATGCACATATAAATTATAATAGTCTAGAATAAAATTGTGAAAATGTGGCAAGTGAAAATACAATTAATTAAGACTCATCATCTTCAGATAAAGTATTCACTACGCATGGTTTTACTTATTCAAATTTCGATAGAAGATTATTATAGACAATACTATCGGAGTTGATATTTTCTTTACACACATCATTGTTAACAAGTAATGCTCCTCTACTAGTACCACTACTCTCAATCCAACTAACAATGCCATATTCACAGATGACACATTATAGATTTTCATAGTTTGCAGTCATCAATGAGATTTTTTATTAGACGTCTGTGCATTCATTATTATTCACATTCCATCCATCATCATACAAATGAGACAGGCTGATTATTCAAGTCATTCGATTAACACAAATTGATGCCAACAATGTAAGAGATACTATCAACAATATTAAAAACAATGAAGATGACAATCATTTTGAAGAATAATAAATATGGGGAAATCTTGAACGTAATCAATTTCTACTATATTAGGAACATTATTGACGTAGAAGTGATCAATGATGTATTTTTTTCATGGTAATGTAACACCCCAAATTTTTGGGTCAACACATATGAGTTGACCTAAGAGGTCTAAGAACCCACGTGATTGAGTAATTAGAATTGTTGGGCCAAAATAACAATAAAGGGGATATTTTTAAATTGGAAGCTAATAAGGGAGGACCTAACGTGTAATTAGACCATTGAATGTTTCAAAAGTAGATTTTCATTAGTTTGGGTGAAGTCATCTAGGAAAAAGAAAAGGGGAAATGCTAAAAATATGTATCCCTTGCCTTTTGTGTTCATTTCCTACCTCAATTCTCTAATTTTCTCCCTTCTCCAACTTATCCTTGTAACATCAAAGGTATCACCTTTATTGTGTTGAGAATTCATTCAAAAATTTGGAAGGTAAGGGTTGAAACATCCTCTTCTTGAGTTTGACAGAGAGCTGCAAATCTTCCATGTTTTTGGGAGAGAAAGGTTTTGGGAGGCTTTAATCTCAATAGCTAGATCAATTAATTTAAGCTTGTTTTTGGTATCCTATATGCATTATTATGATTCTACTAAGCTGAGATCTTTGTTAGTAATTCATTTTGTAATTACTTAATTAGAACAATAGGTTGGAGAGCATTCTAGTCCCAAAGGGAAGAAGAAACTTGGTGGAAGTTGATCAAGCATTAAGATATCACACATTGGATTTTCAAGTTCTACATGTGTTTCCTATACGTGACATTTTGTTGGTTGTTTGAGCATGTCAAATGTTTCAAGTGTATATGAATGCTTTGGATTTAATTTGTGTCATTTGTGTGTTAAAATGTGTTTTAAATATGCTAAATGATCTTAAATAACACTTATAAACTTTAAAAATAAAGTATGACTCAAACTAGAGGGGATTTAGAGTGATTTTCGAGCTTGAAAATAACCGTTTTTGGGCTTTGGTATCAATACTCAAAGAACATCACTGATACCCTTTGAATGTGTGAAGAAATTTACGTAAAATGGCTTAGAGTATTGATATTTTTCATGTAAGTATCGATACTGAGGGTATTTATTCAAACTTCGAAGTTAAAAATGATATTGGTACTTAAGATGAGTATTGATACCCAAGGGGTGAGTATGAATACTCGTATGGGGGTATCGATACACATGAGATTTATTAGAACATCGAGCTTAAATTTGATATCGATACTGGAGATGAGTATCGATACCCAAGGGTCGAGTATTGATACCCTCTGCCTAGTATCGATAATTCTTGATTCAAAAGTCAAAGTTTGACTTCCAGTTAGAATGGTCCATAAAAATGAACGGGCCTATAAAGGGTCAATTTTTCTATTGTTAATAAAGATACCTATAAGTATTAAAAATTTAAAAAATATCTCTATGGACTAGAAATTGTAAGTGAGTAAAGAATCGATAGTGTGTTAACCAAGCCTAATGTGAAATTGTGTGAAAATGGAATGATAATTCTTAAGTCACAAGCTTTTAATGACTAATGTGCCTTGCTTAATCTGTATTTTTATCATTGTTGGAGGAGAGTTTAGGGATAGTGAAGGCAAAGGACTGCTCAAAAAAGCAGAGGGGCAGGGATTGGTTAGGAAACTATGTTTACTCTTTCGTCCTTTTTCAAAATTACACTTTTAAATTTTAATTGATAACCCTTAAAACAATGATTGGTTAGTCGCATCTTTCATATGAATTGAGACATTTATTAATTGAATTATCACCGAAGTTAATGATTTTTTTTTATCAAAGGTGCTTTTAAATGCATGGTTGATAACGCACACCATTATTCTACGTGATAAAATCAAGTGTCATTTTCATAAATAATTTTTGGAGATATTATATTTATAAAAAATTATAAATTGATATATTCGAATAATAAAACCAAAGTAAATACATAGATAAATAAGTGTTAAATGTGTCATATGTCCCTAAACTATAATCATCATTTTAAATTAGTCTTTAAACTTTTGAATATTCTATTTTCATCCCTAAATTCATCCAAATATGTAATTAGTTTTAACCATAGTTTAACCTAAAATTTTCTTTTGAAACATATAATAATATAAATTGGCCTAACGATTATTAACAAGGGATGTGAATACTATGTACATATAGTTTGGGATGACATTGGAATGTTCTAAAAGTTTGGGGACCAATTTAGAATGTATGTCATAGTTTGGGGATGAAAATGAAATGTTCGAAAGTTTTAGGACTAATTTAGAATGATACTCATAGTTTAGGGATGAAATTAAAATATTTAATAATTTAAGGACCAATTTAAAGTGAAAGTCATACTTTGAAGACATATGATGTAATTAACTCGATAAATAAATAAATAAATCTACTCACTCATAATTAAAGAGAAATCGGCTATTAAGGAAATATTTCTATTAAATATGACTCTGGCTTAATACCATACTTGTCTCTTGTCCCTTTGTAATTATGACTCCAATCCTTTATTGGAAAGTTCGCTTAAAATATCTCCAAAAACATGTATTTCTCTCCTGTCTTTCACTTGTGTCATTAAACACCAGATAACCACTTACCTCGCATTGCACTCAAATTAAAGTCTCAGATAAGTATCGAGTGAAAAAACAAAAGAGAGAGCAGAAACCAAAACCTAAAGGACTCTGTGGATGGTCATAGAATCACGTTTGTTTGCTTAAAGGACTTCACTTCATGTTTCCATCGTCGCTTTCGGTACAAACCCTTTTCTTCGATCTTCCTTTGTGTCAAGCCATTTGGTTTTAAAACTTTGTTTTTTCCATTTATACGTGTGTTTAACTTTTGTGTATGTTCATGAATGGAGTTTGATTTTATGGTATCAGTATGGATTTTGTTGCTTGAGTTATTTTTTCGTAAAGAGTTTTAAGATATACTCTTTGAGAGGCTTGGTTTATATATGATTCAGAACTTTCGATTGAGTTTTGCGTTCAATCTTCTTTGTCTTTAATCTGCCCTCTTTCATCCTTTTTTCTTAACTTGGGTTTATAAAATCACTCACCAACAATTTGATTGTTTTTAATCAAAAGCAAACGAGGGTTAAATATGTGTATTTCATGGATTTTTATCAGTCAGATGTCATCCACACGACATGGGGAATAATGCATTTTGATCTTTGTTTTCACACTTGAGTTTTGCCCCTAAGAAATTTATAGACCGCTTGCATAATCTAAGGCTAACAAGATAGTTAAGATTGCAGTGAGATTGGCACATTAACTTTGATAAATATGTGAATATTACATTGATTTCCTCTTGAAAATAGATCAGGGACACGTAAATTTATGTTAGAGGTCCGAACTTAAGAAATTATTTTAAATATTCAGTGGATGTAGAGTTATAAAATTGTAGGGGATTAGAAATTAGTTAATCAAAAGAAAATACAATAAAAAAATAAAATATGAAGGAATTTAAAATTTATAAGAGATACGATCGCACCCCTTGATCCATCTTTGTAAACAATCATCTTTAGACTGATTAGTTAAATGCTCTATCTGCATGCGACTTTGCATGCAGATTTGCATTGGAACTGAAGTATATCATGTAATTGTTAACTTATGTTGGGCAGAAGTGATGAAAGATAAATGATAAATAATCAATGATAATTTATATAGGTTTTAACTGATTATTATGAATACTTCATTCGTCTATTATAAAAGCATTTATTAAACACAAATACATAAAAATAAATAGACTAAAATAGTCTAATATTTCAAATTACAATACCCAACACTACTTAATTTGATTTTTTTTTCATGCCAAAATTTTTACGTACTTTTCAATAATGTTTAACCTTGAAAATATCTCTCACTTGATCTTAAATTTTCAAAAACTTAAATTTATCTTCTTTATTGACAATATGCTCTATAAGTTTACCGTTCATGAAAGGAAACTTTGGTTCTTTTATCCTTTCACGCTAACATTTGAACTCAAATATAGATATTATTAGAATGACGAGACTATACTATTTTGTCGTTCATTTTCTCTAACTATCGAATTAAGATCTAATACTATTTTGTTTGGAGGAGATAGAAGTTTAGTTTTCAAAAAGGAGCCTACGTGCGCTATACGCAGAGTAAAGCACCTTTGGAGAGATAGGCGCAACGAAAAAGGGAAGCCCTCCTAGGCGTGCACTAAGTGTCATGTGTAGAGCAAAACACCTTTGGAGAGATAGGTGCAACGCAAAACGGGAAACCCTTCCAGGTGCACCCTAAGCGCCAGGCAGAGGCGGACACAGAGTGAAATGTCTTTGGAGAGATAGGTAAAACACAAAACGGGAAGCCCTCCCCAGGTGTGCGCTAAGAGCCAGACGCAGGCTTATGGCATATTATGGATAAGGGATAAAAACACTAATAAGCTACTGAAGATCATCAAGAGTTTATACAGAAAAGAAAGTCAAAGAAACAAAGTAAATTGAGACTATACAGTGGAAGGAGAAGAAATGAGATATGAAGCAGAATAGACAGATAAATTTATTAAGAAGCAGTCATGTGTGAATACACGAGCCACATTAATAGAAGTAATTAAGGCATTGATCTAAGCGAGGATACTGCACATTTTTCCTTATTGTTTAATGCATGAATCCAATAGTGATGTGTAAATACAGAAGCCACATTAATGGCAGGAGTTAAAGAGTTGATCCAGACAAGGAGACTGCACACATTTCCACGTTGTATAATGCAAGAATCCAACTCTATATCAATAGACAAAAATAAGAGGTCGATTGTTGTAAAACTAAGCAAAACTAGCTTTATATAACCTTGATTGGGCATGTCAATATTATTGGTTTGACCCAACAAGTAAAATTAGAGCTACAATAACTTCCTAATATATTAACACGTGGGACAAGCAATGAGTCTTGAGAAGGGGACAAGCAATGGTGAAGGAATAGAGTATGAAGAAGAGATTAAGTTCTTCATGAGTGAACCAGTGGTTAATGAGTGTAGATATGATCTAGAATTGACTTATAAATCTTTTAGTATCTCTTATCCGTGAAAGACGTGTGCCTTCATCCTGCGCCTTGCGTCTAGGCTTCATGAACCCTTTGCATCTCGATACGCCTTGCGCCTTTTAAACTAAAGATAGAAAGAGAAATAATATTGTGGGAAAGAAACAACCTTTAGGGGAAAAAAATGAAATCACTTGTTTTATACATGTATGACTTTCATTCACTTACATATAATGCTAAATCACATACAACATTTTATATAAATGTTGTATTAAGGAATTAAACAAAAATCTCAAAATCTAAGTTGCATGCCTAATTAAAAACCTTCTTAACCTAAATGGAGAAATACAACACAACTAGGTAAAAACTACAACTCAAGGAGTAACAAATCCAACAACCATCGACCAAAATCAATAAGGCATTCTCAGACACTCAACTCAAACCGACAACCATGAAATCTTCTTCAAACAACATTTTATATAAATGTTGTAAGTGACTATTAGTTTGGTCATGTATCCTAGTTAAGTACATTCATGCATTACTACTACATTCATTTAAATAAAAGAATTGAATAAAAATATTTTAAAAATTTAAATTACAATATCCAACAATTCCTTCTTTAAAAGAACATTAAAATCTTGTTATTTTATGTCTTTGTCATGTAAAAATATAAGTAATAATTATTGTTGTTTTGTTTTGAATGTCCAAACATTGAGAATGACTACATAATCTAGGCTACAGATGGAAACTATTATTTAGTTTGATTTGTATTAGGTAAGGGATTTAAATTGTGATTATGGTCACGTTTTCGATTGTGTTGAGTATATCGCGATTTCGAATGTAGCGGGAGCTATTTCGGTGATTGCGTGTATTACAGTCATTCATTAACGATATTGAATCGCTATTGCGGGATCAGAGAGCTATTTAAATCCCTTATTTAGGTTAATTTGAGAATGACATTATACGAAGAACAAAGTAGGAAAGAAAAAGAAAAACAAGAAGCTTATAATGCAACAAATACATGCTTTGCTTTGCACAATAATATAATTTATCTAGATATCATGCATATCTTATATTGTCACGTTGCACTTGTACTGAATTTGAGGCAATTTTTGGATTATTTGTTTGCATGAATTTGAGGCAAGAATGAGCCGTCAAGGTCAAGGAAATAGCTCCAATCCTTTTCAAATTGGAAACTTTGATTCCAATGGTGATGTTGGTTCTGATCAACATAATGTGGTTCCTGACGCACATACTTCCATGAGAAAGATTGGTCTAACCAGTTCTGGTATCGATACCCAAAACCATGTCAGTTTTGCTCAATTCTTGAGTGATGACTTTTGGCTTTCACCTCTCGGTAATCAGATTGTCACGACTCAAAGGACTGAACCAAGATTTAACCCTCTTCTACAAAATAATAGAAGAGTCACCGATAATGGCTCGATCAAACCATTTGTAGTGGCCGATTCTGTTCCCCTCCAATATAGCTTTGATACAAGTTAGAGAAATGGACCATATATATCGTTAGACCTTCTTCGAGCAGGAGCAACAACAAGTGGTGATAACATTCAAAACTCCAGTGGTTATTTGAGTCCAGTCATGATTCATTCAGGAGTAACTGGATATGTTATTGAAGAAAATATAAGTCCAGATGGTCTTCAGGTTGATGGTTAGAGAAGGCTTTTATGCAAAAGAAAGGCTCCTATATTGGGTTCAAGATCTGCAGGTGAAGCTCAGAATTCTCAACAGGAAAGGAATTTTGCCCAAAACAATGTTAGCGTCTTAAATGTAGTAGCTAATTCCTTCAATGATCATTCAAGACTTGGGGCTGCATTGCCAACATCCTCTAACTTGTATCAAATTCCAATTGAGGCTAGGCAAGTTGATAACTTTCAAAGAAACTTGTGGACATGGAACTCGAGAAATTCTAATGCACAACCAAGTACTGGTCAACACCCCTTTATCCTTACAAGATCAGCACCAACGCCAATGCTAGTAAATTCAACCATGCAGCCAACTGTGCAAGTCCCTAACTCATCGTAAGCTCTGCAACATTATTGGAAGGGTACAAACTGTTGGATATATGAACTGTAAAACTACACCGTTAGCACTGACTGGAAATATAAACAGTAATTAAAAGGAACAGATTCGTAAACCGTGTCGTGGTATAACCACTGCCTTAGAAACAAATTCGCCCCGATGTGTGTAATCGCTGTAGTAGGTGGATTGTCCCCCCAAGGTTAACATGGTCGCTCCGAATTTCGTACACCCGAAATCAGAGTGGACTGCCGGTGGTATTGCTCTTCTTATCAGAAAGCACAGAAAGAATAATTACAGAAAACACTTTGAGATTGAATTGTGAATGTTGAGAGTGAGTTGAGAAGCTGAATATAGCCCTCTATTTATAGGCTAGAAATATGGTTAAAATCGTCCATAAAATTTCAGGGTTAAATCTCTTCTTTTGTAACAGCTGAAACGTCTAGATGAACCTGACTTAAAAATAGTCCAGGTTCATTGCATCATTGTTCAGCTGTTATAACTCCCGAAATTATATCTTGTAACCAATGGAATTAAATCAAAATAACTCCTGTAACTCCTGATATTAACAGCTTGTCTCCTCTATACAAAGCTGGAAATCAGTCTAGATACATCTTAACGTTTTTTATTTAATTTAGGAAAAGCTGTTTAATTTCTGATAACTCTCATAAACTAGCTGTTATCATTTGAAATTAAACAGTCCTCAGCAGCCTATAAATATCAGTTGAAATCTTTCACATTTTTCCATTTGTTTCTTTCAAAGAGAAATTCCTTAAGAATTTTCTCTAAAAAGATAGTATCCGCGCGGACGTGTCGAAGACACATATTACCACGACCACGAACACGACCACGAGCCGAGCCGAGCCGAGCCTAGCTGAGACGAGACAAGACGAGACGGACGGCGGCGGCGGTGGTGTGCGAGAGTCCCCCTTGTTCTCTTTCACTCAACAAGGAAGTGGGAATTCCATACTATAAATACCCATTCCCAATAGTGTTTCCAATACTATGTGGGATTGAGCATTACAAACATTAAAACAAACTTTCCAGAAGAGCAATAGCGAGATTAGTTGCTTAAGCACTAGTGAACGTATCAGGAACTAGTAAATAGTAATGATGAGCAATCCTTCTCTTAGATAAGTGAAAATAGTCTAGAACTTTCTAAGATGGGGGTAAACTCATAACACACAACTAACCTCTTCATCCACTTGAGTCCTCGATGTATAAGATATATATATACAAAAGTATATATTTGGCCATCTTACCTCAGGATTCTAGTAAGTGTGCTAGAAAAATGGCCCAACATTTTTCATAGAAGGCGGCTAACCCTTCTCACTTACATAGATTATTTCATCAAGTTTATCTCAATATAAACCACCCTTAAAAGGGATATGAAATAATTAAGAGCTTTTATAATAGCTCAACCTCACAAAGGGGTATGGTTACTTTCTTCAAGTTCATTATAAATGAACCACCCAAACTCTGGGCTAAGAAGTCATTAAGAATAAATATTCAACCTCATTTATCGGTAAATTCAATGTCCTTCTCACTAGAACCATCCAAATACTTGGATTTGAATTTATTAAGAGTTTAACAAACTCAACCTTTCTGTCGGTAAGTTCATCATTTCCTACCCACTCACTCTGGGTTATGAACTTATTAAGAATAGATATTCAGCCAAAATCGGTAAATTCATCAAGTCTTTCTCACTAAGACCACCTAAAGCCTGGGCTATGAATTTATTAAGAGCACTTAAGCTCATCCTAGGAATGCACATTATTCGTCAAAGGGATAGGCAGTAGGAATGTGCACTATGAGTCTTTCCATGGTTTCGTTTGACCACATGGAACTTAGATAACTAAGTTGGGTATCCACCATGAATTCCTCAACCAATAGGCTTTAGACCTATCATCCTCGACGAATCTAGGACCAGCTTCCGACTTAACCCTTTGGTAAGTGAATCTGCTAGGTTCCTTTCCGACTTCACATACTCTAAAGAGAGCACTCTATTCTTTATTAAGTGTATAATAGATTCATGTCTTATACGAATATGTCTTTTCTTACCATTGTAAGCTTGGTTCTTAGCCACACATATCGTAGCTTGTGAATGACACAATAATGAAACCGGAGTAGTCGGTCTTCCCCACAACGGAATATATGCTAACAAGCTTCTGAGCCACTCGGCTTCTTTCCCAGCTAGGTCAAGAGCTATAAACTCTGACTCCATGGTAGAACGAGCAATACAAGTCTGCTTTGATGATTTCCACGAGATTGCTGCTCCACCCAAAAGTAAAAACATACCCGCTCGTAAAGCTTACCTCATCATTATCAGAAACCCATTTGGCATCACAATATCCTTCCAGTACCGCAGGAAAGCCAACGAACTCAAGTTTCCAATCCAAAGTACCCTTAAGATAATTTAGTAAGCGTTTAAGAGCAATCCAGTGTTCACCACTCGGATTATGAGTATATCTACTCACACATAAGCAATATCAGGTCAAGTATAGTTCATTAAGAACATTAAGCTTCGGATTAATTTAGCATATTCAGTTTGGGAAACGATACTTCCTTTATTCTTAACAAGATGTATGCTAGGGTCATAGGGAGTTCGAATAGGGACGACATTAAAACTGTCAAACTTCTTTAGCAATTTCTCTATATAATGTGCTTGACTTAAAGAAAATCCCTTTTCAGTTTTGGTAACTCTGACTCCTAAGATTACATCAACTTCTCCCAAATCTGTCATCTCAAACTTAGTGGATAAGAAACTCTTAACTTTGTTAATGGACTCGATGTTAGAACTGAAAATCAACATGTCATCAACATACAGGCTTATGATGACACATTCATTGTCAAACATCTTTGAATACACACAAGCATCCGAACCATTCACAACAAAACCAAAACTAAGAATAGTTTTATGTAATTTATTATACCACTGTTTAGGAGCCTTCTTAAGTCCATAAAGTGACTTTTTAAGTCTACAGACTTTCCCTTCCATACCAGGTGCTTCAAAACCTAGTGGCTACTCCATGTAAATCTCCTCATCTAGATCCCCATTCAAGAAAGTAGTCTTAACATCCATTTGATGTACATGTAACTTATGAATAGAGGCTAGCGCAAATAATGCATGAATCGTTGAGATTTTCGTAATGGGAGAGTATGTATCAAAGTAGTCTAAACCAAACCTTTGAGTAAACCCTTTGATGACTAACCTTGCCTTGTACCGCTGAATCAAACTATCTGGCCTTAGTTTCTTCTGGAAGACCCATTTGTTGGAGATTGGTTTGAATCCCTTAGGCAAGTCAACTAATTGCCAAGTATGATTAGACATTATCGATTCTAGTTCATCATTAACAGCGCTTTTCAAAAAACTAGCATCGATAGATCTTATAGCTTCTTCAAAAGTTTTAGGATCTTTATCTAACATAAAAATTTGAGCTATAGGATCTGAAATGGAGTCTAAATCATTTATCTCAGAAATAAAGGAAGGAATAAAGTCTAGTCCAAAAGAGGTTTCAACTCTTTTCCTTTTACTTCTTCTAGGCTCAAAATTAATTTGTTCAGAAGAACTAGAAGAAGTTGATGGAATATATTATATTTGTTTTTCGACATTTATTTTCGGTTCCTTTAAAGGAAAGGTATTTTCAAAGAAAACAACATCTCTTGACTCACAAATAGAACAATCTTGTAAAAGCATGAATCTGTATGCAACACTATTCGTAGCATACCCTATAAATACAGCATCAACGATTTTAGGTCCAATGGCAGACTTCTTAAAGTCTGGCAAACCCACTTTAGCCAGACACCCCCACACTGTCAGATATTGTAAATTAGGAGCGTACCATTTCCATAATTTTTATGGGGTAGAATCTAATTTCTTATTAGGAACTCGGTTCAAGATATGAGTTGATGATAGAATGGCTTCCCCCCCACATGTTATCAGATAACCCTGAACTTATTAGTAAATAATTCATCATCTCTTTTAAAGTTCTATTTTTCCTTTCGGCTATACCTTTCTATTGAGGAAAATAGGGGGCTGAAGTTTCATGAATTATGCCATTCTTTTCACAAATATCTTTTAAGAAATTAGATCCATATTCACCACCTCTATTAGATCTAACCCGTTTGATTCTCCTATCTAACTGATTTTCAACTTCTGCCTTATAAATAAGAAAGAAGTTTTCAGCTTCATCTTTAGTCCTTAGGAGATAAACTTTTGTATATCTTGAATAATCATCTACAAAAGTTATGTAGTTGTGTTTTCCTCCTTTACTTTCAGTGTTTCTAAAATCTTCTAAATCAGTATGAATAAGTTCTAACAACTCAGTCTTTCTATTAGAAACAATCTTAAAGTGAGGTCTAATATGCTTAGCTTCTACACAAATTTCACATTTGTTAAAGCTAGTTGTGTCTAGTTTAGGCAGAACATTCATATTTATCAATTTCTTTAAAGCATGAATATTCACGTGTCCAAATCTAGCATGCCACATATCAATGGATTCAACAATATAAGCAGAAGTGGTATCTTTATTTTCATTAAATTGAGTTTCTATGACAAATAAACCATTGCTTAAAAACCATTTCCCAACATAATCACCATTTCGGGAAAGTACAAGTTTATCTACCTCAAAAACTAACTTAATGCCTGCCTTATTCAAAAGCCCACCACTTATCAAATTTCTACGCAAGGCAAGTACATACAGAACATTATTTAAAGCCAGAGTTTTACCAGAGGTCAGCTTGAGTAAAACCTTGCCTTTACCTAGCACTTCAGAGCTGCTACAGTTCCCCATGTACACACATTCACCTTCGTTCTCATCCTCGAATTCGGTGAAAAACTCCTTCCTTGCGCAGAAATGCTTTGAAGCGCCAGTGTCAATAACCCATTCTGAACTGTTTTCCACCAGATTGACTTCTGAGACCATCGCAGTAATGATCTCATCATCTTCTTCTACAACGTGCATCTGTGGCTTGTTGTCATTCTGACGATCTGAGCGGTGTTGGCATTGGTAAGCTTTGTGGCCGTGTAAGCAGCATACATAACACTTGAGCGTCTTTCCTTCAGGTTTGGACTTTCCTGACTTTTTGAAGTTAGTAGCCTTCTGAGGTTTCGTCTTCTTGTCTTGATTCCCACGTTTCATGATCTTCTTAAATTTAGACTCAACCAGGTTAGCTCTAAAAGATAAATTACTCATAGAATTAGTAAGCTTATCTTTTAAACGATTGGCTTCTTCAATCTTCATATGGCCCACGAGCTCTTCAAGCAAAATTTCTCTCTTCTTATGCTTAAGAGAGTTATGGTAGTCGGACCAGGACTTGGGCAGCTTCTCAATGAGGACATTGTCTTGCAGCACCTCGCACATTTGCATCCCTTTGGCGATGATGTCAGCGACTAGGTTCTCATAGTCATGGACTTGATCCATTATCGGCTTGTCATCAGTCATCTAGAATTTGAGCCATTCACCGACAACGTACTTCTTGATTCCAGCATCGTCCGCACCATACTTTTTATCGAGAGTATCCCATATATTGTCTTGGCACTCCTTTCTCTAAGGAACATATCAAATAATTTATTTGACATGTGACTGAGAAGATGTCCTTGCACCGTTTTGTTATCTTTCTCGTACTTCTCGTAGGTAGCGAGTGCAGCAGCGACAGTTGCTAAGACATCCTCATTGAAGACCGTATCAACATCATTACCGGTAGTTGGAGTTGGCGGCATGGTAGGTGGTGATTTGAGCAGGACGTAGTCAAGATCAAGTTGCTCGAAGAATATCAGGATTCTTTGGGACCACCTTCTATAATTCTTTCCATCAAGTGCATCGAGCTTGGAAAGATCGGGTATCAGTTTGCTCAAAGGTGTTGACATGATTGTAGTATATAGAATTCATTTCTAAATTGTTGGATATATGAACTGCAAAACTACACCTTTAGCACTTACTGTAAATATAAACAGTAATTTAAAGGAACATATTCGTAAATCGTGTCGTGGTATAACCACTGCCTTAGAAACGAATTCGCCCCGATGTGTGTAATCGCTGTAGTAGGTGGACCGTCCCCCGAGGTTAACACAGTCGCTCCGAATTCCGTACACCCGAAATCAGAGTGGACTGTCGGTGGTATTGCTATTCTGATCGGAAAACACAGAAAATATAATTGCAGAAAACACTTTGAGAGTGAATTGTGAATATTGATAGTGAGTTGAGAAGCTGAATATAGCCCTCTATTTATAGGCTAGAAATAGGGTTAAAATCATCCATAAAATTTCACGATTAAATCTCTTCTTTTGTAACAGCTGAAACGTCTAGGTGAACCTGAATCAAAAATAGTCCAGGTTCATTGCATCATTGTTCAGCTGTTATAACTCCCGAAATTATATCTTGTAACCCATGGAATTAAATCAAATAACTCCTGTAACTCCTGATATTAACAGCTTGTCTCCTCTATACAAAGCTGGAAATCAATCTAGATACATATTAACTTTTTTGATTTAATTTAGGAAAAGCAGTTTAATTTCTGATAACTCTCATAAACCAGCTTTTATCATTTTGAAATTAAACAGTCCTCAGCAGCCTATAAATATTAGTTGAAATCTTTCACATCTTTCCATTTGTTTCTTTCAAAGAGAAATTCCACAAGAATTTTCTCTAAAAAGATAATATCCGCGCGAACGTGTCGAAGACACATATTACCACGACCACGACCACGACCACAACCACGAGCCGATCCGAGCTGAGACGAGACGAGATGGACGGTGACGGCAGCGGCGGCGGTGCGCGAGAGTCCCCCTTGTTCTCTTTCACTCAACAAGGAAGTGGGAATTCCATACTATAAATACCCATTCCCAATGTTTCCAATACTATGTGGGATTGAACATTACCAACATTCCCCACTAATGCGAAAGAATTCTTCTAAAACTCGAAAACAAACTTTCCAGAAGAGCAATAGCGAGATTAGTTGCTTAAGCACTAGTGAACGTATCTGGAACTAGTACATAGTGATGATAAGCAATCCTTCTCTTAGATAAGTGAAAATAGTCTGGAACTTTCTAAGATGGGGGTAAAATCATAACACACAACTAACCCCTTCATCCACCTGAGTCCTCGATGTGTAAGATATATATATACAAAAGTATATATTTGGCCATCTTACCTCAGGATTCTAATAAGTGTTCTAGAAAAATGACCCAACATTTTTCATAGAAGGCGGTTAACCCTTCTCACTTACATAGGTTATTTCATCAAGTTTATCTCAACATAAACCACCCTTAAAAGGGATATGAAATAATTAAGAGCTTTTAAATAGCTCAACCTCACAAAGGGTTATGGTGACTTTCTTCAAGTTCATTATAGATGAACCACCCAAACTCTGGGCTAAGAAGTCATTAAGAATAAATATTCAACCTCATTTATCGGTAAATTCAATAAGTCCTTCTCACTAGAACTATCCAAATACTTGGATTTGAATTTATTAAGAGTTTAATAAACTCAACCTTTCTGTCGGCAAGTTCATCATTTCCTACCCACTCACTCTGGGTTATGAACTTATTAAGAATAGATATTCAGCCAAAAATCGGTAAATTCATCAAGTCTTTCTCACTAAGACCACCCAAAGCCTAGGCTATGAATTTATTAAGAGCACTTAAGCTCATCCTGGGCATGCACATTATTCGTCATAGGGATAGGCAGTAGGAATGTGCACTATGATTCTTTCCATGGTTTCGTTTGACCACATGGAACTTAGATAACTAAGTTGGGTATCCACCATGAATTCCTTTCCGACTTCACATACTCTAAAGAGATCACTCTATTCTTTATTAAGTGTCTAATAGATTCATGTCTTATACGAATGTGTCTTTTCTTACCATTGTAAGCTTGGTTCTTAGCCACACATATAGCAGCTTGTGAATCACACAATAATGAAACCGGAGGAGTCGGTCTTCCCCACAACAGAATATTTGCTAACAAGCTTCTGAGCCACTCTGCTTCTTGCCCAGCTAGGTCAAGAGCTATAAACTCTGACTCCATGGTAGAACGAGCAATACAAGTTTGCTTTGATGATTTCCACGAGATTGTTGTTCCACCCAAAGTAAAAACATACCCGCTCGTAGAGCTTACCTCATCATTATTAGAAACCCAGTTGGCATCACAATATCCTTCCAGTACCGCAGGAAAGCCAACGAACTCAAGTTTCCAATCCAAAATACCCTTAAGATACTTTAGTAAGCGTTTAAGAGCAATCCAACGTTCACCACTCGGATTATGAGTATATCTACTCAGTCTATTCACAACATAAGCAATATCAGGCCGAGTATAGTTCATTAAGATCATTAAGCTTCCGATTAATTTAGCATATTCAGTTTGGGAAACGCTACTTCTTCCTTTATTCTTAACAAGATGTATGCTAGGGTCATAAGGAGTTCGAACAGGGAGGACATTAAAACTGTCAAATTTCTTTAGCACTTTCTCTATATAATGTGCTTGACTTAAAGAAAATCCCTTTTCAGTTTTGGTAACTCTGACTCCTAAGATTACATCAACTTCTCCCAAATATGTCATCTCAAACTTAGTGGATAACTCTTAACTTGTTAATGGACTCGATGTTAGAACTGAAAATCAACATGTCATCACATACAGGCTTATGATGACACATTCAGTGTCAAATCTTTGAATACACACAAGCATCCGAACCATTCACAACAAAACCAAACTAAGAATAGTTTTATGGAATTTCTTATCCACTGTTTAGGAGCCTGCTTAAGTCCATAAAGTGACTTTTTAAGTCTACAGACTTTCCCTTCCATACCAGGTGCTTCAAAACCTAATGGCTACTCCATGTAAATCTCCTCATCTGGATCCCCATTCAAGAAAGCAGTCTTAACATCCATTTGATGTACATGTAACTTATGAATAGAGGCTAGCGCAAATAATGCACGAATCGTTGAGATTTTCATAACAGGAGAGTATGCATCCAAGTAGTCTAAACCAAACCTTTGAGTAATCCCTTTGACGACTAACCTTGCCTTGTACCGCTGAATCGAACTATCTGGCCTTAGTTTCTTCCGGACGACCCTTTTATTAGAGATTGGTTTTAATCCCTTAGGCAAGTCAACTAATTCCCAAGTATAATTAGGCTTTATCAATTATAGTTCATCATTAACAGCGCTTTTAAAAAAACTAGCATCGATAGATCTTATAGCTTCTTCAAAAGTTTTATGATCCTCATCTAATCTCAGAATAAAGGAAGTAATAAGTCTAGTCCAAAATAGGTTTCAACTCTTTGCCTTTTACTTCTTCTAGGCACAAAATCAATTTGTTCAGAAGAACTAGTAGGATTACTAGAAGAAGTTGATGGAATATATTCTATTTGTGTTTCGACATTTATTCTCGGTTCCTTTAAAGGAAAGGTATTTTCAAAGAAAACATCTCTTGACTCACAAATAGAATAATCTTGTAAAAGCATAAATATGTATGCATCACTATTCGTAGCATACCCTATAAACACTGCATCAACGGTTTTAGGTCCAATGGTGGACTTCTTAAAGTCTGGCAAACCCACTTTAGCCAGACACCCCCACACTGTCAGATATTGTAAATTAGGAGCGTATCATTTCCACAATTCATATGGGGTAGAATCTAATTTCTTATGAGGAACTTGGTTCAAGATATGAGTTGACGATAGAATGGCTTCCCCCCACATGTTATCATAACACCCTGAACTTATTAGTAAATAATTCATCATCTCTTTTAATGTTCTATTTTTCCTTTTGGCTATACCATTCTGTTGAGGAAAATAGGGGGCTGAAGTTTCATGAATTATGCCATTCTTTTCACAAATATCTTTTAAGAAATTAGATCCATATTCACCACCTCTATTAGATCTAACCCGTTTGATTCTCCTATCTAACTGATTTTCAACTTCTGCCTTATAAATAAGAAAGAATTTTTCAGCTTCATCTTTAGTCCTTAGAAGATAACTTTGTATCTTGAATAATCATCTACAAAAGTTATGTAGTTGTGTTTTCCTCCTTTACTTTCAGTGTTTATAAAATCTGCTAGATGAGTATGAATAAGTTCTAACAGCTCAGTCTTTCTATTAGAAACAATCTTAAAGTGAGGTCTAGTATGCTTAGCTTCTATACAAATTTCACATTTGTTAAAGCTAGTTGTGTCTAGTTTAGGTAGAACATTCATATTTATCAATTTCTTTAAAGCATGAATATTCACGTGTCCTAATCTAGCATGCCACATATCAATGGATTCAACAATTTAAGCAGAAGTGGTAGCTTTATTTTCATTAAATTGAGTTTCTATGACAAATAAACCATTGCTTAAAAACCCTTTCCCAACATAATCACCATTTTAGGAAAGTACAAGTTTATCTACCTCAAAAACTAACTTAATGCCTGCCTTATTCAGAACCCCACCATTTATCAAATTTCTACGCAAGGCAGGTACATACAAAACATTATTTAAAGAAGAGTTTTACCAGAGGTTAGCTTGAGTAAAACCTTGCCTTTACCTAGCACTTCAGAGCTGCTAGAGTTTCTCATGTACACACGTTCACCTTCGTTCCCATCCTCGAATTCAGTGAAAAACTCATTCCTTTCGCAGAAATTCTTTGAAGCGCCAGTGTCAACAACCCATTCCGAACTGTTTTCCACCAGATTAACTTCTGAGACCACCGTAACAATGATCTTATCATCTTCTTCTACAACGTACATCTGTGGCTTGTTGTCATTCTGACGATCTGAGCTGTGTTGGCATTGGTAAGCTTTGTGGCTGTGTAAACCGAAGACATAACACTTGAGTGTCTTTCCTTCAGGTTTGGACTTTCCTGACTTTTTGAAGTTGTTAGCTTTCTGAGGTTTCATCTTCTTGTATTGATTCCCACGTTTCATGATCTTCTTAAATTTAGACTCAACCAGGTTAGCTCTAAAAGGTAAATTACTCATAGAATTAGTAAGCTTATCTTTTAAACGGTTGGCTTCTTCAATCTTCATATGGCCCACGAGCTCTTCAAGCTAAATTTCTCTCTTCTTATGCTTAAAAGAGTTGCGGTAGTCGGACCAAGACTTGGGCAGCTTCTCAATGAGAACATTGGCTTGCAGCACCTCGTACATTTGTATCCCTTCAGCGATGATGTCAGCGACTAGGTTCTCATAGTCATGGACTTGATCCATTATCAGCTTGTCATCAGTCATTTAGAATTTGAGCCATTCGCCGACAACGTACTTCTTGATTCCAGCATCGTCCGCACCATACTTTTTATCGTAGGTAGCGAGTGCAGCAGCGACAGTTGCTAAGGCATCATCATTGAGGATCGTATCAACATCATTACGGGTAGCTAGGGTTGTCGGCATGGTAGGTGGTGGCTTGAGCAGGACATAGTCAAGATCAAGTTGCTCGAAGAATATCAGGATTCTTTGGGACCACCTTCTATAATTCTTTCCATTAAGTGCATCGAGCTTGGAAAGATCAGGTATCAGTTTGCTCAAAGGTGTTGACATGATTGCAGTATATATAATTCATTTCTAAATTGTTGGATATATGAACTGGAAAACTACACCGTTAGCACTTACTGTAAATATAAACAGTAATTAAAAGGAACAAATTCGTAAATCGTGTCGTGGTATAACCACTGCCTTAGAAACGAAATCGCCCCGATATGTGTAATCGCTGCAGTAGGCGGACCGTCCCCCGAGGTTAACACGGTTGCTCTGAATTTCGTACACCCGAAATCGGAGTGGACTATCGGTGGTATTGCTCTTCTGATCAGGAAGCACAGAAAAAATAATTGCAGAAAACACTTTGAGAGTGAATTGTGAATGTTAAGAGTGAGTTGAGAAGCTGAATATAGCCCTCTATTTATAGGCTAGAAATAGGGTTAAAATCATCCATAAAATTTCACGATTAAATCTCTTCTTTTGTAATAGCTGAAAGGTCTATATGAACCTGACTCAAAAATAGTCCAGGTTCATTGCATCATTGTTCAACTGTTATAACTCCCGAAATTATATCATGTCACCCATGGAATTAAATCAAATAACTCCTGTAACTCCTGATATTAACAGCTTGTCTCCTCTGTACAAAGCTGGAAGTTCATTGTATCATTGTTCAGCTGTTATAACTCCCGGAATTATATCATGTAACCCATGGAATTAAATCAAATAACTCCTGTAACTCCTGATATTAACAGCTTGTCTCCTCTGTACAAAGCTGGAAATCAGTCTAGATACATCTTAATGTTTTTGATTTAATTTAGGAAAAGCTGTTTAATTTCTGATAACTCTCATAAACCAGTAGTTATCATTTGAAATTAAACAGTCCTCAGTAGCCTATAAATATCAGTTGAAATCTTTCATATTTTTCATTTGATTCTTTCAAAGAGAAATTCCTCAAGAATTTTCTCTAAAAAGATAGTATCTACGCGGACGTGTCGAAGACACGTATTACCACGACCACAACCACGACCACGACCATGAGCCAAGCCGAGCCGAGCCGTGCCGAGATGAGACGAGACGAGACGGACGGCGGCGACGATGCGCTAGATTCCCCCTTGTTCTCTTTCACTCAACAAGGAAGTGGGAATTCCATACTATAAATACCCATTCCCAATAGTGTTTCCAATACTATGTGGGATTGAGCATTACCAACACAAACCTGTCATTGGTTGGTTGTTCTTTCGTGTCTCTTGACCGGACTGTAAACGTAAGAGAAACTTTGCAACAGGAAGAGAACCTAGGAAACAACAAAAGAAATAGTATGATTATTTTGGTGAAACTTTATTATTATTATTAAAAAGAAACAAAGGGAAAATCGAACATATGGTCGACAACCAACATCAAAATCAGTGTCCCCGTCGATTAAACAAATTTAAAAGAAAAAAGTTGATTTGATTTATAGAAAGCGACATAAACTCTAAAGAACAAAAGGTGAGGGAGGCTAGGATAATTATAATATAAAATTATTAGTTAAAATTTAAAATTATTTAGTTACACATTATATTACATTAGTAGTTGTGTTATTTTATTTTATTAAAGTATTCAAAAATAAAAAATGTTTGTAACGAAATCATTACTTAAAGACTTAGGGTAAGTATGTATTACATGCAATAAATTAAATTTATTATTATTTGAAATAGTTTAACAAATCGATTTAAATAATCACAAACTAAGCAACCTCAGTGGGAAATGAATTATTGTTATTTATTGAGATCATGAGTTTGAGCACCATAAATGTTAGGGGTGTGAGTGTTCAATGTCAATAGGTTGATAGTTATTTTTTGACATATACTACCTTGTATTTACCCTAAATTAATCAAACAATAATAATAGTAACAATTATTAAGAAAATAAATCTTTAAATAAATAAAATAAACAACGTACACATTTATTTATAATTTAATAATAATTAATTGAAAGGAACTTTTTCATAAATTATTTAACATATTGTTTAATATGTATTATTTGTTTATTTTTTTCTAAAACTATTTTCTTAATATGTAGAGAAAATGAACAACATTTTTTTTATGATTTTCTATTACAATTAGACAAATTATAGAAAATGACGTCAGAGTTGTTTTTTATTATATAAACATTATGTTTAAAAGGGATATCACATGTGTAGCAATTAAGGAGATGGTAGAAAGAAAAGTTTGAGCTACAATGAATGGTTTGAGGTATAGGTTTATGGTATGTCCAAATCAGTTATGCTAAAGTACCTGTTGAAGAATATGATAATGTTAGAAACATGATTGGATAACATGACATGACAAATATTCCAATTATTGAGTAATTTATTGAGGTGTGTAAGATATCTGATGTTCCACAACCATTAAGAAATGTGATTGGAAATTTATCTTAAATGGTTTTCAAAAGTGAGTTTGAGGACCATACATATAGGTTGGTAAACAATTTAGTGGTGATGTTAGAAAGTGAAAATAAAGTCGGTGAGATATTCACAAAAATAGATTATAGGGATAAAAACATATATTATTTGAAACCGACAATAGATATTGAAGTTGAAAACCGATAGAGAGAAATATATGAAGATTTTAACAAAGATGAAGAAACTGAGAAACCTGTTTTGATTGAAAATAACACTTTTTATGGTGGTGGTGAACCTGATTTGGCCATTGATGAGATCATGAAATTGCATCATTTTGCCCCTCATATGTAAAAAAAAATAGATTATGATACGACGAGGACACTTGAGTTTTCAAACATGTCATATTTAACTTCGGGCCACATGACTAAATCATCTAAAAACTCAGGTGAATTATCGATCGGGATGCAATTTAGAGGAAAACATAAAGTTACGTTGATGATTACAGAGTATTGCATCAAATTCCATGTAGATTGTCATGTTGTAGAATCCAATCAGAAAACCCTATATACAAAGTGTGTTAAATATATCCAAATCTAGTTAGTTATGCTATAATACCTCTTGAAGAAGATGATAATGTTAGAAGCATGATTGAATTACATGACTAAATAAATACTCCAATTATTGAGTAATTTATTGAGGTGTGTAAGATATATGATGTTCCAGACTTATCAAGAAATGTGATTGAAAATTCATCTCAAATGAATTTCAGAAGTAAATTTGAGGACTATACATATTGGTTGATAAACAATATAGTGGCGATGTTGTAAATTGCAAATGAAGTCATACATCCTCAACAATATCTTATGGGGCGCTAATCATACATTATTCAAAACCGATTGTTGATGTTGACGTTGAAAATCGATAGAGAGAAACAGATAAAAATTTCAGCTAAGATTGATGTAAGGAACTCGTGCCTCAATTATGGATCTAATGAATGAGTAGGTACTTGCAAAAAGAGAGGATCAAATGGAAGGCTTGGTGGATGATGTAAAGGTGAATAAATGGGTTGATTTATAATGATAGAGAAGAGCATGACTGGGGAATATTTTTGGCGATGTTAGGCTAAAGAAAGAATGGATAAGGGTTGGTAGTATCTTGAATAATCAAGGTTGAAATTACGATATAAAGATCCTAACACAAAACCATATAGATTAAACATGGGGTTGTAACAAAGAACTTGGCCCCTCTAGTTATAAAACAACTATGAAACATAAGTATCAATGGGAAATAAAGGGGTTGACACCACAAGTACTCAAAGTACTTGATAAGTCGATAAAATTCAATAAAACTTAAGAAAAGAGGGAATACCTCACAAATATATTGAATGATAAAAAAGAGATCCCTATAGGCATTAGCCTTATATAGAAAATGAAAAGGAATGGCCGAAAAACTATAGTAGGATTTAACCAAACTAAATGCCTTTCCATAAAATAATGTTTGAAAATTAAATATGAAAAACTATAGTTCGACCAAAGTGAGGGGAAACAATGCTTGGCCAAATAGAAAAGGTGTTGGTTCATGTTGGTGCCTAATTGAAGGGATTGCATGCTTTGGCTGAACAGTTGGCAGCCTTTGGTGCTTGGTGCCTAGATGATGCACATGGTTTGATTGTATTGCTTAAACTCCTCTCTTGAAAGTATAGGTCTACATGCCAAATTATATGATGATTCAACCAAGGTGGCAATCTTAGCACATGGTCGAATGTTGTAGCATGCTTGGAAGGTTCCTAAGTAGCTTGCTAGGTCACTTATCTAGCTAGGTAGCATAGGTAGCTAGCTAGGTACCTAGTGTCACTCCAGCTACCTCCAGCTTCCATAAGTTTTCAACTCAACTTCCAGCTCTTGAGTTACACTCTAACTAATGTCAGCTACTCTCCAACTCCTTTAGATGTCCTTCGAATCCATTAAGCTCCCTTAAGTGATGATGAGCTATCCTTTGATGTTCTTGAGCTCCCACGAGCAGCCAAAGAGTTGGTGAGCTATCCATAAGCCGCCACAATCATCCTTAGGTTATTGTGCACCTATGTATGATAAGAAAACAATGAAATAAGTTATGGAACTCATGGAAATAAATGAAATAGATGCTGCCATGTATGAATAATCTAGATAATGATGCAATGAGCTAACATAAACATACTATGAGCTAAGTATAATTGCATAAACATTATCATTATAAGTAAACATGTGTATACATACATGTTAAGCATATTATATAATGATATATGTATAATATAAGATATAATATACAATATAACATGACATAGTTTATTATAACATAACATTAATATAATGCAGGATAAAGCAAGATAAATATAATATATTCTATATGAAATGAATATGAAAAGTATTGAAATGTGACATAAGTGAATAGAATAAAAGGTATAAAGAATGCTCCCTGGTTCTTCAACTTATGCAATGTTTAAGAAAGCAAGATGAAAAGTAGTTGATGAAGAAGTAGGATAACATCATCTCCTCTTCTTTTAGGTGATTTCTCCTCAAATTAAAGTTTGTTGCAATATGATGCTTGTTCTCATTGGATAAAATGATTATGCATCTCTTGCCGTGATTGTCCAAAATTCCTTGCTTCTTCGTTGTTACTTAATCCACTAAAGGATTGTTCTTGGAAATGTGTTTCATTAAAAGCCTTTCTTTGGAATGATGATAACTAACAGGTACCTTATTAGAAATATCTTTTCCAAAATAACTATTTGTTTAATGGTGTTCATAATCTTGCAAAGAAAAATCGCGTACCTTGGTATTTTCTTGCCTTATATTCTCGGTTGATGTCAAAAGTCTTATCCCAAGAATCCTTCCACTTGAATATGTACATAACTCCTCGCCTGGATGGTCATGTTGGTTCAAATGATTGCATCATTTCACTAGATCATCATGCATGTTACTGGAAAGACACATACCTTGATTAACTCCTTATGAAACATCACATGTCTCTTAAAAAGAAACATTGTATTGTTTCATAAAAATGTATTCCTTTTGGAATGAATCATCATGCTCCTTTGAAAAGATTTTCGTTTCTTCATGTTGTATAAACGAACCATCATGTTTATAAGCAAACAAACTTTCTTTTTGAATGAATTCCTTTATTTTTTTTCATTTTCCTGAGACTTCTTGAATGATTCCATGATAGCCTTCATGTGTTTTTGATCCATTTTCACTTGTTTTGGTGATAGAGGTTCTAAAATAATATTCTTGTCTTTGTGTTTAAACATTTACTGATTTGTCTAATAATCATGCACTGTCTTCTTGTCATACTGCCACGTGCTTCCAAGTAAAATATGGATGGCCTAATTATAAACAAAATCATATAGTACCTCATCTTTGTACTTACGAGTGGTCAAGTACTTATTTTTTCACATTAAGCTTGTTTCTATCATTCAACAACTGCAACATATATGGGGCTGGATGCTTCATCATCTTCAGTCCTATTTTCTCAACCATAATAGTGCTAGCAACGTTTGTTCAACTACCACTATCAATGATCATGAAACATACCTTTCCTTCCACGTTGCATCTAGTGTGAAAGATGTTCTACCTTTGTTGTTCTTCACTGGTAACTTGTGTACTTAACAATCTCTTCACCACTAGTAGTTATCCTTCAACAACATTCTAAATTTCTTTATTTTCCTCTCCAATGATTTCTTATCTTGTCTTGTCTTTAGGATCAGAAGCAATGTCTTCATTATCTATGATAAAAATGGCATTCCAGTTTGGACATTCATTAGTAACATGTCCTCATCCCAAACACTTGAAGCATTTGATGTCATGAGTTCTTTCTGAACTTGCTTGTTGCTTCTCTTTGACTTTTCCTTCAACCATAAGTTGTCTTATCTTTGGTGTCTCCACATTCTCTTTAATTTGCAATGAAGATTGTTTCTTGAAGTTACTTCCTCCTTGATTCCATCGTGAAGAAGAAGTGCTACCTTGAGTTAAATTTCTCCTTTTGATTTGGCTTTCGATCGTAATGGTCATATGAACCATTTCATCGATCTCTACATAATGCTGCAATTTCAAAACATTAGCAATATCAGGATTCAAACCTACCAAGAATCTTGCAATAGTTTCTTTCCTGTCTTCATCTATGTTTGCATGGATCACGGCTATTTTCATTTCCTTGTAGAAGTCTTCCACACTTTTACTTCATTGTATTAGGTTCTGTAACTTCTGAAAAAGGTCTAGTGATAGTGCACAACAATGAAACACTTTCTCGTGATAGCTTTCATATCTTGCTAGTTGTTGATTGGTATTTCTTTGTTTATTATTCTGGATGTCACCAATTGATCCCATCATGTAAAGGCATAATTAATGAACTCCATAGCATTCATTCTAACTTTCTTTTGTTCTGAGTAGTTAGGGTACTTAAACACATGACCTACCTTGGTTTCGCAATCCAAATATGATTTTGGATCAGTCTTGCCTAAAAATACAAGAATAACAGCTCAAATGTTATTGAGATTATCATCAACATATTGTCCTCTATGTCTCTTTGAATTATGAGATCCTTGGTCAACCACATCATCTTCATCATAATCGTTTTGATAATCATCATGCCATGGCACTTGTCTTATTTGATTGTTGTTATCCTATAAATTATTAGAAGCTTCAATTCGATCTATTCTTTCGTTCAAAGGTTCAAGTTCCAATCACAGCAATGTTAACATCTTATGAATGGTTTCTTGTGGCCTCAATTCTTCGACATGCTCTTGTGTTTAATTTTTTGAACTTTGAGACATTGTTAGAAATAAAAGGAAATGAAAATCTGAAAAGGGACCTTACCAATCAACCAGTCACAAAAACTCACTAAGAACACTTCAAAGAAGAGTATTAATGGTGCTAAACACTCGTGTTTGCTCTCAGGACTTGAATGGCTTTTGTTGTCCTCTTCTGATCTATCCCACTCAATTTTCTTTTTATCACTCACACCTTTTTTGGAAATGTCGTACAATAACTTACTCAAAACTTTTTAAGCCTTGGTAATTGTTGGCATTGGATGCAATCTTGGTTAGGTAGGAAATAAACAAATATAATGAAAAGGGTGGCTAGAAATAAGAAAGAAAAGAATTGAGGGGGTTACTTACTTGCAAAGCACTTACAACTTCAGTTTTACAACAATCAAGGTCTTGATGACTTGAGCCTTGAATGTTGTTGCTGAAGTGTTGTCCCTACCTTTTCTTTTTCTTTTCTTTGGTGCTTTACTTGTATGCCTTCAAATTTGGTATTTTGAACTTCTTAATGATGATGGAACCTTCACTTTTCTTGTTATTTTCCTCACTATCCGAATTGCACACATGAATTTCTTTTTGTTTGTTTTTGTTTTTGTTTGATGGAGGGCTTCTTGTTGCACTTTTGCTCTTCACCAAATAGCTTTCAGTACTGCTTGATGTAAGTCACTCGTGCTTCGATTGTGGATCTAGCGAATAAGTGAGTACCTATAAGAAGATATGATCAAATGGAAGGCTTGGTGGATGATGTAAAGGTTAATAGGTGGGCTAATTTGTAATGATAGAGAAGAGTTCGGTTGTAGATTGTTTTGGGAGATGGTATGCTAAAGAAAGAATGGATAAGGATTGGTAGTATCTTGAAAAATCAATGTAGAAAATAGGATATAAAGATCCTAACACAAAACCTTATAGATTGAACATGGGGTGGTAACAAAGGACTTGGTCCATCTAGTTCTAAAAAACTAGGAAGCACAAGTATCAATGAGAAATAAAGGGGTTGATGCCACAAGCACTCAAAGTACTTGATTATTTGATAAAGTTCAATAGAACTTAAGAAAAGAGGGAATACCTCACAAATATATTGAATGATCAAAGAGACTTGCCTAACAAAGGCCTAAGCATTAGCCTTATATAGAAAATGAAAAGGAATGGTCGAAAAACTATAGGAGGATTCAACCAAAAGTAAATTCCTTTTCATAAATAAATAATGTTTAAAAATTAAATTGTAACACCTAAAACCCGTGTAATTATACCTATATAGATTATATATGTCACCTGAATTTCTCAAAATATTTTCCCATTCAAAACTGATTTAAATTTATTTTCTTAAAATGGTAACTGATAATATGAAAATATCATATCACATCAACTATCACATACTATTTAAAACATATATTAGTATGGATTTATGCTTTCCATACTGAAATAGAGTAAAACAGTTTAGTTTAGTCATTACAAACCAGTTCCAAAATAGTTAAACAGAGCAATTATGACATTGATAAATACATTCCACTAACTAAGTTAAAATTACATCATAGGATGTCTTACTGATATTGTAATATATTCCAGGATGCTTGGAGTGCACTATACTCTTTACTCTACTATTGGATTTTTACCAAAGTGTGAAATTCATCACATGCTAAGTATATACTTAGTGAGGCAATTAAAAACAATAAACAGTGCAATACAACTCATGTATGAAATTCAATGTCAAAATCAAAATTCCATAAGATCATGTTACATGCATGTCCAATATTTTACCATGATCAAAACAATACGCTAATGGTAAATTATAAAATATTTTCAATAAACCATAGCCCAATATGTAAACCTTGAGGACCCTGGGTACACGAGTCAATATAAATAAAACTGCAGTGTTAACCCGAGTATGACATATAAGGTCGTGTCCACAATCTGTACTATGTATACTTAAGTACAATCCCGAATATGCAGTATGCAGCTGGACTCTATGGCATGCTAACTATACCTTGTTCCTTAATAACTCACGTAGGCTTATAGTCTAATTCATTCATCCATGGTCTCATATAACCATATATTTAACATTAGAGCAGTTCATACCGAAAATAACATCCATGGTAAAATATCACATTATTTATGATCAATGCACTATAATTTCACACTGTGACATATCAATGTCATATCGAAGTTATAAAAATGACATAATATCATGCTAATATAAATAATGTCAACTTGTCATAAGTCTTCCAGATGATGTATAAAAACATCTATGTACAATGTCATGCATGTATTGCACTCACCTGGACACTTTATATATTCCAAAATATGTGTTTCACTATAATCACAATAAACCCTTTTACACTTGACCTGCCTCGATTACAAATCAATTACGATCTGTACAAATGATAAATTCATAACAATACATATGTTAGTATTGTACTAACATAAGCACATCCCAATAACAAAATCCATAATATACTTGAAACTAATTTTCTACCAAAATACTTAACACTTAATAATTCCTTTTAATATTGGCACCAACTTTTCCAATATACACAAAATGGTCCTTCACCATTTTATCACTTGGATTCTTAATACCAAAACTTCCAGCATTGAAATTATTACCATTCCAATGGTTTTAAAAAGGCATAATTACATTTAAGTACCCTAACTATGCGAATGTTGCACTTAAATCACCAATCTTTTCAAACTACCAAAATAGTCATATATCACATCTAAACACTCATTTCAATTCCAAAACAGTAATTTCCAGCATAATACATCAACTATTAAACACTTATACAACCATTCATAACTTTTTCAAAATTTTTGAATTGGTCCCCCAAATTTTCAAAAATTATAGAATGGTCCCCATATTTTTCTAAGGCTTGTATAATAATTCCTACATCATTTCTATCCCTTATATTTTTTTCCATAATTTTTCTCACTCAAATAACCCATGGCCGAATGCATTAAACATAGAAACTAAGTTTCATGATTTTTCTTAATTTTGATTCGATTCAAGCATGAAATCAACTTCCAATCAACCTTACAACATCTATAAAATGAAAACCCTAATCAACTCTCATCATAACACAAAGTTCTATAATTTCTTCATTTGACCAAAAATTATATAATCATTTCTAGGAAGTTTATACATGTTTTAATTATATCTCAAACTTGAAAATGAATCTACAAACTCAAAAACATCAATATTCATCATCAATTTCATTAACCCTAGCATGATCATAAACCATAGGATTTGGGATCTTTGAGATCAATTAAGTTGTGCAAACATAATTGGTATCAAAAGATAGTGTTTTTTGACTAGATCACTTTCCTATTTCACGGCATAACTTGAAATCCAATTGAAATGGCTTAAAAATGGAAAACAAAAATTTTCCCTTACCTTAGAAAACTCACAGAAATTGAGAAGATGAAGAACAACTGTAATGCCCTAAATATTGATTTAGGGACTATATTGTCATAATTTAAAAATATTACGATTTATTCTATTAAATAATGAAAGATGAGAATGATTAGGATTAATTGCTAAGACTAAATTGTGACTATGGATTATTAAGAGGGCATTTCGCTCCTTTATATGAAAAAGAATTTAAGGTGTATTTTAAATTCATATTAAAGATAAGGGAAAAGGGGATTAGGTTGGCATAAAGTCTTCTTTCTCTTTTTCCAATAACCATGCTTCTCCCTAGCTCAAAGGTAAGTTTTCAATTTAATGGTTAATTCCTTCAAATTTTGTTGGTTATTGAAGCTTTGTATATGATGGAAGCTTAAGGAAGGTTTAGATGAGATTAAAACTAAGTTATGAATGAGATATCAGAGATTAAAGAAAATGAGTTTTGAGTGTTATGTTGAAATAAGAAGGTTTATGGATGGTTATTGGTAAAATTGATTTGTCAATGAGGTAAATGAAAGATTTGAAGCCTAGAATGAGTTTAAAAACAAGTTGGAAATTTTGGTATGATTCCAAGAATCAAATGCATTTGAGAGATACTAGAGGTTTTAAGTATCTAAATGAAGGAATGTTAGTAGGGTTAAGTAGAGAAGTGTTCCACAGTATTATTAGGAGTAAATAAGAGGAAATTGGTTAAAATTGGGTAAGTTTCAGGTTGTAAACTGGAAAATCTGGGCATGGGTATCGATACTGATAGAACAGTACTGATACTATAGGAAAAAAGTGGGTTGAATTATACAAGAAGTATCAATACTGATTCAATCAGTACCGGTACTGATGAGGTAGTATCGATACCATAGTGAGGGTATCGATACCAGGTAACATCGAACCTAATTTTGGTATTGATACCGGAAGGGGGTATCAGTACCCTAGCATAGTAGTATCAATATCATGGTGAGGGTATCGATACCAAGCCTCATAAAAACTATTTTTGGTATCGATACCGGAAGGGGTATTGATACATTAGTAGGGTAGTATCGATACCATGGTAGGGGTATCGATACTGAAGGGCCAACAATTTTAAGTTGGGCTGATATTGTTGTAGAAAGGTTAATAATAAGTATTTTGATTAATGTTTAAGTTATAATTATTAGGAAATACCAATTTACCCTTAATGAAACTATAGTAAAATGATGAGGTGTTGGAACATCTCTTTTTGTTTGTTTATTTAAGTTAATGTATGTTTTATTTTAAGTGAATTTAAATGTTTTAGAAAATGAAACAAAATTTTATAGGATTTTAAATTAAGAATAATAATATTAGTGATGTGACATATGTACCTCGTATATGTATGGGTATACGGGAGATGGGTGTTACAACAACTTTGGCATGAAATTTAGATATTTTTCATGCTAAATTTCCTTTAATGAATATTAAATTCATTAACTTAGGAAAATACCAATTTACCCTTAATGAAACTTCATAATTACCATTAAACCAAGACACCTAACCTTATCATCTTCAAAAATAAGACACCTCAACCTTATCATCTCCCATAAGTCAAACATGAACTAATAAGATCTTAGTTTACTGATTTTCCTTTGCCTTTTTTTCCCAAAATCACAATCTTGCCACTTTAATCCAAAGATCCAAATTACACACATGGAAAATTCAACCTTTAAATCTCAATATTTATATTATTTTCCAACATTTAAAAATGTGAAATATAATATTTTCGGTCTCATTTATCACCCTTTAGATTTTCTTGAATTTTCTATTCGATCCGAATTACCGAATTTTTCCTCAACTTCCTCGCTTTATAACTTTTATTACAAAACTCGTATTAACATTCAGATTCCCAAAGAAAAGTTATTCTTGAGATAAACTATTTATTTACAGGGCCAATTTGTAACTTTTTAAAATTACCATTTTGGTCCCTAAACTTTTCCAAAGTTTATACTTTGGTTACCAAATTTTAAAAATTTGTAATTTGGTCATTGACTAAATCCATTTTTGGGGTCCTTAAACTTTCAAAATTTTTGGGGTCATTTGACCAAAGTTTATACTTAGGTCCTTAAACGTTTCCCAAATTTCTACTTTGACTAATAAACTTTCAAAATATTCATTTTGGTCACTATCAAAATTTTTGGGGTATTAGAACTCTCCCCCTTAAATAAAATTCGTCCTCGAATTTTAAGACTTTATGCTTTTGCCAAAGCACTTTAACTAGAGAAGTCGTCTTTCTACACAGTTCTTTGATTTCTCGAGCCAAAATATATGTTGGTTCTTCTTCATAAATCAAATATGGTCAAATCTCAATTTCCTCCAATGAAAAATGACATGTGAAGGATCCAATCGATACTTTCTAGGCATCGACACATGACAAACATTGCATACTTTTTCCCAATCTGAAAGTAATATTTACTTACCACTGGTATGACACGCTTTAAGATCTCATAAGGTCCAATGAATCTTGGACTTGGTTTTCCTTTGCGCCCAAAACGTAAAATCTTTTTCCAAGGCGATACTTTAAGAACAACTTTATCTTCTTTCCAGAAATCAACCTCTTTTCACTTCAAGTCTACACAAGACTTCTGCATATCGGACGCCATCTTGAGAATATCTTGAATTATCTTTACTTTATCCTCAACCTCTTTCAATAAATCTGGGCCAACAAGATTCCAATCTTTTAACTCGAACCAATTTAATGGTGTTTGGCATTTTCTCCCATATAAAGCTTCATACGGAGCCACCTTGATTTTCAATTGATAGATGGAACTTCATGCAGTCGAACTATCTCCTTGATATATAACTCTACATATTTATCCAAGGCGTAGTCCATTCACACTAGAATGAATTGTTCCACTTAATTAACCGGTCAACTATCACCCAAATGGAGTCCTTCATATTTGATGTCAAAGGTAGCCCTGTAACAAAATACATAATGACTCTGTCGTACTTCCACTCTGGAATAGAAATGGGTTGCAATAATCCCGAAGGGACTTGATGATCCGTTTTCACTTGTACACGTCAGACATGTAGTAACAAAATCAGAAATAGATGTCACCAAAATCGACTCTTTACATCCTGATACATCTTACTCCCGCCTGGATACATAGTCAGTAGACTATAATATGCCTCAGAAAGGATATCTTTCTTCATCTCGTCAACATTTGAAATGCAGATTCTTCCTACATAATACAGACAACCATCAGACTTGACTTCAAAGTCTTTAGTCTCACTTTTTTTTCCACCAGTGAAATCTTTTCCAATCATCTTCCCTCTTTCCTTTGTATCTCTATTATCCAATGTAGAAGCATCGACTTTATTTTTTAATTCAGCCAACAGTGCACCATTTCTTTCAACAATAGTCGCACATCCATAGCTTGTAAAGCTGCAAAAGTTTTTCGATTAAGTGCATATGCAACAATATTTTCCTTCCCTGAATGATAATCAATGATTAAATCATAGTCCTTTAAAAGTTATATACATCATCTTTGTCTCAAGTTTAGCTCATTTTAAGTCAACAGGTACTTCAAACACTTATGATCCGTGTAAATGTAACATCGCTCACCATACAAATAATGACACCAAATCTTTAGAGCAAAAACTAACGCTACTAACTCAAGATCATTAGTGGGATAATTCATATCGTGCGTCTTTAATTGTCAAGAAGAATAGGCTATTACCTTACCTTCTTGCATAAGTACACAACCCACACCGTTATGAGATGCATCATTATACACCACATACTATTTCTCAGATTTCAATTGTACCAGAACTGGCGATTCCGTTAAAATCTTCTTTAGAGCTTCAGTACTCTCTTGATATTTCTCATTCTAAGCAAATGAAACATTCTTTCTCAATAGATTGCTAAAGGAAAAGCAACCATCGAAAAGTTTTTCACAAACCTTCGATAATAACTAGCAATTCTCAAAACCTTTAATCCTCTTTAACATTCTTTAGAAGTTTCCACTCCACTATTGCTTGAACTTTCTTAGGATCAACTCTTATAACTTTTGTCGAGACCATATGACCAAGAAAAGCAATTTTGACAGCAAAACTCACACTTTGACTATTTGGCATTTAACTTTTTATCATTAAGTATCTCGAGAACAATACAGAGATGAGCATCATGTTCTATCTTTGTCTTCGAGAATACAAGAATATCATCAATAAATACAACCATAAACTAATCTAAGTAAGGTTGAAATACTCAGTTCATCAAATCCTCAATCTATCAGCTCTTGTTATTAACCCTTTCTTCTCTTAACTCAATTTCATCCTTTTGATATTAAACCATATATTAATAGAATCAAAGCCCTAAAAATCATAATATCTTAAATTTCACCTCTCAATCTGGAGGTAACCCAAATAAATAAATCTAAAAGGACATCTAGAAATTCCTGCGTTGTGGGAATATCATACGATCTTACTTTAGGTACTTGAGTATCTATTACCTTAGCTAGAAAATCTATGCATCCTTTTTTTATATCAGTTTAATCATAACCATTGCTTAAATCAAATTAATGATAATTTCACTTTTTCATCAATCACTAAAATTTCCAATTTCTCTGCATCTTTCTAAATTAATCTCTTATTGCAACCATCAACACAACCTTAGTGAAAAGATGAGCAATCCTTACTCAAAATGATCTAAAACTCTTTAAATAATAATTCCATTGGTTTCATAAGGAACATAATCTCCTGAACCTTTATCGAACATTTATTATTTGTCTGACTAACACATGCATCATGACCCATAGGTCTTCCACCAAAATAACACTTGTTATCCGGTCGAATTGAATATCTCTACTTTAGAATTCCTTAATTCATTCTTAAGATAATCTGTATAACTTTTCCATATCCATAGAATTTATTCTCGAGCAGTTGAAACATTTTCCTTTTTAAATGCAAATCTAATTTTCCACGTCGTTCAATAAGAAAACTTGACAATTTATAGCAATAACTTCATAGCAGTTAATGCTAAAATCACACTATCAAGCAAATTTAATATTTTTCCTCTCACTACAAACTTGAAGCTTTTCAAGTTCGTAAGAATCAATTTCAATCTAAACAATAATTCATTGTAGCATGGAATGAGTAGACAATCCATTTTCGCAAATTTACCTTCACAAGGTAACTTTATCAAGTCCATTAAACTTAATATCTATTCTCAATCAAACTCTTAATCAATAATACTTTAAACCATTTAATGCTTACTTAAATATTTCTCACTTATTTAAGCTTACCTGAATGAACCTCAGTGTCATCACTAGATTCAAAAATCTCCTCTAGATCCACATCCAATTCAATTTCTATTGTAAGCCGTTCAAACTTTTAATGGATTGTTCCAGTTTAGAAACTTCATTGAAAGCTGGGACATTTCTTCCACAAAATGGAGGAAAATCTCTAACAGCATCCGCCCTTCTAAGGCGTGTTACAGAAGTCATGTTGGAATCTTTTGGGTCAATTTCGATCTCGACCTTCTTTTCAACATTTTCAACTTTCTTACCTTTGTCTTTAGTTTCCGACATCTGAACAGAGTCAAAATCATCTTACATTAGTAAAGAGTAACTTTACTCCAAATAAGTATCATCACAATAAATATACAACTATCAGTAAACTTTTGACATCCTAGTCGCATGTATACATTCTTGACTTTATATAAACATCTTTCCATGTCCAGAAACAACTAAATCGAAAGCTCTGATACCAATAAATGTAACACATAAAACCTGTATAATTATATCTTTAAAAATTATAGATGTCACCTAAATTTCTCAAAATATTTTCCCATTCAAAACTGATTTAAAATTTATTTTCTTAAAATGGTAATTGAGAATATAAAAATGTCATGTCACATCAACTATCACATACTATTTAAAACATATATTAGTATTGATTTATGCTATCCATACTAAAATAGAGTAAAACAGTTAGGTTTAGTCATTACAAACCAGTTCCAAAATAGTTAAATAGAGCAACTAGGACATTGATAAATACATGCCACTAACTAAGTTAAAATTACATCATAGGATGTCTTACTGATATTGTAGTATATTCCTAGATGCTTAGAGTTCTATGTACTCTTTACTCTACTCTTGGCTTTTTACCTACACATGAAAATCATCACACGCTAAGTATATACTTAGTGAGGCAATTAAAAACAATAAACAGTGTAATACAACTCATGCATGAAATTCGATGTCAAAATTAAAATGCCATAAGATCATGTTACCTTCATCTCCAAAATTTTACCATGATCAAAATAATACGATAATGATACATTATAAAGTATTTTCAATAAACCATAGCCCAATATGTAAACCTTGATGACCCTGGGTACACGAGTCAATATAAATAAACACCTTAGTGTTAACTCGAGTATGACACATAAGGTAGTGTCCACAATCTGTATTAGGTATACTTAAGTATAGTCCCAAATATGACACATAAGGTCGTGCCCACCATATACACTAATTATACTTTAGTGTAATCCCGAATATGCATCCTGTTGCTGGACTCTATGACATGCCAACTATACCCTGTCCCTCAATAACTCACTTTGGCTTATATTCTAATTCATTCATACATGGTATCATATAACCATATATTTCACATTAGTGAGTTCATACCCAAAATAACATCCATGGTAAAATATCATATTATTGATGATCAAAGCACTATAATTCCACACTGCGACATATCAATGTCATATCAAAGTTATAAAAATGACATATTATCATGATAATATAAACAAGGTCGACTTGTCGCTAGTCTTCCAGATGATGTATAAAACATCTATGTACAATGTCATGCATGTATTGCACTAACCTTGACACTTTATATATTCCAAAATATGAGCCTCACTATAATCACAATAAACTCTTTTATACTTGACTTGCCTCGATCACAAATCAATCTCGATCTATACAAATCACAAATTCATAACAATACATATGTTAGTATTGTACTAACATAAACACATCCCTATAACAATATCCATAATATACTTGAAACTCATTTTCTACCAAAATACTTAACACTTAATAATTCATTTTAACATTGGCACCAACTTTTCCAATTTACACAAAAAGGTCCTTCACCATTTTATCACTTGGATTCTTAATACCAAAAATTCCAGCGTTGAAATTATTACCATTCCAATGGTTTTACAAAGGCATAATTACATTTATGCACCCCAACTATACGAATGTTGCACTTAAATCACCAATCTTTCGAAACTTTCAAAATAGTCATATTTCACATCTAAACACTCATTTCAATTCCAAAAGAGTAATTTCCAGCATAGTACATAAACTATTAAACAATTATACAACCATTCATAATTTTTCCAAAATTGTTGAATTAGTCCCCTAATTTTTCAAAATTTACATAATGGTCCCCATATTTTTCTAAGGCTTTTAGAATACTTCCTACATCATTTCCAGCCCTTATATAAAGTTTCCATAATTTTTCTCACTCAAACAACCCATGGTCGAATGCTTTAAACATAGAAACCAAGTTTCATGATTTTTCTTGATTTTGATTCGATTCAAGCACGAAATCAACTTCCAATGAACCTTACAACATCTCTAAAATCAAAACATTAATCAACTCTCATCGTGACACAAAGTTCTATAATTTCTTCATTTGACCGAAAATTATAGAATTATTTCTAGGAAGTTTGAACATGTTTTAATCATAACTCAAGCTTAAAAATGAATCTACAACCTCAAAAACATCAATATTCATCATTGATTTCATGAACCCTAGCATGAAAATAAACCCTAAGATTTGGGATCTTTGAAATCAAGCAAGTTGAGCAAACATAATTAGTACCAAAAGATAACGTTTTTCGACTAGGTCACTTTCTTATTTCATGAAATAACTTGAAATCCAAAGGAAATGGCTTAAAAATGAAAAACAAATATTTTTCCCTTACCTTAGGAAACTCATGGCAATGGAGAAGATGAAGAACAACTTTGGAATGAAATTTAGATATTTTTCTTGCTAATTTACCTTTAATGAATATTAAATTCATTAAATTAGGAAAATAACAATTTACCCTTAATGAAACTTCATAATTACCATTAAACCAAGACGCCTAACCTTATCATCTTCCAAAATAAGAAACATCAACCTTATCATCTCCCATAAGTCAAAGATGAACAAATAAGATCTTAGTTTACCGATTTATATTAAACAAATAAGACAATCTTGCCACTTTAATCCAACGGTCCAAATTAAACATGGAAATTCAACCCTTAAATCTAAAGATTTATATTATTGTCTAACATTTAAAAATGTGAAAATAATATTTTTGGTCTAGTTTATCATCCTTCATATTTTCTCAAATTTTCTATTCGATCCGAATTACCGAAATTTTCCTCGATTTCCTTGCTTTATAACTTTATTACAAAACTCGTATTAACATTCTGATTCCCACATAAACGTTATTCTTGAGATAAACTATTTATTTATAGGGCCAATTTGTAACTTTTTTAAATTACCATTTTGGTCTCTAAACTTTTCCAAAGTTTATACTTTGGTCACCAAACTTTAAAAAATTGTAATTTGGTCACTAACTAAATCCATTTATGGAATAAAATTGTTTTTGGAAAAAATACCACTTAGGTCGTTAAACTTTTCCTAATTTTCTACTTTGACCAACAAAATTTCAAATTTTTTAATTTGGTCACTATCTAAATTTTTGGGGTATTACATAAATATTGTATCATATGAAAAACTAAGGTGATAGTTCGGCCAAAGTGAGGGGAAACAATGATTGGTTGAATATACAAAGTGTTGGTTCATATTGACGCGTAATTAAAGGGATTACATGCTTTGTCTAAATGGTTGGCATCTTTCCGTTCTTGGTGCCTAGATAATGCACATGGCTTGATTGTATGGTTGCAACTCCTCCTTGAAAGTATAGGTCTCCAAGCAACTTCTCCAAGGTGGTGTGCTTGGTCTATGGCCAAATGTTGTAGCATGCTTGGTAGGTTCCTAGGTAGCTTTCTAGGTCACTTAGCTAGATAGGTAGCATAGGTAGCTAGCTAGGTAGTGTAGGTAGCTAGCTAGGTACCTAGTGTCACTCATGATGCCTCCAACTACCATAAGTCTTAGCTAAGCTTCCAGCTCCTCAGCTAAATTTCAACTAATGTCAGCTACTTTCCAGCTACTTTAGCTATCATTTGAGTCCATTGAGCTCCCTAAAGTGATAGTGAGCTATCCTTTGATTTTCTTGAGCTACCACGAGCTTCCAAAGAGTTAGTGAGCTATCCATAAGCTACCATAATCCTCCTTAGCTTAATGTGCACCTATGTAAGATAAGAAAACAATGAAATAAGTTATGGAACTTATGAAAATGAATGAAATAGATGTTGCAATGTATGAATAAGCTAGATAATGATGCAATGAGCTAACATAAACATACTATGAGCTAAGTGTAAATGCATAAACATTAATCATGCTAAGTAAATATCTATATACAAATATTTTAAGCATATTGTATAATATAAGATAGAATATGCAATGTAACATGACATAGTTTATTATAACATAACATGAATATAATGTGTGATAAAGAAAGATAAACATAATATTTGCTAAATGAAATAAATTTGCAAAGTATTGAAATGTGAAATAAGTGAATAGAATAAAAGGTATAAAGAATGCATCATGGTTCTTCAACTTATGCACGGCTAAACAAAGCAAGATAAAATATAGTAGATGTAAAACTAGGATCATAAATTTTATGATCCAACTAAGTCGATATCTTTGTTAGTAATTCATTTTGTAATTATTTGATTATTGCAAGAGATTGAAGATCATTGTTAAGCCAAAGGGAAGAAGAAATTTGGTAGAAGTTGAGAAAACAACTTCATTTCGGGTTACAAGCATTAAGATAACACGTATTGAACTTTGAAGTTCTACTTGTGTTTCCTATATGTGATGTTTTGTTGGTTGTTTGAGCATGTCTAGTGTTTCAAGTATATATGAATGCTTTGGATCCATTTTGTGTCATTTTTTTGGTAACATGTGTTTTAGATATGCTAAATGATCTTAAATAACACTTATAAGCTTTAAAAATAAAGTATGGTTGAAACTAGAACGCTTAGATGAGATTTAGAGTGATTCTCAAGATTGAAAATGACCATATTTGGGTTTTATATCAATACTCGAAGAACATCACTAATACAATTTGAATGTGTGAAGAAATTTAGGTAAAACATCTTAGAGTATTGATATTTTTCATATAAGGATCGATATCGAGGGTATTTATCAAAACTTTGAAGCTAAAAAAGGTATTTTACTTAAGGTGATTATCAATACCCACGAGATTTATTGAAACATCGAGCTTAAATTTGGTATCGATACTGGAGATGAGTATTGATACCCAAAGGTTGAGTATCGAAACCCTCTACCTAGTATCGTTAATTCCTGCTTTAAAAGTCAAAGTTTGACTTCCAATTAGAATATGAACACAAGGTACGGTCTGTAACAAATAAATGCGCCTATAAATTACCATTGTATTATATTGTTAATAAAGGTACACATAGTTAACACCCATTCCCCGTATACATTCCCCATACGAGTCCAGGATGTCACATAATATTTACAAAATTATCCTTTTTGGAAAACCAGTAAAAAAATTGTTTCTTTCTAAAGTAACTCAATTATTAGCAAAGAATCATAAAATAGTTCATTTTGATAGCATTAACAATCATTTCACATAAAATACATTTATAAATAGTAATAACAAATATCATTCATTTAAAAAATAGATTTAAACATCTCAAGTTCTAAGTATCATAACCATATAATGCACATGCTAGCTAGTATTTTCAATATTCAAAAGATTCCATATCAGATATGGAACATATATGATTCTTCAAAGAGATGATGTTGAACATGTCTCCTTACTCCTTACTTCTACCTACGCGTAATCATCACACGCTAAGTATACACTTAGTGAGGCATTAAGTTCTATCAATAATAATAAAATAATATAAATAAAATAATAATAGTAATAAAACATATTTATCACAATATCACATAAGTATAAAATATAAAATCAGCATACAAAAGCAAACATCATGTAACAGTATAAAATACAGTGGGCAGTTAATACCCGAATTCATTCAAAGAAATCATTTAACAAAATAATGTAAAGTATATAATAAAACGATTTGAAATAAATTTTCTTTTCAAACTTAATCACCAATTTTATCCCAACAAAAAATAACTACAACCATACCCTGCTACCACCAGACCACCAACCTACCCATGCTTGTCAGCTCCTCCCACACGCAACCACCATGCCCTACCGACCCACCAACTCAACATCCGCACATGCAACAACAGCAAATGTGAGATTTTTTTTCACAATTGTAAAATGGGTTATAAAAAACCCCAAACAGATTGTAACAGGTGCTCTCCCTCCGATTCTTTCTTTTTCGGTAAAAAGATTGTAGTTTTTCCCCTTTTTATTTTCTTCTGTCTCTCAACAAAAAGAGAGGATTTTAACAAATTTTTTATTAAAAAAACTGAAATAAGAATACAACCACCGAAGTTTTTTTTTAAACATCCTTTTATTTCGAATCAAAACAACAAAATAGGAAATATATAGAGGGAGAGGGATTACCAGTCGGATTTTCCTACGTCGATGGAGTGTATGTGGTGCATGGGGAGCCCGAGAGGTCGGAGGTCATTTGGTCATCTAGGGGATCCTTTTGGCTCTGTCGGGGCATGGTTATTCGTCTTCTCTATAGGAAAAAAGAGAGCTTTTTCTTTTTTTCTTTGTTAAAGAAGTCAACCTTGAAATGAAATAAAATAGGGTTGGGTTTAGGTTATTTCTAAAAAGAGGTTAATTACCTCTTAAGGGTTTGAAGTCTTATTTTATATTGGTCATATATTCCAATTTTTCATTATTTAGGATCTGGCATGTTTTTCTGTTTTTTTAATTTAGTCACCATTGTTGTGGCCAAATCGCGTTTAGGTCCATGCACTTTAATGTTTTCTTTCTCTATGGTCTCTGGTTGTCTCATAATTGGTTAAATTTTGAGTCTCATGCATAACTTTCTGCTCATTCCTATTTTAGTCACCACATATGCTTTTTTGTTTATTTTAAATTAGCCAGTTGATTTTATTTTAATTTATTTTGGTCACCTGTTTCCATTTTAATTTTGATATAATGCTTTTGTTTATTTATATTTTGACCATTTTATTTATATTTTGTTCATTTTAATTCAGATGCAGTGCTTCATTTATTTATGATATGGTCACTTACATATGTTTTTTATTTTAAATTAACCACTAACTTTTATTATCTTGCACTTTAACCACTATTGTTTATTTATTTGTTGTTTCTAATATTCGATACGACCTTGTGGTGACCCAATCCGGGATACGATCCATATTATGATGGTCCGAACTCTACTAACTCTTAAGTTTTTTTAATTTGTTTGAATTATTATACGACCTTGTGGTGACCCAATCCGTGGTATGACCCGTATTATTATGGTCTAGACTATGCTAACATTTCTAACAGTAACTGCTAATTACTAACATTTAACCACTATTCACTAACAGTAACCGCTAATTTTATTTATTTATTTATTTATTTATTTTATATTCGAACCATAGCACGACCTTGCGATGACCCACCCAGGGGTACGACTTGCATTATTTACGGTCCGGGTTCAATATTAAAAATTAACACTAACATTTTATTTTTTATTGCACTTTTTATTTTTGTTATTTAATTTTATGCACCTTTAAATTTACATATTTATTTTTATTTATTTAATTTTAGTCCTTACATTTTATTTGCTTTAAATTTCTTATATTTTATTTTTTTCCCTTATTTTTCAGCAATTTAATTTCAGTCCTTTAATTATTGCACTTTTGTTTTTGTTTATTTTATTTTAGTCCCATGAATATATATATATATATATATATGCATGTTTCATATTTTTATCATATTGAGTGCCTTATTTTGCTAGCTTGCATTTTGGTCCTTATGTTATTTATGATTCTATTTCATTTAAACACCCTTAATGTTTGATATTTATTTTGTTCATTGCTTTTCTCATGTTTATATTTGTGTCACTAAAATCGAGGTTTTATCATTGAGCATGATTAATTAATTTGTTAAATATTTCTTCACCTTTCTTAGCATATTTAGATTTTAAACATTTCTCTTAGTTTATTAAGATTTATTTTTCTCCTTTTCTATATAAATTTGTTTGTGTATTTAGATCTAGACATTTCGAATATATATGAAAGCCTCATAAGCATCATAATTGGATTAAAGGTAGTAACTAGATGTCCTATTTCGATATTTTAAAATAATTGAATACCCTACTATAAGAACCTAAAAAATTGAGTATGCATAAATTAAATCAATAATAAAAATAAAATGAAATGTTCATTTATTTAAACTAGTCGACACAATTTGTCTAATTTTGGGCGTTGTGGGGGTGCTTATCCTTCCTCACACGTAATCGACCCCCGAACCTCTTTTTATTACAAAAAAGAATGAATTTTTGGTTACACGTAGATTGGTGTAACATTTAAAATGATTTTTTCTTACAAACTCCTTTAAAATGATTTTTTAGGTATTCGACCTACCAAACCCGAAAGATCGATGGTGACTCCAAAACATTTCTTTTACAAAAATTGAATTTTCACAAATAGGTCAAGACAAATCGTATTACAAAAAATCGGTTACGATAGCTTGGCGCTCCACTAGGGATTTGGTTGGTAAAGCCCTAAATCAATTATATATTGTCTCTACAATTGAAAACTGAAAATTTAGTTTTATTTAATTTACGATTCCTTTAATTCCTTTCAATTTTTTTTTATATCCTTGTATACTAATGTTTGTATTTGATTGATTTTCATATATTTAAATTTTGGATTCGCATTAGTTCAATTTTTCTGTGGTTGATTGACAAAGGTTTGAGAATTTCTCCTCACACACGACATGTGCATTACATAACATAAGCTTTATACCCGAGCTTTTCCCCTTTAAGTGTGAGTGAAAGCGTTGTCTTCGTGGGAATTTATTCTCAGTGTCAGACCTAACAAGTAGTTTTCGAGGTTCATATGCCCTATGTATTCGGGATGATTTATTCTCCATGTTAGGTGTAGGGAAATGTGCCCTCTCGAATTGAACTCAATCTGCTTAAGCCTATAATGGGCGAGGATTGAGGGTCTTGCTCGCCTAAGGGGCCACCGACAAGGATAATTCGAGTACCTTTACTTATAGAACCAAAACTCTGAATATAATAAATCGTAGGAACCCACCCGATCTAAGACAATGTCGAAACAATGTCCATAGGTACCCTAAATAAGTGTACACAAAGGAGAAATGAACTCTAACCTTTGTCTTTTAATTTATTCAAGAGATTATTTTTGAATCAATGCATGTGAACTAGAAATTATACAGTTAGAGTTTTAATTTCTCTGTGTGTTTTATTCACTATATTTTTATTGTTCATTTACCAATTGAATTTAATATTTTCATATTTCACTAACACATATTTCCTCTCTTTGATTATTATTTTTGCTAACATATTTTCCTTGTCTTGTTGCTTTATTTTTTGCTTAAATTTGGTGTTAATTCCCAGGTAATTATCAAATTAAAAGGTTTTTAAAACGATAATGCCACATGAAGGGGTAGATATTTTTTATCTGCTATGATATATTGGGACATTGTGAGTTCTTTGAAAGTTGTTCTAAGATAATTACCTAGGAATTAACACATGTTTCATACATATCACGTCATAGAATATATTGATTCCCGAGTTAATAGTCACATTAGAAGGCTTTCAATATGATATTCTCACTCGAATAGGTATAATATAACTGCAAAAATGCATCAATGATCCAAAAGGGTGATCCAGGAAATAGCTGAAGAGGTACATCAAGTTGGAATACGTGAAGCTCAAATGATGCAATTGAACGAGTCATTGGTGCAACTAGCCGAAAAGAAGTAATATGTTTGAAGCCATCAAGAAACAACGATAACCAACATGAGACAGTGGATGATGTCAGTTGCATATGGTCGCTCAACAAATGCATTTTTTGGAAAAGAAGTCGAAGAGTTGGAGTTTTCCATTAAGCTAAGGATAAAAGAAGATTATTTCCTTGTATATTCAATCAAAATTGAAGAAGTCGAGCAATATGACGTGATTTGTAGTTTCCATTTGCCTTAATGTATTGAGACATTGTGTATTTTTTGGAAGTTATTTTAGGAAAATTAATTTGGAATCAACACCTTCGTTGTAGTTACATTTGTATTCGCACCATTGAATCGTTATGTTTGCAGTTTCTTTTTTACATTATGCATTTGCATTTTGTTTGTTTCAAATTTTTCTACAAGTATTTGATTATGAAAATTTAGGAGTAATTTGTGGAGTATCCCATGATAGAAATTCTAAAAAGAACAAGTTGAAGTCAACTTGGTCTTCCTAGAGAAGGATAAGAGTTATGATTGAGATTTTAGCACGTGTTACTAGAATTGAGAAACTTGAAGAGCAGCTTATCAAGACTTAGCAAGAGATGTTTGATTAAGCAAATAAATTGCAAGATGAGTCAAGAGAACAAATATCTAAATTGATGCATATGATGAATGTTTTGATTCATGGGAAAGGTCCACTAGAGGATCCCGCTATAAAGACGATGAATGAGAGTAGTGGGGTTGAAATGACAATGATAGATGATCAAGAACCTGATAAAGAGCATCGCATTTCAAGTCATCTCTAGAAATCAGATGTGGTCCTAGAAGTCCCGTTGAATTGATAATGAGGGATAGGCCTCACTCAAAGAAAATGAGCATTGAAGAAACCAAAATACCGATCAAGAAAGCTAAAAATTGTCAGACTTTTCCACAATGGCCTCTGATTGAGAAATGCCCCTATAAGAAGATTTCTTGGATAAATCATACTAAAACCCCATAACATTTAGCTAAGGTTTCTAGTAATCTTTGAGGAAAATTTCATAATCCTCTCGAGCGAGAAATTAAGAGATCCAAGGCAGAGAAGAAAAAAACCATAATTCAATGCCCAAAAATTTTGTTCTCAACAGAGATTAATGTACTCAAATCATGTGAAGACTACATGGTGCACGAGAAAGAGAAGGAAAATCAAAGGAAGAAGGTTTCAATGGATATAATCCAAGATTCACCCATAAGATTGGGAACAAATTGGTCAGATACAAGCCTCAAAACATCTCATACACATATATCAGATTTTCTTATGTCAAGTTGGACATTATACATTTCAAAGAGTCTAACAAATACTACACCAATCACTATAATAACTGGTGCTCAAAACCCACCTAAGACTATCATCCCCAAGAAGAACCGTTTTGGATCCAAATTTGGGCATAATTTCCAACCAGGGAAGAAAGAGATAAAAAAACAAGAAGAAGAAAAAGATGTCAGCCTGAAAGAATATGATAATCTTTTGGATCATACGAATAATACCTTCCAATTTGAAAAAGTCAACGATGAATCATGCTTGGTGGAAACAATTGAAAACAAAATGATGCTGAATGAGCATGAGTTGCACATCACTATTTTTCCTGAATGAGATTGGAAAATTTGCACCAAAATGTGACCATGTTTCCCTAAATAATAACTTAACAAGTGGATTGTAGAGGATCTCCTTGCAGTTTTTTAGATGAAATTTAGAGTAATACTTGGAATTAACCCTTATGTTTTTGCCCGCGAACATTAAGGAATCTTTAGTGAAGGGCTTCTATGTTAATTCTACTTTTTGCAATACAATATGCTTTCTTCCATTTCTCAAGTGGCAATCATTTTATACACTTTTACATTCTTTATCATTCTTTTGTTTTTATTTTAACTTTTTTCTTCTTTCATTCATTCAATATAAGTGTCTATCACTCTTCCAAATTTATATATTTGTTCCAAATTTTCTTTGTAGGTGCTATAATCATTGATAACATGAATGTTTCTGAACATTAATCATGAGATAAATTTCGAGTGGCCTGTGTTTAGTAGTAATCTATGAGTGCAAAAATGAGGTAGAATGTGATGTTTCTAACAAACTATTAAGGCTGGTGAAAAAGGAGGATGAACAGATTTATCTTACATGAAGAAATCGAGATTTTGAATGAAAGAAGAAAGAAGAGAGAAATGAATTGGCTATACTTTTCACATGATATGATGTAAGAGTTTGTAGAGTTGCTTCAAGATTCCAAAGGCATCTTTTTTTGATCTTATCAAAACATGCCAGTATTGAATACTAATGAAATAAGGGTACAAGTTCCTGATAGCCCAAACGTCTTTGAAAATTCATTGAGATATGTGTATAGGTTGCATGATGAGTCTGGAAGGAATGGAAGAGCCATCTATTATCTTAGCAAGAAGTAGATTGATTGTGAGATCCGGTACCTACCAATCCAAGAGACATGTTGTACTTTGGTATGGGCTACCCGAAGGCTTAAACAATATATGTTATACCACAATGCTCGATTGATCTCTAGACTCGATCCTCTAAAGTGCTTAACAAAGTCACCAACATTAACTAGAAGAATTTCTCAATAGCAAGGGTTTTTATCAGAATCTAACATTGCATATGCGAGCTAAAAGATGATAAAAAAATGATGTCTTGTTGAAAACATTTTGATGTTTCGATATAACAAATTAAGTTAAATGAATTTTAAGATTTTGCAAAAGATTTTCTAACTATATTCGATGTAATTATTCGAATATCAAAATATTATTCCAAGTCTTTCAAAGTTCATTTTAATCCTTACTAAAGTGTAAAATTGTGTTTTATACTTAAACTATTTTAAAACAATTTTACAAAGTATTTCGAGCCTTAATCGAGCCAAAAATATTTTATTTTTAAAGGGTTTCAAGAAAAATCAGATTGTCTAGGGGGTATATATTCCCCCCCCAGGGGGAACAGATTCCCCCCCAGGGGGTACCGATTCCCCCTGTCTAACGGTCAAAAACATATTACAATTAGGGAACCGATTCCCCATGAGGGGGTACCGATTCCCCCCACGCTCCAAGTTGTTTTATTAATTATTTCTCATCCCCAAACGGCTCCAAAACTTCCCCAATGACTATATACGACTTCAAACACATTCCAAGCTATAAATACAAGCTAAGGACACTTGAAGAAGCAATATAACAACTATCCAAGCAATCAAACACAAGAGAATAGTTTTTCATTCTTATTTCATCTTTCTCTTGTATATATTTTGTTCTTGTGAGCTCATTCTTGTAAACACCTACCTTAGAGAGGTTTTCTTGTTTACATTTCTTATCCTTTTGTAAAGGGGAAAGGTTCTAGCTAATCCCGTGTAAAAGCTAGGGAAAGGTTATAGTTTAGCCCAGAAAAACTAGGAAGTTTGTAAGGTTACTCTTTATCCTCAAAAGAAAGAACAAATTAGTGAATTTGTTAGAAAATCCTTGGTGAGGAGCTAAGGTAGTAGACGTAGACTTTGGTTGAGAAAGTTGAACCACTATAAATTGATGTGCAATTCTCTATCTTTCAATCTCCTTACTCCCTAAACACAAAACCGTTCCGACCCCTCTTTGCAAACCGTTTCGGTTGTCGATTTGAGCTTTCAAAAATACCAACAAGTCTCATAGTAAAGTTTATGGCCAGTCGCGCATCAGATGATTATGAGTCCCTCTGTTTTAATTTTACAGATGAGGATTTATTATGCATCTCTACTGAAGAAAAAATTAAATTAGGAGACAAATCCTAGAAACTTTAATGGGGTATTCAATTATTTAAGAAGAGAAATTGGGCCAGTGTTAATGTCTGTTACCCTTTCACAAACAGACCAGAGCTCTTTTGCACTAACAATGTGGAAAAACTTAAGGCTTGCATTTTGAGGATAAGAGCAATCATGGAAAGAAGATGTTAGTGCCTAAAGTATGTTGAAGTTCCTCAATTAGAAGTTTGTCAACTACGAAGATAGTGAGAATTGCCACAGGAAGTTATCCTTCATCGTGCATACATGTCCAACTTCAATATGTACCTTGATGAGGTACAACATCATTTCATTTTGTTATGGAATAAAAATAGTCTTACTCATCGCAGTTAAAATTTTGTTACTTCAAGTTTCGACAAAAGTATAACTGTGATGAAGCTAAAGCACGATGTGATCTCTTAAACTCTGTTGGAAAAAGAGGTTGAGAGTTATCTGCCATGAACAGAGGTGTCAGAAGTAAATGACGTGAGCTCATGATAAGAAAATTCGTCTAATAGAAGTATGAGAGGGTGATCTAGTGATTGGAAAGATCTTTACAATTCATAAAGATTTCCTTGGGAAATGGATGCTTAATGGAGAAATGACCAAATTTTGTCAATGAGGTCATTTACGGAGGAGTTTTATTTAATTAAGTGATCCAATCAAGTCAAACTTGGGTTAAGAAGTACTACACTCAAAGAAAGGAGATGGAAAAAAGAAAAAGAAAAAAATAGAAGAAAAATAAGAAAAGAAAAAAATGAAAAAAAGAAATAGGGAAAAGAAAATTGAAAGGAGGCTCCAAGACGAGAATCCACAAATATCATCTTGAAACCAAAGAAAGGATTTGAGTTGAAAACCTGAAAGGACGGCTCAATTATGTTAAGATTAGGCATCTGACAAATAAAACCCTCTCAAGATTCTGGTATTTTGGGATGAGTTTCACGTATGCAAACATTTTGGCCATTTTTAAAGTCATTTAGTCGTAAGAACTTACCTATACGCTTTGGGGTTGTATCTAGTTAATCAATTTAGAGAGCCTGATACTTTGAGAGGATTTTCACATCTACAGACATTTCAGCAACATTTGAGATCTTTTGGACAGAGACTTACCTCAGTGCTCCAAATTATATCAAGTCGATTGGTTCAGGAACATTCATGCTAGTGATGCTTGAGGCATCTAAATTTATTTCTTGAGTTTTACCCTTTCAATGGTTGCCATTATTTTATAAAATTCCAATTTTATCATTTCGATCCCCAGTTTTGTTCACTAACAAGCATCTTATAAGTAGATTAACATAATTCAAAAGAAAATAAAAGATTTCTTGGTATTACTTTGAGATAATCTTTTAAAGTGTGGGGAATCCAAAGTAGCCAAAAACCTCGACACTCGTGTTTTATAAAAGAGTGTATGTCAAAAAAAAAAACATATATGATATGAATTCATGAAGACAACTATTCAATCCCTATCAATGACATTTTTTCAAGATGTTTTCATCTGGGCAAATAAAAAAGATGATTTCTCATGAATGATAGAGATCCTTGAAGCATGTAAGACTTATGTTACCTCAAATAAAAATGCAATCGAATGGGAGACTTTCTCAAATCCTTGGAACAATGAAGTTTGCAAGATCAAAAAACTCAAGAATAAAACTTTTCACACTTATTTGTGACGCCATCAATAACTGACCAAGAAACAGACAACCACCTTAATAAGAAATGGAAATGTATTATTTTAGGATTTTATGGCATCTCAAGTCATAACAAATGTTCAGGGCATTCTTGTATTAGATGTATTGATCACTTGTTTGAGCAAGTTTGAAAATAAGAAGTTTTGATAATGATGATCAAGAGTGTCATAAGTACCCACATTGGGGCAAGACCAAAGACCTAAATTATGTTTAGGATTACAATATTCAAATCAAGAATATATTGAAAATAAACCTCACGTATCGGAGTATTAGGGGTGGAATATGAAAACAAAAAGAGCTTACCTTGAGAAATAGACCATTCATGCTTCAATTGGCAAAGGATTCTTGCAAAATAATTTTGATTGAACAGTTGAGTCAGGGACAAGTAAGGTGTCCAATCGTCTACCTGATCACAACAAGAATTCAAGAGAGGAAACACTTCTTCCAAAATTATATTGAAGAAACAATACAAAAGATAGAAGTCAAGAAGGACATGATTGTACAAGAAGATTAGATTGACCATATTTATATTGGGGGAGACTCCATACAAAAGGGATCAAGTGAAGAAGGATCGAGATCTCCACTTTGAAGTCAAAAGGAAAATAAAACAACATTTATGCATCCATAAAAACATCATTTATGCATACAAGAAAGGCATACATTACATTTAGGTGTATTCATATCGTCATACATATACATAATTCTTACAGATTTTCTAGGGAAATAAGAGAAATAAAAATAAAATAAAAATTGAAGCCTCAAATAGAGGGAATTACATTAAGAGTGCTAAAACCTCAAGAATTGAAACTCAATACACTGAACAATCAACATTTTTGAAATGGAGCATGTTTCCCGGTTAAAGCAATTTTTTTTAAGAAACTGAGCCTAATTTTATGGGTTTTTTATATTTTTAAATTAATTTTGAAAGAGACTAAGTCTGATTTTTGGAAGTTTCTTGATTATTTTTAAATGAGCTTTCAAAGAAACTAAGTCTGTTTTTCAAAAGTTTCTTGATGACTTTTAAATAAGTTTTTAAAGAAACTAAGTCTGATTTTTAGAAGTTTCTTGACAATTTTTAAATAAGCTTTCAAAGAAACTAAGTATGATTTTCATAAGTTTCTTGATGAAATTTTAAATGAGTTTTTAAAGAAACTAAGTCAGGTTTTCAAAAGTTTCTTGATAATTTTTAAATGAGCTTTCAAATAAACTGAGTCTGATTTTCATAGGTTTCTTGACATGATGAATTTTTAAAATATGCTAAGCCTGATTTTTAGGGGTTTCTTGATGATTATTTCCAAAGAATTGTTAAAGAAGCTAAGCCTAATTTTTAGGGGCTTCTTGATGATAATTGTAAAAGAAAGTTTTTAAGAAACTAAGCTTGATTTTCAAAGGTTTCTAGATGAGTAAGTCCTTCCAGCCATCAGTAAGTCTTTCGAGCATGGTGCTTAAATCCTTCGGGTCATCTATAAGTCTTTCAAGCAAGATGATAAGTCCTTCGATCCATCCTTAAGGCCTTCGGGCATGATGTTTTCACATGATTTTCAAAAAATGAGAAAGTGATTTCCAAAGTTTCTCATTTAAATCTTTTCTAAAAATTGATTTTTCTTGAAAAATATGAAAACGATTTCCAAAGTTTCTTACTTAGTAAGTCCATCAAGCCATCAGTAAGTCTTTCGAGCATGATGCCATATTTCCTTCAGGTCATCTATAAGCCTTTCGAACATGATGATAAGTCCTTCAGGCCATCCATAAGACCTTTGAGCATGATGTTTTCACATGATTTTCAAAAAATGTGAAAGCGGTTTCCAAAGTTTCTCATTCAAATCTTTTCTGAAAATTTATTTTTTGAAAAGTAAGAAAACGTTTCCAAAGTTTATGACTTAATAAGTCCTTGGGGCCATCAGTAAGTATTTCGAGCATGGTTCTTAAATCCTTCGTGTCATCTATAAGTCTTTTGAACAAGATGATAAGTCCTTCAGGCTATTCATAAGACTTTTGGGTAGGATGTTTTCACATGATTTTCGAAAAATGAGAAAGTGATTTTCAAATTTTCTCATTTAAATCTTTTTTGAAAATTGATTTTTCTTGAAAAGTAAGAAAACAATTTCCAAAGTTTCTTACTTAGTAAGTCCTTTAGGCCATCAGTAAGTCTTTCGAGCATGGTGCTTAAATCCTTCAGGAATTTATAAGTCTTTCGAGCAATATGATAAGTACATCAGGCCATCCATAATACCTTTGGGCAGGATGTTTTCACATGATTTTCGAAAAATGAGAAAGCGATTTCCAAAGTTTCTAATTTAAATCTTTTTTGAAAATTCATTTTTCTTGAAAAGCAAGAAAATGATTTCCAAAGTTTCTTACTTATTATGTTCTTTAGGCCATCAGTAAGTCTTTCGAGCATGATGCCCAAATCATTTGGGTCATCTATAAGACCTTTGGGTAGGATGAAAGAAGTAAAAAAAAGGAAAATAATAATAAAATCCTATATGTGATAATTAATGGTAGATGTATTCTTCTCAGGTTCGTCATTTATGAGGCTGGAGGGAGTTAGATGAGAAGATATTCAAATACTCATAGAAGCAATCCATTAAATTATAAGATGAGAGGACGATTTGGTGGATGATCAAGGAAGAAAGCTGGTGTGAGGTCAAGCTTGAAGAACTGGAGATGGAGACCCATCCAAGATAACGAAGCAAAGATGACATCATTTGCAGCAAAAACTATGATTGATTCCATAAGGAGTTGGAATAGCACTAGTACTTGGCTCATCCATCATATATGGAGTTGGATCAGCATCATAAGTCTGTTTGATTCTGTTGTAGAAAGAAGTGGATTGATATCAAGAAAACTCACTCGAGGAGAAGAGCTTGTAGCGCCAGAAGTGCAGCAACACAGGCTGGATAAAATTGGTCATCTATGTCTTTGCTCTATTCTTGTTTCACAGCAATGAGCAAAGAGGGGCATCTGTAATCACCATTTTTTATCCCAACAAAAATTAACTACAACCATACATTGCTACCGCAAGACCACTAACCCTCCCATGCCTTGCCAACTCCTGCCACACGCCTCCACCATGCCCTGCCAACCCACCAACTCAACAACCACACATGCAAAAAAAAAATGTGAGATTTTTTCACAAGTGTAATATGGGTTATAAAAACCCCAAATAGATTATAACAGGGGCTCTCCCTCTGGTTCTTTCTTTTTTTGGTAAAAAGATTGTAGCTTTTCCCACTTTGTTTTTCTTCTCTCTCTCGATAAAAAAAAGAGGATTGTAATAGATTTTTTATTCGAAAAAGCTGAAATAAGAATACAAGCACTGGATTTTTTTTTCTTTTTTTAGCAATAGTTTATTTCGAATCAAAGCAGTAAAATAGGAAATAGATAGAGGGAGAGGGATTACCAGTCGGATTTTCCTTCATCGCTGAAGTGTAGGTGGTGCGTGGGGAGCCCTAGAGGTCAGAGGTCATTTGGTCGTGTAGGGGATCATTTTGGCTCTGTTGGGGCATGGTTATTCTTCTTCTCATATGGAAAAAAAAGAGAGCTTTTTCTTTTCTTTGTTACAGAAGTCAACCGTGAAATGAAATAAAATGGGGTTGGGTTTAGGTTATTTCTAAAAAGGAGTTAATTACCTCTTAAGAGTTTGAAGTCTTATTTTATATTGGTCACCTTTTCCTATCTTTTTTATTAGTTCGGATCTGGAATGTTTTTCTTTATATTTTTAATTTAGTTACCATTGTTGTGGTCAAATCGTCTTTAGGTCTCTGCACTTTAATGTTTTCTTTCACTTTGGTCACTGGTTATCTCATAATTGGTTACATTTTGAGTCTCGTGCATAACTTTATGCTTATTTCTATTTTAGCCAACAATATACTTTTTTTTGTTTATTTTGAATTAGCTGGCTGATTTTATTTTATTTTATTTTATTTTGGCCACCTCTTTACATTTTAATTTTGATATAATGCTTCTATTTATTTATATTTTGACCATTTTATTTATATTTTTTTTCATTTTGATTCGGATGCACTGTTTCATTTATTTATGATATGGTCACTTACATATGTTTTTTTTATTTTAAATTAACCACTAATTTTTATTTTCTTGCACTTTAACCACTACTACTTATTTATTGTTTCTAATATTCGATACGATTTTGTGGTGACCCGATCCAGGATAGGATCCACATTATTATGGTCTGGACTATACTAACTCTTAACTTTTTTTATTAATTTGTTTGAATTATTATACGAACTTGCGGTGACCCGATCTGGAGTATGACCCGTATTATTATGGTCCGGACTCTACAAACATTTCTAACACTAACCACTAATTATTAACATTTAACCAATAACTCCTAAACGTAACCACAAATTTATATTTATTTATTTATTTTATATTTGAACCATAGTACGACCTTGCGACGACGCTTCCCGGGGTACAACTCGCTTTATTTACGATCCAGGTTAAATATTAAAAATTAACACCAACTTTTAATTTTATTGCACTTTTTTCTTAATTTTATGTACCTTTAAATTTACGTCTTTATTTTCCTTTATTTAATTTTAGTCCTTACAATTTATTTACTTTAATTTTTTGGTCTTTTATTTTTGTCCCTTATTTTTCAGCAATTTAATTTCATTCCTTTAATTATTGCACTTTAGTTTTTTTTTTTTTTTATTTTAGTCCCATATATATATATATGCATGTTTCATATTTTTATCATATTGAGTGCCTTATTTCGCTATCTTGCATTTTGGTCCTTATGTTATTTATGATTTTATTTATATTTCTATTTCATTTAAGCACCCTTAATGTGTGATGTTTATTTTGTTCATTGCTTTTCTCATGTTTATATATTTGCCACTAAAATTGAAGTTTTATCATTGAGCATGATTAATTAATTTGTTAAATATTTCTTCACCTTGCTTAGCATATTTAGATTTTAAAATTGTTAAGTTTATTTCTATGCCTATTTTGATTAATTTCACAGTAAATGGATTACAACATTTCCCTCAATTTATTAAGATGTATTTTTTTCTCCTTTTCCATATAAATTTGTTTGTGCATTTAGATATAGACATTTCGAATATATATGAAACCCTCATAAGCCTCATAATTGGATTAAATGTAGTATTTATTTATTTTAAAATATTAAGAAAGGATCGTATTAAAGTAACTAGATGTCCTATTCCAATATTTTAAAATAAATAAATACCCTACTAGAAGAACCTAAAAAATTGAGTATCCATAAATTAAATCAAGAATAAAAGGAAAAGGAAATGTTCCTTTATTTAAACTTGTTGAGACAATTCGTCTAATTTTTATTAGGGAATTGGTCTCGACCCTTTTAAATAATTGACCATCCTTTATATTTTCTGATTAAATATATAATTTGGATAAATTGGCTTAATTCCTTATTTTAGTTGATTCAATTTATTCAATCTTTAATTCTTGGGAGAAATTAATATATTCCTTTTATTTCAGCTGGAAAGAGAAATATTTGTCTTAAAGTATTTTAGGGATTATTTTCTATTCGATTGGAAATGTTGGAATATTTCTATTTCTCCTTCCAATTTTTCGTTAAATAAAAATTATATGGTTGAATTTGGAAACGTAGGATCGTAACTTAAATTTATATTTGAATTCTTAGATTTCCACTATTAGAGATAACTTATAATCGATGGGGTACAAATTTTGGGCATTGTGGGGGTTATTATCTTTCCCCACACGTAATCGACCCCCGAACCCGCTTTTATTACGAAAAAGAATTAATTTATGGTTACACGTAGATTGGTGCATCTTTTAAAATGATGTTTTCTTAAAAACTCTTTAAAAATGCAACTTTTAGGTATTTGACCTACCAACCCAAAAGGTCGATGGCGACTCCAAAACATTTCTTTTACAAAAATTGAATTTTCACAAATAAGTCGAGACACGTCGTATCGTCGAAAATTGGTTACGACACAAACCATATGAGGTTGACTCATCGTAAGTCTTCCCCTTGTCATACTAATCATAGTATAAGTAAAATGCACTCACCTGATAACGCCTCACTAGAAATCCTACAATCGATATTCCTTTATTCTTGAAAATTTTCCTTTGATTTTGATTTGCTTTGAACTTACTTTTTATCAGGATCTATACAAGCATTATTTACCCATAATACACAATTTCAAATCATAGATTAGTATACTATTAACATATACATAACTTAGTAATAAAATTCATAAAAAATTTACTAATACTTATTCGCTTCTAAATCCATTTCAAAACGTCCAAACTAACTGAAACATTTAAAATATAACTTCAATCCTTCAAATACTCATATCAAATTATAATTAAACAAACTATTTCAAATTCCACGATTTAACCATTAAAATGAATTCTTTGAGAATTCATCTCAAAATCTCGAATTATTCAAAATGGTCCCTTTCCATTTAAATCTTTAAATCCAAGCATCCAAAAATAAAATCAAGCATTCTAACCATACATTTGAACATCGCTCTTTAGCTTCATGCTAATTTCCATTTGGGACACATATTTCTTCCGTTTAACAATTTGGTCCCTAAACCTTTAAAAGCTTATAAATTTGTCCAAATAACTTTCTAAAGCTTGCAAAATATTCCATTAATCATGTATAACCTCAAAATAATTTTTTCAAAATAATTTCCAATCTTCTACAATAAATTCCATATAGATTTCAATTCAAACATCTAATTTCCAATAAAACTCTACTTGGTTGAATCTTAGTGTATAGACTTCCAAGTAGTTTCAATCATCATACAAGCATGGAAATGATTCTCCAACATTAGAAATTGTAAGTGAGTAAAGAATCGATAGTGTGTTAACCAAGCCTAATGTGAAATTGTGTGAAAATGGAATGATAATTCTTAAGTCACAAGCTTCTAATGACTAATGTGCCTTGCTTAATCTGTATTTTTATCGTTGTTGGAGGAGATTTTAGGGATAGTGAAGGCAAAGGACTGCTCAGAAAAAAAGAGGGGCAAGCATTGGTCAGGAAACTATGTTTACTCTTTCGTCCTTTTTCAAAATAACACTTTTAAATTTTAAATTGATAACCCTTAAAAAATGATTGGTTAGCCACATCTTTCATATGAATTGAGACATTTGTTATTGAATTATCATCGAAGATAATGATTTTTTTTTATCAAATGTGCTTTTTAAATGCATGGTTTATAACGCACACCATTATTCTACGTGATAAAATCAAGTGTCATTTTCATAAATATTTTTCAGAGATATTATATTTATAAAAAATTATAAATTGATATATTCGAATAATAAAACCAAAGTAAATACATAGATAAATAAGTGTTAATTGTGTCATATGTCCCTAAACTATAATCATCATTTTAAATTGGTTTTTAAACTTTTGAATATTCTAATTTCATCCTAATTCATCCAAATATGTAATTTGTTTTAACCATAGTTTAACCTAAAATTTTCTTTTGAAACATATAATAATATAAATTGGCCTAACGATTTTATTAACAATGGATGTGAATACTATGTACATATAGTTTGGGATGACATTGGAATGTTCAAAACGTTTGGGGACCAATTTAGAATGTATGTCATAGTTTGGGAATGAAAATGAAATGTTCAAAAGTTTTAGGACTAATTTAGAATGATATCCATAGTTTAGGGATGAAATTAAAATATTTAATAATTTAAGGACCAATTTAAAATGAGAGTCATACTTTGATGACATATGATGTAATTAACCCGATAAATAAATAAATAAATCTACTCATTCGTAATTAAAGAGAAATCGGTTTCTATTAAATATGACTCTGGCTTACTACCATACTTGTCTCTTGTCCCTTTGTAATTATAACTCCAATCCTTCATTGGAAAGTTTGCTTAAATATCTCCAAAAACATGCATTTCTCTCCTGTCTTTCACTTGTGTCATTAAACACCAGATAACCACTTACCTCGCATTGCACTCAAATTAAAGTCTCAGATAAGTATCGAGAGAAAAAACAAAGGAGAGAGCAGAAACCAAAACCTAAAGGACTCTGTGGATGGTCATAGAATCGTGTTTGTTTGCTTAAAGGACTTCACTTCATGTGTCCATCGTCGCTTTCGGTACAAACCCTTTCTTCGATCTTCCTTTGTGTCAAGTAATTTGGTTTTAAAACTTTGTTTTTTCCATTTAATCTTGTGTTTAACTTTTGTGTATGTTCATGAATGGAGTTTGATTTTATGGTATCAGTATGGATTTTGTAGCTTGAGTTCTTTTTTTTCCTAAAGAGTTTTAAGATATACTCTTTTAGAGGCTTGGAGTTTTGCGTTCAATCTTCTTTGCTTTTAATCTGCCCTCTTTCATCCTTTTTTCTTAACTTGGGTTTATAAAATCACTCACCAGCAATTTGATTGTTTTTAATCAAAAGCAAACGAGGGTTAAATATGTGTATTTCATGGAGTTTTTATCAGCCAGATGTCATACATACGACATGGGGAATAATGCATTTTGAACTTTGTATTCACACTTGAGTTTTGCCCCTAAGAAATTTATAGACCGCTTGCATAATCTAAGGCTAACAAGATAGTTAAGACTGCAGTTAGCTTGGCACATTAACTTTGATAAATATGTGAATATTACATTGATTTCCTCTTGAAAATAAACCATCAAGAGGGACACATAAATTTATGTTAGAGGAGCGAACTTAAGAAGTTATATTAAAAATTTAGTGGGTGTAGAGTTATAAAATTGTAGGGGAATAGAAATTAGTTAATCAATAGAAAATAAAATAAAAAATATGAAGGAATTTAAAATTTCTAAGAGATACGACTACACGCTTCGATCCATCCCTGTAAACAATCATCTTTAGAATGATTAGGTTTTAATTGATTATTATGAATACTTCATTCGTCTATTATAAAAGCATTCATTAAACACAAATACATAAAAATAAATAGACTAAAATATTCTAATATTTCAAATTTTTTACTTACTTTTAAAAAATGTTTAACCTTTAAAATATCTCTCACTTGATCTTAAATTTTCACAAACTTAAATTTATCTTCTTTATTGACAATATGCTCTATAAGTTTAGCGTTCATGAAAAGAAACTTTGGTTCTTTTATCCTTTCACGCTAACATTTGAACTCAAATATAGATATTATTAGAATGACGAGACTATACTATTTAATGTTAGAAATAGTTTTAAGTTCAAAGTCCAAGTAGAACCTTTATAGGAAGACATTAATTTTCATGGTTATCTTTTATAAGGAAAAAAATAAAATAAAAACATTCTACTGTTTTTCATTTTCTCTAACTATCTAATTAAGATCTAATACTATTTTGTTAGGAGGAGATAGAAGTTTAGTTTTCAAAAAGGCACCTACGTGCGCTATACGCAGAGTAAAGCACCTTTGGAAAGATAGGCGCAACGAAAAAGGGAAGCCCTCCCAGGCGTGCACTAAGTGTCAGGTGTTGAATCAAAATAGAGTAAAAACTCTAATTGATAAAAAAAACTCTCTTTAGAATAATCTCACAAAATTGCAAAAGGGAAGAACTCTTAAGAAAGCTTTCAAATGCTTATAATTAAGCTTTGATTGTTGGATGAAAACTCAAATACAAGTAGGTATTTATAGGTTACAAGAAACAATCTAAACCACTCATTAAAATAACACTAAATAATCTAAACCATTGAAATTAAAACATGAGAAAATACTTAATTTCACCTAACTAAATTGATGTAAGCAATGACATCAAACTAAATTGATGTAAGCATGACATCAAATTAATTTAGGTGTGAACATATAGGCTAATATTGAATTTCAACACTCCCCCTTAATGTTAGCCTCCATTCTTTGAATCACGCCATGCTGACGACGGAAATGTTCAAACTTTTCAACACTCAAGCTTTTTGTAAACAAGTCAGCAATTTGCTCATCTGTCTTGATTTGCCTCATCTCAATCTCTTCTTACAAACTTTTTCCCTAACAAAGTGGTAATGTACTTCCACATGTTAGTTCTTGCATGAAAGACAGATCTCCGCTAGCCGAATTGCCGATTGGTTGTCACAATACAACGGAATTGCATAATCTACTGGTTGATGTAGAATTCATCAACTGTATCAACCATGTACTCTCTTGAGCTGCCATGCTGCTGCTCGATCTCAGCTTCAGTGGTTGACAATGATACCGTTGGTTGTCTTTTGCTACACCAAGAAATTGTTCCGGAGCCAAGCTTAAACACATACCCAGTTGTTGATCCTGGTGTCATGATCTCGCATAATCAGCATCACAAGAACCAACTAACTTGCAGTCTTCACCTTTCTTGTACAAAAGACCATAGTCAATTGTATTCTTCACATATTCAGTATTCGTCGAACTGCTTCCAAATGAGGCTTTTGGATTTTGCATATACCGACTCATCACACAACTGCATAAGAAATGTCAGGTCGGGTCAAGGTTAAGTAGATCAGACTACCTACCAATTGTCGATACATTGTTGCATCTTCCAATCTTTTCCTTCATGCACACATTTTGATATTTGGTTCCATTGGCATTGAAGTTGACTTGCATTCGAGCATTCCAAACCTCTTCAGCAATCTTTAGCATATTTCTGTTGACATAGAAATATTCCTTCGGTGTACGATCAACCTCTAGACCAAGGAGTGCTTAAGTTGTCCAAGTTCCTTCTTTCGCCTCATCATCACCGGTTATGATTAAGTATCCACGTACACTAGCACGATAGCTAGCTTACCTTCATTGGCTTTGACAAACAAGCTAGAATCTGCAGGTGTTACTGAATAACCACTTTTCGTTAGAATTCAGCAATCTTACCATACCACGCCCTAGGTGCTTGTTTCAATCCGTAGAGTGCTTTTCGCAGCTTACACACATATTCAGGATGATCTTGACTCTGAAAACCCATTGGTTGGGGTCATGTAGATCTCTCGATCTAGCTCTCCATGAAGAAAAGCATTCTTTACATCCATCTGCCACAAGTTCCAGTCTTGTTGGCTGCAAGTGCAAGTAAGACTCGTACGGTTGTAAGTTTCGCCACTGGACTAAATGTTTCATCATAGTCTAATCCATACTGTTGAGAGAAACCACGAGCTACCATCGCGCTTTGTACCTCTCGATTGACCCATCTGGACGGCGCTTTATCTTGTAAACCCATTTGCAAGATATGGGTTTCACATCTTTTATCTTTGGTACAATATCCCAAGTTTGATTTGCTGAAGTGCATCGATCTCTTCTTTCATAGCTGTCATCCACTCAGAACTCTTCGATGCTTCTTCGAACGTCTCAGGCTCCGTTGCTTCTTCAATTATGGCTGCATTGGCATATTGGGATTTGGCCTTCGTATTCTTGTTGACCTTCGAAGAGAATTGTGGAATTGATTCTTCTGTTTCACTAGGCCCACCTTCTTCGTTTGGTTGTTGATACACGCCAGTTTGCCACGGATTCTGAGTCACTCTTTGTTCGACATCATCGCCATTTGGATCTTCTGATTCATCTGAACTTGTTTGAAGTTGAACATCATGCTCCCCCATCTTTTGTTGTAGTTTGTCTCCAAATTCTCTCGAATCTGGCAACACCTCCTTCTCTGAGGACCACCAAGAAGATGCTTCATCAATACCACATTTCGTGACGTGTAGCATCTTCCACTAATTGGATCACAACATTTCCACCCCTTTCTCTGGCTGTCATATCCCACAAAGATACATCTAACAACTTTCTTGTCAAATTTGCTCCGTAAATGATCAGGAACAAACACATAACATACACAACCAAATACTCGAAAATAGCTAACTGTAGGTTTTATGTTCCATAGTTTCTCAAAGGGTGAAACAAATCCTAACCTTGGTTGAGGAAGTCTGTTGATCACAAAGGCTGCAGTCCTCATTGCTTCAGCCCAAAACCTTCCAGATACGTTCTTTGCATGTAGCATACTTCGACAAATTTCTGCAAGATGCCGGTTTTTTCTTTCCGCTACACCATTCTGTTGTGGCGTGTTGGCACAAGTGTACTGATGACGTATTCGACATTCCCTTAGGTATTGAGAGAACTCGTTTGATCTATATTCTCCTCCGTTGTCTGTGCGCAAGTAGCATATCTTCTTTCCCACTTCTCCTTCAGCTGAGTCTCTGAACTCTTTAAACTTTGAGAAAGTATCAGATTTTTCTTTCATAAAGAAAACCCACACATACCTGGAGAAGTCATCAATGAATGTTACCATGTACCGCATACCGCTAATTGATTGTTGCTTAACCGGTCCGAACACATCAGAGTGAACCAACTCCAAAGGTTCTTTTGCTTTAAACTTCGACTCGTCATATGGTAATTTGTGTGCTTTACCATATTGGTATCCCGCACAGACCGTGTCTGTTCTCACGTCTAGTTGAGGAAGCCCCTTAAGCATCGACTTTTTCACCATCACACTTAGCTTGGAATAGCTAACATGACCTAACCGCATGTGCCATAGATCTGATGTCTCATTTTTCCTTTTCCTGTCCACATATGCAGACTCTGCTGACATCACGTAAATTGATTCCAAACGTCGTCCCTCCATTGTTGGTGTTTCTGTGATTTTGACGTCACGATAAACCTTCACGTCTTGGGGACCAAATAAGACATAATGGCCTGATGATGTTAGTTGAGCCACAGATAGCAAATTTTTCTTCATTCCTGGGACATGGTAAACATCTTGGAGTTGCACCTGGTTAGTATTATATCGAGGAGTAACTATTGTCTTACCGATGTGAGTTATCGGTAACCTTGAGTTGTCAGCTGTCACCACCACACGACCTCCATTGTACTCAGACAGGTTTTGCAACTTCTGTTTGTCACCCGTCATATGATTTGAGCAGCCAGAATCTACGATCCAATCATTCTTGTAGTCAATCCGTTCTGGTGTTGTTACCGTGAGAGCTAATTCTTCTTCCTCTGTAGCAAATAACGCTTCAGCATCCCAACCATCTTCACTATTCTCCTTCGAACAAGAAGTAGCAGTATTACTTTCAACAAGCTTTTTCTTGGTCCAACAGTCTTTTGCCATGTGGCCCATCTTCCCACAATTGTAACACTTGCCATCGAACTTTCTACTATTACCGCGATTCTTGGAAGCTCCCCCTGAATGGGCCTCCCTTTCCTTGGTAATTTTTCACCTTGTCACCATCCTTTTTAGATCCATTGCCAGTATACCACTGAAAAGTGCCTCTGCTTTGCTGGTGTAGACGCTTCCTCTTCACCCTTCAACGAGACTCCTCCCATTTGCTTGGCCATGGCTTCTTGACCTGCAAGCAAATTTTCGAACTCAACAAGCGATGGTTGTGTCGGCCATCCCTGTAGCGGCAACAAACCCTCGATATTCGGGTCTCAAACCATGGACAATTATTCTTTTTATCCTGGCTTCCCCAATAGCAGCTGTCGGATCTAATTCTGAAATTTCACAGCATATCGACTTCACCTTGTGAAAGTATTGGGCAACCGCCATGTCGCGTTGCGCCATTGATAGAAGTTCATTCTCGAGAAGTTGCAATTTTGTATCGTTCCTCTTCGAAAAGAGTGTAACAAAAGTGTCCCATGCTTCCTTTGGTGTTTTAGCATCCCGGATGTGCTCCAACATTTCTTCTTCAATTGTGGTCTTTAAAGCAAACATTGCTTTGCCTGCTTTAATTTTCCACTTTCGCAAGATTCCATTGGCATCTTCTGTCGCCGGTTGTGTAACTTCACCACCACCGACAACCTCTCAAAGGTCTTGACCTTGTAAGTATGACTCCATACATGTTGCCCACGTGTTGTAGTTTTTGTTGTTGAGCTTCTTGATTCCTCTAACTACTTGAAGATCACCCATCTTAACGGCAAGGCTTTGACTACACCGAACAAGCTTGAGTAACAAACGTGCAGAGTACTAAATTACTCTAAACACAAAGAAGCTCCACAAGGTTTGTAATAACCTCGACAATAACTCAAGAAATATTTTCTGATGTGGAAGATCAGTTAAAAACTGCAGCCACAGAGCATACTCAGAATTTCAAGAGATCTTAAAAGACGTGGCTCGGATACCAATTTTTAATCAAAATAGAGTAAAAACTCTAATTGATAAAAAAAACTCTCTTTAGAATAATCTCACAAAATTGCAAAAGGGAAGAACTCTTAAGAAAGCTTTCAAATGCTTATAATTAAGCTTTGATTGTTGGATGATAAAACTCAAATACAAGTAGGGTATTTATAGGTTACAAGAAACAATCTAAACCACTCATTAAAATAAACACTAAATAATCTAAACCATTGAAATTAAAACATGAGAAAAATACTTAATTTTCACCTAACTAAATTGATGTAAGCAATGACATCAAAACTAAATTGATGTAAGCAATGACATCAAATTAATTTAGGTGTGAACATATAGGCTAATATTGAATTTTCAACATCAGGTGCAGAGCAAAACACCTTTGGAGCGATAGGCGCAACGAAAAATGGGAAACCCTTCCAGGTGCACACTAAGCGCCAGGCACAGGCGGACACAGAGTGAAACGTCTTTGGAGAGATAGTTAAAACACAAAACGGGAAGCCCTCCCAGATGTGCGCTAAGAGCCAGACGCAGGCTTATGGCATCTTATGGATAAGGGATAAAAACACTAATAAGCTACTGAAGATCATCAAGAGTTTATACAGAAAAGAAAGTCAAAGAAACAAAGTAAATTGAGACTATACAGTGGAAGGAGAAGAAATGAGATATGAAGCATAATAAACAGATAAATTTATTAAGAAGCGGTCATGTGTGAACACACGAGCCACATTAAAGAAGTAATTAAGGCGTTGATCTAAGCGACGAGACTACACATATTTCCTTATTGTTTAATGCATGAATACAATAGTGATGTGTAAATACACAAGCCACATTAATGGCAAGAGTTAAAGAGTTGATCTAGACGAGGAGACTGCACACATTTCCACGTTGTATATTGCATGAATCCAACTCTATATCAATAGACAAAAGTAAGAGGTCGATTGTTGTAAAACTAAGCAAAACTAGCTTTATATAACCTTGATTGGGCATGTCAATATTATTGGTTTGACCTAACAAGTAAAATTAGAGCTACAATAACTTGCTAACATATTAACACGTGGTGTGTCTTGAGAATGGGACAAGCAATGGTGAAGGAATAGAGTATGCGGAAGAGATTAAGTTCTTCATGAGCGAACTGGTGGTTAATGAGTGTGGATATGATCTAGAATTGACTTATAAACCTTTTAGTATGTCTTAACCATGAAAGATGTGTGCCTTCCCCCTGCGCCTTGCGTCTATGCTTCATGAACCCTTTACGTGTCGATACACCTTACGCCTTTTAAACTAAAGACAGAAAGAGAAATAATATTGTCGGAAAGAAACAACCTTTAGGGAAAAAATGAACTCACTTGTTTTATACTTGTTTTATACTTGTTTTATACATGTATGACTTTCATTCACTTACATATAATGCTAAATCACAAACAACATTTTATATAAATGTTGTATTGAGGAATTAAACAAAAATCTCAAAATCTAAGTTGTATGCCTAACTAAAAACCTTCCTAATCTAAATGGAGAAATACAACACAACTAGGTAAAAACTACAACTCAAGGAGTAACAAATCCAACAACCATCGACCAAAATCAATAAGGCATTCTCAGACACTCAACTCTAACTGACAACCATGAAATCCGCTTCAAACAACATTTTATATAAATGTTGTAAGGGACTATTAGTGTGGTCATGTATCCTAGTTAAGTACATTCATGCATGACTACTACATTCATTTAAATAAAAGAATTGAATAAAAAATTTAAAAATTTAAATTACAATATCCAACAATTCCATCTTTAAAAGAACAATCAAATCTTGTTATTTCATGTCTTTGTCATGTAAAAATATAAGTTATAATTATTGTTGTTTTATTTTGAATGTCCAAATGATGTGATCCAATTCAGCATCATATTTACCATGGCTATTCCAACCTCTCCAGGGAAGAAACTTTCTATCTTTATACCTATAGATGCCTGTTTCATATGTTATAAGATAGGTATTTTCATATATATATATATTATACCTATAGTTATTATGATAATAAGTTATCCATTTATATATGAGATACAAGTTATTATCATATACTATAGTCACATTTTTATAATATACACATTATATAAGTTTATATACTTAGTTTATTTTCTTATGTTACGCATGTAGGCACATTCGGCCAACACTTGGGAGCTGCATTGGAGCTAAATGGAGCATGTAACAGCAAGGAAACTTACATGGGATCGATTAGGAGAGCACAAGGAACAATTGGTGAAAAGTTATCCGGAGGCCGTGAGCTCATAGCTAGATTGAGCTGAAGATTTGAGCTTCAAGATAACCTTATTTCAGCTAGGGAGTTGCACCATCATCATCACCACTTAGGACACTTCAAATATGTCCTAAGTCAAAATTTGTGAAATCGTACCTTTTCGTGAATAGTTGCCACCTCAAGAGGTACCTTTTCACAAGGAGCTTCCCAAACATTCACCATGTTACAAGTCATCTAAGGCCAGCTCACCACCAGCTCATTCACACCCAAAGTAGCTCAAACATTAAGGGTTACCTTTCCAAACATTGTGACCTTTTATGAATGATGATGCCCATGAAGATGCCTTTTCAACAAGGAACACGTGGGTGAAGAGATCACACCAATCGGAAGCTTAAATCAGTAAGAGATATGAGCTAAAGGATCCATGCCTATTCGGCCACATCACATGCCATGCACATGGGAGCCTTTGGCGCCAAACATGAAGGGACACACCACCATTCGGCCAAGGGAAGAAAATGGCGCCAAGATGAACAAGCATGCCCATTCGGCCAAGGGAGATGTCTTCCCATCCTTAGCCGAATCATTAAGGCCTTTCATGAAGAGTTAGTCGAACCATCACAAGCCCAAAGGACTTATTCATTCATCTCAAGCATTATGTATTTTCGTAGAGACATGTATCTAGATGAAACAACTTGTAACCATTCGGCCAAGCCCTCTCATTTCCTATAAATAGAGTGGCTTGCCTTCATTTGTACCCATCTCATCTCTTATATAAAACATACTCTTGTGAGTTATTTCTCTTCAAAGTTCTTTGTGAACTTTATCGATTAAACAAGTATAGTTCCTATACTTGTGGTGTCATTCCTTCCATTTTGATTCCAAAATTCCTAGATTTATATCTAGTGGGTTGAAGACACTATCACCACCCCTAAAGCAAGTTTTTGAAGACCGGGATTGTGCTTCATAGCATAGTTTCCTCTTTGGCGTGTTTGAGATACAACATCACCACCATTGCCATTTCATCATCACCATCATCCATCAATTCCATCAATTCCGCAGCCATCTAATCCTTTCTTTATTTCATTTCATTCTTATTATTTCTTTTCATTACTTATATTATTATCCCCTTTATTAATTCCATTATTAATCATTCTTTCTTATCTTATTTTGTAGCCCAAACTTATAAATTCAAGGACATCAGTACTTGTCAATCCTAGATCGGGACACAATAAGGCTATCTACTCTTTTCATCAAAGTGTGTAGTTTCGCCTTACATCAAGCGGTAATCAGAGCATAGTTGGATTGACAACAAAAGTGTCACTAGCGTGCAAAGCAAAAGAAAAAGACTCCTACATCAAAATTGGAGTACAAAAAGAAAGAAAAGACAAAAAGAAGAAGAAAATTCAGAAAAAGAAAAGAAGAAAAGAAAAAGAAATTCAAAAAGAAAGCAAGCCAAGGAAAGTGCTCTACCATTACAAGTACATCAAAGAGGCCATCTACACTAAGAGAAGATAACCTTATTGTTTCTTGAGAAAGGTTGCAGTAAGTGTTGTTTCTTGAATTGTAAGTCACCTCTTCATTTTCTATCTTTTCATTTTCCTTGTCTTCAACCATTTCCTTCTTTTAATACCTTTTAATCCTTTCTTCTACATATACATATCTTCTATTTCTTCTACCCTAACCTTTTTGCAGCCGACGCACACAAGGAAGGAATTAACTTGTTATAATTTTGAGTAAGTTCCTCAAAGGACTTAGCAAGAGAAATTGAGTGAAAAAAGGCTATTGAGAGAGTGAGATCAGAAGGGGAATTGTTAAAAGCCAAATATATATATATTCTCGAGAGTAAAACACGAGTGTTGAGTGGAGTGATCTTATCTTTTATTTGGAGTGAAATTGTGAGACTTTGTGAGTGTGATGGTAAGGTTTATTTTTGTTTTATTTACTAACCATGTCTCAAAGTCCTAAAGGAAATGCAGGTCAACCCAATTTGCAAATGCAAGCACTAATTGGAGAAATGATAAGAATGTTTCGAACAGAATTTGATGCTCTCCATGAGAAACTAGACCAAAGACAAGATCAACCACAAACCAGAAACAATGATACTCCTCAGAGGCAACAACCTCTTCCAGAAGATGATGTTCCAAATCCTTATGATGAAGAAGAACCAGCATTGATACAAGGACCTAGACGTGCCAATGTTGATGATAATATGAGCAACATCAAAATCAAAATTCCTCAATTTCAAGGGAAGACTGATCCAGAAGCCTATCTTGAATGGGAAAGCAAGGTAGAACATGTGTTTAGTTGCCATAACTATTCCGAACTCAAGAAAGTAAGATTGGCAGCTATGGAGTTTGTTGATTATGCTTTGATATGGTGGGATCAACTTACTATTACCCGGAGGAGGAATGGAGAGAGACCAATTTCAACATGGCTCGAAATGAAAGGTATCATGCGTAAACGTTTCATTCCTACTAATTATCACCGAGACATGTTTCAGATATTGTAGAATTTGAAGCAAGGCCAACGGAGTGTGGAGGATTATTATAAATAAATGGAAGTGGCAATGATCCGAGTCAATATTGAGGAGGATCGTGAAGCAACCATGGCTAGATTTCTAGCTGGATTCAATCCTGAGATTGCCAACACACTAGAATTGTACCATTATATCGAACTTGATGAAATGGTGCAAATGGCTATGAAAATAGAAAGGCAACTACGGAGAAGACCTATCTCTCGTACTTCAGTGCCTACATCTTCAAGATGGAGTCCAAACAACAATTTGAGGAAGTCTACCCCTATTCCTACCAAAGAGAAGGCTGAATCATCAAATGCTTCCCAAATTGGTAAGGAGAATCGAGGAAAAGAGATCCCTGAACGATCAAGAGACATCCGTTGCTTTAAATGTCTTGGGAGGGGACATATATCCACACAATGTCCCAACAGAAACACCATGTTACTACTTGGAAATGGTGAGATCGAATCTGACCATGAAGAAGAAGAAGCGCCACCACCACCAACAGAAGTTAAGGAAGAAACAGAAATTAGTGCTCCGGTGAAAGGTGAAGCCTTAGTGGTTAAAAGAAGTCTGAATGCCCAAGTAGTAGAAGATGACGCACAACGGGAAAACATCTTTCATACTCGATGCCATGTGAATGAAAAGGTGTGTTTCATGATTATAGACAGTGGGAGTTGTACTAATGTTGCCAGTACCATCATGGTGGAGAAATTGGGATTGCAAACGTTGAAACATCCAAATCCCTACAAACTATAATGGCTCAATGAACGAGGTGAACTTAATGTCAACAAATAGGTGATGGTTCATTTTTCAATTGGTAAGTACAAGGACGAGGTTATGTGCGATGTTGTTCCTATGCATGCTAGCCATTTACTCCTTGGAAGACCATGGCAATATGATAGGAGGACCATTCATGATTGTTTTACCAATCAGTATTCATTCAACCATGGAGGAAATAATATCATCCTAACACCCTTGACGCCTAAACAAGTCCAAGTTGAGCAAATCAAGATGAAACAAAGTGTTGAGGCCATGAGGAAAGGAAAATCGAAGTTAATCCAGGAAGAAGACATTCCAAAAACAAGTGCTTATACATCTAAGTGCTTGTTACAAAGATGTTTACTGACGAGGAGCAAGGTCAATGAAGATTTTTCTAACTTTGACAATGCAGGAATTTCCTTTGATTTGCAGGATGATCCAAGTGACACAATCCATCAATTTGGGAAATTAAAGGACGTGACCTTTCAAGAGCCAAAAGGTGCGATTTTTGAAAAGCAAAGAGTGGTAATTTTTCATCCAAAGAACGTGATCCTTCAAGAATCAAGAGTTATGCCTAATGAAAATCAAAGGGAAGCGATTTTTCAACCAAGGGGTGTGACTTATGAGAACATCACAATTCCAAGAGTCATCATCTTTCACGAATCTATGCAAACATCTATTGAAGAACAAAAGGACATGATTTTTGGAATGCAAAAGGGCGCAAACGTTCAAAGCAAAATGACTTCAATAGGCATGAACTTTGAACATACAATTTACAGGAAGTATTTCTTAACTTTAGTTATGTTTGATCACATTTTTTTTTTAATGAAAGTTTTCTTTCTTTTTAGGTTAAGAACTTCCAAAGAAGTGTTTCAACGGATATGAACCTTTTTGTAAAGATTGAATGGAAGTGAATGGAAGGACACTTGGAAAAGACGATCATTCGATTTGAGGACAAATCGATTAAAAGAAGGGGAGGATGATGTGATCCAATTCAGCATCATATTTACCATGGCTATTCCAACCTCTCCAGGGAAGAAACTTTCTATCTTTATACCTATAGATACTTATTTCATATGTTATAAGATAGTTATTTTCATATATATATATATACTATACCTATAGTTATTATGATAATAAGTTATCCATTTATATATGAGATATAAGTTATTATCATATACTATAGTCACATTTTTATAATATACACATTATATAAGTTTATATACTTAGTTTATTTTCTTATGTTACGCATGTAGGCACATTCGGCCAACACTTGGGAGCTGCATTGGAGCTAAATGGAGCATGTAACAACAAGGAAACTTACATGGGATCGATTAGGAGAGCACAAGGAACAATTGGTGAAAAGTTGTCCGGAGGCCGTGAGCTCATAGCTAGATTGAGCTGAAGATTTGAGATACAATATGACCTTATTTTAGCTGGGGAGTTGCACCATCATCATCACCACTTAGGACACTTCAAATATGTCCTAAGTCAAAATTTGTGAAATCGTACCTTTTCGCGAATAGTTGCTACCTCAAGAGGTACCTTTTCACAAGGAGCTGCCCAAACGTTCACCATGTTACAAGTCATCTAAGGCCAGCTCACCACCAGCTCATTCACACCCAAAGTAGCTCAAACATGAAGGGTTACCTTTCTAAACATTGTGACCTTTCATGAATGATGCTGCCCATGAAGATGCCTTTTCAACAAGGAACACGTGGATGAAGAGATCACACCAATCAGAAGCTTAAATTACCAAGATATATGAGCTAAAGGATCCATGCCTATTCGGGCACATCACATGCCATGCACATGAGAGCCTTTGGCGCCAAACATGAAGAGACACACCACCATTCGGCCAAGGGAAGAAAATGGCGCCAAGATGAACAAGCATGCCCATTCGGCCAAGGGAGATGTCTTCCCATCCTTAGCCGAATCATTAAGCCCTTTCATGAAGAGTTAGCCGAACCATCACAAGCCCAAAGACTATTCATTCATCTCAAGCATTATGTATTTTCCTAGAGACATGTATCTAGCCGAAACAACTTGTAACCATTCGGCCAAGCCTCTCATTTCCTATAAATAGAGTGGCTTGCCTTCATTTGTACCCATCTCATCTCTTATATAAAACATACTCTTGTGAGTTATTTCTCTTCAAAGTTCTTTGTGAACTTTATCGATTAAACAAGTATAGTTCCTATACTTGTGGCGTCATTCCTTCCATTTGATTCCAAAATTCCTAGATTGATATCTAGTGGTTGAAGACACTATCACCACCCTAAAGCAAGTTTGTGAAGACAGGATTGTGCTTCATAGCATAGTTTCCTCTTTGGCGTGTTGAGATACAACATCACCACCATTGCCATTTCATCATCACCATCATCCATCTCTTCCATCAATTCCGTAGCCATCTCTATCCTTATTTATTTCATTTCATTCTTATTATTCTTTTCATTACTTATATTATCCCCTTTATTAATTCCATTATTAATCATTCTTTCTTATCTTATTTTGCAGCCTAAACTTATAAATTCAAGGACATCAGTACTTGTCAATCCTAGATCGGGACACAATAAGGCTATCTACTATTTTCATCAAAGTGTGTAGTTCGCCTTACATCACCAAACATTGAGAATGACAAGAGAATCTAGGCTAAAGATGGAAACTATTATTTAGTTTGATTTGAATTAGGTTAGGGATTTAAATTGTGATTATGGTCACGTTTTTTATTGTGTTGCGTATATCGCGATTTCGAATGTAGCGGGAGCTATTCTGGCGATTGCGAGTATTGTAGTCATACAATAATGATATTGAATCGCTATTGCAGGAGCAGAGCGCTATTTAAATCCCTTCTTTAGGTTAATTTGAGAATGACGAGAATCTATGCTAAAGCTGAAAAACTACTAGTTAGTTTGATTTTAATTAGGTAAGGGATTTAAATTGTGGTTGCAGTTGTGTTTTCAGTTGCGGTAGCGTTTTTAGTTGTGTTGTGTATATCGCGATTGGGAACATAGCGAACTCTATTTTAGTGATTACGGTCATACAATTATGATATCGAAAGACACCAGATGTTATTGCGGTCTCGAATCGCTATTTAAATCCCTTATTTAGGTTAATTTGAGAAGTTTCCAGATAAGAAGGACAAAGTAGGAAAGAAAAAGAAAAATAAGAAGCTTATAATGCAACAAATACATGCTTTGCTTTGCACAATAATCTAATTTATCCAGATATCATGCATATCTTATATTGTCACGTTGCACTTGTACTAAACCATGTTATTACTCTAAGTCAAATTTTGGATTATTTGTTTGCAGGAATTTGAGGCAAGAATGAGCCGTCAAGGTCAAGGAAATAGCTCCAATCCTTCTCAAATTGGAAACTTTGACTCCAATGGTGATGTTGGTTCTGATTAACATAATGTGGTTCCTGATGCACATACTTCCATAAGAGAGATTGGTCAAACCAGTTCTGGTATCGATACCCAAAACCATGTCAGTTTTGCTCAATTCTTGGGTGATGACTTTTGGCTTTCACCTCTCGGTGATCAGATTGTCACGACTCAAAGGACTGAACCAAGATTTAACCCTCTTCTACAAAATAATAGCAGAGTCACCGATAATGGCCCGATCGAACCATCTGTAATGGTCGATTCTATTCCCCTCCAACATAGTTTTGATGCAAGTCAGAGAAATGGACCTTACATATCGTTAGACCTTCTTCGAGCTGGAGCAACAACAGGTGGTGATAACATTCAAAACTCCAGTGGTTCTTTGAGTCCAGTCATGATTCATTCAGGAGTAGCTGGATATGTTATTGAAGAAAATATAAGTCCAGATGGTCTTCAGGTTGATGGTCAGAGAAGGCTTTAATGCAAAAGAAAGGCTCCTGAATTGCGTTCAAGCTCTGCAGGTGAAGCTTAGAATTCTCCACTGCCAAGGACTATTGCCCAAAACAATACCAGCATCTTAAATGCAACAGCTAATTCCTTCAATGATCATTCGAGAGTTGGGGCTGCTTTGGCAACATCCTCTAACTTGTATCAAATTCCATGTAAGGCTAGGCAAGTTGATAACTTTTAAAGAAACTTGTGGACATGTAACTTGAGCAATTCAAATGCTGAACCAACTAGCCAACACCCCTTTACCCTTACAAGCTCAGCACCAGCGCCAGTGCTAGTAAATTTGTAACCCCCACAGACCGATGCGGGTAGCCCGATCCAATTCGGGAAGTCACATTAGGGCCACCGGAGCGACCCACCGTAAAAATAGCGGAAATTTTAAAACTTTTTATCAGAACATATAAACTTATAAAATCATTTATCACTATTTAAAAATAAAACATATTTCCAAACTCGTATATAAATCAAAATACAATTACATGCCCCCTAATCACAAGTACCATACTCTGCAGCCACGCCGGAAGAACTCCCTTACTGAAGTCGATAGATGCACTGGTACAATTGTTTTAACCTGAAAAGGTGAGTAATAGAGTGAGCTTTGGAAAGCTCAATAATACAGAACTACCAGATGATGCTACATGACATATAGATAAATGGAAAGCCATATAATTTCCTTATTGAATCATACGTATACCAGCTTGCAGAATAATTTGGGGTTCCCTTAGAAGTTCATCGAGTAGAAGCCATGAATCTCAGTTCATAAGAAACCTTTCAAAGTATGACATTTTCATAAGATCGAATAGGATGTCTAGTGTGTTCCAACAGTATAATAAAATCATAATAGGTACAAATCATAGTCCAGTATATCTCACAATTTCGTAAAAGAGTTTAACTTTTGAAAATCATAGTTTAAACCCTTTTCTGGTACACCATCAGTAGTTCCCAAAATTATTTTCCATATAGCTTACTTTATGCACATAGCAAAAAGAAAGCCGACTTAAGGATAGGCTATGAAGCTTGTATCCTTAAGCCCAAGTCAATAAGTCCATATAGCTTACCCTAAGCACACAGCAAAGGAAAGCCGACCTAATGAAACATCTTGGGACCCTCAAGAGTCACATTAGGCCCATTTAGCTTGATCAGAGCTATTTCATCGTAATTCAATTCCAAAATTCAATTGCACCGTGACATAAATTCCATAAATCCAAAAACATGGTAATCATATACCATTTCAAAACAAAAATTAGATAGCAGCCATATTCCATAAATTATCACATTAAATTGGTGCATCCATAAAACAATAACCAATGAATTCGGTGTACCACATATTAAAACCAATAAAACAGTTCAGTAATAAGTAGGGAACACACTAGAGAAACCAAGTATTTCCAGAGGCCATTGTAGTTATCATTTTGGATAACATGAAACTTATGAAATTTGATCGAATTCCTGGAACAAGGTCCTATTGAGGAGAATCGATTACTAACCGATCTAGCCAGACATTTAATGTTGATACATTAGAATCCCACTATATTTTCGTGCGCTTTAGGAAAACGTTCAGGAACCTTTATACATAATAATTCTAAATTCAGATTTACTGCGAGTGATTCCATTACCCAAACAATCAGGAGTATTCAGGAATATACTTTAAATTCATAGGATTTCAGCCCAATTGAACCAAATGAGATATTCAGAATCTTTTCCATCTACGTTACTTTTTTTTTCAAACATGACCGAAGTGATTTTAGATGAAATATAGAATCGAAGATTCAAGTCATTTACAATCTACGACTATCGATCATATTATCAAACAACTCGAGTTACACAACTCTCAAACTGATGCATGTCAACAAGTCAATTCATTAACCTTCCAGTGTATTCACTCTTTAATACCATAGTGCAGATCCATAGATCATCCCCATAATCATCACTGAATAAATCTTCCAACGGTCTTTATTTCATTTCCACGTTTAAACAATATCACGAAATACTGACGTACTTGATCCATGGCTCATAACCCATAATGACAATTAATCATGTAAGTTCAACAGTGTTTCCAAACTCATCAAATCACCTATTTAATCCTTAGTCATTGATGTTACTTAGTTCGTTTGGTAAGCAAGTCTATCCCGATTACTTTAAAGTTTTCTAGAATAATTCAGACGTTTCTGAATTTCAAATACACATTGTACTTCATTTCATTTCAATTTATTCATATAATAAAGTCATTCTGGTATTCGTGGTTGATTTGACTAACGACTACCCACTTATTAGTACTGTATGTGCTCTAGAGTTGAGCTGCGCCAAGTACTTCCAGAATTATCATCGATCCAAATTTGAGAAGATGAACAAACATTCAAGTGATACTTATATCATTCAGGTAATGATATAGTACTAACGTTGGTTAATCACTCTAGTTGCGTTCCACAACTTTTACTGGTAGCACAAAATCCATGTTTATTTGGATTTCTTAATTAATCCAAGACATTTACTTATTCTAGGTCATAAGGGCATTTTGGTCATTTTGGTGCTTAACATTTTTTTCTATTCATTTCAAAGCTTGAGTATATCCATTCATTCCTGAGCTTGGTGACATTCTTGAGTCATTTCCATTCCAGGGGTAATTTGGTCATTTTATAATTCTATAATATTTCAATCATTTCCTTCCATAAATTACTCTTCAAGTATTTACTTCAGTAATAATTCAATCTTATCATTTACTTCAGTCCTTTCGAACAATTCTGTCAGCAGAATACCTCCGATAAATTACTCTTCAAGTATTTACTCCTTATTCAAATATTTTCGGGTCAAGTGTCTTCTCAGATTTTACAAACGGAATATTATAAATTTTTCTATACAAAGACAGGATCTTAACAATTAAATTCGTACTTAATCGAATTAAGTACAAATCCTCAAAGTACTCTCTCATTCAGGGTCAATTCAGACTATTTTATCTCTCAAGGGCATTTTCGTAATTTATTAACCATATAATTTCAATATTAGCACTTAACGAAAATAATTATAATTTAGAGATCCTATGATCAATTGCTTTCCCAAACATTCTTTGATTTTGAAATGATTCATTCCCAAACTCTCATAGGATTAAAACCAGTTATCCATAATTTCCAAATAAAACTAATATTTCTTATGCACATCAGTAGTTATATCGGATCAATATGTCTTTTCAGAGTTATTAACCAACTTCCAGGGCAATTCTTATCATTTTCCAACATAAGGGTAATTTCATAATTTTACCATATCGGAGTATTCTCATAATTTGTCATCCAAGTATCTTTAACATTTAACCCTTGATGATATAAAATATAAGTTACAAATCCAGAGCTGATTTCTTTATCACCAATCACAAACTTGTAATGTAATTCTAACAATTATCAATCTCTTATCTTAGTCATTCGATCCGTATTCAGTTACAGAATTTCTACCACATTCATATCGAGTGAATAAATTATTCAACTCCACAAAAGTGACCAACATTATCTTATTCATGCATTTACCAATATCAACATGTTCCATAAAGCATAAAGAGGTAGTAAAGTATTACCTCAATTTCCGTGCAATACCGATCGACCATAAAAATTCCATTCGAATGCCTTTGATCTTCAATTCAACTTCAAATAATTCCTCATATACATATCAACATAAATTATATCAGAAACGGAGCTTAATTGCGATAAACGGATCAAATCGGGTGATAAATCAGTGAAAGACGGCTTACCGGGTTCGAATTTGGCGAAACGGACTTCGGATTCGGATTCAGGACGTCGAAAGCATAAAATGATACTTTTCGGAAATTTGGAATTTTCGGTCAAAATCAAAGTCAACGGGTTTGACCGGCAATTTTGAGTCCTTCGGGTTCGAATTTCGAAAAACGAATAGCAGAATCGGATTTGGAACGTCGAAAAATGTCAGGATAGGTATACTCGGTCGAAGTCAAAGGTCGTTTAATGCCCGGTCAAAGCCAGTCAAAGTTTTGGTCAACAGTGGTCAACGACGGTCAACGGGTCAACGGTCAACGGGTCGAGTCAACGGGTCGGGTCGGGCCAACGGGTCAGGTCGGGCCAACGGGTCAGGTCAACGGGTCAGGTCGGGTTGTGACCGGTCAACTATGCACCAAAACCGGTCAAACCGGTCATTTTTTCTTCCCCACGCGCAGTGGCGGCGCGTGGGGGCGCGTGAACAGTGCTAAAATCTCGGAAAAATTTCTAAAAATTATTTTGAGCGATTTCGAGATACTTACAAAGCTCGGTTCACAATTTTGAACGGCGGAGAGCTCGATTTCAACAAATCGGAAACTTTGACCGCTTCACCTCCTCACGCGCCGCCGTCGACAGAGACCAAGGATGACACCGGCAAACTCAGAATGATGCAACGAACACGATGGTACGGGAGGTGTCGTAAACAGATGACCCGATCGTCGTGAATCGATGAAAAACCAACTAAAACTGAGTTATTACCGATGATACTTCCGACTGAAATTCACGACGAACGGCGATGATTCACGACGAAAGGTTTGAGGGGTTTTGTTCCTCGATTGACAACAAACACGATGGTGGTTTCGGCTCGTCGTTTAGAGGTCGGACGGCGAGTAGATCGGAGTTGGAAGTTGGGTTGTTGGAGAAGGGAAATCTGGAAAATATGAAACCTGCGCACGGGGAGGAGCTTATAATTCATCATATATAAGAAATGGTTAAATCATGGGTTTAGCCACTGAATTTCCTGCACTTTATAAAACGGTCTGCCAACTTTAAAACTTTACAATTTAATCCCCAATATTTCTTTCAAAATATCAATTAAATCCGCCACTTTATAATTTCTTAATTTTAGCCCCTAAATTGGGGTGTTACAAAATTAAACCGTGCAGCCACTTGTGCAAGTCTCTAACTCATCACAAGCTCTGCAACATTATTGGAACGAGAGAAACTTGCCATGGGTTGGTTGTTCTTCCGTATCTCTTGATCAGACTGTAAACGTAAGAGAAACTATGCAACAAAAAGAAAACCTAAGAAACAATAAAAGAAATAATATGATGATTTCTTCGACAAACGTGCCATCAAACATGAACTTGGTCAATGAAAATGCAATTGCCTCCTCTTCGAGAATCCAAGCTAGTTCAAGCAGGCATCTATCGAATTCATACATAAGCTCCCCTAGTCCAAATATGGTTGCACAATATGGATAAAGATGTCGAGATATTGTGATTAATCTACCTGAGGCCTGGAAGCGAGGGAGTTTCTGTCAAATACTTCCTGGTGCTTCCCCTGATGCCCAAGACATTGACGTTTCAATAAGAGATGGCAATGCTAGGCCTTCCCATGTTCAACCAAGTTTTAGGAGATGCAACTATAAGGTATTGTTCCATAGACTATAATACCCATACACTATAATCCCCATAGACTATAATCCCCATAGCTATAGCTTTCATTTATATAAATTTCTACAATAAGATGCTTATGTGTTGTGCTTATGTAGATTGTCTCTTATTATTGGCTGCAACTAAACTACCCTTCCTTTCCCATAGCATGTTTGTCGAAACGAATCTAGAAATTATGGTTTAAAGTCTCACCTCGACTAATTTTGGGGTTTCTTTAAAAAACCGAGAAACATGTAGTTCGAGGAGTCGCTATCAATTTTTGATTAGGTTTTGGTTGGGAATCCAAAATGGTTTTTCATTTTAATCAGATTTAATTTAAAATTTAGTAAAACAACATTTTAAGTCTGCATACCAAAAATAATTTCAGGAGTCAATTATGTGTGGGAAAGTGTTAGCACTCTCACGGCAACCTAAATCGTACCTAGTCGATTAATTAGTTATATTTGCAATGAAACTTACAAGTTAGAATTTAATTTAATTTAAGATCCCTTTTTAAACTCATTCCTTGAATTTAAGGATAGAAAATAAAAATACTTAATTATTTCCTATCGAGAAGAAAATGTCTCTCATGCCTTAAAGCAGCCAGTTCTCTTTCCAATTGAAACAAGGAAATATCACCATTCCATTAAAAAGTTCATTCACAACCTATTTCAAATGCATGAATGAATATAAAGAAGTAAATTAAATACAAATTATCAATCTTTTTTTTAAAAGAGGATACTTTGTATTAAGAATAACAAAGTACACCACCTTAAGGACCTCATTAAAAAACCTCCCTAATCCTAAATAGAGGAAAAATAGTGAACCTTAGGGTGGTGAAGAACAAATACACATAACACTTTAACATGATTTAGACCGTAACCCCGCCCGAACACACTAAGGAACATACACAAAAAGCAAAAGCAATGGTATGAAACTAAGGGCACTACAAAGACCACGACAAACCCCACTGTACTAAAATTGGAGCAAACCATTAAAATTAGATTTGTTTTAAATTTAACAAAAGTCGGAGCACCACTCATGGTTCCCACGCAACTAGCACCACGCAAACTCCACCCATGCTCCACTTACTCACCACGCCACACCATGCTCCACTTTAACGCCCATACCATGCTGACCCTAATCCAATAAAAACCTTGAAACTCAAAAAAGAATTTACAATCACCTAACAACCTCCTTATTTCCACCAAAATAAGCATCATGCGTGTGCCTGCATGACAGATCACCATCTTCGACAACCTCCTTGATTCCCAAATCAAGCTTACCCAAGAGCTCATACAGCTCCAAACTTTGAATCACCACCTATCGTAGTTGAGAGAACACCGCCTGGTGACTCACTCACACAAAACGTTACCACCGCTTCATTTGTAAACTTTTTCCGATCAACAGAGATCGCTCTCGCAGAAAAACAACGGCTAATTGAAAACCTGCTCCATCTCTACTAAAAACCATGACAAAAACCTCAAGACTAAATCCTTAAACCTCCACAATGACCCCAAACCCCTGACAGACATACACCAACCTCAAACAAATCTAGAGACACTAAATTCTTGAGAACATCTCTATCAGAATCAACATCATTTATGGATCCAAACCCAATGCCTACACGACTCCTCTTCTATGTAAGAAACACACTCAGAGCCTCACCATAACGACCCAATATCTGCCAAAAACCTTATCATTGAAGAGAGTTTGAAGAATATCCACAAACAGATAAACATAATCCGACAAAAGACCAGAAACTCTCTCCCACATGCCGAATAATAACAATCGATCAATAGACAGATACACTATGATGTTAATACAAACGATTACATTTAGATTTAACTATCCAATCTGACTCCAGAAGCTGGCTAGAACACCACACAGTAACTTAAAACTATGAAACTAAATCATACAAAAATGAAATCTCGAGCAACGAAATAGAAAGAAATTAGCATCAAACAATCTCACCAAGCTAGAAGAGAACACCCAAATAATTGAGAAGCAAATTTGGGGACGAAAGCTGAAAGAAATCTGATCCCCAAGAACACCTGGACGGGGCCGACCAATCCCTTGGTCGAAGCACAAAGGAAAGGATTCAACGGCACTGTGCGCTTATGAGATCATGATAGAAGCGGCCAAAGGAGAGCATAGAAGTGACGAACACCGACCATGCTGCTTAAAAACATACTTATTAAAAGGAAAGAAAAACAAAAGAAAAAAAGAATCAGCGGCCGGAACTAGCCTTGAGGGCTAGCGTCGCCACAGCGAAAAGTTCCTTTGAGCGGCTAATGTTTTTTCCTCTCGTGTTTAATAATCCTTTTATAAAGAAGAAGGATGTTCAATTATTTAAAGACATTGAGATCGGACATTTTATAAGTTCTAACGATCTTTTCTCAACAAATTTAAATAGACAAACATTTTTTTCTCTCATTCCTAAATTTTAAGTGAGATTTTTTTAGGGTTTCATGAAATGGGATACTTTCTCATTTTAGAATTATCGGAAGTGACTTTCTTATACCTTAAGATAGACATTTCATAACGATCCTAAAATAAAAAAAGTATTACCCTTAATCAAGTTATTTGACCGAATCAAGTTATGCTTATGAAGATATCATACATTTCAAATTAAATAGTATCATGAGACTAAAAGCATATAAACACGTACATAAAGAAATCTCCACATAAAATAAAATATTCACATAAAATACATATGTACACATGTATTTAAAACTATAATATATTGTATACAGAAGATATAATATATAAAATTAATATTCATAAACTAGCATGTAATATGAATGTAACAAATACAATTTAAATTATATACTTTACTTTAGAGGTGCTAAGTTTCTCTCCGGTGAAGCGATGGCCGCCCCTTTCACGAGGTGGTAGCCGCCTCCATCACCGTCCCTGCTACTTTTTTTCTTTCCTTCGACCACTTCTCCCAAGTTCTCAAAAGTCCAACGCTGTGACGTTTAATCCTTTTTCATGTTCTTTGAATAAGGGATTAGTCGGTCTGCTCTGGTGTTTTTGGATTTAGGGTTCATTGGCTTTCATCCCAATTTTTTGCTTCTCGATTGATTGGGTTTTCTCTTCTAGTTTTGGTGATATCGTTTCTTTCTCTACCAGCTGTGATTCCATTCCTGCTTCTAATCGACTGTTGTTTCGTGCTTGAGTTTTGGTTTACTCTAGATATTAGTTTCATAGTTTTTTTTAGATTCTGTGTGGTTTCAAGTCAACCTTTGGAGTTAGATTGAGATAGTTTGTTCTGCTCGCTAAATGTTTGTGTTAAAGCCTTAGTGAACCATTCTTTTGCTTGTTTGAAAATACAGTATGAGGGTGAGTGTTTCAGGGCTTCCTTTGGAACTGCTATTTCGTTTATGGATATCATACCATTCTTTTTCATTGGAAAGGTTATGGCAAATTGAGGGTCACTAAGTGAGATTTTGTGTGTATACTTTCCAAAGATGAGGAGTCGAGTAGTTTCGAGGTTTGGTTTCGGTATTGTTGTCGATTCTGATAGTGGTGTTCTCAAGGTTTTAGCATCAGTATTTTTGGCTGAGTTTGGCTATTTACTTGCTCGTTGGTATTGCTTTTAATTGTTGTCCATCGTCCTATCTTGTGGTTGTGTAATGCTTTGTTGTCTTTGCGATATGATTAATGTGTTATCCTCAGTAGTTTGGGGAGCTGGGTGATGTGTGCTTCTTTCAATAATCGGGTGATTGAGTTCTCGGGTATGCATTGTCTTGGGTATTAGGAGGTTGTCAGAAATGGTGCTCTGACATGCAGGTTCCCATTCCCGCATGTTGTTCTTTTTGTAGGATTCAAGGAGTTTGTTGGGTGTATGCAAGTCCTATTCGAGCTCCAAGGCTATTTTATTAGATTAGGGTCAGCTAGTGAGTTTATTTTTCTTAGAGTGTTGCCCTTGGTCAAGTTATGGGTGATTCTGCGGTTTCGATTTGTTGTGTAGTTTCATTCATCGGGTATCGTTGTCTATGTATGTTTCTCAGTGTGTTTTTTATTCTTATTGTCAGATTGTCAGTGGTGGCCGTATTTTGTGTCGGATTGGGGCTTGTGGTAGAGTGGAGGTACGGCCTGAATGTTATAAGAGTTTTATGTGTTTTTTCTTTACCATCTCAAGGTACACTTTTTGTCCTCCATTTAGAATTAGGGAGGTTTTTTAATGAGGTCCTTGAGGTGGTTTACTTTGTTTTTATATAATACAAAGTACTCTCTTTCAAAAAAAAATTATATACTTTACTATATAAAAACATACGCACGAAACTTACATAATATTCACATACACTCAAATATACTATAAGATAATATACGATTATAGAAAGCAAATAAAATATTGATAAATGAATAATGCATGCACATATAAATTATAATAGTCTAGAATAAAATTGTAAAAATGTGGCAAGTGAAAATACAACTAATTAAGACTCATCATCATCAGCACCATCCAAACCATAACAACAGAAACCATCAATAACACTAACATTTAATCAAATCAGATAAAGTATTCACTACACATGGTTTTGCTTATTCAAATTTCGACAGAAGATTATTATACACAATACTATTGGAGTTGTTATTTTCTTTACACACATCATTGTTAACAAGTAATGCTTCTCTACTAGTACCACCACTCTCAATCCAACTAACAATGTCATATTCATAGATGACACGTTATAGATTTTCATAGTTTGCAGTCATCAATGAGATTTTTTTATTAGACGTTTGTGCATTCATTATTATTCACATTCCATCCATCATCATACAAATGAGGCGCACTAATTATCAAAGTCATTTGATTAATACAAATAGATGCCAACAATGTAAGAGATACTATCAACAATATTAAAAACAATGATGATGACAATCATTTTGAAGAATAATAAATATGGGGAAATCTTGAACGTAATCAATTTCTACTATATTAGGGACCTTATTGACGTAGAAGGGATCGATGATGCATTTTTTCATGGTAATGTAACACGCCAAATTTTTGGGTCAACACATATGAGTTGACCTAAGAGGTCTAAGAACCCATGTTATTGAGCAATTAGAATTGTTGGGCCAAAATAACAATAAAGGGGATATTTTTAAATTGGAAGCTAATAAGGAAGGACCTAACGTGTAATTAGACCATTGAATGTTTCAAAAGTTGATTTCCATTAGTTTGGGTGAGGTCATCTAGGAAAAAGAAAAGGGGAAATGCTAAAAATATTTATCCCTTGTCTTTTGTGTTCATTTCCTACCTCACTTCTTTAATTTTCTCCTTCCTCCAACTTATCCTTGTAACAACAAAGGTATCACCTTTTTTGTGTTGAGAATTCATTGAAAAATTTGGAAGGTAAGGGTTGACACATCCTCTTCTTGAGTTTGACAGGGAGCTCCAAATCTTCCATGTTTTTGAGAGAGAAGGGTTTTACGGAGGTTTTAACCTCAATAGCTAGAATAACTAATTTACGCTTGTTTTTGGTATCATAGATGCATTATTATGATCCTACTAAGCTGATATCTTTGTAAGTATTTCATTTTGTACTTATTTGATTAGTGAAAGAGGTTGGAGAGCATTCTAGTCCCAGAGGGAAGAAGAAACTTGGTGGAAGTTGATCAAGCAGATTCATTTCGGGTTACAAGCATTAATATAGCACACATTGAATTTTCAAGTTCTATTTGTGTTTCCTATATGTGATATTTTATTGTTTGTTTGAGATTTTCAAGTGTTTCAAGTGTATATGAATGCTTGGATTCATTCTGTGTCATTTGTGTGTTAACATGTGTTTTAAATATGCTAAATGATCTTAAATAACACTTATAAGCTTTAAAAATAAAATGACTCAAACTAGAGGAGATTTAGAGTGATTTTCGAGCTTGAAAGTAACTATTTTTGGTATTTGGTATAAATGCTCAAAGAACATCACTATACCCTTTGAATGTGTGAAGAAATTTACGTAAAATGGCTTAGAGTATTGATATTTTTCATGTAAGTATCGATACCGAGGGTATTTATTCAAACTTTGAAGTTAAAAAAGATATTTGTACTTAAGGTGAGTATTGATACCTAGGGGTGAGTATTGATACCTAGGGGTGAGTATCAATACTCGTATGGGAGTATCGATACCCATGGGATTTATTGGAACATCGAGCTTAAATTTGATATCGATACTCGAGATGAGTATTGATACCCAAGGGTTGAGTATTGATACCCTTTGCCTAGTATCAATAATTCTTGATTCAAAAGTCAAAGTTTAACTTCAAATTCGAATGACCCATAAAAAATGAATGGGCCTATAAAGGGTCAATTTTTCTTTTGTTAATAAAGATACCCATAAGTATTAAAAATTTAAAAAAGTCTATAAGGATTAGAAATCACAAGTGAGTAAAGAATCGATAGTGTGTTAACCAAGCCTAATGTGAAATTGTGTGAAAATGGAATGATAATTCTTAAATCATAAGCTTCTAATGACTAATGTGCCTTGCTTAATCTGTATTTTTATCATTGTTGGATGAGATTTTGGGGATAATGAAGGCAAAGGACTGCTCAGAAAAGCAGAGGGGCAGGGATTGGGCGGGAAACTATGTTTAGTCTTTCGTCCTTTTTCAAAATTATAATTTTAAATTTTAATTTGATAACCCTTAAAAATGTGACTGATCAGTCACAAATTTCATATGAATCGAGACATTTGTTAATTGAATTATCATCGAAGATAATGATTTTTTTTATCAAAGATGCTTTTTAAATGCATGGTAGATAATGCACACCATTATTGTACGTGGTAAAATTAGTTTTCATTTTCATAAATAATATTTGTAGATATTATATTTATAAGAATATAAATTGATATATTCGAATAATAAAGCCAAAGTAAAAACATAGATAAATAAATGTTAATTGTGTCATATGTCCCCAAACTATATTCATCATTTTAAATTGGCCTTTAAACTTTTGAATATTCTAATTTCATCCCTAAATTCATCCAAATACGTAATTAGTTTCAACCATATTTTACCCACAAAATTTCTTTTGAAACATATAGTAATATAACTTAGCCTAACGATTTTATTAACAAGGGATGTGAATAGTATGTACATATAGTTTGGGATGACATTGGACTGTTCAAAAAGTTTGGGGACCAATTTAGAATGTATGTCAAGTTTGGGAATGAAAATGAAATTTTCAAAAGTTTTAAGACTAATTTAGAATGACACTCATAGTTTAGGGATGAAATTATAACATTTAATAATTTAAGGACCAATTTAAAATGATAGTCTTACTTTAAAGACATATGATGTAATTAACTCGATAAATAAATAAATAAATCTACTCACTCATAATTAAAGAGAAATCGGCTATTAAGGAAATATTTCTATTAAATATGACTCTGGCTTACAACCATACTTGTCTCTTGTCCCTTTGTAATTACGACTCCAATCCTTCATTGGAAAGTTCGCTTAAATATCTCCAAAAACATGCATTTCTCTCCTGTCTTTCACTTGTGTCATTAAGCACCAGATAACCACTTACCTCGCATTGCACTCAAATTAAAGTCTCAGATAAGTATCGAGTGAAAAAACAAAAGAGAGAGCAGAAACCAAAACCTAAAGGACTTTGTGGATGGTCATAGAATCGTGTTTGTTTGCTTAAAGGACTTCACTTCATGTTTCCATCGACGCTTTCGGAACAAACCCTTTTCTTTGATATTCCTTTGTGTCATGTCATTTGGTTTTAAAACTTTGTTTTTCCATTTATACGTGTGTTTAACTTTTGTGTATGTTCATGAATGGAGTTTGATTTTATGGTATCGGTATGGATTTTGTTGCTTGAGTTCTTTTTTTTCCTAAAGAGTTTTAAGATATGCTCTTTGAGAGGCTTGGTTTTATATATGATTCAGAACTTTCAATTGAGTTTTGCGTTCAATCTTCTTTGTTTTAAATCTGCCCTCTTTCATCCTTTTTTCTTAACTTGAGTTTATAAAATCACTCACCAGCAATTTGATTGTTTTTAATCAAAAGCAAACAAGGGTTAAATATGTGTATTTCATGGAGTTTTTATAAGCCATATGTCATACATACGACATGGGTAATAATGCATTTTGATTTTTTTTTTTCACACTTGAGTTTTGCCCCTACGAAATCTATGAAATCATTTTTCAAAAGTGTTTTCTCAATCGTTTACATCTCAAGGTGAGATCTTTGTCCATCATTATTGTTTTTATTTCATTTCTTGTCCGTCTCGGTGGAATAGTTTGGTAAAGATTTAAGTTTTTTCTGTGATTCATGTTGGCTAGATCATCATGACCAGACTTTGAGCACATTCTTTTGATTTTCCTCCGTTGATCTAATACTTGATTTTTTTTCTCGATTAAATTTTTATTGAAATGGGATTTGAAACAAGTATGGCAGTAAGTACTTTCATGGTTTTTTATGTTTTACTCCCTATTTGATGTGTGAAGTCTTTGAACTTTATGATACAAACTTCCCTAATATCATGCAGTTGCAATGTGTTTTCTCATATACTTATTTTATGCATTATATGTATGCCTAATTGTCTTGAACAGTTTTATATGTGCCTGTAATTTTATAGACCGCTTGCTTATTCTAAAGCTAACAAGATAGTTAAGAATGCAGTGAGCTTGGCACATTAACTTTGATAAATATGTGAATATTACATTGATTTCCTCTTGAAAATAGACCATCAAGAGAGAAGCAGAAATTTATGTTAGAGGTGAGAACTTAAGAAGTTATATTAAAAATTTAGTGGGTGCAGAGTTGTAAAATTTTAGGGTATTAGAAATTAGTTAATTAATAGAAAATACAAAAAAAAATCTAAAATATGAAGAATTTTGAAATTTCTAAGAGATACGACCGAACCCCAACTCCCCTCGATCCATCCCTGTAAACAATCATCTTTAGGCTGATTAGTTAAATGCTCTATCTGCATGTCACTACAGCAAAAGTGTTCTGTAGCGGCGTTTTCAGCGGCGTTTTATGATAAAACGCCACAAAAGTATTACATATAGCAGCGTTTTCATTTCAAACGCCACAAATTGAGACTTTTGCGGCGTTTTTTGTGAAAACGCTGCAAAATAGTATAAATATAACGGCGTTTTTGTGAAAAACGCCGCCATAGGATGGTATATAGTGGCGTTTTTTCAACAAACGCCGCAATTAATAATAGTTTTTACGTCGTTTTTAGACAAACGCCACAGAAAGGTTAAACAATAACGGCGTTTATAGTAAAACGCCGCAATATAGTAGACATTTAGCGGCGTTTTAGCTAAAAACGCCGCAATATAGTGTAATATAGCGACGCTTATTGTATAAACGCCGCAAAAATATGTGATATAGTGGCGTTTTGTGAAAACGCCGCAAAATGTTAAATATATTATCCTCCATTTTCTCCCACCCAAACCCTAAAATCATTTCAACTCTTCTTCCCTCACAGTTTCTTCTCTGGTACAACAACAACCCTCACACGATTCCAAGCGACGTCGTCTTTTGTCTATCCCGGCGACCAAATTGGAACTAAAGTATATCATGTAATTGTTAACTTCTGCTAGGAAGAAGTGATGGAAGATAAATGATAATTTATATAGGGTTTTAATTGATTATTATGACTACTTCAATAGTCTATTCTAAAGGCATTCATTAAACACAAATACATAAAAATAAATAGACTAAAATAGTCTAATATTTCAAATTACAATACCCAACACTACTTAATTTGAATTTTTTTATCATGCCAATTTTTTTACGTACTTCTCAAAAATGTTTAACCTTGAAAGATTTTATAAAAATATATATCACTTGATCTTAAATTTTCACAATCTGTAATTTCTCTTCTTTATTGACAATATGCTCTATAAGTTTAGGGTTCATGAAAGGACACTTTGGTTCTTTTATCCTTTTACACCAACATTTGCACTCATTTATAGATATTATTAGAATGACGAGACTATACTCTTTAATATTAGAAATAGTTTTAAGTTCAAAGTCCAAGTAGAACCTTTATAGGAAGACATCAATTTTCATGGTTATATTTTTTAAGGAAAAAAAATAAAATAAAAACATTCTATTGTTGTTCATTTTCTCTTACTATCGAATTAAGCTCTAATACTATTTTGTTAGGAGGAGATAGAAGCTTAGTTTTCAAAAAGGCGACTACGGGCAGGCGCAGAGTAAAACGCCTTTGGAGAGATAGGCGCAACGTAAAATGGGAAGCCCTCCCAGGCGTTTGCTAAGCGTCAGGCGCAGAGCAAAACACCTTTGGAGAGATAGGCGCAACGCAAAACGGGAAGCCCTCCCAGGTGCACGCTAAACGCCAGACACAGGTGGACACAGAGTGAAACGTCTTTGGAGAGATAGGCGCAACGCAAAATGGAAAGCCCTCCTAGACGTGCTCTAAGAGCCGGACGCAGGCTTATGGATAAGGGATAAAAACACTACTCAGCTAATGAAGATCATCAAGGGTTTATACAGGAAAGAAACTCAAAGAAGCAAAGTAAATTGAGACTATACAGTGAAAGGAGAAGAAATGAGATATGAAGCAAAATAAACAGATAAATTCACTAAGCAACAGTCTTGTGTGAATACACGAGCCACATTAATAGCAATAGTTACGGCGTTGATCCAAGCGTGGAGACTGCACACATTTCCTTATTGTTTAATGCATGAATCCAATAAGGATGTGTAAATACACAAGCCACATTAATGGTAGGAGTTAAATAGTTAATCCAGGCGAGGAGACTGCACACATTTCCATGTTGTATAATGCATGAATCCAACTCTATATCAATAGACAAAAAGAGGAGGTCGATTGTTGTAAAACTAAGCAAAACTAGCTTTATATAACCTTGATTGGGCATGTCAATATTATTGGTTTGACCCAACAAGTAAAATTAGGGAAACAATAACTTCCTAACATATTAACACATGGGACAAGAAATGTGTCTCGTGAATGGTAGTAATAGGTATTGACTCTTGAGAAAGCGGCAAGCAATGGTGAAGGAATAGAGTATGCGAAAGAGATTAAGTTCTTCATGATTGAACCGGTGGTTAATGAGCGTGGATATGATCTAGAATTGACTTATAAACCTTTTAGTAAGTTTTACCTACGAAAGCGTGTGCCTTCACCCTGTACCTTGCGTCTAGGCTTCAGGGACCCTTTGCGTCTCGATACCCCTTGCTCCTTTAAAAACTAAAGATAGAAAGAGAAATAATATTGTAGGAAAGAAACAACCTTTAGGAAAAAAATGAAGTAACTTGTTTTATACTTGTATGACTTTCATTCATTCACTTACATACAATGCTGAATCACATACAACTTTTTATATAAATGTTGTATTAAGGAATTAAACAACAATATCAAAAACTAAGTTGCATTCCTCATTAAAAACCTTCCTAACCTAAATGGAGAAAACAAGTATAATATAACTACGTAAAAACTACAACTCAAGGAGTAACAAATCTAACAACCATCAACCAAAATCAATAAGGCATTCTTAGACACTCAACTGAAACCGACAACCATGAAATCCGATTCAAACAACATTTTATATAAATGTTGAAAGTGACTATTAGTGTGGTCATATATCCTAGTTAAGTACATTCTTTCTTTAAAAGAACAATCAAATCTTGTTATTTTATGTCTTTGTCATGTAAAAATATAAGTAATAATTATTGTTGTTTTGTTTTGAATGTCCAAACATTGAGAATGACTAGATAATCTAGGCAAAAGCCGGAAACTGTTAGTAAGTTTGATTTGAATTAGATAAGGGATTTAAATTGCGATTACGGTCACGTTTTTGATTGCCTTGCGTATATCGTGATTCTAAACGTAGCGGGAGCTATTCCGGTGATTGCAGGTATTAAAGTCATACAATAACGATATCCAACCGCTATTACGGGCGCAGACCACTATTTAAATCCGTTATTTAGGTTAATTTGAGAATGACAAGTGAATCTAGGCTAAAGCTGAAACCTATTAGTTAGTTTGATTTGAATTAGGTAAGGGATTTAAATTGTGACTGCAGTCGTGTTTTCAATTGCGGCCGCATTACGTATATCGCGATTGTGAACATAGCGAACTTTATTTCAGTGATTGCGGTCATACAATAACAATATCGAAAGACACCAGATGCTATTACGGTCGTAGACCGCTATTTAAATCTCTTATTTAGGTTAATTTGAGAAGTTTCAAGACACGAAGAACAAAGTAGGAAAGAAAAAGAAAAACAAGAAGCTTATAATGCGACAAATACCTGCTTTGCTTTGCACAATAATCTTATTTATCCAGATATCATGCATATCTTATATTGTCACGTTGCCCTTTACTAAACCAGGTTATTACTCTATTTCTAAGTCAATTTTTGGATTATTTGTTTGTAGGAATTTGAGACAAGAATGAACCATCAAGGTCAAGGCAATAGCTCCAATCCTTTTCAAATTGGAAACTTTGACTCCAGTGGTGATGTTGGTTCTGATCAACATAATGTGGTTCCTGATGGACATACTTCCATGAGAGAGATTGGTCAAACCAGTTCTAGTATCGATACCCAAAACAATGTCAGTTTTGCTCAATTCTTGGGTGATGACATTTGGCTTTCGCCTCTCGTTGATCAGATCATCACGAACCAAAGGTCTGAACCAAGATTTAATCCTCTTCTACAAAATAATAGCAGGGTCACCGATAATGGCCTGATCGAACCATCGGTAGTGGCCGATTCTGTTCCCCTCCAACATAGCTTTGATGCAAGTCAGAGAAATAGACCATACATATCATTAGACCTTGTTCGAGAAGGAGCAACAACAGGTGGTGATAACATTAAAAACTCCAGTCGTTCTTCGAGTCCAGTCATGATTCTTTCAGGAGTAACTGGATATGTTATTGAAGAAAATATAAGTCCAGATGGTCTTCCAGTTGATGGTCAAAGAAGTCTTTTAAGAAAAAGAAAGGCTCATAAATTGGGTTCAAGCTCTGCAGGTGAAGCTCCGAATTCTCAACAGGCAAGGATTATTGCCCAAAACAATGTTAGCGTCTTAAATGTAGCAGCTAATTCCTTCAATGATCATTCAAGACTTGGGGCTGCATTGCCAACATCCTCTAACTTGTATCAAATTCCAATTGAGGCTAGGCAAGTTGATAACTTTCAAAGAAACTTGTGGACATGGAACTCGAGAAATTCTAATGCACAACCAACTGGCCAACACCCCTTTATCCTTACAAGCTCAGCACCAGCGCCAGTGCTAGTAAATTTAACCGTGCAGCCAACTGTGCAAGTCCCTAACTCATCGCAAGCTCTGCAACATTATTGGAACGGGAGAAACTTGACATGGGTTGCTCGTTCTTCCGTATCTCTTGATCAGACTGTAAACGTAAGAGAAACTTTGCAACAGGAAGAGAACCTAGGAAACAACAAAAGAAATAATATGATGATTTCTTCGGCAAACGTGCCATCAAACATGAACTTGGTCAATAAGAATGCAATTGCCTCCTCTTCGAGAATTCAAGCTGGTTCAAGCAGGCATCTACCAAATTCATCCATAAGCTCATCTAGTCCAAATACGGCTGGACAATATGGAAAAAGAGGGCGAGATATTGTGATCAATCTATCTGAGTCCTGGAGGCGAGGGAGTTTCTGTCCAATACTTCCTGGTGCTTCTACTGATGCCCAAGACATTGACGTTTCAATAAGAGGTGGCAATGCCAGGCCTGCCCAGGTTCATCCGAGTTTTAGCCGGAGAGTTGAGATACAAGCTCATAGGAGAAGACTGGTATTTGAGGTATTGTTCCATAGACTATAATCCCCGTAGCTATAGCTTTCATTTATATAAATTTCTACAATAAGATGCTTATGTGTCGTGATTAAGTAGATTGTTTCTTATTATTGGCTGCAACTAAACTACCCTTCCTTTCCCATAGCAGGTTTGTCGAAACGAATCTAAAAATTAGCGTTTAAGGTCTTGCCTCGACTAATTTGGGGTTTCCTTAAAAACTGAGAAACATGTTGTTTGAGGAGTCGCTGTCAATCTTTGATTAGGTTTTGATTAGGCACCAAAAATGTTTTTTCATTTTAATAAGATTTAATTTAAATTTAATAAAACAATATTTTAAGGTCTGCATACCAAAAATTAATTTCGAGAGTCGATTATGCATAGGGAAGGGTTAGCACTCTCACATCGCCCTAAATCGTACCTAATCGATTAATTAGTTATCTTTGCAATGAAACTTACAAGTTAGGATTTAATTTAATTTAAGATCCTTTTTTAAACCCATTCCTTTAATTTAAGGATGGAAAATAACAATATTTATTTATTTTCTATCGCGTAGAAAATGCCTCTCATTCCTTAAAGCAGTAAGTTCTCTTTCCAATTGAAACAAGGAAATATCACCATTCCATTCGAAAATTCATTATCATAACCTATTTAAAATGCATGAATGAAGATAAAGAAATAAAATAAAGAAGTAAATTAAATACAAATTATCAATCCTTTTAGAAAGAATAAGGATGTTCGATTATTTAAAGACATCGAGATCAGACATTTTATAAGTTTTAACGATCTTTTCTCAATAAATTTAAATAGACGAACATTTCTTTTTCTCCCATTCTCATATTTTAAGTGAGATATTTTTAGGGTTTTGCGAAATGGAATACTTTCTCTTTTTAGATTATTGGAAGTGAATTACTTGTACTTTAATATAGTCATTTCATAACGACCCTAAAATAAAAAAGAATCACCCTTAATCAAGTTATTTGATCGAATCAAGTTATGGTATCATACATTTCTAATTAACTAGTACCATGAGACTAAAAGCATATTAACACGTATATATAAAAAATCTCCACATAAAATACATATGTACACATATATTTAAAACTATAATATATTGTATACAAAAGATATAATATATAAAATTAATATTCATAAACTAGCATGTAATATGAATGTAATAAATACAATTTAAAAATTATACTTTACTATATAAAAACATAAGCACGAACTTACTTAATATTCACACGCAAGTACACACAAATATACTATAAGATAATATACATGAATAAGAGTATAATATATGCATAATAGACAATTATAGAAAGCAAATGAAAATATTGATAAATGAATAATGCATGCGCATATAAATTATAATAGTCTAGAATAAAATTGTGAAAATGTGGCAAGTGAAAATACAATTAATTAAGACTAAACCTACTTAGTGAATAAGAGACTAAATAGATGTTTTGAAAACTTTAGTGGTACACAATCAGCAAAACAAATTTCACGGCACCAAACAAAAATATCATATAATACATGCACTGGAAATGCAATTAATCCACAAATATTAAACATGACTAAAATGAAAGTACTTAAAATAAAACATCAAATGCAAAAATATATAAACAGAAGCAAATCATCATTAATGACTAAAATGAAATATGCATAAAATAAGAAGGAAAAATCAGAATTCTCATATAAGTACATTAATTAACAAATTAGGAATAAAATAAAATGCAGGAAAATAAAAGGCTCTAAATAAAAATCTAAAAAAATAAAAGCACATTAATTTAAAAGGATTGAAATGTAAATTTTGGAAATTAAAGGCAAAAATGAAAATAACAGAAATTAAAGGGAGAAAATGTAAATAAAAATATAAAACCGAATAAAATAATTTAGAGGTTGAATTTTAATTTTTACCCGAACCATAAATAACGCAAATCGTACCCGGGGCGGGTTATTGCGAGGTCGTAAATTAGTTCGAATACTTTTTTAGAAGTTAGTAATTAAAAAGTTAGAAATTAGTAAAAAGTTAAAATTTTACCCGAGCCATAATAATGTGGGTTGTACCCAAGGGCGGGTCACCACAAGGTCGTATTAAGAGTTCGAATAATAATAAATTAATAACAGTGGCCAAAATGTAATAAAATAAAAAAACATTTTTAATATTCAAATAAAATAATAAAAAATTAAATAAAATGGAATCAATTTGCCAAATCCGAAATAAATTTAAAAAAAAGAATATTAGAGACCAATGTAAAAACGCGCTAGATTTAAGGGACTAACAGATGATTTACACGAAAACTTTAATATACATGCTAATTTTTTTTGGGGTAATTTTGAACCCTCCCCTCTTTAAAAAAACTTTTTCTTTCTTTCTTTTTTCTCTCAAGCTCTCCCATTGACAGAACCACGACCGACCTCAATAACACACATCCTCATTGCCCACCGTATTTCGGTGGTGTTCTACCCTTTAGCCACAGATCCTAGCGATCGATGAACCCAAACATAACCCTAAACTAAGAAAAACTCATAGCCTTCTCATCCTAACTCTTTCTTCTCTCAATTGGAATCCCTACCAAACTCACAAACCCACGATCGACCACCCTATTTGGGGATTAAAAATGACCTCTGACCACTACCAATGGCATTCTAGGAAACCCAAAATTACGCTTAAATGACCCTAACGTTTCACCCTCTTCTCTAGTCCATGAAACCCTAAGCCTAAAGACCAAGAAAACATACCCTAAACGGCCAAATGACCTTTGACCTCTCAACTTCCTATCTCTGACATCAACTTAGGCGAGAAACTTTCTAAAACCAAAGGTAACACAAACCCCTCTATTTTCCTATTTTATTTTGGTTCTAAAAGCGGAAGAGAAGTCCACAAGAAATTGTAAATGGAAATAAAAATACCTCTAAAAAATGGGCTTTGTTTTTGTGTTGTATTGCTTTCTTTATATAAAAAACGGGGAGAAAAAATAAATATTTGTTACAATGTCTTTCTTGACCAGAGAAAAAAATGGAGCCCCTTCTTTACATGTTTCATTTTCGTTTTATATCATTTCCTTACAAAAATGAAATTTGAAAATCATTTTACAACTTTTTGCCTTGTTTTCTTGCATGGTCGATGATGGGGACTGTTTTAGTGCTTCCATGGATGAGGGACCGCCATCAGGGCTGTTGTGGCTTGATGTGTCTGTTTGGGACCACTGATTCAGCAACTGATGTGGAGATTTCACTACTGCTATGGGGACCATCGATGAGCTACTTGGAATATGGATGGTAATAGTTAGAGGCAGTGGCAGTAAGGGAACCTGGGGTTTGGTTGATTCCCAAATGTTAGAATGTGGGCTCAAGTTTGCTATTGGGCTTAGGGTTTGAATGTAATTGGGTATGGGTAAATGTAAATGGGTTAGGATGATGGGTTTTGTGTAATGGGTATGTGAATTTAATTTGGGTTGTATTTGAACAATGGAAATTCTAATTTGGACATTTAAATTTGGGTATTAAATTTGGGTATCCAATGTTTTGACTTGAATTTAAATTTTAAAACGCAAAAATAAGCATATATGGTCATCAAACCCAAATAAATAAAGGTTTGAAACTCATCATTCATGGTCAAAATCTCTCAAAGCCTACGAACTATTTTTTGTACATACCATCAACGTCATTTGAAGTGATCAAATATCGATTCAAGAACAACCTCAAATTATTTTTCGATCGCCTCTAAACTAGTTTTAATTATTCAAAAAAATTAGGGATTTACAGATGCCCCTTTTTGCTCGTTGTTGTAAAAACAAGAATGTAGCAAAGATAAATAGTGCCTAATTTTGTCTGGTCATAATGAAACTCCATCTTTTTAGCACCATCATTCTTCTTTTATCTTCTATTTGTTTGTTCCACCATTTTTCAATCGAAATGGTGTGCCTCTCTACATCTTCTTTCTTGGTTTGTCTCAATCTCACATATGTTGGACCTGCAAAAGAAAGTTACCATTAACTAGTACATTTGAGGGTTGATTTCTATCATTTATTTCTTTTTCTTTTTCTTCTTTTTTCTTTTTTCTTTTCTCTTTATTTTCTCTTTTTTCATCATTTTTCATCATTGTTTTCAAATATCATCTTGCTCGAAAGACTGACAGATGACCCAAATGATATAATTATCATGCTTGAAAGGCTTATTGATGGCCCGAATGACTTACCAATTTTGGAAATAGTCTATTGGGTAAGAAACTTTGGAAATCGCTTTCTTACTTCTCAAAAAATTCGTTCTCTGAAAATCTTAAATGAGAAACTGTGAAAACCACTTTCTCATTTTTTTTCAAATATCATATGGAAAGATCCTACCAGAAGGTCTTATAGATGGCCTGAGGGACTTATCATCTTGCTCGAAAGATTGATAGATGAACCAACGGATTTAATCATCATCCTCGAAAGACTTATTGATGGCTTGAAGGACTTATCAATTTTGGAAATAGTCTACTGGGTAAGAAACTTTGGAAATTGGTTTCTTACTTTTTAAAAATTTAATTTTCTGAAAATCTTAAATGAGAAACTTTGAAACTCGCTTTCTCATTTTTTTCAAATATCATATGGAAACATCCTGCCCGAAGGTTTTATAGATGGCCCGGGGGACTTATCATCTTGCTCCAAAGATTGATAGATGACCTGAAGGATTTAATCATCATGCTCGAAAGACATACTGATGGCCCGAATGACGTACCAATTTTGAGAAATAGTCTACTGGGTAAGAAACTTTGGAAATCACTTTCTTATTTTTCAATATTTTCATTTTCTGAAAATCTTAAATGAGAAACTTCAAAAATCATTTTCTCATCTTTTGCAAATCATATGAAAACATCCTACCCGAAGGTCTTAGACTTATCATCTTGCTCGAAAGACTGAGAGATGACCCGAAGGATTTAATCATCATGCTCAAAAGACTTACTAATGGCCCTAAGCATTTATCAATTTTGGAAATAGTCTACTAGGTAAGAAACTTTGGAAAACACTTTCTTACTTTTAAAAAATTTCATTTTCTGAAAATCCAAAATGAAAAACTTTGAAAATCGTTTTCTCATTTTCACAAATATCATATGAAAACATATTGCCCGAAGGTCTTCTAGATGGCCCGAAGGACTTATCAACTTGCTCGAATGATTGAAAGATGACCCGAAGGATTTAGTCATCATGCTCGAAAGACTTACTGATGGCTCGAAAGACTTACTGATGGCCCGAAAGACTTACCAATTTTGGAAATAGTCTATCTGGCAAGAAACTTTGTAAATCTCTTTTTTACTTTTCAAAATTTTCATTTTTCTGAAAATCCTAAATGAGAAACTTTGAAAATAGCTTTCTCATTTTTTTTAAAAATCATATGAAAACATCCTGCCTGAATGTGTGATAGATGGCTCGAAGGACTTATCATCTTGCTCGAAAGACTGACAGATGACCTGAAGGATTTAATCATCATGCTCGAAAGACTTATTGATGGCCTGAATGACTTACCAATTTTGGAAATAATCTACTAGGTAAGAAATTTGAAAATCGATTTCTTACTTCTAAAAAATTTCATTTTCTAAAAATATTAAACGAGAAACTTTGAAAATTGCTTCCTCGTTTTTATGAAAATTATATAGAAACAACTTAGTGGTCAGGTAACATGCCCCACTTGAAAGCAATGATTCTTATATGGAGTGGGCTTCTCCGTTCTTCAGGTTTTGCTACTTTGAACATGATTTCTTGTATTTGAGGTTCAATTTATAAATTTCTCTTATTGAGATTTTGACATAATGAATCTTATTTTTCATTGGAAGATTTATAAAAATCATGCATTTATGTGTAAAACATGAATGCATCTAAATGTATCAATGTAGTGCATTTTTTTATGCAAATGATGTTCTTGTGTATGCAAAAATGTTGATTCATCAATCATATTTTGACTTTAAAGTAGAGAAATTGATCCTCTTTCACTTAATCACTTTTGTTTAGAGTTTACTCTGATGTCAGTGTGGCAACTTGTCAATTCAAGCTTGCATTTTCTAAAGAACAATTTGATCATCCCTGTCGTCATGCCTTCTCTATCTCTTATTTTGTTTCTTCACTAAAAAATTCAGAAGAAATGTTTTTCTATTGAAATCTTGTTGTGATTAGGTATATGGTATTGACACCTCTTTTTGTCCCTGACTCAATTTCTTTATAAAATTTGCTTTTTGAGGACTCTACGACCAATTGGCGATGAAGGGTTTGCTTTTTCATAATCAACTCTCCTTATCTCCATATTTTCCTCTAACACTCCAAGTGGCGAGGCTCATTCTCAATGTCATCTTGGTCTAAATTTTGTTATCGCAAAACGATCCCAGTCTTTGGTCATTCCCCAATATGGGTATTTTCATGTCTCATCCTTATTTGGGTGCAAAACTTTCAACCTTGAATTGTCTTACTCTTACATCATTTATAAAAAATCGCATTCTATCAGATTGTAAAAATGAAGATGGCATCGGATCATATTATTTTGTAATGGCTCAAGGGGCTTCTCTTTACGAGGTCTCATAACTAGATGAACACCCAAAAAGTGATCAATACTTCCAACAAAAATGTCATGCATTTTCTTGAGATACCAAAAAATCTCAAAATACAGAATGCCCATTCTCATTGAGGCAGTCGCCTGCCCCACAATCGATTACTGATGTTGATGATGATAACTTCACCAAGATCTGTGAGAAGTTTTATTCTTGACTCTTTCGATCTTTTAGACCTTACTGCTTCGAAAGAAATGGAGAATATCTTCATTTATCCTGTACCATTTATTTTGCTTTCTTTAATTTTTTTATTTGCTGCTTATCAACTCAAGGATCTCATTTATTCTTGAGAGATTGTTCTGTTTGAAAATGTTTTTTCTCCTTTCTACTTTTTTGAGTTCAAAAGAATGAAACAATTTTGCAAAAAAAAAATAGTGCCCCTTACTTTAGGCTCACAATCAAGACAAATCATCATTTTAATGAATATCAAATGAATCAAACATTTTTCATTTTTTCAAAAAATATTGCTCTTTGACAAATGTCAAGATCAATAGGTTGACTTTAGGTTAGCTTCTTGTTTTTCTAAGGTTTTGATCATCGAATTGTCCTTCATTTCTCAGTCTTTGCAAACAATGTGGCATCCCCCTCTATATTGGCTTTTCAATTTAATCAGATGCAGACAAAATGATGCAACTAGCATAATCAACTTCTAGACTTTTTATTACACTTATTTTTCTGTTCTCTGAAATCTTCCATTTTCCAAGCTTTATAGTTTCCTTTAACAGAGGTAGTGTAGAGACACCAATCTAAAAACATAATTCCTAAGTGATTGTGTGAAGTTGACTATAATAGATATTTCTTAACTCCCTTAGTCCATTTCCACCTAAACTCATTATTAATTCGAATCATAGGTATTATTTCCTTTATTTCTTGAACTTTATTAACTTTAGTTTCATTTTCCCTTATTTAGGCATAGCTAGAGGATTCATCTCGTCACAAATTTTTTGACTTGACAATCTCAGTGGAGAAAACACTAAATTACCAGGCATTTGACCAATGTCATGGTTTGAATGTAACCTATTCATAAAGGCATGGCCTTTGAGTTGCCTCTATAACCAATTTCTTTAGTGGAATAGATCAACTTTATTACATTTACTTTATAATAATTCATTAACTTTTTGAGTATTTGAATTTAAAATTTCTTAAGCTCAACGAGAAGAACCTGTTATAGTCTAGGTGTCAATGATGGTCAGGAAATATCATATTTAGAGTTCAGTTACCAAAAGTCTGACCTAAACAAAATTAATCCACTCTACCATTCCATTTGTGAAGACTATGATCATCATTGAACGTCCTCAACAGAAGTGTAGTCTAATCGATTTTGCAATGTCATACACATGAGATACACTATTTGTCCACTAGTATACATACCTGAATGTCAAGCCTCTTGATCATCTCTTCTTCTGAGGAGAAGGTTGTCTTGGTCCCTGCAAGGGAATGGTATGGTGTTCGAGTATAACCTCTGAAACATGATCAAGGTTATTGTTTTTTTAGGGGTTCAATCTTATCACTTGTTAAAAGCTATGAACCTTTTATTATAGTTATTGAACTTCAAAAAGAAATTTTTTCATTGCTTATAATATGAAAAATGAGTAGTGTTCATTCAACTAAAGAAGTTTAAAATAATCCAAGAAACAAATAAAGGTCAGAAAACAAATTCAAACAAAACATGCTGGTTTCATGGAAGTACAACGGAGCTTCACAGCGGGTGAATAACGACCGTATATGTTGATTCTTGAATGTCTCCTATTGTTCATCAGGTGTGGTGTCACTTGATTCGATCGAATCCTACATCTTGCGCTTTGATGCCCTACATAGATTCACTATCCACTGCTTAACCAATTCTCGTGTCAATAGTCGATTTTCAACAAGCATTTTTATCTCTTTAAAAAGTGGCCTACAATTCCCTGTAGAATGCCCAAATGCCCCCAAGTGTAAATCATAGACACTAACTTGATCATAGCAGTGGGTAGAAGGGTTTGACGTCACTTTCATCAGTTTGGGAGTGAGGTACTGACCTTTAATCAAATAGGGGAACAAATCTGAAATGGACGTTTGGAACACCTCTAGAGCCTTTCTTACTCCTCAGATTTTCTTTGGTCAGTTCGAAGGACTACTTGACTCTTTTCTTTTACGATTGTAGGGGTTTGAAAATGGCATTCATTCATCTCATCATATTTTTATTCTCGATCAGTTGGACTTTTGGAAGCTTCTTTCAAGTTTCCTTTATTGATAGAATTTTATATAAACTCCTCATTTATCATAAGATCCTCGATGTCCTTTGTTGAATTTGCAAGTATTACTCAAAGAAAAGAACTGGAAAAGAATTATGGAACATGTATGATATTTCTTCTTCAAACATGGGAGGTTGAACTTGTGTTGCCACCCCTCTCCACCTCATGGCATATTCTTTAAAGATTTCAGTAACTTTCATCCTCATTCTTTGAAGATCTTGACGCTTTGGAGCCAAGCTTTTGACATAACGATAATGCTCCAAAAAAGCATTGGCCAACTCAACCCATGACATGATTTGTTCCCTGCTCAAGTGATTATACTATACTATAGCAGGTCCAATATGATTATAGTGGAAGTAATGGATCATCAAATTATAATAATTTAAATACCCTTCCATCTTTCTACAAAACATCCTTAGATGAACCAGGGGACAATTTTCACCAACGTATTTCTCAAAATTATTCACCCTAAATTCATGTAGGATGACCAAATAAGGGACCAGACTGAGTTAAATGGCTTCTAGCTTTTTTCCATGGGGTATGAACTCATTTCATAGCTCCAATTGCTTCCTCCAACAGTTTAAATTTGCCTTCAAATACCTTAGGACTAGTGAGGCTCTTCCCCAGGCACAAGTGGGATGCCCTAGGGTAGGCTATCATTCTCAACGCGTTAGTTTGATGACACTGATATCCTTTAGTAGCTATTTTCTCTCTATTAGTAGCCTTTGTTGCCAATACCTGGGTCATTTGATTCAAAACATCTTGTTGAGAACTGACGCGTGTCCTTTTCGCATCCAAATAATTTCTTATTCTCAATTAATAAATAAAGGAAATCTAACGAGTAAAAGAGAAGTAAGGGTCGATCCCATAGAGACTATGGAAACTTCCTAATTTATTCATGATTTGTTTAATATTTGAGCCAAAAAGTGGATGGAGTAGAATTTGAGTAATGGTGGGGATTTATAGATGAAGAGAAATAAAATAGAAGAAAGAAAAATAAAAAGATTTCAAATAAGATTAAAAAGAAAATTTAATATGATAAAATAAACCTGAAGCTTTCGCTTTGACTCAATTTACTTCGGATCATCGAATTAGATTTTCCCTTTGGGATTCACGTCGGTTACTTTGTCTACAGGGTCAATCCTCGTGACTCTACTTTGTATACTGAATACCCAAGGAAATATTTTATTCTGGCTTCAGAAATTGATTTGATCAACGTCAGTTGTCATAGATCAATCACAATTAATGTTCGTGAAGACCGATTCAGATTGTTGTTTCAATAACTACTAATTCTGATCTCTATTCCCTCTTAGCAAGACAATCTTGCCAAGTATTTTCCCAAGAAGTCAAATGTGCTTTCAATAAGTTGTTCCTTTCTCCCACACATTTAATCACAACAACATCTTGACCAAAGTCAATTTTTGATTTTGAAAACTGTTTTGCTTTTGAAAATAAGCATAGACATTAAGAGAGATATTCCAAAGTTATTCAAGTACTTTCAATTCTCACGTTGGAATTGAGTCATCGCTTTAGCCCTCATCTTGAAAGAAAATTAAATAAAGGAAAAGAATTTTTATTAAACTAAAGAAAGGATTAAAGGATGAATCCGTTAGGCTTACCCCGAGGGGTATTTATAGCCTTCTAAAAATCCTAAAAACAAAGAAAAGATAATTCCTAAAAACAAGAGATAATTCTTAAAGATAATTCTTAAAACATTTAAACTAAAATCCTAAAAACATGAGTTTAACTCGAATTCAAATTTCAAAAATGCAGAAAACCCATTTAGCCTTCTAGAAGCACTGACTGGACCTTCCGGAAGGTGCTTACTCGTTGCCTCGTCAGATACGTCATACCCACTAATCTGACCATGAATACAAAAAAATACAAAAAATCACAATTTCGTTGTTCTTAACATAATTTATAGAATTCAATGTCCTGCTTTGAAAATGAATGAAAAGCCCAAGTTAGCAACTAAAATTATCTAATAAAAGAGTAATTAATCATAAAATAACCTATAATTTATACACTAATCAAATTCCCCCCACTTTTCTAGTGCTTGTCCTCAAGCATTTCTCAATCAACATGCCAAAATCAATAGTTTCCATTCTATAACTCACATCATACTTTAATCATCCAATGAACTAAAATAAAGGCAATAAATTGAAATTAGAAAACAATCAATCATGTGGCAAAGCTAGGAAATAAGTTAAATCAAAACAAGGCATTATGATAGCTCACTAATCTCATGATGCAAGGCTCAATACCCTCACAAAGGATTCACTTATTCCTCTCAAGTGTTTAAGGACAAAGAAAAGCTCAAGCCAGAACAAGTTAAAGCATTACCAAAAGCATTTGATTAAATCTAATCTCCACTACTTTAAATTGAATAAGATGCAAAAGTCAAGACTTTTTTAATCTAGCTTGTAACGTGGCTAAGGTATTGGTACGGAAAAAGGTCGAAAAGAAAGATTTAAAATTCCAAAACAAGATATCAAAATAATTCGGAACAATTCTCGATCTGACATGAAGCACAATGAAAAATAAAACAAGGAAAAATTAATAGATGAAAGACAATTGAAACAATCGATTTTTCCTTATTCTTTTTCTTTACACTTTAACAAAGGGTCTATTTTTCTCTTTTTTTTCTTGCTGTTCAAAACAGTGAACACTGTAATTTTTTTTATGAAATTTTTTTTTCATTTCCTTTTTTCTTTTATTTTTCGTAGGACAAGAATACAAGATCTCAAGTCTCGAAAAGGGTGTGAAAAGGGAGGTAAAAATAAAAAGAAAGGATTTAGGTTTAATTTGGTGAGTTGAAAAAAAGAAAAGGGAAATAGGCTTAAGGTTTAATAAGGGATAAATTAAAGGGTATGCTTTTTGGGTAATGAAAAGATTAATCCTAAATGCCACTATCATACTAAAAACATCAAATTCTAGAATGTAATCTCAACTAGTATTCCACCACAAGTTCAAAGAATGCTAAAAACGAGTTTGGTACACACAAAGAAACAAAAAGCAAGAATGAAACATGCATGCTCAATAGGCTCAAAGCTTACAAAATTGGCTCAATTTATCAAGTCTAGCATCAATTCAACCAATAAACCATGGAATGTAAAATATTTCATAAACAAATCACTAGCTATGCCAATTAACTATCATGCATCCAACATTCAACTCAAAGCAAGATTAAAGAATTCATTGGAAAAGATTAAAATAATCAAATAAATGCAAGAATATGAAATAAACAACTCAACACATAAAGATCAAAATATCTTAAGCTCAATTATTTGAAAAGCGAGGCGAAATTCAACATGCAATCCCTCCAACCTCACTTATATTGTTTTGTCTCAAAACATAAATTAAAATATAAAGAAAAAGAGAGGGAAAAGGAATACTCCCCGATCTAGTAGCGATTGTGGCCTCGACTGCGTCGAGATGAATTGTTGTAGAGTAAAATGTTCGATCGAGAAGCTACCAGAAGATATATTAAAATTTTCTGCAAAACAAAAATCAATAAAAGAATAGATCATTCCAAGATTTTATTCTAAAGGAAGTAGACTCAAGAAAATAACTCAATCAAGCTTTATCCTTTTCTATTTGTTTTTTTCTTTTTTCTATTCGAACCAAAACTGTTCTGCTATTTTTTTACTGTTTGAACCAAAATTGTACTGTTGTTTTGTTATTGTTCGAACCAAAACAATTCTACTTTTTTTATTGTTTGAATAGTGCACTATTTGTTTTGCTCTTTCAATATTTGTGCTATATTTTTTCTACATTGTTCTGTTTCAACTTCTATGCATTCTTCGAACCAAATCTATTTGTATCTATTGTTCTTCTGAAATGCATTGTTCTAATATGTTGTGTATTTTATGCACTGTTCGAACCAAATCAAATTTTATGTACTATTCTGTTCGAACTTTTCTGCTCAATTTGAACAAAATCTGTTTTTTTCTACATTGTTTTTTTCCTTCATTGCACTGTTCGAATTTGCTATGTATTTTTCTACGCTGTTTGAACCAAATCATTTTTTTGCATTGTTTGAACTGTGTATTTTGAAATTTATTTTCCTTTTTTTTCTAGAATGATTCTTCTTTTTTTCGCTGCCATACGATCTCTTCACGCCTTGGGGTCACGTTTTCTCCATTTTTTTGATTTCGGAACAATTCATGATTCCATCTTGCTTAAAATTAAAGTAGCAATAACGGGTACTTAAAAAATCAAAGAAATATAAAAAATAAGTTAAAAAAATAAGATTGAAATAAAAATAAAAATTGAACAAACGGAAAATAAAAATAATAATGGGTTGCCTCCCATAAAGCGCCATTTTTAATGTCGTTAGCTCGACGACCTGATTCAAACCACATATTTTGAGATAGATGCTTCCTCCACGTCTTTGTCATAAAAAACAAAAAAAGTGAGAAAGAAATCAATAACTCAACGTTAGTTCCCGACAACGGCGCCAATTTGACGTGTGTCATTTTTCGCGTCAAAATAATTCCTTCTTCTCAATTAATAAATAAAGGAAATTTAATGTAGTAAAAGTGAAGTAAAGGTCGATCCCAATGAGACTAAGGAAACTTCCTAATTTATTCGTGCTTTGTTTAATCATTGCTCCAAGAAGTGGATGGAGTAGAATTTGAGTAATGTTTGGGATTTATAGATGAAGAGAAATAAAATAGAAGAAAGAAAAAATATTTCAAAGAAGATTAAAAAGAAAATTTTAAAAAAAAGTTTAAAAGAAAATTCAAAATGGTAAAATCAACTTTAGGCTTTCGCTTTGCCTCAATTTCCTTCGAATCATCGAATTAGATTTTCCCTTTGGGATTCATGTTGGTTACTTTGTCTAAAAGGGCAATCCTTGTGACACTTATTTGTATACTGAATTCCCAATGCAATCTTTGATTCCAGCTTCGAAAAGTGATCTAATCAACATCAATTGTCATAGATCAATAACCGATAAAGTTTAAAAAGACCGACTCAGATTATTGTCTCAATAACTACTAATTTCGATCTCAATTCCCTTTTAGCAAGACAATCTTGCCATGTGTGTTCCCAAGAAGTCGAATGTGCTTTCAATAAGCTGATCCTTCATCCTACACATTTAATCGCAACAACATCTTCACCAAAGTCAATCTTTGATTTTGAAAATAAATGCAGAGATTGAGAGAGATATTTCAAAGTTATTCAAGTAATTTCAATTCTTACGTTGGAATTGAGTCATCACTTTATCCTTCGACTTGAAAGAAAATTAAAGAAAACAAAAAGAAAAGAAAATAATTTTTATTAAACTAAAGAAATGATTAAAGGATGAATCCATTAGGCTTATCCTAAGGGGCTGTTTGGTTCACGTCATATCTTATTACCGAGGGAATGGAATCCTCATTCCCCCATTTGGTTGGCCAACATTCCCAGCCATGATAATCTTTTATTACCAACAGTTGTATTTTGGGGGTATATTATTGGGAACATGATTACCCCCTTTCCTTAGAATTATTAGGTTACCGGCGTTTTGGACTAAAATGCCCTTAAATATTTTTCCAAAAATATCATTCTTCTGTCATTGAATAATAAAATTTTTACGAAGGTTAAATTATAAATTTATCCTTAAACTATTTTAGATTTACAAAAAAGTCTATGATAAAAATTTTATATGAAGTTCAGGGATTAAAATAAAATTTTACCCTTTCATTAAACCTATTTATCTTTTCAATTTTGTAACAAATAATTATATAAATTTTATAAATTTAAATTTTTAAAGAAAATATATAAATTAATTATAGTAATATTATAGTATAATTCAACTTGTTAAAAAACAAATATATAATAAGGACAATTTGGTAAAATATACATTCCAATAATCTTTTATTCCTTTAACCAAACACTGTAATCTTACATTCATGCTAAACCAACCAAACACAAAATATAACATTCCCAGTAATCCTATTCCCGGTAAATTTTTATTCCCACTGGTGATGTTATATTCCGTGAACCAAACGCACCCTAAGGGGTATTTATAGCCTTCTAAAAATCCTAAAAACAAAGAAAATATAATTCCTAAAAACAAGAGATAATTCCTAAAGATAATACTAAAAATATTTAAATTAAAATCCTAAAAACATGAGTTTAACTTGAATTTGAATTTCAAAAATTCGAAAAACCATTTCGTTTTTCTAGAAACACTGACTAGACCTTCTGGAAGGTACTGACTACTCACCTCGTTAGATGCGTCATGCCCAGAGTCATGCCCACTAATCCGACCATGAATCTAGAAAAATAAAAAAAATTACACGATTTCGTTGTTCTTAGCATAATTTCTGGAATTCAATGTCTTGCATCGAAAATAAATGAAAAGGCTAAAGTTAGAAACTAAAATTATCTAATCAATGAGTAATTAAACACCAATCAAGAACTCAATGCTTGACTTCTTGTATTTTGTTGTAACCAGACCAACTGCTCATGCTACTTATCTAGTGATTCTTCTCGAGATTGCTTCTTTGCTTCCACTCATTTCTCCATGATAATGATGGACCGATAAGTAAATGAATGAAATTGTGATTACTTCAATATAAACCTCCATAAATTATTTCCATGTTTTCATAATTATTGCATGTAAAATGCTTAAATTAACAAATGTGATACAAATGCATGTATGTAAAAGGTGTCATTCTGGAGTGACCATCTTAGAACAACTTTCATTGAGCACAAAGGTTTCAATACATAAAAAAAACTTTACAGATAAGGAATAGCTTTAAGTTGTAACTTCTCTATTTTACTCAAAAGCCAAGTTAACTTCCATTCATGTTCGGGTATTGATTTGTCAATCTGCTTCAACACTCTTGTAAATCCAACTAATTCAACCAGTTTATGAGCCACATTGTTTGCTTGAGTAATAACTCCCTTCATGACATTGTCTTTTTTGTCCATCTTATGTTTCAATTCTTGAAGCTGTAGACAATGCTGTTCATTTTTCCTTGTAAGAGACTCATTGTGGTTCTAGTGGCTTCATCAATGTATTTTTCTTGGTTCTAGTGGCTTATAGCTTAACATCATTCTCACTCTTGTGGCTATGATATGAAGCTTCCATATTGGCTATGGATATATTCAACAATTTTTTTGGCGTGACATTGTCCTAAATTGTTTATGGTTGTATTGTGCATTCTTTATGTATTTTGTAAATCACAAGAGAACTTCTTAGCTCGATCTTAATGCACCTTTCAATTTTTTCTCCATTGTTCAACATTGTTTTCAGTTTAGCAACTCCTTTCCCACTCCTCTAGAGTATCCCCTAGACCAGCATTTTTAAAGGCTTGATTGATCCTTTCAAATTCATCATGCATGGCTTCCATCTCTTTGTTCAAATTATCCCTCTCAATTTTAAATTGACGCACTTGGGCTTCGTACTCCAACAAACATTCTTCCTCTTGGTTGTCCCCACTAATAGCTTTACCATTGAATACTTTTGGCTCCATCTTAACAGGACAATCAATTACCAAACTAGGTTACTCTTTCATCTCAAAATCCAATACTCCATGATCGAAAAGATCTTGGATTCGATTCTTGAAATTAGTGCAGTTCTCAATAGTATTTCTTTGAGCTCTGGCATGATATTCACAATAAACATTTATGTTATACTAGTTTGCATAGAGAGGTTGTAAAGGTTTCACATAATGTGGGTCCATATTTTGGGCTTCTAATAGTTTATCGTATAACTCATTATATGATATAAAAACAATCAAAATGAGGGCCAACTCTTGGCTTGGACAGAGATGGAGTCACCATATTTCTTTCCCTTAGCATCGGGAGTAGACTCTCAAATACCAACAAGTTCTGATCGCATGACTTCTCTTCATCTCTTTGAATTTCTACAGTTGTCACTATTTCTTTGGTATATCGAGACAACTTGTTGATACAAATGGTGATGGTGCGTGATTTCTCAGGTTGACTAGGACCACCTTGTTCTAAAGTAGTCCCTTATGTACATGACATCGTAGGATTATTTTCCTCGAGCTTTTTCTTTTCTTTTGCAAAAATATATTTTCCTTTGGCCTAAGTAGTTATTCTATCCATCATCTTAGACATTTTTATCTCTCGTCTCTCGTATTTCCTTGTGCTCTTTGTCAGACATGCGATTATTAGGTGCATAGATTTCTACTCTTTTCGGATCTTCTTCAAGATGTCATTCCCTAGTTGTGTTATAGTCTACTTGATCATGGAACCCTTTGTCCATCATGAAACCTTTATACTTTGATGACCACTCACAAATTGTCACCTTTTGATTATATCATGATCATGTGATGTAAGCAAAAACTGAAAAGTAACATAAAAACAAGCTAGTACAAATAAGATTAAAAAATAGCAATAATTATGATAAAAGTAATAATAAAATAAATGAATAAATTAATGCAAAACAAGAATGCAAATGCAAATGCACAAGATGTTAATTCTAAAAGTGATCACCATATAACAACCTACATTAGACCATAAGTTCTCTTTACACTAGATAGTCAAATTTCACGAGCCTCATTTTCTTCATTTACTTGATCTATGATTTTCTCATGATTTGACATTGTATTTATAGTCGTTGTTGGCCTAATCAAAATATTAAACCACCTATCTTCATTTTAATTCATCTATTGTGGTTGTTATATCTCTAGACCTCCATTTTTGTGGGATTCTCCAAGAGGAAAGCGATCATCATATCTCGTGAAGGATATTCCCTTTCTTGACTTAGCTAGCATCTGACTCTTTGGTACCATCTTGATCTTCATTCATTTGACAAGAGTCTTTGATCAACTTTGAGCTCTTATTTCATCGATCAACTTTGTTTGTAGATCTTCGACCTTACGGATTTGGCTACCTAGTTATGGAACCCTTACGTCGATATGTAAACCTTATAATTGGGCCAACCACTTTCGAATTTACACCTTTAATCATGATATGAAGATGCAAATACTAAAAAAGAAGAAAAATACAATAAGGTAAAAAAGGAATTGTTAGAACCAATCATTAAAAATAACATGAATAATATTTATGTAAAAAATAATCCTACCCAACATGACATCTACCCTAACATGCTTTTATTAAATAATGATCCCTCCCATACATGTTTTCTACCACTATTCCTTGGCTAAACAAACAAATCCTAACCGTATACTTTTATATTTTGCATGCTTTGTATGGAAACATAAAACCTAACCACATAATTTTATAATTCCCATACATTTATTCAGAAACTAAAATTACCCTACAAAAATTAAAGACGCATAAAAAGCTTTTCATTGTGTGCTCTCCTCACATGACATCTAAGGTTAGGTTAGACTCTACCTAATTTTGAGTCTTGTGTTTTTTATATGTTGGGTTCAGCTCTAGAGTAAAAGGTACTCAAATTGTCCTTTACAGTGTCCCCTTAGGATGCCATACCCTCAATCTTGGCCCATTATAGGCTTTCGAATATAGTTCAATTTAAGGGGACCACATCTCTTCCATATGGAGGAAAAAACCATCACGAGGGCCATAAGGCGTGAGCCCTAGGAGCGATATACTATCTTATACAGAGGTGAAAACTATCACGAGGGAGTAGCTTCTCACTCATACTTAAATGGGATGGAGCGGGGTTTTAGCTCAATGATATGATGATGTAAGTACACAATGTGTGAGGAAAAGCGAAAAAATATACAATCAAATAACACAAATTTCAATTCTCAATTCCCCTTGAAACATTTTTAATATGAAAACATTAGCAAACTAATTAGTCCAACTATTTAGTGGTCAATCAAATTAAAAACAAAAAATTATTTTAATCACTCAAGGGATCAAAAATTAAATTTGGAAGTTGCAAAGACAACTAACTAATTGGCTAATGGCCTGACTCTCTAAATGTCCCCAGTGGAGTCGCCAAACTTTCAAAATGAATCTAAAAAATTAGGGTTTAAAGGCTTGCTTGGACTAATTTGTGGTTTCCTTAAAAAATTCAAGGAGTCACTGCCAATCTTTGATTAGAGTTGCATTGGGCACCCAAGATGTTTTTTCAATTTAATAAGATTAATTTAAAAATTATTAAAGCAACATTTTAAGGTATGCGTACCATGTAACACCCTAATTTAGGGGCTAAATTTTAGAAATTATAAAGTGGTGAATTTAATTGGTATTTTGGAAGAGATTGAGGATTAAATTGTAAAATTTCAAAGTTTACAAACCATTTTAAGAAGTACAGGAAATTCAATTACTAAACTCATGGTTTACCCTTTTTTATAGAATGAATTATGAACCCCTTCCCTATTTGTTTATGCGTATTCTTCACAGTTTCCCTCCCTCGTCAACCCCTCTTTGAACTCCGATCTACTCACTGTCTGACCTCCGATCAACGAACCAAAACCACCATCGTGTTCGTTGTCGACCGATGAACAAAACCCCTCAAACCTTTCATCACGAATCGTTGTCGTTCGTTGTTAATTTCAGTCGGAAGTATCGTCAGTTGTAACTCGATTTCAGTTGGTTTTAACTCGATTTCAGTTAGTTTATCGTCGATTCACGACGATCCGATCATTTTTTTTTGACACCTCCCACACCATCGTGTTTCTTGCATCGTTCTGAGTCCGTCGGTGTCCTCTCTTTCTTCGTCGTCGCCGACGCGTGGAGGGTGAGAAAGTTAGAGTTTTCGAAGTTTCGGAATCAAGCTCTCCGCAGTTCAAAATTGTGAACCGAGCTTGGTAAGTGTCTCAAAATGCCTTAAAATAATTTTTAGGAATTTTTTCGTGAATTTTCCGACACCGTATCACTGTTCACGTGCCGCACGCGCTGCCACTGCTCGTAGGGGTGCTAATTTTATAATTAATTTATGTTAGGGTGATATTTGTGTAAAATTCAGGTGTTAGTTTTATAAATATTTTTCAAAAGTGGCTAAATTTGTAATTAATTTCTATTAGGGTGATATTTGTGTAAAACGATCGACCGTTGACCATTGACCTACGTTGACCGGCGTTGACTACTGTTGACCAGAACTTTGACCGGTGTTGACCGGGCATTAAATGACCTTTTACTTTGACCGGGTATACATATTCTAGATAACCTGATAGTAACTACTGAGAAGGTAATTGACTTGAAAATCTACGAGTTAAGAATAAATTTTAATGGGTGCTCTTTTGTCAAAATCTATGTTTGAATTAATTAATAAGATCACGAGGAAGGAAAAGATTGAAATACGTTGGATCAGTAAAATGATCAAAATACCCTGTAATGGAAATAACTAAAGAATATCACCAAGACCAAGAATAAAATGGATATCCTCAAGCTTTGAACTGAATGGAAAAACATTGAGCACCAAAATGACCAAAATACCCTTATGGTCTAGACTAAGTAAATGATTTGGATTTATTAAGGAATCCAAATAAACATGGGTGTTGAACTACCCTTAAAACTTATGGAATTCAGATTAAGTGAGTTGACCAACACTAATGATATGTCAGTACCTGAACGGCATAGGTATCATTTGAATGTGTGTTCATCTTTTCAAGTTTGGTTCGATGATAATTTTGGAAGTACTCAGCTCAGCTCAACTTTAGATCACATTCGGTACTAAGAAATGGATATTCATTAGACAAATCAATCAAGGAGACTAATTTGAATTGAACGGAAGTACAATATGTATCCGAAATTCAGAAACGTTTGGATTACCCTGGAAAACTCAGAAGTAACTGGATTGGACTACTAAGTGAATTAAGTAACCTCATGGACTAAGGATTAAGTAAGTGATTTAGATGAGTCTGTAAACGTTAATTAACATACATGATGTAATGTTCTTATGGATCATGAACTATAAATCAAGCACGTCAACATTTCAAGATATAGTGGAAGCGTGAACATGAAATAAGACATTGGAAGATTTATTCACCGATGATTCTGAATATTAAATATGGACTAGAATTTGTGGTATTAAAGTGTAAATACCCTGTAAGGAAAATGAATTAACCAGTTGATAAGCATTATTTATGGGAGATATTCAATTGAAGTTGTTTGATAATGAAATCAATCGACATACATTGTAAATGTCCTGAACCTTCATTTCTTCCTTACCAGCTCAAGTCATATTATGAATAACTGGTGATTCTGTCAGTTATTGAACTCTTCCAATAGTTATTCTGAATTCTGATATTCTATCGGTATACTGAAGATCCATGTTCCTCTACCTGTTAAGATTATCCAATATCTTTGAATAATATATGTAAATTCTGGTGTGTTCCCTACTCACATGAATATTTTATCTGATTTTTTATTTGAATTCTGATATGATATTTGACATGGATTCTGATATGATATCTGACATGGATTCTGATCTAATACTTGACTTGGATTTTAATCTGATACTTGACCTGGATTTTGACATGATACTTGACATGAATTATGTTTTGATTTTTGATATATCTGTTTACGAACGGAACATGCTTTATTTGGGGGGTATTGTTGGAGAAAGAATACCTAGAGGATCCTATGCTTTGTGCTCAAGGCCTTACTGGACGTGACGGGGTTGTATGGTTATGGGAAACCTACACATTTTGTACGTGATAGATGGGGGTATATATTAATATGTTTTAAAATATCTGTATCTTTTTGCTGGTTTTACGGGAACACACTAGATAACCTATTATAATCTCCTGAACCTAGACATTAAAAATATTTTCCATCCGAATTGAATACTATCTATTACTACCTGAGATATCAATGGGACCTCAGCTCAGCCTAAAAATATGTAATTATCTGAACCAATAAGGAAATATATGTTATCTGTATCTGCACGTTCTTCAACATCATCTGGTAGTTATGTATTACTGAGCTTTCCGAAGCTCACTCGATTACTCGCCATTGCAGGTTAAAAGAATTGTACCAGTGCCTCTATCAACATCAGTAAGGGAGTTCATTCGGCGTTGCTTGCAGAGAATGATACATGTTAGGGGGCATGTAATTATATTTTGTTTTATATACGAGTCTGAATTTGTTTTTATTTCTAAATACATATAAATCATTTTATGAGTTGCATGTTTTAATAAAAGTTTTAAAATTTCTGCTATTTTTACAGTAGGTCGCTCCGGTGACCGTAATGTGACGCTCCAGATCAGATCGGGTTACCAGCATCGGTCTGAGGGGGTTAAGTTTCAGAGTCGATATGTGTGGGAAAGGATTAGCACCCCCACAACGCCCTAAATTGATACCTAATAAATTCTAAACAAATTTCACCAATTTGCATTTTCAACTTGTTCACTAATTCTATTAACTTACCAAATGCAGATATATGCATGCATCACAAATAACATAACATTTTAGTTGTCACTCCTTACCATATTAATTCCATCACTGGCTCATCCCAAGCCAATGATTGTTCAATAATATAAGTACAAATTAAATCTGCACTCACTTGGTGTCCTTAGCTTGCAATATTTCTTGGAATTTCCCATTTCATCCTTAAGCTTCTCCTTAGCTTTAATCATATTAGATCTTGATTTCAAACACTCAATCTCTAGATGAACATCATTACCAAACATATACAAATTCAAACCAAATGTTAGAATCTTACTAACATATGCATACTTTCGAAAATAAATTCCTAAAAAACATTTCGATTCTTATTCGATACAATTACCATGTCACAACATAGATGTTGGCCTTAATATTTTTAATTGAATACTCAAGTTCCTTTTTATCCCAACTTCACATAACATTTTCACTTAAGCTCCCAACCTTTCCATAATTGTGATTTAAACCTCAATTTTTACAAGCTTTCCAAAATAATCCGAATTTCACATCCTAACTTCAATTTCATTACTCAAATATTAATTTCTAGCATAGTACATCAAATATTGAACAATTATAAAACAATTCACAACTTTTCCAAAATTTCCAATTAGGTCCCTTAGCTTTCATAAAATTATAGAATGGTCCCCAAATTTTTCTAAGGCTTGTAGAATACTCCCTACATCATTTCCATCTTCAAAATAATTTTCCCATAATATTTGCCATCCTCTATAGTGAAGGTTGAATGCTTTGTATGTTTGGGGATTAGGGTTTCATGATTTTACTCGATTTTGATTCAATTCAAGTATGAAATCAACTTAGATTCATCCTTATAAAATCTCTACTATCAAAACCCTAACTTAATTTCATCAAAACACATCTTTCTCTCAAGATTAGGGTTAGACTGAAACTTCATATGTTCATATGATCATGTACAAGTGATTTTAATAATCAATAGGGTTTTGATTGTAGATATTTTATAAGGTTGAATCGAAGTTGGATTCATGGTTGAATCAATTCAAAATCAAGTAAAATCATGAAAACCCAAATCTTGAACATACAAAACATTCAACCTTGACTATAGAGGATGAGAAAATTATGGAAAAATTACGTAGGGGCTGGAAAGGATGTAGGAAGTATTCTACACGCCTTAAAAAAATTTGGAGACCATTCTATAATTTTATGAAAGTTGGATGATCTAATCAGCAACTTTGAAAAAGTTTTAGATTGTTGTGTAATTGTTCAATAATTGATGTACATTGCTGGAAATTAATGTTTGAGTGTTGAAATTGAAGTTAGGATGTGAAATTGGGATTATTTTGGAAATCTTGTAAAAATTGAGGTTTAAATCACAAATATGGAAAGGTTGGGAGGTTAAGTGAAAATGTTATGTGAAGTTGGGATAAAAAGGAGCTTCAGTGTTCAATTAGAAATATTAAGGTCAACATTTATGTTGTGACATGGAAATTGTACCGAATAAGCATAAGAAAATTTGTTAGGAATTTATTTTCCAAAGTATGCATATGTTAGTAAGATTCTAACATTTGGTTTGAATATGTATATGTTTGGTAATGATGTTCATATAGAGATTAATTGATTGAAATCAAGATCAAATATTATTAAAGCTAAGGAGAAGCTTAAGGATGAAATGAGAAATTCCAAGGAATGTTACAAGCTAAGGACACCAGGTGAGTGCAAATTTAATTTGTATTATCGAACAAACATTGCCTTGTGATGAGGCAGTGGTGGATTTACTATGGTAAGCAGTGACTCCTAAAATTTTATGTGATTTATGATGCATGCATATATGTGCATTTGATGAGTTAATAGAATTAGTGTACAAGTTGAAAATGCAAAATGGTGAAATCTTCTTAGAATTTAAGTTATGGACAGTAAGTTTAGAAAATTTCCATAAATTCTAAAAAATTATTAGAGGATGTTATTTATACCGTTGGATTATCATACTAGTCTAGTTTTGTTTAGAACAAACAAAAAGTAATTTCAATATATATACAAAATGATATGAAATTTTAACCGAGGATAGGTAAGAAAACGGGGAAGTAAATTCTGCTCAAAACAGATTATATCGTCCAAATTTGAAAATTTACCATAAATTGTACAAGTTGAACTAGAAAAGTTTTTAAAGGTGCATATTAATACATAATAATATTTCTTTAAAGGTAGTGCAAACTGTCAGAAAATGAAATTATGACAAATTTTTGGATTTTATCAAATTAGAAGAAAAGGATCAAGTTAAAGCTTAGTGAGACTTATATTTTGACTTGTATATAATGTCAAAGTAAGTGCAATACATACATAAAATTATACATGGATGTTTTATACATCATTGGCTAGAACTTGCGATAAGTCTATCTTGTTTAGATTGGCGTGATATTTATGCCATATATCATATATTTGACATATTCTAAATATTTTAAAGATTAAATATAAAATGCATTGATCACAGATTATTACATATGATGTTTATCATAAATATATATGATATTTAACATGAATGATATTTCGGGTATGAATTGCCCAACGTTAAATTATGATAGTATACTTTGCCATGGATGAATCAAATAAAATAAATTGTATGCCCAAGTATGTCAATGAAAGACAGGGTGTAATTGACAAGCCATAGAGTCTAGCAACTGCATAATCATATTAGCACTAATGTGTAGGGACATTTAGTGCAACACTATAGTGTGTAAGGGAACTAAGTGCATATAGTGGGCACGACCTTATGTGTATTATGGTGGGCACAACCTTATGTTTATTAGCACTTCAATGCATATTTGACTTGAATACCCAGGGTCTTCATAGATTTACGTTTGGGCTATGGTTTATCGGTTAATAAATGATAAACATACAAATAAGTTTATGAGCTTATAGGATAAATGGCAAGTATATTGGTAAAAAACTTTATATCCGTTTATATCATGTTAATTTATGGTAACATGGTTGGAATGCAGGTAAAGTGATCACATTGCATTGAATATTATTAATCATTTATATTTATATATTGCATTGTTTTGAATATTTATATGATTGCTTCACTAAGTGTATACTTAGTGTGTGATGGTTTTCACGTGTAGGAAAAAGGAAGAAAAGGAGTAAGGAGCTGAGTTTGGAATGAATGACAAAAGAAATATTTACAGGTAACAATGATGACATCCTAGTGTGTTTTAAAAGTTATAGTTGGCATGTATATGAGAATGAAATGTTTGCAATTTTTTAATATAATTTGTATTAAATATAATTAATAGTATGAATAAATATTATGATATTAAACTATGCTTAAATAAAATTAATTTGGGTTTTAAATTAAACATGGTGGACAATCGTATTTATTTTATGAAACAGAACAAAAATGTATATCATTGCTTGAAACTGGTTTTGAATTGGTAACCAACAATATTATATTATGATTTTCTCTGAATAATTATTTTATAATAATTGTTAAAGTTATGAACCTTGAGATGTTTGAATGAAACAAAAGTTTACTCAGTTCACTTAGAGAAATGTTTTTCATTTTTCATTTGACATCTGTAACTCGTATTGGTTCGCATATACAGGTTATAGTTGTTACATTTATTGGTATCAGAGCTACAATTTTATCCGATTCTAGGACTAAACGATGCTTGTTTTGAGTTAAAAAGTATATAGATGCCACTTGGATGTCATTGTTACTGAATTGGTTATTATAAGGTTCGATTGATACCATTCCTTACTTATAGAGGTGAATAAATATAATGTATGAAAAAATGTGTATATTCGAGGGTTTGAAGAACGTGATTGAGCAAGAGGTTCAATCATAAGCTAATAGTGATAGTAATGATGTTAACCATCATTCTCCTGTTTAGTCTAAAAAAGTTGATGCTTTGGCATAATAGGAAGTGTCAATGTAAGTTTAAGAAAACCCCACGTTCATGCATAAGTATAGTATGGTTTAAAGAATGAAACATTATAAAAACCTGATATTAAGTGACGTGTGTGCCTAACCTTTTAGGCTTGAAGGCGAGGGTAAGTAGTATTTGTTTATAGTAACTGTCTAGTAAGGATTCAAAGTGTTGAGTTTTAATGAACTTGATAAAATTACCCTTCAAAGGTAAATTTTTTTAAAAATAATGGATTGATTTACCCTACCATATCCTAATGAATTATCACTTAAAGCGATTGATTTTAAGGAAGTCGAAAAGTTTTGAGATATTAGTGGTCAGGAAAGAGAGTAAACATGTTCCCTACTGATTTTGGCAGTAACTATTACGAGTTATTGCTATAAGGTTGTTAAGCCTTCTTAGCAGATGAGGTGGACACTCAAACTTTCATAGTTAAGTTGGAAGATATTCTAACTGCTTGAGAGTATCCAATTGTGTATCTACAAGAGTTACCTGAATTACCTCTAAATGGAGATGGAGAAAGTAAAATAGAGATACTTTCTGGTATTAACTTGATTTCTATAACCCGTATCAAATGGCTTCAAATGAGCTAAGAGAATTAAAGGCATGGTTAGTAGAATTGTTAAGAACAGGAATTTACAAGACTAAGCATGTCATCTGGGACACACCAGTATTATTATAAAAAAAAGACGAGTCTATAAAATTATGTATGGATTATCTTTCATTAAATAAGGTAACAAAGAAGAACAAGTATCATCTTCCGAGGATTGATAATCTTTTGGAACAGTTGAAAAGGTGCATTGGTATCTCCCAAGTTGGATCTTCCTAAGATAGTTTTTAGAATTCGATATGAACACTACGAGTTTGTGATAATGTCGTTTGGTGTAACAAATGTTTCCACGGAACTTATAGATTGGATAAACCGGGTATTTTAGTTATACTTGGATAAATTGGTGGTAGTGTTCATTGATGTTATTATGATATGTTGTAAGATCAGGGAAGAACAGGATGTCTGTTTTTGTATATCTCTTTCAACTATTCGGGAGAAAAAGTGCATGCTAAGTTTACCAAGTGTAAATGTTGGATGTCTAAGGTTGTATTCCATGGCCGTGTGGACTTAGATAAGGGGATAAAAATATACATCAAGGAAGCACGAGATATAGTCAAATAATAAATTCTAAAGAATTTTTTAAATTTCAAAGTTTCTTGGGATTTGTTGGTTACTATCGAAGGTTCATAAAGAACTTTTTGATGATTATATTCCCTCTGACCAAACTATTGAGGAAAGAGGCGTTACTCATTTGGACGGTTAAGTGCCAAGAAAACTTGGAAATATTAAAAAGAATACTGACATAAGCTCCAAGGTCAAAAAATAGGGCAACATGTTATGCTCAAAACAGATTTTCTCAGTCAAGTTTGAAAATTTAGCATAAATTGTACCAATTGAAATAGAAAGAGTTCCTTATATGGATAGATTCGTATCTAAGTCTAGTTTCCAATGGTATAAACAGAATAATTTTAAAGGTGTTTTTTAATACAAAATAATATTTGTTTAAAGATAGTGTAAACTGCCAGAATATGAAATTATGACAAATTTTTGGATTTAATCGAATTAGAAGCAAATGATCAAGTTAAAGCTTAGTGATGCTTATATTTTGACTTGTATATAATGTCAAAGTGAGTTTAATGCATACTTAATATTATACATGGATGTTTTATACATCATTGGTAGGACTTGCGATTAGTTTACGTTGTTTATATTGACATGATATTTATGTTATATATCATATATTTGACATATTCTAAATATTTCAAAGATTGAATATAAAATGCATTGATCATTGATCGTTACATTTGATGTTTATCATGAATATATATGATATTTAACATGAATGATATTTAGGGTATTAATTGCCCAAAGTTAAATTATGATAATATACTTTGCCATGGATGAATCAAATAAAATAGACTATATACCCAAGTAAGTCATTGAAGCAGGGTGTAATTGGGATTCCATAGAGTCTAGCAGCTACATAATAAGATTAGCAGTAATGTGTAAGGACATTTAGTTCATCACTATATATAGTGGGTAACTACAGTAAGTTATATGGTGGGCACGACCTTATGTGTATTATGGTGGGCAAGAACTTATGTGTATTATGGTGGGCATAACCTTATGTATATTATCTTGTTGGTGCATATTTGACTCGAATACCCAGGGTCTTCATAGATTTACGTTTGGACTATAGTGTATTGGTTAATAAATGATAAACATGCAAATAAGCTTATGGGATAAATGGAGAATATATTGGTAAGAAACTTTATATCCTGTTATATCATGTTAATTTATGGTAATATGGTTGGAATGCATGTAAAGTGATCACATTGCGTTGAATATTATTACTCATTTATATTTATATGTTGCATTTCTTTGTATATTTATATGATTGGCTAAATTTTTTAGAAATTATTCATCGAAAATGTTAAATAAAATAAATAATATTATTTAATATACTAACTAAATTACTGTAACATTTTAAAAAACAATAACAATAACTTATTTAAGTAGGTGTAAGTTACTTTTTTTCTCTAGTATCCCTCAAGCTTTATTGTTTGTGTCAAGTACTTGAAAGAAAAAAATATTATTAGCTTATTTACATCGGTGAGAGAGTTATTTTTTCCTAAAACTTATTTATACTGGTGTAAGTTAACAGAGGAAAATAGTGAACGTATTGGGAAAATTATTTATTGAAAAAACGTCAAGCAATTTTACAAGGATTAATGTATTTTTTTCATTGTTTTGTAATTGATTTTACATTAACTGGTCAATTAAAATCAAACTAAACACCCAAGAAAAATTAGTTACAGTGAAACAAACAAATCTTAGAGATCAAAAGTCACCGATCTTCACACTCCATCACGTTGGAATTATCGGTTGATCTTGTGCCGCAACGAAAAATATTAAAATGACGATCTCCTCCAGAGATCAATGTATGAGTGATGAAAGTAGGAAGATATGGGATCCAAATGTACCTTATTCATCTAAAAAAATTATGGAGAACTAGTGTAGATCTGATCATTTTATTGTGATTATTTTGTAGGAACTGTAGGAGCTGGAAGAGCAAATTGGGGATGTTTGCGCTAGACTAAGCGATGAAACTATTATGGTCAATCTGAGAAGACGAAAATATCAGTCCATAATAGTTAAAATGTTAATGTTTCAATATGAAGGAAATCAATGCTATTCTTATCAATGTTTAACACTTGTTTTGCACCAACATGGAATATAAGGCAGGATGTGATTGTAATCAATCATTCATATTTGTAAGGTATGCCTGAGGATCCTCATATTATCGAGGATATGTACCTATATGTAGATAACATATCTTATGAGGTAACACTCAAATATTTTGAGTCCAATGGGAATTACTTATAGTTTTAAAAGCTCGTGTCACTTATTTTGTCGGAACTGTTGAAGCTGGAGGAGCAAATTGGGGATGTTTTCACTGGACTAAGTAAGGAAACTATTTTCGCCAATATAAGAAGATGAAAACATTAGTACATAACAACTAGAATATCAATGTTTGAATATGAAGGAAATCATGCTATTATTATCAATGTTTAACACTGATTTCGCACTAACATAGAATATATGTTAGGATGTGATGGTAATCAATACTTAATATTTGTATGGCATACCTGAAGATCTTGATATTCTTGAGGATATGTGCCTTGATGACAATAACATATCTTATAAGGTAACACTCAAATATTTTTAGTTCAATGGAAATTACTTAGGGTTTTAAAAGCTTGAGTCATTTATTTTGTAGGAATTGATGAAGCTGGAGTAGCTAATTGGGGATGTTTCCACAGGACTAAGCGAGGAAACTATTCTGGATAATTTAAGAAGATGAAAACATCAATCCATAACAACTGAACCTCCAGCGGAAATTGAACCTTATTGTTTATGTCAGGTATATTTCTTTTTACTCCATGAACAATACTGACCTATGCAAGATGGATTCAAATTAATTTTTATTTCATGTTCTTGGAAACCGTTCATAGAAGGATTATACTAATGGTGACTAGCTCGATAAGTTAGGATGTGGTCATGAGTTTCACTTTGATTGCATTATAGAATGGCTTGTTTAGAATAATTCATGCCCAATCTGCAAAAATCCAGCTTTGGTTGTTTGATGTCAGGATTCATGTATCCTTTTGATCCTTGAAAAACCATGTGTAGCTAAACATTGAACCTACTTCTCACTAATTTGAGAAGAAGAGAATATCAATCCAAAAGAACTGGAATTTTAGTATTTGAATATGAAGGAAATCAATGCCATTAATATCAAATTTAACACTGATTTTGCACCAACATAGAATATATGGCAGGATGTAATGGTAATCGATCCTTCTTATTTGTATTTGTAATACCCCAACTATCAGGTCAGTGACTATATAGAAAGAATTTAAAAATTTAGAGGATTAAATTGAATAAATGGTAAAATATAAGAAATGATTGAGAAGTTTTTTAAGACTAATTTGTAAGAAATGATGAATAAAAGGTTATTTTAGTCTTTTATAAGGAAATGGATTTAAAATTCATTTTAATAGGGTATTTAAGACTAAGAAAAAGGGGAAAGTGGAAAAAGAAGCTAACTTATCTTTTCTTCTCCTTCTTCCCGTGTGCCCGTTCTCTTCACAGCCAAAGGTGAGTTCCTTTAAGTTGGTTTTTACTTTAGTTAAATGGATGGTATTGAAACCTTGAGTATTATAGAGGCGTAAGGAAGGGTTAAACTGGATTAAAACTCAGAGATGAATGATTTATGTGAGATTGAAGAAAATAGGTTTTTGAATGCTATGTTGAAATATGAGTCTTTATTGAGGTTTGTTAGTATATTTAACTTCTTAAATAAGTAGATAAGAGATTATAAGCATTGGATGTGATTAAAAAAATGTATGAAAAAGTAGTATGGCTCTTGGTTTGAGATGTTCTTTGGAGAGTTTAGCTGTTATAAGGAGCTAAATGAAGGAAAGTTAGTTAGGATAAGTAACAAAGAGTTTAATAGTATTGTTGGAGGTAAAAGTAAGGTAATTTGATGAAATTTGGGTAAAAATAGAGCTAAAAATGGAAAATTTAGGTAAGGGTATCGGTACTGGAAGAACAGTACTGATACTATAGGCATAAATTTGAAGAATTACGATGAACATTATCGATACTAATGCAATTAGTATCGATACTGCTGTGGGTATCGATACTAAGAGGAAGGTATCGATAACATGGATTCTAGAATGTAGAAATGGTATTGATACTGAAGGAAGTATCAGTACCATAGTATAGAAGTATAGATACCACGGTAGGGGTACCGATACTATTGAGTCTGGAAATTTAAGATAGGATGAATTTTGATAGAAATTGAATATTATAGTACTTTTAAGTATTATTAAAAGTATAAATGTTAGAGAGTATACTAACATTGGTATGACATGTGTACTTATTGGATGCTTGTGTAGATCGTAACCAAGCTCCCGAGTCAAGCAATAACAAGGGAAGATAAGGTTACCGAATAGCTGAACATCCTTAAAGCATATTAACGAGGCGTACCAGGTGAGTGCATTAATTATGTACTTATATGTTATGATAGTCATACATGCATTTTGCTTAAGGTATGTATTGGATTTACCGAATGGGTACTATGTGTGCAACCTAAGAAATTCATAATAAGTTTATGAATTTTCGTATTGGCACTATGTGTGCAACCTAAGAAATTCATAATTAGTTTATGAATTTTTGTATTGGAACTATGTGTGCAACCTAAGAAATTCATAATTAGTTTATGAATTTCTGTATCGGTACTATCTGTGCAACCTAAGAAATAAGTGCAACTCTTAATAGAATGTCTTTGAGCTCTGGCATGACATTCACGATGAACATTTATGTCATACCAGTTTGGATATGGAGGCTACCAAGGTTTCATGTAATATGGGGCCATATCTCAGGCTTCTAATAGTTTATAATACAACTCCTTATATGATATACACACAATCAAAATGAGGGCCACTTCTCGGCTTGGACTGAACTAGAGTCACCAGATTTCATTCCCTCAACATCAAGAGTAGACTCTCAAATACCAATGATTTATGATCATATGAATTCTCTTCATCTCTATACATTTATACATTTATACATTTATCACTATTTCTTTGGTATCTATAGACAGCTTGTTGATACGAATGGTGATTGTACGTTATTTATCAAGTTGGCTAGGATCACCATGTTCTAAAGTAGTCCCTTATGTATATGACATCACATGATTATATTCATCAAGTTTTTTCTATTCTTTTGCATAAATCTCTTTTCCTTTGGCCTAAGCATCTATTTTATCCTTCATCTTGGACATTTTTCTCTCGTGACTCGTATCTCCTTCTTCTTTTTGTTAGACATGCGATCGTTAGGTGCATAGATTTCTACTCTTTTCAGAGCTTCTTCAAGATGACATTTTAAACTATATTTTTTTTAAAACTTGGAAAAATTTTGTTTTCGGATTTCTTAAAATATAACATTTAACATTTAAATAGAAAGCAAAACATTAATTGTAATCTAATATGAAGTTCTACTTAATTACAATTCAGAGTATTTTTTGTACTTTAATTACATGCCAACTAAGTTTTTCAAAATAAATCAAATTGTCCTATTGTAACTGACGAGTTAACCATAATCGATGATACTCAATGCTACTGCTGCACTCCTTACTCGACTAATATCTGCCTTTACCTACGCGTGAAATCAACACACTTTAAATATGTACTTAGTGAGACTTAATATTGTAAAGAAACATTAATATATTTAAGTATGGCATGATTATTTGATTTTGAACTAATTCATATCATCCATAAGGATTTAATAAGTCCCAATTATTGAAACCAAACTTCTTTCATTCTATCATCATATATATTCTTAGTATGTCCAGCATACCTTTGTTTCTTACATTTTCCCCTTTTTCTTTAGTAATTATTCATTATTTTTATTTATGGCATCCTTTCATGCCATTAATGCACCGTTATGCATTTCCTTTATGTAATCCTTTCATGCCTTAATGGACATTTATGCATTTCATTTATAGAATCCTTTCATGACTTTAATGCACCGTTATGCATTTCATTTATGGCATCCTTTCATGCCCTAATGTACTGTTATGCATTTCATTTATGGCATCCTTTCATGCCTTAATGCACCTTTATGCATTTCATTTATGAATTCGTTTTAGAGAAGTTTATACACTAAAACTCATTCATCATATCCTTTCCATACATATAATGATAACATATTAATACTATAAAACATACATTAAATTAAAACGTTCTAAATTGAATCATTGCGATTCTTCTTCATCTCAAATAATTACAATAAATGTACTCACCTGGTAATCCCCGCTAAAAAGATGTAGAGATGTCTGGCTAATCTGCAACTTTGTCTTTCCCCTTTTTATTACTAGATTCATGAGCTTGGTTATGATCTACACAAGCATCCATTAAAGACATATACCACACCAAATGTTAGTATATTCCCTAACATTTACACTTTAATAATACTCAAAAGTACCATTATTATAATTTCTATAACAATTTCAATCTATCTTATAGTTCCAGGTTCAATAGTATTGATACTCATACCATAGTATTGATACTTCTATACTATGGTACTGATACCTTTATCTCAATATCGATACTACTACACTATGGTACCGATACTCCCCTTCGATATCGATATCATTTTGGCATTCTGTTATCCATGGTATAGATACTTCCCTTTGTTAGTATCGATACTTCATCAGTATCGATACTACTTGCATAGGTACCGATACTATTTGTCACATTTCTACCCATTTAGACCTATAGTATCAGTATTGTTCTATTAGTACCAATACCATTACCTAGACTTACCATTTTTCAGCTCGATTTTCACTTAATTTTCCTCTCTAATCTTTTACTTTTACCTCCAACAATACTATTAAACTTTTCTTTACTTAACCCAACTAACTTTACTTCAGATAGCCTCTTATAACAACTAAAATCTCCATAGAACATCTCAATCCAAGAATCATATCACTTTTTATAACATGTTTTTAATCATATCCAATGTTTCTAATCTCTTATTCACTCCTTTAACAAGTCAATTCCACTAATAAACCTCAATAAAAACTCATATATCAACATATCATTCAAAAACCCATTTTCTTAAATCTCATATAAAACATCCACCTCTTTGTTTTAATCTTCTTTAACCCTTCCTTAAGCTTACACATCACTTAAAGTTACAAGAGCAAACCATAATCAAAAGGAAGAACTAGCTAATTGAAGTTTACCTTATGCTATGGAGGAGAAAACTACCAATGTGAAGAAGAAGACGAGTAACATAAATTAACTTTCCTCTTTTCTCCCATTTAAAATCCCTAATAAAGAACCCATTTTAAATTCATTTCCCCTTAAAAGACCAAAATGCCCTCTTAATTCATCTATTGTTACAATATAGTCTAAAACACTATTCCAAATTATTTTCTCATCTATTATTATTTATTTAAATAAATCTTCAAATTTCAAATCTTTTTAATAAAGTCCCTGACATTATATTTGGGGTATTACAGTCTACTTGATCATGGAACCCTTTGTCCATCATGAAAGCCTTCTAATTTGACGATCACTCACAAATTGACACCTTTTGATTATGTCATGATCATGTGATGCAAGCAAAAATTGAAAAGTAACATAAAAACAAGTTAGTACAAATAAGATAACAAAATAGAAATAATTATTATAAAAATAATAATAATAAAATAAATTAATGCAAAACAATAATGTTAATGCAAATGCACAAGGTGTTAATTCCAAAAGCAATCACCATAGAACAACCTACATCAGACCATAAGTTATCTTTACATTATATAGTCAAATTTCACGAGCCTTATTTTCTTTGTTTACTTGATCTAGGCTTTTCTCATGATTTGACATTGTCTTTATAGTTTTTGTTGGCCTAATCAAAATGTTGAACCCCCTATATTCATTTTAATTCATCTATTATGGTTGTTAGATCTATAGACCTCCACTTTTGTGGGATTGTCCAAGAGGAAAGCGATCATCATATCCCGTGAAGGATCTTCTCATTCTTGACATAGCTAACATATGACTCTTTGGTACCATCTTGATATTCATTCATTTGATGAGAGTCTTTGATCAACTTTGAGCTATTATTTCATCGATCAAATTTGTTTGTAGATCTTTGACCTTACGGGTTTGACTACCTAGTTATGGAACCCTTACATCGATATGAAAACCATCTAATTGGGTCAATCACTTACGGATTAACACCTTTAATCATGATATGAAGATGTAAATACGATAAAAAAGAAAAATACAATAAGGCAAAAAGAAATTGTTAGAACCAATCGTTAAAAATAGCAGGAAAAATATTTATGTAAAAAAATGATCATACCCAACATGACATCTAACCTGACATGCTTTTATTAAATAACGATCCCTCCCATACATGGTTTCTACCACTATGCCTTGGCTTGACAAACAAATCCTAACCGCATATTTTTGTAGTTCGCATGATTTGTACGAAAACATAAAACCTAACCGCATAATTTTCTAATTCCTATACATTTATTTATAAACTAAAACTACACTACTGACAACTGTCGTTTTGATGTCAAATAAAATTCCTTTTCTTAATTAATAAATAAAATAAATACGTAGTATAGAGAAGTAAGGGTCGATTCCACAGGGACTTAAAAAATTATAAATTTCTTTTTGAATAGTAGTGAAATGGGGGGTTTGGTAAAAATATATTAAATAGTAAAAAGTTCTTTAAAATAAGAATAAAGAAATTCAAAAATTAAACGTTGAAAATGAATGTGGTAAAAACAGCCTCAAGCTTCTCTTTGACTCAATTTCCTTTATATCATCGAATTACATTTTCCCTTCGGGATTCACTTCGGTTACTTTGTCTACAAGGACAATCCCCTTGACTCTATTTTGTATACCGAATACCCAAGCCAATCTTTTATTCCGGCTTTGGAAACTGATCTAATCAACATCAATTATCATTTAAGTTCGTCATGACCGACTCAGATTATTGCTTCTATAACCGTCAATTATGATCTCAATTCCCTCTTGGCGAAGCTATCTCACCAAGTGTGTTCCTAAGAAGTCGAATGTGCTTTCTATAAGCTGAATCTTCCTCCCACACATTTAATCGCAACAACAATCTAGACCAAATCCTATCTTCCATTTTGAAAACTGTTTTGATTTTGAAAAATAAGCGCATAGATTAAGAGATATATTCCGAAGATATTAAGTGCCTGTTTCAATTCTCCCGTTGGAATTGAGTCATTGCTTCAGCTCTCGGCTTATAAAAAATTTAGTTCAGCGTGACAAAAGTCATACTTAGTATATTTAAAAACAAAGCTTGAAAATAAAAATAAATGAAAAATTGAAAAATAAAATAAAAGAGAAAGCTTTAATAAAACTACAAAGAAGAAGAAGATTGTAATATGAGATGTGAATTTAGGCTTACCCCAAGAGGGTATTTATAGCCTCTAAAAACAAGAGATAAATAAAGAAATTATAATAAAATAATCCTAAAGATGATTTTTTCCTAAATTCAAACTATAAACAAGTCTCCTAATCCAACTCTGCTCGTCCATCTTCTAGAAGGATCGCTTACTAGATCTTTTAGAAACTAACACGTCGGACCGTTTCATCCCCCAAAGCCATGGCCATGTCTCCAGCCATGACCAAATATAAAAAAATGCATAATGCGTCCATTTTATCACTAATCCTAGAAAGTAAGGCCCTACACGAAAACAAGCATAACACAACCAAATCAGTAGAAATAAACCATAAAATCAAAGAATTAACGAGCAAATATTACTGATTCTGAACACTCATCAAATTCCCCCTCACTTATCTCATGGTTGTCCTCAAGTATGATATAATCAAATAAGTCAAAAATTCCATTTACCTTTCTTTGTCAAGTTTCACATTCTAGGAAGCAAGGTAGAGACCATAATAACTATTCATTAATCTCAATGCCCATAACTCAACACCTTACCGGGATTCACTCAAATCACTCAATGTGTTTAGGGTAAATAAATACTCAATGTTAGAACCGACATGATATTACCGTAGGCCTGCAAGTAAATCAAATATCCACTACTAATCAGAACAAGATGCATAAATCAAAGGGTCTTTTATTGGTTGTAACGGGACTTAGGTAAAGCTGGGGAAAATGCTAAATATATGGCCAAATATTCAAGGCAATGAACTAACAAATAACAAGTTCAACTCCATCAAAATATTAAGCACAATAAGATAAGAAGACAAACTATCAAACAACTATTTTCTTTTCGAAATGCATTCGATTTTTTTCACATTTTTTTTGTTTTGTTTTCCATTTTTTTCATGTTTTTTTTTCTGCTGCTAATCATTTTTTTAACATACATCAGATAACTGCTCAATTGCCCTGAAAATGGAAGAAAATAGTGATAAAATAAAAGGTTTGGGGTTATAAATATGGTGAAAATAAAGAAATGATAATAGGCTCAAAAGTGGTTAACTAGGGGAAAATGCATAGGTAGACAATTTAGTGGGGGGAAACGGAATAGTTAATCCTAAGGTGTCCAAATCATTTTTAAGCATCATGTTCATGTGTAATCCCAATAGTATTTAACATGCAAGTTCTAGAATACCAATGTCAAATTCGACACACTCAATCCAACAAAATGAAAGCAAAATGATATGCTCGTAAAGGATTAAATCTCGCCAAATTGTTTTATGCATTGAGCTAATCACATTTCAACTAACAAAATCATGGAATATCATAAAAATACCAAATTGATCACAATTCATGCTATTCGCTATCAAGAACATCCTAACCTAAACAATCATGTGTTCCCGAACAATCATAACATTCCAAAAATTGTCAACAAGACAAAGAAATTCAACGAAATTTCCGCAAATCCAACCAATACATACTAGCATCAAAACATAAAGATAAGCAAAAGGGAAATTCAACCTACACTCTAATCCACCTCACTTAAAGCGTTTTGCCTCAAAATGTAAAATTAAAGTGCAAGAGAAAGAATAGAGTACTCCCTGGATTTAATGTCGACCATGGCCACGACCTCGGCTGCGGTGGGAGGCGCTGGGATGGAGATAGGAAATAATCTCAGTAATCTTCATCTCCATGGAATGGAGGCGGCTGTAGACTTCATCCATTTGAGACTACATATCCGGGCGAGGTACCACAGGTGACGGTTGTGGTGCATTACGGCAAACGAAGACTTGCTCGGGGCGAGGAGTGATGACACCCGATGGAATGAAGTATGGTGCGCTCGGGGTTCCAGCAAGTAGGCCCATCGAATCCAAGCATCGCTCATCCAAAGCATCTGTAGAAAAAGCATAAGTAAATCGTGTAACGTCAAAATTAATGATGGAAGAGGCTAAATTAGTAATGTAAGAGCCAAGGATAAGTGGGCGATTGGATCGAATAATGATATCAAAGGCCCGAGCAAACCAAAATCCCAAGTTCACCCGTTAGTCGGCTGACGTGCACCATAAAAAGAATATTTCAACTTGGCTCAAGGAGGAGGACGAGTCATTCTGTCCGGAGTAATTTAGGCAAGGAAGCTTTGGATGTAGCGCAATGTCGTGGATAAGATGAGCTCGAGTCGAGCAAGCGTTGAACATATGACCAACCAAGCAGGTAAGAGTCTCATAGGACATATCGGTGTCGAAATCCTACGGAATCTCAAGTAAAGTAGTTAAATACGCATGATTCATGACATCCGTCATGAACCCCATAATAAGATTAAATTCCGATATAGACATTGAAAAATAACTTTCGCATAGTCGGAATGTAACGACATTGGGCGAACTAACATTGAGAATACGATACGGTGAAAAATTAAAAGTGGCATAAAATTCAAACACAAGTTCATAAAATGTTCCACATTTAATCATCGAATATAAATTCCAACCAATGGAAGCAAAATAAGCATGAACAGACTCACGTAAATGCAAAGTTTCTAAAGTTCGAGTTGGAACATATTTACTTACATGGAAAGGACGATGTCTTACCGACTCAAAATGTACCAATTTGTCGTCTAAAAATTACAAATATCTGTGCAACATCTCTTCGGCAGGGACAACGTATAACCGACCCCTTCAGTTGCGGTCTGGATTTTCGTGGACAGGCAGTGGACTGTCAGAAGTATGGGCATCACCCGAGCTAGGGGAATGGTTTAGCGAAGCATAACGCCTTGGTTGCTACCGAGAGCTTGATGTTGCAGGTGAGGGATTTGGGGGTGGAAAACTAGCAGTAAAATCCTCTATAAAACCATAAATAGGATGTATATTAGTAAAGGTTGAACTAAAATAGGACTAGAGTTTACCTCGGGAGCGTTGTTAGATTCCACTGAATGCATCATATATGACTGGAAACCCGTCGGTTGCGGATGAGACGATGATGTTGCTGATGTTGACATCGAGTGGAATGATGGTGATGGAGAGCGCGGTGGTGATAAACGACGAGAGGTGCTCGGTCTGGGGTGAAATGAAGCGGTCTGTGCAAATGCCAAATGATACGGTGACATTGAAGTTTGGCCATGGCCTTTCATCGGGCGAACAGGGGGTAGCGCTGGAACTGAATCAAAGTCACTGGGAAACTCAACGAACACTAGCTCATTGGAGTGGCGACGTCCACCAAGGATGGTTGGAAGAGGAGCGCTGGCGTTGGCGTTGTCGGGTCGATTTTGCGTATGCACCATCGTAATGTATAGAGGTGCAGATGGCTTGGAAACATGTTAGCGATGGCGTAGGTTCGGTAAGTTTGGTGAAAGTAAGAAGAAGGAGGAATTATGGTGTGTTTGGGGAGGGAAGGAAGTGTTTTGAAGAAGATAAAGAGGGCTGGGGATTTTGTTTTATACCGTGGGGAGTGTTGGTGTTTGAGGGAAATTGGGTTTTATTTTTTTATTAGGATAAAAAGAAGTTTAAAAATTAAAAAGAGTGAGAGAGATAGGGATCATGGGGTCCACGGTTAAAGGGAAAGGCAAGAGAATAGAGGATTGGGGCGGCATAAAGATAATAAAAAAGGGTGAAATGTTTTTTTGGGTTTTGCTAATGTGCACCGGTCTCCTTAGAAGTGTGCTAACGTGCGCCGTATGGAGTCAACGGTATTGATACCGTTAGAGGGGTATCAATACCACTATATAGTGGTATATGTACCATATTTCAATTTTGTTTCCATGTTACCAATGCCGTATCACTACCAGAATATGAAATTATGACAAATTTTTGGATTTAATTGATTTAGAAGCAAATGATCAAGTTAAAGCTTAGTGATGCTTATATTTTGACTTGTATATAATGTCAAAGTGAGTGCAATGCGTACTTAACATTATACATGGATGTTTTATAAATCATTGGTAGGACTTGCGATTAGTCTACCTTGTTTATATTGACATTATATTTATGTTATATATCATATATTTGACATATTCTAAATATTTCAAAGATTGAATATAAAATGCATTGATCATTGATCGTTACATTTGATGTTTATCATGAATATATATGATATTTAACATGAATGATATTTCAGGTATTAATTGCCCAAAGTTAAATTATGATAATATACATTGCCATGGATGAATCAAATAAAATAGACTGTATACCCAAGTAAGTCATTGAAGCAGGGTGTAATTGGGATTCCATAGAGTCTAGCAGCTACATAATCGGATTAGCAGTAATGTGTAAGGACATTTAGTGCATCACTATATATTTTGGGTAACAACACTAAGTGTATATGGTGGGCACGACCTTATGTGTATTATGGTGGGCATGAACTTATGTGTATTATGGTGGGCATAACCTTATGTATATTATCACGTTGGTGCATATTTGACTTGAATACCCAGGGTCTTCATAGATTTACGTTTGGACTATAGTGTATTGGTTAATAAATGATAAACATGCAAATAAGCTTATGGGATAAATGGAAAATATATTGGTAAGAAACTTTATATCCGGTTATATCATGTTAATTTATGGTAATATGGTTGGAATGCATGTAAAGTGATCACATTGCATTGAATATTATTACTCATTTATATTTATATGTTGCATTGCTTTGTATATTTATATGATTGGCTCACTAAGTGTATACTTAGTGTGTGATGATTTTCACGCATAGGAAAAGGGAAGAAAAGGAGTAAGGAGATGAGCTTGGCATCAATCACCAAGGAAGTATTTACAAGTAACAATGATGACATCCTACTGTGTTCTAAAAGTTATAGCTGACATGTATACGAGAATGAAATGTTTGCAATTTCTTAATATAGTTAGTATTAAATATAATTAATAGTATGAATAAATATTATGATATTAAACTATACTTAAATAAAATTAATTTGGGTTTTAAATAAAACGTGGTGGATAATCGTATTTATTTGATGAAACTGAAAAGAACTATCTACCACGGCTTGAAACTGGTTTTGAATTGGTAACCAACAATATTATATTATAATTTTTCTTTGAATAAGTATTTTATAATAATTACTTAAGTTATGAAACTTGAGATGTTTGAATGAAACAAAATTTTACTCAGTTCACTTAAAGAAATGTTTTTGAATTTCTGATGTGACATTTGTAACTCGTATTGGTTCGCGTATATGGGTCATGGGTGTTATAGTTTTTTGGGTCATTTTGAACCCTAACCTCTAATAAAAACAACTATACCTTTATTTCTTTTTTATCTCAAGCTCTCCTCTTGGCAGAACCAGTGTCAAGCTCAACAACCCATAGCAACCCCTCGACAATCGTATTTTGGTGATGTTCTACACTCCTACCACCAGCCCCCAGCGACCGAGGAACCCAAACATCACCCTAAAGGAAGAAAAACTCTTACCATTATCATCCTAACTCTTTCTTCTCTCGATCGGAACCTCCATCAAACCATAAACCCACAATCGACACCTTATTTTGGGGTAAAAATGACCTCTTATAGCCACCAATGGTGTTCCTGGACACCCAAAACTATCCCTAAATGACCCCAACATTTCACCCTATTCTCTAGACCATGAAACCCAAAGCCTAAATACAAACAAAATGCCCTTAAATGACTAAGAGGCCTTCGACCTCTCGGCCTCCTAGGCTTGACAGCAACTTCGGCCAGAAACTTTCTATGACCAAACGTATCATAAACCCCTCACTTTTCCTATTTTATTTTGGTCTGAGAAACAGAAGAGTAGGCCACAAGAAAACATAAATGGAGATAAAAAGACCTCTGAAAAATGGGTTTTCTTTTGGTGTTGTATTGTTTTAATTTTTGGTTTCAAAAATGGGGAGAAAAAATAGATCTATGTTACAATGCTTTTCTTGTCTAGAGAAAAAAATTAGAGCCCCCTTCTTTGCATTTTTCATTTTCGATTTTATATTATTTCCTTGCAAAAATGAGAACTAAAAATTATTTTACAACTTTTTGCCTTGTTTGCTTACATGGCCGATGAGTGGGGTTGTTTTGGTGTTACCATGGATGAGGGACCACAATCGGGGCTGTCGAGGCTTGATTTTTCCGTTTGGGACCACTAATGCAACAGCTGATGTGGAGATTTCACTAGTTTCGTGTGGACCATCAATGAGCTGTTTGGAATATGGACGGTCATAGTTGGAGGCAGTGGCAATAAGGGAACCTAGGGTTTGGATGTTTCTCAAATGTTAGCATGTGTGCTCAAGTTTGCTGTTGGACTTAGGGTTTCATTGTAATTGGGTGTGGGTAAACGTAAATGGGTTAGGATGATAGGTTTTGTGTAATGGGTATGTGAATTTAATTTGGGTTGTATTTAAACAATGGGCATTACAATTTGGGTATTTCATTTGGGTACCCAATGTTTCGACTTTAATTTAAATTTAAAATTAAAAAAACATGTATGGTCACCAAACCCAAACAAATAAAGGTTTAAAACTCATCATTCATGGTCAAAATCTTTCAAGGCTTGCTAATTGTGTTTCGCTCATGGCACCAACGTCATTTGAAGTGATCCAATATGGACTCATGAACAACCTCAAATTATTCTTCAATCAATTCCAAACTAGTTTGAATTGTTCAGAAAATTAGGGTATTACAAGGTCCAAGGTGCCTTTGGACTTATACGTATGCATGATGGTGTATGAATTGAGGTAAAACTAAAGCTTTATTTGTTTATTAATATCAATGTTTGAATACCATTTCAAAAAATATATATCAATGTTTGAATATGAAGGAAATCAATGCTATTAATATCAATATTTAACACTTGTTTTGCACCAACATGGAATATATGGCAGGATGTAATGGTAATCAATCATTCATATTTGTATGGAATACCTGAGGATCCAAATATTCTCAAGGATATGTGCCTTGATGTTGATAACATGTCTTACGAGGTAACACTCAAATATTTTGAGTGTTGGTGTTGTTTATTTTGTAGGAACTACTAGAGATGGAGGATCAAACTGAGAATGTTTGCACTGGATTAAGCAAGGAAACTATTATGGCCAATCTAACAAGAAGAAAACATTAGCTCATATCAATTGAACATCCAGTAGAACCTGAACCTAGTTGTATCTATTAGGTATATCTCTTCTTACTCCATGAACAATAATGGACTATCCAAGATGGATTAAAATTAATTCCCATTTCATGTTCATGGAAAACGTTCACAGGAGGTGGTATTGATGCAAGTCAGAGAAATGGAGCATACATATAGTTAGACCTTCTTCGAGCAGGAGTAGCAGCAGCAGCAGGTGGTGATAACATTCAAAACTCCAGTGGTTCTTCGAGTCCAATCATGATTCATTCAGGAGTAGCTGGATATGTTATTGAAGAAAATATAAGTCCAGATGGTCTTCCAGTTGATGGTAAAAGAAGGCTTTTATGCAAAAGAAAGGCTCCTAAATTGGGTTCAAGCTCTGCCCAAATTCATCCATAAACTTTCCTAGTCCAAATATGGTTACACAACATGGAAAAAGAAGGCTAGATATTGTGATCAATCTACTTTAGGAATGGAGGTGAGAGATTTTCTATCCAATATTTCCTGGTGGTTCCCCTGATGCCCAAGACATTGATGTTTAAATAAGAGGTGCAATGCCAGGCCTACCCAGGATCATATGAGTTTTAGCTGGAGAGTTGAGATACAAGCTCATAGGAGAAGTTTGGTATCTTAGGTATTATTCTATAGACTATAATCCCCATAGCTATAGCTTCCATTTATATAAATTTCTACAATACGATGCTTATGTGTCGTGCTAAAGTAGATTGTCTCTTATTACTGGCTGTAACTAAAATACACTTCATTTCCCATAGTAGGTCCACGGTGCCTATCGACTTGTACGTATGTCTGGTGGCGTAAGATTGGAGGTAAAACTAAAGCTTTATTTGTTTATTAATATCAATGTTTGAATATGAAGGAAATCAATTCTACTACTATCAATGTTTAACACTGGTTTTGTACCAACATGGAATATATGGCAGGATATGATGGTAATCAATAATTCCTATTTGTATGGATCCTAATATTGTCAAGGATATGCGCCTAGATGTAGATAACATGTCTTATGAGGTAACACTCAAATATTTTGAGTCCAATGGGAATTACTTAGGGATTTAAAAGCTTGTGTCATTTCTTTTGTAGGAACTGCTGGAGCTGGAGGAGCAATTTGGGATGTTTTCATTGGACTAAGCGAGTAAACTAATCTTACCAATCTGAGAAGATGGAAACTTTAGTTCATAAAAGCTGAACCTCCAATAGAAACTGAACCTTGTTGTATCTGTCAGGTTTATTTCTTCTTACTCCATGAACAATAATGACCTGTGCAAGATGGATTCAAATTAATTTCCATTTCATGTTCTTGAAAACCGTTCACAGGAGAATTATGCTAATGACAAAGAGCTCGGTAAGCTGGGTTATGGTAATGAGTTTTACTTCAATTGCATTATGGAATGCTTGTTCCGAAGAATTCATGCCCCATCTGCAAAAATCCAGCTTTGGCTGTTTGATCTCAAGATTGATGTCTCCTTTTAATACCTAAAAAACCATATGTTACTCATCATTGAACTTGCTTTTCACCTAGTACTTTCATGCACAATCGTCATTTACTTTTTCTTTCATTTTAGATATTCTCAATGGATGCCACAAAAAATCTGCAATTCCATATAATCCCTATGCTATGTCTAATAATGTAACGAGCAGCTGAAGGTTTATATATTCAACCTAAACAAAGTAAAAAGAATATGGATTTCATTAGTTTCTTTGTTTTTTTCTGGTGGTAGGTTCAACCACATATTATATATCAACATCGATGATCAATCATAAATGGATGATATAAAACAAAGGTTTGGACATTGAATCATTCTTCTTAGGATTAGGATGGCAGTGATCAGTTCAAAGTTGGCAGTTTTTTAGTTTCTACCCTAGTCTTTCCCTAGTACAAGTGTTTAGACTAACCTTAGGCTTACGTTCATTATTTCATAATATTTGAATGATATTATGTAAATAATTATTTATCTTTTTATAAATTTTTAAAAATTATTCATTATAAATACTAAATACAATAAATATGACATTATATAAATCATTTACTACTATTTAATAAATTTTTTAGAAATTATTCATCGTAAATGTTAAATAAAATAAATAATATTATTAATATAATAACTAAATTACTGTAACATTTTAAAAAACAATAACAGTAACTTATTTAAGTAGGTGTAAGTTAATTTTTTTCTCTAGTATCCCTCAAGCTTTATTGTTTGTGTCAAGTACTTGAAAGAAAAAAATATTATTAGCTTATTTACATCGGTGAGAGAGTTATTTTTTCCTAAAACTTATTTATATTGGTGTAAGTTAACTGAGGAAAATAGTGAACGTATTGGGAAAATTATTTATTGAAAAAACGGTAAGCAATTTTACAAGGATTAACGTATTTTTTCATTGTTTTGTAATTGATTTTACAGTAACTGGTCTAATAAAATTAAACTAAACACCCAAGAAAAATTAGTTACAGTGAAACAAACAAATCTTAGAGCTCAAAAGTCACCGATCTTCACACTCCATCACGTTGGAATTATCGGTTGATCTTGTGCCACAATGAAAAATATTAAAATGACGATCTCCTCTAGAGATCAATGTTTGAGTAATAAAAGTAGGAAGATATGGGATCCAAATGTACCTTATTCATCTAAAAAAATTATGGAGAACTAGTGTAGATCTGATCATTTTCTTGTGATTATTTTGTAGGAACTGTAGGAGCTGGAAGAACAAATTGGGGATGTTTGCGTTGGACTAAGCGAGGAAACTATGGTCAATCTAAGAAGACGAAAATATCAATACATAATAGTTAAAATGTTAATGTTTGAATATGAAGGAAATCAATGCTATTCTTATCAATGTTTAACACTAATTTTGCGCCAACATGGAATATAAGGCATGATTTGATTGTAATCAATCATTCATATTTGTAAGGCATGCCTGAGGATCCTCATATTATGGAGGATATGTACCTAGATGTAGATAACATATCTTATGAGGTAACACTCAAATATTTTGAGTCCAATGGGAATTACTTATAGTTTTAAAATCTCGTGTCACTTATTTTGTCGGAACTGTTGGAGTTGGAGGAGCAAATTGGGGATGTTTTCACTGGACTAAGTAAGGAAACTATTTTTGCCAATATAAGAAGACGAAAACATTAGTCCATAACAACTAGAATATCAATGTTTGAATATGAAGGAAATCAATGCTATTATTATCAATGTTTAATACTGATTTCGCACTAACATAGAATATATGTCAGGATGTGATGGTAATCAATACTTAATATTTGTATGGCATACCTGAGGATCTTGATATTCTTGAGGATATGTGCCTTAATGTCGATAACATATCTTATAAGGTAACACTCAAATGTTTTGAGTTCAATGGAATTTACTTAGGGTTTTAAAAGCTTGAATTATTTATTTTGTAGGAAGTGATGAAACTGGAGTAGCTAATTGGGGATGTTTCCACAAGACTAAGCGAGGAAACTATTATGGATAATTTAAGAAGATGAAAACATCAATCCATAACAACTGAACCTCCAGCGAAAATTGAACCTTATTATTTATGTCAGGTATATTTCTTTTTACTCCATGAACAATATTGACCTATGCAAGATGGATTCAAATTAATTTTTATTTCATGTTCTTGGAACCCGTTCATAGGAGGATTATGCTAACTGTGAATAGCTCGATAAGTTGGGATGTGGGCATGAGTTTCACTTTGATTGCATTATGGAATGGCTTGTTCAGAATAATTCATGCCCCATCTGCAAAAATCCAGCTTTGGTTGTTTGATGTAAGGATTCATGTCTCCTTTTGATCCTTGAAAAACCATGTGTAGCTGAACATTGAACCTACTTCTCAACAATCTGAGAAGAAGAAAATATCAATCCATAAGAACTGGAATTTCAGTATTTGAATATGAAGGAAATCAATGCCATTATTATCAAATTTAACACTGATTTTGCACCAACATGGAATATATGGCAGGATGTAATGGTAATCGATCCTTCCTATTTGTATTTGTAATAACCCAACTATCAAGTCAATGACTATATTGGAAGAATTTTAAAATTTAGAGGATTAAATTGAATAAATGGTAAAATATAAGAAATGATTGAGAAGTTTTTTATGACTAGTTTGTAAGAAAGGATGAATGAAAGGGTATTTTAGTCTTTTATAGGGAAATGGATTTAAAATTCATTTTAATAGGGTATTTAAGAGTAAGAAAAAGGGGAAAGTGGAAAAAGAAGCTAAGTTATCTTCTCTTCTCTTTCTTCCCGTGTGCCCGTTCTCTTCATAGCCAAAGGTGAGTTCCTCCAAGTTGTTTTTTCCTTTAGTTAAATGGTTGGTATTGAAACCTTGAGTATTATAGAGGCTTAAGGAAGGGTTAAACAGGATTAAAACTCAGAGATGAATGATTTATGTGAGATTGAAGAAAATAGGTTTTTGAATGCTATGTTGAAATATGAGTATTTATTGAGGTTTGATAGTATATTTGACTTGTCAATTAAGTAAATAAGAGATTATAAGCATTGGATGTGATTAAAAACATGTATGAAAAAGTAGTATGGTTCTTGGTTTGAGATGTTCTTTGGAGATTTTAGCTGTTATAAGGAGCTAAATGAAGGAAAGTTAGTTGGGATAAGTAACGAAGAGTTTAGTAGTATTGTTAGAGGTAAAAGTAAGGTAATTTGATGAAATTTGGGTAAAAATCGAGCTGAAAAATGGAAAATTTAGGTAAGGGTATCCAATATCAATACTATATGCTTAAATTTGAAGAATTACGATGAACATTATTGATACTAATGCAATTAGTATCGATACTGCTGTGGGTATCGATACTAAGAGGAGGGTATCGATACCATGGTTTCCAGAATGTAGAAATGGTATTGATACTGAAGGGAGTATCAGTACCATAGTATAGAAGTATCGATACCATGGTAGGGGTACCGATACTATTGAGTCTGGAAATTTAAGATAGGATGAATTTTGATAGAAATTGAATATAATAGTACTTTTAAGTATTATTAAAAGTATAAATGTTAGAGAGTATACTAACATTGGTATGGTATGTGTACATATTGGATGCTTGTGTAGATCGTAACCAAGATCCCGAGACAAGCAATAACAAGGGAAAGATAAGGTTACTGAATAGCTGAACATCCTTAAAGCATATTAACGAGGCGTACCAGGTGAGTGCATTAATTATATACTTATATCTTATGATAGTCATAGATGCATTTTGCTTAAGGTATGTATTGGATTTACCGAATGGGTACTATGTGCGCAACCTAAGAAATTCATAATAAGTTTATGAATTTTCGTATTGGCACTATGTGTGCAACCTAAGAAATTCATAATTAGTTTATGAATTTCTATATTGGCACTATGTGTACAACCTAAGAAATTCATAATTAGTTTATGAATTTTCGTATCGGTACTATCTGTGCAACCTAAGAAATTCATAATTAGTATATGAATTTTCTTATTGGCACTATGTGTGCAACCTAAGAAATTCATAATTTGTTTATGAATTTTCGTATTGACACTATGTTTGCAACCTAAGAAATTCATAATTAGTTTATGAATTTCTGTATTGGCACTATGTGTGCACCCCAAGTAATTCATAATGAGTTTGTGAATTATTGTATTGACACTATTTGTACAAAAACCACTGATTTTTTTAATGATTTGAAATATCAATTTGTATTTTGATAGTTATGGTATATGGATGTTTTAAAAGAACATTTACCTCATTGTTAGTACGCCTCACTAAGTAAATACTTAACGTGTGTTTATTTCACACGTAGGTTTTAGCAGGAAGAGTAAGGAGTGCATCTGACATCGCAAATCAAGAGTCTCATCATCAGTAGCTATACGACAACTATGTCTATTTTTTATATTATTAGTTGGCATGTAATAGAATTATGATAACGCTGAGAAAAGTATTTGGTTTATAATGATGTAAAAAGATAAAATGTTTGAACATTAGATTTTTGTTTACATGCTGAAGTTTAATGAGCATTTTATTATTATTAAATTAAAATGTTTTATGAAAAGGAACAAAATTTTATTGGTTTTCAAAAGAGGAAATGCTTTAAAAGTGTTGTGACATCTGTGTCTCGTGTATGGAAACGTATACTAGAAATGGGTGTTACAGTATTACAACCTTCCATAAAATATATTGGTTACATATAACCAGTTGTTATGGACTGATGTTTTTTCTTGTCAGATTGGTTGGAATAGTTTCCTCGCTTTGTCCAGTGTAAACATCCCCAATTTTCCCTCTAGCTCCAAGGTGGTGTGCTTGGTATATGGCCAAATATTGTAGCATGCTTGGTAGGTTCCTAGGTAGATTTCTAGGTCACTTAGCTAGATAGGTAAAATAGGTAGCTAGCTAGGTAGTGTAGGTAGCTAGCTAGGTATCCAGTGTCACTCCAGCTGCCTCCAACTTCCATAAGTCTTCAACTCATCTTTCAGCTCCTCAGCTACACTTTAGCTAATGTCAGCTACTTTCCAGCTACTTTAGCTATCCTTTGAGTCCATTGAGCTCCCTAAAGTGATGGTGAGTTATCCTTTGATTTTCTCGAGCTCCAACGAGCTGTCAAAGAGTTAGTGAGCTATCCATAAGCTGTCATAATCATCCTTAGCTTATTATGCACCTATGTATGATAAGAAAACAATGAAATAAGTTATAGAACTTATGAAAATGAATGAAATAGATGTTTCCATGTATGAATAATATAGATAATGATCCAATGAGCTAATATTAACATACTATGAGCTAAGTGTAAATGCATAAACATTAATCATGCTAAGTAAAGATGTATATACAAACATGTTAAGCATATTATATAATGATAATGCCTAACATTTATATGTACAATATAAGATAGAATATGCAATGTAACAAGACACAGTTTATTATAACATAACATGAATATAATGCATGATAAAGAAAGATAAACATAATATTTGCTAAATGAAATAAATTTGCGAAGTATTGAAATGTGACATATGTGAATAGAATAAAAGGTATAAAGAATGCTCCATGGTTCTTCAACTTATGCACGGCTAAAGAATGCAAGATAAAAAGTAGTAGATGAAGAAATTTGGTGGAAGTTGAGAAAATAACTTCATTTCGGGTTACAAGTATTAAGATAGCACGTATTGAACTTTGAAGTTCTACTTGTGTTTCCTATATGTGATGTTTTGTTGGTTGTTTGAGTGTGTCCAGTGTTTCAAGTATATATGAGATCTTTGGATCCATTATGTGTCATTTTTGTGGTAACATGTGTTTTACATATGCTAAATGATCTTAAATAACACTTATAAGTTTTAAAAATAAAGTTGGTTTAAACTAGAATGCTTAGATGAGATTTAGAGTGATACTCTAGATTGAAAATGACCATTTTTGGGTTTTAGTATCAATACTCGAAGAACATCACTAATACAATTTGGATGTGTGAAGGAATTTAGGTAAAACATCTGAGAGTATTGATATTTTTCAAGTAAGGATCGATATAGAGGGTTTTTATCAGAACTTTGAAGCTAGAAATGGTATTGTACTTAAGGTGATTATCAATACCCACGAGATTTATTGAAACATCGAGCTTAAATTATGTATCGATACTTGAGTTGGATACTAATACCCAAAGGTTGAGTATGAAAACCCTCTGCCTAGTATCGTTAATTCCTGCTTCAAAAGTCAAAGTTTGACTTTTAATTAGAATATAAACACAAGGTATGGTCCATAACAAATAAATGAGCCTATAAATTTCCATTTTTCTATTGTTAATAAAGGTATACATATGTAACACCCATTCTCGTATAAATTCCCCATACGAGTCTAGGACGTCACATAATATTTGAAAAATTGTATTTTTTTGAAAACCATTAAAAAATTGTTTCTTTCTAAAGTAACTCAATTATTATCAAAGAATCATAAAATAGTTTATTTTGATAGAATTAACAATCATTTCTCATAAAATACTAATATCAAACTATCATTTATAAATAGTAATAACAAATATCATTCATTTAAAAACCATATTTAAACATATCAAGTTATAAGTATCATAACCATATAATGTACATTCTAGCTAGTATTTTCAATATTCAAAAGATTCCATACCGGATATGGAGCATATATGATTCTTCAAAGAGATGATGTTGAACATGACTCTTCACTCTTTACTTCTACCTACGCGTCAAAATCATTACACGCTAAGTATACATTTAGTGAGGCATTAAGTTATATCAATAATAATAAAATATTATAAATGAAATAATATCAGTAATAAAACATATTTATCACAATATTACATAAGTATAAAATATAAAATCATCATACAAAAGAAAATATCAATAGTATAAAATACAGTGGGCAGTTCATACCCGAATTCATTCAAAGAAATCATTTAAAAAAATAATGTAAAATATATAATAAAACGATTTGAAATAAATTTTCTTTTCAAACTATAATCACCAATTTTATCCCAACAAAAATTAACTACAACCATACCCTGCTGCCACCAAATCACCAACCCTCTCATGCCCTGCCAGCTCCAGCCACACGCCACCACGATGCCCTACCAACCTACCAACTCAACAGCCACACATGTAACAACAACAAATGTGAGATTTTTTTCACAATTGTAAAATAGGTTATAAAAACCCCCAAACAGATTATAACACGAGTTCTCCCTCCGATTCTTTCTTTTTCTGTAAAAAGATTGTAGCTTTTCCCCCTTTGATTTTCTTATATCTTTCAACAAAAAGAGAGGATTGTAACAGATTTTTTATTCAAATAACTGAAATAAGAATACAAGTGTCGAATTATTTTTCCTTAATTTGTTTTGTTTTTTTAGCAATCTTTTATTTCGAATCAAAATAGATAGAAGGATAGGGATTACCAATCAGATTTTCCTTTGTCGATGGAGTATAGGTTGTTCATGGGGAGCCCGAGAGGTCGGAGGTCGTTTGGTCGTGTAGGGGATCGTTTTGGCTCTGTCGGGGAATGGTTATTCGTCTTCTCTCTAGGAAAAAAAGAGCTTTTTCTTTTGTTTTCTTTGTTACAAAAGTCAGCCATGAAATGAAATAAAATGGGGTTGGGTTTAGGTTTTTTTCTAAAAAGAGGTTAATTACCTCTTAAGGGTTTGAAGTCTTATTTATATTGGTCATATATTCCTATCTTATTCATTATTTAGGATCTGGCATGTTTTTATGTTTTTTTTTTTAATTTAGTCACTATTGTTGTGGCCAAATCGCCTTTAAGACCCTGTATTTTAATGTTTTCTTTCTCTATAGTCTCTGTTGTCTCATAATTGGTTAAATTTTGAGTCTCGTACATAATTTTCTACTCATTTCTATTTTAGTCACCACATATGCTTTTGTTGTTTATTTTAAATTAGATAGTTGATTTTATTTTAATTTATTTTGGTCACCTATTTACATTTTAATTTTGATATATTGCTTTTATTTATTTATATTTTGACCATTTTATTTATATTTTGTTCATTTTAATTAGGATACACTGCTTCATTTATTTATGATATGACCACTTACATATGTTTTTTATTTTAAATTAACAACTCACTTTTATTTTCTTGCACTTTAACCATTGTTATTTATTTATTTGTTGTTTCTAATATTCGATACGACCTTGTGGTGACCCGATCCGGGGTATGAACCACATTATTGTGGTCCAAACTATACTAACTCTTAAGTTTTTTTTTTTTGAATTATTATACGACCTTGCATTGACCCAATCTGTGGTATGACCCGCATTATTATGGTCCAAACTTTGCTAAAATTTCTATCACTAATTGCTATTTACTAACATTTAACCACTAACAGCTAACAATAACCGCTAACTTTATTTATTTATTTATTTATTTTATATTCGAGCTATAGTACAACCTTGCGACGACCCGCTCCAGGGTACGACTTGCATTATTTACGGTCTAGGTTCAATATTAAAAATTAACACTAACATTTTATTTTTTATTGCACTTTTTATTTTTGTTATTTAATTTTATGCACCTTTAAATTTACATCTTTATTTTTCTTTATTTAATTTTAGTCCTTACATTTTATTTGCTTTAAATTTCTAATCTTTTATTTTTGTCCCTTATTTTTTAGCAATTCAATTTCATTCCTTTAATTATTGCACTTTAGTTTCTCTTTATTTTATTTTAGCCCCATGATATATATATATATATATATATATATATATATATATATGCATGTTTCATATTTTTATCTTATTTAGTGTCTTATTTTGCTATCTTGCATTTTGGTCCTTATGTTATTTATGATTCTATTTCATTTAAGCACCCTTAATGTGTGATATTTATTTTGTTCATTGCTTTTCTCATGTTTATATTTTTTCCACTAAAATTGAGGTTTTATCATTGAGCATGATTAATTAATTTGTTAAATATTTCTTCACATTGCTTAGTATATTTAGATTTTAAAATTCTTAAATGTATTTCTATGCCTATTTTGATTAATTTCACAGTAAATGGATTACAACATTTCTCTCAATTTATTAAAATTTATTTTTCTCCTTTTCCATATAAATTTGTTTGTGCATTTAGATCTAGACATTTCGAATATATATAAAAGCCTCATAAGCATCATAATTGGATTAAATGTAGTATTTATTTATTTTAAAATATTAAGAAAGGACCGTCTTAAAGTAACTAGATGTCCTATTCTTATATTTTAAAATAAATAAATACCCTACTAAAAGAACCTAAAAAATCGAGTATGCATAAATTAAATCAAGAATAAAAGGAAAATGAAATGTTCCTTTATTTAAACTTGTCGAAAAAATTCGTCTAAGTTTTATTAGGGATTTGGTCTCGGCCCTTTTAAATAATTGAACTTCCCTTATCTTTTCTATTTGAATATATAATTTGGATAAATTGGCTTAATTCATTGTTTTAGTTGAATCAAAATATTTAATCTCGAATTCTTGGGAGAAATTATTGTATTCCTTTTATTTCAGTTGGAAAGAGAAATATTCTTCATAAAGTATGTTAGGGATTATTCTCTCTTCGATTGGAAATATTGGAATATTTTCTATTTCTCCTTAGATTTTTTCGTTAAATAAAATTGTATGGTTGAATTTGGAATAATAGGATCAAAATTTAAATTTATATTTGAATTCTTAGATTTCCATTATTAGAGACAATTTGTAATCGATAGGATACACATTTTGGGCGTTGTGGGGGTGCTTATCCTTCCCCACACGTAATCGACCCCCCAAACCTCTTTTTATTACAAAAAAGAATGAATTTCTGGTTACAAGTAGATTGGTGCATCATTTAAAATGATGTTTTCTTAAAAACTATTTTAAAAGGAAAGTTTTAGGTATTCAACCTACCAAACCCAAAAGATCGATGGCGACTCTAAAACATTTCTTTTACAAAAATTGAATTTTTCACAAATAAGTAGAGACAAATCATATCACCAAAATCGGTTAGGACAACTTGGCGACTCCACTACGGATTTGGTTGGTAAAGTCCTAAATCAATTATATATTGTCTCTATAATTGTGAATTGAGAATTTTTTTTTTAATTTACGATTCATTTGATTCCTTTCAAAAAAAATTTATTTTATATCATTGTATACTAATGTTTATATTTGATTGATTTTCAGATATTAAAATTTTGGATTCGCTTTAGTTCAATTTTTGTGTGGTTGATTGTCAAAGGTTTGAGAAATTCTCCTCACACAGAACATGTGCAATACATACATAAGCTTTATACCCGAGCTTTTCCCCTTTAAATGGGAGTAAAAGAAATGTCTTCGTGGGAATTTATTCTTCGTGTCAGACCTAAAAAGTAGCTTACGGGGTCCATATGCCCTATGTCTTCGGGATGATTTATTCTCCATGTTAGGCGTGAGGAAATGTGCCCTCTGGAATTGAACTCAATCCGCTTAAGCCTATAATGGGTGAGGATTGAGAGTCTAGCTTACCCAAGGGGCCACCGACAAGGATAATTCGTGTACCTTTACTTATAGAACCAAAACTTTGTATATAATAAATTGTAGGTACCCACTCGATCTAAGACAATGCCAAAACACTGTCCATAGGTACCCAAATAAGTGTACACAAAGGAAAAATGAACTCTAACCTTCTTCTTTTAATTTATTCAATAGATTATTTTTGAATGAATGCATGTGAACTAGAAATTATGCAGTTAGGGTTTTATTTTCCTCTGTATTTTATTCACTATATTTTTATTGTTCATTTACCAATTGAATTTAATCTTTTCATATTTCACTAAAACATATTTCCTCTCTTTGATTATTATTTTTACTAACATCTTTTCCTTGTCTTGTTGCTTTATTTTGTGCGTAAACTTGGTGTTAGTGTCCTGGTAATTATCAAATTAGAAGGTTTTTAAAATGACAATACCACACAAAGGGGTAGATATTTTTTATCTGCTTTGACATATTGGGACATTGTGAGCTCTTTGAAAGTTGTTTTAAGATAATTACCAAGGAATTAACACATGTTTAATACATATCATGTCATAGAATGTATTGATTCTCTAGTTAATAGTCGCATTAGAAGGCTTTCAATATTACAATGTCACTCGAAGAGGTAGAATATAATTGCAAAAATGAATAAATGATCCAGAAGGGTGCTCCACGAAACAGCTAAAGAGGTAAATCAAGTTGGAACACGAGACAGTGGATGATGTCAGTCGCATATGGTTGCTCAACAAATGCACTTATGGAAAAGATGTCGAAGCGTTGGAATTTTCCATCAAGCTAAGGATAAATAATATTGTTTCCTTGTATATTCAATCAAAATTGAAGAAGTCGAGCAATATGACGTGATTTGTAGTTTCCATTTGCCTCAGTGTATTGAGACATTTTGTATTTTTTGGAAGTTGTTTTATGAAAATTAATTTGGATTCAACACCTTCGTTGTATTTGCATTTGTATTCGCATCTTTGAATCGTTATGTTTGTAGTTTCATTTTTACATTATGCATTTGCATTTTGTTTTTGTCAAATTTTTCTACAAGTATTTGATCATGAAATTTTAGGAGTAATTTTAGGAGTAATTTATGGAGTATCCCGCAGAGATTCTAAAAAAACAAATTGGAGCAAACTTGGTTTTCCTAAAGAAGGATAAGAGTCATGAATGATATTTTAATACGTGTTAGTAGAATTGAGAAACTCCATGATCAGTTTATCAAGACTCAGTAAGAGATGATTGATTGAGAAAATAAATTTCAAGATGTGTCAAGAGAACAGATGTCTAAATTGATGCATATGATTACTTTTTTTATTCATGGGGAAGGTTCACTAGAGGATCACACTGTAAAGACGATGAATGAGAGTAGTGGGGTTGAAATGACAAAGATAGATAATCAAGAACCTGATAAAGAGCATGGCATTTCAAGCCAGCTCCATAAATCAGACATGGTCCCAGAAGGCCCGTTGAATTAATAATGAGGGATAGGCCTCACTCAAAGAAAATGGGCATTGAAGAAACCCAAATATTGATCAAGAAAGCCAAAAATTGTCAGACTTTTCAACAACAAACTCTGAACGAGAAAAGATCCTATAAGAAGATTTCTTGGATAAACCAGTCTAAAACCCTATAACATTTCGCTAAGGTTTCTAGTAATCTTTAAGGAAACTTTCATGATCCTATCGAGCGAGAATTAAGAGATATAAGGCAGAGAAGAAAAAGACCAGAATTCAATGCCCTAAAATTTCTTTCTCAATAGAGATTAATGTAGTCAAATCCTGTGAAGACTACATGGCACATGAGAAAGAGAAGGAAAATCAAAGCAAGAAGGTTTCAGTGGATGTCATCCAAGATTGACCCATAAGATTGAGAACAAATTGGTCAGATACAAGCCTCAAAACATCTTAGACGCATGTATCAGATTTTATGATGACAAGTGGGGCATTAGACATTTCAAAGAGACTGGAAAATACTACACCAATCACTACGATAACTGGTGCTCAAAACCCAGCTAAGACTATCATCCCTAAGAAGAACCATTTTGGATCTCTAATTGAAAAAGAGTTAAAAAATAAGAAGAAGAAAAATAGGTTAGTCTGAAAGAATATGATAATCTTTTGGATAATACGAATAATACCTTCCAATTTGAAAATGTCAATGATGAATCACGCTTGGTGGAAACAATTGAAAAAAAAGAGATGTTGAAAGAGAAAGAGTTGCACATCACCATTTTTCCTGAAAATGGTGAGATTGGAAAATTCGCACTGAAATGTGTCCATGTTTCCCTGAAGAATAACTGAACAAGTGGACTACAGAGGATCTCCTTGTAGTATTTAGATGAAATTTAGAGTAATACTCTGAATTAACCCTTATGTTTTTGCCCGCGAGCATTAAGGAATCTTTAGTGAATGGATTCTATATTAATTCTACTTTTTACAATCCAAGATTCTTTCTTCCATTTCTCAAGTGGCAACCATTTTACACACTTTTACATTTTTTATCATTATTTTGTTTTTATTTTGACATTTTTTCTTCTTTCATTCATTCCATATAAGTGTCTATCACTCTTCTAAATGTATATATTCGTTCCAAATTTCCTTTGCAGGTGTTCTAATCATTAATAACATGAAAGCTTCTAAACTTTAATCATGAGATAAATTTCGAGTGGCCTGTGTTTAGCAAAAATCAATGAGTGCAAAAATGAGGCGGGCTAGTGAAAAAAGAGGATGAACAAATCTTATCTCACATGAAGAAATTGATATTTTGAATGAAATAAGAAAGAAGAGTGAAATAAATTGGCTTCAAAATTCCAAAGTCATCTTTTCTTGATCTTATCAAAACATGCAGTATTGAATACTTATGAAATAAGGGTACAATTTCCTGATAGCCCAAACGTCTTTGAAAATTCATTAAGATATGTGTATAGGCTACATGGTGAGTCTATAAGGAATGGAAGACACATCTGTTATCTTAGCAAGAAGCAGATTGATTGCGATCCGATACCTCCCAATCCAAGAGACATGATGTATTTTGGTATGGACAACCCGAAGGCTCAAGCAGTACATGTTATACCATACTACTCGATTGATCTCTAGACTTGATCCTCTAAAGTGCTTAACAAAGTAACCATAATTAACTAGAAGAATTGCTCAATAGCAAGGGTTTTTATCATAATCTAACATTGTGTATGCGAGCTAAAAAACGATAAAAGATGATTATGAGTCCCTCGGTTTTAATTTTCCAGATGAGAATTTATTGTGCATCTGTACTGAAAAAGAAATTAAATTAGGAAACGAATCCTAGAAACTTTAATGGGGCATTCAATGCTTTGAGAAGAGAAATTAGGGCAATGTTAATGTTTGTTATCCTTTCACAAACAAACCAGAGCTCTTTTGCACTAACAATGTGGAAGAACTTAAGGCTTGTGCTTTAAGGATAAGAGCAATCATGGAAAGAAGATGTCAGTTCCTAAAGTATGTGAAAATTCTTTAATTAGAAGTTTTTCAACTATGAAGATAGTGAGAATTGCCACAAGAAATTGTCCTTCATCGTGCATACATGTCCAACTTCAATATGTACCCTGATGAGGTGCAACATGATTTCCATTTGGTTTTGGAATAAAAATAGTCTTACTCATCGCAGTTGAGATTTCGTTACTTCATGTTTTGACAAAAGTAGAACTAAGACAAAGCTGAAGCACGATGTGATCTCTTGAACTCTGTTTGAAAAAGAGTTTGAAAGTTATCTACCATGAACAGAGGTGTCAGAAGTAAATGACGTGAGCTCTTGATAAGAAAATTTGTCCAATATAAGTCTGAGAGGGCGATCTAGTGATTGGAAAGATCTTGCCAATTCATAAAGATTTCCTTGGGAAATGGATGCTTAATGGAGAAACGACCAAAGTTTGTCAATGAGGTCATTTTCGGAGGAGTGTTGTTTAATTAAGTGATCCAATAAAGTCAAAATTGGGTTAAGAAGTACTACACTCGAAGAAAGGAAAGGGAAAAAATAAGGAAAAAAATAAAAAGAAAAAAAGAGATGAAAAGAAGAAAAAGCATAAAAGAAAAAAAGAAAAGAAAATTGAAATGAAGGTTCAAGACGAGAATCCACAAATATCATCTTGAAACCAAAGGAATGATTTGAGTTGAAAACCTGAAAGGACGACTCAAATGTGTTAATATTAAGCATCCGACAAATAAAACCCTCTCAAGATTCTGGTACTTTGGAATGAGTTTCGCGTCTACAAACATTTTGGTGATTTTTGAAGTCTTTTAGACCTAATAACTTACTTATACGCTTTGGGGTTGTATCTAGTTAATTAATTTAGAGAGCCTGATACTTTGAGAGGAGTTTCACATCTACAGACATTTCAACAACATTTGAGATCTTTTGAACAGAGACTTACCTTAATGCTTCAAATTATATCAAGTCGATTGGTTCAGGAACATTCATGCAAGTGATGCTTGAGGCATCTGACTTTATTTCTCGAGTTTTAACCTTTCAGTGGTTGCCATGACTTTATAAAATTCCAATTTTATCATTTTGATCCCCAATTTTGTTCATTAACAAGCATCTTATAAGTAGATTAACATAATTCAAAAAAATAAAAGATTTATTGGTATTACTATGAGATAATCTTTTAAACTGTAAGAAATTCAAATTAGCCCAAATCTCGACACTCGTGTTTTGTAAAAGAGTGTATGTCAAGAAAACATATATGATATGAATTCATGAGGACAACTATTCAATCCCTATCAATGACATTTTTTCAAGATGTTTTCATCTGGGGCAAATAAACAAGATGATTTCTCAGGACTAATAGAGATCCTTGAAGCTCATAAGCCTTATGCTGCCTTAAATAAAAATGCAATGGCAAGGGGGACATTCTAAAATCCTTGGAACAATGAAGTTTGAAAGATAAAAAACTCAAGAATAAAACTTTCCACACTTATTTGCGATGTCATCAATAACTGACCAAGAAGCAGGCGACCGCCTTAATAAGAAAGGGAAATGTATCGTTTTAGGATTTTCTGGCATCTTAAGTCATAACAAATGTTCAGGGCATTCTTGTATTAGATGTATTGATCACTTGTTTGAGAAAGTTTGAAAATAATAAGTTTTGATAATGATGATCAAAAGCATCATAAGTACCCACATTGGGGCAAGACCAAAGACCTAAATCATGTTTAGGATAACAATATTCAAATCAATAATATATTGAGAATAAACCTCGCTGATCGGAGTATCAAGGGTGAAATATGAAAACAAAAAGATCTTACCTTGAGAAATAGACTATTCATGCTTCAGTCGGCAAACGATTCCTGAGAAACAATTTTGATTGAACAATCGAGTCAAGGACAAGTAAGGTGCCCAATCATCTACCTGATTGCAACAAGAATTTAAGAGAGGAAACACTTATTCCAAAATTATATGGAAGAAACAAGACAAAAGATAGAAGACATGAAAGACATGATCGTACAAGATGATTAGATTTACCATATTTATATTGGGGCAGACTCCATACAAAATGGATCAAGTGAAGGAGGACCGAGATCTCCACTTTGAAGTCAAAAGGAAAATGAAACAACATTTATGCATCCATAAGAACATCATTTATGCATAAAATAAAGGCATGCATTACATTTAGAGACATTTAGGTGCATTCATATCATCATACATATACATAATTCTTACAGATTTCCAAGGAAATAGGAGAAATAAAAAAAATCAGAATTCAAGCCTCAAATGGAGGGAATCACATTAAGAGTGGTAGAACCTCAAGAATTGAAACTCAATACACAGAACAATCATCATTTTTGAAATTGAGCATGTTTCCCAGCTAATACAATTTTTTTAAGAAACTAAGCCTAATTTTATGGGTTTTTTTATATTTTTAAATAAATTTTGAAAGAGACTAAGTCCGGTTTTTGGAAGTTTCTTGATGATTTTTAAATGAGCTTTCAAAGAAACTAAGTCTGATTTTCAAAAGTTTCTTGATGATTTTTAAATGAGTTTTTAAATAAACTAAGTCTGATTTTCAGAAGTTTCTTGGCAATTTTTAAATAAGCTTTCAAAGAAACTAAGTCTGATTTTCAGAAGTTTCTTGATGATTTTTAAATGAGTTTTTAAAGAAACTAAGTCTTATTTTCAGAAGTTTCTTGAAAATTTTTAAATGAGCTTTCAAATAAACTAAGTCTGATTTTCAGAGGTTTCTTGACATGATGAATTTTTAAAAGAAACTAAGCCTGATTTTTAGGGGTTTCTTGATGATTATTTCAAAATAATTGTTAAAGAAGCTAAGCCTAATTTTTAGGGGTTTCTTGATGATAATTGTAAAAGAAAGTTTTTAAGAAACTAAGCTTGATTTTCAAGGGTTTCTTGATGAGTAAGTCCTTTGGGTTATCACTAAGTCTTTCGAGCATGGTGCTTAAATCCTTCGGGTCATCTATAAGTCTTTTGAGCAAGATGATAAGTCCTTCGAGCCATCCATAATACCTTCGGGCATGATGTTTTCACATGATTTTCAAAAAAATGAGAAACCGATTTCCAAAGTTTCTTATTTAAATATTTTCTCAAAATTAATTTTTCTTGAAAAGTAAGAAAACGATTTCCAAAGTTTCTTACTTAGTAAGTCCATCGAGCTATCAATAAGTCTTTCAAGTGTGATGCTTAAATCCTTCAGGTCATCTATAAGTCTTTCGAGCATGATGATAAGTGCTTCGGACCATCCATAAGACCTTCGGGCAGGATGTTTTCACATGATTTTCAAAAAATGAGAGCGGATTCCAAAGTTTCTCATTTAAATCTTTTCTGAAAATTGATTTTTGGAAATTAAGAAAATGATTTAAAAAGTTTCTTACTTAGTAAGTCCTTTGGGCCATCAGTAAGTATTTCGAGCATGGTTCTTAAATCCTTCGGGTCATCTATAAGTCTTTCGAACAAGATGATAAGTCCTTCGAGCCATTCATAAGACCTTTGGGTAGGATGTTTTCACATGATTTTTTAAAAATGAGAAAGTGATTTCTAAATTTTCTCATTTAAATCTTTTTTGAAATTGATTTTTCTTGAAAAGTAAGAAAAAGATTTCCAAAATTTATTACTTAGTAAGTCCTTCGGGTCATCAGTAAGTCTTTCGAGCATGGTTCTTAAATCCTTCGGGTCATCTATAAGTCTTTCGAGCAAGATAATAATTACATCAGGCCATCCATAAGACCTTTGGGTAGGATGTTTTCACATGATTTTTGAAAAATGAGAAAGTGATTTCTAAATTTTCTCATTTAAATCTTTTTTGAAAATTGAATTTTCTTGAAAAGTAAGAAAACAATTTCTAAAATTTCTTACTTAGTAAGTCCTTCGGGCCATTAGTAAGTCTTTCAAGCATGGTGCTTAAATCCTTCGAGTCATTTATAAGTCTTTCGAGTAAGATAATAAGTACATCAGGCCATCCATAAGACCTTTGGGCATGATGTTTTCACATGATTTTCGAAAAATGAGAAAGCGATTTCCAAAGTTTCTGATTTAAATATTTTCTGAAAATTTATTTTTCTTGAAAAGTAAGAAAATGATTTCCAAAGTTTCTTACTTATTAAGTCCTTCGGGCCATCAGTAAGTCTTTCGAGCATGATGCCCAAATCCTTCTGGCCATCTATAAGACCTTCAGGAAGGATGAAAGAAGTAAAAAAAGGATAATAAAAATAAATTCCTAGATGTGATAATTAATGGTAGATGTCTTATTCTCAGGTTTGTCATTTGTGAGGCTGGATGGAGTTAGATGAGAAGATATTCAAATACTCATAGAAGTGATGCATTAAATTATAAGATGAGAGGATGATTCAATGGATGATCAAGGAAGAAAGCTGGTGTGAGGTCAAGCTTGAGATGACGAAGCAGAGATGAAATCATTTGTAGCAAAGACTATGATTGATTCCATAAGGAGTTGGGATAGCACCAGTACTTGGCTCATCCATCATATATAGAGTTGGATCAGCATCATAACTATGTTTAATTCTGTCGCAAAAAGAAGTTGATTGACATTGAGAAAAACTCGCTCGAGGAGAAGAGCTTGTAGCGCCGGATTTGCAGCAGCACAGGCCATATAAAATTGGTGATCTATGTCGTTGTTCTATTCTCATTTCACATCAATGAGAAAATAGGGGCATCTGTAATCACCAATTTTTTCCCAACAAAAATTAACTACAACCATACCCTGCTGCCATAAGACCACCAACCCTCCCATGCCTTGCCAACTGTTGCAACATGCCACCACCTTGCCCTACCGATCCACTAACTCAACAGCCACACATGCAACAACATAAAATGTGAGATTTTTTTCACAATTATAAGATGGGTTATAAAAAAACCCCAAATAGATTGTAAAAAGGGCTTTCCCTCCGATTCTTTCTTTTTTCGGTAAAACGATTGTAGCTTTTCCCCCTTTGATTTTATTCTCTCTCTCGACAAAAAGAGAGGATTGTAATAGATTTTTTATTTGGAATAAAACTGAAATAAGAATACAAGCACTGAATTTTTTCTTTATTTTTTATTTTTTCAGCAATCTTTTATTTCGAATTAAAACAGTAAAATTGGAAATAGATAGAGGGAGAGGGATTACCAGTCGGATTTTCTTTCGTCGCGGAATTGTAGGTGGTGCGTGGGGAGCCCGAGAGGTCATTTGGTCATGTAGGGGATCGTTTTGGCTCCGTCGGGGCATGGCTATTCGTCTTCTCATATGGAAAAAAAAGAGATTTTTCTTTTTGTTTTCTTTGTTACAGAAGTCAGCCATGAAATGAAATAAAATGTGGTTGGATTTCTAAAAGGGGTTAATTATCTCTTAATGGTTTGAAGTCTTATTTTATATTGGTCACCTATTCCTATCTTTTTCATTAGTTCGGATCTGGCATGTTTTCTGTTTATTTTTAATTTAGTCACCATTATTGTGGGCAAATCTCCTTTAGGTCCCTGCACTTTAATGTTTTCTTTCACTATGGTCACTGGTTTTCTCATAATTGGTTAAATTTCGAGTCTCGTGCATAACTTTCTGCTCATTTATATTTTAGTCAACATATATGCTTTTTTTTGTTTATTTTGAATTAGTTGGCTGATTTTATTTTATTTTATTTTATTTTGGTCACCTCTTTACATTTTAATTTTGATATAATGTTTCTATTTATATTTTGACCATTTTATTTATATTTTGTTCATTTTGATTCGGATGCACTGTTTCATTTATTTACGATATGGTCACTTACATATGTTTTTTTTTATTTTAAATTAACCACTAACTTTTATTTTCTTTCCATTTAACCATTATTATTTATTTATTTATTGTTTCTAATATTCGATACAACCTTGTGGTGACCCGATCCAGGGTACGATCCACATTATTATGGTCTGAACTCTACTAACTCTTAATTGTTTTTTATTAATTTGTTTGAATTATTATACGACCTTGCGGTGTTCCGATCCGGGGTACGACTCGCATTATTATGGTCCAGACTCTACTAACATTTCTAACACTAACTGCTAATTACTAACATTTAACCAATAACCGCTAACCGTAACCACTAATTTTTATTTATTTATTTATTTTATATTTGAACCATAGTACGACCTTACAACGACACGCCCCGGGGTACAACTCGCATTATTTACGGTCCGGGTTAAATATAAAAAATTAACACTAACATTTTGTTTTTATTGCACTTTTTTTATTTAATTTTATGCACCTTTAAATTTATGTCTTTATTTTTCTTTATTTAATTTTAGTCTTCATATTTTATTTGCTTTAATTTTCTGATCTTTTATTTTTTACCCTTATTTTTCCACAATTTAATTTCAGTCCATTAATTATTGCACTTTAGTTTTTGTTTATTTTATTTTATTTTATTTAGTCCATGATATATATATATATATATATATATATATATATATATATATATATATATATATATATATATATATATATATATATATATATATATATGCATGTTTCATATTTTTATCATATTGTGTGCCTTATTTCGCTATCTTGCATTTTGGTCCTTATGTTATTTATGATTCTATTTCATTTAAGCACCCTTAATGTGTGATATTTATTTTGTTCATTGCTTTTCTCATGTTTATATTTTTGCCACTAAAATTGAAGTTTTATCATTGAGCGTGATTAATTAATTTGTTAAATATTTCTTCACCTTGCTTATCATATTTTTAAAATTGTTAAATGTATTTCTATACCTATTTTGATTAATTTCACAGTAAATGGATTACAATATTTCCCCCAATTTATTAAGATTTATTTTTTCTCCTTTTCCTTATTCTAATATTTTAAAATAAATAAAATACCCTACTAGAAGAACCTAAAAAATCGAGTATGCATAAATTAAATCAAGAATAAAAGGAAAAGGAAATGTTCATTTATTTAAACTTGTTGAGACAATTCGTCTAATTTTTATTAGGGATTTGTACTCGACCCTTTTAAATAATTGAACATCCTTTATCTTTTCTAATTAAATATATAATTTGGATAAATTGGCTTAGTTCCTTATTTTGGTTGATCAATTTATTTAATCTTGAATTCTTGGGAGAAATTACTATATTCCTTTTATTTTTAGTTGGAAAGAAAAATATTTTTCCTAAAGTATTTTAGGGATTATTTTCTCTTCGATTGGAAATATTGGAATATTTTCTATTTCTTCCTCGAATTTTTCGTTAAATAAAAATTGTATGGTTGAATTTGGAATAATAGGATCGTAACTTAAATTTATATTTGAATTCTTAGATTTCCACTATTAAAGACAACTTATAATCGACGAGGTACCAATTTTGGGCATTGTGGGGTTCTTATCCTTCCCTACACGTAATCGACCCCCGAACCCCTTTTTTATTACAAAAAAGAATGAATTTCTGGTTACACGTAGATTGGTGCATCTTTTAAAATGATATTTTCTTAAAAACTCTTTAAAAAGGCAATTTTTAGGTATTCGACCTACCAAACTCAAAAGGTCGATGGTGACTACAAAACATTTCATTTACAAAAATTGATTTTTTTACAAATAAATCGAAACACGTCGTATCGCCGAAAATCGGTTACAACATAAACCATTTGAGGTTGACTCATCTTAAGTCTTCCTCATGTCATACTAATCATAGTATAAGTAAAATGCACCCACCTTATAACGCCTCACTAGAAATCCTAATATCGATATTCCTTTATTCTTGAAATTTTTCCTTTGATTTTGATTTTTGCTTTGAACTTACTTTTTATCAAGATCTACACAAGCATTATTTATCCATAATACACAATTTCAAAGCATAGATTAGTATCCTACTAACATATACATAACTTAGTAATAAAATTCATAAAAAATCTACTAATACTTATTCAATTCTAAATCCATTTCAAAACGTCCAAATTAACTGTAACGTTTAAAATTTAACTTCAATCCTTCATATACTCGTATAAAATTATAATTAAACAAACCATTTCAAATTCCACGATTTAACCATTAAAATGAATTCTTTGAGAAATTCATCTTAAAATCTCCAATTTATTCAAAATGGTCCCTTTCCATTTAAATCTTTAAATCCAAGCATCCAACAATAAAATCAAGCATTCTAACCACACATTTAAACATTACTCTTCAGCTTCAAGCAAATTTCCATTTGGAACCCACATTTCTTCCTTTTTAAAATTTGGTCCCTAAACCTTTAAAAGCTTATAAATTTGTCCAAATAACTTTCTAAAGCTTGCAAAATATTCCATTAATCATGTATAACCTCAAAATAATTTTTCCCAAAAATAATTTCCAATAATCTACAATCAATTCCCTATCAATTTCAATTCAAACTTCTAATTTCCAATAAAACCCTACTTGGTTGAATCTTAGTGTATGAACTTCCAAGTAGTTTCAATCATCATACAAGCATGAAAATGATTCTCCAACATCAACTAGATCGTAATGAAGCCTTAGTTCATTAAAAATTAACATCCCCTTCATCCATCAATTTCAAGAATTGAAGGTTCTAAGCATGGAAAACAAGAACTAATAGTACCAAATGATAAAGAATTTCATGGAGATCAACATTGTATTTCATGTTTTCATTCAAATTCCTAAGAAATTAGCTTGAAAATCAAAAAGGAAATGTTTCCTTACCTTAGATGAAGCTCACAGCCAAAGGGTGAAAAAGATGAACAAACTCTTGAAAATTCTAAACAAAAATCTAAGCTTATTTGTTATCTTTTAATAATAAAATTCATTAAAATTTCATTTAATGCAAAATGACCATTTTTCCTTTGAAATCCAAGGCTCCATAACCTGCCATCTGTCAATTTATTCATCTAATGGTAAAAAATAAACCAATAAGTTAGTAGTTACCAACTTTGCCTTTTGAATTTTCCGAAATTGCAATCTGGCCATTTTTATCAAACAATTCAAATTGAATATGGAAAACCAACTTATATCCAACGATCCATATTAAATCCTACAATTTTAAATCATGGAAATTACATTTTTAACCTTTCCTCATAATTCTTCAAAACTTTCTAAAAATCCGAATCAATCTGATTATCCGAATTTTTCTCGAACTTTGTCGTCATATAGATTTTAATACAAAATCCATACGAAAAATATAATTTCCACATAAATGCCATTCTCGGGATTAAACTATTCATTTATGTGACTGAATTACATAACTTTTTAAAATTACACTTTGGTCCTTAAATTTTTCCTAAGTTTATACTTTAGCCATTTAACTTTCAAAATTTACATTTTGCTCACTAGTCAAAAAATTTGGATATTACACCATAAGTATTGAAAAATTCAAAATTATCTCTAAGAACTAGAAACCGTAAGTGAATAAATAATCGATAGTCCGTAAGCCAAGCCAAATGTGAAATTGTGTGAAAATTGAATGATGATTCTTTACAAACACATGACTGGTGAATCACATATTTCATATGAATTGAGACATTTGTTAACTGAATTGTCACTGGAGATAATGATTTTTTTTCTATCAAAGGTACTTTTTAAAATGCATGGTTGATAATGTGCACCATTATTCTACGTGATACAATTATGTATCATTTTCATAAATAATATTTTAAGATATTATATTTATAAAAAATTATATATTGGTACATTTGAATAATAAAGCCAACGTAAATACATGGATAAACAAGAGTTAATTGCTTTATATGTCCTCCAACTATAGTCACCATTTTAAATTGATCCTTAAACTTTTCAAAATTTTAATTTCATCTCTGACCTATGAATCTCATTCTAAACTAGTCCATAAACTTTTGAACATTCTAATTTCATCCCTAAACTATGACCCTTGTAACACACATCTCCCGTATACCTTTCCGTATATGAGATATGGATGTCACCTTACTTTTAAAACAATTGTTCTCTTTTGAAAACCCTTAAAAGTTTGTTTCAAAATTTAAATTAAAACATTTTAGCACCATTATATAACCATTATCGAAATATACTACCAAAATGTCCACTTTATATACATTGCAGAGAATTTTTCTTTAAATTTGATTACATGCCAGCAATTGTTCAAAATAAACATGATTGTCCTACCGTTACTGATGAGAGTCAACCTTAACAGTTGATATCAGTTGTTACTGCTACACTGCTTATTTAATTTGTCTCCGCTTTTACCTACGTGTGGAAACAACACACGTTAAGTATTTACTTAGTGAGACATAATATTGTAAAGTAAGCTCTGTGTATACATAGGTATGTCATATTTATTTAGTTCGTACTAAATCTTATATTCTTTAAGGATCATATAAATCGCATTCCATTCACAATTATCTTAATTATTTTTAGTATGCCTAGAATACCTATCTTCCTTTATATTTTTCTTTTCCATTTATCTATTTATTCATTATTCTTTATTTTCATTGATAGCAACAATACATAGCATTTTTCTTTAAATTTTATTACATGCCAGCAATTGTTCAAATAAACATTATTATCCTACCATTACTGATGAGAATCAACCTCAACATATGATATATGTTGCTACTGTTGCACTCCTTATTTAATTTGTCTCCACTTTTACCTACACGTGGAAACAACACACGTTAATATTGTAATGTAACCTTTGTATATACATAGGTATGTCATATTTATTTAGTTCGTACTAAATCGTATATTCTTTAAGGATCCTATAATCCTCCTCATTTAAACCGTATTCCATTCACAATTATCTTAATTATTTTCAGTATTCCTAGCATACCTATCTTCCTTTATATTTTTCTTTTCCATTTATCTCTTTATTCTTTATTCTTTATTTTCATTGATAGAATCCATTCATATTTATAATGCATCATTATGCCTTTTCATTTATAGCATCTTTTCAAACCGATAATGCACCCATATGCATTTCAATTATGGCATCTTTTCATGCCTTTTATACAACGTTATGCATTGTTATACATATAGTCTTTTAGTTAAAGGCATTTAACCTTTCATCTAATTGGCATGATTGACCCTTTCTGTCAAGTGCACATCTAGGCCATAAATCTTTTACTCAACAGTATTTAACCGTTCATCTAACTAGCATCATTGACACCTTCCTATCAAATGCACAGTCAAGCCTCAAAGGCAATTAGCCTTTCATTTAACTGGCATGATTGACACATTTATGTCAAATGCACAGTTAGGCCATTAATCTTATATTTTATAACAGTTTCTACTATAATAATTATTCATTATATCAATGAACTCTCTCAACTCATTATAAACTCTATAGTTTACATTGGTAGTGCTAATACCATCATTTCGTAACCCTTACTATAATTTAGGTGAGTTGCATATCCACTACTAATACGAAATTTCACCTAATTATTATGAACTTCTTATATTTGTACATATATTTCCCATACGGAAATTCATACACTTAGTATGAATTTTCTTAGTTTTGTACACATAGTACCCATATGGAAATTCATAAACTTATTATGAATTACAAAAAATTTTGAACTTATTCGTATCATCCATAAGGATTAGATAAGTCCCTATCATTGAAACCAAACTTATTTTATACTATTATCATAAATATCCTTAGTATGTACAACATACATTTATTTCTTATACATTTTTCTTTTCATTTTTCTTTAATAACCATTCGTTAATTTCATTTATGGCATCCATTCATGCCTTAATGCATCCTTTCATACATTTCATTGATGGCATCCTTTCATGCATTTCATTTATGCCATCCTTTCATGCCTTAATGAATCCTTTCATGCATTTCATTTATGGCATCCTTTTATGCCTTAATGCATCCTTGCATGCATTTTATTTATGGATTCATTTTAGATCAATTCATACTCAAAAACTTCTTCATAATACCCTTTCCGTAGATACAATGATAACATGTTAAATACTATAAAACATACATTAACTTAAAACGTTCTAATTTAAATCATTGTGAATCTTATTAATCTTAAATAATTATAAATAATGTACACACCTGGATTGTCTCGCTATTATATCCAAAATGAAAAGTTGATTACTCTGGTACTTTGCCTTTGCCTTTAGTTTTACTTGACTTAGGAGCTTGATTTCGATCTACTCAAGCATCCAATAAAGACATGTACAATATCAATTGTTAGTATATTTCCTAACATTTATACTTAAATGTTACTCAAGAGTACATATTATTAACTTTCTATAACAATATCAGCATATTTTTAACATTTCTAGCTCAATAGTATTGATACCCCCACCATGGTATCGATATTTCCATACTATGGTATTGATACTCAATTACGGTACCGATGCCATTTTTCCATTAAGTGCTCAATGGTGTCGATACCATCCTCATGGTATCGATACTCCCCTCTTGGTATCGATACCACTTGAATCGGTATTGATACTACTCAACAGATTATACTGATTTTAAACCTATAGTATTGGTATTGTTCTATCAGTACCGATACCCGTGCCCAGAATTTCCAGTTTTCAACTTGATTATCACCCAAATGGGGTTAAATTTCGTTATGATAACACCATACAATACTAGTAAACTATTCTTTCCTTCATTTAGTTTCTTAAAACATCTAAAATCTTCCAAAAACATTCAATTCTAAGAATCACACTACTTTTTCTAATATGTTCATAATCCTATCTAATGCTTCCAATATCTCATTTACCTCTTTGACAAGTTAAATCTACCAATAAACATCCATAAACACTCATATATTAACATATCATTTCAAAACCCATTTTCTTAAATCTCTAATATTTCATCCATATCTTTGTTAATCCTATTTAATCCTCCCTTTAGCTTACATATCACTTAAGGTTGTAAAAACAACCCATAATCGAAAGGAAAAACTGATTAATTGAATTTTACCTTTGGCTATGGAGGGTGGTCCTTGCACGGGGCCACCTGAATCGGTATCGATACTGCTCAATAGATAATACTGATTTAAAGCCTATAGTATTGGTATTGTTCTATCAGTACCGATACACGTGCCCAGAATTTCTAATTTTCAACTCGATTATCACCCAAATGGGGTCAAATTTCGTTATGATTACACCATACAATACTATTAAACTCTTCTTTGCCTATTCATACTAACTTTCCTTCATTAGTTTCTTAAAACATCTAAAATCTTCCAAGAACATTCAATTCTAAGAATCACACTACTTTTTATAATATGTTCTTAATCCTATCCAATGCTTCCAATCTCTCATTTACCTCTTTGACAAGTCAAATCTACCAATAAACATCCATAAACACTACATATTAGCATATCATTTCAAAACTCATTTTCTTAAATCTCTAATATAGTCATTTTATAACGACCCTAAAATGAAAAAGTATTACCCTTAATCAAGTTGTTTGAACGAATCAAGATATGCTTATGAAGGTATCATACATTTCAAATTAAATAGTATCATGAGACTAAAAGCATATTATCACGTACATAAAGAAATGTCCACATAAAATAAAATATTCACATAAAATACATATGTACACATATATTTAAAACTATAATATATTGTATACAGAAGATATAATATATAAAATTAATATTCATAAACTAGCATGTAATATGAATGTAATAAATACAATTTAAATATTATACTTTACTATATAAAAACATAAGCACGAAACTAACTTAATATTCACACGCAAATATACACAAATATACTATAATATAATATAATTTAAAAAGTGTATAATTTACGTATAATAGGAAATTATAGAAAGCAAATAAAATATTGATAAATGAATAATGCATGTACATATTAATTATAATGGTCTAGAATAAAAATGTGAAAATGTGGCAAGCGAAAATACAATTAATTAAGACTAAACTTACTTAGTGAATAAGAGACCAATAAAAATGAAAACTTTAGTGGTACAACAATGAGCAAAACAAATTTCATGGCACCAAACAAAAATATCATATAATACATGCACTGGAAATGCAATTAATCCACAAATATTAAACATGACTAAAATGAAAGTACTTAAAATAAAACATCAAATGCAAAAATATATAAGCAGAAGTAGATCATCATTAATGACTAAAATGAAATATGCATAAAATAAGAAGGAAAAATCAGAATTCTCATATAAGTACATTAGCTAAAAAATTAGGAATAAAATAAAATGCAGGAAATAAAAGGTTCTAAATAAAATTCTAAAAAAATAAAAGCACATTAAATTAAAAGGACTAAAATGTAAATTTTGGAAATTAAAGGAAAAAATGAAAATAAATGAAATTAAAAGGGAGAAAATGTAAATAAAAATATAAAATAAAATTATAGGTTGAATTTTAATTTTTACCCGAACCATAAATAACGTGAATCGCATCCGGGGTGGGTTATTGCGAGGTCGTAAATTAGTTCTAATATTTTTTAGAAGTTAGTAATTAAAAGTTAGAAATTGTTAAAAAGTTAGAATTTTACACGGGTCATAATAATGCGGGTTGTACCCCAAGGCAGGTCACCACAAGGGTGTATTAAGTGTTTGAATAATAATAAATTAATAACAGTGACCAAAATGCAATAAACTAGAAAACATTGTTAATATTAAAACAAAATAACACAAAATTAAATAAAATGGAATCAATATGCCAAATCCGAAAGAAATAAAAAAAAAGAATATTAGAGACCAAAATGTAAAAATGCGCTAGATTTAGGAGACTAACAAGTGATTTACCCGAAAACTTTAATATATATGATATTTTTGGGTCATTTTGTACCCTACCCTCTAAAGAAACAACTTTCTCTTTATTTTTTCTCAAACTCTCCAACTGGCAGAACCACGACGACCTAAACAAGCCACAGCCTCACAGCCCACCGTATTTAGGTGGTGTTCTACACTCTGGCCACAAACCCTAGCGACAAAGGAACCCAAACGTAACCCTAAACTAAGAAAGAACTCCTAGCCTTCTCATCCCAACTCTTTCCTCTCTCGATTGGAACCCCAACCAAACTCACAAACCCACGATTGACCACCCTATTTTGGGGTTGAAAATAACATCTAACTGCCACCAATGGCATTCCAGGAGACCCAAAACTACCCCTAAATGACCCCAACATTTCACTATTTTCTCTAGTCCATTAAACCAGAAGCCTAAAGACCAAGAAAATGCCCCCTAAACGGCCAAACGACCTTCGACCTCTCGGCTTCCTAGCCCCGATAGCAACTCCGATGAGAAACTTTTTAAGACCAAAGGTAACACAAACCCCTCTATTTTCCTATTTTATTTTGGTTTGAAAAAACTGAAGAGAAGGCCACAAGAAAACATAAATGAGATAAAAATACCTCTAAACAATGGGCTTTCTTTTTTTGTTGTATTGCTTTCTTTGTTTCAAAAATGGGGAGAAAAAAATTAATATTTGTTACAATGATTTTATTACCGAGAGAAAAAAAGGGAGCCCTATTCTTTACATGTTTAATTTTCATTTTATATAATTTCCTTAAAAAATGAAATCTGAAAATCATTTTACAACTTTTTGCCTTGTTTGCTTGCATGGCTGATGATGGGGGTTGTTTTGGTGCTGTCATGGATGAGGGATCACATTTAGGGATGTTGTGACTTGATGTGGCCATTTGGGACCACTGATGCAACAATTGATGTGGAGATTTCACTACTACCATGGGGACCATCGATGAACTACTTGAAATATGGATGGTCATAGTTAGAGGCAGCGGCGACAAGGGAACCTAGGGTTTGGTTGTTTCCCAAATGTTAGCATATGGGATCAAGTTTTCTATTGGGCTTAGGGTTTGAATGTAATTGGGTATGGGTAAATGTAAATGGGTTAGGATGATGAGTTTTGTGTAATGGGTATGTGAATTTAATTTGGGTTGTATTTGAACAATGGACTATTTTTCATTCATGCCACCAACTCCATTTGAAGTGATCCAATCAATTCACGAACAACCTCAAATTATTCTTCTATCACCTCCAAACTAGTTTGAATTGTTTATACAAAATGAGGGTATAACAGATGCCTTCTTTGCTCGTTGTTGTAAAAACAAGAATGTAGCAAAGATAAATAGTGGCCTAATTTTTTTTGGTCACATTGCAACTCCATCTTTTTAGCACCTCATCCTTCTTTTATCTTTTATTTGTTTATTCCGCCATTTTTCAATCTCACACATGTTGGACCTGCAAAAGACAATTACAATTAATTAGTACATTTGAGGGCCGATTTCTATCATTTATTTATTTTTCTTCTTTTTCATTTTCTCCTTATTTTTTTCCTTTTTCCACCATTTTCCTTTTTTTCTTTCTTTTTTTCCTTTTTCTTTTTCCCTTTCCCTTTCCCTTTTTCATTTTTTTGAAAATTTTAAATGAGAAACTTTGAAAATTTATTTCTCACTTTTTACAAATCATATGAAAACATCCTGCCAGAAGGTCTTATAGATGGACCGAGGGACTTATCATCTTGCTCGAAAGGCTAACAAATAGCCTGAATGATTTAATTATCATGCTCGAAAGATTTATTGATAGCCCGAAGGACTTACCAATTTTGGAAAATAGTCTATACGGTAAGAAACTTTGGAAATCGCTTTCTTACTTTTCAAAAAATTCATTTTCTAAAAATCTTAAATGAGAAACTTTGAAAACCACTTTCTCATTTTTTTTCAAATATCATATGGAAACATCTTACCCGAAGGTCTTATAGGTGGCATTAGGGCTTATCATCTTGCTCGAAAGACTGAAAGATGACCCGAAGGATTGAATCATCACGCTTGAAAGACTTATTGATGGCTCGAATGACTTAGCAATTTTGGAAATAGTCTACTGGGTAAAAAAACTTTGAAAATCGCTTTCTTACTTTTCAGAAATTTCATTTTCTGAAAATCATAAATGAGAAACTTTGACATTCGCTTTCTCATTTTTTTTCAAATATCATATGGAAATATCCTGCAAGAAGGTTTTATAGATAGCCCAAGGGACTTATCATCTTGCTCAAAAGACTGACAGATGACCCAAAGGATTTAATCATCATTCTCAAATGACTTACTGATGACCCAAAGGACTTACCAATTTTGGGAAATAGTCTACTTGGTAAGAAACTTTGTAAACCACTTTCTTACTTTTCAAAAATTTCATTTTCTAAAAATCTTAAATGAAAAATTTTGAAAATCGTTTTCTCATTTTTTTTTACTAATCATATGAAAACATCCAACCCAAAACTCTTATAGATGGCCCAAGGACAGCTCGAAAGATTGACAGATGACCAATAGTATTTAATCATAATGCTCGAAAGACTTAGTAATGGCCTTAAGGACTTACCAGTTTTGGAAATAGTCTAGTAGGTAAGAAACTTTGGAAAACACTTTCTTACTTTTCAAAAATTTCATTTTCTGAAAATCCTAAATTAAAACCTTTGAAAATCGTTTTCTCATTTTTCACAAATATCACATGAAAACATCTTGCCCGAAGGTCTTATAGATGGCCTGAAGGACTTATCATCTTGCTCGAATGACTGAAACATAACCCTAAGGATCTAATCATCATGCTCGAAAGATATATTGATGGCTCAAAGGACTTACCAGTTTTGGAAATAGTCTACCTAGCAAGAAACTTTGGAAATCTCTTTCTTACTTTTCAAAATTTTTATTTTTCTGAAAATCCAAAATGAGAAACTTTGAAAATCGGTTTCTCATTTTTTACAAATCAAATTAAAACATCATGCCTGAATGACTTATAGATGGAGAATGACTTATCATCTTGCTTGAAAGAATTACAGATGACCCGAAGGATTTAATCAGAATTTTGAATGACTTACTGATTACCCAAAGGACTTACCAATTTTGGAAAAAGTCTACTTGGTAAGAAACTTTGGAGACCACTTTCTTACTTTTCAAAATTTTCATTTTCTAAAATTCTTAAATTAGAAATTTTGAAAATCGTTTACTCATTTGTTACAAATCATATGAAAACATCCTACCCAAAGGTCTTATAGATGGCCCAAGGACTTATAATCTTGCTCGAAAGTCTGACAGATGACCAATAGTTTTTAATCATCATGCTTGAAAGATTTACTAATGGCCTTAAGGACTTACCAATTTTTGAAATAGTCTACTAGGTAAGAAACTTTGGAAAATGCTTTCTTACTTTTCAAAAATTTAACTTTTTGAAATACTAAATGAAAAACTTTGAATATTGTTTTCTCATTTTTCACAAATATCACATGAAAACATCTTGCTCGAAGGTCTTATAGTTGGCTTGATGGACTTATCATCTTGCTCGAATGACTGAAACACGACCTTAAGGATTTAATCATCATGCTCGGAAGACTTATTGATGGCTCAAAGGACTTACCAGTTTTGGAAATAGTCTACCAGGTCAAAACTTTTATTTTTCTGAAAATCCTAATTGAGAAATTTTGAAAATCGTTTTCTCATTTTTTACAAATCATATGAAAACAACCTACCCAAAGGTCTTAGAGATGGCCCAAGGACTTATAATCTTGCTTGAAAGTCTGGCAGATAACCAATAGTATTTAATCATCACGCTTGAAAGACTTACTAATCGCCTTAAGGACTTACCAATTATGGAAATAATATACTAGGTAAGAAACTTTGAAGAACACTTTCTTACTTCTCAAAAATTTTATTTTTTTGAAAATACTAAATGAAAAACTTTGAAAATAATTTTCTCATTTTTCACAAAAATCACAAGAACATATCTTTTCCGAAGGTCTTATAGATGGCCCTAAGAACTTATCATCTTGCTAGAATGACTGAAACATGACCCTAAGGATTTAATCATCTTGCTAGAATGACTGAAACATGACCCTAAGGATTTAATCATCGTGCTCGAAAGACTTTCTGATGGCTTGAAGGACTTACCAATTTTGGAAATAGTCTACCTGGCAAGAAACTTTGGAAATCTCTTTCTTACTTTTCAAAATTTTTATTTTCTGAAAATATTAAATGAGAAACTTTGAAAATCGCTTTCTCATTTTCTAAAAATCATATTAAAACATCTTACCCGAATGCCTTATAGATGGCCCGAAGGACTTATCATCTTACTCGAAACAATGACAGATGACCCAAAGGATTTAATCATAATGTTGAATGACTTACTGATGACCCAAAGGGCTTACCAATTTTGGAAATAGTCTACTTGGTAAGAAACTTTGGAAACCACTTTCTTACTTTTCAAAATTTTCATTTTCTAAAATTCTTAAATGAGAAATTTTGAAAATTGTTTTCTCATTTTTTACAAATCATATGAAAGCATCCTACCCAAAGGTCTTATAGATGGACCAAGGGCTTATAATCTTGTTCGAAAGTCTGACAAATGTCCAATAGTATTTAATCATCATGCTCGAAAACGCTTTCTTAATTTTCAAAAATTTTATTTTTTGAAAATACTAATTGAAAAACACTGAAAATTGTTTTCTCATTTTTCACAAATATCACATGAAAACATCTTGCTCGAAGGTCTTATACATGGCTCGAAGGACTTATCATCGTGCTCGAATGACTAAAACATGACCATAAAGATTTAATCATCGTGGTCGAAAGACTTACTGATGGCTTGAAGAACATACTAATTTTGGAAATAGTCTACCTGAAAAGAAACTTTGGAAATCTCTTTCATACTTTTCAAAATTTTTATTTTTATGAAAATACTAAATGAGAAACTTTGAAAATCTCTTTCTCATTTTCTAAAAATCATATTAAAACATCCTGTCGGTATCTCTTATAGATGGCCTAAATGACATATCATCTTACTCGAAAGAATGAAAGATTACCCGAAGGATTTAATCATAATGTTGAATGACTTACTGATGACCAAAAGGACTTACCAATTTTGGAAATAGTCTACTTGGTAAGAAACTTTGGAAACCATTTTCTTACTTTTCAAAATTTTCATTTTCTAAAATTCTTAAATGAGAAATTTTGAAAATCGTTTTCTCATTTTTTACAAATCATATGTGAAGATACTAATTTTTTACCCATATTATTATTATTATTATTATTATTATTATTATTATTATTATTATTATTATTATTATTATTATATTATTATTATTATTTTATTATTATTATCATTATTATTATTATTAAATATATATTAAATACATATATAAATAATTAATTACAGGCCCAACAAGACGGCCCAGTTACAAACAAACCAGAACCGGTCCAGACCAACCAGAAACCCTAAACATTTGGGTTTCAGTTAGGGTTTCCTAACCCTAATCCCAGCCGCCTCATCATCACAGCGTTGGATCTGAGAGATCCAACGGTCCTCAGATATGCCAGAAGAAACCCTAGGGTATCATTACCCTAGGGCCACGCGACGCCGCCCCAGTTTCCAATCACCGCTGCCGACACTCTTTCGCCGCCTCCGCCGCTGCCACGTCCCAAATGAAGACTCTAGAAGACCAGCTGCCCTCCACACGCCATGGCTAAGGGTGAGTCACCACTGGTAGTCCGGTGACTCACCAAAACCCCCTCTTCGGACCGGTCCGCGGCCACAACGGTGGTGGCTATAAAGCCACCCCGAACCTGAAAAAAAAACAGAGAGAGAGACAAGAACACAAAGACAGAGAGACCGAACAGAGAACATACTACCACAACTAGCAAAAACCAAAACAGAAAGAAAAAAAAAAGAAAGAAGAAAGGAGCTTACGAGAAGCCATCGGACCCCTTCGAACATCACCAAAACCTTCAGAAACCGAAGGTAATTCTTTAGATTCGCTCCGATCAGGAGATATTTAGGTGAAAAGAACACCGGAACCGTCCTTAGGACGGTCCGATCTATCCGATGGTATAAAAATAAAATTTTCCGGCCACCTTATGCGGTGGCCGGCGGTGAGGGTCACGGCGGCAGACGGCTGCCGCCCGGTGACCGGCTTCCCTCCGATGAGGGAAGCTAGAGAGAGGCGAGAGAGTTTTTAAACTATCTCAGTTGAGAAGAGAGAGTAAATTGAGAAATGAGAGAGCTGGCCCTTCGGCCAGCCGTTTCGGGCTTAATAGCCCTTCCCAAACGACGCCGTTTTGGGGAGGGCTATTGTGTAATTTTATAAATGTTAAACCCTTTCCGTAATCCCTGTTTTATATGTTTACATTTTAGTCACTAAATCGATTATAATACTTTTAATTCAGATCTTAATTTTAATTTCTTTATTTTAGTACTTTATATAAAATATATTTAGGATAAAACATTTAATCCTTTAATTTTAAAAATATTTTAATCCTTAGTTTATATTTATTTATTTATTATAATATACTAATTTAGATAATTTTATTTTAGTCATTAAATAAATAAATAAGAAATAGCATGTTTAATCCCTAATGTTTCGATTAATTATGAATTAGATTTTTAATTTTATTTTCACTGTAATTTAGTCATTTATTTTATATGTTTTCATTTATTTTATGCTTTTAAAATATTGTTTTAGTGGTATTTTTATTTTATTTGTTTATATTTTTAATATTTTTATGTATTCATAATATATATATAAAGTAATTAAATTTTAAATATTTTTATATTGAAGAAAAGGACAGTCTTAATACAACTGGATGTCTGTATGGTATTTTAATTAAACAATATTAAATTAATATTTATCAATATCAACGAAAAGAGCTTTCTTAAGGCACCTAGAAGTTCTTTTCTGATATTTTTAAATAAATAAATATTTTTTTATATAATTTTGAAATAATATTATAAATTAAATATGTTTTGATTTTTTTAATTTTTAATAGAGACAATTTATAATTAAAAAGTACCAATTTTGGGCGTTGTAGGGGTGCTAATCCTTCCCTAAACGTAACCGACCACGAATCCCTTTTTATTATTAAAAGAATGAATTTTGGTTATAAACGCAGATCAGTTTAATTTTTAATTGATGTTTTCTTAAAACTCTTTTAAAAATAATTTTAGGTATTCGACCTACCTGACCCAAAAGGCGATGGCGATCCCCAAATTATTTTCAAAACCATTATTCATATCGATTTTCCCGCCAAAATAAATATTGTGCCCGGACGAAAACCGGTTACGACAGCTTGGCGACTCCGCTGGGGACTGTCAACTTTAAAATCAATTATAAATTGTCTCTATTAATTAAAAATTAAAAATTTATATTTAAATTTAATTTTTTCTTTTCAAAATTTTTATATTTTCATAATATTTATATGTTTTATTATTGCAAGTATTTTATTTCATTATTTATTTCTCTGTCAAAGGTTGAACATTTCTCCTCACACACAACACTTGCATTGCATTACATAAAGCTCTATAATTGAGTTCCCTTTTAAGTGGGAGTGAAAGCGACGTCTTCGTGAGAATTTATTCTCCGTGTCAGACCTAGCAAGTAACTTTCGGGGTTCATATGCTCTATGTCTTCGTGAGAATTTATTCTCCGTGTCAGGCATAGAGAAATGTATTCCCTTGAATTGAACTCGATCCACTTTAGTCGTGATGGACTAGGATTGAGGGTTAGCAGCCTAAGGGGGCACTAACATGGACAATTCGAGTACCTTTACTCCTAGATCTGAAACCCTGCATATAAAAACCTTAGAAACTCTTCCAATCCGAAGTCATGCCGAAATTTTGTCTAAAATAGGTGTACACATAGAAATGAATTCAAACTTCTTGTTTATTTATTTTCGTTAATGATTAATTACATGTATATTTAAATTATTTAAATTTAGAAAAGCATGTTTAAATAAAAATATTTATGTAAATGTTATTATTGAATTTTTTTTTTATGTAAACTAATTTATTTTCTTTTGTGTGTTCTTTATTTTTGTTTGCATTGCATCATACAGGATAAAGACATTGATCCTTGTGTTAATTGTCTCATTGGAAAGCCTTCATGGATAAAAAGTGTTCAAATCAAGTAATTCTAAACTCAGAAGTAAGACAGGGCTGAGGACTTACAAAGACAAGAAGAGACAGTCTGCAGGATGATTATGTATCTGACTTGGCCAGTTATGCTCGGTTTCACTAAAAAGAAATGATATGCAAGATTTGCGAAGCATTTATGTTGAAGTTGATGATGAATTACTCAGAGCCCTAATTCAATTCTGGAATCCAGGGTACAATTGCTTCACTCTCAATAAAGAAGATTTGATCCCTACTATTGAAGAGTATACAACTTTGTTACATATCGAAGGGGCTTTGGAGAATCGAATCTATTCAAAGTCAATTAAAACTCAACCCTTTTCGAGTTAAATTAGCAAAGATTGCCGGGGTACGAGAAGAATGGTAGTATCCCGTACAAAACAAAAAGGAGAAAGCGAAGGCATTGCTTGGACCAACATTAAAGAACTTATTCAGAGTCATCCAGATATTAAAGTACGATTCGATTTATTTGCTCTGGGTATGTATGGTATGGTCATCTTCCAAAGTATTGGGATATGTTGAAGCTGCAGTGGTAGATTTGTTTGAACAGTTACCGAAAAAGATTAATCCTGCCTCTGCAATTCTATTCAGAGTCATCCAGATATTAAGTACGATTCGATTTATTGCTGGGTATGTATGTATGGTCTTCCCAAAAGTATTGGATATGTTGAAGCTGCAGTGGTAGATGTTAACAGTTACCGAAAAAGATTAATCCTGCCTCTGCATTCTAGCAGAGACCTTCAGATCGTTAAATGCTTGTAAAGATAGGAGGTGGACGATTTTCAGGGTGTACCCAGTTGTTATATGTTTGGATCCGTAGTCATTTCTGGAAGACAGAAAAGGTTTCATACCGACGCTTTAATACGGATTACTCACCATTAAAAGAATTTCTGGAGCAGGAATGGCCGAAAGAAATTAAAAAAGATATGTGGATTAATGCCTTTCGAAATCTGCAAAGCAATGATATTGTTTGGCGAGCCCCGTGGCAAATACAAAGGAATTCTTTTACAAATGTGGAGATTACAACTGGATAATGCTGCTCGGATTATGGGAGGAATTGGATATGCACCACTTCTGGTTATAAGACAGTATGAGGTCGCCAATTTGTACCTGTCACTGCTGGATTACAGTCATCTGAGTTCGCATTCCATAGCAAAAATTATAAAAGAAGTATCATGGAAGCCTTTACAGCTTGGAAAACAACTTTTTGTATCCGAGCTAAAGCAGCAAAAGAAATGCTAACTCCTGATTATGAAGAATGGAGATCTGTCAAGAAAAACGAAAATATTCCTCTACCAGATCAAATTGAGGATATCTCTATGGAAGATCGCATTAAGGTGGTTCCGTCAGAAATTGAAATCTTGAGAGCTGAGTTTGAAGCAGAAAGAGAAGGCTGGTCGAAAGAATTAGAGCAAATGAGACAAGATAAAGCTATGTTGGGGGTTGACATTGACTTTCATTCATCACAATGTGCACTGTTGAGAAAAGATAAATAAAAAGGTGATGGTGAATTCAGAGCATTACAGAAAAACTACCAGGAGTTATATAAATCCCGAAAAGCATCAGATCAAGCCAACAACAATACAGATGACCAGAGAATTGAACATTGAGAAAAGACGAGTTGAAGATCTGAAAGGAAAGAATAGTCGTCTACTCAAAGCCTTGAGAAGGAAAGCAAAAATGGAAGATTTTGAGGTCGACAGAAGAGAGCGAATTATAAAACACAAGGCGAGCATCGCGAGATCATGAATGAAATGCAAAGAGAAAGAGATCGAGCCAAAGATTTAGAAGAAATGAAGAAGACATCTTTAATAAGTTTGAAGGTGAGAAAATATCATGTTCAAGGGATTTGAATCTGAAATGAACAGTTGATTGCTGAACTTGAAGTCAGGCCAAAAGATGGAAGAATCCAATGTTGAAAAAGAAATGGGAGCTGGAAAGAAAAAATTTCAACACCAGACTTGAGGTAGAGCAGGAAGTGGCTAGAAATTGGATGCGAAGATGCAGAAACAAAGATGTTCAGATCCAGAAGCTTAATCAAAGAACGCAAGAAGCACGAACAAAACTTGAAGAAGATCTGGATCAGTCTAGAAATAAAAACTCAGAGTTTAATGCTTACATTTTGCAACTTGAGGAATCGTTGTTTCAAGAAAGGTTCGTCTAGGGCCTAATGATCTCAAAGAAAGTAATGAGGAAAATGCTTCACTACGAAGACGCATTAGAGATCTTGAAAAAATTCTGCACAATTGTCAAGTCAGAATCACTGAGTTAGAGCAAACTCTTGAAGGAACAAATGACAATGGCAAAAGTCTGAGTTCTATGTTGAAATAAGTGAAGAAAGAAGTAATATGGTGTTCGAGGCCATGGTTCAAATGAGCGAAGTTGCTAGATATGTTGGGAACTAGCTGTTGAAGCCAAAATAATTGAGCATCACGTTGATCAGTTTCTAACTGCGGAAAGAAGGTGTCATGGTTAATGAAAGAAATTATAGAGCTTAATTGGAAAGCTACGCCTTATCTGTAGTTCTGAACTATTATAAAGAACTTTTGTATGCCGATGAAACTTGTTCTATGACAGTTAACTTTTTGGGATCAATACCTTTTTGCATACATACATTTTTGCATACATTCATCATTCATTCATAATTTTCTCTATGAATAATTTTTAATTTTTTATTATTAAGATAAAATTCATTAATTAAATTTGAAAAAATAATAAAGATTTTTCAATCCGTTATTCTGGCCAAAAGAGAAATACAACATCACTACGGTACTAGACACTACTAGAGAATTATAGAGGATAAATACAGTTGAGGAACAGCATCATAAGAACAGAAGAAATGAATGAAGCTGGAAAAATTGAAGCCAGTATTGCAAATTCACAAAACAGTATGATGCAGAAAATAGAGGACATGTTTAAAAGGCAGGCTATCAGTGGGGAAAATGCATGAAATCCTGTATCTTTCGACCAAGAACCCATATATCCTCTAGGTTTTCCACCAGAACCATTTATCATTCTGGTACTACACTATACAAATCATGCTCGTACATCTGCATTACAAGAAGCCAAACTACATGAAGATCAACAAAATCCTGCATCTTCAAGCAAAAATCCGCTTATATCCGATGTGAAAATAGGGGATCTTAATACTGAGCATTTGATCCCAGATTTGAATGAGCTGAATGAGAAACAAAAGTAAATGAAGAACTGCCAGACAGATCAAGAGCTTAGAACGAATGAAATCTGTGGAAATAACTGAATCATTCTATGGTTTGACGCTAGTGAGTTGAGTTTGGTTCCAGACTTAATCCTCGCCATCAAGTTCAAAGCTCCTGAATTTGAAATATGATGGTACTACATGCCCTTCATCTCACATTACAATGTTTGTCGCAGAATGGCATATGTGAAAGATGAGATATGTTAATTCACTACTTTCAGGATAGTGTGACAGGGCCGGCTTTAAAATGGTATACTCAATTGACCAAAGCCAACATTAGATCCTGGAAAGATTTGGCTAAAGCATTTTTAGAGCAGTATCGCCACGTAACAGACATGGTCCCTGATAGATGGACTCTCCAAATTTGGAGAAAAGAATAATGAACATTCAGACAGTATGCCCAGAGATGGCGTGACACAGGGCCCAAGTTCAACCACCTTTGTCAGAAAAGAGGCCACAGTAATATTTGTCATACCTTGAAGGCTCCTTATTTAAATCATCTAATGGGAATGCAACCAGAAATTTTGCAGATTTGGTCATTTCTGGAGAACTCATTGAAAATGTCTTAAAAAGTGGCAAGATTGAATCAAATGATGGTCTAGTTCCAAAAGACCTACGTACCGGAAAAAGGAGAATGAAGTCAACAATGCAAATTCTTACAGCAAGGATTCATCGAAAGTGTTACATAACCCAGCCAAGGGTTAAAAAGAGAACAAACTAATCGAGAAGATTCCAGAGGATCTCGAAAGGAAAATGAAGGTGTCTTTTACACCTTTACCAGTACCATATGCTGAGATCTATGATTCGCTGTTAAAAGCAGATGTCATACGGCCCTATCCTTTGGTTCCCATGCAACCACCATTCCCTCCTTGGTATGATACGAAGGCACACTGTGTTTATCATGAAGGAATCACGGGTCATTCTATTGAAAATTGTTTGGCATTCAAAAGGGTGGTTCAAAATTTGATCAACACTGGGAAGTTGGAATTCAATACACCATCTGCATCAATCACCATTGCCAAATCATGGAGATAAAAACGTGAATGCAATTCAGGAAGAAAACAGAAAGAAAGCAAAAACTGACATTTCTGAAATTAAATCTTCGTTTGTTTGGGTATTCCAACAACTCTCTTTAGCCGGTATAATTCCACAACAATTCAGGCCAAAGCAGAATGAAGGCAAGAATTATGTGAATATCATCAGGAGAAGGGCATAAAATTCAACTATGTCCTGATTTAGGGATTTGGTGCAAAAATTGATGAACAACAGAGAAATAGAATTCTTTGAAGAAGAACCAGGGAAAAACGAAAATGATGTTTGCTCATCAGAGGATTCTAAGCCGAGTCAAAGAATAAATGATCCTGTGATCATTAATGTGAAATCATCTACGATGATTCCTGCACCAATAAAGCCGAAAGTAGTTATCACCGCTCCTCTACCATTTCCATACAAATACCCACAGGGTACATTGGAATTATACTACCAATGTTCAATGGTAGGATCTGTTTCTCTAGAAAAAACAGAAGAGAAAATACAGAGTTTGGGTACAACATCGATGTCTGAAGCAGTGAGCGAAGTCGGTTTCTTTACAAGAAGTGGGAGATGTTACTCTCCCGAAACATCCAATGCTTCAGAACAAGTGAAAGCAAAAGGAAAAACCATGGCAATACCTCAGAAAGTATTTGAGGATGAATCCCTTCCAGTATTTAATGAGCCTGTGACAGAAAAACAAGCCCAAAAATTTTTGAAATTCCTGAAACATAGTGAGTATAGTGTGGTTGAACAACTACACAAACAACAAGCGAGAATTTCTATTCTTGATCTTTTGATGAATTCAGAAGCACATAGAAATGCTTTGATGAAATTCTCAATCAAACATTTATCCCCGAAGATATATCCCTCATAAACTTGACAGAATTGTGGGACATATAGCCGCTGACAATATATAACGTTCACGGATGATAATACCGGAAGGCGGAATGGGGTCAGTAAAAGCTTTGACCAGGAGTATTGATTGACAATGGATCCGCTCTCAACTTGATGCCTCTAGTCACACTTCAAGAATGCCTGTGGATCAATCACACATGAAGAGTTATCAGAATGTGGTACGAGCCTTTGATGGTACTCAAAAAGAGGTTCTCGGGAAAATGGAAATACCGTTGTTAATTGGCCCAGTTGTGTACAATATTGACTTTGTGGTGATGGACATCCACCCTACATATAATTGTCTATTAGGGAGGCCATGGATTCATTCAGTTGGAGCCGTTCCTTCTTCATTACATCAGAAATTGAAATTGTTGTTGATGGACAACTAATATGCGTAGGTGCTGAAGAAGAAATCATTGCATCTGTACAAGCATGTTCCATATATTGACGCCAATGAGATGCTCTTGAATGCTCTTTCCGACTCTTGAATTTGTAAATGCAACCTTATGCAGAAGGAAGCAAAATTCCAATCCCAGATTGTCTGATTGCACAAAATGCGGTACAACAAACTTTAGGCATCGGAGCTAAAGCTGGGAAAGGTTTAGGAAGAATCTTCAAGGGATTTCAGTTCCTGTCGTATACAGATGAAGAAGGATCGTTTGGGCTTGGATTTAAGCCCAATTTTCAGCAAAAGAACAAAGAGATGAAAGAAGATGTGAAGACAGAAGGGCAAATTGAAAGGGGGAGAAATCCTTTGGGAACACATGTCATTCCCACAGTTGAAGACCATATTCAGATCAGGGGAACATTAATGTAGAACAGCAGCTTGTTGAAGCCTTTAAAGAAGAAAGTTGACGAAAGATCAAGACAAAGTCGAAGAAGCTAGAATGGATTATTTATCAACATGATCATGAATGACAACAAGACTGGCAAATACTGGATAAGATTCGCCCATGTCTCCTGGAGAAACACTCACCAATTGGACCACTGAAGATCTTCCTATAGTTTTTAATATTAACGCAGAGTAATATTCAGAACTAATCTTTATGTTTAGCTCAAAAATATGAAAAACTTTTTGTTATCTTGTAAAAGAAATTATGTTAAATATAAGAAATTTTCTTAAAATTTTCATATGGCAATCATTCTTTACATTTTCTTACATTTTACATTTATTTATTTCATAAATTTACTATATTCTTTCGAAAATATGTCCGACTTAAATTTGCAGGTGTCACCGTGTTAATAGCATGTTTATTCCTAAATTTAATCCAGTGATAAATTTAGAGCATCCTATATGTCTGGAAGAAATCAATGGTTGTGAGGATGAACTGGAATGTGATGTTCCTACTGACTATTAAGATTGGTAGAAAAAGAAGACAAACAATTCTACCCCACAAAGAAGAGATTGAGACTGTGAATTTGGGAACAGATGAAGAAATGAAAGAGGTGAAAATTGGTACTACTCTGACAATCCAGATAAAACAAGAATTGATAAATCTCCTTCAAGAGTTCAAGGATATCTTTGCCTGGTCTTATCAAGATATGCCTGGTTTAAGCACAGATATAGTGATACACAAGCTTCCAATCATCCAGAATATAAACCGTCCAACAAAAGCTCAGACGAATGAGGCCAGAAATGTGTTGTAAATCAAAGAAGAAGTGATGAAACAGATCAATGCAGGTTTCCTACAGGCAGCTAAATACCCAGAATGGGTAGCCAACATTGTTCCCGTACCAAAGAAAAATGGGAAAGTTTGAATGTGTGTGGATTACAGAGATCTCAACAAAGCTAGTCCGAAAGATAGCTTTCCCTTACCCCACATAGACACATTGGTGGACAATACTGCAGGGCATGCATGGTTTTCATTTATGGATTGATTTTCAGGATATAATCAGATAAAAATGAATCCTGAAGACATGGAAAAAACAACATTTATAACCATGTGGGGAACATTCTGTTATAAAGTGATGCCATTTGGATTGAAAAATGCAGGTGCAACGTATCAAAGAGCCATGGTAACTTTGTTTCATGACATGATGCACAGAGAGATTGAAGTATATGTGATGACATGATTGCCAAATCCCGAACTGAAGAAACATATTCAAACCTGAGAAAGCTTTTCCAGAGATTGAGGAAGTATCAATTAAAGCTCAACCCCGCAAAATGCACTTTTGGGGTAACTTCCGGGAAACTTTTGGGATTTGTAGTCAGCAAAAAAGGAATCGGGATTGATCCAGATAAAGTAAAAGCAATTCAAGATCTTTCACCCCCAATACAAAAAAGGAAGTTCGAGGCTTTTTGGGGAGATAAATTATATATCTCGGTTCATTCTCAATTAACTGACAAATGTGATCCAGTGTTCAAATTACTTCGAAAGAACAATCCTGAAGTCTGGAATGAAGAATGTCAAGAAGCTTTGGATATTATAAGAAATACTATCCAATGCCCCAATTTAGTATCACCAATGCCTGATAGACCATTAATTCTCTATTTGACGGTCTTCGAAAATTCGATGGGATGTGTACTAGGACAGCATGATGAATCTGGAAGAAAGAAAAGCTATTTATTATCTGAGCAAGAAATTTACTGATTGTGAAATTAGATATCCACCAATACAAAAATTATGTTGTGCTTTGGTGTGGACTACTCGAAGACTCAGACATATATGCTATACCATACTACTTGGTTGATATCAAAACTTGATCCTTTGAAATTCTTAATGGAATCACCAGCTTTGACAGGCAGAATGGCTAGATGGCAGAAGTTATTATCTGAGTTTGATATTGTATATGTCACCAAAAGCAATAAAAGGAAGTGTCATAGCTGATTTTCTGGCCAGTCGTGTATCAAATGATTATCAGCCTTTGAGCTTCAATTTTCCCGATGAAGATTTATTGTGCAATCCGTGAATGAAGAAGTCAGAACAAATGATGAATTTGTAACTTGGAAGCTTTATTTTGACGGAGCATCTAATGCTTTGGGACGAGGAATCGGGGCAGTGTTAATTTCTCCAGAAAATGTTTATTATCCCTTTACAAGTAGACTGGAGTTCTTTTGCACCAATAACATGCGGAATATGAAGCTTGTGTCATGGGGTTGAAAGCAGCTATAGAAAGAAAAATCAAATGTCTCAAATATATGGAGATTTATCGTTAGTGGTGTATCAATTGCGAGGAGAATGGGAAACAAAAGATCCCAAATTGTTGGAATATCGAAATTTTACCCTCGAATTAGTGAAAGAATTTGAGAAAGTTACCTTCAATTATCTCCCTCGAGAAGAAAATCAAATGGCAGATGCTTTGGCTACATTAGCTGCTATGTTCAGGCAACTAAGAAGGTTGATATGATGCCAATCAAAATGCAAGTATGAAATTCCTACACATTGTTATGTGGAAGAAGAGGTAGATGGCAAACCATGGTATCATGATATTCTGCAATATATCAAAATCAAGTTATCCACCAAATGCATCGGAAATTGATAAAAGAACATTGAGAAGAATGCTGCTGGATATTTCTTGATGAGAGATTATGTATAGAAGAAGCAATGATCAAATGCTATGATATGTTTAAATACCAGTGAAGCTCGAAACGTCATTGAAGAAGTACACAGAGGAATATGTGGAACACATGCAAATGGTCTTTCCATGGCCAGAAAAATAATGAGATATGGATACTATTGGGCTACTATGTACACAGATTGCATTGATTATGCAAGGAAATGTCATAAATGCCATATATATGCAGACAAGATTCATGTACCCCCATCTCCTTTACATGTAATGACAGCACCCTGGCCATTTTCTATGTGGGGAATAGATGTCATTGGTGCAATCACACCAAAAGCATCGAATGTACATTGTTTCATCCTTGTGGCAATTGATTATTTTACCAAATGGGTTGAAGCTGCTTCATATACCAATATTAAGAGGTCCACAGTCTGCAAGTTCATAAAGAAAGAGATAGTTTGCCGATATGGCCTACCAGAAAGGATCATTACAGACAATGCTCTGAACCTGAACAACAAAATGATGACCGAACTTTGTGCACAGTTTAAGATCAAACATGCAAACTCAGTGGCATATCGTCCAAAGATGAATGGGGCAGTTTAAGCAGCAAACAAGAACATCAAGAGAATCATTACAAAGACCACTGAAACTTACAAAGATTGGTACGAGAAGTTACCTTTTGTTCTATACGCATACCGAACTACTGTTCGAACATCTACTGGGGCAACACTGTTTTCTCTACTCTACGGAATGGAAGCAGTCTTACCAATTGAAGTTGAGATTCCATCGCTTCGAATATTGAGAGAAACAAATTGGATGAATCTGAATGGATCCAAGCTAGAGTTGATCATTGAACCTTGTTGAGGAGAAAAGATTGAAAGCTATTTGCCATGGACAGATGTATCAGAAACGGATGATGAAGTCTCATGACAAAAAAGTACATCCAAGAGAATTCCAAGAGGGTGATCTAGTACTAAAAAAGATTTTGCCTATACATAAAGATTTCCGTGGGAAATGGATGCCTAATTGGGAAGGGCCATACGTTGTGAAAAAGGCCTTTTCCGGAGGAGCGTTGATCTTGGCAAAAATGGATGGAAAAATTCTGAGAAATCCAATAAACTCAGATTCTGTCAAGAAATATTATGCTTGAAGAAAGAAAAAAGAAAGAAAAGAGAAAAAAAAGAAAAAAAAAAGAAAAAAAAAGAAGAAGAAGAAGAAAAAAAAAAGAAAAAAAAGAAAAAGAGGGGTCAAGGTGAAAACCCGCAAAGGGCATCTTGTAACCAAGGGAAGGATTTGAGTTGAAAACCTGAAAAGGCAGCTCAAATGCAGGGTGGTATTAGGCATCTGGCAATTAAACCCTCTTAAGATTTTGACAGTTTGGAAGAAACTTCACATCTACAAGCATTTCGACAACATTTGAGATCTTCCACAAAAGCTTACATATTTCTCTAAATTGTGTCAACTTGATTAATTTAGAAATACTTATGCTTATAATTTGTTGAGACATTTGAATTTTTATCATTCTTATGCTTGCCATAACTTTGGATACAATTTTATCTTTTTCAAGTTCAATTTATTTGAGATTCAATTTATTTTGGAAATTCAATTTATTCTTCTATGAATTAATATAATTTGAAATAATTAAAGATTTCTGAATATCACTATGATTAATACTTTTAAATACATGGAATACGAAATAAGCAAATCATCATCATCTTAAAGCCATGAACATTAAGATTGTTACACGGGATGCTACCGACAACAAGGTCGAATCCGCCAAATCTACTCATCAATTGCTCCAACCGATTACCATTCAGTTTCTTGCACATCTGTTTTCAAAGATATACTAAGACAGTAGAAGGCGATCTTTGCAGCACTGATTCCAGCAAAAAGAAACAAGACATTGATATCACTGGGAAACATGTCTCTATAAAGATCCTTGTATATGGTTTTTAAGGAAACCTAGAAGCATTTCCACCTCATCAGGTTCAAGTGGAGAAACTTTATTGCTTCCAACCCATACTAGATTCCATTTTCAGCACTCATTAAGAACATAATTCCGAACACTCGAAGTTGGCTCATTGTCATAAGCTTCAAGAGCTTTACAGATCCTTTCTGTCATTTGGCACTCTTGTACATGTTTAAAACGGTTCAACTTTGTTCTTGGATCACATGAAAGCCATCATTTCTTTGTCAATGAAAAAATCAGCACTGGAGGAAGCAGAATAAGAGAAAATCTGTTCTTAATTGGCAGAATTATGAATATAGCCCTTTTCAGTGTAATAGCATGGAAATGCTTTGAATCTACAAATTCTGGCTCTACATCAAATAAGCATAGTGATATCCTAGTCCAAACAATTAAATGAAAGATGAATGTGTTCATAGCATATTCTGGAAGTGTTCTTTGAGTTATCTGATCTGGTTTAGCAGAACCAATCATTGAATTTGGAAGATGAATGTGTTCATAGCATCTTTTGGAAGTGTTCTTTGAGTTATCTGATCTGGTTTGGCAGAACCAATCATTGAATTTGGAAGATGAATGTGTTCATAGCATCTTCTGGAAGTGTTCTTTGAGTTATCTGATCTGGTTTGGCAGAACCAATCATTGAATTTGGAAGATGAATGTGTTCATAGCATCTTCTGGAAGTGTTCTTTGAGTTATCTGATCTGGTTTGGCAGAACCAATCATTGAATTTGGAAGATGAATGTGTTCATAGCATCTTCTGGAAGTGTTCTTTGAGTTATCTGATCTGGTTTGGCAGAACCAATCATTGAATTTGGAAGATGAATGTGTTCATAACATCTTCTGGAAGTGTTCTTTGAGTTATCTGATCTGGTTTAGCAGAACCAATCATTGAATTTGGAAGATGAATGTGTTCATAGCATCTTCTGGAAGTGTTCTTTGAGTTATCTGATCTGGTTTGGCAGAACCAATCATTGAATTTGGAAGATGAATGTGTTCATAGCATCTTCTGGAAGTGTCTTTGAGTTATCTGATCTGGTTTGGCAGAACCAATCATTGAATTTGGAAGATGAATGTGTTCATAGCATCTTCTGGAAGTGTTCTTTGAGTTATCTGATTTGGTTTGGCAGAACCAATCATTGACTTTGGAAGATGAATGTGTTCATAACATCTTCTGGAAGTGTTCTTTGAGTTATCTGATCTGGTTTAGCAGAACCAATCATTGATTTGGAAGATGAATGTGTTCATAGCATCTTCTGGAAGTGTTCTTTGAGTTATCTGATCTGGTTTGGCAGAACCAATATTTGAATTTGGAAGATGAATGTGTTCATAGCATCTTCTGGAAGTGTTCTTTGAGTTATCTGATCTGGTTTGGTAGGAACTACAAAACCAATCATTGGAATTAAAAGATGAACTGCATGATCGTCTTCATAAGAAGTTTCTTTTCAAGCTTCTTTTGCTTATCTTTCCAAAATCATAGCACAAGTTTCATCTTTGCTTATAACGGGGATTATCACATAATGGCTTCCCATCTTTTACCGGAAGAAGTGCGTCAGCATTTTTAGTCATTTGAGCAGCACGTATAAAATTTGCCAATTTTGCAATTGATGAATTTGGACCACACATCTACATGGCTATTGAAGCTTCAGCCTTTGAGAATCCCATTTTTGTCAAGTATAACAGTTTATTCTCCTCATCAGAATCAGAATTCAAGATTTTCGGTATTAGAAGAACTATCGATATCTGTGAAATCATCTTGAAAGGTCACTTCATATCAGATGAGTTGTTATCAGAATCAACATGTTGCCTGAATGCAAGCTTTTCAAGGGCCTATACTATTGAGTTTTATTCTCAAGAGATTTTATGACATTATATCTACATTTGTCAAAGATGATAGATTCTTTGTTTTGAAGAAGAAAGATCTATTGGGTTTTTTACAATTGAAGAAATACTCAATTCACCAATCTGAAATCAAACAACATTCATGCATCATATTTAGGCATTTGCAAAAATAGATGCATTTTCATTCATTTTTTATTCTTGTTGAAATTTTAACAGGAATTTCAAAGATTTTAGCAAAGATTCAAATCTATCATTTGATGGATTTACATTTCCAGAGAAGGTTAATGAGAAGAACTCATCTGAAGAAGGAAGAAGAAGTTCATAATGAGAAGAATTTGTTTAACCTTTTGTCTGAATCCATCACTTGATGGATTATTTTTTCCAGAGAAAGTTCATAATGAGAAGAACTCATCTGAAGAATGAAGAAGAAGTTCATAATGAGAAGAATTTGTTCAACCTTTTACTTGAATCCATCATTTGATGGATCATCATTTCTAGAGAAAGTTCATAATGAGAAGAACTCATCTGAAGAAGGAAGAGAAAGTTCATAATGAGAAGAATTTGTTCAACCTTTTACCTGAATTCATTACTTGATGGATCAGCTTTTCTAGAGAAAGTTCATAATGAGAAGAACTCATCTGAAGAAGGAAGAAGAAATTCATAATGAGAAGAATTTGTTCAACCTTTTGCCTGAATTCATCAAATTGATGGATTATCTTTTCCAGAGAAAGTTCATAATGAGAAGAACTCATCTGAAGAAGGAAGAAGAAGTTCATAATAAGAAGAACTTGTTCAATAATTCTATCACAGAAAAAGATAGATTAGCATCAGCATTTCTAGAGAAAGTTCATAATGAGAAGAACTCATCAAAAGCTTATTCAACCTTTTGAATGACTCTATCACATAAAGAAAGAGGTCAGCATCATCCCCAGCAGAAAGTTCATAATGAGAAGAACTCATCTGAAGAAAAAGAAGAATTTATTCAATATCTCCATTATGATCAAGTGAAGCCAAATGGATAAAAAAATTTATTATCTTTTCATCTTTGCCCTATTCTTGTTAACACAAGAATGAGCAAAGAGGGGCAGCTGAAGATACTAATTTTTTACCCATATTATTATTATTTTATTATTATTATTATTATTATTATTATTATTATTATTATTATTATCATTATTATTATATTAAATATATATTAAATACATATATAAATAATTAATTACAGGCCCAATTACAACTGGACCGGCCCAGTTACAAACAAACCAGAACCAGTCCAGACCAACCAGAAACCCTAAACATTTAGGGGTTTCAGTTAGGGTTTCCTAACCCTAATCCCAGCCGCCTCATCATCACATCCACGCGGCGCCGCCCAGTTTCCAATCACACCGCTGCCGACACTCTTTCGCCGCCTCCGCCACTGCCACGTCCCAAATGAAGAATCCAGAAGACCAGCTGCCCTCCCACACGCCATGGCTAAGGGGTGAGTCACCACTGGTAGTCCGGTGACTCACCAAAACCCCCTCTTCAGACCGGTCCGACGGCCACAACGGTGGTGGCTATAAAAGCCACCACCCGAACCTGGAAAAAAAAATAGAGAGAGAGACAGAGAACACAGAGACAGAGAGAGACCGAAAACAGAGAGCAACATACTACCACAACTAGCAAAAACCAAAACAGAAAAGAAAAAAAAAGAAGAAGAAAGGAGCTTACCGAGGAAGCCATCGGACCCCTTCGAACATCACCAAAACCTTCAGAAACCGAAGGTAATTCTTTAGATTCGCTCCGATCAGGAGATATTTAGGTGAAAAGAACACCGGTGACCGGCGGTGAGGGTCACGGCGGCAGACGGCTGCTGCCCGGTGACCGGCTTCCCTCCGATGAGGGAAGCTAGAGAGAGGCGAGAGAGTTTTAAACTCTCTCAGTTGAGAGAGAGAGAGTAAATTGAGAAATGAGAGAGCTGGCCCTTCGGGCCAGCCGTTTCGGGCTTAAACAGCCCTTCCCAAACGACGCCGTTTTGGGGAGGCTATTTGTGTAATTTTATAAATGTTAAACCCTTCCGTAATCCCTCTGTTTTTATATGTTTTACATTTTAGTCACTAAATCGATTTTATAATACTTTTAATTCAGATCTTTAATTTTAATTTCTTTTATTTTAGTCCTTTATATTAAAATAATATATTTAGGATAAATAACAGATTTAATCCTTTAATTTTAATAAATAATATTTTAATCCTTAGTTTATATTTATAATTTATTTTATTATAATATCTAATTTTTAGATAATTTTATTTTAGTCATTAAATAAAAAATAAAGAAATAGCATGTTTAATCCCTAATGTTTCGATTAATTATGAATTAGATTTTTAATTTTATTTTCACTGTAATTTAGTCATTTATTTTATATGTTTTCATTTATTTTACTGCTTTTAAAATATATTGTTTTAGTGGTATTTTTATTTTATTTTTTATATTTTTAAATATTGTATTCATATATATATATAATAAATTTTTAAATATTTATTTTTAATATCGAAGAAAAGGACAGTCTTAATACAACTGGATGTCCGTTCTGGTATTTTAAAATTAAACAATATTATTTAAATTAATATTATCATATCAACGAAAAGAGCTGTCTTAAGGCACCTAGAAGTTCTTTTCTGATATTTTTAAATAAATAAATATTTTTTTATATACTTTTGAAATAATAGAATTATAAATTAAATATGTTTTGATTTTTTTTAATTTTTAATAATAGAGACAATTTATAATTAAAAAGTACCAATTTTGGGCGTTGTAGGGGTGCTAATCCTTCCCTAAACGTAACCGACCACGAATCCCTTTTTATTATTAAAAAGAATGAATTTTTGGTTATAAACGCATATCAATTCAATTTTTTAATTGATGTTTTCTTAAAACTCTTTTAAAAAATAATTTTTAGGTATTCGACCTACCTGACCCAAAAGGCCGATGGCGACTCCCCAAATTATTTTCAAAACCATTTATTCATATCGATTTTCCCGCCAAAATAAATATTTCGTGCCCGGACGAAAACCGGTTACGACAATATGAAAACATCCTACCCAAAGGTCTTAGAGATGGCCCAAGGACTTATAATCTTGCTCGAAAGTCTGGCAGATAACCAATAGTATTTAATCATCATGCTCGAAAGACTTACTAATGGCATTAAGGACTTACCAATTTTGGAAATAGTATACTAGGTAAGAAACTTTTGAAAACGCTTTCTTACTTTTCAAAATTTTATTTTTGTGAAAATACTTAATGAAAAACTTTGAAAATCATTTTCTCATTTTTCACAAAAATCACAAGAAAACTTCTTGACCGAAGGTCTTGTAGATGGCCCTAAGAACTTATCATCTTGCTAGAATGACTGAAACATGACCCTAAGGATTTAATCATCGTGCTCGGAAGACTTACTAATGGATTGAAGGACTTACCAATTTTGGAAATAGTCTACCTTGCAAGAAACTTTAGAAATCTCTTTCTTACTTTTCAAAATTTTTTTCTGAAAATACTAAATGAGAAACTTTGAAAATCGCTTTCTCATTTTCTAAAAATCATATTAAAACATCCTGCCCGAATGTCTTATAGATGGCCCGAAGGACTTATCATCTTACTCGAAAGAATGACAGATGACCCAAAGGGGTTAATCATAATGTTGAATGACTTACTGATGACCCAAAGGACTTACAAATTTTGGAAATAGTCTACTTGGTAAGAAACTTTGGAAACCACTTTCTTACTTTTCAAAATTTTCATTTTCTAAAATTCTTAAATGAGAAATTTTGAAAATTGTTTTCTCATTTTTTACAAATCATATGAAAGCATCCTACCCAAAGGTCTTATAGATGGCCCAAGGACTTATAATCTTGCTAGAAAGTCTGACAGATAACCAATAGTATTTAATCATCATGCTCAAAAGACTTACTAATAGCATTAAGGACTTACCATTTTTGGAAATAGTCTACTAGGCAAGAAACTTTGGAAAACGCTTTCTTACTTTTCAAAAATTTATTTTTTGAAAATACTAAATGAAAAACTTTGAAAATTATTTTCTCATTTTTCAAAAATATCACATGAAAACATCTTGACCGAAGGTCTTATAGATGCCCTAAGAATTTATCATCTTGCTCGAAAGACTGAAACATGACCCTAAGGATTTAATCATTGTGCTCGAAAGGCTTACTGATAGCTTGAAGGACTTACCAATTTTGGAAATAGTCTACCTGGCAAGAAACTTTTGAAATCTCTCTTACTTTTCAAAATTTTTATTTTTCTGAAAATACAAAATGAGAAACTTTGAAAATCGCTTTCTCATTTTCTAAAAATCATATTAAAACATCCTTCCCGAATGTCTTATTGATGGCACGAAGGACTTATCATCTTACTCGAAAGAATGACAGATGACCTGAAGGATTTAATCATAATTTTGAATTACTTACTGATGACCTAAAGGACTTACTAATTTTGGAAATAGTCTACTTGGTAAGGAACTTTGGAAACCACTTTCTTACTTTTCAAAAATTTTATTTTCTAAAATTCTTAAATGAGAATTTTTGAAAATTGTTTTCACATTTTTAACAAATCATATGAAAGCATCCTACCCAAAAGTCTTATAGATGGCCCAAGGACTTATAATCTTGCTAGAAAGTCTGACAGATAAACAATAGTATTTAATCATCATGCTCGAAAGACTTACTAATGGCATTAAGGACTTACCAATTTTGGAAATAGTTTACTAGGTAAGAAACTTTGGAGTTCGCTTTCTTACTTTTCAAAAATTTAATTTTTTGAAAATACTAAATGAAAAACTTTGAAAATCATTTTCTCATTTTTCATAAATATCACAAGAAAACATCTTGACCGAAAGTCTTGTAGATGGCCCTAAGAACTTATCATCTTGCTAGAATGACTGAAACATGACCCTAAGGATTTAATCATCGTGCTCGAAAGACTTACTGATAGCTTGAAGGACTTACCAATTTTGGAAATAGTCTACCTGGCAAGAAACATTGGAAATCTCTTTCTTACTTTTCAATTTTTTTATTTTCTGAAAATACTAAATGAGAAACTTTGAAAATCGCTTTCTCATTTTCTAAAAATCATATTAAAACATCTTGTCCGAATGTCTTATAGATGGCCCAAAGGCCTTATCATTTTACTCGAAAGAATGACAGATGACCCAAAGGATTTAATCATAATTTTGAATGTCTTACTGATGACCCAAAGGACTTACCAATTTTGGAAATAGTCTACTTGGTAAGAAACTTTGGTAACCACTTTCTTATTTTTCAAAATATTTATTTTCTAAAATTCTTAAATGAGAAATTTTGAAAATTGTTTTCTCATTTTTTACAAATCATATGAAAGCATCCTACCCAAAGGTCTTATAGATGGCCCAAGGACTTATAATCTTGTTCGAAACTCTGACAAATGGCCAATAGTATTTAATCATCATGCTCGAAAGACTTACTAATGGCCTTAAGGACTTACCAATTTTGGAAATAGTCTACTACGTAAGAAACTTTGGAAAACGCTTTCTTAATTTTCAAAAATTTTATTTTTTGAAAATACTAAATGAAAAACATTGAAAATTGTTTTCTCATTTTTCACAAATATCACATGAAAACATCTTGCTCGAAGGACTTATCATCGTGCTCGAATGACTGAAACATGACCATAAAGATTTAATCATCGTGGTCGAAAGACTTACTGATGGCTTGAAGGACTTACCAATTATGGAAATAGTCTACCCGGCAAGAAACTTTGGAAATCTCTTTCATACTTTTCAAAATTTTATTTTTATGAAAATACTAAATGAGAAACTTTGAAAATCGCTTTCTCATTTTCTAAAAATCATATTAAAACATCCTGCCGGTATGTCTTATAGATGGCCTAAAGGACTTATCATGTTACTCGAAAGAATGACAGATGGCCCGAAGGATTTAATCATAATGTTGAATGACTTACTGATGACCAAAAGGACTTACCAATTTTGGAAATAGTCTACTTGGTAAGAAACTTTGGAAACCACATTCTTACTTTTCAAAATTTTCATTTTCTAAAAGTCTTAAATGAGAAATTTTCAAAATCGTTTTCTCATTTTTTTACAAATCATATTAAAACATCCTACCCAAAGGTCTTAGAGATGGCCCAAGGACTTATAATCTTGCTCGAAAGTCTAATAGATAACCAATAGTATTTAATCATCATGCTCGAAAGACTTACTAGTAGCATTAAGGACTTACCAATTTTGGAAATAGTCTACTAGGTAAGAAACTTTGGAAAACGCTTTCTTACTTTTCAAAACTTTTATTTTTTGAAAATACTAAATGAAAAACTGTGAAAATCATTTTCTCATTTTTCACAAATATCACATGAAAACATCTTAACCGAAGGTCTTATAGATGGCCCTAAGAACTTATCATCTTGCTCGAATGACTGAAACATGACCCTAAGGAATTAATCATTGTGCTCGAAAGACTTACTGATTCCTTGAAGGACTTACCAATTTTGGAAATAGTCTACCTGGTAAGAAACTTTGGAAATCTCTTTCTTACTTTTCAAAATTTTTATTTTTCTGAAAATACTAAATGAGAAACTTTGAAAATCGCTTTCTCATTTTCTAAAAATCATATTAAAGCATCCTGCCTGAATGTCTTATAGTTGGCCAAAAAGACTTATCATCTTACTCGAAAGAATAACAGATGACCTGAAGGATTTAATCATAATGTTGAATTACTTATTGATGACCAAAAGGACTTACCAATTTTGGAAATAGTCTACTTGGTAAGAAACTTTGGAAACCACTTTCTTACTTTTCAAAATTTTCATTTTCTAAAATTCTTAAATGAGAAATTTTCAAAATCGTTTTCTCATTTTTTACAAATCATATGAAAACATCCTACCCAAAGGTCTTAGAGATGGCCCAAGGACTTATAATCTTGCTCGAAAGTCTGATAGATAACCAATAGTATTTAATCATCATGCTCGAAAGACTTACTAGTGGCATTAAGGACTTACCAATTTTGGAAATAGTCTACTAGGTAAGAAACTTTGGAAAACGCTTTCTTACTTTTCAAAACTTTTATTTTTTGAAAATACTAAATGAAAAACTGTGAAAATCATTTTCTCATTTTTCACAAATATCACATGAAAACATCTTGACCGAAGGTCTTATAGATGGCCCTAAGAACTTATCATCTTGCTCGGATGACTGAAACATGACCCTAAGGAATTAATCATTGTGCTCGAAAGACTTACTGATACCTTGATGGACTTACCAATTTTGGAAATAGTCTACCTGGCAAGAAACTTTGGAAATCTCTTTCTTACTTTTCAAAATTTTTATTTTTCTGAAAATACTAAATGAGAAACTTTGAAAATCGCTTTCTCATTTTCTAAAAATCATATTAAAACATCCTGCCTGAATGTCTTATAATTGGCCCGAAAGACTTATCATCTTACTCGAAAGAATGACAAATGACCTGAAGGATTTAAGCATAATGTTGAATTACTTACTGATGACCCAAAGGACTTACCAATTTTGGAAATAGTCTACTTGGTAAGAAACTTTGGAAACCACTTTCTTACTTTTCAAAACTTTCATTTTCTAAAATTCTTAAATGATAAATTTTGAAAATTGTTTTCTCATTTTTTACAAATCATATGAAAGCATCCTACCCAAAGGTCTTATATATGGCCCAAGGACTTATAATCTTGCACGAAAGTCTGACAGATAACCAATAGTATTTAATCATCATGCTCAAAAGACTTACTAATGGCCTTAAGGACTTACCAATTTTGGAAATAGTTTACTAGGTAAGAAACTTTGGAAAACGCTTCCTTACTTTTCAAGAAATTTATTTTTTTGAAAATACTAAATGAAAAACTTTTAAAATCATTTTCTCATTTTTCACAAATATCACATGAAAACATCTTGACCGAAGGTCTTGTAGATGGCCCTAAGAACTTATCATCTTGCTAGAATGACTGAAACATGACCATAAGGATTTAATCATCGTGCTCGAAAGACTTACTAATGGCTTGAAGGACTTACCAATTTTGGAAATAGTCTACCTTGCAAGAAACTTTGGAAATCTCTTTCTTACTTTTCAAATTTTTTATTTTCTAAAAATACTAAATGAGAAACTTTGAAAATCGCTTTCTCATTTTCTAAAAATCATATTAAAACATCCTGCACGAATGTCTTATAGATGGCCCGAAGGACTTATCATCTTACTCGAAAGAATGACAGATGACCCAAAGGAGTTAATCATAAAGTTGAATGACTTACTGATGACCCAAAGGACTTACCAATTTTGGAAATAGTCTACTTGGTAGGAAACTTTGGAAACCACTTTCTTACTTTTCAAAATTTTCATTTTCTAAAATTCTTAAATGAGAAATTTTGAAAATTGTTTTGTCATTGTTTACAAATCATATGAAAGAATCCTACACAAAGGTCTTATAGATGGCCCAAGGACTTATAATCTTGCTCGAAAATCTGACAGATGACCAATAGTTTTTAATCATCATGCTCGAAAGACTTACTAATGGCCTTAAGGACTTACCAATTTTGGAAATAGTCTACTAGGTAAGAAACTTTGTAAAACGCTTTCTTAATTTTTTAAAATTTTATTTTTTGAAAATACTAAATGAAAAACTCTGAAAATTGTTTTCTCATTTTTCACATATATCACATGAAAACATCTTGCTCGAAGGACTTAATCATGGCTCGAAGTACTTATCACCTTGCTCGAATGACTGAAACATGACCATAAAGATTTAGTCATCGTGGTCGAAAGACTTACTGATGGCTTGAAGGACTTACCAATTATGGAAATAGTCTACCTGGCAAGAAACTTTGGAAATCTCTTTCATACTTTTCAAAATTTTATTTTTATGAAAATACTTAATGAGAAACTTTGAAAATCGCTTTCTCATTTTCTAAAAATCTTATTAAAACATCCTGCCTGTATGTCTTATAGATGGCCTGAAGGACTTATCATCTTACTAGAAAGAATGACAGATGACCCGAAGGATTTAATTATAATGTTGAATGACTTACTGATAACCAAAAGAACTTGTCAATTTTGGAAATAGTCTACTTGGTAGGAAACTTTGGAAACCACTTTCTTACTCTTCAAAATTTTCATTTTTTAAAATTCTTAAATGAGAAATTTTGAAAATTGTTTTCTCATTTTTTACAAATCATATGAAAACATCCTACCCAAAGGTCTTAGAGATGGCCCAAGGACTTATAATCTTGCTCGAAAGTCTGACAGATAACCAATAGTATTTAATCATCATGCTCGAAAGACTTACTAATCGCATTAAGGACTTACCAATTTTGGAAATAGTCTACTAGGTAAGAAACTTTGGAAAACGCTTTCTTACTTTTCAAAAATTTTATTTTTTGAAAATACTAATGAAAAACTTTGAAAATCATTTTCTCATTTTTCACAAATATCACATGAAAACATCTTGACCGAAGGTCTTATAGATGGCCCTAAGAACTTATCATCTTGCTCGAATGACTGAAACATGACCCTAAGGATTTAATCATTGTACTCGAAAGACGTACTGATGGCTTGGAGAACTTACCAATTTTGGAAATAGTCTACCTGGCAAGAAACTTTGGAAATCTCTTTCTTACATTTCAAAATTTATATTTTTCCGAAAATACTAAATGAGAAACTTTGAAAATTGCTTTCTCATTTTCTAAAAATCATATTAAAACATCCTGCCCGAATGTCTTATAGTTGGCCCGAAGGACTTATCATCTTACTCGAAAGAATGACAAATGACCTGAAGGATTTAATCATAATGTTGAATTACTTACTGATAACCCAACGGACTTACCAATTTTGGAAATAGTATACTTGGTAAGAAACTTTGGAAACCACTTTCTTACTTTTCAAAATTTTCATTTTCTAAAATTCTTAAATGAGAAATTTTGAAAATCGTTTTCTCATTCTTTTCAAATCATATGAAAACATCCTACCCAAAGGTGTTATAGATGGCCCAAGGACTTATAATCTTGCACGAAATTCTGACAGATAACCAATAGTATTTAATCATCATGCTCGAAAGACTTACTAATGGCATTAAGGACTTACCAATTTTGGAAATAGTCTACTAGGTAAGAAACTTTGGAAAACACTTTCTTACTTTTCAAAAATTTTATTTTTTGAAAATACTAAATGAAAAACTTTGAAAATCATTTTCTCATTTTTCACAAATATCACATGAAAACATCTTAACCGAAGGTCTTGTAGATGGCTCGAAGGACTTATTATCTTGCTCAAATGATTGAAACACGACCTTAAGGATTTAATCATCATGCTCGGAAGACTTATTGATGGCTCAAAGGACTTACCAGTTTTGGAAATAGTCTACCACGTCAAAACTTTTATTTTTCTGAAAATCCTAATTGAGAAATTTTGAAAATCGTTTTCTCATTTTTTACAAATCATATGAAAACATCATACCCAAAGGTCTTAGAGATGGCCCAAGGACTTATAATCTTGCTCGAAAGACTGGAAGATAACCAATAGTATTTAATCATCACGCTTGAAAGACTTACTAATCGCCTTAAGGACTTACTAATTATGGAAATAATATACTAGGTAAGAAACTTTGAAGAACACTTTCTTACTTCTAAAAAATTTATTTTTTTGAAAATACTAAATGAAAAACTTTGAAAAACATTTTCTCATTTTTCACTAAAATCACATGAAAATATTTTTCCCGAAGGTCTTATAGATGGCCCTAAGAACTTATCATCTTACTAGAATGACTGAAACATGACCCTAAGGATTTATCATCGTGCTCGAAAGACTTACTGATGGCTTGAAGGACTTACCAATTTTGGAAATAGTCTACCTGGCAAGAAACATTGGAAATCTCTTTCTTACTTTTCAAATTTTTTATTTTCTGAAAATACTAAATGAGAAACTTTGAAAATCGCTTTCTCATTTTCTAAAAATCATATTAAAACATCTTACCCGAATGCCTTATAGATGGCCCGAAGGACTTATCATCTTACTCGAAAGAATGACAGATGACCCAAAGAATTTAATCATAATGTTGAATGACTTACTGATGACCCAAAGGACTTACCAATTTTTGAAATAGTCTACTTGGTAAGAAACTTTGGAAACCACTTTCTTACTTTTCAAAATTTTTATTTTCTAAAATTCTTAGATGAGAAATTTTGAAAATTGTCTTCTCATTTTTTACAAATCATATGAAAGCATCCTACCCAAAGGTCTTATAGATGGCGCAAGGACTTATAATCTTGTTCGAAAGTCTGACAAATGACCAATAGTATTTAATCATCATGCTCGAATGACTTACTAATGGCCTTAAGGACTTACCAATTTTGGAAATAGTCTACTAGGAAAGAAACTTTGGAAAACGCTTTGTTAATTTTCAAAAATTTATTTTTTGAAAATACTAAATGAAAAACTCTAAAAATTGTTTTCTCATTTTTCACAAATATCACATGAAAACATCTTGCTCGAAGGTCTTATACATGGCTCGAAGGACTTATCATCTTGCTCGAATGACTGATACATGACCATAAAGATTTAATCATCGTGGTCGAAAGACTTACTGATTGCTTGAAGGACTTACCAATTATGGAAATAGTCTACCCGGCAAGAAACTTTGGAAATCTCTTTCATACTTTTCAAAATTTTTATTTTTATGAAAATACCAAATGAGAAACTTTGAAAATCGCTTTCTCATTTTCTAAAAATCATATTAAAACATCCTGTCGGTATGTCTTATAGATGGCCTGAAGGACTTATCATCTTACTCGAAAGAATGACAGATGACCCGAAGGATTTAATCATAATGTTGAATGACTTACTGATAACCAAAAGGACTTACCAGTTTTGGAAATAGTCTACTTTGTAAGAAACTTTGGAACCCACTTTCTTACTTTTCAAAATTTTCATTTTCTAAAATTCTTAAATGAGAAATTTTGAAAATCGTTTTCTCATTCTTTACAAATCATATGAAAACATCCTACCCAAAGGTCTTATAGATGGCCCAAGGACTTATAATCTTGCATGAAAGTCTGACAGATAACCAATAGTATTTAATCATCATGCTCGAAAGACTTACTAATGGCATTAAGGACTTACCAATTTTGGAAATAGTCTACTAGGTAAGAAACTTTGGAAAACACTTTCTTACTTTTCAAAAATTTTATTTTTTGAAAATACTAAATGAAAAACTTTGAAAATCATTTTCTCATTTTTCACAAATATCACATGAAAACATCTTGACCGAAGGTCTTGTAGATGGCTCGAAGGACTTATCATCTTGCTCAAATGACTGAAACACGACCTTAAGGATTTAATCATCATGCTCGGAAGACTTATTGATGGCTCAAAGGACTTACCAGTTTTGGAAATAGTCTACCACGTCAAAACTTTTATTTTTCTGAAAATCCTAATTGAGAAATTTTGAAAATCGTTTTCTCATTTTTTACAAATCATATGAAAACATCCTACCCAAATGTCATAGCGATGGCCGAAGGACTTATAATCTTGCTCGAAAGTCTGGAAGATAACCAATAGTATTTAATCATCACGCTTGAAAGACTTACTAATCGCCTTAAGGACTTACTAATTATGGAAATAATATACTAGGTAAGAAACTTTGAAGAACACTTTCTTACTTCTAAAAATTTTATATTTTTGAAAATACTAAATGAAAAACTTTGAAAATCATTTTCTCATTTTTCACAAAAATCACATGAAAATATCTTTCCCGAAGGTCTTAAATATGGCCCTAAGAACTTATCATCTTGCTAGAATGACTGAAACATGACCCTAAGGAATTTAATCATCATACTCGAAAGACTTTTTGATGGCTTGAAGGACTTACCAATTTTGGAAATAGTCTACCTGGCAAGAAACTTTGGAAATCTCTTTCTTACTTTTCAAATTTTTTATTTTCTGAAAATACTAAATGAGAAACTTTGAAAATCGCTTTCTCATTTTCTAAAAATCATATTAAAACATCTTACCCGAATGCCTTATAGATGGCCTGAAGGACTTATCATCTTACTCGAAAGAATGAAAGATGACCCAAAGGATTTAATCATAATGTTGAATGACTTACTGATGACCCAAAGGACTTACCAATTTTGGAAATAGTCTACTTGGTAATAAACTTTGGAAACCACTTTCTTACTTTTCAAAATTTTTATTTTCTAAAATTCTTAAATGAGAAATTTTGAAAATTGTTTTCTCATTTTTTACAAATCATATGAAAGCATCCTACCCAAAGGTCTTATAGATGGACCAAGGGCTTATAATCTTGTTCGAAAGTCTGACAAATGTCCAATAGTATTTAATCATCATGCTCGAAAACGCTTTCTTAATTTTCAAAAATTTTATTTTTTGAAAATACTAAATGAAAAACACTGAAAATTGTTTTCTCATTTCTCACAAATATCACATGAAAACATCTCGCTGGAAGGTCTTATACATGGCTCGAAGGACTTATCATCGTTCTCGAATCACTGAAACATGACCATAAAGATTTAATCATCGGGGTCGAAAGACTTACTGATGGCTTGAAGAACTTTCCAATTTTGGAAATAGTCTACCTGGAAAGAAACTTACGAAATCTCTTTCATACTTTTCAAAATTTTTATTTTTATGAAAATACTAAATGACAAACTTTGAAAATCTCTTTCTCATTTTCTAAAAATCATATTAAAATATCATGTCGGTATCTCTTATAGATGGCCTAAAGGACATATCATGTTACTCGAAAGCATGACAGATGACCTGAAGGATTTAATCATAATGTTGAATGACTTACTGATGACCAAAAGAACTTACCAATTTTGGAAATAGTCTACTTGGTAAGAAACTTTGGAAACCACTATCTTACTTTTCAAAATTTTCATTTTCTAAAATTCTTAAATGAGAAATTTTGAAAATCGTTTTCTCATTTTTTAGAAATCATATGAAAACATCCTACCCAAAGGTCTTAGAGATGGCCCAAGGACTTATAATCTTGCTCGAAAGTCTGACAGATAACCAATAGTATTTAATCATCATGCTCGAAAGACTTACTAATGGCATTAAGGACTTACCAATTTTGGAAATAGTCTACTAGGTAAGAAACTTTGGAAAACGCTTTCTTACTTTTCAAAAATTTTATTTTTTGAAAACACTAAATGAAAAACTGTGAAAATCATTTTCTCATTTTTCACAAATATCAAATGAAAACATCTTGACTGAAGGTCTTATAGATGGCCCTAAGAACTTATCATCTTGGTCGAATGACTGAAACATGACCCTAAGGATTTAATCATTGTGCTCGAAAGACTTACTGATAGCTTGAAGGACTTACCAAATTTGGAAATAGTCTACCTGGCAAGAAACTTTGGAAATCTCTTTCATACTTTTCATAATTTTTATTTTTCTGAAAATACTAAATGAGAACTTTGAAAATCGCTTTCTCATTTTCTAAAAATCATATTAAAACCTCCTGCCCGAATGTCTTATAGTTGGCCCGAAGGACTTATCATCTTACTCGAAAGAATGACAAATGACCTGAAGGATTTAATCATAATGTTGAATTACTTACTGATGACCCAAAGGACTTACCAATTTTGGAAATAGTGTACTTGGTAAGAAACTTTGGAAACCACTTTCTTACTTTTCCAAACTTTCATTTTCTAAAATTCTAAAATGAGAAATTTTGAAAATTGTTTTCTCATTTTTTACAAATCATATGAAAGCATCCTACCCAAAGGTCTTATAGATGGCCCAAGGACTTATAATCTTGCACGAAAGTCTGACAGATAACCAATAGTATTTAATCATCATGCTCGAAAGACTTACTAATGGCATTAAGGACTTACCAATTTTGGAAATAGTCTACTAGGTAAGAAACTTTGGAAAACGCTTTCTTACTTTTCAAAAATTTTATTTTTTTTAAATACTAAATGAAAAACTTTGAAAATCATTTTCTCATTTTTCACAAATATCACATGAAAACATCTTGACCGAAGGTCTTATAGATGGCCCTAAGAATTTATCATCTTGCTCGAAAGATTGAAACATGTCCCTAAGGATTTAATCATTGTGCTTGAAAGACTTACTGATAGCTTAAAGGACTTACCAATTTTGGAAATAGTCTACTTGGAAAGAAACTTTGGAAATCGCTTTCTTACTTTTCAAAATTTTTATTTTTCTGAAAATACTAAATGAGAAACTTTGAAAATCGCTTTCTCATTTTCTAAAAATCATATTAAAACATCCTGCCCGAATGTCTTATAGATGGCACGAAGGACTTATCATCTTACTCGAAAGAATGACAGATGACCTGAAGGATTTAATCATAATTTTGAATTACTTATTTATGAGAATTTTTGAAAATTGTTTTCTCATTTTTTACAAATCATATGAAAGCATCCTTCCCAAAGGTCTTATAGATGGCCCAAGGTCTTATAATCTTGCACGAAAGTCTGACAGATAACCAATAGTATTTAATCATCATGCTCGAAAGACTTACTAATGGCATTAAGGACTTACCAATTTTGGAAATAGTTTACTAGGTAAGAAAATTTGGAAAACGCTTTCTTACTTTTCAAAAAATTTATTTTTTTGAAAATACTTAATGAAAAACTTTGAAAATCATTTTCTCATTTTTCACAAATATCACATGAAAACCTCTTGACCGAAGGTCTTGTAGATGGCCCTAAGAACTTATCATCTTGCTAGAATGACTGAAACATGACCCTAAAGATTTAATCATCGTGCTTGTAACACTTACTAATGGCTTGAAGGACTTACCAATTTTGGAAATAGTCTACCTGGTAAGAAACTTTGGAAATCTCTTTCTTACTTTTCAAATTTTTTATTTTCTGAAAATACTAAATGAGAAAATTTGAATATCGTTTTCTCATTTTCTAAAAATCATATTAAAACATCCGGCCCGAATGTCTTATAGATGTCCTGAAGGACTTATCATCTTACTCAAAAGAATGACAGATGACCCAAAGGAGTTAATCATAATGTTGAATGACTTACTGATGACCCAAAGGACTTACCAATTTTGGAAATAGTCTACTTGGTAAGAAACTTTGGAAACCACTTTCTTACTTTCCAAAATTTTCATTTTCTAAAATTTTTAAATGAGAAATTTTGAAAATTGTTTTCTCATTTTTTATAAATCATATGAAAGCATCCTACCCAAAGGTCTTATAGATGGCCCAAGGACTTATAATCTTGTTCGAAAGTCTGACAAATGTCCAATAATATTTAATCATCATGCTCGAAAGACTTACTAATGGCCTTAAGGACTTACCAATTTTAGAAATAGTCTACTAGGTAAGAAACTTTGTAAAACGATTTCTTAATTTTCAAAAATTTTATTTTTTGAAAATACTAAATTAAAAACAATGAAAATTGTTTTCTCATTTTTCACAAATATCACATGAAAACATCTTGCTCGAAGACTTATCATCGTGCTCGAATGACTGAAACATGACCATAAAGATTTAATCATCGTGGTCGAAAGACTTACTGATGGCTTGAAGGACTTACCAATTTTGGAAATAGTCTACCTGGAAAGAAACTTTGGAAATCTCTTTCATACAATTCAAAATTTTTATTTTTATGAAAATACTAAATGAGAAACTTTGAAAATCTCTTTCTCATTTTCTAAAAATCATATTAAAACATCCTATTGGTATGTCTTATAGATGGTCTAAAGGAAATATCATCTTACTCGAAAGAATGACAGATGACCAAAGGATTTAATCATAATGTTGAATGAATTATTGATGACCAAAAGGACTTACCAATTTTGGAAATAGTCTACTTGGTAAGAAACTTTGGAAACCACTTTCTTACTTTTCAAAATTTTCATTTTCTAAAATTCTTAGATGAGAAATTTTGAAAATCGTTTTCTCATTTTTTACAAATCATATGAAAACATCCTACCCAAAGGTCTTAGAGATGGCCCAAGGACTTATAATCTTGCTCGAAAGTCTGATAGATAACCAATAGTATTTAATCATCATGCTCGAAAGACTTACTAATGGCATTAAGGACTTACCAATTTTGGAAATAGTCTACTAGGTAAGAAACTTTGGAAAACGCTTTCTTACTTTTCAAAAATTTTATTTCTGAAAATACTAAATGAAAAACTGTGAAAATCAATTTCTCATTTTTCACAAATATCACATGAAAACATCTTAACTGAAGGTCTTATAGATGGCCCTAAGAACTTATCATCTTGCTCGAATGACTGAAACATGACCCTAAAGAAGTAATCATCGTTCTAGAAAGACTTGCTAAGGGCTTGAAGGACTTACCAATTTTGGAAATAGTCTACCTGGCAAGAAACTTTTGAAATCTCTTTCTTACTTTTCAAAATTTTTATTTTCTGAAAATACTAAATAAGAAACTTTGAAAATCGCTTTCTCATTTTCTAAAAATCATATTAAAACATCCTGCCCGAATGTCTTATATATGGCCCGAAGTACTTATTATCTTACTCGAAAGAATGACAGATGACCCAAAGGAGTTAATCATAATGTTGAATGACTTACTGATGACCCGAAGGACTTACCAATTTTGGAAATAGTCTACTTGGTAGGAAACTTTGGAAACCACTTTCTTACTTTTCTAAATTTTCATTTTCTAAAATTCTTAAATGAGAAATTTTGAAAATCGTTTTCTCTTTTTTTACAAATCATATGAAAACATCCAACCTAAAGGCCTTAGAGATGGCCCAAGGACTTATAATCTTGCTCGAAAGTCTGACAGATAACCAATAGTATTTAATCATCATGCTCGAAAGACATACTAATGGCATTAATGACTTACCAATTTTGGAAATAGTCTACTAGGTAAGAAACTTTGGAAAACGCTTTCTTACTTTTCAAAAAATTTATTTTTTGAAAATACTAAATGAAAAACTTTAAAAATCATTTTCTTATTTTTCACAAATATCACATGAAAACATCTTGACCGAAGGTCTTATAGATGGCCCTAAGAACTTATCATCTTGCTCGAATGACTGAAACAAGACCCTAAGGATTTAATCATTGTGCTCGAAAGACTTACTGATGGCTTGAACGACTTACCAATTTTGGAAATAGTCTACCTGGCAAGAAACTTTGGAAATCTCTTTCTTGCTTTTCAAAATTTTTATTTTTCTGAAAATACTAAATGAGAAACTTTGAAAATCGCTTTCTCATTTTCTAAAAATCATATTAAAACATCCTGCCCGAATGTCTTATAGTTGGCCCGAAGGACTTATCATCTTACTCGAAAGAATGACAAATGACCTGAAGGATTTAATCATAATGTTGAATTACTTACTGATAACCCAAAGGACTTACCAATTTTGGAAATAGTGTACTTGGTAAGAAGCTTTGGAAACCACTTTCTTAATTTTCAAAATTTTCATTTTCTAAAATTCTTAAATGAGAAATTTTGAAAATTGTTTTCTCATTTTTTACAAATCATATGAAAGCATCCTACCCAAAGGTCTTATAGATGGCCCAAGGACTTATAATCTTGCTAGAAAGTCTGACAGATAACCAATAGTATTTAATCATCATGCTCGAAAGACTTATTAATGGCATTAAGGACTTACCAATTTTGGAAATAGTCTACTAGGTAAGAAACTTTGGAAAAAGCTTTCTTACTTTTCAAAAATTTTATTTTTTTAAAATACTAAATGAAAAACTTTGAAAATTATTTTCTCATTTTTCACAAATATCACATGAAAACATCTTAACCGAAGGTCTTATAGATGGCCCTAAGAATTTATCATCTTGCTCGAAAGACTTAAACATGACCCTAAGGATTTAATCATTGTGCTCGAAAGGCTTACTGATAGCTTGAAGGACTTACCAATTTTGGAAATAGTCTACCTGGCAAGAAACTTTGGAAATCTCTCTTACTTTTCAAAATTTTTATTTTTCTGAAAATACTAAATGAGAAACTTTGAAAATCGCTTTCTCATTTTTAAAAATCATATTAAAACATCCTACCCCGAATGTCTTATTGATGGCACGAAGGACTTATCATCTTACTCGAAAGAATGACAGATGACCTGAAGGATTTAATCATAATTTTGAATTACTTACTGATGACCTAAAGGACTTACCAATTTTGGAAATAGTCTACTTTGTAAGAAACTTTGGAAACCACTTTCTTACTTTTCAAAAATTTTTGATTTTCTAAAATTCTTAAATGAGAATTTTTTAAAATTGTTTTCTTATTTTTTACAAATCATATGAAAGCATCCTACCCAAAGGTCTTATAGATGGCCCAAGGACTTATAATCTTGCTAGAAAGTCTGACAGATAACCAATAGTATTTAATCATCATGCTCGAAAGACTTACTAATGGCATTAAGGACTTACCAATTTTGGAAATAGTTTACTAGGTAAGAAACTATGGAAAACGCTTTCTTACTTTTCAAAAATTTTATTTTTTTGAAAATAGTAAATGAAAAACTTTGAAAATCATTTTCTCATTTTTCACAAGTATCACATGAAAACATCTTGACCGAAGGTTTTGTAGATGGCGCTAAGAACTTATCATCATGCTAGAATGACTGAAGCATGACCCTAAGGATTTAATCATCGTGCTCGAAAGAACTACTGATGGCTTGAAGGACTTACCAATTTTGGAAATAGTCTACCTGGAAAGAAACTTTGGAAATCTCTTTCTTACATTTCAAATTTTTTATTTTCTGAAAATACTAAATGAGAAACTTTGAAAATCGCTTTCTCATTTTCTAAAAATCATATTAAAACATTCTGCCCGAATGTCTTATAGATGGCCCGAAGGCCTTATCATTTTACTCAAAAGAATGAAAGATGACCCAAAGGATTTAATCATAATGTTGAATGACTTACTGATGACCCAAAGGACTTACAAATTTTGGAAATAGTCTACTTGGCAAGAAACTTTGGAAACCACTTTCTTACTTTTCAAAAATTTTATTTTCCAAAATTCTTAAATGAGAAATTTTGAAAATTGTTTTCTCATTTTTTACAAATCATATGAAAGAATCCTACCCAAAGGTCTTATAGATGGCCCAATGACTTATAATCTTGCTCGAAAGTCTGACAGATGACCAATAGTTTTTAATCATCATGCTCGAAAGACTTACTAATGGCCTTAAGGACTTACCAATTTTGGAAATAGTCTACTAGGTAAGAAACTTTGTAAAACGCTTTCTTAATTTTCAAAAATTTTATTTTTTGAAAATACTAATTGAAAAACTCTGAAAATTGTTTTCTCATTTTTCACAAATATCACATGAAAACATCTTGCTCGAAGGACTTATACATGGCTCGAAGTACTTATCATCTTGCTCGAATGACTGAAACATGACCATAAAGATTTAATCATCGTGGTCGAAAGACTTACTGATGGCTTGAAGGACTTACCAATTATGGAAATAGTCTACCCGGCAAGAAACTTTGGAAATCTCTTTCATACTTTTCAAAAAATTTATTTTTATGAAAATACCAAATGAGAAACTTTGAAAATCGCTTTCTCATTTTCTAAAAATCATATTAAAACATCCTGCCGGTATGTCTTATAGATGGCCTGAAGGACTTATCATCTTACTCGAAAGAATGACAGATGACCCGAAGGATTTAATCATAATGTTGAATGACTTACTGATAACAAAAAGGACTTACCAATTTTGGAAATAGTCTACTTGGTAGGAAACTTTGGAAACCACTTTCTTACTTTTCTAAATTTTCATTTTCTAAAATTCTTAAATGAGAAATTTTGAAAATCGTTTTCTCATTTTTTTACAAATCATATGAAAACATCCAACCCAAAGGTCTTAGAGATGGCCCAAGGACTTATAATCTTGCTCGAAAGTCTGACAGATAACCAATAGTATTTAATCATCATGCTCGAAAGACTTACTAATGGCCTTAAGGACTTACCAATTTTGGAAATAGTCTACTAGGTAAAAAACTTTGTAAAACGCTTTCTTAATTTTCAAAAATTTTATTTTTTGAAAATACTAAATTAAAAACACTGAAAATTGTTTTCTCATTTTTCACAAATATCACATGAAAACATCTTGCTGGAAGGACTTATCATCGTGCTCGAATGACTGAACATGACCATAAAGATTTAATCATCGTGGTCGAAAGACTTACTGATGGCTTGAAGGACTTACCAATTTTGGAAATAGTCTACCTGGAAAGAAACTTTGGAAATCTCTTTCATACAATTCAAAATTTTTATTTTTATGAAAATACTAAATGAGAAACTTTGAAAATCTCTTTCTCATTTTCTAAAAATCATATTAAAACATCCTGCCGGTATGTCTTATAGATGGTCTAAAGGACATATCATCTTACTCGAAAGAATGACAGATGACCCAAAGGATTTAATCATAATGTTGAATGAATTACTGATGACCAAAAGGACTTACCAATTTTGGAAATAGTCTACATGGTAAGAAACTTTGGAAACCACTTTCTTACTTTTCAAAATTTTCATTTTCTAAAATTCTTAAATGAGAAATTTTGAAAATCGTTTTCTCATTTTTTACAAATCATATGAAAACATCCTACCCAAAGGTCTTAGAGATGGCCCAAGGACTTATAATCTTGCTCGAAAGTCTGATAGATAACCAATAGTATTTAATCATCATGCTCGAAAGACTTACTAATGGCATTAAGGACTTACCAATTTTGGAAATAGTCTACTAGGTAAGAAACTTTGGAAAACGCTTTCTTACTTTTCAAAAATTTTATTTTTTGAAAATACTAAATGAAAAACTTTGAAAATTATTTTCTCATTTTTCACAAATATCACATGAAAACAACTTGACTGAAGGTCTTATAGATGGCCCTAAGAATTTATCATCTTGCTCGAAAGACTTAAACATCACCCTAAGGATTTAATCATTGTGCTCGAAAGACTTACTGATAGCTTGAAGGACTTACTAATTTTGGAAATAGTCTACCTGGCAAGAAACTTTGGAAATCTCTCTTACTTTTCAAAATTTTTATTTTTCTGAAAATACTAAATGAGAAACTTTGAAAATCGCTTTCTCATTTTCTAAAAATCATATTAAAACATCCTACCCGAATGTCTTATTGATGGCACGAAGGACTTATCATCTTACTCGAAAGAATGACAGATGACCTGAAGGATTTAATCATAATTTTGAATTACTTACTAATGACCTAAAGGACTTACCAATTTTGGAAATAGTCTACTTGGTAAGAAACTTTGGAAACCACTTTCTTACTTTTCAAAAATTTTATTTTCTAAAATTCTTAAATGAGAATTTTTTAAAATTGTTTTCTCATTTTTTACAAATCATATGAAATCATCCTACCCAAAGGTCTTATAGATGTCCCAAGGACTTATAATCTTGCTAGAATGTCTGACAGTTAACCAATAGTATTTAATCATCATGCTCGAAAAACTTACTAATGGCATTAAGGACTTACCAATTTTGGAAATAGTTTACTAGGTAAGAAACTTTGGAAAACGCTTTCTTACTTTTCAAAAATTTTATTTTTTTGAAAATACTAAATGAAAAATTTGAAAATCATTTTCTCATTTTTCACAAATATCACATGAAAACATCTTGACCGAAGGTCTTGTAGATGGCCCTAAGAACTTATCATCTTGCTAGAATGACTGAAACATGACACTAAGGATTTAATCATCGTGCTCGAAAGACTTACTGATGGCTTGAAGGACTTCCCAATTTTGGAAATAGTCTACCTGGCAAGAAACTTTGGAAATCTCTTTCTTACTTTTCAAATTTTTTATTTTCTGAAAATACTAAATGAGAAACTTTGAAAATCGCTTTCTCATTTTCTAAAAATCATATTAAAACATCCTGCCCGAATGTCTTATAGATGGCCCGAAGGCCTTATCATTTTACTCGAAAGAATGACAGATGACCCAAAGGATTTAATCATAATTTTGAATGACTTACTGATGACCCAAAGGACTTACCAATTTTGGAAATAGTCTACTTGGTAAGAAACTTTGGAAACCACTTTCTTACTTTTCAAAAATTTTATTTTCTAAATTCTTAAATGAGAAATTTTGAAAATTATTTTCTCATTTTTTGCAAATCATATGAAAGAATCCTACCCAAAGGTCTTATAGATGGCCCAAGGACTTATAATCTTGTTCGAAAGTCTGACAAATGACCAATAGTATTTAATCATCATGCTCGAAAGACTTACTAATGGCCTTAAGGACTTACCAATTTTGGAAATAGTCTACTAGGTAAGTAACTTTGGAAAACGCTTTCTTAATTTTCAAAAATTTTATTTTTTGAAAATACTAAATGAAAAACTCTGAAAATTGTTTTCTCATTTTTCACAAATATCACATGAAAACATCTTGCTCGAAGGTCTTATACATGGCTCGAAGTACTTATCATCTTGCTCGAATGACTGAAACATGACCATAAAGATTTAATCATCGTGGTCGAAAGACTTACTGATGGCTTGAAGGACTTACCAATTATGGAAATAGTCTACCCGGCAAGAAACTTTGGAAATCTCTTTCATACTTTTCAAAATTTTTATTTTTATGAAAATACTAAATGAGAAACTTTGAAAATCACTTTCTCATTTTCTAAAAATCATATTAAAACATCCTGCCGGTATGTCTTATAGATGGCCTAAAGGACTTATCATCTTACTCGAAAGAATGACTGATGGCCCGAAGGATTTAATCATAATGTTGAATGACTTACTGATAACCAAAAGGACTTACCAATTTTGGAAATAGTCTACTTGGTAAGAAACTTTGGAAACCACTTTCTTACTTTTCAAAATTTTCATTTTCTAAAATTCTTCAAAGAGAAATTTTGAAAATCGTTTTCTCATTCTTTACAAATCATATGAAAACATCCTACCCAAAGGTCTTATAGATGGCCCAAGGACTTATAATCTTGCACACAGATAACCAATAGTATTTAATCATCATGCTCGAAAGACTTACTAATGGCATTAAGGACTTACCAATTTTGGACATAGTCTACTAGGTAAGAAACTTTGGAAAACGCTTTCTTACTTTTCAAAAATTTTATTTTTTGAAAATACTAAATGAAAAACTTTGAAAATCATTTTGTCATTTTTCACAAATATCACATGAAAACATCTTGACCGAAGGTCTAATAGATGGCCCTAAGAACTTATCAGCTTGCTCGAATGACTGAAACATGACCCTAAGGATTTAATCATTGTGCTCGAAAGACTTACTGATGACTTGAAGTACTTACCAATTTTGGAAATAGTCTACTTGGCAAGAAACTTTGAAAATTGCTTTCTCATTTTCTAAAAATCATATTAAAACATCCTGCACGAATGTCTTATAGTTGGCCCGAAGGACTTATCATCTTACTCGAAAGAATGACAAATGACCTGAAGGATTTAATCATAATGTTGAATTACTTACTGATGACCCAAAGGACTTACCAATTTTGCAAATAGTGTACTTGGTAAGAAACTTTGGAAACCACTTTCTTACTTTTCAAAATTTTCATTTTCTAACATTCTAAGTTGTTTTTAGAAATTAATTATTTTCTTTTTCTAAGCTTTCGAGCTTAACTTCTAACTCAAAATTTTTCTTTTCTAAATCATTTATTTTGATTTTTGAAAGCTCTAAATCAATTTTCAAAATTTCATTTTTATTTTCAAAATCAACTCTAGCTTTCAAAATCGATTTATTTTGAATTTTGAGTTTTGATATTAATTTCGTATATTTGGAATTCACGATCTCAAATCCCAAATACAACCTATTATAAGCATCTTATAACTCATCAAAAGTAAATGAATTAAATTCATTTGAGTAAGAAGATACCTCGAATTCTTCTTGAGTGGTCATGAGGCATAGGTTGACTACTTCATCTTCATCATTGGAATCCTCTTCATCACTTTAAGATGCAACAAATGCCTTCTTCTTGCTTGACCCCTTTTTCTTTAGAAGATGACATTTATACTTGACATGCCCCTTTCTTTTACAATTGAAGCACACCGGGGGACTCTTCTTTTTGGTTGATTCATACTTTACTACCTTGGAAATCATGAATCTCTTTAACTCTTTTAAGAGCTTGACCATCTCATCTTCTTGTTCATCGTCTTCTTTATCCACCTCATCACTTGAATCTTGATAGCTTTCATTGGTGGATTTGAAGGCAATGCCTACCTCCTTCTTCTTCTTGTTTTTCTTCTTTTCACCTTCTTCCTCTTCCTTCACCATCATCTCATGAGTGAGAAGAGAACCAATCAATTTATCGAGAGTGAGAGACTTTACGTCTCTAGCTTCGATAATGCAGGTCTTCTTCGATTGTCACGAACTTCGAAGAGAGTAGATCATCTTCCTTACAAGCTTCTTATTAGGGATTACTTCTCTAAATCCCTTGAGACCGTTGACAATCACGAAAAATCTATCCGTCATAGCTTTGATGTCTTCATCGGGTTTCATCGTGAAGTTCTCATAGTTATGGTTGAGAAGACTTTTCTTTGATTCCCTCACTTCGTCGGTTCCTTCATGAGTGACTTGGAGCTTATCCCAAATCACTTTGGCACTGGAACAAGATGAGATTCTTCCATATTCTTGGAAAATTCTTGGTGAGGAGCTAAGGTAGTGGATGTAGACTTGGTTGAGAAGTCGAACCACTAAAAATCGCTATGCAGTTTTTTATCTTTCAATCTCCTTACTCCCTAAACACAAAAACCATTCAGACCCCTCTTTACAAACCGTTTCGGTTATCGATTCGAGCTTCCGCAAATCCCAACAATATTTTACATATATTTTCCAACATTTTTTCTAAACTATATATTATATATAACTTCAAAAACGTTTTAAACTATATATTATATATATTTTCAAAAAATGTTTTCAAAACTATATATTATATATATTTTCAAAAATGTTTTTAAAACTATATATTATATATTTTCAAAAATGTTTTCAAAACTATATATTATATATGTTTTCGAAAATGTTTTTAAAGCTATATATTATATATAGTTTTAAGACTATATATTATATATATTTTTGGGAAAAAATGCTTTTGACACTATGTATTATAAAAAATCCGAACGAAAATGAGCTCTTTACCCATTCTCGTGCAACGAAAATAGGCTAAAGACAAAAAGGCACAAATTTTCCGTTCGGTGCATATGGGCTTAGAAATAAGCATGCTTCTGTGAGAGTTGTTAACTTCTGAGCTTGAAATCCAACTTAAGGTTGCCGTTGAATTTTTATCAATTACCCTCCGCTGTGGAGTTGAGATTCGAAAAATAGAAGAAGAAGACTCTCTATTGTTGAGCCATATTGCGGATGACTCTTGAGTTGTCTTTGAATATGATACCTTTCATTTTGAAGTTGAAATCATAATTTGAAATTTGAATCGGAAAGTGGTTTCTTAGTGCAAAATCGTAGTCAACCTTGGTCTTATTCTCGATTTAAAGACCTCAGTATGAAAACTTGACTGGAAAGTAGCTCTTCGCTGCTACCATGCGATTAATAAGCCCTCAAGCTGAATGAAATTGAACTCGAAAGTTCTCGTTGAAAAATAACCCTTCTCGCCTTGAGCTATGATGTACTACGTTGGGAGATAGCCCCTATTGTTGAGTTGACTCATTTACTGTGAAATTAAGTCAATCCATTACGTACGATATCCTTCTTTGTGAAGTTGAAATCGTGGGTGACTCATTCATTGTGAAGTTGAGTTTTGAGTTGGATATCCTTCATTGTGAAGTTGAAATCCAAGCTCGAGTAAGTTGTTCGCTTCATCAAATTGGCTTTGAGTTAGATATCCTTCGTTGTAAAGTTTAAATCCAATCTTGTGTAAGTTGTATTTTTCCGAGTTCAATATCTTTAGCTATGAAATTGAAATTGACTCTGGCAAGAATCTACAAAACTATGCATATATGTGATGCTATGGATATAATGCTTTTTTGTGTGCCTAAAATGCATATGTGAAATATGTTATTTTAGGATTTAGAGAAATCTCAATTGATGGCTCTTGACTATGGAATATTGAATTCCTGATTCTTGATCTTGAATTTTTCAACAGACTTTAATCTGTCATGCATTCTTGTTGAGAAAGATGGTTTATTTCTAGCCTTGATTTAAACAAAGCCTTTCAATGAACTAGAACCCATTATCCTGAGTATGGTGCAAAACCTTTATCGGCTTCCGAACGCCTGTACCTTTCGAAACACCTTTATACAGTAATACGTAATTATCTTTTAAAAAAGTGAATCAATTATTCTCTAAATTCAATTTAAGATGCTTAAATGAAATTTTCTTCTTAGAGAAATGATCATATTTATTTATGAGGAAAAGATTAAAGAATACATGGCAAATATTATGAAAGTTAATACATAAAGGAAATACAAATAGATGCCCTAGATCTTGATAGCGCGGAAATCTTTGAACTGACATATCGTTAGATGACTTTTGAATGCAGCTTTTGTCAAAGGGATTTCGAGGATGTGACAAAACTCGGGAGAGTGGAAGGTTCTTTCAAATTGTTAAGTTTATAGAGGTTTCGGATGCCTAAAGCATTACTGGCTTGATTCGAGACTTTTCCCTTGTGCGAATCTTGGGTCACAATTTAAGCCGCTCTTTTGGGTTTTCAACTTGGATCCGTCCTTGGTTTCAAGAAGCCCTTTGTGGGTTTTCATCTTGCAACCACCTTATTTTTGTTCTTTTTTTATTTTTCCATTTAGAGCACCCTTTCAGGTTTTTACTCTAAACATTTTTTTTCAAATTCAACTTAAGGCCCCTTTCAGGTTTTCACCCTAAGCAAAGTATTTCTTAACTGCATCAGAATTAACGGGATTAGGTAGTTCTGGCCCGTCCATTTCAGTCGGGATCAGTGCTCCTTTGGAGAAAGCATTCTTTACGACATAAGGACCTTCCCAATTTGACATCCATTTTCCTCTGTAGTCCTTTTGGATAGGCCATACCTTTTTTAGTACAAGATATCCTTCTTGGAATGCTCTTGGGCACATTTTCCTATTGTATACTCAAATCATTCATTTTTGGTAGACCTGACCATGATGAATGGCTTTCAATATCTTTTCTTCTATTAAGTTCAATTGATCATATCGATATTTCATCCATTCTGCATTATCTCATTTGACTTCTGACAAAACCCGGAGTGACGGGATCTCTACCTTAACGGGCAATACTGCATCCATCCTATATGTCAATGAAAATGGGGTTGCCCCGGTCGAAGTTCGTATCGAAGTTTGGTAAGCAAACAAAGTGAAAGGCAATTTCTCGTGCGAATCCTTGTATGTCTAAGTTGTTTTCTTCACTATTTTCTTGATATTCTTGTTTGCTGCTTCTACCACTCCATTCATCTTCGGTCTGTAAGCAGTAGAGTTGTGATGCTTTATGTTGAACTGTTCACAAGCAGCATCAATCATCTTATTGTTCAGGTTCGTTGCATTATCAGTAATGATTCTTTTAGGTAAACTATACTGACATATGATCTATTTTCTCAAGAACTTGCAAATAGTGGACTGAGTAACACTAGCATACGATGTAGCCTAAACCCACTTGGTAAAATAATCAATTTCCACAAGAATGAATGGATGACCATTTGAAGCCTTTGGATAAATTTTTCCGATAACATCCATGCCCCACATAAAAAAAGGCCATGGTACCATCATCACGTGAAGAGGTTGGGGCGGAACATTTATTTTATCCCCATATATTTGGAACTTATGACATCTTCTAGCATAATTGATGTAGTCGCTTTCTATTGTGGCCCAGAAGTACCCGCGTCTCATAATGTGCCACGACATCATATGTCTATTCGCATGCGTTCCGCAAACTCCATCATGTACCTCTTCTAATATCATATTTGCCTATTCTTCATCTACACATCTCATATGATTTGATCATGGCTTTTCTTGAATAGCACTTTCCCATCAAGAACATATCCGACCATCATCCTTCTAATAAATCTTTTATCAGTTTTGATGGCTTCCTTTGGATAACTTCCATTTTTTATGTATTGCAGAATGTCATGGTACCAGGGCTTAGTGTCCTTTACTACCTCAATTTGGTAACAATGAGCTAGGTACTCATATGAATGCATGTCAATTGGCATCATGTTAGGCTCCCCGGCAATATTGAAGTATCAACCATTTGATTCTTTTCTATAGGCACGTAATGGAACGTGACTTCATCAAACTCTTCAAGTAGATCCAATATGAGCTTTCGGTATTCCATCAGCTTTACATTTTTCGTCTCCCATTCTCCTCGGAGCTGATAGATCACTAAGGTTGAATCTCTATATACCCGCATGGTCTTTATAATTTGTCCAATAGCAGCTCAAATCCCCAAAACACATGCCTCATACTCTTCTAAGTTATTGGTGCAATCAAAATTCAATCTGCTAGTGAATGGCTCGTAATTTTTAGTAGTTCTAGTTGCCAAAAAATTAGATATGGCACTTCCCTTTATAGATTTTTGGCTCACGTACTCAATGTCAAATTCAGATAACAACATCTGCCATCGGGCTAACCTTCCCGGGAGTGCAGGCACACCCATCAAATACTTTAGCGGATCTAACTTGGAAATCAACCAAGTTGTATGGTACAACATGTATTATCTGAGTCTACATGTTGCCCAGACTAAAGCATATCAAACTTTTTCAATGAGGAGGATATCTAACTTCACAATCAGTGAACTTCTTGCTCAAGTAGTAAATGGCTCTCTCTTTTCTCCCAGATTTATCATGTTGGCCCAGGACGCATCCCATTGAATTCTCAAATATAAACTAATACAAGAATAGTGGTTTGTCTGGGATTGGGGACATCAAGATATGAGTGCGATATAAATACTCTTTTATTTTGTCGAATACAGTCTGACAATTCTCATCCCATGTTCTAGAGTTATTCTTTCGAATAAGGCAGAAAATTGGGTCGCACTTGTCGGCTGAGATATGAACCGCGCTATGTAATTCAACCTGCCCAGAAAACCTCAAACTTTTTTTATGTTTGTGGGGGAGGTAAATTCTGGATGGATTTAACTTTATCTGGATCAATCTCGATGTCTTTCTGGCTAACCACGAAACCTAGCAATTTTTTAGATGTTACTCCAAATGTCACTTGTCGGGATTCAATCTCAGCTGAAACTTTCTCAATCTCTGGAAAAGTTTTCTCAAATTCTGGACATGCTCATCTTCAGTTTGTACTTTGGAAATCATTTCGTCAACATAAACTTCAATCTCCTTATGCATCATATCATGAAATAAAGTTACCATTTCTCTTTGGAATGTTGCCTCAACATTCTTTAATCTGATGGGCATCACCTTGTAGCAGAAGGTTCCCCACATTGTGACAAATTTGTCTTTTCCATGTCATCAGGATGCATTTTAATCTGGTTATATCCTGAGAACCCATCCATGAATGAGAAAAAAGTGTTCCCGACTATATTATCCACCAAAGTGTCTATGTACGGCAAAGGAAAGTTATCTTTAGGACTTGCTTTGTTAAGGTCTCGGTAGTCGACACACATGTGCACTTTCCCATTCTTGTTCGGAACTGGAACAATGTTAGCCACCCACTCCAGATTCTTTGCCACCTAAGGAAAGTCGGCATCGAATTGATTCTTAACTTCTTCTTTTATTTTAAGGAGCATTTCAGGTCTCATTCTCCTTAACTTTTGTTGTACAAATTTACATTATGGCTTGATAGGTAACTTGTAGACTACCTTATCTGTATCTAGTCCAGGCATGTCCTGATACGACCATGCAAACACATCATTGTATTCTTGAAGTAAATCTATCAAGCTTTATCTTTCTTCAACCGGAAGAGTTGTGCCAATTTTAACCTCCTTCATTTCCTCTTTTGTACCCAGATTCAAGACTTCAGTTTTCTCTTCATGTGACAATATTTGTTTGTCTTCTCTTTCTACCATCCTTAATAGTTCAGAAGGTAAGTTGCACTCTTCTTCATTGTCACATTCATCAATTTCCCCAAGACAATTGAGCTATTCAAAATCCACCTCCGGGTCAGGATCATCAAAGCCCGCATCATTAATATCTTGGGACCTGAAAGAGGAAGGAGAAAATAAATGTATATATGCGAGAGGTAAATATCCCACACATAATGAAAGAAAATGAAATTCAAAAGGAAATGAAATGAAGTAAGAAGAAATGTTTGTCACGAAAGAAATTACATCTTTTATTGAATGAAAAAAACCATTTATTCATCCTTAGAAAAGATCACCTATTGCCCCGAGTATAGGCAAATAGGGATAGTTTGAGTATTACTCTGAAAGAAATTTGAAAACCACAGGTAGTTCTTCAACCGTCCAGTTACTAAGCATTGACCAAGGTGGCAAAGGGCAGATTCCTGATCTATTTGTATTTTCAGTATTCCCTGTGATTATGCATTGATATTCCAATCTTTCAAAGCAACTTCCAAATCTGGTAAGGTGGTCTCAAACACATAGCCACCAGATTTAAATATGACATACAGAGGTGGGAAAACCATTGGTTCCCATTAAAATTTATTCTCAATCAATCTTGCTAACCTTCTTTCCCGAAACTTCTGAATTTCATTCCTCTTCTATTATTGATTGGGCTGAAAACCAAGCCCGAACTTGTCTAAATTTGTTATAGGAAGAATGGGGTCGATTCTTCCTTGCAAAATACTCCCAAATCCTCTTTCTACCTTGGCACCTCTTCCCAAAGTCTGCTTGATCTCCATTTTAGTGCATTCTGAGAGTCTAGGTTTGGAAATCTTTCCTCCTTCAGCCACAAATGTGACATTCACAAACTCTGGAGAGCAGAACGAACACTCTACCGCTTCATCATTCATTTCTATATAAGGGGCATCAGTGGTCACACTTGCCAATATATCTTCTTCAGTGTTAATTATTACAATAACCCTGTCAATGACAAACTTGACTTTTTGGTGCAGTGTAGATGGCACTACTCCAGCCTGATGGATCCAACGCCTTCCCAAAACGTAGTTGTAGGAAGGCATAATGTCCATCATCAAGAATTCAATGTTGTAAGTAACAGATTCAACAGTTAAATGTATCTCAATCTTCCCGATTATTTTCCTCTTGGTCCCGTCAAATGCTCGGACCATATTCTGGCATGCTCTCATGTGGGAAGTATCCACCAGTAGCCTTTTCAAAGTAACCAAATACATCAAATTAAGGGTAGAACCATTGTCGATTAACACACTAGGTAAGGCGTGCCCCTTGCAATGAGTGGTGATGTGTAATGCCTTAGCTCGACCTCTTCCATCATATCCATCTTACTGACTGGTATTTCTTCTGGCACAAATGTCTGATTTAAGACCTTCAGAAGCGTCTTTCTATGTGCTTATGAACTTAGCAGTAGTGCTAACATTGAAACACGTGTTAGCATGCTATGTAATTGTTCCACGATATTATACTCGCTGTGTTTTAAAAACTTCTAGAACTCTATAGCTTTTCCTTCCTTTATTGGCTCATTTACTACCAGCACATCCCCTTTGAATAGTTCAAGTGGTCTCTGGGCTGATTTAGCCTCTTGGGAGTAGTATTTCCCCACAGTATACCCCACTTCGTTGTCATCTTCCTTCAAAGGGCTTATTTGGCATCCGTACTTCCAAGGCACTTATTTGTTGTACTTGTAGGGAAAATGTCTAGGTATTATGACCACTACCTTTACCGGTGCCTTTTTTATTGGTTGCACCTTAGGGGTGATCAATAACGGACGACTCTTGTCGAATCCTCTATCGGCTGACTCTTCAGTCGCACAAACATCAACTTTTGGAGTGTCTTTGACTTTTTTTTGTAGAATTCCAACTCCTTCCTATCCATCATGAGTTGGACCAAAGATTTAAACTCCAAGAAATCTTGCACATCTTACCCTTCTTTATTGTGGTAACAGTAGTTGTTACCACCTTCATGTTCTGATGTATCAGAATAGGGTATAAGAAACCCTGCTTTCACCATTTGTCTCCATACCCAGGCTAGGGGAGATGTTACTTCAGCAACACTTGTTTTGACTCTTATGTTTATTTCCTCAATAAATGTATTGGCCCCGTCTTCTTGGTTGTTAGGCAAAGGTTTTGTACAACTTTCGGTCCCCTAAGTTGTTGAAGTGGATCCATTTCCTATTTCGCATTCTCTGCACAATCCTCTTGAATACGAGGCAGTTCTCGATAATGTGTCCTAGAACACCACCATCATATTCACAATGTGCGTTCTCATCATACCACCTGGGGTATGGAGGCTTCATAGGTTCCACCGGGTATAGTGATACTACATGAGTGTCAAAGAGTTGCTGATAAAATTCTTTATAAGTCATGGAAATAGGATCGAAATGTTCCCTTTCTCTTTCCTTCCTGGGTTCCCTTGAATCTTGTCTAGAAGTACTTGATGGTACATCAATAATTGATTTTAGGATGGAGATCGTAACACCTTTGTTGTTATAGGTGTTGATGTTGTTGACCTCTCCATCCCTCTTTTTCATAGAAGGTTTTTTCCTAACCTTCCCTCCCTCGATCTTACCTTGCTGTATGGCCATTTCTATCATCTCTCCGGCCATAACCAAGTCAAAAAAATTTCCATATGTGATTTCAACTAAGTGCCCGAAATAAGGAGCCTTCAGTGTTTGTACGAAGCGCTTTCGGGTTTCCTTCTCATCCAAAGGTGGATGAACTTGCACAGCTAAATCCCTTCATCTCTATTCATATTGTCTAAAACTTTCATTATGCTACTTCTCCATGCTTTGCAGCATAACTCGATCTGGTCTCATATCAATGACATGTTTATAATGTTCCAAGAATGACTTGGCTAAATCCTTCCATGTCTTGATATGAGATTGGTTTAGCTAGTTGTACCACCGGATAGATGACCAGACATACTCTCCTGGAATCAATGAATCAAGAGTTGGTCGTTTCTTATATATCTTGTCATCTTTCAATAGAACATGGTAATGTGGGCTAACGGGCAGTTGTTCCCATCGAACTTCTTGAACTCCGGGGATTTGAATTTCGGATGAAGAAACAAATTTGGGATTAAACTTAGTTTCGCGGCATCGACTCAATAGTAGTCATGGTCCCCTTTAATCACCTTCATTTGGTCTTCCAATTGTTTGATTTTCTCTTTCAATTTCTTTGCCTTGTCCTCTTCATCAAAATCTGGTATATGGTAATCACCTGGATTATTCTCAGGTTTGGATACAGAGTCTGTACTTTTATAGCAAACGAGGCTTTTACTTTTGCAGTGAATGAGTCCCCTTGAAGTCCTGGTAAGATTCCAAGTGAATAACCACTTGCGGGGTACGCAACATAGTTACCTCTTTAGATGTCTCTGCCCCAGGTGTACTTGCTTGATTCAGGCCAGATAATTTTGCAACAATTTGGTCAACCAAAGACTCTTGGCTTTTGATGATTGACTCTAGAGTGTTTGGATTATTTTGACTTATTTTCTCCTTCTAGTTCCTTTTACAACCTTAACATGTTCTCCTCGAGTTGGGCTATCTTTGTTTCCATCTTCTTCTTTTTGTAACAGGTGTTATGTGGATGAGGTGTGTCCAATGCTTAAGGTGGTATGTCCAGTATTTGTTCATTTTTTTGATGAGACATTTTCTGTTAGTTAATGTGAATATAAAGAAATGAAGAAAAAAACAAATGCAAATATGTATAAACGCATGATGCATGAAATGTTCGAGGTATTGATCCAAAAATACGTCTTTTATTATAAATAATCTTTATTGGGACAAAAGTGTTATTTCTTAAGAGACAAAAATATCTTAAAGATACATTCTGACTAAGTCCTCTAGAACCCAAATGGCTTCTAACAGGTTGACCAGTCTTATGCCTTCATCTGTCACTAGTTGAATACCCTATCGAACCACTCCGGCTTCTCTCACTAAACTGTACAAGTGACGAGCTACTTTTTGTACTTGTTGCAAGAAGTCTCGAATAACTGCATCTCTGGCTTTCACCCTTTGTTGAGCCTGTTCCCAACGAAAATGCCATTGAAATCCTCCATCAAAGGGAACTATCTGAAGCTCACTCTCTTGTTTCTTGAATCCATCTACCATGGACTCTAACTTAGCTATGATTTTTTCATCTTGTTCTTGTTGTCTTTAAAGGGACTTGTCTAGATCAGCTTCCTTGGTCTTTATGCGCTTGTTCTGGTGTTGGTTATCTAACAAATGTCTTTGGGAAGTCTTTAGTTGTTCTTTCAGGGACCTTTTTTTCATTTTTTCCTTCGAATTTCCTTTTCAGGTTACTGACTTCACTTTTCCAATATTCAGAAGACATCTTCAGGCTGGAATTGTTCTGAACTTGTTCTTGATACTGCTTTCTCAAATCTTCTAATTCAAAGCAGACTTTCTTTTGTTCTTTTTCTAATTTGTCTGCCCGATCTTTCTGAGTATCAGCATCTAACTTCCACTGGAATTTTTCAGCCTCGAGTTCCCTTATCTTTTATTTCAATTCCTCTTTTTCAGCTTCGAACTCTTTCTTCGATATCTCTAGTTCGGAGGGAACTAGTTTAAAATGCTCTTCCATGGTCCAAGTTTCTTCATGCTCCGGTACAGGAACAATGTCATTCTTTCTCACTTCATTCCCTCCAAATAATCTAGAGTAAACATGTCTTTAGCAGCTACGACATCCATAAGGAACATCTTCTTTCATGACTCAGCTACATCTTTAACCCTTTTTCTTGTAGTTATCCTAATGGTATGCGAATTCTGATCCAAATATCCCATGTGTAATTGGGATAAACTGGCGTGCCCCATACAGTCGAAGTGCCAAAAGTAGAGAATATCCAACTCCTCCCCATAATCCAAGCAACATTATGGTTTTTTAGTCTCCATACCGATAAAGGATGTCACTATGGGTCAACCAATGAGCTCTCCAAACAATTTCTTTATCCTGAAGATGCGTGAAAACTTCCAACCATTCCTCTTTTGGGATGCCTTCCTACCATTTTAGTGTGAGGAACTCTCCCAAAAGAGAGTAAGTGGTGTTGAATCGACGGTAAAAGATAACGTCAGCCTTCCAGAAGTAACTATGGATCCATACCTGAATAAACTGTATGCATCCTATAAATCTTTCTCCGCCAGTCTTTCTATAATGATTGAGTGAACGGAATGTTTCAGCTAATATTGTAGGTGCCGAGTTCACTCGCTTTGAAAGTTGTTCGAATAGCTCTACCACAACTGCCTCGATATATCCCAAAGTGTTTGGGAAAATAACTAAGTCGTAGATACCCAAGGCGAAGAGATCAATCATCTTCCATTCATCAGGATGATTTTTCATTAATTGCTTGATGTGGGTTCAAGCAATTCCTTCTCCTTAACCCTTGTGCTGAGTCCGATCAATTACCCACTTTTCATCTACCCCTACGACCTTTACTAACCCATTCTTGAAAGGCTGATTCTTGATGAACTTGGTGTAGACCCGATCCATTCTGGTTCCTTCATAATGCAACAAAGTAGTATATTCTTCAATGGTGGGTACCATGTCTTATTGGTTAAACGTGAAACAATTGTACCCTGGATTCCAGAATTGTACTAGGGCTTGAATTAGGGGCTCGTCTATCTTGACATAGAGTAAAAGTGCGATATCACTATACCAGTGATAGAATTTTTATTTCTGGTCACCTTTCCAGCTGTCCTAGATGCCTCACAATTCTTGAACATCATTATGCTTATGTCTTTAACAAATACTCTTTTTGGCTCAACACCTCTTTTTTATCATGCAAATGATAAGTTAAAAGAAAACAAAAGATGAAAGAAAAACAAGTCATTAAAATAATAATCAAAATAATACTAAAAATAAAAAAAAATATTTCTACCCCGCATGATATCTAACCAGCATGCTTTAATTCTTACTCATACATGCTTTCTACCCCGCATGCTAATTTTTGAGCAAATCCTAACCGTATATTTTCTAGTTCACATGCCTTGAATAGAAAGTAAAACAGGAAATAATTCAAACATCCTAGGTTTTGAAATGGAGTTTCGGGGTGGGCTCTAATCCCCTGTAGTCTCTCGGTTTAGGTTCTAAAGAAGGGTACCCGAGTTCTCCTTGCTGGTGCCCCCTTGGGCTTACCAGACCCTCAGTCCTAAGCCCATTACAAACTTATGTGGGCTAAATTAAACTCGAGATGACACATTCCCTTATGTCTATACGGAGAATAAATTCACACGAAGACATAAAGTATATGAATCCCGAATGTTACTTGCTAGGCCTATACGGAGAATAAATTCCCACAAAGGCGTTGCTTTCACCTACTCTTATAAAAGAGTTTAGAGCTCGGGTATAGAGCCTGAGATGAAAATTTAAAAAGCTGAAATCACTAAAAACGTCAGTACAACTATTTATTTGAAAAATAATCAAAGATAAATAATAAGAATCGAATAAATAAATTAAAATTTAAACTTGTAATTTTCACTTAAAAAGACAATCGAAAATTAACTTTAGCCTGACTCACTTACCTGTCCCCAGCAGAGTCGTCAAGCTGTCGTAATTGTCTTTCAGATGGGCCCGGAATTGGGCTTCGACTTAAATAAAACACGTTAGAGCTGCCACCTATAATTTATTTTTTTTAAAATTTGGTTGATCAGAACCCGTAATTTTACCATCTTACCTGATATACATTTTACCATAAATATGTTAGATTCGAGAGTCGGTTACAATCAAGGAATGATTAGCACCCTTGAACTGTCCTTTCGGTACCATTTTAATTTCTCAGTTGTCTTAATTGCGATAATTAAAATTTAAAAGATTCGACTCGAATTACTTACCTTTGATCTATTGAAATTACTTCTAAAAGAAATTAAAAAAATGTTAGATTGTGAAATAAAACATTAAGGAAATGAAGGAGAAGAACAAAAAGTGTTAAATTAAGAAATCAAGGAAAGAAAAAAAAATTAAAATATTAAAAAAGAACAAATAATAAAAAGAAAAAAAGTAAAGAAAGAAAAAAATATAAGACAAATGCTAAAGGGAAAAAAGTACTTTTTGAAAAAAAAGAAATTAAAAAAGTTAAAAAAACAAACAAATAAAAAGGAACAAATTAAAATAAATTGAAATTTACGGACTAAATTAATATTAAAAATGAGCTACAAGAGAAAAAACAAAAGTTATGGGGTTAAACCGCGAAATATAATAAAGGATTAAATTGAATTAATTAAAAATTCAAAGGCAAAATTGAAATAGGTGACCAAAATGAATTACACATCAAAGTTAGAGTGGATTGCGAAAATAATTTAAAATTTTGCTAATTACACAAAGGCCCTCCCTATAAATAGCCCATAAAACCCAAAAATATCATTCATTTCTCACATTAAAAAATCTCTCCCCTCTCTCCCCTCTCTTCACACTCCCAACCGGCCTATGGTCGATCGTCCTACGGTGGAGCGGCGGTCGAAAAAACCAAACCTCCCTAAAATACTCCTCTCAACCTCCTAAACATCATTCTGTAGCCCGATTATTCAACAAAGCACCAAATCGGCGTAGATCTACAAAGAAATGTTCGATTTTTTTACCTTTTCGGCTAGAGTCTTCGCTTTTCCGACGACCTTTAGGTTTCCTCACCGTGCTTCCTTCCGTTCGATTCCGACGCCGAATATATTTTGTGATTTTTTTCGAATGCTTTACTTTGCTTTCCTTGTTTGCTTTGTATGCTTCGTTGTTTTTCGTTGTTTCCGTCGTATCTTGCTTGTTCGACTTGGAAGGGCTTTTATAGCCAGGCTCAGAGTGGTTTTCTAGGGTCAATTCGTTCATTTCGGGGGTTGTTTACCCTTGTTTTCCGATTTACTCAGGGTTAAATGTATCGGTTTCATCCCATATTGTTATGATTCATCGCTGGTCGAGGATTTTGGGGATGGTTCAATCCTGGGGTGTTGTGATTTTTCGAATTCCGGTGCCGAAAATCTCGGCCTTATTGTTGTTTGGTTCTCTTGTCAGCACGTGGTTCCCACGCGCTCCCCCATGCGACGCCCTCACTAAGTATAAAACCCTAGTTTGGATTTTGGGCTTGGTGAGGCCCACCTAACCGGGTTTGCTACTAGACCTCTATTGGATTTTATTGGACCTAAAAAAAATAAGTATACTATAATATATTTTAAAAATAATATTATATATATTTCGAAAAAAACATTTTCAAAACCCATATATTATATATATTTTTCAACATGTTTTCTAAACTATATATTATATATATTTTCAAAAACGTTTTAAAACTATGTATTATATATTTTCGAAAAATATTTTCAAAACTATATATTACATATATTTTCCAACATGTTTTCTAAACTATATATTATATATATTTTCAAAAATGTTTTAAAACTATATATCATATATATTTTCGAAAAATGTTTTTAAAACTATATATTATATATTTTTAAAAATGTTTTCAAAACTTTATATTATATATATGTTTTCAAAAATGTTTTTAAAGCTATATATTATATATAGTTTTAAGACTATATATTATATATATTTTCGGAAAAAAAAATGTTTTCAACACTATGTATTATAAAAACTCCAGACGAAAATGAATGACTGCATAACGAATGACTGAAAGCTCACGAATATAAATAAACGAATGAGTTCTATATCCATATTGGTTCATTTAATTAAACGAACACAAAATTTTATTTATATTCATTCATTTAATAAATAGAAAAAACTATCAAACAATTCACTATCAGTTACATGCCTACCCATTGAGTTAAATAGAAAAAACCAAGGTGCCAAATCCAGGTACCGAAATTAAAGAGCATACTCTTCTTCCCTCATTGTTCCGGCAAGCTTTTCCCCGTCTCAACTCATACTTTTCCGTGTTCTCTTAAAGCTGTAAATAAATATACGTGAATTAGTTGGGATTTTTAATTGGTTATTTTTTCTTATTAATATATTTGGTTGAAGCTGTGTTTTTACGTCCAAGTATTTACAGGTCAGATTCCTTTTCGCCCTTTATCTCTTTCTTAGGGTTTATGGAGATCGGAGTTCAAATCTCTTCTCTCTTTAGCTCCTTTAACGCTTTCTTTTCGACTTGGTTCAATTGAAAATTTTGGCGGTTGATTTTGCTAGGTTTAGCTACTTCATCTGAATTTTGAAAATTAGGAATTTAGGATTTCAAGGTTTGGGAATTTATTCCTGTAGTTTTTTTTTTCTTGAAACAAATAGGAAATTTCAAATTCGTGTGGCTACCCAATTCAAAGGTTTTCCAATTTGGATCAATTACTGCAAGAAAACTCAGAGAACCCATAATTCAAAATCTCTTCTTTCATCTATTACTGTCCTTTTCTTCGGGTTTCTTATTGATTTGTCTCTGAGTTTGATATTGTAATCAAGGGAATATATATAATATAAAAGAAAAACAATGGCCTCTTATAGGCCATTTCCTCCACAATCCTTTCCTCATCCACCACCACCACCAGCGCCAGCACCAAATCAAAACCCTCTTCCACCCCAACAACATTATGATCAAAATTACAGTCAAATGAATCTGAAATCGAATTACCATTACCCTCCTTCAAGACCGCCACCACAACAGCAGCAGCCACTGCCACCACCTCCGCCTCCACAGAAGCAGTATACATATCCCCCTCCGCCTCCTCCACCTCCAGATTCTTCCTATCCACCTCCCCCACCCCCTTCTTTGCCTCAAAATACCTTCAACTCACAGCCACCGATGTATTATCCACCTTCACAGTACTCTTCACAGTATAGCAATCCAGCAATGCAGCCACCTCCTCCGCCACCTCCCCCAAGTTCTCCAGGTTCTTCAATCCCTCCACCACCTCCTCCAAGTTCTCCTCCACTACCTCCTCCAAGTTCTCCTCCACTACAGCCTCCTCCCAAGGAGAGTGCTGGGGACAAGAGGTTAAGTGAGCGCAGTAAAGGGGGGAATAGGGATTATTCGGGTTCTGGTAGGCGTGAACATGGTCATTCTGATAACGGGATTGGAAGTAGAGAGCACAAGCCAACTTTGCCTCCTTCAAAGAAGCCAAATGCACCTGCACGAAGGGTGGAGACGGAGGAAGAAAGAAGGTTGGGGAAGAAGAGGGAGTTTGAGAAGCAAAGGCAAGAGGAGAAACATAGACAGCAGGTGAAGGAGTCCCAGAAGGCCCAAATGATATCTTCCGCCAAAGGGCATTGTTCGATGATAGGCTCACGGATGGGAGATAGGAGAGCTACACCGTTTTTGAGCGGTGAGAGGATTGAGAATAGATTAAAGAAGCCAACTACGTTCTTATGCAAGTTGAAGTTAGTATATGGCATTATTTTTTTTCCTCCTTGTTTACTATTTTGTTTTGTTCTTAGGCTACATTGAATTAGAAATTAAACTTATAAATTTCATGATTATGATATCAAATATACTATTAAGCTTTTTAAATTTCACGTTTATTATCTTGCCATAATGAGTTTTATCTAGTTTAAGTTTATTGATGGCATCTTTTGTCCAGCTTTCAATATTTATGCTGGCATGAAAATATCCCTGGTTGACTTATGATGGAATTCGATAGAATAATTAGTGTTTGACAGGGCTCTGATATTTGCATTGGCTTAAGTAGGCTGATGGACAATAGTTAACTTGAAGAATATCAATACTTTCCCCTTCGTGTTGTAGAATCTATACATATTGTATCTAAAGTAGTTTAGTGAACAATGGCATTTAAATTATTTTTTTGCTCAAATATGTTTTTTCACCTCTCCTTGCATGTCTATGTATGATAATACTTTTTGGCTGAGCACTGTACTTGATCATTATTTTCTGCATGCAATTTCCTTCTTATTTTCCCATATGACATTCTTTTTCATGTTGGAAAGTGTTCCTTTTTGTTACTTGTTTGACTATTTAACTCTGAAGAATATTTATACTATTTACTTCCGATATTGACAACCATTTATATTGTATAGATTCCGAAACGAACTTCCTGATCCAAGTGCACAGCCTAAACTTATGGCCGTGAAGAATGATAAAGATAGGTAAGAACTGGCCTTTTGCTTCAAAGAAAGATGCTGTATTTTCTATTTTTAGAACTCCAGGATCCAATATTTTTTTGGCCCTCTGATTGAATGTATTTACCCTGTTTCTTTTGATTTTGTTATTAGTGAAGTTATATCTCTTGCTAGTTGTTCTCTGTGGAGAAAAAATATTATACATCTTTCTTACAGGTTTACAAAGTACACTATCACTTCTCTGGAGAAAATGTACAAGCCCAAGCTTTTTGTTGAGCCAGATCTTGGGATACCACTTGATTTGCTTGACCTCAGTGTATACAAGTATCATACTGTAGTCACTTAAAACTTTTTCATATACCTTTGCTTTTTGGTGCTTTGGTTTTGATTATCTATTTATCTTTGTTTAACTAGTCCTCCTAGTATTAGGCCACCTCTTGCCCCAGAAGATGAGGAACTCTTGCATGATGATGTAACTTTAACCCCTGTTAAGAAAGATGGCATAAGACGAAAAGAAAGACCCACTGACAAAGGTGTTTCTTGGCTTGTTAAAACACAGTACATTTCATCACTTAGTGTGGAATCAACTAAACAGGTAATTGCTAACTACTGTGTTCATATTTTGTGTTTTCTGTGATGATTTTTGGAAGCTGTGTGAAAACTAAATACATTGGCGATTGCAGTCCTTGACTGAAAAGCAAGCTAAAGAACTTCGAGAACTTAAGGGAGGCCGCAATCTTTTGGAGAACCTTAACAATAGGTTTGTTTTATTCAACCTCCCTTCCTAAAGATAAATTCTTATTTGAAGCAGATCTGCCACACACAAAAAAAAGTGTACTTCCACTAAAGATGTTGACAATTTTATCAGGGAAAGACAAATAAAAGAAATTGAGGCATCATTCGAGGCATCCAAGTTACGTCCTGTTCATGCAACCAATAAAAACTTAGAGCCCGTTGAAGTTATGCCTCTCTTACCTGATTTTGATAGGTAAGGAATTAGTTAGGGCTGTCTGCTTTGTTTTTACTTTCCCTTTTAGTCTCTTATACGTTTAGAAAACATGGTTGATTAGATTATAAAACTTAGAGATTTCAATCATTAGTCATTGTGCTGTGTTACAGCATACCTATATATGATGTCTTTGATGTAATTGTAACAGGTATGATGATCAGTTCGTTATGGTGGCATTTGATGGTGCTCCTACAGCTGACTCAGAAATCTTCAGCAAGTTGCATGGCTCTGTTCGTGATGAGCATGAATCAAGGGTGAGTTAAGAACTTTCTAGATTTTGTAATGCGCTTATAAAATTAGTTAATATCTTGAGATTAACTTGCAACATAAATTACTATAGTTTCCAATGGAGCCACAGTTGTAGTAGCAAGATTGTTGTAAATTGGCACCAAAGGTCGGGGTTCAAGGCTTGTACAACCTACCCTTCCTCCTCTTTCCAACAAAAACAAAATGAAATGACGCAAATGTATAAAAAATTGCATTACCATAATTTATTGATATCTTGGCTTTTTTGGTCAGTAGTATCCTCTGATCTGCAAGTTTAGTTGTAGCAAACGTGATCAAAATGAAGTGCTTAGTGCATAGAATGTGATATGTGCATAGAATGTTTGTGGAATGTGTTTTTCTGGCTCGACGATTTCTTTGGGATCTGTTATTTTTAAGTGCATCTTTCATGCTTAGTGCTGTTTTATTTCCCGATATTAATTGGCATGCGTGTCTAGGCACTGATATTATCAATGAGTCTTCCACAAATAGTAGATAGTGTTGCTGTGGCTTTTAGTCAATAGATGATCATAGTCAACTATGCTATGTTATTTTAGGCAATTACTTTAATTTTATGGTATTGTTGGCAAATTAAAAGAAAAAATTTGTATAAATTTACCCATGGCCAGAGGGATATAATGGGTACTGATGCATATATTTATTTCATCTGGTATGGGTCTCGATTTTTATTTTTGGTCTGTGTCTGTATTTTGCAACTCAGGCCATTATGAAAAGTTATGTGGCACCAAGCTCAGATCTGGCAAATCCCGAGAAATTTTTGGCATACATGGTGCCTTCCGTTGGTGAGGTAGATATTCCTTGGATTCAATATATTATATATCCATCAGCACTGCAGTTTTTGTTGTACCTAACTTTCAATATGTTGATTCTAAGTGAATTTTGATTCAATTTTCACTTTAATGATGCCAGCTATCAAAGGACATGTATGATGAGGACGAAGATATGTCATATTCTTGGGTTCGCGAATACCATTGGGATGTATGTAACCTGATTTTCATATTGTGACAGCACAAGCTGGAGCTAACTCTAAATGCTTAAGATTTCTTTCTGATCCTTTTACAGGTACGGGGTGATGATGCAAATGACCCAACAACATTCCTTGTTTCATTCGATGAGGGAGAAGCTCGCTATGTGGTATACATTTGAGCCAAATTTACATCTTTTTCAATATGTTTTGGTGGAAATTGTTTGATTAGTACATGATGGTAACACTCTCTCATGTTGCAGCCTCTTCCGACAAAGCTTAATTTAAGAAAAAAAAGGGCCAGAGAAGGAAGATCTGGCGATGAGATTGAACATTTTCCAATACCTTCTAGAATTACTGCAAGGAGGAGATCAACAGTTGCTGCAATAGAACTGAAAGAGCCAGAGGTATGATCATAAATTTTGTTACCCAGATTCAGTTGTAATGTTGGAGACGGGCATGTTCAAACTTTTAAAGTTTTTTCATATATTTGGAAGGTCATTGGAGTATCATATCCTCCTGTACTTATGTCCAAATATGCTTTTGCTTATATGGGTGTTGGACATGAAAATAGAGGAGTTTGCACCACTAGTGAAAACTAATTCTCATATATTATTCATCTTTTTTCTCCTGGTATGCACAGGTTTATTCCAACATGAGGGATGGTATTTCAAGCTTGAAGCTAGGAAGGTTGGATGCCGAAGATGGGCTTGGAAGACCTCGGAAGCTTTCACGACATCAAGACATCGATCAGTACAGTGGAGGTGAAGATGACTTTTCTGAGTGATTCATAAAATGAACGGTGGAAGCTATTTAGAACATTTTTGATGAGTTATTTGTGTAAGTCAAACCAAATAAATCAAAGATTGGCCCATTGTATTCCTAACATATATATTTGTTTTTTGGATCATCAGTGGAGACATGGGATGTTCTTTATCTGCTTCCTTAAAAGAACTAATCTTAAACATACTATTTTTCCTACATAATCTTCATTATCAAGCAAACGAAATTCGAGTGTTGTCGAATTGAGTATTTTAATGTTCAATTCAATATCCTTTTCAGTCGTACAATTTTGTCTTTTATTTTATATTAAAACCAATCATAAAAATTGAAATGCAAACAAGAACACAAAATTCTTGTTAATGGCATGTTTACATAAACAAAGTATTCAAAGAATCTAATAGCATCATATCTAACAAGAAATAAAGGAATGCAGACATATTACTGTTTTTTTCTCCCCCGGAATATCATTAAACACACAGTATGAAAAATTAAAGGTTGCCTCTGGTCTATAGCTATCTTCCTTGGACCAAACCACTAAATACTTGACTGTTCCCGGCAAGCGTTGCTTCCCACTCGACCGACGACAAAAGGATCTGTGACAAGTTAATCACGACTTGTTTCATGTCTGGTCGTACAATAGGATCCTCGTCCACACATTGCTTTGCCAGCATGGCCATCTAATAACCAAATCATACCGATCAGAACACTGATATGAGAATTTTCTAGCTTTCAGAATGTCACTACGGAAATTATATCAATGATGAACTCCAGATCGAGAATTCTCATTAGGCCACAAATTTGATAATGCTTTCATCAAATCGAAATAGATAGACCGGATATTTACCTTGAAGACACAATCATGAGGATAAAGATCCAGCATATTCGGATCGATATAGTCCTTCATGTTCGACATGCTCATTGAGTCCGGTGTGCTCCGGAGAGCTGTTAACACCTGCAAAATTGCAATATACAAGCACAAGTACAAGATAAGATGAACATCTAAAATGACATGCTTCGGAAACAAAGAAAAAGAGAGGTTATTTCTTTAGATTCTTTTATCGGTTTCCAACTCAAACATTTTAAATTTCACACGACTTTAGACGCTCAAGTTAATCCATGGGAGATCCAAAATTTCAGCTGCAGAACCATGCAAAACTAAAGTAATTTTGAATTTTATATTAAAAGATAGTTTCCGAAAGATGTTTCTCACAGAAGATTTTGTTTGTCTTGGAATGATGTATGTTAGAATGTGCTACAATGGAACTCACAATAGATGCCAATGAACGTCTTTCAGTGTTTTTTGTCGTGGTGCCTTCAGTACGTATGATGGCCTCCTTTCCGGATATAATCTCAAACAGAACAACACCAAATGCATACACGTCGCTTTTCGACGATGCAAGTCCATCACTCAAATATCTATAAGAAAACAAAATGGAACAGTTCAGACTTCAGAGTTTAAAAGAACATTTAGCGAGAGACAGTAGCCAACTAAAAATATCCGTATTACTCAATCCGGATATGACAATCTTTTTTCATATATTTGGAGGGTCCCTTGAAGGTCATACCCCCGTACTCTTTTATCTCAATGTGTCCAAAACAAGTATTGAACACTGAGTATTTCAAGAAAACTGAAGACGCAGATCAACATGGAGCAATATCATTACTTACTCTGGTGCCAAATAACCAAATGTACCGACAACTTTTGTTGCTGTTGCTTCTTCATCATTTGTTTTTCCAACAAGCTTTGACAATCCAAAATCTGAAATCTAATCCGAGAACAGAAGTTGGTCAAATTTCTCAAGCACACTTAAATCGGAAAAAAACAGCAACACTTCAACATAATTAGAACCTTCGCCCTGAAAGAACCATCAAGCAGAATGTTGCTCGACTTGATATCTCGATGAACATAATGAGTTTTAGTATGCTCATGGATGTACTCCAGACCTCTAGCAGCATCGAGTGCAATCTGAACCCTCATTATCCACGAAAGTGGTGTAGGACCTTCAAGCCAGTAAACATTTGCAGCGTAATTAGAATAAGAATTTTGCAACTCAACAAAGACAATACATCCAGAGCACGCACCTCATAGAATTGCATGCAAACATTTTAAAAAAGAACAAGCTACATAAAATTATTATACAACACCAAAATCTTACTAACTCGGTGCCTATTAATATGCGAGCCCCAAGAGGCATTTAGGCCTCTGGTCTAGCCAATCAAGAACCTAAACTTTTATAGTTCTTCAACATCATAAATCTAGCATTTAGCTTAAGATACTCAATTAGACTCATCCGTAAGCAAGCAATCAAGAAAAACAACGATGTATGGTCGTACCCTAGTAACCCTACTCATGAAAGTGCTGATAAAACTGAGTGAATGAGCCAGTAGGCCCTGAAAGACTCAAAATATATGCTAGTCATCCTATTCGACACAGGCTGGGACATCGGGCTAATGAAAATAGCTTCCCCTCACTATGGAGACTTGTCATAGGCATTTTTTATCAGCATGATAAACACATTATGGTTATGAATGATCTGGCACCTTTATAAGATTCGATCTATTTTAACACTACTAGCTGTCCGGTTTTATAACCATAATGCACATAATTGCTGAAATTTACAGAGATAAAACATTCAACCTGGTAAAGTCATGATCCTTCATTCTTAAAAAATTAAATAAATTATAACTGAAGAAGCACTGTTATAATCCTACCTTTGTTCTGGGGATCGTGTAAATGGTTTCTAAGGGAACCCTTTTGAGCATATTCATAAACAAGGAAGAGCTCATTATCACTTGTAGCATAGCCAATCAACTCTACCTTCAACAAAATTAAACCGAAACAGGAGTCAATGGGCTTTGAATGAGTGGAAGAAAGCGTCATAATTTCGGAATTTAAACAACTGTTTATCATACAGAAATCATTACCAGATTTGCATGATGAACCTTGCACAAGACTTTCATCTCGGCCATAAATTCCTTTGTCTTTGTGGCTGTCATTCTTTTGATAGCAACTTCCTAAAAGAACCAAATAAACAAAAACTTAATGGAATGTTAATCTATTCAGGTCATGTAATCTAAATCCCAAATAGAATCGAACAAACCTGGTCATGTAGAAAACCGAAATACACAGAACCATAGGTTCCATGTCCAAGAAGATTAGAATCCGAGAACCCATCAGTCGAAAAAAGAATCTCTTCATAAGTGAAAACCACAGGCTTTTCAACATCAAGTACATCAGTTCCTAGAGCTGACAGAGAAGACAAAAAAAAAAACAAAGTTAGACTTCCAGAGTTTCGGATTTGTCAAGGCGGCAAGGAGAGTTGTCATAAAAAAACAACTCTAAAGTTATGAACCAAATCGAGTAAAATATAAGATTGGATGTTATGTCTAGGTTATAAATTTTGCTATCATTGTTTTGATTAATTAGTCTACTTATTTTAGTATTATATACAGTTCCTTGTCGGGATTTCAGATAGCAACAAATAGAACTGACAGTAACTAAGAAATCACAGCGTAATAACCTTTCGGGATAGTAATCTGGTGGTTACTAGGTTCACTGTTGGTTTGGTTCCTATTCTCAGACTTGCCGCCAATGTATCTTCCTGAACCACAACAGAAACTTGTCTTCCGAAGAATGTGAAACTTGTGAGAACTCTTGACATCACGATCTTTTGCATGATCTCCTTGAGTTTCACCAAAAAAGTTCAAGGATCTCAAGGAAACACAAACTACTATGCTTAATATGATGAAGGCAAGGCCAACACCCAAACCCCCAATGATCCATCCATATGGCACATGAGCCTTAGGCCTTACTTGAACTTCTGCATAAAAACTAAAAATTTAGTACAGAAAATCAAGAAAAAAACTGTTATTCCTCTCACAGAGGAGTGTTTACCAGACATTGCCATAATTCAGGAAATTGAACAAAAGAAACTTAACATTATAACCCCAAAACAGAACTGTCAAACTTTTTACAGAAAAGAGAAGCATTAACACTTTAAAGTTTAAATAGAGCCCGAATCAACAATTTGTAACGCAAAACTTGCAGTTTTTATTTTCACATACAGTATACAGAAAATCATGTGTTTATGTACGGTTCTCAACTACTTTTTTACATCACTTAGATGCAGACTCGGACATAGGTGTGGTGGGTATAAGAGCCTCTGAGGATCATCTAAATACATGAAGAAACATAGAAAAAAGTTGAGCAAATCCATGTTGGACACATATCGCTCACCCGAGTCCAAGATATCATAGTTTTAATTATTTCACTTATATGTACCAATTCATACCTGAAAGTGCATCAGCTGATGGTGCAGGAACAGGTGCAGGGGGAATGTCATTCTCCACATGATATGGTTCACCAGGAACTGCAATATATATAACAAGCTATGGTCTAAGACTTTCTGCTATAATACAGGAACTGACCAGCATGTGAATCCAACAAAATTAACAAGAGAATGGCGATATGCATCTTGAGTTGCAAACAACACAAAAGGCATAATGCAAAATCACCAACTAATAGCCTTACAATTTAAGGAAATGGATGATAAAACAAAGTTACTCATTAATTCTAGTCATAAATACACGATTAGATTATGTATGACCATATTACTGATTTCATTAGTCCAATTTTGTTTGTATATATAAACGTGACATTAGCACCTTCCCTCAAAGTTCACATGATGACTTCTAATAGAAACAAAGTAGGTTCCAGGCTCTAAAAGTGAACTGAATTCACCAATTAGTATCAAATTATCTTATCAGTATCCCAAACTTCATTTTCGACATACTCCCAATTAGTCGAACGACAAAACCTTATCCCCAATGCTAAACTTTCAATCACAAAATCCAAAGCAGAACTGATAGCAAGATTTAGATCTTTAGCATACCTAGCTTTAGACTATCATAAACAATGGACAAAAGATCTTATTTTACTAACTGAATTAAACCCCGTATTCTAATAACTTACAGAATTTTCAGAAACTAAAAATATCATCAAAATCATAAACATCCATCTCTTAAAAAAGCAATTGAAAATGCATATCTCCAAACAAATAGCATCCTTCATGCAAATCCCTAAATCTAAAAACCCCACAAAGAAAGAGATGGTTTTGGGGGCAAACCTGAATTCAATGGAATATAGTACAAAGCACCGACAGTGATATTATCTGGATTTTGAATCCCATTAACTTGCTCAATACTATCCATACTAACTCCAAATCTACTAGCTAAAGATTGCACACTGTCCTCATCTTTCATCACATAACTCATCAAGTAGTTCCACAGCCCACTTGAACACCCACAAAACAGCCTCAAAGACACCACAGCTCCAATCCTTGCTGGCCTGCTAACATTTGGAACCATTGCAAGGCCATCATAAGCCTCTAAAACCATGTCATAAACATACCCTTGATTTGATCTCACGGTAAAGGTTGTGTTTGTTGCATAATTCCTGGGGCTTGTCAAGCAAGAACAGTTCTTCTTGATGAATATGTAACCATGGGTGCCCTCTCCTTCAGCTGTTATGTCTTGTGGTAGCACATCGAACATGCTCTGGATCACCGCCATAGTTTGGTTCTCCTGTGGCTTAAAAGCCAAGAAAGATGTGCATAATCTTGATGTATCCGTACAATTCATAGGTATTGTTGCAAAATAACCCAAAGCTTGGATGGTTTGAAAAAGAACAAGAGAGATAAATGTTAGAACAACTAAAAACTGTGAAACCATAGGATCCATTTTTCTCGTTCCCCACAAAAATTGAAACTTTGTGCTAAAATGAAGTGTAAAGAGTAAAAAAAAGGGGGGGATTTTGATCAAACAACTATGTCCAAACAAGTTACAAGACAAGAAAATTTAAGACTTCATGAAGAAAAACAAGGCCAAACATATGGGAAAAGTTTAGTTCTTGCTTTAAAGGGAGAGCAAGAAGTGTGAATTTAAAGCTTAAAAAAACAAAAGAAGAGAAACTCAGACAAAGGGAAATCAAGGGTCAGTGAAGAAACTAGAGCTAAGTCTAGTTAAAGAAAAATTGCTTTTACTATCTTTTATCCTTGAAAGGGTTGGACGAAATGGTAGATTTAGATTGATGGTAATTTCAAAAAATATGGAAGATTTGAGGGAATAAGAGAGTAAGATTTTTGCAAAGAAAGAAGAAACTTGAAGAGAAATATGAGGCAAGGAAGAAGAGAAAGTGGGGGTTTCCAAGCTTTTAAGGTGGCTTGAAGGAAGGACACAAGTAGGAAGGGTTGAGGTGACACTAAACAAAGCATGCGTCCCCCCCCCCCTCCTATTGTGCTATACTGCTATGGTAACTGTCAGTCCTTCACTGTAAAAAAGAAAGGGATTTGCAAGGATAGAGAAGGCGGCATCCACTTCTCTTTCTATGAATATTCACCATTCTATTATTATTTTATTCCAAAAAATATATATTCACCATAAGCTAATTTATCATTAATTATGGTGAAAAATATTTTTAAATTATTTAATTTGAAATTTAATATTAATGTAAAAAATGATTTTGATAAAATAAATTATCATTTTTAAAAATATATATGAAAATAATATTTAAATTTTAAAAATTATCATATATAAATATATCAATTTAAATTATAATAAAAATATATAAAAATTATTTAAAATAAATAAATTTACAATAACTTCATATTGTGTATAAAAATATATAAAAAATTAAAATAATTTTTATTTAATAAATTGATATGATGGGACATAAAAATTTTAAACATATAAATGATTTAATAATTTTATATTTATAATTAAATCATAAATTTATAAATTTTATTAAATATAAAATATTTTAACTATTCAAATTTATTAATATTTTACTAAATCAAATTTTTTTGTATGTTATTATTATGTTTAAGATTTAGTAAACCACGAATAATAGAATTGAAAATGATACATATGAAAAAAAATTCATTATTTCAGAAATATTCTTTTTTAAAGTGATGAGAATTGTATAATACCTAGGGATAGCAACGGGTCGGGTTTGGGCCGGGTATTGGTCCCCCCGTCCCCGTTCCCGTTTAAAAAATCGGTACCAGTCCCCGTTTAAAAAACCGCGGGGATTTAAACGGGGATCCCCGTCGGGTAATCGGGGAAAACCGCGGGGAAACGGGTATCCCCGTTTAGCACAAACGATTATTTAAACGGGTATTGGGCCAGGTATTGGGTCGGGTATTGGGTCGGTATTGGGCTGGGAATCGGGCCGGGTATATATATATATTTAAATTAAATATATATTTTTTATTTAAATTAAATTTATTAATATTATATATATATAAATAATTATTTTTAATATTTATCGGTTCGGGTATCGGGGCGGGTAATCGGGGCGGGGATTACCAAACTCGTCCTCGTCCCCGTCCCCGTCCCCGTTTAAAATAAATAGGTTTTCTCCGTCCCCGTCCCCGTCCCCGTTTATCATCCTCGAACCCGACCCGTTTAATTCGGTTTTCGGTTTTCCCCGTCGGGTTCAGGTTTTTTTACCATCCCTAATAATACCTAACAATTTAGAGGTAATGATATTCTCACCATTTTAACAAAAAAACTATTACTATTGGTAATAAGTTATTATAAGATAATGACATTTTCTGTGAATCAAACATGTCAATGTAATTCTGAAAAAGATTATTTCTTTTGGTAATGATTTTTTTGCGAACCAAACGCCCCTTAAGGGTATGTTTAATAAAATTATAAAATATTAAAAAATTCATTTCATTTGCATTTAATTTTAATTATGATAGATAATTATATTATTTTAATAAAATAAAAAAAATGTTGAATGTGATAAGTAAATAAATAATCCACTAATTATTTAATTTTAAATATTAAGTTAACTTTGAATCTATTAAATAGTATTAGTGATAAAATAAAATGTTGTTTTCCTTATAAATCTCGGATTTCCTTTTCATAAAAAACATATATTTTTAAAAACCACATTAAAAACCACATTATTACAAAGATTCTTATGCAGAGATTTATTTGTAGGGATTACTTTCTATTTACAGACGCATATATTGAAGACTGTATTATTAATACTGTTCAACTATGTATTTATTTATTTAACTATACATGCATTGCATTCTATCTTTATTTTTAATTTTCTGACTGCCGGAGGTCTTCCACGGAAGCTGCTTTCAACCTGGCGTTGGGGCAGCCTACTACCTTACCTACCCTTATTCATTTGTATATGAGAATAAGATTTTGTTGTTGTTGTAATGACCTAAAAGGATGAAAAATAGGAAGGGTAAATTGGGAAATAAAATTCACGTGGGGGCATTGGAGTGTTGGGAAAAAGATTGGCACAAGTTGTGGAGAGCTGGAATTGAGGAACACAGTTGGTTGGGCCCCACAAGTACAGCTCAAATTTTATAATATTCATCCACCCTAATCACACGCTTAGCGTACCGCAATGCATTAATTTATCATGAAAATAATTAGTGTAAACTACATTTAGTATTTCAATTATTATTTTTCTTTTATTCTAATCATTTAACTATTATTTTTTTAAAATCATATTTAACTTATATTTATTTTTATTCTGGTCACCCACTGTTTAAAAGGTAACAAAAGTACTGATTTAATATTTTTTAAAAATCTTTAATGATGATGTGGTATTACCGCATGGTCAAACGTCAGCATTATCGTTAATTTTTTATTGGTGGGTGACCAAAATAAAATAAAAGTATAACATTAAGTGTGATTTTAAAACAAAAACAGTTGGGTGACCAAAACAGAACATAGTTAATAGTTGGAATACTAAATGTGTAGTTTACCTAAATAATTAACCTTGTGTCATACCCCGATTTAGGGGCTAAATTTTATTAATATAAAGTATTAAATTAAAGTCGTGATAAAAGAAAAGTTGAAGACTAAAATGATTGATTTTTGAAGTATGATGGTTGTTGTGCAAGCTTGATGATAGCTGAGGGACCCAACCCTTGAATTATCCATCTCTTGTCAGCTTAAAAATGAATGAAATGAATAATGTGGTCGGTGGGTTTCAAACCCAGGCCATAAATAATGGAGAGACATGACCTAGCCACAAGGCTAAGGCACTATTTAGGTAATAAAATAATAAAACTTTCTACAATAGTTGTGGGGAGTGATTACATTGGTTCAGATCACTTACCCCCTCCCCGATTTGGCGAACCAAAATTTTAAACCTAAACACCTACCTGAACTAAACCTTTCACACCACCCTTTTTTTCCCCGTCGATCAACTGCCTCTAACCGACGGTGGAGTGCATCGCCTCCGTCGTTGGTCTCAGCAGCAACCGCGACTAATCCTCGACTGGTGAACCACTAAAAAAACTAGTTGTCGTTGTGCCTAAAACACAAGAAGACAGTTCGAGTCTCTTTGTGGCCGATCTCCGCCACCGTCCATCGGTGACATCGCTCACACCAATTGACGCATTGTCACTGTCCGATCAAATCCCTATAGACCACCATCGATGAACCGTCACCATCCGTTGTGGAAAGTATTTGTAAACTCGTTAGAAAACCAGTCCCCTTTTTCATAGGCTAAAAACCCAATCGACAGGTCACCTTGTTATCGTCGTTTTCATTGATCGTCGATTGGGGTGAGTTCTCGATTTATTTTTGGTGAGATTTGGAGTATCTTTACTGTGATTTTGGGTTGATAATGACTAAATCAAGTGTGTAGATGAACCGGGAGTGAACGACAATCCAAAACGACCTCTATCATCGTTGTTCGCACCACCACGTACCGACAGTGCGTGTGGGGATCCTCTGCCACTCCAGGAATGTAATACCCCAAATATCATGTTAGTGACTATATTGAAAGTGTTGAGTTAATCGATTGACGAATCGGCCAAGAGGGGGGTGAATTGACAATAAAAAATTTGGTGGAAGCTTTTGTAGAAAATTGAAAATATTTGCACAGTAATTTAGAGTGGTTCGACTTTCTCAACCAAAGTTTACGTCCACTACCTTAGCTATCCACACTAAGGATTTTCCAACAAATTCAATAATTTGTTCTTTCTTTTGAGGACAAAGAGTAACCTTACAACTCCCTCAAGAATTATACCCCAAATTCTTGAGAATACTCTCTCCCAAAGAGAAATACACAAATTTGTAAACTTATAGAAAAACCTCACAAGGTAAAATGTTTGCACAATTCTAGAACAAAGAAAGAAAACTCAAGAATGAATACAATTGAGTACAAGTAGTGTTCTTGAAAGAAAAAATGAATATTGAATTAAAATTGGCTTGAATTGCTCAAACTTGATGTTTAAGGCTTTCTCTTTGTTTCTCTCATAATTGTTGTTTCTTGTTGTTGATCAATGGCTCCTCGGCTTGTTTAAATACACCTTGTATCGCTTCTGAAAGTTGGGGATCATTGGTGAAGTTAATAGAGCCGTTATTGTGTAATTATCATTTAAAAATCTAGTTGGGAGCGTAAGTAAATCTGGTTGGGAGCGTAAGTGCATCAGTGCACTTCAAGGGTGTATCGGCACACTATGTGTAAAATTCAAATATTTCGATCGTTAGTTGACTTAGTGCATCAGTACACTTGGGGTCCATCGGTACACTAATTACATTCGATGTTTCAAAAGAGCCAGGAGTGCATCGATGCATGGTATGTGCATCGATGCATGGTATGTGCATCGATACATAAAATGCATTCGATGTTTCAATAAAATTAAGAGTGCATCTATGCATGTCTGTGCATCGGTACACAAAATGCATTTGAAATATTTTGTGCATCGATACATCAAATAGTGCATCGGTATATCTCTTCATAAAATTGAATTTTGGCTCATCTTGGTTCGAATTACTTTGTAAAAATTGTTTAAAAAATATTTTAAGTTTAAAACACAATTTTACACTTTAGTGACCTTTGAAAAACTTGGAGTAATATTTGTGATATTCGAATAACTTAATCGAATTTACTTTAAAAATGATTATAAAATCTTAAAATTCAATAACACTTAATTTGTTATATCGAAACATCAAAATGTTTTCAACAATCTTCCCCTTTTTGATATAACAAAATATTTAAGTAATTTTAAGATTTTCTTTGAAAATCATTTTTGATATCAATTTTGAAAAATTACTCCCCCTTACTTTATTCTCCCTCTTTTTGTTAAATCAAAAAGACTCTATAAAACGTTTTTAAACAAGGTTTTGAAAAATTAGCCAATTGATATTTAGATAAAGCTTAAGTTGCTAAGATCACAAACGAGAGAAAGATTAGCCATTAGTTCCATAAATCAATATTCATAAATAATGTGCAATGGTAAATTGGTCATATTTATCTAAAATATAAATGATACAAAACTAATAACCAAATTCAAATAATCAAAACCAAATATATAAATATAAGCATTCATCCAAACATCCATATTCAAACATCCAAAATCAATCCAAAAACATCAAAATGTTTTAAAACAATGTTATGATCCATTATGATTCAACCTAAGAAGACTAGCAAGCGAAGTTTAAGCATCCGTAGGAGGATCGAAAGGAGATAGATGTGCCCATATATTAGCCACATCGAGTCTCTTGTTGATTCTCCATTGCTTCGTGGTTAGCTCGAATCTCTTGTTGATTCTCCAAATGTTGAGTCCCCATAGTAGTCAAGTGGGACTTTAATGATGCAAACCTCATATCCAATGTCTCCATGAATGAGCTAAAGTATGGAGGCATTAGATCCTCTTACCATGTCGGCTCATCCTTGGGTACATGATCGTTGATATCTTGAAATAGCTCTTGAAGTTCTGGATCATCATCCGCTGTCGGTGCCGGAGGAGCTCGTGAAGAGCTAGCTCCCGGTGTTTTCTCAATAGATTGAACCCATTGGTCATTTTCCTTCTTCCATCCCGATTTCTTTAAAGATGTGAGATTTATTTGGTTCTGAAGAGGGATGGGAATATCAAGTGTGACCCTAAGCCCGAGTTTGATAAACAAATTACTAATGAGACAACCGTAAACTAAAGTTTCGACATTTTTGGATGGGACAACGTTTACGGTATCTACTAATTCATTGAAAATGATCTGTGTCAAATTTATTTTCTTGTTGTGTTGGACACAATGTGTCCACCACAAATCTAAGACCCTAAGAGATGAGTACCTACCTCCTGATAGTCTAAACCACCAAGAGATAATCAAGTGAAGGTGTAACCCCCTCAGACCGATACGGATAATCCGATCCGATCTGGAGTGTCACATTAGGACCACCGGAGTGACCCACTGTAAAAATAGCGGAAATTTTAAAACTTTTATTAAAACATGTAACTTATAAAAATGATTTATCAGTATGCAGAAATAAAACAGATTTTCAGACTCGTATATATAAAAAAATACAATCTACATGCCCCCTAATCACATGTACCATACTCTGTAAACAACGCAGAAGAACTCCCTTACTGATGTTGATAGTTGTACTGGTACAATTCTTTTAACCTGCAATGGTGAGTAATAGAGTGAGCTTCGGAAAGCTCAGTAATATAGAATTACCAGATAAATAGTTTCCAGAACCAATACTTATCAACTTGTCAATTCATTAACCTTCCAGGTTATTCACTCTTTAATACCAAATATTCTTATCCGTGGATCATCTTCTGAGTCATCACTGAACAGATCTTAAGGAGACGAACAAATATTCTAATGGTCTTTATTTCATTTCCATGATTCAACTATACCAGGAAATATTGGTGTACTTTATTTGTGGTTCATAATCCATAGGGATAATACATCACATAAGTTCATCCGAGTTTCCAAACTTATTCCAATCTCTTACTTAATCCTCAGTCCTTGAGGTTACTTGGTTCATTTAATAGTCAAGTTCTTTACAGGTACTTTGGGGTTTTTCATAATAATTCAGACGTTTCTAAATTTCAGATACATATTGTACTTCCATTCAATTCAATTTGGTTGTCGTGGTTGATTTGTCTAACGAATATCCATTTCTTATTACCGAATGAGATCTAGAGTTGAGTTGAGCTGAGTACTTTCAAAATTATCATCGAACCACACTTGAGAAGACGAACACACATTCAACTGATACCTATGTCGTTCAGGTACTGACATATCATTACGGTTGATCGATTAACTTAAGTTATTCCATAACTTCTAAAGGTAGTCCAACACCTATGCTTATTTGGATTCCTTAATTAATCCAAGACATTTACTTAGTAAAGGCCATAAGGGTAATTTGGTCATTTTGGTGTTCAGTTTTATTCCAATCATTACAGAGCTCAAAAATATCCCATCATTCCCGAGCTTGGTGATATTCTTGGGTCATTTCCATTATAGGGGTATTTTGGTCATTTTACAGATCCATTGTAGTCCAATAATTCCTTCCATCCGATCTTATTATTATTAAATTCAAATTTATCATTTATGTCAGTCCCATCAAACTATTATGACAAATCCGATATATTTTAATCATTTCCATCCATCTAATCTTATTATTTAATTCAAACTTATCATCTTTTCCAGTCATTTCGAACAAATCTACAAAATAACACCATTGATAAATCATTCTTCAGGTATTTACTTATAACTCGGATATTTTCGGGTCAAGTGCCTTCTCAGATTTTTCAAACGGAATATCATGAATTTTTCTGTACAAAGATAGTATCTTAATAATTAAATCTGTAATTTATCGAGTTAAGTACAAACCCTCAAAGTACTTTCTCATTCCGGGTCAACTCGGACTATTTTTACCTCTCAAGGGCATTTTCATAATTTCTTAACCAGATAATTTCAATATTAGCTCTTAACGAAAATAATTATAATTTAAAGATCCTATTGTCAATTGCTTCCTCGAACATTCTCTGACCTTGAAATTATTTATTAACAAACTTCTAGCATCTTGCGCAAACCCATTTTGGCGTTAAAAACCAGTTATCCAAATTTTCTAAACAAAACTATTATTTCTTATGCACATCTGTAATTATATCGGATCAATATGTCTTTTCAGAGTTATTAATCAACTTACAGGGACAATTCTTGTAATCCTACAACATAAGGGTATTTTTGTAATTTTACCTAATCGAAATATTCTCATAATTTATCCTTCAAGCACCTTTAATGAGATAAATTATAATCTACATATCCTTGGTTGATTCCTTTATCACTTAATTCCAGAACTTGAAATTTAATTCAAACTGTCCTCCAATTCTTATAATATTCATCTGAGCCATATTCAAATACCGAGTTTTTACTATATTCGAGTCAATAGTAGAACTTCATTAATTACACATATTAGACCAAACATTTTCATTCATGCATTTACCAATATTCACATGTTCCACAAAGCATAAAGAGGTAGTAAAGTATTACCTCGATTTTCGTACAAAACTGATCGACCATTAAATTTCATTCGAACACCCTCGATCTTGAAATCATCTTCCAATATTTCCTCGGATCCATATCAACATAAATTATATAAAAAATGGAGCTTAATTGCGATAAACAGATCGAATCGGATGATAAATTAGTCAAAAATACCTTATCGGGTTCGAGTTTAGTGAAACAGACCCTAAAATGGATTTGGGACGTCAAAAACATAAAATATGACTTTTCGAAAATTTGGAATTTTCGATCAAAATCAAATTTGACTAGTAATTTCGAGGCCTTCGCGTCCGAATTTCGAAAAACGGAATGCGGAATCAGATTTGGAACGTCAAAAAATGTCAGGATAGGTATACTCAGTCAAAGTCAACGCCGGTCAACGATCAACAGTCGACCATTTTACACAAATAACACCCAAATTTTACTCAAATAGCACCCAAATAGAAATTAAATACAAATTAACACCCAGAAGATGCCCACTCTCGGGGGTGGGGCGTGCGGCACGTGAACAGTGCTATGGTGTCGGAAAATTCCCGGAAAAAATTCCTAAAAATTATTTTAAGCGATTTAAAGGCACTTACAGAGCTCAGTTCACAATTTTGAACAGCGGAGAGCTCGATTCTGAAACGTCGGAAACTTTGACGGTCTCACCCCTCCACGCACCGGTGATGACTGCGAAACGGAGAATACCGGTGGACTCGGAACGATGCAAGGAACACGATGGTACGGGAGGTGTCGTAAACGGATGACCGGATCGTCGTGAATCGACGAAAAACCAACTGAAATTAAGTTATTATCGACGATACTTCCGATTGAAATTAACGACGAACGGTGACGATTCACGACGAAAGGTTTGAGGGGTTTTGTTCCTCGGTCGACAACGAACATGATGGTGGTTTCGGTTTGTCGATCTGAGGTTGGACGGCGAGTAGATCGGAGTTAAAAGTGGGTTGACGGGAAGAGGAAAACTGAGAAAATCTCTCTGGAAAACTAACGAGGGAGTGATTATAATTCTCTCCTATAGGAAATTGGCTAAATTAATAGTTTAGCCACTAAATTTCATGCACTTTATAAAACTGTCTTCCAACTTTAAAATTTTATAATTTAATCCTTAATTTATTCCAAAAATACCAATTAAATTCACCACTTTATAATTTATTAAATTTAGCCCCTAAATTAGGGTGTTAAAATTTTCCCCTCCTTAAAAGAATTTCGTCCTCAAAATTCATTCATGTCACATTATTGCAGAAATGAAACTTCCATCAGTTCTTTCATATCTTTAAGTAGCTTTTATAGGAATACGGATCCTCCACTAATCCTTATCCAGTTGAGTATACATTCTTATCAAAACTCTCCCTCATTTAATTAAACGAATCTGAACAAAAATTTCCTTGAGTAATTAATTCAGTCTTGGTCGTGAAAATAGGCTCATAGAGCAGTAGCATATCCCAATTTCATTTCCGGAGTCGAGTTAGAATTTCTAAGATGACTAACTCTCACATGGCTCGTAGGTACTTTACAACATTTAGAAAGATGTTACTTGTATTCCTTTTTGTACAAGTATAGCCTTAACGGATAGAAACTTCGGTTTACTCGTTACAGATAGGGACTCAGCCATGGAGTTCCAGCTTAGAGAGGTACGATTGTATTCTAGGGGCATGTACTGATCAAACATATTTTGACATTCGACTGGCTAGTCTATCTTGAAAATTTTGGACTTAAACTATAGCTCTGATACCACTAAATATAACCCCCTCAGACCGATGCGGATAATCCGATCTGATCTGGAGTGTCACATTAGGGCCACCGGAGCGACCCACTGTAAAAATAGCGGAAATTTTAAAACTTTTATTAAAACATGTAACTTATAAAATGATTTATCAGTATGCAGAAATAAAACAGATTTTCAGACTCGTATATAAAAAAAATACAATCTACATGCCCCCTAATCACATGTACTATACTCTGTAAACGCCGGAAGAACTCCCTTACTGATGTTGATAGTTGTACTGGTACAATTCTTTTAACCTGCAATGGTGAGTAATAGAGTGAGCATCGGAAAGCTCAGTAATACAGAACTACCAGATGAATAGCTTCCATAACCAATACTTATCAACTTATCAATTCATTAACCTTCCAGGTTATTCACTCTTTAATACCAAATATTCTTATCCATGGTCATCTTCTGAGTCATAACTGAACATATCTTAAGGAGATGAAAAAATATTCTAATGGTCTTTATTTCATTTCCATGATTCAACTATACCAGAAAATGCTGACGTACTTGATTTATGGTTCATAATCCATAGGGATGATACATCACATAAGTTCATCCGAGTTTCCAAACTTATTCCAATCTCTTACTTAATCCTCAGTCCTTGAGGTTACTTGGTTCATTTAACAGTCAAGTTCTTTACAGGTACTTCGGGGTTTTCCATAATAATTCAGACGTTTCTAAATTTCAGATACATATTGTACTTCCGTTCAATTCAATTTGGTAGTCGTGGTTGATTTGTCTAACGGATATCCATTTCTTATTACAGAATGAGATCTAGAGTTGAGCTGAGCTGTGTACTTTTAAAATTATCATCGAACCACACTTGAGAAGACGATCACACATTCAACTGACACCTATGTCGTTCATGTACTGACATATCATTACGGTTGATTGACTCACTTAAGTTATTCCATAACTTCTAAAGGTAGTCCAACACCTATGCTTATTTGGATTCCTTAATTAATCTAAGACATTTACTTAGTAAAGGCCATAAGGGTATTTTGGTCATTTTGGTGTTCAGTTTTATTCCAATCATTACATAGCTAAAAAATATCCCATCATTCCCGAGCTTGGTGATATTCTTGGGTCATTTCCATTATAGGGGTATTTTGGTCATTTTACAGATCCATTGTAGTCCAATAATTCCTTTCGTCCGATCTCATTATTATTAAATTCAAACTTATCATTTATGTCAGTCCCATCGAACTATTCTGACAGATCTGATATATTTTAATCCTTTCCATCCATCTGATCTTATTATTTAATTCAAACTTATCATCTTTTCCAGTCCTTTCGAACAATTCTGACAAAATAACACCATTGATAAATCATTCTTCAGGTATTTACTTATAACTCGGATATTTTCGGGTCAAGTGCCTTCTCATATTTTTCAAACGGAATATCATGAATTTTTATGTACAAAGACAATATCTTAAAAATTAAATCTGTAATTTATCGAGTTAAGTACAAACCCTCAAAGTACTTTCTCATTCCGGGTCAACTCGGACTATTTTTACCTCTCAAGGGCATTTTCATAATTTCTTAACCAGATAATTTCAATATTAGCTCTTAACGAAAATAATTATAATTTAAAGATCCTATGGTCAATTGCTTCCTCGAACATTCTCTGACCTTGAAATTATTCATTAACAAACTTCTAGCATCTTGCACAAACCCTTTTTGGCGTTAAAAACCAGTTATCCAAATTTTCTAAACAAAACTATTATTTCTTATGCACATCGTAATTATATCGGATCAATATGTCTTTTCAGAGTTATTAATCAACTTCCAGGGACAATTCTTGTAATCCTACAACATAAGGGTATTTTTTTTAATTTTACCTAATCGAAATATTCTCATAATTTATCCTTCAAGCACCTTTAATGAGATAAATTATAATCTACATATCCTTGGTTGATTCCTTTATCACTTAATTCCAGAACTTGAAATTTAATTCAAACTGTCCTCCAATTCTTATAATAGTCATCTGAGCCATATTCAAATACCGAGTTTTTACTATATTCGAGTCAATAGTAGAACTTCATTAATTACACATATTAGACCAAACATTTCCATTCATGCATTTACCAATATTCACATGTTCCATAAAGCATAAAGAGGTAATAAAGTATTACATTGATTTTCGTGCAATACTGATCGACCATTAAATTTCATTCGAACACCCTCGATCTTGAAATCATCTTCCAATATTTCCTCGGATCCATATCAACATAAATTATATAAAAACGAAGCTTAATTACGATAAACGGATCGAATCGGGTGATAAATTAGTCAAAAATAGCTTATCGGGTTCGAGTTTTGTGAAACAGAACCCATAAATAGATTCAGGACGTTGAAAACATAAAATATGACTTTTCGAAAATTTGGAATTTTCGGTCAAAATCAAAGTCAATGGGTTTGACTGGCAATTTCGAGGCCTTCGGGTTCAAATTTTGAAAAATGGATTGCGGAATTGGATTTGGAACGTCAAAAAACGTCAGGATAGGTATACTCGGTCAAAGTCAAAGGTCGTTTAATGCCTGGTCAAAGCCGATCAAAGTTCTGGTCAACGCCGGTCAACGGTCAATAGTCGACCATTTTACACAAATGTCACCCTAACAGAAATCAATTACCAAATTAGCCATATTCTGCCAATATTTACGAAACTAACACCTAAATTTTACACAAATATCACCCAAACAGAAATTAATTACAAAATTAACACCCAGACGATGCCCACTGTCGGGGGTGGCATGTGTGGCGCGTGAACAGTGCTATGGTGTCAGAAAATTCCCGGAAAAAAATCCTAAAAATTATTTTAAGCGATTTCAAGGCACTTATAGAGCTCGGTTCACAATTTTGAACGGCGGAGAGCTCGATTCCGAAACGTCGGAAGCTTTGACGGTCTCACCCATCCACGCGCCGGCGACGAATGAGAAATGGAGAATACCGGTGGACTCAGAATGATGCAACGAACACGATGGTGCGGGAGGTGTCGTAAATGGATGACCGGATCGTCGTGAATCGACGAAAAACCAACTGAAATCAAGTTATTACCGACGATACTTCCGATTGAAATTAACGACGAACGGTGACGATTCACGATGAAAGATTTGAGGGGTTTTGTTCCTCGGTTGACAACGAACACGATGGTGGTTTCGGTTCGTCGATCGAAGGTCAGACGGTGAGTAGATTGGAGTTGAAAGCGGGTTGACGGGAAGAGGAAAACTGAGAAAATCTCTCTGGAAAACTAACGAGGGAGTGTTTATAACTCTCTCCTATAAGAAATTGGCTAAATTAATAGTTTAGCTACTAAATTTCATGCACTTTATAAAACTATCTTCCAACTTTGAAATTTTATAATTTAATACTTAATTTCTTCCAAAAATACCAATTAAATTCACCACTTCATAATTTTTTAAATTTAGCCCCTAAATTGGGGTGTTACAATTCTCCCATCCTTAAAAGAATTTCGTCCTCGAAATTCATTCATGTCACATTATTGCAGAAATGAAACTTCCATCAGTTCTTTCTTATCTTTAAGTAGCTTTTATAGGAATACGAAACCTCCATTAATCCTTAACCAATTGAGTATACATTTTTATCAAAACTCTCCCTCATTTCAATAAAAGAATCTGAACGAAAATTTCCTTGAGTAATTAATTCAGTCTTGGTCGTGAGAATAGGCTCATAGAGCAGCAGCATATCCCAATTTCATTTCCGGAGTCGAGTCAGAATTTCTCAGATGACTAACTCTCACATGGCTCGTAAGGTACTTTACAGTGTTTAGACAGATGTTACTTGTATTCCTTTTTGTACAAGTATAGCCTTAACGGATAGAAACCTTGGTTTACTCGTTACAGATAGGGACTCAGCCCTGGAGTTCCAGCTTAGAGAGGTACGATTGTAGTCTAGGGGCATGTACTGATCAAACATATTTTGACATTCGACCGGCCGGACTATCTTGAAAAATTTGGACTCAAATTATAGTTCTGATACCACTAAATGTAACCCCCTCAGCCCAATACGGATATTACAATCCGATATAGAGTGTCACATTAGGGCCACCGGAGCGACCCACTGTAAAAATAGCGGAAATTTTAAAACTTTTATTAAAACATGTAACTTATAAAATGATTTATCAGTACGTAGAAATAAAATAGATTTTTAGACTCGTATATAAAAAAAATACAATCTACATACCCCCTAATCACATGTACCATACTCTACAAACGCCGGAAGAACTCCCTTACTGATATTGATAGTTGTACTGGTACAATTCTTTTAACCTGCAATGGTGAGTAATAGAGTGAGCATCGGAAAGCTCAGTAATACAGAACTACCAGATGAATAGCTTCCAGAACCAATACTTATCAACTTGTCAATTCATTAACCTTCCAGGTTATTCACTCTTTAATACCAAATATTCTTATCCATGGATCATCTTCTGAGTTATCACTGAACAGATCTTAAGGAGACGAACAAATATTCTAATGGTCTTTATTTTATTTCCATGATTCAACTATACCAGGAAATGCTGACGTACTTGATTTATGATTCATAATCCATAGGGATGATACATCACATAAGTTCATCCGAGTTTCCAAACTTATTCCAATCTCTTACTTAATCCTCAGTCCTTGAGGTTACTTGGTTCATTTAATAGTCAAGTCCTTTACAGGTACTTCGGGGTTTTCCATAATAATTCAGATGTTTCTAAATTTCAGATACATATTGTACTTCCGTTCAATTCAATTTGGTAGCCGTGGTTGATTTGTCTAACGGATATCCATTTCTTATTACCGAATGAGATCTAGACTTGAGCTGAGCTGAGTACTTTCAAAATTATCATCGAACCACACTTGAGAAGACAAACACACATTCAACTGATACCTATATCGTTCAGGTACTGACATATCATTACGGTTGATCAACTCACTTAAGTTATTCCATAACTTCTAAAGGTAGTCCAACACCTATGCTTATTTAGATTCCTTAATTAATCCAAGACATTTACTTAGTAAAGGCCATAAGGGTATTTTGGTCATTTTGGTGTTCAGTTTTATTCCAATCATTACAGAGCTAAAAAATATCCCATCATTCCCGAGCTTGGTGATATTCTTGGGTCATTTCAATTACAGGGGTATTTTGGTCATTTTACAGATCTATTGTAGTCTAATAATTCCTTCCGTCCGATCTTATTACTATTAAATTCAAATTTATCATTTTTGTCAGTCCCATCGAACTATTATGACAGATCCGATATATTTTAATCATTTACATCCATCTGATCTTATTATTTAATTCAAACTTATCATCTTTTCCAGTCCTTTCGAACAATTCTACAAAATAACACCATTGATAAATCATTCTTCATGTATTTACTTATAACTCGGATATTTTCGGGTCAAGTTCCTTCTCAGATTTTTCAAACGGAATATCATGAATTTTTCTGTACAAAGACAGTATCTTAACAATTAAATCTGTAATTTATCGAGTTAAGTACAGACCCTCAAAGTACTTTCTCATTTCGGGTCAACTCGGACTATTTTTACCTCTCAAGGGTATTTTCGTAATTTCTTAACTAGATAATTTCAATATTAGCTCTTAACGAAAATAATTATAATTTAAAGATCCTATGGTCAATTCCTTCCTCGAACATTCTTTGACCTTGAAATTATTCATTAACAATCTTCTAGCATCTGCTTCAATTCCTTGTAAAGTCAGCTAAGTCTATCAGCTTATGGGCCATATTGCATGTCTGGATTGCAGCTTCTTCCATGACATTATCTTTTTCCTTCATCTTCTGTGTCAATTCTCGGAGTTGCTCATTTTCCCTTGTAAGAGAACCTTTGTGTTCAAGAAGTTCTTGGACAAGATCTTCATATATGTTGCAGTTTTTTTTTTCAGTTTGGTGACCCCTGTTATCCACTCTTCTGGGGTATTTCCTATGCCAGCATTTTGAAAGGCTTGACTGATCTTATGGAAATCTTCATGCATGGTTTCCATTTTTGTGCTCAATTTGTTTTTTTGATACTTCAAATAACATGCTTGAGCTTTATAAAAACATCCTTTATTTTGAATGCCCTGACTGATACTCTTACCATAGAATGCTTTTGGTATCAATCTAACAGGATCTTTGTGGAATACTTTTGGTATTAATATATCAGGATCTTTGTGTGCATATCTCGCTTCTATCCACGGAGTTTCCTCAGGATGTCTTTCCTTGGCTACGTCATATTTTGTTTGATCATAAAACTTTTTGTCCGTTTATGAAAACTTTTTAATTGGATGAGCAGTCTTTCAAGTCAACACCTTTTGGTTATGCCATGATCATGCAATGCAAACAAAAGAAATCACTATAAACAAATTAGAGCAAAAATAACATGCATGAGAAAAAATAAGAAGAAAAAAAATAAAATGGTTAGTACCAACTAATGGAAAGAAAAAAAATCTATCTATTAAGGTATAAATCCTAACCTCATGCTTTCTAGTTCCATGCTTTGTTTGGAAAAATTAACCTAACTGCATGATTTCTAGTTTGCATGCATTTATTCAGAAAAAATAAAATAAAATAAATTAAAAGGTAAAGCTTATTTCTCCTTTGTGTACACCTATGGAGAGGGTTTCAACATTGTCTTAGATTGGGTGAATTTCTAGGGTTTATTATATGCAGAGTTTCAATTCTAGGAATAAAGGTACTCGAACTGTCCTTGTTGGTGCCCCCTTGGGCTGCCAAACCCTCAATCCTAGTCCATTACAGACTTAAACGGATTGAGTTCAATTCGAGGGGACACATTTCCCTATGCCTAACACGGAGAATAAATCCTCACGAAGACATAGGATATATGAACCCCGAAAGTTACTTGCTAGGTCTGAAACGGAGAATAAATTCTCACGAAGACGTCTCTTTCACTCTCACTTAAAAGAGAAAAGCTCAATTATAAAGCTTATGTTATGCAATGCAAGTGTTGTGTGTGAGGAGAAATTTTCACACATAAATTAATATTTAAAAATAAAATAAAATATTAATATACAAGAGTATAAAATAAATTGAAATAAAATAAAAATAATCATAAATTAAATAAAACTGAATTCTTAATTTCTAACTATAGAGACAATGTATAATTGACTTAGGTTGACCAGGGTCCCCAGTGGAGTCGCCAAGCTGTCATAACCAGTTTTTGTCCAGGCACGAAATTTTACTTGGCGAGAAAAATAAGGTGAATAAATAAATGATATTTTTAAAAGGTGAATAAATAAATGATCTTTTTAAAGAAATATTTTGGAGTCGCCATTAGCCTTTTGAGTTAGGTAGGTCGAATACCTAAAAATCATCTTTTAAAAGAGTTTTTAAGAAAACATCAGTTAAAAGATAAACCGATATGCTTTTAACCAAAAATTCGTTCTTTTTATTAATAAAAGGGATTCGTGGTCGATTACATTTGGGGAATGATTAGCACCCCACAACGCCCAAAATTAGTCCTTGTCGATTATAAATTGTCTCTAATAGTGGAATTTAAGAATTCAAAAATATGTTTAATTCATAATCCTGTTTTTATTCAATTGGATAATAAGGAAGAAAAATATTAAAATAATTTTTATAAATTATAAATAAGGTATTTATTTATTTACAAATATCAGAATAGGATTTATAGTTGCTTTAAGACATCCCATTTCTTTAATATTAATAAATAAATAAATATTAATAAGACATTTCTCTAAAAATAATTAAAAAAATAAAATAAATTAATATATCTAATTTATAAAAGTAGGATATTTATTTATTTAAAAATATCAGAAAAGGACTTCTAGTTGCTTTAAGACATCTCATTTCTTAATATTGAAAAATAAATAAATATTAATAATATGACAATTTGTAATAAAATTATAACATTAAGGTAAATATATATTTTTATAAGCATGATATTTATTATTTTTAAAATATCAGAATAGGACATCTAGTTATTTTAAGAATGCCGTTTCTTAATATTTAAAAATAAATAAATATTATTGATTTACAAAATTAATCAAATAATATATATTAATATGACTGAAATAAAATAATAATAAAATAATAAAAATATTGAATTAAACATATTCAAATTTAAAGAATAAAATTGAATATAATTAAATAGTGACTAAAATAAATAAAATTAAAAATATAGTATTAAAATACATAATATATAAATTAATAGAAAAAAATGAAAATTATTAAAAAATCAGTAACTAAAATATAAAACATAAAACCTAAAGATCTTAATTTGAATTATTAAAAAGATATGTACTAATAGTGTAATTTAGCCTTAATATTAATTATTCGGGTTAAAATAAATGTTATCAAAACTTTAGGGACTAAATGTGATATTTACATTAAATATATAATTATATATAGGTAGTGACTAAAATATAATAAAGTAAAACTTGAAAACAAAATTAATATGCTCAGAAATTGATTTCAGTGGCTAAATTGCAAAGATAAAAACTTAGAGGGACTGCGGAAAGGGTTTTACTATTATAAAATTACACAAATACCCCTCCCAAAACGGTGTCGTTTGGAGATGGGTATATAAACCCAAAATTCGGCCATTAGGGCCAAACCTTTCTGATTTCTTTTTTTTTATTCTCTCTCTAGAGAGATATAACAAAATCTCTCTCGCTTCTCTCTAAGTTTCCCTTGCCAGAGGGAAACCAGCCAACGTTGGCCACCTTGTTCCGGCGCCGATTGTCTCCGACCGAAAAATTCAAAATACACCAAAATGAAGATCTAAATGCCCTAAGGCCGATTATGGTCTCCGTTTCCCCTAAAAAGTCCTGAAATTACCTAGATCTATAGAAATACCCATGGTATTTCGGTTTCTTTGGCGACGTGTGGAAGGTCTGGTGACTGTGTAGCTTCCTCGGTGGTAAGTCTCCTTCTCTCTTTGCTTTCAATTTGCTGTTGTGGGTTTATTTTTCCGTTGCTGTTGGTGTTGTGTTCTGTTCTTGGTGGCTGTCCGTTTTTTCTTCTCTGTGGTTGCTATTTTTTTTCATTGCAGGTTGCCGATGGCTTTTATAAGCCTCGTTGTTGTGGCTCTCGAACCAGTCACAAGGGTGGAAGTTCGGTGAGTCACCATAGCTATGGTGGTGACTCATCATAGGGCTTCAACGTGGAAGGGTAGCTGGTGATTCTGGAGTCTTCGGCGAGGCGTGTCATCATGGTAGTGGCGGGCGGCGGCCGCGTGGATGTTTTGGAAGCAGCAGCGGCTGGATGATGACCTAGGGTTACGAAACCCTAGGGCTTCATGCTGGACTCGTCTGGGCCGTTGGATCACTCCAGATCTAACGGTTGATATTGGTTGGCGGCTGGGATGAGATGATGGAAACCCTAGGAGTTTAGGGTTACTGTTGGGCCAGTTCTGATTGGGCCTGGGCATGTAAACGGGGCCTCCGGGTCTATTGTAATTTGTAATTATTTATTTTAATAATAATAATAATAATAATATATAATATTGATAATAATTTTAATTTTAATAATAATAATACTAATATTTAATAATAATAATAATAATAAATAAAATGAAAAAATTAGTGTTTTACAACCATTACATTTTTTAAAGATGGTTTATTTTTCATTGAGTTTTATTATTTACAAAATATATATTAATTTTTTTATTAAAATAAAAGTATCAATAGTTAAATATTAATGTAACCCCCACAGACCGATAAGGGTAACCAAATCCGATCCGGGGTGTCACATTAGGGCCACCGGAGCGACCCATTGTAAAAATAGCGGAAAATTTAAATCATTTTATCAGAACATGTAAACTTATAAAATCATTTGTCACTATTTAAAAATAAAACATATTTCCAGACTCGTATATAAATCAAAATACAATTACATGCCCCTAATCACATGTACCATACTCTGCAACAACACCGGAAGAACTCCCTTACTGAAGTCGATAGATGCACTGGTACAATAGTGGTCAACTCCGGTCAACGGTCAACGGGTCAACGGGTCGGGTCAACGGGTCGGGTCGGGTCAACGGGTCGGGTAAACGGGTCGGGTCGGGTTGTGACCGGTCAAACCGGTCAAAACAGTTCCAAAACCGGTCAAACCGGTCACTTTTTCCTTCCCCACGCGCAGTGGCGGCGCGTGGGGGCGCGTGAACAGTGATAAAATCCCGGAAAAATTTCTAAAAATTATTTTGAGCGATTTCGAGATACTTACAAAGCTCGGTTCACAATTTTGAACGGCGGAGAGCTCGATTTCAACAAATCGGGAAGTTTGACCGGTTCACCTCCCAACGCGCCGCCGCCGCCGGAGAAAAAGGAGAACACCAGTGGACTCGGAACGGCACAAGGAACACGATGGTGCGGGAGGTGTCGTAAACGGATGACCCGATCGTTGTGAATCGATGAAAAACCAACTAAAACCGAGTTATTACTGACGATACTTCCGACTGAAATTCACGACGAACGGCGATGATTCACGACGAAAGGTTTAAGGGGTTTTGTTCCTCGGTTGACAACGAACACGATGGTTGTTTCGGCTCGTCGTTTGGAGGTCGGACGGCGAGTAGATCGGAGTTCAAAGTTGGGTTGAGGGAGAGGGAAAACTGGAAAAATTTCCAGAAAACATACGGGGGATTGAGGTTTATAACATCTCATATTTAAAAATGGTTAAACCAAGAGTTTAGCCACTGAACTTCATGCACTTCATAAAATGGTCTGTCAACTTTAAAATTTTACAATTTAATCCCTTATTTCTTTCAAAATACCAAATTAAATCCACCAATTTATATTTTCTTAAATTTAGCCCCTAAATTGGGGTGTTACAATTCTCCCCTCCTTAAAAAAATTTCGTCCTCGAAATTATTCATATCATATAATTGCATAAATGAAACTTCCATCAGTTCTTTCAAATCTATCAATAGCTTTTATAAAAGTACGATTCCTCCACTTATCCTTAACCAGCTGAGCATACATTCTTATCATAAATTTTTCCTTATTTCAATAAAAGAATTTAAAATTTTCTCGAGTATTCAATCTCTTCAGAATTCTCCCTCAGTCCAAGTAAATAATCAGAACAACTTTATTCTTGTGAAATCAATTCAGCATTGGATACGTGAATAGGCTCGTAGAGCAGCAACATATCTCAATTTTATTTCCGGAGTCGAGTCAGAAATTCTCAGATGAATAACTCTCACATGGCTCATGAGATACTTTACAGCGTTTAGACAGATGTTACTGGTATTCCTTTTTGTACAAGTATAGCCTTAGCAGATAGAAGCTTTGGTTTACTCAATACAGATAGAGACTCAGCCCTGGAGTTCCGGCTCAGAGAGGTACGATTGCAGTCTAGGGGCATGTACTGATCAGACATATTTTGACATTTGACCGGCCGGTCTAACTTGAAAAATTTTGACTCAAACCATAGCTCTGATACCACTAAATGTAACCCCCACAGACCGATAAGGGTAACCAAATCCGATCCGGGGTGTCACATTAGGGCCACCGGAGCGACCCATTGTAAAAATAGCAGAAAATTTAAATCATTTTATCAGAACATGTAAACTTATAAAATCATTTGTCACTATTTAAAAATAAAACATATTTCCAGACTCGTATATAAATCAAAATACAATTACATGCCCCTAATCACATGTACCATACTCTGCAACAACACCGGAAGAACTCCCTTACTGAAGTCGATAGATGCACTGGTACAATAGTGGTCAACTCCGGTCAACGGTCAACGGGTCAACGGGTCGGGTCAACGGGTCGGGTCGGGTCAACGGGTCGGGTAAACGGGTCGGGTCGGGTTGTGACCGGTCAAACCGGTCAAAACAGTTCCAAAACCGGTCAAACCGGTCACTTTTTCCTTCCCCACGCGCAGTGGCGGCGCGTGGGGGCGCGTGAACAGTGATAAAATCCCGGAAAAATTTCTAAAAATTATTTTGAGCGATTTCGAGATACTTACAAAGCTCGGTTCACAATTTTGAACGGCGGAGAGCTCGATTTCAACAAATCGGGAAGTTTGACCGGTTCACCTCCCAACGCGCCGCCGCCGCCGGAGAAAAAGGAGAACACCAGTGGACTCGGAACGGCACAAGGAACACGATGGTGCGGGAGGTGTCGTAAACGGATGACCCGATCGTTGTGAATCGATGAAAAACCAACTAAAACCGAGTTATTACTGACGATACTTCCGACTGAAATTCACGACGAACGGCGATGATTCACGACGAAAGGTTTGAGGGGTTTTGTTCCTCGGTTGACAACGAACACGATGGTTGTTTCGGCTCGTCGTTTGGAGGTCGGACGGCGAGTAGATCGGAGTTCAAAGTTGGGTTGAGGGAGAGGGAAAACTGGAAAAATTTCCAGAAAACATACGGGGGATTGAGGTTTATAACATCTCATATTTAAAAATGGTTAAACCAAGAGTTTAGCCACTGAACTTCATGCACTTCATAAAACGGTCTGCCAACTTTAAAATTTTACAATTTAATCCCTTATTTCTTTCAAAATACCAAATTAAATCCACCAATTTATATTTTCTTAAATTTAGCCCCTAAATTGGGGTGTTACAATTAAGGGGATGACGTAACATGTTAAATTAATAGAAAATATCTTATTTTGACCCTAGTTATAACTAAAAAAAATTTAGTATTTTCCTCAATATTTCTAAGTAATAATTTCAAAAAAAAAATAGAAAATTCATAATTTTTTAAAAATATATAAAATTATTTTTAGTTATGTGATTTTTTTCATTCATCAAATTATTTTTAAGTAATTATTTATTTAAATATAAATGTATTTATAAAATAAAAATTATAATTTTCAAGATCCAAAAAATTAATTATCAAACAATGTAATTATTTTTATTAACCGATATAATTCAAGCATTTAATTTTGTTTAAAAATAATACATTCAAAAATTTATACTATCATCTTAATAAAAAAATACATCCAAACTTATAGTATGAAACTAAAATTTAACAATAGTGTTGTGTTCATTTTGTAATAAACTTTAAAATATAACGTTTGTTATGCAATTTTTAAAAGTTTGGTGTCTAAAAATATAATTTTAAAACAATTTAATGTCTATTTATGGATTTTATTTTATTAAATTAGTAGTGAATTTCAATGTATGACATTCTAGAATTTTTGCAATTTTATATAGGAGGTGACAATGATTCTAGTAAAATGAAAAACAGCAGTAACTGTGAGACTATCTATTGTAGTAAAAAAAATTTAAATATTATAATACTAAGATTAAAATTAATAAGTGAAATATGTATTTAGATTTAAATATAATTATAACGATAAACTTAGAATAAAAATGATTATTAAAAATATTAAACTAAAAATCATATATAATAAAAAAAATTAAATTATTTTATTTTTTAACTTATTGAAAATGCGTTAAACTATAATTTTATCAATAAATAACATATATTGTAATTAAGAATTTTTGCATTTATATTTATGTCAGTGTAATAATTTTATTAACAATAAATAAAAATTAAATAAGATGATAACCATATATCAAATTCTTTTTAATATTTATTTAGCTGCAAAGCTAAATAATAAAGATGTTTTCCATCTATGGGGTGAAGAAATTATCTTATAAGAAACTATACAATTCAATATAACATTGGTACATTATTTTATTTAAAATAATTACATAAATTCAGTTTTCAAAAAATAATATTTATAATTAGAGAAATGGAAAAAATATAACTATAAATAAAATATTTTTTTAATTTATTAAAATAATTTTATGTGATTAATTTGGGGTAAATACAAGTTAGTATATGCTCAAAGATAACTCTCAACCATTTGACATTGAAAGGTCACATCACTGACATTCATGGTGCTCGAACTCAGGACCTCAAAGAATAACAATAATTTCTTTACCACCATGGTTAATGGTGAGCGTTTGATTGAGTCGAGTAGAGTCGAGTCAAAAAATTTTGAGTTATTCAAGTTGACGAGTTCTATTTTATAACTTGAACTTTACTTGAAATTTTCTCGAGTTAAGTCAAGTCGAGTCAAGTTTTTGAGTTTCTGTTTAAATTTAACTGTGAATATTTATAATATTATGATAGTATTTGATTCCAATTTAAAATTTCTTTTATAACCATATACAATACATATATATTTCTTTATTTTTTTTTTCATTTGTAATATACATATACCATACAAAATTGAGGCACTCAACTCAAACTTAAAAATTAATCCAGTAATTACTAAAAATTCAGAGTAATTTGAGTTATTATTCAAGTTGTAAAATACAACTGGATTTGAACTTGAATTTTTTTTTGAATTGAGTCAAGTTTGTGAAATTACAACTCAAATTCAATTTTAGTCGGTTTTTTTAGTTGAGTCAAGTCAAAAAAAATTATTTTTTTAAGTCGAGTCGAGTTTTCCTCACCCTTAACCAAGGCTGCTTGGTTTTTGCTAAATAATTTATTAAAAAATTATTAAAATGATTTTAAACTTAAATTTTTAATTATAAAAATAAATTAATATAGAAAATAAGCAAAATTTGGGGTATATTGTGAATGAGAAAAAATGAGAGAAATATAGACTATAAAACATAATTTAGAAAATTAGGGTTAATGCTATAGTAATTGATAAAGTCATCATCAATTTATATTATAAAATTTAAAAACTCATAACTTTGTGTTCGAATGTTCGATTAAGACGATTTTTTTTTTGAATTCATATAAATTTTCGAGATATATATACTGACAAGAGGTTAAATGTGCCTCATCACACTATTTATATCTTTAAAAATCTCTTTTTTATCTTTATTTTTAAATTTTTTATTGATAATGTTAAATATTTAGATTTCATTATTTTTAATATATGGGATTTAAATTATTTTTATATCAAAATATATTATTATTTATAATGATTTGGCACACGTAATTCTTTTTTTTATAAAATTTCTATAATTTTATTTTCATCCCTATAATTTTTATTTGTTTTTAATTTGATCCCTTTGTGCAAAATAAAATTGCATCGAAACTAAACTCACTGGCTACTACCACCAATCTGACAATGTTGATGAAAAGTTAAAAACGAACATACATTATTTTTGTATACTAAGATAAACACACAGTTTCACTTTAAACTTTCTAAAAAAATTTATTTTGGTCCATTTAATTCTATTTTTTATTTTACAATATAATTATAGTTCAAAGTCGAAATTAATTCCCTAAGCTCAGCATTTCACTTGAAAGGATAGTTTTGGGAAAAAATCATTTTAGTTCTAATACTTTCATTTTCGTATAATTCAATTTTAAAATCAGAGTAAAATCGTAAACAACTGTTAACGACTTTATCAATTACAACAACATTATTCAAAATATTTTTTTATAATTTATATTTTCTTATTTCTTGTTATTCACATTATACCCTTAATTTCGCCTAGAAAATGCAATGGGCTTTGACATGAGAAAAAAATAAAAAAAAGGTTAAAAATGCAAAAGTGTGACTGCAGCTTTCCTAACGAGTTAAAATGAGTGTGTTTTGATTGTTAGATCTCACCAATGTCCTAAAGAGTTAAAAAGACTGTTGTGATTGTTAGATCTCACCACATTGGTGAGATCCAAACCGTCGGTTGGAGTTAGACAGTAATGGCATGGTTTTATGTGTTTTTTTCTGTTCGAGACTCTCCTAAACCTGGATCTTGTCTTCACGTTTATTTTTTTTAGTTAATATTATTTTTTTATTAAACTAAAATTATTATAAAATAATATATATTCGGAATTATCTTAGTTAATACTAACATAACAATGAAGACGAGGGGAGGGATTGTCTAATTCATCTTTTCCCTATGCTTGTATGGATGTTACAAGCCGCCTTGAAATCCTAACAATGATTTTATTAACGGGTAAAGTAACAAATGGTCCTATGATTATAAGATAATATTTTGTTGAGTCATCAACTATTAAAAGTTACAAAATGATTCTCCAACTATTTATTATGTTTAAAATCGTCTTTTTCGTTAAAAAAATAACAGTAGTTTCAGCTGGACGTTAATCTACCAACTGACATATGATATTCATTTGAGATTACGAGATCATATTTTATCACACCTCAGTCAACATGTTAACGTCTAGCTCATATTGTCATTAATTTTTTAACGAAAAAGGACGAATTTAAAACATAACCGATAGGCACTGGTGAATACCTATTTGCTTTTCACAAGTACATAGGCCATACATCAGTGCTTGAAGTTAAACTTTGGGTTATTGTCATAACGTTCCCTTATGTTCCTTTTAAAAATAAAATCAGTTATAGACTTATTTTAGAAAATTTAGAATTTTTGATTAATTTGACTTGAAATTGCCATCAACCTTTTGAGTTAGGTAGGTCGAATACTTGAAAATTGTCTTTTAAAAGATGTTTTAAGAAGACATTTTTTTTAAAAGATAACACCAGTATGCATGTAACCATAAACTTATCATTTGGAAAAAAAAATAAGGTTCGAGAGTCGATTACGCGTGAGTAATGATGAGCAACCCCACAACGCCCAAAATTGATACCTCATCGATTATATGTTGTCTATAATAACGAGAGTCTAAGAATTCAAATATAAATTTAAATTATGATCCTCTCATTCCAGACACATTCATACAATTTTATTAGCGAAAAATTTTAAGGAGAAAGAAAAGATATTCCATTATTTTCAATCGAAGAGAAAATAATCTCTAAAATATATTAGAACTATTTGTCGAAATGATTTTTTTTAAACGAGGGTCTCGTTTCGAATAATTTGATGACCTGTTAATAATAAAACGTGATTTGAGGAGTCGCCACCAACCTTTGATTAGGGTGTGATTGGGCACCCAAAAAGTATTTTTCATTTTAATAAAAATATTAATCTTAATTAAAACAAATTTGCGGTCTGTGTTACCAAAATTTGAGTTCGGGAGTCGGTTACGTGTGGGGAAGGATTAGCACCCCACAACGTCCTAAATCGGTACCTAGTCGATTAATTAGTTATCTTTGCAATGAAATTTAATAATTCGAGTCTAATTTAATTTAAGATCCCATACACGTAATATTCTTTGGATTTTAGGATGAAACACAATAATATTTAATTATTGCCTATCGAGAAGAATCAACATCTCATGCCTTAAAGCAGTCGATTCTTACTCCAATAGAAAAAGCAAATCTTATAATTACGTCCTAAAGTTCAATATTAATTCAAAATAACAACAAAAAAAATAATTTTAAGAACGAAAATGATAATATCTAACTATTTCCAATTGAAAATAAATGACCACTCATGCCTTAAAGCAATCATTTATTACTCTAATCAAAATGAAGAGATGTCACTATTCTGTCTTAAAAATAAATATTGATTTGAGAGAAAATGGTAATATCAAATTATTTTCAATCGATAATAAATGACCTATCATGCCTTAAAGAAGTCGTTTATTACTTCAATCGAAATGAAGAAATATCACTATTTCATCTTAAAATTCAATATTGATTCAAAATAAAACCATAATATCTAATTATTTCCAATCGAGAATAAATGACCTCTCATGCCTTTAAGCAATCATTTATTACTCAAATCGAAATGAAAAGATATTGCTATTTTCAATATTAATTCGAGTGTTATTTATTTTGAAATCTCATTGAAAAACACAAGAAAAAATAAAACAAATTAAAAGCATATATCAAGCAAGTATAATTAATTATTTATTTTACTAACATTTAATGAGAATACGGATGTTCAATTATTTAAAGACATCGAGACGATACCTTAGATTTGATCTAACAGTCTTTTCTCGGTGAACTTATTAGGAGAACATAATCTTTTCCTCAATCCCCAAATTTTAAAAACATATTCAATTTAATTCGTGTCACTTAATGGGATAGACTTTCATTTTAAAACTATTGAAAGTAACTTTCTTATACGTTAAGACAATCACTTTACGACAATATTAAAATGAACGAATATTACCCTTAGTCAAATTATTTTGGTTCGAGTGAAATGCTTATGAGGGTATCATGCAAAACTAATTAATGACTAAAATGAAATAACATGCAAGTAACATGAAAAAATTAAAATAAAACAACATACAAATAGGACTAATATATAAACAAACAAATCATCATGTCAAAAATTAAAACAAAATAAAATGCAAAAGTGACTAAAATGAATATTTTTAAAATTAAGTGCTAAAATTACAAAGGGTAAAATTAAATAAAACATGGAGATCAAATTAAAATAAAATAAAATTGCATGGATAAATTAAATTAAATAAAAAAAACAGACTACAGTTCAAAATATAAACATGTTGAAACTACAGGGATTATTTCATAATTATTCCTTTTTTTCTATCTTAAAACATGCTTTAAGAAAATGGGTAAATTACTTAATCAGTCCAGAAATATTTAAAAAATTAAACAGGAACTACATATGACCAAAGTGTAAAAACACACTAAACATAGAGGGACTAAAAAACAAATAAACCTAAAAATATATAACATGCATAAAAATGGGTAAATAACAAGTTCGGTCCCTATAAGTGACTAACATGAAAAAAACATGCTAAACTACGAGAGACTAAACAAAAAATATCCCAAAAATTATAAAGCATACATAAAAATGGGTAAATAGTAGAATTGATCCTTACAAGTGACCATTTTATAAAAACGCGCTACAGTTAGGGGGACCTAGGCACGATTTACCCTAAAGTTACCTATAAATACCACTTTTTCTCTATTTTTCATTTTAAACTGAATTCTAAAAAACCAAAAAAAAAATCTATCTTTTCTCTCTTCTTTTCTTTGCCCCAACCGCCCTACAATGTCATTCGGCCGTCGTTTCGACTGCCATAAACGACAGACGAAACCCCTAAATCGACCCAAAATGTTCCTTACTCTATGATCCATCTTCTTAGGCCTAGATCTAAGAATAAAACCACCTAAAAGGACTCCTAAAGACCCTAAAAAGATTACAACCCTTCGATTCTCTCACACTCCGGTCGCCGCGAAGATGAATCTGCCATACGGTTCAACTTTCCCCAGGTAACTAGATCTGCTCCCTTCCCTTTTTATTTCATGTCAGCCTCGTTTTTTATTTATTATGTTTTTTTTTCGAAAACTGAAAGTAAATAATAACAAGAGGATACCTTGAATATTTTTTCTACTTTACTTGTATTGCTTTCTGGAAAATCGAAAAAAGGGGAACCCCTTTTTCTTACACTAGTGTTCGGGTTTTTTAACCCTTATTTTATAGATTTTTCATCATTAAAAATAAAATGATTAAAACTATTTGCATATGGATTTGGGGTTCCTTGCTGACTTGGGTGATCTGACATGGCAAGGGACCGTTGCGTGGTTTGTGGAAGCAACGATGGCTGGGGACTTCAACTGATGATAGCGACGGTGGATGGATAAGGGTAAAAACCCTAGTTGGTGATTAATCCAGGTCGTTAGATCTCTCCCAGATCCAACGGCTGGGATGATTAGGTGCCAGGAACATGAAAAGGGAGCTCTAGGGTTTTATCTGGGCTTGGTCTTGTTGGGCTCCGGGTTTGGGCAGGATGACCCTTTGTAATTGGGCCCAATTTTGGGCTGATTTTATATGCCTGCATAAATAAAATAATAATAAAATATAATAATAATAATAATATCGGGATAAAAACGAGTGTCGGCAGTTACCCCTCTTTGCCTATTCTTGTGTTAACAAGCATAGGGCAAAGACGAAGAGACAATGAGTTTTCGCCCGATCAAATTTGTACTTGGCGATCTGATATTATCTTAAATGAGACTGGAAATGGACATCTCAAGAGATATTTTTGAAGATGGAGTCTGAAAAGAGATTTGCTCCACTGTTTCTTCAGGGTATATCAGATATGGAAACATTGATTCATTCCACTGTTCTTCAGGGAAGATTGAATTGAGGCAGACTTGTTCCACTACTACTCAGGGAATATCAAATCTGGAAAGAAAAGGGGTCTGTTCTACTGCTTCTTCAGGAAAAATCAGATCTAGAGACGTTGATTCATTCCACTGTTCTTCAGAGAAGATTGAATCGAGGTAGACTTGTTCCACTGCTACTCAGGGAAGATCAAATCTGGAAAGAGATGGGATTTGTTCCGCTGTTTCTTTAGGGAAAATCAGATCTGGGACGATGATTCATTCCACCGTTCTTCAGGGAATATTGAATAAAGTTAGATTTGTTCTTCTTGTCTTCAAGAATATCAAATCTGAAAATTAAACATTAACCCTTGTTAGTATGTGTTTGAGAATTTGAAAACATCATACCTAAAAGTCTTAGTAGGATAATCTTTGGAAAGTGATTTCTCTTGTGGTAGCTTGTCTCGCAGCCATCAAACATGGGAATTATGAATTGGTTACTTTTATGTTGAGTCTCCACATCTCCAACCTTTTCCTTTTGGAAATCCTGTAAGTAATCAATTGCATTTATAATCACCATGCATTTTATGAATGTCGTTATCCTATTTATTCCTAAAATGTATGCAATGATGCAATTTCAGGGTATTTTCTTTTTCCAACGAGCACTCTCTTTTGTTAGTTGCTTTGTAATTCAGTCAAATCTTAGGCACGAAAATTAACAGTAGGTCACCCCGACTGTCAACTTTGATCAGACACACTTCGATTAATCATGATTTTGATTCTCTTTATTCCTGAACTCAAGCATTAATCATGACCAGATCCTTAATTAGCAACAAATATCTTGGATTATCCCTGCTTGCTGAGCTTTTACGTATAGCCCAAGGTTTTACATTTTTGTAGCCCATCATCATCTAGGCCTCATGCTAAAGCCATTTTCATCTTCAGAACACCTACACTTTTCCAATACTTTTTGTATAATATTACATAATGATCTCATGTTTCCCAAGTTAATCTGCATGTTTTTATTTTCAAATTATGATGCTTGCAACATGTTTTAATAAGAAAATACCTCTTTTTATTTATATAAATGTAAAGAGTTTTTTAGTAAATATATGGAAAAGTTTTAAATGTAAAAATCAAAAGAAAATAAAGTAGACGTCCTCAAATATCAATAGTATGAATGCTTTTGAACTGGCACGCCACAGAATGACTTGAGTGTAGCTTATGTTAAAGGGATATTGAGAATTGTGACAATGCACAAGGGTGTAAAGTTCCCCCTGTACTACCAAATTTCCCGAATGTTGGATGCCATAAACCATTATTTGAATTTCACGTGCTCTTTATTTCCTTATTGGTTATTCAAGCCATTTTAATCTATAGTCCTAACCCTGACCACCATTTCATGTCACTGTTAAAGTCTTCAAAGAAAATTCAAAACCTCCACCATGCACGATTTATGAATTTGAATAATTCTCAAGCCGCCCTTTGCGGGTTTTCAACTTAACTTAGTTCATTTTGGTGAGGATCAAAGCTTATTCGAAAAAGGCCTTCTTCACAACATAGGGTCCCTCCCAATTTGGCATCCATTTACCTCTAAAATCTTTCTGAATTGGCAGAATCTTCTTAAGTACCATATCTCCTTCCTGAAACTCTTGTTGGCGAACCTTCTTATTATGTGCCTCATCATACGTTTTAGGTACATTTGCCCATGACATATATCTTTTAATATTTTCTCCTCAGTTAGATTCAGTTGGTCATACCTAGTTTGTACCCATTCTACTTCGTCTAGCTTAACCTTTGATACCACTCGAAGTGACATAATTTCTACCTCAATGGGTAACACAACTTCCATCCCATAGGCTAAAGAAAATGAAGTTGGCCCAGTTGATGTCCTTGCCAAAGTTCGATAGGAAAATAAAGCAAATGGTAACATCTTATGCCAGTCTTTATAAGTCTTAGTCATTTTCTTTATGAGCCTCTTGATGTTCTTATTAGCTGCCTCTACTGCCCCATTCATCTTCGGGCGATAAGTGGTGGAATTATGATGTTTTATCTTGAACTACTTGCATACTGATTTCATCATCTTATTGTTTGAATTCAAGGAATTGCCAGTGATGATTCTTTTGGGTAACCTATATCCACAAATAATCTCATTTTTAAAGAACTTTCAGACTATTGACTGAGGGACATTTTCATAGGAAGCTACTTCTACCCACTTGGCGAAGTAGTCTATTGCCACCAGGATGAAACGATGACCATTTGAAGCTTTGGGAGAAATTCTCCTAATGAAATCCATACCTAACATAGAGAATGGACACGGAGTAGTCATCACATGCAATGGATGAGGAGGGGTATGGACCTTATCTCCATAAATCTAGAACTTGTGACATTTTCTGGCATAATTGATACAATCGGGTTCAAAGGTCAACCAATAATACCCAAATCTCATTATTTGTCTAGCCATTACGTGTCCATTAGCATGAGTACCACATACTCCCTCATTGACTTCCTCAATGATTGTTTTGGCTTCTTTGGCATTCACACATCTCAAAAAAAACCTGATCATGACTTTTCTTGTACAATATCTCACCATCAAGCACATACCCTACGATCATTCTTCAAATAATTCTTTTTTCATTCTCAGTTTCCTGCTCAGGATAACTTTGACATCTGATGTATTGCAGGATATCATAATACTAGGGATTTCCATCATATTCCTCCTCTATGCTATAGCAGTGTGCTGGATACTCATAAGCTTGCATATCAATGAGCATAATATTTGAATGTTCATTTACTTTAAAGGCTGCTGCCAAAGTGGCTAGAGCATCCGTCATTTGATTTTCTTCTCTAGAGCGGTAATGGAATGTCACTTCTTCAAACTCTTTGATAAGCTCTAGGACCAACTTACGGTATTCCACCAACTTAGGATCTTTCGTTTCCCATTCACCTTTAAGTTGATAAATTACCAGATTCGAATCCCCATACACTTTGATTGTTTTTACTTTACACTCGATGGAAGCTTTGAGACCTAAAATACACACTTCATACTCAGCCATGTTGCCGACTAGTGAAAGGATGGTGTTCTCCATTAGGTGAGACCAAAATTACCCCAATCCCGTTCCCCAAGGCATTCGAAGCACCATCAAATTTCAGCTTCCAATGTTCATCAGTAGAGGAAACCGCCTCTTCAGCTGAAATATCCATCAAATCTTTAATAGGGAAATCGAAGTTCAGCGGTTCATATTCTTAAGAAGCTCTGCTCGTAATGAAATATGCTATAGCACTCCCTTTAACTACTTTTTGGCTCAAATACTGGAAGTCAAACTCAGACAATAAAATCTTCCAATGAGCTAATCTTCCAGATAAAGTAGGTACACACATTATATATTTCAGAGGATCAAGTCTAGAGATCAACCAAGTAGTGCGATACAACATATATTGCCTGAGCCTTCGAGTAGTCTAAACTAAAACACAACACAACTTTTCGATCGATGAGTATCTTGCCTCACAATCAATGATTTTTGCTGAGGCAGTAAATTGCTCTCTCTATTTTCTCAGTTTGGTCATGCTACCCTAATACACATCCCATTGATTTCTCAAAGATTGACAAGTAAAAAATTAATGAGTTACCTGACATTGGTGGCATTAAGACTAGAGCATTTGAAAAATATCGTTTTATTGCTTCAAAATCTTCTTGGTAATCAACACTCGATACCGCTTGGTTATTTTTGCAGAGAAGGCAAAAAATAGGATCACACTTCTTGATTAATTGTGAAATAAATCAGGTGATAAAGTTTAATCTCCCCAAGAATCCTCGAACTTCCTTTTTTGTTTGTGGGGGTGGTAAATCCTGAATAGGTTTGACTTTTTCCTAATCAACTTCAATCCCTTTTTTGCTCACTATAAACCCCAAGCATTTTTTGGACTTTACCCCAAAGGTACGTTTGTTTTGATTGAGTTTTAGCTGACATTTTCTTAATCCTTGGAAGAGTTTCCTCAAATTCTCCACTTGTTCTTACTCTGTATTGGCCATAATAATCATATCAACGACATGAAATTATATTTCTTTATGTATCATGTCATGAAACAGTGTTACCATGGCTCTATGATATGTTGCCTATGCATTCTTTAGCCCAAACGACATCAACTTGTAGCAAAATGTGCCCCACATGGTGGCAAATATAGTCTTTTCCATATATTATGGTTACATCTTTATTTGATTGTAACCCAAAAACCCATCCATGAATGAGAATAAAGAATTTCGAGCAGCATTATCTACTAGGGTGTCTATGTGTGGCAAAGGAAAATTATCTTTCGGGCTCGCCCTATTAAGATCTCTATAGTCGATGGACATGCGAACTTTTCCACCCTTTCTAAGTACAGGAACTATATTTTCCACCCACTCAGGATACTTGGCTACTTTAAGGAATCCAAAATTGAATTGCTTATTTACTTCTTCTTTAATTTTCAGTAGCATTTCGAGTCTTATCCTTATGAGTTTTTGTTGTACCGTGTTATATTCCGGCTTTATAGGTAATTTGTGTACCACCAACTCCATATCTAAACCTAGCATGTCCTCATATGACCAAGCAAACACGTCTTTGTACTCTTGAAGCAGTTTAATCAAACTCAATCGTCTCTCGACATATAGGGTAGTGCAAATATTTTCTTGTTTCTTATTTTCCTCTTATCCTAGATTCAAAATTTTGATGGGCCCTTCATAAGGCAGAATCTGTTTATATTCCTTCTCCACCATTTTTACCAGTTCAGAAGGTAAGTTACATTCCTTATCAGTATCATAATCCTTGATTTCCTCTTGACATATGGGTAGCTCGAAATCTATCTATGGGCCAGATTCATAAGTATTAATACTATTGATACTGGAGGTCCTGAAAGAACAACGAATGATAGGACATATATACATATACACATATATGAGAATCTATCCCATATCAAAATAGAATGAAATAATATATAGTTAATAATAAAGAATGAAAAATATGCACAAGAGAATGTTTTCCACTTGGTGAATTAACATGAATGCATCTTTCATTGAATATTTAAAAACAAGTAGATTAACCATTTAGAAAAGATCACCTATTACCCTGGGTTTTAGACAATAGGGAAAGTTTTTTTGTATTACTCTTAAAAAGTTTTGTAAACTACATGTAATTCCTATACAGTCCAATTGTTTATCACGAAGCCTGGCGATGCGGGATAAATGCCTACAACTCTTCCTTCTTCAGCCTCATCATCTGATATCACATTCATGACTAAATATCCTATGGCATTCTCGACAATTGGTTCCTTAGCTGACTAGCCTCCTTGAAACATGTGGCCTACAGATATAAAGATGTCACACAGTAGTAGAAAAGTCATAAACTCCCAGTTAATATCCTTCCCAGCTAACCTTACTCTCCTCCTTTCCTAGCTCTTCTAAATAACTTTCAACTTCTCTTTCAATGTTAGGTGATGTCTTAGGCCCAAGTGACCTCTTTTGATGGTGGGAAAAAATGGATTAGCATATCCCTGTAGACGGCTTCTTAGCCCTTTTTTTAACATTGGCACCCTTTCCCAAGGTCATCTTTAGTTCTATTCTAGTACAGTTGGACAACCTAGGCTTTGATATCTTCTTCCCCTTAGCCATGAAAGTGGCATTAAAAAGCTCCCGGGATCTGAAAGAATATTCAATAACTTATTCCTCCACTTCAATATATGGTGTAATAGTAGACACAAAATCAATGGTTTATTCCTCAGCATTAATGCATAGCAGTTTTCCCTCAATTACGAACTTGAGCTTCTGATACAGTCTGGATGGCATGACCCCTGCCTGGTGGATCCAAGGACTTCCCAAAAGGCAATTATAGGTCAGCATAATTTCTATGACAAGGAACTCAACCTCGAAAGTAGATGAGCCTACGGTTAAAGGAATATCGATCTTCCCTAGCACCTCTATTTTTGTTATGTCAAAAGCTTGAACGATGCTCTGAAAATTCCTTATGTGTGTACTATCAACCGATAACTTCTTTAGGGTCACTAATGGCATTATATTCATCCCAGAGTCATTGTCAACTAGCACTCAGGATAACACATGTCCCTTACACCTGATGGTAATATGCAGGGATTTGGAATTGCCAACCATCCCGTACGAGATATCGTCATCGGAGAAAGAGATGAAATTATAATCTTGGATATTTGCAACCAATCGATCTATTTTTTCCACCGATACATCTTTCGACACGAAAGTCTGATTCAAGACTTTCAGTAAAACATTATGGTGTGCCTCGAAGCTTAGTAAAAGAGCCAGGATTAAGATACAAGTAGGTACCTTATGCAGCTATTCCACGATGCTATACTCACTATGTTTCAAAATTTTTTAAAACTCCATATCCTCGTTTTCGTTACAGGCTCATTAATGACTGGCTCATCATCTTTCACCAGTATTTTGATTTTTTCCCTTTATTGGTGTCAGTTCTCTTCTCGAGTTCCTTGGTCTGATTGAGAGAATAACACATCCCGCTTTTTGTGAAATGGCCTACCTCATCCACTTCTCCTTGGTGACCTCTGAAGTACCCACGTTATCCACATGGCACTCGTATCTCCATGGGACTTATTTACTGTCCTTATAAGGGAATGGAGACGGGGGGTGCAATTACAACCTTAGGAGTTACTCTCTGCCACACGGGTTTATGGCGTGATGACTTGAGGACAGTTGGTGTTGTAAACTCCCATCGAAGAACCCTTAGACGCAAATATCTCTGCTTCTTCTTCTTCTTCAATAACTTCTTGGTAAAATTTCATATTCTTATCATCCATCATTTTTTGCACTACAGCTCAGAACTAAGAACAAATTTGTATGGTATGATCCTCACAGTTGTGATATTGACATGCATGTTTATTCTTGTCGACATTAGAGGTCAACAAGTCTGCCTTGATCATCTGCCTCCATACCGAATGCATTGGTGACTTAACCTTATTCACCTTGATTATAACATTTTTTTCCTTTTTCCTCAATAATTGCATTAACCCTTGCACCTGCATGGTTTGGCAGCGGGTTCTGAGCCATATTTGGCTGCTCACTGTCACCAAAGTTGATGGCATTCCTCTACCTTAATCTTTGGATAATATTTTTAAAGGCAATGCAATTCTCTATTGAATATCCTGAAGATCTTGAGTGATATTTGCATTAGGCACCAGCGTCATACCATTTAGGGTAAGGAGGGCTACATTGGCGATCTGTGGTAAGGCGACACCATATACTGATCATATAAAATCTGAAACAAATCTTTGTAGGACATGGGGATTGGGTCAAATTGAAGCCTTTCCCTCTCTTGTCTTTGTTCCCTTGTCCCTTGCCTGGCAAAGTTCTGCGTGGATGACCCTGTGGCTTGAGGTCGAGTCACATTAATGTTGTTAGAGTCATACTTCCTCACATTATTAACTTCATTATCCATTCTTTTTACTTGTGATTTCTTGATAGACTCTCCTCCGTCAAGCCTCCCACTCTTGATTGCCATTTTAATCATCTCCCTCGTCATAACTAGAATAGCGAAACTTTTGGGTGAGTTCCCTATAAGGTGGCCAATGAAAGGTTCTCTTAGAGTGTTTATAAAGAGAATGTTGGTTTCCTCTTCTTCAAGTGGAGGATGAACTTGAATAGCCACATCCCTCCACCTCGGGCTTATTGCCTGAAGCTTTCATTAGAGTTCTTCTCCATGCTCTACAACATGATTCGATTAGTCCTCACTTCTTTTTCATGCTTATATTTCTCCAGAAAAGCTTTATCCAAGTCATTGTAGGATTTAATGTGAGCCTTGATCAACTAATTGTACTAACGAATAGCTAAACCTACCAGGCTCTCCTGAAAGAAATGGATCAACAGTTGATCATCCCCCACATAGTCTGTCATTTTTCTACAGAACATAGTGATGTGTACAGGTTTACAGAGGTTCCATTAAAGTTTATGTGTATTCTTCCTAGCTAAGCAGTCGTTGCTTGTTGTACTCTAACATGAGGTGGTGTAAAGCCAGGGGATATAGGGGTTCTTCAGTAGAGCCAACTGTGGGAGCCTTTCTACGATCATCCTGTGGTTCAAAGCCCGGGGTATACACAGGTTCTTCGGTACTAGCACTGACAATTGAAGTCTCTTCACCACTTGCATTCTTTCCTTGCAACATACTTGCCAGTTTTTCCATCATATCTTTATGAGCTTTTAACATTTGTTCTCGCATCTCCTCTTGAGATTTCCTGAAACTCTCATGCATTTTGAGCTGAGTCTTCTCAATTTGGGCAATTCTCTCATCCATTGCCTTTTTTCTATTATGGTACGGATGCTTAGAAGTTTCCAGTATTCTTCCATACAATCCTTTTATTAATATTGATATATTACTAATGAATATGAAAAATATGACTATTAATGAATAAAATGCAATACAAAAAGTAAATGCAATGCAATGTGTTGATTATGGAATAATTCCTTAGAATAACTTTTTATATTATAAACGAAGTTTGGTTATAAGACTTAAAAATATCACAGATAAATCTGAGATATCTCTTCTAATTGTTGCATGTGCCTCAATAAATCTAAAATCCTCTAAGCTTCTTTAGTCTCGGGTTCTAATCCTTCGCTCATAGCATCAGTTTCATGTGATAAATCAACCAAGTACTAAGCCACTCCTCGGACAAATAGTAGGTAGCTTGCAATTAGGTTATCTCTTTTCTTAACTCTCTATTTTGCCTGTTCCTGACGATGATGACACTGTATAACTCCTTAATAGGGGACTATCGACTGTTCACTTGCCCTTCTCTGAAAATATTGAATCATAACTTCAAGTTCAATCACATGCTTCTTCAAGTTTTCAATTTCTGTACGGTTTAAACAGACTTCTCAACTTCGGTACCATCTTAAGGATGTCTCTAAACTCAAGACTCTACCCTTTAATTTCTCATTCTGGGCCCAACTCTCTTGTAGTTGTTGCACTAACACACCATTTTCTCTTGAAAGTAGCTTTGCTAGATGTCTACTCTGTTTAAGCTCTTCATTACTTTCCATAACTTATCTCTTTAAACTTGCCACTTCTTGTCTCCATTCAGCGGGCGATTTACTTGAGTTGGTGGCCATATGAGCTTTTACGATTCGTTGGTATGATAACTGGAGATCACCGAAATCCAATATGAGTTACTTTTCTACATTTTTGATCCGGTCAGCTCGACCGTTTTGGATATCGATTTCTAAACTTTTTTTGTATACACCATCCTCCATTCTTTGTAATGTCTCCTTCTGCTATTTCCTTTCGACCTCAAAATCATGTCTGGCTAGTTCTAGCGGAGATGGTATCACTCTGGGATGTTCTTCCATAAGTTAAGTATTTTCAGGATGGACTATCGGGATATTATTATTAACTCTATTGCTTATCCACTCCTTGTATTCATGTGAAAGCTTCAAGTTGAAGGTAAAGAGATTTACTCTATGCGTATGCTTCCACACATCAGCAACCTATTTGACTTTATTTTTGAACTACTCTTATTTGAATGCAAACTCAGACCCGGATAAAACCCAAGTTACCAGAATAAACTGTCGCAACCCATATTTCCTGGAAATCAGTAGATGAGCATACCCTACAAAACCCCATATGCATGAAAATGAAACCCAATCTCATTCTCCATACCTATACAATGAGGATATGTTCAACGAAGCATGCCATAATATATTACTGTCTCAAAAATCTTTGAAAATGACCATCCACTTCTTTTCAGTGAAACCCCCAAGCCATTTTTGAGAAAGGAAATCCTTTAAGGGAAAAAATCCCTTATAAGAACACTCGACCAGGTGCCTTCTCGACATGCTTGAGCAGATTAAGGATCCAGTCTAGCAACAGTGGTGCGCACCCTATGAAGCATTCTTCTCCTTCTCATCTGTAAGAATTCAAGGAACATAATGTTTCTACCAAAGTAGCTAGAACAGGATCCATATGTTTGTCCAATCTCTCGAACAAGTGAACCAATGATACATCAACGTGCCCCATAACCTTCAGGAATATGACTAGCCCATTAATACCTAGAACAAATAGGTCAATCTTCTTTCGTCTGTCAAGATGACGGTGGATTACTTCTCTCAGAGTAGTCCATGTAATGTACTCACTATCTCCCTTCTTCTTGATGCCTCTTACGACCCAATCTTCACTCATCCCGGTCTTTAAAAGCAATTTCTTCTTGGATGAAGAAGTATTTGGCGACTTGGTGTATTCCTTTCCTGATTTGAATCTCGGACAATGAATCAAGGCATGGTACTCCTCTATGGTAGGTGTTATGTCTACTCTGCCAAAAGTAAAGCAACTATAAGCGGATTCCAGAAGTACGAAAAAGCCCTAAATAAATTATGATTGATCAGAACATCTAAGAGATACGAGATGTCACCATAGTGTTGATAAAACAAATACTTATCAGAAGCTTCTCACTTTCCCCATATTTCTTTCAGCTCGCTCAAGTCATTTTGACGAACATTGATGTGTGTGTACCCAATCAGATATAACACGTCTATAGGCTATAAATTGTCTCCATTTATTAGCTGAGACTGCTCGGACCATCTCGAAATGTCTGCATTATCTTTTACCTCTTTTTAAATCTTTCGTTCCATATTACTAACCTTCTATATGGAAAACGATCATGAATCAACACCATGGAATGAATATAGCAATGCAAAATGAAAACAAATTAAAACAAAAGGACAAGAGAAAATTATTCTGTAATCATAAAGGAATTAATCAGACATAATATAATTTATCAATAAAAACCTACCCCACATGATGGCTACCCAATCATGCTTTAGCAGATCCTACCCAAACATGATTTCTACCCACATGTTTTATTTATAGAAAATCCTAACGTCATGCCATCTAGTTTGCATGATTATTCAAAAAATAAACCTACCCATATGATCTCTAGTTCGTATACATTTATTTGGAAATTAAAATTACACTACAAAAATTAAAAGGATAAAAAAGGCTTTTCCTTGTGTACTCTCCTCACGAGATTCTTAAGATCTGGGTAAGGCTATATCTATATTCTAAGCTCACTATATGTTGGGTTCGGCTCTAAAGTAAGAGGTTCATGATTTGTCCTTGTCGGTACTCCCTTGGATTACCAAACCCTCAATCATGGCCCATCACAGACTTTCAGATAGAGTTCAATTCTAGGGGACACACCTCCTTATGTCCATACAGAGGTGAAAACCATCATAATAACCATAAGGTGTGATCCCCAGGAGCAATTTGCTATCCCATACAGAGGTGAAAACCACACGAGGGAGTAGTTTCTCACTCCTACAACGAAGCTGGGTTTTAGCTCATGTTATGAAAATGCAGCTGTGCAGTCTGTGAGGAAAAGCGAAGACAAAACAAACAACATGAAACATAAATCTCAAAATCTTGAACATTTATTTACTTTGAAAACACCAACAAACAAATCAATACAACTATTTAGCGATTAATCAAATTAAAAGCGTAAAATTTATTTCAATTAACCAAGGGATCAAAAGTTAAATTAAAATGAAATCAGAATTCTCATTGCAAAGACAATTAACTAATCTACTAATGGCCTGACTCTCTTAAAAATTCCCCAACGGAGTCGCCAAGATGTCGAAATGATTTTTTAAATGGGGGTGTCGTTTCTAATAATTTGATGTTTTGATAATAATAAAATGTGATTCGAGGGTCACCACCAACCTTTGATTAGGTTGTGATTGGGCACCCAAAAAGTATTTTTCATTTTAATAAAAATATTAATCTTAATTAAAACAACAAATTTGGGGTCTGCGTTACCAAAATTTGATTCCGGGAGTCGGTTACGTGTGGGGAAGGATTAGCACCCCCACAACGCCCTAAATCGATACCTAGTTGATTAATTAGTTGTCTTTGCAATGAAATTTAAGAATTCAAGTCTAATTTAATTTAGGATCCCATACAAGTAATATTGTTTGTATTTTAGGAACAAACACAATAATATTTAATTATTTCCTATCGAGAAGAGTCAACCTTTCATTCCTTAAAACAATCGATTCTTATTCCAATAGAAAAAAGAAAATATTATAATTACATCATAAAGTTCAATATTAATTCAAAATAAGAACACAAAATAATTTTAAGAACGAAAACGATAATATCTAATTATTTCCAATTGAGAATAAATGACATCTCATCCCTCCAATCAAAATGAAGAGATATCACTATTCCGTCTTAAAAATAAATATTGTCGAGAGAAAACGGTAATATCTAATTATTTCCAATCGAGAATAAATTATCTCTCATGCCTTCAAGTAGTCATTTATTAGTCCAATCGAAATGAAGAGATATCGTTATTTCGTCTTAAAATTCAATATTGATTCAAAAGAAAACCATAATATATAATGATTTCCAATCGAGAATAAATAACCTCTCATGCCTTTAAGATATCATTTATTACTCCAATCGAAATAAAAAGATATTATTATTTTCAATATTAATTCGAGTGTTATTTATTTTTGAAATCTCATTGAAAAACACATGCAAAAATAAAACAAATTAAAAGCATACATCAAGCAAGTATAATTATTTATTTATTTTACTAACATTTAATGAGAATAAAGATGTTTAATTATTTAAATACATTGAGACAAGACCTTATATTTGATCTAACAGTCTTTTCTTGGTGAACTTAATTAGAAGAACATGATCTTTTTTCTCAATCCCCAAATTTTATAAATGGATTCAATTTAATCCGTGTCACTTAATGGGATAGACTTTCATTTTAAAACTATTGAAAGTAACTTTCTTATATGTTAAGATAGTCACTTACGATAATATTAAAATGAACAAATATTACCCTTAGTCATATTATTTTGGTTCAAGTCAAGAAATGCTTACGAGGGTATCATGTGAAACTAATTAATGACTAAAATGAAATAATATGCAAGTAACATGCAAAAACTAAAATAAAACAACATGCAAATCGGACTAAGATATAAATAAACAAATCATCATGCCAATAATTAAAACAAAATAAAGTGAAAAAGTGACTAAAATAAATATTTTTAATGTTAAGTGCTAAAATTACAAAGGATAGAAATAAATAAAAAATGGGAACCAAATTAAAATAAAATAAAATTGCATGGCTAAATTAAATTAAATAAAAAATAGATTACAGTTCGAAATATAAACATACTGAAACTACAGGGACTATTTCATAATTATTCATTTTTTTCTAGCCTAAAACATGTTTTTAAAGAAAAATGGATAAATTACCTAATCAGTCCAGAAATATTTAAAAAATTAAATAGTCACTACATATGACCAAAATATAAAAAACACACTAAACATAGTGGGACTAAGAAGCAAATAACCCTAAAAATATATGACATGCATAAAAATGGGTAAATAACAAGTTAATTTGGTTCCTAAAGATGACTGACATGAAAAAACACGCTAAACTATGGGAGACTAAAAAAAATTATAAAGCATACTTAAAAATGGGTAAATAGCATATTCAATCCTTACATGTGGTGATTTTGTAAAAACACGCTAGAGTTAGGGGGACCTAAGCACGATTTTCCTCTAAAGTTACACTATAAATACCATTTTCTCTCTTTTTTCATTTTAAACAGAATTCTAAAAAAAACCCAGAAAAACCTCTCTTTTCTCTATTCTTTTCTTCGGCCGATCCACTGTCGGTCGCCCTACAACGTCGTTCAGTCACCGTTCCAGCGGCCGAAACCCCTAAATCGACCCAAAATGTTAATTACTCTATGATCTACCATCTTAGGCCTAGATCTAAGGCTAAAACCACCTAAAAAGACTCTTAAAGACCCCGAAAAGATTCTAAACCCTTTGGTTCTCTCATACTCTGGCTGCTGCGACGATGAAACGACCGTACGATTCAACTCTCCCCATGTAACTAGATCTTCTCTCTTTCCTTTTTATTTCATGCAAGCCTCGTTTTTTCTTATTTATTATGCTTTTTTCGAAAACTGAAAGTAAATAATAACAAGAAGATAACTTGAATATTTCTTTTTTTTCTTTACTTGTATTACTTTCTAGAAAACCGAAAAAGGGGAACCCCTTTTTCTTACACTAGTGTTCGGGTTTTATAACCCTTATTTTACATATTTTTCATCATTAAAAATGAAATGATTACAACTATTTGCGTGTGGATTAGAGGTTGCTTGGTGACTTGGATGAACTGACATGGCAAGGGACTGGTACGTGGTAGGTGAAAGCGGCGGTGGTTGGGGACTAGTGCAGCAAGACGGTGGTAGATGATTGGTGGAAGCGACGGTGGCTTGGGACTTCATCTGATGGCAACAACGGCGGGTGGCTAAGGGTAAAAACCCTAATTGATGATTAATATGGAACATAGGATCTCCCCCAGATCCAACGACTGAGATTATGTGACGCCAGAAACTTGAGAAGGGAGCTCTAGGGTTTTGATTGGGCTTGGTCCTGTTGGGCTTCAGGTTTGGGCCGGATGTCCCTTTGTAATTGGGCCCAATTTTGGGCTGGTTGTATAGGCCTACACAAATAAAAATAAGTACATTAATAATAATAATAATGATGATGATGATGATGTTGTGAGGACGAAAATGAGTGCCGACACTAATTATCTTTTCAATTGAAACAAAAGGAATTTAGTAATTTCTCCTAAGAACTCAGTATCGTGCAATTGATCAAGTCATGAATCAAATAGGAATTTAAGCCAATCAATCACAATTACCTATCCAATTAGAAGAAATAAAGAATGTTTAACTATTTAAAAAGATCGAGATCAATTTCTTAATATGAATTAAACGAATTGTCTTGTTAAGTTTAAATAAAAGAATATTTATGTTTCTCTTTTTGTTGATTAATTTTAAGGGTAGTTAATTTTTAGGTTTCACCAGTAGGGTGTTTATTTATTTTAAAATATTGAAATAGAACATATAGTTACCTTAAGACGACCCTATCTCGATATTTTAAAATAAATGAACATTGCCTTTAATTCAATTATGAAGTTGGTCAAATTTATGCTTACGAGGATTAGATACTCACTTAATCTAATGATGTCGTGCCTAAATCTACATGTACGAACAAACAAATTTAACAAAATATTTAAAAGCACATTAAAGTATTTAATGAATAGTAGTAATAATACAAATATTTAATGAACGAATATCACATATATACATATATACTATTTACAAACGAATGTTTAGTTTTAGAAAATAATAAATTAAAATGATATGATACATGCATACTTATATATTACATAATATGTACAAGGCACAAAACTTGTTAAATAAATTAATGAGTACATACTTAATACATACATACATACATAGTATATAATACAATAACTATTTATAGTATACATGCATTTAATAGAACATTATAAATATAAGGCATATATATATCACTACAATGTATAAATAATAGTATAATAATATATGCACAGTAGTGATATAGTAATAAGCCTAACATATATCATAAAGTATAAACATATAACGATGATAATATGAGCTAAGATGGAAATGATGCAAAACCCTTGTCTAACAATACAGCCGCCGTTCTCTCATCCTCTCTCAATTTTCTTTTCTTTACTTTTTTTTCTTTAGAGTTTATACCGTTTTCTATATATCAGATCAACTTTTTCTTTTTGATTTTGTTTAGCCGACAACGACACTGATTTTGATGCTGGTTGCCAACCCTCGATTATCTTCTCTCGTTGTTTCTTTTTTAGTTTTTTATAAGAATAATTCTGCCTGTAACACCCCAATTTAGGGGTTAAATTTTAGAAATTATAAAGTAGTGAATTTTAATTGGTATTTTGGGAGAAATTGAGGATTAAATTGTAAAATTTCAAAGTTGACAAACCATTTTAAGAAGTACAGGAAATTCAGTGGCTAAACTCATAGTTTAACCATTTTTCTTATATGTTGAAAATATAAACTCATTTCCCCTATGTTTATGCAAGAAATGTTTCCATTTCCTCTTCCCCTCAACTCTCATATGATCTCCGATCTACTCACCGTCCGACCACCGTTTGACAAACCGAAACCACCATCTTGTTCATTGTCGACCGATGAACAAAACCCCTCAAACCTTTCGTCATGAATCGTCGTCGTTCGTCGTTAATTTTAGTTGGTTTTAACTCAATTTTTGTTGGTTTTCCGTCGATTCACGTCGACCCGGCCACCCATTTTTGACACCTCCCACACCATCGTGTTCCTTACATCGTTCCGAGTCCATCAGTGTCCTTCGTGTCTCCATCGTAGTCGACGCATGGATGGGTGAGGAAGTCAAGGTTTTTGATGTTCCAGAATCGAGCTCTCCGCCATTCAAAATTTTGAACCGAGCTTGGTAAGTGTCTCAAAATGCCTTAAAATAATTTTTAGAAATTTTCGGGAATTTTTCGGATATCGTAACACTGTTCACGCACCCCACGCGCCACCCCCTGAGAGTGGGCTTCATCTACCAGCTGAAAAAAAGAAAGAAAACCGGTTTGACCGACCCGGTCTGACCCGACCCGCTAACCGTTGACCGTCGTTGACCAGAACTTTGACTGGCGTTGACCGACCATTTAGCGGCCGTTAACTTTTCTAGTACACCTATCTTGATTTTTTTGATGTTCTGAGTCTGTTTTTGGGGTTTTTTTCGCAAAATTTGAACCCGATCAGCTAGTTTTCACTAATTTATCATCCGATTCGATCTGTTTTCCAGAATTAAGCTCCATTTTTTATATCTAGTCCTTTCTTGATTCTGATAGTACTAACACAAGAGTTTTCATTAATATCTTTTAAATGTCTCAAAGAATCTTTTGGCACTTATCAGTCCAACAGATGATATACTACATGCTTCAGAGACATTTTTTCGAAGTTTTCCATTCCTGAAAACTTATACTCTTTTGAAATCCATTCTAATTCTTCTTTAATAAAATTATATAAACAAGAAAAGCAACTTTAGACAACCAAGAATCCGCACTACAATTGTTTAGCATATAACCTTTTTTCTCTAAAAGATTTATAAAGAATGATGCGAAGACATGCATCATGATCATGTTCTTCTTTCATCTTAGAATAGACCAAAATATCATTGATCCTTGGGGGAGGGTACTTATTCTTCATTATTTCCTTATTCAATTGATGACCATCTACACATAATCGCATAGGCTCGTCCTTCAGTTTCATAAATCAAACATCATTGGTGCACCCCAAGTGACACACTTGGTCTTTTAAAACTTCTATATAACAATTCCTAAAATTTTGCCTTTAACTTCCTAAGTTCAATAGAATCCATTTTTCAAAGTTTGAGAATCTTTCATATTAACTAGAAATGCTTGACAACCTTACAATATAACTTCTTGGCAGTTATTGTTGAAAACCCTTTAATTAATAGATTTACATTTACCCTTTTTACTAATCACATATGATTCTGTAACCTTTCAAATTCTTCAAGATCAATCGCTTTTAGTGATAGTTCACAATAGTATGATTGGAAAAATAACCAATCCATTCCCAAGATTATCTCAAATCCCTTAAATCACTAGCAAATATCCTCTACAAATATGACTTACCCTATAACTCTAGTCTAAAGGTTTAGTTGCTACTATATCACTAGAGATAGGCTATAACTAGACCCCTTTTTCTTTAAGTAACTTAGTACTTATATACGAGTGCGTAAAACCAAGATCAATTTAAATGAATTCAGGTTTATAAAAAAGATAAAATGTACATGCGATGATCTCTGGATCATCTTCATACTGTACAATCTCTGGATCATCTTAATACTCTACAATCTCTGGATCATCTTCATTTTCTTGAAACATAAAGACATACTTCTCTATAATTATTTCATTATTTTTCTCATGGGTAAGTTGTTACCACATCACAACTTCTTCTTCATTATAAGGCGGGGTATTCCTTCCACAAAATGGAGGAAAATCTCTCACAACCTTAACCTTTCTAGGACAAACTACTAAAGTCTTCTCTGGTTGGTTTTGGTCAACTAAAATCTCGATCTTCTTATTAACATTTTCAACTTCCTTTTCTTTTCACTTAGCTTTCTGACATCTAGGTAAACACATATTCAAATCACATTAGTAAGGAGCAACATCAATCAAATCACAACCACCAGATCAGTAATGTTGACATCCTAGTGGCATTTACACACTTTTCAATTCAAAACAACATCGGTTTAGGCCTAGAATCTGTTAAACCTATAACTCTAATACCAATAAATGTAAGACTCATTTCTTGTATATGTTACCGCATACGAGTCCAATATGTCACATAATTCTTTTGGCATAGTTCTTATTCAAAAATCAGTAAAATTTTGTTTATTTCTAAAATAATTCAATTATTATCTAAGGTTTTAAAATATTTCATTTTGATATTAATTAAAATCACTTAACTAAATACCAATCAACAAACCATTATTCATAAATAGTATATTATGTATCATCTAAATAAACCAGATTCAAACACAACTATTTTTAAGTATCATAAAAATTTAATATTCATGCCAAATAGTCCCTTAAAATTAAATGTCTTTTCCAACTTAACCTTATATTTCATGATAATTACTAAATTATCATGTTCTCATCATCCCTTATATCATCATAGACAAATATGAACAAACAATTTATCTTCTTCCAATTTTCCCTTGAAATTTTCTCAAAATTACAATCTAGTCACTTAAATCCAACGGTTCATATTTGGCATGGAAAAATCAACTTAAATCCAACGATCCATATTAAATCCTTCAAATTTATGTCATGTAAATGAAATTATTAACCTTTCCTTATCATTCTTCAAAATATTTCAAAAATCTGATTCAATTATCTGAATTTTTCTCGAACTTTATCGCTTTATAGCTTTTAATTCAAAATCTATGCGAAAATTTGATTCCAACAAAAATGTCATTCTTGGGGGTAAATTATTCATTTACGAGACCAAATTACATAACTATCAAAAATTACACTTTGGTCCCTAATCTTTTCCCAAATTTATAATTTGGTCAATAAACATTCTAAATTTTCATTTTGGATACTAGATGAAATTTTGGGGTATTACATGAATAGGATCACATCATATTGATGTTAGCTCCTTTCACAAAGTCAATACTCCCACTACTCCTTATCTTACTGTTCTTTATAGATCTTTCAATCATTTCTCCACATATGACAATGTCAGAGAAACTCTTAGTGGCAGGTCATACCATGTGGTTAATATATGAAGATTTTAGTGCATCGATGAACATAATGATGAACTCTCTTTCAGTCATGGGAGGATGCACTTGGGACAAAACATCTCTCCATCACTGTGCATACTGTCAAAAATTCTCATGACATTTCATCTCCAAATTTTGCAGCGTTGTTTGATCATGGGTTATATCAATCATGTGTTTGTATTGACCCAAAAAAGCATGAGCCAAATCATTCCATGATCAGATTTAGCTCATTATAAATCCTTCCAAAGGTATTTCAACAAAAATCCTTCCATGAATGAATTTGAGTACGATTTAGCTTATTATACCATTTGGAAGCGGGTCTCATCTGACTACCTTGAAAATAATGGATCAACACCTTCTCATTCTCTATGTGACTATCCATCCTCGACAAAACATGGTGATATGGGACATAGTTCTATTATATTTCTCAAAGTTAGGAACTTTCAATTTCATTGGGATGACTAGGTCTGGGATTAGATTTAGTTCTTTGGTGTCAGGGTTTAACCATTTTCACAGATTCCACCATTTTCTATAGATTCTTAAATTGTTGGGTTAACTCATCATTGACATTTTCTTTCTCAACTAATTCATTCATATTAGGGACTATGTTATCGGTACAAAGTTCTTCTCACCTTACCTATGGTGCTAGAGGATAATTGATGAGGAATGAAGATCCCATCTGATGTTGCTGATTCTCATTAGTAAAGAAACTGTGAGGTCGGGTTTCCTAGAGTACAAGAAAATGAGAAGGGACACGGATGGGTGTAAAACTCGAAGGATGTGTATGTTCTTGGCTAAAGGATGTGGGATTTTCAGTAGGACCTTTTTGCAACCATTGCATGCTTTTTCAATAATCATCTATTTTCTTCAGCATATCTAGTTGTGAGTTTGCAATGTTGGCCTCAATCTTAGTCAACTTACTTCTCATTTCTTTCTGAATGTCTTTCTACTCTTGCTCGATACATGCTAACATTTCATCCATCTTTTTAGTTGCTTTCCTAGTACCGTAAGGGTGCGTTGTCTCTTTTTCACTAATGAGGGCCAAGGTAGATGCGATAAAAAATTCATATTATTTGGTGTTTTTATTGAATGAATGGATGTTGTAATGTGTGAATCGTAAAATGTATAGACATAAATGAAACAAATGAAATGAGTTAGTAATCCTAGAATAAATTTCATTAGAGATAAAAGTCTACGTTATTACGAGATAATCCATTTTTTTACAAATGTGACTTCGTATGGAATCTCAATATTGTCTTGCTTTCTATGATCAAACAGTAGGTTCATGATATGCCTCGAGATTTCTACTTTGAAAGCTACACCCATCAAGTGCTTCACAACCTCTTAGACTTACGTGGCAACTATCTTGAATTATGCCCCTGTGATGCTAGGGTTAAACGTAGTGGCTTAATAATTAAAGATGGAATAATTATAGAATGATTCCATAACTAAAATATTGTTTGGATCTTGAGTCCTCCTTCAAGTCTTGGACGTCGTTCAAATTGATGTTCAATTGCATGTAATCCACCAACTTCAATAAATGGACTTCAAGCGAACTATCTCATTGTTTTCTCTGAGTCATCTTTCTATTTGTGCACATTTGTATATGTGTCTACTTGATTGAAAAACTTTTTCCTCAATTTATGAAAATTTTCCAATTAGATAGTCATCTGCATATCAATACCTTTATGTCATGATGGTGAAGATACAAATGCAAGTGACAGAAATAAAAGAGGACAAAAGAAATGGTTAGTACTAATAAAAATAATCTACAGAATAGTAAAACTATAATCAACGAGTAAACCTACCCTCATATGTTATCTACACAGACATGATTTATTAAAGTTGATCCTACCCAACATGAATTCTACCCCCATGCATTTGTTTGGAAAGTAAAACCTAACCAAATACTTTTTCTAGTTCACATGCTTTGATTTGGAAAATAAATTTATTCTACAATTTTGAAGTAAAAAAGCAAAGATTAGAGTAGGTTTCTCCATTGTGTACGCCTATTTGGGTGCTTACAGATAAAGTTTTAGCATGGTTTAAAATCAGGTGGATTTCTATGGTTTTTTTGCAGAGTTTCGACTCTAAAGATAAAGTACTTGAATTGTCCTTGCTGCTACTCCCTTGAGCTAGACAGACCCTCAATCCTCACTCATTATAGGTTTAAGCGGATCAAATTCAATTCGAGATGGCACATTTCCCTATGCCTGAAACTAGGCCTGTAAAGGAACCAAACGTTCAACGAACCGTTCGTGAACTGTTCGGTGGGAAGTTCATTTATGTTCGTTTATTTATTAAACGAACAAACATGAACAATATTTTGTGTTCGTTTAATTAAATGAATGAACATGAATAGAGGGCTCGTTTGTTCATTTACGTTCATGAACGTTTGGTAATATGTTCATTCATTTATATTCATTTATGTTCGTTTATGTTCATTTATGTGAGTTCATTTATGTATTGCCCAATCTCTCTAGACCCATTTAAAATATTAAATCCCAATAAATTTTAATCTGATACACATAAATATTTTAAAACTTAATTAATTTTAAATAAAAATAAAACAACTCAAAAATATTAAATATAATATAACCTAAAATTGTTAGGAAATAAAAAAACTATTTTCATTTATGTTCGTTTACGTTCATTTATTGTGTTCGCTTACGTTCGTTCATTTGCGTTCGTTTATTGTGTTCATTTATGTTTGTTTACATCCGTTCGTTTATGTTCATTCATTTGTGTTTGTTTATCATTTAAATGAATGAACATGAACGAACACGAACAAGCTACATTCCTTAATGAACAATTTTTTTTTTTCGTTTATGTTCTTGTTCGTTCATTTGTTCGATTAAAGTTAAACAAATGAACATTAACATACCCCCATTCATTTTCGTTAGGTTTGTTTACATGCCTACCTGAAACAGAGAATAATCCTCATGAAGACATAGCTATATGAACCTTGAAAGCTACTTGTTAAGTTTGACATAGAGAATAAATTATCACGAAGACATCATTTTTTCTCCCAGTTAATAAGGGAAAGAGCTCGGGTATATAGCTTATGCTATGCAAACTGCATGTGTCATGTGTAAGGAGAAATTCTCAAACCTTTGACAGACAACCACACATAAAAACTCTATTTAAATCATTCTCAAATGATCTCAATAAATGAAAACCATCAAATGCAAACATCAATATATACGAAAAATACACAATGTAATAAAGACTCGAAGTGAATTAAAAGAATCGTAAATTAAATAAAATTGAATTCATAATTTCCAGATATAGATACATCATATAATTGATTTAAGGCCTGACCCTCTAGTATCCTTAGTAGAGTCTCCAAACTGTCATAATGTTCCCTTAGGTTCATTTTAAAAAGAAAAATTAGTTATCGACTTGTTTTAGAAAACTTATAATTTTTTAATAATTTGATTTGGATTCGCCATCAACCTTTTGGGTTAGATAGGTCGAATACTTGAAAATAGTCTTTTAAAATATGTTTTAAGAAAATAACTCTTTTAAAAGATAACACCAGTCTGCATGTAACCAGAAACTTATCATTTGGAAAAAATAGGGTTTGAGAGTCGACTACGCTTGAGGAATGATGAGCACCCCCATAACACCCAAAATTGGTACCTCATCGATTATATGTTATCTCTAATAATGGAAGTCTAAGAATTCAAATATAAATTTAAATTGTGATCATCTTACTCCAGAATCATTCACACAATTTTATTAGAGAAAAATTCTAAGGAGAAATAGAAGATATTCCATTATTTCTAATCGAAAAGAAAATAATCCCTAAAATACATTAGGACGAGTATTTATCTTTCCAACTGAAATAAAAGGAATATAGTAATTTATCCTAAGAACTCAGTATCGAGCAATTGATCAAGCTGGGAATCAAATAGGAATTTAAGCCAATCACAATTACCTACTCAATTAGAAGAGATAAAGAAAGTTCAAATATTTAAAAAGAACGAGGCCAAGTCCTTAATAAGAATTAAACGAATTGTCTTGACAAGCTTAAATAAAAGAACATTTCTTTTTCTCTTTTTTTTGATTAATTTTAGGGTTAATTGATTTTTAGGTTTCACTAGTAGGGTGTTTATTTGTTTTAAAATACTGAAATAGGACATCTAGTTACCTTAAGACGACATTTTCTCGATATTTTAAAATAAATGAACATTGCCTTTAATTTAGTCATGGAATTGGTCAAAGTTATGCTTATGAGGATTACATACTCACCTAACCTAATGTCATGCCAAAATCTACATGTACGATCAAACATATTTAGCAAAATATTTAAAAGCACATTAAAGTATTTAATGGATAATAATAATAATAATAATAATAATAATAATTAATGAACGATTATCACATATATATACATATATACTATTTACAAATGAGTATTTAATTTTAGAAAATAATAAATTAAAATGATATGATACATGCGCACTTATACATTACATAATACGTACAAGGCACAAAACTTGTTAAATAAATTAATGAGTACATACTTTATACAAACATACATACATAGTATAAATTACAATAAATATTTAACATATAGTATACATGCATTTAGTAGAATATTATAACTATAAGGTATAATTATATATACATGAATATAATTATATCACTACAATGTATAAATAATATATATACATATCGCATAGTACATATATAGTAAGACGCCTAACACATAGCATAAAGTACAAACATATAATGGTGATAATAGAGCTAAGATGGAAATAATGCAAAAGAGTAAGCTAAAATAAAAAAAAGTAAAGGTTATCAAATAATAATTAAATTGAAAGCAATATGAAATATAAGTGCTGAAAATAAAACGAAATTAACTCTAAAATGGACTAAATTGAATTTCATTCGAAACTAAGAAGGACTACATGTGTGTTTTGCCCATAAAGTGTGAGGAACACGTGGAACCTACAATGGGTAAACATTAAACACGGCCAGACTCAACAGTACAAAACCCTTTCTTTTTCAATTTTTATCATTTAGCCTTCTCTCTCTAAAATCACCCTAAATCAAATGCTCTCCTCTCTCTCTTCCAACTTAGAGAGGGGAGGAGAAGACCACTTCCCCGCCACCGCAAAACCCACTCCGACCACCATAGATCGACGCCGACGACAAGAAGACAAACTACAAAACCTTCATTTTTAAACTCACCTTGAGCATCATTTTATTTTACACCAAAACCAAACTAAAAAAAACCAAACCCTTTTACATTTTATTTTACACCCAAAGCCCAAACAAATTAAAACCCAAACCAATTAAAACCTAAACCCCAAAATCCAACCAAACCCTAAACCCGACCCAGTCTACCCTAACCTAGCTTGCTAGCTAGTTACCCACTCCCCCAATCAACTTGCACCTTTCTCTACCCCAACCAGTAGCCACCTGCACTGCATCATTCTCGGCAAAAATCATCAAGCACACCTGCTGCCCCACTCCACATCCTTGCAGAAAACAAGAAGGAAGAAAACAAACAATAATCATTTCAGTTTTCATATGTAAATTAGTATATAACCCATGCATTAAATCTGTAAAAAGGATTCGAAATCCTCTCGAAAGAACTATTGTAATACTATGTTTTCAAGCAATAACAAAGACTTCAATGGTTATTCATCCGTTTTTGTTTTTTTATTTTTATTATATTCGAATAGCTCATTTTTTAGTGTTCTTGCTTTGTTCATTTCGAATCCAGTAGTAAAAAAAAATCAGTTCGAATAAAACTTGTATGATCTTCTGTTTTTGTGAGAAAAAAATCTACAGTGATTTTCTAAAAAAACAAACCTTTGCATGTTTCGAATAAAAATAAAATGAACCTTTTTTTTCCAAATATAACGTAATCTAATACCAACGAACACATTTTTGCAGTAAATAAAAAAAATGAAAAGAGAGTAGATCGGAGCGTTACCTGAGTCGGAAAAGGGTCATCGGAGTTTGGGGTAGCCGAATGGTTTTGGTCGGTTTTCGAGAGGTTTTAGGGGTAGCCTAAAATAGTCCAAGGGGGTTAGATCTACGTTCGGTTAAATTGTAGGACTGTTTTGATGTTTCTGACCATCGTATGCAGAGGCCGATTCGACAACCAGAGGAGTTTCGGGGCGGCCTGGCCTAGTGTCGGTTGAGTGAAGGGAGAACCTAAGATTTTTTTTCTATTTTTTTCTAAGTTTGACTGAAAATGAAATAAAAAAAATAAGATTGGTATATATAGGGAAAATTTATGGTTTAATTGCATTTTACCACCCGAAGTTTGTGCATGTTTTTACAGTTTGGTTCTTGTAGGGACCAAAACTGCCATTTTACCTTTTATGTGCATACGTTGTTATTTTTGGGTTATTTATGTTTTGGTCCAAGTTATTTGAGCGTATTTTTGCATTATGGTCCTGTAGGGTTTAAAATTGTAATTTTCCCTTTTATTTGCCTATTTTTATTTATTTTGGTGAAATTTTTGTTTGGTCCCTGTAAGTTAGCGGTCTTTTTTCATTTTAGTCATGTGTAGGGAGCATTTAATTTGTTTAAAAAATCTATGTGAATCGATTATGTAATTTTCCCTTTTTATTTAACCAGATTATTTTTAGGCTTTAATAAAATGAATAATTATATTTAGGTCCCTATAGATCGCACATGTTTTATATTTTAGTCGTTAATCTATTTATTTTTATTTTTTTCGATTTAACCTTTGAAATTCAATTTGTTTTAATTTAGTCCTATTTTATGTTTAATTTATCCCCTTTTAGTCTATCAATTTCACATTTATGCAATTAGGTCCTTATTTTATGTTTGCTTTTATTTTTATTATATGTTGTTTTTTTTACAGTTTTTTATTTTTTTATTATTTGTTATTTTATTTTTTAAATTAGGTTTATTAAATGTTTCAATATTTTATAGCTTAAATTTATTTAAGCTTTAAATTAGATTAGCATTTGAATCAAATTTAGAAACTACGACGACACTCTAGTTTAATAGGTTTTTAATTAGTCCTCAACTTTAGAAATTATCAATCTAGGTCCTTAAGCTTTTAAATCTTTTAGAAATTGATATTTTTAGATCTTGACCTTTTTAGTCCCTGAATTTCAATTAGAACTTTAATATTGACATAATTAAATAGGTTAAATAGAGCCTCCACTTTTAGCTAGATTTCAATGTAGTCCCCTTAATTTAGGGAATACTTCGAGTCGACCCTTATGTAAATGCTCAAGGGACCACCTCGGTTATTCGATTCAATAATCGGTTTAAAATCAAATAGGGTTAACATTAAAACCTACACCTCTAGGTTTGTGCCTTTAGGTCATTTAACTTTTATAATTTGACGCTTTAAGCTAGAAAAAAGCCTTAATTTACTTTTAGTTTAATTAGGATAAATAAAATTTGTTTGATCGCATTTTATTTTTAACCCTAAGGCAATGTTCACTAATTAGGGAATTAATATTATATCTCCCGCATGTATGCTTAGGGGGTGACTACTGGTGATTCCCGAAGTAAGTCGATATCCTTTTCAAAAATGCATCATGATTTTTAAAAAACGAGGCAATGTTTGGTTATCAAGCACAATAGCTGATCTCCCGCGTTTATGCTAGAGGGCGAATGCTATCGACTTTAATAAACAAATACCTTTTTCAACTTTGCATCCGTAATGACTTTTAAATTAAGTAACGTTTGAACTCAAAATTTTTGACTTTAAATATTGGGTATTAAACTAGGTACCAATATTTGGGCGCTTGTGGGGGTACTAATCCTTTCCCATGCGTAACTGACTCCCGAACTTGATTTTTGGATTTTTGCAGACCTTGAAACTTGGTATTTTATAAAAATAAAATGTTTTATTAAAATCACACGGCTTTCATGGTGTTTCAATCGCACCTTAAATGATCGGTAGTGACTCTCACATTTCAAAAATGCTTTTCAAAGAGAAAATGCCCGAGTCAGTATCGGTATTTCCCCGCTCGGGAGAAAAATGATGTCGAAAGCTTGGCGACTCCGCTGGGGACTTTTGTTTCTTAAACAAATTGAGAGTCGAGCCACTAGTTGGTTACCCTATATTTATAATTTTTGAAATTATGAGTGATTGAATCCAGCTTACCATTGCTTCACTTTCGGCAAATTGGACATGACCCTCACCCTGGAAGAATATACGGCTCTGCTAAACATCCCAAATGTTAGGAGGCATTCCCTTTACACCAAGGCAATCTGACCCAAGGGGTTCACAACCAAAATGATTACACTAACGGGAAAGACCAAAGAATGGGTTGAGGAGTACAAACACAATGAGGGGATCTCATGGGATCAGCTAAAAAGTTTGAGTTAAGAGCAGAAGCCATCCAAGAGGAGGAGAGACCACTTTGCGCTCACATTATATGGCTTGGTAGTTTTCCCAAGGAAGGAGGATAATTTCAACGTCACCTTAATTGATTTTTTCGAAGTCATTTCCAGAAAGATAAATCTCACACCGTCCATCCTAGCTGAAACTTTCTTATCGCTGAACCAGTGTAGGCGATCGGAGGGAGGTCAATTTACTGGTTGTGCATCGTTGTTACTGGTGTGGTGGTGGACTCACTCCTGGATAGTCGAGAGGAGTTGGGCTCGAAGGCATCAATCAGATCTCTCCTCTAGCGGACTTCTTTGACAAGTGCCAAATGCCGAAGCATCGTAAAAGGAAAGACTGGGTTGAGGCCCTCCGAAACATAAAAGACACTGAGATAGTATGGAAAACTTACTAGTTTCCTAATGAAGACATAATGTATAGGTGCGACAATAATATCTTTGTGATGTTGCATAGACTATAGGGAGCAATCGGTTATACTCCATTAGTAGCGCTTCGATAATTTAGTACCTGACGGTTCATACCAGCTACCCATGGTTTGAAAGAGGCAGAGTTTACTTTCTCTACCCTAGGTTACCGTGAGCGGATCTTGAAGATCTACACGGCATGGATGAAACCCTACTTTATGAGCTTCAAGATGATAGAGCCTGTATTTATGCCAGCCTACGAGGTTTGGTGGTTTTGGAGGATTAATAACAATACCCCGAGATCGAATTTGGAGGACGGGTTGACCATGGAGGATCAATTGAGGATGATCCCGACCTAGGCTGAGCTTTTGAGAGAGAAAATCTGGTTGATGAATCTAGAGAGAGAGAAAGAACAAATAAGCTTCTTAGATAAAAAGATAATGTGGGAGCTCGAGTTGATTAAGAAATAAGGGGTAATAAAGTAGTTGGCCAAAGAAAAAGAGAAAATCCAGGAAAATTTTGATGCTCTGGACCAGTATTTTAGAGACCTAGAGAAAAACATGAGAGCCCAAAGTCTACATCATAATGCTAAGGCCTTAAAGATAAAACTCGACGGGGTAGAGATAAGTACAAAAAAAGAGCTAAGAGGAAAATATATGAGCCATGCAACATGCTCAAAGACTGAGAGAGCAAAGGGATGAGGCCAATCAAGTGTTAACACATAGGCGAGCACATATTGAGCAGCTTGAGTTACAACTGATTAGCTTAGAGGAGACTTTTCAAAACCCCTACAACAATAATGTTTTTTCTTCAAAGAGAGAACGAGGCATTGAAGAAGAGGATAGCTGAGTTGGAGGGAGGAGAAATGATTTACTCATCCGCATGAGAAATGGACAAGCAGGAAAACTAAGCTTTAAAAGCCAAGATTGCTGAGTTAGAAGTCACGGTACAAAGATGCCATTAGCGAATCCAGCAGCTTGAGGAGAGCCGACCATTGACTAGTCCAGAGCTGGGAATTGTACTACTGCTGGCTAAGGACACCATTTAGAGGCAGCATGAATCAATAAAGAAGGCAATAGATCAAGCCAGTGGTGTTGCTCGCCAAGTCTATAAGTTTTCTGAAGAAGCGACATCCATGAGAGTTTTCGTGATCCCGGAATCAGATAAAGAGCGACGCATCATAGAGTTGGTGATAGAGCTCGATAAATTAGGGGATAGGGCTAGATATTATATTTAGTTCCTTGTGGATGTACTTTCTTTGCCTAAATGCTTAGGCATTGTGTGTTGTTGATAACTTTTATATGAACTAAGTTATTTTGGAATCAATATCGGTTGCATTTTCATTTTCATGTTTGTTTTCTAATGTTTAAATCTTAATGTTTGTATTAAAACAATTCTTTCATTTAATAATTCACCAAATAATAAAATACAATTTATGATCATTTGTAGTGATCCTGGAATACACCTTACACTCATACGGTACTCGTAAGTCTACCAAGAAAATGGAAGAAAGACTAGCCCAAATTGAACAAGACCACCGGGAAGCACAAGAGGAAATGAGAGAAAGACTATGTAAAATGGAAGCAGAAATGGCAAACTCACAACTCAGTCTACTGCAAAAAGATCGAAGACATATTCAATAAGCATTCTATGGCTGGAAAAACTACGGTTAACCAACCAATATCGTCTGATCAAGAGCCCTCATATCCCCTATAGTTTGGACCGAGATTGTCCCACCTAGTTGGGTTTACATCCGACCCCATCACACATCGATTTTTACACCTGAACCCCTGCATCCTCTCAGTTTTTCGCCAGTGCACGTTTCTGTTTGATCTTCATCTCTACAGGAGACTCACCCTGGAATCTACATGGCTAATCAATAACACAACACCTGCTTCTATGGTAAGACATTTCGAATCAATCGTAGAAGAGCTGCCACCTGACTTTAATGAAATAGTAAAAAATGAAAAGGCTAATAGTGAGATAACCCAACAGCTGAAAAGTCTAGAGGAAAGAGTGAGGTCAGTAGAAGTGGAGCCTTTTTACAGAATGGATGCAAGGGAGCTAAGCTTGGTTCCTGATCTCATACTGCCCCTGAAGTTCAAAACACCAGACTTCAAAAAATACGACAGGACCACTTGCCTATTTTCTCACCTCACCATGTTATGTAGGAGAATGGCGGGCTATACTGAGAATGAGAAGCTTCTGATATATTGTTTCCAGAACAATGTAACTGGCTCGACGACAAAATGGTACAATCAGTTAACCAAATCCCATATTAAACCGTGGAGGGGTTTGGCTTTTTGGATCAGTATCGTCACGTCACTGACCTAGTACCTGACAAGTGGACACCGTAAAATATGGAGAAAAGGCGCAACAAAACCTTTAGGTAATACGCCCAGAGGTTGCATGATGTGGCATCACAGGTGCAGGGCCATTACTGGAAAAAGAGGCTACAATTATTTTTGGGAATATCCTGAAAGCTCCATATCTGGGGCATCTGTTAGGAAATTCTACCAAGAACTTCATTGATCTAGTCATTTCCAGAGTGCTGATCGAAAATGTCATTATAAATGCCAAGATTGAAGGAGGGGAAGGGTCGAATAATCCCTATTTTTAAAATAATAAAAGCAAGTTGAACAACGCGAGATCTTACCATAAAAGTTGTGCGGCTAGTGTTACAATCACCCAACCTAGGGCAGAGAAGGTAAGCACCGATAAAAACAGGGGGTCGAGAAGGAAGATTACGAGACCAACTTTCTCACCAGTGTCAAAGCCGTACTTAGAAATCTACGCCTCGCTCTTGAAGACAGATTTAGTATGCCCCTATAAGTTGACTCCATTACAGCCTCCTTAACCTCATTGATATAATGTCAACGCCTACTGTGAGTACCATGAAGGTATCGCTGGGCATGATATCGAGAATTAATTGACTTTCAAGAGGGTTGTACAAAATCTCATAAACACCGAAGACTTGGAATTTAAAACACCAGCTACGAACGCTCACTACTGCCCAATCATGGGGCAATGAGTCAACATGATTGATGAATGGAGATACGTAGGACAAGGAGAGATGTATCAGAGGTCAAATCTCCTCTCAACTGTGTGTTCAAGCAACTGTGCACATATGGAATGATCAGAGGTAATCCTGAGCCAAAGCCATTGGGACGTGAAACATACTGTGAATATCACCAAAAAGAGAACCACGACATCCAGAGTTGTTGCAAATTCTGAGGATTACTTCAGAGGATGATGAACAACAAGGAAGTGGAATACTTTAGTAAAGAGGAGAGCCCAAGAGAGATGGACGTCTTTATGACTGATGGCTCTAACAGGATGCCGAAAATGAGGAAGTCGGTGGTCATCAAAGTTATACCAAGAAATGAGAGCTCATCGTTAACAACTCCTAAATTTGTGATTACAACTCCGTCCCCCTTCCCGTTCAAAGACACACGACGGGTTCCTTGGAGTTATGCATCTAGTGTATTTATACCAGATGGGCCAAAGACTTCCGAAAAGATAAGCGAGGGAAACAAGTCAATCTCAGAAGAAGTAAGTGAGGTTGGCCACTTCACAAGGAACTGAATATGCTACTCGCCCGAGACGTCCACCGAGGTAGACAAGGTAAAAGCCAAAGCTAAGGCGGTAGTGGTGCCAAACAATTTCAATGAAGAACCTCCACCAATAATTAATAAGCTCATGACTGAAGCTCAGGGTCGTGAGTTCTTGAGGTTCCTAAAGCACAGTGAATAAAGCGTAGTGGAGCAGCTTCACAAGAAGAAGGTAAAAATCTCAATATTAGATCTGTTGATCAACTCGGAAGTACATCTAAATACCTTGCTAAAAGTACTTAACCAGATGTTCATCCCTGAGGATATCTGGACACATAAGTTAGACCGAATCGTGAGGCACATAGTTGTAGATAACTACATCACCTTCACTGATGATGAGATCTTGGAAGGAGGAATGGGGTCCATTAAAGCTTTAAATATCACGGTGCACTGCCATAGTCATGTCTTGTCGAGGGGTTCTAATAGATAACGGGTCTGCATTGAATGTAATGCCTTTGGCTACACTGCAAAGAATGTCTATAGATAGCTCACACATGAGAGCTTATCACAACATCGTAAGAGCATTCAACGGAATCCAGAAGAATGTAATGGGAAAGATGGAAATACCCTTGTTAATTGGGCCTTCTATTTACAATGTTTACTTCGTTATAATGGACATCCACCTGACATATAACTTGTTAATAGGGAGACTCTGGATCCACGCTGCAGGGGCAGTTCATTCATCCCTACATCAGAAGCTGAAATTTGTAATTGATGGAAGGTTGGTCAGCATCAGAGCTGAATAAGAAATCATTGCTTCTGTGACGTCTGATACCCCGTACATCGACGTAAATGATGACGCCTTGGAATGCTCCTTCAGGGATTTAGAATTTTTTAACGCAACCTATGTGGCCGAAAGAAGCATGATTCCACACCCCGTACTGTCAGATTATACTAAGATGACGGTGTGGCAAACCCGAGGAAGAGAAGTGAAAACAGGCAAAGGATTGGGAAAAGATCTGCAAGGGCTAGTATGACCTATAACTATTGAGTGAAATAGAGACTATTTCAGGCTCAGGTTTAAGCCTAGCTTCTAGCAACGTGACCAAGAGCTGAAGAAAAGGGCTGAAGCGAGGAAAGCCATATTGAGAGAAGAGGACATCCCCGGAGAACGCATGTCCTTCCATCTTCTAAAGAACTCATTCAAATTTGGAGGAGTGTACGATATATAGCAACAACTGGCTAATGCCATCGAGATTGAGAGGCTGCCAAAAAAAAAAAGAATGGATGGGAGAAGCTTTGAAAGGACTATCAATTAACATGATTGCCAGGGGCAACCAACCCAAAAAGTTTCTAGCTAAAATTTATCCTTGCTTCCTAAGTGAAAAGCTCGACAACTGGACAGCTGAAGACCTCCCGGTAGTTTTTAGGGTCAATCCAAAGTAATGCTCATAAATAATTTATGTTATCATCTTAAAATCATCTATGGAACTTTTTGTAAAATTCAATGATTATCCAGTCAATTAATGAAAGATATTTTTCTTCTCAAATGGAAATAATTTTCATTATTCTCATTTTAGCATTACACTCTTTGTATCATATTCTTTATTCTATATTCTTTATTCTTTACATTCCAATATATACGAGCCAAATTTCATGTAGATGTCACAATAATACTAGCATAATTGTTCCTGGGGACAATTACAAGATAGACCATTATGTCTGGAAGAAGTCAATCAGTGCGAAGATGAAGAAGATTATGAAGTCCCTAATGAGCTATTGAGATTGGTGGAAAGAGATGAAAAATAGTTTCTACCCCAAAAGGAAGAAATCGAGCTCGTGAATTTGGGGACAGTGGAAGTACTGAGAGAAGTAAAAATTGGCACTACTCTAACCGTAGAAATAAGGTTAGATCTTAAAAGTTTGCTCCATGAGTTTAAAGACATCTTTGCTTAGTCGTATCAAGATATGTCGAGGCTAAGCACTGATATTGTAGTCCACACATTGCCCACTAAACCAAAATGTGAGACAATTAAACAAAAACTCAGTAGAATGAAACCGAAGATGTTAATAAAGATTAAAGAAGAAGTAACAAAACATATCGATGCATGATTTCTTCAGGAGGCAAAAATATCCTGAATGGGTAGCCAATATAGTTCTGGTACTTAAGAAGGATGGAAGGTATGCATGTGTGTAGAATATCGATACCTTAACAGGGCTATCCCAAAGGATAATTTTCCCTTACCTCATATAGACACTCTGGTAGACAATATTGTGGGTCATTCTTAGTGTTCCTTCATAGATGGCTTCTCATGGTATAATCAGATCAAAATGAACCATGAGAACATAGAGAAAACGACGTTTATAACAGTGAGGGGAACTTTTTACTACAAAGTAATGCCATTCAGGTTGAAAAATGTTGGGGCAACCTATCAAAGAACCATGGTGACTCTGTTTCACGACATGATGCACAAGGAAATAGAAGTGTACGTAGATGACACGATTGCCAAGTCCTGAACGGAAGAAGAGCATGTACAAAATTTGAGAAAATTGTTCCAAAGATTAAGGAAATACCAACTAAAGCTCAATCTAGCCAAATGCATGTTAGAAGTAAAATCATGGAAATTACTAGGCTTCGTGGTGAGCCAAAAAGGAATCTAGATCGATTCGGATAAGGTCAAGGCAATTCAAGACCTTCCAATACCTTGCACGTATAAAGAAGTTCGAGGGTTCCTGGGAAGAATAAATTATATATCGCGATTCATTTCTCAATTGACTGATAAGTGCGATCCAGTGTTCAAATTGCTAAAAAAATAATCCTGAGGCATGGAATAACGAATACCATGAGACTCTAGAAATTATTAAGAAACACATGTCCAATACCCTCATACTAGTAGCACCAGTACCTGGAAGACTGCTAATTCTGCACTTAACAGTTTTCAAGAATTCAATGGGGTGTGTACTAGGGAAGCATGATGAGTTAGGAAGAAAGGAAAGAGCCATTTCTTACTTGAGCAAGAAGTTTGCCAATTGCGAGACTTGATACCCACCAATTCAAAATATGTGTTGTGCCTTAGTTTGGGCTACCCAGAGGCTCGGGTAATACATGTTATACCATACCACATCATTGATATCAAGGATGGATCCACTAAAATTTTTGATGGAGTCCCATTCTCTGACTGGTAGACTGGCTAGATGGTAGATGTTGTTATATGAGTTTGATATTGTCTATGTGAGCCAAAAGGCAATAAAAAGAAGTGCCATAGCTGAATTTCTTGCAAATTATGCCTTATAGGATTACGAATCTCTGAACTTTAATTTCTTAGATAAGGGTTTGATATGCATTTCTACCGAAGAAAAGAGAGTGGAGGGTAGCAAATCCTGGACATTATACTTCGATGGAACCTCTAACGCTTTGGGAAACAAAATTGGGGCAGTGTTGATCTCCCCAGAAGAGATCTATTATCCTTTTACAAGTAGATTATAATTTTTTTGCACCAACAACATGGTCGAATATGAAGCTTGCATTATGGGGTTAAAAGTAGCCATTCAAAGAAAGGTTAAAACGATCAAAGTATACGGAGATTCCTTATTAATAGTGTATCAACTGAGAGGAGAATGGGATTCAAAAGACCCGAAGTTAATTTAATATCGAAATTTGGTCCTCAAATTAGTGAAAGAATTTGAGGATGTCACGTTCAGGTATCTCGCCCAAGAGGACAATCAAATGGCAGATGCTTTGGCTACATTGGCGACAATGTTTAAAGCTAATAAGAGAATGAATATGATGACAATAAGTATGTAAGTATATGAAACCTCAGCCCAATACTATCACCTAGAGGAAGAAATATATGGCCATCCTTGGTACCACGATATCTTACAGTATATGAGATACCATATGTATCCTCCCGGTGCGTCTGAAACTGACAAGAAAACAATCAGAATAATGGCAGCTAAATACTTCCTTGATGGGGAAATTTTGTACAGAAGGGGTAGTGATCAAGTTTTACTGAGATGTGTAACTGCCAAAGAAGAAAAAAATGTGATGGAATAGGTGCATGGCAGAACTTGTGGAACACATGCAAATGGTTTATCTATGGCCAGAAAGATTATGAGATACTAATTATATTGGCCATGATGCATAAAGATTGCATCAATTATGTGAGAAGATGCCATAAATGCCAGATATATGCGGATAAAATTCAAGCACCACCCTCGTCTTTGCTTGTCATGAGCTCACCCTGGTTGTTTTCTATGTTGGGAATGGACATCATTGGGGAAATCACACCGAAAGATTAAAATGGGCATCGATTCATATTAGTGGCAATTGATTACTTCACATAGTGGGTAGAGGTTGCTTCCTATTCCAGTATCACGAGATCTATAGTTTGTAGATTCATAAATAGGGAAATAATATGTCGATCTGGATTGCCATAAAGAATCATAACAGACAATCATACTAATCTGAACAACAAGATGATGGATGAACTCAGTGCACAGTTCAAGATAAAACATGCCAACTCTGTGACCTACCGCCCAAAAATGAATGGGGGTAATAGAAGCAGTAAACAAGAACATCAAAAGGATCATTACGAAGACTACATAAACTTACAAGTATTGGCATGAGAAATTAACATTTGCCCTATATGGATATAGAACGATCGTGCGTACATCGACGGGGGTAACACCCTTCTCTCTAGTATATGGGACAGAGGCAGTCGTACCTATTGAGGTTGAAATTCCATCACTTTGAGTCTTGAAATAAGTAGAGTTGGATGAAGCAGAATTGATTCAATCGCATCTTGATCAACTGAATCTTATTGAGGAGAAAAGGTTGAATGCTATATGTCATGGGAAAATGTACCAGAAGAAGATGGTGAGAGCCCACGATAAGAAAGTGTGCCCAAGAGAGTTTTGAGAGGGGAATCTAGTACTTAAAATGATTTTTGCCGATCCAGAAATATTTCTGTGGGAAATGGATGCCCAATTGAGAGGGATCCTACGTTGTCAAAAAGGCCTTCTCCGGGGGAGCTTTAATTTTGGCAGAGATGGACGGAATAGTACTGAAAAACCCAATAAGTTTAGACTATGTCAAGAAATATTATGCCTAAGAAATAAAAAAAAAGAAAAGAAAAAAGAAGAAAAAAAAAGAAAAGAATAAGAGAGAGGTTTAAGGTGAAAACTCGCAAAGGGCACCTTAAAACCAATGAAGGATTTGAGTTGAAAACCTGAAAGGGCAGATCAAATGCATTATGATGTTGAGGCATCCAGTAAATAAACTCCCTTGAAAGACTGATAATTTGTGAATGACTTCATATCTACAAACAACTCTGCCACCTTGAGATCTCCTAGACAAATGATCACCCCGGGACGTCAAATTAACTGATTCAGGAACACTTGTGTTAGAATTCATTATGACATATTCTTTTGCTTTCAGAATCTCTGTTCAATTCTTTCGATTGTCATGACTTTGTGTAAAACTTATATTTTGTCAATAAATTTCAATCTTCAAATCATTCATTTCTGCGCGCCATAAGAAGCCTAGCATAATCCAAATTCTAAAAAAGTTATTTCTCAATATTACTTTTTGATTAACATGTGAAATAATGGGAATCTGAGGCCGTCCATCATGTCGATATTTTCCCTCATTAAAGCAAATGTTTAATAAAAGGGTGAGACAAGAGGTGACAACAAGATGAACAACACAAAAAATAATGAGAAAGATTATGAATCATACAAGGAGTCAGTGAAGACAAAGACTCGACGAGGATAAAAGAGGGAAAACAAAGGCTTACGAGACCTTAAAACCCAAAAACACAAAAATCGCATCATGCATACTTAAGCATTTACAGAATATGAGCGTACATATTCATTTTACATCAAGTTTTGAATATCTGACTGGAACTCAGGGAGTCAAAAAAGATTCATTTCACGACTTCAACAAAGAACCAGTCCATATCTTTTATGGATCATAGCAAATTCGAAGACCTTTAGGTCAATACCTTCGGGTACTTCAAACACCAAATCACTGAAACATGATAATCTTTTGCATGTTTAAAAAAATCTTCAAAGAGAAGATAAATCAATTAGCATTTCCAATGAAAATTTCAAAATGAGAATAACTCATCCGATAGAGGGAGAAGAAGTTCATAATGAGAATAACTTGTTCGACCTATTGCTCGATTCACAACACTTTGAATTAGCAACGCCTCGCTTGAGGGATTGCCATTTCCAATGGAGTGTTCATAATGAGAAGAACTCATCCGATAAAGGGAGAAGAAGTTCATAATGATAAGAACTTGTTCGACCTATTGCTTGATTCACAACACTTCGAATCAGCAACGCCTCACTTAAGGGATTAACATTTCCAATAGAGAGTTCATAATGAGAAAACTCATCCGACAGAGAGAAAAGAAGTTCATAATGAGAAAGATTTGTTAGACCTATCATTCGATTCACAACACATCGAATCAGAAATGCCTCGCTAGAGGGATTGACGTTTCTGATGGAGAGTTCATAATAATCAGAACTCATCCGACAAAAAGAGAAAAAGTTCATAATAAGAACTTGTTTGACATATTGCTCGATTCACAATACTTCAAATCAACAACGTCTCGCTTAAGGAATTGACATTTCCGATGGAGAGTTCATAATGAGAAGAACTCATCTGAAAGAATGTGAAGAAGTTCATAATAAGAAGAACTTGTTCGACCTATTGCTAGATTCACAACACTTCGAATCAGCGATGCCTCACTTGAGGGATCGACATTTCTAGTAGAAAGATCTCGATGAGAAGAACCGGCGACTTGAAGAGCAGAGATTGAGTAAAAAATGATGCTCTATTATCTTTGTTTCATTCTCATTTTACAGCAATGAACAAAGAGGGGCAGCTGAGAGCACCATTTTAATTTACACCCAAAACCCAACTAAAAAAACAAACCCTGATATATTTTATTTTACACCCAAAGCCTAAACCAATTAAAACCTAAACTAACCTAAACCCTAAAACCCAACCAAACCCTAAACTTGACTCAGGCTCAACCAGATCTGACCCAACCTGGGTCTACCCTAACCTAGCTAGCTAGCCACCCACTCCCCCAATCAACGTGCACATTTCTTTGCCCCAACCAGCATCCACCTGCCACTGCACCGTAGTTAGTAAAAACCATCAAGCACGACGATTGCCCCACTCCACACCCCTGAAAAAAACAATAATCATTTCATTTTTCAGATGTAAATGGTTATATAACCCATGCATTAAACATGTAAAAATGATTCGAAGTCCTCCCGAAAAAACTATTGTAATACTCTATTTTCAAGCAATTATCCTTTTTGTTTTTTATTTTTATTATATTCAAATAGCTCATTTTTTAGTGTTATATAGGGAAATTTTATGGTTTAATTGCATTTTACCCCCCGAAGTTTACGTATGTTTTTAAAGTTTGGTCTTTATAGGGACCAAAATTGCTATTTTACCTTTTATGTGCATACATTGTTATTTTTTGGGTTATTCATGTTTTGGTTCCTGTTATTTGAGCATGTTTTTTATTCTCGTCCTATAGGGTTTAAAAATGTAATTTTACCTTTTTTATTGCATATTTTTATTTATTTTGGTGAAATTTATGTTTGGTCCATATAAGTTAGCGGTGTTTTTGCATTTTAGTCATGTGTAGTGACCATTTAATTTTTTAAAAATCTATATGGATCGATTCTGTAATTTTCCCTTTTTATTTAACTAGATTATTTTTAGGCTTTAATAAAATGAGTAATTATATTTAGGTCCATGTAGATTACGTGTGTTTTGTATTTTAGTCACTAATTTGTTTATTTTTATTTCATTTTTATTTAGCCTTCGAAATTCAATTTGTTTTAATTTAGTCCTATTTTATGTTTAATTTATTCCCTTTTAGTTTAGCAATTTAACATTTATACAATTAGGTCCTTATTTTATGTTTATTTTATTTTTATTCTATGTTGGTTTTTACTTTTTTTATTATTTTATTATTTGTTATTTTATTTTTAAATTAGGTTTATTAAATGTTTCAATATTTCATAGTTCAAATTCTTAAATTTAGCTTTAAATTAGATTAATATTCGAATCAAGCTTAGAAATTAGGACGACACTCTAGTTTAATAGGGGAGCAATTCGAGTCGAGTTTTCACATTGGATGCTCGATTAATCGAATCGATTTCTTGGCTTTTAAAATTTAGTAATAATTAATATTTTATAAAAAACTTTAGGTTTGATAATTTAGATAATAATCAGGTTTTTAATTAGTCCTCAACTTTAGAAATTATCAATTGACGTCTTTAAGCTATTAAATAATCGATATTTTAGTAATAATCGATATTTTTAGATCTTGACCTTTTTAGTCCCCAAATTTCAATTAGAACTTTAATATTGAAATAATTAAATTGGTTAAATAAGGCCTCCACTTTTAGCTAGATTTCAGTTTAGTCCCCTTAATTTAGGGAATAATCCGAGTCGACCCTCGCTTAAATGCTCAAGGGACCACCTCGATTATTTGATTCAATAATCGGTTTAAAAATCAAATAGGGTTAATATTAGAACTTACACCTCTAGGTTTGTGCCTTTAGGTTCTTTAACTTTCATAATTTGACACTTTAAGCTAGAAAAAACCTTAATTTACTTTTAGTTTAATTAGGATAAATAAATTTTGATTGATCACATTTTATTTTTAACCCTAAGGCAATGTCTACTTATTAGGGGATTAATATTATATCTCCCTCAAGTATGCTAAGGGGGTGACTACTAGTGATTCCTGAAGTAAGTCGACATCCTTTTCAAAACCGCATTATGATTTTTAAAAAACGAGGCAATGTTCAGTTATCAAGCACAATAGTTGATCTCCCGCATTTATACTAGAAGACAAATGTTATCGACTTTAATAAAGGAATACCCTTTTCAACTTTGCATCCATAAAGATTTTTAAATTAAGTAATGTTCGAACTCAAAATTTTAGATTTTAAATACAGGATAATCAACTAGGAACCAATTTATGGGTGCTTGTGGGGGTGTTAATCCTTACCCACGCGTAATAGACTCCCAAACCTAATTTCTGGATTTTTGTAGGCCTTGAAACTTGGTATTTTTATAAAAGTAAAATGTTTGATTAAAATCACCCAGTTTTCATGGTGTTTCAATCGCACCTGTAATACCCCAAATATCAAGTGAGTGACTTTATTGAAAAGATTTAAAATTGGTGGATTAAATTGAATAATTGATAAAGGGTAAGAAATGATTTAGAAATAGTGTTAAAGACCAATTACTAACAATTGAAGAATAAAAAGGGAATTTTGGTACTTTAAGGGGAAATGAATATAAAAATAATTTTTAATAAGAGGAAAAAGGGGAAGTAAAAGCAAAAATAAGTTATCTCTTATTCTTCTTTTTCTTCTTCTTCCTGTGTAAGTGCTCTTCTCCATAGCCAAAGGTAAGGCTTCATTTAGCTAGCTTTTCCTTTCATTTTTTGTCGGTTCTTGAAACATTGAGTATTATAGAGGCTTAAGGAAAGGTTAAATAAGATTAAAACTAAGAGATGGATGGATTATTTGAGATTGAAGAAAATGGGTTTTTGAATGAGATGTTGGAATACGAGTTTTTATTGATATTTATTAGTATATTTGACTTGTTAAAGAAGTAATTAAGAGATTACAAGCCTTGGATATGATTAAAAACATGTTAGAAAAGGTGGTGTGATTCTTGCTTTGAGATGTTCTTTGGAGATTTTAGATGTTATAAGACTCTAAAGGAAAAAAATTAGTTGGGATAAGTAAATAAGAGTTTAATAGTATTTTTGGGGGTAAACATAAGGGAATTTGACCAAATTTGGGTAAGAATCGAGCTAAAAATGGAAAATCCGGGTAAGGGTATTGGTACTGGAAGAATAATACCGATACTATAGGCTTAAATTGGAAGAAATCAGCTGAGCAGTATAGATACAGTTAGTATCGATACTATGAGGAAGACATCGATACCATTGATTCTAAAATGCAGAAATGGTATCGATACTGTAATAGAGTATCGGTACCATAGTATAGAAGTATCGATACCATGATAAGGGTACTGATACTATTGAGCCAGAAATATTAAGATAGTCTGAGATTGTTATAGAAAATTTAATAATAGTACTTTTGAGTATTGTTTAAGTATAAATGTTCAGGAATATACTAACATTTGGTATGGTATGTGTCTTTAATGGATGCTTGAGTATATCGAAATCAAGCTCCCGAGTCAAGCAAAACGAAAGGAAAAGGCAAAGTCATTGAGTATTCAGATTTGCGTTTTGGATATAATGCCGAGGCAGGCCATGTGAGTACATATATGGTAATTATATTGGTTGAGGGAGAATCACAATATATTAACCTCAAATGTTTAAATTAATGTATGTTTTACCTTATATGATATATGTTTATAATGTTTGTGAAATTGATACTATGAATAATCTTTAGGGTATAAACTATTTTAAAATAAAAGATTAAATGGCTAACTGTGTATTTGACAGAAATGTGTCAATCATGTATGTTAGATGAAAGGTTAAATACCTTTGAGTAAAAAATTAAATGCCTAGTTGTGAATTTGACAAAAAGGTGTTAATCATGCCAGTTAGATGAAAGGTTAAATACATTTGAGTAAAAGATTAAATGCCTAGTTGTGCATTTGACAGAAATGTGCCAATCATACCAGATAGATGAAAGGTTAAATACCTTTGAGTAAAAGATTAAATGCCTAGCTATGCATTTCATAGAAATATGTCAATCATGCCAGTTAGATGAAAGGTTAAATATCTTTGAATAAAAAATTAAATGCCTAGCAGTGCATTTGACAGAAAGGTGTCAATCATGCCTGCTAGATGAAAGGTTAAAGACCTTTGAGTAAAAGATTAAATACCTAGCTGTGCATTTAACAGAAAGGTGTCAATCATGCCTAGATGAAAGGTTAAATACCTTTGAGTGAAAGATTAAATGCCTAGATGTGCATTTGACAAAAAGGTGTTATTCATGCAAGTTAGATGAAACGCTAAATACATTTGGGATGAAAGACTAAATACCTAACTGTGCTTTTTGGCAGAAAGAATGCCACAAATGAAAATGTATATCAGTGCATAGTTCACATTAAAGGATGCAAAAAATGAAATTACATAACTTTTTGTGAACAATATATAAGGTGCATCTAATAATAATTATAAAAGATAAAGGACCATTTGACACTTTGGAGCAATACATGTACATTACTTTCTGATTTAATGTACATAAGGAAAATATAGAAAAATTGGGAAAATTTATAGAATGATGTGTATGATGGGCCTACTAAGAATAATTTTGATGATTGTATGAAAGGAATCTGGTTTAACTGAGAAGGATTTTTATGATCCTTATGGAGTATACGATTTAATTTGTCTTTAAATAGTCATGAGATACTTATGTATAAATTTCAGATTCTTTACAATATTATGTCTCACTAAGTAAATATTTAACATGTGTTGATTTCACGTGTAGGTAAAAGCAAGGTCTAAACGGGTACGGGGTGCAGTAGTAGCTATAATCAATCTAAGGTTGACTCTCATCAGTAACAGTATGACAATCATGTCTATTTTAAAAATTTACTGGCATGTAATCGAAACTAAGAAAAAATGTTTGGTAATGTATTAAAGCTGTAATTTTGGTAATATGTTTCAACGACTGTTTTATTGTTGTACTAAAATGTTTTGGTTTTAAATTTTGAAACAAAATCTTATGGGTTTTACAAATGGGTGAATGTTTTTAAAAGTCATGTGACACCTATGACTTGTGTACGGAAAAGTATATAGGAAATGAGTGTTACAATTATTGGTATCAGAGCTATAAGTTTATCCTATTCTCGGTTGAAACCTGGTTTAAGTTGAATTGATAAAAAGGATTACATGCCATAGAGATTGTCAAAGTTACTGATATGGTGTCAATTAGAGTGTGATTGATGATACTCCTTATTAACTTGTGTGTTATTATTATGTATGTCCTAATAGATGTTGGAAACTAAGGACAAAGGTAAGAAAATAAATAAAAATGAAAAGAATGTCGAGATCAAAATAGATCAAAGAAAAGTTAAATCGGATGAGAATCCAGAGGAGATTTTTGAATTTTGTGATGATTCATAGGTTTCTTCAGGCAAGCTTAAATAATTGAGAAATGTTTAAGTGAAACATTAAATGGTTTAAAGTAGTGTTAATTTGAATAATAGAAAATGAGTAAGCACGCGGTAAATGCATTGACCACTAAAAGCTTATAGGAAGATGAATTATTAGTGGATCAACTGATTATGAGTTTGTTTAAGAATAAATGTTAAGTTTTATGTACCTAATAGAGTTACTTTTAAAAGGTAAATTGTGAAAATGGATTTTCTACCCATTTTATACTTCAATTAATTATTATTTAAAACTGAAATTAATTCTTGAGAACTTAGAAAAGTGACAAGTTCGTAATGATATGAAAAAGAGTAAAAAATTGGTTAGTACTGTAATTTTAGCATTAACTGCTACGAGGTTATTGTTACAAAGTTGTCAAGTTTTCTTATTAAATGATTTGGATAATTAGACTTTCATAGTTGAGATAGAAAATGTTTCAATTGCTCGAGAATATTTTATATAGATCTTGAAAAGTTACACGGATTACCTCAAGAAGGAACTGAAAGATTTTAAAATAAAAAGTATTATATTCAACTTAATCTCGACTTAGATGATAGTCGTAAACCCTAATGGGTCATGGTGCAAATGTGAATTGGCCAGGTAGTAAACATTTTATAAAGATTCCAGGGGCTATGTTCTCGGTGAATCTGATGGAATTATCATTTGATGAGTTAAGATCATATTGGGTATAGGTTGTTTGCCTCCAGAGATGATTAGTTCAAAAAGATGCAGAGGGTATGAAAATCATAGTTTGAGGAGAGAAAGTAAAATCATCGTTCAAGGTGATATTGATAATGATTGTTAAGAAAATTATGTCAGAAAGATATATATAGCTTTTCTGGCTATTGTGATAGATACTCAAATAATTAGAGTAAAATTTTCTAATAATTTCACAAAATTAGGAATTTATAGATGTATTTTTAGAAAAATTTATTGGGTTACCTCCAGATCGAGAGATAGAATTCAAGGTTGATGGTTATTAAGGCATTGAACATGTTTCTATTATTTCGTATCAAATGAATTAAGTGAGTTAAGAGAATTAGCGGCTCAGTTATAAGAGTTGATTGATCAAAATTTTATCAGCCCATGTATTTCATCATGGGAAGTATTTGTGTTATTAGCGAAAAGAAAGATAAATCTATGTGGTTATGCATAGATTTTGACAATTAAATAAGACTCTTTGAGAGAAGAACTTGTATGCCAAACTATTCCAATGTGAAATTTTGGTTAGCATAGATGGCTTTCTTTGGCCAAGTTGTTTCGGTATAAGGTATAAGAGTAGATTCTAAGAAAAAATCATGTTGTAGTAAATTGGAAAATCCCAAAGAATGATCCTGAAGTTCAGATTTCTTTGGGGCTTGTTGGTTACTATCGAAGGTTAGTGAATAAATTTTCGACATTAGCTTTGCTGCTAACCAAGTTTTTAAAGAAAGATGTGTCTTTTGTAGAAAGGAGAAGGGTCAAGAGAGTTTTAAAATGCTAAAGAGGATTTTAATAGAGACACCATTGTTTATACAACTTGAGTTGGCTAAGGATTATGTGGTTTTTATTGATACATCTCCCAATGGCTTAGTAAGTGTGCTATGCAAAAAGGTAAGGTTATAGCATAGGCCTCAATAAAGTTAAAAACTCACAAGAGGAATTACCTATGCATGATTTAGAGTTAGCAGTAGTCGAGTTTGCCTTAAAAGATTTGATGGTATTATTTGTATTGTGAGCGGTGTTATAGTTGTGCTAATCAAAAAAGCCTAAAGTACTTGTGGAATTAAAGAGAGTTGATCCTGAGACAGAAAAGATGTAGAAAACCTTTAAAGGATTATGAAGTGATCATTAATTATCTTCCAGGAAAGGCTAATATTGTTGCAAGTGGTACTTGGTCAGAAACCTTTTCCAGTTTTGCGACCTATGGACGTGCGATTAGTGTGAAATGAACACTACAAGAAAATATACCTATAATGACACATGAACGATGACACACGCTAATTTATGACTTGCAAAACATGTGTGTCATAAAAAAAATGTCATGTTTTTTAAAATCTGAACAATTTATGACTTACAATAATGTGTGTCATATTTAATAGTCATAATCTAAAAAAATTACAAAAACACGGAGTATATTTTTAATTGTGTGTCATCTTTAGGAGTCGTATTCTAATTTCCCCCTTATTTTCATCCTTTCCCGCTTGATCTTCACCCCTCGTTAACAAAAGTTCACGCCGCATATGTTTCCCTCATTTTTCTCTTTTTTCCCTTTTTGTCTTTGCAACCTCCCACTGGTTTGGCCATTCACCACAACACAGTCGAGGGAGTCAAAAATCAAGGGTTTCCACAGGTAATCCTCGTTCTCTATTCCAACATTTGTGAGTTTGTTGATTTCTATTTTGTCTGATTTAATGGGTTTGATGCTTTTACTTCATATATGTTGTTTTGAATCGAGATTTGTTGCTTGTTTAATTTTCTATTATTTGTTTAATCTCTACTGATTTGTTCATTTCATAGGTTGTTTAAGTGGGTTATTTCGGGTTTTTTAGTTCAGTGGACTGATCTTGTGCTAGTTCTTGAACTCTTTTTAATTTTTGGGTTTTGATGGATTCTATATTTTGGTTCAAAAATGTTGGACTTTGATTGTCTTGTGATATATGTTTTTTATGCTTGTTGAAATGTTTACAAACATATCTTGTTTCTGCTAGCCTATTCGTTTACCTCAATTCTGATTATTTGTTACTTAAAAACTTTTGCATTTACCACATTGATGCTATATTTTGATAAAAATATAATAATAAGTTAAGAAATATAATAATAAGTTAAGGAAATTTTATAAGGGACATACCTCCGTAGGTGACATTGAAGCTCTAACACTTGGAGTTTCTACGATTCTATAACAGTTTTGGTTTTTGCTGATATATCTTCAGATGAGCTTACATTTCCCTACATGGGAATGCATTAGTTGCAAAACAATTTGTCTGCACAATCATAGATCCATAGTGAAACTATGCATTTCTTTGAGCTCCCTATTTATGATAGAAATTACACAAAAGACATTGAAAAAGAAAAGAAAGGAAAATAGAAAGATCCACCTTCTTAAAAAGGAATAAGTTTCAACACATATGTTGACAGTAGAAAAAAGTTGACAACACCATAAGGTATCATGAAATGCATAAACAATGGCTTCCCAATAACACAATGCTGAGGTGGGGAAACAAGGGGGGATAACAAACAAATAACTATGCAACTGCCAAAAAAACCTCAAAAGCTATCTCAAGTCCTCGTTCGTGTGATTTACCTGCATTCGAACTTCTTAGAAAATACCTTTGATTCTTTAATCAATTATTCCCTAGCAACAAAACACCAATTTCACCTAGGTTTCTATTCTTTAGTTTTAAAAATTACCCATCATGCAACAAAATCAATTTCACCCAAGTTCATAAACTTAAATCAGCGATTTCTAGCCAAAAGGATGGCTTCTCCCATATGTTAAAGATGAATTCTTTTCTTTTCTATCTAGATCATAGACTATGATGCAATATCCTAAACTCTGAAGCCAAATATAAAATTGCTCCATGTTCTATCACTTTTTATCAAAATATTAAACAGTTGGCACAGTTAGACTAGGTTCATATACAAACTTTCCTTATTTTCAATTGGGTTTTCAAATAATTTATCTAACATTTTTAGGGCTTGTTCCAATTTCGATTGGGTTTTTTAGATTTTATGAATGGGTCATAACCCTTGAACATTGTTCTATAACATAGTACAAAATGAATTTGTTAGGGTTACTTTGTACTCGGTAATTTGGGGTAAACATTTTGTTCTTCATATCTTACATAAATATTTCATCAATCATCAGTTATAAAGTTGTAGTTTTGCTAATACTTTATAATTATTTAGGTTGGTAAGTAATGGTCGATGGATAAAACATGGATTTCGTCTGATAGGTTATCTGATGCATATAAAGTGGGTGTAAACACCTTTCTAGACTTTGCACAAAGTAATGATCCAAATTCAGATCTTATTCGATGTCCTTGTATACATTGTATCAATTTGTGGCACCACTCAATTCAGACCGTGCGCTATCATCTGTTTGCGTCTGGCTTCGATAAAAGTTATAAGGTTTGGTATTTCCATGGAGAAAGACAGCCCGAGCTTTATTCTAGATGCCCTAACAAATCTATTCCTCCCGACTTTGATTATACAAGAGATATGCTATAAGATGCCTTCAGAGATGTAGAAAAAGAACCCGATTCATTGAAGTCACTTCTTGAAGAATATGAGAAGCCACTTTACATAGGGTCAAAGTATAATGCACTTAGTGGATTATTGAAATTCCAACATATCAAGCGTCAATTTGGGTGGTTTGAGGCTAGTTTTGAAGTATTGTTAGGTTCCCTAAAAGATGTCTTACCATTAAACAATAGAATACCTAACTCCCTATATGATGCCAAGAAATTGCTAAAAGGAGTAGGCCTACAATATGAAAAAATTCATGCATGTGAAAACGATTGTGTTCTATTCTGGAAAGAACGTAAGGATGCTTCTCACTGTCCAATTTGTGGCACATCTCGTTGGAAGAAGAATACCAAAAATGTACCTTCAAAAGTTTTATGGTATTTTCCTCCTATCCCTAGATTTAGGAGAATGTTTTTGTCACCATAAATGGCACAGGACTTAACTTGGCATGTACAAGGTCGGGCTAATAACGGTATGCTAAGTCATCCTTGTGATTCCCCCTTTTGGAAGCTTGTTGATAGAACGTGGAAAGAATTCGAAGAAGAAAAACGTAATCTTAGATTAGCATTGTAAGCTGATGGTATCAATCCTCACAAGTCATTAAGTTCCAAGCATATTTGTTGGCCGGTTATCTTAATAACTAATAATCTACCCTCTTATTTGTGCATGACAAGAAAATTCATGATGTTGACTCTATTGATATATGGTCAAAAATAACCTGGCAACAATATTGATGTCTACTTGGCACCATTGATAGCAGATCTAAAACTCTTGTGGGAAACTGGCGTGAAGACATATGATGCTTATAAGAAAGAATACTTCAATCTAAGAGCAATATTACTTTGGACTATAAATGACTTTCCCGCATATGGTAATCTTTCGGGGTGTGTTACCGAAGGTTATTATGCATGTCCAATATGTTCAGAGAATACTTGTTCACAGTGGTTGCCAAATTCGTAAAAGAAAAAAAGATTTCAACAATCAACAAGAGGATGGTGTTATAAAATAACCATTATCAGGTGAAGAGATTTACGACTATCTGACGGGGTTTGAGACTTCAATGGGTAAGAAGACAACGTCTAAGAAGAAAACGTTAAAGAAGAAAATGTCAAAGAAGGAAAAAGAAAGCATCGATGAGAGAGCTAAATTTTGGCACAATAAATCGATTTTTTGAACTTGAATATTAGATGAAGTTGCTCGTTCGTCATCAGTTAGATGTTATGCACATAAAGAAAAATGTGTGTGAGAGTGTTTATGGGCCATTGTTGAATTTTCCTGCCAGGACGAAGAATGGGTTAAGAGCACAACAAGATCTTGAGACGATGGGCATTAAGCCTGAATTACAAACTCAACCAAGAGGGAATCATACTTGGCTTCCTCCTGCGTGCTACATATTGAATACCACGGAGAAACACCGGTTTTACGAGACCCTGTCTACCATAAAAGTGTCTGATGGGTATTGTTCAAATTTCAAGAATCTCATGTCTGATGATGTATCAAAGATGAATGGTTTGAAGTCTAATGATTGTCATGTACTGATGCAACAACTTCTCCCTTTTGCAATAAAGGGGGTGTTACATATGAAAGTGAGGAAAACAATCATAGGTTTGTGTCATTTTTTCAATGTGTTGTGTAGTAAAGTCGTTGATGTTAATAAGCTAGGCAAGTTACAAAGTGACATCGTATTAACTTTGTGTTTGTTAGAGAAGTATTTTCCTCCATTTTTCGATGTCATGATCCACTTGATGGTGCATTTAGTTAGAGAGGTGAGGTTATGTCGCCCGGTTCATATTAGGTGGATGTATCCAATTGAGAGATACATGAAAACACTCAAAGGCTACGTACGGAATCATCATCGACCTGAAGGTTGCATTGTAGAATGTTATGTGGAAGAGAAAGCCTTGGAATTTTGCTCAGACTACTTAAAAAACATGAAATCAATTGGCAATCCTCATGAACGTGCTGATGAAAGAATTCGCACCAGTAAACCTTTATCACGGGGTACAGTCGAGGTTGTAGATTCTAAGCTACTTGATGAAGCTCATCTTTATGTATTACGAAACACTGCTGATGTGGAGCCGTATATAGAGTAAGAACCACTGTGTCTTTTTTGTAATCTATGTAATGCATTAAACTTTTTCTAACTTCTAATATGATTCTAACTTCTAATATTATTTAGGCAACATATGTTGGAATTGAAGGATCATAACCCCAGTGCCACTCGAAATAGTAAATGGTTGTAGACTCAGCACAGTCGAACATTTATTAGATGGCTTAAGACAAAGGTTTATACACATTTCACTAACGGGGAAGACATTTATGAGAGTGTTCGTTGGTTGGCCAAAGGGCCAAGTTATGATGTGAAGAAATATAGCGGTTTTGCCATAAATGAGTATCGGTTTCATACAAAATCTTGAGATGAATCAAGAGCAACTCAATGTAGTGGAGTATCTCTAGTTGCACATGCTATACAGATTGCAAGTACAAAAGACTCCAATCCCGTGTATGGAGCTGTTACTTACTATGGTCGTATACAGGAGATATGGGATCTTGATTATCGCATATCCACTGTTCCTGTTTTTATGTGTGATTGGGTTGATAGTCGTGGAATAAAAAAAGATGATTTTGGATTCACAGTGGTTAACTTTACTAGGCTTGATCACCAATCGGAACGCTTTATATTAGCTAGTCAAGCCAAACAAGTTTTTTATGTTCAAGATCAACAAGAAGTGAATTTGTCTGTTGTCAGATTCACACAACATAAGATTTACAAGTATGGAGCAAATGGTGAAACTTATGATATGTTGGAATACCATGCTACTTTTGATTTTTCACAAGACTCCCCTTTAGTAGAACTTGATGATGATTTTTTGTGTACACGCCCGGATGGCGAGGGCATATTAGTTTAAAATATTTTGTACAAAATAAAATCTTAACTTTTTGGTATGTTTTCATTTCAACATCTGTATGTTATTAATTCTATCCCAAATGCAAGAAATAACAATGTACTAACTTTTTTTATTTGAATCATGTTGAAACAGGTTGTAGTTAGTACCATGGAATCGGATCAGTCTTTGAGTCATGATGAAGACTCTAAACAAAGAGGTTCGATAATAAAGGGAAAAACTACTAAAGGAAAAGTTATTGTTACTTACAATAAAAAGGGTGTTCCGATTGGCGTTGAAGCAATGAAACTTGCTTCTTTTGAGGGCATAGTAGCAAGATCAATGGTGCCTATCACTTACGCCACTTGGCGAGATGTTGAACAGGAAAAAAAAGAAGACTTATGGCAATACATTTTGGTAAGTCTAACATCTGATCTTAACGTCCAAATAATCTTTTTTTTTTGTTAAAAATAATATTTCTTTTAATTAATGCTTTATATTTTAGAGGAATTTTAAACTTGATCCAAGGAGTCGGAAGAACTTCCTTCAATCCATTGGGACAAAGTGGAATAACTTTAAGCATTATCTGTACAATAAATTCATTGAGAAGTTTAAGAATGACCCTAATGCAAATATGCTCAACCCTCCAGAGATGTATCCTTATTTAAAGATAGATGTATCCTGTGAACATTCCTACTTTATTTATTTTCATCTTATTGTTATAGCACCATATGAGCCTTAATCCTTTGAATATTTTGAATATGAATATTTTCTTTCATTACAGAAAGAGATGCATAAGTCATAAACTTTAGGAGAGGTCAGTTGTGGAACAAATGGCATGCTTACCGAAGCCCTAGGTACCTAGGAACAACGTGGGCGTGTAAGAGGGATGGGCAAATTTGTTAGGCGACACCAATACTTTTACTTACCCAATACCATGAAGAACTACTTAGATGGTGAGAAGAAAAAGATTGAAAAAAGGTTCAACCAATGTCCATCAGCAATTGAAGCAAGTTATTGATGCGTAAGTGACATAAATTATCGAAACATTATAGTATTTTCTTTGATATATTTCATCAATTTTTATAGGGCAATGAAATTGTACACTGATCAAAGTGCATCTAACAAAAGGGTTAGCCTCAATTGGATCAATATTTTGGTGAGGAATTCGAAAGATCATTCCTTGTTTAAATTACAGCTTTCATTTTGACTAATCGTTTATTGTAAACTGTTTGTAGTATCCCCGTCAGTCGGGAGGTACCGAGTGTGGATATTATTTGTAAGTTCATGAAAGAGATAATCGAGAATGGACTTCAAGTGCTGGTTAATAAGAATGTAAGCAAACTTTTCTGATACACATCTGTAATATCATACATACACATTAGTCATACAACTATCATATGGACTTGAAGTAGGATGATATTATTAGAAATTCATCTACGATAACATCTTGTCTATTCATATTAATAAGAATTGTCATGCTCTTTTTATTTCTGGTGAAAAACTCATAGTTAGATGCTATTCTAGACTTCTAGTTATCACATTGTAGTTTGAATGTTCTTTTATTTTGATGATTCACGTTTATGTATAGAGGTTATCATTTATAATTTGAAACAAACTTAAAAATCTTATGAATTTAACTTAGTGGAAGATTACATTTATGGTAAACTTATTGTTATTTGCTTCTATTGATAGATCATGTTATAAGTAATGAGTGAATTCTTGAATCTAATTACACGTTTTAAGCATGTGGAAATTGGGACTAGTTTTTTATATATGAATCAATGTTTAAAGGAACAATTTGAAATGTTCGGTGGAGTTGTGAAAGCATTGGATAATGTGAGACACGTACTAGACTTAAAAGAGAAATTTGATTTTGTCAAGTACTCTAGACGTAAAAGAGTACAAGTAAACTGTTGAAGTTGTTCATGCCATATATTTTTTTATTGAAACCATAGACATCGTTGATTTTTGCATCATATACTGCATAATGTTATTATTCGTGGTGATATTGTTGTGAACAAAGTTGGTACTTTTTATAATGTTATTGATTTGGTGACTTTGCATAATGTTATTATGCTTCAAAGAATGCATATGTAAAATTGGTCATTTTAGTACTCTTTAATAGTTAATTATATACTTCATTTTAAATAAGTATAAATTATATATTTATTTCATAATTTTTCTTAGGTTGGCGATGGGAAAGAAGAATACATGGATGATGATATTCGCAAAGAATGGGTATCTTATGTGGAAAACTTTATTATGCCTTGATATTTTGTATCGACATATGATTAATACAATATTTTTGATAACTTAATGTGAATATATTGTATGAAAATGGATTGATTATATATAATATTAATCCCGAAGGTTTAGTATTTTGAGGCATTAAATGTGATTTAGTTTGATTATTTGTCAATATATATATATATATATATAAAATTTACGAAATACAATCACGACACATGAATGTGTGTCGTTTTTTTAAATGACGCGTGCTTCAATGACACGCAATATAAGTCATACACGCGTGTTATAAATTTATGACACACAAATGTATGTCAAGCAGATTTATGACGGGGGCTTCAACGACGCTCAATGTAAGTCATACATGCGTGTCATAAATTTATGACACACAAATGTGTGTCATCTTAATTTATGACGGGGGCTTCAATGACGCGCAATGGACGTCATAAATGCGTGTCATAAATGTGCATCATAAATGCATGTCATAAATGGGCGTCATAGATTCAGGACACACAGTTGCACGTCATCTGAAATTCATGTCGGTGGCTTCAACAACAGGCAAATGTGTGTCATCCGCACCCATATATGACGCACAATGCTCGTCATTAAAGGGGTTTTTTCTAGTAGTGGAAAATGGCATTGTGGGATAATTAAAGATGAAGCCGTTGTTTTTATTAGATCTGATAAGAGAATTATAAAGGAAATACGAAAATTTTAGCAAAATGCCTGACGTACTATTAGAGGAAAAGTTGAACATCAAGAGAATAGGTTACAAATCTTTATATGGGAGAAAAGAGTGAACGCTATTAAATTGGTTTGAGTCAAAAGATCGAAATCTAGTTGGATCTGAATTAATGATAGAAATGGAATATAAAATGAAATTTACTCAAGATAATTTTTAAGATCGATTTCGATTGACAAAAGTCTTATGTTGATCTAAAGAGAAAAGAGATTGAATAGCAAGAAGGTGATAAATCTTTCTGAAAGTATCACCTTGGAGGGAAGTATTGCGGTTTGGACTGAGTCTGAGATTGTTTTAACCTTATGAGATTTTATCAGTTAGCTTTCGCTTCCAGAAATGGACAAGACCTATAATGTTTTTCATGTGTTGTTATCGATCATATCCATCAAATGTTATTACATTGGGGAAAATAGAGATTCAATTAGATTTGAATTATGAAAAAGAACCAATACGGATCTAGACTTGAGAAATCAAGAAACCGCGTAACAAAATGTTTTCTCTAGTTCGAGTGTTGTGGTAAAAACATAGAGTCTAATGGGGGAGAATTGTAATACCCCAAATATCATGTTAGTGACTTTATTGAAAAGATTTAAAATTAGAGGATTAAATTGAATAAATTTTAACCCCCTCAGACCGATGCGGGTAACCCGATCTGATATGGAGTGTCACATTAGGGCCACCGGAATGACCCACTGTAAAAATAGTGGAAAATTTAAAACTTTTAATAAAACATGTACTTATAAAATGATTTATCAGTATACAAAACTAAAACAAATTTTCAGACTCGTATATAAAACAAAATGCAATTATATGTCCCCTAATCACATGTACCATACTCTGATAACAACGTCGGAAGAACTCCCTTACTGAAGACGATAGATGTACTGCTACAATTCTTTTAAGTTGAAAAGATGAGTAACAGAGTGAGCTATGGAAAGCTCGATAATACAAAACTACCAGATGATGCTGAAGAATGTGCAGATACATATAAACGTATTTTTCCTTATTGGTTCAAATATTTACAGATTTCTTTGGCTGAGTTGAGGTCCTATTGATATTTCAGGTTGTAATAGATAATATTCAGTTTAGATGGAAATATTTTGGATGTCTAGGTTCAAGAGATCATAATAGGTTATCTAGTGTGTTCCCATAAAACCAGTAAAAATATATAGATTTTTATTTTATAACATATAAATATACCACCCCATCCTTTCACAATCTGTTTGTGTAGGTTCCCCGGAACCACACACCCCGCACAACCAATGAGGCCCTGAGAACACATCCAAAAAGCCTACAGATAATCTTCCTCCAACAATAAACCCCCCAGATAAAACATTTCTCCGTTGGTAAACGGAGATATCAGAATCAAAACAGAATTCAGATCAAATTTCAGAACAGAATCCAGATCAAAAATCAGAACAAAATTCAGGTAATGTATCAAAACAGAATTCAAGTCGGAAATTAGATAAAATATTTATATGATTAGGGAACACACCAGAGTTTGCAGATATTATTCAGAGGTACTGGATAATCTTAGCAAGCAGAGAAACACGGATATTCAGCATACCAATAGAATGTCGAAATTTAGAATCACTATTGGAAGAGTTCAATAACTGACGGAATCATCAATTATTCAGAATATGATTTATCAGGATCATCTTATTCGGACAATTTTTGGAAGCTCTACAAAATCTGAAGGGTATTCAGAATCTTTACAATCTATGACGATTAATCTGATTATCGAACAACTCCAGATAAACAGTTTCCAGAACCAATACTTATTAACTTGTCACTTCATTAACCTTCTAGGGTATTCACTCTTTAATACCAAATATTTTTATCCATAAAGCATCTTCTAAGTCATCACTGAACATATCTTAAGTAGACGAACAAATATTCTAATGGTCTTTATTTCATTTCCATGTTTCAACTATACCAGGAAATGCTGACGTACTTGATTTATGGTTCATAATCCATAGGGATGATACATCATATAAGTTCATCCGAGTTTCCAAACTTATTCCAATCTCTTACTTAATCCTCAGTCCTTGTCCTTTACAGTTACTTCGGGGTTTTCTATAGTAATTCAGACATTTTTGAATTCCATATACATATTGTACTTTCGTTCAATTCAATTTAGTAGTCGTGGTTGATTTGTCTAATGAATATCCACTTCTTAATATTGAATGCGATCTAAAGTTTAGCTGAGTTGAATACTTCAAAAAATTTTATCAATATACACCTGAGAATACAAACATGCATTCAAGTGACATCTATGTCGTTCAGGTACTGATATAACACTAGCATTGATTGTTCGGCTTAATATGTGATCCATAACTTTTAAGATCAGTACCACACCCATGTTTATTTGGATTTCTGAATTAATCCAACATCTACTTAGTGTAGGTCATAAGGGAATTTTGGTCATTTTGATGCTCAATGTTTTTCTATTCATTTCAAAGCTTGAGGATGTCCATTCATTCCTGGGCTTGGAGATATTCTTGAGTCATTTTTATTTTAGGGGTATTTTGGTCATTTTATAGATCCATTGTAGTCCAATAATTCATTCCGTCCGATCTTATTATTAAATTCAAACTTATCATTTATATCAGTCATTTCGAACAATTCTGACAAAAGAACAACCCGATAAATTATTCTTCAGGTATTTCCTCATAACTCGGATATTTTCGGGTCAAGAGCCTTCTCAGATTTTACAAATGGAATATCATGAATTTTTATGTACCAAGACAGGATCTTAACAATTAAATCCGTAATTTATCGAGTTAAGTATAAATCCTCAAAGTACTTTCTCATTCCGGGTCAACTCGGACTATTTTTACCTTTCAATGGCATTTTCGTAATTTCTTAACCAAACAGTTTCGGTATTACCTCTTTACGAAAATAATTATAATTTAAAGATTCTATGGTTAATTTCTTTTCATAACATTCTCAAATCTTAAAATGATTCCGTAACAGACTTCTAGTATCGTGCATAAACCCTCCTGGGGTTGAAAACTGATTATCTAAATTTTCTAAGCAAACTAGCATTTCTTATGAACATCTATAGTTTTATCATATCAATATATCATTTCAGAGTTATAAATCAACTTCCAGGGATAATTCTTAACATATTACAACTTAAGGGTATTTTCATAATTTTACCCTACGAGAGTATTCTCATAATTTCCCATCCAAGTACCTTTAACATTTGACCTTTGATGAAATAAATTATAAGATACAAACCTAGGTTGGTTTCTTTATTACCAAACACAGAACTTGAAATTTAATTCTAACAATCCCTCAATTTCTATATTCTCTGAACCATAATCAGTTACCAATTTCTACTGTATTCGGATTGAATGTAGAAATTCTCAACATATACTACCCAAATGTTCCAAGTATTATCTATTCTGTGCATTTACCATATTCACATGTTCTTAAAGCATAAAGAGGTATAAAGTATTCTCAATCGAATCGGATGATAAATCAGTGAAAACATCTTATCGGGTTCGAATTTAGCAAAACGGACTTTGGATTCGGATTCAAGACGTCGAAAGCATAAAATATGACTTTTTACGGGTTTGACTAGAAATTTCGAGGCCTTCGGGTCTGAATTTCCAAAAACGAACTGCGGAATCAGATTTGGAACGTCGAAAAACATTAGGATAGGTATACTCGGTCAAAGTCAAATGTCGTTTAATGCCCGGTCAAAGTTTCGGTCAACTGTGGTCAACGCCGGTCAACGCATGTCAACAATCCACAGTTGACCATTTTACACAAATATCACCCTAACAGAAATTAATTACAAAATCAGCCACCTTCTGCAAATATTTACGAAACTAACACCCGAATTTTACACAAATAACACCCAAATAGAAATTAATTACAACCAGACGATGCCCACTCTCGGGGGTGGCGTGTGGGGCACGAGAACAGTAACACGGTGTCGGAAATTCCTGGAAAAATTCCTAAAAATTATTTTAAGGCATTTTGAGACACTTACCAAGCTCAGTTCACAATTTTGAACGGTGAAGAGCTCGATTCCGAAACATCGAAAACTTTGACGGTCTCACCCTTCCAAGCGCCAGCGACGACGACGGAGAAACGAAGAACACCGGTGGACTCCGAACGATGTAAGGAACACGATGGTGTGGTAGGTGTCGTAAACGGATGACCGGAAATCGAGTTATTACCGATGATACTTTCGCCTGAAATTAACGAAAAACGGTGACGATTCACAACCAAATGTTTGAGGGGTTTTGTTCTTCGCTCGACAACGAACACAATAGTGGTTTCGGTTCGTTGATCGGAGGTCGAACGGCGAGTAGATCGGAGATCGAAGTAGGGTGAACGGGGGAGGGAAATGGGAGGAATTTGGAAAACTGAGCACGGGTGGGGGGAGTTATATTTCATCATATATAAAAAATGGTTAAATCATGGGTTTAGTCACTAAACTTCGTGCACTTCTTAAAATGGTCTGCCAACTTTATGTTTTTACAATTTAATCCCCAATTTCTTCCAAAAATACCAATTAAATTCACTACTTTATAATTTCTTAAATTTAGCCCCCTAAATTAGGGTGTTACAATTCTCCCCTCCTTAAAAGAATTTCGTCCTCGAAATTCACTCATGTCACATAATTGCATAAATGAAACTTCCATCAGTTCTTTCATATCTTTCATGTAGCTCTTATAGAAATACTGATCATCCACTAATCCTTAACCAGTTGAGTATACATTCTTATCAGAACTCTCCCTCATTTCTATAAAAGAATCTGAACAAAAATTTCCTTGAGTAATCAATTGAGTCTTGGTCATAAAAATAGGCTCATAAAGCAGTAGCATATCCCAATTTCATTTTTGGAGTCGGGTCAACATTTCTCAGATGAATAACTCTCACATGGCTCGTGAGGTACTTCATAGCGTTTAGACATATGTTATTGTATTCCTTTTTGTACAAGTATAGCCTTAACGGATAGAAACTTCAGTTTACTCGTTACAGATAGGGACTCAGCCCTGGAGTTCCGGTTCAGAGAGGGTACGATTGCAGTCTAGGGGCATGTATTGATCAGACATATTTTGACATTCGACTGGTCGGTTTATAATGAAAATTTTGACTCAAACCATAGCTCTGATACCACTAAATATAATCCCCTCAGACCGATACAGGTAACTCAATCCGATATGGAGTGTCACATTAGGGCCACCGGGGCGACCCACTGTAAAAATAGCGGAAAATTTAAACCTTTTAATAAAACATGTACTTATAAAATAATTTATCAGTATACAGAACTAAAACAGATTTTTAGACTCGTATATAAAACAAAATGCAATTACATGCCCCCTAATCACATGTACCATACTTTGATAACAACGCCTGAAGAACTCCCTTACTGAAGACGATAGATGTACTGCTACAATTCTTTTAAGTTGAAAAGATGAGTAACAGAGTGAGCTTTGGAAAGCTCAGTAATACAGAACTACCAGATGATACTGAAGAATGTGCAGATACATATAAACATATTTTTCCTTATTGGTTCAGATATTTACAGATTTCATTGGCTGAGCTGAGGTTCTATGGATATTTTAGATTGTAATAGATAATATTCAGTTCATATGGAAATATTTCGGATATCTAGGTTCAAGAGATCAGAATAGGTTATCTAGTGTGTTCCCATAAAAACAGTAAAAATATACAGATTTTTATTTTAAAACATCATTTCACAATCTGTTTGTGTAGGTTCCCCATAATCATACACCCCACACAACCAATGAGACCTTGAGCACACAACCGAGAAGCCTGCAGGATAATCTTCCTCCAACAATAAACCCCCCAGATAAAACATTTCTCCGTCGGTAAACGGAGATATCAGAAATCAAAACAGAATTCAAATCAGATATCATAACAGAATCCATATCAGAAATCATAACAGAATTCAGGTAATGTATCAAAACAGAATTCAAGTTGGAAATCAGATAAAATATTTATATGATTAGGGAACACACCAGAGTTTACAGATATTATTCAGAGGTACTGATAATCTTAGCAGGCAGAGAAACACGAATATTCAGCATACTGATATAATGTCAGAATTTAGAATCACTATTGGAAGTGTTCAATAACTGACGGAATCATCAATTATTCAGAATATGATTTATCAGGATCATCTTATTCGGATAATTTTTGAAAGCTCTACGAAATCTGAAGGGTATTCAGAATCTGTACAATCTATGACGATTAATCTGATTGTCAAACAACTCCAGATAAACAGTTTCCAGAACCAATACTTATCATCTTGTCACTTCATTAACCTTCCAGGGTATTCACTCTTTAATACCAAATATTCTTATCCATAAATCATCTTCTGAGTCATCACTGAACATATCTTAAGGAGACGAACAAATATTCTAATGGTCTTTATTTCATTTCCATGTTTCAACTATACCAAGAAATGCCGACGTACTTGATTTGTGGTTCATAATCCATAAGGATAATACATCACATAAGTTCATCCGAATTTCCAAACTTATTCCAATCTCTTACTTAATCCTCAGTCCTTGAGGTTACTTAGTTCATTTAGCAGTCAAGTCTTTTACAGTTACTTCGGGGTTTTCTATAGTAATTCAGACATTTTTGAATTCCATATACATATTGTACTTCTGTTCAATTCAATTTAGTAGTCGTGGCTGATTTGTCTAATGAATATCCACTTCTTAATATTGAATGCGATCTAAAGTTTAGCTGAGCTGAATACTTCTAAAATTTTCATCAATATACACTTGAGAATACAAACATGCATTCAAGAGACATCTATGTCGTTCAGGGTACTGATATAACACTAGCATTGATTGTTCGGCTTAATATGTGATCCATAACTTTTAAGATCAGTACCACACCCATGTTTATTTGGATTCCTGAATTAATCCAACATCTACTTAGTCTAGGTCATAAGGGTATTTTGGTCATTTTGATGCTCAATGTTTTTCCATTCATTTTAAAGCTTGAGGATGTCCATTCATTCCTAGGCTTGGTGATATTCTTGAGTCATTTCTATTCTAGGGGTATTTTGGTCATTTTATAGATCCATTGTAGTCCAATAATTCATTCTGTCCGATCTTATTATTAAATTCAAACTTATCATTTATTTCAGTCATTTCAAATAATTCTGATAAAAGAACAACCCGATAAATTATTCTTCAGGTATTTCCTCATAACTCGGATATTTTTGGGTCAGGAGCCTTCTCAGATTTTAAAAACGGAATATCATGATTTTTTTTGTACCAAGACAGGATCTTAAAAATTAAATCCGTAATTTATCGAGTTAAGTACAAATCCTCAAAGTACTTTCTCATTACAGGTCAACTCGGACTATTCTTACCTTTCAATAGCATTTTTTTAATTTATTAACCAAATAGTTTCGGTATTAACTCTTTACGAAAATAATTATAATTCTCAAATCTTGAAATGGTTCCATAACAGACTTCTAGTATCGTGTATAAACCCTCTTGGGGTTGAAAACCTATTATCCGAATTTCCTAAGCAAACTAGCATTTCTTATGCACATCTGTAGTTTTATCATATCAATATGTATTTTCAGAGTTATAAATCAACTTCCAGGGACAATTCTTGACATATTAAAACTTAAGGGTATTTTTGTAATTTTACCCTACCATAGTATTCTCATAATTTCCCATCCAAGTACCTTTAATATTTGACCTTTGATGAAATAAATTATAAGATACAGATCCAGGTTGATTTTTTATTACCAAACACAGAACTTGAAATTCTTATAAAAGTTCTCTGAACCATAATCAGTTACCAAATTTTGACTGTATTCGGATCGAGTGTAGAAATTCATTAACTACCCAAATGAGACCAATATTATCTTATTCATGCATTTACCAATATTCACATGCTCTACAAAGCATAAAGAGGTAGTAAAGTATTAGCTCGATTTATGTGCCATTTTGATCGATCATATAAATTCCATTCGAACGTCTTTGATCTTGAAATCATCTTCCAATATTTCCTCAGATCCAAATCAACAGAAATTACATCACAACGGAGCTAAATTCTGAAAAACGGATCGAATCGGATGATAAATCAGTGATAAAAAGCTTATCGGGTTCGAATTTGGCGAAACGGACTTCAGATTCGGATTAAAGATTATGGATGTCGAAAGCATAAAATATGAGTTTTCGAAATTTGGAATTTTTGGTCAAAGTCTACGAGTTTTACTGGAAATTTCGAGGCCTTCGGGTCTGAATTTCCAAAAATGAACCGCGGAATCAGATTTGGAACGTCGAAAAACATCAGGATAGGTATACTCGGTCAATGTCAAAGGTCGTTTAATGCCCGATCAACGCCGTTCAAAGTTCCAGTCAACTGTGGTCAACACCGGTCAACGATCAACGCAGGTTAACGGTCCACAGTCGACCATTTTACACAAATATCATCCTAACAGAAATTAATTACAAAATAAACCACCTTCGGTAAATATTTACGAAACTAACACCCAAATTTTACACAAATAGCACCTAAACAGAAATTAATTACAACTAGACGATGCCCACTCTCGGGGGTGGTGCGTGGGTCGCGTGAACAGTAACACAATGTCAGAAAATTCCTGGAAAAATTCCTAAAAATTATTTTAAGGCATTTTGAGAAACTTACTAAGCTCGGTTCACAATTTGGAACGGCGAAGAGCTCGATTCCAAAACGTCGGAAACTTTGACGGTCTCACCCGTCCACGCGCCGGCGACGACGGAGAAACAGAGAACACGATGGTGCAAGAGGTGTCGTAAACTAATGATCGGATCATCGTGAATCGACGAAAAACCAACTGAAATCGAGTTATTACCGACAATACTTCCGCCTAAAATTAATGACGAATGGTGACGATTCACAACGAAAGGTTTGAGGGGTTTTGATCCTCGATCGACAATGAACACGATGGTGGTTTTAGTTTATCGATCGGAGATCGAATGGCGAGTAGATCGAAGATCGAAGTAGGGTGAACGGGAGAGGGAAATGGGAGGAATCTTGAAAACTGAGCACGGGTGAGGGGAGTTATATTTCATCATATATAAAAAATGGTTAAATCATGGGTTTAGTCACTGAACTTCCTACACTTCTTAAAATGGTCTGCCAACTTTACAATTTTACAATTTAATCCCCAATTTCTTCTAAAAATACCAATTAAATTCACCACTTTATAATTTCTTAAATTTAGCCCCTAAATTAGGGTGTTACATAAATAATAAAGGATAATAAATGATTTAGAAATAGTATTTAAGACCAATTACTAACAATTGAAGAATAAAGAGGGCATTTTGGTCCTTTACGGGGAAATGAATTTAAAATCAATTTTTAATAATGGGAAAGTAAAAGCAAAAATAAGTTATCTCTTCTTCTTCTTCTTCTTCCCGTGTAAGTGTTATTCTCCATTGCCAAAGGTAAGGCTTCATTTAGCTAGCTTTTCCTTTCATTTTTGGTCGGTTCTTTAAACATTGAGTATTACAGAGGCTTAAGGAAGGGTTAAATAAGATTAAAACTAAGACATGGATGGATTATTTGAGATTGAACAAAATGGGTTTTTGAATGAGATGTTGTTATATGAGTTTTTATTGATATTTATTATTATGTTTGACTTGTCAAAGAAGTAATTAAGAGATTAGAAGCCTTGGATATGATTAAAAACATGTTAGAAAAAGTGGTATAATTATTGGTTTGAGATGTTCTTTGGAGATTTTAGATGTTATAAGAAGCTAAAGGAAAGAAAATTAGTTGGGATAAGTAAAGAAGAGTTTAATAGTATTGTTGGCGGTAAACATAAGGGAATTTGACCAAATTTGGGTAAGAATCGGGCTGAAAAATGGAAAATCTGGGTAAGGGTATCGGTACTGAAAGAACAATACCAATACTATAGGCTTAAATTGGAAGAAATCAGCCAAGCAGTATCGATACTGATACAATTAGTATCGATATTGAGGTGGGTATCGAAAATATGATGAAGGTCTTGATACCATTGATTCCAAAATGAAGAAATGGTATCGATACTGTAATAGAGTATCAGTACTATAGTATATAAGTATCGATACCATGATAGGGGTATCGATACTATTGAGCCAGAAATTTTAAGATAGGCTGAGATTGTTATAGAAAATTTAATAATAGTACTTTTGAGTATTGTTTAAGTATAAATGCTAGGGAATATACTAACATTTGGTATGGTATTGTCTTCAATGGATGCTTGAGTAGATCGAAATCAAGCTCTCGAGTCAAGCAAAACAAAAGGCAAAGGCAAAGTCGCTGAGTAGTCAGACTTGCGTTTTGGAAATAATAGCGAGTTAGGCCAAGTAAGTACATATAAGGTAATTATACTGGTTGAGGGGAATCACAATAAATTCACCTCAAATGTTAAAATTAATGTATGTTTTACCTTATATGATACATGTTTATAATGTGTGAGGAATTGATACTATGAATAATCTTTAGGTATAAACTGTTTTAAAATAAAAGACTAAATGCCTAGTTCTGCATTTGATAGAAAGGTGTCAATCATGCCAGTTAGATGAAAGGTTAAATACCTTTGAGTAAAAGATTAAATGCCTAGTTGTGCATTTGACAAAAAGGTGTCAATCATGCAAATTAGATGAAAGGTTAAATACCTTTGAGTAAAAGATTAAATGCCTAGTTGTGCATTTGACAGAAAGGTGTCAATCATGCCAGATATATGAAACGTTAAATACCTTTGAGTAGAAGATTAAATGCTTAGATGTGTATTTGACAGAAAGGTGTCAATCATGCTAGTTAGATGAAAGGTTAAATACCTATGAGTAAAAGATTAAATGCCTAGCTGTGCATTTGACAGAAAGGTGTCAATCATGCCAGTTAGATGAAAGGTTAAATACATTTGAGTAAAAGATTAAATGCCTAGTTGTGCATTTGACAGAAAGGTGTCAATCATGCTAGATAGATGAAAGGTTAAATACCTTTGAGTAAAAGATTAAATGTCTAGCTTTGCATTTGACAGAAAGGTGTCAATCGTGCCAGTTAGATGAAAGGTTAAATACCTTTGAGTACAAGATTAAATGCTTAGTCGTGCATTTGACATAAAGGTGTCAATCATGCCAGTTAGGTAAAAGGTTAAATACCTTTGAGTAAAAGATTAAATGCCTAGCTTTGCATTTGACAGAAAGGTGTCAATCATGCCAGTTAAATGAAAGGTTAAATACCTTTGGGTAAAAGTTTAAATGCCTAGATGTGCATTTGACATAAAGGTTTCAATCATGCAAGTTAGATGAAATGTTAAATACCTTTGGGATAAAAGACTAAATACCTAACTGTGCTTTTTGGCAGAAAGGATGCCACAAATGAAAATGTATATCAGTGCATAATTGACATGAAAGGATGCCAAAAATGAAATTACATAACTGTGTATTAACAATATATAAGGTGTAGCAAATGATAATTATAAATGATAAAGGACCATTTGGCACTTTGGTGCAATACATGTACATTACTTTCTCATTTAATGTACATAGGGCAAATAAAGAAAAATTGGGAAAATTTACAGAAGGATAGGTATGTTGGGACTACTAAGAATAATTTTGATGATTGTATGAAAGAACTCTGGTTTAACTGATAAAGATTTATCTGATCCTTATGGAGTATGCAATTTAATTCGTCTTTAAATAATCATGTATATATTTCAGATTCTTTACAATATTTTGTCTCACTAAGTAAATACTTAACATGTGTTGATTTCACGTATAGGTAAAAGCAAGGACTAATCGGGTACGTGATACAGTATTAGCTATCATCAATCTAAGGTTGACTCTCATCAGTAACAGTAGGACAATCATGTTTATTTTGAAAATTTACTTGCATGTAATCGAAACTAAGAAAATATTGTTTTGTAATGTATTAAAGCTATAGTTTTGGTAATATGTTTCAACGACTGTTTTATGATTGTACTAAAATGTTTTGGTTTTAAATTTCGAAACAAAATCTTATGGGTTTTACAAATGGCTGAATGTTTTTAAAAGTAATGTGACACCTATGACTTATGTACGGAAACGTATACTGGAAATGGGTGTTACAGCACCTTAAATGCTTGGTGGAGACTCCTCACATTTCGAAAATACTTTTCAAAGAGAAAACCCCCGAGTCGGTATCAGTCCTTCTCCGCCCAGGCGAAAAATAGTTTCGACACTCACAACTTAAAAATAAACACTAAACTACCTTAAAATACACCCCTCACCTTAGATATTAGGAGATGGAGAGGTTACCTTTTGTTGGTAAAGGCTCTTAGCTCTCCGACAACAGTCGTAGCAAAGGTGATGTCTTTATCTCCTTTTCTTTTCCTTTTTTTTTGGGTTTCTTTTAGTTGTTGATGTGTTTCTTGGATTGCAAAGTTCATTTCTTTTTTTTCCAAGCCCCCTTTCTTTTATTTTGCAGGTTTTATATGGAGGGAGATATCTCTCCTTTTTCGTGTTTTAATTTTGGTTTTTTCTGATGAGGGGACAAAGTGCCAGGGACAACGCCTGGCCACGGACAATGATGACATAAGAAAAGAAAGGGATAAAAAGTTAACCCCAAGGCTCTGTTTTTTGTCTTCTAGTGACCAGCGGGAGTCACGCTCTTGGTGACGAAAACAAGCATGGGGAAACGACGAGGGCATGTGCACGTCATCTAGACCGTTGGATCATATCTATGATCCAACGGTTGATGTTGAGTGGAGAATAAAGAAGATATTAAAACCCTAATCTCCTCAAATTCGGACCGTTGATCCAACGACTGTCATTGCGGTGGCTATATCATTAGGATTTAGAAACCCTAGTTCCAAGTAAGCCTTCTCATGTGGGCTTGCTGTGGGGCATCTGTACTTTGAGTTGTTTGTAATATGGTTTTGGACCTTCAATGTAACAAAAACAAAAACAAATTAAAATTAATATTAATATTTCTCATTTTCGACATCTTAATATTAATAGCATTTTAATATTTATTATATTTAAAATTAAACCTTAACTACCGAAAGTTATATACCTACTTAATAATTAAACAATAATAATTTTATATTATAACAATAATACTGGAAATGACGAAACAAACAAAAAATACATATATTTATTTATCTAATCTAATATAAAGTTAAAAGGGAAATTTAAAATAAACCCATAACAAAAATTAGCGTCTACAATTATTGTTGAGGGTCTTAATATTACGTGGTGGAATGATTTTGAACGCGTTGCTGTGTAAATTGATAGCACATAGAATCTCCTCATGTTCTTTCCTTCGTATTTGGATAATTTATAATACCCATTTTTTGTCTGGTTTATCTTTTTTTTTTTCAAGACCTAAACATTTTAATGAAGCAGATTTTGAAGCACAAGATATCAATCGAATTACAATGAATTTTCAAACAGGCTCCAAGTATTGCCAAATTCGCAACTCAGTTTTTAAATTGTCAAATTCGGATTTTTTACCGGATTTTTCTACCGTGTTTACCTATATCAGTAATTGAGTTACGAAATTGGTGAATTCGATTTGCGAAAACAAAATTCGCATTGTGAATAGTTGTGTTTACCTATATCGGTAATTAGCGTTGCAAAAACGAAATTCGCGTTGCGAAAATTTTCATGTTCGCGTTACGAATTTGTTGGTTATTTTTACAAATCCAAAAAAAGTTGGTTAAAATCGTATATTATAAAGCATTTTCGGTCACTAAAGTTATTTTCTCTTATTTATTTAGGGTAATTTAAGATTTTATTTATTATAATATGATTTTTTTCTTTAATTTTTATATTTAGCATTAATGAACATATATTAGGATTTTGTTTTTTGGTTTTTTTGGAGTCCTATAAATAGGCATTCATCTTATATAAAATGGAGAGGGAAAAAAAAGAAAGGAGATGAGAAAAAAGAAAAGAAAAGAGAGAGTCATCCAAAATATTGTAGTCCAAAACACAAAATCAATAAAAGTACATTTTTGTTCAAAGATAATACTTTTTTTATTTTTTTATTTATTGTTTCGATCGATCTCAACCTTGTTTTATTTGAAAACTCCATCGAAGAGAGAATCGATGAATTAAGGAAAAGACTTTTAAACAAATATTCATAAGATCTAACATTCCTTAAGGTTTTTTAATGAAAAATCGATGGTAGACCTGAATAGAAAAAGATTTTTGATCCAAAATTTGGAAAACATGGATTGATATTTTGTTTTATTTTGGACTTTATAGTTAATTAAATGACCCGATAACCCAATTTGAATCCCTATAAAATTCATATATTTTTTCTTTAAAAATCCATTTTGATACGTTTTTCTTAGTTTTGTTTAAATTCTTTTTAAATTAGAATATTTTATATAGTTTAGTTTAGTCGTTTGTTTTTTTTTTCTTTTAAGAATTGTTTTAATTTCAACTGTTTTCTACTTTAAAATTTATTTTTTCTCCTAATTATATTTTCTTTTTAATTTATGCATATTTATATATTTGTTTCTTAAATTTTCCCCTAATTTGATTCTTTTTCTTTTAATTTACTTAGTATCCTTTTTTATTTTTTCTTTAATTTGATTTTCTTTTAAATTTATTATTGTTAGATTTATTTTTTTTTTTTGATTAAAAATTTTGCTATTTTGATTGTCTTTCCTTTTAACTCAACATTATAAAATATTTCTTTATTTAAATTATTTTTAAAATTTTTTCTTTATATTTGTTATTTATTTATTTCAAATGACTTAAATTTCTTTCTTGTTTTCTATTGATTTATCATGTCATGAATGGTTCGCGTTATTTTTATGTTGGTACCTGTGACCCTTTTATCTTATATTTGCATATTAGACTCAACTTTTTATTTATTTATTCTATACCATAATTTATTTAATTTTACAGCAGTAACAAAACTCAAAGGTAAGTAATTTGGATATTCTCTTTAAATTTTGGTTCTAACTTGAATTTTATCTTTTAAGACAACTCATAACCATGTTGGTATCAAAAGGACAATGTGGGAATGCTCATTCTTCCTCATACCTAACTGATTCCCGAACTCTTACAAGTAAATCTCTAGTAATACGCGGATTCAGTAAAATGTAAAATTAAGGTATCTGAACGTACTTAATCTAAAAAGGTTCGTGACGACTCCAAAAGGTAAATTTATTCATTTTAAGTCGAGATTCAATCACAGGCCACCCAAAGAGCCGTTCTGACAGCTTGGCGAGTTGGGAAAATGGAGAGAGTCAAGTCATATTTGGTTATTGGTTATCTTTTTAAGAAAAATTGTAAGTTTGAGACTTTATTTAATATTTAGATCCTTTTAAGTTACCTTTGAGATTTATTTTTTAGTTTTTGTAAATAATTATATTGATGTGTGTCGAAACCATATTTAGGATGTTCGAAAATAATCATGGAAAATATATATGTTTTGAAAAAGGGAGTCTTCATTGATCGTTTTGGACTAGGTACGATCGAATACCTTTAAATTGGTTTTGTATTTAAAATTGAATAAAATAGGTTCGGGAGTCGATTACATGTTGGGAAGGTTAGAGCACCCCCACAATGTCTAAAAATTGGTACATTCAGAAAATACACGATGTGCATTTTACAAAGAATTGCGAATACGAATTTAGCCTAATTTTAATCTCACATATGAATGCAATTTTTAAAGAAATATATGGGACCTCGTTTGGAAGAGACAATTAATGCTTTCACCTATTTAAAGAGGAGGCCCACATCCTTTAAAAAGAATGTCACTCTATTATACACAACTAAAAAGGTCGCAATCCAATCACTTATTACACTACCTCTTTTAACCGCATAACAAAAAATTGCCTCAATTTTTAAAAGAAGAAAACAATTTTCAAGTAATAAATTTTTACAAAGATCAAATAATGCATGAAAAGAACACATCATTAATAATCACATAAAAATAAATAAATAATCAACTAACAAGTTATTTAATAATTTATTAAAGAAAAAAATAAGACCACAATTAAAATATTTATTACCATAAAAAATTAATCATGACAATTAATAATCCAATTAAGCCAAATAACCTAATTAGAATAATTAACAACATAATCAAATAAATTTTTATGACATTAATTATCTAACTTAAAAATCAAATTGACAAATTATTAAATTTTTTTAATAAATTATGAAAATTAAGACCGTACAAAAAACTCTAATCATGTCAATTAATACCCCAATTAAGCCAATTAACATCTTAATACCATAATAAAATTTTTAATTAGAATATGGAATTAAACTATGACAATTAAGCATTTAAAGGCCACATTTAATCTAGTTAAATTAATCAGGGATTAAAAGGGATAAAATCAGAATTATAAAACTTTATTTCAATGATTTTTAATGGATGGAGGACTTAATGAGAAGACCCAAAAATTAAAAGAAGGCTAATTTCATAGATGCCAAACAGGCTTGGAACTTTAGGTATTATTTTTTAACCAAGCTTACTCTTCCCAGCTGTCAAGTTATTTTGCACAAGGGAGGAAGAAAACACAAGAAATTTACCTTCGATTTTAGATGATCCACCTGTCATATTAGGACGAAATCGGAGTATATTGATTTTCTCGTGATGGGCATGCTTGAGACCGGTCAGATTTTCAAGAATGGTTTTCTATTGATTTGAATCAAGAGGTAAGTTTTGGGGTTCTCCTTTGTTTCTCCTTATTCTATTTGCTTTCTCAGGCTAATATTTGTTCTTCTCTCTTAGTAGGTTTTGATCGAGATCCTCTCCTCCTCTTTTTTTCTCTTTTCGTTGATAGAGATGTGGGGATTTTGTAGGGGCACAAAATCAACTATTGGAGGAAGATAATGCCCTGATTTCTAGGGATTCAGGAGTTTCGTTGAAGGAATCATGGTGACCGAATTTTTTAGAGTGATCGGCGACAGCTTGGCGGGAGTTTGGAGATGACTACAATAAATTTTTTCGGATGGCTTAAAATGCTAAAAGTTTCTCCACTTTTACGCAGATGATGCTAAGCACGCTTTTAGTAATTTGGCTCTACTCCTACGTATAAGATGTTGGACACACTCTTAATATTCCTTTCATCTCTAAGTATGTTCTCTCAAAAGAGGTTATAATAATTGTTTCAAAGATGAAATAAGAGTATGAAATAAATTATCTTTATAAAAAAATCTCATATTTATCTCAAAAGAGATTGGAAATACCTTAAGGGAGGTTTGATTTGTTTCAAGGAAAACTAGCCTCAAGAATAACAAAATCAATGTTTCATAGGACGACCACCGTACGACGGTTTTCCTCTCCCGAAGAAGCGTGCATAGCTCTTACCATCTCTGTTTTGTTTGAGAGTGTCCCAACAGTCCTTCGGTTGGCCCCGAGTTCGTGCTTCAACTTGGAATCGTGATGGAGTAAGCCACCAATCGCTCTCGAGTTAGGTGAATCAGATACCTCGTTTTTTCCCAGTTACCGGATCTTCTTACCAGAGAATTGTCAGATTCGAGAGTCGATTAAAATTGGGGATTCGGTACCACACGATAACTGGGTCGTCTTAATTGCAAAAATTTAAACTTTAAATAAATTTTAAGATCGATCCAAATTTTTACCGTTGACGATTAATTGAAAATTTAATGGCCTCCTCAAAATAAAATCAATGTTAGGATAAAAACAATAAAAAAAAAGAAAGGAAACAAAATTAAATGTTGCAAGATAAAAGAGTGGTTAATATTACAAAATATAATAAAATAAAATGAGGATTAAATTGAATAAAATTAAAATTAACGGGTAAAATTACATGTGGTGACCAAAGTGGATTACGTTCAAACTAAGGGGGACTACGAAAATAATTTAACTATTTCATATTTATACAACAGTCTGGGGTATATAAATATCCAAAAACCCATTTTCAAGCTCATTTGAAAACATTCTCAACAAATCTCTTACCCTAAATTCTCTCAAGCACTCACCACACCGGTCAAAGCTCCTTCGTTGAACCACCATCGTTGCCACCACTCCAGCTACCACCCACGGTGCTTGGAGACCCCTAAGATACCCCAAAACACTCATCTCACTCTCAAGATCCCAAATCCGAACCCATAATCACCAATAGCAAATCCCCTCGATGTAGATCTAGACTGAAATGTCTTGTTTTTACCTTTTATCTCTGATGACCCTTCAGTTCTTAAGTGGTCATTAACTTTCATCGATGGTGACACTTTCCCTCCTCAGCAATGAAGCTAAGTTTGCCTCGTCTCTATGCTTTCTTCGATTTTTTATGTTTTTTTGGTGGGTTTCGAATACTGACCTCCTCCCTGATGCATCATTTTACAGGCTTTATATAGCCTTTGAGAATGGCTTCTTCCTCTTAAATAAATGATGGATTAGCCAAAAATATGGGGTTGTTCCTCTCATTTTCTAATTTTCTCAGATTTGGGGATATATTTCCCTTTCATCGAAAATCATGGGAAATATGGGTTTGATTTTTGTTTGCTCTGATTTTGCCATTTCTTTCTTCGATTTGATTGTTGCTTGTTTCCTTGAGATTTGGCCACTGATTTGGTTTGATTTGGCTTTGATTCTTGTTCATCAAATCGTTTGAAAATCACTTGGAGGTTGCTTATGTTCGATGTCTTCATTGACACATGGTACTCACACACCTTTAATCGGTCGCCCATTGGTTTCTTTTGAGATTTTAAAATATTCTGAGATTTGATCTTGGTCATTAGATTGATTGTAGATCCAACGACCCAGGGTTGGTTGCGTTGTGATGATATTTTGAGGTTTAAAAACCCTAGCTCTTTTATAATCATGGTCGTTGATCTCCATCTTGATATAATAATATTCATTTGTGAGGCGCCAAAGTAAAGGGTAAAACCCTAGCGTATATGTGAACCTTCCTTTTGTAGATTGGACCTGATGGGTCTGGCGAGCTCATATGTTGGACCTCCCTTTAGTAGACGCGCCATTGTTGTTGGGCTATTAGACCTTTGTACTTTGGACCAAGTTTTGGATTGTGGGATGGACTTTTTTGGACTAGATTTGGACGTACAAATAAAATCAAAATAATAAATAAATATATATATATATATATATACTTATATATATATAATATAATACATATATTATAATATTTACCATATATATATATATAGCACCATGATAATATATATATTATATATATATCATACCATACAATATAATATATATATATATAATAATAATACTATGAAAATATAATATATATAATATATATAATATAAATATAAATAAAAGTCTCAAAGGAAAATGGGTGTCTATAGCTGATCCTCTTTGCCCATTATCGTGTAAAAAAATAGGGAAAAGATAAAAAAGACACAAATTTTCGTTCGGTATGAATGGATTCCAAAAGCTAGTATACCTCTGTGAGTGACATGAGTCTCTGAGTCTGATATCCTTCAGCGTGAAATTGAAATCCAACTCAATATTGTAGTTGACTCGAATATCCTCTGCCGTGGAGTTGAAATTCGACTTAGAGGTTAATTTGGCTGTGAACAGTTATTGACTTACCCTCTAAAGTTGAAAACTTACTCAGAATTGTAGTCGACATTGGACCTTCTTCTAGTCCAATATCCTTCATCGTGAAATTGAAATTTGACTCGAAGACTTTGGTTAGAAAATTGATCTTCGCTGTTGAGCGAAATTACGGATGACTACGTCTTGAAATTGAGTCGATCTTGGAGGACTTGAGCAGGATATCCTTCGTCGTGAAGTTAAAATCGTGGTTGATCTTGCGTCTTCTTCTAGTCCAATATCCTTTGTTGTAAAGTTGAAATTCAACTTGTAGACCTTAATTCGTTGTTGAATTGAACTAGTTTGTAGATGACTCCTTCTCCGTGAAGATGAGTTGATTTTGGATGGCTTGAGCATAATATCCTTTGTCGTAAATTGAAATTATGATCAAAATCTGCACTGGAATATGGCTCCTCGTTGTTGAGTTGAACCATTTTGCAGTTGATTTTGGATCTTCTTGAAATTCAATTTGAAGATCTCACAAATAGCTCATTTTTGTTGAGTTGAGCTATACTATGGATAACGCATTCATAGTGAAGTTGATCGATATCGAGTTCCTTGAGCATAATATCCTTCGTCGTGAAGTTGAAATAGTGGTTGATCCCTTTGTTGTGAAGTCTAGTTAATCTTGGATGATTTAAGCATGATATCATTCGTCGTGAAGTTGAAATCAAGCTCGAAATCTGAACGAGAAAGTGGCTTCTTGTTTCCAAATCGTAATCAACCTTGGTCTTTTTCTTACCTTGAAGACCTCGGTTTAAAATTCAACTGGAAAGTAGTTCCTCGCTGCTACCATGCGGTTGATATGCCCTTGAGCTGAATGGAATCGAACCCGAAAGTTTTCCTTTGCAGATAGCTCTTCTTGACATAAGTTATGCTGTAAATTACATTGGGAGATAATTCATTGTTGCTAAATCGCAGCCAATCTAAGTCTTCTTATTGGCTTAAAGACCTCATTTTGAATTTAATTATAAGGTAGTTCCTTGCTACTACCATATGATTGATGCACCTTCGTGTTGAATGAAACCAAACTTGAAAGCTTTCGTTGAGAGATAGCCCTTTTCGTCTTGAGCTATGCTATAAAAGGTTCCTCTAAGTGAAGGATAGCTCCCCTTCGTGGGTTTAAGCCAGTTGTAATTATTTAGATGAAATCCCTTCATGGGAAAGTCAGGTGATATGACCCCCCTTCACGGTTTAAGTTGATCTCGATTCTTCGGATGACTCCACTTCGCGGAAAAGTCAAGTGGTATATTCTTCATGTGGTTTACCTTTGAGGGTCTGAACCAAGTGAAATGCTCTTTGGATCACACCCTTTCACGAGAAATCCATGTGAGATGTTCTTTGAGTGACTCCTCTTTTCGAGAAAGCCAAGTGAGATATTCTGTCAGCCAGATATCATCTGTCGTGGAGTTGAAAATTGGCTTAAAAACTTTAACTAGAAACTAGCCACTCTCGATTGAGTTAAGCTAAACTGAATTAGCTCTGAATTGGCTCTCGAACCCGAGTTGTAGTTGATTCTAAGATCTGTCGATCTTTCTATAGGTCAAGTTGGTTGAGGTGTAGCTTCTCGCTGCTTAGTTAAGCTAAACCACCATCGATTTTTTGAAGACGTTTTTTAATCGAGTATCCTTCGTCGTGAAGTTGAAACTCGACTCTAAAGCTGCAAAAAATATGTATATGTAAAATGATAAATGTGATGCTCTTTAGTATGTCTAAGATATATGAAAAAATGTATTTTTTCTCGTTTTATGTCTTAGACGAAGTCTCATTCTTTGTCTATTGGTCTTGTCCTTGGAATCGATCATGCCCCAGCACTAACGACTTCATGGAAAAAAACCCAACATTTTCTCTTTTTTGGCTCAATCCAGTGATCTTGCACTCTTGATTGTATGGATCAATTTTAATCCAGAGATTCTTAAGCGTTCTTTTAGCCTTTGTTTACTCGAGGGAGTAAGACTCTTTTGTATTTTGGTTGATGATTAACTACTGGAACTGGTTGAATCATCATCATGGTTAACACATCAATATTTACTGAAAGGCTTCTTTACTTGGCTTGGAAGTTCAAGGTTGTCTCCTCTAGTATCTGTAAATTTATTCTTATTGTCATAGAAAAAAGCTGGCGAACAGGAAGGCATGCTGTCACACCCTAAAAATATTAATTTTCGATTATTGGATTTAAGTATATTAATTTGATGACTAAATTGTTAGTTTTTGAAATAATATATTATTATTCAAGTACTTAAGAAAATACAGGAACTTGAACCCTGATTTTACCCATCTTCTCTGGTTGGTAAAAATAAAAAGAAAAAGAAAAATACCTATTTGTAATCATCGAACCAGAACCCATCTCCCCCAGTGAAAACCGTGTTACCCCAAACCAAGCCACCCCGTCGCTCCGTCCGGCTGTCGTAACCGTCGTTTGACTCTCCAACAGTCAGTAACGAAAACCCCTCACCATAAAATGGTGCCTAACATCATAATTTTTGACGTAAAGTTTTATCGGTTTCAACCCCTACTGCCACGAATTTCCATGATTCTGGCTGATCCGACGATCGTCTCACTTTACCGCCCCCAACATTATGTTCCTCGCTCAATTTTAAGCAAACCCTGACCAGTGTTTTCCCTCACCATCGTTGCATCACCGTTAAGGGGAGTGAGCATCGAAGAAGTTTTGACGATTCATAAATCGGGTGTTTGGTGCTCTTCGTTGAAAAATAACGCATGCACAAGACTCCCGAGGTCCCGATCTACAAATTTGGACATTTTCATTTCCGTCCAATGATTGGAGCCACCGCACGTGCTACCCCCTACACGTGGGCATCGTCTGTCATCCAGAGGAGTTTGATGATCGAGCCGACCAAGCTGTTAGGCCGATTCAAGTTGACCGAGCTGACACGCGTTGACCACCGTTGACTTTTTTCAAGAACAACTATCTTAATGTTTTTCGACGTCCTGAGTTCATTTTTAGGTCCGTTTTACCAAATTCAAACCTGGTAAGTTGTTTTCACTAATTAATCTCCCGATTTGATCCACTTTTTGTAATTAAATTCCATTTCTGACGTAATTTCTGTTTGTATGCATCCTATATATTATTGGACGTCGGATTAAAGTTTGAGAATGATTGAATGGAGTTTAAATGTTTGATCAGTGGAACATGAAAATCAAGGTAATACATTACTACCTTATGCATGCTTTATGGAATATGTTGGAATTGGTAAATACATTGATGAAAATGTTTGGTCTCATCTATATAGTAAATTATTTATAAACTCGATCCAAATAAGGTAAAAAGTCAGTAACCGAATATGACTAAGATGACTAGTATAATAAATTAGGAGACCGTTTAGAAATAAATCTAAGTTCATTGAATTAATCAGTAAGTTAATAAATCTCAAGACTCGTAAATTCTGATTATTTTGTTAAAGGTTAAATGTCGGAAATACTTAGTTATGAAACTACGAAAATATCGGTATGTTGTAAAAGATAAGGTTTTTCCCCGAAAGTGAAAATAAACATGTTAATCGCTCATAATCTTGAGATTGTAAAAGACTTAAAATTAGTAATTCTTGAGCGAACACACGGAGGCTAAATTACCAAAAATACCTTACACGTATGAATCTGTCAGCTATTAAACCCTTTTATGGGGATCTCGTCACTGAATTTAATCAATTTATAGAGCTTTCATGACAAATCTGATAAATATTAATCACCACCGAATAATATATGGAACCTCTAATGTGTTTCCTAATCACACGTATGTTTTCTCTGATTTTAAAAGTATGTGTATGTTATCTGAAATACAGTCTGACCTATGATTTCTAATCTGAACTTTGATATCAGTTCTGATCTATGATTTATGTTCTGATCTCTGTTATTATTTATGATATCTCTATTTACTAACTGAAAGTATTTTGATACGGGGTACTCTAGGACTCTGGTATGACTGAAGACAATGGCAGGTTTAGTCACTACTGGTAATTCCTTGTATAGGTTCAATATCGACTGGTAATTCCTTATAGACCTAAGACAACTCCAAGGTGGGCTTCTAGGCCTAATATTCTTAGTGGTAAGACCTTATGGACCCCAAGGCACTCCCTTAGGGTGGCTCCTCTGCTTTGTGTATTGGGTAAGTTCTTATCGGCCTGAGGTCACTCCCCTTAGGTGGGAACCTACGCTTTGGCTAGGGTAAGACCATATGGACCCAAGGTTCTCCCTTAGATTGGCACCTACGCCCTTTGGGCCTAGGGTAAGTCCTTATGGATGCAGTTCTAGGGAACTGGATATTAGAGTTTGGTTGGAGGGTATTACATTTATTGGTATCATAGCTTAGTTTGAGTCGTGTTTTTCTAAACAGACAGGTCGGTCGAATGTCATAAAATGTATGGTCATACATACCCCTAGCCTATAACCGTACTTCTCTATGTTGGAACACAAAAGTCGAGCTTTTCTCTGTAATAAACTAACATAATTTTTCTATCCGTTAGGGCTCGACCTATGCATAAAGAAATACAAATAACTTTTGTCCAAAATCTGTAAAGTGCCTCACGAGTAATGTGAGAGTTACTTATCCTAGAAATTCTGACCTGACTCCAGAAATGAAATTGGGATATGTTACCGCTCTATGAACCTAACCTTGTAGCCAAGATCAAATTGATTTTCCAAGGATAATTTTGTTCAGATTCTTTTATTGAGAATAAGGGAGAGTTTGATGAGAATGTACATTCAACTAGTTAAGGATTAGTAAAAGAACCGTACTTATGTATTTTTGTGACTTGAGTGAATTTCGAGGACAAAATTCTTTTAAGGGGGAGAATTGTCACACCTTAAAAATATTATTTTTCGATTTGGTTTGAAGTATATTAATTTGAGGACTAAAGTGTGAGTTTTTGAAATAATAGATTAGTATTCAAGTACTTATGAAAATACAGGGACTTGAACCTTGATTCCCATCTTATCTGGTTAGTAAAAATAAAAAGCCCTATTTGTAATCATCGAACCAGAACCCATCTCCCCTAGTGAATCTCGTGTTACCCCAAATCAAGCCACCCGTCGCTCCGTCCGGCCGCCGTTCAACATGTCGTAACTGTTGTTCGACTTTCCAGCAATCGGCAACCAAAACCCCTCAAACCCCTCATGTCAAACGACACCTAACATCATAATTTTTTATGTAAAGTTACATCAGTTTCAACCCCCGCTGCCACGAATTTCTATGATTTTGATCGATTCGACAACCATTTTGCCTCACCGCCCCCAACATTGTGTTCCTCGATCGATTCTGATCAAACCCTGATAGGTGTTATCCCTCACCATCATCGCGTCACCTTCGAGGGGAATGAGCGTCGAATAAGTTTCTACGATTCATAAATTTGGTTTTTGTTGCTTTTCATTGCAAAATAACACATGCACAAGACTTCTGAGGTCCCGATCTACAAATTTGGAAAATTTCGTTTCTGTCTGACGACTGGAGCTACCGCACGAGCCATATGCGTCGTCCCATACGCGTGGCCATAATCTGTCATCCAGGGGAGTTTGATGCCCGAGCCTCCCAATTTAACCGATCGAGTCGTTCGAACAACCCGACCAAGCCATTAGACCGAATCGAGTTGACTGACCTGACCCACGTTGACCGTTGACCGCTATTGGCCGACCGTTAACTTTTTCTGGGAACACCTATCCTGATGTTTTCCGACGTCCTAAGTCTGTTTTTGAGGTTCATTTTGCCAAATTCAAACCTAGTAAGCTATTTTCACAGATTAATCTCCTAATTCGATTTGTTATTTACAATTAAGTTCTGTTACTGACGTAATTTCTATTTGTATGCATTCGAGGTGTTATTAGACGTTGGATTAAAGTTTGAGAATGATTGAATGGAGTTTAAATGTCCGATCGGTGGAGAATGAAATTCGAGGTAATAGATTACTACCTTATGCAAGCTTTATGAAACATCTTGGAATTTGTAAATACATGGATGAATATGTTTAGTCTGATCTATATAGTAAATTATTTCTAAAATTAATCCAAATAAAGAAGTTGGTAACCGAATATGACTTAGATGACTCATATAAGAAATTAGGAGACCGATCAGAAATAAATCTAAGTTCAGTGAATTAATAAGTAAGTTAATAAATCTCAGGACTCGTAAATTCTTATTTATTTCATTAAATGTTAAATGTCAGAAATACTTGGATACAAAACTATGAAAATACTAGTATGTTGTAAAAGATAAGGTTTTTCCCCGAAAGTGAAAATAAACATGTTAATCACTCAAGATCTTGACATGGTAAATGACTTAAAATTACTAATTCCTGAGAGAACACCCAAAAGCTAAATTACCGAAAGTACCTTACTCGTCTAAATTAAAAGAAATTACAAAGTTGAACTCAATAGAAGTATTGTACATATCCTAATTGTTAAAACGATAGGATTACTCTAGAAACTCTTAAGTGACCAGGATAAACTTGAATAATAATTTATTTAAGTACTCCAATGACATTGAATTAAGCGAATAACTTGGATAAGTCTGGAAATACTAATGATGTTATATATTGTAATGTCTATAAGGGTTTTAAACCATGAATCAAGCACGTCATCATTTCCTGATATAGTTACAATGTAAAAATGAAATAAAGACCATTGGAATATATGTTTGTTTCCCTAAGATTCATTCAACATTGGTTCTGAAGATGATCAATTTGATAAGAGTTGTCTGTAGTAAAAAGTGAATACCCTTGATGTGCAACAATTTGACCGGTTGACATGAATAATTTCTAGGATTTGTTCAGTCCCAGTTAACTCAATATTCAGATAGATCAACACAAATCTCAAATCCCTCAATCATCATTTCTCCCTTATTAGATCAAATCACCAAGAATTCTCCAAGAACCTAATGCCCAAAATGCTTATGACTTCCTCAATAATGGAGTCAGTCCGGGCATATATGAAAACACAAGTAACTCCGATGCAAAGGATTATGATTACATAGTGCCTTCAAAAAATATATGAATATTATATGATCCTGATAAATCACGTTTTGAATAACTAATGAATCTGTCAGCTATTAAACCTTATTATGGGGATCTCATCACTGAATTTAATTAATTTACAGAAGTTTCATGACTCCATATTTGATAAATACCAATCACCTCCTAATAATATATGGAATCTCCAATGTATTCCCTGGTCACACATATATTTTCTCTGATTTTAAAAGTATGTCTCTATTATCTGAAACACAATTTGACCTCTAATTTATGCTCTGAACTTTGATATCTTTTTTGATCTCTCATTCTGTTATGATCTCTGATCTCTTCTCTGATTTATCATATCTCTATTTACTGACTAAAATTATTTTTATACGGGGTACTCTGGGACTCTGGTATGATTGAAGACTATGACAGGTTCAGTCTCTGTTGGTAATTCATTGTATAGGTTCAACACCAACTGGTAATTCCTTATGAACCTAAGGCAACTCTTGGGTGGGCTCCTAGTCCTAGTGGTAAGATCTTATGGACCCTAAGGCACTCCCTTAGGGTAGATTCTTTGTTGTGTGTATTGGGTAAGTCCTTATGGGCCTGAGGGCACTCCCTTTAGGTGGGCACCTACGCTTTGGCAAGGGTAAGACCTTATGGACCCAAGGTGCTCCATTAGGTTGGCACCTACGCCCTTTGGGCCTAGGGTAAGTCCTTATGGATGCAGCTCTGGGGAACTGCATATTGACGTTCGGTTGGAGGGTATTACATTTAGTGGTATCAGAGCTTAGGCTGAGTCGTGTCTTTCTGGATATACCGGCTGGTCGAATTTCATAGGATGTCAGGTTAGTACATATCTCTATACTATAACCATACTTCTCTAAACTGAAACTCTAAAGTCGATTTTTTTTAATAAACTAACCTAAGTTTTTTATCTGTTAGGGCTCGACCTATGCATAAAGGAATACCAGTAACAATTTTCCAAATTCTATAAAGTGCTTCATGAGTAATGTGAGAGTTACTCATCTGAGAAATTCTGACTTGACTCCATAAATGGAATTGGGATATGTTACCGCTCTATGAACCTAGCCTTGTAGCCAAGATCAAATTGATTTTCCAAGGATAATTTCGTTCAAATTCTTTTATTTAGAATAAGGGAGAGTTTGATGAGAATGTACATTCAGCTGGTCAATGATTAGTAAAGGAACTTTACTTCTAAAAAAGTTACCTAAAGAAAATGAAGAATTGCTGAAAGTTTCATTTAAGGATTGAAGTATATTAATTTAAGGAATATAATGTGAGTTTTTGAAATAATATATTAATATTCAAGTACTTTAGAAAATACAGGGACTTGAACCATGATTTTACCCATCTTATTTGGTTGGTAAAAATGAAAAGAAAAAGAAAAAGAAAAACCCCATTAGTTATCATCAAACTAAAACCCATCTCCCTTAGTGAATCCCATGTTACCCCAAACCAAGCCAACTCGTCGCTCCATCCGGCCGCCGTTTAGCATGTCGTAACCGTAGTTCGACTCTCTAGTAGTCGGAAACAAAAAGCCTTCAAACCCCTCATCATGAAATGACGCCTAACATCGTAATTTTTGACGTAAACTTTCATCGGTTTCAACCCCCATCGCCATGAATTTTTGTGATTTTGGCCGATCCAACGACTGTCTCACCTCACAACCCCTAGTATTGTGTTCCCCGATCGATTCTGAGTAAACATCGACCAGTGTTATCCCTCGCCATCATTGTATCATCGTCGAGGGGAGTGATCATCGAAGAAGTTTCGATGATTCATAAATCGAGTTTTTGGTGCTCTTTGTCTTAAAATAGCGCATACACGAGACTCCCGAGGTCCCGATCTACAAATTTATAAATTTTTGTTTCTGTTCGACCACTGGATCTGCCGCATGCACCACCTTTTGCACGTAGGTATCATCTATCATCCAGGGGAGTTTGATAACCGAGCTGACCGAGCAGCCCGATTGAGCCGACCAAGCTGTTAGACCTAGTCAACTTGACCGAGTTGACCCGCGTTAACCGTTGACCTCCATTGACCGACCGTTGACTTTTTACGAGAACAACTATCTTGATGTTTTTCGATGTCTTGAGTCTGTTTTGCAAAATTCAAACCCGATAAGTTATTTTCACTGATTAATCTCCCGATTCAATCCATTTTTTCGAAATTAAGTTCCGTTTCTGACGTAATTTCTGTTTGTATGTATCTGAGATATTATTGGACGTTGGATTAAAGTTCGAGAATGATCAAATGTAGTTTAAATGTTTGATTAATAGAGTACGAAAATTGAGGTAATACATTACTACCTTATGCATGCTTTATGGTACATGATGGAATCGGTAAATACATGGATGAATATGTTTGGTCTCATCTATATAGTAAATTATTTCTAAAATTGATCCAAATATGGTAAAAAGTCAGTAGCTGAATATGACTCTAATGACTCGTATAAGAAATTGGGAGACTGATCGGAAATAAATCTAAGTTCAGTTAATTAATCAGTAAGTTAATAAATCTCAAGACTCGTAAATTCTTATTTATTTCGTTAAAGGTTAAATGTCGAAAATACTTGGATACGAAAATACCAATATGTTGTAAAAGATAAGGTTTTTCCCTGAAAGTGAAAATAAACATGTTAATCGCTCATGATCTTGAGATGGTGAAGAACTTAAAATTACTAATTCTTGAGCGAACACCTGGATGCTAAATTATCGAAAGTACCTTACACGTCTGAATTACTCGAAATGACCAAGTTGAACTGAATGGTAGTATTGTATATATCTGAATTGTTAAAATGGTAGGATTACTCTGAAAACTCTGAAGTAACCGGGATAAACTTGAATACTAATTGATTTAAGTACCCCAATGACCTTGAATTAAGCGAATAACTTGGATAAGTCTGGAAACACTGATAATCTTATATGTTGTAATGTTTATAAGGGTTTTAAACCACAAATCAAGCAAGTCATCATTTTTGCGATATAGTTGCAATGCAAAAATAACATAAAGACCATTGGAATGTTTGTTCGTTTCAGTAATGGTTCTGAATATGATCAATTCGACAAGCATTGTCTGTAGTAAAGAGTGAATACCTTTGAAGTGCAATGATTTGACCCGTTGACAGGTATTATTTATGGGATTTGTTCAGTTTGAGTTAACTCAATATTCAGAGAAATAAACACAAATCTTAAATACCCTGAATCTTTGTTTCTCCCTTATTAGATCAAATCACTAAGAATTCTCCAAGAATCTAATGCCCAAAATGCCTCTGATTTCCTGAATAATGGAATTACTCCTGTCATATCTGAAAGCACAAGTAACTCTAATACAAAGGATTCTGAATACCTTTTTGTTTACATAGTGCCTCCGAAAAATATCTGAATAATATATGATCCTGATAAATCACGTTCTGAATAACTAAAGAATCTGTCAGCTATCAAACCCTTTTATGGGGATTGCTTCACTAAATTTAATCAATTTATAGAAGTTTCACAACTCCCTATCTAATAAATACCAATCACCTTCAAATAATATCTGGAACCTCTAGTGTGTTTCCTGATTACACAGATGTTTTATTTGATTTTAAAAGTATGTCTTTGTTATCTGAAATACAGTATGACCTCTGATTTCTTCTTTGAACTTTGATATCTATTCAGATCTCTGATTTATGCTATGATTTATGATATCTCTATTTACTGACTGAAATTATTTTTATACGGGGTACTCTGGGACTCTAGTATGACTTAAGACTATGGCAGGTTTAGTCACTACTGGTAATTCCTTGTATAGGTTCAGCACTGACTGGTAATTACTTATAGACCTAACGTGACTATTGGGCCTAATGGTCCTAGTGGTAAGACCTTGTGGACCCTAAGGCACTCCCTTAGGGTGGCTCCTATGTTGTGTGCATTGGGTAAGTCCTTATGGGCCTGAGGGCACTCCCCTCAGGTGGGCACCTACGCTTTGGCTAGGGTAAGACCTTATGGATCCAATGTGCTCCCTTAGGTTGGCACTTACGTCCTTTAGGCCTAGGGTATGTCCTTATGGATGCAGTTCTGGTAGAGTACTTTGAAGTTATATCAAGCACCCTCAGTGCTTCTTGTGTGTTCTCAAATTCTTTTACTTGTAGAGTACTTTGAGTTTCTTGCATAGGAATCTTGGCAGCAAAGCTTATCTCTTCTCTAAACGTCTTTGAGTTATAAGCGTCTCGCTCTCTTCCTTTCACGCTCATTTGGGTTGTCATTACTATCAGGGCTTACATTCCCATTTTTTCTCTTTGATATGGTATCCTCAAGTACAACAGTGAACTCATGCTTGTTATTTTGATGGGATCTAATAGCGACCAAACTTTTCTCGCCATCATAAGCGAAATTCTTTCCAACCAACTCATTATTGTAGGTCTCTTGTAGCTTTTCGGGCGACCATCTTCATAGTGAAGAGATACACTGTAATGAAAGAACTAACCATTTGTATTGCTCATACTCACTTTGAAATGATTGGTTATAATAGTTATTTTTCTGTCCCATGGATCTAGTATCACGTCTGGCCATGGATTATAACGCTGCCTTCTTTTTTATCTGTTTTGATAGGAACCACATCAGGAGGCACAAGTGGTGGAAGGAGAAGAGATTGGAAACCTAGAGATGTCCACACAACGTTTCAGGTCCTTCAATCAATTGTTTTTAGAAAATATGTATTATCTGAGATATATCTCTTTTTTTTTTAAAAAAAAGTTTGGTATAAAAATGATGTCAGAGCAATTGAAGCAAAATATCAGTTCATTGAATATCAAATAAATGAATTACACAAGTTGTTTTCAAAAATTAAGGCCTTTGACAAGTGTCAAGATCCATGGGTGATATGGGAAGACAATGCGATTTGCTTTTGATTTTCATGATTTTCAAATAGGACATGAATAAAATAGTGCAACTGATGCAGTCCACTTCAAGGCTCTTTAGAGAGTATTTCTATTTCAATTCTCATGAATATTCCATTTGTTCAAGTTTTGTAAACTCCTTAAGCAGAGATAGCGTAGAAATATCGATCTAAAAACAAAACCCTAAGTACTTTTGTGTAGTCAACTATAATAGATCTTTCCTGACTCTCTTAGACCACCTTTCATCAAAATTTAATTTCAAATCCATTTTTATTTTAGGCCTTATCACCTTTCTTTGAATTATACTTTTTTAAACTTGATGTCCTCGCTTTAGATTTTGCTGGGAGATTTTTCTCGACACATAGAGACTAGTGTCATGATCTGAATGTATTTGTATTCATAAAGTTATGGAACTTAACATTACCCTTTACTTTAGTGGAATGCCCTTAATTAAAGGATTCAAGTGTCAGAAAGTCTTCGACTTGACAAACTCAAACGAAACTCACTTCATAAAGCTCAGACATTACCATAATAGATGCCTCAGACATTACCTCCGAAGATTAACAACCTACTACTTTTAGTGGAGTGCCCCAAGCCTTGTTAAAATTATCATTCATTAATATCATATTAATTCTTCAATTTCAAGATTTTCCAAGTTTGTCAGGAAGAATCTGTTATAGTCTGAGTGTTAGTGAAAATCAAAAAATTTCATTTTTAGAGCTCAATTCCTAAGCAATTGGTCTAAGCCAAATTTGTCTATTACACCATTCCATTTCTGTAAACTGTATATCATCACGGAACATTCTTAACAGACATGCAAACTAACTCATCTTGCAATGTCATGCATCAGAGATGCCCCATATTGTCTACTTTCGTACTTATATATGTGAGAATTTTTTTCTTTTTTCGGGTAAAAGATTTGGATCTTGTTTTTTAAAAGGAATTTGATCTCGAAATATGTCAAAAGGCTATAACCTCATTTCTCAAAATGCGCATTTCATTATACTTGATATTCACTGAATTTCAAAAAATTCTCTATTAGTCAAACAAATGTCATCATTTTTTTAAAAAATGTCCAGGCATATAAAAGAAAAATTCAACAAGACATTATTTTATCGGAAACACAATTTTGTGGTAATGATGATGATCTCCTCTTGTCATGACCCAAGATGCCCCATTCCTCGATTGCGACATTAACTCTATAGGAGTCATTCTCCCCTTTGACAGAATCTCATATTAGTAAATGAGATAAGATTATTAGCTTGGATGTTGTTAACCAGTCGGTCCAGCTTATTAACTAGTACACCCTTTGGCACAAATGTTTGATTCAATACCTTCAGTAATGCCTCCCTGTGTGCCTCCAAACTTAGTAGTAAAGCCAACATTGAGATGCTAGATAATAAGCTATGTAATTGTTCCACCATGTTGTATTCACTGTGTTTTAAAAACTTTAAGAAATCCATATCTTCTTCTTCTTTTATTGGTTCATTAACTGTTGGTTCATCTCCTTTAAATGGTTCAAGAGTCATTTGGGATAGGTTAGACTTATGGGGGTAGCACCTCCCACTTCTAATAAAATGCCCCACTTCATTAACATCTTCTTTTATAACACTCCCTTGGCATTCATACTTCAAGGGTACTTGCTTACTATCTTTGTAATTGAAAGGTCTTGGTGCCACTATTACCACTTTAGTCGATACCATGTCTGTCATCTTTTCCTTTGGGGTAATTATCAAAGGGCGGCCTAAAACGTATCTCTGTTCAGATGCATCTCCAGTTGTACATACATATACTTATGGAGTATCCTTACTTTCTTTGTAAAATTCCAGCTCTTTTCTGTCCATCATTAGCTGGATCATTGCTCTAAACTCTACACATTCTTGTATATCATGTTTGTCCTCGTTATGATAACAACGATGACTGCTACCTTTGCATTCTGTTGTGCTAGGATGTGGTGCAAGAAACCCTACATTTATCATTTGTCTCCATACCCAAGCCATATGTGACTTCACTTCAGAAACTTTGGTCTTGATATTCTCCTCGGTAATTGCATTAATCTCAGTCTCTTAGTGATTTGTAAAGGATTCTGTACAATGTTGGGTGATTCTGAGTTATTGAAATGAATCCAGTTCTTGTTGTTCATCCTTTGAACAATCCTCTTAAAGGTGAGGCAGTTTTCAATAGCATGCCCCAAGACACCGCCATGATATTCACAATGGGAATTTTCATCATACGACCTAGGGTATGGGGTTTTTAGAGGTTCCACTGGGTATGGTGACACCACGTGTGTGTCGAAAAGTTACTGATAAAGTTCTTTATAAGTCATGAGAATAGGATTGAAATGCTCTTTTTCTCTTTCTTTCCTTGGTTCCCTCAAATCTTGTCTAGATGTACCTAATTATACAGCCGCTGTTGGTTTCAATTTAGAGATCGTAACATATTATCGGTGTTGTAAGTGTTAACGTTGTTGATCTCTCATTCTCTTTTCTTCATGAGATATCTTCTGCTTAACTCACCCCCTTCTATCTTCCATTGCTTTATGGTTGTCTCTACCATTTCTCCGGTCATTACTAGATTAGAAAAGTTCCTGGATGTAATTGAAACCATATGCCCAAAGAAATGAGCCTTCAAAGTATGTACAAAGAGCTTTATTGTTTTTCTTTCATCCAAAGGTGGATGAACCTGCACAGCTAAATCCCTCCATCGTTGTGCATATTTAAATATGCATTATGCTTTTTCTTTATACTTTGCAGCATAACATGATAAGGTCTCATGTCATTCACATGTTTGTATTGTTCCAAGAATGATTTAGCTATATCTTTCCATGTCCTAATGTGACAGTGATATAGCTGATTATACCACCGGATGGCTGAACCTGCCAAGCTCTCCTGGAAATAGTTAATAAGAGCTGGTAATTCCCAACATATCTTGTCATCTTTCGACAGAACATGGTAATGTGAGCCGAGGGGCAACTGTTTCCATCAAATTTCTCTAAATCTGAGACTTTAAACTTAGGAGGAAGAATCAAATCTGGGACCAAACTTAGTTCTAGAGCATCAACTCCGTAATATATGTCCTCCCCTTTAACTGTCTTCATTTGATCTTCCAAATGCTTGATCTTTTCCTCCATCTTTTTTGCTTTTTCCTCTTCATCAAAGTCTGGAATACAATAATCATCCAGATTAGTTTGAGGGTTGATTACAGAAGCTTGTGCTTTGCAGCAGACGAGTCCCCTTGAAGTCCTAGTAAGATTCCCGATGAAATAACCAACTACGGAGCAGGTGGTACAACCACCACTTCATATGCTCCTACCTCATGAGCACTCATTTGATTCAGGCCAGACAACCTTACAACAATCTAATCAACCAATGAATCTTAGTTCCTAGTGATAGAATCCAAGATATTTTGATGATTATGACTGATTTTATCTTCAAGTTATCTTAGCAGTCTCAACATATTTTCCTCAAGTTGAGCGATCTTAGCTTTTATTTTCTTCTTCTTTAAACGAGTATTATGAAGATAAGGTGTGTCCAGTGCTTGTTCCTTTGTTTGATAAGACATTTCATGTTAGTTAATTTAAATTTAAAGAAATGAAAATGCAAAACTTGTTAAAATGCAAGATGCATGAAATTTCCAAGGCATTGATCCAAAATGTGTTTCTTATTATAAATAGTCTTTATTGAGACAAAATTTTTACTTCTAAAAGATCAAAAACAAGTCAAAGGTACATTCTAGCTGGATCTTCTTGACCCCAAACAATTTCTAATAGGTTGACAAGTCTTCTTACTTCATCTGTCACTAGTTTAATGCCTTGTCGAACTACCTTGAATTCTCTTGCCAAACCATACAAATGACGAGCTGTTTTATGTACCTTCTTTAAAAAATCTTGAATGACTGATTCTTTAGCCTTCGCCCTTTGTTGAGCATGTTCCCAACAGAAACGCCACTGACGTCCTCCATCAAAGGGAACTATTAGGAGCTCATTTGTCTTCTTCTTGAGGTTGTCCACAATGCTCCCCAATTCGGCTATAGTTTTACTATCTTGCTCCTATTGCCTCTGTGTTGAATTCAATTAATTACCCACTTTTCATCAACCCTGCAACCTTTGTCAACCCATTCTTGAAAGGATGACTTTTGATGCATTTGATGAAGACTCTGTCCATTCTGATTCCCTCACAATGTATCAGGGTAGTGTACTCTTCAATTGTGGGTATCATGTCTTCTTGGTTGAATGTAAAGTAGTTGTATCCCAAATTCCAAAATTACATTAAGGCTCAAACTAAAGGTTCATCTATCCTGACATAGAGCAGGTGTGCGATATCACTATATCACTGGCAAAACCTTTGTTTCTTGTCATTCCTCCAACTGTCCCAAATATTCTGCAACTCCTAGATATCATTCTGTATGAGGATGATTGAGGCGTAGCCAGCCTAGTATGATACATAGTTATGTTGCAGATTGCTCCCTTTTTCCTTCTGAGTCTTTTCTGACCATAGTTGTACTTCTGCGTTTTTTACCTTTTGCATTATAACCTTTTTTTCCATTAATGCAAACTATTTGAGTTTTAACGAACACTTCATGGATCAACACCTCTTTAAATGATGCAAATGATAAAAAAAATAAAACAAAAATGAAAGGAAACAATTTAGTAAAAAAGGAATAATGATCAAAATAAAAACAATTCCTACCCCGCGTGACACCCACGTGCTTTTTATTCCTACTCGGACATGATCTCTATCCCGTATGTTATTTTCTTGAACAAGTCCTAACCACATATATTTCCAATTCGCATGCTTTGAACATTAAAAATAAAGCATGAAATAAATCAAGCATCCTATGTTTTGAATGAAGTTTTGGGGTGAGCTATAATTCCTTGCATCATCACAGTTTGGTTCTAAAAGAGGTACTCGAGTTCTCCTTTCCGGTGCCATCTTGGGCCTGCCAGACCCTCAGTCCTAAGCTCATCACAGGCTGATGTGGATCGAGTTAAACTCGAGAGGATATATTCCTTTATGTTTGTACGAAGAATAAATTCACACGAAGACATAAGGTATATGAATCCCGAAGGTTAATTGCTAGGCCTATACGGAGAATAAATTCCCACAAAGCCATCGCTTTCACTTCCACTTAAAAAGGTTTGGAGCCTGGGAATATGGCTTGAGATGAATATTTTTTTAAAAAGATGAAATCATTAGAAAACCGTCAGTCCAACTATTTATTTGGAAAAATAATAATCAAAGGTAAATAATAAGGATCGAAAAGATAAATTATAATCCAAACTTACAACTTTCGCTTATAAAGAAAATCAGGAATTGTTTTGGCCTGACTCTCTTACTTGAGTGCCCAACAGAGTCGCCAAGCTGTCGTAACCGTCCTTCGAGTGGCCCCGAGTTCGCGATTTGACTTGGAATCATGATGGAGTCTCCATCGATCGCTTTCGAGTTAGGTGTATCGGACACCTGATTTTTTGCCCAATTATCAGATCTTCGTTTTACCAGATAATTGTCAGATTCGACAGTCGATTATTATCGGGGAAGGATTAACACCCCCAAATCACCCTTTCGGTACCACACGATAATCAGGTCATCTTAATTGTGAAAATTTAAAGTTTAAATAAAGTTTAAGATCGATCCGAGTTTTTACCTTTGACGATTAATCAAAAATTTATTGGGCTCCTCAAAATAAAATAAATGTTAGGATAAAAACAATAAACAAAAAATAAGAAAGGAAACAAAATTAAATTCTACAAGATAAAAAAGTGGTTAATATAACAAAATATAATAAAATAGAATGAGGATTAAATTGAATAAAATTAAAATTAAGGGGTAAAATTACACGTGGTAACCAAAGTGGATTATGTTTCAAACTAAGGGGGAATACGAAAATAATTTAACTATTTAGTATTTACACAATAATCCCTGATATATAAATAACTGAAACCCCATTTTCAAGCTCATTTGAAAACATTCTCACCAAAGCTCTCACCTTAAATTCTCTCAAGCACTCTCCCCACCAGTCAAAGCTCCCTCGTCGAACCACCGTCGTTGCCACCACTCCGACCACCATCCACGGTGGTTAAAGACCCCTAATATACCTTGAAACAATCGTCTCATTCTCAAGAACCCAAATTTGAACCCATAATCACCAAAAACAAATCCCCTCAATGTAGATCTAGACCGAAATGTCTAGTTTTCATCTTTTATCTCCGGTGACCCTTCGGTTCTTAAGTGGCCATTTGCTTTCCTCGACGGCGACTCTTCCCCTCCTCGGCAACAAAACTAAGTTTGCCTCGTCTCTATGCTTTCTTCGATTTTTTTTATGTTTTTTGTGGGTTTCGAATACTGACATCCTCCCTGATACTTCGTTTTATAAGCTTTATATAGCCTTTGACAATGGCTTATTCCTCTTAAATCGGTGATGAATTAGCCAAAACAATATGGGGTTGTTCCTCTCATTTTCTATTTTGCTCGGATTTGGGTATATATTTCCCTCTCACAGAAAATCATGGGAAATATGGGTTCCATTTTTGTTTTCTTCGATTTTTCCATTTCTTGTTCGATTTGATTGTTTCTTGTTTCCTTGAGATTTGGCCACTGATTTGGTTCAATTTGGCATTGATTTTGGTTCATCAAATCGCTTGAAAATCGCCAAGAGGTTGCTTTTGTTCGATGTCTTCATCGACACATGGTATTCACTCGCCTTTAATCGACCGCCCGTTAGTGTCTTTTGAGCTTTTGGAACATTTTGGGATTTGATCTTGGCCGTTGGATTGATTACAGATCCAATAACCCAAGATTGGTTGCGTTGTGATGATATTTCTCTTATGATTCTGGCCGTTGATCTCCATCTTGATCTAACGATCTTCAATTGTGCGGCGCCAAAGTTAAGGGTAAAATCCTAGCAAGTATGTGGACCTCCCTTTGGTAGATTCGGTCTACTGGGTCAGGCGAGCTCATCTGTTGGGCCTCCTCTATATGGCTTGCTGGGTCAAGCTTGCAACTGTGGTTGGGCTACTAGATCTTTGTACTTTGGACCGGGTTTTGGATTGTGGGATGGACTTTGTTGGATTGGATTTGGACCTACAAATAAAATCAAAATAATAAATAAATATATAATATAAATATAATAATATAATATAATACATATACTATAATATATATATATAAATAGTAATAATAATACTATATGATATAAATATAATATATACTATAATATATACCATAATATTATATATATATATATATACCATACAATATATAATATATATAATAATACTATAAAAATATAATATAAATATAAATGAAAATCCCAGATGAAAATGGGTGCCTACAGAGAAATAAGTGAAAAATGAGTCTATTTCTTTCAAAGTTTTATAGTTGAATGTTTGGGTTGGATCTGAACCAGGAAATGAATTCACACGTTTTGAGATTGGTGGAGTAATTGTATTTTTAGTCCTTCTATGTCTTAATTTGTTCTATTTAATATCTTGTAGTTAGTTCATTTTCATCCTTTGTGCCATGTACTGTTCTTAATTTGGCAACCATTTTTTGCACTTGAATTTAATCACTAAATATTTTGTACTGTCTCTGCGTTTTGATGTCAAATTTAGCATCTACTCAGATATGACTCGTGCATTATTATATTGATGTATATGCTCACGTTAAAACTGTATATATAGTAACTTATTATATATCATTGATTACATGAATATGTTATAATATACTGTTTATATATATTATATATATGCGTGCGTATTAAACCTTATAAATATATGGTATAATTAAATATGTATATTATTTTACATCTTATTTGTTTCACTTTCCGTATGCATTATACTATATATTTTAACTCTTATATATGTTATGCATATTTTACTAAAACGTTTTAGGAAATTATAAAATATCCCCTTCATATTTGCTAATACTTTTTAATGTTATTATTTTTATATTTTCAAGAACACTTATCTTAAAAATAGATCATGAAAAGCACTGTAATTTGTGGATGCACGATTCAATATGATTATTCGTACAAATGTGGCCTTTCAATAAATTAAATATTTTTTAAATAAATGAACATCCTTTATATTGTCCAATAATAAATTGAATAGTTGATTAATCCTTGAGTTTTTTTATTAGATTTTAATATTTGTTTTAATTTTTATATTTTTTAGGGATTAACAATATTTCATTATTTCAATTAAAAAAAAAGAAATAATTGCCTTAGTGCAAATTAAGGAATTAATTTCTTCTTTAATTGGAAATAAATAATAATGTGCATTTCTCCTAAAATATTTTAGTTAGGGAATAAAGAAATCATTAATTAAATTTATATTTGAATTCTTAGATTTTCAATATTAGGGAAAATATGTAATTGAAGGTACCGATTATGGACGTTGTAGGGTGCTAATCCTTCCTCAAGCGTAATCGACTGTTGGACCCAAAATTTCTAAAATCGCAGACTAAATCATGTCTTTTTAAGTTTTTTTTTTAATTTTAAAATTCTTTAAAAAGACATTTTTCAATTTTTCGACCTACTTAATCCCAAAGGTGGATGCCGACTCCGAACATTTCCAAGTCTTTTTAAACATTTCTAAATTTCCTTAACTTTCGCTTCTAAAATCACGCTTATCAAAAAAATCATCATGACAAGTCTTAAAGGAGTTAAAATTTGTGTTTCAAGGGTAACGAGTCACAAGGGAGACAAAATTTATGTTTCAAGGAAAACGGGTTCAAGCAAGACAAAATCTGTGTTTCAAGGGAGAAAAATCTATATTTTAAGGGAGACAATATATATTTCAAGGGAAACAAATCGTAAGAATATAAAATATGTGTTTCAGGAGAAACATGTCTCAAGAGAAGCAAAATCTATGTTTTAAGGGAAACAAGTCTCAAGGGAGACAAAATCTATGTTTCAAGGGAAATAGGTCTTAAGAAGATAAAATATATGTTTCAAAGGAAACATGTCTCAAGGGAAATGAAATCTTTGTTTCAAGGGAGACAATATTTATTTCAAGAAAAATGTCTTAAGAGAGACAAAAAAAATTGTGTTTCAATGGAAACGAGTCTCAATGGAGACAAATGTTTGTAGGAATCTCAAGAGAGATTTTGAAAAGGTTCTCAAGAGAGTTTCAAAACCATGGAAAAATCTCAAGAGAGGTTACCAAAATTTCTAAAGGTAGAAAAATTAAGTTAAAGTGAATATTCTCGATCAACAATAGATATACTCATAAATGCATGTGATAATGTCATGACCCATGAGCAGAATTTAGGGATTGTTGAAGAAGAAAAGGGGAATATGGGGAAATTAGGGATTGAAAATGGGAAATTAGATGAAGAGAAGATGGATAAGGATATTTCATTACCTGCTGGACCTGGAACCTGGGTATGGGCTGATGGAGATAAGGAAGGAGTACTCAGTGGACCTGAGAAGGAAAATGAGCCCAATTACCTGCATCAACAGTAGAAGACAAATCAGTTAAAGGAATCTAGTTTGTTGAAAAATAATGTACAGTTGGCAATCTGTTATGACTATTCCTATAAAAATCAGTTGTAATGAGCATCAAATCTATTAATGAAAATCTTGATAATTCTGTTTTCTTCAGTCTATCTTCTCTATTTTCTTAGTACTTTCTTAATTTCTTGAGCAGACCATTACAATTGGTAATCAAAGCACGATTTTTTGAACCAAAAGTTCAGAATTTTTTTTTCAAACTGGGTAAATCAAAAAAACACAACACATGTCTCTTACTGAGCAGCAGCTGGATATTCCTGCTAATCCAGCAGAGTCTTCTAAGCTAACGTGATTCCCACTTGGTGGCTTAATCAACAGAGTGCTTTGGAACAGAGGATGCAGGCTTTGGAGACTACCATAAATGAAACGAAAACCATGCTCCAACAACTTTTGGGATTGATGCAGAAGGCTGGGACTGAGTCAGGACATTCTTCTCCTGCAGAAAGGCAATCATTACCTACAGTTCAGCTTACAGAACCAAGTAAACTACCTTTATAAGTCACAGTTATTGATGAGCGTGAAAAGTATTTCTTTCAACCGGGACAACCTGAAATTTTAGCATCTAAACCTAGTCTGCCACATGATGCTATTCAACAAATTCCTGATGTTCTAAAAATGAAAGCAATAAACCATACAACTGAATCGGGGGAGCAATCGATCATTAAAGGCGATTCATTTCTGGAAAAACATTCCAGCAACAACAATACAAGTATGGTTTTTCCAAAACCAAAAATAGAACTACAATTATTTGATGGCAGTAATCCTAGGAGTTGGATTAGAAAATGTGAGAAGTATTTTTCTATTTTTACTGTTCCTGAGCTTCAAAAATTAGAGATAGCTGCTATGTATTTCACTGGTAGAGTTGATGTTTGGTTTGATGGGTATATCATGAAAAAGAGTAGGGTTACTTGGCATGAGTTTGTCTCTGATTTGTGTCATCGATTTGTTGATAAGAGATATATTGATGTTATTGATAAGTTTAATAAATTAACTCAACTATCTTCTGTGGAGGAGTATGAAGCTCAGTTTGAGGAACTTCAACCTTATCTACTTCAGATTAATCCTAAATTAGGTGAGGAGTATTTTGTTTCCATCTTTTTGAGTGGTCTTAAAGAGGAATTGAAACATAAAGTTAAGGTTCGGGAACCAAAGACTGTAGCTGAAGCTGCTAGAAAAGCAAAATTATATGAGTTATCTTTGGAGGTGGAAAGAAAAAGAATTAGAAGCACTCCAAGACCAATGATGTCAGGAAATAATACCAGTTTCAAAACACTTAATTTTTCACTGAGTTCATCTTTGAAAAACAGTCCAGGGAACACTCAAAACAAAAAACAATTATTGGAGTATAGAAGAGCAAATAATTTATGCTATAAATGTGGTGATAAGTTTATTCCAGGCCATCACTGCAAATTGAAGCAACTAAATTCCATGGAAGAGATAGAAGATCAAGAGGAAACTGAAGTATTACAAGTAGTATTTGAGGAAAAAGATCCAGAGATTTCTATGAATGCAATTACTAGCAATTCAGGAAGCAGTACTTTAAGGATCCAAGGATTCATTAAAAAGATACCACTCAGTATCCTAATTGACAGTGGCAGCACCCACAGTTTTGTCACTAACAGGTGGACTAAAGAAGGGTTGGAGTTTGAAGAAACTAATCCCTTAGTTATCACAGTGGCTAATGGTGATAAGCTTTACAGCACAACAAAAAGTAAACAATTGAGCTGGAAGATGCAAGATTTTACTTTTGTACATGATTTTAGGGTTTTACCCCTTGGAGGCAGTGATATGGTGCTAGGAGTTGACTGGATGAAGAAATACAGTCCAGTTTTAATGGATTTTAACAATATGACTCTTAACTTTCAAATGGGTGAACAGGAGATTGTGTTGAAGGGAGGGTTACATCCTAATGCAATGAAGATAATTCCATGTAACAAGATGCAAAATATGATACTTAAAGATCCTGAAGTAGTGGGGGAGATCTATATATTAAATGCAGAGGTTGTTGTTAATGAAATACCTCCTACTCTACAAGCAGTAATTACTGATTATAAAGTTGTGTTTGAAGAACCTACTGGGATGCCTCCAATAAGGAAGCATGATCATTCTATTACTCTTAAACCAGGAATTGAAACAATCAATGTTAGACCCTATAGGATGCCTTATCATCAGAAGACAGAGGTTGAAAAACAAGTGGCTGAAATGTTAGCAGCATCAATTATTCAAACCAGCAAAAGTCCTTTTGCTTCACCTTGTTTATTAGTTAAGAAGAAATATGGGAGCTAGAGAATGTGCATTGATTATAGGCAGTTAAATGCATTAACTGTCAAGAACAAATTTCCTATTCCTGTGGTGGATGATCTTTTGGATGAGCTAGCTGGTGTAATTTTTTTTTCTAAATTGGATTTGAGATCTGGTTATTTGCAGATCAGGATTAAGCCTGAAGGCATTCCAAAAATAGCCTTCAAGACACACTATGGTCATTTTGAATTCAAGGTAATGCCCTTTGGCTTAACTAATGCACCAGCTACTTTTCAAGCTCTAATGAATGATCTATTTGGAGTATATCTCAGGAAATTTGTCCTATTATTTTTTGATGATATTTTAATCTATAGTTATGATATGCATAGTCATGAGCAGCATTTGAGAATTTTCTTGGAGGTTCTAAGGCAAAATAAACCTTTTGCTAAGAGAAGTAAATGCTTTTTTGGCCAATCAGAAATAGAGTATCTTGGTCATATTATTTCTCCTAAGGGAGTATCTACAGATTCCTCAAAGATTCAGGCAATTCGGGACTGGTCCATTCCAAAGAATTTGAAATCCTTGAGAGGGTTTTTGGGACTTACTGGTTATTACAAGAAGTTTATAAAGGGGTATGGGGAAATCAGTAAACCCCTCACTACAATGTTGAAGAATGATCAATTTTTTTGGACTGAGGAAGCTAAGAAGGACTTTATCAGACTCAAAGAAACTATGTGTAATGCTCCTGTGTTAGCTCTACCAGATTTCATAAAACAATTTTGTTTGGAAACTGATGCCAGTTCCAAGGGTATAGGTGCAGTCCTATCTCAAGAAGGAATTCCACTTGCTTATCTTAGTAAGGCTTTGGGACCAAAGCATGTTGATTTATCTATTTATGAGAATGAGTATCTAGCAATATTAATGGTTGTTTCTAAATGGAGGCATTATTTTGAAGGAAGTCCATTTATTATTAAAACATATCATGAATCATTAAAGCACTTACTAGAATAGAAGGTTACCACTACAATTAAAAAAAAAGGGCTTAACAAAGTTGCTAGGATTGGACTACTCTATTCAGTTTTGAAAAGGGAAGTATAACAGGGCTGCTGATGCTTTATCAAGACAGTTTGAGGATTCTTCTTAATTAAATCAGTTATCTGCTACAATGATTATTCCTGCTTGGGTCCAAGAGGTGGAAAACAGTTATGAACAAGACTCTTTGGCAAAGGATTTAATTCCTAAATTGTTACTTGACAGTCATGCTATAGCATATTGGTCTTACTAAAGGAGTTCTAAGATACAAAGGCCGAGTTTATATTGGAGAGACAGGTGGCTTAAGAACACAAATCCTTTCTACACTCCATGATTCACCACAAGGTGACTATTCTGGGATACAGGCTACTTATCACAGAATGAAGTTATATTTTTATTGGAAAGGAATGAAGGCCGTGGTTAAACAACATGTGCAACAGTGTGATGTTTGTCAGAGAATCAAACATGAAAATATCTTACAGCCTGGTTTATTACAAGCTTTACCTCTTCCACAACAAACTTGGGAATTTATTACGATGTATGTAATTGAAGGGTTGCCTACTTCTAATAGATATAATTCTATTTTGGTGGTAATTGACAAATTCACCAAATATTAGCATTTTCTACCTCTGGTTCATCCTTTTACTGCTACTGCAGTTGCTAAAGTTTTCTTGGATCAAGTTTACAAGCTTCATGGTCAACCTAAGATTGCTTTGTCTGACCAAGAAAAAAAATTTACTAGTGTTTTTTGGAAAGAATTTTTGAAGTTATTGGGCAATACATCGGTCATGTCCTTTTTTTCCCTCATTTTGATTGTTGGTTGTTTTTAGAAGACTAATCTAAGGCTATGGTGATTGACCCGGGGTGGTTGGGTTGTGTATAACTTTCAATCTCATATCTACTCCCCCATGAGGCATTTTTGAAAAAAACAAGTTTGATTTTCATAAACTACGTGAGAAAAGCTTTCAGGAAAAACAAATTTTTTTATGTTTGGCCGCCGATGAACGGCGGTCGGTGCCGATCAAAGGCGGCAGGCGAGGCGGTGGGCCACTAGGTTCTGGAAACCACGGTGGCAGTCCATCCCTTGGATGAACACTCGAAGAACAAAACAGAGAAAAGGGGGAGGAGGTTTTTGATCCATTTGAGGGGTGTTTTAAAAAATGAAACATGTTTCTCTTTTTTGAAATATATACTGGACTCGTGGAGCCCCACCGACCCGTCCCGAAACACACGCGACCCCGTGTTTCTATTTAAAAATGGGATAATTCCCATTTGGTCCCCCTTGCTCTTAAAACCTTTATTTTGACCCCCCACATTCGATTTTAAACCCTAAATCCTCTTTAAATTGGCCCCCAAAATTTAGTTCTTTTTCATTTTATTCCCTTATTATTATGTATATTTAATTATACCATTTATTATTTATATATATTATTTCTTTTTATCCTTTCTGTTTTTATTATTCATTATTACTTTTTAGTATTTTATTATATTCTTTATATATCATTGTTTTTTTATTTTATATATTTTAGTTATATTTTTCTATTTATTTTCTATATTTCTATATTTCTTTGTTTTTTGGTTTTTATTTATTTATATTACATTATACTACTTTTTTTATTTTTTTTATTTTTTACTTTACTATATCGTTCTTCATTTTTTTCTTTATTATTATAGTTATTATATATATATTATTTTTATATGTTCTAGATATTTTATTTTTTTCCTTAACATTTTATTTATATGCATATTCGTTTTATTTATTTACTTACTTTTTTCTCTTTTATTTTTTTATTTAATATCCATTTTTATCTTGCATATATATATATATATATATATATATATATATATATATATGTTGTCATTATTGTCTTTATTTTCTTTATTTTTTTCTTTTTTTATTTCTATTTTTTTATTTTACTTTATTTATTCTATTTACTTTTTTTATTTGTTTGATTTATTTCATTTGTTTTGTATTTCCTTTATTTTATTCATTTTCATTTTTTTCCTAACATTTTTATCCTTTAAGGGTATTTCAATCAATCAGAGGTAAGTTTTGGATCGCTATTTTACCTTTTAATTTAAACTTTCAACTTTCTTAATTAAAGACAACTGGAAATTACGTAGTACCAACAGGGCAGCTCAAGGGTGCTAACCCTTCCTTGAATGTAACCAACTCTCGAATCCGACACATCTTTGGTAAGACGTAGATCAGTTAAGAAAAAAGGTATATGATCAACCCATTTGTTTTAAAATAAATGACCGGTGACAGCTCCAAATCATTTTCCTAAGTCGAAGCCTAATTTTGGGCCCAGCCGAAAGATGGTTCTGACAGCTTGGCGACTCCGCTGGGGACAGGTAAGTGAGTCAGGCTAAGCTAATTTCTAGTTGTCCTTTTAATGAAAAGGGTGACTTTAAATTTTAAGGTAACATTTTGATCCTTATTACTTACTTTTGTTTATCTTTTCAAATAAATAGTTTTACTAATGGTTTCTCTCAATGATTTCAGCTTGATAAACTTTTTTTTCACTTAAGGCTCTAAACTCGAGCCCCAAACCTATTTTTAAGTGGGGGTAAAAGCGACACCTTCATGAGATTTATTCTTCGCACAAGCCTAGCAAGTAGCCTTCGGGATTCATATACCGTATATCTTCATGTGAATTTATTCACCGCACAGACATAAGGGAATGTATCCTCTCGAGTTTAACTTAGTCCACGTAAGCTTATACTAGGCTTAGGACTAAGGGTCTGGCAAGCCCAAGGGACACCAGCAAGGAGAACTCGATACCTTTTTTAGAACCTAAACCGGGAGACTACAGGAGTTAGAGCCCACCCCAAAACTCTATTTCAAAACCTAGGATGCCTGAATTATTTTTTGTTTTATTTTCTGTTCAAAGTATGTGAACTAGAAATTTATGTGGTTAGGACTTGTTCAAAATTAACTTACGAGATAGAGATCATGTCCGAGTAGGAATAATAAGCATGTTAGGTAGATATCATGTGGGGTAGGACTTTTATTATCATTTTGATTGTTATCTTTATCTCACTAACTTTTTCCTTTCATTTTTGTCTTATTCTTATTTTATTTTATTTTTTATTTTATCATTTACATCATCCAATAAAGGTGTTGATCCAACAAAAACGTTCTTGTTAAATATAAATAATTTGCATTAATGGACAAAGGGGTTATAATACAAGAGATGAAAAGCTCATAAGTCCAGCTATGGTCAAAGAATACTTATGATGGACCGGGATTTACACTGTGCACACCAAAAGTTAACTTTTGGAGTTGGCAAAGGTTACAGGGGAAAGACGAGAAAATTTGACATGGAGAGTCCCTTTAAATACAACAAGCCATTTTTGACAAATTCAAGAAGCAAGCTTCGGATAGTTCCTATCGATGGAGGGCTCCAATGACGCTTTCGTTAGGAACAGGCTCAGCAGAGAGTAAAAGCCAGAGATGCAGTCATTTGAGACTTTTTGAGGTAGGCAACTTGTCACTTGTATAGCTTATCCAGAGGAGCCGAAATAGTTCGACAGGGTATTCAACCGGTGATAGAAAAAAGACAGAAGATGAATCAACCTGTCAGAAACTGTTCGGGGTCTATACTTTTAAAATGTTTTTTGTCTCCTAAGACGTAACACTTTTGTACCCAATAAGGATTATTTATAATAACAGACACATTTTTTTATCAATGCCCCGAACATTGCATGCATTATTCATTTAAACATATTTTGCATTTTGTTATTTTCATTTCTTTACATTTGCATTAACTAACAGAAGCATGTCTCCTTACATCCAATTAAAATGTCAAGCCAAAAAAAGGGGCATGTTGCAATGACCAAGAAATGACATTTTTATAGCTGAAACCTCAGAAAATAGGAGTCCAACCTAAGGCCAACTCATACATTTGAAAATTTGTCAAAGAGCTATAACTCTGAAAGTATGAAAGAGCTATTGATTCTTTTGATATCCTTTGAATTCATGTTTTGATTCGATTACGCGTCTGAATTAAGAAACAATGTTTTACAGGATTATTTCCTCTTAAAATAAGAGAAAAGAAAAAAAAACATTTTCAAACAGGACAGTCTCAAATATGAAAAGTTGCAACCCGAGAAGAAAGTGAAGCATGGTCAGTTCCAAGAACAAGACCAGCGGACAAAAATGAGACTCCATTCATGACTAATTCATATTGCATGCATCTTAAACATACTTAAGAGCATCACATTTATTTTTTTCCACATACATAATGTTTTTTAGCTTTTAGTGTCAAGTTTCAACTCCACAATGGAAGATACTTGATTTAAAATCACCTTCAACAAAAGACCTTCGAGTTCGATTACACTCAACTCAAAGGTACATCAAATTTACAGTATAGCTCAAGGAAAGAAGGGCTATCTACCAACAAAAAACCTTCGAGTTCAATTACACTCAGCTCAAAGGTACATCATCTAAAGCATAGCTTAAGGAAAGAAGGTCTATCTGCAAACAAAAGAGCTTCAAGTTTGATTACACTCAGCTCAAAGGCACATGTTTTGCAGCATAGCTCAAGGCAAGAAGGGCTATCTGCCAACAAAAGACCTTCGAGTTCGATTACACTCAGCTCAAAGGCACGTCATTTGCAGCATAGCTCAAGGCAAGAAGGGTTATCTGTCAATAAAAGACCTTCAATTTCGATTACACTCAGCTCAAAGGCACGTCATTTACAACATAACTCAAGGCGAGAAGGGTTATATGTCATCAAAGACCTTCGAGTTCGATTACAATCAACTCAGAGGCATATCATTTACAACATAACTCAAGGCGAGAAGGGTTATCTGTCAACCAAGACCTTCAAGTTTGATTACATTCATCTCAAAGGCGCATCATTTGCAGCATAACTTAAGGCAAGAAGAGTTATCTGTCAACCAAAGATCTTCGAGTTCGATTACACTCAGCTTAAAGGCACATCATTTAAATCATAACTCAAAGCGAGAAGGGTTATATGTCAACCAAGACCTTTGAATTTGATTACACTCAGCTCAAAGGAGCATCATTTGCAGCATAACTCAAGGCGAGAAGGGTTATCTATCAACCAAGACCTTCGAGTTTGATTACACTCAGCTCAAAGGCGCATCATTTACATCATAGCTTAAGGCAAGAAGGGTTATCTTCTAACCAAATACCTTCGAGTTCAATTACACTAAGCTCAAAGGCATATCATTTACAGCATAACTTAAAGCGAGAAGGGTTATCTGTCAACCAAGATCTTCGATTTCGATTACACTCAGCTCAAAGGAGCATCATTTGCAGTATAGCTCAAGGCAAGAAAGGTTATATGCCAACTAAAGGCCTTTGAGTTCGACTACACTCAGCTCAAAGGCACATCTTTTACAGCATATCTCAAGAAGAAAAGGGCTATCTGTCACCACAAGACCTTCGAGTTCTATTACATTCAGCTCAAAGGCATATCATATGTCAAGAAAAGCTATCTGTTGTCAGAAATTGTCGAGTTCAATTCCATTCAGCTCGACGACACATCAACCACATGGTGGAGTCAAGAAACTATTTTCCAGTCGAATTTTTAAACCAAGGTCTTTAAATCGAGAAGAAGACCGAAGTTGACTACAATTTGGAAATGAGAAGCCGTATTTCGATTCAATTTCCGGACTACGGCTTCAATCCATATCATTTTAAGTTCAACTCGACCTCACAACGAGGGAGTCATCTCATATTTCAATTCAAATTAATATACCAGTCATAACATTGGATTTTAACTCTACAACAGAGGACATTCGATATGGACGAAATTTGTGTCTTTTAATCTTTGCTCTATTTTTGTTACACGATAATGAGCAAAGAGGGGCAGCTGAAGACACTTAATTTCGTCAATTGTTATTAATATTATTATATTATATAATATTAAAAACTATATTATATAATTATATATTTATAGTATTATTAATTTTATTTTTATTTTTTTTACATTTGTAGGCCCAATAAATATTTACAAAACATCAAGCATAAAAGTGGCCCCAACCACGCTGACCCAACAACCCCACCCACCTAGCAATAGGAACCCAAAGAAAACTTGGAGCCTCGAACCAGATCCATTTTTGGTTGACCTGAACTGATAGATTAGGGTTCTCAACTCTAATCTCTTCACTCTCCTTTGGCAGCGCAAGCACCCTTATCGCTCAGTCAAACGCCCTCCTCACGCCTCACGCCTCACGCAACCATCGCCGGAGATTTCGGTACCCACTTCAACATCAAACAACCATATTAGACAACCAACAAACCGAGTTTAACTCGGAATCAAACACTAAAAATAGGACCTTTTTTGTAATATAAATAGAGATGTAATCAACACAATAGATCACTACGAAATACGCACAGATATTACAAAGCAAACACAAAGTATTTGAAGCATATTTTGTAAAATGTTCACGAAGTGAAATAAAAGGTGAAGATTCGTACCTTTCGAGGCTTGCATGCTTTTTTTTATTTTTTGCTTTCGATTTGTAAAACCTAAAAAACACCAAATCACCGATGAAAATAGGGGGAGGGACCGAGACTTTCAATCTCATATCTACTCTCCCCCGAGGAATTTTTGAAAAAACAAGTTTGATTTTCGTAAACTACCTGAGAAAGGCGATCGGCGAGGCAGTGGGCCACCAGGTTCTGGAAACCACGGTGATAGTTCATCCATTGGATGAACATGCGAAGAACAAAACAGAGAAAAGGGGGATAGGGTTTTTGATCCATTTGAGGGGTGTTTTAAAAAATGAAACCTGTATCTATTTTTTGAATTATATACAGGACCCGTGGAGCCCCACCGACCCTGCCCATTTAAATGGGATAATTCCCATTTGGTCCCCCTTGCTCTTATAACCTTTATTTTGACCCCCACATTCGATTTTAAACCCCAAACCCTCTTTATATTAGCCCCCAAATTTAGTTCTTTTTCATTTTAGTCCCTTATTATTATGTATATATAATTATACCATTTATTATTTTTATTTCTTTTTATCCTTTCTGTTTTTTTATTATTCATTATTACTTTTTAGTATTTTATTATATTTTTTGTATATCATTATTTTTTTATTTTATATATTTTAGTTATATTTTTCTATTTATTTTCTATATTTCTTTATTTTTTGGTTTTTATATATTTATATTAAATTATACTACTTTTTTTTATTTTTTACTTTACTATATTGTTCTTCATTTTTTTCTTTATTATTATAGTTATTATATATATTTTATTTTTTTATGTTCTAGATATTTTTATTTTTTTCCTTAACATTTTATTTGTACGCATATTCGTTTTATTTATTTACTTACTTTTTTCTCTTTTATTTTTTATTTAATATCCATTTTTATCTTGCATATATATATATATATATATATATGTTTTCATTATTATCTTTATTTTCTTTATTTTCTTTATTTTTCCTTTTATATTTCTATTTTTTTATTTTACTTTATTTATTCTATTTACTTTATTTATTTATTTTCTTTATTTCATTTGTTTTTTATTTTTTTTATTCATTTTCATTTTTTTCCTAACATTTTTTATCCTTTAAGGGTATTTCAATCAATCAGAGGTAAGTTTTGGATCGTTATTTTACCTTTTAATTTAAACTTTCAACTTTCTTAATTAAAGACAACTGGAAATTACGTAGTATTGAAAGAGCAGTTCAAGGGTTCTAACCCTTCCTTGACTGTAACCGACTACCGAATCTGACATTTCTTTGGTAAGACGCATATCAGGTAAGAAATAAGGTATTCGATCAACCCATTTTTTTTAAAATAAATGATCGGTGGCGGCTGATCGCTTGTAAATGTATATGCTAAGGCAAGCAAATATGTGCAAGTATACACAATCGATGCAAGTAATATAGTAGTGAGTGAGTATCGTCTCCACAAGGATTGGATTATAAATATATTTTCACCACAACTAGAACTAATGTTACAAACTAAGTCCTACTAAGTATTATCCTAAGAGCTAATATTATTAAACTAAGAAAATGATTCAAAAAAAGATTGGTTAAGGCAAAATTAATATGCAGACTAATAAAACAGTTGATGATTTAAATATAATGCAAACAACCTCTCATATTCAGACGTGTCACAGAGTACTTATTCTAAACCATTGTCTTGAAAACAAATATTCTCAGTTTAGAATGACTTATTATGACTCACTAAAACTGCCCGACAGGATTACTGGGTATTCTTAGATGGTTGCTACGGCCATACCTCTCGGCGTTAACTATAGACATAGTCTATCCTACTCTAGCATCTATCCCTTTTAGACGTTTGAAACTCACTCCTTATCTCTAAGTTAGACAAGTTAGAACTTCACCATCTCGGATTCATTCCATTGCTCACGTTGATCTATCTTAATTCTCTCGAATGTAAGAATCACTTATTTAGGCAAAAGGCTATCTCTCGATGCTCTTACAATGCCAAGACATGTTTTACCAAAACCCAAGGCTATCTCTCGATGCTCTTATAGTGTTAAGGTAAAATATTTAAACTATGAACAAAACAGTCATAAGCAAAACATACTTCATCATTCATAAACATAAAAAATATTGTTCAAGAAAAACAAAGTTTAACACCAAGTAAAGCATTCATGGTGCTATCAAAGACCATCCAAGATTAAACGTTTGATACAACCCCAAATAGATAAAGAGTTAAAAATAAAGGAATAACGACTCCCAAAATTGAGGGCTCTATCGCGATAATCCTGATCAGTACCGCACCTACCTTGGTGATCATGATCACCCTCTCTCGAGGCCTGATCACTGCTCTGCTATCGTCTGGTTATGGAGGACACCAAGGAAGGTTGATGGGTAGACAGTGGGAAAGCACTGCAATTGCTTACTCACACCTTAGGTAAAGCTCTTTTCTCTTCTTCCTTGCCCATCTTTTTGGCGGCTACGGCTGGTTATTTATAAGGAAAATCTCCCAGGGCTTTGTTTACTTTTTGAGTTTCCTTAACTAGCCGTTATTAATTGCCCGAACTTAAAAAGGAAAGGTGGCTGTCGGCTGTCAAAATAATTGAGGCTTGCTGGTACGTGAAGTATGTCATCCAGCTAGCATGTGACATAGGCGGTTTAGCCACACCTGTTTCAGACTTCCTCAAATGAATCTTGCCTTGGCGAGATAAATATGCTCCTCACGTTCTCATCTGTTCTGTTGGCCTCTGCACTTTTACATTGTCACGACTGAAATGTTCTTCCTCTAAAGGATTCCTGCACAAACACAACCCAAACAACCCTTTCTCTCCAACAGCATCAGTCAAACCAAATAAATCTTGCCTAATCAAAACTTATCCACCATAATCTAATATAATCTATATGCAACTAAATGCAACTAAAAATGCAATGCATACTTTATCTAGACGAGGAATAACTTAAGTGAAAAGACTAGGAATTAAGTATTTTTACGGAGTTATCAGCGGCTCCAAATCATTTTCCTAAGTCGAAGGCCAATTCTGGGCCTACTCGAAAGACGGTTCTAATACCCACAATAGAGGAATACGCGACTCTATTGCATTGTAAGAGAGTGTCGATAGACCAAATCTATTTTAAATTAGTCAGGACTTAAAATTTTAAGAATAAGCTAGAAAAGATTATGGGAGTAGATGAGAGTGTTGATAGACCAAATCTATTTTAAATCAATCAGGACTCAACCTTTTAAGAATAAGCTGGAAAAGATTACAGGAGTATATGAGAAATGAGTAATTGATCGGGTCAAACAAAAACATGAAGGGATTAAAGAGGTCTCTCCAAAAGCACACGAAAATAAAGCTTTAAAGAAGTACATAATTGAGTTAGAAAACATTGTGGAAGAGTACAAGTAGAAGGCAAGCGAGCTTCAAATAGCCTCTTACGATAAAGCACTACAATGGCATTTATGTTGGGAAGAAGCTCAACGTACACTTAAACTAGGACTTGTGGTTATTGCAATATTTTTTGAACACGTCCGGTTTTGTATGGTATACCAAGGAAAGCTTTAGTTGTGCAACTAGTGTCAGGAGAATGAAGAAGAGTTGTGAACCTAATTGAACTTGAAATGTTTTTAGTTTCTTTGTAGTAAAACTTTTGTTCTATGAAAGTTATTATATGAGAATCACTTCTGGGATTAACACCCCTCATTTGCATCTTTCATTTTAATTTATGTATCGCATTAATTATTTTGAATTTATCATGATTGTGAATGATTCATGAATGATTATATTTTAGTGGGGTTTGGGGATAGAACCCAAGAAATATTGATACTATGAATGATATAATAATGCAAATCAATAAAAGAGAGGCTTCAAGAATATCTGGCCAAAACTCAACGGGTGATGAGCGATCAATTGAAGAGGTTCCAAGATGAATCAATGGGTAAAATCTCCAAATTAATAAGCATGATGGCTATATATATCGAAGCAAAGAAGCTGGTAAAAGAGTCCACCGTACAAGCCAACTTGAATCAAAGGCCCAATCTTGTGGCCAATGAGGTATTATGGGATGATCAGGAGCCCGATAGAGAACAAGAAATCCAAAAAGTGATATGAGAGTGTTCTCTCAAGAAAGTGGTGATTCACTCGAAGAGTAGGGGCATGGAAGAAACAAGGATGTTGGCAACAAAGGATGAAGCACGGATACACTAAGTAATATTACATGGAATCATAAGATCTCAATATAAAAAGGTTGTTACATATTGAAGGGAGAGAATCTCAGTTCCCTAAAAACTCAACATCTACTTAAAGAAGAAAAATAATAAAGCCCTCATGAACCAATGCTTTAGTTTTTCACCACATGTCGATCAAAAATTGAAATTTTGGAGCCAATTCTCAAAGCCCCATTATTTGCAAGGCCGGCCATTTTGTCAGGTTCTTATAATGGCTCTAAAAATAATAATAAGAAGATGAATCCAAAGGTCCACAATGTGATTATGTTCCTCTTACATACAATGAGTTTCCTTATAGATTGTTCGAAGCCAACTGTTAATGCCTTCATATTCAAAGTGATACAATTAATACGAGAACTCAAAGAACATTACATTAAGATGTGCATTAACTTCAAGCTTGGTTTCATAATCTTCCATATCAAGGAGTCATGAAGTTTCAATGTATCATGACTAATTGTGAAATCAAGGACATCATAATCAAATACAAATTATTACTGGGAATCAAACTAAAAGAGGCATTCTAATGTGAACCGAGGAGAAATCATAAGTCATTCACCATGAGGCCCCTATTCATTTGTATAAGAAGCATGTTCATCTTGTTTAAATTTGTCATTTCTTCATTTTATTAAATATTTTCAAGTTTTTTTATTATTATTTGAATAAATTTCATCATTTTAGACTATGAGCAATGAAACATTTTCTTGAAGTTCAGTGAATTTGATATATAATATAATTCATTTTTTGGAGAATCGAGGTTATAGCCTTTTGACATTTGACAAGATCAAAACCCTTGAAAAACTAGGCCCCTTCACCCTTGAACCCTTACTAGAAGATAAAAAAAGCATCGTGTTTCTTTTCCCTCAAAGATAGAATGTTACTTCCACAATAAAACCATTAAAAGTGAGGCACTCAGGTAAGTATGGAAGTGGGAAGATGGGGTATCTTTGGTACATGACATTGCAAGACCAATTAGCTTGCATTTATATTGAGGACGTTTGATGACGAACCATGATCTTCACAAATGCAATGGTGGAATAGATGAATTGAGCATAGGTTAGTTGCTTAGAAAATTGACCTTAAAATGGAACTTCCTAGCCTTCAGTAAACATATGGGCTATAATATTTTCTTCTTGACAAGCTTAGAAATCTTGAAATTGAATACTTAGAACATTAATGATACATTGTCACAAGGTAAATATAATAAAATACATGACTCCTCTAAAAGTAGTGAGCAAATATTTGGAGGTAAATCCGAATAAGTTATGGAGGTAACTCCAAGCTTTATGATGTAAATTTTGTTCAAATTGTCAAGTCAATAACTTTCTGACACTTGAATCCTTTAGTTAGAGGTATTTCACTAAAGTAATGAGACAAATAGGTAATATCGAGAGCCCTAAATTTATGAATAGGAAAAATATTGAGATCATGACAGTAATTAGATCACTCGACAATTTGGTGTTTGCTCTATTATGGTTATTGAGTCAATATTCATGACAAGTTAAATCTTATAAGAAAAAGGGAAAAAGCAAGAACAATGAAGTTAATGAAATTTAAGGAAGATGGTTAAGCCTAAAGTTTGAATTAAAGATAAGTTTCAGCGGAAGATAGACTAATGGAGTTGAGAAAAGCATGTTATAGTTAATCACACACGAGCACTTGAGAATTTTGTCTTTAGTGCAATATTTATTGCATTGTCTCTACAAAAGTAGTCCATGAAACTTAAACAAATGGAAGATTTCTGAGAACTAAAATAGAAATATTCTCTATGAAGTCTAGAAATTGAATTTACTAGTTGTGTCATTATGTCTGGATCCTATTTAAAGGTGAGGACATTTCAAAAACGTTAAAGAGGACCAGAAGTCAATGGACATCTCGATGATGAAAACCTGAAAAATATGAGACAAAACCAAATTACATTGCCTTCCCAAATCAACCCATTGATCTTGACACTTGTCTACCAGCTATAATTTTTGAAAAATCAAAATGTGTGATTTATTTATTTGATATATAGTGAATTGATATTTTTCTTCAATTGTGAATCTAAATGGGCATAATTTTGCTTTAAAAATATTTACATCAAAATTGTCTTACTTTGAAGAAAATACATTTTTAAACAAGACATATTTTCTTTGAAGAAAAACATGAAATGAAGTGGGGCATCTCCAAAATCTCTTCCTCATCCATTAATGTGTCTCTGGATGTGGTAGATGGAAAGGACTTTAGAAGAAAGACGATTGCCACATAACGTGAGAGTTATGACATTGAATTGATTAAGAAGAGTTTTGCACGTGATAAAGAGGGAAATTTATTCACGAGATGAACTTGAATATGTTACATCTACAATGAGAATGCAAACCTTGATGGTGATCCAAATCGACATGAAATGAACACATCAATAAAAAAAACTTTAGAATAGATATTAGTTTAGCTACAAATGTATCATGCAAGCCACATGAGGACTCACAAGGAGTAACGAAAGCATTTGACATCATTTTAAGGCAACCAAGATGCCTAATTGTTCGACAATTTTTTATCTTCCATAAGAAATCTTTTCAAACATTGGATGAGATATCCAATACGAAATAAATTTCCATTCAAGTTTCAAAGTCATCCAAGGAGGTCTTTAGCTCGATATTGATTCTCGATGAAATCATTCCTTGTCAATTAGAGTACCTTTCCATCAATCGAACCAAAGCTAAATGAGTGCTTAAGAATTGCAGTCCACATAACCAATAGTACAAGATTACTGAACTAAGTGATCAATATTGCCAAAAGATTGGATAAAAAAAGCTCACTGATACGAGGAGAGAGGAAGAAGTTTCTTTCAAAAGAACAAAAGATGCCAAAGAATCACATTTCACATTCTAGGCATAAATAGGAGCATTACATGCATAAAAATTGCTTAAATTAATGTATGTTTCAGGACTTTCAAAGCAAAGGAATTCAAAACTCAAACCAAATTTGATATTCACGAAGAGTCGATGAAGTAAATTATCAATTCTTAGATTTGATCTTCACAAAGAAACAATTAAACAAATCGTCAATGTTTCCAAATTTAATCTCCATGAAGAGATGCTGGAGAAAATATCAAAGTTTTCATGTTTGATCTCCGTGAAGAGATGGTGGAGCAAATCATCAATTTTCTAGATCCATCATTCATGAAGAGATAGTGGAGAGAATCATTATCTTTTCAAATTTGATCGTCACAAAGAGACAGTGCAACAAGTCATCAACTTTTCAGATTCATCATTCACGAAGAGACGGTAGAGCAAGTCATTAACTTTTTCAAATTCATCATCCACGAAGAGACGATGGAGTGAATCATCATCTTTCCAGATTTGGTCTTCACATAAAAATAGTTAAGTACGTCAGTAACTTTTCCAGATTCATCCTTCATGAAGAAACAATAGAGTGAATCACTATATTTCCAGATTTAATCTTCACAAATAAATGGTGGGGACAAGTCATCAACCTTCCAAGGTTTGATCTTCACGAAGAGATGGTCGAACGAATCATCATATTTTTCATATTTGATCCTCACAATAATAAGGTAAAATATTCTAAAATTTCCAGATTTGATTTTCACGAACAGTCGAAGAAGCAAATCAATCAAGTTTTTCATATTTGAACTTCACAAAGAGACGGTGAAGTAAATCACCCAAGTTTTTCAGATTTGACCTTCACGAAGAGACGAGAAAGCAAATCGACCAAGTTTTTCAGATTTGATGAAACAAATCAACTAAGTTTTTCAGACTTGACCTTCTCGAAGGAAGCAAATCAACCAACTTTTCATATTTGACCTTCACAAACAGACAATGAAACAAATCATCACACTTTCCAAGTTTGATCTTCAAAAACTGAAGATGAAGCATCAGAGTTACCTCATTCGAACAAAATTGGTTATTCTTTTGTCTTTGCTCTATTCTCGTTGCATATCAATGAGCAAATATGGGCAGCTATAATACCTAATTTATGTTTGGTCTAACCTTTTTTCAAGGCCCAAACATTTTAATGAACCATATTTTGAAGCACGATATTAGTCAACTTGCAATGAATTTTTGGACAGGCTTCGACCATTTTTCAAGTTAAAATCGGCTTTCATTAAGCTTTCCAACGCATTTTAAAACGCCTCAATTAGATTTCAGAAACTCAAGACATGATTATTTTAGTGAAGACAACACGTGCAGAAAATTGAATACGGGCATAATGCGAGAATTTTAACTTATTACAAATTTTCAATTGTTTTATTAATTCTTTGTAATGAAATTCAACTTTAGACTTTCATTTATTTATTTAGGGTAATTTAGGATTTTATTTATTATGTTATGATTTATTTTCTTTAGTTTTTGTATCTAGCATTAAAGAAAAGATACAATGATTTTCTATTTAGGTTTTTTTTAATGCCTATATATAGACACTCATCTTATGTAAAAAGGATTGGGGAAATAAAGAACATGAGAAAAGAGAGAAGTGAGAGTCATCTAAAGTATTGTAGTCCAAAAGACAAGATCAATAAAAAGTGATTTTTTGGTCAAAGGTAATTCTTTTTTTTAATTTTTAGTTTGTTGTTTCGATCGATCTTAACCTTGTTTTATTTAAGAACTCAATCGAAGATAGAATTGATGAATTAAGGAAAAGACTTTCAAATAAATCTTCCTAAGATCTAGCATTCCTTGACTTTTCTCAATAAAAACTAGTGGTGGATCTTGAATGATAAAAGATTTTTTATCCAAAATTTGGAAAATGTATATTGATATTTTTATTTATTTATTTTGGACTTTATATTCAATTAAATGACTCAATGACCTAATTTGAATCCATATAAGATTTATATATTTTCACATAGGTAGGATATAATTGTTGTCGATGTCCCTACGTTATTCTTCAAAATTTCATTTTGATCCATTTTTCTTAATTTCGTTTTGATTTTTTGAAATTTAGATTTTTAATTTTAATTTAATTTAATTTACTTCTTTTTTACTTTTAAATTTGGTTTAATTTGAACCTTTTTTTTACTTTTAAATTTAATTTTTTTCTCTAGTAATTAGATTTTCTTTTTAATTTATGTGTGTAGACATACGATTTCGTCCAAACTTGTTGTTGATATTACATATATAATATATTCATATCTATGGTATTATATGGTGAATACGAATTGTGTATTTATGATGTATACAGTGTGTATACATTATTGTATACATTGTATTCATGTTATAATGCGTATGATATATATATATATATATATATATATATTTACATATATTTTTTTTTCATTTCAGACCCAACCCAGATACAAGCAAGCCCAGTTACAAAGAAATAAGTAAATCATAGCTCAGTAGTAGCATGACCCTACTGTAACCCAGGAACCGAGACCTGAGTACACTGGAAGCCCGACCCGAACTGAAATATTTAAGGTTTACAAACCCTAACTCTTGCCCCACCCTTCTCAATGCTGCAACAACCACACACGCAAGGAGCGGTTCAAACCAACGGCAACAAGGCTACCTCCGAGTTTCCCGACGATGTGTTTTCGTGGGACTCACCAACCAACAAACAAATCAAGCATTTCAGTCGGAATCAAACTCTAAAACGAACTAAAAATAGGACTTTTTTAGACTATATATGCGTATGTACACAGAGAAAAATATAGGAAATTACGAGCAATCAAAAGAGAAAATACTAGAAATACCTGAGGGAATCAAAGCAAAAATTGTAAAAAAAATTCGAAAGCCATTCGAAATAAAAGGTAGCATTTTTACCTTGCTTGGTCGCCCATCTCGCTTGTATGTTGTTCTTGTTTTTGTTTTTTGTTGTTTTTTTTACTCAAAAAATCGAAAAGAGGAAGGAAAGCCAAGGATCGGGGAGGGGTTTTTCGATAGATCTTCTATAAATCTAGCCCTCCCCGATGCTATTTTGAAAAAAGGTTTGGATTTTTGAAACGATGGTAAAAAAAGCTTTAAGAAAATGTAAAAAAAAAAAAATCAGTCACCGCCGACGAACGGCGGTCGACGCCGGTCTACGGCAACCTGCTAGGCAGTGGTCGACCGGTTTCTGGGTTCCACGGCAGTTTTCTTCATTAGATGAACACCCAAGAACATTTCAGAGGATTTTATGGTTTTCGTTTTGATCTGTTTTGGGGGAGAATTGAAAATGAATTTGTGTTATGAAAGTTGAGATTTATACTCGACCCACCGACTCGCTGGACGACCCGCGTGTTGACCCGATCCAACCCCAGGATCTGTGTATTTTTATTAAAAAAGGGGTAATTACATTTTTAGTCCCCCATCATTTTTGTAAAGTTTATTTTACCCCCTTAAACTTAATTTGAGCCCCGATTTCCTTTCGAATTGTACCATTTATTTTATTTTCTTTTAATCTAGTCATTTAATATTATATATATTTATTCATTATTTTTTTCTTTTTGGTTTCTTTTTTATTTATTTTTTCCTAACGTTTTATTTATGTATATATATATTATTTGTTTGTTTGTTTTTTAACATTTTTATGTATATATATATAATTTTTTTATCATTATTTTTCCCTTATTTTTCTTTCTTTTTTTATTTATTTTATTTATTAAATATTATTATATATAATTTTTATTTTTATTTTTTTCTATTATATTCTTTTTTGTTTTATGTTTTTTAATCTTATTGAATTCTATTTTTTTCCTTATTTTTATTTTTTATCTTATTCTATTTTCTTTTATTCATTTTATTTTTTTTTATTGTGTTTTATTTTATCTTTATTTTTTTCTTTTTTGAGATTAAGTCTTTTATTATTATTATTTTTATTTCATTTATTATTACTTAGCTTTTATTTAGGGTTTTTATGTTTTTTTATTTTACTTCTTTTCCTTATTATAATAATTGTTTATATTTAATTTTGCAATTATTATTTTTATATTTATGCATCTTTCTTTATCGTTACTTTAATTCAGTGGACCCTTTATTTTCTTTGTTTTTATTTTATTTCTTTTAATTCATCAACATGCATTTTTCTCATAATTCGATTCTGCACCTTATTACATCTAACACTTTTCTTGACTTTTTTAAGGGTATGTTTTAAATCCATTAAAGGTAAGTAGTTTGGATCAATTGTTACCTTTTAATTTAACTTTCAATTTTCTTAATTAAAGACAACTGGAAATTAATTAGTATCGAAAGCGCAGTTCAAGGGTGTTAATCTTTCGTTGGTTGTAACTGACCCATGAATCCGACACATCTTTGGTAAGACGCAGTTCAGGTAAGATGGTGTCCGATCAGCCTAAATATTGTTTTTAAAATGATCGATGGTGACTCTAACCATTTCATTCAAGTCAAAGCTCAATTCCTGGCCCACCCGAAAGACAGTTGCGGTAGCTTGGCGACTCTATTGGGGACAGGTAAGTGAGTCAGAGTAAAGGTTAATTTCCAGTTATCTTTTCAAGTGAAAAGGGTAAGTTTAAATTTTAAGGTAACTTTTTCGATCCTTATTACTTACTTTTGATTATCTTTTCAAATAAATAGTTGTATTGACCCTTTCTTTCAATAGTTTCAGCTTATCAAACTTGTTTTTCCATCTAAAGCTCTATACCCAAGCTTCGAACCCTGTTTAAGTAGGGATTCTCCATGCGAGCCTAGCAAGTAGCCTTGGGGATTCATATACCTTATATCTTCAAAAGAATTTATTCTTCGTGCAGGCATAAGGGAATGTATCCTCTCGAGTTTAACATAGTTCACATGAGCCTGTAATGGGCTTAGGACTAAGGGTCTGGCAAGCCCAAGGGGGCACCGATAAGAAGAACTCGGGTACCTTCTTTATAACCTAAACCGGGAGATGACAGGGAATTATAGCCTACCCCAAAACTCTATTTCAAAACCTAGGATGTTTTTACCCTAATCATGCCGTTTGTTATTTTCATTTATTTTTACTTTCATCATTTATATTTTTTTATCTTACTAACGTTTTTCTTTCATGTTTGTGTTTTTAGCATTTGCATCATAAAAAGAGGTCATTGATCCATAAAAAGGTGTTAGTTACACATAAAAAATTTGCATTAATGGACAAAGGAATTGTAATGCAAGTGGTAAAAAACACCGAGGTACGACTATGGTCTGAAAAGACTCAGAAAGAAAATGGAGATAGTCTTCAAGGAAGCTATATGTCAAACTGGTTAGCTACGCCTCTGTTAGCCTAAACCAGAATGATGTAAAAGAGCTATGGAACATTTGGGACAGTTGGAAGAGTGACTGGAAACGGAAGTTCAGCCAGCGGTATGGTGACATCACACTCTTACTTTATGTCAAGACCGATGAGCCCTTGATCATAGCCTTGGTTCAGTTCTAGAATCTGGGGTACAACTGTTTCACCTTTAACCAGGAGGACACGGTGCCCACAATTGAAGAGTATACTACACTACTGTATTGTAAGTGTATCATATTGGAGTGGGTCTACATCAAGCACATCAAAAGTCAGTCTTTCAAGAACGGACTGACAAATGTTGTAGGGGTATATGAAAAATAGGTAACTGACTGACTCCGACACAAAGGTAGTGGGGAAGGAATTGAGTGGATCCATATCAAGCAACTGATGATGAACTACCCTGATGAATGAAAGGCAATAGATCTCTTCGCACTAGGCTTTTATGGTTTGGCTATCTTCCCTAATACTTTGGGGTACATTGATTCAGCATTGGTGGAACTGTTTGAACAACTCCCGAGGTAAGTTAATCCAGCACCGGTAATCTTAGCTGAGACTTTTCGTTCTCTCAACCACTGTAGGAAGACTGGCGGAGGAAGATGCATTGAGTGTGCCCAGTTTCTCCAAGTTTGGATTCATAGTCCCTTCTAAAAGACTAATGGGATTGCTTACCGCCATTTCAGCACTACTTATTCACCTGTGGAGGAATTCCTTACTATGAAGTGGCAAGAAGACACATCCAAAGAAAAGTGGATAAAAGTATTCATACATCTTCAAGATAGGGATATTTCTTGGAGAGCTCCTTAGTTAACCCACTATGACATTCTCTTCCGATGTGGGGATTCAGATACGATGACTTTACTTGGATTATGGAGAGGAGTTGGATATTCTCCACTTTTGGCACTCCGACAGTTTGTAGCACGCCAGTTTATCCTAACATCATACAAAATATCTAGATCAGAATTTGCATACCATGGGGACAACTACAAGAAAATGGTTAAGGAAGTAACTGAGTCGTGAAAGAAAGTATTCTGAATGGATACCATGGCTGCCAAGGACATGCTTACTCCGGACTATTTGGAATGGCGTAGGTTAAGAAAAAATGACAATATCCCAGTGCCAGATCATGAGGACACCCGAACCATGGAGGAATATCTTAAGCATGTTCCTTCCGAGCTGGAGATAGCAAGGGAAGAATTTGAAGTTGTAAAGAACGAGCTGAAATAGAGGGTAATGGAACTTGAAGCCGAAAGATACAAGTGGAAATTAGATGCCGATGCTCAGAAGGATCGGGCCGACAAGTTAGAAAAAGAACATAAGAAAACTTGCTTTGAGCTTGAAGACTTGAGAAAAGGATTTCGAGAACAAGTCCAGATTAATTCCAATCTGAAGAGGACTTCTGAGTACTGGAAAGGTGAAGTTAGTAGCATGAAAAGGAAGTTTGAAGGGCAAGATGAAAGAGAGACTCTGAAAGAACAACTAAAGACCGTTCAGAGGCGTTTGATAGACAACCAACATTAGAACAGGCGTTTGAGAATCCATGTAACTAATTTAGAGAAGTCTCTTCAGAAACAGTAAGAACGGGATGACAAAACCATAACTGAGTTAGAAGACATTGTGGACGGGTTCAAGAAACAAGAAAGCGAGATTCAGATAGTTCCCTTTGATAGAGGGTTATTGTGGCATTTTTGTTGGGAATAAGCTCAACAAAGGGTGAAAGCTAGAGATGCAGTCATCTGTGATTTCTTGGAACAAGTACAGAAGGCAGCTCGTCATTTGCATGGTTTAGCAAGAGAAATTGGAGTGGTTCGGTGAGGCATTCAACCAGTGATATATGAAGAAAGAAGACTTGTCAACTTACTATAAGTTATTCAGGGTCTAGAGGATTTAGTCCGGATGTACCTTTGATATATTTTTGTCTCTTAAAAGATAAAACACTTTTGTTTAAATAAGGATTATTTATAATAACAAACACATTTTTAGATTAATGTCTCTGAATTTCATACATCATGCATTTCATACTTTGCATTTTTATTTTTCCATGTTTATTTTTCTATTTTCCATGTTTTTACATTCATATTAACTAACAGAAAATGTCTCATCAAAATAAAGAACAAATGTCGAGTTTAACTCCACAAGCTCTAGGCACGCATCATCCTCATAATAATCAAATGAAGAAAAGACAAATGGAAGCCAAAATTGCTCAACTCAAGGAGAACATGTTGAAGTTACAGAGAGAGTTGAAGGAAAAGATAAATTAGAATAGTCATAGTACCCTGGATACGATCACGAAGAGCCAAGAATCCTTGGTCGATCTGGTTTACATCAAGCGAGTGCACCAGGGGCAGGTTTGTCTGATGGAGTAACTATACCACTGACCCTATAGGTGGTTATCTCACCCGAAATCTTACCCAGATTGCAAGGGGACTCATCTGTTGCAAATGGGAAAGCCTCATTTATTGTAAAGATACAAACTTCTGCATCTAACCCTGACAATAATCCGGATGATTACCATATACCAGATTTTGATGAGGAAGATAAGGTGAAGAATATGGAAGAAAAAATTAACTTGTTGGAAGACTAAATGAAGGTGGTCAAAGGGGACCATGATTATTACGGAGTAGATGCATTAGAACTTAGCTTGGTCCTATATTTGGTACTTTTACTAAATTTTAAAGTCCCCGAATTCGAGAAATTTGATGGAAACAATTGCCTCTCAGCCCACATCACGATGTTCTATTGGAAGATGAAGGGATATGTGGGAAATTATCAACTCCTGATTCATTACTTCCAGGAGAGTCTGTCTGGTTCAACCATCTAGTGGTACAATCAGCTGAACCAATCTCATATCATGACCCGGAAAGATTTAGCCAAGTCTTTCTTGGAACAGTACAAGAACATTAACAATATGAGACTAGACCGATTTATGCTACAAAGCATGGAGAAAAAGCATAACGAAAGTTTCCGACAGCATGAACAAATATGGAGGGATTTGGCTATGCAAGTTCATCCATCCTTGGATGAAAAACAAACCATGAAGCTCTTTGTGCAGACTCTGAAGGCTCCTTACTTTGGGCACCTGGTCACAATCACATCAGGAAATTTCTCAGATCTAGTTATGGCGGGAGAGATAATTGAAATGGACATAAAGCAAGGTAAAATTGAGGGAGTGGAATCAAGAAAGAAACCTCCCATGAAGAATAAAGATAGAGAGATCAACAATGTCAACACCTACAGTACTAACAAAGGTGTTACGATCTCTAACACAAAAACAACTACAACAGTACCGTCAGGTACTTCTAAACAAAGTCCAAGGGAACCTAGGAAAGAAATAGAGAAGGAGAAATTCGATCCTATTCCCATGTCGTACAAGGAATTATACCAACAACTCTTTGACACCCATGTAGTGTAACCATACCTTGTGGAACCAATCAAGCCCCCATACCCCAATAGGTATAATGAGAACGCTCAGTGTGAATACCATGGTGGCGTGCCAAGGCATACAATCGAAAATTGTCTCGCATTCAAGAGGATTGTACAAAGAATGTGCAACAAGAATTGGATACACTTTAACTCTGGAGCACCAAATGTTGCACAAAATCCTTTGCCTAATCATCAGGAGACTGGGATTAGTGCAGTCACTACTAAGAAGGGCAGGAGAGTCAAAATTGGTGTTTCAGAAATAAAATCTCCTTTGGCTTGAGTATGGAGCCAAATGGTGAAAGTAGGACTTCTCCCACCACATTCGGATACATCAAGGAATGAAGATGGTAAACTGTTGTTACCACAATAAAAAGGGGCATGAGGTGCAGGATTGCCCATAATTCAAAGCTTTGGTCCAACTCATGATGGATAGGAAGGACCTGGAGTTTTATGAAGAAGTTCGAGATTCTCCGGAAGCAGACGTTTGCACTACCAGAGAGTCATCTGAAAGGAGATACGACAGGGGTAGCCCTTTGATAATTACCCCCAAGGAGAAAATAACAGAAAAGGTAAAAGTGAAAGTAGTGATCACAACACCCCGACCTTTTCACTACAAGGATAGCCGACAAGTACCATAGAAATATGAATGCCAAGTGAGCACTCTAAAGGAAGATAATAACGAAGTGGGGAAGGCTGCGGGGAAACGCTACTTCCAAGAGGCTAAGTCCCCCAGAGACCACTTGAACCCTTTAAGGAGGATGTGCTAGCAATCAAAGAACCAATAAAGGAAGAAGAAGCTAGAGAGTTTCTCATATTTTTGAAGCATAGTGAATACAACATCGTAGAACAACTGCATAGCTTGTCCACACATACTTCAATGTTGGTACTGCTGCTAAACTCGGAGGCACATAAGGAGGCACTTCTAAAGGTTCTAAATCAGACGTTTGCGCCATAAGACATACCAGTCAACAAGATGGATCGACTGGTAAACAACATTCAAGCTGATAATCTCATCTCATTTTCAAATGATGAGATTCCATCTGGAGGAAGAGGTCGAGCTAAGGCATTATATATCACCACCCACTATAAGAGGCACACTTTACCGAGTGTTTTAATCGATAACGGTTCAGCCCTTAATGTGATGCCCTTAGTTACGTTGAAAAGGCTTCCAACGGATACCTCTCATATGAGAACCTGCCAGAGCGTGGTCTGAGCCTTTGATGAGACCAAGAGGGAGGTAATTAGCAAGATTTAGGTACCATTAACCATCGGACCGGCCACTTAAAACATTGAATTTCTAGTGATGGACATTATGTCTTCCTACAACTGTCTTTTTAGAAGGCTTTGGATTCATCAAGCGGGTGCAGTACCATCCACACTGTACCAAAAAGTTAAGTTTGTCATTGATGGGGCCCTGGTAATTATTAACGCTAAAGAGGATATCGTGGCGAGTGTGACCACGGATGCTCCATACATCGAAGTAGACGAGGAGGTGATAGAATGTTCATTCTTCTCCTTAAATTTGTAAATGCCATATTCATGGCTGAAAGAAGGAAGATTTCTAAACCTTGATTTCTGAGTGCACTAGGATGAAGATCAAGAAGACCTTGGGACGAGGTGTTAAGATAGGAAGAGGATTTGGGAAGCTACTGCAATGAAGGATTAATCTCGTCCTTCCTATATCGAAGTTAGATCAATCTGGGCTTGGTTTTCAGCCCAGTCAGCAACAAAAGAGGAGGGAAGTTCATAAGAACAGGGAAAGAAGAATGGCCAGGTTAACTGGAAATGAATTCCAATGGGAACTCATGGTATTCCCACCTCTTTATGACATATTCAAGTTAGGTGGTTATGTGTTTGAGACCACTTCGTCAGATTTGGAAGCGACTCTGAAAGACTTGAGTATCAATGTCATAATCACAGAGAATACTAAAGATGCAGATAGATCAAGAATCCGCCCACTGCCACCTGGGTCTGTGCTTAGCAACTGGTCAGCAGAAGAACTACATGTGATTTTCAAAGTTCTTTCAGAGTAAAATTCAAACTATCCCTATTTGCCTATACCCGGGGCAATAGGTGATCTTTTGTAAGGGTGAATAAACATTTTTTAAAATTTAATAAAAGATGCAATTTCTTTCATGATAAGCACTTTCTTATTTCATTTCTTTCAAATTCATTTTTTTTCTTTTTTCCTTAATTTTAGTACTCCGTTTCATTCTCTTTTGAATTTATTTTTTGATTGTCCCATGTGGGATATTTTCCTCTCACGCATACACATTTCTTTTTTCCTTCAGGTCCCCAGATAACGATAATACAAGCACTAATGATCATGATCCATAGGTGGATTTTGAATCGACCATTTATCCCCAGAAATTGATGAATGCGACAATGAAGAGAAGTGTAACTTATTTACCAAATTGTTGATAAAGAAAGAGAAGACAAACAAATACTGCCACATGAAGAGAAAATCGAAGTCTTAAATCTAGGCACCGGGAGGAAAGAAATAAGGTCAAAATTGCACAACTCTCTCAGCTGAAGCAAGACAAAACTTGATAGTCTTACTTCAAGAGTACAAAGATGTGTTCTCATGGTCGTATCAAGACATGCTGAGGCTAGACATAGATACGGTAGTCCATAAACTTCCAATCAAACTAGAATGCAAACCCGTGCAACAAAAGCTAAGGTAGATGCGACCTAGAATGCTCCTTAAGATCAAAGAAGAGGTTAAGAAATAATTCGATGTTAGTTTCCTTCAAGTGGCCAAGTATCCGGAGTGGGTGGCCAACATAATGATGGTTCTAAAGAAAGAAGGGAAAGTGCGCATGTGTGTTGATTACCGTGACGTTAACAAGGCAAGTCCCAAAGATAATTTTCCTCTGCTACGCATAAACACTTTGGTGAACAATACAATCGGGAACACTTTCTTCTCGTTCATGGACAGATTTTCAGGATATAATCAAATTAAAATGCATCCTGAAGACATGGAAAAGACCACATTCATCACAATGTGAGGAACCTTCTACTACAAAGTGATACCTTTCGGATTAAAGAATGATGGGGTAATGTATCAAACAGCTATGGTGTCCCTGTTCCATGACATGATGCACAAAGAAATCGAAGTTTATCTCGATGACATGATTGTCAAGGCACAAAGCGAGAATGAACATGTCGAGAATCTGAGAAAGCTCTTCTAGAGATTAAGAAAGTTCCAGCTGAGACTGACCCTAGCAAGTTCACTTTCGGAGTAACATCTGGGAAGCTGTTAGGCTTCGTGGTCAGTAGGAAATGCATCAAAGTTGATCCCAATAAAGTTAAGGCTATCCAGAGTCTACCTCCCCCGCAAACACAAAAAGAAGTTCAAGGTTTTCTGGGTAGATTAAACTACATAATATCTCAGTTAACCGACAAGTGTGACCCAATCTTTTGCCTTCTCTGAAAGAACAACCCTGGAGTATGAGATGAGAACTGCCAGACTGCATTTGAGAAAATAAAGGAGTATTTGTCTCACACTCCTATCATGATATCCCCTATCCCAGGAAAACCTCTATTCTTGTATCTATCCATATTTAAGAATTCAATAGGGTGTGTCTTGGGTCAACATGATGAATCCGGAAGGAATGAAAGAGTAATCTATTACTTGAGCAATAAGTTCACCAAATGCGAGGTCAGCTATCCTCTTATCGAAAAGGTTTACCGTGCTTTAGTCTGGGTTACATGAAGACTCAGACAATACATGTTGTATCACACCACTTGGCTGATTTCCAAGTTAGATCCACTAAAGTACATGATAGGTGTGTCTTCTCTCTCTGGAAGGTTAGCCCGATGGCAGATGTTGTTATCTAAATTTGACATCGAGTATGTGAGCCAGAAAGCCATAAAGGGAAGTGCAATATCGGATTTCTTGGCAAGCAGAACTGATGAAAATTAAGAGCCGCTGGACTTTGACTTCCCAGACGAAGACTTGATGGCCATATCCTTAGAAGAAGCAAGTACTTCCACAAACAGTTCCTGGAAAATGCATTTTGATGGTGCGTCAAATCCATTAGGACATGGCATCGGGGCCATACTGGTCTCCCTATAAGGGAATCATTACCCATTCACTAGCAAACTAAATTTCGATTGCACCAACAACATGGCAGAATATGAAGCTTGTGTTTTGGAGATCCAGGCTTATTAATTTATCAACTACATGGAGAATGGTAAACTAAGGATGTAAAGATGTGGGAGTACCAGAAACTAATACTGAATCTTCTCGAAGAATTAGATGAATTCACCTTCCACTATGTGCCTAGAGAAGAAAAAAATGATTGATGCTTTAGCTACCTTGGCAGCTACATTCAAGGCTGGTGGGGAATCTAAAATGATGCCAATTGACATGCAGACGTATGAGTACCCAGCTCATTGTTGCCAAATCGAGGAAGTGAAAGACACTAATCCCTGGTACCACGACATTTTGCAATACATCAAGAATTGAAATTATCCAGATGAAGCCACCGAAACTGATAAAAGAACCAATAGAAGGATGACAGCTGGATATGTCCTTGATGGGGAGGTATTATACAATAAAATCCATGATCAAGTCGTGTTAAGGTGTGTAGATTCAGAAGAGGCAAAGATGATATTGGAATAAGTGCATGACGGAGTTTGTGGAACACATGCAAATGGGCATATGATGTCAAGGAAAATAATGAGATGCGGATATTTTTTGTCCACACTGGAAAGTGACTGTATCAACTATACTAGAAGATGTCATAAATGTCAAATTTACGGAGATAAAATAAATGTTCCACCTCATCCCCTTCATGTGATGACATCACCATGGTCTTTCTCTATGTGGGCATGGATGTTATCGGGAAAATTCATTTGAAGGCTTCAAATGGTCACCGATTCATTCTTGTGGCAATTGATTATTTCACCAAATGGGTAAAGGTTGCATCATACGTTAGTGTCACTTAGTCCACTAACTGTAAGTTTTTGAAGAAATAGATCATATGCTGGTATGGTTTACCTGAGATGATCATTACCGATAATGCTACAAACTTGAACAACAAGATGATGGATACTGCTTGTGAGCAATTCAACATAAAGCATCACAACTCTACTGCTTATAGACCAAAAATGAACGAAGCAATAGATGCAGCAAATAAAAAAATCAAGAAGATAGTGGAGAAAATGACTAAGACCTACAAGGATTGGCACGAGAAATTGTCTTTCTCTTTGTTTGCTTACCGAACCTCAGTACGAACTTCGACTGGGGCAACCCCATTTTCATTGGTATATGGGATAAAAAGCAGTGCTGCCCATTGAGGTAGAAATTTTATCACTCCGATCTAACTAGATGACGTAAAATGGATGCAATCTCGGTATGATCAGCTGAACCTAATAGAGGAAAAGAGATTGAAGGCTATTCATCATGGTTAAATCTACCAGAAACGAATGATTCGAGCACATAACAAGAAGGTGCACCCGAGAGTATTCTGTGAAGGAGATCTTGTGCTTAAGAGAATTTGGCCAATTCAAAAAGACTCCAGAGGAAAATGGATGCCAAATTGGGAGGGACCTTATGTCGTGAAAAAGGCCTTCTCTGGAGGAGCACTTCTCCTAGCTGAAATGGACGGGCTAGAACTGCCAAATCCCATTAATTCAGATGCAGTCAAAAAATACTTCGCTAAAGATGAAAACCCGGGAGGGCGTCCTAAGTCGAAGAAGAAAAAGAAAAAGAGAAAGAAAAGGGAAAAAAGAAAAAAATGTTTAGGGTGAAAACTCAAAAGGGTGCCCTAAATTAAAAAAAGAAATTGAAAAAAGAAATTGAAAAAAGAAAAAGAAGAAAAAAGAAAATAAGGTGGATCCAAGATGAAAAACCCGAAAAGAGCATCTTAAAACCAAGGATGGGTCCAAGTTGAAAACTTGAAAGGGCGATTTGGATAATTAAGAAAAGGTCCTTAATCCAGACAATGAAGCATCCCGGTATCCGAATCTTCTACAAACTTAACGAGCCGGAGAAAGGTTGCACTCTCCTGAACGTTGTCACATCTTCGAAGATCCCTTGACAAAGGCTGTGTTCAAGGTTACCTAATGGCTTATCAGTTCAGAAGCGCTGAATTATTGAAATCTAATACATCAATTCATACTTTATTTATGTATTCACTTTTTAAAATGTTTGTCATGTATTGTCTGTTCTTTTTCCCTTATTAATAAAGACAACCATTTCTCTAATTCAATTCCTTTTAAGCATCTTGGGTTGAATTTAAACTTAATGATTATTCACTTATGAAAAAGATAATTGCATATTACTGTTCAAAGATTTATTAAAAAATACATATATTCGGAAGTCGATCAAGGCTCATGCACTATACTTAAGATGGTTGAGAAACATTACCTAAATCAAGGATAAAAATAAAATTATGCACATCGGATTTAAACATGTTGAAGAGTTCAAGATCAAGAATCAGAAATTCAGATTCCAGAATCAATAGTCATCAAGACTGACAACTGGAGATTGAAATTTCTCTCCAGAACCCAAAATAACATATTTTACACATGCATTTTAGGCACACCTAAGAGTATTGCATCCATAGCATCGCATATATGCATAATTTGCATATTCTTGTTAGAGTCAATTTCAACTTCACAGCGAATGATATTGAAATCGAAGTGATCAATTTACAATAAGGGATTTCAACTTCACAACGAAGGATATCCAATTCATAGCTCAACTTCACAACGAATGAGTCATCCACGATTTCAACTTCACGAAGAAGGATATCGTTCCCAATGGATCAACTTGATTTCACAATAAATGAGTCATCTGTAACAACAAGGCTTATTTCCCAACCAAGTACTGCATAACTTAAAGGAAAGAAGAGTTATCTGCCAACAAGAACTTTCGAGATCGATTATGTTCAGCTTGAGAGCATACTTACCGCAAGGTAGCAACAATGAACTACTTTCTGATCAAATTTTCATACCAAGGTCATTAAGTTGAGAAGAAGACCAAGGTTAAGATTGGCAACAAGAAGCCACTTTCCAATTTACCTACGATTTCAACTTCATACGAAGGATATCGTACACAAAATATTGACCCAACTTCACGAGGAATGAGTCATTTGTCACACCACAAGGAAAAAATAGTATTTTCAGGTCAAGTTTCAGCTTCACGATGAAGTATCTTGGGCTAGAAGACGATCCATGAGCTACTTTCCAAAGCTTTGAGCTCGGTTTCAACTTCACAACGAAGGATATCGTGCTCAGAATTTTCCAATTCAACTCAACCTCACTTCAGGGAGTCATCTATAATTCAGTCCAAATGGGTTATGAAAAATCAATCATGACATCAGATTTCATCTCTATGACCGAGGACATTCGATATGGACAAAATTTGTGTCTTTTAATATTTGCCCTAATTTCGTTACACGATAATGAGCAAAGAGGGGCAGCTGTAGACACGATTTTGTCCAAACTTACTGTTGATATTACATTATATAATATATTCATATCTATGGTATTATATGGTGAATATGAATTGCGTATTTATGATGTATACAGTGTGCATACATTATTGTATATATTGTATTCATGTTATAAATATACATATTTATTCTTTTTTCATTTACAGACCCAGCCCAAATACAAGCAAGCCCAGTTAAAAAGAAACCAATAGCCCAGCAGTAGCATGACCCGACTACAACCCAGGAATGGAGACCCGGGTCCACTGGAAGCCTGACCCGAATTGAAATAGTTAGGGTTTACAAACCCCAACTCTCACCCCTCTCTTCTCAGTGCCGCAACAGCCATACAAGCAAGAAGCGGGTCAAACCAACGGCAACAAGGCTACCTCAACGTTTCCTGGTGACGTTTTTTCATGAGACTCACCAACCAACCAACAAACCAAGCATTTCAGTCAGAATCAAACTCTAAAATAAACTAAAAATAGGACTTTTTTAGACTATATATATGCATATGTACACAAAGAAAAATACAGGAAATTACGAGAAATCAAAAGATAAAATACTATAAATACCTGAGGAATCGAAGAAAAAATTGTAAAAAATTTTTGAAAGCAATTCGAAATAAAAGGTATCATTTTTACATTGCTTGGTCGCCCATCTCGCTTGCATGTTGTTCTTGTTTTTTTTTTACTCAAAAAAATCGAAAAGAGGAAGGAAATCCGAGGATCAAGGAGGGGTTTTTCGAAAGATCTTCTATAGATCTAGCCCTCCTCGAGGCTATTTTGAAAAAAAAGTTTGGATTTTTGAAACAAGGGTAAAAAAAGCTTTAAGAAAATATAAAAAAATCGACCACCGTCGATGAACAACGCCTGGCACTGGTCTATGACGGTCGGTGAGGCAATGGCCGATCGGTTTCTGGATTCCACGGCGGTGTTCTTCATCAAAGAAGAACACCCAAGAACATTTCAGAGTATTTTATGGTTTTCGTTTTAATCTGTTTTGGGGGAGAATGGAAAATGAATTTGTATTATGAAAGTTGGGTTTTATACTCGACCCACCGACTCGTTGGGCGACCCGCGAGTTGACCCAATCCAACCCCAAGATCCGCGTGTTTTCGTTAAAAAAGGGGTAATTACATTTTTGGTCCCCCAACAATTTTGTAAAGTTCATTTTACCCCCTTAAATTTAACTTGAGCCCCGATTTCCTTTCAAATTGTACCATTTATTTTATTTTCTTTTAATCTAGTCATTTACTATTTTTATATATATATATTATTTTTTTTTTTGGTTTCTTTTTTATTTATTTTTTCCTAAAGTTTTATTTATGTATATATATATATATATATATTATTTTATTTATTTATTTATTATTTGTTTTTTAACATTCTTATGTGTGTATATATATATATATATTATCATTATTGTTTTTTTCCTTTTCTTTTATTTATTTATTTATTTATTTTATTTATTAAATACTATTATATATTTTTATTTTTATTTTTTTCTATTATTTTCTTCTTTGTTTTCTATTTTTTAATCTTATTCAATTCTATTTTTCCTTATTTTTATTTCTATCTTATTTTGTTTTATTCATTTTACTTTTTATTGTTTTTATTTTATCTTTATTTTTCTTTTTTTCTTTTTTGAGATTAAGTATTTTATTATTATTTTTTATTTCATTTATTATTACTTAGGTTTTATTTGGGGTTTTTTTATGTTTTTTTATTTTACTTCTTTTCCTTCTTGTAATAATTGTTTATATTTAATTTTGCAATTAGTATTTGTATATTTATGCATCTTTCTTTTTCATTACTTCAATTCAATGGACCCTTTATTTGCTTTGTTTTTATTTTATTTCTTTTAATTCATTAGCATGCGTTTTTTATCTTAATTTGATTCTACACCTTATTACATCTAACACTTTTCTTGACTTTTTTAAGGGTACGTTTTAAATACATTAAAGGTAAGTAGCTTGGATCAATTGTTACCTTTTAATTTAACTTTTAATTTTCTTAATTAAAGAAAATTGGAAATTAATTAGTACCGAAAGGACAGTTCAAATGTGCTAATCCTTCCTTGACTGTAACAGACCCTCGAATCCGACAAATGGAAGATTTCTGAGAACTAAAAAAGAAATATTCTCTATGAAGTCTAGAAATTGAATTTACTAGTTGTGTTATAATGTCTGCATCCTATTTGAAGGTAAGGGCATTTCAAAAACGTTAAAGAGGACCAAATGTCAATGGACATCTTGATGATGAAAACCAAAAAAATATGAGACGAAGCGGAACCAAATTACATTGCCTTCCCAAATTAACCCATTGATATTGACACTTTTCTACTGGCTATAATTTTTGAAAAATCAAAATGTGTGATTTATTTATTTGATATATAGTGAACTGATATTTTGCTTCAATTGTGAATCTAAATGGGCATAATTTTGCTTTAAAAATATTTACATCAAAATTGTCATACTTTGAAGAAAATACATTTTTAAACAAGACATTTTCTTTGAAGAAAAACATGAAAGGAAGTGGGGCATCTCCAAAATCTCTTCCTCATCCATTAATGTGTCTCTGGATGTGGTAGATGGAAAGGACTTTAGAAGAAAGACGATTGCCACATAACGTGAGAGTTATGACATTGAATTGATTAAGAAGAGTTTTGCACGTGATAAAGAGGGAAATTTATTCACGATATGAACTTGAATATGTTACATCTACAATGAGAATGCAAACCTTGATGGTGATCCAAATCGACATGAAATGAACACATCAATAAAAAAAAACTTTAGAATAGATATTAGTTTTGCTACAAAGGTATCATGCAAGCCACATGAGGACTCACAAGGAGTAACGAAAGCGTTTGACATCATTTTAAGGCAACCAAGATGCCTAATTGTTCGACAAGTTTTTATCTTCCATAAGAAATCTTTTCGAACATTGGATGAGATATCCCATGCGAAATAAATTTCCATTCAAGTTTCAAAGTCATCCAAGGAGGTCTTTAGCTCGATATTGATTCGCGATGAAATCATTGCTTGTCAGTTAGATTCCCTTTCCCTCAATCGAACCAAAGCTAAATGAGTGCTTAAGAATTGCAATCCACATAACCAAGAGTACAAGATTACTGAACTAGGTGAACACTATTGCCAAAAGATTGGATAAAAAAAGCTTACTGATACGAGGAGAGAGGAAGAAGTTTCTTTCAAAAGAACAAAAGATGCCAAAGAATCACATTTCACATTGTCGTAACTGGCTTTCCGTTGAGCCTGGAATTGGGCTTCGACTTGAATTGACTGGGTTAGAGTCGCCACCGATCATTCATTTTAAAAATAAAACAGGTTGATCGGATACCTTATCTCTTACTTGATCTGCGTCTTACCAGTGATGTGTCGGATTCGGGAGTCGGTTACAGTCAAGGAATGGTTAGCACCCTTGAACTGCCCTTTCGGTACTGTGAAATTTCCTGTTGTCTTAAATTAAGAAAGTTGTAAGTTAAATTAAAAGATAAAATAACGATCCAAATTACTTACCTCTGATTGATTGAAAATGTACCTTTTCAAAAGTCGAAAGACGAGTTAGAGGAACAAATCAAAATAAATAAAATAGAGAATGATAAAGGAAATAGGGAATTCAACATGAATATAACAAGACAAAGAAAATAAAAAGGAATACAAAACACAAATAAAAAATAGAAATAAAATTAAAATTAAAATTAAAAACAAGAAAAATAAATAAAGTAGTAATAATCTATATACAATTGAAATTAATAAATAAATAAGATGAACATCAAGAATATAAAAAAAGAACGAAAGAGTAAAAAAAAAAGTAAAGAGAAAGATGAAGAAAAGCATATATACAATATAACCAAAAAACGATAATCAAATAAGAAATAATATATATATATATATATATAGTAATGAACGGATAAAAACATGAATAGTATATATTTACATAAGGTGTAATAGAAATATAAACTATGTACATAAATATATATAGATTAAAACAATAATAAAAAAGTAAACAAAAATGAAAATATATATATATATATAATAAACGTAATAAATAAATAAAAATAAATAAATAAATAAAAAGGATTAATAATCATAAAATTAAAATTCGAAGCAGGGATTAAATCGAAAAGGAAAGCGAATTGGGTGGCCAAATTAGGACAAAATCGGGGTTTAAATGCAATTTAGGGACCAAAATCGAAGGTTTAAAAAATAAGAAGGATCGAAATCGGGGTTTATCCCATTTATAATGAAAACACGAGGATCATGTGCGTGGAGTGGGTCGGGTCACGATAAAAAACAAGTCAGCTATACATCCCATTTTCCTGAAAACACGCCTTCATTCTCTCAATTGGTCCAAAATGGATCAAAACAATTTTTTTAAAATTCTCTGCATGTTCTTCATGTGTTCTTGAGGGATGAAGAACACGACCATGGTTTCCAAAAACCGACCACCACGCCACCTCGCTGGCCGCCGTTCATCGGTAACAAATCCCAAAAAAATCATTTTTTTAAAGCTCTTTAAACCCCTGTTTCGAAAATCCGAACATTTTTCAAAGATTATAGACCTCGAGGGTTAGATCTACAAATGAAGATCTTGAGGACGCCCATCCGTTCATCGATCCAAAACTCGTTTTTTGGGTTTCTTTTCAACCAAAACACAACAGAGGCACAAAAATAAGAAGAAACAACACGCAAAGGTATGAAATTTTTTACCTTTCTTTTTTAAATATTGCAAGAAACCTTCGAAATACTCTGAGTATTTGGCTGCAATTTGCTAGTAACTTTGCTTGTTATTTCGTATGAAAATCCGTACCCACAAATGGCCTTGCTTACATGTATTTATACTAAAAAAATAAACTATTTTTAGCTTGATTTTTGAGTCCTGCTCGAACTAAACTAATGCCTTATTTGCTATTTTTCTAGTGTCCCAAACATCCACGTTGTTGCGGTTGTTGTATGAGGGATAGAGTGCCTTGAAACTCGGCGTTGAATGTGTGAAAGGAGAGCTGGCAGCGGCGTGATACCCCTGGAGTCTTGGTGACGCGGCGCAGATGAGAACCGAATTGAAAGCTAGGGTTTCTGGAAAACTTTGTGTGTTGTGGACCATTGGATCACACCTTGATCCAACGGTTTCCATTGTTGGCGGCTAGGACAAGAGTAGAGTGAGCTAGGATTTCTGAAAACCCTAACTTGTTGTGGGTCTGGACTATTAGGCGTTGTTGGGCCTGATACAAAATGTAAAACATGTTTATAATAATATTTATACAATATATATATAATATGTATAAATATATGTTCATTTCAGTCACAAAAAGTGTGTCTACAGCTACCTCTCTTTACCCATAGTCGTGTAACAGGGATAGGGCAAAGATTAAAAGACACACTTTTCATTTACCACAAACGTATCATTCCTATAGGGGTCAAATACAATCAGATATCCTCTGTTGTAGAGTTAAAATCTAATAATTGGATTAAATCACAAAATTACTCCCTCGTCGTGAGGTCGGGTTAAACTGGAAACTTCTGAGCGCGATATCCTTCGTCATGAAGTTAAAATCGTACTCAAAACCCTTGGCAAGTGGCCTCTGAACCATCTTCTAGCTCACGATACTTCATCGTGGAGGTGAAAACTTGTCCTGAAGACTTCGGTATTAATGTGTCATAGATGACTCACTCGTCGTGAAGTTGGGTCAATCTGTTGGTGAAGTTGGAATTGTATATGGCCTCTTCGTCGTGAAGTTGACCCTTGGAATTGGATATCCTTCGTCGTGAAGTTGAAATCCAATGTAAGTTGCGTTGTTTCGAGGCCAACATCCTCCGCCGTGAAGTTGAAATTGACTCTGAAACTAGAAAGTTTATTGACAGACATTCCTTCTTTGAGTTGAATATCCTTCGTCGTGAAGTTGAAATCCAATCTAGAGATGGATGCTGCTTGTGTGCACGATTCCCTTCGTTGTGAAATTGAAACCGTGGGTGGCCCCTTCGTTGTGAAGTTGAGCATGAGAATTGGATATCCTTCGTCGTGAAGTTGAAATCCAAGTAAGTTGTATTGCTCTAAGTCCAATATCCTTCGTCGTGAAGTTGAAATTGGTTCTGGAACTGGAAAATTGTTTGTTGACAGTCAGTCACCCCTTCGCCGTGAAGTTGAGCCTGTGCTGTCTTGGGTCCAATATCCTTCGCTGTGAAGTTGAAATTGGATCTGAAATTTGGAAATTGTTTGTTGACAGTCAGCCGCCCCTTCGCCGTGAAGTTGAGCTTGTGTTGTCTTGAGTCCAATATCCTTCGTTGTGAAGTTGAAATTGACTCTGAAAGTTATTTGTTGACAATCAGCCGCCCCTTCGTCATGAAGTTGAGCTTGTGTTATCTTGGGTCCAATATCCTTCGCTGTGAAGTTGAAATTGGTTATGAAATTGGGAAGCCCCTTCGCCATGAAGTTGAGCACCAAATGAGACGATATCCTTCATCGTGGAGTTGAAATCGTGGATGTGTGGGTACGATATCCTCTGTCATAGAGTTGAAATCGTGGATGGCCCCTTCGTCGTGAAGTTGAGCCTTGACTTGAATATCCTTCGCCGTGAAGTTGAAATCCAAGTATTGTATGTTACGGGTGGACACGATTCCCTTCGCCGTGAAGTTGAAACCGTGGATGACCCCTTTATTTTAAAGTTTGGCTTCGAGCTAGATATCGTTCATTGTGAAGTTAAAATCTACTCTCGAGTAATTTGTGTCATTTCGAGTCCAATATCCTTCGCTGCGAAGTTGAAAATTGACTTTAGCTAAAACCTGGAAAGGTTATGCATATATGTGATGCTATGGATGCAATGCTCTTAGGTATGCCTAAAATTCATATGCAACAGGTGTTATCTTGGGCTATGAAGAGAAATCTCGATCTATGGTGGCCTTTCGTTGTTGACTCTTGGTTTTGAAATCTTGAAGTTTTGATCCTTGATCTTGAATTCTTTAAATATTTCAATCTGATGTGCACATTCTATTTGCTTCTTGATTTGGGAAATGCTTCTCGACCATCTCAAGTATGTGCATGAGCCTTAATCGGCTTCGGGTACCTGTACTTTTCAATGAATCTTTGTACAGTAATATGCGATTATCTTTTGCATAAGTAAATAAATCATTAAGTTTAAGTTCAATCCAAGATGCTCAAAAGGAATTGGTTTAGAGAAAGAGATTGTCTTTTATTCATGAGAAAAAAGAACAAATAATATATGACAAACATTCTGAAAATGAATACATAATGAGGTGTAAATGAATGTCTTAGATCTCGATAATGTAGGCACTTTTGAGCTGAAAAGCCGTTTGGTGACCTTGAATGCAGCCTTTGCCAAAGGATCTTTGAAAATGTGACAGCGATCATGAGAGTGCAACATTCCTCTGATTTGTTGAGTTTGTAGAAGATTCATATGCCGGGATGCTTCCACTATCTGGATTTCTTGAACTGATATCCAAATCGTTCGGGTTTTCAACTTGGACCCATCATTGGTTACAAGATGCCCTTTGCGGGTTTTCATCTTGAACCCACCTTATTTTTCTCTTTCTTTTTCTTTTTCTTTTGTTCTTTTTCTCTTTTTTTTTCTTTTTAATTTAGGGCGCCCTTTTCGGGTTTTCACCCTAAACGCTTTTTCCTCTTTTTTGTTTTTTGTTTTTTGTTTTTTGTTTTTTTCTTTTTCTTTTCCTTTCTTCTACTTAAGACGCCCTTTCGGGTTTTTATCCTAAGCGAAGTACTTTTTGACTGCGTCTGAGTTGATGGGATGTGACAGTTCAGCTCCGTCTATTTCAGCCAGGACAAGGGCTCCTCCGGAGAAGGTCTTTTTCACGACATAAGGTCCTTCACAAATTGGTGTCCATTTTCCTCGAAAATCTTTTTGGACTGGCCAAATTCTTTTTAGCACCAGATCTCCCTCGCGGAATATTCTTGGGCGCACCTTTTTGTCATGTGCTCGGATCATTCGTTTCTGATAGATTTGACCATGATGAATGGCTTTTAGTCTCTTTTCATCTATCAGATTAAACTGATCATATATGGATTGTACCCACTCTGCATCATCCAGTTTGACTTCTGTCAAGACCCGGAGTGACGGAATATCTACTTAAATGGGTAGCACTGCTTCCATTCCATAAGCTAGTGAAAATGGAGTTGCCCCAGTCGAGGTTCATACCAAAGTTCGATAGGCGAACAGAGCGAAATGCAACTTCTCATGCCAGTCTTTATATGTTTCAATCGTTTTTTCCACTATCTTCTTAATGTTTTTGTTTGCTTCTTCTACTGCTTCGTTCATCTTTGGTCTGTAAGCAGTGGAATTGTGATGTTTTATGTTGAACTATTCACAAGCAGCATTCATCATTTTGTTGTTCAAGTTTGTAGCATTATCGGTAATGATCCTTTCAGGTAGGCCATACTGACATATAATCTCTTTCTTCAGAAACTTACAAATAGTGGACTGAGTAACACTGACATATGATGCAGCCTATACCCATTTCTTGAAGTAATCAATTGCTACGAGAATGAAACGGTGACCATTTGAAGCCTTCGGATGGATTTTCCAGATAACGTCCATGCCCCACACAGAGAAAGGCTATGGTGACGTCATTACATGAAGTGGATGAGGTGGAACATTGATTTTATCTCCGTAAATCTGACATTTATGACATCTTCTAGCATAGTTGATGCAATCACTTTTCAGTATGGACCAAAAATATCCGCATCTTATTATTTGTCTTGACATCATATGTCCATTTGCATGTGCTCCACAAACTCCATCATGTACTTCTTCCACTATCATTTTTGCCTCTTCAGCATCGACGTACCTTAACAGGACTTGATTATGGCTTTTCTTGTATAAAACCTCTCCGTCAAGGACATATCCAGCTGTCATCCTTCTAAGGGTTCTCTTATCGATTTCGGTGGCTTCTTCTGGATAACTCTGATGCTTGATGTACTATAGAATGTCGTAGTACCAAGGCTTAGTGTCTTTCACTTTTCAATTTGGTAACAATGAGTCGGGTACTCATACGACTGCATGTCGATTGGTATCATTTCAGCCTCCCCGCCAGCCTTGAATGCGGCTGCCAAGGTAGCTAAAGCGTCAGCCATTTGATTTTCTTCTCTTGGCACATAGTGGAAGGTGACTTCATCGAACTCTTCAAGCAGATTCAGTACTAGTTTTTGGTACTCTAACAGCTTTACATCCTTGGTTTCCCACTCTCCGCGGAGCTGATAGATTACTAATGCTGAATCTTCATATATCCGCAAGGTCTTTATGCTTTGCCCCAGTGCAGCTCGGATTCCCAAGACACATGCTTCATACTCCGCCATGTTTTTGGTGCAATTGAAGTTGAGTCTTCTAGTAAATGGGTAGTGACTCCCTTCTGGAGAAATTAGGATTGCCCTGATGCCATGTCCTAATACATTTGACACACCATCGAAATGTATTCTCCAGAAACTGTCCGTTGAAGTCCCTGCTTCTTCTAAGGAGATAGCCATCAAGTCTTCGTCTGGGAAGTCAAAGTCCAAAGGCTCGTAACTCTCATCGGTTCTACTAGACAAGAACTCTGATATCAAATTCAGAGAAGAGCATATGCCATCGGGCTAACCTTCCAGATAGAGCAGGTACACCCATCATGTACTTCAGGGGATCTAACTCAAAAATCAACCAAGTAGTGTGGTACAACATGTATTGTCGGAGTCTTTTTGTAGCCCAGACTAAAGCACAACAGACCTTCTCGATAGGAGGATACCTGACCTCGTAATGGGTGAACTTCTTACTTAAATAGTAGATGACTCTTTCCTTCTTTCCGGATTCATCATGTTGACCTAGGACACACCCCATGGAGTTCTCGAATATAGATAGATACAAGACCAGAGGTTTACCCGGGATAGGGGACATCAGGACAGGAGAGTGAGATAAATACTTCTTTACTTTCTCGAATGCAATTTGACATTTTCATCCCATGCTCCTGGATTATTCTTTCGGAGAAGACGGAAGATTGGGTCACACTTGTCGGTTAACTGGATATGAACCGTGCTATGTAGTTCAATCTACCTAGAAAACCTCAAACCTCCTTCTGTGTTCGTGGGGGAGGCAGATTTTGGATAGCCTTAACTTTATCAGGATCAACCTCGATGCCTTTCCTACTGAATACGAAGCCTAATAGTTTCCCGGATATTACCCCGAAAGTGCACTTGCTAGGGTTCAATTTTAGTTAGAACTTCCTCAATCTTTAGAAGAGCTTCCTTAGATTCTCGACATGTTAAATCTCGGTTTGTGCCTTGACAATCATGTCATCGACATAAACTTCTATCTCTTTGTGCATCATGTCGTGGAACAGGGTCCCATAGCTCTTTGATATGTTACCCCAGCATTTTTTAGTCCGAATGGCATCACCTTGTAGTAGAAAATTCCCCACATTGTGATGAACGTGGTCTTCTCCATGTCTTCAAGATGCATCTTGATCTGGTTATATCCCGAAAATCCATCCATGAATGAAAAGAAAGCGTTCCCGGCTGTATTGTCTACCAACGTGTCAATGTGAGGTAGAGGAAAGTTGTCTTTAGGGCTCGCCTTGTTAAGATCACGATAATCGACGCACATGCGAACCTTCCCGTCCTTTTTTGGAACTGGAACTATGTTGGCTACCCACTCCGCATACTTGGCCACTTGAAGAAAACCGGCATCAAATTGCTTCTTAACTTCTTCTTTGATCTTAAGGAGCATTTATGGTCGCATCCTTCTCAGTTTTTGTTGCTTGGGTTTGCATTCTGGCTTAATTGGCAGTTTATGAACTACCATATCTGTGCCTAGTCCCGGCATGTCCTGATACGACCAGGCGAACACATCTCTATACTCCTGAAGTAAGACTATCAGGTTTTGTCTTGCTTCAGCCGATAGAGTTGTGCCGATTTTAACCTCCTTTCTATCATCTTCAGTACCCAGATTCAAGATTTCGATTGTCTCTTCATGTGGTAGTATTTTTTTTTCTTCTCCTTCTAAAATTCTCAACAATTCAGTAGGCAAGTTACACTCCTCTTCAGTGTCGAATTCATCAAATTCCCCGAGACAAATGGCTGATTCAAAATCCACTTTTGGATCAAGATCATCGGTGCCCACATTATCGTTATCTGGGGTCCTGAAGGAACAAAAAGATGTGTGTGTGAGAGAGGAAATATCCCACACGAAACAGTCAAGAATCAAATTTGAAAGAGAAATGGAAATGAAGTGCTGAAATGAAGAAAATAGACAATGAATTCAAAAAGAAATAAAAGAAAATTTGTTTGCCATGAACATAGGAAAAAATGCATCATTTATTGAAATTAAACCAAATGTTTATTCACCCTTACAAAAGATCACCTATTGCCCCGGGTATAGGCAAATAGGGATAGTTCGAATATTACTCTGAAAGAGTCTTGTAAACCACAGGTAATTCTTTCGCCGACCAGCTGCTAGGCACGAACCCAGGTGGCAGAGGGCATATCCCGGATCTATCTCCGTTGTTAACATCTTTTGTGGTTATGGCATTGATGTTCAGATCTTCTAGAGCTGCTTCTAACTCAGATATGGTGGTTTTAAACATATACCCACCTGACTTGAATGTCTTGTAAAGAGGCGGGAATATCATAGGCTCCCGTTGAAGTTCGCCTCCAGTTAACCTGGCTAGTCTTCTTTTGCGGTTCTTCTGAACTTCATTCCTCTTTTCATGGTAACTGGGCTGAAAACTGAGCCCAAACTGATCTAACTTCAAAACAAAAAGGACTGGATTGATTCTTCTTTGTAGTAATTTCCCAAACCCCCTTCCAGTTTTAGCACCTCAGCCTAAGGTTTGCTTGATCTCCTTGCGTATTCGGAGAGTCAGGGTCTTGGAATCTTCTTTTCTTCCACCATGAATGTTGCATTCAAAAATTCTAAGGAGCGGAACGAGCACTCTACTGCTTCTTCATCCACCTCGATGTATGGGGCCTCCGTGGTCACGTTTTCCACGATATCCTCCTCAGCATTGATAATTACCAAGGCTCCATCAATAACAAATTTGACTTTTTGGTGCAGCGTGGAGGGTACTGCACCTACTTGATGAATCCATGGCCTTCCTAAAAGACAGCTATAGGACGGCATGATATCCATCACAAGGAACTCGACGTCATAGGTGGCAGGTTCGATGGTCAACGGTACCTCGATCCTGCCAATAACCTCTCTCTTGGTCCCATCAAATGCTCGGACCATGTTCTGACAGGCTCTCATATGAGAGGTATCGATTGGAAGTCTCTTTAATGTCACCAAAGGCATCACGTTCGGGGCTAAGCTGTTGTCGATCAACACACTCGGTAAGGCATGCCCCTTGCAGTAGGTAGTGATGTGTAATGCCTTAGTTCGGCCTCTTCCTCCGGATGGAATCTCATCATCTAAAAACGAGATGAGATTATCAGCTTGAATATTATTTACCAGTCGGTCCATCTTGCTGATTGGTATGTCTTGTGGCACGAACGTTTGATTAAGGACCTTCAACAGTGCTTCTCGATGTGCCTCCGAGTTTAAAAATAATGATAGCATTGAAGAACGCATAAGTAAGCTGTGGAGTTGTTCTACGATGTTGTACTCGCTGTGCTTCAAGATCTTGAGGAACTCTTTGGCTTCTTCCTCCTTTATAGGTTCGTTGACAGCTAGTACATCCTCTTTGAAAAGTTCAAGTGGTCTTTTCCCCACTTTTCTATCACATCCTTTAGAAGTACTCACTTGGCATTCGTACTTCCATGGCACTTGTCGATTGTCCTTGTATTGAAAAGGCTGAGGTGCTATGATCACCACCTTGGCTGGTGTTGTTACTGTCATCTTTACTTTAGGGGTAATTATCAAAGGACTACCCCTGCCGTATTTCTTGTCAGATGATTCTCCGGTAGCACAAACATCTACTTCCAAAGAATCTTAATTTTCTTCATAAAATTCCAGTTCTTTCCGGTCCATCATGAGCTGGACTAATGACTTAAATTCTGGGTAAACTTGCACCTTATGTCCTCTTTCGTTATGCTAATGGCAATGGTTACCATCTTGAATCCTTGTTGCACACGATTGGGGTGTAAGAAGCCCCGCCTTTACCATTTGGCTCCATACCCAAGCCAAAGGAGTTTTAACTTCTGAAACACGTGTTTTAATTTTTTTGCCATTGTCGGTGGTGATTGCGTTGATTCATGTTTCCTGATGATTAGGCAAGGGATTATGGGCGACGTTCGGTGCTCCGGAGTTGAAATAGATCCAATTTTTGTTCCGCATTTGTTGTACCAGTCTCTTAAATGCGAGACAGTTTTTAATTGAATGCCCCTGCACACCTCCATGATATTCACAGTGGGTGTTCTCGTCAAACCATTTCAGATATGGGGGCTTTATCGAATCTATTGGGTAGGGTGATACTGTGTGAGTGTCAAAGAGTTGTTGATATAACTCTTTATATGTCATGGGAATGGGGTCGAACTGCTCCCTTTCCCTCATTGGTTCTCTCTGAGATTGGTTAGAAGTACCAGATGGTACAGCTGCAGTTGTTTTTGAGATCGTAACACCTTTGCTAGCGTTGTAGGTGTTGACATTGTTGATCTCACGGTCCTTGTTCTTCACGGGAGGCTTTCTACTGGAATTACCTCCTTCAATCTTTCATTGTTTTATGGCCAGTTCAACCATCTCACTAGCCATGACTAAATCTGAGAAACTTCCCGACGTGATTGCTACCAAATGCCCGAAGTAAGGTGCCTTTAGGGTTTGTACAAACAATTTTCTAGTTTCCTTTTCATCCAAGGGTGGATGAACTTGCATAGATAAATCCCTCTATCTCTATGTGTACTGTCGAAAACTTTCGTTATGCTTCTTTTCCAAGCTCTGCAGCATAACTCGGTCTGGTCTCATATCATTGATATGTTTGTACTACTCTAAGAAAGACTTGGCTAAGTCTTTCCACGTATTGATATGAGTTCGGCTGAGCTGGTTGTACCATCAGATAGCTGAACCGGATAGGCTCTCCTGAAAGTCGTGGATTAAGAGTTGGTCATTTCCCCCATACCCTGTCATTTTCCGATAGAACATAGTGATATGAGCTGAAGGGCAGTTGTTCCCGTCGAACTTCTCAAACTCATGAACCTTAAATTTTGGTAGAAGCACTAAATCGGGGACCAAACTTAGTTCTATTGCATCCACATCATAATAATCATGGTCTCCTTAGACCATCTTCATTTGGTCTTCTAACATCCTGATCTTTTCTTCCATCTTCATTGCCTTATCCTCCTCTTCAAAATATGAGATAGGGCAGTTGTCCGGATGACTGTTAAGTTTTGCCGCAAAAGTCTGTAAATTTTCCACTGATACGGCTTTCCCTTTGGCGGCAGATGAGTCACCTTGTAGTACGGGTAAGGTCCTGGATGAGACAACCACTTGTGGGGTCGGTGGTATGATTATCCCCTCAGATGTACCTTCTCCGGATGCACTTGTCTGTTGTTGTAAACCAGATAACTTAGCCACGATCTGGTCGACTAAGGACTCCATGCTTTTCTTGATGGACTCCATGGTACGTTGACTATTCTGAGCCATTTTGTCCTCCAATTCTTTCTGCAGTCTTGCCATGTTCTCCTCAATCTTCTCGATTCTGGTATCCATTTGTTTCTTTTTTGCATGAGTGTTGTGAGGGTGATGTGTATCTAATGCTTGCGGTGGTAAGCTTGGTATCTGAGACATGTTCTGTTTGTTAATACGAATGTAAAAACATGGAAAATATAAAATAAAAACAAACATGAAATATAAAATGCAAGAAATACAATGCATGATGTATGAAATTTGGAGGCATTGATCCAGAAAAGTGTCCATTATTATAAATAATCCTTATTCAGACAAAAATGTTTTATCTTTTAAGAGACATAAAAACAAATTAAAGGTACATTCGGACTAAATCCTCTAGACCCCTAACAACTTTTAGTAGGTTGACAAGTCTTCTGCCTTCATCTATCACTGGTTGAATGCCTTGTCGAACCACTCCTGCTTCCCTTGCTAGGCCGTGAAGATGACGAGCCGCCTTTTGTACTTGTTCCAGGAAATCTCGAATGGTTGCGTCCCTGGCCCTCACCCTTTGTTGTGTTTGCTCCCAACGGAAACGCCACTGTAATCCTCCATCAAAAGGCACTATCTGAAGCTCGTTCGCTTTCCTCTTGAACCCATCTACAATAGCTTCTAATTCAGCTACTGTCTTGCCATCATTTTCATGTTGTTTCTCTATGTCAGCCATTCAGATTCTCAAGCGTTGGTTCTGATGTTGACTGTCAGCCAAGCGCCTCTGAGCAGTCTTCAGTTGTTCCTTCCAAACTCTTTCATCAGGTCCCTCGAACTTTTTTTTAGACTGTGAGCTTCGTCTTTCCAGTATTCAGAGGTTACTTTCAACTTTGAGTTATCTTTGACTTTATCTTGATACCCCTTTCTCAAATCTTCGAGCTCAAAACAGACTTTTTTCTGTTCTCTTTCCAGTTTGTCTGCTCTATCTTTCTGAGAGTCAGCATCTAGCTTCCATTGATAACGTTCAGCTTCAAGTTCCTTAATCCTCTGCTTAATTTCGTTATTCACAGCTTCAAACTCTGCCCTGGCTATCTCAAGTCCAGTAGGGACAGACCTGAGATATTCCTCCATAGTTCGGGTGTCTTCGCAGTTTGGTACCAGGATGTTATCATTCTTTCTCAATCTTCGCCACTCCACATAGTCTGGAGTAAGCATGTCTCTGGCAGCTACAATATCCATCCGAAATACTTGCTTCCATAAATCGACCGCTTCCTTGATCATCTTCTTATAACTGTTATCGCTATACACAAACTCTGATTTAATTAGTCTATATGTTACAGGGACAAACTGACGTGCCCCATACTGTCTTAGTGCCAACAACGGAGCATACCCAACTGCACCCCAAAGTCCAAGTAAAGTTATAGTATCAGAATCCCCATACCGGAAAAGAACGTCACCGAGGAACAACTAGGGGGCTCTCCAGGTAATATCCCAATACTGAAGATGTGTAAAAACTTTCATCCACTTTTCTTTTGAAGCACCTTCATGCCATTTTATTGTGATGAACTCTCTTAAAGGTGAATATGTGGTGCTAAATCGATGGTAGGCAACCCCGTTAGTCTTCTAGAAGTGGTTGTGAATCATGACTTGAAGGAGCTGAACACACCCAACGAACCTTCCTCCACCAGATCTTCGACAATGATTAAGAGACCGAAAGGTCTCAGCTAAGATGGTTGGTGCTGGGTTGACTTATCTCAGAAGTTGTTCAAACAATTCTACCACGGCTACGTCAATGCAGCCCAATACCTTCGGAAAGATAATCAACCCATATAGACCTAGTGCAAAAAGGTCTATAGTCTTCCACTCATCAGGGTGGTTCTTCATTAATTGCCTTATGTGGATCCATTCAATTCCTTCCCCGCTGCCTCTGTGCTGAGTCCGGTCAATTACCCATTTTTCGTCTACTCCCGCAACTCTGGCCAGTGTATTCTTAAAAGGATGACTTTTAATGCGTTTAATGTAGGCTCGCTCTAGTTTGATGTTTTCATAATGCAGCAGTGTAGTGTATTCTTCAATGGTGGGCACCATGTCCTCCCGGTTAAAAGTGAAGCAACTATATCCCGGGTTCCAGAACTGAACCAAGGCTCTGATTAAGGGCTCATCATGGAGTAGAAGTGCAATGTCACCGTACCGTTGGATGAACTTTTGTTTTCGATCATTCTTCCAACTTTCCCAGATGTCTCGAAGCTCTTGAACATTGTTCTGTTTTAGGCTGATAGAGGCATAATTAACCAGCTCTGATACATAGCTTCCTTGAAGACTGTCTCCCTTTTCCTTCTGGGTCTTCTCGGACCATAGTCGTACCTCAGGGTTTTTAATCTCTTGCATTACAACACCTTTTTCCATTAATTCAAATTATTTTATGTATAATAAATGCTTTTTAGGGATCAATAGCCTCTTGTAATGATGCAAATTCTATAAAACAAACACAAAGGTAAAAACGTTAGTAAAATGAAAACATATAAATAAATATGAAATGACAAAAGAAAAATAAGAAGAGTAAGAAGGAACAAAAACATGGTTAGGGTAAAAATGTCCTAGGGTTTGAAATGTGGTTTTGGGGTAGGCTCTATTTCTCCAGAGCTTCCCGGTTTAGGTTCTAAAAAATGGTACCCGAGTTCTCCTTGCCGGTGCCCACTTGGGCTTACTAGACCCTTAGTCCTAAACCCATCACAGGCTTGTGTGGACTAAGTTAAACTCAAGAGGACACATTCCCTTATGCCCATACGGAGAATAAATTCACACGAAGGCATAAGGTATATGAATCCCGAATGCTACTTGCTAGGCCCATACGGTGAATAAATTCACACGAAGGCATCTCTTTCACCCCCACTTAAAACGGGTTTGGAGCACGGGTTTAGAGCCTTAAGTGAAAAAAAACTTTGAAGGCTGAAATCATGAGAAAACGATTAGTACAACTATTTACTCGAAAATATAATCAAAAGTAAGTAAAAATGATCGAAATATTACCTAAAAAATTAAACTTACCCTTTTCGTTAAAAAGACAACTGGAAATTACCTTAGCCTGACTCACTTACCTGTGTCCCTAGCGGAGTCGCCAAGCTGTCGTAACCGTCTTTCCGTTGAGCCCGGAATTGGGCTTCGACTTGAATTGACTAGGTTAGAGTCGCCACCGATCATTCATTTTAAAAATAAAACAGGTTGATCGAATACCTTATCTCTTACCTGATCTGCGTCTTACCAGTGATGTGTCGGATTCGAGAGTCGGTTACAGTCAAGGAATGGTTAGCACCCTTGAACTGCCCTTTCGGTACTGTGTAATTTCCAGTTGTCTTAAATTAAGAAAGTTGTAAGTTAAATTAAAAGATAAAATAACGATCCAAATTACTTACATCTGATTGATTGAAAATGTACCCTTTCAAAAGTCGAAAGACGAGTTAGAGGAACAAATGAAAATAAATAAAATAGAGAATGATAAAGTGAACAGGGAATTCAACATGAATATAACAAGACAAAGAAAATAAAAAGGAATACAAAACACAAATAAAAAATAGAAATAAAATTAAAATTAAAATTAAAAACAAAAAAATAAATAAAGTAGTAATAATCTATATACAATTGAAATTAATAAATAAATAAGATGAACATCAAGAATATAAAAAATGAAAGAAAGAGTAAAAAAAAAAAGTAAAGAGAAAGATGAAAAAAAGCATATATACAATATAACCAAAAAACGATAATCAAATAAGAATAATATATATATATATATATATATATATATATATATATATATATATATATATATAGTAACGAACGGATAAAAACATGAATAGTATATATTTACATAAGGTGTAATAGAAATATAAACTATGTACATAAATATATATAGATTAAAATAATAATAATAAAGTAAACAAAAATGAAAATATATATATATATATATAATAATAATAAACGTAATAAATAAATAAAAATAAATAAAAAGGATTAATAATCATAAAATTAAAATTCGAAGCATGGATTAAATCGAAAAGGAAAGCGAATTGGGTGGCCAAATTAGAATGAAATCAGGGTTTAAATGCAATTTAGGGACCAAAATCAAAGGTTTAAAAAATAAGAAGGATCAAAATTGGGGTTTATCCCATTTATAATGAAAACACGTGGATCCTGTGCGTGGAGTGGGTCGGGTCACGAATCAAAAACGGGTCAGCTATATATCCCATTTTCCTGAAAACACGCCTTCATTCTCTCATTTAGTCCAAAATGGATCAAAATTTTTTTTTTGAAATTCTCTGCATGTTCTTCATGTGTTCTTGAGGGATGAAGAACATGACCATGGTTTCCAGAAACTGGCCACCGTTCATCGGCGGTAAATCCCAAAAAAAATTCATTTTTTAAAGCTCTTTAAACCCCGTTTCGAAAATCCGAACATTTTTCAAAGATTATAGACCTCAGGGACTAGATCTACAAATGAAGATCTTGAGGACGCCCATCCGTTCATCGGTCCAAAACTCCTTTTTTGGGTTTCTTTTCAACCAAAACACAACAGAGGCACAAAAATAAGAAGAAACAACGCGCAAAGGTATGAAATTTTTTACCTTTCTTTTTTAAATATTGCAAGAAACCTTCGAAATACTTTGAGTATTTGGCTGCAATTTGCTAGTAACTTTGCTTGTTATTTTGTATGAAAATCCGTACCCACAAATGGCCTTCCTTACATGTATTTATACTAAAAAAATAAACTATTTTTAGCTTGATTTCTGAGTCCTACTCGAACTAAACTAATGCTTTATTTGCTATTTTTTCGGTGTCCCAAACATCCACGTTGTTGCGGTTGTTGTATGAGGGATAGAGTGCCTTGAAACTCGGCGTTGAATGTGTGAAAGGAGAGCTGCTAGCGGCGTGATACCCCTGGAGTCTTGGTGACATGGTGTAGATGAGAACCGAATGGAAAGCTAGGGTTTCTGGAAACCTTTGCGTGTTATGGACCGTTGGATCACACCTTAATTCAACGGTTTCCATTGTTGGCGGCTGGGACAAAAGTGGAGTGAGCTAGGGTTTCTGAAAACCCTAACCTATTGTGGGTCTGGACCATTAGGTGTTGTTGGGCCTGATACAAAATGTAAAACATGTTTATAATAATATTTATACAATATATATATATAATATATATAAATATATAAATATATGTTCATTTCAGTCACAAAAAGTGTGTCTACACACATTCTAGGCATAAATAGGAGCATTACATGCATAAAAATTGCTTAAATTAATGGATGTTTCAGGACTTTCAAAGCAAAGGAATTCAAAACTCAAACCAAATTTGATATTCACGAAGAGATGATGAAGTAAATTATCAATTCTTAGATTTGATCTTCACAAAGAAACAATTAAACAAATCGTCAATGTTTCCAAATTTAATCTCCATGAAGAGATGCTGGAGAAAATATCAAAGTTTTCATGTTTGATCTCCGTGAAGAGATGGTGGAGCAAATCATCAATTTTCTAGATCCATCATTCATGAAGAGATAGTGGAGAGAATCATTATCTTTTCAAATTTGATCTTCACAAAGACAGTGCAACAAGTCATCAACTTTTCAGATTCATCATTCACGAAGAGACGGTAGAGCAAGTCATTAACTTTTCCAAATTCATCATCCACGAAGAGACGATAGAGTGAATCATCATCTTTCCATATTTGGTCTTCACATAAAAATAGTTAAGTAAGTCAGTAACTTTTCCAGATTCATCCTTCATGAAGAAACAATAGAGTGAATCACTATATTTCCAGATTTAATCTTCACAAATAAACGGTGGGGACAAGTCATCAACCATCAAAGGTTCGATCTTCAGGAAGAGATGGTCGAACGAATCATCATTTTTTTCATATTTGATCTTCACAATAATAAGGTAAAAAATACTAAAATTTCCAGATTTGAATTTCACGAAGAGACGAAGAAGCAAATCAATCAAGCTTTTCATATTTGAACTTTACAAAGAGACGGTGAAGTAAATCAACCAAGTTTTTCAAATTTGACCTTCACGAAGAGACGAGAAAGCAAATCAACCAAGTTTTTCAGATTTGATGAAGCAAATCAACTAAGTTTTTCAGATTTGACCTTCGCGAAGGAAGCAAATCAACCAACTTTTCATATTTGACATTCACAAACAGACAATGAAACAAATCATCACACTTCCAAGTCTGATCTTCAAAAACTGAAGATGAAGCATCAGAGTTACCTCATTCCAACAAAATTAGTTATTCTTTTATCTTTGTTCTATTCTTGCTGCACGTCAATGAGCAAATATGGGTAGCTATAATACCCAATTTTCGTCTGGTCTAACCTTTTTTCAAGGCCCAAGCATTTTAATGAACCATAATTTGAAGCACGATATTAGTCGACTTGCAATGAATTTTTGGACAGGCTTCAAGCAATTTTCAAGTTAAGATCGGCTTTCGGTTAGCTTTCTAACGCATTTTAAAACGCCTCAATTGGACATTAGAAACTCAAGACATGTTTATTTTAGTGAAGAAAACACATGCAGAAAATTGAATACGGGCATAATACGAGAATTTTAACTTATTACAAATTTTCAATTATTTTATTAATTATTTGTAATGAAATTCAACTTTAGACTTTCATTTATTTATTTAGGGTAATTTAGCATTTTATTTATTATGTTATGATTTATTTTCTTTAGTTTTTGTATCTAGCATTAATGAAAAGATGCAATGATTTTTTTTTTATGGTTTTTTTAAAGCCTGTATATAGACACTCATCTTATGTATAAAGGATGGGAGAAATAAAGAACATGAGAAAAAAAGAGAGAAGAGAGAGTCATCTAAAGTATTGTAGTCCAAAAGACAAGATCAATAAAAAGTGATTTTTGGGTCAAAGGTAATTCTTTTTTTTTATTTTTTGTTTGTTGTTTCGATCGATCTTAACCTTGTTTTATTTAAAAACTCAATCAAAGATAGAATTGAGGAATTAAGGAAAAGACTTTCAAATAAATCTTCCTAAGATCTAACCGTCCTTGAGGTTTCTCAATAAAAACTGGTGGTGGGTCTTGAATGATAAAAGATTTTTTATCCAAAATTTGGAAAATGTATATTGATATTTTTATTTATTTGTTTTGGACTTTATATTCAATTAAATGACTCAATGACCTAATTTGAATCCCTATAAGATTTATATATTTTCACATAGGTAGGAGATAATTTTTGCCGATGTCCCTACGTTATTCTTCAAAAATTCATTTTGATCCATTTTTCTTAATTTCGTTTTGATTTTTTTTAAATTTAGATTTTTAATTTTAATTTGGTTTAATTTACTCTTTTTCTTTTAAATTTGGTTTAATTTGAAACGTTGTTTACTTTTAAATTTAATTTTTCTCTAGTAATTATATTTTCTTTTTAATTTATGTGTGTAGACATACGATTTTGTCCAAACATGCTGTTGATATTACATTATATAATATATTTATATATATGGTATTATATGGTGAATACGAATTGCGTATTTATGATGAATACAGTGTGCATACATTATTGTATACATTGTATTCATGTTATAATGCGTATGATATTTTATATATATATATATATATATACATATTTATTCTTTTTTCATTTACAGACCCAGCCCAGATACAAACAAGCCCAGTTACAAAGAAACCAATAACCCCATAGCCTAGCAGTAGCATGACCCGACTGCAACCCAGGACCCGAGACCCGGGTCCACTGGAAGCTCGACCCGAATTGAAATAGTTAGGGTTTGCAAACCCTAACTCTCACCCCTCTCTTCTTAGTACCGCAGCAGCCACACACGCAAGGAGCGGGTCAAACCAACGGCAACAAGGCTACCTCTGAGTTTCCCGACAACGTGTTTTCGTGGGACTCACCAACCAACAAACTAACCAAGCATTTCAGTTAGGATCAAACTCTAAAACAAACTAAAAATAGGACTTTTTTTAGACTATATATATGCGTATGTACATAGAGAAAAATACAGGAAATTACGAGCAATCAAAAGAGAAAATACTAGAAATACCCGAGGGAATCGAAGAAAAAATTGTAAATTTTTTTCGAAAGCCATTCGAAATAAAAAGGTACCATTTTTTCATTGCTTGGTCGCCCATCTCGCTTGCATGTTGTTCTTGTTTTTGTTTTTTGACTCAAAAAAATCGAAAAGAGGAAGGAAAGCCGAGGATCGGGGGAGGGGTTTTTCAAAAGATCTTCTCTAGATCTAGCCCTCCCCGAGGCTATTTTGAAAAAAAAATATTTGGATTTTTTAAACGAGGGTAAAAAAAGCTTTAAGAAAATGTAAAAAAAAAAAAATCAGCCACCGCCGATGAACGACGATCGGCGAGGCTATAGCCAGTCAGTTTCTGGGTTCCACTGCGGTGTTCTTCATCAGATGAAGAACACCCAAGAACATTTCAGAGGATTTTATGGTTTTCGTTTTGATCTGTTTTGGGGAGAATGGAAAATGAATTTGTGTTATGAAAGTTGGGGTTTATACTCGACCCACTGGGCGACCCACGCGTTGACCCAATCCAATCCCAGGATCCGTGTGTTTCGTTAAAAAAGGGTAATTACATTTTTGGTCCCCCATCATTTTTGTAAAGTTCATTTTACCCCCTTAAATTTTGACTTGAGGCTCGATTTCCTTTCAAATTGTACCATTTATTTTATTTTCTTTTAATCTAGTCATTTACTATTTATATATATATATATATATATATATATATATATTATTTTTATTTTCATTATTTTCATTATTATTTTTTTTCATTATTTTTTATTTTTTTATTTTTGGTTTATTTTTTATTTATTTTTTCCTAACGTTTTATTTATGCATATATATATATATATATTATATATATATATATATATTATATATATATTATTTTATTTATTTGTTTTTATTTGTTTTTTAACATTCTTATATGTATATATATATATATATATATATTTATTCTTTTATCATTATTTTTTTCCTTTCCTTTCCTTTTATTTATTTATTTATTTTATTTGTTAAACACTATTATATATGTTTTATTTTTATTTTTTTCTATTTTTTCTATTTTGTTTTATTTTTTTTCAGTTTTTAATCTTATTCAATTTTATTTTTTCCTTATTTTTATTTTTATCATATTCTATTTTGTTTTAATCATTTTACTTTTTATTTTTTATTGTGTTTTATTTTATCTTTATTTTTCTTTTTCCTTTTTTGAGATTAAGTATTTTATTATTATTATTTTTATTTCATTTATTATTACTTAGCTTTTATTTGGGGTTTTTTATGTTTTTTTTATTTTACTTCTTTTCCTTATTATAATAATTGTTTATATTTAATTTTGCAATTAGTATTTTTATATTTATGCATCTTTCTTTCTGGTTACTTCAATTCAATGGACCCTTTATTTGCTTTGTTTTTATTTTATTTCTTTTAATTCATCAACATGCATTTTTTATCTTAATTCGATTATGCACCTTATTACATCTAACGCTTTTCTTGACTTTTTTAAGGGTACATTTTAAATCCATTAAAGCTAAGTAGTTTGGATCAATTGTTACTTTTTAATTTAACTTTCAATTTTCTTAATTAAATAATACTAGAAATTAATTAGTGCCAAAAGGGCAGTTCAAGGGTATTAATCCTTCCTTGACTGTAATCGGCCCCCGAATCCGACACATCTTTGGTAAGACGTAGATCAGGTAAGATGATATCCGATCAGTCTAAATATTATTTTTAAAATAGTCGGTGGCGACTCTAATCATTTCATTCAAGTCAAAGCCCAATTTTAGGCCAACCCGAAAGACGGTTGCGACAATGTGATTTTTAGCCGTTTATATTTTAAAAAAAGTATTTTTCCTAATTTGATTATTTTCCTTTTAATTTACTTACTTTCCACGTTTTTTATGTTTTTCCTTGATTTGATTTTTTTATTTATTATGTTTGTTTTATTTTTTTATTGTGATTAAAATTTTCTGCTAATTTGGTTGTTTTTTTCCTTTTAATTCAACAATCTAAAATGTTTCTTATATACACATCTCATAAATGTATTTGTTCGAATTCAAGGTTCTAGAGTAAATAATATTTTTTATCATTGAAATTACCCGATGAGTTCGAAGTTAATTATATTTATAAACGAAAATGAAAGAAATAAATAAAAAATAATGCAAAAGGGTTGTATGCAGGGACGAACATAAAATTTTATGTTAGAAGATAACTATAAAATTTTAAGAGTGGACAGACTTATAAAATTTTAATGGGACGAAAATATATTTTCAATTAAAAATACATAGAGAAAATATAAAATAAATGATAATTTTAGAATCTTAAAAGAAACAACTGCTCCCCCTCATTCCCTCAGTCTATTTATGATTGTATGAAAGTTCTATGCGCCTTGCTAGTTTGCTTAGATAGGCCATTGTCAAGAAGTAACGCTGCCATTTCATTTAAGAGAATGGCCCTTATCCATAGATTCCACATTATCTTGTTTATTTATTTCATTTTTATCTCAATTCCAAAGCCCAATCCTCACCCACACACCTTTCCTTTTTCCTTCTAATTTTTTTCTGATTTAATATTAATTAGGAATAATGCAAAAATAGCCCCCAATATTTATCAAAATATTCATTTTAGTCCCTATTCTTTTTTTTTGAAACATTTTGGCCCCAACATTTCACTTAGGACAAAAAGCTCCATCTATAGATGAAAATAATTAATTAACACACAATTAACACTCCAAAATAGCAGCCCTTTTTAACCTAAAATGAAACATTGAAGTCTAAAATACCCAAGAAAAAAGAATAAAGGACAAAGTGATTATTCTATCAAATATTAGAGACATTTTTACTCAAAAATATAACTTTAGAGGCCAAAATACTCAAAAAAATAAAAAAGAGAGTAAATGATAATTTTAATAAATATTTGAGGCCATTTTTGACATTATGCCTATTAATTATTGCAACTTATAAGTTGTCAAAATCATGTCAAGTTCAACGACAATCATATATTCTTTAATAATTATAGCATGCCCATGGATACAATTTTGTATGATTTGTATTAAATAATCAAATTAAATAATAATGGATTTCAATAAAAATAAATAAATAATAGATTGATATAAGTGATTAAATAAAACGTTAAGGATTTAGTTGAGAATTTATAATAATACAAGGGTTTATTGTGCCGTTTTCTCAATTTCAATTTCAATTTCCCAGATAAGTCGCATGATATTTGACATGATTTGTTTGATTGATCCACTCTTATTGGGGCATATATTAGTGAATTAATTTATCCAAGCTTTCGAAAATAGAATATTTAATATTAAATTTAAACTATATGTTTTTTGTGATTAAAGAATAATATTATTAACCAATGCGAATCACTTACAAAAGTTAAAATATAATAATAGCCAAATTGGTTCTAGTGAATAAATTCAAATAATATAATAAGATGCTGAAAGTTAAAATATTAAATATAATTTAAATCATAAATATTTGATATAATTGAATTAATATTAATATACAATTATAAGATGGAATTTAAATAGGAATAAGATTTAATTACACAATTTAAAATCTTTTAGTTTTATACTGATTTAAGATCATTGAATAAATGTTGTTTGTTTACTTTAGAATGATTAAGTGTTGAATGATTTAAATGTTGAATGATTCAGAGGTTCTGTATGAATTAGCTCTGAATGTGACATGCTGTTTTATAATGGATCTGAATCATTCAGAATGTACTTCTGTGCTGAATCATTCAGCACTGTTTTGCTGAATCATTCATCACTATTTTGTTGAATCAGTCAGCACTGAATCATTCAGATGTGCGAAACAAACGCGCTCGCTGAATGGTTCCATTAAGAGGCAAACAAACAACCCCTAAGTGTAAATAGAAGGTTGAGATTAACAATAGAAAATGCGAAGATATTTACTAGAAAAAATAATGAATTAATCTCAACTTTCTATTTATACTCATTTGACGATCTTAAATTTGTCTAAAACTAAAAGATTTTATGTTGTGTTAAGTAGGTATTAACCCATTTAAATGTTATAATTTTTTAATTGTCCGATAATATGTTAATTTAAAAATTTCAAATTACACAATAAAATTTGATACGAAAGATATTCAAATAACTTAAATATTTTAGCTACATTGCCAAAATGATAGAACAAAGGGGAAAAAACCCTAGCAAACCCAAAAATCAATCACATGATTTATTCTCAACTCAAAAAAAAATGAACTTCAAAGCCAGTTCATGGTCATGGAAGATAAAAGATGCAAACCCCAAAATCAAGGGAATTTAAAAACTTGGGGAGGGGAGGGGAGGTTTAAGGCCTACATACCCTGATCAACGAGGTAATCACTCAACCTCTCAACCACCATGTTACACTGTCCTGGAGTCACCGGTTCGTCGTATAACCCAAAAATCAATGCTTGCCCTGTTTTCTTCACAGTCACGCCGCCGGTTCCCAGCCAAGTTAATCGGAACGACGGATTTCTTTAGCTCTTGCACCATAATCAGTTCAACTATAACTTGGAATAAGCAACAATAAATAATAATTCACAATTAACATTGATGAAAAAAATTGGAAAGTTTGCTCAAGTTATTCGCAAGTGTTCATAACTATATAAGATGACATTATGCAACTATTTTGAACCATTATCCGAAAGAAGTAAAATTGGCAATTTTTCTTAAATAGAATGATGAAAAAAATGAATTTTTGTGCAAGGGATGTTGCATATTTTATTTTCTCAAGGTGATCTTTATAATGTTTTGAGAAGACGTACGAAAGACCCGACGTCTTCCTCAAATAAACAAGGGGTCGTGTGTTCCGTCGAAGATGCCGTATAGTCCAAGCGCCTTCCTAAATCACTATAACATTTACCCTATTTAGAACACAATCGATGCATAGCTAGACACCTGTAATGTACATATGTAAAATAAGATAATGATGGCTGCCTTGATGAATGATAGCTGCAATTGAGAACTGAAAAATGCTTTAGGAATAAAGCTTTCTAAAAATAAAACCAAAAATCAATATCTCATCCATGTGTTTGGGCTGTTTAATGAACAAGAGACTAATCGAAAAGGACTAGCAAATCAAGGGTGGATGAAATTGTAGAGTCCTGGAAAATGAAACTTTAGGAGAAGGAAAGAGTTTGTGATTCGTTTAGTACCGCTATCTAAACACACTTTTAGTCTAAAAGTTAGGTTTAAAATAAAAAATATTATCAAATAAATAAAATTTAAAGGTAAAAGCGCCTTTAAAATGATGGTTTTAAACCAACCGCAAAAGATAAATTTTCTAATCTTTTAGTTTAAATTTCCGTTTGATTTTACCCATAATTTTTTTTAAAAAATTTAATTGTTTTTATAAATGATGAATAATTATTTTTTGCTCAAAAAAAAACTTTTAAATTCATTTTATATTTTTATTATAATTATATATTTCATTTATATTTTTTTTATAATTTAATTTGATATTTTTATATATTAAAGTATTAATAAATTTAAAATAATTTAAATTAATATATTTTTAATTTACAATATAACTCTAGAAGGGATATTTTATTTTATTAAAAGTATTTTTAGATAATAATACAAAACAATTAAATTTTAAATTACACTTTTGAAACTATGACATTTTTGAAGGTGATTTTCAAAAGCAATGTCAAACTAGCTCTTAATAGTCTAAAAGATCTAAGAGAATAAGAACGAATAAAAATAAAAAATTTGACTAACCAACTAAATCTTATAAATTTATACCCTAACATAAAATCCACCCGTTTGTTATTAATCGGTTATTAATCAGTGTTTGTTGGTGCCCATTAAGAGGTGTGTGCGTTGAATGTATTCTCCAAACAGGCAAGCTTACAACAATAAATGAGTAATAAAAAGAGGAATGGAGCAGAATAAATGAGTAATAAAAAGAGGAATGAACAATGACCTTCTTCCCACGAACCATGGCTCCAGGCTCTCCCTGGATCACCATGTACTTGGCGCCACCAAGGTGCAGCCCAGTTGGTGCCAGAGATCCTGGTTCATCAAAATCTCTCAGGATCGCCTTAATCTCCTCTGGCTTAAACTGTGAAAAATAGAAAATGGAGATCGCAAATATCAGTCGAGTACACATTATGAAGATCTCCGAATAATCAAACACAGAAATGTATTGATAAATCGAATATTATAATTTAGAAATTAAAACCGGATAATGCGATGAAGAATGACCTGAGGAAAAGCCGAGCTCTGGGCCCAAACACTGCCATCGAGACCAAGAATAGCGGCGGAGGACGAATGGTGGCCGTTCTCGATTTCGCACATCAAGTGCTCATCAACGTAAGTTTGCCACGACATTCTTGTTTGTTTGTTTCTTTTCAAAATTGCTTCAATTTTCTGATTTCTTCTCAGGCCGAGGAGTATAAATAGGAGGGATTTTGCCTCTCTCTAGTGTAAATTACTCTAATATTACAGCTGGAATTTTTTTCCTTCAAAATATTGCGTATCCTAATTTATTTTTTAATTTATGTTATTTTGATTGGTATATTGAAATATGATTTTAGTGCAACTCGTCTTTACTGTTCAGATTATTTTTTGAATAAAAAATTAGAGAGGATTGGTATACAACCCGTCTTTATTGTTCATATATATATATATATAAAGCCACTGTGAAGACACAATTGGAATTAATATGTCTTCATTGTTCATATATACATAGTTATAGCGTAGATGGTGAGAATACAACTCATCTTCATTGTTAATCTAAAAAAATTATTATTTCATTCAAAGGGAGCAGCAAGAGGCAGACTAGGCGAGTGCTAGTTGGGCGGCAGTACAAGCGTAGGCGAGGCAGGCTAGATGCATGAGGTTTGGAATAAAGAGTAATAAGGTAGTATTGATATATAGGGTAGAGGTATTAATTAATTACTAATAATTTAATTATATTGTGTAGGGGTAGATGATAGGGGTAGATAACAAGAAAATAAATTGTTATGTTGAGAGAGTTGATTTTTTTTGTTAAATAGGTGAGGTTGAAAATAAAGTGTGGAAAAAATTGGAGTAGAGAAGAAGAAGAAGAAGAAAGTGGAAGAAACTCTAGTAGTAAGTTGGATTTGGTTTTTTAATTTTTAATGAAGTAATATTAATTTTTAATTTTGTTTTAAATTTTTAGATTGTATATTATTGACATAATTTTAATTTTACATATGTAATTTCGCTAGATTTGGAACAAAAAAGAAGAAGAAAAAAAGATTTGGAACTTTGGTAGAATATTTTGGATTAAACATATAACCCCTCAGACCGATGCGGATAACCCGATCCGATCTGGAGTGTCACATTAGGGCTACTGGAGCGACCCACCATAAAAATAGCGAAAAATTTAAAACTTTTCTTAAAACATGTATACTCATAAAATCTTTTATGAGTACAAAATAAAAGTTATCAGTATTCGAAATAAAACAGATTTTCAGACTCGTATATAAAACAAAATACAATTACATGCCCCCTAATCACATGTACCAAACTCTGGAAGCAACGCCAGAAGAACTCCCATACTGATGTCGATAGTTGCACTGGTACAATTCTTTTAACCTACAATGGTGAATAATAGAGTGAGCTTCGGAAAGCTCAGTAATACAGAACTACCAAATGATGCTGCAAGACATGCCGATAAATGTAAAGCCATATAATTTCCTTATTGAATCAGATGTATACAAATTTTTGTTATAATCAGGGGTTTAATTGGTAGTTCATCGAATAGAAGCCATGAATATCTCAGTTCAAATGAAGCATTCATAGTATCACATTTTTAGGAAATTGACTACGATGTCTAGTGTGTTCCAACAATACGATAAAATCATAATAGGTACACTAATCAAATGATAGTTTAGTAAATCTCATAAATCATACTGTAGTGGAGCTTTTTAAACTTGTAGTTTAAAACCATTGTATAAAGAGTTAACCTAAGGGAACATCTTAGGGCCTGAGAACCTACCCAAGAAAGTTTCGGGTCCACGAGGCCTACCTAAGAACACATCTTAGGGCCGCAGGGCCTACCTGAGAATGATCTCAGGGCCGTAGAGCCTACCTAAGAGTCACATTAGGTCCATAAAAAGTTTCCATCTTGATCAGAGTTGTACTTTACAAATTTGTATCTCCAAGATACAATTTATACAATGATAGAATTCCATAAGCCAATACCATTAAGTCGGTGCATCCATAAAACAATAACCATAGATTTCAATGTACCACATGTTAAAACAATAAAACAATTTATTAATATATAGGGAACACACTAGAGAATCCAAGTATTTTTCAGAGGCATTTTGTAGTTATCAGTATGGACAACATGAAATTTTTGCAATCTGATCAGATTACAGGAACAAGGTCCTATTAGAGAGAATAAATTACTAACCAATCTAATCAGACATTTAAGGCTGATACTTTAGAATCCCAATATGTTTTCATATGCATCAAGAAAGCGTTCACGACTGTCTGAAGTGATTTGAGCTAATAAAGGATAAACGGAGATTCAAGACATTAACAATCCATGTTGATCGATCGGTTTCTCGAACAATTCAAAATGAACAACCCTCATAACTAATGCATGGCGACCCGTCAATTTACTGCCTTTCCAGAGTATTCACTCTTTAATACTAACAATTCTTGTCCATAAATCATCTTCGTAATCATCACTGAATAGATATTTCAATGGTCTTTATTTTATTTCCACGTTTCAACGATATCAGGAAATACATACGTACTTGATTCATGGTTCATGATCCATAAGGATAATTCATCATGTAAGTTTAACAGTGTTTCCAGACTCATCCAAATCACTTATTTAATCCTCATTCATTGAGGTAACTTAGTTCATTTAGCAATCAAATCTATCCCGATTACTATAGAGTTTTCCAGAGTAATTCATACATTTCTGAATTTCAGATACATATTGTATTTCCGTTCAATTCAATTTAATCATATAATAAAGTCATTCTGGTACTCGTGGTTAATTTATCTCATGAATATCCACTTCTTAGTATCGAATGCGCTCTAGAGTTGAGCTAAGCCAATTATTTCCAGAATTATCATTGATCCAAACTGGCAATGACGAACACACATTCAAGTGATAGCTATGCCATTCAGGTATTGATATAGCTTTAGGGTTGATCTATTCACTTATATTCTGTTCCATTACTTTTAAGGGTAGTACAACCCTAGGTTTAATTGAATTCCTTAATTACCCCAAGATATTTACTTAGTTTAGGCCATAAGGGCATTTTGGTCCTTTTGGTGCTCAATGTTTTTCCATTCATTTCAAAGCCTGAGGATATTCATTTATTCTTGGGCTTGGTGATATTCTTGAGTCATTTCTATTACAGGGGTATTTTGGTTATTTTACAGATCCATTGTATTTCAACCCTTTCCTTCCAACTGATCTTATTATTTAATTCAAACGTATCATCTTTTCCAGTCCCTTCGAACAATTCTGAAAAAAGAGCACATTCGATAATTTATTCTTAACTCAAAAATTTTCAGGTCAATTGCCTTCTCGAAAATTACAAACAGGTTATCAGTAATTTTCTGTACAAAGACAAGATCTTAACAATTAAATCCTTAACTTATCGGCTAGGTACGAAATCTCATTCAGGGTCAACTCAGACTATTTATACCTCTCAAGGGCATTTTTGTAATTTCATAACTAGATAATTCCGGTGTTAAACTCTTAACAAGGATAATATAATTTAAAGATCCTAGGGTTAGTCGTTCTCCCGGATAATATCTGAACTTGAAATGATTCCTTATCAAACTTATAGTATCTTGCGTAAACCCTCTTGGGGTTAAAAATCAGTTATCCATATTCTCTAAACAAAACTAATATTTATTATCCACATCTGTAGTTTTATCCGATCAATATGTCTTTTCAGAGTTATTAATCAACTTCAGGGATAATTCTTGTGATTTTACAACATAAGGGTATTTTCGTAATTTTACCAAACCGAAGTATTCTCATAATTTCTCATCTAAGTACCTTTAACATTTAACCTTTGATGATATAAATTATAAATTAAAAACCAGACTGATTCATTTATCACATAATCACAAAACTTAGATTAATTTCATCTGTCCTCCAATTTCTTATATTAGTCATCTGAACCATATTCCGTTACCGCATCTTTACCGTATTCGGATCGAGTGTAGGAATTAATTAACTACACAAATGAGACCAAACATTATTTTATTCATGCATTAACCAATATCAACATGCTCCATAAAGCATAAAGAGGTAGTAAAGTATTACCTTGATTTTCGTGCCATACTGATCGACCATATAAATTCTATTCGAACGCCCTCGATCTTGAAATCAAATTCCAATAATTCCTTTGATGCATATCAACTGAAATTTCATTAAAAACAGAGCTTAATTGTGAAAAACGGATCGAATCGAGTGATTATTTAGTCAAAAACAGCTTACCGAGTTCAAATTTGACGAAACGGACTTCATATTCAGGACGTCGAAAAACATACAATATTTCTTTTCAAAAATTTTGACTTTTTGGTCAAAGTTAAAGGGTTTGACTGACAATTTCGAGGCTTTCGGGTTCGAATTTGGAAAAACGGACTTCAGAATCAGACTCGGGACGTCGAGAAACATAAAATATGACTTTTCAAAAAATTTGACTTTTTGGTCAAAGTAAACGGTCAATGGTCAACGGGTCGGGTCGGGCCAAAACTGTGTCAAACTGCCCCAACATTTTTCGAAGATCCCCCACGCGTAGGGACAGTTTGTGGGGGTGCCTGAACAGTGTTACGATCTCTGAAAAATTCTCGAAAATTATTAAAAATGAATTTAAAGCATTTTTTAGACACTTACCAAGCTCGGTTCACAATTTTGAACGGTGGAGAGCTCGATTCCGAAACATCGAAAACTTTAACTTTCTCACCCCTCCACGCGTCGGCGACGACGGAGACACGGAGAACACCGGTGGACTCGAAACGATGCAAGGAACACGATGGTGTGGGAGGTGTCGAAAACGGATGGTCGGATCAACGTGAATCGATGAAAAACCAATGGAAATTAAGTTAAAACTGACGATACTTCCTATTAATATTTACGACAAATGACGTCGATTCATAACGAAAGGTTTGAGGGGTTTTGTTCATCATTCGACAATGAACACGATGGTGGTTTCGGTTCGACGAACGGTGGTCGGACGGTAAGTAGATCGGAGTTTAAAATCATTGATCGGGGAGAGGGAAAAATGAAAACTTTCCACAGAAACATACGGGGGACAGGTTTATGTTCTCTCAAAAAGAAAAATGGGCAAATAATGAGTTTAGTCATTGAATTTCCTACACTTTATAAAATGATATGCCAACTTTGAAATTTTACAATTTAATCCTCAATTTCTCCCAAAATACCAATTAAATTCACCACTTTATAATTTCTAAAATTTAGCCCCTAAATTGGGCTTTGACAATTCTCTCATCCTTAAAAGAATTTCGTCTTCGAAATTCATTCATGTCACAGAATTTTAGAAATGAAAATTCCATCACTTCTTTCATATCTTCAAGTAACCTTTTACAGAAGAACAAATACTCTATTAATCCTTAACCAGTTGAGTATACATTCTAATCAGAACTCTCCCTCAGTCCAATAAAATAATCAAAACAAATTTATCTTTGTAGAATCAATTCAGCATTGGTTACGAGAATAGGCTCATAGAACAATAACATATCCCAATTTCATTTTTGAACTCAGTTCAGAATTTCTCAGATGCGAAACTTTCACATGGCTCGTGTGGCACTTTACAGAATTTAGGCAGACGTTACTGGTATTCCTTTATAAAATGATAGAGTCCTAACGTATGAAAACTTAGGTTTGGTCATTACAGATAGGGACTCAACCTTAGAGTTTCGGCTCAGAGAAGTACAATTGTAGTCTAGGGGCATATACTGATCAGACATCTTTTTGAAATTCGACCGGCCGGTCTATCTTGAAAAATTTGACTAATCCATAGCTTTGATACCATTAAATGTAACCCCCTCAGACCGATGCCCACATTAGGGCAACCGGAGCGACCCACCGTAAAAATAGCGGAAAATTTAAAACTTTTCTTAAAACATATATACTCATAAAATTATTTATGAGTACAAAATAAAAGTTATCAGTATTCGAAATAAAACATATTTTCATACTCATATATAAAACAAAATACAATTACATGCCCCCTAATAACATATACCAAACTCTACAAGCAACGCCAGAAGAATTCCCTTACTGATGTCGATAGTTGCACTGGTACAATTCTTTTAACCTACAATGGTGAATAATAGAGTGAGCTTCAAAAAGCTCAGTAATACAGAACTACCAGATGATGCTGCAAGATATGCAGAGAAATGTAAAGCCATATAATTTCCTTATTGAATCAAACGTATACAAATTTTTGGTATAATCAGGGGTTCCATTGGTAGTTCATCGAATAGAAGCCATGAATATCTCAGTTCAAATGAAGCATTCATAGTATCACGTTTTCAGGAAATCGACTAGGATGTCTAGTGTGTTCCAACAGTACGATAAAATCATAATAGGTACACTAATAAAATGATAGTTCAGTAAATCTCATAAATCATACTGTAGTGGAGCTTTTTAAACTCGTAGTTTAAAACCATTGTATAAAGAGTTAACATAAGGGAACATCTTAGGGCTTGAGAGCCTACCCAAGAAAGTTTTGGGGCCACGAGGCCTACCTAAGAACATATCTTAGGGCCGCCGGGCCTACCCGAGAATGATCTCAGGGCCACAAAGCCTACCTAAGAGTCACATTAGGTCCATAAAAATTTTCCAGCTTGATCAGAGTTGTACTTTACAAATTTGTATCTCCAAGATACAATTTATACAATGATAGAATTCCATAAGCCAATACCATTAAGTCGGTGCATCCATAAAACAGTAACCATAGATTTCAGTGTACCACATGTTAAAATAATAAAACAATTTATTAATATATAGGGAACACACTAGAGAATCCAAGTATTTTTCAAAGGCATTTTGTAGTTATCAGTATAGACAACATGAAATTTTTGCAATCTGATCGGATTACAGGAGCGAGGTCCTATTGGAGAGAATCAATTACTAACCGATCTAATCAGATATTTAAGGCTGATACTTTAGACCCAATATGTTTTCATATGCATCTAGGAAGCGTTCACAAATGTCTGAAGTGATTTGAGCTAATAAAGAATAAACGGAGATTCAAGACATTTACAATCCATGTTGATCGATTGGTTTATTGAACAATTCGAAATGAACAACCCTCAGAACTAATGCTTGTAAACCCGTCAATTTACTGCCTTTCCAGAGTATTCACTCTTTAATACTAACAATTCTTGTCCATAAATCATCTTCTTAATCATCGCCGAATAGATCATTCAATGGTCTTTATTTCATTTCCACGTTTCAACGATATTAGGAAATACGGACGTACTTGATTCATGGTTCATGATCCATAAGGATAATTACCAATATCAACATGTTCCATAAAGCATAAAGAGATAGTAAATTATTACCTCGATTTTCATGCCATATTGATCGACCATATAAATTCCATTTGAACGCCCTCGATCGTGAAATCAACTTCCAATAATTCCTTTGATGCATATCAACTGAAATTTCATTAAAAATGGAGCTTAATTGCAAAAAATGGATCGAATCGGGTGATTAATCTGTCAAAAACAGCTTACCGGGTTCGAATTTGACGAAACGGACTTCGGATTCGGATTCAGGACGTCGAAAAACATAAAATATGTCTTTTATAAAATTTTGACTTTTTGGTCAAAGTTAAATGGTTTGATTGACAATTTCGAGGCTTTCGGGTTCGAATTTGTAAAAATGGACTTCGGAATCGAACTCAGGACATCAAAAAACATAAAATATGACTTTTAAAAATTTTTGACTTTTTGGTCAAAGTCAACGGGTCAGATCGGGTCAACGGGTCGGGTCGGGTCAAACCGGGTCGGGTCGGGTCGGGTCAAAACTGGGTCACCGTTCAGAAGCTCCTGGCGCGTGGGGGAGCTTGAACAGTGTTACGGTCTCCGAAAAATTCTTAAAATTATTCTAAAGCATTTTTGAGACACTTACCAAGCTCAGTTCACAATTTTGAATGGCAGAGAGCTCGATTCTGAAACATCGAAAACTTTGACTTTCTCACCCTCCATGTGTCGGCGACGATGGAGACACGGAGGACACCGGTGGACTCGGAACGATGCAAGGAATAGATGGTGTGGGAGGTGTCGAAAACGGATGGTCGGATCGACGTGAATCGATGGAAAACCAATGGAAATTGAGTTAAAACCGACGATACTTTCGATTAAGATCTACGACAAATGACGTCGATTCATAACAAAAGGTTTGAGGGGTTTTGTTCATCGTTCGACAATGAACACGATGGTGGTTTCGGTTCGTCGAACGGTGGCTGGACGGTGAGTAGATCAGAGTTTAAAATCATTAACCGGGGAGAGGAAAAAATGAAAACTTTCTGCAGAAATATACGAGGGGAGGTTTATAATTCTCTCCAAAAGAAAAATGGGCAAATCATGAGTTCAGTCACTGAATTTCCTTCACTTTATAAAATGATCTACCAACTTTGAAATTTTATAATTTAATCCTTAATTTCTCCCAAAATACCAATTAAATTCACCACTTTATAATTTCTAAAATTTAGCCCCTAAATTGGTTTGTGACAAAACAAGTAAGTTGACTTAGTTTTTAATTAAAATATTTTTATTATATGTATCAATCCATGCATTATTATTCTAAGTTGTCTAGAATCTCAAATTTAAATTGTATGTCTTTTTTTTAGAATCTTAGTGATTTTCAATTAGTTGAAATTAAGTATGTTAGTAATATATTGTTAGTAATAGCCTTAAATGCACCATCGGCCCCTAAACTATACTTTTTTTACCGAGTTGCCCCCTAAAGTATTTTTTGGAACATTTTGCCCCCTTAACTTTAAATCGTTACACAGTTTGCTCCATTTTTGTTAGCTCTGTTAAAAAAATCGTGGACCAATCATAACACACAACATAACCATTTGTTTTAGATTTTTTTCTCATTAAAAATAAATGGTGATGTGGCATGTTCGAATTGGTCAATGATATTTTTTTAACTGAGTTAACGTTTTGGGGGAAATGGGGTAACAATTTAAAGTTAAGGGACAAAGCGTCCCAAATAATACTGTACAGGTTGAAGACAAGTCACAATCCAAATAGATATTCAATAATATCTCTTCGAGATGATAGTGATGTTGGAAGCATGATTGCGATATATAAATCAACAAATACTCGAATTATTGAATTATATGTTAAGGTGAGTGGCATATATTATGTTCCCGACTCATCCAGAAATGTATTTGGAAATTCATCTCAAATGGGTTTTGGTAGTGGGATTGAGGACCAGACATATCAGTCTAGAAACAATTTTGTTGTGATGCTATAAAGTGGGACGTCAAGTGTATTTCATCCATATGGTTGGACTTTGACATACATTGTAACACTCTTAACCCATATACGTCTCGATATACTAGTCAAAGATGTCACATCAACTTAAAAACATTTACAGAACTGAAATTTGCCTAAAAAATGTTTCATTTGAAAACACTTTTATTCTTAACTTTAAAAATCTATTTTAAAGTATATCTCAACTATAATTTATTTCTTTGTCTTAGGAAAATAAATTAATTTGTTAATAAGTAATTTTACTAAACCGAGTCTCTTCGTGAAATCTTTTAAAAACATAATAACGTAATATATTCTTTTCATGCATAGATAATGATAAAACTAAACTAAAATAGTTCTAGTTTACTATTACATATTATTTAAAATAAATACGATAAATAGAAATTACTGACATAATTATACATGTCACTATAAGCCAAAAGAAACATCATAGTTGTCTTACTGATACTGATGATATATATGTCTTTCTAAAAAGATGCTCCTTAGTGATCGCACTTATTCTTACTAGAACCTACGCATGAAAATCATCACGCGCCAAGTATAACTTAGTGAGGCAGTATTAATCTAAGGTGAGAAAAAATATGAGAATATCATAAACATAAATAAAATAATTCAACTTAAAACATTAAACTGGCAAACCAAATTATCCAAGTCGATTTCTTCACTGAGACCTGAAATTTCTTTTTTAAATCATGAACTCATGAAAATTCTGATAAATCATATCTGATAAAATAAGCATATCATGCTTTCTGTCAACTGGAAATTATTCACAACTTGCAAATTCATTTTCATAGCCCAATGTATATTTATAAGAACATAAGATACGTGAGTAAGGTGCGCACTATGCACAACACAGTGCAAATCGTAACTGATACTGAGATATGATGCACTTCAGTGCCATCATAACCTGAATAAGCACCAATGGCTCTGGACATTGATACACGAATGTACCAAAGCTTATATGATAACATTGATACACGAATGTAACAAAGCTGATAATGGATAAATACTCAACTAATGGCATGCCAAGTGTACCAACAGTTCTCACTATAACACATAATGGGCTGATGTATCATAATAAATCCATCATAAAAATATCATGCTTGGGTAGTTCATACCCTAAATCATTCATAAAATTGATATACAATATTATAAAAATATTATTTATAAACTTTATAAATCATACTGCAAATTGGAATGAGGTTGACTTATCGCAAGTCGTCCTCGATCAAAATAATTAAATAAATAACTGCACTCACCTTTGCCTAACTATATGTTGAGTTAATCGATTGACGGAATCGGCCAAGAGGGGGGTGAATTGGCAATTAAAAATTTGGTGGAAGCTTTTGCAGAAAATTGAAAGTAATTGCATAGCGATTTAGAGTGGTTCGACTTTCTCAACCAAAGTCTATGTCCACTACCTTAGCTATCCACACTAAGGATTTTCCACAAATTCACTAATTTGTCTTTCTTTTGAGGACAAAGAGCAACCTTACAAACCCTCAAGAATTATACCCCAAATTCTTGAGAACACTCTCTCCCAAAGAGAATAATACAAATTTGCAAACTTATAAGGAAATCCTCATAAGGTAGATTGTTTGCACAATTCTAGAACAAAGAAAAGAACACTCAAGAATGAATACAATTGAGTACAAGTAGTGTTCTTGAAAGAAAAATGAATATTGAATGAAAAATAGGCTTGAAATGCTCAAACTTGTGGTTTGATGCTTTCTCTCTGATTCTCTCTTGATTGTAGTTGCTTGTTGTTTCTTGTTATTGATCAATGGCTTCTAAGCTTGTTTAAATACACCTTGAATCACTTTTGAACGATGGGGATCATTAATGAAGTTATTGGAGCCGTTTAAGTGTGAAAACAATTAATATTTCTGCTTGGAGTGTGGGGGGAATCGGTTCCCCCTCATAGGGAATCGGTTCCCTAAGTGTAAAATTCAAATATTTCGACCGTTAAACAAGGGGAATCGGTTCCCTCCGAGCATTCTGTTTTTCTCGGAGCCAAACCATTCTGGGGGAATCGGATCCCTCTGAGCAATCTGGAATTTTTGGCTTTGAAATGGATCGAAATATTTTGTAAAATTGTTTTGAAATTATTTTAAGATTAAAACTTAATTTTACACTTGAGTAAGGATTAAAAATTACATTTGAAAGATTTGGAGTAATATTTTGATATTCGAATAATTATATCGAATATACTTAGAAAATCTTTTTGGAAAATCTTAAAATTCATTTAACTTAATTTGTTATATCGAAATATCAAAATGTTTTCAACAATATCCCCATTTTTGATATAATAAAACATTTTATTAATTTTAAGATTTTGAAATCAAGTTTGAAATTACTCCCCCTTACTCTAACACTTCTCACTTTTATCATATTTCTCCCCCTTTTTGCTAAATCAAAAAGATTTTTTTAAAAGAATTGTAAACAAGGTTTTGAAAAGTACTTACCCAATTGATTATAATAGATATAGATTAAGCTGCTAAGAACACAATCAAGAGAAACGTTTGCCATTAGCTTCATAATCAATATTCATAAACAATGTGACATGACAAAATTGGTCATATATCTAATTGATGTAAATGATGCAATAATAAATTTAACCAAACCAAATATATAGAAATATAAGTTTAAACATCCATAATTCATCAAATTAGTTCAAATATCCAACAACCAAAGTAAAAACAATCCAAAAACATTCAAAATGTTGAAACAAGAAGCTTTAAGTTCAAAGTACTAAAGCATAACACAGAATCAAGCATCCGTAGGAGGATCGGGAGGAGGAAAATGAACTCGCATAGCGGCCATCTCATGTGAGAGTGCATCAATGCGTTCATTCATAGAAACGTTGTTTGTGCGCATCTCTCGGAGAATTTCCAATTGTTGAGCTCCCATTGTGGATAAATGAGATTCTATGGAAGTGAAGCGAGAATCCATGGAAGCATATCAGAAATCGAATGTCTCCATAAAGGATTGAAAGTATGGAGGAATTTGATCCTCTGGCTGTGCTTGTTCCTCGTGCTGTTCTGGTTCATCGTCGAAGTCGTTAACTTCAGGCGGTTGCTCACCGGTACGAACCTAAAGACTAGTTTCTTCATTGATCTTCCATCCCGATTTAGTTAGAGAGAATAGATTGATTTGGTTTTCGAGGGGAAAGAAAGCATCAAGACCAACTCTAAGCCTAGCCTTCTTAAACAAATTACTAATATTACAACCGTAAACTAAGAACATAATTTCTTATTGGGGACAAGATTTACGGTTTCAACAAGTTCAGCAAAAATAATCTGTGGAAGGTTAATTTTAAGATTATTTTGGACACAATGAAGCCAAAATAGATCTAAGGCGCGAAGAGTAGAGTAACGGCCCCCCGGATGGTCGAAACCACCAAGAGATCATTAGGTGAAGAAAATGGTCATTTGCACTATCCCTTCGCTTATACTGAGATCCTACCGTAAGTTTTTCATTGTCTAACCCTTCATTATCTAATCCTAATGCTTTGGCAATGGATTCCGAGTCAAGATGAAAGAATCATCCTAGAAGATAGGATCGGATCCCTATGGTTAAAGCTTCCTCTTGTTTTTAATGCAAACAGCATTAGAGTAGAAGATACGAACAAGTTGATGGTAGAAAATTGGTTCTAGCTCGAAAAGTTTGTCAAATTTCCACTCATGAAGAGTAGGAAGATGACGAAAATTGATGTCTAGCATGGCTTGAAGAGATGGGATACGTTCTTTCTGGAGTTTGTAGGACTCAAAGTATTGACAAAACCTATAGTAGAGATTTTGTTTACGACCGGGTTCATTGAAACAAGAATTGCGAATGGTCATGTTTGGATCATCGGGATTAGGAATAGGAATTTGTGGGATAGGTGGAGGATTTGGAGGTGAGTTTGGAGGTAAGCTAGAACGACTAGAGGAGGCCCTAGAACGTTTATGAGAATGGTTTAAGATAATTGGAATGGAAAGATAACCTGCATTTTTAAAAACATATGTATGCAAAATAATCAATCCCAAAACTCAATTGAGTCCTCAATATTTCAAGGTTCTCTATATCAATCCTAATGGGCAAAGTTTTTTTTTTTTTGAAAAACTTATTGAAAAATAAGGTTTTGAAAATCAATATATGTATAGTTTTCATAACAACAACATAATTCAATCAAAACACAATAATTTAAAAAAAATAGTTTTTTTATTTAGAAAATTTCAAAGAATTTTGAAAAATTCTTGTGTTTTTGATGAAATTAATTGTAAAATCTAGTTTATAATCACTAAACAATCAATGGCCGATCTAAAGTTCGACCTAGAACTAATTAAAACTAGTTCTATGTTCAAAAATTGATGAAATAGAAGTTTTAGAAAAATACCTTGAAGGATTTTGGATTTGAGTGAGATGAGATGAAGTTTGCACGATTTTGATGATTGCAACAGGTTTTGAAGATGATATTTGAAGAGAATTTCGATTAAAAACGTTGTTTTGAGGCAAAATGGAGATTTGAGATATGGAGAGAGTTATTTGCGTGAAGAAAGAAGAGAAGAGGGTTTTGAGCAAAACATAAGGGTTCTGCCCGATAAAACTAGAACCCTCAGGGGGTATCGATTCCCCTGTGGGGGAGAATCGGTTCCCCTTCAAAGGGGGAATTGGTTCCCCTTCAAGGGGGTATCGATTCCCTTTGTACTAAAATGCTAAAATATGATTTTTTTTAAACACTCAAAATGCTAAATTAATCTTCTCTAGTGGTATTGGCAACTCATATATCAAAAATTAATTATGTTCAATCAATAAAATTAATCCTTAAACTACATTTGAACGTAAAGTTAATTTTCATCAAGAATCATAAACTCCCCCTAACTAATAGCAATGAATGTAATCATAAATTACTATTATAAGCATTTTTTCATTTATTCTTTAAAGTGCTAAAATTATTTTAAACACTAAGTGAAGATAGGTTGGTCAAACCTAATTCTCTTAAGTGTCCAAAATCTTTCCTTGTTTAAAGGCTTTGTAAAGATATCCGCTAATTGATGCAAAGTATCAACAAATTCTAGAACTACATCTTCCTTAGTGACATGATCTCTAATGAAGTGATGTCTTATTTCAATGTGCTTAGTTCTAGAGTGTTGGATGAGATTTTTAGTGAGACAAATAGCACTAGTATTGTCACACTTGATAGGAATAGTACCTACTTCAATTCCATAATCAAAAAGTTATTGTTTCATCCATAAAACTTGTGCACAACAACTACCGGCTGAAATGTATTCCGCTTCAGTGGTAGATAATGCAACACAATTTTGTTTCTTTGAAAACCAAGAAATCAACATATTTCCAAGGAATTAGCAAGTACCGGAGGTACTTTTCCTATCTAATTTGCATCCTCCATAATCCGCATCAAAAAAGGCATGCAAGCTAAAGCTAGAGTCTCTAGGATACCAAATTCCTAAACTAGGAGTGTCCTTAAGGTATCTAAAGATTCTCTTAACAGCTAGTAAATATGATTCCTTAGGGCATGATTGAAATCTAGCACATAAGCAAACACTAAACATAATGTCCGGTCTACTTGCAATTAGATAAAGTAAAGATCCAATCATTGACCAATATAATTTAACATCTACACATTTACCTCCTTTATCTAAGTTAAGCTTTGTTGAAGAGCTCATTGGAGATTCCATCTTAGATGTACTTAGCTTGATTGATGAAGATTCCATCTTTTCTTTGCTTGATTTGGAGTCCCAAGAAAAATGAGAGCTCCCCCATCATGCTCATTTCGAATTCGCTTTGCATTAACTTAGAAAATCTTGGCAAAGAACATTATTAGTAGAGCCAAATATTATATCATCAACATAAATTTGAACTACTAATAAATCTTTACCTTTATGCTTTAAAAACAATTTAGTGTTAACATTTCCTTTTGAAAAACCTTTTTCAATTAAAAAGTTTGACAATCTTTCATACCAAGCTCTAGGAGCTTGTTTTAAACCATAAAGTGCTTTTCTCAATTTAAGAACATGATCCAGAAATTTTGAATCTTCAAAACCTGGAGGTTGTTCCACATACACTTCTTCTTTTATAAAACCATTTAAAAATGCACTTTTAACATCCATTTGATATAATTTAAATTCATGAAAACATGTTAATGCTAATAACATTCTAATTGCTTCCATCCTAGCTACGGGAGCGTATGTTTCATCGTAGTCTATGCCCTCTTCTTGAGTATACCCTTGAGCAACAAGTCTAGCCTTGTTTCTCACTATATTACCACTCTCATCAAGCTTATTCCTAAATACCCATCTAGTACCTACAGTAGATTTATTAGTAGGCCTTTCAACTAATGTCCATACTTTACTTCTCTCAAATTGATTTAACTCTTCTTGCATAGCCATAATCCAATGTTCATCGTTTAATGCTTCTTTAATATTCTTAGGCTCTATGCATGAGATAAATACAACATAATTACAAATATTTCTAAGACAAGATCGAGTCGTTACCCCTTTGGATGGATCACCTATAATCTCACCATCCTTGACATAGTTGTGCTCTCTTGGATAAGATACTTCCCTTTCTTCAATGGTTGGATTCTCGAGAGGATCATGAGTTTCCTCATCTTTCGTTTCTTCCTTTGATGATGGTTCTCCAACGTCATGTCTAACGTCATTTGTATTTATAATACCTACATCATCATTCAAACAATAATCCTTCATCGGAAGGAGATTATCATCGAAAACAACATGTATAGACTCTTCTACAACCAAAGTTCTTTTATTAAATACTCGATAAGCTTTAGAATTTAAGGAATAACCCAGAAAAATTCCTTCATCACTTTTAGCATCAAATTTGCCAAGATTGTCTTTACTGTTGTTTAAAACAAAACACTTACATCCAAAAGGATGAAAATAACTAATGTTAGGCTTTTATTTTTGAAAAGTTCAGATGGAGTTTTCTTTAAAATAAGCCTAATCATTACTCGATTAATAACATAACAAGCGGTATTTATGGCTTCCGCCCAAAAATACTTTGGCAAATTATTTTCACAAAGCATGGTTCTAGCCATTTCTTCTAAAGTTCGATTTTTCCTCTCAATAACTCCATTTTGTTGAGGGGTTCTAGGTGCTGAAAAATTATGGCTAATACCATTAGAATTACAAAACTCAGTAAATCCAAGATTTTCAAACTCAATTCCATGATCACTCCTAACACTAGTTATAGAGTAACCTTTTTCGTTTTTGATTACTTTTGAAAACGTGATGAATTTTTCTAATGCTTCATCTTTAGTACTTAAGAATAGAACCCAAGTATATCTAGAATAGTCATCTACCAGGACAAATGCATATTGTTTTCCACCCAAGCTAGTAGTTCTAGATGGCCCAAAAAGATCTAAGTGGATCAATTGTAATACTCTACTAGTTGACACATAATTAATGGATTTAAAAGAAACTCCCTTTTGTTTTCCTTTAGCACAAGCATCACAGATTTTATCATTATCAAATTTTAGTTTAGGCAGCCCTCGAACCAATTCTCCTTGAACTAACCGTTGCAAAACACTCATGCTAGCATGTCCTAGTCTCATATGCCATAACCAACTATCATGCTCATCTTTTGCAACTAGGCATAAATTAGTCACATTAATAGAATCTAAATGCACCATGTAAATGTTTCCTATTCTATGACCAACAAGCATAATCCGATTAGATGCAATGTCAATAACTTTACAACCATTAGTTTCAAACATGACATCGAATCCTTTATCACAAAATTGACTAATACTCAAAAGATTATGCTTTAATCCATTCACATATAAAAAGATTTTAATTTGTATGGCAGAGGTATTACCTATTGTACCTATACCTTCAATGTGACCTTTTAAATTATCACCAAAAGTCACTTCTCCTCCATTTTTGGCGTTAAGCTATATGAACCGGTTTTTGTCCCCAGTCATGGGTCTCGAGCATCCACTATCAAGGTACCATGAATTTGAATTTATTTCCCGTGCCTTGTAGCAATGCTCCTTTCCCTACAAACATATATTAATTTTTTATTTTTGGTACCCAAATTCTTTTGGGTCCATATTCATTAGTTTCCAAAATCCTAGTTCCCTTAGGTATCCATTTGTGTAGGATATCTTTCTCTTTAGTAGTAATGAGTTCTTTAGGAACCCACATACTACTAACGATTTTTCCATTAGAGGTTCTTTGGGGACATCTATGATTGTAGTTTTTAAAATCTTTTCTAACAAAGTTGGATTTTGAATTTTCTCCTTTTTCAAAACGTTTTGTTCCAACTTTATCAAAAGAAGTTTTAAGATCATCAATTTTCTTTTGATGATCATCATTGACCTTTGAAAGTAAATTTTGCAAATCCAAAGTTTTCTTTTCAAACTCTTCTAGTTTGATTTGAAAATCTTTGATTTTACTTTCAAGATCGTTGTTGGTTTTGGATATGAGTTTGTTTTCATTTTTCAATTTTGAAACATCATTTTTATATTTTAAAAACAATTTCTCATAATCCAAAGCTAACCCATTATATTCCTCTAATAGCTCATCATAGGATAAATCATCAAAATCATATGAGTTAGAGGTTACCTTAGAATCTTCCCCGAATGCCATCAAGCACAAGTTTGCTACTTCTTGTTCCTCTTCATCGGAACCTTCTTCATCGCTCTATGTAGCCACATGAGCCTTGTGCTTATTCTTTGATTGACCATTTCTCTTCAATTGTGGGCAATCATATTTGACATGCCCCAGCTTTTTGCATTCATAGCAAATGATCAGGTCATTCTCTTTTGGTTCATTTTTTAGGCCTTCATTTCGTTTGAATTTTCTTCCTCGGTAAGGTCTCATCATTTTTCTGAACCATTTGGCAAACAATGCCATTTCCTCATCATCGTCATCTTTATTCGAATCACTCTCATCTTTTGTGGATTTGAGAGCAATTCCAATGTTTTTCTTCTTCTCCTTCTCCTTTGGTGTCTCATCAATCTTATCGAGGTCCACCTCATCTTCAAGCATCATTTCATGAGTGGGGAGGGAATCGATTAGTTCTTCAAGAGTTAAGGGCGTTAGGTCCTTAGACTCGATGATTGCCATTTTCTTTGATTGCCATGATTTTGGAAGGGAGTAAACTAACTTCCTCACAAGATTTTCATTTGAAATGATCTCTCCATATGATTTGAGACCATTGACAATCGTTGAGAATCTATCCGTCATAGCTTTGATATCTTCATTTGGTTTCATCCTGAAATTTTCATAGCTATGCGTTAGAATATTAATTTTAGATTTTTTTACCTCATCGGTACCTTCATGAGTGACTTGAAGCTTATCCCATATTTATTTGGCGGTTGTACAAGATGAAACTCTTCCGTATTCATCTGGTCCAATAGCATAAAATATGATATGAATGGCTTTACAGTTAAGCTGGGACAATCTTGTCTCTCATTCACTCCACATTCTTGGATGAGTAAGAGGCTTGATATATCCATCTTCTACAACATTCCATGCTCCCATGTCACTTGCTTGAATGAAGTACATAATCCTATTTTTCCAATAGGCATAGTTAGCCCCATTAAAGAAAGGAGGCTTGTTGACGGGCATCGAATCGAGACCGGAGTCGAAGTTTGAAGTGGATGCCATTGATGACTTTGATTATCGATGTAACTCTTCCCGAATAGACTCAAGAGGCGATTAAACCTTCAAATGAGTTAGGCTCTGATGCCAATTGTTGAGTTAATCGATTGACGGAATCGACCAAGAGGGGGTGAATTGGTAATTAAAATTTTGGTGGAAACTTTTGCAGAAAATTGAAAATAATTGCACAACAATTTAGAGTGGTTCGACTTTCTCAACCAAAGTCTATGTCCACTACCTTAACTATCCACACTAAGGATTTTCCACAAATTCACTAATTTGTCTTTCTTTTGAGGACAAAGAGTAACCTTACAAACCCTCAAGAATTATACCCCAAATTCTTGAGAACACTCTCTCCCAAAGACAACAATACAAATTTGCAAACTTACAAGGAAATCCTCACAAGGTAGATTGTTTGCACAATTCTAGAACAAAGAAAACAACACTCAAGAATGAATACAATTGAGTACAAGTAGTGTTCTTGAAAGAAAAATGAATATTGAATGAAAAATAGGTTTGAAATGCTCAAACTTGAGGTTTGATGCTTTCTCTTTGATTCTCTCTTGATTCTAGTTACTTGATGTTTCTTGTTATTGATCAATGGCTTCTAAGCTTATTTAAATACACCTTGAATCACTTCTGAATGTTGGGGATCATTAATGAAGTTATTAGAGCCGTTTAAGTGTGAAAACAATTAATATTTCTGCTTGGAGCGTGGGGGGAATCGGTTCCCCCTCATAGGGAATCGGTTCCCTAAGTGTAAAATTCAAATATTTCGACCGTTAAACAGAGGGGAATCGGTACCCCCTTGGGGGGGGAATCGGTTCCCTCCGAGCATTCTATTTTTCTCTGAGCCAAACCATTCAGGGGGAATCGGTTCCCTCTGAGCAATCTGGAATTTTTGGCTTTGAAATGGTTCGAAATATTTTGTAAAATTGTTTTGAAATTATTTTAAGATTAAAACTTAATTTTACACTTGAGTAAGGATTAAAAATGACATTTGAAAGATTTGGAGTAATATTTTGATATTCGAATAATTATATCGAATATACTTAGAAAATCGTTTTGGAAAATCTTAAAATTCATTTAACTTAATTTGTTATATCGAAATATCAAAATGTTTTCAATACTATAGATTCCTTTAAGTGATATTTCTAATCACGTGCTTTTTTCTTTTCCTTTCGAATCATCCCGATTGCTAGATTTGTCGTGGTCTAGCAATACCAAATAATAACACAAAGTGTTCGAACTACATATTAGTATCGTACTAATATAAGCTATAAGGTGTGATTTCTTTTTATAATTCACATCAACCTTTCCATTTAGTTCATAATGGTCCTTCACCATTAAAATCATTGCACATTAATTATAAAAATTCAAGCACTTTAATAAAATGCTCAAATCAATACCTCAACATTTGAAACATTTATAATTTCAACTCAAACTTTCCTTACTTTCTATTTTCAACCACCAAACTTAATAAATTTGTAATTCAACCTCAACTCAATATTTAATTCAAAATTTAACATACTAATAAATTTTCCAGCATTCAATAATTTACTCAAATAATACTTCTTCATTTAAGAACTTGCAAACAAACCCCCAAAGTTTTGGAACCTTTCGAATTACACCATCTAACCATCAAAAAGAATTCTTTTAGAATTATTCTCAACATTTCCAATTTGTTCAAAATGGTATCTTGCCATTTAACTTTAATTCCAAGAATCCAAAAATATACTCAAACATTTAAACATTACTCTTCAACTTCTAATCCATTTCCACTTAAATTCTAAAATTTTCATATTCAAACAACTCACACTACCTTTAAAGAATCAGTATTCTGTATTGATATACACACTAGAATTTAATTCCGTTTTTTCCGTTGAAAACTATACTCGAATACAAATCTATCCATATAAAGAACTCCTTCTAGTTCATTCTGTACAATTTATGGTAAGTTATCAAAGTTGACTGACAGAATCTGTTTTGTGCAAAATCTGTTGCCCCGTTTTTCTGACCTTTCCTCGGATAATAATTCATATTTTTGTATATACCTTGAAATTGATCCCCATTTGTTTTAAACAAAACTATATTGATATAAGAACACAAATATATAAAAATCACCTTCAAATAATGTTTAAAGAATTTCTGGTGAATTTTTAAACTCACTGCCATATTCAAAATCTAAACTGTTTTCATTAATTTGCATCCTTAGGTTCTTCATCAGTTCTTACAACACTTCTAATATCAAGAATCAACATTTAATCATAAAAAATCACACTTCCCCTTTATCAACATCTTACCAACTTGAGCATGAAACATGAAGATTTTTATGCCAAATGAAAGAGAATTTCATGTAGGTTATTTTATCCTTAATAACCTAACTTAAAATTGTAGTAAAAATGAACCAAAAATTAAAAACAAAGCTTCTCACCTTATTCATGGAGTCTCACGGTAGCAAGGAGGATGAAGGCTTTCTTTTTCCTGAATTTTCTCTAGTTATAACTCCTTTACACTTGTTTAATAATCATTAAAAATGAATTAAAAATTCATTTTAACCCAAAAATCAAGATTACCCTTAATGAAACTTCATAACTACAACTTTTCCACTCTATGACATCATCCCATACCTCATCAAATCCATAAGGAAAATATCTTAATTCCGATTTTCATGTTTGTTCTTGCAACTTTTTAAAAATTTCAATTTAGTCACCTAATTCCAAATTTTTGGCTTAACATGGAAAATCGACCTTAATTCCTTTCATTCATGTTAAATTTCACTTTTCTAAAATATATAAAAATATTTCCAACCTTTATCTAGCATCCTTCACATTTTCGTAAAATTCTAATTCGATCCGAATATTGGATTTCAATACCGAACTTTACTGCTTTATAACTTTTAACACAATTCTCGTACCAAAAATCTGATTCCCACAAAAATCAATGTTTTAATTCAAATTGTTCATTTACATGCTAAAATATATAACTTTTAAAAATTACAATTTTGGTCCCTACACTTTTAAAAGTTTGTACTTTAGCCTCTAAACTTTCAAAACTTACATTTTAGTCTTGGTCAAAATTTAGGGTATTATAATTTCTCCCCATTAAATAAAATTTATTCTCGAATTTTCCATATGTATTTACATACCTGCATTAAACAGATGAGGAAACTTTTTCTTTATATCTTCTTGTTCCCAAGTTGATTCCTCAACTTTATGATTCCGCCAAAGTACTTTTACCAATGGAATCGTCTTATTTCTCAGTTCTTTGACTCCATGAGCTAAAATCTTTACTGGCTCCTCTTCATATGATATATCTGGTTGAATATCAATTTCCTCTTGTGTAATCACATGTGAAGGATCTGGTCGATATCTTTGAAGCATCGATACAGGAAATACATTATGAATCTTGTCCATCTCTGGAGGTAACGCCAACTGATAAGCTACTAGTCCAACTCTCTTTACAATCTTGTATGGTCTAATAAATCTTAGACTCAATTTCCCTTTTATTCCAAATCTCAGAATCGTTTTCCAAGGTAACACTTTAAGAAATACCTTATCACCTACTTGATATTCAATCTTTTTTCTTTTAAATCAACATAAGATTTTTGTCTATCGGCCGCTATCTTGATATTATCTTGGATTACATTCACTTTGTTTTCCACCTCCTTAATTAGATCTGGACCAATTACATATCGATCTTTTAATTCATACCAATTCAGTGGCGTTCGACATTTTCTTCCATACAATGCTTCAAAAGGAGCCATTTTAATACTTGATTGATAATTGTTGTTAAAAGCGAACTTTGCTAAAGACAAATACTTTTCCCATGATCCTTTGAAATCAATAACACACACCCTTATATGTCTTCAAGTATCTGAATACTTCAGTCAGATTGACTATTTGTCTGAGGATGATAAGTTGTGCTAAAATTTAGTCTTGTTCCCAATGCTTTATGCAAAGACTTCCAAATTCTCGAAGTGAATTTCGGATATCTGTCTGAAACTATCAAAATGGGTACTCCATAAAGTCGTACAATTTCTCTGACATATAATTCAACATATTTGTTCATAGGATAATCTTCTAGAACTGGGATAAAGTGTGTTGTCTTTGTTAATCTATCCACAATCACCCATATCGAATCTTTCTTACTGGGTGTCAAAGGTAAACCTGTTACGAAATCCATGGTAACTTGTTCCCATTTCTATTGAGGAATGGAGATAGGTTGCAACAACCCTGAAGGCACTTGGTGTTTTGCTTTTACCTGCTGACAGGTTAGACATTTAGAAACAAACTCAGTGATAGCTCTTTTCATTCCTACCCACCAATATCGACTCTTCGAATCTTGATAAATTTTATTCCTTCTGGATGAATAGTCAAAAGACTATAATCAGCTTCGGTAAAAAAATCTTTCTTCAGTTCTTCATCATCTGGTACACAAATCCAATTCTGATAATACAAATATCCATTAGACTTAATTTTAAAATCTGTCATTTTTCCTTTCTTTGATTGATCCATTATATCTAGACACTTCTTATCATTATTGTGAAGATCATTGATTAAATCTAATAGGGAATGTCTCAATCTTAATTCTGTAATTAATGCACCATCTTCTTCCATTGATAGTCGTGCATCTAACAGTTTCATAGTAGCAAAGGTTTTTCGGCTAAGTGCATCAGCTACCACATTAGCCTTCCCAGAATGATAATCAATAATCACATCATAATCTTTGAGAAACTCAATTCATCTTCTTTGCCTTAAATTTAATTCTTTTTGAGTGAGCAAATATTTTAAACTTTTATGATCTGTATAAGTGTAGCATCGTTCACCATACAAGTAATGGAGCCATATCTTCAAAGAAAACACTACAATTTCTAGCTCCAAATCATATGTCGGATAATTCCGTTCTTGTTCCTTTAACTGCCTTGAAGCATAGGCTACCACTTTACATTCTTGCATTAGAACACATCCCAAACAATTATGGGATGCATCACTACATATCACATAATCCTTTCCTGACTCTGGCTACACTAATATTGGCCTTATGTCAGAATCTTTTTAAGTATATCAAAGCTTTCTTAATACTTTTCGGTCCAGACAAATGGTACATCCTTTCAGAGTAACTTAGTAAGTGGAGATACAATTATCGAATAATTCTTCATAAATCTTTGATAATATCCAGCTAACCCCAATAAACTTCATACTTCAGAGACATTTTTCAGAGGTTTCCACTCCACTATCGCTTGCACTTTCTTGGGATCAACTCTAATTCCTTCTACTGAAATCATGTGGCCCAAAAAGGTGACCTCTAACAGCCACAAATTCACATTTTGACAATTTAGCATATAACTTTTTATCTCGCAATGTCTGTAGTACGATACGGAGATGTGCATCATGCTTTTCCTAAGTCTTAGAATACACCAAAATATTATCAATTAACACAACTAAAAATTGATCCAAATACGGTTGAAATACCTGATTCATCAGATCCATAAATGATGATGGAGCATTGGTTAATCCAAACGGCATCACAACAAACTCATAATGACCATATCGAGTTCTGAAAGCCGTTTTTGGAATATCTTCCTCCTTTATCTTTAGCTGATGATACCCTGACCGAAGATCGATCTTCAAAAATACTGAAACACCCTTGAGCTGATCAAAAAGATCATCAATCCTCAGAAGAGGGTATTTATTCTTCACTGTCACATTATTCAGTTTACGATAATCGATACATAATCTCATCGATCCATCTTTTTTTAACAAAAAGTATCGGTGCACCCCACAGAGATACACTCGGTCTAATAAAACCTCAATCAAGCAGCTCTTGTAATTACGCATTTAATTCTCCGAGTTCCATTGGAGCCATCCTGTATGGAGCCATTGAAATAGGTGCACTGCCCGGGAAAATATTAATTTTAAACTCTACTTCCCGATCAGGAGGTAATCCGAGTAATTCATCAGGAAATACATCTGGAAATTCTCGAATTGTCGAAATATCCTCCAATCGAATTTCAAATGTCCAGATATCAATCACATTTGCTAAGAAAGTTGTACAACCTTTTTCCATCATTTTCATTGTTATCACTGTTGATATTACATTAGAAAAAGATTTTGCTTTTTCTCCAATTACTATTATCTTGGTACCCTCAACATCTTTTATAAATAATCGCTTCATACGATAATATATCCAACCATAATGTCGAGATAACAAATCCATGCCCAATATAATCTCAAACTCATCGAACGGTAACTCCAAAAGATTCACCGAAAATACAACCCCTTGAATCTTTATCGGACAAATTCTACTAATTCGTGTAACTCTAGAACTATGACCTAGTGGATTTATAGCTATCATATCACCATTGATGGGTTCTACCGAAATATTCTTATTTTTAACTAATTCCGAACTAATATAGGAATACATAGAACCCGAATCAATTCAAAACAAATGCGGGTTCATCATAAAGATAGAAAACACCACTTTCAGATTTATTTTGGGTACCGATAACCAAAACCTCGACCTCTTTTAAAATGAAATAAGGATGACGCTCATGATCTTTTAACTTGTCATCTCCACTCTATAATATAACTCTTATTTTACGTCATTTTCAAATCTTTTGATTTATTCACCACTTTCTGAAAAGAGGTCAAATTTGCAGTCAGCAACAGTTCCCTGAGTCAAGGGTGGAGACCTTAAATAAATTTCTGACATATATCTCTTTTAGTGAAAACAATCTCCGAGGCATATTGAGCAAGTTTATTAAACTCACATTTATACTCGTACACAGATTTACACCTGAATCAGATTAAAGAAATTCTGCTTCATATGGGTAATAAACTGCTCACCGATATATTTCTTTGAAAATACTTCTAGGAAAAACCACCAAGTGATATGATCTGGAGGAACATGTATCATCATGTTCGTCCACCATATACGAGTATGGCCTTATAATAATGAAATTATTCCATCAAATATTTCATCATCAGAACAGTGAAGATAATCCAACATTATTTTCACATCATTCAGCCACATATTTACCATTATTGGGCCTTCGTTCCCTTTGCCTTTAAATTCTGCAGCTCCTAAATTTTTTGATTCTTTCGGAACCAATATTCTCGAAATTGAATGAATAGATGGAGGTGTAGGAATGGGAGATGTTGCAGCTAGCTGATATCAAGCCATGATAGCCCGTAAAGCTTTTAAAACGTTCCCTGGTCTAGAACCGACACTCCCTGATGTGTCTATGCCCCCTATCATTGAGGTACATACTCTACCTCATTAATATTCCCTCTTGTTCGGTGGATTGTCTTATTCCTTCAGAACCCGACATATAAATACAATCACAATTTTACGTTAGTAAGGAGCAACATCATAAATAAAATCATCAGACCATACCATATCAATAATTTCGACATCCTTGTGGCATGTACATATTTCTGACACAATATAGGCTCGGTTTAGGCCGAGAATAAGCTAAACCTACAGCTCTGATACCAATAAATGTAACACTCTTAACCCGTATACGTCTCGATATACTAGTCAAAGATGACAGATCAACTTAAAAACATTTACTGAACTGAAATTTGCCTAAAAATTTGTTTCATTTGAAAACACTCTTATTCTAACTTTAAAAATATATTTTAAAGTATATCTCAACTATAATTATTTCTTTGTCTCAGGAAAATAAATTCATTTGTTAATAAGTAATTTTACTAAACCATGTCTCTTCGTGAAATCTTTTAAAAACATAATAATGTAATATATTCTTTTCATGCATAGATACTGATAAAACTACACTAAAATAGTTCTAGTTTACTATTACATATTATTTAAAATAAATACAATAAATAAAAATTACTGACATAATTATACATGCCACTATATGCCAAAAGAAACATTATAGATGTCTTACTGATACTGATGATATGTATGAATTTAAAAAAAAAACTCATTACTGATCGTACTTATCCTTACTAAAACCTAGGCATGAAAATCATCACGCGCTAAATATAACTTATTGAGGCAGTAATAATTTAAGGTGAGAAAAAATATGAGAATATCATAAACATAAAGAAAATAATTCAACTTAAAACATTAAACTGGAAAACTAACTTATCCAAGTCGATTTCTTCACTGAGACCTGAAATTTCCTTTTAAATCATGAACTCATGAAAATTCTGATAAATCATATATGATAAATAAGCATATCATGCTTTTTGTCAACCGAAAATCATTAACAACTTGCATATATGTTTTCATAGCCCAATGCATATTTATGAGAACATAAGATACGTGAGTAAGGTGCACACTATGCACAACATGGTGCAAATCGTAACTGATACTGAGATATGATGCACTTCAGTGCCATCATAACCTGAAGAAACACCAAAAACGCTCGATATTGATACACGAATATACCAAAGCTGATATGATAACATTGATACACGAATGTATCAAAGCTGATATGATAACATTGATACACGAATGTACCAAAGCTGATATGATAAAATTGATACACGAAAGTATCAAAGCTGATAATGGATAAATACTCAACTAATGGCATGCCAAGTGTATCAATAGTTCTCACTATAACACACATTGGGTTGATGTATCATAATAAATCCATCATAAAAATATCATGCTTGGGTGGTTCATATCCTAAATCATTCATAAAACTGATATATAATATTATAAAAATATTCTTTATAAACTTTATAAATCATATTGTAAATTGGAATGAGGTTGACTTATCGCAAGTCGTCCTCGATCAAAATAATTAAATAAATAAATGCACCCACGTTTACCTCACTATAGATTCCTTTAAGCAATATTTCTAATCACGTGCTTTCTCTTTTCCTTTCGAATCGTCCCTATTGCTAGATTTGTCGTGGTTTGGCAATACCAAATAATAACACAGTGTTCGAACTACATATTAGTATTGTACTAATAAAAGCTATATGTTGTGATTTCTTTTTAGAATTCACATCAACCTTTCAATTTAGTTCATAATGGTCCTTCACCATTAAAATCATTGCACATTAAATATAAAAATTCCATCACTTTAATAAAATGCTCAAATCAATACCACAACATTTCAAACATTTATAATTTCAACTAGAACTTTCCTAACTTTAGATTTTCAACCATCAAACTTAATAAATTTGTAATTCAACCTCAACTCAATATTTAATTCAAAATTCAGCATACTAATAAATTTTCTAGCATTCAATAATTTACTCAAATAATACTTCTTCATTTAAGAACTTGCAAACAAAACCCCAAAGTTTTGGAACCTTTCAAATTCCATCATCTAACCATTAAAATGAATTCTTTTAGAATTCTTCTCAACATTTCCAATTTGTTCAAAATGGTCTCTTGCCATTTAGCTTTAATTCCAAGCATCCAAAAATATACTCAAACATTTAAACATTACTCTTCAGCTTCTAATCCATTTCCAATTGAATTATAAAATTTCCATATTCAAACAACTCGCACTAACTTTAAAGAATCAGTATTTTGTATTGATATACACACTGGAATTTAATTTCGTTTCTTCCGTTGAAAACTAGTCTCGAATAAAAATCTATCCATATAAAGAACTCCTTCTCGTTCATTCTGTACAATTTATGATAAATTTCTGAAGTAGACCGACAGAATCTGTTTTGTGCAGAATCTCCTGCCTTGTTTTTCTGACCTTTCTTATGTTAAAATTCCTATCTTTTTGTATATACCTTGAAATTGATCCCCGTTTGTTTTAAACAAAACTATATTGATATAAGAACATAAATATATAAAAATCATCTCCAAATAATTTTATATAATATCTGGTGAATTTTCAAACTCACTGCCAGATTCAAAATCTAAACTGTTTTCATTAATTTGCGTCCTTATGTTCTTCATCAATTCTTACAACACTTCTAATATCAAGAATCGATATTTAATCATAAAAAATACACTCCCCCTTTATCAACATCTTACCAAATTGAGCATGAAATATTAAGATTTTTATGCCAAATAAAAGAGAATTTCATGTAGGTTATTTTATCCTTAATAACCTAACTTAAAATTATAGTAAAAATGAACTAAAAATTAAAAACAAAGCTTCTCGCCATATTCATGGAGTCTCACGGTAGCAAGTAGGATAAAGGCTTTCTTTTTCCTGAATTTTCTCTAATTATAACTCCTTTACACTTGTTTAATAACCATTAAAAATAAATTAAAAATTAATTTTAACCCAAAAGTCAAAATTACCCTTAATGAAACTTCATAACTACAACTTTGTCACTCTGTGAAATCATCCCTTACCTCATCAAATCCATAAGGAAAATATCTTAGTTTTGATTTTCATGTTTGTCCTTACAACTTTTTAAAAATTTCAATTTAGTCTCCTAATTCCAAATTTTTGGCTTAACTTGGAAAATCGACCTTAATTCCATTCATCCATGTTAAATCACTTTTCTAAAATATATAAATAATATTTCCAACCTTTATCTAGCATCCTTCACATTTTTGTAAAATTCCAATTCGATCCGAATATTGGATTTCAATACCGAACTTTACTGCTTTATAACTTTTAACACAATTCATGTACAAAAAAATCTGATTCCCACAAAAATCTATGTTTAAATCCAAACTGTTCATTTACATGCTAAAATATATAACTTTTAAAAATTACAATTTTGGTCCCTATACTTTTCAAAGTTTATACTTCAGCCTTTAAACTTTCAAAGCTTACATTTTAGTCCTAGTCAAAATTTAGGGTATTACATACGCATTTGTTGATATGATTGTTGATGTTGACGTTGAAAACCTTTGAGGCCGATGGGGGAAACACTTGTTGATTCTAGCGATGACGAAGAAAATGATCTTGATTTGACTGGTGATGATCATATTTTCGGGGACAATGAATTTATTTCAACCGGTGATACCATTACATTCTATCAAATTTATTACTCACATAAACTTAATAGATTACAATGCGATGAGGGCACCTAAATTTTTGGACATGCCACAATTAGCTTTGAGTTACTCTCATGACTTATCAGTTAGGATTCAATTTAATGAAAAAGAGGAAGATGCATTGGCAATTAAAGAGTATTGTATCAAAAACCACATGGAGAAGAGTGTAATTGGAAGATCTAAGTGTCTAAACTTCAAAGGAAAACTGCTTGGGTGATCACAAAGTACAATCACAATCACACTTGTTTGAAAAAATCGATCAACCAAGACCAAAGATAATTTGATTCGAATGTAATATGTCAACACGTGAAGATGTTGGTTAAAGAAAATCCAAGAGTTCTCGTTCAGAGTTATAGACATCTATTAAGAACCATATTTGATATCAAATAAAATACGCCAATAGTTGACATGCATAGGAGAAGGCAATGAAGTTAGTGTTTAGTGATTACGATAAGTCGTATAATGAGATACTGAATTTATTACAAGTAATGCAATATTTTATCCCAAGGACCATAGTAAAATATCAAACCTTGGATGCATGCAATCGAGAAGGTCTAGTTATTGAAGGGAAGAAAATATTCCATCGATTATTTTGGACATTCAAGCCATGCATCAAAGGGTTTCTATTTTGCAAATGTATAGTCCAAGTTGATGACACGTTTTTGTATGGAAGATATATAAATGTATTGTTGATAGGAGTTGCACAAGATGGTGACCGAAATATCTTCCCGATTGCATTCACAATTATTGATAAGGAGTCAGTAAAGTCTTGGAACTTCATTTTGAGTAATTTACGTATGTTGTTTGAGAAGACTATGTTTGCTTGATATTCGATAAAGTAAAAGGTATTTTGGTTGTAATTGAATGACCAAGAAGTCGTTGGACACTTCCACACGTAAATTCCACATACTGTGTACATCATATTGGTAAGAATAACTGAAAAATATGGAAAAACCGTCACATTCACCATGAAGTTTTAAGCATGGGTAACTTTCATTCTGTTATTCTTGATTATATATGTGTTTTTTCTCGATGCTAACATCATATATGATGAAAAAAGATATGAACTATTGAGATCAAAATTTGAGAGGAAGTTGGAGTATTTAAAGATGTACGACAAACATGTTTGGACGTGGGCAAACGACATTGGGAAGGAAATATGGGCTCAATCATATGATGAAGGTCAAGATACGGACAAATGAAAATCACCCTTGTAGAGGTCATAAATGGAGTACTAAATGGGAGAAACCATCTCCCAATTTCAAGCTTGGTGAGAGAGACATACTACAGGTTGGCTAAGGTTTGGAGCAAGAAAGGGAAGGAAATTGAATCCATGATAAATAGAGGGCAACGTTAGTTTCCCGAATTTGTAAGAAAACTTAAAGACAATGTGGATAAGGCAACCTCGATGATTGTTCATGAGTTCGATCGATTGAATCAGATTTTTTGATGTTGTTCAATACATATACAACAATAAAGAAGGACATCGAGAAACATTTCGAGTGGATTTTTGGATTTGGTGGTGTGACTATGGTCGGTTCCAAGCATGGCGATATCCATGTGCCCATGCAGTTTTTGCACGTATGTTTGTAAGGGTTGACTTGTACACCTTTGCAGATGAATGCTTTAATTTGCAGAAGTTTCCACCAATCGCGAATTCACAATATTATGGATCTTAACTCTAAGCAGACAACACAACTAAATATATGTACCGTTTGTAAGGGGTGAAGAACATTTAAAAAAAACAAATGTCCTAATTAAACAAGATACATGTCTCAGTGATTTCATTAAATTCTTGTATTAAGAATGATTTATATTTGTATTCGAATAAACATTTTATTATTTTGATGTTTAAACTGTTTGTACTTGAATGTTTTGTATTTGTCTATTTTGTATTTTAATATTTTGATATGTGATTCAAATTATGGTTAGTATCTAAATAAGCCTAAAATGGTAAAGTTAAAACTTTAATAATAAAAAAAAATATTCAAATGTCATTCATTCATTGAAAAAGCTAAAAGTACATGAAATCATTTTTTCTTAATTTTTGTCTATGTCGGGGTATTATGGAATAAATTTTTCTTGGTGGATGACGATCTACTTATGCCCTTTTTAATTGATTGAGATATTGTTTATCGTCATTCACCTTATCAGTCACTACAGCATATGAGACAATGTCATAAAAAATGATCACCACTTTGTTCTCTCATGAGATTGTAAATCGGCATATTAGACATGAAAGATGTCATATCCTGAAAATCCATGTTGACACAAATATTCTAGTAAATGGGTGACTATGGAAGATAAAACTTGGGTCTATATGCTTCAGAATTATAAAACATTTGATTGTGTGATGAGCTTCCGCCCACTACTGGATCCTTTTCACATATGACCACCGACACTACAAGATCTTATCCCCATGCATGAGACCAATAACTTGAAGGATATTGTCTTGTTACAACTTCATTATGAGATGATATCGTTTTACTCTGATATATGCATGCTCCACTCATGGAGGATTCAGTGCGACCACCAAGTTATTTTTATAGTTACAACATTCTTCCCGTTCTTCGGTCATTGTCATGTACGGTCTTCCATTGGCAAGATAATAGATCATGTACTCTGAATTCTCCCAATCAAAATCGTCATGTTTAATGGGAGTGCGATATGACAAAGATAAAGCTCTGTCATTCCACATATCAATATAGTCAACATGTATGACTTCCCAATTATCATCAGACCTGCCTTGTTATGGAGATAATAATGATTGCATGGAATTTATGGAATGGACTGGTGGAAGTCAAACTACCTCAGCACCCTATCTCCAAACAATAACTCAACAACACAAAAGTGAATCATCGGTGTAACAGTACACTATAAAGTTGAATCCACCATCAAATAATTTGGTACATTTGTCAATATGTCATCATTGTCGTATGACCTTCAAATAAATTGTAAAATTATATATAAATGATTAAACATCAAAGTAAATTATAAATAAATAATACATGAAATTAACTTTTCATTTATATACATGATCTTTGCAATACAAATCAATCATTGATCTAAACACTAACATTGTTGTGAACAAACTTTGTGCCTTGTTTTTTCTCACACCATCTGCAAACAAATAATATGTGAAAATAACATTTGTTTAAAAAAATTCTTTTAGATGAAAGATATTTTAAAATAAAAAAAAATATTACCTTCCAATAAGAGAAAAATGAATCAAACTTTGGGTAATCAGTGTAAACAATGGTAGTTGCTGCCAAGCCCATGCTTGCAATAACATTAGGCATCCATTAACTCCTATTCTCTCTTGACCATTTTCTAATAAAGAGGCCTTGCACAATTCACGCTACAAGAACACTAATATTGTCGATTTCCAACTATAAGTATCAACTTCCCAAAAAAACTCATTCATAAATTAGAGATAATGTGTGTGAACAGATTACTAGAACTATATGACATCAGTATCCCTCTAATGAGTTACATAAGATATACTCGGGTTCCACGCATAATCTCATCCCCTGTGCTATAATCGGTGACTTTAAATTCGTTATTCAACCAAGTCATTTTTATATGATAATCTTTTATCTCTCTCTCACATAATACCTTCCCAAGATATTTTAAGCAAATTTGTTGAGCATTGAGATCAGTATGAGCAATCAATGGCTTCCCATTTACCGGGACCTCGATTTACATGACCTTGTCTTCTAAAGTAATGATGCATTCTTCACATGGCAAATGAAAAGTCTGTTTTTCTGGTCTCCACATTTCAATTAATGTAGTAATCAATCCAAGGATTAGTTTATAGCCACGAATAGATGGGCATGATAAAATCATGTCGTATCAACAAATGAGACAATAGGCTTGTGTGGGTGATTATTCCCCATCCCTCGATGTCGAAATGCTTCCAAAGTATCTTGCGATGAATACAAACAACCTCAAATAAGATCATGTGAGACATAAAACTACATAATTTATTTATTAGTAAATAAATAAATTATAAAAAAGTATACCAGTTTATTTGACATAAGATTAGTGATCTATTCATTTTGTAATCTCAACAGAGGAGGTTGATCTGCCATCATTCTAACAACATCCAACTCTACATGACAAATATCAATATTTTTATAAAATATTAATAATAATTAAAAAATAATAAATCACTTACAATTCTAAACAATTCTATAACATGCAATTTCAATTTAAATTATAGAACTTCTTTTATTAAAAACAAGAATAAAATATTTGAATCTAAATTTTTAAAAAAATTATCATGTATTTTATTATATACAAATATTCAGAAAAAGTGAAATGAAGTACACACTTAATCCCCAAAGTTTAATAAAATAAGAATGAATCTTCCTCCATTTAAAATACAAAAAGATTATTTATAACTTTTCTTATCTTATATTATCTTATATTATCTATATATTATCTTATCTTATATACTTTTTTTTCTAATGGTCTAATAATCTAATTTTAAATAAGTTGAAACTAAAAATTTTATAATTCTTTTATTCAAATTTAATTTGGTTGCTCTATCTTTTTAAGAAATTTTAAATTTAAATTCAAATTATATAATTTAACTTTCTTATGCTAGCCAAAAAAAAATTAAATCTCCCTTCTCCTTTTTCTCTAAATCTTCTCAAAATTACTTGTATTATCTTAGATTGAAAATAACAAATTATTTTAAAATTAAATTTTAAAAATTACACTAATACATCGTAAGTATATATAACTAAAAATAAATTATAACATGCAAAATTTTTCTACATAAATATAATTGACATAAAAAATTAAAATATTAAATCCACTTAAAGTTTGTTCAAACAAATTTCATCAATTTTATTCCAAGTTTTCCTTGCTCTTTTTTCCTTTTTTCTCCAAATCTTCTCAAATTACATGCATAATATTAAAATTATATTAACATTCATCAGCAATCAAATTAACTATAATATATAATTTGAAAACTAAAAACAAAATTAACGATATAATATTAATTGATTAAAAAATAAAATATACATCTACTTACTATTTCTTCTTCTTCTTCTTCTTATTCTTCTTCTTCTCCTTTGTCTTCTTTTATAATTTTTTTCCTAAATTGTTCTCTTATAATCTTAACTTTAATCAACCTCCTCTATTTAACACAAAAAATTTCAATTTCAACCACATATTTATCCTTCAATCCACAGCCATTCAATCCACCAACTTTTTAAATTTCCAATGCTTATGCATGCCCCACCTTGCTACTGCCGCTTCCCTTGCTGCCAAATGCTGCCATTGCCTCTGTTGTCTGCTCTTTTGAATGAAACAATAATTTCTTTAGATGAACAGTGAATACGGGTTGTATTCCAACCATCTACACTGTAGCTTTATATATATATGTTGAGTTAATCGATCGACGAAAATGGCCAAGAGGGGGGTGAATTGGCAAATAAAAATTTCGGTGGAAGCTATGCAGAAAATTGAAAGTAATTGCATAGCAATTTAAATTGGTTCGACTTTCTCAACCAAAGTCTACGTCCACTACCTTAGCTATCCATACTAAGGATTTTCCACAAATTCAATAATTTGACTTTCTTTTGAGGACAAAGAGTAACCTTACAAATCCCTCAAGAATTATACCCCAAATTCTTGAGAACACTCTCTCCCAAAGAGAAGATTACAAATTTGCAAACTTACAAGGAAATCCTCACAAGGTAGATTGTTTGCACAATTCTAGAAAAAAGAAAAGAACACTCAAGAATGAATGCAATTGAGTACAAGTAGTGTTCTTGAAAGCAAAATAAATATTGAATGAAAAATAGGCTTGAAAGGCTCAAACTTGAGGTTGGGTGCTTTCTCTTTGATTTTCTCTTGATTCTAGTTGCTTTTTGTTGATCAATGGCTTCTAAGCTTGTTTAAATACACCTTTAAATGATTTTGAATGTTGGGGATGATTAGTGAAGTCAATAGAGCCGTTTAAGTGTGAAAACAATTAATTAAAGCAGTTGGGAGCGTCAGTGCATCGATGCATACCCTAGTTGCATCGGTGCATCAGTGTAAAATTCAAATATTTTGACCGTTGGACTCTCAGTGCATCGGTGCACTAAGAGTGCATCGATGCATAAAATGCATTCGATGTTTTGAAAAAGCCTGAGTGCATCGATGCATGGTCTTGTGCATCGATGCATCAAATGCACTGAGTGCATCGATGCATAAAATGCATTCGATGTTTGACAAAATAATTGGTACATCAATGCATGGATTGGTGCATCGCTTTGAAAAATTGATTTTAGGCTTGATTTTGGTTCAAAATACTTTGTGAAAATTGTTTCAAAAATAGTTTAAGTATAAAACACAATTTTACACATTTAGTAAGGTTTGAATTTGAACTTGAAAGACTTTGAGTAATAATTTGATATTCGATTAATTAAATCGAATATACTTAGAAAATCATTTGTAAAATCTTAAAATTCATTTAATCTTAATTTGCTATATCGAAACACAAAAATGTTTTCAACAATCTCCCATTTTTTGATATAACAAAACATTTGTGTTATTTTAAGATTTTCTAAAAATTTGAAATCAATTTTGAAAAATTACTCTCCATTACTATAACACTTCTCACTTTTAACACTTAATATTTCTCCCCCATTTTGTTAAATCAAAAAAATTTAAAAACCGATTTAAACAAGGTTTTGAAAAACATAGCCAATTAAGTATATATATATATATATATATATATATATATAGCTTAAGCTGCTAAGATCACAATCAAAAGAGAGATTAGCATTAGTTTCATAAACAATATTCATAATTAAATGTGAAATGGCATAATTGGTCAAAATGAACTAATATGATGCAAAAATTAATAATCATTAAGCTCAAAATAATAAAGATAAAATCAAACCAAATATATATATCAAGTTTAAAAACCACAAAACATCCAAATTATATCTTCAAACAAATTCAAACAATCCAAATAAAAACAATAATCCCCAAAGTATTCAAAATGTTTTAAAAATAAAAGTTCAAAGATGATCCAAAAAAACAAGGTCTACTCATCCATAGAGAGATCGGGAGGCGGAGGAGGAAATCGGGCTTGCATCTCAAGAGAGAGAGCATCCATGCGTGCAAGCATCTCCCTTTGAAATTCCATCTGTCGAGTTTCCAAAGACTCTAAGCGTTGATTTACTTCTTCGTGAGTAGCAGTCAAGTGGGATTCGATGGAAGCATACCGTAGATCAAATGTCTCCAAAAACAAACGAAAATATGGAGGCATTTGATCCTCTTGTGGAGTTGGTTCCGGTGCAGGTTCATCGTCTGGAATGTGATCGTCGATATCTTGCATAAGTTGTTAAAACTCAGGATCATCGTCAGCAACCGGTGTCAGAGGAGGAGGAGGAGCACAAGAAGAGCTAGGAGCAGCTCGTGAAGAGCTAGCTCCCGAGGTTTGCTTACCGGGTCGAAATACCCAAAGACCGGTTTCCTCGTCTTGTTTCCAATCCGCTTTCTTCAAGGAAGTAAGATTGATTTGGTTTTGGAGTGGGATAGGATTGTCGAGAGAGACGTCTAGACCAAGTTTGATAAAGAGGTTACTAAGAAGACATCCATAAACTAATGTTTCGACATGTTTTGAAGGAACAATGTTTATGACATCAACTAGTTGACTGAAGATAATGTGGGGTAGATTAATTTTGATTTTATTCTTGAGACAGTGCATCCACCACAAATCCCTAATACGAAGAGTGGAGTACCTACCTCCGGATGGTCTAAACCACCAAGAGATCATCAGATGAAGAAAACGATCGTGATGAGATCGTAGAGTACTAACACTAGTGTTTGGAACATAGGGATAATCTACAGTTTCATTCTCATTATATATCCCATCATCATCTAACCCAAAATGGAAAGCTATAGTCTTGGGGTCAATATTAATATATTGGCCTAAAAGATAAGATCTAATGGCTATAGTTCCACATTGAGTTTCGTTTTGAATACATACCACATTGGAATAGAAAATGCGGACTAATTGTTGATAGACGATATGTTTGAGCTGAAACAATTTATCAAACTTCCAAGCTTTAAGAATCAGAAGGTATTCAAAGTTAATATCTATCATAGCTTGAAGAGAAGGAATACACTCTTCCCAGATTCTATAAGTTTGAAAAGAATTTATGTAGCTAGAGTACAATTCGTCTCTATGCTTCTCAGGCATGTTAAAACAATATCCTAATAGATATGTAGGTGGAGGAGGAACGGGATTAGGAGGTTGGTTTGAACGAGAACGACTCGACGAAGTCCTAGGGCGTTTGGGATTAGACATGGTTTAGGAATCGGAAAAAGGAATATAACCTGCAATTTGAAACACATGTATGCAATTTAATCAATCCCAAAACTCAATTGAGTCCTCAATAATTCAAGGTTCGCTAAATCAGATCCTAATGGGTAAGGTTTTGAAAATTATTTGAAAATAGTCATAATATGTATAGTTTTCATGAAAACAACATAATTAAATCAAAAACATCAAATTTAAAAATTAAATTCAGATTTTCGATATAATAATTTTTTTATTTCAAAAATTTCAGAAAAAGCTTTGAAAATTTGTTAGTTTTTGATGAAATTAGTTGTAAAAACTAGTTTGTAATCATCAAACATTCAATGCCCGATATAATGTTCATCCTAGAACTAATTAAAACTAGTCCTAATATCAAAAATCAATAAAATCGAAGTTTTTGAAATATTACCATGAAAATTTCGGATTTGAGAGGAATGTGATGTTGTTTTGCACGATTTGATGATTAAAGCAGTATTAGGAGTTGAAAAGCTCGAAGATTCTGAAAACATTACGTCGATTTTGAGCAAAATGAAGATTTAGAGATTGAGAGGGGCGTATGGCTGATGAGGATATAGTTTTAGGGTTTTAAACAAATAAGAAAATAAGCATTTTAAACCTAAAACCCGACAGATGCATCGATGCACATTCAAGGTGTGCATTAGTGCATCAACATGATGAATCAATGCACATTCAAAGGGATGCATCGATGCACTGTTAAGTGTATCGATGCATGAAGCACAAAAATGTCAAAAATCTGTTTCAAACACTTAAAATGCTAAATTAATTACCTCCAGTGGTATTGGCAACTCATATATTGAAAATTAATTATGTTCAATCAATCAAATTAATCCTTAAGCTTCATTTGAACATAAAATTGATTTTCTCTAAAGAACATAAACTCCCCCTAACTAATAGCAATGAATGAAATCAAAAATTATCATTATATGCATTTTTCATTTTATTTTTAAAAATGCTAAAATCATTTTAAACACTAAGTGAAGATAGGTCAGTTAAACCTAATTCTCTCCTAAGTGTCCAAAATCTTTATTTGTCTAAAGGTTTTGTAAAGATATCCGCTAATTGGTGCAAAGTATCAACAAATTCTAGAACTAAATCTTCCTTAGCGACATGGTCTCTAATGAAGTGATGTCTAATTTCAATATGCTTAGTTCTAGAGTGTTGGATGGGATTTTTAGTGAGACAAATAGCACTAGTATTGTCACACTTGATAGGAATGGTACCTACTTCAATTCCATAATCAAAAAGTTGTTGTTTCATCCATAAAACTTGTGCACAACAACTACCGGCTGAAATATATTCTGCTTCAATGGTAGATAATGCGACACAATTTTGTTTCTTTGAAAACCAAGAAATCAGCATATTTCCAAGGAATTGGCAAGTACCGGAGGTGTTTTTCCTATCTAATTTGCATCCTCCATAATCCGCATTAGAGAAGGTATGCAAGCTAAAGCTAGAGTCTCTAGGATATCAAAATCCTAAACTATGAGTGTCCTTAAGGTATCTAAAGATCCTCTTAATAGCTAGTAAATGTGATTCCTTAGGGCATAATTGAAATCTAGCACATAAGCAAACACTAAACATAATGTCCAATCTACTTGTAGTTAGATAAAGCAAATAACCAATCATTGACCTATATAATTTAACATCCACACATTTACCTCCTTCATCTATGTCAAGCTTTGTCGATGAGCTCATTGGAGTGTTATGTGGTTTCCTATTTTCCAGTCCAAACTTCTTGAGCATATCTTTAACGTACTTAGCTTGATTGATGAAGATGCCAGCTTTTCTTTGCTTGATTTCGAGTCCCAAGAAAAATGAGAGCTCCCCCATCATGCTCATCTCGAATTCACTTTGCGTTAGCTTATAAAATTCTTAGCAAAGAACATCATTAGTAGAACCAAATATTATATCATCAACATAAATTTGAACTACTAATAAATCTTTACCTTTATGCTTTAAAAACAATGTAGTGTCAACCTTCTCTTTTGAAAAACCTTTTTCAATTAAAAAATTTGACAATCTTTCATACCAAGCTCTAGGAGCTTGTTTTAAACCATAAAGTGCTTTTGTCAATTTAAGAACATGATTTGGAAATTTTAAATCTTCAAAACCTGGAGGTTGTTCCACATACACTTCTTCCTTTATAAAACCATTTAAAAATGCACTTTTAACATCCATTTGATATAATTTAAATTCATGAAAACAAGCAAGTGCTAATAACATTCTAATTGCTTCCATCCTAGCTACGGGAGCGTATGTTTCATCATAATCTATGCCCTCTTCTTGAGTATAGCCTTGAGCAACAAGTCTAGTATTGTTTCTCACTATATTACCATTTTCATCAAGCTTATTCCTAAACACCCATCTAGTACCTACAGTAGATTTATTACTAGGCCTTTCAACTAATGTCCATACTTTACTTCTCACAAATTGATTTAACTCTTCTTGCATAGCCATAATCCAATGTTCATCTTTTAATGCTTCTTTAATATTCTTAGGCTATATGCATGAGATAAATGCAACATAATTACAAATATTTCTAAGAGAAGATCGAGTTGTTACCCCTTTTGATGGATCACCTATAATCTCACCATCCTTGACATAGTTGTACTCTCTTGGGTAAGATACTTCCCTTTCTTCAATGGTTGGATTCTTGAGAGGATCTTGAGTTTTATCATCTTTCGTTTCTTCCTTTGATGATGGTTCTCCAACGACATGTTCACCGTCATTTATATTTATAATTCCTATATCATCATTCAAACAAGAATCCTTCCTTGGAAGGGGATTATCATCGAAAACATGTATAGACTCTTCTATAACTATAGTTCTTTTATTAAATACTCGATAAGCTTTAGAATTTAAGGAATAACCCAGAAAAATTCCTTCATCACTTTTAGCATCAAATTTGCCAAGATTGTCTTTACCATTGTTTAAAACAAAACATTTACATCCAAAAGGATGAAAATAGCTAATGTTAGGCTTTTTATTTTTGAAAATTTCATATGGATTTTTCTTTAAGATTTGCCTAATCATTACTCGATTTACAACATAACAAGCGGTATTTGTGGCTTTCGGCCAAAAATATTTTGGCAAATTGTTTCACAGAGCATGGTTCTAGCCATTTCTTCTAAAGTTCGATTTTTCCTCTCAACAACTCCATTTTGTTGAGAGGTTCTAGGTGCTGAAAAATTATGACTAATACCATTAGAATTACAAAAATCAATAAATCCAAGATTTTCAAATTCAGTTCCATGATCACTCCAAACATTAGTTATAGAGTAACCTTTTTCGTTTTGGATTACTTTTGAAAATGTGATGAATTTTTATAATGCTTCATCTTTAGTAATTAAGAATAGAACCCAAGTATATCTAGAATAGTCATCTACCAAGACAAATGCATATTGTTTTCCACCCAAGCTAGTAGTTCTAGTTGGCCCAAAAAGATCTATATGGATCAATTGTAATACTCTACCAGTTGATACATCATTAATGGATTTAAAAGAAATTCGCTTTTGTTTTCCTTTAGCACAAGCATAACAGATTTTATCATTATCAAATTTAAGCTTAGGCAACCCTTACACTAAATTTTCTTGATTGCAAAATACTCATCCTAGCATGTCCTAGTCTCCTATGCCATAACCAACTATCATGCTCATCCTTAGAAACTAGGCATAAATTAGTCATATTAATAGAGTCTAAATGCACCATGTATATGTTTCCTATTCTATGACCAACAAGCATAATTCGATTAGATGCAATGTCAATAACTTTAGAACCATTAGTTTCAAACATGACATTGAATCCTTTCACATAATTGACTAAAACTCAAGACATTATTCTTTAATCCATTCACATATAAAAAAAAATTAATTTGTATGGAAGAGGTATTACCTATAGTACCTATACCTTCTATGTGACCTTTTGAATTATCACCAAAAGTCACTTCTCCTCCATTTTTGGCGTTAAGCTCTATGAACCGGCATTTGTCCCCAATCATGTGTCTTGAGCATCCACTATCAAGGTACCATGAGTTTGAATTTGATTCCCGTGCCTTGTAGCAATGCTCCTTTTCCTACAAATATAGATTAATTTCTATTTTTTGGTACCCAAATTCTTTTGGGTTCATTAGTTTCCAAAATGCTAGTCCCCTTAGGTATCCATTTGTGTAGGATATCTTTATCTTTAGTAGTAATGAGTCCTTTAGGAACCCATATACTTCTAACGATTTTTCCATTAGAGGTTCTTCGGGGACCTCTATTATTGTAGTTTTTAAAACTTTTTCTAACAAAGTTGGATTTTAAATTTTCTCCATTTTCAAAACGTTTTGTTCCATTTTTATCAAAAGAAGTTTTAAGATCATCAATTTTCTTTTGATGATCATCATTGACCTTTGAAAGTAAATTTTGCAAATCCAAATTTTTCTTTTCAAACTCTTCTAGTTTGATTTGCAAATCTTTGATTTTACTTTCAAGATCGTTGTTGGTTTTGGATATGAGTTTATTTTCATTTTTCAATTTTGAAATATCATTTTTATATTTTAAAAACAATTTCTCATCATCCGATGCCAACCCATTATATTCCTCTAATAGCTCATCATAAGATAAATCGTCAAATTTAGATGAGTTAATTACCTTAGAATCTTCCCCGAATGCCAACAAGCACAAGTTTGCTACTTCTTGTTCCTCTTCATCGAAACCCTCTTCATCGCTCCATGTAGCCACATAAGCCTCGTGCTTATGCTTATTTTTTGATTGACCCTTTCTCTTCAATTCTGGGAAATCATATTTGACATGCCCCGGCTTTTTGTATTCATAGCAAATGATAGGGTCCTTCTCTTTTGGTTCATTTTTTAGGCCTTCATTTCGTTTGAATTTTCTTCCTCGGTAAGGTCTCATCATTTTTCTGAACCGTTTGCAAACAATGCCATTTCCTCATCATTGTCATCTTCATCCGAATCACTCTCATCTTTTTTGGATTTGAGGGCAACTCCAATGTTTTTCTTCTTCTCCTTCTCCTTTGGTGTCTCGTCAATCTTATCGAGGTCCACCTCATCTTCAAGCATCATTTCATGAGTGAGGAGGGAACCGATTAGCTCTTCAAGAGTTAAGGACTTTAGGTTCTTAGCCTCGATGATTGCAGTCTTCTTGGATTGCCATGATTTTGGAAGTGAGTAAACTAACTTCCTCACAAGCTTTTCGTTTGGAATGATCTCTCCATATGATTTGAGGCCGTTGAGAATCGTTGAGAATCTATCTGTCATTGCTTTGATATCTTCATTTGGTTTCATCCTGAAATTTTCATAGCTATGTGTTAGAAGACTAATTTTAGATTCTTTTACCTCGTCGGTGCCTTCATGAGTGACTTGTAGTTTATCCCATATTTCTTTGGCGGTTGTACAAGATGAAACTCTTCCATAGTCATCTGGTCCAAGAGCACAAAATATGATATGGATTGCTTTGCAGTTGAGCTGGAACATTCTTGTCTCTCATTCACTCCACAATCTTGGATGAGTGAGAGGCTTGATATATCCGTCTTCTACAACATTCCATGCTCTCATGTCACTTGCTTGAATGAAATACATCATCCTATTCTTCCAATAGGCATAGTTAGCTCCATTGAAGAAATGAGGCTTGTTGACGGGCATCGAATCGAGACCGGAGTCGACATTTGAAGTAGAGGCCATTAATGACTTGACAATCGATGTAACTCTTCCCGAATCAACATAAGAGGCGATTAAACCTTCAAATGAGTGAGGCTCTGATACCAATTGTTGAGTTAATCGATCGACGAATATGTCCAAGAGGGGGGTGAATTGGAAAATAAAAATTTCGGTTGAAGCTATGTAGAAAATTGAAAGTAATTGCGCAGCGATTTAGAGTGGTTCGACTTTCTCAACCAAAGTCTACGTCCACTACCTTAGCTATTCACACTAAGAATTTTCCACAAATTCACTAATTTTTCTTTCTTTTGAGGACAAAGAGTAACCTTACAAATCCCTCAAGAATTATACTCCAAATTCTTGAGAACACTCTCTCCCAAAGAGAAGATTACAAATTTGCAAACCTACAAGGAAATCCTCACAAGGTAGATTGTTTGCACAATTCTAGAACAAAGAAAAGAACACTCAAGAATGAATACAATTGAGTACAAGTAGTGTTCTCGAAAGCAAAATAAATATTGAATGAAAAATAGGATTGAAATGCTCAAACTTGAGGTTTGATGCTTTCTCTTTGATTTTCTCTTGATTCTAGTTGCTTGTTGTTGATCAATGTCTTCTAAGCTTGTTTAAATACACCTTCAAATGATTCTGAACGTTGGGGATGATTAGTGAAGTCAATAGAGCCGTTTAAGTGTGAAAACAATTAATTAAAGCAGTTGGGAGCGTCAGTGCATTAATGCATACCCTAGGTGCATCGGTGCATCAGTGTAAAATTCAAATATTTTGACCGTTTGACTCTCAGTGCATCGGTGAACTAAGAGTGCATCGATGCATAAAATACATTCGATGTTTTGAAAAAGCCTGAGTGCATCAATGCATGGTCTTGTGCATCGATGCATCGATGCATAAAATGCATTCGATGTTTGACAAAATAATTGGTGCATCGATGCATGGATTGGTGCATCGGTGCATCACTTTGAAAATTTGATTTTAGGCTTGATTTTGGTTCAAAATACTTTGTGAAATTTGTTTCAAAAATAGTTTAAGTATAAAACACAATTTTACACATTTAGTAAGGTTTGAATTTGAACTTGAAAGACTCTGAGTAATAATTTGATATTCAATTAATTAAATCGAATATACTTAGAAAATCATTTGTAAAATCTTAAAATTTATTTAATCTTAATTTGTTATATCGAAACACAAAAATGTTTTCAACAATATACATATATATATGAACAATCAAGATGGGTTGTATTCCAACTGTCTCAAATTTTTCATTCGAAAAAATAATCTGAACGGTAAAAACGGGTTGCACTAAAACCATCTTTCAAATTATTGTTCAAAGTGCTATAGACTGAAAAATAAATTAGTATCTTCAATATTTTGAAAAAAATTCTAGTTGCAATATTGGAGTAATTTACCACTTTATGTATATTTTTTCTGAAAAATCTTAAATCAAATCTTAATCCTACCTAGAGGGAACGAGGACTCTAAGCAAATAAAGGGGAATGTTTTTAATGGGTCTAGAACTCATAACCTAAAAGAATATAAGAAAACAAAGATGAGCAACCTGACCAACTGGCCAAATGTACTTGCTCTCTCTATATATAAATTTTATTATTAACAATTTGGTCATGTTCTATGAATTAAAGCTTTATTTTTAGTGAAGAATGAAATTATAACATATTTTAGTGGTTAAAGAGAGTGTTGTTCTTTCTTATGATTCTGGGTTTGAGCTGCTATGTTTGTATGGTGTATATGAGTTGCCAATGGTTAAGAATCGTCTCAACTATTCAGAACTAAAATAAAATAAATAAGTTTTTAATAAAAAAATAGTTAATTGCATTATATGTCCTCAATATTATGATCATCGTTCTAAATTGATTCATAAAATTTTAAACATTCTAGTTTCATCCTCATACTAACTTATTTTAAATTAATCCTTAAACTTTAAAATGTTCTAATTTTCCTAAACTTTTACATGATATAAGAGAAAAATTATTGGAACGTTTTGAAGTTTAGAAATCAATTTAGAATGAAGGTCATGGTTTATGAATGAAATTAAAATGTTCAAAAGTTTTGGGATCAATTTAAAATGTCATAATTTGGGGATGAAATTGGAATATTCAAAAGTTCAAGGACCAATTTAGAACAAGGACTATAGTTTGAAGGTGTATGGTGCAATAACTTAAAATAAAATATAAAAACTGAAAAAAATAATAAATCATCCCTATGCAATAACAATAAAAATGTGGGTAATTTGGATTTCTCTTTTAAGCATGCCTTCCATGTATCTAATGTGAGAAATTTACAAAGGTAAAAAGGGCATTTTGTCTTGGCCTCACTGATTCCACCACTCCAATTGAAGAGCACCTAATATATAGGTTCATCTGCACACAGTTGAAACCAAAAAAAAAAATCATTACAACGCTCCATCGACAATAGTCGCAAATGGTAAGCAGAAGAGACCAAATGCATACCTTCGCCGTCATCTTGTACGTTAAAATCATCTTCATCATCATCGAAATGTTCGTTCTGCAAAATTGGAAACATTGTGAGGACAATTTGGAAACAAAATTCCAATCCAAATACACAACATTTATTTCTATTTCTTTAAGGAAATTCTTTAGACTCTCTTATAAGTAAACCGAATAACAGACGCAGATATCATGTAAATTAATACTATGTCTAAGCAAGCTTTCGAATTCAAATGAGGCTTGCGTCTCAAGCTTTATGTGGACCTCATTATAATCGCCATCGTCACTGTATGATTCGTCAGACTGTTCTCCCTGTTCTTCATCTGTATCTTCTTCTCCATCACCTTTCTCCTTTCCTTCTTTGCCCTGTCGAGTGAACAAACATTGCAAATCCATTTAGGTAAACAAGCATCCATTACGAGAAAGATTTAACAAAACAAGAAAAAAACACTAATGCTTTTTTACTAAAAGATAAAAAGAAAGTATAGATTCGATCCAAGTTTCAAAAGTGTTTTTCCCTCGAGAAGCCGTATGTTCAAGTCTAAAGTATATGCTCAATGAGATATGCTAGGAAATTTTACCTCAGATTCCTTTTCAAATTTCTCAAACATATCCAGTTTCTCTAGGCCTGTTCAAAAGTAAGAAAAAACATAAACCAGAATATGTTATGGGTTTAGATAGGAGAAAAATAATATACTTTCGGTTTCCTTCGAAATAATGAAAACATAAATGAGATAGACATTACATTCAAAACCAATGACATCATTTTGGTACAAAGGTAGCCGCAACCCTAAAGTTAGAGAAATGGTTGCACCGATCCTATTTTTAGGTTCAAATTTTAAGGATGATTTCATGATCCGAGATGCTTGGGCTTAAAACTTTTTAACTTTACCTACCTGAAGACATCATTCTTGTCAAACTGATCCAGCTACTCCAAGATCATTTCTAATAAAGTCTTCTATTCCGAAATCAACACAGGAATGTGGAGAAATATAGTCGCCTAGCCTATTAAACCTATGTTACTCCGACTCTTCACTATTTTTTGTTTAACTGCCCAGTGTTTTACATATATTCGGGTATGGGTAAGGAGATATAATCCTCCCAGGACTTCCCAAATACATGGAAATCTTGAAAAAAATTGTACATTTGTGTCAAATACATACCCCATGTACGACACACCCAAGTCCGAGTATCCGTGCAACATAACATTAAACCACCTCTATAGTTGTTGGTAAGTAGCTAGATTACTGGCTATAATACTGCCCATGAACCATGTAAACATGTAGAAGGTTGAGAGTTTCTTAACAATATGCAAAGTTGAAAATACATTCACTGGAGGAATCTATTAACCACAACCATTACCCGATGCTATAAAATAGAATATAAAATACAGGAAAAGAAGGATGCTTTTCAAACCTGAGTCTAGATTCCATCGCATTTTTTTGGCACTCCGCTGCCCTCTGCTTGAATCTGAAATTCCAATATTCGGTTATAGCCGAACCAGCAAAAAGGAAAAGTAAAGCTAAAGTACAATATACATAGTATATAGTTACCACCAATCAAATATTTGCATAAGTCGTCTCCGTTACAAACCTTGAATCAGTTCTTTCGGAAAATTATGAGATTGGAGTTGTAGAACCTGGTTAAGACTATTGCGTTTCGAGGTGTTCTTTGGCTTCCCCCAGTCAGAAAATCTTTCTATATCTATGCTCTGGTTTTCTAGCAAAACAATATAAAAAAAACAAAAATATTTACAATATAACTAAATATAAGATCTGACTTTGCAACAACAATATTGCTAAGCAAGAACCAATTCAGCAGCTGGAAAATGGGAAAAGTTAACAACCAAAATTGTAAGACTGCATCAAAGAAAATTGGAAACTTTGACAAACTAGGAATATGTGCATCACATCACTATTTTGAAATCATGAATCAAACATGATAACAAAGAATATGAGGGTATGAACCGGAAAACAAGCATTTTCAATACCGGAAAAATTGTTGAAGATGCGAGTTTCGGACATAAAAAAAAGAAATTTTGGGCAAATGTCAAGCATGGTAATATCGAGATGCAAAACAGTTTCTCCGAGGCTGCTACAAACAGTTTGTACAAACACTAACAAAACAATGAAATTATTTCATTGCAGAATGCATGAAACCATTAGACATTCGGCGTGCGAATTCGAAAATAATTTATCATGTTGGTAGAGTTCAATTGCTAGGCGGACATAATTCGTGTCATGAAGCACACTCTTTAAGTTGTCTTCTCACATTTTCAAAGATTATTGATTTGAACAAGCAAAGAAAGTTGAAATTATCCGAAAAAACTTGTTCGGGTTCTTTAGGCGCAGCAAGATCATTCAGCTGAAGCAAAAACACGACGCATCTACGGCTATCAAACTAATCAAAAGCTAAAATTTAAGGCACTTACTCTTTGAAACATTTTCTTCAATATAGTAAGGAGAGGCTTTCCAATAGTTTCTCAACCTTGAATTCCAGATGACTAAGGCTTTCTCTTCTGGCACGGCTTTTGCATCAGGCAATTCAATATCCTACAAAAAAAAAAAACCAAAAATACATACAAAAAGGAAGTTTAAAACCGAGGGTTCTGAAAACCCAGGGCTGGAAAACAACAAGTTTCAAGAAAACTTACAGGGAACAGCACAAAGGGTTCAGACTTAAAATAACCACCACCAAATCCCCATCCCCGTCCTCGCCCTCCCCTAAAAGCCATCGATTCTATTCTCTCTACACACCCAAAAATTGTCGTAATCAGTTGGAAGTGAAATATGTTTGTGAAAGTTGGGTGACCTGAGATGGACGACAGCTTCTTGTTGGAGTGTGGAAACCGCTTGAATGGAGGCTGCTGGATCAAGATGATTGATTCCGGTAAGCCCATGACGGCGTTCCGGGCTTCCTAAATAACAGTAATGAGCTCAACCTACGTTCATTTGGAAGTATAAGCCAGATGGGCGTGGGTCAGATTTTCGGTAGGTTCGACCGACTCAAAATTTTTATGTTGTTTATCAAAATCTGATTTTACTTGAGTTTAGGGTAATTTTATTCAATCTAAAATTTAATCTATTTTTAGATAAAATCTAACTCTAAACCGATTCGATCTGAAATAATTTAAAATTATTAATTTTATTCAATAAAATAGGAACTTAATTGAAAAAATAATATAAAGAAAAATATTGTTATAATTATCTATAAATATATAAGATATAATTTTATTATTTTTTAATTTTGTTATTACCTTAAATTCGAACCCGACCTAATCTATCAAATTCGAATCTTATATTCATCCCTAATCTTGGGGGTTCGGGCTCGTGTTGGACAAATTTGGTGCCACAACAGACTTTTAATAGGCTTTAATCATGTAAGTGAGTAAGTTTTTTCTAATAGAAATTATTAATTTTATTTAAAATAAGAAATATCTTAAATTACAATAAATATTTATCATCATAACCACAACAGTCTTTTAATAGGCTTTAATCATGCAAGTGAGTAAGTTTTTTCTAATAGAAATTATTAATTTTATTCAAAATAAGAAATATTTTAAATTATAATAAATATTTATCATCATAATAGTAAATTAAACACATAAATAGGATAATTTTCTATAACTATTGAAATAAAATTAGTAACTTAATCTCACATAATGACTATACAAGGAAATATTAAAATTTAAACAAGAAAACTAGAACAAAGATAGATACAAACAGATTTGACCACATCGACAAACGAACTACAAAAAGGAGATCAAGCTACTGAAAGACCACCGACATATTGCAAATATGACTCGAGCGATGTGGAAAAGCTACCAACAAACCTATAACAGTTGCCTAAATCTAATCCGATGGTCAAAAGCAGAGAAGATCAACAACATAACAAATAAACATCATCTTGGCAATGTCTAATCCACCCTTAGAAAAAGATAAGCTAACACAATGACCAATCAACCGAAAACGTGTCAAAAGACAGAAGAAAACGTGTTAGTGACCGAAAAATGTGCCAAAAGACATAAAAAATATGTCATAAAGAAAGATAAAAACGTATTATATAGGTAAACTTATTAAAAAGAAAAAAAGAAAAGAATAATAAAGAATACCGACAATCAACAATAAACATTAAAATTTGTGCCGTCGTTGATTAATAAAGAAAAAAAATGATAACAATTTACCGATAAAAAATTATGAAAGAAAACTAGGAGAGAAAAAATCAACAAGATTTTAATTCAATGTTAAATATTTAATTGTCTTACATATGATTTACTGTGCAAGTAAGTTTTAAAAATAAATTATTCAAATCTAATATATCTAACATGGGTCAGGATGTGTTGGCACAATGTAAATAAAAGTGACAATCCATCGTTTGGATTCTGGGTAGAGGTATTTTAGGTATAGATTGTATTAGATTTAAATTTGATTTGGATTGGATCAAATTTAATTTATATTTAATTTTTGTCTATGGTATATTAGGTCGAATTGAATTTCAACTCGGATCAATATTAGATATTTTTTTAGATCGGGTCAATATAATATTAATCTATTTTTTATTCGAGTCAATAACAAATCGACAAATTTTCAAATCAGGTCAATATCATATCGATTACTTTATGGGTCGTGTCAATATTGAATCAATTAGTTTTTAGCTTGAGTTAATCTTTCGACCTTCTGGTCAATTTGGGATGAGTACGATATGAGTTCAATCGAATATATATAGAATTATTGATATATTCTTGTAATAAACGTATCTTTTTTTGTCAATCATATCATTTAAGTTCAATTTCAACTCATAATTATTCGATGATCATCTAGGGATGATAATTTAACTCAGGTCCGGTAAGGCATGTAGAGTTTTTGACTTAAATTTTGTAATGATCTGATCCGAAAGATTTACGGTGCAACTTATTTGGTGAAGAAATAAAATGGTCAATTATAAGTTTTATTCTCTACTAAAATTTTTAACTAGATATTTAATATTTAATTATAAATATAATACTTTTACTAAAACTAAAAAAATAACATAATAATTATATTTGAATAAATATTGATATAAATAATTTTAAAAATAATATTATATCTCAATAATATTTTAATTTTAAATTATAAAATAAAAAGCAATTTTTATTATTAAAATAAAAGTAAACTATTTATCAATTTTTTTTTAAAAAAAAGAGAGACTTCGATTCTTAGATAAAGATAATACATTGCAACAAAAATCTAACAATTTATGCATATATTATTTATTTCTATAAATATTATAAGATTTAATAGGAGTATTTAAAATTTTTAAAATATTTCTTAATTTTTTAAGTTTTATTAAGAAATTATTTATTGAGAAATTTGATATAATATAAGTTTAATATGTAAGAGTAATTGAGTGTAGATATTTGACTTGATTTGTGATAAGGTGTTGAGTTCGTAAAATATAAATTTTTTAATTTTTATTAAAGATAAACAATAGTATAGAGAAGTAGAATCGATCCACAGAGACTTAGGAAATTTGATAATGTTGTTTCATTGTTTAAATATTTTGAAATAACTGTAAAAATATATGAAAATGGGTTTAGATGAAGTAGATAGTAAAGATTATGAATAAAAATAAAATAAATAATTGAGTAAATAACAAAAGAAATCAAATACGAAATTTCTTAGTCTTAAGCTTTGCTTAGCCCAAATTACGATTGTTCATCGAAATTGGTTTTTCCTTCTTGATAGTAAGCTGATTATAACCTGAAGAAACCAACTCTTGTAGCTAATTCTTCCTTTATTAACCGACTTCGAACTAGGGCTGTAAATGAGACGAGACAGATCGCGAGCTACTCGAGATCGACTCGATCTTGGCTCGATAAATACTCGGATCGAATGGACTCGACTCGAGCTCGAACTCGACTCGAGTTCTTAACGAGCCGAAACGAGCTACTCGATATTCGACTCGAAAAGCTCGTGAGCAGCTCGAAAAAATATATATTATAATTTTATATTTTTTAAAATTACATTATTAAAAATATATTAAAAATACATTATTGATGAATAAATATTCTTGAATTGAAAATGGTTAAAAATTATTTTTGAATAAATATTCTTATATTTATTTTAAATTGATAAAAAAAATTATTTCTCTAACGACAAATATTTAATATATTTCTAATGAAAATATTTGTAATAACTAATTTTTTAAATTGTTGTTATATTTTGAGGTTTTGGGTTCAAATATCATAAAATATCAAGGGTTTGAGCATTTAATATCAAGATACTATATTGTACTTACCTCATAACTAATTATGTGATAAGGTTTAGGGTTTAGGATTTAGAGTTTATGTGATAGGATTTAAGGTTTAAAGTTTAGAGTTTAGGGTTTATGTGTTAAGGTTTAGGGTTTATGTGTTAGGGTTTAAGTTATGACATGAAGGTAACATACAAATTATGCAAAATTATGTTATGTGGCTCATAAATAAATTATTCACATACTTATACATAAACATATCAACATGCAAAATAAATATACACAACTAATTAAAGAAAACAATCCTAGACAGAGACTAAATTAAGAAAAATCTAAATGTGAGGACTAATTTAAGCTAAAATTTAAATAATTGAGGGACTGTTTTGTACAAAATGCATAAATCTAGAGAGCCTAAAGCTAATTTACCCCTAAGGATCAAATTCGAGTTTGAGTTCGAGCTTTAATCGAGTTCAAGCTTGAATCAAGCTCAACAAAATCGAGCTTCAATCGAGCTCGAGTCTCGAGCTTCAATCGAGCTCTTGAATATTTTTTGAGTTCGAGCCTTTTCAAGTACGAGTCGAGTTTTAATATTATCTTTCGAGTTCGAGTCGAGCTTGAAAATTTTAGGCTCGCGAGTTTTCGAGTCGAGTCGAGCCTACATTTAAAGTTTTCGAGTTCGAGTCGAGCTCGGCAATACTCGAGCTCGACTCGGCTCGTTTACACCCCTACTTCGAACAAACCTTAAAATTTGATTCTTGTCTAATGATCTAACCACAATAATTGTGATTTAGGATTACAATAGACTTAAGTTCTACAAGAGCCCAACTTGAGATAAAACTATCTCACCAACGAGTATTTGTTCAAATCTGATCTTGTTTCCCTTTGTCGGATCAACGTCAAGTTTGTTCACATGAAGCCAAATTACAACCAATTGACCTGACTTCCAAACTTCCGGTAAAACAACCTTTAAGTTAATATCGCCTTTTTGAGTTGAAGGTGATTTAACTTTTAAAGGAATAGTAGATTCTCACTCCTATATTCCAGAGAAACGATGAATACTATCATGAAAGTATTAAGCACTAAACTCAATTCTCATGACCTCCGATTGGATTGTCGAAGAACTTAGGCTAATTAAAGGTTTAGCTGAACATGAATTGAAACATGTTTAGCATTTTTGTACAATAAAAAATTAAAGAAGTAAAATAAAGAATGAAAATAAGAAACTTTATCGTTGAAAATAATATAAATAAAAGTGCTCAAATCCAATCTACCTAATAAACTAAATTAAGGGTATTTATACACAAGGATTCTAAGTGGTTAAAGAGAAAATCTCCCTAAATTAAGGATTTGTTACAAAGATTTTCATTCAATCCTGCCTAATCTTTTCGATTTTACTGATCAAATCACGAAATCTACTACAACTGATTTTAATTGTGTTTGTGTCCACGACTCTTATCATGACGTTTGGTAAGCTGCCGATTCTGCTTCCAGCCGTGGATTTTGGGCTGACACTCTCCAATTAAGTTCCTAACTAAAGTTAAGCCAAAAAAGTAACAAATTAATAATATTTAGGCCAAAAATGAAATTAGAAACATAACAATTATATGCAACATTTCACACGTATCAGTTTGTAGCTACATATCACTTTTGAATGATAAATCTTTATTTGAGACATGTTTCATGTTATTTGTTTGTAAAAAAAGTATATTTTCTTTTCTTTTAAACTTAATTATAGTCTGTCTTTTAAGTGATGTCAATTAAATCTAATCACATAAACTATAATTTTAGGTATTAACTTATTTTATAATCCTTTATATCAATTTTTTTTAAATATCGAATCAAATATAGAGGTGTTTTTTAACGGAAGAAATATTATATTCAACCTTTAAACTATTATCAAATATGATGTTTAACTAGTAGTGTAACACAAAAGAAGAATAAAACATGCACCATTTTAATATGTATCACATTACTGCAAAATAGAAAAATAGAAAACATGCACCATTTTTGGAAGCCAACGAGCCAATCACCTTCAAAGTTACGTATAAGGCCTCAAACTGTGCCATGAGAGTTATAATAGTGATCCATCCCGTGGGGGCTGGCTGAAATTGGATTTCCTTCAGCTGAATGGGCATCGGGTGACTCGAGATGAATGAAGATGATGAGCAATAGTACAAAGCCTAAGTTTACTGTTAAAGTCTTAAAGACACATGAATTTCAAATGTTGGTTGTTAATTTGTTATTATCATTTGTTATATTTTTTTATTGTTATTTGATTTTTAAATTTATTTACTTTATATTTTCTTGATGATAATGTAATTTGGTTGGAGTTATTCCTATATAAACCCTTCAACCATGTTTAATAAACTTACTTTCCAATTTATCTTCTACCTTGTTCCTTTATGGTAATCTGAGCCTAAAACGTTCTCACAAATAAAATATTTTTTTTCTTTTTTCTCCTACCTCACAAATGGCCCCTTCTATTGTTAACTCAGACAACTCAACACCCACAGGCACCATTGTTCAATTCAACCCCTTGCACAGTTACTAGTAAAACTCATTGGCAGCCAAAACTTCACCATTTGGAAAACTCAAATTGAAATGTTGATGCATGACCACTATTTGGTTATCTTGATGGCACGACAACTGCACCACCTGCAACTCTCACCATTGAAAATCAAACCACTCTAAACCTGGTTTTGTCAAGATAAACTAATCCAAAATGCCATTTTAGCTTCCGTTGAACCTACTCTTGCATCTATCGTAGCAAGTGCACCTAATGCTCATAGAGCATGACAATATCCACATACAACTTTTGCCAATAAATCTCAAACTCGGATTCTTAGTCTTCAAGATAAACTTGCCCATGTCACCAAAGATGCCCAACCTATTGATGATTACCTTCGTGAAATTCACTCTATTATAGATGAGCTTTCCATTACAGGTGAACCAATCTCCAACACTCAACTTATTGTGCGAATCCTACAAGGTCTTGGTCCCGAGTATAATCACATCTTTGCCACCATCACATCACGTGAAACACCCATAACTTATGAAGAACTTTATGAAAAACTCCTTGATCATGAAATCTTTCTACAGAGTGAAGACAACAAGAATATGCTAGTGCCACCCATCGGTGCAAATGTAGCTCAAAACTCATTTTTCCCATCATCACATTATGACAGTAAACGTCGACAGAACTCCAACAACAACTACAATGGGCACACCAAACCATCAAACCTTGGCATCCACGACGTAATACTCAACAACAACAATGATCTACCACGACTGTGTTGCCAACCATGCAATAGACTTGGTCATTCTGCTCGTGTGTGACGTATAATGTCCCATAATCATATTCAAGCAAGAGCCAATTTTATAACCCACTATCAAAGTTCTCAAGACCATGGATAATAGATATTGATGCAGCTAACCATATGACCTTTGATGTTCAAAGTATGAGCATTGCACAAGAGTATCATGGTCTTGAAAAAAATCATACTGGGAAATGGTAACACTCTTTTGATTTTGCACATTGGTACTGTTACTATAAATGCTTCAAATAAGAAATTTCAACTTCACTAAACTCTTCGCTCTCCTACTATTAAAACCAATCTTGTCTCTATTTTTCTTTTATCTTGTAAAGGATCTGACTACAGAGGCGCTACTGCTTCACGAACAGAATAAAGACGGACTCTACCAATGGTCTTCAGGCAGTATCTATACTTCACCAAAATGCTCTGTTGTTGTTCCATATCACCTTTGGCATCAACGCTTGGGTCATCCCTATCATCGCACTGTTAATAAAACTTTATGTTTGTCTTAAATTCCTATTTCTAATTTTCAAAAGTAATTTATGTTGCACTGCAAAACCACACCGTTAGCACCGACAGAAAAGATAAACAGTAATTTAAAAAGAACAGGTTCGTAATCCGTGTCGTGGTAAAATCACTGCCTTATAAATAAATTCGCCCCGATGTGTGTAATCGCTGCCGTAGGCGGACCGTCCCCCGAGGTTAACACGGTCGCTCCGAATTCCATATACCCGAAATCGAAGTAGACTGCTGGTGATATTGCACTTCTGACCGGAAAGCACACAGAGAGAATATTTAGAAAACACTTGGAGAGTTAATTCTAAATGTTGAGAGTGAATTCTAAATGTTGAGAGTGAGTTGAGAAGCTGAATCCAGCTCTCTATTTATAGACTAGAAATAGGGTTAAAATCGTCCATAAAAAAATCAGGATTAAAACCCTTCATTGTAACAGCTGAAACGATGAACATGTCTCAAAAATAGTACAGGTTCATTGCATCATTATTCAGCTATTATAACTCCTGAAATTAAATCATTGTAACTGCTGTAACTCCTGATATTAACAACTTGTCCCCTTTGTACAAAGCTTGAAATCAGTCCATGTACATCTTAACGTTTTGATTTAGTTTAGGAAAAAACCTGTTTAATTCCAGACAACTCATAAACCAGCTGTTATCATTTGAATTTAAACAGTCCTCAACAGCCTATAAATATCAGTTGAAATCTTTCACATTTTTCATTTGTTTCTTTCAAAGAGAAATTCCTTAATAATTTTCTCTAAAAAGATAGTATCTGCGAGGACGTGTCGAAGACAAAACCACAACCACGAGCCGAGCCGTGCCGTGCCAAGACGAGACGGAGGTGGCGGCGGTGCGCGAGAATCCCCCTTGTTCTCTATCACTCAACAAGGAAGTGGGAAATCCAAACCTTAAATACTCATTCCCAATAGTGTTTCCAATACTATGTGGGATTGAGCATTACCAACAATTTATTTGTCATTCTTGTTGATCTAATAAAAGTCACAGACAACCTTTTTCAAAAACCTCTTTACAAAGTGGTGGAAAACCTTTTTACCAATTCTTCACATACAAGTGGTTGTTTACTTTGAAAACTAAGAGGTTCTACACACTTTTAAAACATTGCACCCCTTGCTTGAGTGTCAATTCCAAACAAAAATTATTTCATTGTATACTGATGGTGGTGGAGAATTTCAAAGTCTTCAATCTTATCTTCACTATTATGGCATAGAACACTTGATATCACCTTTATATACACCACAAAGAGTAGCATTAGTTGAAAGACGACACAAATATATTCTTAAAACTGATCGTACACTATTATATCAAGCATCCTTAGCAAAACTATTTTGGACTTATGCTTGTAATCAAGCCATATATTTAATTAAACGTATGTCAACTCCCACTCTACAACATCACCCCCTTTTGGAATTTTATTTCAAAAATCACCAAATTTTTGAGTCTATTAAAGTGTTTGGTTGTCTTTGTTTCCTTTGGATTAAACCATATGTCAAAAATAAACTTCAACCACTCTCCACACCTTCTGTTTACTTGGGTTTCTCAAACAAATTTTACAGTAATCAGTGTTTTGCTCCATACACATCCAAAATTTATTTCTCACGGGATGTTATATTTTTTTTTTTGAAAATAATTTTACAATTCTAAATATTTTTTCAAAATTCAAAAAAACTAACACCTCGTGAGACACAATCTCATATGAAAATATTTCATCACCTAACCTTAATGTTGATTCTACATGCATTTCTTCTTTATATCTCCCACTAGAACGCATACAACTACTGACACGACCATTGGCTTCAGTCTCGACACCACCTGTGTGCAGTAACACTCCTCCCCAGTTAGATACTTTATCTTCTCATACTACTGGACCTAATGTCCCCATACCATCCTCTCTACAATCAACCCCCACAACTACCATAAATACCACCACATCTCATTCTAATGGTCCTTCCCTATATACTACAACAATAACTCCCTCTTCCCATATTCCACTACCCCTATCTTTGCCTACCACCACACACTTTTGTCATCCAATGATCACTTCAAACCTCGTCAATATCACACCGCCATCACAAAAAAGAACTTTGTACCTCGTTCACATAAAAAACTCAAGCTAATTCCCCACTGGAATTCAGCCATGCAAACTGAAATTGATGCTCTTGTGCGTAATCGAACTTGGAACTTGGTCCCATATGATTTCTCCAAGAATGTAGTAGATTGTAAGTGGTTGTTTTGAATAAAATATAATCAGATGATTTTATTGAAAAGTACAAAGCTCATCTTGTAGCTAAAGGCTTTACTCAACGTCTTAGACTAGATTATCATAACATTTTTGTTCTAGTTGTAAAAACGTTTACTGTTCACCTTGTTTTGAGAATTGCTACGCAAAATAGTTGGCCGATTAATCAATTGGATATCAATGATGCATTTTTGCAAGGTCACCTTGCAGAGGAAGTCTATATGCAACAACCACCTAGATTTGAAAATGTTGATTTACCAACAAATATATGCAGGTTGAATAAGGCCATATATGGATTAAAACAAGCACCACGTGCTTGGTACCATGAGCTCAAAACATATATTCTCTCACTGGGGTTTGTGAAATCTCACGCATATTCTTCTTTATTTATTCTACACAGCTTCAAATGCATAATTTATATACTGGTGTATGTTGACGAAATAATTGTCACTGGAAATATTCCAAACAGAGTTCGACGTATTATCAATTCTCATTCAAGCATATTTTCTTTGAAGGACATGGGATCTCTTCGTTACTTCATCGGTGTTGAGGTACTACCACATTCTGATGGTGTTTTCTTATGTCAACACAAATACATTTTGGATTTGTTACAAGAAGTTAACATGGAAAATTGTAAGGGTGTGGCCACTTCGATGACACCTTGCACTATTTTTGAACCTTTTTATAAGGATGCTTCGGTTGATGACTCCCTTTATCGTCGTATCATAGGCAAGTTACAGTACTTGGCCTTTACTCCTCTGGACATTGCCTTTATCATTAATCGTCTCTCTTAGGCCATGCACCAACCTAGCATGTCTCATTGGATGGTTCTCAAATGCATTCTATTGTATCTTCAACATATTGCTAACTTTGGCCTTCGAATCTATCGAGAAATTAATGATCGTTTAATTGCTTACTCTGACTCTGATTGGTCTGGTGATCCCATTGATCGCACATCTATTATTGGTTATGTTATCCATCTAGGCTCTACTTCTATTTCTTATTCTTCTAAAAAAACATCAGTCTGTTTCACATTCCTCCACCAAAGCAGAATATCAATCTCTGAGATAAATCGGCTCACTAACTTACATTCTGAATTAGGATTTTCAATTTCAGTCATTCCAAAAATCTATTTTGATAATGTTTGTACCACCTACATTTGTGCCAATCTAGTCTTTCATAGTCGAGTGAAGCATGTTGCTATTGATTTTCATTTTGTACATTAACAAGTTGAAAAAGGCCTTCTTGAAGTTCTGATCTTCATGCTGCGGACCGGGTTACTAATCTACGTACCAAGCCACTACCCCAAGCTGCATTTAATCATCACTTTCTCAAGTTGGGCATTGTTGACTCCACTTTCAACTTGAGGGGGCGTAAAGACACAATCATTTGAATTTCAAAAGTTGGTTGTTAAATTGAAGTTATTTGTTATATTTTTTTATTTTTATTTGATTTTAAAATTTATTTACTTTATATTTTCTTGTTGATAATGTAATTTGGTTAGGGTTCTTCCTATATAAACCCTTCAACCATGTTCAATAAACATACTTTCCAATTTATCTTCTACCTTGTTCCATTAACTATAATGAATGATGGCACTACTGGAGAGAATGCTGTCAAAGAAGATAGTCGAGTTTCATCATTTCCAAACTTGCCAAAGAAGAGAGGAGAACATGATATTCCAAGGAATTTTAGTACCTGTAAGGAGAGTGTTAGAGCTGAGATTCTGAAGCATCCAATCTTGAATGGGGAGCTTGAAGAAATCTAAGATTTGTTGGTGTTAGGAAATGAAGCACCAAAGATCTCTAATGGTTTCGCAATCGCGAAAGATATACAAAGTTGTTTCATCTCTAGAACCATAAACCTGGCAAGATGGGTCATTAGTAAGGTGATGATGCCGATGATTGAGATTAATGAGGAGTTTTTCCTTTAAGGAGAGCCATATGAAAAAATTGATGCATTTAGGGATAAAAATCTTCCAAATGGCATCCCATTTATTATCATGAACGTCCCAATCAACATAGGACAATTGGTGATAAGATGACTTAATGAAGAAGAGACCATGTTTACCCGGCTCCCAGTAGTAGCGATCTCGACTAGCAGATCAATTCGGATGATTGATGTTCAAGATATGATCAATTGCTCCAGGAATAAGAAGTTGGGAATGAATGATCCAATTCCATGAGACATTCGGATGAACAACATCACAAATAGGCATGTCTTCATAGATGGTTGCTGAAGAGTTCCTCCAATTAAGGACAAAACCAAGCCGAGGAATCCAAATGTCATGCCAAAAGCGGGTGTGATGGCCATCAATAATCGACCAGGAAATAAAATGTTAGCTCTATCAACTAGAGATCACCAAGAGGGGATGAATTGACTTTAAAAATTCTTTGGTATGGAAGTAATGAAGATATAAACTTTGTAGAACAATATATAGTGGTTTGACTACCTGACTAAGTCTATATCCACTACCTTGACTCTACACTAAGGATTTTCTAAGAAATTCATTAATTTTTCCTTACCTTTTCTAGGATAAGGTGTGACTTTTACAACTCTAGTTTTCTAAGTCTCCTTTCCCCCCTTTACAAATGATGTTTTGTGTAAACGAGAAAACCTATTTAGGTAGGTGTTTACAAGAATTTAGCTCACAAAGAATGGATACAAATAATTTGCAATAAGGCTCTATACACTTATGTAAAAGAGAAAATAAATGAATTAATAATGAAAACTCTTTTATCTTGATATCTAAGTTTAGATATGTGTAGTAACCTTCTTCAAGTGTTATTGGCTTGTTTTTATATGTTGGAATGAGTTAGTAGGTGTTTCTAGCTGTTGAAGGTTTATTTCTAGTCGTTGAGGACTTCAATTTTTGCAAAATAAAACTGCCTGAAACAATGAATATCGATACTTCCATTGTGAGTATCAATACTTGCTTTGTTATATTTAAAAATATAGCCACTAGGCTTGGACAATATCGATACTAGGGCTTGTAGTATCGATACTACTACATAAAATAGTATCGATACTCCTAGTATCAGTGCCAGATTTCTATTATGAAATGTGAATGTTGAAATCGCTTGATAATATTAGTACTACCAAGAGATTATCTATACTTCTCTTACTTATGTTATTGGTACCACAAGAACAATATCAATAATGTTCATGTAGTGTCAATACTGTAAGAACATGATCAATACTACTTACCCAGAAAAATGTTTGTGTTCAAATTCTTGTTTTATGGACTTTGAATTATTTTTGAAATCTTTGAATAAATCAAATTAAGTCTAAAAACATTTTTTCCTTATTTGTTATATCAAAATATAGGTTCAACAATCTCACCCTTTTTGTTATAACAAAACCTTTGAAAAAATTTGTTTTTGGCAAAAGCTTCCCCTTAGCAAATCATTATTTGAAAAAGAGAACATATTTAAAAATAATTTAAGCTCCCCATTTTTCTTTGAGAAATTGAATTTTTTCAAACCTTACTTGTCCCACTTTTTTTTATATAAAAATAATTCAAACTTTACAAAATAACAATGGAAAGTAAGAAAACAATTGTAGCATTATAATCATTTGAAAATCAAAGCTACCCTTAATAAAAACATTCCAAGTAAAATTTTGGCACAAAAACTTTGATACTTAGAAAGAATATTGATTTTCAATAACATAAGAAAGAAAACACATTAGTTGCGTATGAAATTCAATAAATCCAAGATTATCACCTTTTATGCAATTATTAATTTTTAAAAATATAACATCAAAAACTCGTATGCATAAAGTATTATACAATGTTATGCATTTAATATGGATATCAATTGTTAGAGAGATATCATTTGCAAGTAAGAGCATATGCATACACATTCAAAACGTTACCAATTGAAAAATATTTTTAAAACATTATCAAGCTTGGTATCATAAGCTTAAAGTGATTCCAAAAGTAAACAAAAATATTCAATGAATCAAGGATATCACCCATTGAAAGAAAATCATTAAAACATAAAAACATAACTTGACCAAAAACATTATGATGAACTAAGCATTTAAAAAAAATTAACTTTAAAACCATGTTCATCATAACACATTTTCACTATGCATGAGACAACAAATACATATATTCAATCATGCTCTAAATCTCATCCAAGCACAAAATCAAACATCAATAGGCAACCATAAATCATAATCAATAAACTTTAATTTTAGAGGTTACCCACTCTTCTTTTTATGTTACTAGAGTATTTAAATTCTTTACCTTTATCACCTTTTCTCCAACACACCTACAAGATATTTATTTGGATTTTGGTGCCCAAATTACTTTGGGTCCTTGAGGGTTAGTTTCAATGTCTCTACTTCTCTTAAGAACCCATACTTATCTAATTTTAAAATATTTTCTATTTTTAGTAGGACAAATATATACATCATGACCATGATAATGACAATGTGAGCATTGTTCCATTATTGAGCTAGATGAATTATTGGAAATGAATTCATTTTCTTTTATTAAGCCATCAAGCTTAAATTTTAGATCAAGATTTTCTTTTTCAAATTCTTTAATTTTTGTTTTTGAAAATTCTAAATCTTTTCTCAAAATTTCATTTCGTTTTTCAAAATCCAAATTTTCTTTTAACAAAAAATCATTTTCAAGTTTAAATTTAGAAATCAATTTATTGTATTTGAAATTCATGGTTTCAAATTCCAAAAATAATTCATCATATGTATCTTGTAACTCATTAAAAGAATATGAAATAAATTCACTAGAGTTAGATACCTTTGAATCTTGTTAAATGGCCATGAGGCAAAGGTTGGTTACTTCATCTTCATCATTGAAGTTGTCCTCATCACTCTAAGCAGTCGCAAAAACCTTCTTTTTGCTTGGTCTATTCTTCTTCAATAGGGTACAATCATACTTGACATGTCCTGATCTTTGACATTAGAATCATATGGGGGACCATTCTTTTTGCTTGATTCATGCTTAACATCTTTTCCTTTAGATTTCATGAACCGTTTGAATCTTTTGAATAGCTTGGTCATCTCTTCTTCTTCATCCAACTCTTAACTTGAGTATTCTTTACTCTCATGGGTGGACTTGAAGGTAATGCCTACTTCATTCTTCTTGTCTTTCTTTTTTTCATCATCTGTATCTTTTTCTTTGGAGTCTAATCTCACGAGTGAGAAATAATCCAATGAGTTCATCAAGAATTAGTGCATATTAATCATTGTCTTCTTCAATGCTGGTTCTATTTCCTTCCCATGATATTGGTAAGGATGAGAACATCTTCCTTACTACTTCTTCATTACTATATTCCTTCCCAAAACTCTTGAGCCCATTGATGATAAAAGTGAATTGATTGAACATCGTCTTTATGTTCTCATCAAAATTCATTTTGAAGTTCTAATAATCGAGAGTGAGAATGCCAACTTTAGATTTCTTCACTTGGCTTGTTCCTTCATGATTCACCTCCAATTTGTACCAAATTTATTTGGCCTTTGAACAAGACGAAACTATACTATATTCATCTGTTCTAAGTGCACAAAATGGGATACTCATAACTTTGGCATTAAGTTGGGATTGATTCTTATATTCATTGTCCATTCCAAATTATTCCTTGGAGGAATGTGAGAACCATCAATGATGACATCCCAAATCGAATAATTGATAGCTTGAACAAATAACACCATATTCTTCGAATAGGAGTAGTTTTCACCATTGAAATAGGGAAGCCTTGTGATGGATTGAAAATCTAAAGTGTAGTATGAGTTGGAAGTTGAAGTCATATTTCTCCGTTGAAAGTAGAAGTTCCGTTGAAAGTAGAAGTTGATGTAACTCATTATAAACATTCTAAAGGTTGTTAAAGCATCGATTGAGACCCACTCTGATGCCAATTCTTAGCTTTATCGATCAATTGAAGATGACCAAGAGGGGGTGGATTGGCTTTAAATTTTTTTGGTATGGAAGTAATAAAGATGGAAACTTTACACAACAATTTATAATGGTTTTATACACTACAATAATTTAGCTCACAAAAAATGGATACAAAAGATTTGCAATAAGACTCTATACACTTATTTACAAGAGAAAATGAATGAATTAAGAATAAAAACTCTTTTCTCTTGATCTCTATACTTGGATAGGTGTAGTAACATTTGACTTTTTTAATCTTGGAATGAGTTTGTAGTCGTTTCTAGTTATTGGGAACTTTAACTTCTGTAAAATAAAACTACCAAGAATAGGGAGTATCAATTCTTCCTTTGTTATATTAAAAAATATACCCGTTGAAATAGTTGCTGAGCTTGGACAATATTGATACTAGGGTTTGTGTTATTGGTACTACTATGTAAAATAGTATCGATACTCCTAGAGTATTAGTACTAATTTTGCATTCTGGAATTTGACATAACTTTAATATCGCTTGGTAGTATTGGTACTACCAAGAGAGTATTGATACTTCTCTTACTTATGGTATTAGTACCATAAGAACAATATCGGTATTGTTCATTTAGTATCGATACTATAAGAACAATATCGATACTACTTACCAAGAAAAACATTTTGTGTTCAAATTCATGTTTTATGGACATTAAATTATTTTTGAAATCTTTGAAAAATTCAATTATGTAGAGCAATTTGTTCGATAGATGGTGGACGATCAAGCATCAATCATTTTGTATTTTTGTAGAAGAAGAGTGATCCAGTAGCTGCTAGGGTTGGATACAAGGGCATATCAAATATTTATTAGGAAAATAATGTTTTGACTTTGGAGCTTATGGATTCTAAGAGCCCCATGTATTTGAGGTTGGGTAAGAATATCCCAACAGACCAGATGGATGCCATGACTGCGATCATTAGAGCCCCAAATTGAGTTCCTAAAATGTTTTTCGATATCCTCACAAACCCAGGTGGGAAAGCGACAAGATTACATAAATTACATTGGAATGGCAGAGAGAACGGAGTTGGCTAAAGTAACATGACCAACAAAAGAGAGTGTTTGCACCGACCAACCCTCGAGTTTTTTTAATCTTATAGAGAATGAAGTTATAGAAATTTCATATGGCCCGTTCGTGCATGACCAAGATGCCGAGGTATGTGCCAGGATTAGAAATATGTTTGACACCGAGATAAGAGCCGATAGCTTGGACTTGGTCGAAATCCCTATTTTTAGAGAAGAAAATCTATGATTTTGATGTTTTCACCTTGTGTCTAGAATAGTGACCAAACTCTTCAATGATCTCATTGATAAGATGAGCTTGATCAGAAGAGGCTTTAGCAAACAAAATAAGGTCATCAACGAAGAAAAGATGAGCGATCAGAAGCCTACCTCTAACCAACTTGAAAGTTATCCAAGTACCATCTTCTTCCGCTTTCATGATATACTGACATAATCTTTCCATTGTGAGAAAAAAGAGTTATGGGGAAAGAGGGTCTCCTTGTCTGACACCCCTCCATTTCAGGTTTGAATGCATTACTGAGAGCATCATTAATTTGAATTTGTATAGTGGAACTAGAGATCCAGTGCAAGATCAAGCGAGAGAGAAACGAGGGGATCAACTTCATGTAAGGTGTCCGATATAAAATCCCAACAGAGTTGATCAAATGCTTTCTGAAGGTCAACTTTAATTGTTATCCAACTGATTTTCCATTTCTTGGCGTTCATAGTATGCTTAACTTCATGATTAATGATCACGTTTTTTGTAATGTTTCTTCCAGAAAAGAAGCTTGTTTGGTTAGGGGCGATAAGGTACGAGAGGATTAGTTTGAGTTTACAGACATCGATCTTGGTAATAAGTTTGTAAAGCATCATGCAAAGGCTAATCGAGCGAAAATATTTAAAGTTTGATGGGTTAGGAGTCTTGGTAATAGTTCTATTAAGAGAGGGATCAATGTTAGAGCAAAAAAAAAAATAGCTTGAATCATACTATAGATCTATGGTCTAACAACTTTCCAATCTTTTTAAAAGAAATGAGAGCATCTTTGATTTCAAGGGAGTCAGGGAAAAGTTTAGAGAGATGCATCTCGTCAGGGGAAATTGAAGGAAAACAACCAGATAGAGGAAATTTCCCATTGACTTGACCATCAGAGGAGTGCAAATCTCTAAAGAAATTGATGGCTTCATCATGAATAATATCTTCATCGGAATACCATTCACCAGAAACAAGGTGGACTGAGGACATATGATTGGTTCTCTTATTGATAATGGCTTTCTTGTGGAAACAAATTGTGTTTCTATCATTGAAGGAGCTCCAATTCAATCGAGAATTCTATTTCCAAATAAGTTCCTCATAATTGAGAATCTGTTCAAGCTCAAGTTGATGTGATCCAAATCAACACCTACTTTCTTCATGACTTGATCACACCATGAACATTCTTCAAGGCTAATTATAAGGGAGTTCTACCTTACTTCATCTTCTATTTACTTGTTTATGCATTATATATTATTTTAAGCATGCTTATGCATATTAGGATATTCTTGAATTATTATATGCTAACATTCATTTTCATATCATATGATATTCATGCATAACATATAATCCACATCTTTATACATAGCTTATATCATGCATATGCCATGTTACACATTCATTACTTACGCATTCATATCTTAGGCGTGCAACATACATTCATTGTATTTCTAGCTCATACATTTCTAACTTAGTTGCTTTCATAATTCTTATAGGTTCAAGTGATGCTAAAGTATACTATGACAGCTCGGTGGTAAAGAATTCAAGCTATGGCAGCTTATACTAGCTCAAAAGAAAAGAATGATAGTTCATATTAGCTTAAGGAGGCTCATGCACAAGGAAACTAGGTAAAGGATAGCTAAAGAAGCTGAAAGCTGAAACTAGATGGGAGGGAGCTGAGGACTAAGTAGCTAAGCTGGGGACGAAAGGCTGTTGAAGGGTAGTTGAGTAACTGGAGTGTCACTAGTTACCTAGCTTGAGTATATCTAGCTATAACTCACTTAGGTAGCTATCTAAGGCACCTACCTAAGTTACAAGTGGAAGTCATGTGCCAAGTAGGCTCCCATTTAGCCAAGCATCATCATTATTAGGTCTAACAGATTTTTAGGCATCATGTGCCAACATCCAATTATTATATGAATTCAAAGTTGGTGCCAAAGAAAGGATAAATAAGCATTCATCATCAAAGCATCATATGCTTTCAAATTGGTGCCTAAAATATGAAGGAACACGTACATTTGGCCAAAGGATTGTTAAGCGTTTGAAAGGATCCAAAACCGAATCAACACCTTATTATTCATCCAAAGACATGTACATTCATCATTTATGCTGAACCAATACCTATTCATTCGACCAAGAGCATGATTTGTCATTAAAAGTCATGAATACTCATCAAAACATCATGTATTTACCAAGGGAAACATCTAGCCGAATCATTGCATAACTATTCGGCATATTCCCTTTCATATAATATAAATAGCCAATTCCTTGGATTTGTAAGGCATCTTATACTTTTATCAAATTTATCCAAGTGAGATTTTGTCTCTTTAGTAATTTATTTAACTCTATCGACTTATCAAACTCTGCTTGCAGCGTTAACCATTTTTTCCATCCTGGTACTTGTAGTTCCTATTTCTTTATAGACAATGGGCCAAAGTCCTTAAATACAACCCCTTAAAGTTATCTTATAAGGTATGGGGCTAAGTTTTAATATAAATTTGTTTCTTCATTGATTATTTGAGATATTATCTCTCAAATTCCAGCACCATCACCATATGTCCATATTATATTACAATAATTCACCATATTCTTTCATACATTTCATTATCTTCGTTTATATCTTCCGTAATCAACTCTATCTTTTCATTACATTAATTTCTTGTAATCACCATTTATATATTATATTATATTATATTATATTATTAAAAAAATTAATATAAAAAACAAAAAAGTAAAATGAATAGACAAAAATCCCTTAGTATCTAGGGCATTCAATGCCCCGGTTGTTGCTCCTTCCCAAGCCATTCCGAGTATACCAACCACCTGTTGCTCCTGCACACGCCACCACCAAACAATCACCAAACACATCAACTTATCCAAATCAACACGCAAGACAAAAGGGAAAAATGATGATAAAATTGTAACCTTGTTTGGGGTTATAAAAGCCTCGATTTTTACTGTAATGGGGTTGATTTTTTGGAACTCCCCAAAAATTATCAAAAGCAATATAGAGGTATTTTTTTACCTCATATTTTCGATCAAAAAAGCCTTGCATGCATTTTTTCTTTTATTTTTTTCGAAGTAACAAAGGAAAAAAAAAGAAAGGAAGAGAGTGCTTACCCTTCGTTGCACTACTCACAGGAGCCTTGGGACGGTGATTTTCATAGTTGGGTTTGAGTAGTCATTAGTTTTGGCTTTTGTGTTGGTTGGGGTTCATTTTTTAGAAACTATACAAGGAAAAAGGAAAGCTTTAGGTTCTTAGGATTTTTCGTTCTAGGTTGTCAGCACCGAGGGGTTTGTAGTTGAAGCGTCGAGTAGTTGGTAGGCCATTTATGGCCAATTTTAGATGTTTTCAGCCCCAAATCTAGGTTATGGGTGGCTATTAGGTGAATTTAAGGGGCTTTCGGTCAAGTTTGGGCTTGGTGTAGAGTCCCGACCACCGTTAATAGTAGTCAGATGAAAGTTTGGGCCAACGATGAGCGGTGGCTGCGGTCTAGCCTAAGGGGTTCTCGGCCGGTTGCATGAGAAAGGGGAAGAGTTTGGTTTTTGAGAGAAAAAACAAGAAGATGAGTTTATGGATAGGGTTTTAGATTTTAGCCAAAATGCTAAAAAACATAAATATAAAGACTTAGTTTTAGGGTTAATCACGTTTAGGTCCCTCATATTTTAGCGCAATTTTACATTCTGGTCAATTGTCTTGGGGTAAATCACATTATGGTCTTCCTAACCTTTAACTTCATGTGATTTCGTCCCTTTTTCCTTGTTATTTTTATTTACTTATTAAACATAGCATTTAATCCTTTTAACTTAGTAAAAGTTACCAATTTATTGGTTTGTGCTTACATTTAAATAATTTTCTTAATTTCTACCTTTATTTTAATTTATTTTTTCTCATTTATATAATTACCAAATAAGCTTACTTTTCATCCATTTTAGAATCATGTTAGTATTTATATTTATTTCCTTTGATATTAGCCCATTAAAAATTATTCTTCATATTTATGTTTACATTTACTCATGGTAATATGTAGAAGTTAATTGCATGTAATAAATATATATGTTTTTATTTACATATATGTTTATTTTAATTGCATATGATTAAAAGTTATTCCCCTATGCTCATGTGTATCTGTATATATATTTAAACTTTCTATTATTTTATTATAATACATATGTATCATTAAATGTTATGATTATGTATATATGCTTTTACTATATTTACAATATATTTTACATTTATTAAATATATATTATATACATATTAGATGTTTTTATTTATGTATATATCAGGCACATTTTATTATTTATAATAATATTTTACATTGAGAATATATTATAATAATTATTTATTAGCCTTTATCTTAGTGTTAATTTCAAGCTAAACCCTTTTTTAATTTTGTCCTAGAATTTTAATATTAAATTAGACCTTTTGATTTAGATATTTTAGTCATAATCTAGATTACTCAGATTTTAGGTTTAGTCCTTTAATTTAGGAGAATTTTTGATTTGGTCCCCGCTTATGCTGGAGGTTCCATTTTAACTATTCAACTCAATAATTGTTTAAAAATGATTTAAGATAATATTAGGGCATACATTTTTAGGTTTAACTCCCATAGGCCCTTTAAATTTCATAATTTACTCCTTTAAGTTAGAGAGAAGCCTTAACTAAATCATGTAGTATAATTAAGTTCCATAACTGAATGTTTGACTATATTTTGATTTTTTTAATTAGGCAATGTTCATTTATTACGGGTTAATAGTGTATCTCCCGCTTTTGCCCGGGGTGACCGCTATTGATTCTCGAAGTAAATCAACATCCTTTTCAAAAGTCGTATAATAATTTCTAAACCACCAAGGCAATGTCCATTTATTGAGATTGGTAATGAAACTCCTGCTTTTGCTTGGGGGTAGTCATTATTGGTCTTGGTAACTCGACATCCTTTATAGGGTAATCGAATAGGTACCAATTTTAGGCACTACGGGGGTGCTAATTCTTCTCCAGGCATAACTGACTCCCGAACCTGATTTCTGATTTTGCATACCAAAATGTGGTATTTTTAGTAAAATAAAGTTTTTTTATTAAAATTACTTGATTTTAGGTATTCCAATCTCACCTTAAAAAAGATTTGTGGTGACTCCCATCTTTTCATAAGAAACCATTTATTTATTTTCCAAAATGTCGTATCGTCGAAAATCGGTGGCGATAGCTTGGCGACTCCACTAGAGACAATTGTTTTGTTTTCTAAAGTAACTTGAGAGTCGATCCATGAGTTGATTACCCTATATTTAGAATTCTGAAAGTTATGAGTTCGATCTTATTTAATTTACTATTCATTATATTGTTTCAAGAAAAAAGAAAAGTAATTTTTTTTCTCTCTGGTTAATGCTTTCACTTTTGTTAATATTTAGGACTATTACATAGCATAGCTCTAAACCTGAGCTCAATCATGGTTTACCTAAGTAGGGGAAAACATCACACTTCATGGGGAGCATTGGGCTTCCTCTTGTGGGTCTGATAAATTACCCTGGAAAACATCCTAAGTTGCCTATCCAGATATCAATTTCGAGATACGCTTTTAGTGGTGTGATCCCCAGAGCTGAATTTGATTCGTAAGTATGTAATGGGCCAGAATCAGAGTTAACCTTAGTAGGTTGTAAATATTGCTTGGGAACATTCTTAGAACCAAACTTCATCTAGAGAATTTAGTAGACCTACTCCCTAGAGCCATGTGGATAACCTAATAGAATTAGAACGTATGCGATTAGGATTTTAATTTTCTTTTACGTGTTCTAGGTCCATAATTAGTATTTGTTATTCTTTGAATTAGTTTAATTAGCATTCATTATTCTTTAAATTCTTTACTAACCTATTTATTTTGTCTCTTATTTGCATGTATCATTTTAATTCTCATTCCACAACATTACATAGAAGATATTGATTCCTGAATCATCTGGTTACTGTAAACATGACTTGAGGAAGGAATGTCTTTCGATAGGACCAATAATGTGATAAATGTTCAGACCTGGTCAGAGTATGGACAAGCACGATTTGGGGATAATACTACAAGTGGTGAAGAATCTGTGATAGCAGAGACATTTATTATTAGTGTCAAGCAAGCACATTGGGAAGAGTTATCAAGAATCTGGGATAGTTAGGATGAGATAGAGAAAATGGTGTTCAGGGAATTCCATGGAGGTATTTGTAGAGTTATTAAGAGTACCAATTGATACATTTGTCATTCGAGCTTTGGCTAAATGTTGGAATCCGACTTATCATTGCTTCACCTTTGGTAAAGTAGGCATGACCTCTACCCTCGAATAATATAATGCTTTGCTAAATTTACAAAACGTTAAAAGGCATTCACTTTACACTAAGGCGATCCGACCCAAATGATTCACAATCAAGATGGTCACTTTAATTGGAAAGATGAAAGAATAGGTCGAAGAGTATATTCAGGGCAATGAGATCTCGTGGTCTCAATTAAAAAGTTTGATCTATGAGCAAGCATTGTCTAAGAAAATGACATACCAGTTTGCACTAGTAGTATATGGTTTGTAGTATTCTCGAGAAAAAAAGATCATTTCGATATTGCCATAATATATTTTATCGAAGTCATTACTAGGAAAACCAATCACGCACTAGCCATCCTAGCAGAAATATTCATGTCTTTAAACCAGTGTGGGCGATCTGGAGGGGGTCAGTTTACTGGTTGCGTATCTCTATTGATGGTATGGTGGTGGAGCCATTCTTGGATAGTTGAAAAAGGTTGGGCTCGAAAACATCAGTAAGATTTCTCTCCATTGGCGAATTTCTTTGACAAGTGTCAAATTCCTAAACCTTGGAAAAGAAAAGACTGGATCGAGGCCTTACGAAATATGGAAAATACCAAAGTAGTCTAGAAAGCGTATTTGTTTCCCAAGGAAGACATATTGTACATATACGATAATAAAAACTTTGTTATGTAACATGGACTATGGGGAGCAATTGGCTATACTCCCTTAATGGTATTTCGACAGTTTATTGCCTGATAGTTCATATCAGCTCCTCATGGATTAAAAAAGATAGAGTTTTCCTTTTCTACCCCAAATTATAGAGACAAAATCTCGAAGATATACACTTCTAGCAAAATCCCTATTTTATGAATTTCAAAAATGGTAGAGCCAATATTCACTCCATCTTATGAGGCTTGGAGGACAGGAAGAATCAATGGTAATACCCCAGAACCTAATTTAGAAGATGGGTTGACCATAGAGGAACGATTAATAAGGCTCCTGACTGAAGCTGAGCTATTAAGAGAAGAAATTAGGTTAATGAATTTGGATAGAGAAAAACAGCAAAGAAGTTTCTCAGAAGAGAAAACGATGTGGGAACTCGAACTAGTAAAGTGAGATGGGGTGGTAAAACATTTAACCAAGGAAAAGAAAAAAATCCAAGAGAATTTTAATGCCCTGAACCGAGATTTTAGAGACCTAGAAAACAATATGAAGGCCAAGGGTTTACACCATACTGCTAAGGCTTTGAAAGTGAAGCTAGATGGAGTGGAAATAAGTGCGGGAAGAAGCCAAGAAGAAAAGAAGTGAGCCATATAACAGGCCCAGAGACTAAAGGAACAATGGGATGAGGCCAATCAAGAGTTAAAACAGAGGCGGGCACAAATTGAACAACTCGAAACACAACTAATTAGCTTGGATGAGGCTTTTCAGAATCCCTACAATAGCAATGACATTTTTTCTTTGAAGGGAGAATGAGACCTTGAAGAAAAAGAATAGATGAGTTGGAAAGAGGTGAGTTGATTTACTCATCCTCCCGAGAAATGTCTAGGTAAGAAAATAAAGCTTTAAAGAATAAGATTGTTGAGTTGAAGCTTATAGTGTAAAGATGTCAAGAATGAATCTAAAAGCTTGAAGAAAGCTGACCTTTAACTAATCAGGAGATTAAAATTGCACTACATCAAGCTAATAATACCTTTCAGATTCAAAATGAAACAATGGAAAGGGTAGTGGATTAGGTTAACAGGGTTGCTCAACAAGTCTTTGAGTTGTCTGAAGAAGCTTTCGCCCTGAGAGTCTTTTTGGTTCCAGAATTTGAAGAAGAGTGACACATTATTGAAATGATGGTGGAGTTCGAGAAGTTAGGAGATATGGCTATATATTATATGTCATTCTTTGTTGATGTATTTTCATAACCTAAAGTGCTTAGGCATTGTGTGTTTTTGAGAACTTTTTGAATGAACTGGTTATTTTGGAATCAATATCTTTTGCACTAGCATTTTCATGTTTTTCTAGTCTTTAAGTCTTAAATGCATGTCATTATAACATTTATTCATTTAATAAGATAACTGATAATAAAATACGATTTCTAATCACTTGTAGTGATCCTGACCTTCACCACACAACCCTACGGTAATCGTAAATCAACCAAAAAAATAGAAGAGAGACTAGCCCAAATCGAGCAAGATCAACGAGACACACAAGAAGAAATAAGAGAAAGGCTAAATAAAATTAAAGCAGGTATGGCAAGTTCATAGCTCAACTTACTGAAGAAGACTGAAGATATATTTAAAAAGCGTTTGACTACTGTAAAGGCCACTGCTGATCATCCAACATCGTCCAATCAAGATCCCTTACATCCACTAGGTTTTGGCCATAAACCACCTCACCCAGCAGGCTACACACCTGACCCTCAAAACCCATTAGGTTTTATACCAGATCCCTCACATCCTTTAGGGTTTACACCTGTGCATATTTTTGTTCGCTCTTGAGCCCCACAAGAGACTCGACCTGGAGTATATATGGCTAACCTATAACACCACGCAGAGGCTTCGTTCTTAGTAAATTATCCATCTGCGACTAGAGCAAGGCCTATTGAATCAGGCATAGAAGAGTTGCCACCTAACTTTAATGAATTAGACAAAAAGAGAGAAGATAAATAGTGAGCTCACTCAATAGCTTCAAAATCTAGAGGAAAGGGTAAGGTCGGTAGAGGTAATAGAGTTGTTTCATGGAATGTACGCTAGGTAGCTAAGTTTAGTCCCTGACCTTATCCTCCCCTGAAGTTTAAAGTACAAAACTTTGAAAAATATAACGGGACCACATGTCCATCTACACACGTCACTACGTATTGTAGAAGAATGGCTGGCTATACCAAAAATGAGAAATTGTTGATACATTTTTTCTAGGATAGCTTGTCTGGGTCTGCTACAAAGTGGTACAACTAGCTACCGAATCCCACATCAAAACATGGAGGGATTTAGCTAAGGCATTTTTGGAATAGTATCGATATGTCACTTATTTGATCCCTGATTGATGAACTCTATGGAACATGGAAAAGTGACACAATGAAACTTTCAGGCAGTACCCCCAGAGGTAGCGTGATATAGCCGTTCAGGTACATCCCCCGCTACTGGAGATTGAAGCCATAATTATCTATGTAAATACCTTAAAAACAACATATCTTGGTCATTTGTTAGAAAATGTCACTATGAACTTTACTGATCTGGTCATCTCAGGAGAATTGATTGAAAATGCCATCAAGAGTGGTAAGATCGAGGGTGGAGAAGGGTTAAATAAGCCCTATTATAAAAAGGAGGAGAATAAGGTGAATCATACGAACACTTACCATAGAAACATCATAACTACTGTTACGATCATCTAGCATAGGGCAGAGAAAGTAAACACCAATGAAAATAGAGGGCTGAGGAAAGAGGCTACGAGGATGACTTTTTCACCTGTGCCAGCACTGTATTCTGAAATATATGCCTCACTGTTAAAAGTAGACTTGGTCCGCCCTTATAAGTTAACTCCACTCCAGCCACCTTACCCTCATTAGTATAATTCCAACGCCAACTGTAAGTATCATTCATGGATTACTGGCCATGAAATTGAGAACTACCTGGCATTCAAGAAGATTGTGCAAAATCTTATCAACATAGGAGATATATAGTTCAAAGCAGTATCTGTAAACACTCATCCTTTTCCCAATCATGGGGAAAGGAGTAAATATGATTGTCGAAGAAGAAAATAGGAGATTGAAGAAGGATGTGTCAGAAATCAATTATCCTTTTAGTTGGGTGTTTGAATAATCGTGTAAAGCAGGGATGATCAAGGGTAATCCCGAGCTGAAGTTTATTGGGTGTAAAGAGTATCGCGTTTATCATAAAAAAGAGGGTCATAGCATTCAACGCTGTAATAATTTTTGAGAATTACATCAGGAGATGATGAACAAGGTGTTGGGACCGTTGGCGCACCCCACGGCGCAGCGAAAACAAAACTCGACAGTCTCACCAGCGATCAAAGTACACAAAACCAAAATTGAGAGGAAGGGATGCGAATACTTACAGTGGGTTCCTTGAAAAATAGCAAGGATAACAGTGGCTCATGGTGGTGTCGATCGGTTCGAATCGTAAGCCTCAACGAAATCACATCTCGGCCTCTACTCAGTTCACCCGATTGAGAGCAATATTTGTTTTCCCCAAAACTATTCTTGAGAAAAACGACTGAAGATTATGTGTGTACTATAAAACGTCTGCTAGACTGAACACATCCTTTTATATCCGAGTTACCCTAATCATATTAGGGATTTTTTATTATTTAAAATTAATGTAAATCTTTATTTAATTAATTGGAATTAAATATTCGGGATTATTAAAACATATGTATATCAAACATATATATATTAACTGTAGATATATTTCAGTAACGTACAACAATTGTACATCCTTGCTCGTTTCAATCCTAGGGTGTGACCCTATAGGTTCTTGTAACGTTAGCAGTAATTATTAAAACAATTCTAATATTACATACAATGAGTGACATCTAACAATATATTATTGTCACCTAAGTTACAAGAAAATATGATTCGACATATCATCTTGGTGATTAACTCTTTTATGTATTACATCCTTATGTCCTTTATATCTAGAATAGGCACAAGTCTTGGAATAGTCACACTTGTATAGCCCATCTATTTTTTGTTGATATCTAGAGTAGACTTTAATTAATGAATAGTTTGTGATATCTCATATCAACTTATTCGAGCATGGCCATGCGTTTCTAGTCTCACTCAATAAAGTGGCATGTGATATATTTCCTATTATGTAGGAAGGACAAATCATATCTTAATCATACACACCCACTACATATATTGAGATATATTCAATAACAGTCTTTGTAGAGCAACCATTTACGAAGCTTGTTTAACTGCATCAAAACATACAACAATATATGTTGGGATAATATTGATCTCAAGTCTGAGGATCATACATATAGTTATCACCATGAGCAATGTTATAACTGTCACATAATAATCCAATACATTTTCTCATGGTGGGTCAATCCAATACATTGTTTTCTAACAATGTAATCATGTATAAATTCTGACTTCTCTCTGTCAATGACAACTTGTTGTCATCAATCAATAACATGTTAGTCTTAAGTGTATTATTATTGTCCATGCCCATAATAATACTTGACGAGGGATCTTTTAATAATAACAATTATGTCATTATATGGACTTTATTATCTTCCAGTTTATGTTAAACACATATATATAACTGAAAATAATAGCGGCAATGTCGTTATTCAAAAAAATCGGTAAATGAAAGTATTATTACAATCATAATATGATTGGTTTTTGGGCATACTCTAACAATCTCCCACTAGTACTAAGACCAATCACTCACATATCTAATACTGAGTGACTCAGTGTGATGATCATGCCTCTACTGTGTAAGAGGCTTTATCAAGGGAACAACAATGTTGTCATCTGTGTGTACTCTGCATATTTCCACATCTCCTCGATCTATGATATCTCGAATGAGATGAAAGCACCTAAGAATATGTTTGGATTGTTGATGAGATATGGGTTCCTTTGCTTGTGCAATGGCTCCATTATTGTCACAATGGAGTTCTACAACATATGATATACTGGGAATAACCCCTAATTCCAATATGAACTTCTTGATCCAAACAACCTCTTTTGTTGCTTCACTGGATGCAATGTATTCAACCTCTGTTTTAGAATCAGCTACTGTGTCTTGCTTCGAACTTTTCCAGCTCACAACACCTCCATTAAGACAAACACAAAACCCGATTATGATCGTGAGTTATCCTTGTCAGTTTGGAAGCTGACATCAATATAACCTTTTATACTAAGTTCTCCCTCCCCTCCATAAACAAGAAATTTATCCTTAGTTCTTCTCAAGTACTTAAAGATATTTTTAACCGCAAGCAAGTGATTTTCACCAGGGTTTGATTGATACTGACTCGTCATGCTTAGAGCATACGATACATTTGGTCGAGTACATATCATGGCATATATTATAGAACCAATAGCCGAAGCATATGGAATCTTATTCATCCATTCTCTTTCCCGTGGAGTTGATGGACACATTTCCTTTGAAAGAGAAATGCCATGTCTAATAGGCAAGAATCCTTTCTTGGATTATTCCATACTGAACCTTTTCTGAACTTTCTCTATATATGTACTTTGACTCAGACCTGGAAGTCGTCTTGATCTATCTCTATAGATCTTAACTCCTAAGATATACGCTGCCTTACCCAAATCTTTCATAGAGAAAGAACTACCTAACCAAGTCTTAACAGACTGTAAAGTAGGTATATCATTTCCTATAATGAGTATGTCATCTACATACAAGATTAGGAAAGAAAAAATGCTCCCACTAGCCTTCTTATAAACACAAGGCTCATCTTCATTTTTGATAAAACCAAATTCTATGATTGCATCATTGAAACAAAGATTCCAGCTTCGAGAAGCTTGCTTTAGTCCATAAATAGACCTCTGTAGCTTACAAACCTTTTTCGCATTTCCTTGAGCGACAAAACCTTCTGGTTGTGTCATATACACATCATCTTTAAGTTTTCCATTAAGGGAAACAGTTTTGACATCCATTTTCCAGATTTCATAATCATGGAATGCATATATTACGAGCAAGATCCGGATGGACTTAAACATAGCTACAGGGGAGAATGTTTCGTCATAGTCTACACCATGAACTTATCGAAAACCTTTAGCGACAAATCGCCCCTTTTATGTTTGTACATTACCATCCATGTCGATTTTCTTCTTAAAACCCTATTTACACCCTATAGGTTTGACCCTTACAGGTGGTTCAACCAAAGTCCACACTTGGTTTACTGACATGAAATCCATCTCATGGCTTCAAGCCATTTCTCATAGTCTGGGCTAGACACTGCCTCTCGATAAGTACTAGGCTCATCTTGATCCATAAAAAGAACATCTCCATGTGCAGTAACGGGAAATCCAAATCTCTCATGTGCACGACGTTCTCTTTTGCATCTGTGCAGTGATTGTGTTTCTAAATCTATTAATTGTTCCTCAACAACTTGTGAAACATGCTTAACTTTAGGTTCATTGATATGTTATTCTTGAACTTCTCTAAGTTCAATATTTCTGCCATTCCCTTTCTTTGAGAAAAAATCTCTTGTTTGAGCAAGAAATACTTTGTTCTCATTAGGGTTGAAGAAATATTATCCCCTAGCTTATTTAGGATATCCAATAAATATACTCTTATGAGATTTAGGTTCGAGCTTTGTAGACATATGATGTTTTACAAAAGCTTCACAACCCCAAATCTTCATAAAAGACATACTAGGACGCGATTTAGTGTGAAAGTGACTGTTTCAAGTCATGTCCCCAAAAACAAGTCAGAAGATCACTATGACTCATCATCGATCGAATCATGTCTAATAGTTTTCGATTCACATGTCTAATAGTTTTCGATTCATTCTTTCAGAAACTCCATTCCACTATGGTATACTAGGTGGTGTAAGTTTTGAGAAAATCCCATATTCTTTGAGAAGTTTATCAAACTCTATACTTAAGTATTCTCCACCTCGATCTGATTGAAGTGCCTTAATACTCTTGCCTAGTTGATTTTGTACTTCATTTTTAAATTCCTTAAACTTTTCAAGGGCTTCAGATTTATGGCACATAAGATAAATATACCCATACTGACTGAAGTCATCGGTAAAAGTAATCAAGTAATGGAATCCACCTCTGGCTTGTGTATTCATCGGTCCACATACATCACTATGTATTAACCCCAATAAATAACTTGCTCACTCACCTTTACTATTAAAAGGAACTTTAGTCATTTTTCCCAACAAGCAAGATTCACATACATCATATTGTTTGAAAGCAAATTAATATAAGAATTCATCTTTATGGAGTTTTGATATGTGTTTCTCACATATATGGCCTAAACGACAATGCCAAAGATAAGTTTGATTCGAGTCATTTGTTTTTGATCTCTTAATATTTATGTTATAAATGGTGTTTTCTTGATCCAAAATATAGATACCATTAACCAATTGTGTCGAACCATAAAAAACACTATCGAGATAAAAAGAACAACAATTATTCTTAATAATAATCTCAAAACCAATCTTGTCTAAACAAGAAATAGAAATAATGTTCTTAGTCAAACTAGGCACAAATAACAATCCTCTAATTTTAAATCAAGTCCACTAGGAAAAGATAAAACATATGTAATGCAACAACTCTTGCTCCATTTCCTACTCGTAAGTCTACGTCTCCTTTAGGCAAATTCCTTCTCTTTTGCAATCCTTGTACGAAAGTACAAATATGATAACCACAACCGATATCTAATACCCAAGAAGTAGATGTTGACAAATTAACATCAATAACATAATACCTGAAACAAACGTTTCGTTTGCTTTTGCCTTCTTAACCTTTTCAAGGTAAACAGGGCAGTTTCTCTTCCAGTATGTGGTCTTATCGTAATAGAAACATTTTCCTTCCTTGCTAATTCCCCCTTTGGGTTTCAATGCATTTGTCCCTTTTGTCTTGGCCTTACCATTGCCCTTAGACTTTGCTAATACCTTTTCTTTCCCTTTCCCTTGTCCTTGTGGACCATCAGAATAGGCTTAGGTCCAACCTTTTTCATGTTACTTTCAACTGTTCGTAACATGCCAAGTAATTGTGGAAAAGTATTGTTAATTTATTTCATGTTGAAATTAGAGACAAATTGGCTAAAGCTATCTGGAAACGATTGTAGGATAACATTGGAAACTAATTCATCTTTGAGAGGAAATCCTTACTTTTTCAACGTTTGGATGTAGCCCATCATCATGATGACATGAGCTCCTACAGAAGTTCCCTCTACCATTTTGCATTGAAATAGAGCTTTAGAGGTCTCATATCTCTCTTGACGTGCTTTCCCTTCATATATTTCTTTGAGATTTCAAATCATCTCATATGCAACCATGTCCTCATGTTGCTTCTGAAGCTTAGGAGTCATGGTGGCAAGGATTAGACATCCAACATCTAACATATCATCTATATGTTTCTTGAATTTGTCTTTGTCAGCTCTTGAAGCATTAGTTGCCGGTTCATCAGGAACAAGTTCTTCAATGACATATTCAGTCCTATCCTATTTGAGAACAATTCTCAAATTACGAAACTAGTCAATGAAGTTTATGCCATTAAGTTTATCCTTCTTAAGGAGTGATCGCAGTGATAAAGTGTTGTTTGCTATTAAATCTACAATAATGGAAATATTAAAGTAAGTAAATTTACCGAATTAAAATTTATAAATAGGTCTTTATTTACAAATTACTCCAACTATTTCATTCAAAATTAAAAACCCTCTCTGTTTTAATTTTGGAAAAATTCAACGAAAATTTTTCTAGTGGGTGAGGATCCATAATACATCAATTTTCTTAAATCAACTTTTGCTTTTCTTTTAGGTAAGTAACACTTTACTAGTTACATCTCATGTAACTCCTTTTGGTGAACAACTCTTCTTCAAGTCATCTAATGACTTATCCAAATATTTAACCTCTAGGTTTCTAATCCTATTAGAATAACCTAGCTAAGTTATTACCAATATCTCAACCGGTGAATATCACTTGCTTATTCTTCGTGTTTAACCAAGATAGATTTATGTGCCAATGCTTTGGCAATGCCCACACAATATCGATCGAAGCCTTAACGAGGGTAAATATTGGACGGTTAAGTTAACTTAGATTATAAAGAGGGATTTGCATAATTATCTCATCATTGTTCGTTTTAATATTAGTCCCTTGTTGATCTCCTCAATATTCATTATTATTTTATCATTTGATGCATTGCATGCATAACAGATATAACAATAAATAAGATGCAATGGTTATAGGCCAAAAACAATAACTAGGGTGGCCCATCCCAAGCCAATGGGAGAACAAAATATCCTAAAACCTAAGACTGCTCTCTAGGTATCTTATCGCCTTTAGTTCAACCCGTTCTTCTTCTCCTTGTGAATCTTCATTGGATTACAATTTCAAAAGAAACTTGTTTTACATACGAATGAGTAAAATGAGAAGAGAAATACAACTGAGATATAGAAAGGCACCACTCCTAGGCCGTATTTCAAATTCAACCATTGTAAATTGAACAAGGGCTATAACCATGCATGTCAAACACAATGCAAAACAAACATACCATATATATACACGTTGTTACGCCTTTTTTAAAAATATTAATATGGGCCTACAATCTATACTTCTGATGAAGGGTCATGGGGTGAAGCCCCTTGCGGGGTCTAAGGGCGATGTGATTTTTTTTTGAAAAATAATACTTCCGTTTCTATAGAAAAGCCTCATTATTTGATAACACTTATCAACAAAATCGTGTTTTTGGGATTTTCAATCCCGAAGGTTTTCTAAATCGGAACAACCATTGTTCCACTACCAAACGCAATCTGCTATCGCACACCCACAGATCATCATGTCAATAATTGACATATGGATTTCGTAAAATCCTTGCAGTAACACATAGGTTGTAAAAACAGATTATCAAGTTAATATATTTATCATTACGGTTATTGAATCGAACAATGATATCATGCATATTTGTCGAAAATGATAAAACTAGAACATGCATCTAATACATATCGCATCAAACAATAATTTAACCTAAATTTGGATCGTACAAGTGGCTCTGGTACCACTGTTGGGACCTTCGCCGCACCCATGGTGCAGCGAAAATAAAACTCGACGGTCTCACCAGTGATCCAAGTACGTAAAACCGAGATCGGGAGAAAGGGATGCAAACACTTACATCGGGTTCCTTGAAAAACAACAAGGACAACAACGACTGATGATGGTGTCGATCGGTTTAAATTGTAAGCCTGCACAAAATCATGTCTCGGCCTCTACTCAGTTCACCCGATTGTGAGCAATATTTTTTTCCCCAAAACTGTTTTTGAGAAAAACGGCTCAAGATTATGTGTGTACTAAAACACGGTTGCTAGACCTAACACATCCTTTTATATCCGAGTTACCATAATAATATTAGAGATTTTTTATTATTTAAAATTAGTTAAATCTTTATTTAATTATTTGGAATTAAATATTCGAGATTATTAAAATATATGTACATCAATCATACATATATTAACTCTCTATATATTTTTGTAACGTACAATAATTGTACATCCTTGCTCGTTTCAATCCTAGGGTGTGACCCTGTAGGTTCTTGTAACGTTAGTAGTAATTATTAGAACAATTCTAATATTACATATAATGAGTGACATCTAGCAATATATCATTGTCACCTAAGTTACAAGAAAATATGATTCGACATATCATCTTAGTGATTAACTCTTTTATGTATTACATCATTATGTCCTTTATATCTAGAATAGGCACAAGTCTTGGAATAGTCACACTTGTATAGCATATCTATTGTTTCTTGATATCTAGAGTAGACTTTAATTAACAAATAGTTTGTGATATCTTATATCAACTTATTCGAGCATGGGCACGTGTTTCTAGTCTCACTCAATCAAGTGGCCTGTGATATATTTCCTACTCTGTAGGAAGGACAAATCATATCTTAATCATACACACCCACTACATATATTGAGATATATTCAGTGACAATCTTTATAGAGCAACCAGTTACGGTGCTTGTTTAATTGCATCAAAACTTACGACAATATATGTTGGGATAGTATTGATCTCATGTCTGAGGATCATACATAGAGTTATCACCATGAGCAATGTTATGACTCTCAAATAATAATCCAAGACATATGCTCATGGTGGGTCAATCCAATACATTGTTCTCGAATAATGTAATCATGTATCAATTCTGACTTCTCTATTTCAATGACAACTCGTTGTCATCAATCAATAACATGTTAGTCTTAAGCGTATTATTATTGTCCATGCCCATAATAATACTTGACTATGGATCTTTTAATAATAACAATTATGTCATTATATGGACTTTATTATCTTTCAGTTTATGTTAAACACATTATATAACTAAAAATAATAGTGGCAATGCCTTTATTCAATAAAATTGGTAAATGAAAGTATTATTGCAATCATCATATGATTGATATTTGGGCATACTCTAACACAAGGGAGAAATATAATTATTTGATCAGTAGGAGTGCAAAAGAAATATGGATGTTTGCATGACGGATAGATCTAACAGGATGCAAGGAACGAGAAAACCTGTGATCATCACAGTTATGCCTAGGAATGAGAACTCATCGTCGACGTCTCCTAAAGTTGTGATTACAACTCTGTTTCCTTTCCTATTTAAAGACACACAAAAAGTTCCTTGGAGTTATGCTACAAGTGTATCTATACTAGAAGGGTCAAGATCCTCTGAGAGAATATAGGTGGAAAATAAATCAATCACAGAAGAGGTGAGTGAGGTAGGCTACTTCACGAGGAGTAGAAGATGTTATTCACCCGAGACGTCTACAGAGGCAGATAAGGTGAAAGTCAAATCCAATGCAGCAGTAGTGTCAAAATCTTAAATGAAGAACCTCCACCTGTAATTAATGAGCCTCTGGCTCGTGAATTCTTGAGGTTCCTAAAGTATATTGAATACAACGTATTAGAGCAACCTCACAAGTATCAGTCCAAAATGTCAATATTAGATCTGTTAATATATCTTGAGGTACATCAGAACGCCTTGCTGAAAATGTTAAACCAGACGTTTGTCCATAAGGATGTATCGACAGATAAACTAGACCAAATTGTGAGACATATAGTTGTGGATAATTATATCATATTCATTGATGATGAGATCCCGTAAGGTGAGATGGATCCATCATAGCTTTAAATATCACTACTCACTGCCATGGTCATGGTCTGTGAGGAGTCTTAATAAACAATGGGTCTGCATTAAACGTGATGCCTTTAATTACACTGCAGAGGATGCCTGTAGATAGATCATACATGAGAGCTTACCATAATGTTGTCAGGGCATTCGATGGAAGCCAAAAAGATGTGATGGGTAAAATAGAGATACCCTTGCTGATTGGATGTACTATCTACATCATTGACTTTGTTGTGATGGACATCCACCCGACCTATATCTGCTTATTGGGATTAGGGTTAAAGAAGAAATCATTGCATCAATAACGACTGATGCCCCATACATCGACATTAATGAGGATGCATTGGAAAGATCCTTAGGGGCTTAGAGTTAATCAGTGCAACATATGTTGTCGAAGAAAGCAAAATTCCACACCCGATGCTATCTAATTGTATTAAGATAGGAGTGAAACAAACTATGGGAAAAGGGGAAAAGATCAGAAAAGGACTGGGTAGATATCTATAAGGGATGGTTTCAGACTCATATTCAAGCCCACATTACAATAATGTGGCCAAGAGATGAGAAAGAGGGATGAAGTAAGAAAAATCAGAATGAAAGGTGAGGATATCCCAGGGGAACATATGTCCTTCCCTCCTATAGAGTGTTCTTTCAAACTTGGAGGGGTGTATGACATGGACCAAAAATTGACCAATGCTCTCAAGACTGAGGAGCTGACAAAAGAACAAAATATGATGGGTGAAGCTTTGGAAGATTTGTCTTTCAACATGATTACCAGAGGCAACCAACCTAGAATATTTTTAGCTAGAACCCGTCCTTGCTTCCCTGGTGAAGAACTTGACAACTGGACGGTTGAGGACCTACTTGTATTGTTTAGGGCAAATTCAAATTAATGCTCAAAGATAACTTTTGTTAGCATTAAAAGTATCAAAAGAAACATTTTGTAAAAATTATTGTTACCAAAGTTGATTAATGAAAGATATTTTTCTTATTTCTCAAATGACAATCATTTTTCATTCTTCACATTTTTTATTGTGTTCTTTGCACCATATTCTTTATTCTTCACATTCATGCCGAATTTTATACAGATGTCACAATAATACTAACATGAATGTTCTTGAAGTCAGTCACAAGATGGATTTTGAGCGACCTTTATATATGGAAGAAGTTAATGAGTGCGAGGATAAGGTATATTGTGAGGTTTCTAATGAGTTATTAATGCTAGTGGAAAAAGGAGGAGAAACATATTCTACCTCGCAAGGAAGAAACAAATCTTGTGAATTTGGGAACAACTTAAATAAGGACAGAGATAAAAATTGGCACTACTCTGTCTGCAAAAATAAGGCAAAAATTGATAACTTTACTCAAAGAATTCAGAGACATCTTTGCATGGTCATATAAAGATATGCATGTGTTAAGAACTGATATAAAAGTCCATAAATTTCCAATTAGACCAGAATGCAAGTCGGTTCAGCAGAAACTCAAGAGAATGAGGCCAGAGATGCTATTAAAGATCAAGGAGGAAATAACAAAACAAATAGACATATGTTTCCAACAAGAGGCGAAGTATCCTGAATGGGTAGCTAATATCGTCGCTGTACCTAAGAAAGATGGGAATGTCTGCATGTGCGTGGATTATAGAGGCCTCAATAGGGCTAGACTGAAAGATAATTTTTCTGCCTCATATAGATACTCTGGTGGACAATATCATGGGTTTCCTTCATAGATGGCTTCTCAGGATATAATCAGATCAAAATGAATCCTGAAGACATGGAAAAATGACCTTTATAACCATATAAGGTGTTTTCTACTATAAAGTATTGTCGTTTGGATTAAAAAATGTTGGAACAACCTATCAAAGGACCATGTTGACATGATTAGAAGAACATATGCATAACCTAAGAAAACTCTTCCAAAGGATTAGAAAGTACCAATTAAAGCTTAATACAACCAAATACACATTGAGAGTAAAATCAAAGAAATTACTAGGTTTTATGGTGAGTCGTAGAGGAATCGAGATCGATCCAGAAAAAGTCAGGGCGATTCAAGATCTACGAACCCCTCTTAATAGAAAATAGTTTAAGGGTTCCTTGGAAGACTAAACTATATATCTCAGTTTATTTCCCAGTTGGTTGATAAGTGTGACCTGGTGTTCAGATTGCTAAAAAAGAATAACCCTGATATATGGAACGATGAATGCCAAAAGACTTTGGAGATTATCAAGAAATATTTTTCCAATGCTCCCATCCTAGTAGCACTAGTACCTGGAAGACCGTTAATTCTTTACTTAATAGTTTACGAAAATTCAATGGGGGTGCGTATTGGGGTAACACGATGAGTCAGAGAAAAATGAGAGAGCCATTTATTACTTGAGCAAAAAATTCACCAATTACGAGTCTTGATATCCAACGATTCAAAAGTTGTGTTGTGCTTTAGTTTGGGCATCTTGAAGGCCTCGACAGTACAAATTATACCATACCACGTGTTAATATCGAGGATGGAACACCTAAATGTAATACCCCAAATATGGGGTCGGTGACCATAATGAAATGATTTAAAATTTAGAGGATTTAATTTGAATAAATGGTAAGGTACAAGAAATGAATTAGGAAATTTGGTTAAGATTAATTATTAAGAATAGAGGGGCAATTTAGTCATTTGGATGGAATGAATTTAATATTCATTTAATGGGGGGTATTTAATATAAGTGAACAAGAGAATAAAGGATAAGTTCTGATGGTTTTCTCCTCTTCTTCTTCCTTACATTCCGAGCCCCCATAGAAAATGTAAGACTTCATCTAGTTAGTTTTTCCTTTCATTTTTGGTTTTGCTTTGAAACCTTAAGTGATGTGGAAGCTTAAGGAAGGTTTAGAGAGGATTAAAACTAAGAGATAAATGATTTATTTGAGATTGAAGAAAATGGATTTTTAAGTGATATGTTGAAATATGAGTTTTTATTGAGGTTTACAAGTATATTTGACTTGTCAAAGAAGTAAATAAGAGATTATAAGTGTTGAGTTAATCGATTGATGAAATAGCCAAGAGGGGGGTGATTTAGCAATAAACATTTTGGTGGAAACTTTTGCAGAAAATCGAAAATAATTGCATAACGATTTAGAGTGGTTCGACCTTCTCAACCAAAGTCTACGTCCACTACCTTAGCTATCCACACTAAGGATTTTCCACAAATTCACTAATTTGTATTTCTTTTGAGGACAAAGAGTAACCTTACAAATCCCTCAAGAATTATACCCCAAATTCTTGAGAACAATCTCTCATAGAGAACAATAAAAATTTCGCAAACTTACAGAAAAACCTCCCAAGGTAAGATGTTTGCACAATTCTAGAACAAACAAAGAACACTCAAGAATAATACAACTAAGCACTATAAGTTTTCTTGAAAGCAAAGATGAATATTAAATGAAATAGGCTTGAAAATGCTTAAACTTGGGGTTTGATGCTTTCTCTTTGATTCTCTCTCAAATCTTCTTAATTGTTGTTGAACAATGGCTCATAAGCTTGTTTAAATACTCCTTGGATCACTTTTGAATTTTGGGGATCATTAGTGGAGTTAATAGAGCTGCTATTGTGTGAAAACAATTAAATAAAACATTTGGGATCGTGGGGGTATTGGCACCCTTACATAGGGTATCAGTACCTGCAGTGTAAAATTCAAATATTTCGACCGTTAATTGACTAGGGGTATCGGTACCTCCAGGGGGTATCGATACCTCCAAGGGGTATCGGTACCCATAGAGCATTTTGTTTTTCTCAGAGTCAAAACTTACATAGGGGTATCGGTACCCTATAAGGGGGTATCGGTACCCTCTGGGCAATCTGGTTTTTCTTGAAATCCTTTTATAAAGAAAATATTTTTTGCTCGATTAAGGCTCATAATACTTTATAAAATTTGTTTCAAAAATATTTTAAGATTAAAACACAGTTTTACACTTTGAGTAAGGATTGAATTTGACATTTGAAAACTTGGAGTAATATTTTGATATTCGAATAATTTAATCGAATATATAATTAAAATATAAAATCTTAAAATTCATAAACACTTAATTTGTTATATCGAAACATCAAAATATTTTCAACAATCTCCCCCTTTTTAATATAACAAAACATTTAAGAAGTTTTAAAATTTTATTTGAAATCAATTTTTGAAATCAATTTTGTCTTACTCCCCCTTACTATAACACTTCTCCCCCTTTTTATTAAATCAAAAAGATTCTATAAACATTTTGAATCAAGGTTTTTTTTTTTAAAAATTAGCCAATTGATATTTAGAAATTTAAAGCTTAAGCTGCTAAGAACACAATCAAGAGAAATATTAGCCATTAGTTTCATAAATCAATATTCATATATAATGTGCAATGGTAAATTGATCATATTGCAACTAATATGTAAATTATGCAAAACTAATAAACATTAAGCTCAAATTGAAAATTCAACCAAATATATAAATATAAGCATGTAAGTTCAAATATCCAAACATCCACAGTAAATTCAAACATCCAAGATAAAACAATCCAAAACATCCAAATGTTTTAACAATTCAAAACATAAAAACTAAGTTCAATCCAAGAAAAAATAGAGCAGAGCAAGGCAAGGTCTAATCCATAGGAGGATCGGGAGGAGGAGGATAACGTGCTCGCATCTCGAGTGTGAACGCATCTAAACATTCATTCATCTCCCGTTGTTGAGCCCTCATAGCAGTTAGATGGGACTCTATGGATGCAAACCTCAGATCAAATGTCTCAAAAAATGATCGAAAGTATGAAGGTACTTGATCCTCTTGATGTGTCAGCTCATCGTCAGGAACTTCATCGTCATTATCTTGCATAAATTGTTGATGTTCTGGATAATCATCCGCTGCCCGTGCTGGTGGAGGTGGAGCTCGTGAAGAACTAGCTCCTGGAGTTTTCTCAGTTGTTCGAACCCATTGATTAGTTTCCTTAACCAATGTCCATCCCGATTTCTTTGAAGATGTCAAGTTGATTTCGTTTTTGAGAGGGATGGCTACATTGAGCCGTACTCTAAGCTCAGTTTTGATAAACAAATTACTCAGAAGACAACTGTAAACTAGAGTTTCACAAACTTTCTTATTAGGGACAAGGTTTACGGTTTCAACAAGTTTGGAAAAGATAATTTGTGGTAGGTTTATTTTCCTATTATTCTGGATACAATGTATCCACCAAAGGTCTAAGGCTCTAAAATTGGAGTATTTGCCTCTGGATGGTCTAAACAACCAAAAGATCATCAGATGAAGAAAACGATCTTGGTGATCTAACACACTTGCACTAGATTTGACATTGTAAGGAGAACCTACTATTTCTTTTTCATTATCTAAGCCATCATTATCTAATCCATCATTATCTAATCCAAATACGTTAGCAATGTACTGGGAATCAATATAGATGAACCGACCTAGAAAATAGGATCGAATTCCTATTGTTTCGGTTTTAGTTCAGTTTTGAATACAAACGATATTTGAATAGAAAATTAAAATAAGTTGTTTGTAAACTACTAGTTCGAGATGAAAAAGTTTATCAAATTTCCAATCTTGAAGAGTAGGAAAATATCTAAAGTTTATTGCTTCCATAGCTCGAAGAGAAGGAATACATTCTTCTCTGATTTTTTATGACTCAAAATACTGAGAATACCTAAAGAAGAGATTTTGTCTACGACCAGGTTCGTTAAAGCACAAATTACGAATAGTCATATTAGGATCATCAAAATTAGGAATTTTTTGAATAGGAGGTTGGTTGGAACGACAAGAGGATGTCCTAGGGCATTTTTGAGACATGATTAAGAAATCTGAAGAGTAACCTGCAAATTTAAAACATATGAATGCAATACAATCAATTCCCAAAACTCAAATGAGTCCTCAATAATTCAAGGTTCTCTAAAATAATCCTAGTGGGCAAATTTTGAAAAACTATGTTTGAAAACAATGTTTGAAAATCAATATATAGTTTTCAAAGATAACATAATTAAATCAAAACACAACAATTTGAAAATCAAAATCAATTTTTTTATTTTGAAAAATAAAAAAAATTTGATCAAATCTTGTGTTTTTTATGAAATTAGCTGTAGAATCTAGTTTAGAAACATTATATAATCAAAGCCTGATATATAGTTCAACCTAGAACTAACCAAAACTAGTCATAAGTTCAAAAATCAATAAAATAGAGTTTTTAGAAAAGTTACCTTGAAACTTGAAGATTGAGTGGATTTTGTTGTTGTTTGCAGGAAATTAATGATACTAGCAGATTTAGGAGTTGAAAACTAAGTGAAATATGACTTGAAACCGTTGTTTTTAGGCAATGTTGAGATTGGGAGTGACAAAGAGAGTGAATGGCGTGAGAAGAGAGAGAGGAGGGTTTTGAAAGAAAAAGAGATTTGGGCGTTTAATAACCAAAACCCGATGATGGTATTGGTACCCTTATGGGGAGGTATCGGTACCCATTCAAAGATGATATCGGTACCCATTCAAGGGGGTATCGATACCTAGCACGCAGAAAATTTAAAAAATCTATATTTAAACACTTAAAATGCTAAATTGATTTTCTCTAGTGGTATTGGCAACTCATATTACGAAAATTAACTATGTTCAATCAATCAAATCTATCCTTAATCATAATTTGAAAATACAATTAATTTTCACTAAGAATCATAAACTCCCCCAACTAATAGTAATGAATGCAATCAAAAAATATTATTTTTATATGCATTTTCATTTCTAATTAAAAGTGCTGAAAATATTTTAAACACTGAGTCAAGGTAGGTTGGTCAAACCTAATTCTCTTCTAAGTGTCCAAAATCTTTCTTTATCTAAAGGTTTTGCAAAAATATCCGCTAATTGATGCAAAGTATCAACCTATTCTAGAACTATATCTTCTTTAGCGACATGATCTCCAATAAAATGATGTATAATTTCAATGTGCTTAGTTCTAGAGTGTTAGATGGGATTTTTAGTGAGACAAATAACACTAGTATTGTCACATTTGATAGGTATGGTACCTACTTCAATTCTATAATCTAAAAGTTGTTGTTTCATACATAAAACTTGTGCACAATAACTACCGGCTGAAATGTATTCCGCTTCAGTGGTAGATAATGCAACATAATTTTGTTTCTTTGAAAACCAAGAAATATGCATATTTCCTAGGAATTGACAAGTACCGGAGGTGCTTTTCCTATCTATTTTGCATCCTCCATAATCTGCATCAGAGAAGGCATGCAAGCTAAAGCTAGAGTCTCTAGGATACCAAAGTTCTAAACTAGGAGTGTCCTTAAGGTATCTAAAGATTCTCTTAACAGCTAGTAAATGTGATTCCTAAGGACATAATTGAAATCTAGCGCATAAGGAAAAACTAAACATAATGTCTGGTGTACTTGCAGTTAGATAAAGCAAGGAGCTAATCATTAACCTATACAATTTAACATCCACACATTTACCTCCTTCATCTTTGTCAAGCTTTGTAGAAGAACTCATTGGAGTGGCATGAGGTTTCCCATTTTCCAGTCCAAACTTCTTGAGCATATCCTTGACGTATTTAGCTTGATTTATAAAGATGCCATCTTTTCTTTGCTTGATTTGGAGTCCCAAGAAATATGAGAGCTCCCCCATCATGCTCATCTCAAATTCACTTTGTATTAGCTTAGAAAATTCTTGGCAAAGAACATCATTAGTAGAACCAAATATTATATCATCAACATAAATTTGAACTACTAATAAATCTTTACCTTTTCTCTTTAAAAACAATGTAGTGTGAACCTTCCCTTTTGAAAAACCCTTTTCGATTAAAAAATTTGACAATCTTTCATACCAAGCTCTAGGTGCTTGTTTTAAACCATATAAAGCTTTTGTCAATTTGAAAACATGATCTGGAAATTTTGAATCTTCAAAACCTAGAGGTTGTTCCACATACACTTCTTCTTTTATAAAACCATTTAAAAATGCACTTTTAACATCCATTTGATATAATTTAAATTCATTGAAGCATGAAAATGCTAATAACATTCTAATTGCTTCCATCCTAGCTACGGGAGCATATGTTTCATCAAAATCTATACATTCTTCTTGAGTATACCCTTGAGAAAAAAGTCTAGCCTTGTTTCTCACTATATTACCACTCTCATCAAGCTTATTCCTAAATACCCATCTAGTACCTACAGTAGATTTATTAATAGGCCTTTCAACTAATGTCCATACTCTACTTCTCTCAAATTGATTTAACTCTTCTTGCATAGCCATAATCTAGTGTTCATCATTTAATGCTTCTTTAATATTTTTAGGTTCTATGCATGAGATAAATGCAACATAATTGCATATATTTTTAAGAGAAGATTGAGTTGTTACCCCTTTGGATGGATCACCTATAATCTCACCATCCTTGACATAGTTGTATTCTCTTGGGTAAGATACTTCCCTTTCTTCAATGGTTGGATTCTCGAGAACATCATGAGTTTCCTCATCTTTCACTTCTTCCTTTGATGATGGTTCTCCAATGTCATGTCTAACGTCATTTGTGTTTATAATACCTATATCATCATTCACACAATAATCCTTCATCGGAAGGGGATTGTCATCGAAAACAACATGTATAGACTCTTCTACAACTAAAGTTCTTTTATTAAATATCAAATAAGCTTTAGAATTTAAGGAATAACCTAGAAAAATTCCTTCATCACTTTTAACATCAAATTTGCCAAGATTTTCTTTATCGTTGTTTAAAACAAAACAATTACAATCAAAAGGATGAAAATAACTAATGTTAGGCTTTTTATTTTTGAAAAGTTCATATGGATTTTTCTTTAAAATTGGCCTAATCATGACTCGGTTTATAACATAACAAGCGGTACTTGTGGCTTCAGCCCAAAAATATTTTGGCAAATTGTTTTCACAAAGCATGGTTCTAACCATTTCTTCTAAAGTTCGATTTTTCCTCTCAACAACTCTATTTTTTTGAGGGGTTTTAAGTGCTGAAAAATTATGGTTAATACCAGTAGAATTGCAAAAATCAGTAAATCCAAGATTTTCAAATTCAGTACCATGATCACTCCTAATACTAGTTATGGAGTAACCTTTTTCATTTTGGATTACCTTTGAAAACTTGATGAATTTTTCTAATGCTTCATCTTTAGTACTTAAAAATAGAACCCAAGTATATCTAGAATAGTCATCTACCAATACAAAGCAATATTGTTTTCCACTTAAGCTAACAGTTCTAATTGGCCCAAAAAGATCTATATGGATCAATTGTAATACTCTACTAGTTGATACATCATTAATGGACTTAAAGGAAGCTCTATGTTGTTTTCCTTTACCACAAACATCATAGATTTTATTATTATCAAATTTTAGCTTTGGAAAACCTCTTACTAAATCTCCTTGAATTAGTCGTTGTAAAACACTCATGCTAGTATATCCTAGTCTCTTATACCATAACCAACTATCATGTTCATCCTTAGCAACTAGGCATAAATTTTTCATATTTATAGAATCTAAATGCAACATGTATATGTTCCCTATTCTATGACCAACAAGCATAATCCGATTAAATGCAATGTCAATGACTTTACAACCATTAGTATCAAACATGACATTCTATCCATTATCTTATAATTGACTAATACTCAATAGATTATGCTTTAACCCATTCACATTTAAAACATTTTTAGTTGGTATGGAAGAGGTATTACCTATAGTACCTATATCTTCAATGTGATCTTTTGAATTATCCCCAAAAGTCATCTCTCCATTTTTGGCGTTAATCTTTATAAACTGGCTCTTGTCTCCGGTCATGTTTCTTGAGCATCCACTATCAAGGTACCATGAGTTTGAATTTGTTTCTCATGCCTTGTAGCAATGCTAATTTCCATAAAAACATAGATTAATTTTTTATTTTTGGTACCCAATTTCTTTTGGGTCCATATTCATTAGTCTCCAAAATTCTAGTCCCCTTGGGTATCCATTTGTGTAGGATATTCTTATATTTAGTAGTAATGAATTCTTTAGGAACTCATATACTTCTAACAATTTTTCTATTGAGGTTCTTCTGGGACCTCTATGATTGTAGTTTTTAAAACTTTTTCTAACAAAGTTGATTTTTGAACTTTCTCCATTTTCAAAACGTTTTGGTTCAACTTTATTAAAAGAAGCTTTAAGATCATCGATTTTGTTTTGATGATCGCCATGAACTTTTGAAAGTAAGTTATGCAAATCATTATTTTTCTTTTCAAAATCATCAATTTTGATTTGCAATTCTTTAATCTTACTTTCAAGATCATTGTTGGTTTTGGTATTAAGACTATTTTCATTTTTTAGTTTTGAAATATCATTTTTGTATTTTGAAAATAAAGTCTTATAATCCAAAGCCAACCCATTATAATCCTCTAGTAACTCATCATAAGATAAATCATCTGAATTAAATGAGTTAGAGATTACCAGAGAATTTTTTCCGATGTCCATTAAGCACAAGTTTGGTACTTCTTGTTCCTCTTCATCGCTCCATGTAGCCACATGAGCCTTGTGCTTCTTCTTGGATTGACCCTTTTTCTTCAATTATGGGCAATCGTATTTGACATGACCCAATTTTTTGCACTCATAGCAAATAATAGGGTCTTTCTCCTTTGATTCATTTTTAAGCCTTCGTTTCGTTTGAATTTTCTTCCTCGGTTGGGCCTCATTCATTTTCTGAACCGTTTGGCAAATAATGCCATTTCCTCGTCATCGTCATCGTCATCTTCATCCGAATCACTCTCATCTCTTGTTGATTTGAGAGTAACTCCCACGTTCTTCTTTTTCTCATTCTTCTTCTTTATCTCGTCAATCTTCTTGAGGTCTACCTCATCTTGAAACATCATTTCATGAGTGAGGAGAGAACCAATTAACTCTTCGAGAGTTAAAGACTTTAAGTTTTTAGCCTCGATGATTGCCGTCTTCTTTGATTACCAAGATTTTGGAAGAGAGTCAACTAACTTCCTCACAAGCTTTTCGTTTGAAATGATATCTCCATATGATTTGAGACCATTGACAATCGTGGAAAATCTATCCGTCACAGCTTTGATATCTTCATCCGGTTTCATCCTGAAATTTTTATAGCTATGAGATAGAAGACTAATTTTAGATCCTTTTACCTCATATGTGCCTTCATGAGTGAATTGAAGTTTATCCCTTATCTCTTTGGCAGTTGTAAAAGATGAGACTATTACGTATTCATTCGGTCAAAGAGCACAAAAAACAATTTGGATAGCTTTTGAGTTGAGCTGGAACATTCTTGTCTTTGCTTCACTCCACAATCTTGAATGAGTGGAAGGAGTAAAGTATCCATCTTCTATGATTTTTTATGCTCCCATGTCACTTGTTTGAATGAAGTAACTCATTCTATTCTTCCAATAAGTATAATTAGCTCCATTAAATAAAGGAGGCTTGTTGATGGGTATGGAATCAATACCGAAGTCAGAGTTTGAGGTGGAGGCCATTGATGACTTGAATATCGATATAAATCTTCCCGAATCGACTCAAGAGGTGATTAAACCTTCAAATGAGTGAGGCTCTGATACCAATTGTTGAATTAATTGATCGATGAAATAGCCAAGAGGGGGTGAATTGGCAATAAAAATTTTGGTGGAAGCTTTTGCAGAAAATCAAAAATAATTGCACATCAATTTAGAGTGGTTCGACTTTCTCAACCAAAGTCTACATCCACTACCTTAACTACCCACACTAAGGATTTTCCACAAATTCACTAATTTGTCTTTCTTTTGTGGACATAGAGTAACCTTACAAATCTCTCAAGAATTATACCCCAAATTCTTGAGAACACTCTCTCTCAAAGAGAACAATACAAATCTCACAAACTTACAGAAAAACCTCCCAAGGCAAGATGTTTGCACAATTCTAGAACAAAGAAAGAACACTCAAGAATAATTCAACTGAGCACAATAAGTGTCCTTAAAAGCAAAGATGAATATTGAATGAAATATGCTTGAAAATGCTCAAACTTGGGGTTTGATGCTTTCTCTTTGATTCTCTCTTAAATCTTCTTAATTATTGTTGATCAATGGCTCCTAAGCTTGTTTAAATACTCTTTGGATCACTTCTTAACGTTGAGGGATCATTAGTGGAGTCAATAGAGCCATTATTATGTGAAAACAATTAAATAAAACAGTTGGGAGCATGGGGGTATCGGTGTCCTTACATAGGGTATCGGTACCTGCAGTGTAAATATCAAATATTTCGACCATTAATTGACTAGGGGTATCGGTACCTCCAGGGGGTATCGGTACCCATAGAGCATTCTGTTTTTCTCAGAGCCAAAACTTTCATAGGGGTATCAATACCTTATAAGGGGGTATCGGTACCCTCTGGGCAATCTGGTTTTTCTTGAAACCCTTTTATAAAGAAGATATTTTTGGCTCGATTAAGGATCGAAATACTTTGTAAAATTTTCTTCAAAAATATTTTAAGATTAAAACAAGTTTTGCACTTTGAGTAAGGATTGAATTTGATATTTGAAAACTTGGAATAATATTTTGATATTCGAATAATTTAATCGAATATATAATTAAAATATAAAATCTTAAAATTCATAAACACTTAATTTGTTATATCGAAACATCAAAATGTTTTCAACAAGAAGCCTTGAAAGTGATTAAAAACATATATGAAAAAGTAGTGTGATTCTTAGTTTGGGATGTTCTTTGGTGATTTTAGATGTTATAAGAAGCTAAATGGAGGAAAGTTTGTTGGGTTTAGTGATGATAAGTTTAAGGGTATTATTGGAGGTAAAAGAAAGAGAATTAAAAGAAATTTGGGTAAAAATTTAAATTGAAAAATGAAAAATATGGCTAAAGGTATTGGTACTGGAAGAACAATATCGTAATTATAGGTTTAAATTTGAGGAAATTCAATGAAAAATATTGATACTAATGCAAGTAGTATCGATACTACTGTGAGTATCGATACTAAGAGGAAGGTATCAATATTGTGGATTCTAGAATGCAAAAATGGTATCGATACTGAAAAGAGTATCGATACCATAGAATAGAAGTATTATTACTATAGTAGGGGTACCGATACTATTGAGCCTGAAATTTTAAGATATGACGGATTTTAATAGTAATTGAAAATATTAGTACTTTTAAAGTATTATTAAAAGAATAAATATTAGAAAGTATACTAACATTTGTGTGGTATGTGTAATAATGGATGCTTGTGTAGATCGTAACCAAGCTCCAGAGTCAAGCAAGAAAAGGGCAAAGATAAAGTTGTCGAATAACTGAACATCCTTAAAGCATACTAGTGAGGCATATCAGGTGAGTGCATTTATTATACTTATATGAGATGAGGAAGACTGATCACTTGTGAATGTATATGCTAAGGCAAGCTAATCTGTGCAAGTATACACAATCAATGCAAGTAATATAGTAGTGAGTGAGTATCGTCTCCACAGGGATTGTATTAGAAATATCTTTTCACCACAACTAGAACTAATGCCACAAATTAATCCTACTAAGTATTAAACCTAAGAACTAATATTAATGAGCTAAGAATAATGATTCAATGATTTCAGACAAGTGTGGTCGAGACAAAGAAAATATACAGACAGATAAAACAAAACAAAACAAGTATTGGATTAAATATAATGTAAACAACCTCACATATTCAGACATGTCACAGAGCACTGATGCTAAACCATTGTGTCGGCAACAATTATTTTAAGCCCAGAATGAATTATTATGACCCACTAAACTGTCTGATAGGATTACTAGGTATTCTTAGACGGTTACTATGGTAATACCTTAGGTATTTGAAACTTACTCCTTATCTCTAAGGTAGACAAGTTAGAACTTCACCATCCTGGATTCATTCTTTTTCTCACATTGATCTCTCTTAATTCTCTCGAATTCAAGAATCACTTTCTAGACAAAAGGCTATCTCTCAATGCTCTTACAATGCCCAGACATGTTTTACAGAAACCCTAGGCGATCTCTCGATGCTCTTACAGTGTTAAGGAGAATATTTAAACTATGAGCAAAACAATCATAAGCAAACATAATTCATCATTCATAAACATAAAATATTGTTCAGGCAAAACAAAGTTTAACAACAAGTAAAGCATTCATGGTGTTATCAAAGATCATCCAAGATTAAACCGTTTAATACAACCCCAAATAAAATAATAGTTTAAGAACAAAGGAAGAACGACTCCCAAAACTGGGGGCTCTGTCGCGACAATCATGATCAGCACCACGCCTGCCTTGGTGATCACCCTCTCTCAAGGCCTGATCACTACTCTGCTATCGTCTGGATAAGGAGGAAACCAAGGAAGACTGGGGGGTAGACGGAGTGAAAGCACTGCAGTTGCTTGCTCATGCCTAAGGTAAAGCTCTTCTTTCTTCTTCCTTGCCCTCTATTTTGGCGGCTACGGCTGGTAATTATAAGGAGAATCTCCCAGGGTTGTGCATGCTTTTGGAGTTTCCTTAATTAGTATTTATTAATTTCCCAAACTTAAAAAGGAAAGGCGACTGGAAGTTGTCAGGATATTCAAGGCTTGCTTGCACGTGAAACAGGTCATCTAATTGGCATATGCGGTGTCATCACATTTGCTTTAGACTTCTTCAGATAAATCTTGCCTCGGTGAGATAAATCTGCTCCTCACGTTCTCATATGCTCCATTTGCCTATGCAACTTTTCATTGTCACTACTGAAATGTTCTTCCTCTATAGAATTCCTGTAAAAACACAACTCAAACAACCCCTTCTCCTCAGCAACATCAGTTAAGCCAAATAAATCTTCCATAGGTAAAACTTATCTACCACAACCTATATGTAACTATATACAACTAAAAATACAGTGCATACTTTGTTTAGACTAGAAATAACTTAAGTGAAAAGATTGCAATTTAATTCTTTTTATGGAGTTATCACACCCCAAACTTAAGCTATTTCTTGTCCTCAAGCAATGGAAAATAGCTAGAAGAAAATCAAAATTTTCATGGCAAAGCAGTATCTAGAACATCATCATGTTTGAGATTTCAACCCTCAGCAAAAATATGTGGCCTCAACATGTTCGACAATCATATTAGTCAAGTCCCTTCCCTTGTCAGGATCCTTTGCTATTGCGTGTGCGTGATTGTAACCAGTCTATGCATAGAGGTAAATAGAAAACTTAAAGTAAGCACTTCTAGGTTGTCAAGGCAACAAATTATTCATCATGCTTAGTTTATACTCCTAGTTATTTATCAACTTTTATTCTCTTTATTCACACATTTTTTTTATAAAGAGGAGTCAGCTCATCACAACTACCGTTCCACACTCTAGGTGAAAGGGAGCATACCTTCTACCCCCAAGCTAGTCGGGTAGAGTCATCCTATGACTACTTTCATTCACTCATATGCCTTGGCTACACTTAATTTCTTTTGGTGTTTTTATTATTCATTCTTTTGTACAGAGGAGTGTCCCTTTGTATTTTTCAAGTTTTCAAGTTTTTAAACATTAGAGAGTTTTTACCTTACCCTTAGAATATTTTTGAAGTCTCGGCAATTAGAAAGTTCTTTCCTAAATATTTTACAGATTATATAGAGCAAAGACAACCTACAATCGTGTTTATAAGTTTCAAAGAATCAAAGCTAGGGTTGGTTCTCTTCTTCAGACAGTCTTTACAATAATTCTGGCCTAGGCAATAAAATTTTGCATTCATCATTGGGCATCCCTAATTCATTCCTAACAATAATCCTAACCTGCTTGTGTCATGACAACCAAAATTTTCAACCAATTAACATCAATTACTATTTAACATGTATGGCAGAATGGACAACACCTCCCCCAAACTTGAGGGATGTATTATCCTCAATGCATGAAAACTACACTAAATGTTGTTATATGCAAATACAAAAAAAAAATAAAAACTACAAAAACTTACTGTGGTGGTGTGGCTTGACTGGACGCCCTCGTGCGGCGTCGTTTGGGAGGGGAAGGGCTCTCAGACCCCGAGTCTACTGCTTATGGCTGAGAAGGAGATAATTGAAGTATACACCCCGCCGTTCTCTTGTATCACTTCTTGCTGGTCGAAGCTCGGGTTGAAGTGGACTTCTCGGTTGCGGTAGTCGATTCTGCTGGAACTGGTGATGGACTATGAGCTGCTGTTGGGGCTGGTGGTGTTGATCGAACTGGGGATAGAATAGATTCCTGCTCAGGCTGCTTCGGTGCTGGCGTGAAATCTTCATCAGTGAAGAAGTGGGGTGGAGTATCACCGCTGCTTTCGGTGGTAGAGAAGGATGAGGAACTCCTCGGTGTCACCGTGGCTTTCTTCTGGTACGGGTGGGACATGGGTTGCTAATGGTCGCACATCGGTGGACACCTCTGGTGGAACGTCTGGAGGGACATAAGATGTCGAGGCATATAATGTGCTGCCGCCCACATTGTAGTTGAGGTTGACACGGGGGAAGGTTGGCAGTATGATCATTGTGGTAGGGAGCAACTCCTTGATGAAGACATTGAGTTATATGTCCCTTGCCTTGGCGTATTTAAAGTAAATTTTCATGTGGTTCTCCAGGCGCCCGATCTTTTCACGCGTCTCACACGTGTGCGTGACCACAGCGGCCATTCTAGCCGCGGTAACTAATTTTGCTCCTTGCTCTAGAGCCTCATTTGGGTCGTCGTCATTGAAACTCATCAACTCAGGGACATTTTTCTTTGTAATACCATCCTTGGGTTTAATGAAGTCTTCGAATGGTTCCTGATGAACCTTTTTCTTTATGCATAACGCGGTTATAAGGTTTGGGAATAGTAGGTTACCACGGTTCTTCTTGGCACAGTCATGGATCTGCTCAATGATGATTTCACCCACATCGATCGTCCAACCGTATATGATCAAGTGCAACAACATCAGCTGCTTGACGAGGACAATGGTGTTGTAAGACGTTGGCATCAACTTACCTTTAAGAAAAATGGTTCTACAGTTTCACGTGTGGTTTGAGGGCTCGACGATATACTCTCTTTCTTGTGGAGGCATTCCTTTCGAAGTTGGCGCACCCAAAACATAAATCCTGTAGAACTCCACTATACGTTTCTTGATTTGCCTCGGCCATAAATCTCTTATGATGGTCATCTACTTTCCCCAACTTAAAGTATTTATTAAGTGCAGAAGGGGAAAAGCGAATGAGTTTTCCTCGAACATATACCGTGTGGTTAGAGGTGTCTACGAGGTGGGCATAGAACTCCCTCACCATTGCTGGTGCTACGGCGTTAGGATGACAAAGATAAATTTATGGATGATATGTTAGACGTAGGATGTGTAATGCTTGCCACCATGACTCCCGAGCTTCAGAAGTAACATGAGGACATGATTGAATATGAGATGGTTCAAAATCTCAAGGAAATATATGAACAGAAAACACGTCAAGAGAGGTATGAGACCTTTAAAGCTCTATTTGAATGCAAAATGGCAGAGGGATCTCCAATATAAGCTCATGTCATCAAGATGATGGGCTACATCCAAACGTTGGAAAAGTTAGGATTCCTCTCAAAGATAAATTGGCTACCGATGTTATCCTGTAATCGTTGTCAGATAGCTTTAGCCAATTTGTCCTTAATTTCAAAATGAATGAAATTAATAAGATTTTGCCATAGTTACTTGGCATGTTAAGAACTGCTGAAAGTAACATGAAAAAGGTTGGACCTAAATCCATTATGATGGCCCACAAGGAAAAAGGAAAGGGAAAGAAAAAGGTAGCGGCAAAGTCTAAGGGAAATGGTAAGGCCAAGCCAAAATGAAAAGATGCATTGAAACCCAAAGTGGGGTTAGCAAGAAAAGAAAATGTTTTCATTGCAATAAGACCAGACACTAGAAGATAAACTGTCCTGTTTACCTTGAAGAGGTTAAAGAAGGTAAAAGCAAACATAATGTTTGTTTTAGGTAGTTATGTTATTGATGTTAATTTGTCAACATCTAGTTCCTGGGTATTAGATACCGACTATGGTTCTCATATTTGTACTTCTATATAGGAACTGCAAAAGAGAATGAATCTAACTAAAGGAAACGTAGACATACGAGTGAGAAATAGAGCAAGAGTTATTGCATTAGCTATAGGGACATATGTTTTATCTTTGCCTAGTGAACTTGATTTAAATTTAGAGGATTGTTATTTTGTCCCTAGTTTGACTAAGAACATTATTTCTATCTCTTGTTTAGACAAGATTGGTTTTGAGATTATTATTAAGAATAATTGTTGTTCTTTTTATCTTGGTAATGTTTTTTATGGTTCCACACAATTGGTTAATGGTCTCTATATTTTGGATCAAGAAAACACCATTTATAACATAAATACTAAAAGGTCAATAACAAATGTCTTGAATCACACTTATCTTTGGCATTGTTGTTTAGGCCATATAACTGAGAAATGCATATCAAAACTCCATAAAATGGATTCTTATATTCATTTGATTTTGAACAATATGATGTATGCGAATCTTGCTTGCTGGGAAAAAGACTAAATCTCCTTTTAATAGTAATGGTGAGCGAGAAAGTGATTTATTAGGGTTAATACATAGTGATGTATATGGACTGATGGATGCACAAGATAGAGATGGATTCAATTACTTCATTACTTTCACTGATAACTTTAGTTGGTATGGGTATATTTATCTTATGCACAATAAATATGAAGCCCTTGAAAAATTTAAGGAATTTAAAAATGAAATGTAAAATCAACTAGGAAAAAGAATTTAGGCATTTCGATCAGATCAAGGTGGAGAATACTTAAGCATAGAGTTTAATGAACTCCTTAAAGAATATGGGATTACCTCACAGCTTACACCTTCTGGTACACCATAGTGGAATGGAGTTTCTAAAAGAATGAATCGAACACTGTTAGACATGATTTGATTGATGATGAGTCATAGTGATCTTTCGACTTCTTTTTGGGGATATGTACTTGAAACAATCACTTTCACACTAAATCGCGTTACATCTAAATCGATTCAAAAGACATCATATGAGATATGGACTGGGAAGCATCATAATATGTCTTTTATGAAGATTTAGGGTTGTGAAACTTATATAAAACATCAGATGTCTACAAAGCTAAAACCTAAATCTCATAAGTGTATATTTGTTGGATATCCTAAAAAAACTAAGGGATATTATTTCTTCAACCCTAATAAGAACAAAGTGTTTGTTGCTCTAACAGGAGTTTTTCTCGAAAAAGAATTTCTCGTAAAGAAATGGAAGGGTAGAAATATTGAACTTGGAGAAGTTCAAGAACAACAAATAAATGAACCTGAAGTTGAGCATGTTTCATAAGTTATTGAGGAATAATCAACATATTTAGAAACATAACCACTGCACATATCTACAAGAGAATGCCATGCACTTGAGAGATTTGGATTTCTCGTTACCGCACATGGAGATGCTATTCTTATGGATCAAGATGAGCCTATGACTTATCCAGAGGTAGTGTAAATCAAGTGTGGACTTTGGTTGAACCACCTGATGGGGTCAAACCTATAGGGTGTAAATGGGTATTCAAGAAGAAAACTGACATTAATGGTAATGTACAAAGATACAAGGGGCGATTAGTCGTAAAAGGTTTTGACAAGTTCATGGTGTAGACTATGACGAAACATTCTCCCATGTAGCTATGATTAAGTTCATCCGGATCTTGCTCGCAATAATTGTATTCCATGATTATGAAATCTGGCACATGGATGTCAAAACCGGTTTCCTTAATGGAAAACTCGAAGATGATGTGTATATGACACAACCAGAAGGTTTCGTCGTTCCAGGAAATATTAGAAAGGTTTGTAATCTACTAAGGTCTATTTATGGACTAAATTAAGCTTCTTGAAGCTGGAATATTTGTTTCAATGATGCAATCAAAGATTTTGGTTTTATCCGAAATTAAGATGAGCCTTGTGTTTATAAGAAGGCTAGTGGGAATATTGTTTCTTTCTTAATCTTGTATGTAGATGACATACTCATCATAGGAAATTATATACCTATTTTATAGTATGTTAAAACTTGGCTAGGTAGTTGTTTTTCTATGAAATATTTGGGTGAGTCAGGGTATATCTTAGGAGTTGAGATCTATAGAGATAGATTAAGATGACTTATAGGTCTGAGTCAAAGCAGATATATAGACAAAGTGTTGAAAAGGTTCAGTGTGGAAGAATCCAAAAAAGGAATTTTGCCTATGAGACATGGCATTTCTCTTTCAAAGGAAATGTGTCATTCAACTCCACAAGAAAGAGAAAGGATGAATAAGATTTCATATGCTTCGCCTATTGGTTCTATCATGTATGTCATGATATGTACTCGACCAGATGTATTGTATGCTTTAAGCATGACGAGTCAGTATCAGGTAAACCCTGGTGAAAATCTCTGGGTCGCAGTTAAAAATATCCTTAACTGCTTGAGAAGAACTAAGGATACATTTCTTATCTATGGAGGTGATGAAGAGGTTAGTGTAAAAGGTTATACTGATGCCAGGTTCCAAACTGATAAGGATGACTCACGATCACAATCGGGTTTTGTGTTTTGTCTTAATGGAGGTGTTGTGAGCTGGAAAAGTTTGAAGCAAGACATAGTAGCTGATTCTATAATAGAGGCTGAATACATTACAGCCAGTGAAGCAACAAAAGAGGTTGTTTGGATCAAGAAGTTCATATCTGAACTAGGGGTTTTTCCTAGCATATCAGATGCTATAGAACTCCATTGTGACAATAATGGAGGCATTGCACAAGTAAAGGAAGCCATATCTCATCAACAGTCCAAACATATCTTAGGCGCTTTCATCTCATTCGAGAGATTATATATCGAGGAGATGTGGAAATATGCAGAGTACACACGGATGATAACATTCTTGATCCCTTGATGAAGCCTCATACACAACAGAGGCATGATCATCGCACTGAGTCACTCGATATAGAAATGTGAGTGATTGGTCCTAGTGCTAGTGGGAGATTGTTAGAGTATGCCCAAATACCAATCATATGTCTATTGTAACGATACATGTTATTTACCAATTTTATTGAATAAAGACATTACCGCTATTATTTTCAGTTATATATATGTGTTTAACATAAACAGGAAGATAATAAGTCCATATAATAACATAATTGTTATTATTAAAAAATCCCTAGTCATGTATTATTATGGGCATGGACAATAATAATACGCTTAAGACTAACATGTTATTGATTGATGACAATGAGTTGTCGTTGACATAGAGATGTCAGAATTGATACATGATTATATTGTTAGAGAATAATGTATTTGATTGACCCACCATGAGCATATGTCTTGGATTATTTTGTGACAGTCATAACATTGCTTATGATCCCAACATATATTGTTGTATGTTTTAATGCAGTTAAACAAGCTCGTAACTGGTTGCACTATAAAGACTGTTATTGAATATATCTCGATTTATGTAGTTAGTGTGTATGATTAAGATAGGTTTTTTCCTTCTGACATAATAGGAAATATGCCACAAGCTACTTGATTGAATGAGACTAGAAATGCATGGCCATGCTCGAATAAGTTGATATGAGATATCATAAATTATTAGTTAATTAAAGTCTACTCTAAATATCAAGAAACAATAGATGGGCTATACAAGTGTGAATATTCCAAGACTTGTGCCTATTCTAGATATAAAGGACAAAAGGATGTAATACATAAAAGAGTTAATCACGAAGATGATATGTCGAATCATATTTTCTTGTAACTTATGTGAAAATGTTATATTTCTAGATGTAACTCATTTTATGTAATATTAGAAGTGTTATAATAATTACTGCTAACGTTACAATATCTTACAGGGTCACACCCTAGGATTGAAATGAGCAAAGATGTACAATTTTTTGTACATTACTAAAATATATGTAGAGTTAATATATGTTTGATATACATATGTTTTAATAATCCCAAATATTTAATTTAAATTAATTAAATAAAGATTTAAGTAATTTGAAATAACAAAATCCCTAATATGTTAGGGTAACTTGGATATAAAAGAAGGTGTAAGGTTTAACAGTCATTTTTACACATTATCTTAAGTCGTTTTTCTCAAAAACAGTTTTGGGAAAAGCAAATATTGCTCTCAATCGGGTAAACTGAGTAGAGGTCGAGACGTGGTTTTGTGGAGGCTTACGATTCGAATCTATCGACACCACCAATAGCCGTTGTTGTCCTCACTACAAGAAAATATACCTTTAATGACACATGAACGATGACACCGCTAATTTATGACTTGCAAAACATGTGTGTCGTAAAAAAATGTCATGTTTTTTAAAATTTGAATGATTTATGACTTATAATAATGTGTGTCATATTTAATAGTCATAATTCAAAAAATTTACAAAAGCATAGAGTACACTTTTAATTGTGTGTCATCTGTAAAAGTCGTCTTTTAATTCCCCCAATATTTTCATCATTTCCCGTTTCTTCCCCTCGATAATCAGTTCACTCTGGTCCACAACTCCCGCAGACGATCGCTTGCACATATACTCTCCTTCTCCAACCACCGCCACCACCGATTCTGCCGTGTTTTCCGAGCCAACTCCTCAGCCTTCGGCTCCAGTGCCTCCTCCTCCCGATTCTATTTGATTAGGCGATTCACTTCTTCTATTACTTCATTCTTTTTTGTTTCTAATTTCCTTTCTTTTCAGTTGTCTAAGAAGGTGATAAATATGTGGGAATTAGGGAGGTTTGCGTCATAGGGGATTCCTGATGGTGCAGGGATTAGATCTACTATGTGGAAGGTAGTTTTTCCCTTTCCCTTTATACTATTTGCTTGCTGAGAATTTGAAAAATGTGGAAATTCCTCAGAAAATTTGATTATTTTTTTTTATTAATACTGAAGACCGTATTGTTTGGTTATTGGGGTAGTTGTTATTGGGGTATTTACCACTTGAACGTGGGCAGTGGTTGTCAAAATTAGCTAAGAAAAGGTCTCAGTACATGTATTTTAAGGAAGAGCTCTTGATGAATCCTGTAAGTCATTTTCTTTACCTTTTCCTTGATAAAATAGTGTATATGACTCAGTACGCAACTATGACATTCATTATGTGGATGTGCTAGTTGCGAGTAAGTATGATACGATTAGTTGCTTTACTTAATTCTAATGTAGAATTCCAACATCATCTATAAAGTATTAAGTGGATAAGTAATGAAAGAAACCGATATGCATAGAGCTAGAACATGTAACTACTATTTTGTAAGAGAAAAGTGACTCTTATCCATATCTTGCTGGTTGTACATTGTTTTTCTCTCCTAATAATAGAATGACTTCACATGAGTTTATTTATTTTTTGACATTATTGTCCTGAAAAGTAGTGTTATCTTTTATGGTTGTCGTCTTTCACTTTATTTTGTTCCTGTAAGAGATTTGGGGTTTTTGAATGTTTTTATGGATAGTCAGTCAGAAATCACAAGGAGTTTGGAGAAGTTTGTGGCTTGTGATAATGATGAATCAAACTCTGAGGGAAAGGGTTTGCTTTCAAGATCACATATAACTCCCGGAGAGCATCCTTTGAGCCTTGGGAAAAGCAGTGTCTGGAACCAATTCTTCCAGGTACCTTCTTAGACTGGTCTGAAAAATAAGTTTTTGGAAGTCGTACATCATTCCATGTGTTTTTAAACTTTAATGTCTGAATGTGTTAAATATAACATTGTAAAAACTTGGTTAATCTTGTATGAATTGATTAAGTTTTAAAACATGAGCTAGCCTAGTAGTCTTCATGTTAGCTAGCATTTTGCACTACATGCATCCTTAGAGAATATAATGCCTTGCAATATCTATCTTTAATTTACCAATAATAATTTCTTTCGTATTAGATCTTTCTATAATTTTTTAGAGATCAGGGTTTAGTATTTATTATGTTGATGTTGTTTGGCAATATAGTAGGAAAGACTGCAACATCTAAGCTTCCTATTGATGCAAGCCTTAACCTAAGTTAAAGGAGGGGGAAAATTACACAGTCCATGCAATTCAGCCAAGTCGGTTTCTATCAATGCTTAGTTGAGCATACGTTAAGTCTTAGTTCAAAACACTAGAATATATATGACAACAATGCAAGGGAATTATGATTTTCAAATTTTAATAGAATCTATGAATGGAGTGCTTATGGATATCAAACCTTTATTCTTTATTTTTTATTTTGGGGATGGGTTATTTGTAGGAGTCAAAAATCATTGAATAGATTGATTTAGATGTGATACGCACTCATCCAGACTTACAGCTTGCAAAATCTAATCAGGTAACTATATTCTTCTTTTCTTTTATTATTTCATGTGAATTTAGTGTTTCACCCCTTTGGACTTAAGTTTAGATATGGATTGAATATTTCCAGACTTACATGCATATTGCTTGTTCAGGATGCAATGAGAAACATATTATTCGTATTTGCCAAGTTAAATCTGGGCATAAGATATGTTCAAGGAATGAATGAAATCTTGGCACCTCTATTTTGTGCATTCAAGAATGACCCTGATGCGGAAATGGCGGTAAGATCTCATTATTGTCCGCACCTAGTTGTTTTTTATTAAATATCTAACATGCGATTGTTTTGATTTTCATGTATTGAATATGAAAGAAGATTTCCATGATTTTCTTGTTTCTGTTTGCAACTCCATTGCATCAAAGCCATCCCTTTTCTTGCCCCAAGATACCCAAAAAGTTTAAACAAAAATAGTAACTTTCAAATAGATTACAGCTTTTGAAAACCAGTATGGTAATGTTCATTTATCGTTAATGTTATCAACTTGGCAGACATATATATATATATATATATATATATATATATATATATATATATCATATGTACGAATATGGAGTATCTATGCTAATATAGCCATAGACCAATTACAATTTCAAGAATAACATAGATTATAGTTTCTTTGTTATCATGATTTATTATAAAAGTATTGGTTATCTTCTTCAACATTTTCCATAATTTAAGTTTTGCAGGCTGCTGCCGAAGCCGACACATTCTTTTGTTTTGTTGAGTTATTGAGTGGATTCTGTGATCATTTCTTCCAGCAACTTGACAACAGCAATGTGGGAATTCGTTCCATAATTTCTAGGTTGTCACAGCTTCTGAAGTAACATGATGAAGAGCTTTGGCATCATCTAGAGATCACAACTAATATAATATATCGTTGCAAAATTAAACATCTTTTATATCTAGACTCATGCTTGCCTCTTACCTGCAAAATTTTGAACACTTTCACCTTTGTCATTTTCTGTAGCTTGTCAAGGTAATTAGTTGGGCTTGAATGCAAAATTTTAATCCAATGCATATGTGGCCAAAATTTTAATCCATTAACTTCTGCAGCAGACATATATGAATGAGTTTTCCAGTGCATTAGTTTAGTAATGTATAGTATGGTCACAGTTCAAACTAATTATAGTACCAAACCAATATCTACTTGTGCCTTCAGATGCTCTGGAGTTTTTTGGCCGCCAGTAGTGCACATGCCTATGCATAGATATGGTTTAATGGATTTACTTTAACAAGACATAAAACTTTTCATTCCAAAAGTTCATATTTCAAAGTTTGGGACCATGTCTGAAATGAATGCTTTCCCATGGCGTAACAGCTAGTGTTCAGTTCACTAATTCCATTTCTGATCAGGTTTTGGATTATGGGGAGAAGATTGAACTTCTAGTGGACAAAAACAGAAAACTTGAATTCCAGGTTGGTGCTATCTTCTCTTTTGTGGTTTAGTTTAGGGTCTAGGTAAGCATCATAATATATATATGGTTTTGTAATAATATCGCAGTCTGATAGCTTCCAGAGGCAAGAGCGGCAACTGCGACGAAGGATGTGGCTGCAGAATCTGCAAATGAAACTGATGGTAGGAAGAGCTGTAGTTGTGTTCATTTTATGGCTTTTTGCGTGTGGGGTTTCAAATGTTGACTTTGATCATCCAAAGTTAAGAACCATTATAATATTTTTGGTAACTTAAAGGGAGTATATTGTATGCAAATGGATTGCTTATATATAATATGATATATATATTTAGTATTATGAGGCATTAAATGTGATTTAGTTTGATTATTTGTCAATCTACAATATATATATATATATAATTTACGAAATAAAATAACGACACAAGAATATGTGTCATCTTTTTTAATGACGTGTGCTTCAATGACACGCAATGAGCATCATACATATGTGTCATAAATTTATGATACACAAATGTGTGTCATCTTCATTTATGACGGGGGCTTCAATGACGCGCAATGAGCGTCATAAATGCGCGTCATAAATTTGCTTCATAAATGTGCGTCATAGATTTATGACACATAATTGCGCGTCATCAAAAATTCATGTCGGTGGCTTCAACGACAGGCATTTATGTGTCATCCGCACCCATAGATGACGCACAATTCGCGTCATTAAAGGGGTTTTTTTTCTAGTAGTGCCTTGTTGTTTTTCAAGGAACCCGCTGTAAGTATTCGTATCTTTTCCTCCTAATTTCAGTTTATTGTACTTGGATCACTAGTGAGACCATCAAAATTTTCTTTTAGTTGTGCCATGTGGTGAGCTGATGGTCCCAACATCCAGAATGTGATGTGGAATTCCATATTGAGGTTTACCTGGGTTCGAAACCTATTTCTATGGCTCCGTATCAAATGGCTCCAACGAAGTTAAGAGAATTAAAGGCCCAATTGTAGGAGGTACTTGATAAGGGATTTTTTAGACCCATTGTTTCTCCTTAGGGAGCACCTGTGCTTTTTTCGAAAAAGAAAGATGTGTCTATGCAATTATGCATCGACTATCGTCAGTTAAATAAAGTGACTATAAAGAATAAGTATCCTTTACCGAGGATTGATGATTTGTTTGATCAACTGAAAGGCGTTGCAGTGTTCTGTAAGATAGACCTGAGGTTGGGGTACAACCAATTAAAGATAAAAGTGTATGATATTTCAAAAACAACTTTTCAAACTCGGTATGGACATTACGAATTTGTGGTAATGCCATTTGGATTGACTAATGATCCTGTGGCATTTATAGACTTGATGAACCGAGTATATCTTACTTGGATCAATTTGTGGCGGTATTTATCGATGATATTTTGGTGTATTCCAAGTCAATAGAGGAGCATGATGATCATCTTCGTGTTGTTCTTCATACTCTTCGAGCGAAGAAGTTGTATGCCAAATTATCCAAGTGTGAATTTTGGTTAGCTGAGGTTGCTTTCCTTGGTCATATAGTCTCCGCAGAAGACATCAGAGTAGTTCCCAAAAAGATTCAAGCTATAGTGGATTGGCAACCCCCAAAGAATGTTTCTAAAGTTTGGAGTTTTTTGCTGCTTGATTGTTATTATAGACGGTTTGTGAAGAACTTCTCAATGTTAGCTTCTCCGCTAACTAAGTTGTTACGAAATGATGTTCCTTTTGTTTGGTCAGAGAAATGCCAAGAAAGTTTTGAAATGCCAAAGAGAATCGTAACAGAGGCCTTAGTGCTTGTACAACCTAAGTAGGGTAAATACTATATAGTCTTTAGTGATGCATCTCATAATAGGTTGGGATGTGTGCTTATGCAAGATGGAAAAGTCATGGCTTATGCCTCAAGACAATTGAAAACTCATGAGAGAAATTACCAGACTCATGACTTCGAATTGGTATCGCTCGTGTTTGCATTGAAAATTTGGCTTCATTATTTGTACGGTGAACGGTTCCATATTTATACAAATCACAAGAGTCTAAAGTATTTGTTGACTAAAAAAGAAATAAACATGAGGCAAAGAAGACGGATAGATCTTTTAAAAGATTATGATGTGATGATCAATTATCATCCAGGAAAAGCTAATGTGGTAGCTGATGAACTTAGTCGATAGACTTTTGTAGCTCTATGAGCTTTGGATGCACGTATGTCAGTAAAGTAAAATGGTACCTTAATTGCTGAGCTTAAGATAAAACCGATGCTTTTGGATCGGGCAAGGACAAGATTGAGCATGTTTGACTAAAATTTCTCAAGTAGAAAAAGATGAGACTAAAGACTTTGAGATAAGAAGTTAAGGATGTTTGTATTATCATGGAAGACTTTGCATTCTAAATAATGAAGAATTGAAGAAAAATATTCTTTCCAAGGAACATTATAGTTCTTTGATGATGTATCCATGCGGAAGATGTATCAAGATATAAAGAGTCGTTATTGGTCGCCTGGTATGAAAAGAGTTGTTTGGAGTTTGTTGTAAAATGTTTGACATGTCAGCAAGTGAAAGTTAAACATCAAGTGCCTTCTGGATTACTACAACTGATATCCATTCCCGAGTGGAAGTGGGAACAAGTTACAATGGATTTTGTTTCGGGGCTACATTTGTCACCTGGTAAAAAGGACTCAATATGGGTAATTGTGGATAGATTGACCAAGACAACTCACTTTATTCCAGTTTAGGTGGATTACTCGATGGATATATATGCAGAATTGTATATAAAAGAAATAGTTTGGTTGCATGAAGTGCCTATATTGATAGTTTTCGATCGAGACCCAAGGTTTACTTCAAGATTCTGGAAGTCTTTACATGAGCCATTGGGTACTCGATTGAATTTTAGCACAACTTTTCATCTGCAAAAAGATGGGCAGTCAGAACGAACTATTCAAGTAATGGAGGATATTCTAAGGGCATGTGTGATTGAGTTCAAAGAATAATGGAAAGGTACCTTCCTTTAACGGAATTTGCTTATAACAATAGTTACCAATCGAGTATTAAGATGGCTACGTGTGAAGCATTTTATGGGAGGAAGTGTCGAACACCATTAAATTGGTTTGAACTAAAAGATTGAGACCTATTTGGCCTGGATTTGATGAAACAAATGGAAGAGAAAGTGAAAGATATCCATGATAATCTTAAGATAGCCTCCAATTGACAAAAATCTTATGTTGATTTGAAAAGAAAAGAGATGAATTTCAAGTGAGAGACAAGGTATTTCTGAAAGTATCACCCTGAAAGAAAGTATTGAGATTTGGGCGCAAAGAAAAACTGAGTCGAAGATTCATTGGACCTTATGAGATTTTGAAAAGGGTCCGACCAGTAGCTTATCAGTTAGATTTGCCTCCTGATACAGACAATATCCACAATGTCTTTCACGTGTCGATGCTTAGAAGGTACCGATCAGATCCATCCCATATTATCACATTAGAAGAAATAGAGATCCGACTAAATCTGACTTGCGAGGAAGAACCAGTGCGAATCTTAGCTCGAGAAAGAAATGAACTGCGTAACAAGAAGATTACTATAGTTAAAATACTTTGGCAAACCCATAAGGTAGAAGAAGCTACTTGGGAAAGAGAGGAGGACATGAGGAAATAGTTTCCACACGTCTTCATATAAATGGTGAAGTATTTAAAATTCAACGACGGGTTTTCTTAAGGGGAGAATTGTAATACCCCAAATATCGGGTCGGTGACCATAATGAAATGATTTAAAATTTAGAGGATTTAATTTGAATAAATGGTAAAGTACAAGAAATGAATTAGGAAATTTGGTTAAAACTAATTATTAAGAATTGAATAATAGAGGGGCAATTTAGTCATTTGGATGGAATGAATTTAATATTCATTTAATGGGGGTATTTAATATGAGTGAATAGGAGAATAAAGGATAAGTTTTATTGGTTTTCTCTTATTCTTCTTCCTCACGTCCCAAGCCCCCATAGCAAAGGTAAGACTTCATCTAGTTAGTTTTTCCTTTCGGTTTTGGTTTGGCTTTGAAACCTTAAGTGATGTGGAAGCTTAAGGAAGGTTTAAAGAGGATTAAAACTAAGAGATGAATGATTTATTTGAGATTGAAAAAACTGGGTTTTTTTAGGCTTACAAGTATATTTGACTTGTCAAAGAAGTAAATAAGAGATTACAAGCCTTGAAATTGACTAAAAACATGTATGAAAAAGTAGTGTGATTCTTCGTTTGGGATGTTCTTTGGAGATTTTAGATGTTATAAGAAGCTAAATGGAGGAAGTTAGTTGGGTTTAGTGATGAAAAATTTAAGGGTATTGTTGGAGGTAAAAGAAAAAGAATTAAACGAAATTTGGGTAAAAAATCGAATTGAAAAATGAAAAATCTAGGTAAGGGTATCAATACTGGAAGAACAGTACATACACTATAGGTTTAAATTTGAGGAAATTTGATGAACAATATCGATACTAATGCAAGTAGTATCAATATTGTTGTGGGTATTAATACTAAGAGGAAGGTATCGATACTATGGATTACAAAATGTAAAAATGGTATAGATACTGAAAGGAGTATTGGTACCATTATATAGAAGTATCAATACCATAGTAAGGGTACCGATACTGTTAAGCCTGGAAATTTAAGATATGATGAATATTAATAGAAATTCAAAATAATAGTACTTTTTAAGTATTATTAAAAGAATAAATGTTAGAAAGTATACTAACATTTGTATGGCATGTGTAATAATGGATGCTTGTGTAGATCGTAACCAAGCTTCAGAGTCAAGCAAGAAAAAGGGAAAAGATAAAGTTGTTGAATAGTTGGACATCCTTAAAGCATACTAGTGAGGCATATCAGGTGAGTGCATTTATTATACTTATATGAGATGAGGAAGACTCACGATGAGTCAACCTCGATGGTCTTGTTAAATGTATGTTTTACGGTATTTTGATATATTTTCATAATGTGTATGGGAATTATATTATGAATAAGTTTTAGAGTATAAACTGCTCTAAAATGAATAGATGAATGTTGATGTTGTTCAATGGTTATCGATGTTGCAGAAATAAATGTTTAAATATGTGGATTTGACTTAAAAGCCCACTGTATGTGCATTGAGAGTTATAGGTCCATTTTGACATACTTTGTGTATGATAGTATCGATCGATTTTGTTTAATGCATAACGGTGCAATTTCGACATAAAAGGTGTCACCCATGGTATTCATAATGAGGTGAATTACAATTTCGACATACTTCGTGTATGAAAGTTATCGATCAATTTTGCTTAATGCATTATGGTGCATTTTTGGCATAAGAGGTGCCACACATGGTATTCATAATGAGGTGAATTACCATTTCGGAACTTCAGTGCAACGCATGTACCTTGCATTCTCAGTTGACATACATTGGGCAAAATAAAAGGTAATTGGAAAAATACAGATAGATAGGTATACTGGGCATACTAAGAATAGTTTCGATGATTATATGATAGAAACTTGGTTTAGCTGAGATTGTTTTTAAATGATTCTTATGAAGTATACAGTTTATTTCGTACCTTGCATTCTCAGTTGACATACATTGGGCAAAATAAAAGGTAATTGGAAAAATACAGATAGATAGGTATACTGGGCATACTAAGAATAGTTTCGATGATTATATGATAGAAACTTGGTTTAGCTGAGATTGTTTTTAAATGATTCTTATGAAGTATACAGTTTATTTCGTATTTTGATAGTCATGATATACTTGTGTATAAATTACAGTTCCTTTACATTATTATGCCTCACTAAGTAAATACTTAGCATCTGTTAATTTCACGTGTAGGAAATAGTAAAGACTAGCAGAGTAAGGAGTGCAGCAGAGATCATCAATCTAAGGTTGTAATTTAAGAAAAATCTCTAGAATGTATAAAAGTTATAATTTTGTAATATGTTACAACAAATGTTTTATTTTATATTAAAATGTTTTGTTTTGTTTTCGAAACAAAATTTTAGATGTTTTTAAAAGTCATGTGACACTTGTGACTTGTGTACAGAAACATATACGGGAAATGGGTGTTACATAAAATTTCTGATTGAATCTCCTACTCTAACTGGCAGATGTTGTTATATGAGTTTGATGTTGTTATATGAGTTTGATATTGTGTAAGTACCAAAAGGCAATAAAAGAAGTGGCATAGCTGACTTTCTTGCGAGTCGGGCCTCAGGATATTACGAGCCTCTAAACTTCAATTTCCCAGACGAAGATTTGATTTGCATCTCATTTGAAGAGGATAGTGCCATGAATGAAAAAACTTGGAAATTATATTTTGATGGAGCCTCTAATGCTTTAGGGAAAGGAATTGGTGTGGTGCTAATTTCCCTATAAGAAATTTATTATCCTTTCACAAGTATATTGGAATTCTTTTGCACCAACAACATGGCAGAATATGAAACATGTGTTATGGGGTTAAAAGCAATTGAGAGAAAAGTAAAAATTCTTAAATTTTATGGAGATTCCTCCTTATTAGTGTATCAACTAAGGGGAGAATGGGAGACAAAAGACCCAAAATTAATTGAATATCGAAATTTGGTCCTCGAACTATTGAAATAATTTGAAGACGTTACATTCAAATATCTTCCCCGAGAGGATAATCAAATGGTTGATGCTCTGGCTACGTTGGATACAATGTAAGTCTAATATTAAAACAAACATGATGCTAATAAAAGTGAAAGTGTACGAAACACTGACACATTGCTATCTCCTAGAGGAAGAAGCGGATGGCCATCCATGGTACTATATCTTACAATTAATGAGGTACCAAACATATACTCTAGGTCCATCTAAAATTGACAAGAAAACAATCAGAAGAATGGTCACAGGATACTTCCTCAATGGAGAGCTCTTATACAGAAGGGGAAGTGATCAAGTTTTGTTAATGTTGTTAGAGTATGCCCAAAGACCAAACATATGATGATTGTAATAATACTTTTATTTACCGATTTTATTGAATAAAGGCATTGTCGCTATTATTTTCAGTTATATAAATGTGTTTAACATAAACTTGAAGATAATAAAGTCTATATAATGACATAATTGTTATTATTAAAAGATCCCTAGTCAAGTATTATTATGGGCATGGACAATAATAATACGCTTAATACTAACATGTTATTGATTGATGACAACGAGTTGTCATTGACATAGATATGTCAGAATTGATACATGATTATATTGTTAGAGAACAATGTATTGGATTGACCCACCATGAGCATATGTCTTGGATTATTATGTTACAGTCATAACATTGCTCATGGTGATGACTATATGTATGATCCTTAGACTTGAGATCAATACTATCCCAACATATATTGTTGTATGCTTTGATGCACCTAAACAAGCTCCGTAACTGGTTGCTCTATAAAGACTGTTATTGAATATATCTCAATATATGTAGTGGGTGTGTATGATTAAGATATGATTTGTCCTTCCTACATAATAGGAAATATATCACTGGTCACTTGATTGAGTAAGACTAGAAACGCATGGCTCGAATAAGTTGATATGAGATATCATAAACTATTCGTTAATTAAAGTCTACTCTAGATATCAAGAAACAATAGATGGGCTATACAAGTGTGACTATTCCAAGACTTGTGCCTATTCTAGATATAAAGGACATAAGGATGTAATACATAAAAGAGTTAATCACCAAGATGATATGTCGAATCATATTTTCTTGTAACTTAGGTGACAATGATATATTGTTAGATGTCAGTCATTATATGTAATATTAGAATTGTTCTAATAATTACTTCTAACGTTACAAGAACCTACAGGGTCACACCCTACGATTGAAACGAGCAAAGATGTACAATTTGTTGTACGATACTAAAATATATCTAGAGTTAATTAAGTATATGTTTTAATAATCCTGAATATTTAATTTTAATTAATTAAATATAAATTTAATTAATTTGAAATAATAAAATCCCTAATATGATTAGGGTAACTTGGATATAAAAGGATTATTAAATTCCAATTAATTAAATATAGATTTAATTAATTTGAAATAATAAAAACTCTAATATGATTAGGGTAACTTGGCTATAAAAGGGTGTGTTAGGTCTAGCAGCCGTTTTATAGAACACACACAAAACCTTCAGCCATTTTCTCTCAAAATGGTTTTGGGGAAAACAAAATTGCTCTCAATCGGGTGAACTGAGTAGAGGCCTAGACGTGATTTCGTGGTGGCTTACGATTCGAACTGATCTACACAACCAGTATTCACTGTTATCCCTTGTTGTTTTTCAAGGAACCCCCTGTAAGTATTTGCATCTCTTCCTCCTGATTTCATTTTTTCGTACTTGGATCGCTAGTGAGGCCATCGAGTTTTGTTTTCGTTGTGCCATGGGGTGCGCCGATGGTCCCAACAAATGTGTGTCACCGCCAAAGAAGCAAAGAGCGTTACGAAAGAAGTGCATGGTTGGACATGTAGAACACATGCAAATGGCTTATATATGGCCAAGACAATCATGAGATATGGGTACTATTGGGCCATGATGCATACAGATTGTGTCGATTATGCAGGTTATGACCTCACCTTGGCCATTTTCCATGTGGGGGGTATTGAGGTCATTAGGGTAATCACACCGAAGACTTTAAATGGACATTGTTTCATCTTAGCGGTAATTGATTATTTCACTAAGTGGATAGAGGCTGCTTCTTATTCCAGTATCATGATATCAATAGTTTGTAAGCTTATAAAGAGAGAGATAATATATTAGTATGGGTTGCCAGAGAGGATCATCACAGATAATGCTACTAATCTGAATAACCAAATGATGGATGACTTTTGTGCACAGTTTAAGATAAAACATGCCAACTCTGTAACCTATTGACCGAAAATGAATGGGGCAGTGGAAGCAGCAAACAAAAACATCAAGAGGATCATTATGAAGACTACTTAAACATACAAATATTGGCATAAAAAATTATATTTTTCCCTATATGAATATAGGATGACGGTGCGAACATTGATAGGGGCAACTTCTTTCTCTTTGGTCTATAGAATAGATGTTGTAGTACCCATTGAGGTTGAAATTCCATCACATCGAGTATTGAAAGTAGTATAGTTAGATGAAGTAGAATAGGTTCAACCTCGCATTGATCAATTGAATCTCATCGAATAAAAGATACTAAAAGCTATATGTCATGGATAGATGTACCAAAAAAGGATGATGAGAGCCCATGATAAGTAAGTTCGATCAAGAAAGTTTCGATAGGGTGATCTAGTGCTTAAAAAGACCTTGCCAATCCAAAAAGATTTCCGTGGGAAATTGATGCCCAAATGGGAAGGGCCATACGTTATCAAAAAGGCCTCTTCTAGAGGAGAGTTGGTTTTGGCAAAGATGGACGGAAAAGTGCAGATGAACCCAATAAATTCAGACTCTGTCAAGACATATTACGCTTAATTAAAAAAGAAGTAAAAAAAATAATAATAAAGAAGAAAAAGGAATAAAAATGAAAAATGATGAAATGAAAAGGGGGTTCACGATGAAAATTTATAAAGGACGTCTTAAAACCAAAGGAAAGATTTGAGTTGAAAACCTAAAAAGGATGCTCAAATGCATTATGATATTGGGGCATATGGCAAGTAAACTCTCTCAAAAATTTGGTAGTTCGTGAGATACTTCACATTTATAGACAATATCACAACATTGAAATTTCCCAGTCAGAGGATCACCTCGATGTGTCAAATTAACTGATTCAAGAACACTTGTGCTAGAATTCATTTGGACATACGCCTTTGTTTCCAGAATCTCTACTTAATTCTTTTGATTGCCATGACTTAGTGTAAAAACCTATATTTTATCAATAAATTTTATGACTATCACTTCAAGCTTCAGATTATTCATTTCTTCATGTCACAAATAGACTAACATAACCCGGTCTCAAACAAGTAATTTCTTGGTATTACTTTGAATTAACCTATAAAGTGCAGAGAATCCAAGACAGACCACCATTCACACTAATCGAAGAAATCGATATACAAAAGTTGTTAATAACCCGAATAACAAAATGAAATGACAACAACACAGTTCGTTCCAAAGCATACCTCTGTCTGGTTTTGGGCAGAAACACACATAAGATATTAAGAAATCAATCTTAATTTTAGGGAGAAAGCCAGGATCATAGACTAGAAAAGGACCCAGAAAAGAAGATTTTTCAATAAAGATAGAAAACAAAGATTTATAAGGCCATAGATCTCGAAACATGAAAATCACATCATGCATGCATATTTAGTCATTTGCAAAAGTAGTAGGAGCATACACATTCACTTTTCATCAAGTTTTGAATATCTGACGGAAATTCAAAGAGTCAACTGAGACTTCATAAGGAAGAAGATGATTTTAGCAAAGAATCAGTTAATATTTTCACCCTTGGAAGAAATGGATCTCAGCAAAATTGAGGACCATCAGGTCATTACCAACTACTGATAAATGATAATCTTTTGCAGGTTTAAAACTTTTCAAAGGAGGATAAACCAGTCACCATTTCCAATAGAAGGGTTCATAATGAGAAGAATTCGTCCAATGAGGGAGAAGAAGCTCATAATGAAAAGAACTTGTTCGATCTTATCTCGATTCCATCATATAATGAGTTGGAACAGTACCAATACATGACTCATTCATCGCATATGGAATTGGATTAATATCCTCACTTTGTTCAAATCCATATCTTAAGGGATTTTTAGTTAAATTTTTTGTCATTTGTTTTGACGACATTTTGGTTTATTCTGCTTCTATTTAACTTCATATTTTGCATGTTAATCAATTTTTGATGTTCTTTGTTGTTAATGGTTATATGCTAATGCTAAAAAGTGTGTTTTCTATCGTGATCAACTTATCTTTCTAGGTTTTGTAATTAGTGCACATGGTATCCATGTTGATGACAAGAAGGTTAAGGCTATTCATGAGTGGCCTACACGCATTTCCGTTTATTAGATAAGATCGTTTGATGGTCTTGCAAGCTTCTATAGTCTATTTTTTCAAATATTATTGCATTATTACATGGGATGTGGTGTAAAATAAGGTTTTATTAGCCTTAAAAGATAAGTTATGTTCAACTCATATTTTACGCTTACCAGATTTTACTAACACATTTGAACTAAAATGTACTGCTTCAGGAATAGACGCAAGTGAGGTACTTTTGTAAGAAAATAGACTTATTTTATTATTTTAGTAAAAAACTTAAAGGAGATCAATTAAATTACTTGACCTATGATAAAGAAATTCTAACTTTAGTTTGTTCCCTTGAAATTTGGAACACTACTTGCTACCCAATGAGTTTTTCATTCACGTAGATCACGAGTCACTTAAGTGGCTAAATAAGCAAATGCCATGCTTGATGTGTTGAGTTCATTAAGAAATTTTCCTACGTAATAAAATACAAGAAAGCTAGGGATAACATAGCAGATGATGCTTTATCCCATCATTATTCATTAATTACCAATATGCATCCTAAGGTTTTAGGATTTGAACGTATTAGGCACTTGTATTAGGTTCTTCTAACAAGTTTTATCTTGTATATGGATATTTATTTCGTTTGAATGGGTTATGTATTCCACAAGGTTCCTTGCATTAGTTTCTTGTGCATGGAGCACATTGTGGATGATTGATGGGACACTTTGGCGTTACCAAGAGCTCAGATATTGTTATGGAGGAGTTTTTGGCCACATGTGAGAAAACCCATTGAAAAGATATGTGCATATTCTCTTGCATGCAAACAAGCCATGTCTAAGGCAATACTTCACGGTTTATGTACTCCCCTTCACATTCCTTCTTTGTGTTGGATTGACTTATCCATGGAATTCATCCTTGGTTTTCCACGCACTAAGAAGGTATGGGATAATATTTTCGATTGTAAACAATTTAGCATATTGGATTTTAAAATTCGAATCTAACCAATTAAATGTGTTTTCTCTCGATTAACTACTATTTTAGTTGATATTACATGATTTTTGGAAATTCAAAACTATTTGTCAGGTTTTTATGGAACTCGACTCTTCGAGTTGGATGTTGAATAATTCTACGAACTATATTGTATTAAGAATACTATAATGATGTCCAAATACCGAACGATTATTCAAAAATGATTTTGAATTTTGAGTTGATCTTTAAGTCGGCTTATTTTCATAATTACTCGATTTTATATTAAAGTGAATTTATCGATATATTTATATATACGTCTTTGCAAAGTGAGGTATACAGAATAAGTGTCTAGTATTTATTTTGAAAATATCATACTACAGAATCACGATGGTTTTATATGTGCATACAAGTGTAATTGATTTTATGAGTTTAAAGTATTTTATGTATGAACATATGTATGGGTATGCTCGATTTGTAAAATAAGAGATTTTGATTGGTTACTTTCAAAAATAATAAAATATTATTATATGTGTGTCTTTATCCCTATGCTTTTGTGATGAGTATCCTATTAGGTTGAAAGTTGGAGACCCTAAACTTTTAGGGTTATTTTGTGGTTAGGGTTTAGAACCCCAAACCCAGCCAACTAGAAGCTCCCCTAAAACCCTCTTTACAACCGCAACCATGCAACCATCGACCACCCCATTCAACAGCATCAGCAGCCCCATGGCCTCGAGTAGTGGCAGCAATGGCCATCACCCTGCCACGCCCTAGCTACCGCGTGGATTTCCAAAACCTGGTTCCCTAAGGAGCAGCCATGATTTTGTATCTCAACAAGATATCCTCTTGATAGGTATTGGCATCGGATTATTGAAAGTTGCTCGTAGTTGAAGGAAATCAAGCCTAGGGTTCTATATTCGATGAAGAAAGAGGCTGGTATAAGAGAGAAGTTAACGCAAACCTTGGGGTTTCTGATGAGTCTTGTTTGTTATGAATCAAACAAAAGGATATTGATTATATTGGTGATGAAAAATGAACAACAACTGAATGAAAAAATAGACAATATATTAATTGAAGATGATGAAGAAACGAGATCAAAAACTCCCTGAGAGTTGGGTGGCTCAAATGAGAGGTTTAATCCAAATTAGGATTCTTGACTGAAGTTTCTTGAAATTTTAAAAATAATATAGGTTTATGAATATGATAGATGAAAGATGGAAAAGAATTAATAAAAATGAATAAAGAAAACAAAGAATGAAGATTTGATAACTTAGCCAAAATTGAAGATATGTCCGAAAATATTCCTGACACAAAATTATACAAGATTAAATTCAATTGAAAGATAATAATTAATATATGATTGATATACAAAAAGAATAAAAGAAAGATATGAAAGAAATTAAATTGAAATTTCCCCTGGCATGTTGGACTTGGCGTGAATGGAAGCTCTGGTGGTGTTCTTGGTGTGAATGTGGTTGAATGATGAAGATGATGATGGTGAATGATAGATAAATATCCTAAGCACCCTCATAGTAACAATTACTAGGCAAACACTATAATCGTCTCTAACCGACCCTCCTAACCACAAAGGAAAGGCTAACCGGAGTGTGAAGATTTCCCTTACGAAGAACTTGAAGAATTTTATGATGAAGAATGCTACGAAAGCACAAGGCTATCAATACTTACAAAAATGTACTCACGTTGTATTATTATTCAAGAAATAAGTGATTAAAAATGGTGAATGGAGCCTCCTTTATATAGAGTGAGGCATTCCATGATTCTAAGTAACTAATGAATAAAGAATAATAAAATTAAAAAGTAATCAGCTTGTAGCAGATGGAGATGGGTGGCAAGTGATGTGAGCGTGATGGAGTATCTAATTCGATGATTGAGATGAAAACAAGGAGCTTGGATGCAAGACTTGGTTTTTAGCCTTTGGATCAAAATAGATGGCTCAGATTGAACTTCTAGAAGGTGGAGACATGGAGATATTAAAGGAGGTGGCGCCTAGGGTTTAAAGTACAAGTAAGTTAGCTTTCTAACCTTATCCTAACTAAACCAATAAAAGGAAGAACTAACCCTTATAGAATTGGGTTTACAGAAATTAAATCCTAAATAGAAAAGGAATGAGTATCCCATACTTTATAGTAGCAGTAATGGATTAACTTTACAAAGAGATCCCTAAAAAGGATTTTAAAGATATTTTTCACGACTATCTCTGGTTGTGTCATTATTTGTTCTTGAAGCTGTTTAACATGAGTTATGGTGATCAAAGTAGATGTGGGAGGAAGGAGTAATGGATTTTCTTCCTTGCATTCTTCAAACTCTATGTGGACATGAATTCCCTTGCTTGAACTGTATGTAACAACCATATCCCATATACCTTTCCGTACACGAAATACAGAGGTCACATCAATTTATAAAAAATTTTGTCATTTGAAAACCGGTAAAAATTTGTTTCATTTTGATCAACTACAAAATATGTTGTTTATAAAGGCAACATACTAAAACTATCACTTTAGTACATTACAAAATATTTACTATAGTTTAAATTGCATGCCAACTAAGTTCTCAAAATGAATAAGATTGTCATAATGTTACTGGTAAGTCAACCTTTAATTGATAAAAGTTATTGCATTAGGTACACTCCTTAAGCAACTAATCATTGCCTTTACCTACGCGTGAAATAAACACACGTTAAGTAATTACTAAGTGAGACATAATACTGCAAGGATATTACAATTATACAACAATATCTTATGAATACTGAATAAAGAATTTAATTTCGTCATTTATAAGGATCAATTAAGCCATTCTCAGTTCAATCATAATTCTTTCATACTATCATGGAAATTATTCATATTATACCTATCTTACTTATCCTTTTTTATATTTTCCCCCTTTATTCTTTATTTGCCATGTATTGCACTGAGGTGCTAATTGATCATGTATCTTTTATAATCATTAAGGCGACACCTTAAATACTATTAATACACTATTTTATATTTTCATTTGGGTATTCTTTCATGCCCATTATGTTATGTTTATGCTTTCCTTTATAACATCCCTTAATACTAGTTATGCATTGTTCTACCTTATATATATATATCATCCCTTCAAATCACTTATATGCCATTCATATCACATTTCAATTTCTTTATTCTTCTACCCCAAAGTATTTAGCTTTTCATTTAACTTGCATATTTGACACTTTTCTGTCAAATGTACAACTAATCCATCATTCTTTTATTCAACAATGTTAACTCGTTCATATAACTAACATAATTGGCACCTTTATACCAATTGCACAGTTAGGCCATTATGTAACGGTATTTAACCGTTCATCTAACTGGCATAATTGACACATTTCTACCAATTGCATAGTTAGGCCATTATTCATTTACTCAACGGTATTTAACCGTCCATCTAACTAGCATAATTGGCACCTTTCAACAAATTACACAGTTAGGCCACTATTTTTTTACTCAACGGTATTTAACCATTCATCTAAATGGCATAATTGGCACTTTTCTACCAATTGCATAGTTAGGCCTCAAAGGCACTTAGCCTTTCATCTAACTCGCTTAAATGACACCTTTATGTCATAAGCAGAGTTAATCCTCAAAGGCACTTAGCCTTTCATCTATATGGCCTAAATGATACATTTATGTGAAATGCACAATTATGACTATTAATATTTTATTTTAGAACAGTCTCTACTGTAAAAATCATTCATAATATCAATTAATCTCTTTCGATCATTATACATTCTATGATTTATAACCATAATGCCAATGCAATAATACCACAATTTTACTATAATTTACATGGATTATTCATTCACTACAATTAGGACAATTCACCTTCCTATTATGAACTTCTGACAATTTCACATATATTTTCCCATACGAACATTCATACACTTGGTATGAATTTCTTAGTTCGCAAACATAATGCCATACGGAAATTCATACACTTAGCATGAATTTCCTTATTTTTGCACACCAAGTGCCCATACAGAAATTCATACACTTAGTATGAATATCTTACAATTTTTGCACACTTAGTGTCATTTGGTAATCAACATACTTACATTAATAGATCATACAACTATGCCTACCGTAACATATATGTACATAATTAAATGTACTCACCTGACTTTCCTCTCTAAGTATCCAAAATGTAAGGTTGATTACTCCGGTACTTTGCCTTTGCCCTTAGTTTTGCTTGTTTCGGGAGCTTGGTTTCGATCTACTCAAGCATCCATAAAAACATATATCATACCCAATGTTAGAATATTTCCTAACCATTATACTTAAATAATACTCAAAAGAAAATATCATTAACTTTCTATAACAATATCAATCTATTTTTAACATTTATGGCTCTATAGTATCGATACTACTACCCAGTACCGATACTTTTATACTATGGTATTGATACCCTTTCTGGTATCAATACTAATTTTAGGTTCGATGTTGCCTACTATTGATACTCTTACCATGGTATCGATACTACCATACTATGGTATCGATACCCCCTTTCGGTATCGATATAAAAATTAGATTCGATGTTGCTTGGTATCGATATAAAAATTAAATTCGATGTTGCTTGGTATCGATACCCCTTATCATGGTATTGATACTACTCATCTAATTTATCTCATTTTAGCCTATAGTATCGGCACTGTTCTTAGCAGTACCGATACCCTTACCCTGAATTTCCAGTTTTCAACTAGATTTTCATCCAAATGTGGTCAATTCTCTTTATATTTACCCCATACAATACTATTAAACTCTTCCTTAACTGTCCATACTAATATTCTTTCATTTAACCTCTTAGAAATATCTAAAATCTTTTTAGAACATTAAATTCTAAGAATCGAACAATTTTTTTTAATATGATCTTAATCCCATCTAACACTTATAATATCTCATTTACCTCTTTGGCAAGTCAATTCTACCAAAAAACCTCAATAAACACCAATATAATAACATATCATTTCAAAACCCATTTTCTAGAATCTCTAATATTTTCTCCATTTCATGGTTTCAATCTCAATTAATCATTTCTTAAGCTTTTATATCACTTAAGGTTACAAGAACTACCCATAATCGAAAGGAAAAAAATCAAATAATTAAAGTTTACCTTTGGAGCTATGGAGGATAACAAAACACATGGGAAATGAAGATGAAGAAAATAGCTTTTTTAACTTACTTTCCCCTTTTTATTTAAATCCCTATAATTTAAATGGCTTTTAAATTCATTTCACTTAAAAAGACCAAAATGCCCTTTCATTATTCTATCTCTTACACATTGGTCTTGCTTAAGTCATTTCTTATACTTTACCTTTTATTCAATTTAGTCCTCCAAATTTTCAATTCCTTTCAAATTAGTCACTGACCTATTATTTGGGGTATTACAATTCTCCCTCTTAAGAAAATTCATCCTTGAATTTTAAAAACTTTATGTGTTTACCACAATACTACAAATATCTGTCGAACCTAACCTCCCAAAAGTCCTTAATTTCTTCACTTTCTACTTCTAACATTCTTATCCAAAAACTTTTTGTCTTTCTTTTGTAATGTAATCAATGATCACCTCATACACCTTTAGAGGTTCTGAACATCTTCAATTCTACAAGTAATTAAGGCTCGCGTGATTAGCACCACTATAGTACCACTCAATATACCGATAATGACGTCAAATCTTTTAAGGCAACTCGACTACTGCCGACTCTAAATCACACGTAAATAATTCCTCTTGATTCTTGAAATACTAAATCATAGAAACATGTTCAATACTCTAATAACCAACTACCTTGAATTACATCTCTCGATCAAGAGGTAACCCAAGATATTTGTAACACCCCAATTTAGGGGCTAAATTTTAGAAATTATAAAGTATTGGATTTAATTGGTATTTTGGAAGTTGTTAGATCATTTTAAGAAGTACAGGAAGTTCAATGACTAAACTCATGGTTTACCCATTTTTTATGGGATGAATTATAACCCCTCCCTCCGTGTGTTTTCTATAGATTTTCCCCATTTGCCCTCCCCTTTGACCCCTCCTTTGAGCTCCGATCTACTCATTGTCCGGCCTCTGTTCGACAAACCGAAATCACCATCGTACTCATTATCAACCGATGAACGAAATCCCTCAAACCTCTCGTCGTGAATCGGCGTCGTTCGTCGTTAATTTCAATCGGAAGTATCATCGGTTTTAACTCAATTTCTGTTGGTTTTTTGTCGATTCACGTCAATCTGACCATCCATTTTCGACACCTCCCACACCATCGTGTTCCTTGCATCGTTCCGAGCCCACCGATGTCCTCCGTGTTTCCATCGTTGCTGGCACGTGTAGGGGTGAGAAAGTCAAAGTTTCCAACATTTTAGAATCGAGCTCTCCACCATTCAAAAAAGTGAACCGAGCTTGGTAAGCGTCTTAAAATGCCTTAAAATAATTTTTAGAAAATTTTCGGGAATTTTTCGGACACTGTAACACTGTTCACGCACCCCACGCGACATCCCATGAGAGTGGGTTTTGTATGGCAGCTTGGTGAACAGTTGAGCCGAGCAAAGCCAAGCCGACTGAGTCAACCTGCGTTGAGTTAACTCGGTTGAGTCAACTCACTGGGTCAACTCGTTAACTTTGACCGAGTCAATCCGTTGACCGTAAACTTTGACCAAAAAGTCAAAAATTTCAAAAAGTCATATTTTATGTTTTTTGACGTCCTGTGTTCGATTTCGCAGTCCATTTTGCCAAATTTGGACCCGAAAGCCTCGAAATTGTCAGTCAAACCCGTTGACTTTGAGTTTAACTGAAAAGTCAATTTTTGAAAAATCATATTTTATGTTTTTCGACGTTCTGAATCTGAGTCCAAATCCGAAGTCCTTTTCATCAAATTCAAAACCGGTAAGTTGTTTTTGACTGATTAATCACTCGATTTGATATGTTTTTCACAATTAAGCTCTGTTTTTGATGAAATTTGTATTGTTATGTATTTGAGGAATTATTGGAAGATGATTTCAAGATCAAGGGCGTTCGAATGGAATTTAAATGGTCAATCAGTATGGAATAAAAATCGAGGTAATACATTACTAACTCTTTATGCTTTATGGAACATGTTGATAATAGATAAATTCATGAATGTATATGATTGGTCTATTATGACTATTTGATTATAGATGGATTCGAACCGAATACAGTTTAAGTGATAAATTAGTTAAGATTCTATGGAATTACAAGTCATGTGATTAAGTGATAAAGGAATCAGTCCTGAATATGTAAATTATAATTTATCTCATTAAAGGTACTTGGATGATAAATTATGAGAATACTTCGATTAGGTAAAATTCCGAAATCTCCCTTACGTTGTAAAAAGACAAGAATTAACCCTGGAAGTTGGAAAGGAACTTTGTAAAGACATATTGATCTGATGAAACTACAGATGTGTATAGAAAATGCTATTTTTGGTTAGAAAATCTGGATAACTAATTTCTAAATGCAAGATGGCTTGTACAAGATACGAGAAGTTTGATAAGGAATATTTTAAAGTTTAAAGATTATCCGGAAAAGAGGTAAACCCTAGAATCTCTGAATTATAATTATCTTTGTTAAGAGATTTAATACTGAAATTATATGGTTAAGAAATTATGAAATTACCCTTGAGAGGGAAAAGTAGCCCGAATTAACCCTGAATAGAAAAGTACTCAAGAAGTCTTGCCTAAATCGATGAATTACTAGTTTCATCGTTAAGTTATGCATTTATACATAAAATTCCTGATAATTTGTAAATCTCTGAGTTATGAGTAAATACATGAAGAATAATTTATCGATGGTGCTCTTTTGATAGAATTGTTCGAAATGACTGAAAGAAATGATAAGTTTAAATTCGATAATAAGATCGGACGGAAGAAAATGATTGTAATACACCGGATCTATAAAATGACCAGAATACCCCTAGAATGGAAATGACCTATGAATATCACCAAGCTCAGGAATGATTGAATATCCTCGAGCTCTGAAATGAATGGAAAAACATTGAGCACCAAAATAACCAAAATGCCCTTATGGCCTATACTAAGTAAATGTCTTGGATTAATTAAGGAATCCAAACAAACATGGGTGTTGTACTACCCTTAAAAGTTATGAAACTCAACTTAAGTGAGTTGACCAACGCTAATACTATGTTAGTACCTGAATAGCATAGATACCACTCGAATCCTTGTTCATCTCCTCAAGTTTGGATCGATGCTAATTCTGGAAGTACTCAGCTCAGCTCAACTCTAGATCGCATTCGGTATTAAGAATTGGGTATTTGTTCGACAAATCAACCACGAAGATCGAACTAAACTGAACGAAAGTACAATACATATCCGAAATTTAGAAATGTCTGAATTACTTTGGAAAACTCTGAAGTAACCGGAATAGACTTGACTACTAAGTGAAATAAGTAACCTTAATGACTAAGGATTAAATAAGTGATTTGCATGAGTCTGGAAACGTTAATGAACATACATGATGTAATGTTCTTATGGGTCATGAACTACAAATCAAGCACGTCAACATTTCATGATATCATGGAAGCGTAGAAATGAAATTAAGAGCATTGGAATATCTGTTAGTTTCTTTAAGATCTATTCAGCGATGATTCTGAAGATGATCTATGGATAAGAATTATTGGTATTAAAAAGTAAATACTCTGGAAGGACAATGAATTTAGTAATCGAAAAGCATTAATTCTAGGAGATATTCATCTGGAGTTATTTGATAATGAAATCAATCGACATAGACTGTAAATGTCATGAACCTTCATCTCTTCCTTATCAGCTCAAGTTATATTCTGAATAACTGATGATTCCATCAGTTATTGAACTCTTCCTATAGTGATTCTAAATTTTGACATTCTATCGGTATATTGAAGATACGTGTTTCTCTGCATGTTAAGATTATTCAGTACCTCTGAATAACATCTGTAAACTCTGGTATGTTCCCTAATCACATGAATATTTTAACTAATTTCTGATTTGAATTCTGTTATGATACCTGACCTGGATTCTGATCTGATACAGATATGGATTCTAATCTGATACTAACATGGATTCTGATCTGATACATGACCAGAATTATGTTTTGATTTTTGATAGATCCGTTTACGGACAAAACATGTTTTATTGGGGGTATTGTTGTAGGAAGAATACTTGTAGGTTCCTCGGCTTTGTGCTTAGGGTCTTACTGGTCGTGACGGGGTTGTATGGTTCTGGGGAACCTACATATTTTGTTCGTGACAGATGGGGTAGTGTTCATATTTAAAAAAATGTTTTACAATGATTTGAAAAGTTACATGGTTTTGTGGAAACACATTAGATAACCTGTTCTGATCTCCTGAACTTCTGATCTCCTGAACTCAGTCATCCAAAATATTTCTTTGAACTGAAAGCTCATTGTCTGTTACTACCTGAAATATCAGTAGGATTTCCATTCAACATAAAAATTTGTAGACGTCTGAACCAATAAGGAAATATATGTTTATCTATATCTGCACATTCTTCAGCATCATCTGGTAGTTATGTATTATTAAGCTTTCCAAAGCTCACTTTATTACTCATCATTACAGGTTAAAAGAATTGTACCAGTGCAGCTTCAACTTCAGTAAGGGAGTTCTTCCGGTATTATTTACATAGTATGGTACATGTGATTAAGAGGCATGTAATTGTATTTTATTTTAAATGAGATTATGAAAATCTATTTTATTTCTGAATACTGATAAATGATTTTATGACTTTACATGTTATGATAAAAAGTTTTAAATTTTCTGAGATTTTATAGTGGGTCGCTCTGGTGGCCCTAATGTGATACTCCAGATCGAATCGGGTTACCCGTATCGGTCTGACAGGGTTACAATATTGATATAAAAAGACATCTCTAATTTCCCAATTTAATGAAATTATCAGACAATCCTACTTTTCTTATTTGAGTATCTATTACATTACCCAAACATCATTCTCTTCACAATCATTATCAATATCACTTTAAGAAATAATCTTAACTCATTAATTTACAATTCCATATTCACCCAGAACATAGTCCCTGGAATCTTTATTAATTGTCTACTACCTTTCTACTCACACTTTTACCATGGCCCATTAAGGTTTATGGCTATCCTTTTAATCAAGATTGGTTCTACATGAATTCATCTAGCTCTAGCCAACCTTGTACTAATGTATGAGTGCATAGACTAAGGGTCAACTAAGACCAATACAGGTTTATCAAAAGATGAAAAGTACCTATTACAATTTTCGGATCATCCCAATCCTCAATGGTCGTAATATTATAGATTTTGGCGACTCCCGAGTATCTTGTCACTGCAATGATTCATATCATCCCCTTGATCTTCCAATTCCTCTGTTTCGGATTGTATTAAATGTCCCCAGATTTCTTGGGATAATTTCGGGAAAAATGATCGGTCTCACCACATTGGAAGAAAGCTCCACTAAGAAGTATGCATACTCCCCGGTGCGCTCTTCCACATGTCTGACATATTATTCGTTCTCCAACTTCTCTACTTGAGCTAGTAGCAACTGACTGAGACTGTTTTGTTTTTTGTTAAATTACTACATATCCCTCTTTGTCCGAATCTCTCAAACTTGAGCCCTTGCCTCTCTTAACATAATGGGGAGTTGAAGGCGTTTCAACCCTTTTCCCCATCTGTAAACTATGTTCTCCTCTTGTGCTCTCTCGATACATTTAGCTCGGTTAATAACTTCTTGCAAGTTAGGCAAACTCAAAGCCAACATCATTTCTTTTAATTTTTTCTCAACACCTCATTAAACCAATTGTGTAGGGCCTTATCATTTGGAACTACCTTCGTAGCAAAATGGCTCAACTTATTATACTCAGCCTCATACTTGTGTACTACTCGATCACCTTGTTTCAAATTTAGGAACTTTAATAGCATTGCCCGTTTGAATTGTTCACCCACATACTTGTTCTTAAATTATTCCAGGAAGAATTGTCAAGTGACTTGCTCCGGTGGTGCATACATCGTACTGTTGGACCACCATACTAGAGATGATCCTCTAAGTAAAGATACAACTCCTCCCAACTTTTTCTGATCTGAGCATTGCGGGCTTTCAAGCATTAACATCACATCATTTAACTACATATTGGCCTCCATAGGACCCTCACCTTAATCTCCTCGAAACTCTGGAGCTCCCAAACTCCTCAACTCCTTTGGTATCAACATTCTAGGTACTGGAGGAGCAGGGGGGTTGAAAACGAGTCAACATAGCATTGAGAACTTGCATAAAAGCTCCATACTCTGGTACCAGCATCCCTTGATGTGCAAGCACACTAGTATTTTCAAATGGAACCGGTTGCTCACTAATATCTTCGTAACTTTCATTATCAGTCTCTTCTCCCATCTCTTGTTCCCCCGCTCTACGCGAGTTAGAGGATTCTGACATCTATTAGAACATACATAGTAATAACATTTCAGTTTGTAAGGAGTGTCATCAATTACATTTTAATGACACCATATCAGTAACCTTGGCAATCTTAATGACATGTAATCCTCTTTTTCTCATTTCAATTGAACTCAGTTTTGGTCGAGAATCGGCTAAACCTGTAGCTCTGATACCAATAAATGTAACAAACATATCCCTTATACCTTTCCATACATGAAATATAGAGGTCACATCACGTTATAAAACTTTTTTTTTCATTTGAAAAACCGTAAAAATTTGTTTCATTTTGATTCACTACAAAATATGTTGTTTATAAAGGGAACATATTAAAACTATCACTTTAGTACATTACAAAATATTTAGTATAGTTTAAATTACATGCCAACTAATTTCTCAAAATGAATAAGATTGTCATAATGTTACTGGTGAGTCAACCTTTAATTGATGAAAGCTCCTGGAACAGCTACACTCCTTAAGCAACTAACCTTTGCCTTTACCTACGCTTGAAATAAACAAGCATTAAGTAATTACTTAGTGAGACATAATATTGCAAGGATATTACAATTATACATCAATATCTTATGAATACTGGAAAAAAATTAATTTTGTCATTTATAATGACCAGTTAAGCCATTCTCAGTTCAATCACAATTCTTTTATACCATCATGGAAATTACTCATATTATACCTATCTTACTTATCCTTTTGTATATTCTCAACTTTATTTTTATTTGCCCTGTATATTTTAAATGTGAAAGTACTACACATATATTGCACCGAGGTGCTAATTGATCATGTATCTTTTATAATCATTAAGGCAACACCTTAAATACTATTAATACACCATTTTATATTTTCATTTGGGTATTCTTTCATGCCCATTATGATCTGTTTATGCTTTCCTTTATAACATCCCTTCATACTACTTATGCATTATTGTACCTTATATATATATATACCATCCCTTCAAATCACTTATATGACATTCATATCACATTTCACTTTCTTTATTCTTCTACCCCAAAGTATTTAGCTTTTCATTTAACTTGCATATTTGACACTTTTCTGTCAAATACACACCTAATCCATCATTCTTTTTTTCAACAATGTTTAACTTTTCATTTTACTTAACGGTGTTTAATCGTTCATCTGACGGGCATAATTAGCACCTTTCTACCAATTGCAGAGTTAGGCCATTATTATTTTACTCAACAGTATTTAACCATTCATCTAACTGGTATAATTGGCACCTTTCTACCAATTGCACAGTTAGGCCATTATTCTATTACTCAACGGTATTTAACCGTTCATCTAACTGGCATAATTGGCATATTTCTACCAATTGCACAATTAGGCCATTATTCTTTTACTCAAAGGTATTTAACCGTTCATTTAACTAGCATAATTGGCACCTTTCTACCAATTACACAATTTGGTCATTATTCTTTTACTCAACGATATTTAACCATTCATCTAACTGGCATAATTGGCACATTTCTACCAATTGCACAGTTAGGCCATTATTCATTTACTCAACGATATTTAACCGTTCATCTAATTGGCATAATTGTCACCTTTCTACCAATTACATAGTTAGGCCTAAAAGGCACTTAGCCTTCCATATAACTAGCTTAAATGATACCTTTTTGTCAGAAGCACAGTTAGGCCTTAAAGGCACTTAGTCTTTAATCTAACTGGTATAAATGACACCTTTGTGTCATGAGCACAGTTAGGCCTCAAAGACACTTAGCCTTTCATCTAACTGGCATAAATAACACATTTATGTCAAATGCATAGTTAGGCCTATTAATCTTTTATTTTTTAGCAGTCTCTACTATAATAATCATTCATAATATCAATTAACCCTTTTCAATCATTATACATTGTATGATTAATAACCATAATGCCAATGCAATAATACCATAATTTTACTATAATTTACATGGATTATTCATTCACTACAATTAGGACAATTCTCCTTCCTATTATGAACTTCTGACAATTTCACATATATTTTCCCATACGAACATTCATACCTTGGAATGAATTTCTTATTTTGCAAACATAGTGCCCATACGAAAATTCATACACTTTGTATGAATTTCCTTATTTTTGTACACCAAATGCCCATACAGAAATTCATACACTTAGTATAAATATCTTACAATTTTTGCACACCTAGTGTCATTTGGTAATCACCATACTTACATTAATAGATCATACAACTATGCCTACCTTAACATATACGTATATAATTAAATGTACTCACCTGACTGTCCTCTCTAAGTATCCAAAACATAAGGCGGATTACTCTGGTACTTTGCCTTTTCCCTTAGTTTTGCTTGTTTCGGGAGCTTGGATCTGATCAACTCAAGCATCCATAAAAACATATGCCATACCCAATGTTAGAATATTTCCTAACCATTATACTTAAATAATAATCAAAAGGACATATCATTAACTTTCTATAACAATACCAACCTATTTTTAACATATTTGGCTCTGTAGTATCGATACTACTACCCTAGTACTGATACTTATATACTATGGTATCGATACCCCTTCTGGTATCGATATTGATTTTAGGATCTATATTGCCTAGTATCGATACTCTTACCATGGTATCGATACAACTATACTATGGTACCGATACCCCCTTCCGGTATCAATACAAAAATTAGATTTCATGTTGCTTGGTATCGATACTGATTCAATCAGTATCGATACTACTAATCTAATTTATCTCATTTTAGCCTATAGTAACGATATTGTTCTTATTAGTACCGATACCCTTACCCAGAATTTCTAGTTTTTAACCTGATTTTCATCCAAATGTGGTCAATTCTCGTTATATTTACCCCATACGACACTATTAAACTCTTCCCTAACTATCAATAATAATATTCCTTCATTTAGCCTCTTAGAAAAATCTAAAATCTTTCAAGAACATTAAATTCTAGAATCAAACTATTTTTTTCTAATATGTTCTTAATCCCATCTAATACTTCTAATCTCTCATTTACCACTTTTGCAAGTCAATTCTACCAAAAAACCTCAATAAACGCCAATATACTAACATATCATTTCAAACCCCATTTTCTAGAATCTCTAATATTTTCTCCATTTCATGGTTTCAATCTCAATTACTCCTTTCTTAAGCTTTCATATCACTTAAAGTTACAAGAACTACCCATAATCGAAAGGAAAAAATCAAATAATTAAAGTTTACCTTTGGAGCTATGGAGGAAAGCAAAATCCACGAGAAATGAGGAAGAAGAAGAAAATAGCTTATTTGACTTACTTTTCCCTTTTTATTTAAATCCCTATAATTTAAATGGGTTTTAAATCTATTTAACTTAAAAGGACCAAAATGCCTTTTCATTATTTTATCTCTTACACATTGGTCTTGCTTAAGTCATTTCTTATATTTTACCTTTTATTCAATTTAGTCCTCTAAATTTTTAATTCCTTTCAAATTAGTCACTGACCTACTATTTGGGGTATTACAATTCTCCCTTGAAGTTTATCTTTCAAAAGCCAGAACTTGGCACGTGTGATTCAACCAACTGGAAGAGTTAGTCTATCTTCCTTTGATGTGTGGTTCATATAACATTTCTCTTCGAAAATACCCTCGACAATCGACAACCATAACCTACAAGTAAACAACTAAATAAGAAACCAAAACAACTCAGGAGCAACGAAAAAAATCAAACGACGTAAGAAGAAAATGGCTGGTGAAGAAAAATCTTTAATTTACGTGATTCTATTGATAATTTTAAATTCCAACGATGATTTCAACCTTTCGATGGTGGCAACGTCATTCTTTAAAGGAAGCTCCATCGAACGATAGATGGAAATGTTAGACACTCTTTAGTTTCACGGTGGTTGAATATTCTTTTGTATATCTACAAAAATCAATGATAATTTTAGTAAAATGGACTTTAGAATCGTGCTCAGTGGACCAAAAAGGTCCATCCTTGGAACTTTTTTTGGATGGTAACAGAAGACGAAGACTAACGTGACGACCAGTGGTGGCAAATAAGTCACTGGTGAGTTGTTACATCTGGCAATAGTGATGTATGGGAAATGAAGAAATGAGAAATATATGTTATAATGGCTTCAATTTTGTTATATATATATTTTCTTGAGCGTAAATGAGTTAAGGAAAATGTAGCAAATTATAGTTATGGTCCTCTATGATTGGTAAGGCTTTGAACTTGTGTTCCATTTTTAATATGGTTTCAATTATGGCACAACAGTTTGGATTATTTCAATTTAATCCCTAATTTTAGTAATTATGTATTGAATTGGCCTTGTAAGTTTCTGATCTCGACAATTAGATCTCTCATCTATTGAATAGATATTAGTGATATATTATTTTATGATGAGGGAAATTATTTGGGAGTCGTGTTCGTGTTGTGAAGCGCCTGTGTTCTTGAGAAAATGTTAACAGCTTGCAATTAAATTCAGTAAGCATGAATTCAGGAAATTAAGGTGAGTACCATCGAACTCTGCAATGTTTCATATTTTCATAAATGTGATGCCTTGTATGTTTGGTATGTATGCATGATGTGTTATTCGAGTAGAGAATGAGTAAAATTACCAAATTAATCCTAGTTGTAAATAGTGCCTTATAATGATCCGAAAATACCTCTAAAATCATAATACTCTAAGAAATTTTGTGAAAAATTAGTGATTGCCTACTAAACTTTAGCAAAAGCCCAGAATACCCTAGAGTAAGTAAATTAACTAAAATACCCTTATGGGTTATAGGTTTGATAAATCTTGAAGAATGAAAAAAATGAGTTCTATTGTATAGAAAATTGGTTAAAATGTTCCTAGTAATTAAAATGGATACAATACCCCGAGTTGGGAAAATTACCAAAATACTCTTATATGATTAAATAAATAAAATGAAAATGGAGTACGAATTACAAGAAAGGGTAAATAGTTTGGGTCTCTATGGTTGACCTTGGGAACAATCATTCGTTATGTGGCTAGGCAGTGATAGATTATTCATTATGTGGAAGGTGGTGAGATATTAGTCATTTGAGTCCTCAAATACTTTGTTAGGCCTAAGTTATCATTTGTTTGCTTCTAAATTTTATAATTTACTCAAGTGGTTGAAAAAATAAATATTAATTGCATGCCCTTTTTTAACACTTTTTATGTGATTATAATAGTAAATATTATTATACTCGTCTTTATGGGTACTATTATATTGAACACCCTTAGTGACGATTGGGAAAATAATACGGACACCCGATAATATGACCAGACGACCTTAGCGACGTGGGACTATCTGGATACCTGACATTTGATGCATATGCAGCTTATCACTTGTAAATGTATATTCTAAGGCAAGCAAATTTATACAAATGTACACAATCAATGCAAGTAATATAGTAGTAAGTTGAGTATCGTCTCCACATGGATTGGTGGGAATGTTTGATTTTTTGCTACATCTAGAACTAGGTGTCACAAGCTAGTCCTACAGTTCTTGTCAAATAGGAAAGCAAACGGGAACAAATGGTATAAATAGATGGAAAAGTATTGCCGAGGCAATTAATATTGTAAAGTATAGTGTGCAGAAAAGTTTGGTCGAGACAAGAAAATTATGCAAAAATAAATAAATAAAAGTTTTTGAAGCAAATAAAAATGTTGAGTTCAATATATTCAGAAAAACTTCACACAATCAGACTTCTTACGGAGCACTTAGGTTGGTTTTACTATGGCTATAAGTTATTTCACGCTAAGAATGACATAGTGAGATATGCTTAGGCTACCCGACAGGATTACTAGAGTATTCTAGGATGGTTGATAAGACAATACTACTTGGCATGAGCTATAACCCTTGGTTTGTCAAACTGTTGTTGTGGTAATACTCCTCAGCGTAAACTATAGTCTTTACCTATCTTACTCAAGTATTTACCCCTTTTAGTCGAATAAAACCCTTTCCTTATCTCTAAGGCATATTAGAACCTCACCATCCCGAATTAGTTTCATTGTTCATGTAGATCTACCCTAACTCTCTTGATATTAGGCATTTATTCCTAGAAAAATGGCAATCTCTCGAAAGCTCTTATAAAGTCTAGGAATATTTTTCCAAGGCACCAGGAATCTCTCAAAAGCTCTTACAATGTCAAGGAAAATTATTTAAACAATGAACAAAACAACATTTAGCATGAACAAATTGCATCATCGTTAACAAGCAAATAACGTTCAACAAAACAATAACCAACACCAAGTAAAACAGTTCATAGTGCGGTGAATATCATCTATAAGTTAATATTTTAAGTACAACCCTTAACAAGATATGAAGATGAAGAACAAAGGAAAAAACATTCCCAAAATAAGAGCTCTGTCATGACATTCCAACCACCAACACGCCTATTCCAGCGGTCGGCCTCTCTCGAGGGCCTATCGCTACTCTGATGAAGCCCGACTATAGAGGGCACCAAGGACGGTCAAGTGGGAACGATGGAAAGTAGGGTGTTGTAGCCACTTTCTCCAAGCCTAGGGTATATTTTCTCCTTTATTTCGCCGCCTTTTAAAAAATATGATGGGGTATTTATAATGGGAATTTCTAGGTTGTGTTCCCTTGGAAATTCCCTACACCCTCATAGACATACTCGTTTTATAAATGACATAGCAGCTGGTAGTGGTCAATTTCCTTGATGAGGGCATGATTGCACGTGAGGATAAAGTTGGGCAAGTGACGTCAGCAGTTCTGTTAAGCCACGTCAGACTTGGAAGATAAATCTTGCCTTGGCAAGAAATTTTGTTCCTCATTGTCATTTTCTTGTGTTCCTCTAGCCCTGGAGAATTGCCCTATCTCGGCAAATAAATTTCTCCTTCGTCATTTCATGTATCAACACAACCGACTAACAACCTTCCTCAAAATCAGTATCAGTTGAACCAAATAGAGTTTGCCTCAACAAAACTTATCCACCACATGCAAATGTATACTACATGCAACTATATACAACTAAAATGCTATGACCAATGGCTTTTAGGCAAACAATAACCTAAGTAAAAAGACCCAAAACACGATCTTTTATGGACTTATCACAACCCCAAGCTTAAGTTATTTATTGTCATCAAGCAATGGATAACAAGCGGTAAAAACATTAAGTGTCACAACAAAGTAAAAATTAGGACAATCATGTGGTTTTAAAATTTCAGCCCTCAGCAAAAAGTTTAGCTTCAACATTCTAGACTATACGAGAAGTTGAGCACCTTTCCATAGGTCAAGACTCTTTGTCAATGTGTGTGCAAGATTATATATATTCTATGCCTTAAAATATTTAAAAAAAACTCCTAAGTAAGTTCTTCTATTTTGCCAAGGTATCAAAAAATTCACTAAGAACAATTTCACTCCTATTTATTAATACTTTGTGTTGTCATTTCTTTCTTTTTCTTTTTTTATTGCATACTGCCCAAGGGGAGTCAGCATATCACACATACCATCCCACACTCTAGGTGAAAGGGAGCATACCTTCTACCCCTAAGCTAGTCAACTAGAGTCATCCTATGACTACTTTAATCCACTCATATGCTAAGGTAACCATTTATTTAAGAAGTTTTCTAGGTTATGGCAACACATAGAGGAGTGTCCCTCTATAGTTATGCCAAGGGATTTATTTTCAATTCAACACAATTCAAAACATTAAGGAGTTCAACACAATATTTTCAATCTGTTAATGCCACGACGCGCAAAATGTTTTTTCGTAAAAAATTTCTAAGCACCTTAAACAGAGAAAACATACAATCATGTTACAAGATCACAATTCATCAAGTCATAGGGTAGACTCTATCCTTCAATAGTCATGTGAAATAATTCTGGCCTAGGCAATAAAAATTGCTTTCGACATCAGGCATCCTCAACTTATTCCAACAACTATCCTAATGAAACTCATGCCATGAAAAAAAATATTTCAACCAACTATTATCAAATACAATTAACCCAAGTATGGAGTACAACACCTCCCCCAAACTTGAGTGATGCATTATTCTCAATGCATGAATATGAATGTAAGGAAAATGTCTCAAACATGCGGACGCAAATGCAAATGCAAGAATTATACCTTATTGTGGTGGAGAGAATGGGTTGGACATGCATGTTCTATGTCGTTTAAGAGAAGGGGATTTTGAATCCAGTGTATTCAGAAGGAATCTCGATTAAAGATGGCATAGTGATACGTTCAGATGTGCGCTTGAGGCGACACCTCATCTTTACGGTGCTTGCTGGTGATGACATCTCCTTAGTGTGCAATGGTTTAGCAGAGACGTCGTGTGGTTGGCTTGCTTCAGGATCAATAGCGGGTTCAATATTCAAATCCGCTTGTTGTTAAGATGTTTCTTTAGGAGTAGGCTAGTCACAGTCTGGGATAGCAAAATCTGTGGTCGGGACCAAATCATCATCATCAAAGAATTCTGGTGGGATTTCTCTAGTTTGCTTAGAAGAATATGAGGAGGAGCTAAGATATTCATCTGTTTCGTCATGGCCTTCTTCGTGTATAGGGGAGACATGCGTGCAAGAGGAGTGACATCCACTGGTGACTTGGGTGGAACATTTTGTGCAGCGGTAAAAAATGTATTGTTTCTTGTAGGGTAGATTAGCGCAAGATTTCATCTGGAAAAGGTGCCAAGTCTTCCTTGGTAACTGGAAGCAGTTCCTTGAAGAAAGCATTCATCTGAGCATCTCACGCCTTGACATACTTGAAGAAGGTCTCCATGTAACCCTTAAAATGTTCCAGTCATTCCCTTGTCTCTCGAGTGGATGTGACCACGACTGCCATTCTTGCCGCAGTAATTGATTTTGCTCCTCGCTCCAAGCCCTCGTGTAGAGCGTTATCATAAAAACTCATAAGCTCGGGCATCTTCTTTTTGGTGATGCCTTCCTTCGACTTGATAAAGTCCTCAAAAGGCTCCTCAAGAACCTTTTTCTTCCTACACAAAGTGTTGTCACTTTGTGAATTAATAGGAATGTATCTTTTATTAAAAATTAAAAATAGATAGATTAATCATTTACATAAAATCACCCATTGCCTCAGGTTTAGACAACAGGGAAATTTTTCATGTATTACTCTGAAACAGTTTTGTTAACTACAAGTAACTGCTCTGCAGTCCAATTGTTCAGCATAAAGCCTGGCGGTACGAGATAGATGCCTACAGAGCTTCTTTCTACAGATTCATCGCTCAGTATGACACTAATGTCTAGATTTCCCAAGGCATTCTCAACAACCAGCTCCTTGCCTCGTCGACTCTCTTGAAACATATGTCCTCCAGACATAAAGGTGTCATGCAGTGGCGAGAATGTCATCGGCTCCCAACTAAGGTCCTCTCCAGCTAACCTTACTTTTATCCTCTCTTGGCTCTTCTTGATGCACTTTAGTTTCTCTCTTAGAGTCAACTGATATCCAAAGCTGAAGCGATCTCTTTAGGTGACTGGAAAAATGGTATTAACAAGTCCCTACATGCGGCTCCCTAGTCCTTTTCCAGCCTTTGTTCCCCTTCCCAGAGTCAACTTGAGTTCCATTTGGATGCAATTGGGCAATATGAGCTTGGATATTTTCTTTCCCTCAGCCACGTATATGGCGTTAACAAACTCCAAGGATCTGAAGGAGCATTCAACAACCGTTTCATATATTTCAACATATGGGGCAATGGTAGAGATAGTAGCGATGATGTCTTCTTTATCATTAATACATATAAACCTCCCCTCTATTATGAACTTCATCTTTTGGTGTAAAGTAGAAGGAACTACACCTTCCTGGTGAATCCAAGGTCATCTCATCAAACAATTGTGAGTAAGTATGATATCCATCACAAGAAACTCAACTTCATAAGTAGTTGGGCAAATAGTTAGAGGGACGTCAATCATCCCAATAACTTCTCTCTTAGTTCCATCGAATGCTCAAATAATGCTCTGGTAATTCCTCATGTGTGTATTGTTGATAGGCAACTTCTTTAAGGTTACTAAGGGCATTATGTTCAGAGTAGAGCCATTGTTAACTAACACTCGAGACAGAACATGTCTTTTTCACCTAACAGTGATATGTAGGGCTTTGTAGCTGCCAATCATCCTAGTCGGGATCTCATCGTTAGAAAAAGAAATCAATTTGTCAACTTGGATATTTGTAACCAACTTATCTAGCTTGTCCACAGGTAAATTCTTCGGTAAAAAAGTCTAGTTCAAAACTTTCAGCATGGCGTCTCGATGTTCCTCAAAGCTCATTAAAAGTGCCAGGATCGAGATACAAGAAAGCAACTTGTGCAACTGTTCAACAATGTTATATTCATTGTGTTTTAAAATTTTCAAAAATTCCACAGCCTCACTCTTAGTCACTAGCTCGTTCGTTAGGCTAGTTGGGAGAGTAGCACCTCTCACTCCTGGTCAAAAGATCTACTTCATCTACTTCTTCATTATCTTTCTCCACGTCTTCCATTTTTCAATCATATTTCTACGGGACTTGTTTATTGTCCTTGTAAGGGAACAGAGATGGGGGTGCGATGACCACCTTTAGAGTTATTTTATCTGCCATAGTATGATGATTAGAGGACAATTATCATTGTAAACTTTTCTAGACGAACCCTCAGATGCACAAATCTCCACTTTTTCTTCTTCAGTGACTTCTTTATAAAACTTCTTTTCTCTATCATCCATAATTTTTTGTACTAGAGCTCGGAACTGAAAACAATGTTGTTTGTTGTTTCCTTCGCAATTGTGATAATGACACATATTCTCATTCTTGACTTGTTCAGCTGCCAGACTAGGAACCAATAGGCCTACCTTGATCATTTGACCCCATACCCAATACATTGGCGATTTCACCTTACTCACATGTTTTATGATCCTCTTTCCTCTCTCCTCAATAAAAACATTGATTTATGTACATACGTGGTTTGGCAGTGGATGTTGAGCTACATTTGGCTACTCATTGTCACCAAAGTTGATGGCATTCTTTGTTCTCAACCTCTGGATGATTTTCTTAAAGGTAGTACAATTCTCAATCGATTGTGCAGGAACCATGCGTGATACTAACATTGAATGGTCGCATCATAACACTTGGGGTAGGGTGGTTGCAGAGGTGATACATAGCCAGGCGACACCACATGTCTGTCATATAGTATATAGAATAACTCCTTATAGAACATAGGGATTGGATCGAACTGAAGCTTATCTCTCTCTTACCCCCTATCTAGAAAAATTTTATGTAGATGAACTTGTGGCTTAAGATTGAGATACAGTGATGTTGTTGGAGTCATATTTTCTCACATTGTTGACCTCATTATCCTTCTTTCTTATCAGTAGTTTTTTGTTAGACTTATCTTCGTTGAGTCTCCCATTCTTGATCGTCATCTCAATCATTTCCTCAGTTATAATTAGGTTAGGAAAACTCTTAGATGAATTCCCTATGAGATGACTAATGAAAACAACTCTCAATGTGTTGATAAAGAGCATGTTTATTTCTTCCTCTTCAAGTGGCAGGTGGACTTGTACAACCACGTCTCTTCATCTCTAGGCATATTTTCTGAAGCTATCGTTAGATCTCTTTTTCATGCTCTGCAACACAATTCGATGGGTCTCACATCTTTCACATGCTTATACTATTCAAGGAAAGCTTTGGCCAAATCCTTCCATGACTTGATATCTACCATACTCAGCTGATTATACCATCAAATAGTTGAACCTGTCAAACTCTCCTGGAAGCAATGTATCAACAGTTAATCACCCCCTATGTATCCAATGCAGAGAGACATCTTGTTCCATCAAACTTCTCAAAGTCAGAGACCTTGAATTTTAGAGGCAGCACTAAGTCAGGAACCAAACTTAACTTCTTGGCATATATCTCATACACACTAGTATCTTTCTTAATAGCCCTGATCTATTCCTCTAGTTGTCTCCACTTCTCCTCTAACTACTTGTTTTGATCCATCCTTACTTCTTCATTAAAATTTGAGATTTGGTGGTGTTGATGTTCTTCGTGTTCTGAACTAGCTCCAGGGTATAAGTTCATAGAGAAACCAACTAGATTAATATGCACTTTCCCTATAAGAACATGTGTTTCTTGGAGTGTCTAGGATTGAACTAGGGTAAATCAAGGTGGGTACATGGGTTCTTCAGTCACAGTCTCAGGCATCAGGCCTTTTCCATGTTCAGGATTTCTCCCTTCAAGCAGACTAGCAAACTTAGCAAACTTGGCAAACATTTCTCTTTGCGCCTTCATCATATCTTCTTGTATCTTTCTCATATTCTCTTGTATTTCCTACTGAGTTTTCTCAATCTGGGCAATATTGTCATCCATTTCCTTTTTCTTGGTGTTGTACATATGCTTGGAAGTTCCCAGTATTCTGCAATAAAATATTCTTTATTAAGGTTGATATTTTATTAATGAATATGAAAAAAATGATCATGAAGAATAAAATGCAAGGTGAAAAAAAAATAAAATGCGTATGCAAAATGCAAGGTGTTGATTCTGTAATGATTCCTTAGAGCAACTTTTTTATATTAGAAACGAGGTTCGATTACAAGGCTTAAACATATCATAGATAAATCTGTATTACTTCTCCTAATTGTTGTATATGTCCAAATAACTCTAGAATCCTCTAAACTTTTTCAGTTTTGAGCCCCAATCCCTCATTTACAGCAGTAGCTTCATAAGATAAGTCAACCAAATACTGAGCTATTCCTTGAGCATGTTTCAGGTAACTAGCAATAAGGTCATCCCTTTGCTTAACTCTCCACTGAGCTTGTTCCCAATGATATCTCCATTGCATAGCTCCTTTATAAAGGACTATCGAAAGTTCACTTACCCTTCTCTGAAAGTATTGAACCATAGCCTTAAGTTCCTTCACAGAGTTCTCAGGCTTACAACCTCCCCATGACTTGAACTACCTTCTTAGATTCGATATCCTTGTAAAGATACCTCTAAACTCAAAATCTTGCTCTTTAGTTTCTCATTTTGGGTTCGACACTCTTGCAACTGTTGCTCTAAAGCACTATTTTCCTTCTATAGAATCTTGACTTGATGTCTACTTTGCTTTAGTTCTTTTTTACTCTATCTAGCTTCTCTCTTCAGACTTTCCACTTATTTCTTCCACTTAGCAGGTGATTTAATCGAGCTAGCAACCATTTGAGCATTTACCATCCGCTGATATGAAAGTTGGAGATCATCAAAGTCCAATCTAAGTTGCTTTTCTACCTTTTCAATTTGATTAACTCGATCTTTTTGGATATAAATTTCCACTCCTTTTTGGTATACTTCATCCTCCAACCTTTGCAGAGTTTCTCTCCATTACTTTATTTCAACCATGAAGTCACACTTAGCTAGCTCTAGCGGGGATGGTACAACTCTCATATGTTCTTCCATAGGCTGAATATTTTTAGGATTAATCATTGGGATTTTATCATTAACTTGATTACTTCTCCATTACTCGTATTCCTGGGACAACTTCAGATCAAAAGTGAAGATATTTACACGATGAGTATGCTTTCATGCATCGGTAACCATTTGACTTTATTCTTGTACTCTTCTCCCTTGAATACAAACTCTGACCCAGATAAATCCCAAGTTGCAGGAATAAACTACCTTAATCTATACTGCCTAAAACCTAACAAAGGCCCATATCTTACAGAACCCCATATGCCTGGCAAAGAAACCCAGTCTTGCTCTCCACACCTGTAGGGTATGTTTGAAGAGACATTCCATGAAGTTCACCATAATATATCACCATCTCGGATATCCTTTTAGATGACCGTCTATTTCTCTTAAGTGAAACCCCTAGGTCATTCTCAGGAAAGAAAGTCTTTCAAAGGAGAACACCATTCTAGAAACACTTTTCCGGGTGCTTTTTTGATGTGTTTGAAGTGATTGAAGATCCACACTAGCAATAGTGGTGTGCATCCTATGTAGCGTCCTTCCCCCTCTCGTCTACAAGAGTTTAAAGAACAGAAAGTCTCGGATAAAATAATTGGAACGTGATTTATATGGCTATCTAATATCTCAAACAAATCACACATCCGCATGCCCCAAGACCTTCAGGAATATGACTAGCCCATAAATGCCTAGAGAAAATAGGTTAATCTTCTTCCTCTTATCAGGACGACGATCGATTACTTCTCTCAGAGCAGTCCAGGTGATGCACTCACTATCTCCTTTCTTCTTGATGCTCTTAACGACCAATTCCTTACTCATTTGAGTCATCAAAAATAACTTTTTTTTGAAAGAAGTGTTTGGTGGCTTGGTGTACACCCTATCTACTTGGAATCTCGGACAATAGATCAAAGCATGATACTACTCTATTGTTGTACCACCCCCAAAGTGTATCTAACCCAGATACGAATCTGAGGTGTCACGTTGACTTTTTAAATTATTTACTTTTTAAAAAGTAGTTGAAAATGTAAACTTTTATTTGTAATTAAATGGTGGAACCCTTAAATAAAAAATAAATATGGAAATTTCAAAATCACACTAGAAATAAATACTTAATAATTTACATAAATACAATAAAGCATGCTTACAAAAACTTATCAGAGAATTTCCATTTAAAACTTGGTGATACATACCAACAATATTTACATAATGACAAGAAACCTAATATTGCAAATGTTTCTGATCTAATCTTCCCCGTGTATGTTTTCCTTTCCTCTAAGTCACTCTTCCAATCTCTGTGAAACTACGTGTGAAACATTCACACACTAAGTTGTTGACTTAGTGAGACAATAATGAATATAAAAGAAAAAATTTTAAAAACATTTCTCATTCAATCCATATAAAACATTTCATACTGAAATTAGGATATATTTTATGATAAAACATAAAATGTTACTCATTGTTCAATTTGTATCATTTTATTATTTTAGCCCAATGCATAATACTGAGAACTCAAGGTATTTGATTACATTGAGGTTGTCCACTAAGGAAGTCACCACTGCTCATATAAATTGCATCGAACTGCCACATAGAATTTGTCCCAAAGGACCACGTAGAACCCTCGACTCTTGGCATGCTAACTATACCTCTAATTCTCATACATATACCTTGGGATTTAACTTTATAATTTTTTTTTGTTTCACTATTTAAAGTGTGTCTTATTCACATAGAGTACATTCTCGTAGATTATTTTCACATAGGACATTTTCATATAAATCATATTCATATATCACATGTTCACATTCAAATGCATATATCAATAAAAACATAGCTTTAGATATTTAACTTGAATAAAACCTTATAAAATAATGCATAAAAGAAATAAAACATTTTTCGATAGAAAACTTCGAGGTTAACTTATCACAAGTTGTCCTCATGTCTAGTATAAAATAAATGAGTTGCACTCACATTTGCCTCACGTCAGTTCTAAATAAATCTTTTTATCTTACGCTAAATCTCTTTGGTATATCACTTTGCTCGATATGCTTCTGATCCAAATCTACAGGTAGATATATCCAATATCAATACCACTTTACATTAACGTATAATAACCAATTAGCATTTAAAAAAACAAAACTAAAACTCTTACTTTAAATTTCAAACGCATTAGTATCAGTACCCCTCTTACAGTACCGATACTTCTCTTCTATGGTACCGATACCCCTTTCAGTATCAATATCATTTTGGCATTCTAGAATTTCATACTTAATAATAGTATCGATACCTTACTCTTGGTATCGATACCCCACTTCAATATCGATACTAATTCAATTAGTACTGATATTGTTTATCAAATTCATCATATTTCCTTCGATTTAATACTATAGTATCGGTACTGTTCTTCCAATACTGATACCCTTTCCCATATTTCATTTAATTCACTTCAAATTTTTACCCAAATTCACCTAAAGCACCCACTTTTATCTCCTTTCATGCCTTTAAACTCAACTACACTTATCAAAACCAACTTATATCAATTTAACATTTTTAAATATCCAAAATTCCACTAGAACACTTGAAACATAAAAATCATACCAATTATTTCAACATATCCCAAATTCTTTTCCAACAGCTTAAACTTCTTATTATAACTTATGACAAGTCAAATATAGTTTCAAAATCTATTTACTAATCATTTCTCATCAATTCTATCAAAAACCTTCATTATTCAATCACCAATAACTTATCAATCTTTTAATTTATATTTCTGTTTAAACTTTCTCAAGCTTCCATAATACACCAAGAATCAAAACCAATCAAAAATTACAAGAAATAACTGACTTAAAGATTCCTTACCTTAGCCAAGAAGCTCGTGGTGGAAAGGAGGAAGAAAAGATAAATAGAGAATTCTAGACTTTCTTTCTATTTCTTATCCTCTTAAGCTTAAAATATCTTTTAAAATGAATTTTAAATTCATTTTCCTACTAAAAGACCACTTTGCCCTTCTATTCTTCCATCTTTACTAATAAGTCCTATACATAATTTCCAAAATTAGTCCTTAAACTTTTCAACTTATCAAAATTAATCACAAAGTTTTAAAATCTTACACTTTAGTCACTATCCTGATATTTGGGTTGTTACAATGGTAGGTGTCATATCCAGTCTCACAAAAGTAAAGCAGCTATAGGCGGGGTTCCAGAATTGTGCAAGAGCTCTAAATAGATTTCGGTCAATTTGGACGTCTAGGAGATAGAAAATGTCACCATATAACTTATAGAACAGTTGCTTATCAACTGCATCTCCTTTTCCCCAGATCTCTTTTAGCTCGCTCAGATCATTTTGATGTACATTGATATGGGTGTAACCAACCAAATCTGACATGTATCCAGACTGCAAGCTTTCTTCATTGGTTAGCTGGGACTGTTCGAACCCTCTCAAAACATTTGCATTGTCTTCTACCTCTTTTTGAACCATTCGTTCCACATTACTAGCCTTCTATATGGACATAGATTACGGATCAACACCATGGAATGAATAGTGTAATGCAAAAAAAAAAGGCAATAGAAAATCAGTCAATATCCATGAAGAAATCAATCAAGAATAATATAATTTGTAAATAAAACCTACTGTCACATGCGGGCTACACAATCATGCTTTAGCAGACCTTACCCAAACATGATTTCTACCCTCATGCTTTGTTTAAACATAGAAACCTAACCTCATGTCATCTAGTTCGCATACTTATCCGAGAAAAGATAAACCTAACCACATGATCTCTAGTTCTCATACATTTATTTAGAAAGAAAAAAGTTTTTCCTTGTGTACTCTCCTCACGGGATTTTAAAGACTTGGGTTAAGCTCTACCTAGGTTTGGATCCTAAGTTCACTATATGCTTGGTTCGGCTCTAAAGCAAAAGGTTCTCGAATTGTCCTTGTTGAAACCCCCTTGGGCTGCTGACCTTCAATCCTAGCCCATTACAGGCTTTCAGATCGAGTTCAATTCGAGGGAACACACTTCCTTATGTCTATACGGAGGTGAAAACCATCACGAGGACCGTAAGGCGTGAGCTCTAGGAGTGATCCACTATCCCATACGGAGGTGAAAACCACACGAGGAAGTAGTTTCTCACTCCTACATAAATCAGACAGAGTGATGTTTTAGCTCATGTTATGACAATAAAGTGCACGGTTTGTGAGGAAAAGCGAAAACACACAATCACACAACACAATACTCATTCCCCAATTCCAAAAAAAACTAACAATTAATTTGAAAACATTAATAAATAAATCAGTAAAACTATTTAGTGGTTAATCAAATTGCAATAAATTTTTTAAACCAATTAAGGGATAAAAACTAAATTATCACGAACTTGTAATTTTTATTGAAAATACAATTAATTAATTGACTAATGGTTTGACTCTCTAAAAAAGGTACCAGCAGAGTCGTCAAGCTGTTGAAACGATTTCTTAAAAACAAAATTCATTTTTATTTAATTACTATTAAGTGATTAAAAATAATCTCTTCTCGATTAATTTAGTGTTTCCTTTTAAGTAAAATAAAAATGGTTCGAGGAGTCGCCACCAATCCTTGATTAGGGTGTGATAGGGAACCCAAAACGATTGCTATTTTAATAAAATTTCAAAATGTAATTTTATTAAAACAACATTTGAGGTCTACATTCCAAAGGATTGAGTTCGAGAGTAGATTACATGTGAAGAAGGATTAGCACCCCCACAGCGTCCTAAATCGATACCTAGTCGATTAATTAATTTTCTTTGCAATAAAATTCACGAGTTCGAATTTAATTTAATTTAAGATCCCTTCCAATAATATTCTTTGAATTTTAAAATGAAACATAACAATATTTGATTATTTCCTATCGAGAAGAATCGACCTCTCATACCTTGAGGCAGTCAATTCCTACATCCAATCAAAATAAAGAAATATTGTGGTTCCATCATAGTGTTCAAATGCATGAAATAAAATAAAACAAATTAAATTAAAAAAATTACCAATCCTTTTAGAAAGAAGAAGGATATTCGATTATTTAAAGACATCGAGATCAGACCTTTTATAAGTTCTAACGATATTTTCTCGAAGAATTTAAAAAGTCGGACATTTCTTTTTCTCTCGTCCCTAAATTTTAGGTGTAGTCAAATTTTAAGGTTTCACTTAACATGATATATTTTCATTTTAAAATCGACGGAAGTAGCTTTCTCATACTTTAAGACAACCACCCCATGACGACTTTAAAATGAAAGGGTATTACCCTTAATCCAATTATTTGATGTCGTCAAATAATTTATCATATTTTACAAATTAAATATACATATATTTTATAAATTAAAGATACATGCAATTAAATCTACATGTTAATAATCAAATAAATGCACGTGATTTTATACATTAAATTAGTAAATATGATTTAGACAAAAACACGTTATATATGAACAACAATTACATAATATAAAAATGCGTATATAGCGCATACGTACATGTAATTTCACATTATAAATTTATTCACAAGATATGAAAGACATGTTTACCTGCTAATACATGTATATACATATGCACTTTACATCACGTATACCTAGGATGAGGAAGCAAACACATATATAAGACAAACATTCATCAAAATAATATATAATATGACTTAACGAACATGAATAAAGCTAACTCATCATAACTTAAGTATCTGATATGAAAAGCATCAGGAAAATAAAGTGGCATTTGAATGGGGACTAAAACAAAATTTTCTAAAATGGTAGGCCATAAGCATAATCAGTATAAAATAAAAATAAATACATATCATGGACCAAAATGAAAATAGGGCAACTTACATTCCAAATGTAAAAACAATATGAACTTAACAATAACTCAGTATTGGAGGGAAAAGAGAGGCACGTGAAATATAAAGATAAAATTATAACTTCGAAATGCTTTGATTCGGGGACCAAAATAAACTAGAGTTCAAATAATAGCGGCCCCTACCACTAATAAACCAAGCACGGACGGGTGACTCTAGACCTCCCAAATGACACCATTTTTGGAGGTTTAGTTAACACCCTAAATTTAACCTAAGAACACACAAAACTAATCCTAATGTCATTTGAATAACCAAACTCATCCCCTGTAACGTCGTTCTCTCTACTCTCTCCTCCCCACCTCTTTCTTTTTTGAAACCAAATAGCCACCATTGTTGCCGCCTAGAGGGCTTCGATGGAAAACCAAAACGTTCCCCTTTAAAAACCACTCTCAATTGACTCCTAAAACCTAAAGAGAGAAGAAAAACTAAACCCATAACCCAAACATACCAAAATTAGTTACCTCCGACGACTCAAAGGAGACTTGGTTTCAAGCAACGACGGTCCTCTTCCGACGGGAAATGTGAGATTTTTGCCTTTTAGAGTTGTTTTTTTCTTTTTTGTTCGGTGCTAGGTTTTTCACTCATCCACAAATAATCCTTTTCCCTTGGTTTGCTCTTCCCGTGCCCTTGTTCCTCGTTGGTTTTTTGTTGCTATATATTTTATCCCATCTCCCCCAATTTTGACTGATATTTTCTGCTCTATTTCTGACCTTTTCGTTGCGTTTTGTTTTGCATGCACCGGGGGAGGCTCTACCACTAAGGTGGATGATCGAAGGGCATAAGAGAGGCCCTCGTCCTTTTGTTGCAGTGCGAAAGAGGTTTTGCCCTCTGCCATACAGTGGCAGAGGGGACAATTGTACGACTCACCTGAACCTCTGGTGGTTTCAGGTATATCATACATGGCGCGCCAAGGATGACTGATGCCTTGTGGGGACCATCGGTATGTGTTGTTAGTGTGAGGGTCTGTTTAAGCATCACACGTGTGGGAGCTATAGGACATGCACGTGCATCGAGTCGAACGTGCACCTCAGACGTGGACATATCGTTGGTTGGGCTTCGACAGTGGTAAAAGTTATTAGATATCTTAGGGTAAAACCCTAATATTTTAACATATGGATTATTGATCTAAGATCAGAACCAATAGTTGGGAGTTGGCTACGAATGAATCTCCCTTTTTAGTGCTATAAAAACAGTGTTTTAGACTTGATCTGGTCAATCAGATTGGTTAACAGATCTAATGGTTCCAGGCTTTTGGCAGTATTGGACAGCGGGGTCTCTGCTCCAAACCCTAGCTGACACATGGGTTACTCCTTAGGCCTATAAACCAATTGGGCTTGCTTCAACCCGGGCCTTGGCTGCTATTTGGGTCGTTTCATTCGGCCTTGGACTAGGACCAATTGAATCTTTGGACTTGAACTTACAATTAAAAACATAATATTAATAAAAAATAATAATAAATTATAAATATGAAAAGCATGTATACATGTCTATTTTATATACTAAATGTTATATATAATTTCTTAAAAACTATATATATACATATATATATATATATAAACCTATACCATACTATAATACATTTATATAAGTTTCCAAAACTACATATATTACTATACTATATATTATAATTTTTCAAACTATATATGATGTGGTTACACCTACGCTAGACCCAGAAGTAATACCACAAGGTCTCATTACTCGATCCAGAGTCAAACAATTCAGGGAAGTACTCTTACTCAAGTGTCTTGATGCTTTTGATTTTTTTCAAATGTTACCATTACTTAATAATAAGTTATATAATGTTTTGCTAACTTAAAACAAACTTCAAATTCTCACATCTTTATATTACTTATTGCATGATGTTACTTCACATATTTACTTAGTTATTATTAAATTATATTAATTTTGCATTCATTTAGATTGATTTCATTTCATTCAAATGTTGTGAGCATGTTAATCCTTCATTTCCTAGCACATTACAATTTAATTCAACTCACAAGTCATATATATTAGCTCACTAATACAATACCATCTCATCCTTAGCTCATGTCATGCATTATTAGCTCACAAGTACATATACATACACGACAACAAGCATTTGCATTCATTTCAACTCATTTGGTGAACTATTTGGCCTCAATATGCAACTCACAATTAGCTTAGAAGGATTCAAGCAGCTCATGGAGACTTATGGAAAGCTCAACTCAGCTGGAGGAGCTAGCACGTAGATGAACCTAGTTGGATGAACCATTTGAAGCCAAGTTCCTAAAAGTGATGTCAAGTGCAGCTGAAAGTATCTAAAGGAAATACCAGGGAATTTAAGAAGTCATGGCTAGTAAGCTTGCAACACACTAGCCCTTACTTGCCTAACTAGCTTACTACAAGCTTGAATGGAGCTAAGTCACGCATAGTTGATGCCTACCTTCATTCCACGGACGAGACCACACCCAAGCCTCCTATGACCCCATGTGAGCACCTCAGGACCAACACACCCATGTGCCATGCGTATGGATCAATTAGGAACCAATGTGAAGGGTTACATAACCATTCGGCCAAACCAACCTACCTCCTCAAAATGGCACCAAGATGAACCATCATTAAGACCATTCAGCCAAGGGGCATACTTCTTCATTTTGGCCAAATAATTAAGTCCATTCACATACATTAATTTAATTAAATTGTGACTTTTGATTAAAAGTAATATACCTAGCCGAATAGCCACTTATTCTTTGGTTATCTTTCTTTTCATTTCCTATAAATAGGCTAGGTTTATTCCATTGTAAGGAAAAACTTTTTATTATTAATTAAAGTGAGATCACTCTCCTTTCTCATGTCTTTATGACTTTTATCAACTTATCAAGTATTTCATACTTGTGGTGTCAACCTTTTCTTTCATTATATACTTGTGGTTCGTAGATTCCTATCTAGTAGGTCCAAGTCCTTTCTACCATCCCTTATAAATACTTATAAGAATCGGGTCTTTTCTCATCTATAGCATTGGTTCATTCTTAGTCTTATTAGATACTATCACCTTAACCATTTTCTTTCATAATCCATCATCTTCCCATCACTTAATCAAATTTCATTTCCATTCAAACAAAACAGTCCACTATTCTTCACCTACATCAACTACCAAGCCATTCTCTTTTAAGCCATTCACTTATATTTTTAGGTTGTTTAGCTTCCTTCGTAGATCTATAATAAAAAGGGTACAATACCCATACATCAAGTGGTATTTAGAGCTTTGGTGGAAGAAACAAAGTGCAACAACAACACATCAAAGAAAAATATAAAAGAAAGTTGAAGTGCAAGTAAAGAAATTTCAAAAGTAACAAACAAAAGGTGCAAGAATTAAAGGAAGAAAACAAATCAAAAGAAAAGAAAAGAGATTGCAAAAAGAAGAAGTTTGAAAGCACAAACAACAATTTAAATCACCAAGCAAGTCAAGTAAGTAATTCTGAAAATTGATTATGGTGATAGAAAGATTGCAAAGTGACTTGTGTTATAAGTAACCCTTTCTTCTTTTCTCTCTTATTTCTAAGCCACCTTATTTCATTATATTTTGTTTTCCCTACCTACTAACCATTTGCAATCGACACACAACAAGTAAGGTTACTTGAGATAAGTTTGAGTAAAGTTTACTTAGAACTTGAGACAAAAAAACTGAGAGGAAAAAGGCTTGAGTGTGGGAGATTAGAAGAGGAAAAGAAAAGCCATAAAGTCCTAGAGTGCAAACACGAGTGGATTGAGTGTCATTCAAGTTTCTTTGGAGTGAATCATGAGGCTTTGTGAGAACATTTCTAGTAAGGTTATTTAACATATTTCTTTCTATTATTATCACTAACATGTTTTCTTCGTCTAGCACCCTTGTTGTCAAAAGAACATTAATCGTTCAAAGTCAAGAAGATTAACAAAGAGAGAATATCTTCCATACCAAATGTCTTGTGGGAGACAAAGTCTGCATAGTGATCATTGATGGAGGAAATTGCACCAATGTAGCAAGCACTCACATGGTAGAAAAATTAGGCTTCAATACTTCCAAACATCCTCATCCATACAAATTACAATAGTTAAATGATGTGGGGGAAGCCAAGGTCACCAAACAAGTTCTCGTTCCTTTCTCCATTGGTAGGTATAAAGATGATGTCCTTTGTGATATGGTGCCAATGAGTGTTAGCCACATTATACTTGGGCGTCCTTGGAAATTCAATAAGAAAGTTATCCATGATGGATTCTCCAACGAGTACTCATTCCAATACCAAGGGAAAAAGATCACGTTGGCACCAATGCGCCCAAATCATGTCCATTAGTTCCAAGTGACCCTAAAATCATGTATAGAATAATGAAAGAAAACAAATAAGGTGGAAGAGAAAAACAACACTTAAAAGTTGAACATTTATGCCAACATGGGAGATATTCAGAAGCATTTGTCCACAAAGAATGACATACTTGTACTTATGTACAAGGAAAGTTTTCTATTTATTATCCCTCTTGAAGGCTTGCCTACTTCCATTTCCACTCCTTTGCAGGAGTTTGAAGATATCTTTCCAAAAGAAATTTCAGATGGTCTACCACTAATTCGGGGAATTAAACACCAATTTGATTTCATTCCTAGTGTTACTATTCCCAATAGACTAGCCTACAGAATCCAGAAAAAACCAAAGAATTACAAATGCAAGTTAAAGAGCTATTAAACAAATGATACATTCAGGAAAGTCTGAGTCATTCTGATGTATTGTTCTTGTTGGTGCCAAATAAATATGGGACTTGAAGAATGTGTGTAGATTGCAGGGTCGTAAATCAAATCACCATTAAATATAGATATCATATACCTCGATTGGATGATATGCTTGATGAACTCAGTGGTGCCAACATCTTCTCCAAGATTGACTTAAAAAGCAGCTACCATCATATTTGAATGAAGGAAGGTGACGAGTGGAAAATTGCTTTCAAAACTAAACAAGGTTTGTATGAATGGTTGGTCATGCCTTTTGGCCTAACCAGCGCACCAAGTACTTGTATGCGTTTGATGAATCATGTCCTTCATCCTTACATCGGTAAGTTTTTTGTTGTTTATTTTGATGACATATTGGTTTACAATAAGTCTCTAAAAGATCATAAGGATCATTTAAGATCTACTCTTGGCACTTTGAGGAATGAGCAATTATATGCTAACCATAAGAAGTGCGCATTATGTACTAACAAAGTTACTTTATTAGGCTTCATTTTTAGTTCACAGGGCTTGGAGGTTGATCCATAAAAGATCAAAGTAATTCAGGAATGGCCAAGACCTACTAATATCAATCAAGTTAGGAGTTTCCATGGTTTGGCTAATTTATACCATGTGTTTATGCCAAATTTTAGTTCTATTGTCGTTCTGTTAACAGGATTATTAAGAAGAATTCAATTTTTTCTTGGGGGAAAGAACAAGAGATGACATTCAATGAACTCAAGGTTTACCTAACCAAGGCACCATTACTAGCCTTGCCAAACTTTGACAAAACTTTTGAAGTCGAATATGATGCCTCCAGAATTGGGATAGATTTTGTTTCGACTCAATGAGGAAAACCCATTGCTTATTTCAGTGAGAAATTGAATGGTGCAAATCTGAACTATCTTACATATGATAAGGAAATATATGCACTCATTCAAGCCTTGGAGATGTGGCAGCACTATTTATTACCAAGGGAATTTGTCATACATACTGACCATGAGGCGTTGAATCACAAAAAAAGACAACACAAGATTAACAAGAGGCACGCCAAATGGTTTGAATTTCTTGAATCATTTTCCAACATTATACATTATAAAAAGGGTAAGGATAACATTGTTGTTGATGCCTTTTCAAGAAGGTATGTTCTACTTAATACCTTGGATTCTAAACTCCTTGATTTTGCATTCATAAAGGAACAATATGATACTGACTTGGACTTGGAGAAAAGTATCATTTATGTGAAACGCGTGCTCATGACAAATATTATCAACATGAAAGATATATTTTCAAAGATGGAAGACTTTGCATTCCACAAGGGTCCATACGAGAGGCACTTACCAAAGAAGAACATGAAAGTGGACTCATGGGACACTTTAAGGTTGAAAAGACACTTAACAAGTTGAAATAACATCTTTTTTAGCCAAAAATAAAAAAGGGTGTTGAGAGGGTGTGAGAGAGGTGCCTAGTGTGTAAAAGAGCAAAATCAAGAGTCATTCCCCATGGATTATACATGCCTCTTCCCATTCCAACTGTGTCATGGATTGACATCTCCATAGATTTTGTTTTGGAACTACCAAGAATCAAGAATAGAAAAGATTCAATCTTTGTGGTTGTCGATAGATTCTCAGAGATGGCTCACTTCATATCGTGCCACAAGATTGATGGTGACACTCACGTTACAAATATGTTCTTCAAGGAAGTGGTAAGATTACATGGTCTTCCTCGAACCATTGTATCTGATAGAGATGTTAAGTTCTTAAGTCACTTCTGGAGAACTCTATGGAGCAAAATTAGCACAAAACTACTTTTCTCTATAACATGCCATCCGCAAACATATGGTCAAACTAAAGTAGTAAATCAAGTTTTGTCAACACTAGTCAGATCAATCATCAAGAAAAACATTAATACTTGGGAATAATGTCTACCACATGTGGAATTTGCATACAATCACATTATCCATTCAGCCACAAAGTATTCTACATTTGAGGTAGTGTATGGCTTTAATCCTTTAACTCTTTTAGACTTACTTATTTTCCTTGTGATCAATTAGTGAACAAAGATGGAAAGGAAAAGGCATAATTTGTGAAGAAACTTCATCAACAAGTCAAGGAAAACATTGAGAAAATAACTCGACAGTATGAACAACAGGCCAACAAAGGAAGGAGAAAGGTAACCTTTGAAATTGGTGATTGAGTATGGGTGCATTTTAGGAAGGAACAGTTTCCAAACCAAAGGAAGTCCAAACTTCTATCGCAAGGAGACAGACCATTCCAGATTATGGAGAAGATAAACGACAATCCACACAAGATAGACTTACCTGGTGAGTTTGGTAGTGTAAGTGCTTCATTCAATGTCTCTGGTTTGTCACCCTTTGAGGATGGAAATGATTTGGGAACAAATCATATAAAAGAAGGGGATGATGTGGTTACACCTATGCTAGACCTAGAACTAATGTCACAAGGTCCCATTACTCGATACAGAGCCAAACAATTCAGGGAAGTACTCTTACTCAACTCTCTTGATGTTTTTGATTCGTTTGACAAGTTACCATTACTTAATGATAAGTTATATAATGTTTTGCTAGCTTAAAACTAACTTCAAATGATCACATATTTATATTACTTATTGCATGATGTTACTTCACATATTTACTTAGTTATTATTGAATTATATTAATTTTGCATTCATTTAGATTGATTTCATTTCTTTCAAAAGTTGGAAGCATGTTAATCCTTCATTTCCTAGCTCATTACAATTTAATTCAGCTCACAAGTCACAGATAATAGCTCACTAATAGAATATCATCTCATCCTTAGCTCAAGACATGCATTCTTAGCTCACAAGTACATATGCAGACACAACGGCAAACATTTGCATTCATTCCAGCTCATTTCCTTTGATTTACCTTAGTTTCTTTATTCATGTAGATACATCAGTGGGTGGTACACATTATGGTAGCTTGTTAGACTATTTGGTCTCAATATACAGCTCATAATTAGCTCAAAAAGATTCAATCAGCTCATGGAGACTTACGGAAAGCTCAACTCAGCTGGAGGAGCTAGCACGTAGCTGAACCTAGCTAGATGAACCATTTGAAGCCAAGTTACTAAAAGTGATGTCAAGTGCAGTTGAAAGTAGCTAAATGAAATACTAGGGAGCTTAAGAAGTCATGGATAGTAAGCTTGCAATACACCAACCCTTATTGCCTAGCTAGCTCACTACAAGCTTGAATGGAGCTAAGTTACGCATAGTTGTTGCCTACCTTCATTCCATGGATGAGACCACACCACAAGCCTCTTATGACCCCATGTGAGCGTCTCATGAACAGCCCACCCATGGGACATGCGTGTTGATCAATTAGGCACCAATCTGAATGGTTACATAACTATTTAGCCAAACCAGCCCAACTCCTTCAAATGGCGCCAAGATGATCCATCATGAAGGCCATTCGGCCAAGGGGCATACTTTTTCATTTTGGCTGAATAATTAATTTCATTCACATACATTAATTTAATAAAATTATGACTTTTGATTAAAAGTAATGTACCAAGCTGAATAGCCACTTATTCTTTGGAAATATTTCTTTTCATTTCATATAAATAGGTTAGGCTTATTCCATTGTAAGACACAACTTTTGATTGTTAATTTAAGTGAGTTTACTCTCCTTTCTCAAGTCCTTGTGACTTTTATCAACTTATCAAGTAATTCATACTTTTGGCGTCAACCCTTTCTTTCATTTGATACTTACGGTTCCTAGATTGCTATCTAGTGGGTCCAAGTCCTTTCTACCATCCCTTATAAAGACTTATAAGAATCGGGCCTTTTCACATCTTAGCATTGATTAATTTTTAGTCTTATAAGATACTATCACCTTAAACATTTTCTTTAATAAGCCATCACCTTCCTATCACTTAATCAAATTTCATTTCCATTCAAACAAAATAGCCCACCGTTCTTTACCTACATCAACTACCCAGCCATTCTCATTTTTAGTCATTCACTTACATTTGCAGGTTGTTTTGCTTCCTTCCTTGATCCATAATCAAAAAGGGTACAACACCCAAACATCAATATTTGTGTGTGTGTGTATGTATTAAAAAACTATATTTTATACATTATATATACTACGTACATATTTCTAAACTATATTATATATATATAATAATAATAATATATAGGGTAAAAATACCATAAAACAAATATAAACCAACATAAACAAAACTATAACGAAAATAAAACAAAGAAAAGAAAAATCCTCAGACGGAAGCAAGTGTCTACTCTAGTGAACCATTCCTCGCTGCATTTACTTAGCTAAAACCACTCACAAATATATATGAGCGAACAACGAAGTCCATTTTTAAACCCTTCTATCGACCACCATTACTCACTCCTACAGTAACTACCTAAACAGATAATCAAGTAAAGACAAATTTCCATCCCTACTACCAAGTCTTCACTCACCATACATGCTCACCATTAGTCGAGATCATCAATAATCCATTCACCCATTCTCATCTAAACAAAAATATCAAAAAACAAACTCAAAACCCATCAAAGACCAAATTCGAAAATCCCAAACAATAGCAAACATAGAAAGCTTAACAAATCAAACCAAATAAAACAAGTCAGCAAAAACAGAAAGGATAGAGCAAAAGCAAAGAAAAAAATGAAAAAGGAAAAATATACAAAATCTCTTTTTTAGTTAAGACTAAAAATCGACATTTGGAGTGATGCCTACTAGATCTTAATGGTGGAGGTCTTTGTTAACTTGAATAGGATCACATATCCCAATTTCAAGTTGATATAATGGTGGATGATGCATGTCTGATATGGAAAAGATTTGAGTTCAAGGATTGTTTTTGTGGAACTTGAGTAGGACTCGGAGAAATCTAAGTCGGTAGAAACACAACAAGGAAAATTAGCTCTTTGTTGCAAGTTGAGCTAAGTTATGAAATTAAAATCTTTAGTCTTCTTCCATCGATCATATTTCTTGGAGCTGATCTTTCCCCAGTGCTAACACAGTTGTCATGTCATTGCTTCCTAGAAAATATCTGATCATTGCACCCAATCCAGAAATCTTCATATCCTGAAACACGTATTCAACCATGGTTTCATTAATGGCACAAAGCTCTTTAATTGATTTGATGTCGTAAAGCTTGCTTTTCCTCATGGAGGTTATGCAATTTTATTCTTTGTTATGTCAAATTCTGAGTAAACCACATTGGGAGACAGATTGATGGAAGATTAAGAGATTTCAGAGCTGCCCCACTTATATTTCAAATTCTTAAGTCAATCTTCGAGAAAATCCGTCTTGTTTTAAAATGCCTTTTCTTGATATAAAGATTTACAATGCAAAATCATGCCCATTTGGCCTCACAATTGAAGTAAAATATCAATTTAGTTAATATCAAAAAAAATAAAACACACATTTTTATTTTTCAAAATTATAGTCCTTTGATGAGTGTAAACATTGATAGGTTGATTTCGGAAGGCAGTGTAATTTGGTTAGGATTTGTCTCATCGAGATTTTCATTAACTCCTGGTCCTTGTGAACTTTTTTATAAAATGCTCAATTATTCGAGCTTGACCTTCAAATAAGATGCAAACATAATAGCGTAACTAGTACACTCCATTGCTAGACTTCTTAGAAAGCATTTCTATTTTGGTTCTCAGAAATCTTCCATTTATTCAAGTTTTATAGACTCCTTTAGCAGAGACAATGCATAAATATTGATCTAAAAACAAAATTAATGGATGTTTTTGTATAGTTAACTATAACAGATGCTCTTTCACTCCCTCAATCAATATTCCATTGAAAATTATTCTCAATTAAAACTTTAGGACATACCCCATTATTTCATTAACTTCACTGTTCTCTTATTTTTTTTGATTTTTCTAGGAAATTCATCTCGACATAAGGCCTTTATCCCAATGGTTGTCGAGTGACCTATTAGTCTCATAAACTGAATTTAATATTACTCATAAATTTAGGGCTTTCTTCATTACCTCATTGTCCCATTACTTTAGCATAATACCTCTAATTAGAGTATTCAAGTGTCAGAAAGTTTTCGACTTGAGAACTTGAATGGAACTCACTTCATAAAGCTAAGACTTACCTCCATAGCTTCTTTAGACGTACATCTGAAGATTATCAGCTCATTATTTTTAGCGAAGTTCCTCCATCAATATTACAATTACCTTGCATTGATATCTAATTAACTTCCTTGAGTATCTAATTTAAAGATTTCTTAAGCTCGTCAAGAAGAACCTATTATAGCTTGAGTATCGAAGAAAGTCATGAAATTTCATCTTTAAAGTTCAATTTCCAAGCAATTGACCTAAGTTAAATTCATCTAGTCCACCATTACCTTTGTGAAAATTATGGATCGTCACCGAACACCCTCAACATATATGCAAACTAATCGGTCTTGCAATGTCATGTATCAAAGAAGCCACATCTTGTCCGCTACCATACTTACCTGAGCATTTTATGTCTTCATCATGTGAGGAGAATGTTACGTATACCTTCTATTCTTTGGGTAAAGAGGTGTGATTTCTATTTTAGCTTATGATGACAAGTCACTGGTAAATGGATCTTATTTTTTAGGGAATTTGATCTCCCTATATGTCAGAAGACTATAACATCGATTCTCAATATATGTATTTAATTATATTTGCTATTCACTGAATTCTAAAAAAACGATTCATTTTTCATAGTTTAAATGAATGACATTTATTTAATTATTGAAAACATCCAAAAAAGTTCAAGCATGTATGAAACAAATTTAAACAATACATCATTCATTTTGTAGCATAACTCCATGGTAAGTTGGTGATGATCTTTTCTTGTCTCATCCTATGATGCCCCAATCAATTTGCACCCTATTTCTCGATTAATTCCTAAGTTATCAATCCGTTAGTAATGAGCTTCTCTATTTCCTCCATGAGTAATATACATTTTCTAGTAGGGTGACCAGATGACCCCATGTGAAAGTCACATATGCTATTTGGATCATAGCCATAGGAAGACGTTCTAGTCATTACTCTCGAAGGTTTAGAAGCGAGATATTGAGCTTGGATCAAAAATTATGAATTAGGTACTTAAACATCTTGAGGGTCCCATTTGTTTAAGACATTTTCTGTGGTGGATACTGGCCTGATACTCTTGAAGCCTCTCTATTTTATTGATTTGCAATGTTATCTCGTTCATGGGATCCATCTTCATTGGGGTTTGATTTCTGTATAAATTTTTTAAGTCATTCACCATGTTTTCATGATAGACGTATGTAAAATGATCAATGTGATTCAAACATTAAAATACAAGAAGCAAAATCGAGGTGTTGATCCCGAAATTGTCTATCATAATAAATAGCCTTCACTGGGACAAAAATGTTATTACAATGAGCCCAAAAACAATTTAGAGGTACACTTGAGTTAGATATTCTAAACCCTGGTGTTGTGTATATGAGTTCTATAAATTAAACACAAATTTGTGCAAGTATACACAATCAAACAAGTAATATAGTAGTGAGTGAATATCATCTTCACAAGGATTGAAAGGATTTCCAAGTTAAATTAATGCACCAAAAATATATGACTTAAATATAGTCTATATGGCGATATAAACAAGTGAGTAAGAATGTTGTGGCAAAGTATTGAAGTGTTGATTGTGAAAAACTATGAAAAATAGTAAAGTCAAAGAATTTCTATGACAAAATAAAGTTTAGCACTGGAGTATGAAATAAGATAACTTGACAACCTATCACAAACAAACTACAATAGGGATAAATGACTGGGTTTACTAAGGAATCCTATGCATTGTCTCTAGAATGGTTCACATTTTCCATGAGTATGCTGCTCGATAGGATTTACTAAAGAGTTTCTATGCTATATCTTGTAAGGAACCTAACAGAGAAAATGCTACGGCAATACCTCTCAGCGTAAACTGTAACACAATCATGTCGGTTAAGTTCTACCCCTTTTAGTCTTTCAAACGCTTTCTTTATCTCTAAGGCCAGTTAAAGATTTGTCATCCCAACTTAGCTCCATTTTTCACGTCGATCTAAACTAACTGTCTCGATATTAGGCATCAAAACTTAGAAAATGGCTAACTCTCAAAAGCTCTTACAAGTCTAAGCTATTAACATTTAAACAATTAATAAAGCAACATTTAAACATGGAAGAATAAACCATTCATTAATGACAAAATATAATTATCCAAAGCAAACCCACACCAAATAAGGTTATTTCATGGTGGGGTACAAATCATCCACAAGAATAATCATTTGTTCCATTACAAAAGCCACAAATAAAAATAAGTGAAAAAACAATGAAGGAGAAGAGAACTCCCAAGTGATGTAGTGAGCTTTCTTGAACCACCGTGAACCACCTTAGCAAGCTAACTTATTGTAACAACCCGGAAAAAAAATTTAATTCAGTGTAATTTGGTAAAATTTTGGTGACTAAATAAAAAGTTTTCAAAACTTGTACGCTATTTTAGAAGTAAAAGAAATTTAGGGACCAATCCCTAAATTTAGCCAAAGAGTATCGGCAGGTTATGTGGTTTTATATATGCACTGCGTTTCTGATTTTAAAATCAGAAAATTTTGTAAACAAAATTCCTCCTCCCGCACCCTTCTTGCAAGTCTGATCCCGACACCATTCGACATTCGATCGTCAAATTGAAACCACCGTCGTGTTCATCTTCGACTTGTGATCAAAACCCAGTAAACCAATTATAGCGAAACGCTGCCAAATGACGTGAATTTAGAGTCAAAATCTCGACGTTTTTTAGCACCACCGCCGAGAAAATCTTAAATTCATCTCCGATCGTTGATCGGTTTTCGACACCTCTCGCACCATCGTGTTCCTGGTGTCGTTCCGAGTCCGACGGTGTCCTCCTTGTCTCCGTAGGCGGCGGCGCGTGTAGGAGGTGGAGCGGTCAAAGATTCGGTCGAGTTGAAATCGAGCTCTCCACCGTTCAAAAATTTGAACCGAGGTTGGTAAGTGACTCAAAATCGCCTAAAAGAATTTTTAGAATTTTTTTTATGAATTAATGGAGACCGGACGACGCCTCACGCGCCACCCCTGCGCGTGGAGGAGCTACGAACTGGTTGATTTCATGTTGACCGGCTTGACCGGTCCAAACCGATCTGAACCGGTTTGACCGGTCCAAACCGGTCTGACCCGACCCGGTGACATTTTGGGAATTTTTTTGAAAAAAGTGACATTCTGGGAATTATTTTGAAAAAGGTAACATTCTGGGAATTTTTGAATGTGGACTATTGAACCCCTTTGACCATAACTTTGACCGGATTTAAACGGCCATTAAACGACCTTTGATTTAGTTCGAGTATACCTATTCTGACATTTTTCAAAGTGCCAAATTCGTTTCCGAAGTCTGTTTCGCCAAATTCGAACCCGAAGGACTCCAAATCATCAGTCAAACCCGTTGACTTTGATTTTGACCAAAAATTTGAATTTTCGAAAAGTCATACTTTATGTTTTTCGACGTCCTGATTCCGCAATCTCTTTGCTCAAATTCAGACTCAAATCCTCCAAATTGATATTCAAACCCGAAAAATGCTTATATACTTAAGAATTTTAGCTTTAATCAATTAAGTAAGACTTGGAGTTGATAAATTATTATTGTTTGAAGGTACAAGAGACTCTCCGGATCGTTCGACAGCTCGACCCAGCTCGACCCAGCTCTTCTAGATCAGTTAAACCACGTGTGCCAGTATTCACCCGTAAGACCCGTAAATTTTATGATTTTAGAGATTAATTATGTTACCCATTAGTAATATAGTGTTATTATAAATTAGGTTCGAAAACTGTAGCAGAGCGTGGTGAGACTAACAATCAGTAGATCTACTATTTGAACCTATTATCGAGGTGTGTTCCCTATTTATTACTGAACTATTTTATTTGTTTTAATATGTGGTACACTGAATTCTTTGGTTACTGTTTTATTGATACACCGATTTAATGTGATGGTTTATGGATTATGACTGCTATCTGATTTTGTTTTGAAATGGTATATGATTACCATGTTTATGGATTTATGGAATTTTTGTCACGGTGCAATTGAATTTTTGAAATACGAATTTATAAAGTACAGCTCTGATCAAGCTGGAAAATTTTACAGACCTAATGTGATTCTTAGGTAGGCTCTGCGGCCCTGAGATCATTCTCGTGTAGGCCCTACAACTCTAAGATGTGTTCTTAGGTAGGCTCCACGGCCCCAAAATCTATCTTGGGTAGGCTCTCACGCCCTAAGATGTTCCCTTAGGGTAACTCTTTTATGGGATTTACTGCAGTATAATTTTATGAGATTTACTGGACTATGATTTGTTTAGTGTACCTATCATGATTTTATAGTAATGTTGGGACACACTGAGCCTAGCTCACTTTTCAAAAATGTTTTCCCCTTTCAGATATTGTTGGTTAGATTCACCTGATTGAGCACTTGGAGGATCAACATATCTCTTGAAGTATATCGTATTATAATGTTTTATCTTTTAAGTTGACACTATTTTGGTAACATATGCCTTATTTTAAAGTATTGGATTTTATAATGATTTCTCCTTTGGTATTTATATTTGGGTTATCGTAAATTTGAATTTTTAAGACATGTTTAAATTAATTTATTTTTTTCTTCATTATATTTATGAGATGTATTTTTATAGTATAAATTATTATAATTTCATAAACGTCATTTATAATGTGATTTTACCATTATTGAATAATGGTTTCGGAACAATATCTTTAAGAATCATGAATGTGATTCACTAGACTTAGTCGAAACGTATAGACCGGGTCTAGGGGGTTACATTTAATTGGTATCAGAGCTTTTGGTTTTTAAACCTCGGACTGTGTATGAGTCCAAATTGAAAATACAGTTTTGAAATATTTTACAAAACCTGTTGCTAAGGCCATGTCTCAAAGTTTTTATGATTTTAATTGTGTTCGAGACTCCAAGTGTTTATCTAACCCTAAATTTTATCTTCTATAGTAAACTAGAGATCTACCAAAATGAGTGCTAGACGTGGACGTCGAACTAGTCGAAGGCAAGGTCGAGTTACTAGATTTGCAGACCCGATCGACAAGATTCGAGTAGATCCCCCACCTCCGACAGGTGATCCTACTCCTGCGACCCCGACAAATTTACCTCCTGCTGTTGGGATTGGCATGACTACACCGATCAGAGGAGCAACCGATAGTGAGCCTGATGCTACCAGAGTTGCATTTGATGAGAATTTTAGTAGAAAATTTTTACAGTTAATTCAAGGAGCGGTCAGAGCTGCTGATGCTGGATCCGAGGTGCCTATTTCTCAAACTCTGATCGCCAATGGGGTCAAGACTTTTGGAGGACAGCTTGGAGGAATTCCTACTGAAGCAGAAGATTGGCTTCAAGATACAGAAAGACGCATGGATCAGTAGGGTTTGGACCCAACTAAGAGATATTTAGGGGAAGTAGCAATGTTAGATGGCAATGCCCACATCTGGTGGGAGTCAGTGACCAGTAGTGTTCCTATCGATCATTTGACAAGGGATTTCTTTAAGGAGCGTTTTCGGAGCCGATTCTTGGGTGAGCGTTACTTAGTCCAGAGACGACAGTAGTTTTAGGACTTTGTTCAGGGTGGTATGACTGTTTCAGAGTATGAGATAGAGTTCTTAAAATTGTTAAAGTATGGAATCAGTCTGGTGCCTACCGAGAGAGATCGATGCCGTAAATTTGCCCTCGGACTCAGATACGAGCTACGTAGGCAGGTGGTAGCCCTTCAAGATGACATTTTTGATGTACTGGTGAGTAGAGCCAAGGATGCTGAGGAGATGGAGGCTTTAGCTTTTGTTAGAAAGCGTGTTGATCAGGAGCGATGTAGGAAATCTTTTGGCCCTACTAAATCATCCGCACAGTCCGGTAAGAGGACTCGTACTTCAGCCCCTCAGAGGAGCAATACACACTTCAGGCCTGCAGCATCATCACCTTCACCTGTTAGTAGAGGTGGTTCTTCGGTTCCGTCTTAAGTGCCTCATTGTGACTTTTGTGGTAAATGGCACACGGGAGAGTGTTATAGGAAGACCGGAGCATGTTTTCATTGTGGATCTAGTGGTCATTTTCGGAGGGAGTGTCCTCAACTAGCTACGTCTGAGCGGACCGCTACCCAGACTCTTGTGCGTTCATAGACTATACTATAGTACAGACTCCAATTAGAGATCGTAGCCAAGTAAAGACTCGTGGTTCAGCGTCCAGGACAGATAGTAGAGCTCGACCTCAGCATAATAGAGGGCTAACAGTTTCTGAGGCTAGACAGCCAGCTTTGGTTTACGCCACTAGACGTCGGGATAACAGAGATGAGCCTGAGGTTATTACAGGTACATTTACTATTTATTTTATTCCATACTTTCCATTACTGGACAATGGCTCCACCCACTCTTATGTATCAAGCTCAGTATCTCGAAACCTTCAGATTCTGATCGAGAACACTGATAATACTGTTACGGTTACGAGTCCAGTAGGATAGGCAGTATTAGTGAATAAGGTATTTCGGCGTTGTCCTCTTGAGGTTCAGGGAGAAATTTTTCTCGCTGATCTTATGGAGCTTCCTTTAGAGGAGTTCGATCTAATTCTTGGGATGGATTCGTTGAATAAACACAAGGTAAATCTGGATTGCAAATACAAGCGAGCTACTCTGAAGACTTCAGATGGTCAGACTGTTGTGTTAATAGGTGAACGGCGTGGTTATCTCTCCAATATTGTTTCAGCTATGGAAATTGATCGTATGATCAGGAAGGGGTATGAGACTTTCATTGCCTATATTTTGAACAATAAAGGTTCCTTGTCCACGATCGAGGAAATTCGTACAGTTAACGAGTTTCCTGATGTTTTTCCGGAGGAGTTGCCTGGGTTACCTCCTGATAGAGAGGTAGAGTTCAAGATTGAGACTTATCCGGGATCTTCACCTATTTCTATGGCACCATATCGCATGGCTCCAAAGGAAGTTAAGGAGTTAAAGGTCCAATTGCAAGAATTATTTGATCGAGGATTTATTCGGCATAGTACCTCACCCTGGGGAGCTCCAGTTTTGTTTGTGAAAAAAAAGGATGGGTCGCTAAGGCTATATATTGACTATCGGAAGTTGAACAAGATGACATTAAAGAATAAGTACCCATTACCTAGGATTGACGACTTATTTGATCAGTTGCAATGAGCTATTGTATTCTCTAAGATTGATCTTCGTTTGGGGTATTACCAATTGAAAGTTAAGGGGCCTGATGTTGCAAAAATAGCCATTCGCACTAGATATGGTCATTATGAATTCTTAGTAATGCCTTTTAGTTTGACAAACGCTCCCGCATCTTTTATGGATTTGATGAATCGGGTGTTTCGGCCATATTTGGATCAATTTATGGTTGTCTTTGTTGATGATATTCTGGTATATTCTCTGACAGAATCAGAGCATGACGAGTATTTGAACATCATTCTGCAAACCTTGAGAGAGCATTATCTATATGCCAAATTAAGCAAGTGTGAGTTTTGGCTCCAAAAAGTGTCATTTTTGGGGCACATTATTTCTGCTCGAGGTATTCAGGTCGATCCAAGCAAGATCGAGGCTATTGTGAACTGGAAACGACCCAAGAACGTCTCTGATATCCGTAGTTTCTTGGGCTTGGCTGGATATTATTGAAGTTTTGTTGAGGGTTTCTCGATCATTGCTGCTCCTTTGACAAAGCTGTTAAGGAAGAACGTGATGTTTGACTGGGAGAGGCACAATAGGAGAGCTTTGAGAAATTCAAGGTGGTTTTAACTCAAGAACCAGTGTTGATTCAACCAGAGTCCGGGAAAGATTTTACAGTATATAGTGATGCTTCACATTCAGGACTTGGTTGTGTTCTAATGCAGGAGGCTAAGATAGTGGCTTATGCGTCACGTCAACTACGATCGCATGAGTGTAATTATCCTACTCATGATTTGGAGTTAGCAGCAGTGATTTTTGCCTTGAAGATATGGATACACTATCTTTATGGAGAAAAGTGTTACATTTTCACTGATCATAAGAGCTTAAAGTATCTTCTGACCCAGAAGGAGCTTAATTTGAGACAACGACGCTGACTAGAGCTTCTAAAGGATTATGATTGCGTGATTGATTATCACCCTGGTAAAGCTAACATTGTGGCGGATGCTTTGAGTCGAAAGGAGGTATCGGAGTTAAGGTCTTTAATGGCCAAGATGAATTTATATTGACGATGGCACTCTGTTAGCAGAATTGCAAGTTAAACTGACTTTGGTTGATGAGATTAAGGCTAAACAATCTCTTGATAGCTCCTTGCTATCCATCTTTGAGCAAATAGAGCAGGGGACAAGCTCAGATTACGCCCTTGATCAGGATGAAGTTTTATGCTTTAAGGGTCGATATTGTGTGCCTGATGATTCTGAGTTGAGGCATATTATTCTTAATGAGGCTCATAGTAGTCCATATGCTATGCACCCCAGTGGAGATAAGATGTACCGGAATTTGAAAAAGAGATATCATTGGGTTGGCATGAAGAAAGATATCTCAGATTTTGTGGCTAGGTGTTTGACTTGTCAACAAGTTAAAGAAGAGCATCAACATCCATCAGGTTTGTTACAGCCTATCAAGATTCTTGAATGGAAATGGGAGCGTATTACTATGGATTTTGTTACTGGCTTACCTATGACTCCTTTGAAAAAGGATTCAATTTGGGTGATTGTTGACAGACATACAAAGTCAGCTCACTTTATTCCTGTGCGGGTAAATTATACTTTGGACAAGCTGGCGAGATTGTATATTTCAGAGATTGTCAGATTGCATGGTGTTCCATTGTCTATTATTTATGATCGAGATTCGAGATTTACTTCAAGATTTTGGAAGGCACTACATATGGCTTTGGGAACAAGATTGGATTATAGTATATCCTTTCACCCCCAAACTGATGGTCAATCTGAGAGAGTGATTCAGATTCTGGAGGATATGTTACGATGTTGCGTAATTGATTTTCGTGGTAGCTGGGAGAACTTTTTGCCATTGGCTGAATTTGCTTACAATAACAGTTATTAGACCAGCATTCGTATGGCACCCTACGAAACACTCTATGGGCGTAAATGTCACACTACGATATGTTGGACTGAGTTGCGTGACCGGAAGACGTTGGGACCTGAGTTAGTACGCGAGACGAAGGACACAATCAAATTGATTCGTGACCGTATGAAAGAGGCATTTGATAGACAGAAGTCTTATGCAGATCAAAGGAGGAAAGATATTTAGTTTGAAGTTGGAGAACATGTATTTTTAAAAGTATCACCCTGGAAGAAAGTATTGAGATTTGGGCGTAAGGGTAAATTAAGTCCAAGATTTCTTGGACCTTTTCGTATATTGAAGAGGATAGGACATATCGCATATCAGCTTGAGTTGCCTCCCCAGCTCAATCGTATTCATGATGTCTTTCATGTATCAATGTTGAGGCGATATCGTCCAGATCCAGGTCACATCATTCAGGTTGAAGAGGTAGAGTTGAGACCTGATTTGTCATATGAGGAGGAGCTCATTCAAATCTTGGAAAGTGATGAGCGAGTTCTTCGGAATAGACGTATCCCGATGGTAAAAGTTCAATGGAGTAATCAAGGCCCTTCTGAAGCTACTTAGGAGAGATTGGAGTCAATGGAGGCTCAGTTTCCTCAACTATCCTCATAAGGTAAATTTCGAGGACGAAAGTTCTTGTAGAGGGGGAGAATTGTAACAACCCGAAGAAAAAAAATTTAATTCAGTGTAATTTGGTAAAATTTTGGTGACTAAATAAAAAGTTTTCAAAACTTGTACGCAATTTTAGAAGTAAAAGAAATTCAGGGACCAATCCCTAAATTTAGTCAAAAAGTGTCGGCACGTTATGTGGTTTTATATATGCACTGCGTTTCTGATTTTAAAATCAGAAACTTTTGTAAACAAAATTCCTCCTCCCGCACCCTTCTTGCAAGTTCGATCCCGACGCCGTTCGACATCCGATAGTCAAATTGAAACCACCGTCGTGTTCATCTTCGACCTGTGATCAAAACCCAGTAAACCAATTATAGCGAAACGCTACCAAACGACGTGAATTTTGAGTCAAAATCTCTACGTTTTTTTTAGCACCACCGCCGAGAAAATCTTAAATTCATCTCCGATCGTTGATCGGTTTTCGACACCTCCCGCACAATCGTGTTCTTGGTGTCGTTCCGAGTCCGACGGTGTCCTCCTTGTCTCTGTAGGCGGCAACGCGTGTGGGAGGTGGAGCAGTCAAAGATTCGACCGAGTTGAAATCGAGCTCTCCAACGTTCAAAAATTTGAACCGAGGTTGGTAAGTGACTCAAAATCGCTTAAAAGAATTTTTATAATTTTTTTATGAATTAATGGAGACCGGACGACGCCTCACGCGCCGCCCCTGCGCGTGGGGGAGCTACGAACGGGTTAATTTCATGTTGACCGGCTTGACAGGTCCAAACCGGCCTGAACCGATCCGAACCGGTCTAACCCGACCCATTGACCCGACTCGGTGACATTTTAGGAATTATTTTGAAAATGGTGATATTCTAGGAATTATTTTGAAAAAAGTGAAATTATGGGAATTTTTTAAAAAAAATGATATTCTGGGAATTATTTTTAAAAAGGTGACATTCTGGGAATTTTTGAATGTGGACTATTGAACCCCTTTGACCATAACTTTGTTCGGCTTTAAACGGCCATTAAACGACCTTTGATTTTGTTCGAGTATACCTATTTTGACATTTTTGACGTGTCGAATCCGTTTCTGAAGTCCGTTTTGCCAAATTCGAACCCGAAGGCCTCCAAATCATCAGTCAAACCCATTGACTTTGATTTTGACCAAGAATTTGAATTTTCGAAAAGTCATACTTTATGTTTTTCGACGTCCTGATTTTGATTCCGCAATCCGTTTGGTCAAATTCAGACTTGAAATCCTCCAAATTGATAGTCAAACCCGAAAAATGCTTATATACTTAAGAATTTTAGCTTTGATCAATTAAGTAAGACTTGGAGTTGATAAATTATTATTGTTTGAAGGCACAAGAGACTCTCCAGATCGTTCGACAGCTCGACCCAGCTCTTCTAGATCAGTTAAACCACGTGTGCCAGTATTCACCCGTAAGACCCGTAAATTTTATGATTTTAGAGATTAATTATGTTACCCATTAGTAATATAGTGTTATTATAAATTAGGTTCAAAAACTGTAGCAGAGCATAGTGAGACTAGCAATCAGTAGATCTACTATTTGAACCTATTATCGAGGTGTGTTCCCTATTTATTATTGAATTGTTTTATTGGTTTTAATATGTGGTACACTGAATTCTTTGGTTACTGTTTTATTGATGCACCGATTTAATGTGATGGTTTATGGATTATGACTGCTATATGATTTTGTTTGAAATGGTATGATACCATGTTTGGATTTATGGAATTTTTGTCACGGTGCAATTGAATTTTTGGAATACGAATTTATAAAATACAGCTCTGATCAAGCTGGAAAAATTTACGGACCTAATGTGACTCTTAGGTAGGCTCTGCGGCCCTGAGATCATTCTCGGGTAGGCCCTGCAGCCCTAAGATGTGTTCTTAGGTAGGCTCCATGGCCCCGAAATCTATCTTGGGTAGGCTCTCAGGCCCTAAGATGTTCCCTTAGGATAACTCTTTTATGGGATTTACTGCAGTATAATTTTATGAGATTTACTGGACTATGATTTGTTTAGTGTACCTATCATAATTTTATAGTAATGTTGGGACACACTGAGCCTAGCTCACTTTTCGAAAATGTTTTACCCTTTCAGATAATGTTGGTTAGATTCACCTGATTGAGCACTTGGAGGATCAACATATCTCTTGAAGTATATCGTATTGTAATGTTTTATCTTTTAAGTTGACACTATTTTGGTAACACAGGCCTTATTTTAAAGTATTGGATTTTATAATGATTTCTCCTTTGCTATTTATATTTGGGTTATCGTAAATTTGGATTTTTAAGACATGTTTAAATTAATTTTTTTTTCTTCATTATATTTATGAGATGTATTTTTATAGTATAAATTATTATAATTTAATAAATGTCATTTATAATGTGATTTTACCATGATTGAATAATGGTTTCGGAACAATATCTTTAAGAATCATGAATGTGATTCACTAGACTTAGTCGAAACGCATAGACTGGGTCTAGGGGGTTACACTTATCTCAAAGGCCTAGCTTGCTATCCCATTGGAGCTTGGCTATTGAGAACACCACGAAATGAGGAAGAAAATAAAGGAAAGAAAATAATGGAGCTCTTTGTTTTGCCTCTTGTTACCACCCTCTTTCTCTTCCTCTTTTATCTTATTTATACTTAAAAACAAAAAACTCACAAACTTTCAAGAAATCTTAAATTTACAATAAAACATTTTAACTCCCAAGAGACTCTTCAATTCCCAATAAAAATATCTAACTCCCAAAAGACTCTTCAATCCCACCCTTAAATATGGGGTTTTAATTCATTTTGTAACCTAAAGAATATTCTCTTCATATTCTTGGGTTGGGCTGTGGGCAGAGGATGTTTCACGTGTGGGTATCGTCAACCTTATTTACTTCTTCTCCTCTATCATCAATTACATGCACATCATCAACAAAACATGACATTTCCCCTTACATGGCCCCAGTTTCAACAATAAAATGTTGCAACAAAATTAAACCACCCAATGCAACTATATGTAGTTAAATGGGCTTTTAAGAAACCAATAACCTAAGTAAAAAAACACAATGTAACATTTTTACGAGGTTATCAGCTGGACAGCTTCCAATAGTTTGACAAGTCTTCTTGCTTTGTAGGTTACCAACTAAATACCATGTTTGACTACCTCATCTTCTCTTTCCAAACCATACAAGCGATGGGTCATCTTCTGTACTTGCTTTAGAAACTCATAGATGATTGCATCTCTCGTCTTCACTTTCTGTTGAGCTTGTTCCCATCGGAAACGCCATTGGTGTCCTCCATCGTAGGGACTATCTGGAGATTTCTTACCTTTCTCTTGTATATTTTCACGATGTTCTAAAGGTTTCACATTCAATGCTTTCTTGTTCATTGTGTTTTCGGGGGGACCTCTTTAATCTCGTCATCTTTTTATTTGACTCAATCTATTATCACAATCTTTTTCAGGTTTGAAATGAATTTGATATGTCTAAAATATTTCATAGTGCAACAAAGTCGTATATTTCTTGATAGTGTATTGAAGGTAAAGCAAATGTATCTCAGGTTCTTAAACTGAAACAAGGCTTGGATTAAAGCTCCATCCACTTTGATATAGAACATGTGTGTGATGTCGCTATAGCACTGATAGAACTTCTGCTTCTTCTCATGTTTCTTCTTTCCCCATATGCTTCGTATATCCTGTACCTCATTCTGCTTGAGGTTGATTGAAGCAAAGCCATCCAAATTTGGCATGTAGTCGTCTTATAGATTTTCCCATTTTTTCTCTCTGAGTTTTCTCTGACCACAGTCGTACCTCCGCGTTTTCAATCTTTTGCATCACAACCTCTTTCTGTATTAATGAAAACTGTTCAGAGTTGACAAACACTTCACATATCAAACCTCTTTTTAATGATGCAAATGATAAGAAATAAAAGAAAAAAGAAAAAAAAGTTAGTAAGAAAAAATAATAATTAAAATTGAAATAATAATTTCTACCTCACATGATATATACCTCACATGTTTTTGTTCCTATCCGAACATGATTTATATCCCGCATGTTTTTTATTTGAATAAATCCTAACCACATATATTTCTAGTTCGCATGCTTTGAGCATTAAATTTAAGGCAAGAAAATAGATTATTCATCCTAGTTTTTTTATGTGGCTTCGGGGTGGGTTCTAATTTTTCGTAACAACACGGTTTGGTTCTAAAAAGGGACTCGTGTTCTCCTTACTGGTGTCCCCCATGGGCCTGCCAGAACCTCGATCTTAAACCAATCACAGGCTCATATGGATCGAGTTAAACTCAAGAGGATGCGTTTCCTTATATCCATATGGAGAATAAATTCCCACGAGAGTATAAGGCATGTGTACCTCGGAGGTTACTTGCTAGGTCTGTAAGGAGAATAAATTTCCATAAAGGCATCACTTTCACCCCCCATTTAAATAGTGTCAGAGCTCGAGTATAGAGCTTAAGATATCAAATGACTGTTTAGAAGAAAAAAATTGAAAATCATTGAAAACACACGTCAATGCAACTATTTACAAAAATAAAAATAATCTCAAAGGTAAATTTAAATTGATCTAAAAATTAAATAAAGACTCAAACTTACAATTTTCTCTTAAAAAGAAACCAAATAACTGATTATGGCTTGACTCTCTTCGGGTCCCCAGTGGAGTCTCAAGTTGTTGCAACGGTCCTTCAAGTGGCTCGGGATCACATTTCGACTTAAAGTGAATAATTAACCTTTTTGGAGTCACCAACAACCTTTTTGGATTAGGTAAGGTCGGATACCTAAATTTTACCTCTTATCGGATCTACGTCTTACCAAAGATTCACTTGGAAGTATTCGGGAGTTGATTACTCGTGGGGAAGGATGATCACCCCCACATCGCCCTTTCGGTACCAACACGATTACGAGTTGTCTTAATAAAGAAAATTAAAATTTAAGCCAAAATTTAAAGAAGATATCCAAATTACTTACATTTAAGAATTTGTTACTATAAAATAAATGAAATAGAATATAAAAAATGAGTCTAATATGCAAAACTAAGAAAAAGAGTCACGGGTACCAAAATAAAAAGAACAATTCAAATCACACATGTCAATATAAATTAATAACAAATTTTAAAGGGCATACAAGAATTAATACAAAATACTCAATAAATAAATAAATAAATTGTATATAAAAAGAAATAAAAAAATTATTAATAACAAAAGAACATTTTAGAATATTAAACTAAAAAGGAAGGAAAGTTAAAATAAAATAAAATTTTAATTACCACCCGAAAAAACAAATCTAACATGAAAAAGGAAATCAAAGTAAAAAAATAAAGGAAAGAACAAAAAAAATTAAAACACAATCAAATTAAGAAAATAAAACTAAGAAAAAAATCAGCATCAATTAAAACAAGATTAAAGAACCAAAGAAGAATTAAAACAAAGAGTTTGAATATTTTTAAAAAACAAAATGAATTAAACAAAAATTGGAAATATTTAAAAGGAATCAAAGAAAATTAGCAAAAGGATGACCAAATTGAAATTTTAAAATAGAAAAAAATTAAACAATTAATTTCTACCCCTGTAAAACATACAGATTCCATAGGAATTTCGATCGACTCATTAGATTATTTAATTGAAAACAAATACCCAAATTTTAAAATACTAATTCATAAAAAAATAAAAATTATTTTCCCATTCACTACAAGAAAATATATCTTTAATGACACACGAACGATAACACACGCTAATTTATGACTTGCAAAAAATGTGTGTCATAAAAAAATGTCATGTTTCTTAAAATCTGAACGATTTATGACTTACAATAATGTGTGTCATATTTAATAGTCATAATCAAAAAAATTTCAAAAACATGAAGTACACTTTTAATTGTGTGTCATCTGTAAAAGTCGTCTTTTAATTTCGCCATTATTTTCATCATGTACACATGCTTTCCCGCTTTAAATGCTTTCAAAAACTTTGGAAACAGATTTTTGGGTTACGCTTTCTTTCCTTCTTTTCCCACTAAGTCGATGGACCCTCGAGGCGGTGAACTCCTTCTCGATGCCGAAACCAACCATTTTAGATCCTCCAACAATCCTGAAGACGACAAGTCTACTCCTCACACCGGCGATGGCGCCAGTCCTGGGTAAATATATTCCCCTTTCTTCTGTTTGTTTCTTGAGAAAAATTGGGGGTGTCGAGGAAAATCCTGAAATTATCGATTACCATTGCTTAATTACACATGAAAAACGTAAATTGAATCGTTATTTGTATACACATATGTATATGTTCCTTTAGATTTACTCTGTTTCCTGATAGAATTATAGAAAAAGTAATGAGAAAAATTGAGCCTTTTTCCTTTACCTTTTAGTTAATGACTTTGAAATTATTCTCAAATTTAAGTGAAATGGTAATACCCATTTTTTTATTTTCATTTTTTGTTATAAGTTTGGAATTTATATCATTTTAAAATAAAAGGGAAAGAGGAAGAATTAGGGTTCTTCTTTTCTCTTTTTCTTTAGACTTATGTAGGATTATATTGATATGTTTAGAGGTATATGTTTCTTTGAAAGGCCATTTTTATCATGAATACTTTGGAAGTGATTTGTGAATATATTCAATATTTGGAAATTTTCAGCAAAATATTTGTAGGAGGTTTAGCGAGAGAGACAAGTTCGGGTTAGTTCTTTAGCTTGTTTGTTGGAGATTTTTATTAATCTCCTTGAATATGATTATAGCACGAATTACTTTCCCTGTAGTCTGTTCCGATTTGGTTATTTTACGTATCTTCTGCAATACAATTTCTTGAACATTTTGGTAAATATGGTGAAATTACGGACTCTGTGATAATAAAGGACCGGAAAACAGGACAGCCTTGTGGATTCGAGTTTTTGACTTATGTAGAACCTTCTGTGGTTGATAAAGTCATTGAGGACACTCATGTTATTAATGGGAATCAAGTAAGACTCCGCTTTGGTCTCAATGTTTTGTTTATTGTTATGTTTCCTTACCATAGTCTGGTGTATGTTGCTTTGCTTTTGACTTGAATTACTGCTCTTTGGCTCGGTTTTTGTCCTTTTAGGTAGACATTAAGAGAACAATACCAAAAGAATCTTCTGGACGTAAAGATTTCAAGACTAGGAAGATTTTTGTAGGTGGAATTCCTTCAATTGTATCTAAAGGTGATACCAGTATCTTCCTTTCTTTAATGCATATAATATTGAAGCTTCACGCCATTTATCCGGAATGCCTTGATTCTCATAGATATTTCTCATAAATGTTAATATATTTGGTGCAAATTGACAAATGAGTTCAAGGACTACTTTACACAATATGGAGAAGTAATAGAACACGAAATCATGCGGGATCATGCCACCAATCGTTCCCGTGGTTTTTGGGTTCATTACTTTTGAAACAAAACAAGTGGTTGATGATCTCTTGGAGAAGGGAAACAATATTAACTTTGCTAGAGCTCAGGTATGAAGATTGCCCGTTGAATTGATGTTTCATGAAATATCTTATCGTCTTTATGGGCTATCATCTTTTTTCACTTTTAGATGTTACCAAATTATGGCATTTCCATGAACGCGTACCATTTTGCTTTGACGATATTTTACTTTCAGACCTTAATTATATTAGTTGTAGTTCTTTTTACCCTAGCAGAAAATGAGTAAGGTGAATTTAGAGAATCCATTTTGTTATGTTAAATTTTAGAAACAATAAAATGAGTATCATGATGTCTTCCTTTGCTGGTAGGTGGAGATAAAAAGGGAAATCAAGTTATACATTAGGCAGCCTCAGTTCATGAATGAAATCAAAATTTAAGAGCCATATGTAGTAAAATTTCAGAGCTGAAACGGATATATAGTAAAATAATTAGGACGTAAAGAGACACCTATGCTAAACAGGTTTAAAAGGTTAGTGTGTATTAAAAGGAAAGAATTAAAAGTCTTCACCCACAAGTGGAAAAATATAGTGATTGTCATGATTACTTTTGCAAAAATGGTGTACACATAATCATTCCTCAAGGCAAGTTAGTTGTTTAATCACATCAAGTTGCCAAGCAACATAATTTAGAAGACAAATCAAGAGCCGACTATTATGTACTTGTACTGATTTTCTTCTCAAAACTTGAAATACTTCTGCCCTCATTGACAAAAACCTAAGAAACTTTTTAGCTAGGATATTTTCAAGTTCATCAGCCTGTTTTACCATTACAAGAAGAGGAAAGTACATATATCACTACTAGAAAAAAAAAACCCTTTAATGACGCGCATTGCGCGTCATCTATGGGTGCAGATGAGACACAAATGTCTGTCGTTGAAGCCACCGACATGAATCTTAGATGATGCGCAATTGTGTGTCATAAATCTATGACGCGCATTGATGACACGTATTTACGACGCTCATTTATGAAGCGTAATGCATGTCATTGAAGCCCCCGTCATAAATGAAGATGACACACATTTTGTGTGTCATAAATTTATGACACGCATGTATGACTTACATTGCGTGTCATTGAAGCACACGTCATTAAAAAATATGACACACATTCGTGTGTCGTGATTGTATTTCGTAAATTATATATATATATATATTGTAGATTGACAAATAATCAAACTAAATCACATTTAATGCCTCATAATACTAAATATATATATCATATTATATATAAGCAATCCATTTGCATACAATATATTCACTTTAAGTTATCAAAAATATTGTAATCATATGTCGATACAAGGAACAAATAAAACAAATTAAAGAACAAAAACCTGATTCAGCCATTAATCACACAGTAACTTCATAATCCTACTACAGTAAACTTGAACATCTAAAAACTAACAAAAGTAAAATATATTCATTCAAAAGCTGAAGGAATATAATGAATTGTTACAGGACCTTTTACAGCAAAAAGTATCTTAGTCACATCTACATCCAGAAGAAACTGCAAGGAAACAAAGAAAACAATAGTCAAACAACACCTCTTTTTCATACGTAACATGCAGAATATGAACAATGAAAATGGCATCACCTTGAAAGTTAATGTGTTCATTGATGACCCCAAGCATTGCAGTGGATTGCGTTTTATGCAAATATTGCAACAGAAGATCATAGGAATATTGTCGAAGTGATTGACAAAAAATTCAGCAGTAAATGAGGAAATGAATATATTCTTTTATTATCTATTAACAGTTACCAAAGAAACAATTTACGGATTTTACCTGACATATCTTGATGTTAACTTTACTCTGCCTAAGAGAACGAGCAAATTTCATCTCCTAATTAAAGAAACAACTGATGGCAAGTACAAAAAATGGAAGTGATTAGTAAGTAAAGAAGAAGAAGAAAGAACAATATGTTCCACCTCCAAATGAGACTAAGAAAGAACCCCTTCCAACTTTTGAAGGTCTTGTGAGTGCATCAATTTCAAAATGTTAAGTGATTTACCTCCAAAATAACTTTTCTTCCGCTTCTCTGATTTAATAAAAAAATTAGTTAAAAAAGAAACAAATAACCTTGAAGAATTAAAATATCAAAAACAAAGAGAAGAAAATAGTTAGCTTCGACTCACAGAGAAGTATTAGTCTCATTCCTTGTCCAGGTAGTGCCGATCTTTAAAAAACTGAAACGATAGGAATTAAACAATTTCAAAATCACTATTCCAAGGAACATAATAAAATTTATGTAGCAGTGGTTCTATATAAGTTGCAGCTTTTCGAAGTGATCCCAAAAAGAACCTTGTTGTATGTCACAACCATTGCTAGTACAAAGATTAAACCGAAATTTAGTAACATTCGATCCTCAACCTTAGGTATCTATTATAGCATTTAACATTATTTAACAGCCAGTCCAAAATCCAGGTTTGGGGAGTAGATGTAGTGCATTTAAGTAATAACACAGCATCTCAACAATGACCTTAGTAGATATAAAAAAGGGGTGAAAACAACTTAAACAAAACTGCAAGAGGACTAACTTTATCTTGATGCCGCCTGTAGAATTGATCCCAATACTTCTTAGCATCTCTTTCATACTTAACTGCAAAACAAAAGATCAAACTTAAAGCACCATGTATCGACTCAATGCAGGCCCATAACTGTGAGTAAAAGAGATCTAATTTGAGCACCTATCCAAAAGGGGGAAACTCAAATGGTAGTGGGTGGGTATATTTGTATCCTCTGCGTTGGTTGTTGCTGTTCACACCAATTTACATTTCGGACTCCATTATTGGACCAGCCTTAATGAAGAAGAAAAAAAGCATAGTTTTGAACTTCCTGAAATATGAATTTTAATTCACAAATCTTAGAAGCGGAGAATTAAGATACGAAACATGCATGTAATAGTGGACTCAGGGATCATCTTTTTTTTAACTTATTAACAACGATATGTGATCCTGACAACTTTGGTAGAAACATAATCCACGAACATTTGTAATTTATAAAATAAATAAATACAAGAACGATTGAAGACAGTGACTTCACCAGGCCTAATTTCCTCGTTACAGAACTGCTGACATGAATCAAATAACAAAATGTTGCTTTAGCTTACCTACTAAACGAAGTCTTCAAAAAAAAAATTCAGCGTGCAATGGCGGGAGTAAAAATTTGCAAAGTATCAACACACGGTAACTTGGTTTTGAAAAAATAAAAACAATTCAGGAGCTAAATATTCGGTGGCGGGTCCCGACAGCAAGATACAAAGCACTCAACAAGTGCTAATATCATGGATGCAATGATAGATGAGAAATGATAGCTTAGAGGAAGTCAACCCACAATCACTAGAAACACAGTTTTTAAATCTTAACAATCTTGTACGTAATTCCATAGGATCACCATGCACCTTTAACATACACAAAACACCACCCTATAAATACACTAAAACACGCAAAAATATTGCACCGCCTACATAAAGATGAGAGGCCAAGTTCTAATTTACATTCTTCTACTAGCATGGTTCCTGCTTATAGATTCTCAACCCAAGGGCTCCCAAATCGATGTTCAAGCCATTGAATCAGGCAACCTTCTTTCTCATTCTCAATTGCTTAAAGCATTCAACGTATATCATACACCTACATCAAGCACATTTACAAACTTTTGTAGCTTCTAAATTGTAATGCATTAATGTTTTTTTCCTATAGTGCCAACAGTTCACTTCAAGTTCAAACTCGAAGCCTAATATCGAGACCACGTGCTAGAAATGCATTACCTACCTGGGTAAGAACTGTGTAATCTCTTTCAGCTTAAAACTGTTGTATTTATCTAGCTAGTATAACTAAATCCATTAGCTAAAAAAAAATTCTCGCTGCGATGAAAAACAGGTTGAAATGAAAAAGATTCATAAATCCCCATCCGGACCGAACCCATTAGAAAATCAACGGCCACCATCTAGGCATTAAAACAATGGATGCAACAGCCAACGTGGAAGATAGGGTAAGGCGACACAAATTGTATATGGAGGTGAGACGTCTCTGTGTAGGACAAGGATTTTACTTGTAAAAATTTATATGCGAAAGCAAGTATTGATGTACTATTATATGCTTCTAGCATGTACGAAAAGTTCTAAATGAGTTCTAGTTTGGTGTGTAATGGTATGTTCGGTTTTCTTCAGTCAGAAGGTAATCCCATGTCCTAATTATGATATTCTGCTTTATAATGCTTCTATACAATAAATTCATACTACACTATCACATGTTTGCAGAAAGAAACAGTCATATTTCACACGTGAAAGGAACTGAAACAGTTTTAAACAAAGAATTGACAAATCTTCATGAGAGAGAAAATACCCCTAGGTTCAGATCATATAAAAGGAAGCAATGAAGGCGCAACTACTAGCACAGCAAGATCCATGAAATAAATAAAAATAAACTACCTGAAAGCTTGAGTACTACTGAAAGCAGGCTACCATTCGAAGAGAAAAAAATTTCATCAACAACAGGGGAATTCGAACAGAATGAAGGAAACAGAAAGAGAAAAAAATGAAGAGGAGAACACAAGGAAAATATGGAAGGGAAATTTTTTGTAATGGGGGAATATTAGAAAACTCAACAATAAATATCTGTAAAGTGGATTTGCAATTGCAACCGAAGAACACCCGTTTTTTTTTAGCTTTTGAAGGGTATTTTCTATTTCTCATTTCATGTTGTTCTTTCCATTTTTTTTTACTTATGTTTGTGTTTACATTGTTTTGAAACAAATAGGAATCGAGAGAGGAATACCTGGGCTGTGCACACATTAATGGAGTCTCGTTAACTCTATTTTACCGTCGTTCGGTTTCCTTTGTAAAGGATAGGAGTGAAGTTAGTAAATAAAATCATTTTTGAATCAAAATAGTAAAGATCAACGAGAGAGAGAGCTTACCTTGGCCGAGCGTCGGGGCTGTTGTCGGGGTGGTTCTCGACATTTTATCGGTGGACTGATAAAAAGAGGAAAAGGGGGAAGCATGCGGCGAGAACTAATTTTGGAGGGGGAAGAAGCGGACAGGAAAAAATAATGGGGGAAATTAAAAGACGACTTTTACAGATGACACAATTAAAAGTGTACTTCGTGTTTTCGTAAAATTTTTGGATTATGACTATTAAATATGACACATTATTGTAAGTCATAATCGTTCAAATTTTAAAAAATATGATATTTTTTTATGACACACATTTTTTGCAAGTCATAAATTAGCGTGTGTCATCGTTCGTGTGTCATTAAAGGTATATTTTCTTGTAGTGTATTAGAACAAAATGGGAGGAAAATGCAAAACTTGTCCTGATATTAGTTAAGATAAACTTCTTATCTTGAATCCAACAAAGTATAATAGAAGATAAGACATCATCCTATGAAGAGCAGTTCATATTTTAAAACAATAGATTCCCTTTTAACATTAGATGATTAGGAGAAGAAAATAGGAGATATTTTCTCCTGAATAATTCATCTCAGGCTGAAAGAAAACTTCCCTTTGAAAAATCAAAAACTAGATTTCAAAAGTTGAACCAAGTTCAACTGAAATCAAGGGAAATAAATTATTCCAATTTTTTTTGGGGGGGCGGAGTGGCCAAGTTGCCTTCTCTGCATAATGAAGTTTCTTAATTAAGCAGGATCCTAATTTGTTGAATTATTGCCATTTGTCTTGCTTCATGTTTTCATATCTTAATGTCTTTCCCTGAAACTGGTTCTGACAGCACTAATTTATTTTTCTTATACTTTTAATGAAAATTAAATTTTAAATGCATTTAAGTTGTTGAGTTGCCAAAAGGTTTATGCTATAGGCTGCAAATTACTTATACGATATGGAGCTTATTATGTACTGGCTGTGCAAAATTTTGACATCTTTGTTTTATTTTGCTTACCTTTTGTTGATATTGTTTTTGCATATTCTAAGCATCCACATTTTTTTTGTCAATACAGGTTTGGCAACACTACCTATTTGCACATATTTGTGGTTTTTATCCAGATGCTCAAAGCTCTAAGTATGTGAAAACAAAGTGCATTATTTGATTACATCCAATGAAATCACTCTATGTGAACTAGGACTATATTGTTGAATTCATAGGCTTTGGTTTCAATTCTTCTTTGTGTAGCATAGATAGTGCATATGATTACAATATTTTTTATAACTTAATGTGAATATATTGTATACAAATGGATTGCATATATATAATATGATATATATATATATATATATATATATATATATATATATATATATATATATATATATATATAAGTATTATGAGGCATTAAATTTGATTTAGTTTGATTATTTGTCAATCTACAATATATATATATAAAATTTACGAAATACAATCACGACACACGAATGTGTGTCATCTTTTTTAATGATGTGTGCTTCAATGACACGCAATGTGAGTCATACATGCGTGTCATAAATTTATGACACACAAATGTGTGTCATCTTCATTTATGACGGGGGCTTCAATGACACTCAATGCTCGTCATAAATGTGCATCATAAATGCGCGTCATAAATTTATGACACACAATTGAGCGTCATAGATTTATGACACACAATTGCGCGTCATCTAAAATTCATGTCGGTGGCTTCAACGACAGGCATTTGTGTATCATCCGCACCCATGGATGACGTGCAATGCGCGTCATTAAAGGGTTTTTTTCTAGTAGTGATTCAAAATCCACCATTGGTTTTCATCAAGAAACCTCAAGGAAGACTAAATCTGTGAAGATTCATTAGAAAATCATTTTCCTTGTTCATCGATTTTCTCTCATCTAATGAGATTTTCAAACAAAATCAAGATCGAAGCAATAAACACAAAAGTAATAAAAAAATATAAAAAAGAAAATCGTTGGTTTTCACTAAGAAACCTCAAGAAATGTTAGATTTAGGAAAATCGATTCAAGAGTATTTTTCTTATTCATCGGTTTTTTCTCATCCGATAGAGTTTTTTAGGGGGGGAAAAAGAAAGAGAACGAGGTCGAGATCGACCGAAACAACAAAGACAATAATAAAAATAAAAGACAAGGAATTAACTAGGGATGGCAAAAAAACCCGAACCCGACGGGGAAAACCGAAAACCGAATTAAACGGGTCGGGTTCGGGGATGATAAACAGGGATGGGGATGGGGACGGGAAAAACCCATTTATTTTAAACGGGGACGGGGACGGGGATGGGTTTGGTAATCCCCGCCCCGATTACCCGATTACCCGCCCCGATTACCCGCCCCGATACCCGACCCGATAAATATTAAAAATAATTATTTATATATATATATATATATATATAATATTAATAAATTTAATTTAAATAAAAAATATATATTTATATATTTAATTTAAATATATATATACCCGGCCCGATTCTCGGCCCAATACCCGACCCAATACCCGGCCCAATACCCGTTTAAATAACCGTTTATGCTAAACGGGAATACCCGTTTCCCCGCGGTTTTCCCCGATTACCCGACGGGGATCCCCGTTTAAATCCCCGCGGTTTTTTAAACGGGGACGGGTACCGGTTTTTTAAACGGGGACGGGGACGGGGGGGACCAATACCCGGCCCGAACCCGGCCCGTTGCCATCCCTAGAATTAACTTTAAACAACAATACACTTTTATTGCTCTTGTTTTTCGAACTACAATAGGTGATTCTTTTCTTCCTTTTTTTCCCTTTCCTTTTATTCTCTGCCTAATTACAAAATAAGAGTGTTTATTTATAGGCTCCCGAAAATTCTAAAAGCAAAAGACCTAACATCTTTTCCATGTTAGATATTATAAAATAATAAAAAGATCATAAATTACTCTGAATAAATTATGAAAAGTATAAAGCTGAATTTTATTAACTAAAATAATTAAAAATTCGTAAAAAAATTAAAATCTCATATTGGGCTCGTATCCAATATTTTGTACGCGATATATTCGCTAAAATAAGCATATCTTGAGTTTCCGATGTTCGATTGATGTGTTTCAAAATGCGTTGGAAAACTAATTAAAAGACGGTTCAGTTTCAACAAGACATAATGCCTTAAAAATGTTTGGATCTTGTCCAAATATTCGTTGTAATTTGAATGATGTATTGGGCTTCAAAATCAGCTTTAATAAAAATGTTTCGACTTTGGAAAAAAAAATAGACCGAACGCAAATCAAGTATTACAGTTAGGAATATGAACTTATAATATTTTAGGGTTAAAATAGATTATCAATACAAAGAAAAAAACTTAAATTATATGAGAAATTAAAATTTTCAAGCCTCGACCTCCCTTACTTCATCCTACCGCCAAGTCTTCACTCACCATACATGCTCACCAGTAGTCGAGATCATCACTAATCCGTTTACCTATTCACATCCAAACCAAAATCTCAAAAAAATTTGAAACCCATCAAAGACTAAATCTGAAAATCCCAAACAATAGCAAGCATAGAAAGCTCAACAAATCAAACCAAATAAATCAAGTCAGCAAAAATAGAAGGGATAACAAAAGCAAAGAAAAAATGAAAATGAAAAAAATACAAATCTCTTTTTTCGGTGGAGAGTAAAAGTCGGCTTTTGGAGTGGTGTCTACCAGATCTTAATGGTGCAGGTCTTTGTGGACTTTAATAGGATCACATATCTCGATTTCAAGTTAATCTAACAGTGGACAATTCAGGTCCAATATGTAAAGGATTCGGGTTTGAGAATTGTTTTTATGGAACTTGAGTAGGACTAAGAGAAATCTAAGTCGGTAGAACACTACAAGAAAAAGTTTGTTTGATGGTGGTTTTTGACTGAAGAGACTCTGAAGCGATAACGATGTTAGGGAGAAACCAATGGTTAGTGTTTTAGATTTTGAGATAAAAGAAAAAAAAATTGTTAAGGATAAGAAGTAAAATTTAAAAGGGTAAACTACGTAAATCATCAGTCAACTTTCTTCTCACTCCTATTTTGGTCACTCAAGTTTAAAAATTTTCAATTTAATAATTGAACTTTATACATTAAACTTTTTTAACACTTCTCGATAGGGTTTTTCATGGACGATTAACTGTATCGTTTAGCCTAAACATTCGGTTAATCGTTATAACCTTTATGAGATTTTTCTAATCATAACCTAACCTTTAAGAAATGGTTAATCGTTAACGGTTAATCGTTATTAACGTTTCGATTATAGGTTAATCTATTACAATTATTTTTCAAAAGTAATACAACATAAACATTTTAAAGTTTCAAAAATTCTCTTTAAAAAAAGTAAAGTTTCAAAATTCATACAACAAAAAATGTGGCACTTAACACATACTTACTTTGGTGTAGGTATGTACATCTTCCAAAAAGTGTAGTACTTAACACATATTTACACTGGTGTAAGTACGTACATCTTCGATTATAATTATAAATTTTAATTTATTAATGATTAATTGTTGGTTAACCGTTTCTCAAAATTCGTAATGTAATCGTAATCATAACCTTAACAATCATTTTTAGTGGTTCGGTCAATCGAAATCGTTTAGCATTAACGGTTCGACTAATTAACAAGTTAAATATAATATTTATACTGGTTAACGATTACGATTAACGCTTACAAGTTTTTTTAACACCCATACTCAAAGTACGTACATCTTCGATTACAATCATATGTTTTGGGGCTTTTTATTTGAATATTCGCTTAGAATGTTTATATGTATATGCCATTAAATACATTTCGTTGGGCTTGATTGTAAATATTGAGTGTAGCAATATTATTTTTAAAGGGGAATTTATGGAGACGTCTCTTAACTTACAATAACTGTGTTTTCGAAGATTGTTCGTATAAAAATAATATCATTTTTATATTTAAATGATATTTTTTATAATGTAAAGCAATATTACTTTATCCGATGAATTTATGGAAACTTACCTTAACTGACAAGGAGTGTGTTTCCGATGATTGTTTATACAAAATAACATCATTTTTATATTCAAGCGAATTCTAAATATATTAAATATATGTATTTTATTTAAAAATTAAGGTAATATTATTTTGTGTGGGGAATTTATAGAAACGCGCCTTGACTGACATGGAGTGTGTCTTCAAGGATTTTCAGTAGAAAATAATATCCTTTTTGTATTCGAGTGAGTTATGAATATATTAAATATATGTATTTTATTTTTAAAAATAAGGTAATATTATTTCTTATATGGAATTTATGGAAACGTGCCTTGACTGACAAAGAGTGTGTTTTCAATGATTGTTTGTATGAAATAATATCCTTTTAAAATATTTCAAAAAAGGATCATAATTTAAATGCATATTCAAATTTGCAAATTTCATTGTTTAGATGAGTATAATCGCTTACGTATCAGTTTTGGACGTTGTGGGGGTGTTCATCCTTCCCCGCACGTAATTGACTCACAAATCCTTTTCAAAATGAGTTTCTAGTTGAATGCAAGCTATGATTTTTTTCTTAAATATTATTTTTAAGTATTCGACCTACATAATCCAAAGGTTGATGGTGACTCCGAATGTATTTGTTTTCCAAAACCGATCTTTTAAAATTAAGTTGAATTTGTTCCTGCCCTAAAAAGCTTAAGGACCCTTTCCGAGAGCTTGACGACTTTACTAGGGACTTTAGAGAGTCGGGCCGTAATTGATTATACATCATCTTATATTTGAAAATTATAAATTCAAGTGATATTTAAATTTTGATCCTTTTAATTTTGTTTTGCATTTCATCATGTCATACATCGTTTTTTATCATTATCAATAAATAGTTGTACTAATGTGTAATTTCATCTTGTTTCAGATTTCTGACTATTTACAAATTTGTTTTTTTCTTGGTCGAAACAAAGGATTGTGAGTTTCTCCTCACAAACGTCACAATCATTTACGTATCTTGAGCCTTCTAATTGTGCTCTATCCTTTTAAGCAGGGGTGAACGCTACACTTACGTGACAAAAAATATTTTTTCCACATGAGTTTTAATAAGAAACCTCTAGAGTGTATATGCCTTTCTGTTTACGAGTGAAATTTGAGTTTCCTCATATGGACATAAGGAAATGCATCCTCTCAAATTGAACTTGGTCCATTTAAGCCTATAATGGGTGAAGACTGAGGGTCCGGAAAACCCAAAGAGCACTAGCAAAGACAATTCGAGGACCTTTTTAGTACTAGAACTTTACCCATTTTTGTATCGAAACTATGTCTGTTGATCTTTAAAAAGTCACAAAAAGAGAAAGACAGGCTAACCTTTGCTTAGATTTACTTTTTGTAAAAGGCATAAGAACTAGAAAAGTATTCAGTTAGGTTTTACATTTCTGTACAAAGCATGAGAATTAGAAAGAATGCATTTAGAATTTATTTGTCGAATTGAAGCACGGGGTTAAAAATCATGTATGGGTAGGATCTATTAAACCATGTTTGGGTAGACAACATGTGAGGGTAGGTTTTATTCGTTAAATGTAGTTCTTATTGCTTTATTGATTATCTCATTTATACTAACTCATTTTTTGTTTTTGTTTTTTTATCGCATTTTGTATCATCTTAACATAGAAGTGTTGATTCAAAAAAATGGTTACCAAAAGTAGAAGGTTTTCATATCGGTACAGAGGTTCCATAACCAAGTAGTCAAATCCAAATGGTCGAAGATATGTAAAAGGATTTAACCGATGAAGGAAGAGCTCAAAGCATATTGAAGACTCTTGTCGAAGGTATAATGATCGAGATGATATAAAAGAGTCATATACTAATTGGATCAAGAACGAGAAGACTCTCCATGAAGAAAGCTCATAGAAGTGGAGATATAAAGATGTGACAATTATAATAGGTGGTTTGAAAGAAAGATGACTAATATCATCAAATGGAAGAAGTGATTCAACATCCCGATCAATCAACAACGATCGTGAAGACGACATCAGATTTTGAGAAGGACCTAGTTTAAAGACATGAAGCAATTGAGGCTTGTAAAATTTGATTTTTCGGGTATAAAGGGAACTTGTGTTCTAATGAAGGTTTTCTAATAGTAGATACTTTTAGAATTAGCACATTTTTCATTTGCACTTGCATTTTTTCATTGCATTAATTTATTTATGCATTTTTATATGCATTCAATCATGAAAAAATGTGAATGATTCGTGGAGAGTTTTGTGACAGACATTAGAGGAGTTCAAAAATACCTGACCCGTTGAAATTTGTCGGGTATTTATATCGGAAATACTTGAATTTCCGGGTCAAGTACCCGGATTGGTATTTTTCCCAGGTTTTTGGGTCGGCCCTGGGTCACAAAATGCTACTTAACCAAATACCCGCCGACCTGATACCTTTTTAACTTAGTTTTTTTAATATATTTCTTTAGTTGCATTTTCTTTAGACTTTTAATATTTTAAGTTTTATATTTGAATTATGCATTTTGAATTTTTAAACTTTATGTTTGAATTATGTAATTCAAATTTTTAAGAGTTTAAGTTTGTTCGAAATTTAATTTTTTCAGAAAAATAGCGCACAATTTTTTAATTTGAAATAAAAGGAATCGGGTACCCTATTAATCGTGTCAACGGGTACCCTGATTATGCAGGTACCCGACTTACGGGTACCCTAATGTTACGATTTGGGTCATAGGCTGATTTTTTAGTACCTGAAAAGCTCAAGTACCCAGTACTTCGGGTATCTCAAAATACAAGTACCCGATTTTGAACACCCTAACAAACATCCTATCATACATTGGGAATGATGAAAACCATAGATGAAAGATTAACTAAGATTGAGCAAGATCAGAAAGATTTACAAAAGCAATTGGCTAAGGCTAAAAAAATAATGGATTCATTCGTGAAGTCCCAGAATGAGATGATGGAAAAAATAGCTCTATTAATGAGAGTAAAAGATGTTGACCAAGGTCAATTTGGTGGATGATAATCCTATTTGTTTACCAGTGACCACTCCGACATATCCAAAAGTGTAATTCCATCTGGTCAGTGTCTTTACTTATGCCCTTGGAAGATCGGATCATGCCAAAAATGCCTCTAACTTTGATAAAAAGATTGAAGTTGAAAGGTCCGAAGAAAAACGCTTGAAAGAGATGGAAGAAATGGTTCAAATGTTGAAAAGAGTCGGTGATTTGCTTGGAATAGACAGAAAGAGGTAAGTTTGGTCTCTGACTTGGTGCTCTCACCTAAGTTCAAAATGATTGATATTGAGAAGTATAGTGGAACTAGTTGTTCTATCAATCATCTCATGATGTTTTGTCAAAAGATGTCTAGACATACTAATAATGATCTAATGTTGATTCACTGGTTTCAAGATAACTTGATTGGATCTTATTTTAAATGGTACAATCTAAGCAGAACTCATATCACAACATGAAAAGATTTAGCCAAGTCTTTCTTATAGCACCTTTTTTTCATTTTAACCTAACCCTAAAAAAGCTAATATACTCTCCCCTCCTAAACTCTCCCAGCCCCCACCTTCACGAATGGCGCCTCCCCAAAGGATCCACACTAGGCAATGATGGCGTCTCTTCACTCCGACCGATACCATAAGCGGGCAAACGAACCTACACGAGGCCCCAAAGTCACTCCCTCTTCCTAACCGAAATCCAAACCCAACTAAAAACCTAAAGGCCATTGGTTCTTTGCCGTCAATTGACCTCGTTACAAGCCCCGACCACTACCAACGGTGGTCGTTGAACCAAAACTCTGCCTTAAACAAACCAAACCTCCTTTATTTCTCTTCTAAAACCCAAAACTTGAGAATCCGAGAGCCAAACTGACCCCCTAAATGACCAAACGACCATCGAATCCTGGCTAACCTTACGACTGCTCTGGAGATGAGAACTCAACGGACTATGGTAAAACCGAACTAAACTCTCTCTTTTTTACTCTAGTTTGGTTAGAAAATGAAAGAAAAGAAAGAGAACTGAATTAAAAAAAAATCCATCTTTTCTCTAAAACTTCTGCATTTGTATTGCTTCGTTTTCAAATATGGGGGGAGGGGAGAAGTTGTTACAATGCTTTTCTTTTTTCTTTTTTCTTTTTTCGATGAAAAATGAAAAAAATCCCCTTAGTTCTTTTCTTTTTTCGGGTTTATATCTTCACCGATATTGCAATGATTAGCAGAATAAAAATATGATTTATTTGTCTTTCTTTACTTGTTTGGATGTTGATGGAGCACTTGGGGCTGATGTGGGTTTGGTTGTGGCCCTCGTGTGTGTGGTTATTGCACTCGTGGTTGTTTGGTTGAGGTGTTTTCAGTTGGCATGGATAGGGGACCACGAGAAAGCTTACTGATGGGGGCTTGACTTTGTTCCATGTGTGGTAGCCTACTATTCGACGTGGAAAGGGGTTGCTGCCATGGCTTGCTAAAAGAGCCCTACTGGAGGTGGCGACTGGAAGGGTGAGAATCCTAGGGTTTGATTAGTTTTGGGATATGTGGGTCATTTTTATTTAGGGTTTGATTTTGGGTAACCATAAAATATTAGGTTGCAAAATGGGCTTGAATTGGTCCACCTTGTATTTAGGTTGAGATTTAAGGATGTAGATGGATATTTTAAAATTTGAACACTTAATTTGGGTTTTGTTTAGCTTGTATGTAAAAAATGGAATTGGGTTTTAATATGAGAATTGTTTTGGATATTTGACATAATGAATTATATTTGGATTTTCATAAAAATTCCAAAATTTAAATTTGGACACAAACGATCACCAAACACTAAAATTACAATTAAGCCACGATGAGTTCATATCCAAATTTTGTAATGCTTGGCAAAATTTCATGAACGATTTTCCATCAAATCCTTGTCACTTCAAATTGGCCTTTGATCTCCTTTAACCAAATTTGGATTGTTTAGAAAACATTAGGGGTTACAGCTGCCCCTCTTTGTTTGTTGTTGTGAAACAAGAATGATGAAAAGACGGATAATGAACTAATTTTGTTTGATTTGTTTGCAGCTCTATTTTACTGGAACCAATGTCCCACTTTAATCTTCTACCGACTTTTGCCTCCATCTTTCAATCGATTGATCAGTTTCATTGTATCTGAAAATGCTCTTACTTGATTTGCCCCGATCTCACATATGTTGGACTTGCAAAACACAATTTATTAGTTAATGTGAGGATTTATTTATTTATTCCTTTCTCCTTTTCATCATTTTTATTTTTTAAATTTAATTTTTTTCTTTTCTTCTCTCTTTTTTTCATTTATTAAATTTTTTGTTTTTGTTTTTTCGTTTTCTCTTTCGTATCAACTAAAAAATAATCTTCAACAATTGACTCCTCTACACAAGGAAATCAAAAGATTTAGTTCCTCCTTTCTTGAAAGATTGTGCGAGTTCTCCTATATGAATTGTAAATTCTTCCATGAAGGTCATGTTTGGGTTGAACACGCTCTCCTATATGAACTTCTTTTTCATTCAATTGTGTTGATCTATCTCCTTATGTGATGAAATCTAGTAAGAATGAAAATGATGATCCATCTCATTCTGTGATGGAATCGAACAAAATGTTGATGTTGATCTATCTCATTCTATGATAGAATCGAGCAAAAAGGTAAACAAGTTCTTCTCATTATGACCTTCTTCCTCTTCGGATGAGTTCTTCTCATTATTAAGCCTTCCATTGGAAATGTTGATCCACCTCATTCTGTGATGGATTTGAGCAAAGGTTGAACAAGTTCTTCCCATTATAAACTTTTTCTCCCTTTTCGGGTGAGTTCTTCTTATTATGAACCCTTCCATTGGAAATGTTGATCCACCTTCTTTTGTGATGGATTTTAATCTGTAAAAAGGTTATCATATGTCAGCAACAACTGAGTTTGAAGAACTCGAAGGTATTGACCAGAAGGTCCTCAAATATTTGGTGAGATCCATTTTTTCAAAAATTGAGACGTGGACTAATTCTTTGTTGAAATATTTGTCTTCAGCATGGAATTATGAAATAAAATCTCTGCTAGCTTTTGAATTCTGGTCAAATATTCATCATTTGGGTGAAAATGAATGAGCGAAAAATAAATTTGTTTCAAGAGAAGCAATCTCAGGAGATATAATTTTTTGTTTGAAGTGAAACAATTTCAAAATTTGTGTCCTAAGGGAAAACTGTCTCAAGCGAGACGAAAATGATTTTAAGAAAATCATCTCAAGTGGAATAATTTTTTGTTTCGAGTGAAACAATTTCAAAATTTCTGTTTCAGGGGAAAACTGTTTCAAGCAAGACGAAATTTATTTTAAGAAAAACCATCTCAAGTAAGATAAATTTTTTTTGCAGTGAAACAATTTCATATTTTGTGTTTCAAGGGAAACTGTCTCAAGCGAGACGAAATTGATTTTAAGAAAAATCATCTCAAGTGAGATAAAATTTTTGTTTCAGGTGAAACAATTTCAAAAGTTGTGTTTCAAGGGAAAACTGTCTTGAGCGAGACGGAATTGATTTTAAGAAAAATCATCTCAAGTGGAATAAATCTTGATCTTTTCTTGAAGATGTTAAATCTGAAGATAATTGCTCCTTCTTGTTGAAGACATCTAGTTGTCTCTAATAATATTATTTCCTTAAAGATATGTAAAAAATATGTATTTGAATGTAACTATCCTAAATGTTTTCTACGAAGTACAAATGAATTTTTGAATTTGTGCTCATGAGAGAAGAAAATGTCATTAAGAAAGATCCTTCAAGAGAAATTTTAATGTCATCCTCATTAGAGGGAAACTCAAAGTTTTTATTGCACATGATAATGGATGTTTGATGTAAATATGAAAAATCATATATATGTATGCTGATGCACACTTTTCTTGATTAATATCAGTAAAAAGGTGCTTAAGCAATCTTGATTCTCTTCTTGATTTGTTCATCTTCATTCTTTTCCTACACCAAAGTGTACCCTTGCATTTTTGCGAAAATCTGCTCTTCTTGCTCTAATAAATAATGCCCCTAACATTATAATCCTTTGCCCCAGTTTCTGATTTTGAGCTTCTAGGTCTAAGAGACTTTTGTCAATTTCTAGGATACACTCCTTAGTGAGATTGTCCTGTTTGAAAATATTTTTTCCTTTTTATTTTCAAAATATGGAAAGTTTGTTGAAGAGACAAAACTAGTGTCTTTCTTTTAGGCTCACAATTGAAGCAAATCTGTAACACCCCCAACCCATACCCGACCCGGATACAAATATGAGGTGTCACATTGACTTTTAAAAACTTTGACTTATTGAATACTTTATTGAAAATTTTAACTTTTTATTTATTTTCAAGTGGTAAAACCCTTAAATCAATTTACTATTAAAATTTAAACTCACATTGAAAGTAAATACTTAATAATTTACATAACTATAAAATAGTATGATTACAAAATGGATCAGAGAATTTCAATTTAAACAATTTAATACATTCTAACAATTTACATAATAACAAGAAAACCTACAGCTTAAATTGTTCTGATCTGATCTTCCTTCTTTGTATGTTGTCCCTTCCTAGCCTTTTACTCTTCTGATTTATTTGAACCACGTGTGAAACAATCACACGTTAAGTCGTTGACTTAGTGAGGTAGTTACAAGTATGATAAAACATTGTTAACTATTTTCATATTCATCTCATAGAAAACATTTCATAAGGAATTTGATTTACATTTCCTGACAAGAATGTATACTTTTACACATGGCTCGGTTACATCACTTTATTTTTAATAGCCCAATGCATACTACTGAGAACTCTAGGTATTTGAGTACATTGAGGTTGTGCACTAATGCTGTAACATCCTCAATACCGGGTTAGTGACCAAATTGTAAAGTTTTAGAATTTGGTGACTAGAGTATAAGAATGAAATAGTTCAATGATTATTGGATATATATATGATGAAGGTTATTTAGTAATTATTAAAGGAAATTAAGGGTTAAATGGTCATTTAACCAGAAAGATTTTTATATTCCTTTTAAAGGTAATATAAACGTGGGAAATGTGAGAAACATCCAGAGTTCTCTTCTCCTTTCTTCTTCTTCATACGTGGGAGAGCAAGGCAAAGCTAAGTTTAATTTCGGTTGGTTAATTCTTGAGTTTTAAGCTTAGTTTTGATTCTTTGGGTATTAAATAAGCTTAAGGAAAGCTTATATGGGATTTAAACAATAAGATAAAGGAATTAAGAAGGAATTTGTAATATGAGTTTTAAGATGAAATTTTGATATAGTATGGTTGTTGAAGTTTTATGGATGAATTTGACTTGTCATCAATATAATTAAGAAGTATGAAGTGTTAGAATTGGAATTAGAACACATTGAAAATTTGGTATGATTCTTGAATCTCATATGGAATATAGGATTTTGAGGTTTAAGATGAAATAAATGAATATAGATTGGTTTAAGTATGTGTACTATAGTTAAGAATGAAAAGGGGATGATATATGAAGTGTTTGAGAGGAAATGAAGTAATTTTCGGGTTGAAAATATGATTTCTGGGCAAGGGGAATCGGTACCCATTCAAGGGGAACCGATACCCCTTCAAACGAACAAAATTTCCAGAATGTCATGAGGGAATCGATACCCCCTTAGTAGGGAACCGATTCCCCCTAAAGGAAAAATGTGAATATTGGTTTAATAAGTTCATTTAAGTTGCTAGTATCCAATTACAAGGTGTAGGTATCTAATGATTGCCTCAAAATGTACATTTATGTAGATTCTGCGCATAAAGCAATTCCGAAACATTTGGCAAGTAAGATCGATCAAGGGAAAGATAAGAGATTAAAATTGACTAGTGAGGCCAAGGTGAGTGCATACTAGTGATATGTAGTGTTTAATGGAAATAAGACTTGCGATGAGTCTATTTCCTAGAGAAATATGCATGAAGTCATGGACATGATTATGTGTGGTTATAATTATATGCGATTATCTGTATTACATTGATTGTATGTATGCATGACTAAAGATAATGATATGATTTGTATATGCTATATGATTTATGTAAGACTTTATTATGTAATAATGGAAGAACATGGAATAAGTTATATGATAGAGTCATAAGAAATGAAATGAACATGAGAGAATAAGATAATCAAGTATAAGTTATATGATATGGTATAAGTGATTATACGAGAAATGTTAGGAGACTCTAAGAGAATAGTATGAATTCGAAGGCATAAATAAGGATACATAAGTAATATAGGGAAGATTGGTAAATTAAAGGAAACTATAGTTTATGTATTATAGTGAAGAGCTACAAAGTTTTATTAAAGAGTATTGTGGAAGTCATGAGAAATTGAACTAAATAAATAGATGGTTTATGTGAGTGGAAAAGGAAAATGATATAAAATAAATGGAAATTATTTATAAGATAGCATGAGACTAATTGAACATGTAATATAAACTTTATAAAGGAGTACTTGGGTAAAATCATTATATGATACAATTATAGAGTATTACTATACAAATTATATTAAAATATGATATATGAGAATATGAGTAAGTTTATAGGATATTGATAGGACATATAAGAATATTTAAATGTATGCTGATATGAAAAAGGGAATACAAAGAAATGGAGCATAAGGTAGATAATATGATATCTGTTATTATATATATATATGATATATGTCATCAGGTAATATGAAATGACTCTGAAAATTGATATAAGCTACGTGAAAGTGTTCTAGGTGTTTCTATATGTTATATGAAGTATATGATCTTATGTAAACAAGATATGATAAGTATGTTTACATGAATAAATGTGATTGGGTGAGAAATGATAGAAATTATATGAAAACATGATATATGTAACATGTGAATTATATGGAAATGATCTACGTGTAAGTGAACTATGTGACTATGTGATAATATGAAAAGAAGCTATGTGATACGTGATATGTGAAAGTGAATTACAAGTTTATGTGAATATTTGAAATGAAATAAATGATAACGCCCATGTTATGTGTCATGAGAGCTAGGGGTATAGTTGGCATGCCAAGAGTCGAGGGTCTACACGGTCCTTCGGGACATATGTATATTCTTTGGAACATGTGTGAAGTCTTGAAAGACACATACTTGATCCCTAGTATATGTATATGATTCTTAAAGAATAATATGTGGTCCTTATGGACATTATTATATGGCACTATGGTGCAATTCTACGCGGTCCTTCGGGACATATGTATATTCTTTGGAACATGTGTGAAGTCTTGAAAGACACATACTTGATCCCTAGTATATGTATATGATTCTTAAGGAATAATATGTGGTCCTTATGGACATTATTATATGGCACTACAGTTCAATTCTACGCGGCACTTCGGTGCAATTATACGAGCTTTGGTGACAGCATTAGTGCACAACCTCTATAGACTCACATATCGATAGTTCTCACATATGTACATGGGCTAATCCAGAGATATGAACAAATATATGTTAGTGGTATGATAAATGTTATAGAAATGATATGATGTTGTGTGTGTATAGTGTTTGATTGAAAAGGGTAACCATAAAAGTATGTGATTACATGATAAACTGTTAATGATGAATTATGTGTATGTATGTATTTACTGTAATTAATCTGATATGATTTTATATGATACGAAGAATGCATGGAATTGGTATAACATGATAGAACAGAACATGCATGTATTGATATATGTTATAAAGTGCATTATAAGTTGTTATGCCTCACTAAGTCTTCGACTTAGCGTGTGATTGTTTCACACGTAGGTTTCGAGAAGAGTAAAGAGGAATGCGGAGCAAGACAGGTCAGTTTTCCTTACCAAATGTCAGATCAGAAAATATAGGTACTGTATATAGAGTGTAGTTGGCATGTAGTCTAAAGATATAAATTGTATGAACTCTGATATATTTTGTAAACGTTTTGAATAAGTTAAATGTTATCAAAGTTTTTAAATTACTCACTATTTTATACGAATAAATGTTTGAAAAGTCAATGTGACACTTCGGACTCGTATCCGGGTCGGATACGGGTTGGGGGTGTTACATTTAATGGTATCAGATCTAAGGTTTAGCCGATTCTCGGCATAAACCGAAGTCCAAAATGTCATAAAAGGTGTACATGCCAACATAGATTGAAAAAAAAAATTCTGATATGATAGTGTAAGGAATATGTTGTCTTGCTAATAGAATAAGAATAATTTAATACAGTAGAAATCCGATCGTGATAATTTCGAAGTAAGTGAAAGGTGATATTCCTGATTGTGATAGCTATTCACCTGCCCTGGCCAGGTAGGATGAAGAGCGGACACCTCATGAAATGCCAAGTAAGATCAAAAGTTGATTTCAGAAAGCTAAAACCATATCTGAATAATGATAGAAAGTTTTCATCGTTTGGAATCGGAAACATGATATAGAGTAGTTTTGTTATTATGTGGATAAGATAGAATATGGTGAACAGGTGTCACCATAAGAATGTTAAAAAGATCTAAGGACGTGATGAGTACGTATAGAAGAACTCAAGGATAAGTGCATCAGTGACAAGTGTATAAGATGTATAAAGTCAGAGCTTATGAGTTTGAAACGAAGTGATAGTATTGCGCATAAACAAGAGTATGTTTATGATAAAGGTTTGCAGTTAAGATGGAAAGAGTTAGCATTGGCTAACTAGAGTATGTAATAAAAATGTACTGGAATTATAAGATTATAAGATATTGTCAGGATATGATAACCAGATCTGCAATGGATCTGGATATAGTTGCATATTTGGATCATAGTAATGTGGTATAGTAAAGGAAAAGGAAGTAAGAATTTGTATATTTAAGTAAAGCTGAGGTTTAATAAGAAGAGTTTGAGAATGTGTATATCGATGATCAGATTATAGGACATAGGAAGTCAGAATGTTGAGTTTGAGCAAAAGAAATTTCAGGATGTATGAGAATAGAGGTGAAATTGATAAGTTGAGTAAGTGAATTTTGAGATAATTTAGATTGGAAAGGATGTATATGATTGGTATAATAGGGCTTGTGCCCTAGATTGAACAAAAGTTATTATCTATCTGTCAGAGTAAAGGTGCTAGAGTTATAAGATTGGAGGAAAGATAAAGTGGAGTTAATTGATTATGATGTGAATTTGAATATAGTTGTATATTCTGAGCAGATAGCTATGATGTAGAAACAGAGATAAGTATTTGCATGGAACCTTCAGGAAGGAAAATACAAGTATAAGAAATGATAAAGAATGAAGTTATGTATAAGAAATGGGTTATCAGAGTAATGAGGATGCAATGAAGATTGGTACATAAAGATGAGTATAAGTGATAAGACAAGAGTATGTGAACATGAAAGGAAATATATAATTTATGTATAAGGAATAAGGAATAAAGAAATGAAAGGGATTGATTTAAAAGAATCAGATACGATAAATATGGAAGTACAAAGGACAATTTTGATATAGAAATAAGACAAGTGTGCAAGGTGATGTGAAAATATTGTTTGACTCCTTAAAGTATATGTTTAATCACATTGAAGAAGATTTAAAGTTGTGTTTTGGTCAAATGATGACGAAATACAAGTTTGGTATGGTTATAAGGCAATTAGAGAGTTATGAAGAAATATATGGACTTATGATATAGAGATGGATGTTACTGTCAACGTGATGAGTGACATTATATTGAATTTTAGAAAGGTCATAGGAAAGATGCATAATCGAATAAGAGAAAAGACAACAATGGATTGGTATTACTGGTTATTGTTTATATGATAAGAAACAGAGGATGAATGTATAAACGAAAAAGATAGTTGGAAAACTAAAGGATTGAAAAGTAAGTTTCTGATGATGACAAGAAAGAATAAGTCAGGGAAGCAACAAAACAACATTAGAAGATATGTTCTTATTAAGATGTGCAGTGAAAATTCGAGGACAAATTTTCTTATAAGGAGGGGAGATTTGTAACATCCTCAATACTGGGTTAGTGACCAAATTGTAAAGTTTCAGAATTTGGTGACTAAAGTATAAGAATGAAATAGTTCAATGATTATTGGATATATATATGATGAAGGTTATTTAGTAATTATTAAAGGAAATTAAGGGTTAAATGGTCATTTGACCAGAAAGATTTTTATATTCCTTTTAAAGGTAATATAAATGTGGGAAATGTGAGAAACATCCAGAGTTCTCTTCTCCTTTCTTCTTCTTCATACGTGGGAGAGCAAGGCAAAGCTAAGTTTAATTTCAGTTGGTCAATTCTTGAGTTTTAAGATTAGTTTTGATTCTTTGGGTATTAAATAAGCTTAAGGAAAGCTTATATGGGATTTAAACAATAAGATAAAAGAATTAAGAAGGAATTTGTAATATGAGTTTTAAGATGAAATTTTGATATGGTATGGTTGTTGAAGTTTTATGGATGAATTTGACTTGTCATCAATATAATTAAGAAGTATGAAGTGTTAGAATTGGAATTAGAACACATTGAAAATTTGGTATGATTCTTGAATCTCATATGGAAGATAAGATTTTGAGGTTTAAGATGAAATAAATGAATATAGATTGGTTTAAGTATGTGTACTAGAGTTAAGAATGAAAAGGGGATGATATATGAAGTGTTTGAGAGGAAATGAAGTAATTTTTGGGTTGAAAATATGATTTCTGGGCAAGGGGAATCGGTACCCATTCAAGGGGAACCGATACCCCTTCAAACGAACAAAATTTCCAGAATGTCATGAGGGAATCAATACCCCCTTAGTAGGGAACCGATTCCCCCTAAAGGAAAAATGTGAATATTGGTTTAATAAGTTCGTTTAAGTTGCTAGTATCCAATTACAAGGTGTAGGTATCTAATGATTGCCTCAAAATGTACATTTATGTAGATTCTGCGCGTAAAGCAATTCCGGAAAATTTGGCAAGTAAGATCGATCAAGGGAAAGATAAGAGATTGAAATTGACTAGTGAGGCCAAGGTGAGTGTATACTAGTGATATGTAGTGTTTAATGGAAATAAGACTTGCGATGAGTCTATTTCCTAGAGAAATATGCATGAAGTCATGGACATGATTATGTGTGGTTATAATTATATGTGATTATCTGTATTACATTGATTGTATGTATGCATGACTAAAGATAATGATATGATTTGTATATGCTATATGATTTATGTAAGACTTTATTATGTAATAATGGAAGAACATGGAATAAGTTATATGATAGAGTCATAAGAAATGAAATGAACATGAGAGAATAAGATAATCAAGTATAAGTTATATGATATGGTATAAGTGATTATACGAGAAATGTTAGGAGGCTCTAAGAGAATAGTATGAATTCGAAGGCATAAATAAGGATACATAAGTAATATAGGGAAGATTGATAAATTAAAGGAAACTATAGTTTATGTATTATAGTGAAGAGCTACAAAGTTTTATTAAAGAGTATTGTGGAAGTCATGAGAAATTGAACTAAATAAATAGATGGTTTATGTGAGTGGAAAAGAAAAATGATATAAAATAAATGGAAATTATTTATAAGATAGCATGAGACTAATTGAACATGTAATATAAACTTTATAAAGGAGTACTTGGGTAAAATCATTATATGATACAATTATAGAGTATTACTATACAAATTATATTAAAATATGATATATGAGAATATGAGTAAGTTTATAGGATATTGATAGGACATATAAGAATATTTAAATGTATGCTGATATGAAAAAGGGAATACAAAGAAATGGAGCATAAGGTAGATAATATGATATCTGTTATTATATATATATATATGATATATGTCATCAGGTAATATGAAAGGACTCTAAAAATTGATATAAGCTACGTGAAAGTGTTCTAGGTGTTTCTATATGTTATATGAAGTATATGATCTTATGTAAACAAGATATGATAAGTATGTTTACATGAATAAATGTGATTGGGTGAGAAATGATAGAAATTATATGAAAACATGATATATGTAACATGTGAATTATATGGAAATGATCTACGTGTAAGTGAACTATGTGACTATGTGATAATATGAAAAGAAGCTATGTGATACGTGATATGTGAAAGTGAATTACAAGTTTATGTGAATATTTGAAATGAAATAAATGATAACGCCCATGTTATGTGTCATGAGAGCTAGGGGTATAGTTGGCATGCCAAGAGTCGAGGGTCTACGCGGTCCTTCGTGACATATGTATATTCTTTGGAACATGTGTGAAGTCTTGAAAGACACATACTTGATCCCTAGTATATATATATGATTCTTAAGGAATAATATGTGGTCCTTATGGACATTATTATATGGCACTACGGTGCAATTCTACGCGGTCCTTCGGGACATATGTATATTCTTTGGAACATGTGTGAAGTCTTGAAAGACACATACTTGATCCCTAATATATGTATATGATTCTTAAGGAATAATATGTGGTCCTTATGGACATTATTATATGGCACTACGGTGCAATTCTACGCGGCACTTCGGTGCAATTATACGAGCTGTGGTGACAGCATTAGTGCACAACCTCTATAGACTCACATATCGATAGTTCTCACATATGTACATGGGCTAATCCAGAGATATGAACAAATATATGTTAGTGGTATGATAAATGTTATAGAAATGATATGATGTTGTGTGTGTATAGTGTTTGATTGAAAAGGGTAACCATAAAAGTATGTGATTACATGATAAACTGTTAATGATGAATTATGTGTCTGTATGTATTTACTGTAATTAATCTGATATGATTTTATATGATACGAAGAATGCATGGAATTGGTATAACATGATAGAACAGAACATGCATGTATTGATATATGTTATAAAGTGCATTATAAGTTGTTATGCCTCACTAAGTCTTTGACTTAGCGTGTGATTGTTTCACACGTAGGTTTCGAGAAGAGTAAAGAGGAATGCGGAGCAAGACAGGTCAGTTTTCCTTACCAAATGTCAGATCAGAAAATATAGGTATTGTATATAGAGTGTAGTTGGCATGTAGTCTAAAGATATAAATTGTATGAACTCTGATATATTTTGTAAACGTTTTGAATAAGTTAAATGTTATCAAAGTTTTTAAATTACTCACTATTTTATACGAATAAATGTTTGAAAAGTCAATGTGACACTTCGGACTCGTATCCGGGTCGGATACGGATTGGGGGTGTTACAAATGCAGTCACCACTACTCACATAATTTGCACTGAAGTGCCACATATTTTTCCTGAAGGACCACATAAGTTTGTCCCGAATGACCACATAGGTTTGTCCTGAAGGACCACATAGGTTTGTCCCGAAGGACCACATAGAACCCTCGACTCTTGGCATGCCAACTATATCTCTAATTCTTATACATATACCTTGGGCTTTAACCATATAGTTATTTCTCAATTCATTATTCAAAGTGTGTCTTATTTTCTTAGAGTTGGACACTTTCACGTAGATTACGTTCGCATAGCACATAGATTATTTTCACACATATAGCATAATCATATACATATAGAATCAAATCAATATTTTGAGAATACACTTTATATAAAGCATAATAAAAATAATTGCATAAAATAAATAAACATTATCGATCTAAAACTTCTAGGTTGGCTTATCACAAACCGTCCTCTTATCTAATATAAACATATAAATTTTGCACTCAACTTTGCCGCATGTAAGTCCTAAATGAAATCCTTTTTCTTTTCGATCAATCTCTTACTATAACAATTCTTTCGATACTCTTTTGATCCAAATCTACATATCCATATGTCCAAGATCAATAAAGAATTCCCATAAATGGTTCATCAGATAGCAATTACATAAACGGAACAATAATTCTTAATTTAAATTTCAGACTGAATTGTTTCGGTACCCCTAACAGTACTGATACTTCTCTTCTATGGTACCGATACCCACTTTGGTATCGATACCATTTTAGCATTTTGGAATTTCATTTTCTATTACGATATCAATACCTTCCTCTTAGTATCGATACCTCTACATTAGTATCGATACTCTTCAATCAATATCGATACTAATCATCTTATTCATCTTTTTCTAGAAATTTACCCTTATATTATCGATATTGTTCTTCTAGTACCCATACCCTTACCCAGAATTCATATTTTTCACTTCGAATTTTTTTCCAAAATTTCACCTAAATCTCATACTTTTAACTCCAAATAACCCCTTAAACTCTTTAGCACTTATACCACACAACTTATGTCCATTAATCCTCTTATAACATCAAATATTCTCCATAGAACAATTAGGACTAAAAATCAACCCAAATATTCAAATATGTTCTTAATCCTTTCCAATACTTCTAACTTCTTAATTAAACCCTTGACAAGTCAAATATATCATTATAAATCCAAATACTAATCCATATCATCAAATTCCTTAAAACCCCATTTTACTAATTCATCAATAATTCACCAATCTCTTAGTTTCTATTCATATTAAAGTTTTTTCAAGCTTCTATACTACTCAAAGCTTCAAAACCAACCCAAAATTTAAAGAAACAACTAACTTAAACATAATTTACCTTGACAATGGGGTTTTTTTTTTAGAGATTTCCTGGTGCCTCGGCGGAACATTCCTAGACTTTGTAAGAGCCTTCGAGATATTGCCATATTTTTAGGAATAGATGCCTAATATCGAGAGTTATGGTAGATCTACGTGAACAACGAAACTAATCTGGGATGGTGAGGTTATAATCTACCTTAGAGATAAGGAGATGGTTTCATTTGACTAAAAGGGGTAACTACTTGAATAGGATAGGCAAAGACTATTGTTTACGTTTAAAGGTATTGCCCAAGCAACAATTTGACAAACCAAGGGTTGTAGTTCACACTGAGTAGTATTGGTGTAGCAACAGTCCTTGAATACTTCAGTAATCCTGTTGGGCAACTTAAGCATAGCACAATATGTCATTCTAGATATAGAATAACTTCTCACCAAAGCAAAACCAACCTAAGTACTCCGTAAGAAGTCTGATTGTGTGAAGTTTTTCTAAATATATTGAACTCAACATTTTTATTTGCCTTTACAATTTTTATTTGTTTACTCTTGCAAATTTTCCTTGCCTTGACCAAACTTTTCTGCACACCATACTTAATAATATTTCTTGCCTCGACAATATTTTTCCATCTATTTATATCCTCTGATACTAATTATTTTTTGTTTCGACAATAATTTCAGGACTAGCTCGTGACATCTAGTTCTAGCTGTAGCAAAACATCAAAATTTCGCACCAATCCATGAGGAGACGATAACTCAACTTACTACTATATTATTTGTATCAATTGTGTATACTTGCAAAGATTTTTTTCCTTAGTATATATATTCACAAGCGATCAATATCAACAATGATTTCCACCTTCGTATTCTGATGTATTGGGATGCAGTGCAAGAAATCCCGCCTTTACCATTTGCCTCTATACGCAAGCCAGAGTAGACTTCACTTCAGAAACTCTCGTCTTAACCTTCTTGCCTTTTTCCTTGATGATTGTATTAAACTTATTTTCTTGGTGGTTATGTAGAGGGTTCTGCGCAACGTTGGGTGATTCTGAATTGTTAAAATGAATCTAATTACTGTTGCGCATCCTTTGAACAGGTCTCTTAAAAGTGAATCAGTTCTTAATAGCATGCCCCATGACACCACCATGAAATTAACAATGTACGTTTTCATCATACCACCTGGGGTATGGGGTTTTAGAGGTTCTACTGGATATGGTGACACCATATGTGTATAAAAAACTATTGATAAAGCTCCTTATATGTCATGGGAATATGATCAAAATGTTCTTTTTCTTTTTCTTTTTCTTTCCTTGGTTCCCTCAAATCTTGTCTAGAAGTACCAAATGGTACAGCTGTAGTTGGTTTTGATTTAGGGATCGTAACACTTTTGTTGGTGTTATAAGCGTTGATGTTATTGATCTCTCATTCTCTCTTCTTCATGGGAGGTCTTTTACTTGACTCACCTCCTTCTAAGTTTCCTTACATAATGGTCGTTTCTACCATATCTTCGACCATAAACCAAATCAAGAAAGTTCCAGATGTAATTGCGACCAGATGTCCAAAGAAAGGGGCCTTCAAAGTATGCACAAAGAGTTTCCTTGTTTCTTTTTCATCCAGAGGTGGATGAACCTGCACGGCTAAATCCCTGCATCACTGTGCATATTTCCTAAATCTCTCGTTATTCTTTTCCTCCATACTTTGCAGTATAACATGATCTGGCCTCATATCATTCACGTGCTTATATTACTCCAAGAATAACTTGTCAAGATCTTTCCATGTCCTGATGTGTAAATGGTTCAGTTGATTGTACCACCAAATAACTGAACCTACCAGACTCTCTTGGAAATAGTGAATCAAGAGTTGGTTATTCCCAATATATCCTGTCATCTTGCGGCAGAACATGGTAATGTGGGCTGAAGGGCAACTATTCCCATCAAATTTCTTGAAATCTGGAACTTTGAATTTGGACAGGAAGAATCAAATCTGGTACTAGACTTAATTCCATAGCATCAACTCCATTATAATCACCTTCTCCTTTAATCGTTTTCATTTGGTCTTTCAAATGTTTAATCTTCTCCTCCATCTTCTTTGTTTTATCCTCCTCATCAAAATTTGGAAAACGATAATTATCCAGATTATTATGCGGGTTGGTTACAAAAGCTTGTACTTTTACAATAGAATAGTCCTCTTGAAGTCCTAGTAAAATTCCAAGTGAGATAACCAACTGTGGAGTGGGTAATACAATTACCCTTTCAGATGCCCTGCTCCATGAGCCTTCGCCTAATTCAATCCCGACAACCATGTAACGTTCTGATCAACCCAAGAATCTTGGTTCCTAGTGATGAAATCCATAATGTTTTGATGATTCTGACTGATTTTCTCTTCAAGCTCTTTTTGTAACTTCAGCATGTTTTCCTCGAGTTGAGCAATCGTAGCTTCTATCTTCTTCTTCTTTGTGTGGGCATTATGAGGATGAGGTGTGTCCAGTGTTTGTTCTTTTCTTTGATAAGACATTTTCTGTTAGTTAATTTGAATGTAAAGAAATTAAAAATGCAAAAATATGTAAAAAAAATGTAAGATGCATGAAATTTTGAGGCATTGATCCAAAACATGTATGCTATTATAAATAGTCTTTATTGAGACAAAATTGTTATTTCTAAGAGACCAAAAACAATTCAGAGGTACATTCTAGCCAGATCTTCTAGACCGCAGATGGCTTCTAATTGGTTGACAAGCCTTCTTACTTCATCAATCACTAGCTGAACACCTTGTCGAACCACCCCGACTTCTCTTGCAAAACCATACAAGTGACAAGCTACTTTTTGTACCTGCTCTAGGAAATCCTGAATGACTGCATCCCTAGCCTTCAACTTTTGTTGAGCCTGTTCCCAATGGAAACACTATTAGAGCCCTCAATCAAAAAGAACTATTTGGAGCTCATTTTCCTGCTTCTTGTATTTGTCCACGATAACCTCCAATTCAGCTATAGTTTTACCATTCTGTTCCTATTGCCTTTGAAGGTACTTTTCCAGATCAGTTACCTTGGTCTTCAATCACTTGGTCTATTCTTGACTTTCTGATAACTGTCTTTGGGAAGTCCTTAACTGGTTTCTCAATGTTTCCCTATTATCTTGTCCTTCAAATTTCCTTTTTAGGCTGTCAGCTTCATCTTTCCAATAGTTGTAAAATATTTTCAAGCTAGTATTTTTTGAACCTACTCTTGATACCCTTTTCTCAAATCTTTCAACTCAAAGCAGAATTTCTTTTGTTCCTTTTCCAATATATTTGTTCGGTCCCTTTGAGTATCAACATCTAGTTTCCATTGCACTATTTAAGTTTCTAACTCTCTCAATGCTTCAATTCCACTTTTTCATCTTCAAATTCCTTCTTTGTTATTTCCAACTTAGATAGAATTGGTTTAAGATGTTCTTAGATATTCCAAGTGTCTTCATGATCTGGTATAGGAACAGTGTCATTCTTTATCAACTTCCTTCATTCCATATAGTTTGGAGTAAGCATATCTATGGCAGTCACAACATCTATATGAAATATCTTCTTCCACGACTCAGATATATCTTTAACTTTCTTCTTGTAATTATCTTTATGATATGCGAAATCAGATCTAGATATTTCACGTGTGACTAGAACAAACTAACGTGCCCCATACTACTGAAGTGCTAAAAGAGGAGAGTAGCTAACTCCTCCCCACAGCCAAAGTAACATTATTACTCATGAATCTCCACACTAGTAAAGAATGTCACTATGAGTCAACAAAGGGGCCCTCCATACAATGTCTTTGTCCTGGAGGTGCATAAATACCATCGCCCATGTTTTCTTTGGAATGCCTTCTCACTATTTTTGTGTAAGGAATTACTCCAAAGGTGAATACGTCTTATTGAACTAGCAGTGAGAAATCCCATTAGGTTTCAAAAAATGACTATGGATCCAAACCTGAAGTAGTTGTATGCATCCTATAAAATGTCATCCACCAATACTTCTACAATAGTTTAGTGAGCGGAAAGTTTCATCTAGGATTGCTGGTGCAAGGTTCACTCACTTAGGCACCTACTTGAATAATTCCACCACAACTGCTTCAATGTATCCCATGGTTCTAGGAAAGATAACCAGGCCATAGATACTCAGTATAAGAAGATCGATCACTTTCCATTCGTCGAGATGATTTTTCATTAATTGCTTGATGTGAGTCCAAGCAATTCTTTCTCCTTTACCCTTGTGTTGAATTTGTTCAGTTACCCACTTTTCATTAACCCTTGCAACCTTTGTCAACCCATTCTTGAAAGGCTAACTTTTGATATATTTGATGAAGACATGGTCCATTCTGATTCCTTCGCAATGTAATAGGGTAGTGTATTCCTCAATAGTGGGCACCATGTTTTCTTGGTTGAATGTAAAACAATTGTATCTCGGATTCCAAAATTACACTAGGGCTCGAATTAGTGGTTCATCTATAATGACATAGAGCATGTATGCGATATCACCGTATCACTGGCAAAACTTCTATTTTCTGTTAGTTTTCCAATTACCCTAAATGTTTCTCAACTCCTGAGTATCATTCTATTTGAAGCTGATGGAAGCGTAGCCAGCTAGGTCTGACACATAATTGTCTTGTAGATTGTCCCCTTTTCCTTCTGAGTCCTTTCTGACTATATATGTACTTCTTCTTTTTTACCTATTGCATTATAACATGTTTGTCCATTAGTGACAATTATTTAAGTTTTAATGAACACTTTGTGAATCAACACCTCTTTAAATGATGAAAATGTTAAAAAGAAAAAGAAAAAAATGAAAGGAAACAATTTAGTAAAATACGAATAATAATTAAAATTAAAAATTCCTACCCCACATACTTTTTATTCCTACCCGGACATGATCTCTATCCCGCATGTTATTTTCTTTAACAAATCCTAACTGCATATATTTCTAATTCACATGGTTTGAACAAAAATAAAGCAGTAAATAAATCAAGCATCCTAGGTTTTGAATGAAGTTTTAGGGTGGGATATAATTCCTTGCAGCATCATGGTTTGGTTCTAAAAGTGGTACATGAGTTCTCCTTGCTGTGCCCCCTTGGGCCTGCCAGACCCTCAATCCTAAGCCCATCACAGGCTCATGTGGACTGAGTTAAACTCGAGAGGATACATTCCCTTATGTTTGTATGGAGAATAAATTCACACGAAGAAATAAGGTTTATGAATCCCAAAGGTTACTTGTTAGGCATATACGGAGAATAAATTCCCACGAAGGTGTCGCTTTCACCCCACTTAAAAAGGGTTTAGAGATCAGAAATAGAGCCAGAGGTGAATGATTTTTTTATAAAAGCTTAAATCATTAAAAAAACCAGTACAACTATTTATTCTAAAATAATAATCAAAGGTAAATAAAAAGGATCGAAAGGATAAGTTATAATCCAAACTTACAATTTTCATTTAGGAAGATAACCAGAATTAAATTTTGGTATGATCCTCTTACATGTCCCAAGTGGAGTCTTCAAGCTGTCATAATCATCCCTTGGGTGGTCCCGGAATCGGGTTTCAACTTAATTTGATGTGATGGAGTCGCCACAGATCATTTTAATTTGGTCGATCAGATACCATAACTTACCATTTATCTGATCTACGATTTACCATAGATTAATCAAATTCATGAGTCGATTACAGTCAAAGAAGGATTAACACCCTTGTACTACCCTTTTGGTACCAATTTGATTTACCGATTGTCTTAATTGCGAAAATTAAAAGTTAAAATTAAAATTCAAATATTCAATATGAATTACTTACCTTTGACCAATTTAAAATTTCCATAAAAATCAAATTAATGGTAAACAACAAAATAAAATAAAAATATCAAATTAAAAGAAAAAAATAAATTAAAAAAGGATTAAATTGGGAAAAATATTAAAAAAATAAGGGTCGAATTGATGCTAGTTGAAAGCTGCAAGGAAAAAATAAATGTTAAGTGGTCAATTTGAAAGATATAAAAAATACAAACATGGATTAAATTGAATTAATTTAAAATTCAAGGGAAAAATTACAACAGGTGACCAAAATGAATTATACCTCAAAAATGCAGGGACTGCAGAAATAATTTAACTATTTGGTAATTACATTAAGGCCCTCTATAAATAGCCCAAAAATTACTCATTTTCATCCATTTATTCAAAATAAACCACCTAAAAATCTTTCTCTTCCCCACCTATCTATCTGGCCACCCGCCGACGTCTAAAACAACCGTCAACCACCGCTCTGGCCACCACCTCCGGTGGCCGAAAAATTCAAACTTACCCCAAAAAATCCTTTCTGTTGAACTATGTTTTGATATAACAATTTAAGGAAAAATGGTTTTTGGACTTGAATTGAATTTACAAAATGTTTTTGGACTTAATTGAATTTTTCAAAGTTTTAAAAGGTTTGAAAAATAATTCAAAGTCCATTAAAATTCGAATTTGAGCAAAAATGCTATAGGGTACCGATACCCCCTGCAGGGGTATCCATACCCCCTGAAGGCTCAAATTCTAGATTGCTCGAAGGGTATCTATACCCCCCAGGGGTATCCATACCCCGAGTATCGATACCCCCCCAGGGGTATCTATACCCCCTGGCTGCAACGGCTAGTTTAATTTGAATTTTATGAAGGAGTACCGATACCCTATGAAGGGGTACCGATACCCCCTATCATAGGCAGCCGTTTTGAGTAGAAAAATTATCCCCAAACGGCTCCAAAACATCCCCAACGGCTATATACAACATCAAACACATTCCAAGCTATAAATACAAGCTAAAGACACTTGAAGAAGTAAGAGAACAACTATCCAAGCAATCAAACACAAGAGAAGAGTTTTTCAATCTTATTTCATCTTTCTCTTGTAAATATTTTGTTCTTGTGAGCTCAATCTTGTAAACACCTACCTTAGAGACGTTTTCTTGTTTACATTTTTTATCCTTTTGTAAAGGGGAAAGGTTCTAGCTTATCTCGTGTAAAAGCTAGGGAAAGGTTCTAGTTTGGCCCGGAAAAACTACGGAGTTGTAAGGTTATCTCTTTGTCCTCAAAAGAAAGAACAAATTAGTGAATTTGTTGGAAAATCCTTGGTGAGGAGCTAAGGTAGTGGACGTAGACTTTGGTTGAGAAAGTCGAACCACTCTAAATCACTGTGTAATTTTCTATCTTTTAATCTCCTTACTCCTTAAACTCAAAAACCATTCCGACCCCTCTTTGCAAACCGTTCCGATTATCAATTCGAGATTCCGAAAATCCTAACACTTTCATTTCCGCTAACTCAAAATTAAAGCCTAAACAACCTTAAAGCAACCCAATCGGCGTAGATCTAGGATTAAAGTTTCGATGTTTACTTTTTTCTTACGAAACTCCTTCATTTTTTGACGTTCGTTACTCCTCTCAAAAGCTTCTATGCGTCCCTGGTGACCTTTGATGGAAATTTTTCATTTTTTTTCTTACAATATTCGAATGTCTCTTGCTTTGTTTTTGCTTTTTGTTTTTCTCCTTTTTGTTCTGTGTTGCTTCGATTGGTTTTTAATGTATATATAGCCCCTCGTCGGGGCTATTTTCCCTTTAAATCAGTGATGGTGCAGTCCCCATTTTGTTGGAATTTTTTGTTCGTTTTTGCACGTTTGGAACCCGTCGCTCCTTTGTTGATCTTGTCGCCAAAAATAGGGGAGTATATCTCCCTTTCTACTCCGATTTTGTTTAACGTATATTGGGATTGTTTGTTGTTTTGTTGATTTCATCACCGAAAAAATGGGGGAGGGTATCTTCTTTCTGCTCAGATTTTGTGGGTTTCCAGTTTCAGAAGCTAAAAATCTCGATCGGTTCTCAAACCCTGCTGGTGTGTGGTCTCCACGCGCGCTGCCACAAGCTGTTTGATCTCCCTGTGTGGTGCCTTTGACATTTTAGGGTTTATAAGACCCTAACCCTCTATTGGGTCAGGCAGAAGGGCTTAGGCTTACTGGGCTGGACTAGGCCTACCCCTAATCGGGCTTGCTTGTTGGGTCAGACATGCTTGCTCTGTTGGGCTTCACTCTGGACCGATTGGACTTGGACCTTTGACTCGGATTTTGACCTTATTGGACCTGGATTTGAACATTGTTGGTCCTATAAAAATAAAACGTTAAAAATCATATAATATATAATACTATACTATGATATGATATGATATGATATGATATGATATGATATGATATGATATGATATGATATGATATGATATGATATGATATGATATGATATGATATATATGATATGATATGATATGATATATATGATATATTGATATATATGATATGATATGATATGATATATATGAATATATGATATGATATGATTATATGATATGATATGATATGATATGATATGATATGATATCATAATCATATCATATCATATCATATCATATAAATATAATAATATACTTTATAATATATAATATATACTACTATAATATATGTATATTAAATAATATCATATACTATATGTATATATACTAATATTGTATAATAGATACTATATCGGACAAAAATAGGTGTCTACAACCATAACATTATAAATATTTACAATTAAATTAAAATAGAAGTTCTAACAACTCAACTCGAATTTTATAAATTCGAATCAACTTTAAAAAATTTAAATAAAATGTATCTTATAAAATAAGACTCATTAACTCGAACGGTTAACTTTACACTCACCAATGTAAGTCATCTTCGGTTATCTATTAAGTTCTCGTAAGCCCAAACAACTACATTTATGGTAAGGAAACCTCCACACCGATTAATGTTGTCCACATACCAAAATATAGGAGATCTTGAAGGTATTATTTGGAAGGTAAAATCTTGATAGTTAAGATTGGGATCGGAATATTGGGTGAAAGAATCCTTAAACATATATCGTTTTCCTTTCATCTTTTATGTTATTCTCAAATTGATACGAATATTTTTTTTATCTTAAACTTTAAGGCAAAAACTCGTCTCCAATCCAAATTGATATAAACTTTTTAAATTTTTTTCGTTAAAATAGAGAATTTATTAATATATATATATATATATATATATATATATATGGGTCGAATTGATATTTTTTATCTTAAATGCAACTTCTCTCGTTCACAAAACTTGCTCGACTTATTTTGAATCCAAATTTCAAAAAAAACAAAATCATTCGAATGAGTTAGAACCTGTCAGATTTAAATAATTTTATCAACCTATCCATAAATGTTAATGAGAATAAATTAAATTAAAATATGCTCTAAGTACTCTATCTTTTGTACATTTGAAATTTAATATCTTTACCTTTAAAATTTAAAAAAATTAAGTTCAACATTTAATATAGTAATGTTTTTATATCCATTATAATGTTAATTTTTTATATAAATGTCAAATTATTGTTTTATTTATTTTGAAAATGTTACATCAAGAAATTTAATAATAAAATAATAATATTAATAATTAAATTATTTTTTAAAAAAAAACTATATTCATGAAAATATAATAATAAATATAATATTAATAATTAAATTATTTTTTTAAAAAAAACTATATTCATGAAAATATAAGTAAATGATTGAATTCTTTTTTTTTATTAATTTGGGTACGTAGAAAGTAATATTTGTTCAAATAACACTTTTAAAATTTTGACATTGAATTCTTTTTTTAATAGAAAAATTAATTTTATTAAAAATAATAAATATCTTAAATTACAATGAAGATTTACGAACGTAATTATAAATTAAGATCATGTTAAATTATAATATATGAAGTACAAGCCCCGGAAGTATAGTGTAACCGTTAAAATAATAACTTTTTCCATACTATCAAGCCCTGTTCTTCAAATCTTCTTCATTTATTTCCAAGTGGCATTTTTTATTTTTTAATTGTGAGTCGTGACCCAATTAATACATTTCTTGTAAAAAAAATAGTCCATTTCTAAAACTAAAACTCCAAAAATATTGTCTGCAAAATCAGTTGAGACTCAACGAGAGAATAGGTTCACAGATTGAGTCCAACCATAAGTTTATGATTTCATCTTCTCAGAACAATCCCCCAGAGGAATAATGGACATTGCAGCACAAGCTTCAAACAAAAAACAAACACAATCTCTGTTCTAAAACCCAGAAAAGGCAACAACAGACAACAATTCTGCTCCTTCCCAAATCCAAGGTTTCATTTCTCTTTCATTGTTTTGATAACCAACCATTTGTGACTTGTTAAAACTTGTAATGACAAAAACATACATTTTACTGAGAAACCACGTAAAGCTCCTGTTTTTAATTGCTAACATTGATTTATAAGCTGAAGGAATTCAGGAATTTAAGGGGGAGCATTAACTAATCCATCTTGTTCAAAATGTTTGACATGTTTGGTTTATTTTTCTTGGATGTTTTGATCAATTCCTTTTATTACATGATGCGTTTGCAGATGATTTGATCTTATGGTTTGGTTTATAGGAGGAAAAACTGAGCCAGAAAAGCTTTTTAGGGATTAACGATCATGCAACCAAGGATGTTGGGAATGGAAGAAGGTAAAGACCAGGCGTCTGTGATAAGAACAAACATCTCCAGGACACTGCCTTTGAGACTCCTCCTATTTTGTTTGTTGTTTGCGGTAATGGCGGTGGGGTTGTCGATCATCTGTATGTATTCTGCTCGGTTCTTCATTTTCCAGCAAACAGGCAATGTAACACCATCCTCTTTAAACCCATGGTTCTACGAGGCCGATACCATAGAAAGATGGATTAGGCCTCCCCCAAACTTGTGGCATTCAATAAGTGACAATGAACTACTTTGGAGAGCTTCATTTGTTCCTAAGATCAAGGAAATATCCTTTTCTAAGGGTCCCCAAGATTGCTTTCATGTTCTTAACAAAGGGACCATTGCCACTGACTCCCCTTTGGGATAAGTTTTTCAAGGGGAATCAAAGGCATTACTCTATATACGTCCACGCGTTGCCGTCGTACGTCGCCGGCTATCCGCAATCTTCTGCTTTCCATGGCAGACAAATCCCAAGCCAGGTAATTAGCAAATCAAGTTCTTTTCTTTTCGTTTTTGGTTACTTATGGGAGACTTTGATGGGGGCTGAATTGCTGGTGCGGGGGCGTTGGAAAAAATAATTGGCTAATTATTTTTTGAGATGGTGTGATCACTACAATACCAGAAAGACGCCGGAAACACAATGGGTCTTTCCCATTTTTCACGGTGTTAGAATGCCAAAATGGCCAAGACTACTAAAGGAACAAAACAGGAGTCGCACTGTGGTTGCTACATATTGTGTTCCAGGATTCTTTCGACCAGCACTTTAACAATCACATTAGATCAGAAAATAATTTTTACAAGACCCTAAATGAGCCAGTCATTTGTTTCACTACCCCACACGAGTAATTTCACCAAGGTGTTAGGCCTGATGTTGCAAGTTGTTGTCTGAAAATGCAGATGGTGGAGTGGGGAAAGATGAGTATGTGCGAGGCCGAGAGGAGACTCCTTGCGAATGCATTGCTCGATATCTCCAACGAATGGTTTGTGCTCTTGTCCGAGTCTTGCATCCCTCTGTATAATTTCAGCGTTATCTATCACTGGGAGAGGCCGCTACGATCCACGCATGGAGCCGGAGGTCGAACTGAGCCAATGGCGCAAAGGGGCTCAATGGTTCGAAGTTAATCGGAGGCTTGCGATTAACATAATTGAGGACGTCAAGTATTATTCAAAGTTCAAGGAGTTTTTGCCAGCCGGCTTGTTATGTGGACGAGCATTATTTCACCACGATGTTAACCATCCAAGTGCCTCATCTCTTGGCCAACCGGACACTTACGTGGACCGACTGGTCGAGGGGCGGCGCTCATCCGGCCACATTTGGGATGGATGATATGTCTGAAGCTTTCTTTCAGAGAATCTTTGAAGGTCAAGAATGTCTCTATAATGGCCACCCAACAACTGTTTGTTTCCTTTTTGCTAGGAAGTTTGCTCCCAGTGCTTTGGATCCTTTGTTAGAATTATCGTCCAAAGTTTTTGGATTTTGACTCAGATTTTAGTGCAAATGTTGGATAGGAACATGCATCCGCACAAGAATGTTCAATTATTTTGAAAATTTTTCATGAATTTGGAGATCCTTAGAGAATCAAATCCTGCTGACGTCCAGATATGCATTGAATATGGGCATAGACTACAAGCACCTAAAAAAAGAGTTAATTGCACCATATGTCCTTAAACTATGATCCTCATTTAAAATTAGACCCTAAACTTTTAAATATTCTAATTTCATCCTTAAACTATGCTTTCATTTTAATTTAGTCCACAAAGTTTTGAACATACCAAATTCATCCTCAAACTACAACCCGCATTATTTATTGATCCCCAATTATAATTTCAACTTTGAAGTTTTGAATGATTTAGGGGGTATTATTGGAATGTACAAAAGTTTGGGGACTAATATAGAGCAAGGGTCATAGTTTGTGGGTAAATTTGGAATGTTAAAAAGTTTATGGACCAATTTAGAATAAGAGTCGTAGTTTGGGGATAAAATTAAAATGCTCAATAGTTTAAGGATCAATTTAGAAAGCGAGTTATACTTTGGGGATGTATATTGCAATAACACAAAAAAGAAGGAAAAATCGGATTGTATTGGATTAAATAGGTTTTGACCAGGATTGGTAATCAGGGCGAGCGATTGAGCTGTGCAAATCCTGTGTATGTTGCTAATGATTAATCCATTTTTCCCTGAGTTCACAATCCAGCTTTTGGAAACACTAGAGATAGAATGTTTGATCTTGAATTGATATTTTAAGACGTGGATCTGATTTAGTTACTGTCGACACGTTCCTAAAAAAAATTTAAGGTTGTTTAGACGGATTTGGGTTCCTTTTTAAAGTCGAAAAATGTGGTTTGTGGTGTAACCCAGATCCGATATGTAAGTTAGACCCAAACTTAAATGGTCATATATCTCATTCAGAGATTTTTTTTTTATTTAAAACAACTTATAATACATTAGATATAATATAGAACAAAATATTAATAATACAAATATATCCAAAACGATAGCAAATACATATCACCAAACATAACCGAAAAACATATAGAGATATACGTTCGTACAAAATAAGTAGTTGATCTCCCCTGATGCCAAATCTGATAGCTTATGGTCTGTTGTTATCTGAAAAAGGGTAAAAAGCTACGTAATGAGCTAAAAAAAACCCAGTGTGCTCCATACAGTATAAAAAATATACAAATCAAATTTTTCAATAAAATCGGTTTATGCAACATGTTTTTATTTTTAAACATGAACACTACCCCCGTCCGTTCACATCATAAATGTGTAGGTTCCCCATAACTATACACCTAACCGCACATGCCATTTAGACCCTGAGCACAAAGCCGAGAAGTCTGCAGATAATTTTCCTTCAACAATACCTCCCAATGACAATATTAAAAATGAATGTATTCAAGTGAAAACAATGATTAATCACTTAAAACATAAAAATGTTTCATATGCAGAAATACGGAAATCTGAATTCAAAACAGTAATTTATGGTAATTCAGATGTCAGATAATCAGATCTCAGAAATCGGTATGAAATACCTTAATCTATAAATTATATCAGAATATATAGTAAATCAGATATCAAATACTTGGTATTCAGATGAATCATTTTGAAACAGTAATGTAATACTGTCAGGAAACACACCTGTAACAATCTGAGAAATCAGATAGGGAAGCCTACTACTGGGTCTGTCGATCACGCTCTACTACAGCGCTAGATCCTACGAATAAGAAAAATCCATATTGGAATCATAATATAAATAATCTAAATATTATTTAAATAATATACGGAAACCTACGGGTAATTCTCGTAGTATGCAGTCCAGGTTGATCTAACGAACGAACAACTCCGGACCTAGCTGATCCTCGCTCAGGTGAAACACGAGTACCTTCATAAAATATTTTATTGAATCAATTCCTTAACCAAATCTCAAATAAATAATCAAAATACTAAAATACTAAGCCTTTTGGGTTCACATGCTCGATTCGGGGATTTCAGATCATAATTTGGCAAAACGGACTTCGGAATCATATTCAGGACGTCGAAAAACATAAAGTATGACCTTTCGGTAATTTGAATTATTGGTCAAAATCAAAGTCAACAGGTTTGAATGACGATTTGGAGACTTTCGGGTTCGAATTTGGTGAAACGGACCCCAAAAACGGATTCGGGACGTCAAAAAATGTCAGGATAAATATACTCGGAAAATATTAACAGTCGTTTAATGGCCGGTCAAAGCCGATCAAAGTTCTGGTCAAAGGTGATCAAGATATGATTAACCATTTACAAATTTATCACCCATTTTAAAAAATTTTACAAAAATATCACCCTTTTCAAAATAATTACTAATATCATTTTTTTAAAATTTACGAAATTATCACTTTTTTTAAAAAAAATTACGAAAATGCACCATTTTCAAAATAATTACCAAAATATCACCATTTTCAAAATAATTACTAAAATATCACCTGATCAACGGTCAACGGTCAACGGGTCGGGTCAGAACCGATCAAACCGGTTCAAAACCGGTCATTTTAACCTTCCCCCTGCACAGTGGCGGCGCGTGGGACATGTTCCGGTGTCGGTAAATTCACGAAAAAATCCTAATAATTATTTTAAGTGATTTCGAGGCACTTACAAAGCTCGGTTCACAATTTTGAACGGTGGAGTGCTCGATTTCAACAAATCAGAAACTTTGACCACTTCACCTCCTCACGCGCCACCGTCTACGGAGACCAAGGATGACACCGGTGAACTCGGAACCACAAGGAACACGATGGTGCAGGAGGTGTCAAAAACCAAGCGACGATCGGTGATGAATTTAAGATTTTCTCAGCGATGGTGCTAAAAAAACGTCGAGACTTTGACTTGAAATTCACGACGTTTGGCAGCATTTTACTTCAATTAACTTAAGGGGTTTGTTCCTCGCTCGATGATGAACACGATGGTGTTTTCAAAACAACGATCAGAGGTCGGACGACATCAGGATCGTGGTTGAAAGTTGGGGCTTTGAAGGAGGAAATTTGGTGAAATTCATTCTAATTTCATAATGAATTTCACGCTTATAATGCGTGTATGTCGACACTCCAAGGGTAAATTCAGGGCTTGGTCCCTGAATTTCCTTCATCTCTAAAATAAGCTACAAGTTTTAAAAACTTTCAATTTAGTCCCCAATTTCATCGAATTACTTAATTAAATCTTTAAATTTTAATTAAATATATTTTTTTTCAAATTTTGTGGGTTGTTACAATTCTCCCCCTCTACAAGAAATTTCGTCCTCGAAATTTACCTTATAAAAATAGATGAGGAAATTGAGCCTCCATTTACTCCAAAGTCTCTTAAGTAGCTTTTGAGGGACTACGATTACTCCACTGAACTTTGACCATTGAAATACGCCTATTCTGAATAACTCGCTCATCCCTCTCTAAAACCTGAAGAGGCTCCTCCTCATATAAAAAATCAGGTCTCAGCTTTACCTCATCAACCTAGATGATGTGATCCGGATCTGGACGGTATCACCTCAACATATACACATGAAAAACATCATGAATACGACTGAGCTGGGGAGGCAACTCAAGCTGATAAGCAACATGTCCAACTTTCTTCAAAATACGATAAGGCCCAATAAATCGCAGACTCAGTTTACCCTTACGTCCAAATCTCAATACCTTCTTCCATGGGGATACCTTGAAAAAACCTGATCTCCAACCTCAAACTCGATATCCTTACGTCGTTTATCTGCGTATGATTTCTGCCTATCAAATGCTTCTTTTAAGCGATCACGGATCAATCTGACAGTATCTTCTGTCTCTTGAACCAAGTCTGGACCCAAAGTTTTTCTATCATGCAACTCTGTCCAACATATAGGAGTACGACATCTACGTCTATACAAAGCCTCGTACGGTGCCATGCGAATACTTGCCTGATAACTATTATTGTAAGTAAACTCAGCTAATGGTAAGAAATCTTCCCAACTACCACGGAAATCAATCACACAACCCCGTAACATATCCTCCAACACCTGAATAACTCGCTTAGATTGTCCATCAGTATGAGGATGAAAAGCTATACTGAAATTCAAACGAGTACCTAGAGCCTCGTGCAAAGCGTTCTAGAACCTGGAAGTGAACCTCGGATCTCGATCAGATATGATAGACAACGGTACACCATGAAGTTTAACGATCTCGAAAATGTACAACTTAGCTAGTTTGTCCAGAGAATAATTAATTCGGATAGGAATAAAGTGTGTTGACTTGGTGAGTCAATCAACAATCACCCAAATAGAATCATTTTTGGAAGGAGTCAGAGGAAGACCAGTAACGAAGTCCATCGTAATGCGCTCCCATTTCCACTCAGGAATCTTAATTGACTGTAATAATCCAGATGGATGCTGATGTTCTGCCTTAACCTGCTGACAAGTCAAACACCTTGCCACAAAATCTGAAATATTCTTTTTCATACCAGTCAAAAAGTAACACTCCTTGAGATTATTGTACATTTTGTCCCCGCTAGTATGCATAGCATAAGGACTACTATGAGCTTTCTGAAGAATAATTTGTCTCAACTCATCATCTTTAGGGACGTAACAACGACCGTGAAAACACAAAATACCATCTTGATCCACAGTATAATCTGGACTCGATCCGTACTTAACTTGTTCAATAATGGGAAGCAATGAGCTATCCAAAAGTTGTTTGGTCTTAATCTTCTCGGCCAAAGTAGGTTTAACCCGTAACTCTTCTAACAGACTATTATCATCAAATAAACTCAAGTTGGCGAATAAGGCTATGAGATCTGATATCGCTTTACGGCTTAAGGTGTCTGCCACTACTTTAGCCTTCCCTGGATGATATTCTATCTCTAAATCATAGTCCTTTAGAAGCTCCAACCAGCGACGTTGTCTCAAATTCAATTCTTTTTGAGTAAGAAGATACTTCAGACTCTTATGATCAGTATAAATATAACACTTTTCTCCGTATAGGTAGTGTCTCCATATCTTTGAAGGAAAAACCACAGCAGCTAACTCCAGATCATGAATAGGATAGTTACACTCATGCGGCTTTAACTGACGCGAAGCATAATCGACAACCTTTCCATCTTGAATCAAAACACATCCTAATCCAGAGTGAGAAGCATCACTGTAGACAGATAAATATTTCCCAAATTCAGGCTGAATCAACACTGGGGCATGAGTTAGAACAGTCTTTAATTTCTCAAATTGGTTCTCAGACCAGACAAATGGAACATTTTTCCTCAATAGTTTCGTTAGAGGAGTTGTAATAAGAGAGAACCCCTCAACGAAACGACGGTAGTAACCAGCTAAGCCCAAGAAACTACGGATCTCATAAACGTTCTTGGGTTTCTTCCTTTTCAGAATAGCCTCCACTTTGCTTGGATCCACCCGAATACCATCAGCAGAAACAATATGTCCAAGAAAAGTCACTTCGCTGAGCCAGAACTCACAGTTGCTCAACTTAGCGTATAACTTATTCTCCCTTAGAGTCTGTAGAGCAATCCTTAAATGCTCCTCATGTTCTGCTTCACTTCTAGAATACACCAGTATGTCATCAATGAACACAACTACAAACTGGTACAAATAAGGTTGAAACACCCTATGCATCAGATCCATAAAAGCAGCAGGGGCATTTGTTAACCCGAATGACATCACAAAAAACTTGTAATTTCCCATACCAAGTACGGAAATCAGTCTTCGGAATATCTGAATCTTTCACCTTGAGTTGATAATAACCAGATCTCAAGTCTATCTTTGAAAAGATAGAAGCCCCTCGAAATTGGTCAAATAGATCATCGATCCTAGGCAGAGGATAATTGTTTTTAACCGTGAGCTTGTTCATTTTCCTATAATCAATACAGAGTCTCAATGTCCCATCTTTCTTCTTGACAAATAGAACTGGGGCTCCCCACGGTGATACACTGGGTCGGATAAATCCCCTATCCAACAACTCCTGAAGTTGGACTTTCAGTTTCTTAAGCTCCTTTGGGGCCATACGATAAGGAGCCATTGAAACTGGAGTGGAACCAGGATAACTTCAATTTCAAACTCCACATCTCTATCCGGCGGTAATCCAGGCAACTCCTTGAGAAAAACATCGGGAAATTCCTTACAATCCGGATGCCTTCAATATCATATTGAGAACTCCTAGTATCCAATATATAAGCAAGAAATGCCTCGGAACCTTTCCTGATCATCTTCTCAGCTACCAAAGCAGACATAATATTCGTCAGAAATCTACGGTGTTCCCCGATCATTACAATCTTTCTATTATCTAGGATCTTCAGAACAGCTTTCTTGGTCTCAAAATCAATATTTACTTGATGTTTGTCCAACCAATCTACGCCGAGAATCACATCAAACTCTTCCAAAGGTAACTCCATCAGGTTAGCTAGAAAAATCTCCCCATTGATCTCAATAGGACATTCTTTAAAAATATGATCCAATATTATGGACTTGCCTAAGGTTCTTTGAACTATCACTAAATGCTCAGTATTCTCAACAGGAATATTTAGACCCTCAGAAACAGAAAGCGATACATAGGAATTGGTAGAACCACTATCAACATGCAAAGTGGAACTGAATGAATAATAGTCCTGCAGTCACATATGCCCATCACGATCTTGTCGAAGTCTGGCAGTGTAAACCAATACAGGCTGTCTGGCCTCAGATCTGACTGGACCCCTACTCTGAGATGCTCGGCCTCTGCTAGCCGATCCCGATGATCTCTCTTGAGTACGACCACCTACAGGAGTATGAACAGTACTCTGAGAACGAGCGGGAATATGAGCTGGTGTCTGAACTGTAGAAACTGACACTGGACAATCCCTTATAATATAGTCACCAGAACCACATCTAAAATAGGTGCCAAATTTTTCTCCTGCATTCCCCAAGATGATGTTTCCCACAATAATCACATGTCTGCAAAGGTTGTAACCTAGAAGATCCACCATGTCTAAAAGAATGTACAGCTGAAGAACCGGATGCCACAGGCCTGACACTTGCACCACCTCTCTGAAAGGATTCACCCCTGCCTCTCTTGCTGGGGTGTGTAGAAGAATCAACAGAACCAGAAGGCCTCCTGAATTGGGTTTGAGCTCGATCATTATCTCTCTTGCGCTCTATACCCAATCGCTCTATTTCCTCAGTAGTCTTGGCTATCTCAACCAAGGCATCAAAATTCCTCTCCCGGTGAGTAGCAACTTGGCTCCTGATTTTATACCTGAGTCCATTCTCGAACCTCAAGCATTTATCTGTCTTTGTGTCAACAAGTCCAGGAGCATAACGGCTCAATCGGATGAACTCAACCTCGTAGTCTATAACAAACATATTACCCTGCTCCAGATCCTGAAACTCCTGGCGTCTCTCATGCATATCTCTCTCCCCAATATAGTGACTCCGAAAACGTGTCTTGAAAAAATCCCATGTTAACTGGTTTCTCGGTATATTACCAGAAATTTATTACCACCATCTAAAGCTCTATTTCTTCACCATAATTAGGGCCCTCTTCAACTTCTACTCAGGTCTAAGATCCATTTCATCCATAATCCTCTCTGTGTCATCCAGCCAATACTCAACGTCTGTCGGAGGTCCACCAATAATACCCTCGAATGGAACTACACCAGCAGCGACCAAAGAATTTGAAATCTCAACCACAGTCATATTACTAGGGGCTCTGGCTCTCTGAAACATGCGGAATATAACTCTATTAATGGCATCTTCGTTCATATTAGTATCGTCATCTTTAGTGATGGAAGGGTCTCTCACATGAGTAAACTGATCATTATGAGAAAGGGTCGGATCTACTTGCAGAACAGGAGGATCACGTGGTGATATTGGATCATCGAACGTAAAAGAAGGTCGAGTGACTCGCCCTCGACCACAGCCACGTCCTATCCTACGACCTCTAGCAGCACTCATCGTTGGATCTATAAGGCTCTACAGAAAGAATTTGAAACATATGTCAGATTACCATCAGGGATCTCGAGAAAACTTTGCATCATAAAATAAGGTGACACATTTTTTTTTCTTCAAATTTTCTTAAAAATCCAAATTTCAGGACCCACATACAGTCCGAGCGTTAAGAACCAAAAGCTTTGATACCACTAAATATAACCCCCCAGACTCGTTCTGTAAGTTAGACCCAAACCTAAGTGGTCACATATCCCATTCAATGATTTTTTTTTATATTTAAAACAACTTATAATACATTAGATATTATATAGAACAAAATATTAATAATACAGATATATCCAAAACGATAGCAAATACATGTTACCAAACATAACCGAAAAATATATAGAGATATACATTCCTACAAAATAAGTAGTTGATATCCCCTGATGCCAAATCTGCTAGCTTATGATATGCTGTTATCTGAAAAAGGGTAAAAACTACAGAATGAGCTAAAAAGCCCAGTGTGCTCCATACAATATAAAAAACATACAAATCAAAATTTTCAATAAAATCGTTTATGCAACATGTTTTTTTTTTTAAACATGAACACTACCCCCATCCGTTCACATCATAAATATGTAGGTTCCCCAGAACCATACACCCAACCACACATTCCATTTAGACCCTGAGCACAAAGCCGAGGAGTTTGCAGATAATCTTCCTTCAACAATACCCCCCAATGACAATATTAAACATGAATGTATTCAAGTGAAAACAATGATTAATCACTTAAAACATAAAAATGTTTCATTCTTGGAAACCATATACAAAAATACGAAAATCAGAATTCAAAACAATAATATACGGTAATTCAGATGTCACATAATCAGATCTCAGAAATCGGTATGAAATACCTTAATCCAGAAATTATATCGGAATATACAGTAAATCAGATATCAAATACTTGGTATTCAGATGAATCATTTTGAAACAGTAATGTAATACTGTCAGGAAACACCTGTAAGTCTGAGAAATCAGATAGGAAGCCTACTCTGGGTTTGTCGATCACGCTCTACTGCAGCGCTAGATCCTACGATAAGAAAATCCATATTGGAACCTAATATAAATAATCTAATATTATTTAAAAATACGGAAACCTACGGGTAATTCTCGTAGTACGCAGTTCAGGTTGATCTAACGAACGGACAACTCCGGACCTAACTGATCCTCACTCAGGTGAAACACGAGTACCTTCATAAAATATTTTACTGAATCAATTCCTTAACCAAATCTCAAATAAATAATCAAAATACTAAAATACTAAGCCTTTTGGGTTAACATGATCGATTCGGGGATTTTGGGTCGGAATTTAGCAAAATGGACTTCGGAATCATATTCAGGACGTCGAAAAACATAAAGTATGACCTTTCGGTAATTTGAATTCTTGGTCAAAATCAAAGTCAACGAGTTTGAATGACGATTTGGAGACTTTCAGGTTCGAATTTACTGAAACGGCCCCAAAAACGAATTCGGGACGTCAAAAAATATCAGGATAGGTATACTCGAAAAAGATTAACGGTTGTTTAATGGCCGGTCAAAGTCGGTCAAAGTTCTAGTCAAAGGTGATCAAGATATGATCAACCATTTTACACATTTATCACCCTTTTTAAAAAAATTTACAAAAATATGACCCTTTTCAAAATAATTACTAAAATATCATTTATAAAAAATTAACGAAATTATCACTTTTTTTAAAAAAATTACGAAAATGCACCATTTTCAAAATAATTACCAAAATATCACCATTTTCAAAATAATTACTAAAATATCACCCGATCAACGGTCAACGGGTCGGGTCGGAACCGGTCAAACCGGTTCAAAACTGGTCATTTTAACCTTCCCCATGCGCAGTGGCGGCGCGTGGGACACGTTTCGGCGTTGGTAAATTCACGAAAAAAATCCTAATAATTATTTTAAGCGATTTCGAGGCACTTACAAAGCTCGGTTCACAATTTTGAACGGTGGAGTGCTCAATTTCAACAAATCGGAAACTTTGACCGGTTCACCTCCTCACGCGCCGCCGTTTACGGAGACCAAGGATGACACCGGCGAACTCGGAACGGCACAAGGAACACGATGGTGCGGGAGGTGTCAAAAATCGAGCGACGATCGGTGATGAATTTAAGATTTTCTCGGCGATGGTGCTAAAAAAACGTCGAGACTTTGACTTGAAATTCACGAAGTTTGGCAGCGTTTCACTTCAATTAACTTAAGGGGTTTGTTCCTCGCTCGATGATGAACACGATAGTGTTTTCAAAACAACGATCGGAGGTCGGACGGCCTCAGGATCGTGGTTGGAAGTTGGGGCTTTAAGGGAGGAAATTTGGTGAAATTCACGCTTATAATGCGTGTATGCCGACACTCCAAGGGTAAATTCAGGGTTTGGTTCCTGAATTTCCTTCATCTCTAAAATAAGCTACAAATTTTAAAAACTTTCAATTTAGTCCACAATTTCACCAAAGTACTTAATTAAATCCTCAAATTTCAATTAAATATATTTTATATTTGTTTTTCAAATTTATGGGTTGTTACATGTGGAGTCATCATTTAGAGTGATTGAAATACCTAAAAATATATCATTTTAATAAAATTTGATAAACATTTGCTAAAACAAAATTTTTTTTAAGTTTGTGTACTAAAAAAATAGTTCATAAGTTAATTACGTGTGAGGAATAATATTACCACTCTAACACCATAAATTAATAATTAACCGATTAATATATTGTATTTGCAATGAAAAAAATCAAATTCAAATTTAATTCAATTAAAGGTCTCTTTTATAAACCTACGATCATATTTTTCTCCATTCAAATTAAAAAAGAATTTGTATTTTCCCAAGAGAACTCAACTACTACACTTATTAGGTCAAAATTAAAGAATTAAGATATTAAACAAATTAATTAAAATTACTTATCCATTTAAAAAAAGTAAAGAATATTCGATTATAGAAATATTAAGAGTAAGGTCTTAATATAAATTAAATGACTTTTTTTTCCAATAAATTTAAATAAAGAAACATTTTCTTTCCTCTTCTTTATTTCGATTGATTTTAAACTTTATGAATTTTTTTTAGTTTCGTTGAATAGAGTATTCTTTTATTTTAAATTATTGAAATATGATTTCTAGTTATATTTAAACATTTTTTCAATAATTTAAAATAATAAAATATTATCATTTTTTAACCACTGGTATTCGATCTATTGGTTGACTATTCCAAATCGGGTTTTACAGAGATTTTTTTAACAACTACTATTCATGATCTATTGATCAACTATTTCAGATCTGTTTTGTAGAGACCTATAATGGTGGCAACCCTCCCAACCCAATTTACTCCATTCACAAACGTCATGATTCGAACTTCTAACATTGCTTAAGGGATCTAGTATCTCATCCCACTTTACTAACAATTTTCTCTCCTATTGGATATTGAACTCATATTCTAATGAAGAGGAGATTGTATCAACTGAGAACTTTTAACCGTCTGCTCTTGAGATTGTTGATAATCAATAAAAAAATTTATGAGAAAATATACTTAAATAAAATACTTGCATGAAAATATATATATTGATCGAAAAATATTTAACATAATTTACACAAAATATAACTTATAATATAATAATCAAATCATGCTTAGATATAAATACATATATAGATGTAGATGTAGATGTAGATGTAGATGTAGATGTAGATGTAGATGTAGATGTAGATGTAGATATAGATATAGATATAGATATAGATATAAGATACAAAATATATTTAATATATATAATGTACTATATATATATATAGTATAAAGTAACAATATGGTGGATAAAATGAAATAAACAAAAAAATAAAGGTGCTGGAAATTAAATAAATGAAATTAAAGAAAGGACTAAAATGTAAGAAAATAGAATCAAAGGAAGAAATTAAAAATTGCATGAAGATATAAAGAAATAAAAATGCTAAAAGATAAACTGCTGAAAAGTAAATTGCAGAATTAAATGGAACTAAAATGAAAAGGAATAAAATAAATAAATGAAAATTTAAATTGTGGAAATATAAATACCAAAAACTTAAAAGGGATTAAATAGTAAATAAATAAATAAACATAACAAGGGACTAAAATATAATCTACAAAAATTAAAGGGCGAATGTTCAAATAAATGAAAATAAATAAACATGGATGAAAATGAAAAAAATAACAAGGCATGTATATGAATAGTAATGAAAACATACTAGATTGAAATAAAATCAAAACTAGGTGCATTAATTAGAAAATAAATAAAATGGAAAGTGAATAGCCAAAGCAATAGGGATTAAATTGATTAAGAAATCAAATTATAGTTTACAAATGGGTGATTAGTGCAGTGACTAAATTAAAAAAGGCTAAAATTCATCGAGCGGCGGAAACAGTTTTCCCCTCTCAATTTTAAAACACATGTGCTACATACAAAGGGTCGGGCTGCCCTAAGTCAAACTATGTAGGTTCATTTTTTTTTGAGAAAATAACCTCAGTGATCAAAAATGCCTTATAATATACGATTTTAACCAATTTTTTTTGGATTGCCAAATGACAACTAATCGCAATGCGATCGATAATTCGCAACGCGATCTCCGGTATCGCAAATCAGTTTCCAGATTCGCAACGCGAACATCGACTATCGCAACGCGAACTTCGACTATCGCAATGCGATTTTCCAAATTCGTTGCGATAGTCCAAGTTCGCGTTGCGATAGTCCAAGTTTGTTGCGATAGTCGAAGTTCGCGTTGCGATTTATTCCAAATTCGTTGCAATAGTCCAAGTTCGCGTTGCGATAGTCAAAGTTCGCGTTGCGATTTATTCCAAGTTCGTTGCGATAGTAGAAGTTCGCGTTGCGATTTATTCCAAGTTCGTTGCGATAGTCGAAGTTCGCGTTGCGATTTATTCCAAGTTCGTTGCGATAGTTGAAGTTCTCGTTGTGATTTATTCCAAATTCGTTGCAATAGTCCAAGTTCGCATTGCGATTTATTCCAAGTTTGTTGCGATAGTCGAAGTTCGCGTTGCGATTTATTCCAAGTTCGTTGCGATAGTCGAAGTTCGCGTTGCGATTTATTCCAAATTGCGATAGTCCAAATCGTAACGGGTGGATTGCATTTGTTTCTTAAGAATTTTCTCTAAAAAGATAGTATTCGCGTGGACGTGTTGAAGACACGTATTACCACGACCATGACCACGACCCGAGACGAGACGAGACGAGACGAGACGAGACGAGACGACGGCGGCAGCGCGCGAGAGTCCCCCTTGTTCTCTATCACTCAACAAGGAAGTGGGAAAGCCAAGCCTTAAATACCATTGCCAATAGTGTTTCCAATACTATGTGGGATTGAGCATTACCAACACTTGTTCCCAATACCATGTGGGATTGAGCCTTAAATAGTGATATTATTTGTGAATTATAGTTAATGACTTTAGTATTTGTATGAAAAGTATTTGTGGTTCGTTTAGTTTTCATGCAATTCTAATTTATTTTTAATTGATTGTAATTGCACGATAACAATTCTTTTTATTCTCGCGAGTGATGCAATTTTTTTTGAATGTTTTGCTTAAAATTGTAATAATCGCGATTGATTGTAGATTGACTTTTAATTATGACATATTTAATCGTAATACTAATGCATTGGTTGCTGATTCAGTTAGGTGCATGATTGTTATTGTTTCCTGAATAATCACATAGTATTGGAAACAAGTGTTGGTAATGCTCAATCCCACATAGTATTGGAAACACTATTGGGAATGGTATTTAAGGCTTGGCTTTCCCACTTCCTTGTTGAGTGATAGAGAACAAGGGAGACTCTCGCGCGCCGCTGTCCGTCTCGTCTCGTCTCGTCTCATGGTCGTGGTCGTGGTAATACGTGTCTTCGACACGTCCGCGCGAATACTATCTTTTTAGAGGAAATTCTTAAGAAACAAATGCAATACCACCAGTCGTTGCGATTTTGGACTATCGCAACGAATTTGGAATAAATCGCAACGCGAACTTTGACTATCGCAACGATCTTGGAATAAATCGCAACGCGAACTGGGACTATCACAACGAATTTGGAATAAATCGCAACGCGAACTTCGACTATCACAACGAATTTGGAATAAATCGCAACGCGAACTTCGACTATCGCAACGAACTTGGAATAAATCGCAACGCGAACTTAGACTATCGCAACAAATTTGGAATAAATTGCAACGCGAACTTCGACTATCGCAATGCGAATATGTAAATCGCAATGCGATAGTCGAAGTTCGCGTTGTGAATCTGGAAACTGATTTGCGATACCGGAGATCGCGTTGCGAATTATCGATCGCATTGCGATTTAGTTGGTCATTTTGGCAAATCCAAAAAAAGTTGGTTAAAATCGTATATTATAAGGCATTTTTGGTCACTGAGGTTATTTTCTCTTTTTTTTTAAATCCTCGTAATCTCCAAACCAAAGAAATAAAAAGGAAAAACTCTCTGAAATCCCTATTGCTTTAGGCTTTTAGAGGCTTTTAGAGAATGGGGGAAGCCATGCTGCCGCCGCCGCCTTTGGCCATTCATTAGAGATCGCCTCAAGTTCTCTTCTCTTTGGTGTCCAAGGCTACACAATTGAAGGCCAAGAGACCATTTGCTTGGCTCGAAGCACTTCGAAAACTATTATAGGATGTGCAAGGGTTTACAAGTACTCTCTATAATTGTTCAAAATATGGTTATATGTGTGTATTTATATGAATAAATTATGATGTTTCTTAATAATATTTAGATATAAAATTCGTAATTATCGACTAATTCAATAAAAATATTTTGTATAATTATTGATGATGTGACTATATAGTAATGAAATTATGTTTAGTATGCATACATGTGTGATATAAAAGTGTATAACATCTTTAGAGATGATTATATGTATATGAAATTAAAAAAATAATGGTTTGTTAAAAGGAGTATATGAATATGATTAAGTTGACTTTGTGTCTATGTGTTACATGCATATATTATGTATAATATATGTTTTTCAGTATTTTTAATCTTTTTATAACTTATAATTTATATTTTATAATTTTTGATTTTTTTAATTTTTAATAGTGTTTTTAGTTTTTTTTACAAAAATTTTAATAATTTAATTTTTATTTTTAGTATTTTTATATTAATTTTTTTGAAATTTTGAATATTTTTATATTTTAAATTTTAAAAAATATTTTTCTAAAAAATTGAATAAGTTTATGAACTTTCAAAAAAAATAATTTGACCCTTAATCTTAAAGCAAAAAAAATTAATTTAGCACATCTGTCAAATCATTAGCTACTGTGGATTGTCACGTTAGTAATGTGGATTGTTACGTTAGTAATGTTGATTGTCACATTAGTACGTAACGACCAACATTTGATTTTGTTGGTTAATAGGCCAAATTGTTTTCCCCCTTAACTTTAATGGCCATATTAGTTTTTTTTTAAAAATATTTTGGAGGCTTCATATACCATTAAGCAAAAAAGAAAAAAAAATGAAGAATTTTTGTGTCTTCATAATATTCTTAATCTTAGATATCCTAAAAGTATTACAAAAATGATTTTTTTCTCTCCTTTAGTTTAAGCCTAAACCACCTAATTATATTAATTCAACAATTCAACTAAAAGAAAAAGAAAAAATGTTGATAAAGGATTTCAAAATTAAATTGTTAAGGAGAAATTATCGGCGTCCAGGAAAGATTCAAGAGACTTGACGATATTATCCATGGACTTATTGATGGTGGACTTATTGATAAGTTAAAACCTTGGGTTGCACGTAAAAGCTCGGCAAGCATGGATAATCCAAGATGTTTGTCGCTGATCAAGTAGTTGGTCATGAATAATGCCTGGGTTCAAGAGAAAATAGAATCAAAATCATGTTTGATTGAAGTGTGTCTAATCAGAATTTTCAGTTAGGACGAGCTTCTGTTGATTTTCGTACCCAAGATTTAACTAAATTACAAGACAGTCGACAAAAGAGAGTTCTCATTTGAAAGAAAAAAAGGAAAATACCCTAGAATTGCACCATTGCACACATTTTAGGCATAAATAGGATCATAACATTCATAAAATACATGATAATGATAAATGCAATTAAGTACTTGCAGGTTCTCTAAAAGGAAAGGTTGGAGAAGTTGAGACCCAATATAAAAGTAACTAATTCAGATTCCCATAGTTGGTGTTTGTGAGACAAGCTCCAGCAAGAAAAATCAATTTGCCAAAGATTATCCTCCCAAAACGTACAAGTAAAATGTTTTCAAACATATACTAACAAGGGTTAATGTTTAATTTTCATATTTTATATTCTTAAAGAAAAGAGAAGCAAATCGAACTCGATTCAATATTCCCTGAAGAACGGTGGAATGAATCAATGTCTTCATATCTGATTTTCCCTGAAGAAGAAATGGAACAGATCCCCTCTTTCCATATTTGATCTTCCCTGAGCAGCAGTGGAACAAGTCTGCCTCGATTCAATCTTCCATGAAGAACAGTGGAATGAATCAACGTCTTTAGATCTGATTTTCCCAGAAGAAGCAGCGGAACATATCCCCTTTTTCCAGATTTGATCTTCCCTGAGTAGTACTAGAACAAGTCTACCTTGATTCAATCTTCCATAAAGAACAATGGAATGAATCAACGTTTCTCGATTTTATATACACTAAAGAAGCAGTGGAGCAAATCTCTTTTCAAACTACATCTTCAAAAATCTCTCTTGAGATGTTCATTTCCCATCTCATTTGAGACAATATCAGATCGCCAAGTACATATTTGATTGGGCGAAAACTCATTGTCTCTTCGTCTTTGCCCTATGCTTGTTAACACAAGGATGGTCAAAGAGGGGCAACTGTCGACACCCATTTTTATCCCGACATCATCATCATCATCATCATCATTATTATTATTATTATTATTTTATATTATTATTATTATTATCATTATCATTATTACTACTACTACTACTACTACTAATTTGTACATGCATATACAACCAGCCCAAAATCGGGCCCCAAAATAACATCCAAACCCGAGCCCAGCTACCAATCAAACCTAGGTCCAAACAAAACCAAGCCCAGACAAAATCCTAACTCTCTTCTCTTTCCCTGGCACCACACGACCACAGTCGTTGGATCTGAGAGAGATCCAACGACCCATATTAATCGCCAGCTAGGGTTTTACCTTTAGCTCCAGCCTTCACTCATCGTGAATCGTCCGATCTGGACCCCATCCAACGATCCTCTTCAAGCAAATCAGATCTGTCACCACCTTGCTACACCAGTCCCCTACCACCGTCAATTCCACCAACCCCGCGCTAATAGCCCTGTTGCCAACCCTGCCATATCGGTTCACCCAAATCAGCAAGCAACCAAATCTACATGAAAACTGTGTAATGATTTCATTTTATTGAAAAGAAAAAAAGAAATATCTATAATATCAAGGGTTATAAAACCCGAACGCTATTGTCCCTTTTTCAATTTTCCAGAAAAGCAATACATCCAGAAAACCAAAACTTTAAGGTATTTTTTCTTTTTTAGTTTAAATAAAAATAAAAGAACCAAGCATATTTAGGAAGCAAAAAAATAGAAGATGAGGGTAGATCTATTTACCTTAGAGTGGGGAGTCGAACCGGAGGACCAATTCGTCTTCGCAGCGGCTGGAGCATGTGAGAACTGAAAGGTCAAGGCTCTTTGGGGGTCTTTAGGGAGCTTTTTAAGTGGTTTGGATCTCAAATTTGTGTTTAGGAGGGTATATCGGAGTGAAAGAAACATTTTTAGGCTTGGTTAGGGGTTCTGACAGTTGTGTGTGGTGGCGAGAAAAACGGTCGGACGACGGTCGAGTTGTTGTGAGACGAGCAGAGAGGGATCGATCGAAGGGAAAAAGAGAGAGGGGAGAGATTCTTTTAGGTTTTTTATAAATATCGGTTGAAATGAAAAAAAAAATGAGAAAGTGGAATATATAGGGGAACTTTAGGGAAAATCACGCTTCCCCCTATTTTAGCCATGTTTTTTCATGTTAGTCACCTGTAAGGACCGAACTTGCTATTTATCCATTTTTATGCATGCTTTATATTTTTGGGATATTTTCTCTTTAGTCCCACATAGTTTAGCGTGTTTTTGCATGTTGGGCACCTGTAGGGATTGAGTTGTTATTTACCCTTTTTCGTACATGTTATGTGTTTATTGGGTTATTTTCTTTTTAATCCCTCTATGTTTAGTGTGTTTTTACATTTTGGTCATGTGTACTGATGATTAATTTTTTTAAATGTTTCTAGACTGATTTAGTAATTTACCAATTTTTCTTTAAAAACATGTTTTAGGCTAGAAAAAAGGGAATAATTATGAAATGGTCCATGTAGTTCCACATGTTTTATCGACCTATGATATGTTTTTTATTTAATTTAATTTAACCATGCAATTTCATTTTATTTTAATTCGGTCCGCATGTTTTATTTATTTTTATCTTTTGTAATTTGAACATTTAATATTAAAAATGTTAATTTTAGTCACTTTTGCATTTTATTTTATTTTAATTTTTGACATGATGATTTGTTTGTTTTTATTTTAGTCCTATTTGCTTGTTGTTTTATTTCAATTTTTGCATGTCACTTTCATGTTATTTCATTTGTCTCTATTAATTTGCATGATACCCTCATAAGCATTTATTGACTCGAATCAAAATAATTTGACTATAGGCAATATTCATTCATTTTAATATTGTCGTAAAGTGACTGTCTTAACGTATAAGAAAGTTACTTTCGATAATTTTAAAATGAAAGTCTATCCCATTTAATGACACGAATTAAATTGAATCCATTTTAAATTTTGTGGATTGAGAATAAGACCTTGTTCTTTTAATTAAGTTCACCAAGAAAAGATTGTTAGATCGAATCTAAGGTCTCGTCTCGTTGTATTTAAATAAATGAATATCCTTATTCTCATTAAATGTTGGTAAAATAAATAAATTAATTGTACTTGTTTGATGTATGCTTTTAATTTATTTTATTTTTACATGTATTTTTCAATGAGATTTCAAAATAAATAACACTCAAATTAATATTGAAAATAGTAAACCTTTTCATTTCGGTTGGAGTAATAAATGACTGCTTTAAGGCATGAGATGTCATTTATTCTTGATTGGAAATAATTAGATATTATCGTTTTCTCTCGAATCAATATTGAATTTTAAGATGAAATAGTGATATCACTTCATTTCGATTGGAGTAATAAATGACTGCTTTAAGGCATTAGAGGTCATTTATTCTCGATTGGAAATAATTAGATATTACCATTTTCTCTCGAATCAATATTGAATTTAAAGACAAAATAATGATATCTCTTCATTTCGATCGGAATAATAAATGACTGCTTTAAGACATGAGAGGTAATTTATTCTCGATTACAAATAATTAGATATTATCGTTTTCTTTCATGAAATTATTTTGTGTTGTTATTTTGAGTTAATAATGAACTTTAGGATTTAATTATAATATTTCCTTATTCCGATTGGAGTAAGAATCGACTGCTTTAAGGCATGAGATGTCGATTCTTCTCGATAGGAAATGATTAAATATTATTATGTTTCGTCCTAAAATTCACAAAATATTATGAGTATGAGATCTTAAATTAAATTAGACTCGAATTCTTAAATTTCATTGCAAAACTAACTATTTAATCGACTAGGTATGTATTTAGGGCGCTGTGAGGTGCTAATCATTCCCACACGTAACCGACTCATGAACTCTACTTTTTGGCAATGCAGATCACACATTTTTTGTTTTAATTAAAATTAATATTTTTATTAAAAAATATTTTTTGAATGCCCAATCACACTCTGATCAAAGATTGGTGACGAATCCTCGAATCACGATTTATTGTTAACCGATGATCAAATTACTCAAAACGAGACTCCTTTTCTAAAAATTGTTTCGACAAACGTAATCAACCATCAATAACAATAATCTGATAGCTCACCACGTTCTTCCTTGCATCATAATATAATATAATCTTTTATAGCGTCTTTAGGACATTTATTGTCCATAAGGGTTCTAGTAATTTTCCCTTCTTAGGGGTATTTTAATCTTTTCTAAACAGAGGCCTCTCCAATCACATTATTCTTATATGAGTATTCTTTCTCATTACTCTTGTATTATTTCTTAGACCACGTTATTTCGGCCATTTCAATATGTTAGGCTATTTTAGTAATTTCACCTCTAAAAGCCTTTTTTCCTTTTACTCTAATTACATGATTATTTCAGATGATTTACGACTTGAAGCCTTTTGTTTACATTTTTTAATAATTTCTTTAATACTTTAATCATCTCGCCTTTGAGGTATTTCAGAACTTACTCTAATTTATTCCTTTAACACTTAAGGGTGGTCTAGTAATTTGGCCCATAAAGGGCATTTCGGACATTCACTCATCCGTAGGATTGCTACAGTTATTTCCATTTAGTATCCCATATTCCGTTCACATAATTAAGCCCATAAAGGCAATTTAGTTATTTTAGACACGTTTGGTTCGCTGGAATATTTATGAGGGAATTGAAATCTGTAGGAATTAGAATCCAATTTCATATTCTGTTTGGTTGGCAGGAAATGGAATTGGAATCCAATTCCATATTCTGTTTGGTTCGCAGACATGTCAGATGAATTTGATTTCAGTAATGTAAAATGACAGAATTGTCCTTTTTTTTGCTTTATTTTAGTTTATTTTATAACTTACATGTAGTAATATATTTTAAAAAATTAAAAAATATTAAACTTTCATTTTATTGATTGATTATTCATTTCAATAAATTATAAAAATCATGCTAATAAACATTATAAGTTAAAATCATCGCAATCAAAATATGTTAATAAGTTACCAAAAGATAGAGCAATATTTCGATACATTCCAATCGGAGTATGTTAATTAGTTAACAAAAAATATACCAAAAACTATTTTTATTCAATATATGAATTAGAAAATCGACCCGACACGACTCAAAATAATAAAAAATTATTTTTATTCAATAAAAACATTGACTTAATTGAAAAAAATTATATATAGAGGGGTATTAATGTAATTATTCCTAAATATATAAGGTAAAATTATATATTTTTTTTGGGTCGGTCCGGTTTTTTTCACCCTAAACCTGAACCCGACCCGACCCGAATATCACACTTAAAAAACCCCGACCCGACTCGACCCGAATATCACACTTAAAAAACCGACCCGACCCGAACAAAATAAAGTTTCATCCGACCCGATCGGACCTGACCCGAATATATGAATTAGAAATCCGACCCGACCCGAAATAATAAAAAATTATTTTTATTTAATAAAAATAGTGACTTAATCTGACCCGACCCGAATTATATATATTTTCGGGGCGGTCCGGTTTTTTTCACCCTAAACCCGACCCGACTCAACCTAAATATCACACTTAAAAAACCCAACCCGACCCAAACAAATTAAAGTTTCATCCGACCCGACCTGAATATATGAATTAGAAATCCAACCCGACCAGACCCGAAATAATAAAAAATTATTTTTATTTAATAAAAACAGTGACCTAATCCGACCTGACCTGAATTATATATATTTTCGGGTCGGTCCGGTTTTTTCATCCTAAACCCGAACCCGACCCGAATATCACACTTTAAAAAACCCGATCCGACCAGACCAAAATAAAGTTTCACCCGACCCAGCCCGACCTGAATATATGAATTAGAAACCCGACCCAACCCGAAATAATAAAAAATATTTTTATTCAATATATGAATAAGTTACCAAATGATTGATGAGGGTAGTATGGTCAAATTTCAATTCCCTCCAACAAGAGAATTGAATTTCATCCATTTTTTGATGGAATTCACTTTCCCTCATTTGATGGAATCGAATTCCATAAGGGATTTCAATTCCCTTGAAAAACTTGAACCAAACATGGAAAAGTGGTGGAATTGAATTCCAATTTCCACCAATTCCAAAGGATTTCATCCAACCAAACGCTACCTAAACATATTTTGGCAATTATTCATATATTAGAGAATACAAGACATTCTACCGCTTATGTGGGAGTATTTAATAGTTCATCAAATTTCTAGAATGTTTACCTCACAATTAGTGATTTTCTTATTAATTATTATGACTAAGGGCATTTTGGTTATTTTATCTACTCGAAGGCAATTAAGTAATTTATTACAACTTATCACTTGATTGTTATCGTCTTACGACTTTTCCTTAATCCTCGCTACTCTCGTAGTCATTTCTGATAACTTAAACCTATTATTCGTAACTAGGGGTAGTTGGTAATTTACCTTTTTTTCTAATTGAATATTAAATCGAGTGTCCACACATGACGGTCAATGCATCATAATTATGAAAGCCATGAAACAGTTTGAAGTCTAAGAGATATTCACCTTAATTTCTTGAATTCGGGCTTACCCGACTTTAATTCCAAGCTTCTAGCCTTCTCCCACAAATACGAGTTCTCCACAACATGGACACGACTCTAACCAATTACCCTCGATAATAAAATCAGTTATTAATATCCAATTAACAAATTATTGAGAGTAACTCGATAGAATAGAAACTATCAGGGCTTAATTTGCATTTAAATAACTTCAAATGTAAGCAATTAGAACCAAAATAAATTATGCTTTAAACTATGAGGGACCAAGGACGAAATTACCTCAATTATAGCAGAAACACGCGGAGGTGGGTCGGGCGCTTCACGAATCTTCCTTTCATCAAAATGGCTATGTTTTGATTTGGGTCTATAAACCCCCAATCAGGCCTATTATAACCATTTCTTTCCTCTTATCCACACTCTCGTCGGGATTCTCTCCACCATCAACGGATTCCTCACCGCTACTTCACTAGCCGTCGTAGCCAATCACCAACACATTCAATTGATTCGTCGTGGTCTCCCCAACATGGGTTCGGTTTCGAAATCTCCAAACGGCGAACTAATTGGCGTAAATCTACGCCGAACCCTTCAGCTGCGAAGAAGGGAAATCCTTTTTTCCCGTCGCAATCTGTCATCCGATGAAGTTGACTTTGTAGTATGTTGTTTGCCTCAACGAGAAGAGTCTTTCCACCAAACTTATTTCCCATTAATATATGAACCTGACTCATCCTTCAGACTATCATGTTCAAAGCAGAACGATGGTAAAATGATGTGTTATAGTCACCTACACACATCTAGCTCTTTTGTCCACATTGAGTCTAATACAATTCATCACATATAGTATTAAATTATAGCTGCAATGTAGCATAAAAACCAAATCATAATAGTTTCCAAGATCACCAAAATGCAACATTGATGCAACACGAAGAGAAAATCGCATAATGACTTTTGAATTATTTATATGTTATCCGTTAAAGATTTAATACAAAAATAAGTGTTTAAATAATGTCTCAAAAAATATTTTTGTGTCTAAAGAAATTTTTGTTAAAAATATGTATATAACATTTTCTCATTTACACTTTTAGGTGTCTACCATAATATTTTTTTTAATTTTTTAATAATAAAAATATTATTTTAAAAAACTTAAAAAAACTTAATTTATTTATAAAAAATCCAAACTTTTAATGAAATTATAAAAAAAAAACTCTAAAAAAATTAAAATATCTCATTTCAACCCCATTACCAATGGTCACCGTCCATTTCCAGCTACCATCATCACCGAACACTTAGGTTTTGATCATAATTGTACGGAGGATCGAATGGTGGTGGCAATGTGCCTTTTGGACGTCGGGATTGGCCAAAATCAATGAAAAACAGTGACGGTGGCTTAAATTTGATGAATCTTTGAACTCTCTATGGCAAACGGTGGTACTTTACGATGAAATGCAAATGGGGGTTTGGTCGGGGGTTGACGCCCTTGTCGATGAAGGTGATAGTGACAGTCACTGATGGTCGGCCAGTGATCATGGAAAGGGAAGGGAAATGAGAAGGAAAAGAGAAGAAAGGAGGGGGAACGCGAGGCTGTGGTGTTTTCTAAATAAAAAATATTTTTTAACTTTTTAAATAAATTTTTAAAATTACCAGAACGTGACATGTGCCACTTAACGACTAAATTTAACGCTCGTCACGATATATGCACCTAAAAATCTCCGATGAAAACATTAGACACCTATTTTTTAAAAAAAAAATTATTTAGGTACTAAAACGTTTTTCGAGACAAAGTTTAGGTACTTGTAATGTACTTGTAATGAAAACATGTATTAAACTTACATATACAATAAAAACAGATAATATACATTTCACCATTATACATTAGTTTAATTCAAAAGCTTTTCAAAGCGTCTTTACTAAAAAAAATATATTAAATATACTTGAAATTTATAAACCATTATAATGTACTTGTAATGAAAACATGTATTAAACTTACATATACAATAAAAACAGATAATATACATTTCACCATTATACATTAGTTTAATTCAAAAGCTTTTCAAAGCGTCTTTACTAAAACTATTACATGCCAACCAAAATATATCAAAAGCAGACAAGTATGTCATACTGTTACTGATGAGGCGACTCTGACTTGATGTCTGACGATCTCCTTACTTAGTTAGTATTCCACCTACGCGTGAAATAAAAACATGTTAAGTATTACTTAGTGAGGCATAAGTAATCACAAGTAAAGTTCTAAACACAAATTATTTCCCATATGGAAATTCATTCACTTAGTATGAATTTCTTATCATTCTAGCACATAAATCACCCTATATGGAAATTCATTCACTTAGTATGAATTTCTTATCATTTTAGCACATGAATCGCCCTATACGGAAATTCATACACTTAGTATGAATTCCATCTGATGTTAGCACATGAAGTGCCCTATATGGAAATTCATGCACTTAGTATGAATTCCTTCTCATGTTAGCACACGAAGTGCCCTATATGGAAATTCATGCACTTAGTATGAATTTCTTCTCATGTTAGCAAACGAAGTGCCCCATACGGAAATTCATACACTTAGTATGAATTTCTTCTCATGTTAGCACACGAAGTGCCCTATATGGAAATTTATACACTTAATATGAATTTTTCTCATGTTAGTACACGAAGTGCCCTATATAGAAATTCATACACTTAGTATGAATTTCTTCTCATGTTAGCACACAAAGTGCCCTATATGGAAATTTATACACTTAGTATGAATTTCTTGACATTTTAGCACATGAAGTGCCCTTTTAGTAATCACCATACATACATCAATATTTCATACCATTATGACTATTATAGCATATACGTACATAATTAAATGCACTCACCTGGTTCGCCTTGCTTAGATATCCAAACTGGGAAGATAATTACTCCGGAACTTGGCCCTTGCCTTTTGCCTTACTCGACTCGGGAGCTTGATTTCGATCTATCCCAGATTCATTAAATATATGTATAATATCAATTGTTCGTGTATTTATTAACAATTATAACTTATTATTAATCAAAAGTACTTATTATTAACCTTTCTACAACAATATCAACATAACTTAAAATTTCTGGTTCCTCAGTATCGATACTCCCACATGATACTACCCCACTATGGTATCGATACCCCTTCCAGTATCGATACCAAAATTAGATTCGATGTGGCCCAGTATCGATACCCTTACCATGGTATCAATTCTACTATACTATGGTACCGATACCCCTATATGGTATTGATACCAAAATTAGGTTCGATGTTACCTGGTATCGATACCCTTACCATGGTATCGATACTACCTCATTCGGTATTGATATTGATTGAATCAATATAGATACTTCTCAGCTGATTCAGCCCATTTTTTGCCTATAGTATCGGTACTGTTCTATCAATACCGATACTCATGCCCAGGTTTTCTAGTTTTCAACCTGATACATACCCAATTTTGGCCAATTTTCCTCTCATTTACCTCTAACAATACTATGTAACTCTTCTCTACTTAACCATACTAACTTTCCTTCATTTAGACACTTAAAACATCTAGTATTCCTCAATAGCATTTGATTCTAAGAATCACACCAAAATTTCTAACTTGTTTTTACACTCATCCAATGCTTCTAATCTTTCATTTACCTATTTAACAAGTCAAAACTACTAATAATCATCTATAAATACCAATATACTAACATATCATAATAAAACCCATTTTCTAAAATCTCCTTTATTTCCCTTATCTCATTGTTTTAATCCCATCTAAACCTTCCTTAAGCTTCCATTATATACAAGGATTCAATAGCCAACAAAAATTGAAGGAATAAACCATTAAATTAAAAACTTGCCTTTGAGCTATGGGAGAACACTTCTACGGGGAAAGAAGAAGAAGAAGAAGAAGAAGAAAGAGAACTTTTTGCAACCTAATTCTCTTTTCCCCTATCTTTAATACCAATTTAAAAATACATTTTAATTTCTCTTTCATTTAAAAGACTAAAATGCCCTCTTAATAATCCATTGTCACAATTTAGTCTAAATCAATAATCCTAATCATTCTCATCTTATATCATTTAATCAAATAAATCCTCCTATTTTTGAATCATTTCAATATAGTCCTTAAATCGATATTTGGGGCATTACAGTTTATATACTAAAATTGATAGTTTAAGTACTAAACACGCAATTTACCCAAATATTAAATTATGATTAAATATCTATTCTAGATGTAATTATTATATTAGAATTTATGAATATGATGTCTGAAATATTTTTTTAGAAATTAAAATATTTTTAAATTATGAATATAATTTTAATATTAGTATAATTATTTTAAAAATCGTTATAATATAAGAGTAATTATTATGTGATGTTGTTGCATTTAGTTCTATGATAAAAAGAAAAAAAAGTAAACTACACATTTAGTACTTAAATTGTTACTTTTATCATGTTTTGGTATTAAACTTAACGGAACTATTATACGTGGCATTTTTTATGGGTAAATTACATTATTCATCACTCAACTATCTTATCAATTCTATTTTAGTCACTAATTTGTTTTTTAATTTAGTCACTTTAAAATTTATTTTTTATTTTAATTATATATTAATAAAATATTTATAAAAATGTCATGTCTCAAAAATTATTAATAAAATAAATTAGAGTGATTAAAACATGAAAAATTTGAAAGTTGAGTAGTTAAATTAAAAAGTTTTAAACTTTAGTGACAAAAATATGAGTGAAAAGATAGTTAAGTGATGAATGATGTAATTTACCCATAAAAATGCAACATACAATGGTAGAGGTGGCAACCGGGTCCTTTGGATCGGGTTCGGGTTAGGTTGGATCAAATTTGGTTCGAGTTTGGTCTATGGAAATTCAGTTTGGGTCAGGTATCGGGTCGGGTTAAAATCGGATTAGTTGGTTTTTGGGTTGGACCAAAATCAGATCGGTTAGTTTCAGGTCGGGTTAATATCGGATCAATTGGCTTAGGGTCGAGTCAATATCGGATCGATTTGTTTCGACTCAAGTCAACCCTTAGATTTTTTAGGTCAGGTTAATATCAAATCAGTTGGCTTAGGGTCAGGTCAATATCGGATCGATTTGTTGCGGCTCGGGTCAACCTTTAGATTTTCAGGTTAGTTTCAATTCGAGTCAACCTTTAGATTTTTGGGTCAAACTTTATATTTTTAGGTCAGCCGTTGTCGCTCTATGTCGTCATAACTTTTGGTGTTGCTCTATTACTTATAATTCAAAAATTTTATGTGAATATATATTGTCACATCCTAAATTCACAGCTAGAAATTTTAGTTTAAATCAATTGAATCATTAAATCTTTAAAATCAAAACTTTTATGTGAATATATATTGTCATAGTCTAAATTCAGAGCTAGAAGTTATTGCATCTGTTATAGAGATGATCTTTTAAATGAGGAAAGATTATATTCACTTAGACTCAATTATCATGTTAAAATCAGGTTGAAGTTCGATTCAGATTGGATATGGGTAAACTAAATTCGGGTTGCTTTCGGTTCAGACTTATTTCATTTTAGGTAGTTTCGGTCCAACTAAAATTTGATTCTATTCGGGTTATTTTGGGTTTGGATCAATTTCGGGTCATCTTGTTCAGGTCTCGAATTTGGTAAATTGGTTCGGGTAATTGGGTATGGGTCAAATTTGTCTGGTCTATAAAACATTTCGTTAAGTTTATAACGATGGGATATCAAAATGAAACTAAAACTAAATGTTAGATATGATTTAAGAAAATAAAGTTTAGGTACCAAAGCAGATCAAAAGTAATAGTTTAGATATTAACCGTTTAGTTTACCCCAAAAATAGAGCACAATCTGATTTGGACTGACAAACTCGTCTAAAAGAGTAACGTATATGGTTGTAAAATCAGGCAATCATTCAAGTTTCAGTCGAATCTTGTCATGCCAGGTCAAATCAGATATAGGTTGAGTCAAGTTGATTTAATGGTTCAACTCGGATCAGGTCGGATCTTTGTTAAATAAGTTCGGGTCTTTTTCAAGTTGATTTAACATCAGATTCAGGTCGGGTTAATTTCAGCTCGAATCGATGTCAGTTCAGGTCAAAACAGTTCAGGTTTGAAGCAGTTAAATACCATGTTAATGGAATTCAGTCGGATCTCGATCAGATTTGGTCACATCATTGTCAAACAAAATTTAGGTCGGATCTTACCGGATACGGAGTGACTTCAAGTCGGGTTATTTTTGGGTTAATTATTTTTCATCTTTTAATGTTTCATGAACGTGAGAACGTCAAATTGTAATTTGTAATTGTATATGATTTAGAATAAATTACAAAAAAAATAAATAATTATGGGTCAAGTTTTATAAAAATATAATTAATTTGAAGTACTAAATTGAAAAAATATGAAATTAGAAACAAAATTTTAAATAAATTAAAACACACACATGAATGAGGGATCAAATCGAATTAATTATAAAATGTAAAGTTGAAATTAATATAAAAATGAACTAAATTGCATACATTTAAAAGGTTGGTGAACAAAAGTTTATAGAATTCGAAATGAAATTTATTATGTGATTTATAGGGTTTGAAGTAAATTACAAAAATATAAATAAGTATGAGTCTATTTCAAATACAAATATACTTTTAAGGATTAAATTGAACAAATATGAAATTATAAATTAAAATTAAAATAAATTAAACAACATAAAATGATCAAATCAAAATAATTGTAAAATGTGAGAAAAATTATAAAATGAACTAAATTTCATTCATTATATATATATATATATATATATATATATATATATATATATATAGTATAAGTGGCAAGGAATAATGCCCATTGGATCAAATCCTATCAAGAGTCCAAATTGATTTGATTTTTTTCACTAAGATTGGTGACTTAACACCTAAAAAGATGAAGTCGTTTAATGGATTTGACTTTTGTATCATGTTAAGCTTGTAATTTGAACCAAAGATATTTTTTTGGTAATGGATTTCATTTATTCGGTCCTAATATATGTAAATGGACTTATGTGTAATATAAATGGGTTTTTATTATTTTTGGACTTGAATAAAAGTAGGCTATATTTATTTATAATATGGGTAATATATGTATATGGATATGGAATATGAAAGTGGTATATATATATATATATATATATACTAATATATAGTTTATATTAATGCCATGACCCGGATAAAATGGGTGATGACAAGAGCATGATTTTTAACATAAATTTGTCTAGTTGATTTTATTGTAATTTTAATGTATTAAAGTGTAATAAATTTTATTTATTCATTTATAAATTATTAGTTTTATTATTTGTTATGTTATTCAAATTTCCAAACTCAAATAAATTCATCATATATATATATATATATATTAAAATTTTAAGTTAAATTATATTTATATTATTAATCAATTATTACACAAAAAAATAAAATAGACTTATTAATATCTTAATTAATTTTATATAATCTAATAAAACATTTTTAATAACTAAATTATATAATAAAATTAATTTAATAATTATAATTAAAATTTATAATAGAAGAATTATAATTAATATAGAAAGAAAATTTATTAATTTAGTTATCATAACTAACAATTTATTTTAAATTTCAAAAATTAATCATATAATTTCAAAAATTATATTTTACATTTCGGTTTTCTCAATATTGGTCTCATATTCGTGGACTTCGGAGCATGTACTGACAAAATGGATGTAAGATTTGGACTCAGGGAATTGAGGCGAAGCGACCCATGAAACCTGGGATTGAACGATCACCATATAAGATGATCGATAGCGGTATGCATTTCGATTTTCTCACTTTTGATCATATTCAAAGCATATTCCGACAAAATGGAGGACAGATTCGAACTCAGGGGATCGAGACGAAATGATCGATGAGATATGGGATCGAATGGTCACTATCTACGACCTCGACGGTGGCGTCCAACACCGAGAAACAGTGGATGACCATCATCTAATTTTATTTTATATTTTAAATTATTTTTATATTAAAGAATAATAAAAAAATCTATGACATACCAAAATCAAGTGAGAAATGGTCTAGTTTACCCTTTTTAACGTATAATTCATCCCTATAAAAGTTAGAATGAACAATTTACCATTAATATTTTATTGAAAATTGACCTAATTAAAAATAAATATCTAAATCATATTTATTAAATGCTTAATATTTTCCATGTTATTATTTAAATGTTTAATTTATCATAACTGTTAAAAAATTCGTTAACTATTCAAACTATGACACATGATACACTTATAAATTTTGGCTTAATATAAAAATAAATGCCTAAATTATACTATTTTACCCAAAGTTGTGCCTAAACTTTTTTTTGGGTAAATCCAAATACCTAATATTACAAACATTACCACTTTAGGTGGATTGGCCATAACGACCATTTAAAAACTCCATTAAGTGACACATGTCACATTCTAATATTTTTGAAATTTTTTATTTAAATAAAAAACTTAAAAATACAATTTCTTTTAAAAACCCCAAAAATTTCCAAAATCTTTAAAAAATCTCAAAACTTTGAAAAATCTTTATTTCAATCCCTAAACCCACGCCGACCGCCACCCTTTGCAGTCATCGAACCTCCACCCGGCCTCACCTTCACCCAATAACCAATAACCGCACAAACATTCACCAGAACAAGAGCCAACAAAGGACTAATCATACGACCCCCTAACGAAGAATAAAGTTGCAAATCGCGACCCCACGGGATCCTGATGACCAATCGACGATAAGGATGATGACGTCTGACTAGGGAGATGGTAGGACGACGTCGACAACGACAACCAACAAGGGAGGTAAGGTTAGGATTTTTTGATAATATTTTAAAGTTTCTTTTTTCTTTTGAAAATAAAATTTTCAAAATTGCCTACGGGCGACACATATCACTTAACAAGCTTTTTCAATGGTTGTTATAGTTGAGACACCTTAAGTGATAATATTTGTAATATTAGGCACCTAGAATGACAGAAAAAATTTACACACCACTCTGGGGTAAAACAATATAATTCAGACACTTATTTTTATATTAAGCCACAAATTTTTTAATTGAACCTTAAACATCTACTTTGATAAAAAAAATACTTCATGACAGAAAAATTACATTAGTTTTTAAACAAAAAAAAAAGTATAGTCCTATACATTAGTTTTTAAACAAATATTTTTTTATTTTACTTCCATATTCCTTTTTCAGTCATCAAAAGTTAATCAACCACAACTTTTCATCATTGTATTTATTTTTATAAATTAAGTTTACTACCCAAACAATATAAGAAAAATAATTGGATAACAAATAAAATTCTCTACATCAAAATGGTTAGTTGCACAATTAGATTAAGGGTAAATTAAACTCTTACTCACTGAATTTTACTCTCTCTCCTATTTCACTTACCGTACTTTCAATTTTTTCAATTTGCTCACTGACTTTAGACATTGAACATTTTTTGTCACTCGACCGTTAGATTTCTAACAATGTTATGTTGTTGCTAAATTAAAATTAAAAAATTAAAAGTATAGAGAGTGAAATAGGAGAGAGAAAGTAAAATTCAGTGAGTAAACATGTGGCATGCTTCATTATTAAAATAAGCCACGTAAACACCCTGTTACTGAGTAAACGGTCGAGTGACAAAAAAAATTCAATGTCTACAATTTAGTGAGCAAATTCAAAAAATTGAAAGTATGACGAGTGAAAAAGGAGAGAGAATAAAATTCAATGAGTAAGCATGAAATTTACCCTTAAATTAAGCATATATTTCATTAAATTCGTTTGTACTTAAATAAATTGAGATCCACAATTCAATGCATGTTTAAATACATACCATGGTTAATTGTATAATCCATTTTATCACATGTTTGTAATTATATGAATTTATTAAACTAGATTAAATGTACAACTGAAAATAAAACTCATTCAACATTTCTAATATTGGACCTATCAGATGAACTAGATAATTAAAAGGAATGTTATTCTTCCTAAAAGTCTTAAGTTTAAATAGTTGACAAATGTGTATACATTGTCAATGACAAAGAAAGATTCTGAATAGATAACACATTGTAATCACTCAAGACTATTGAAAAAAAAACATTTCAAATATTGAACTCATCAAGTGACCTCAGTGGTTAAAGAGAGTATTATTCTCCCTAAAGGTCATGGATTCAAACAGCTAACGAATGTGTATGTGCTTTCAATGACTAAGAAAGATTCTGAACATATACTATATTGTAATCACCCTAGACTATTAAAAAAATAAACATTTCCAATGTTTAACCCATCAAGTGACCTCAGTGATTAAAATAAATGTCATTTTCCCTAGAGGTATTGGATACAAGAAGTTGACGAATGTGTGTGCATTGTCAATGACTAATAAAGATTCTGAATAGATACAACATTATAATCATCCTAGACTATTAAAAAAAATATTTCTAATGTTGAACTCATCAAGTGGCTTCACTGATTAAAAGGATTGTCATTCTCCCTATAGGTTTTGGATTCAAGTAGCTGACGAATGTGTATGTGCTGTCAATGACGAAGAAAAATTCTGAACGATACTACATTGTAACCATCCTAGATTATTAAAAAAAACAAACTTTCCAATGTTGAACCCATCATGTGGCCTCAATGATTAAAGGGAGTGTCATTTTTCCTAGAGTTTCTGGATTCAAGTAGTTGACGAATGTGTATGTGCTGTCAATAACTAAGAAAGATTCTGAATAGATACTGTATTGTAATCACCTTAGACTATTAAAAAAAGAACATTTCCAATACTGGAATAGTCAATACGGACTTTGATTTGGTTCGGATTGTGAAGTCAGTTGAGAAGAGCAGCTAAAAAGAGATACAATTATGTAAAAACTAAAGGATGAAGCTCCAAACATGAGGAAAGAATCAATAAAAAAATTGAAACAGTTCCTTCCCACCTTTAAACCTAAGTGGAAAATATAGATAGAACATCCTCTAGTTTTTCTTGTAGGAGAGCTACAAATCTAAAAACATTCATTACTCCATCTTCTATTTTAAAAGAAGGTGAAGCAAGTAAAAAGAAAACAAACAGGCCGAGGGGATGAGACACAAGATTACAAGAATTAGGCAGCGCACACCTGGGAACAGTGATAGGTTTGCATCCTCGTGGATCTGTGACAGCCATTTCTTAATCTTGAGACTACATCGCGTGCTACGTAGACACATTTTAGCCTTTATGTCGCTGCTTGGAGGGAACGGGAAAGGAACTTCCACCGTCAACAACCTAAAAAGGAAAAAGTTATACCAAGCAAGTGCACTTCTTGGATCAGCTTTATGCATAGTACAAGTATAAGCTGTTTGCAGCAGCACAGGCAATCAAGTTTTCAATCGGGTTCCATGCAAGGTGCAGCAGCTTTGTTGTGAAATCAAAAGAACTTCCATTCGCATCGGCTCCGGGAGTCTCTGATCCTGATATACCACAAATTCACCACCATAAAAGCTTCAGAGTACAATTCAAGAACTGAAAAAAATTCATTAAACCGTCCCAATCATAATTATAAAGGCTTCAAAGGAAGAAAATACTCGAAAGGATAAAAATGAAGAACAAATCATAACCTCTTCTGACAACACGTGTTATACTGCTTAGGGGTCTGGAAGGCCTTGAGGGAGTCTGAACCTGTCTCCTGGAAAGACGAATGGATGCTTATAAATACTTGAGTGTCATATTTTTATCTAATTTTATTTTATGTTTGAAAGGCCGCCCTGCAGTAAAATTTTACCTCATTGGATTTTTGTTGGCTTCTAAAGTTGTAGACTCGGTGCTTCCAGGGGCACAACCAAATACACGGAACAGGTTGCTGAAAGTATGCGGACATGTATATTGTTACATGGAAGAACACAAAACAAGAAGTTAGGAGACAGCTTTTGGATGAAAACAAACCTGTAGGAACCTGTTGCCACTCGCAATCCATCACCACTTAGGCAACATTCAAATTTGTCAAAGATTGAATCATTTTCATACAAATCACACAGCTGAAACAATTAAAGAATGCAATAATCAGCTCTGTCAAAGCATAATATAGATATGGTTAATTTCATCATCTGTTTTAGAACATAGAAATCCCACCTTAGGTCGTAAATATTCATGAACCTGGAATGTTGCAACTGGACATAAATCCATATTGATGTCCCACAGCTGGCAACCAAGTGATATGTAATCAGGTCAGACGACAAGTCCTAAATGCCCGTTAAGGACATATCAAATGTATATTATATCAAGGACACTTAGTTTAAAACCAACATCGGAAGTCTTACAGCTGAAAAGTAGGCATACTGGTAAAAAACTTAACAAAAAAAGTAGATACTGATATGAATTAACAGTATTATGAGGGATTCAAATTTATGTTCAAAGATTAAAAAAAAATGAAAGGAAACAGCATGTGATTGATTCAAACAAAGAATGGGGAAGGAATACGGAATAGACTTTAAAAATCATATAATTGTATACTTATGGTCAATGAATAGAAGAAGCTATCATAACATTTAATCTTAACCCCCGCTTGTTTCATGCCTTCATGATAAGCTCTCTACAGAATAAATAAAATTTTTAGACTATCTGAGTCCAAGCCAAAATGCCAGCAAGCCAAATTGTTGTTTCCATTTTAATCACATTTGTGTTAAATGTCTAAAAACCTAAGATGTTTTGTCAGACAGATATTTGTAGAACAAGACCACTGAATTGAATCACATTTGCGTTAAATGCCAAACAACCTAGAATGTTTAATCAGACATATATTAGCAGAAAAAGACCATTGCAGTTTCATGCTTTCTGCATAAGACATTGCACTGATGCAGCTGTAGACACTAATTTTTTAGCGCCACATGTCTCCTTTCCGAAGACTCCTCCTGCAGCCAATTTTCACAGCAACCAAAGAGCGTTAGAAGTCTATTTTGTATAGGATTCTAAAAATAGTCTACTTTTTCCATTATAAATACATGTAATCCATATCATTTGTAACACACGAATGGAGATACGAAATACAAGCAGAAATTACGAACAATCTTAGAGCGAAATCAGAGTTTTTTTTCCTGCAAGTTTTCGAAGAGAAATACAAGGTAAATATAGTACCTTTTTCGAGTTTACGCTTGCATGCTTGTGTCTCGTTACATTTTGTATTCTAAAAACACCAAAGAAAACGATTTTTTGCCGATGAACAGGGGCATTTTTCAGGATCTATTTTTATAGATCTAGCCCCCGAGGCTTCTTTTCTTGAGAAAATACTTTGATTTTCGGAATGGGGGTGAAAAAGGGGTAATCTCACTCTTGGTCCCCTTGTTTATAAAGGATTTAATTTTCACCCTGAAATCCCAATTCATCCTCAAAGTGCTCCAAAATTTGTCATTCAATTTTCTTTTTTTACATTCTAGTCCGTTTTCTAGATTTGAATTTCAATTTTCTTCTTATTTTATTTAATATTACATTATAGTATATATTTGATATTACTCCTGTATATTATTATTATTTATTTCCTTTTGTTGTTATGTATATACATGTATCATTATTATTTTATTATTTACTTATTTTATTTATATGTTATATTATATATATATATATATATTTTTTTTTACGTTATTTCTTAATATTTTTCTTTATATATTTTTTAGTTTACAAGCTAATATGTATGTATTTCCTTTTTTACCTTTTTCCCTTCGTTTTGTTTATTTATTTTATTTTTATTTTCTTTATTCATTGATTCATTTTTTCTATTTTATTTATTTATTTATCTTATTCCATTGTCTTTATTTTTTTATATATTCCTTTTATTTTCATAATCTCCATATCAACTGTGTTGTTTACTTTTCCTCCTTATTTGTTAGTATTTTTTTTGTTTATCTCTTCTTTATTTCATTTTCTTTATTTTCAATTTATCTTCATCGTTTTTGTTTTTCTAACACTTTTCTTGATTATTTAAGGGTTCGTTTTCCAAACCTTAGAGGTGAATAATTTGGATCGTCATTTTATCTTTTAATTTAACTTACAATTTACTTAATCAAAGACAACTGGAAATTACGTAGTACCGAAAAGGTAGTTCAAGGGTGCTAACCCTTCCTTGACTGTAACCGACTCCCGAATCCGACATATCTTTGGTAAGACGCATATCAGGTAAGAAATAAGGTGTCCGATCAACCCATTTTCTTTAAAATAAATGATCGGTGACGACTCCTAATCCATTTTCCTAAGTCGAAGCCCAATTTCGGGGCCCAACCGAAAGACAGTTGCGACAGCTTGGCGACTCCGCTGGGGATACAGGTAAGTGAGTCAGGCTAAGGTAATTTCCAGTTGTCTTTTTAAAAGGGTAAGTTTAAATTTTAAGGTAATATTTCGATCCTTATTACTTACCTTTGATTATATTTTTTTGAGTAAATAGTTGAACTGGCCATTTTCTAGTGATTTCAGCTTTCCAAACTTTTTCATTCAAGGCTCTAAACCCGAGCTCTGAACCCATTTTAAGTGGGGGTGAAAGAGACGCATTTGTGTGAATTTATTCACCTCATATGCCAAGCAAGTAGCCTTCGTGATTCATATACCTTATGTCTTCGTGTGAATTTATTCTCCGTATAGACATAAGGGAATGTGTCCTCTCGAGTTTAACTTAGTCCACACAAGCCTGTGATTGGTTTAGGACTAAGGGTCTGGTAAGCCCAAAGGGGAACCAGCAAGGAGAACTCGGGTACCATTTTTTAGAACCTAAACCGGAAGAATTTGAAGAAATAGAGCCTACCCCAAAACCACATTCCAAAACCTAGGACATTTCTTTCCTAACCATGTTTTTTTTCTCTTATGTTTTTTTTCTTGCAATTTTTTTATTATTATTTTTATTTATTTATTTTTATTTCTATTTATTTTTATTTTACTAACTGTTTGCCTTTTGTGTTTGTTTTTAAAGCATTTGCATCATAACAAGAGGCCATTGATCCCTAAAAAGGCATTTGTTACATAAAATAATCTGAATTAATGGATAAAGGTGTTGTAATACAAGAGATTAAAAACCCCGAGGTACGACTATGGTCCGAGAAGACTCAGAAGGAAAATGGAGATAGTCTTCAAGGAAGCTATGTGTCAGAGCTGGTTAGCTACGCCTCTATCAGCCTAAAGCAGAACGATGTGCAAGAGCTTCGGGACATCTGGGGCAGTTAGAAGAATGATCAGAAATAGAAGTTCAGCCAACGGTACGGTGACATTGCATTGTTGTTTCAAATCAAGACTGATGAGCCCTTGATCAGAGCCTTGGTTCAGTTCTGGAACCCAGTATACAGTTGCTTCACTTTTAATCAAGAGGACATGGTGCCCACCATTGAAGAGTACACTACACTGTTGCACTGTGAAAATATCAGACTGGAGCGAGCTTATATTAAACACATCAAAAGTCAGCCTTTCAAGAGTGCACTAGCCAAGGTTACTGGGGTTGACGAAAGATGGGTAGACCGAGCTCGATGTAAAGGCAGTGGGGAAGGAATTGCCTGGCTTCATATCAAGCAACTGATGAAGGACCATCCCGATGAGTGGAAGGCAATAGACCTGTTTGCACTGGGTCTGCATGGCCTGATTATATTCCCGAAGACTTTGGGGTACATTGACGCAGCCGTGGTGGAACTGTTTGAGCAACTTTCGAAATGAGTCAACCCAGCACCGACCATCTTAGCCGAGACATTTCGGTCTCTCAACCATTGCCGAAGAGCTGGCGGAGGTAGATTTATTGGGTGTGTTCAGCTCCTTCAAGTCTAGATTCACAGCCACTTCTGGAAGACTAATGGGGTTGCCTAACGCCGATTTAGCACTACGTATTCACCTTTGAGAGAGTTAATCACCATGAAATGGCATGAAGGCGCTTCAAAAGAGAAGTGGATGAAAGTCTTCACTCATCTCCAAGATCAGGATATTACCTGGAGAGCCCCCTGGTTGTTCCTCAGTGACGTTCTTTTTCGATGTGGGGACTCCGACACTATGACCTTACTTGGACTTTGGGGTGCAGTTGGGTATGCTCTGTTGTTAGCACTTAGACAGTATGGGGCACGTCATTTTGTCCCAGCAACATGCGGACTAGCCAGATCAGAGTTTGAGTATCACGGTGACAACTATAAGATGATCAAGAAAGCAGTCGATTCATGGAAGAAAGTATTCCGGATGGATGTTGTAGCTGCCAGAAACATGCTTACTTCGGACTATGTGGAGTGGCGAAGATTGAGAAAAAATGACAATATCACGGTGCCAGACTCTGAGGACACCCGAACCTTGGAAGAATATCTCAGGCCCGTATTTTTTGAACTTGAGATAGCCAAGACAGAGTTTGAAGCTGTGAATAACGAGCTGAAGCAGAGGGTAAAGGATCTTGAAGCTGAGCGCTATTAGTGGAAGCTAGATGTCGACTCTCAGAAAGATCGAGCAGAAAAACTTGAAAAAGAACAGAAAAAGTCTGTTTAAGATAAAGTCAAGGATAACTCCAAGTTGAAAGTGGCTTCTGAATACTGGAAAGAAGAAGCTCATAGCCTGAAAAGAAAGTTCGAAGGGCTTGATGAGAGAGCTTGGAAGGAACAGATGAAGACTGCCCAAGAGGCGCTTAGCAGACAGTCAACATCAAAACCAATGCTTGAGAATCCAGATGGCTGATCTGGAGAAACAACATGAGAGAGATGGAAAAACAATAGCCGAGTTAGAAGCTATTGTTGATGGGTTCAAGAAAAAAGTGAGGGAGCTTCAGATAGTGCTCTTCGACGGAGGTTTACAATGGCGTTTCCATTGGGAGCAAGCACAACAAAGGGTGAAGGCCAGAGACACGGTCATCTAAGACTTCCTGGATCAAGTACAGAAGGCAGCTCGTCATCTACACGGCCTGGAAAGGGAAGCTGGAATGGTCCGACAAGGCATACAACTAGTGACAGATGAAGACAGAAAACTTGTCAACCTACTAGAAGCTGTTCGGGGTCTAGAGGATTTAGTCCGAATGTACCTTTGATCGTTTTTATGTCTCTTACAAGATAAAACATTTTTGTCTAAGTAAAGATTATTTATAATAATGGACTCTTTTCTGGATCAATGCCTCGAACATTTCATGCATTCTTGCATTTTGCATTTTTTCCTTTTTGCATCTTCATCTACATTTTTAAGCATTTTCACAAACATGAAATTAAGTCATGAAGGACTCGATGAAGTGGATTTAACCACATGGAAGCAAGATTGTAACATTAAAGAGCCAGATCAGCTGATGGTAGGACAAAGCCGGCCATGATGATCTAAGAAAAGAATCCCCATATCCTAAGGACTACGATGTTGAAGTTGTTAGTTGTTACCACATAAGAAGCCCCAAACATTCCTCTAAAACCTGATGGATTCAGGGGCATAAACGGCCAAAGAAGGGGGCATGGCATATACCATTTGCACTTAAAGGATTGTTTTGTTTAAACACGTCTCTAATCTTTCATCGTTTGCTTAATCTTTTAAAGGATTGAATTTATGCTACTTTCTAAGGTGGAGCAATTGAACAAATTCTAATCTTTAGTTCTTCGAATATTAAATGAATTAAGGATTCTTTTAATTCTTCAAGAATTATAGATTTTTGACATATGGCAAGGTTAGACCTTTCTTATCCTGTCTCAAACCCCAAAACAAAATACCTTGATTCTTTACCCAAAATAACTCATTTTGACATTACCTCCCTTTGAAATTCTTGAACATTACCTTTATCTTTTTAATACACCTACACCTTTCTTTGAGTCAATAAGATCACACTATTGTCTTTTTAGACTCAAAATTGACATTTTTACACCATTAAAGCCCACAACATCGAGTTGTTCATTTGAACATGAGCATTCTTCTAAGACATAACTTGGGGCATCTCGCAGGGAGCTTGAACATTAAGACATCTGGGGGAAAAAAGAAGAAGAATTCATCCGAAATAATTCTATCATGCATTAATTACACTGTTTTCATGTAAATAGAATTAATCCTAAAAATCTATCCCCCTGGGGATACCTCTTCTATGAGGAATTCCATGTATGAAATGATGAACGACTTTCTTTCTTTATCCCTTCACAACAGGAGAAAAAATATATCCCTTGTGTCCCCTTTTGAGCCTATAGTATTTTTCTTCTGATTCAACCCTAACCAAGGATCACCCTCCACACTGGGGGGCAAGGTGGAAGAAATCTGCTCACATGAGTGAAGACATCAATCCAAAGGAAATACCAAAAGGTGGGCCAAATACCAAGTGCGAAGATTCAATCAAGAACAAAAAAAAAAAAGAAGCAAAAAAGAAAAAATAAGAAAAGAAAAGAAAAGAAGCAAAAATCAAAATGAAAAGGCACATGCAAAGATTCCCTAAAGACAAATGGCACATCAAGCTTCAAACTATGAGATTGATCAAGCATAATCATTCTTGAATCACTGAATCACTTCACTCGAAGATCATAGAGCATTAGGAGAAAGAGACATTTTGAGCAAGACAAGATCGAGGGCATCAGAATGAATTGATCCTTGGTTCAATACCCTGAAACACTTATTTGGGCCTATTTATCATTTTCTTTCATAACCATGAGCCCTGGCCTACATTACGTGCCTTAAAAGTCCCTTCTAATCATACATGGATTTCTAAACAGAAGAGACTATCTTCCGATTTCATCCCGCCCATCAGGATTAATTTGCAAAAAACAATGTAATTAATGCATGGTAGAGAAAAATATCAAAGGGGGGTTCAAGACGTAAATCCTGAATAACGTCTTGAAACCAAAGGAGGGTTCGAGTTGAAAACCTGAAAAGGTGGCTCGAATATAAAAATTGTGCAACAGAGGCGATCACACAAATTCCTTGATAAGGCATCGCACAATCCGAGTGTGACAACGAAGGTTGGGAGTCAGAGAACACTTCCAGCAGAGAAACATGCAAGCTACCCCAACAATCCTTTGAGCATAAAATGCCAAACCTTTGACCAAACACGATAATCTGAGACTTTTTTATCCGTTCCTTACTTAACCATTTCCCAAAGATAGCTTTGATCTTGACACTTGTCAAATAGCTATATTTATTGAAGGATTAACATTGTAATTAATTCTTTGATATCCGATGAACTCTAGTTTTATGATTCGTCTCAATTGTAAAACCGTGAAAGTGACAATATTTTCAAAACTTTTGGTTAAACATTTTTAGAAACTCTTTTAATTGATATTTTCATAACTTTGAAAATAAAAGAGAAAGAAAAACATTTTTTTTTCAAACAAGACAGTCTCTCTAGAGTGGATCTTGGTAAATGACATGTGACTCTTAGACACAAAGCTCGTGCTCAGAATCAATGCTGAAGCAAGAAATGAGGATATTTGGGGCATCTTTTGAAGATTCAACATCAAATATTAGGGCATTTTTGGATATTGGGGCATCTTTGGGGATTCAACATCCTAATGCGAATTATCAGACCTTCTGAAGGCATTTCCTCCACATGCAGGACAAACAGGCAAAAATGAGGCTCTATCCAAGAGATAAATGACAATAATTCATGTTGCATGCATCTTAGACATACTTGAGAGCATCACATTTATCATTTTTAGCATACATAATTTTTGTAGCTTTAGAGTCAAGTTTCAACTTCAATGCGAAAGATACCTGATTCAAAAAAATTTGTAAAAATCGATAGTGGTTTCTTAACTCAGTAGCAAGGAGCTACACCTCAACTAATTTGATATATTGAAAGATCGACAGATCTTAGAATCAACTTCAGACGAGTTGGAGAGCTAATTCAGAACCGATCCAGTTCACATTTTCAAGTTGGATTTCAACTTCACGACCAAGGATATCCAATTCCTGGCTCAACTTCACAGCGAAGGGGCCACCCACGGTTTCAACTTCACGACGAAGGGAATCGTGCTCACCATTGTCTCTCTTTAGACAGTTTCCCTTGAAACAAACTTTGTCTCTCTTGAGACAGTTTCCCTTGAAAAAAACCTTTTGAAATTGTTTCTCATGAAACACAAAAACCTTTGAAACATAAACATTGAAAACATTTCCCTTGAAATGAATTTTGTCTCTCTTGAGACAGTTTCCCTTGAAACAAAATCTTTGAATATGTTTTCCTTGGAACTAATTTCATCTCCCCGTGAGACAATTTCTTTTGGAACTAAGTTTTGTCTCTCTTGAGACAGTTTTTCTTAAAACAAAATTTTGTCTCCCTTGAGACCGTTTCTCATGAAACAACAGATATCTTTGAGATCGTTTCCCTTGAAACGAATTCTGTCTCTTTCGAGACAATTTCTCTTGAAGCATCATCTGAACCGTTACACTCAGCTCAGGCACATCAGATTTGAACATTTAAAGAATTCGAGATCAGGGATCAGAACTTGAAGATTCTAGAACTAAGATTCCAGAAAAGCAACCGAAGATCGAGATTTCTCTCCTGAGCCCAAAAATAACATATGTTGCATATGCATTTTAGGCATACCTAAGAGCATTGCATCCATCTCATCACATATATGCATAACTTTTTCAGGTTTTAGCTAGAGTCAATTTCAACTTCGCAGCGAATGATATTGAGCTCAAAGCTACACAATCAACTCGAGAGTAGATTTCAACTTCACGACGAAGGATATCTAGCTCAAAGCCAAACTTCACAATACTTGGATTTCAACTTCACGACGAAGGATATTCAAGTAAAGGCTCAACTTCACGACGAAGGGGTCATCCACGATTTTAACTCCACGATGGAGGATATCGTTCCCACACATCCACGATTTCAACTCCACAACAAAGGATATCGCGCCACCCAAGACAACACAAGTTCAACTTCATAACGAAGGGATGGCTGGTTGTCAACAAACAACTTCCCAATTTCAGAGCCAATTTTAACTTCGCAGCGAAGGATATTGGACTCAAGACAACACAAGTTCAACTTCACAACGAAGGGACGACTGGTTGTCAACAAATAACTTCCCAATTTCAGAGCCAATTTCAACTTCACAACGAAGGATATTGGACTCAAGACAACAAAAGTTCAACTTCACAACGAAGGGACGGCTGGTTGTCAACAAACAATTTCCCAATTTTAGAGCCAATTTCAACTTCACAGCGAAGGGAATTAGACTCGAGACAACACAAGTTCAACTTCACAACGAAGGGATGACTGGTTGTCAACAAACAATTTCCCAATTTCAGAACCAATTTCAACTTCACAGCGAAGGATATTGGACTCGAGACAACACAAGTTCAACTTCACAACGAAGGGACGGCTGGTTGTCCACAAACAATTTCCCAGTTCCAGAACCAATTTCAACTTCACGGCGGAGGATATTGGACTCTGAACAATACAACCTACTTGGATTTCAACTTCACGACGAAGGGTATCCAATTCCAGACTTAACTTTACGACGAAGGGGTCACCAACGGTTTTAACTTCACAACAAAGGGAATCGTGCACACAAGCAACATCCATCTCTAGATTGGATTTCAACTTCACGACGAAGGATATCCAACTCAAAGAAGGAGCGTCTGTCAACACACTTTTCAGTTTTAGAGTCAATTTCAACTTCACAGCGAAGGATATTGGCAAAAAAAAACGCAACTTACATTGGATTTCAGCTTCACGACGAATGATATCTAAATTCAAGGCTCAACTTCATGACGAAGGGGCCATATTCGATTCCAACTTCACAAACAGATTGACCCAACTTCACGATGAAGGAGTCATCTGTAACGCAGCAACACCGAAGTCTTCAGGACAAGTTTCACCTTCACGACAAAGTATCTTGATCCAGAAGATGATTCAAAGGTCACTCGCCAAAAGCTTTGAGTTCGATTTCAACTTCACGACGAAGGATATCGTGCTCAGAAGCTTCTAGTTCAACTCGACCTCACGACGAGGGAGTCATTCCATATTTCAGTTCAATTTGGCAAACCAATCAAATATCGGATTTTAACTCTGCGATAGAGGATATTCGATATGAAGGAAAATTTGTCATTTATCTTTTCCTTATTTTTTGTTCCACGAAAAAGGACAAAGAGGGGCAGCTGTAGACACTAATTTTCCAGCACCACATGTCTCCTCCCCGAAGACTCCTCCTGCAACCAATTTTCACAGCAACCAAAGAGCGTTATAAGTCTATTTTGTATAGGATTCTAAAAATAGTCTGCTTTTTCCATTATAAATACATGTAATCCATATCATTTGTAACACACGGATGGAGATACGAAATACAAGCAGAAATTACGAGCAATGTTAGAACGAAATCAGAGTTTTTTTTTCCTGCAAGTTTTCGAAGAGAAATACAAGGTAAATATAGTACCTTTTTTGAGTTTACGCTTGCATGCTTGTGTCTCGTTACATTTTGTATTCGAAAAACACCAAAGAAAATGATTTTTTTCCGATGAACAGGGGCATTTTTCGGGATCTATTTTAATAGATCTAGCCCCCGAGGCTTCTTTTCTTGAGAAAATACTTTGATTTTCGGAATGGGTGTGAAAAGGGGTAATCTCACTCTTGGTCCCCTCGTTTATAAAGGATTTAATTTCCACCCTGAAATCCCAATTCATCCTCAAAGTGCTCCAAAATTTGTTATTCGATTTTCTATTTTTACATTCTAGTCCGTTTTCTAAATTTGAATTTTCTTCTTATTTTATTTAATATTACATTATAGTATATATTTGATATTACTCCTGTATATTATTATTATTTATTTCCTTTTGTTGTTATGTATATACATGTATCATTATTATTTTATTATTTACTTATTTTATATTTATATGTTATATTATATTATATATATATATATATTACGTTATTTCTTAATATTTTTCTTTATATATTTTTTAGTTTACAAGCTAATATGTATGTATTTCCTTTTTTTACCTTTTTTCCCTTCGTTTTGTTTATTTATTTTATTTTTATTTTCTTTATTCATTGATTCATTTTTCCTATTTTATTTATTTATTTATCTTATTCCATTGTCTTCATTTTTTATATATTCCTTTTATTTTCATAATCTCCATATCGATTGTGTTGTTTACTTTTCGTCCATATTTGTTAGTATTTATTTATTTATTTTTGTTTATCTCTTCTTTATTTCATATTCTTTATTTTCAATTTATCTTCATCGTTTTTGTTTTTCTAACACTTTTCTTGATTATTTAAGGGTTCATTTTCCAAACCTTAGAGGTGAATAATTTGGATCGTCATTTTATCTTTTAATTTAACTTACAATTTTCTTAATCAAAGACAACTGGAAATTACGTAGTACCGAAAGGGCAGTTAAAGGGTGTTAACCCTTCCTTGACTGTAACCGACTCCCGAATCTGACACATCTTTGGCAAGACGTAGATCAGGTAAGAAATAAGGTGTTCGATCAACCCATTTGCTTTAAAATAAATGATCGGTGGCGACTCCAAATCCATTTTCCTAAGGTGAAGCCCAATTCTGGAGCCCAACCGAAAGACGGTTGCGACAACAACCAAATCATTTCATTGTCTTACTGAATACAGTGATAGATAATTAAGTGGGGGTCACATAAAGTCAATGTGGCATGTTTAAGAAGAATTATATTCATAATGCGAAGCTCATGCAAAGCAAAGTATAATAACACATCAACAACAAAAACAAGAAACTAAAGCAAAACAAGAGAAAGAAACAAAGAAAAACCTTAAGAGTCATGTAATCACGACTTAGAATATATCTTTCGTCCTTTGAAAATTTAATATCAGAGATTGAAGCAATTATCTCTGTAAAAAATGATCTAGAACCAGGTGCTTCCGGTTCTTCAAACCTGTTGGCATATAATATTACTTATACTTCAGAAAGAATACTGAAAGAAAATTGTAAATATATAATACCCTCACATATCAATACTATAGCATGGTATTTTAATTTGTTTATGCAAATCTGAGTAAATTCAACAAAAGAAGCGAAAATGGTATTGCACTTACAATTTGGTGTGAGAATGTTAGCAGTATACTTAGAAGCTTCCTGAAGATGAAGCTGTTATAACAGCTAAGGTTGTTAGCAAGTTAGTTTTGTTAGTTTTGGTTAGTTGCTCGGTTAAGGTGGTTATATTAGCAGCTGATACAACTAAGAGTAGTAGTATATAAGGAGCATCAATCTTGTACTCAAACACACGTTTTACATAATAACAATATTCAGATTATATTCCCCTGTTATTCACATTTCCAATATGGTATCATTTGCCAAACGATCCTGACTTTATTTTGTTTTCTACCGCTGCATGGAAGAGGAGGAGAAAATGTCATCGGCAGCGGCAACGGTTGCTAGACTGGTATCGTTCACATCCAAGCCGATCTAGCAAATGGTGAGCTTCATCCATCAAGAAGTGGAGGAGAGAGCTAACGAGATCTCTATTTCAGTTGATGTAACAGCAGTTTCATTTTGTTTCTTTGCGGTGAGGAAGAAGAGGGGTTTGGCAAAAGGAATTAAGAGTGCAATTCCTAGAGTTCAAACGAACAATGTACCAACAAGATGGTCACTCGCAGAGATAAAATCAGCTATAATGGGGTTTCATAATAGTCGAATCATTGGTAAAGGTGGTTCAACAGTTGTTTATAAAGGTTATGTTCCGTCGACTGGAACTGTCGTGGTGAAGCGATTTGATCAGTTCAACGAAAAACCATTCACTCGTAATCTTTTCAACACAGAGTTTGCCATCATGACCGGTTGGCTAAACCACTGTAACTTGATTCAGCTTCAAGGATGGTGTTATGAGGAATCTGAGTTGGTCTTGGTCTATGAGTACTTGTCCAATGGAAGCCTCTACCAACACATTCACAAAACCTCAGTTTCATCAACAACTACCCTTTCATGGAGCTTGAGATTAAAGGTAGTTCTCAGGGTTGCTTCTGTTCTTTCAATTTTGCATGAAGAATGTGAAAGACAGATAATACACAGAGATCTGAAAACTTACAACATCATGCTTGATGACGAGTTCAATGCCAAGCTCGGAGATTTCCGTTTAGTCGAAGTGTACGAACATTGTTGCGCTTCAAAAGATGCAACAATACCAGCCGGGACGATAGGATATCTGGCACCCGAGTACGTTTATACTGGTGTTCCAACTGTGAAAACTGACGTTTACAGCTTCAGAGTGGTTGTCCTGGAGGTGGCTACGGGAAAGAGGCCCGTGGATGAGAATGGAACCATGTTGGTTGACTGGATTTGGGACCTGTGGGTGAAAAAGAAACTAATTGAGGGCGTTGATTCAGGAATGTTGTGTAGGTACAATGTTTTAGAGATGGAAAGATTGTTTGTGAGAACACCTTGGATGCACGGTTGGATGTTGCATTCAATAAAAAGCTTCCAAAGATACGCAAGTGGCTCTTTGGTCAGGTTGGTGCTTGAAGGGTAGATGTTGAACAGAATCCAGTTTCTATACTGGTGCCAATGGCAAGGCTATCACCGCTATTTCTGCATAGTAGTATAATTCTTTTGTGTGTGTAAATAGAAGTTTAATTTTGTATTCATTTTGTTACTTTTGTTTCTTCTATCTCAAAGTGTCATGAGACTTGAAAGCTTCACAACTAAGAGTCCATAAAAAAATTCAAGGAACCTTGTAAAAGAGGATGAAGAAGAAAGAAATGAAGGTGAATAAGAAGTACGAAAGGAAGCATCAGCACTTTCGATTCAAAGTGAACGGAAGGAAGCATAGACAATTTCGATTCAAGAAGAACGAAAGGAAGCATCGGCACTTTCGATTCAAAGTGAACGGAAGGAAGCATCAGCACTTTCGACTCAATTGTTCATCTTTTCAATTGTTCAGATTTTGAAATGTTTCGTGACAAGATTGGAGTGCAAGTCTGTTCACGATCAGGAGAGGAGTAGAAGAAGAAGAAGTAGAGAGAATGTTAGCAGTATACTTAGAAGCTTCCTGAAGATGAAGCTGTTATAACAGCTAAGGTTGTTAGCAAGTGAGTTTTGTTAGTTTTGGTTAGTTGCTCGGTTAAGGTGGTTGTATTAACAGTTGATACAGCTAAGAGTAGTAGTATATAAGGAGCATCAATCTTGTACTCAAACACACGTTTTACATAATAGCAATATCCAGATTATATTCCCCTGTTATTCACATTTCCAATAGAGAATCACACAAAGCTGATTGTCGCAAATCAATGAGACGAATTAAACCCTTTGAACTACTATAAGCTAGCATATTACAATGGGTAGGGTGAAACTCAGCTGATGTTATAACCTCTACTTGATAGACATGGCAATAGTTCAAACCTTGCTTTTGTGAATTTATTAGATAGCACTGAAGTTGCATATACTTTCATAAGCCAAAGCATAGATGAAAGTACCAACATGTAAGAGGCTTACTAGTTAGATCCTCCATGTTTGCAGGCTTTATATCAACAATATTGAAACTTTGACTGCTAATTTCCAAGTTCCAAAGATTTATACGTGGATCATCAGCTGATATACAAGTTTCGCCATCACTAGGAAATATAAGTGAGACAGAGAGAGTGAGAGACTACCAGTATATCTTTGAAAATCAACTAATAGGAAAGCAAAACACTGAAAAAGTATGTGTTTTTCAACATAACGAGCAAGCTTGTCACACGAGAGCTTACTATTTTCTGATAAAATACAAACTGCATACAAGCCTAAAACTCAGCATAACGATTTCCAAAAATTACATGAATAAGAATAACAGCAGAAAAATAATGTTCGACTTCAAGATAAGTACTGGATAATTCTATGATAAAAGATTAATACTTTAGATTCAAATATTTCGCATGAACTAAATAATCTAATGCCTCAAGGGTTGCATCGGACAAAGCATATTCAGAAGATAGAGCCTACAAGTTCTCCTGCAAATGTGATGTCTCCAAGGCCTAAAAAGGAGATGAATAATTTCCAAGGAAAGCTGCATCCATATCATTTATATTATATCGTTTAGAAGTTCTCCAGTTTTCTCATAATCATGAATCGGCCTTTCATTTCTAAAGTATGAACAGTGTCCCCGAAGATCCATTTCAGAACGGCAGCTTCTTGCTCGGACATGACAACATAAGTCCAGAACCTAAAACACAAAGTTCATTATATAATTACTTGAAAAATCAATCATCCTTTATCATTATTAATACAGATTCATATGCCTTAACAAAACACAAAGTTTGGATGGAAAATGAAAAGAAAAAAAAATAGAAGCACAATCAATGCCGGTTTTAATCTCTACTCCAATCTAGAACCTAAAACTAGATAACATCACTTTCTCAGCAGACACCTCAGATTTACACTGCAAAGTACTAAGAAAACATATCAACAAAAATATAATAGAGGTTAAGAAATTATCAGTCTAAAAATCTTTATAAGCATATTAAAGTGTGGGCTGATGAAGACCTTTTGTCTATCAGTGAAGGATAAAGTAAGATGCATGATACTCCAACATATTATCTAGGAAAATGAAATAATACTTCTCTACAATTGATTTACAATAATCCAAATATAAGAAGACAAAACACCACAAAATTCAAATAATAATAATAATAAAAAAGAAAAGAAAATAGCTACCTGTTATTCGAAATAGAATTGATGTGATAATCATGAGCATGGCCATATACCCTTTGACATCTGGCCTCTAGGCTGGTATCTTGATTTGTTACCTAGATACAGTGAAGATTAAAGGTTGAGAAGCCAAGACATTTAGACAACAAAAGAAATGTTCCTGATTATTTGACAACAAAATCCTAACACTCTCCCCCAGCACACCAAAAAAAAAAAAAAAAAAAACAAACAAACAAGCAAACAAAAGAAAGGAGAAATAACAAGGTGATCTTCAAAGGACTTGTGTGACCAACGGTTATGAAGGCCCCATCATACAAAAATTATGCAGAGCAGAAAGTGGTAGATTCCTCAATAATAAAAATGATAACAGAATCTAAAATCTAACAGAATATTACATAAAACATTGAAGTGCATATCTATAGGAAATGAATAAAAAAAAATGTGTAAAAGGCTGAAAACTGAATATCATTTGCCTTCATCGCCAAAAGATGGGGTAAAGAAACACGGGCTTTGCCCCTAATTCAGTTTGGCAAGAGAGAGTAAGTCCTATACCTAGTTGAAGTACTGCTCTTGGAAATAACGGGTGCAACAAAGTAGTTCATCACCCTATTTTGCACTCGTATTACAATTAAAAAAAATTTAACCCCCAACCTTGAGATTGTTTAAAACTCATACGGTTCAAAATGTATACAAATATTAGCCTAAAACTTCATCGCAGCGAATATAAAAAAAGATTGTTTAAATACGACTACCAAAGGTAAACACAACGATGGAAGGCCTCCAGGTGGGAAAACGAAGTCATTGCTCAAATTGTTGTAGGATCCATCAAAGGAGCTTCCATTTGCAAGACAAGGTTTAGGGCTACTTGAACTAGCAATGCTGCCATTTCCCACAGCTTTTGATGGATCCAAATTCATGTTAGAAATTTTCTTGACTTTCTTTTCTTGTACCTGTTGAACCCCCTCATACAGACAGCAGATAAATAAGTGGATCAGAACGCAAGGGCAGAGGTACCCACAGATCATAATATCAACCATTAAATATGCTCAACACTAATGCTCATAAGATTCGCTAGGATAAAATGAGAATTATTGCTTAGTTTCTTTTCTAAGCATTTCCAAGGAATCAATCTATCTGTGGACCACTAACTTTACTGTGGTTTTGCAGAAAATATTTGTAACAATCCGAAAATTTCAAAATAATGTTTAATTGAAATTTGAGGTTAATTATGAAAATTGGTGAAATTTGGGGACTAAATTGGAAGTTCTTTAAACTTGTAGATTGTTTTAGAATTAAAAGAAAATTCAGGGACAAAGCCCTGAATTTACCCTTAAATGTTAGGTATGTTTTGGTTTATATATATGAATACGTGGTTTTCTGTTTTCAAAACAGAAAACCACGCCCAAATTTCCCTTCCCCCACCTCAACTTCCGACGACGATTCCGACGCCGTCCGAATTTCGATCGCCGTTTTGAAAGCATCATCGTGTTCGTTATCGAGTCAGGAACAATCCCTTCAATTTAATTGAAGCGAAACGTTGCCAAACACCGTGAATTTCAAGTCAAAGCATCGACGTTTTTTTTAGCTCAATCGCCTAGAAAATCCTAAATTCATCGCCGATCGTTGCTCCGTTTACAACACCTCCCGCACCATCGTGTTCATTGTGTCGTTCCGAGTCCGCCGGTGTCATCCTCGGTCTCTGTCGACGGCGGCGCGTGGGGAGGTGGATCAGTCAAAGATTCGGCCGAGTCTAAATCGAGCTCTCCGCCGTTCTAAATTTTGAACCGATCTTTGTAAGTATCTCGAAATCGCTCAAAATAATTTTTAGAAATTTTTTCGTGATTTTTAGAGCCCCGGAGGACGTCGCACGCGCCACACGCGCCGCCGCAGGGCGAGTGAAGTATGGAAACCGGTTTTGACCGGTCACGACCCGACCCGTTGACCCGAACCGTTGACCCGACCCGAACCGTTGACCCGACCCGTTGACCGTTGACCGTTGACAGGTGTTATTCTAGGAATTTATTCGATTTTGGTGTTATTTTGGGAATTAATTCGAAATGGTGCTATTTTGGTAATTTTTTTGAAAAAAATGATATTCTAGGAATTAATTCGAAATTGGTGTCATTTTGGGAATTAATTCAAAAAGGGTGCTATTTTGGTAATTATTTTAAAAAGGTGTTATTTGTGTAAAATGTTTGACAGTTTGTTGACCTCCTTTAACCAGAACTTTGTCGGCTTTGACCGGCTATTAAACGAACGTTAATCTTTTCCGAAAATACCTATCCTGACAGTTTTCGACGTTCCGAATATATTTTTGGGGTCAGTTTTGCTAAATTCAAACCCCAAAGTCTCTAAATCGTCAGTCAAACCTGTTGACTTTAATTTTGACCAAGAATTCAAAATTTTGGAAGGTCATACTTTATGTTTTTCGACGTCCTGAATCTGATTCCAAAGTTTGTTTTGCCAAATTCTTACCCGAAATTCTCGAATCAAGCTTGTGAACCCAAAAAGGCTCAGTATTTTAGTATTTTGATTATTTATTTGAGATATGGTTAAGGAATTGATTAAGTAAGATATTTTATGAAGGTACTCGTGTTTCACCTGAGCAAGGATCAGTCAGGTCCGGTGTTGTCCGTTCTTCAGATCAGTCCGAACCGCGTATTACCAGAACTACCCGTAGGTTTCCGTATATTATTTAAGTAAAGATTAAGATTATTTTTTTATTAGAATTCCAATAGGGATTTTTCCAATTCGTAGGATCTAGCGTTGCAGCAGAGCGTGATCGACAAAACCAGTAATAAGCTTCCCTATCTGATTTCTCAGACTGTTACAGGTGTGTTTCCATACCAGTGTTATCTTACAGTTATAAACTATATATCCGAACTGGTTTATATTATGAGAATATAATATACTTTATGAGGAAATATCCGGTATTTTGAATAATGTTTATTAAATGTCTGATTTACCATATAATTTTTATATGGTTTATAGTTATAGTATTTTTGGTACATGATTTCTAAATATGGAACATTTCCATATTTAATGGATTAATTACTGTTTTTACTCCAATGCATACATGTTTATTTTGTCATTTGGGGTACAATTGAAGGAAGTATTATCAGGTCCCTTTGCTGTGTGCGAAGGTAAGCCTTACAGTTTCCCAGGTTCCTTTGCTGTGTGCGAAGGTAAGCCTTACAGTTTACCAGGTTCCTTTGCTGTGTGCGAAGGTAAGCTTTACAGTTTACCAGGTCCCTTTTGCTGTGTGCAAGGGTAAGCCTTACAGTTTCCCAGGTCCCTTTGCTGTGTTCGAAGGTAAGCCTTACAGTTTCCCAGGTCCCTTTGCTGTGTGCAAGGATAAACCTTACAGTTTTCCTAGGCTCCTCTGCTTTGTGCACAGGTTAAGCCTTACTGGTGTATAGGCGGTGTACGGTTCAGGTGAACCTACACAATTTGGTGATTGGATGGGGGTAGTGTGCATGTTATTAAAATATATTTGATAAATTGTTTTATCTTATCTGAATTATTTTGTTGTGTATATGTTATACAATGTATGGGACACACTGGGCTTTTTAGCTCATTATGTAAATTTTAACCTTTTTCAGATAACAGCAGACCGTAAGCTAGCAGATTTGGCATCAGGAGAAATCAACTACTTTATTTTGTACGAACATATATTTCTATATGTTTTTCGGTTATGTTTGGTGACATGTATTTTATTATCGTTTTGGACATATCTGTATTATTAATATTATGTTTTATATTATATTTAACGTTCTATAAGTTATATATAAAAAAAACCTCTGAATGGGATATGTGACCCGCTTAGGTTTGGGTCTATCTTACAGACCGGGTCTGGGGGTTACATTTGGTGGTATCAGAGCTTTCGATTTTAAACACTCGGACTGTATATGGGTCCTAAACTTTGAATTTTTAAGAAAAAAAATGTCACCTTATGTTATGATTTAAAGTTTTCTCGAGGTCCTTGATGCTAATCTGATATATATTTCAAATTCTTTCTGTAGAGCCTTATAGATCCAACGATGAATGCTGCTAGAGGTCGTAGGACAGGACGTGGACGTGGTAGAGGGCGAGTCACTCGACCTTCTGTTACGATAGACGATCCGATGTCACCACGTGATCCTCCTGTTCCGTAAGTAGATCCGACTCTTTCTCATGATGATCAGTTTACTCCTGTGGGAGACCCTCCTGTCACTGAAGATGAGGATACTGAGATGAATGAAGATGCTATTAATAGAGTTATCTTCCGCATGTTCCAGAGAGCTGCTAGAGCCCCTAGTAACATGACTGCAGTGGAGATTTCAAATTCTCTAGTTGCTGCTGGTGTAGTTCCATTCGAGGGTATTACTGGTGGACCTCCGACAGACGCTGAGTATTGGCTGGAGGACACAGAGAGGATTATTGATGAGATGGACCTCAGACCTGAGCAAAAGTTAAAGGGGGCCCTAACTATGTTGAAGAAAGAAAGCTTCAGATGGTGGCAATCCATTTCTGGTAGTATTCCGAGGAACCAATTAACATGGGATCTTTTCAAGACGCGCTTCCGGAGTCGCTACATCGGAGAGAGATATCTACAGGAGCGACGCCAGGAGTTTCAGAATCTGGAGCAAGGTAATATGTCTGTTATGGATTATGAGGTGGAGTTTATCCGATTGAGCCGTTATGCTCCTGGACTTGTTGACATGGAGACAGATCGATGCTTGAGGTTTGAGAATAGACTCAGGTATGAGATCAGGAGTCGAGTTGCTACCCACCGAGAGAGGAATTTTGATGCTTTGGTTGAGATAGCCAAAACTGCTGAGGAAATAGAGCGACTGGGTATGGAGCACAAGAGAGATAGTGATCGAGCTCAAACCAGATGCATAAGATCTTATGGTTCTATAGATTCTTCTGCACATCCCAACAAGAGAGGCAGGGGTGAATTCTTTCAGAGAGGTGGTGCAAGTGTCAGGCCTGTGGTATCCGGTTCTTCAGCCGTACATCCTTCTAGACATGGTGGATCTTCTAGGCTGCAACCTATACCGACATGTGTGCACTGTGGAAGATGTCATTATGGTCAGTGTAGGCTGAAATTGGGGACATGTTTTAGATGTGGTTTCGGTGACCATTTCATGAAGGATTGTCCAGAACGAGATCGTTCAGTTCAGACGCCAGCTCGTACTCCCACTCATACTCAGAGAACTGTTCAGACTCCTGCGGGTGGTAGTACTCAAGAGAGAGCACCTGGATTAGCTAGTAGAGGCCGAGCATCTCAGAGTAGGGGTCCAGTCAGATCTGAGGCCAGACAACCTGCATTGGTTTACATTGCTAGACTTCGACAAGATCGTGATGGGCCTAATGTGACTGCAGGTACTGTTACTATTCATTCAGTTCCATACTTTGCATTGTTTGATAGTGGCTCTACAAATTCCTATATATCACATTCTGTTTCTGAGGGTCTAAATATTCCTGTTGAGAATACTGAGCGTTCAGTGATAGTTCAAAGTCCCTTAGGCAAATCCATCGTGTTGGATCGTATTTTTAGAGAGTGCCCTATAGAGATCAATGGGGAGATTTTTCTGGCCGACCTGATGGAGTTACCCTTTGAAGAGTTCGATTTGATTCTCGGCGTAGATTGGTTGGACAAACATCGAGTAAATATTGATTTTGAGACTAAGAGAGCTGTTCTGAAGACCCCAGATAATCGAAAGATTGTAATGATCGGGGAACGACGTGGATTTCTGACGAATGTTGTGTCTGCCTTGGTAGCGGAGAAGATGATTAGGAAGGGTTCCGAGGCGTTTCTTGCTTATATTTTGGACACTAGGAGATCGCAATCCGATATTGAAGGCATCAGAATTGTCAAGGAATTTCCTGATGTTTTTCCGGAGGAGTTGCCTGGATTACCTCCAGATAGAGAAGTCGAGTTTGTGATTGAAGTCTATTCTGGTTCCACCCCGGTTTCAATGGCTCCTTATCGTATGGCCCCAAATGAGCTTAAGGAACTAAAAGTTCAACTTCAGGAGTTGTTGGACAGGGGATTTATTCGACCTAGTGTATCACCGTGGGGAGCTCCAGTTCTCTTTGTCAAGAAGAAAGATGGGACATTGAGACTCTGTATTGATTATAGAAAACTGAACAAGCTCACTGTTAAAAATAAATATCCTCTGCCCAGGATCGATGATCTATTTGACCAATTTCGAGGGGCTTCTATCTTTTCAAAGATAGACTTGAGATCTGGTTATTATCAACTCAAAGTGAAAGATTCGGATATCCCGAACACTGCTTTCCGTACTCGATATGGGCTCTATGAGTTTTTAGTGATGTCATTCGGGTTAACTAATGCCCCTGCTGCTTTTATGGATCTGATGCATAGGGTGTTTCGACCTTATTTGGACCAGTTTGTAGTTGTATTCATTGATGACATACTAGTGTATTCTAGAAGTGAAGCAGAACATGAGGAGCATTTAAGGATTGTTCTTCAGACTCTAAGGGAGAATAAGCTATACGCTAAGTTGAGCAAGTGTGAGTTCTGGCTCAGCGAAGTGACTTTTCTTGGACATATCGTCTCTGTTGATGGCATTCAGGTGGATCCGAGCAAAGTGGAGGCTATTCTGAACTGGAAGCAACCCAGAAACGTCTCTGAGATTCGTAGTTTCTTGGGCTTAGCTGGTTACTACCGTCGTTTCGTTGAGGGGTTCTCCCTTATTGCGGCTCCTCTGACGAAACTATTGAGGAAAGATGTTCCATTTGTCTGGTCTGAGGACCAACAAGCTAGCTTTGAGAAATTGAAGACTGTTCTAACTCAAGCCCTAGTGTTGATTCAGCCTGAATCTGGGAAGGATTTTTCTGTCTACAGTGATGCTTCTTATTCTGGATTAGGATGTGTTTTGATGCAAGATAGGAAAGTTGTTGCTTATGCGTCACATCAGTTAAGGCCGCATGAGCGTAACTATCCTACTCACGATCTGGAATTAGCTACTGTGGTTTTTGCTTTAAAGATCTGGAGACACTACCTCTACGGAGAAAAGTGTTATATCTACACTGATCATAAGAGTCTGAAGTATCTGCTTACTCAGAAAGAATTGAATTTGAGACAGCGTCGCTGGTTGGAGCTTTTAAAGGACTATGATTTTAAGATAGAATATCATCCAGGGAAGGCTAATGTAGTGGCAGACGCCTTGAGCCGTAAGGCGATATCAGATCTCAGAGCCTTATTTGCCAACTTGAGTTTATTTTATGATAATAGTTTGTTAGCAGAGTTACAGGTTAAACCTACTTTGGCCGAGGAGATTAAGGCTAAACAACTCCTTGATAGCTCGTTTCTTCCCATTATGGAACAAGTTAAGCAAGGATCGAGTTCGGAGTATACTGTGGATCAGGATGGTATTTTGTGTTTTCACGGTCGTTACTACGTCCCTAAAGATGATGAGTTGAAACGGGTTATTCTTCAAGAGGCTCATAGTAGTCCTTATGATATGCATCCTGATGGGGACAAAATGTACAATAATCTCAAAGAGCGCTACTTTTGGACTGGTATGAAGAAAAATATTTCAGATTTTGTGGCGAGGTGTTTGACTTGTCAGCAGGTTAAGGCAGAGCACCAGCATCCGTCTGGATTGTTACAGTCAATTAAGATTCCTGAGTGGAAATGGGAGCGTATTACGATGGACTTCATTACTGGTCTTCCTCTAACTCCTTCCAAAAAGGATTCTATCTGGGTGATTGTTGATCGACTCACCAAGTCAGCGCACTTTATCCCTATTCGGGTTAATTATTCTCTGGATAAACTGGCTAAGTTGTACATTTCTGAGATCGTTAGACTTCATGGTGTTCCGTTGTCTATCATATCTGATCGAGATTCGAGATTCACTTCTAGGTTCTGGAAAGCTTTGCACGAGGCTCTTGGCACTCGTTTGAATTTCAGTACAGCTTTTCATCCTCAAACTGATGGACAGTCTGAGCGAGTAATTCAGGTGTTGGAGGATATGTTACGAGGTTGTGTGATTGATTTCCGTGGTAGTTGGGAAGATTTCTTGCCGTTAGCTGAGTTTGCTTACAATAATAGTTATCAGGCGAGTATTCGCATGGCACCGTATGAGGCTCTATATGGACGTAGATGTCGTACTCCTATATGTTGGACAGAGTTGCATGATAGAAAAACTTTGGGTCCAGACTTTGTTCGAGAGACTGAAGATACTGTCAGACTGATCCGTGATCGCTTAAGAGAGGCATTTGATAGGCAGAAGTCATACGCAGATAAGCGACGTAAGGATATCGAGTTTGAGGTTGGAGATAAGGTTTTCCTCAAGGTATCTCCATGGAATAAGGTATTGAGATTTGGACGTAAAGGTAAAATGAGTCCGCGATTTATTAGGCCGTATCGTATTCTGAAGAAAATTGGACCTGTTGCTTATCAGCTTGAGTTACCTCCACACCAGTCGTATTCATGATGTTTTTCATGTGTCTATGTTAAGGCGATACCGTCCAGATCCAGATCACATCATTCAGGTTGATGAGGTAGAGCTGAGACCTGATTTGTCATATGAGGAGAAGCCTGTTCAGGTTTTAGAAAGAGATGAACGAGTTCTTCGGAATAGGCGTATTCCAATGGTCAAAGTGCAGTGGAGTAATCGTAGCCCCTCAGAAGCTACTTGGGAGACCTTGGAGTCAATGGAGGTTCAATTTCCTCATCTGTTTTCATAAGGTAAATTTCGAGGACGAAATTTCTTGTAGAGAGGGAGAATTGTAACAACCCGAAAATTTCAAAATAATGTTTAATTGAAATTTGAGGTTAATTATGAAAATTGATGAAATTTGGGGACTAAATTGGAAGTTCTTTAAACTTGTAGATTGTTTTAGAATTAAAAGAAAATTTAGGGACCAAGCCCTGAATTTACCCTTAAATGTTAGGTATGTTTTGGTTTATATATATGAATACATGGTTTTCGGTTTTCAAAACAGAAAACCACGCCCAAATTTCCCTTCCCCCACCTCAACTTCCGACGACGATCCCGACGCCGTCTGAATTCTGATCGCCGTTTTGAAAGCACCATCGTGTTCGTTATCGAGTCAGGAACAATCCCTTCAATTTAATTGAAGCGAAACGCTGCCAAACACCGTGAATTTCAAGTCAAATCATCGCCGTTTTTTTTAGCTCAATCGCCTAGAAAATCCTAAATTCATCGCCGATCGTTACTCCGTTTACGACACCTCCCACACCATCGTGTTCATTGTGCCGTTCCGAGTCCGCCGGTGTCATCCTCGGTCTTCGTCGACGGCGACGCGTGGGGAGGTGGATCAGTCAAAGATTCGGCCGAGTCTAAATCGAGCTCTCCGCCATTCTAAAATTTGAACCGATCTTTGTAAGTATCTCGAAATCGCTCAAAATAATTTTTAGAAATTTTTCCGTGATTTTTAGAGCCCCGGAAGACGTCGCACGCGGAACACGCGCCACCAGGGCGAGTGAAGTCTGGAAACCGGTTTAACCGGTTTGACCAGTCACGACCCGACCCGTTGACCCGAACCGTTGACCCGACCCGAACCGTTGACCCGACCCGACTCGTTGACACGACCCGTTGACCGGTGCTATTCTGAGAATTTATTCGATTTTGGTGCTATTTTGGGAATTAATTCAAAATGGGTGCTATTTTGGTAATTTTTTTCAAAAAAAAAATGATATTTTGGGAATTAATTCAAAATTGGTGTTATTTTGGGAATTAATTCGTAAAGGGTGCTATTTTGTTAATTATTTTAAAAAGGGTGCTATTTGTGTAAAATGTTTGACAGTTTGTTGACCTCCTTTGACCGGCTATTAAACGATCATTAATCTTTTCCGAAAATACATATCCTGACAATTTTTGACGTCCCGAATCCGTTTTTGGGGTCCGTTTTGCTAAATTCAAACACAAAAGTCTCTAAATCGTCAGTCAAACTTGTTGACTTTAATTTTGACCAAGAATTTGAAATTTCGGAAGGTCATACATTATGTTTTTCGACGTCTTGAATCTGATTCCGAAGTTTGTTTTGCCAAATTCTGACCCGAAATTCCCGAATCAAGCTTGTGAACCCAAAAAGGCTTAGTATTTTAGTATTTTGATTATTTATTTGAGATATGGTTAAGGAATTGATTAAGTAAGATATTTTATGAAGGTACTCGTGTTTCACCTGAGCAAGGATCAGTCAGGTCCGGTGTTGTCTGTTCTTCAGATCAGTCCGAATCGCGTATTACCAGAACTACCCATAGGTTTCCGTATATTATTTAAGTAAAGATTAAGATTATTTTTTTATTAGAATTCCAATAAGGATTTTTCCAATTCGTAGGATCTAGCGCTGCAGCAGAGCGTGATCGACAAAACCAGTAATAAGCTTCCCTATCTGATTTCTCAGACTGTTACAGGTGTGTTTCCATACCAGTGTTATCTTACAGTTATAAACTATATATCCGAACTAGTTTATATTATGAGAATATAATATACTTTCTGAGGAAATATCCGGTATTTTGAATAATGTTTATTAAATGTCTGATTTACCGTATAATTTTTATATGGTTTATAGTTATAGTACTTTTGGTACATGATTTCTAAATATGGAACATTTCCATATTTAATGGATTAATTACTGTTTTTACTCCAATGCATACATGTTTATTTTGTCATTTGGGGTACAATTGAAGGAAGGTCCCTTTGCTGTGTGCGAAGGTAAGCCTTACAGTTTCCCAGGTTCCTTTGCTGTGTGGGAAGGTAAGCCTTACAGTTTACCAGGTTCCTTTGCTGTGTGCGAAGGTAAGCTTTACAGTTTACCAGGTCCCTTTTGCTGTGTGCAAGGGTAAGCCTTACAGTTTCCCAGGTCCCTTTGCTGTGTTCGAAGGTAAGCCTTACAGTTTCCCAGGTCCCTTTGCTGTGTGCAAGGATAAACCTTACAGTTTTCCTAGGCTCCTCTACTTTGTGCACAGGTTAAGCCTTACTGGTGTATAGGCGGTGTACGGTTCAGGTGAACCTACACAATTTGGTGATTGGATGGGGGTAGTGTGCATGTTATTAAAATATATTTGATAAATTGTTTTATCTTATCTGAATTATTTTGTTGTGTATATGTTATACAATGTATGGGACACACTGGGCTTTTTAGCTCATTCTGTAAATTTTAACCTTTTTCAGATAACAGCAGACCGTAAGCTAGCAGATTTGGCATCAGGAGAAATCAACTACTTTATTTTGTACGAACATATATTTCTATATGTTTTTCGGTTATGTTTGGTGACATGTTTTTTATTATCGTTTTGGACATATCTGTATTATTAATATTATGTTCTATATTATATTTAACGTTCTATAAGTTATATATATAAAAAACCTCTGAATGGGATATGTGACCCGCTTAGGTTTGGGTCTATCTTACAGACCGAGTCTGGGGGGTTACAATATTCCAAAAGAAATGAATGAGCAGCCAGCCACTACTTATTGCAGGCATAGTGTTAATATGGACAATCTACAATCAACCTAAAACAAGACAGAGCTAAGACAGCAGCTACAACACATATTTCATTCCTACCTTCCAAAACTTGATGGTTTTATCATTAGTGGGAAGGAGGAAAAAGGCACTATTGACTGTTTGACACCATCTGATTTTATTGATTTTTCCCTCTATTTCCAAGCTCTTGAGATAGTCAAACTGCATTATCCAAAAAAAAATGAGATGGTTAAATTGGAAAGAGAAGGGGAAAACTATTCAGATGAAGATGGAGCAAAAATCTTGAGCCTAGTGGAATACAGGTTCTAAGGTTGTATGTGTATGTGTGTGCATGCATCATTGCATTTTAAAGTAATGAGAGAGCACCTCAGGCTCATGGCTCTGGAATTCTGTCTTGTAACGAAACTCAGGGTGCTGACTAATTGGATAATCCATTCTCTCCAGATCCCTTCTTGATACACCTTGCTACAATTGTAGTCAAATAAATTAATAATAGTTGCAACCCGAGGAAAACAATAAGGTAATATATCAACATCAACAAAGGTAGCAGAACCCACATCCTTTGTGTCTGTCCTCTCGAACAGAACAACACGACCCCCGCGGTCACCAGTGGCAAGATGATCCCCAGTTTTATCAAATTCAATGGCAGAAATAATATCAACTGCAGGAGGAAAAATATTTTCTTAGTTACAATATTGTACTTCCAGTAAGAGAAATGGTAAATATAAACTATTTTTCTCTCTATCAAAGAATCACAACTCTCAGTCTCTACTCTCTTGTCAACAATTTTATTTTCTATACAACATAAAATATTTCTGGCATGCCTAACATGAAGAACCCACACATTGTAATGCATATTCTCATTGCCATAGAATCACTACTATTCTGCCAAGCTTAAGAAAAATGTCATTGGGGCAATAACAAGCTCAATTTGGAGAGACAAGAAAGAATGAAAAGGGAAGTACCACACGGCTAGTGACAAGCACTAGGATCATAAGAAAGTCCAAGATAATTCCTTTCCAAAAGAATCCTAGCCAGAGAATATGATTCATTGTTTTTCAGAACTCAAAATAGAATTCTGCATTATTTAGCTACACTTTAGTCACTATTGGTAAATAAATAATTCTCCTTTCCACCAGAATCAACAGAAATGTTTCAGAGAGTTATCCATACCTCACTGAATCCAACCTTAAATATCGCCACACATACTTCAATGTTTCTGAAAGCCTACAGTCTTTATTCATCTGTTTCAGTGGCATACTTCAACATTTACACACATTATACTTACACAGGTTGAACTTTTTTTTATAAGAATGCTAGGCCTCGTTAAAAACCCCCTTTTTGATTAATGGGTATTGTAGGAAATCTCCTTAATCAACGGAAGGGGGAAAAGAGTGCCTAAATATTATATTCATCATAATAAATTACAAAGAAACAACAATAGGAATCCCCTAACAAAACACAGGAAACCAAGAAACAACCCTAAACAACCCTAAATAACAACACTAACTCATCATATGCCTTCTTTAGCTAAGGCATCAACCTCTAAATTGGTTGTCCTATTAACCCATCTAACAACACCTTCAAAGGCATTAAGCCTATGAACAATATCTTTAATCAAGAAGGCATAAACAACAGGACATAATTCAACCTCCTTGATCCAATCCACTGCCACCTTACTGTCACTCTCAATAATCAAACGGTCCTTGATCCTCTCTCGAAATTTGCAAAGAAAGACAACCCCTTAAGAATAGCCTTTAATTCCATCAAAGTAGGAGGTCCCGGACCAGCAGGTTCCTTGAAAAATCCTAAAGTAAAACCTGAGGAATCTTTTAAAACTCCTCCTAACCCGCTTTTCTTCCAATCCCTTGCAGTGGCAGCATCAACATTTAATTTAACAAAACCCATAGGAGGAGGAGACCAAGGTAAAATAGGTGCAATCTGATTAGAGTGGAGAGAAATAGAGTCCCCTAAAAAAGGGTCGGCAATGAGTGAGTCCTTAGGAATAGTCAATTCTTTATGCTTTGCTATGAACCAAGAAGAAGGCCTAAACCTTGCTAAAAAGAAGTATTCTGCCTTGTCAAACTTTCCCCCTTCAAACACAACAAAATTCCTAATTTTCCGAGTGGTCCAAAGAACGACCCCAGGAATAAAAGGCTATATCGTAGAGTTAGACTTCAAACCATCCGAAGATAGAAAAAGCTTTTAGCATCCGCTGGAAAAAAAGAACAAATCCTCCAAAAATTTAAAAACTTATTCCAAAGAGACCACACCACCGAACAAGAGAAAAACAAATGAGAGGAAGGCTCATCCAACATCTTGCATAGGGGGCACAACACATCTTCAATTCCTTGAACTCCTCTTTTGACAAGCTCTATCCTAACAGCCAGGTTCCCATGAACAATCTGCTAAAGAAAACACTCTACTCTTGGAGGCAGCAGACCTCTCCAAATAATCTTCTTCCAGAAAAAGACCTCCTCCGATCCCAAAGTCTTCGATGAACAAAGATTAACAACTGATCTAACAGTAAAGACCCCATCCCCAGTACCTTTCCAAATCAAGCGATCAAAAAATTCCGATGATGATGAAAAATTTGTAATGACATCCAACAAGTTAGACCACTGTTCAAGTTCCCAGTCATTCAGATTCCTTCTAAACTTCACATCCAAAATCCATACGAAAGTGATATACTCCCCAAATTTAGATAATTTCCCATACTTATTTGTGGAAATAGAAAATAGTCTTGGGAATATGACAGAAAGTGGATGATCCAAAGCCCAAATATCTTGCCAAAACCGAATAGTTTTTCCATCACCAACATGATAACTACACATGCTTCTAAATTTAGTGCTAAAATAGTCTTCTTTAAAATAATTATTTAGCACTGATCTCCAAATCCAGGATACCTTAGGTGGAATCTTACTGTCAAAAAGTAAAAGTGAAGAATCCGGTCTATATTTAGCACAAACAACTTCCCTCCAAACTGATTCTCTATCATTGGCAAACCTCCAAGTCCATTTCCCTAAAAGCGTTCTATTCATCAAGTTTAGATTAAGAACTCTTAAATCCCCTTCACTCTTCGACTTGCTTACATTGGACCAGCTAACCCAATGAATTTTTCTAATGTCATTTCCCCCTCCCCATAGGAAATTGGACATAATAGAGTTAAGGGTTTTAAGAACCGAAGCTGGAATTTTAAACATGGATAGATATATGTAGGAAGCGAACAAAGAACCGCCTTAATTAACACTAACCTCTCTGCTAATGAAAGAGAGGTTGCCTTCCACCCGGATAGCTTGTTAAAAAAATTATTGATGACAGGATCCCAAATAGCTGCAGAGTTTCTACTAGCACCAAGAGGAAGCCCTAGATATTTTGAAGGAAATCTTCCCACTAAACAACCAATAGTAGTTGCCCATTCCAACAATTCCTCTTCATTAACATTAACACCAAACAATTTACTCTTCTTCAAATTCAGCTGTAAACCAGAAATCACTTGAAACACTCGCAGCACCCTCTTAACATTCAAAATTTGTATTTTCGAAGCACCAGAAAATATGATCAAATAATCAACAAACTGTAAATGGGACACATTAACATACCCCTATTCCCTGTAAATCACCATTCCAAAAATTAAACCCTATGATACAAACCTTCAAATCAATAAATTGAGTAGCTCATCTACTAAGGTAAACAACAAAGGAGACAAATAATAACCCTATCGAAGACGTTTAGACATTGAGAATTCCTCGAAATGAACTCCATTAACAAGAACCGAAACAGAAGCTGTGGTTACACACTACTTTATCCAGCCCCTCCATCTAAAACCAAATCCCATTTTCTCCATTATTATAAATAAAACTGACCACTCAACTGAATCGTAAGCTTTTTTGAAATCAACCTTGAAAACACAGCCCTTAAGTCCATTTTTCCTCCAATAATCTACTACTTCATTAGCAATTAGAGAACAATCCATAATATGTCAACCGGGAATGAAGGCAAACTGAGTTGGACTAATGATGTCTGATATACAACCCCTAAATCGCCTGGACAGACACTTAGAGATGATCTTATACAAATCACCAACTAGGCTAATAGGTCTAAAGTCATCTAAACCGCCAATGTTAGAAACCTTTGGAATGAGAGTAATAAAGGTATGATTAACCCCATGTTCCCAATCTTTCCCCAAGTAGAAATTATGAAAGAACTTCATAATATCTTCCTTGAGGACATGCCAAAACCTTTTGAAAAAGCCTATATTTAAACCATCTGTTCCCGGTGCTTTGTTACTATCACAAGACTTTAGGGTTTCCCAGACTTCCTCCGCTGTAAATTCATTCTCTAAACACAGATTCTGCTCAACTAAAATACTTGGAAAATTCAATCTTATTTCTTTCACTTCTAAAATCAAATGTTCATTGAAAATTTTAAAGAAGTGGTCTTTGATAGTGGTTTTAATAAGTGACGGTTCTTGAATAACATTACCCCCGATATTCAGAGCATTTAAAGCATTCCTCCTCTTCCTAATTGAAGCACAATTATGAAAAAAATCTTATATTTCGATCTCCTTCTTCAATCCATTTTGATCTGGAATTTCAGAACCAAATATGCTCATCTATTTTATATAGTCTCAACAGTTCTATTTTTGCTGAAATTAACTCTGCTTCTTTTTCACTAATAACACCATCCTGCATCTGTTGGATATCCATTTGTAACATATGGATCCTCGATTCTAACTCTGAAATATGAGCCCCTGGAAATTGATCCCTCATGTATGCCCAATTCTTAATAGACGTTTTTGTATTTCTCAGAATACTATAAATTCCAGCCTTCCTCTGATGATTCTTGCTTTCTTGAATTGAAGAGCTGACCAAATCCTCAAACCTATCTTCTTCCATGAGATAATTAAAAAGTTTAAAAGGTTTTTTACCCCAATTGACACCTCCATTTTCCAACAGTAAAGCATTATGATCTGAAAGAGACCTTGGCAATAAGGATTGAACAATATCGGGAAATGCAGCTAGAAATTGACCATCAACCAAAAACCGGTCCAATCTAACATAAGTAGGGGTATATTGGTTATTGCACCAAGTAAACCTTCCCCCATTCAAGGGTAGATCAATTAAGCCTGTTTGAAGCAAAAATGTTTGAATATCCTCATTGAATTCCTGTTCTGAGTTCTTCTGACCTTCTCTTCTTCATGTAGATATACATTAAAGTCCCCATCTACACAAATAGGAGCACTCTGACCACCTATGAAAATACTCAACTCTTCAAAAAACTATCTTTCTCCTCCTCCACTGAAGGGCCATAAACATTGATGAAGATACAAATGAAATTATTGACATGAAATTTTCTTGATAAAACAATGAATCTTCTACAAATAAACTGATTTTACAATTAAAAAATTTTATCGTCCTAACAACTCATTAAACCCCCTGATGAACCAACCGATGAAGATTCAATAACACCTTTAAAATTACGTAACCCCTTTCTTCTAAGAAAAGATCTAGGAATCTTCTCCATTTTCGTTTCTTGCAGCCAAAGAAACTGTGGGTGATTTTTATCAATTATCCTCTGAACAGCCCTCTGCTTTTCTTTTCTCCCCAAACCTCTAACATTCCATGAGACAATGACAAAATTAATCTTCATCATTAAATAGTCAACAATCTAAACCCCCATCAAGATCACCTTGATTGACCATATTAAAATCTTTCTCCAAGCTGATAATCTTTTCCAGAAAAGCCTCCTTCCCTTGCTTAAATGACACCCCCAATAGCTTGCTTATTTCCCAAGTTGCTAGGGCTTCCTCAATTACACTCGAAAAAGCTGAAGAAGACACTGTTGAAATGGTCACCTGTTCCAAAGCTTCCCTTAATAGGTGCCTTTTAGCACTTCTGATGTCAACACCCGAAATGAATCTAGTGTTTTCTCCTACCGACAACCCTCCTTCAACCACCGCATCCACTATTTGTTGAGTAACTTTTGAGGACTAAAACTCCCATTCCTTACTGATTAAATCCTCCTCTCTTTCAGGAATAACAATCAAAATGCTTCCATGCCATAATTTTCTGTCCCTAGACCTTGTATAAACCCTCTTATAGCTGCTTGTTCTTCTTCTCTCTAATGGAACACTTTTTTATAACAACATTCTTTTATTTCTGTACCGATTTCTCCCCCTTGAAAAGATTTCTATCATATTAATACTTGGATCTAACAACATTAACTCCGATCCAATAAGCCCTAATCCAGTCTGAAGACACTTCTCTGAATCTGACTCATTCGCCTCTTCTTTATTAGTATTTCCAGAGTTAACAGAATTATGCTCGTGGATCATTCTGCCAAACTTATCTATATTAATTGTTGGACCAGCTGGAATTATTTTTGAGATAAGAGGCCCAGAAAGTCCCTCATCATCTGATTGGGTCTGTGATCCATAAGCAGAAGATTTTGAATTTCTAATTCCTAACTCGGCAAAATCACCCACTTTTATACTCCCAATATTCTGATTTTCTGACAGTCCACAATTAATGCCATTCCTATCTATGGTAAGTATTGGGAGTTGTTTTTCCCCACCAACTCCCCCAGAACCAAGAAAAGCTCCATTGTCAAACCAATTGTCAACTCTTTACCGAAAATCTTCTACTGAACAATCTGTATCTTTCACACTTCCTGACATCAATTTGACTTCTTCCTCTACAGTGATCTTCTCTCCAAAATGTCCCCCACCGTAATCTTCCACCGGAGAACTGCTAAAAAAAGAACTTGAAGCCTCGCACGCCGATCCAACCTTGATGCACACTGTAAATGATCTTCCATATGAACCAAGAGAGATCACCTCCGGAACATCAAAACAACTTGCCACCCTCAATAAAATTTTTGCCCTTGTGAGGTTTTCTTTTTTCCTAGTGGCATCATGAATGTCAACAACTATTCCCCATCTCCCGACTATTTGTTCGAAGAACTGATCATTCTAGCATAACAGAGGAACCCCCACTAATTCCACCAGACAAAAGGCCATTGGGACTCTCTCATCATTCAAAAAAGGTGCCAATCGATCAAACCATAACTCAAATTCTTCTTTCCTCTTCAACCAAGTATCCCGCATCTCTTTAGATGAATTAAAGACAATAACACAAGAATTCCACACATGTCCCCATCTAGCAATTTGGACTTCATAGCCGTCCTTATGTAAAGCCTTCCGAACTGACTTAATCTGAAATGAATGTTTAATAATCCCGTTAATGACCTTTTAACCCAGCTTGAGCTTTCGGAAGGAATATGCATTTCCAGAATATTTTTCTTCTCTTTCCCCCTATGAATATAATCGGATAAAGTCGCCCTGTTCCCCATTGCATTTCTGTTTGATAAGAAAGCATCTTTATAAGACCTAACATCCCTAAAATAATTGTTTAAAACTTTCGCCTGATTGGAATTGGATGTTTCAACGATATTCTGGCTGAGAACCTTCTTTTAGGCAATATTCTTCCCCTCTAACTAGGAAGGAGCTCCCTTGTATCTTGCAGGACCAACTAAAATCTTCCTCCCATCTATCAGTACACCATTTAAGACCTCGACTGCCCTCTTCAAACCTGCCTCACTCTTAAACTTAACAAAGGCAAACGTTGAAAATTTGTATTTTGGATTCCTAGTTACTTTGGGAATGAAAACTCTCTCAATAGGACCATGGACTAGGAAAATTTCCCTTAACGTACATTGGGACACCCTCCTACTAAGATTGTCGATAAACACCGTCCAGTTTTCATCAGAGACTGACTTTCCTTTGAAACTCTCTCTCTACATTTTTCTCTTTCTCTCTCATCTTTCTCATTACACATGTTGAACTCAAATTGTAAGTCAAGTTTCAGTACTGAGTTACTAAAATAAATGATACAAATTTAAAATAGAATCTAAAAGATCAAATATCTACCAATCACTGAATTACATCTTTCTTACAAGCACCATACAATCTCACATTATTCAACTTATAATCTAACTCACTTTCTGTGTATCCCATTTACTTGGAAGTTAACCATAATATAACCAATTCGTATCTAAAATAAACCACCACCAAGAAAACCTAGGAATCTGTAAATTATAGCCATCTTTATCCTCCATCATACAAATAGTAAGCCCAAGCAACACCACTATTTTCATTCATCCACGAGTTAAGCCTTAAGGTGACATAAACTCATGAAACATAGTCTATCTCCATCCTAACCGAGTGACAATACCCAGATTCTAGTTTTAATTAAAATATGAATACTGTAAATGAATTGGCATGCACCAACCTCCCCTACCCCTCACCCCCACAAAAAAAAAACAGAAAATAGGTACAGAAATGACTCAAATTCAAGGACTGCCATTAACACAGAAAAAATGGCACAACCCTTTATGCATGCACCATCACTAACTTAAAGTTCACTTCCATCCTACCTTATTTACAACAAAATACCCAGAAATGATTGAAAGCATTATTTGGTACCAAAGCGATGCAAAATATAAAGCAAACAAAAAAAGTCACAACTTTTTCCAACCCATTAACCTAAACAATAATTACTCAATAACCCATAATCCCAAATGGATCCAAAATACCAAATTAAACCCTAGTTCCAATAAAATCAACAAATTAATAGTTGGATCCATAAAACAATAATAATCTACCTTCTTGAACTTCTTCTCCAGCGATTCTTTCACCAAAAACCTGAGATAATTTCTAATCCAACGGTTGTGGCGGTCCTGCCGCAGCTGCGACCACCTCATCACCTCTGTGCATTTATGTCTGTTTCTTTATTTAGTTTTTCATTTTCCGAGTTTGTATGAACCTGTCATTCTCACTATCCAATAATGAATCACGAAAATGAAAAAGCTAAAGGCCTAGATTCAACCATACTCCCAAAATCAAATCAAATATGTCATCTTGAGTTAGCTATTTTCGTTTTATCTCCCTTCCTAAATTCGAAAGGGGAATAAAATGAAATATTTGTTTCGATTTTCTATAATTCAACCATTGAAAGAAACACAAACAATAGAGACCCAACTTTTCTTCCTCTTCTAGACAATTTTTTTTTCTCTCTGTGAAGGAGAAATTTGGATTTTTTTCTTAAAAGGATTGAAATGACTGAGCAGCAAAATAAAATTCCATCTCTATAGTTTTTGCCTTCTCTATTCTATAATGTTTGAGTATATGATAGCATTACGGGCTGTGACGCTTTCTATTTGGACTGTTTGGTTTTGCTTGGCTGAATTGAAGGACCACAGGCGTATCAAAAGTGGAACACAGTGAGTGCGACGGGAGTGCGACTTGTGAATTACATATATATAATATAGTTTCCATGTTTCTGTTGTTCGCATTTAGATCTGCCAAGATTCCATGTTCGCATTTAGATCTGTCAAGATTCCATGTTCGTATTTAGATCTGCCAAGATTCCATGTTCGCATTTAGATCTGCCAAGATTCCATGTTCGCATTTAGATCTGCCAAGATTCCATGTTCGCATTTAGATCTGCCAAGATTCCATGTTCGCATTTTAGTCCTTTATGGCTTATATATGTATGTAATGTATTACATATATATAATATAGTTTATTTCATATACATACATATTAAATATATTTTATACCTTAGTTATTGTATTTTTTCATGTGTATTAGTACATATATATATTAAGTATGCTTTAATCCTTGTATTAATTTCTTTTTCGTATTAAGTGTAATATGATGGGTATTTTCCTTTAATTGTTAGATATATTAATTTGTTAGTATTAAGTTTATTTATTTAGTATAGGTTTAGGGTATATCCATGTTTATATTAATTTTTAGCCAAAAATAAATACTTATTAATTATTTTTTATATGTTTACAAATACTATATATTTGTATTTGTTTGTACGTATACGTTTAGTTGCATGACATCTTTTAATTAGTATGTAAGTAATCCCCATGCGTATAACTCGAATTGAGCACATAATTAATTTAAAGTCTATATTTTCATTATTTTAAAATATTGAGGGAATGGTGGTCTTAAGACAAATAGATATCCTATCTCGACATTTTAAAAAAAGTTGGCTTTGTAACACAAAAATTATATTTGTAGGTCCCTAAACTTTTACAAGGTTTATACTTTAGCAACCAAACTTTCAAAACTTATATTTTAGTCACTAGTCAAAATTTGAGGTATTACAGGCTTAATTTTCATTTGGCATTTTAAAACAAGTGCTTTATATCAAATTCTTTAGGATAAATTATGATATTCCTTTTATTTCAATTAGAAAGAGAGATAGTTGTCTTAATATACATTAGGAGGTTATTTCTCTTCGATTGTAAATGATGGAATATCATCTTTTTTCTTCTTAGAATTCTCAAATTAATAAAATGATATGTGTTTGCTTGTTTAGGAGGGATTATGACATTCCTTTTATTTTAGTTGAAGAAAGAAATCATCGTCTTAATTATTTAAGGGATTATTTCTATTCAATTGGAAATGGTGGAATATTGTTTCTTTCTTCTTAAGATTCTCAAGTTGATAAATTTTTTGTATTTATTTGTAATAAAAGGATCATAATTTAAATATACATTTGAATTCACAATTTTTATTATTAGAGACAACATATAATCGATTATGTATCAATTTTAGGCATTATAGGGTGCTCACCCTTCCCCGTGTGTAATCAACTTTTGAACCCCTTCAAAATGAATTTTGTGGTTACATGTATACCTGTTTTATCTTTTAAAATAATTTTATTAAAATTTCTTTAAAAATATGATTTTTTAGTATTCAACCTACTTAACCCAAAGATCGATGGTGACTCCTACAAATTTTTAGTTTTCCCATCAAAGTTGAGTATCACTCCTTTTTTTCCAAGCTTAAAAATCATTTCGATATCCCTCATGAGAGGTGAAAAGGTCTTTAAGAAAGACGAAATTAGGATTTTCAAAGAAATGATCCTAAATAGACGAAGTTGGTTTATAAAGAAATAGTCTTAAAGAAGATGAGATTAAGGTTTCCAAGGAAACGATAAAGCAAGACAAGATTGAGATTTTAAGATACAAGTCCTTAGAAAGTCAAGACTAAGGTTCGTAAGGGAACAATCTTAAGAAAAGCCAAAGTTAATTTCTAGGGAAATGATCATGAGAAGGATTAGAATGAGTTTTCTAGGAGACATGTCCTAAGAAAATCAAGAATGGGGTTCCTTGGGGAACAATATTTAGAAAGACTAGACTGAACTTATGGGGCACAAACCATAAGAAAGTCAAGATTAGGGTTCCTAGAGGAACGATCTTAAGAAATATGAGATTGATTTTTCAATAGAGATTACAAAGACATCCTCACGAGAGGAGAAATAAAAGTTTTCTTATTATTTCCTTTAATGCAATAATGAATGTTTGATGTTAAGATGCAAATTCATATAAAATGTAGGTTAGTAATGCTAATGTATGCTTTCATGATCAACAACCATAAAAGGATGCTCAAGAAGTCTCCATTCTTTCTTTGATTGAATGTTCTTTGTTCTTTTTCACACTAGGGTGTATATTCTCAAATCTTGGCTCACAATAACCCGCTCTGCTTGCTCTCAACAAATTTCATCTTTTTTAACCTAACTTCTACTTTTGATCTTTCGGATAAGAGAGACCCTTTTCAAATTCAAAGACATATTATTCATTCTCAATAGAAATTTTCATGTTTGAAATTGTTTTTCTTTTTCATTTTGTGAAAAATTTGATAGAGAAATTTTGTAAAATCAAAATGATGTTCGTCACTTCAGGTTCATAATTGAAACAAATCCTAAAACACGAGTTTTTTTAATATCAAACAAATCAATTATTGTCTTAGTCCTTCAAAAATTATAGATATTTGACAAGTGTTAAGACTAAAGACAACTTTGAGGTATGTGTTAATTTTGGAAAGGTAAGGTGTCTTAGGTTGGCTTCTTTTGTCAAGATATAGCACTTTGGATTCTTTGACATTCATTGATTTGATGAAGTAATCATTATGTTCGTCTTCTAGAAACGTCCATTATTTTTAAGCTCTCGTGAGAATTTTTTGGATACGTGGCACTTTGTAAGATAATCTCTTATGCAATAGTTGTATAATTTTCATATTCGAGTCACCTTTTCATGTTTTCAACTCAAACCATCCTTGAGTTTCAAGACACCTTTTGCAAGTTTTCATCTTGAATCCCCATTTTGTTATTTTTTCTCAATTTTATTTATCATGCATTAAAGATTTTAGAAAACATTTTGCAAATTAAAAGATTAACCCTGTGGGGCAGAGTAAAATCTGACGATAGTCCCTTTTACTTAGAAATCCATGTATGATTAAAAAGGACTATTAAGGCACTTAATATAGGCCAGGGCTCATGATTATAAAAAAAAGGGATAAATAGGACCAAAAATTTGTTTAAGGGTGATCTAACCAATGATCAATTCGTTATGATGCCTTCTTTCTTACTTTGCTTGATTTAATCTACTTCTTATGTTTTTTTCTTTTTTCACTCTTTCTTTGGATCACTCTAAACTACCCATTTATGGGTTTTCACGCTAGAGTTCAGTTCTTTTTACTCTACCTCTAATATTTCCTAGTCTTCTTGTGAATTATTTTTGGAACTTTGAGCCAGTTCTACTTGATCAACCTTGTGGTTTAAGGCTTCATGAGTGATTTTATTTGAAAGATTCCTTGCATATGCTTCATGCCCTATTTTTTGACGAATTTTGAATTTCATTTTGATTTAAACACGTTCTTGTTCTACTTATATGAATAATTCAACACTTCTATTTGAGCTCAACTTATTTCTTGTATATGGAATATTTTTTGACATTCTCGATTCAATTTGTATATTTTTTATTAGTACGTTATTTCATAAGGATTTGTCCTTATAATGAAATCAGAGTTGAGGGCTTTCACCCACACAAGCATATTTTCCTTTGCCTTGCTCTATACTGTGAAGGGTAATCCTTGGTGATAACTCTCTAAAAGATTTATTATTTAGGGCATTTTCACTTAGATTGAGCTTGAACTTTAACATTATTAGGATAATTTTAGGTTAATTTTATCATATTTTGCATCATTTGCACATTACGAGTGAGTTTATATCTTTTAGGTTATTTTATGATATTTTGATGTGATTTCGTATACTAATGCTTTGACATTGTTGATGATGTAAATGATGTTGTACCAGATTGTTGAGCTGAATTTGCATCAACTGGTGACTAGCAAGTAGTTATAGAATTTTTTTGTAATCAGACAACTGTCCATTCCAATTGTAAAATGGATAAAAATAAAGGAAAAATCATATTTTTCATATTGGAGGATGCTTTGACCTTTTGGACTTAAAAAATGGGATAACCTTCACAATTTTGAGACCTTATCTTCTTCTCCATTAATTTCCCTAGCCTCCTTTATTTTATGCTCCATGGAAGCTTAATTCTATCATTGGGGAGTGCAACAGCAGCTGGTGAGCAACGTCATGTAGCATTGACAATCAAGTGGAGTTCGATTTTATTTTTTCTCTTTTTTGAGATAAGAAAGTGACGATTATTTAGTTGAACATACTTTCATTTTGGATGATATTTGGTTCTTGAATATAAGGTGTTTTATTAAATGTTTCTGGCTATGTTTTATATTTGAACTTTGTTTTTATATGTTGCTATATTTATGGGATTCGAGAATATATATTTTGATTCCTTCAAACAACTCTTTTGTAATCAAATTAGCTCCCTGTGGGATTCGAGACTCGATATGAATTTTCATATCCACTTTATTACTTGAACGATAAATATGCTTGCGTATAATGCCATAGCAATTTGGGTAGCATCAAGTGTTTGGAGTCATTGCCTAGGAGCAATGGTATTGCATTAGAGTTGTTTATCCTTTATTTTTACTAACTTTGTTTATTTTGTGTTTGTAGGTACCCTTTTAGCATAGTGTTGTTATTGCATGACTTACAGCAACATCCAAGACGTAGAATCGTGCAATCTAAAAATTGAGTGAACTATCCCTCGAAGAAGGCAACAACATCAACAAACAAAAATGGCTTTGTGGTGTTCCGCCTCTACAAAATGTCCTGATGCCGCAACATTATTACAACATTGATGACTGCAATAGGCCCATCCGAAGCATGTGTGCCTATTTTAAATGACTTAAATCCTGGCATTGTGAGAGATGTTATCCATGCTTCCCATTTTGAGCTGAAACCCGTAATGTTCCAAATGTTGCAATTAATGGGGCAGTATAGTGGGATGCACACCGAGGATCCTAGAGTACACTTGAGAGCATTCATAAAGGTGTGTGAATCATTTGTTCAGCAATGGGTGCCAAAGAAAGCCTTGAAGAAGAAGTTGTTTCCTTATTCTTCGCGTGACAAAGCTAGAGCATGGCTCAATTCACTGTCACCTGGTGCTATAGCATCTTGGAACGAGCTTGCCCAAAAGTTTTTGCTAAGATTCAATCCTCTCAATATGAATGCAAAGATGAGGAATGACATTTCCTCCTTCAAGCAAATTGAGGATGAGAACTTGTATGAAGCTTGGAACACTTTAAGGACTTGTTGTGAAAATGTTAAATGCATGGCTTTCAGTATTAGAAACAAATAGATATGTTTTATAATGGCCTTAACATGCATACAAGGATGGTCGTGGATTTTTCTTTTAATGGAGTATTATTGGATAATACTTATAATGAAGCGTATTATATATTGGATAGGATTTCTAATAATGACTATCAATACCCCAATACGAGGCTTATATCATATAGACATGTTGTTACATCAATGGATACTGAAGTGTTTAATTTCCTGGCTTCACAAGTTACAACATTGACAGAAATGATAAAGGAAATGCAAGAGTCAGGAGTCATGTATGAGTCTAACTTTGGGAATGCACAATATCATTACCAACCACAACAATAGTATGCTCAATATCAACCAATATTGTAGCATCAATAATTATATCATCAGGCAATGCAACCACAACAATACAACAACCAACAGAGCTATCAAAGGGAAGACTTTCAACCAAGATTCAACATATTCATCACTTGAGTCTATAATAAAGGAGTACATCTCAAGAAATGATGTTATCATTCAAAGTCAGACATCATCGCTGAGAGCATTAGAGAATCAAGTTGGATATTTGGTCAATGCATTGAACACCATACAACAAAGATCATTATTGAATGACATTGAAGTCACTAACGTCAATAGAGAAACACATTGTAACGAGCATTTCAAAGCCATAACAACATGAAGTGGACTTCACCTTGGAAAGCTTAATGAAGAAAACAAGAAGAATGGTGATGAGAGGCTTGGGCAACAAGTTAAAAGAATTGAATTGAAAGTGTACAATGAAGCACTTACAGAGGATGACAGCGCAAAGAATGCAAGAACCGAACCAATTCTTACAGCAGTACCTCTTGTAATTCATGTAATACCACCACCAATGCCATATCATCATAATCCAAGACCCTCACACCATTCCCTTAATGATTCTAAAACACTGAGGAAGACCAACAATGCAAGAAAGTCCTTGATGTGATGAGGTGATTAAAGATCAACATTCCATTTATTGATGTATTGGAACAAATTTCGAACTATGTTAAATTCATGAAAGAAGTGTTTTCAAAGAAACACAACATTGGCGAGTTTGAAACCGTTACACTCACTGAAGAGTGTAGCACTATGGCTATGAGCATATTGCCACCAAAGTGGAATGATCCAAGGAGATTTACTATTCCTTATTCTATTGGTAATCAATATATTGCTAGAGAATTGTGTGATTTAGGTTCCAACATTAACCTAATGCCTTTATCTATTTTCAGGAAATTTGGGATTGGTATAGAGACACCCATAAATGTTACAATACAATTTGTTGACCAATCTATTGCCCATCCTGAAGGCAAAATAAACAATGTGGTGGTGCAAGTGGACAAATTCATCTTTATTGTAACACCCATCTCCCGTATACCTTTATGTGTACGAGCTACAAATGTCGCATTACTTTTAAAATAATTTCCCATTTGAAAATCCATAAAATTTTGTTTCATTTTATAAACTACTATAGTTTACTTATAATTAAAACATGCATTAAACTTACATATACAAATAAAAAGAGATGTTCCACATTTCCCCATTTTACAGTAGTTTAATTCAAAAGCTTTTCAGAGCATTTTACTAAACCTATTACATGCCAACTAAAATATATCAAAAGTAGACAAGTATGTCATACTGTTACTGATGAGGCAACTCTGACATGATGTCTGAGGATCTCCTTACTCAACTAGTATTCAACATACTCGTGAAATAAACACACAATAAGTATTACTTAGTGAGGAATACTTAATCATAAGCAACTTATAAACATAATTATAGGGTAACAATTCTAATATCAAGCAACTCATTACAATTAATTGTAAACCTTATAACCTTGCATACATATTGCCTTACGGTTATTCATCAACTCATGATGAATCCCGTGAGTTGCACACATAGTGCCTGTACGGTTATTCATCAACTCATGATGAATCCTGTGGGTTTGCACTCATAGTGCCTGTACGGTTATTCATCAACTCATGATGAATTTCGTGGATTTCCACACATAGTGCCTGTAGTACACATAGTACTGCTATATCATTGTAATATATATTTTTAACAACATATCTTTATAACTCTTAATGTATATAATAAATGCACTCACCTGGCTTGCCTCGCTACCGTATCCAAAATGTAACGCTGATCACTAAGGTAATTTTCCCTTCGTTTTACTTGACTCAGGAACTTGATTTCTATCTACTCAAGCATCCATTAAATACATGTACAATATCAATTGTTAGTTTATTTCATAACAATTGCTTTTAAACATTACTCAATAAAACTTATTATTAACTTTTCTACAACATTATCAACCTATCTAACAATTTTTGGCTCCTCAGTATCGATACCCATACCATGGTATCGATACTACCATACTATGGTATCGATACTATGCTATAGTATCGATACCATTTTTGCATTTTGTTTCAAAATGGTATCGATACCTTCCATTCAGTGTCGATACTCCCCCTTTGGTATCGATACTGATTGAATCAATATTGATGCTACATAGAAAATTCAACCTATTTTATCCTGTAGTATCGGTATTGTTCTATCAGTACCGATACTCGTACCCAAAATTTCTAGTTTTCAACTTGATTATCACCCAAATGGGGTTAAATTTCGTTATATATACACCATACAATGCTACTAAACTCTTCTTTAACTATTCATACTAACATTCCTTCATTTAGCCTCTTAAAACATCTAAAATCTTCCAAGAACAATCAATTATAAGAATCACACCACTTTTCCTAATGTGTTCTTAATCATATCCAATGCTTCTAATCTCCCACTTACCTCTTTGACAAGTTAAATCTACAAGTAAACATCCATAAACACTCCTATTTTAACATATAACTCAAAAACCCATTTTCTTCAATCTCTATTATCTCATCCAGAACTTAGTTTTGATCCTCTTTAATCATTCCTTAAGCTTCTAGTATACTCAATCCTTCAAAATTCAACCAAAAACGAAAGAATAAACTAGTAAATTGAAAAATCACATTTGAGCTATGGAAGAGGATTATGTATGGGAAAAAAGAAGAAGAAAAAGAGTTGACCAAGTTAAATCCCCTTTTCCCCTTAACTCTTTACTTTAATACCCTAAAAGAAATGAATTTTAAATTCATTTAACTCCAATTGACCAAAATATCCTTTTAATCCTCCATTACTACAATTTAGTTTAAACTACTCTTCCCAATTCATTCTCATCTTTTATCAGTTAATCAAATAGATTCTTAAATGTTAAATCCTTTCAATAAAGTCCCTAATTCACTATTTGGGGCATTACAAATCTCCCCCTTAAGAAAATTTGTCATCGAATTTAAAGAAGTACCTGAACCAAAGAAATGTGGAAACTGTTTTTTCATATCCTCATCTCTTTCCCAAGTAGCCTCTTCTACCTTATGATTCTGCCAAAACACTTTAACCAACTGAATCCTTTTGTTACGAAATTCCTTGGTTTCCTTAGCCAAGATATGTATTGGCTCTTCCTCATAAGTCCAATCTGGTCAGATCTTTATTTCTTCAAGAGTGATAACATGCGAGGGATCTGATCTGTACCTCTTAAGCATTGATACATGGAAAACATTGTATATCTTGTCCATATCCGGAGGCAAAGCTAAATGATAAGCTACGGGTCCAACCCTTTTTAATATATCATACGGTCCAATAAACCTCAGACTCAGTTTTCATTTTCACCCAAAACATAATACATTCTTCTAAAGCGATACTTTCAAAAATACTTTTTCTCCCTCTTGGTATTCTATTTTTTTTTCTTTTCAAATCTGCATAGGACTTTTTTCGATCTAAGACTATCTTTAGATTATTCTGGATAATCTTTACTTTATCCTCCATATCTTTCATCAAATCTAGGCCAACCAAATGTTGATCTTTCAATTTAAACCAATTTAATGGTGTTCTGCATTTTCTCCCATATAGAGCTTCATACATGGCCATCTTAGTACTTGATTGATAACTATTGTTATACGCAAATTCTGCTAAAGGTAAATACCTTTCCCATGATCCCTTAAATTCAATCACACATGCCCTAAGCATATCCTCCAATATCTGAATAGCTCGCTCTGACTGCCCATCTGTATGCGGATAAAAAGTTGAACTAAAGTTCAATCGAGTACCCAATGCCTCATGCAAGGACTTTGAAAATCTTGAAGTAAACCTTGGGTTTCGATCGGACATTATTGATATCGGTACTCTGTGCAGTCTAATTATATATTTTATATACAACTCTGCATACTTATCCATTGAGTAGTCTACTCAAACTGGAATAAAATGAGTCATCTTAGTCAATCTATCTACTATTACCCAAATTGAGTCCTTTTTACCCGGTGACAACGGTATCCCCGAAAAAAAATCCATTGTGACTCGCTCCCACTTTCACTCAAGAATGGATATGGGCTGCAATAACCCAGATGGCACTTGATGTTCAACTTTCACATGTTGACTTGTCAAACATTTGGCAACAAACTCCATGACAGCTCTTTTTATGCTAGGCCACCAGTAACTACTTTTCAAATCTTGATACATCTTATTTCTACTTGGGTGCATCATCAATGGACTATAACGTTCCTCACCAAGAATATCTCTCCTCAAATCATCATCGTCAGGAATGCAAAGTCTTCCATGGTAATATAAACATCCATTATCCCTTAATTTGAAATCTTTAGCTTCTCCTTTATCGACTTGTGCCAATCTTATTAAGCATTTCATATCTTGACCTTGCAGCTCTTTAACCCGATCAAAACATCGACCTTAACTTTAATTCAGCAATCGAAGCACCATCTTCCTTTAAAGACATACATACATCTAAAGCCCTTAAAGCTGCAAAAGTCTTTCGACTAAGCGCATTTGCTACCACATTAGCCTTTCCTGGATGATAGTCAATAACTAAATCATAATCCTTTAGGAGCTCAATCCATCTTCTCTGCCTTAAGTTCAGCTCTTTCTGAGTTAACAAATACTTTATACTTTTATGGTCAGTGTAGACATGACAATGCTCATCGTACAGAAAATGGCGCCAAATTTTCAAAGCGAACACTAGAGCTGCCAATTCCAAATCATGAGTTGGGTAATTTCTCTCATGATCCTTCAGCTGTCTTGAGGCATAAGCCATAACTTTACGATCTTGCATCAGCACACATCCCAATCCATTATGGGATGCATCATTGTAAACAACATATTCTTTACCCGTCTCAGGTTGCACGAGTATTGGAGCCTCAGTTACTATTCTCTTTAACATATCAAAACTTTCCTGACATCTTTCCATTCAGACAAAAGACATCCCTTTTCTAAATAACTTAGTTAGCGGTAGAGCTAACATGGAGAAATTCTTCACAAATTGCCTATAATAGCCAGTGAGCCCCAAGAAACTCCAAACTTCAGAGACATTCTTTGGGGGTTGCCAATCCACTATAGCTTGAATTTTTTTGGGATCCACTCTTATGCCTTCTGTAGATACTATATGACCAAGAAAAGCAATCTCAGCTAACCAAAATTTGTATTTGGACAGTTTCACGTACAACTTATTATCACGAAGTATCTGAAGAACCACCCAAAGATTAGCATCATGTTCCTTCTTTGACTTGGAATATACCATAATATCATATATAAACACTACCACAAACAGATCCAAATACGGTTGTAATACACTGTTCATTAAATCCATAAATGTTGCAGGAGCATTTGTTAATCCAAACGGCATTACCATAAATTCATAGTGTATGTACCGAGTACGAAAAGCCATCTTGGAAATATCCTCCTTTTTTATCTTTAGTTGATGGTACCCTGACCTCATATCTATCTTAAGGAACACTGTCGCACCTTTCAATTAGTAAAACAGATCATCAATCCTCAGAAAAGGATATTTGTTCTTTATCATTACCTTATTTAATTGACAATAGTCAATACATAATTGCATAGACCCATCATTCTTTTTCACGAATAACACAGGTGATCCCCAAGGAGAAACACTGGATTTGATAAATCCTTTATCCAACAACTCTTGCAATTGTGCTTTTAATTCCCTTAACTCTGTTAGATCCATTCTATACATAGCCATATAAATAGGTTCTGTACCCGGATACACTTCAATTCTGAATTCTACTTCACAATCTGGAGGTAAGCCTGGTAACTCTTGTGGAAAAACCTCTGGAAACTCCCTAACTGTGGGGATATCATGTAATCTCACTTCCGGCACTCTAGTGTCTATCACATTAGCTAGAAAAGCTACACATCCTTTTTAACATCATTCTCTTTACGGTCATGGCCTATATCACACTAGACAAGGATTTCGCCTTCTCACCTATCACCATAATTTTGGAGCCTTCCGCATCCTTTAGGAATAATTGTTTTCGTCGACAATCTACCCATCCATGATGTGAAGGCAGCCAATCTATGCCCAAAATGATTTCAAACTCATCAAAGGGAAACTCCATTAAGTTTTCCAAGAAAACAACCCCTTGAATCTTAATTGGACACTTTCTACACACCTGTGTTACCCTTGCACTATGACCCATATGGTTTACCAGTACCATTTCACTAAAAATTGGTTCTAAAGGAATTCCTCTAGTTCTAACCAACTTTGTGCTAATATATGAGTCCGTAGAACCAGGATCAACCAGAACAAAAATAGGCTCATCAAAAAGGTGAAATGTACCTGTTATGATTTTCATATCATCCCTATCTTCATTGGTCTTTATATTATAAATTCGAGACACTCCCCAAGTATCATGTCTTTGGCTAGACTCATATTAACCACCTGATCTTCGTCTTTCTCTACTTATACTTGGTCTCGGTTTTGCTGATCTATCCCCAGACTTTTACGGATAATTCCGAGCATAGTGACATGTTTCTCCACAAACAAAAAAAGTGTCAGAAAGCACTCTATATGTTCCCCGGTGAAATCTACCACATATCTGCCATTGATTACTTATTTCTCCAAAAGTTCTACCCGAGCTAGCAGCAACAGATTGGGATTGTTTAGTCTTCTGGGAAGATGCAGCAGAATCAACTTTATTTTTATATCGGGAACCTGAGCCCTTGCCTCTCTTAGCATGGTGTGAAAATGAAGACATTCCAACCCTTTTACTTGTCTGAATACTCTGCTCCACTGCTAGAGTTTCCTCTTGAGCTATTTCAATAACCTTAGATCTATTAATAACTTCTTTCAGACTAGGCAAGTTTGAGGCCAACATCATCTCTTTCAACTTTGGCCTCAGTCCCTCAATAAACCAATCCTGTCGAGCTTTGTCATTAGAGACCACCTTAGTAGCATAACGGCTAAGCTTATTGTATTCGACCTCATATTCATGCACTGCTCAGTCTCCTTGTTTTAAGTTGAGGAACTTCAATAGCATTGATCTCATAAATTGCTCCCCGATATACTTGTTCTTGAACTCCTCTTGGAAGAACTGTCAGTTCACTTGCTCGGATAATGCATACATTATCATGTTTGTCCACCACACCTGAGCTGAACCTCGGAGTAACGATACAGCTCCGTCCAACTTCTCATGATCGGAGTACTGAAGGCTTTTCAACATCATCATAACATTATTTAACCATAAGTCCGCGTCCATAGGACCTTCACTCTCTTCTCCCCTAAACTTAGGAGCTCCCAAACTTCTTAACTCCTTAGAAATTAGTATTCGTGGTGCTGGAGAAGCAAGGGGAGGTGGAGGAGGTTGGAACCTTGTCAAAATAGCATCGAGAGCTATCATAAAAGCTCCAAACTTCAGAAATGCATACCTTGGGGTGCCAGTGCACTAGCGTTCTCAGACGGAATCGGATGGTCATTATTCTCTTAATAGCTTTCACTACCCAATTCGTCTCTACTCTCTCTACCATCCGTTCTTCTCAAATTTGTAGAATCCGACATTTATCATAACATTTATAAAAATGGTAATTAAGCTAGTAAGGAGATAAATCTTTCATATTCTTTCTCTACCATATCAGTAACTTGACATCTTAGTGGTATGTAAACTCTTTTTACATCAAAATACACTCGATTTCGACTGAGAATCGGCTAAATCTGTAGCTCTGATACCAATAAATGTAACACCCATCTCCCATATACCTTCATGTATACGAGCTACATATGTCACATCACTTTTAAAATAGTTTCCCATTTTAAATTCCGTAAAATTTTGTTTCATTTTATAAACTATTATAATTTTCTTATAATTAAAACATGCATTAAACTTACATATACAAATAAAAAGAGATGTTCCACATTTCCCCATTTTACAGTAGTTTAATTCAAAAGCTTTTTAATGGCGTTTTTACTAAACCTATTACATGTCAACTAAAATATATCAAAAGTAGACAGGTATGTCATACTGTTACTGATGAGGCAACTCTGACTTAATGTATATTGTTACTGATGAGGCGACTCTGACTTGATGTTTGATGATCTCCTTCTCAGCTGGTATTCAACCTACGCGTGAAATAAACAGACGTTAAGTATTACGTAGTGAGGCATACTTAATCATAAGCAACTTATAAACATAAATATAGGGTATCAATTCTAATAGCGAGAACCTCTTTACAATTAATTGTAAACCTTATAACTATGCACCATTAGTTCTAATATGGTAATTTACCCACTTTCTATTCATGTTAATTTATTAGAATGCACAAGTAGTGCCTATACGGTAATTCATCAACTCATGATGAATTATGTGGGTTGCACACATAGTGCATGTACGGTTATTTATCAACTCATGATGAATCTCGTGGGTTGCACACATAGTGCCTGTACGGTTATTCATCAACTCATGATGAATCCCGTGGGTTTGCACACATAGTGTCTGTACGCTTATTCATCAACTCGTGATGAATCTCGTGGGTTGCACACATAGTGCCTATACGGTTATTCATCAACACATGATGAATCTCGTGGGTTTGTACACATAGTGCTTGTACGGTTATTCATAAACTCATGATAAATTCTGTGGATTTGCACACATAGTGCCTTTAGTACACATAGTACTGATATATCATTGCAATATATATTTTTAACAACATATCTTTATAACTCTTAATGTATATAATAAATGCACTCACCTGGCTTGCCTCGCTACCGTATCCAAAATGTAACGCTGATCACTAAGGTAATTTGCCCTTCGTTTTACTTGACTTAGGAACTTGATTTCTATTTACTCAAGCATCCATTAAATACATGTACAATATCAATTGTTAGTGTATTTCCTAATAATTACTTTTAAACATTACTCAATAAAACTTATTATGAACTTTTCTACAACATTATCAACCTATCTAACAATTTTTGGCTCCTCAGTATCGATACCCATACCATGGTATTGATACTACAATACTATGGTACTGATACTATGCTATGGTATCGATATCATTTTTGCATTCATTTTCGAAATGGTATCGATACCTTCCCTTTGGTATCGATACTCCCCCTTCGGTATCGATACTGATTGAATCAGTATCGATACTACCTAGCAGATTCATCCTATTTTAGCCTGTAGTATCGATATTGTTCTATCAATATCGATTCCCATACCTAGAATTTGCAGTTTTCAACCCGATTATCAACCAAATAAGGTTAAATTTCGTTATATGTACACCATACAATGCTACTATACTCTTCTTTAACTATCCATACTAACATTCTTTCATTTAGCCTCTTAAAACATCTAAAATCTTCCAAGAACAATCAATTCTAAGAATCACACCACTTTTCCTAATGTGTTCTTAATCCTATCCAATGCTTCTAATCTCTCATTTACCTCTTTGACAAGTCAAATCTACCAGTAAACATCCATAAATACTTCTATTTTAACATATCACTCAAAAACCTATTTTCTTCAATCTCTATTATCTCATCCATAACTTAGTTTTAATCCCCTTTAATCATTCCTTAAGCTTCTAGTATACTCAATGCTTCAAAACCCAACCAAAAACGAAGGAATAAACTAGTAAATTGAAAACTTACCTTTGAGCTATAGAGGAGGGTTATGCATGGGAAAGAAGAAGAAAGAAAAGAGTTGATCAAGTTAAATCCTTTTTTCCTATAATACCCTAAAAGAAATGAATTTTAAATTCATTTAACTCCAATTGACCAAAATGTCCTTTTAATCCTTCATTACTACAAATTAGTTTAAACTACTCTTCCCAATTCATTCTCATCTTTTATCAATCAATCAAATAGATTCTCAAATATTAAATCCTTTCAATAAAGTCCCTAATTCACTATTTGGGGCATTACATTTTTAGTCGACTTTATTGTCTTGGATTGTGTAGCTGACAAGGATGTGCTAATAATACTAGGCATACCTTTCCTTGCTACATCACAGACACTAATTGATGTCCACAAGGGGGAACTCACAATGTGCCTGATTAACCAGTAGTTCATATTCAATATTATGCAATGCGATGACAATGCTGAAAGTTATGTTATTGGCATTATCGAGCGAACAAAAAGAACCATTGGATTAATATTGGTCCATGTTTAATAAGCAAAGGATGAAACAATATGGTGGCAATAGACACCAACATATCGCTTCAATTTGGTTCTATGAACTCAAGCCTGATTAGTTTATTTTATTTTGTTTTGTTTTATTTATTTTAATTTTTTTTTTGAAATTTTCTTTTAAGATTGTTCTTCTCTTTCTAGGTCATGTTTCCACATTGATCATCTCACCATTAGGCATCACATGCTACCTTTGATTCACAACATCAGCTAGAGTTACAAACAACCATTATTGCCCAGAATCTTCTTGAATTCTAGACTTCCATCGATGCATAACATCTTCAACATAATTAGGGAGTATTGTTTTCCCCTCTCCCATGTTTTTTTCAATTTCTAGTTTTCATTATTTTTGTTTGCATGCATTGAGGACAATGCACCTATTAGGTTTAGGAGTATGTTGTTCGATTGTATTGTCCATTTATCATGTTACACATGTAGTTTTTTATATTGTATGTTTTTTTTATTTACTTGTTTTATTTATTTTTGTGCATTTTTGTGCATATATTGTTACTGCATTTAAGATAGGATGCTGATTTAGTTAATAAAGTTTTTAAAACTCTTTTTGATGAAGTTTGATAATGAAAAAAATTATGTTGTGAAATGTTAAGGGAATGTGTTAGATTCTTATTTGAGTTAGGATTTATGAAAAGTTTTTACACAATAGGTGTATGTTCTCGATACTTAGAGACATTAGAAATAGTTTTACCTACAAATCTCACAATATTAGTAAATATTGTAGCAAACATTGAAATTTCAGAATGCTAAAGGTGCCCGAAATTGAATCTAGTTATATATATATATGGAAATTTCCCAATATGCTAGAGGTGTCTAACACTGGCTCTGGTAATGAAATGGAACAAAAAATATTATAGGTGCCCAACACTGGCTCTAGCATTAAACAAAGAGAAATTCTAGAGGTTCCCGGCATTGGCTCTAACAAAGGAATAAAGTTAATAAAATGTTGCTACTGAGCTCAGTTAATGCTATCACATCTGTGGCAGTAATGGAAAATTCTGAGTGCTGAAAAATGAATTAAAAATCTGAATTGACTTGGCATCATTGTTTAGCATATTTGCATTTTTGTAATGTAATTGCTTGAGGACAGGCAAATACTTAGGTTTGGGGTATGATAACTCTCCAAAAGAGTTATTATTTAGGACCTTTTTCACTTAGGTTGAGCTTGAAATTTAGCATCATTAGGATCAATTTAGGTATATTTTATCATGGTTTGCATCTTTTTCACATTGGGAGTGAGTTTATATATTTTGGACTATTTTATGATTTTTTTTTTGTGATTTGGTATGTTGATGTTGTGAAATTTTTGATGATGTAGACGTTGTTGTGGGATGATGTTGTACTGGATTGCTGAGTTGAATCTACAACAACTAGTGACTCAGCAAGTGTTTATAGATTTTTTTAGAATCAGACAACTATCCATTCCAACAGTAAAATGGTTGGAAAGTAAAGGAAAATCATATTTTCCTATTAGAGGATGCTTTGACATTTTCAGCTTATAAAAGGGGCTAGCCGTCATACTTTTGAGACCTTATCTTCTTCTCTATTAATTTCCCTATCATCCTTTATTTTTTTCTCCTTGGAAGTAGCCATAAAAGCTTAATTCCATCATCGGGGAGTGTCGCAATAGCTGGTGAGCAACGTCGTGTAGTAGCGACGATCAAGTGGAGTTTGATTTTATTTTTCGTTCCTTTGTTGAGATAGGGAAGTGATGATTATTTATTTGAATGTTCTTTCATTTTGGATGATATTTGGTTCTTGAACAAGGTGTTTGATTAAATGTTTCTTAGTATGTTTTATATTTGAACTTTGTTTTTATATGCTGCCATACTTACTGGATGATTTTAGAAATGAAGTGGTCTTTATGTATGTGATTTTTATAATTTTTAGAGATGATAGTTGTGGATTATTCATACTACATTTGTGCAGTTTTGGTGTTTGTGAATAGCAACATTGGTATATAGAAATATATGCTAACAATTGTCAAGCATTGTTAACTATTAAATTAAATTAAATTAATGAAGGTTGATTCTTGTTAATTAAATGATGTTAATCTTTGTGATACACATGAATGCACTGTCTTTAATATATTCATATTAGAAATTTCCAAATAGTATTCGCATCTATTAAATCCTTGATCTGTTGCTCTCCTGAATGTTGTAGCACTGCCTGACATTCTCATTCTAATTTAATTACTTAGATGTTTATTCCTTCTTTCCTCATTTCAATAATATATCTTTTGATTCCTTCAAACAACTCTTTTGTAATCAAATTAGCTCCCTGTGGTATTCAACATTCGATATGATTTTTCATATCCACGTTATTACTTGAACGATATATATGCTTGCATATATTGTCAAAGCTATTGTGGAAGCATCACTTGGTTAGGGTTGAATTTGAAAAAAATATTTTAGGCTCAAATGAGGACAACAATGGATATTTCTCTTCTTTTATGAAGTGATAGTGAAATAAGGTTTTTCATCATTTCATACATGAAATTCCTTGAAAAAGAGGTGTCCCTAAAGGGATATGTAACACCTAATTCCCGTATACATTTTCGTACATGAGTCATAGATGTCACATAAATTTTAAAACTATCCACTTTTGAAAAACTAGTAAAATTTTGTTTCCAAACATAAAACATTTTAATTTAATAAAAATAAATCGTTCATTAACTTATAATATGTAAATAAATCTTAAAGTTTGAACATATTTAATTTTACATCATCACAAGTCAAATACTTTTTCAGAGCATTATCATAAATTTATTACATGCCGCTAACAGCATAAAAAATAGACATAGTTGTCGTACAGTTACTGATGAGGCGACCCTTGATTGTACTAATACCTACGCATAAAATCAACACATGCAAAGAAATCACTTAGTGAGGTAAAATAATAACGAGGTAAATTTTAAACATAAGTATATCATAACTATCCGAATACAAATTAAATATTTCAACTCATTATAAATTTCTTGGTTTTGCACACGTAGTGCTGATACAGTAATTCACAAACTAATTATAAATTATGTGGGGTTGCACACATAGTGCCAATACGGAAATTCATAAACTCATTATGAATTTTGTGAGGATGCACACATAGTGCCAATTCATGAACTCATAATGAATTTTGTGATGTTACACATAGTGCGAATACGAAATTCATAAACTCATTATGAATTTTGAGAAGTTGCACACATAGTGCCAATACGGAAATTCATAAACTCATTATGAATTTCGTGAGGTTGCACACATAGTGCCAATACGGAAATTCATAAACTCTTTATGAATTTTGTGAGGTTGCACACATAGTGCTAATATGGAAATTTCAACATATACATTAAACAAAAGGCATCTATGACTATCATAACATAAAAGTACATAATAAATGCACTCACCTGGTATGCCTCACTATTATGCCTTACTGATGTCCAACTATTTGGCAACTTTATCTTTGCCTTTTCTGTTTGCTTGACTCAGGAGCTTGATTATGATCTACACAAGCATCCATAATCACACATACAATACATATGTTAGTATACTTTATAACATTTATACAAAATAATAATACTCGAAAGTACTATTATCCTTGAATTCTATTAAAGTTCATTTAACTTAAAATTCTATGATGATTAGTATCGGTACCCCTTCTATGGTATCGATACTTATATATTATGGTACCGATACTCCCTTCAGTATCGATACCATTTTTGCATTCTGGAATCCATTTCTCAATAATAGTATCGATTCCTTTCTCTTGGTATCGATACCCCACTTCAGTACCGATACTACTTGCATAAGTATTGATAATGTTCATCGTGTTCATCCTTTTTCCTCAAATTTAACCCAGATTTTACATATTTCACTTCGATTTTTACCACATTTTCGCCTAAATCTCTTACTTTCACCCCAACCATACCATTAAACTCATCATTACTTAATCCAACTAACTTACATCCATAAATCTTCTTATAACATCTAAAATCTCCAAAGAACACTCAAAAGTAAGAATCACACCAATTTTTCAAACATGTTTTTAATCACTTCTAAGGCTCCAAATCTCTTATTCACTTTTTTAACAAGTCAAAATGCCTTTAAACTTCCATAACTAGCCATATTTCATCAAATCATTTAAAAACCCATTTTATTAAATTTCAAATAAAACCTTCATCTCTTAGTTTTAATCCTACTTGAACTTTACTTAAGCCTCTATATCACTTGAGGTTTCAAAGCCAACCCACAAATGAAAGGAAAAACCAGCATTGAAGAATCCTTACCTTAGTTATAGAGGGCACGGAACTACGGGGAAGAAAAAGGAGAGTAGACAACTATTTTTTCCTGACTTATCCTCTTTTTCCCTCTTTAACCCTTAATAAAATGAATATTAAATTCATTTCCTTTTAAAAGACCATAATGCCCCTCAATTTCTTTCATTCTTACTAATAGGTCTTAAACACAGTTTCTTAAATAAATCCTTGCATTTTTCAATTTATTTAAATTAACTCACCAGATTTTCAATCCTTTCACTATGGTCACCGACCTGATATTTAGGGTATTAAAGAATAGATATTCAAGATTAAGTTTTATTCTCATGAAAATAATTTAATTAATGCATGATAGAATTATTAAAAATATTCATTTTTCTTTTTCTTTTTTTTTCCTTCTAGCATGCCCCAATTATTCAGGCTTATCTCTAGAAATTTGATATGGGATGCCCCAAGTTTCTTCCCATATAGAAAGATTCACGTACAAATGAGCATCTTGTACTTGAAACCTTTGGGTTTTATTGTAGACGAAGAAAATTGGCTTTGTGTCTAAAAAGATGAGGGTGTGACTTTATTGCCTCAGAGAGTGGTAATGACAAGATTTGGTTTTTAGTACTGACCATGAATGATTTTGGGTAAAGAATCGAGTAATTATATTTTTGGCTTTAGACATAATACGAAAGGCCTCTTGTCACATGTCAGAGGTTTATAAACTCAATCCTCAACAGAGTTTTTAATTAACTTGATATTCAAAGAACAACAAGATTAAAAATCATTTCATTGCTTGTAACCTCAAATAAGTTCAAATATCAAACGAATTACAAATATTTGAGCAAATAAGAAAGAAAGAACCAAAAACAAGTTCAAACAAAACATAATGTTTTTCCATACAAGTGCAACAAATATTTATGATGGATGAACACCAATCTCTTTTAGATTTTCCCCATCAATATTTGAATTCCCAAGCACCTAAATCAATCAAATTCTGGACCTAAAGCTTCAATGCCCTATAATTCTCAATAGTATGCCCTGAGCTTTCTATGTGGTAGCTACATATGGTGTTAACATTTTAGCCTTCGGGGTATAGAAGCTCTTTGGGCTTGGACTGAACTGAAGTCACAAGGTCCTTCTCAATAAGTGTTAGAAGAAATTCCTCATATGTCATTGAAATTAAATCGATGAGGGTCTTTTTTCGAACCACTCTATGAGATTTGGTTTAATAACTAGTTGAACGAGATCCCACCATATTGATTTCAACATTTTTCTCAGTGTTGGTGTTTCTAGTGTTCTTTATATTACCAATATTGATAGCCATTTCAATCATCAGACATAACTAGATCAAAAAATCTATTTGAGGCATTTGTTTTTTAGTGTCCTATGAAAGGAGATTTCAAGGTATTAAGAAAGAGCATTGTCGTCTTTTCTTCAGCTAAGGAAGGGTGAACTTGCACCACTATGTCCCTCCATATTTGAGCATATTTTTTGAAGCTTTCATTTAACTTATTTTCCATTCTTTGCAGCACGATCCAACTAGGTCTTATATTTTTCACATGTTTATATTGCTCTAGGAAAGACTTGGCTAAACCCTTCCATGTTTTGATGTGAGTTTGACTTAACTGACTGTACCATTTGGAATGGGATCAAGTTAAGCTATCTTGAAAGCAATGAATCAACATTTGCTCATTATTAGTATATCTAAACATCCTCTGACAAAAAATTGTGAGATGATCAATAGGATTATTGGTTTCACTATACTTCTCAAAATCAAGCATTTTCAACTTAGGTGGGAGCACCATGTAAGGGACAAAACTTAGCTCTTTTATATCTATTCCAGGGAAATCATCAACTTCTTTTGATAATTGAACCATTTATTCATTTTCTTTCAAACGTTCTTATTCGGACCTTTTGAACTTCTGTCATTCTATCAAAAGTGAGAGATATTCTTGGCATGATATAATCTCATAAGGGAATAAGTAGAGGCACTATACTGATGAATTTTCACTTTTGGATAAGCTGAAGTGGTTACTAGTAAGCAGATAGAATTCTCAATCATTGTATTGATGATGGGTTAGCACTTTTACTCTCATTAATTAAGTAATTTTCCATCATATAATTTTTGGACTTCACAAGTAGAGCTTTCATTTCTTGTTATCTGATCTTATAAATCTTTTTGAGATTGCTCAATTTTAGTTAATATTTCATCCATGGTTTTCGTCATTATCAGGGTATAATATGGGTGACTTTCGCTTACTTTTAGGATCTCTTCCATAGAACATTTCATGAATTGTTTTCATGATTAATGCATTTAAAGTTACTTCAATAAATTAATTCAATGCAATTTAAATGCAAAATGTACTAATTCTAAAAGTGTCCATCATTAAAAAAAACCTTTATTAGAAAAAAAATTCTCCTTATACCAGATAATCAAATTTCATAAAGCTTTTTTTCTTCATGTACTTTATCTAGGATCTTCCCACGATATGATGATGTCCTCACAGTCGTTGATAGACTAACTAAAATATTGAATTATCTATTTCATTTTATAGTGATTGTTATATTCTTTTTAAATCACCTTATATGATTGTCGAATCTTTAGACCTCCACTTCTATGTGCTTTTCCCAGGGGAAAATGATCTTCATATCATGTGAAGGGTTTTCTAGTTCTTGATCAAACTAGAATTTAACTCTTTAATATCGTATCGATATTTATCCCTTCGACTAGAGTCTTAGATTGACTTTAAGCTATTCCTACATTGGTTACCTCCTGTTATAGATCTTCAACCGTCTGGATTTGACTACTTGGTTATGAAACCTCTGTATCATTAAGAAAACCTTCTACTTTTGGTAATCACTTTTGTGAATTAACAACTCTATGTCATGATGATGCAAATGCAAGAAAGAAAGAAAATCAAAACATAAAATGAGTTAGTATCAATAATATGGTCAATAAAATAATAAAAACTATCGTTAACGAATAAAACCTACCCTCATATACAGTCTACTCAAACATAGTTTAATAGGTCCTACATAAACATGATTTCTACCCTTATGCTTTTATTCAGAAAATAAAACCTGACCACATACTTTTCTAGTTCACATGCTATTATTAACGAAATATAAATCATATATGCATGCTTTCTAGTTCACATGCTTTTCTTCATAAAAGTAAATGTACTTTATGAAGATAAAATAAGGAGTAAATATAAGAATTAATTTCTCCTTTGTGTGTTTATTTGGGTACCTACTAACGGATAGAGTTCCAGTATGACTCTAACTAGGGTCAGATTTTCATGGCTTACTACATTTAGAATTTCGACTATAAAGAAAAATGAACTCGAATTGTCTTTATTGGTGCCCCATTAAGCTTGTCAAACCCTTGATCCTCGCCCACTATAGGCTCATACGAACCAAGTTTAATTTGACATGATGCATTTCTTGATGTCCATGTGAGGAAAATCAATTTTTCTCATGTAAGCATAGTGTTCACCCCCAGTTAAAGGGACAAAACTCGGTTAGAAAACTCATGGTATGTGAATGCACGAGACATGTGTGAGGAGAAACTCAAAGACCATTTGTAACACCCCAAATTGGGGGTCAAATTATGAGTTGTTGAAACATATAGATAGTTTTATAAAGTGTTGGAAATTCAGGGATCCAGTCCTGGATTTGCCCATTTTTAATGGTCAGTGAAAATTAAATTTCCCTTTGATCAGAATCAAAACCCAGCTGCCCAATTAACCCATTTCCAAAAATTTCCATCGACCTAAACCAACGCCTTAACATCGTTCAGCCTCTTCCAGCCGACGGTGCTCGACACCGCCCAGCTTGATCGGTGCACCTAGTCATCGTGAACCAACCTCCGTCAACCTCTCGTCGGTTGGTTGTATTGTTCACCGTGAGAGGTGCTCGATGCTTTGCCAAACCCATTTCTTGATCCCCTCAAGTTTTAGACCTTTCTATTCGTTCTAGGTGTCCGTTTGATGTACCACCCATACCAGTGTATTCCCATCATGATTCCAGCCAAAACCCAGGTGGGTTCATCGGTGCTCCATCACTCCTCCGTCCGGTCACCGAGGGTAAGTCGTTAGTCACCTTCTTTATCAGTTTTAAATTTAATTTTTGGCCTGGATTGGATTAAATTGGTGTTGTTTGGATGTTTGAAAGAAGATGGAAAAATCGGCGTGGGGCTTATCTTGGTATGGGGAAATTTCCAGAATCGAGTCGACCCGACCCGACTGTCTAACCTGACCCACCTAGTTCAGTCTAATCACCGAGTCAACACGGCTTAGTCAACTCGTTGACTTTGACAAAGTAAACCCGTTGATCGTTACCACCGTTGACCGACCGTTGATTTTTCCAGGTACACTTATTCTGATGTTTTTCGACGTCTTGAGTCCATTTTTAGGTTTGTTTTGCTAAATTTGAACCTGGTATGCTATTTTTCACTGATTAACCTCTCGATTCGATCCGTTTTCCGCAATTAAGCTCCGTTTCTAATGAAATTTCTATTGTTGTGTATATGAGGAATTTTTTGACGTTGAATTCAAGTTTGAAGGCGATCATATGGATTTTAAATAGTTGATAGATATGGAACAGAAATCGAGGTAATATATTACTATCTATTTTATGCTTTATGGAACATGTTAGTATTGATTTCTGCATATCTGAGTATAATTGGTCACATGTATGCAATGATTACTTCCTAAACTCGATCACAATTTTATAAAAAGTCGGTAATCGAATATGATTTATATGGCTCGCTTAAGAAAGTGGAAGATCAATCGGAAATAATAATAATAAGTTTAGTGATTCAATAATAAATAAAATAACTTCAATATCCATAATTTTTTATTAATTTCTTTCAAGGTTAATATCGGGAATATTTTGATAACAAATTACAAAAAATAGCCCTATGAGGTAAATTAAGAAAATTCCCTTGTAATGGAAAATGACCAAGACTTCCCCGAATGGTGAAAAATAACTCTGAAAGGACATACTTGACTAATTATCAGAGAAACTGCATATGATTGAATTTAAAGAAATTATTGAAATGTCCTCTAGCTTCTTAATAACTATAATAACCTCCAATGATCAAATGAATAAAATACCATGAACGCTAAAGGAACTAGAATTCATTAAAGCCTAATTTATCGAAAGCATGCCACTGGCTGAATTGAGTGGAATAATGATGATACGCTTAAAGTGTAAAAAGAACAATGGATGACTATGATAAGGGAAACGACCTAAGAACTTATGTTTTGATTCACTTGAACTTTGGAATTATTGAATTAAATTCCAGATCTATATTGGAATTATAGAATTGCCCCTGAAGTGTAAAATAACCAAAATGCCCCTAAAGTGTAAAATGACCTAAAGTATCTCCAAGACATGGAATAACTAAATACCCTTAAGCTCTAAAATGATTAAAACAAACTAGAATACCAAAATGACTTTATTGTATGACAAAATTGAATTGAACGGAAGTACCATATGTATATGAATTCTAGAAACGTCTGAATTACTCTGGAAAACTCCGAAGTGACTGGGATAGACTTGACTACTAAATGAACTAAGTAACGTCATTGACTGAGGATTAAGTAAGTGAATTGGAAAAGTCTGAAAACGCTGATGAACTTACATGATGTACTATCCCTATGGGTTATGAACCACGAATCAAGTACGCCAACATTTTTTATATTGTTACAACGTGGAAATGAAATAAAGATCATTGGAATATCTATTTTTCTCCTTAGGATACTGACTAGACTACTAATGAAGTAACGTCATTGACTGAGGATTAAGTAAGTGAATTGGAAAAGTCTGAAAACGCTGATGAACTTACATGATGTACTATCCCTATGGGTTATGAACCACGAATCAAGTACGCCAACATTTTTTATATTGTTACAACGTGGAAATGAAATAAAGATCATTGGAATATCTATTTTTCTCCTTAGGATCTATTCAGTGATGATTCTGAAGATGATCTATGAACAAGAATTGTTGGTATTAAAAAGAGAATACTCTGGAAGTGTAATGATGTGACCAGTTGACATGTATCATTGATGAGACTTGTACAGTTTGAGTTAACTTGATATTCCGATAGATCGACACAAATCGTAAATATCCTAAATCTTTGTTTCTCCCCTATCAGCTCGAATCACTAAAAATTCTCAAAGAACCTAATGCCCTGAATGCCTCTGACTTCCTGGATAATGGAATTACTCCTGTCATATCTAAAAACAAAAGTAACTCAGATGCAAAGGATTCTAAATACCTTTATGATTACTTAGTGCCTCCAAAAATGTTTGAATACTATATGATCATGATAAATTACTTTTTGAACAATTGATGATTCTGTCAGCTAATTAACTCTTTCGATAGTGACACTAATTTACAGCATTCTATCGGTATACCGAAGATCCGTGTTTCCTTACCCGATAAGATTATCTAGTACTCTAGGATATGGTATGAAGACTCTAGCAGGTTCAGTCGTTACCGGTAATTCCTTGTATAGATTCAGGACCAACTGGTAATTCCTTATGGACCTAAGGAGACCCTTGGGTAGGCTCTACGGCCATGAGAATCTTTCTTGGGTAGGCTCTTTGGCCCCAAGGTGCTCCCTTAGGTTATGTAGTTCTGTGAAACTGTATATGACGTTTGGTTGGAGGGATTACTATGGTTTTTGAAAAATACGTTTTAAACTGCTGTTATTTTAAAAAGATCTGTACCTTTTTACTAGTTTTGTGAAAACACAGTAGACACCCTATTCTGATCTCCTAAACCCAATCATCCGAAAGATTTCCTCTGAACTGATAGCTTACTGTCTTTTACTACCTGAAATATCACTAGAACCTCAACTCTGCATAAAAGTCTGTAGATGTTTAAATCAATAAGGAAACATATGCTTACATGTTATCTGCATGTTCTTCAGCAGCACCTGGTACTATTATATTACTGAGCTTTCCAAAGCTCACTCTGTTACTCACTATTTTTGGTTAAAAAGATTGAACCCGTGCAACTATTGACTTCAGAAAGGGGTTCCACTGGCGTTGCTTGCAGAGTACGGTGCATGTAATTAAGGGACATGTAGGTTGTATTTTGTTTTTATAACCGAGTCTGAAATCTATTTTTTTAATATTGTTTAATTTACTTTTGTGTTTATAAATTGTTTTATGATTTTACATGTTTTGACTAAAATTTTAATTTTTTCGAGATTTTTACGGTGGGTCGCTCCGATGACCCTAATGTGACACCCTGAATCGGATTGGGCCACCCGTATTGGTCTGTGGGTGCTACACCATTAGTTCAAAAACTTGCACAAATCTAACATCAATGAGATCAAACATCAGTACAACTATTTATAAGAATAAATTGATGTATGACATGATGAAACTCAAAACGAATGCAATGATCATAAATTAAATAAAACTCAAATTTGTAAGTTTTAAGTACAAAGATGATGTATAATCGATTACGGCTTGACTCTCTTAATGTCCCCTACAGAGTCTCCAAGCTGTCAGAACGATCCTTAAGCTTTTATGGCAGAGCGATCCAACTTAATTTAAAATATTGGGGTGAAATTTGGGTTTGGAAAAAAAAATTAATTTAGAGTCACCATCGACCTCTCGGTTAGGTAGTTTAGACACCAAAAATGTATTTTTAAATAAATTTAAGAAACATCCTTTTAAAAGACGAAAATAATATGCATTTAATCAGAAATTTATTTTGAAAAAGGGTTTGAGAGTTAGTAATCGTGAGAAATGATGAACACGCCCACAACGTCCAAAATGGATACTTAAATGATTATATGTATCCAAAACATTGAAACTTGCTAGTTCGAATATACATTTAAATTGTGATTCTTTTACTTGTTCAAATTTATTTTGAAATGAGTGAAATTTGGAGGAAAAAAAACTAGTTTAGAAAAAGATTCGAAGAATCAACGAAAAACGATGTCATATTAATTCAAAGAATCAACGAAGAATGATGTCATATTAATTCAAAGAATCAACGAAGATCATCATTATGTTAGTCATAATACTATCTCATCAATTCCCAAACATTGCTTTGAAATTTATTAACTAAAAAATGATGACAATCTAAATAAGTCTAGTGAATGTAACATGAATGCATATTAATACATAATAATAACACATTTAATATTTATATTACCAAAATAAAATCGGATATTCTTTTATACGAACAATCTTCAAAAACACATTTCTTGTTTGTTAAGAGGTGTTTTCATAAATCCCCTTACAAAAGATCATTTCTTTAATTTGATAATATATATAGGGTTGGAATCCACTTGCTCAATGTAAAACTCTTTAGTTTTACACAGATTTATGACCATTATATGAGTGAAAATAGATGGCTAAGATTGACTCATTGTTTTTTTTCCAGTGAATATCTTCTCATTTCCTACTGTTAATCTCAACCATTTATTTTCACTCATCCAACGATCCTAAATATGTGTAAAAATAAAAGAGTTTTACATTGTGTAACATGATCCTATCCCATTTATAAATATACATATTCAAACTCATTTGAATCTAAAAAAGATATTGTTTTGTATGAACAATCTTCATAAATACACTTCTCGTGAGTCAAGAGACATTCCCATGGATTCCCTTTAAAAAAATATTGCCTTAAATTTTTTTAGCAAATAATATATATATATATATATAATATATATATTCAAAAATCAATCGAACACAAAAAGGTGCTATTTATGCGAATAATCTTTGAAAAAACGTTTCATTTTAGTCAAGAGACTTTTCCATATATTCTCTTTATGAAATAATATTGCCTCGTTATTATATTAGCGTATATAATCAAACACAACCATGTATACTTAATACTTATACATATAAATAACAATAATATTTAATATATATAAATATTTTCCAAAAGCAATACAATAAATACGTATATAATAATTTAATTAAAATCATAATATACATACATACATGCAAACTATTACATACGCGCACACGTTAAATAAAACTATAATGCATTAAAATGTAATGAATGCAATCATGGCAAACTAGAATGCAAATAACAAAAAATAAATAGGCACTAAAAATAAATAAACTAGTGACTAAATTACGAGAACAATAAGTTAGAGGGAACAAAAATAAACATAGAAAATAATCATGATAATAAGTAATAACCCTAAATGTACATATTGGAATAAAAATAAAACCATCAACATATAGGACTAAAATGAAAGATATCAAAATATGATGCTAAATGTAAAGGAACATAAAACCATATCCAACAAGTAATCATGGGACTAAAATAAAATTTGTTAAAAATAATGTACAAAATGGAAAGAAAACATAAAATATAGGCAAACATTCATGAAGGAATAAATCAGAATACAGAAAAAATTAAAAGACAGTTTAGAAATAAAAAACCTCAAATCGAATATTGAAATGCATTGATTTGAAAGTGGGCAAGACCTTTAAAACAATAAACCCTAAAAAAATGCACATATCATTCAGAACAGATGGCTTTTAGAGCACGTATATATCCTGCACAAGGGTTTAGAAAACCTAAGAAACCATTTTTATTCTTCTCTCCGCCTCCATTATCCAGAGAAAGGGCTTATATTCTCTCTTCCACACTAGAGACGAGGAGAAAACACCCCGAAAACCACCTCAAACAACATTTCGGCCACAGTAAATTGGTTCTGTTGAAGAGAAAACGACCCCAACACTCTAAATGGTTCTAGAGGTTACCTTCGAAGGCTACCTGAAAATAACTTAAAATCCTCTAAAAAACATCTACGCTAGATCTAAAATAGTTCTAGTGGTTAGCTTCGAATGCTAGAAGGTTCTCTTCTCCGATGAAGGAGCTACAGTGATCTCTCAAGAAAAAGGTAAAGCTTTCTCGCTTCATTTTTTGTTTTATTTTGGGTTTTTGACCTTTGGTTTTTGGTTGATGTTCTAAAAGAAATCTCTTTTTGTTATTATGTTCTTGAGAATGATTGATATCTTTTTTTGTTTCTCTTCGTTGATGAACTCCCTTGAAATCCCCTTTTATCTTTGTGTGATTGATATTATATGAGGCTTGTGAGGATGCTTCCAAGGAGTGTGAAGGCCATATCAAGATGTTAGTGTGTGTCGCGGTCGTCTTTCTGGTGGGTCTGAAATTGGACTTCGACTTAAATAAAACACGTTAGAGTCGCCACCGATCATTTATTTTTTTTAAAAAAATAAAAAAACTAGGTTGATCGAACACCTTATTACATGATCTGCGGTTTACCAGAAATGTAACCCCCTAGACCCGGCCTATGCGTTTCGACTAAGTCTAGTGGATCACATTATGATTATTAAAGACATTTTTCGAAATCGTTATTCCATCAATATAAAATCACATTATAAATAACATGAAATTATAAACAAATTATACTATCAAAATCCAACTCGTAAATATAGTACCAATAAATAATAATTTAATTTAAAACTTGTCTTCAAATTCAATATCACAATAAACCGAGCAGTATTAGCAAAAGAGTTATCATTATAAAATCCGATATTTTAAAATAAGGTCAATGTCACCAAAATAAAGTCAACTTGCCAGATAAAAACATTACAATTTGATTTACTTCAAGAGATATGTTGATCCTCCAAGTGCTCGAACCAAGGTATCTAACCAACAGTATCTGAAAGGGGAAAACATTTTCAAAAGGGAGCTAGGCTCTGTGTCCCAACATTTCCATAAAATCACAATAGGTACAAATCATAGTCCAGTAATCTCACAAATTCGTAAAAGAGTTTAACTTTTTGAAAATCATAGTTTAAACCCTTTTCTGGTACACCATCAGTAGTTCCCAAAAGTATTTTCCATATAGCTTACTTTATGCACATAGCAAAAAAGAAAGCCGACTTAAGGATAGGCTATGAAGCTTGTATCCTTAAGCCCAAGTCAATAAGTCCATATAGCTTACCCTAAGCACACAGCAAAGGAAAGCCGACCTAATGAAACATCTTGGGGCCCTCAAGAGTCACATTAGGCCCAGTTAGCTTGATCAGAGCTATTCCATCGTATTTCAATTCCAAAATTCAATTGCACCGTGACATAAATTCCATAAATCCAAAAACATGGTAATCATATACCATTTCAAAACAAAAATTAGATAGCAGCCATATTCCATAAATTGTCACATTAAATTGGTGCATCCATAAAACAATAGCCAATGAATTCGGTGTACCACATATTAAAACCAATAAAACAGTTCAATAATAAGTAGGGAACACACCTCGACAATAGGTTCAAATAGCAAATTTACTGATTGCTGGTTTCACCACGCTCTGCTACAATTTTTTGAACGGGTGAATACTGGCACACGTGGTTTAACTGATCTAGAAGAGCTGGGTCGAGCTGTCGAACGATCCGGAGAGTCTCTTGTACCTTCAAACAATAATAATCTATCAGTCCCAAATCCTATTTAATTGTTCAAAGCTAGTCTTCTTAAGTATATAAGCATTTTTCGAGTTTGACTATCAATTTGGGGTATTTCGAGTCTGAATTTGGCCAAACGGATTGCGGAAACGGAATCAGGACGTCGAAAAATATAAAGTATGACTTTTCGGAAATTCAGATTCTTGGTCAAAGTCAACGTCAACCACTTTGACCGTCAATTTGGAGACCTTCGGGTTTGAATTTGGAGAAACGGACTGCGGAAATGGATTTGGCATGTCGAAAACTATCAGGATAGGTATACTCGGAAAAGATTTACGATCGTTTAAGGGTCGGTCAAAGCAATTTTAAGTTTTAGTCAAAGAAAGTCAACGGTCAACGGTCACGGTCAACGGTTAACGGTCGGGTCGGGTCAACGGTCGGGTCGAGTCAACAGTCGGGTCGGGTCAACAGTCGGGTCGGGTCAACCCTGTTCAGACCGGTCAAACCGGTTCAGACCGGTCAAACCGGTTCAGACCGGTCAAACCGGTTCAAAACTGGTCAAACCGGTTTTCCAGCAGCTCACTCTCCCTGCGGCGGCGCGTGCGGCGCGTGAACAGTGCCACGGTGTCGGAAAATTCCCGAAAAAATTTCTAAAAATTATTTTGAGCGATTCCAAGATACTTACAACGATCAAGGTTGACACCGGCGGACTCGAAATGACACAAGGAACACGATGGTGCAGGAGGTGTCGTAAACGGAACAACGATCGGCGGTGAATTTAAGTTTTTCCCGGCGATAGAGCTAAAAAAAACCGACGATGCTTTGACTGAAAATTCCCGACGTTTGGCAGCGTTTCACTTCAATTAATTTGAAGGGTTTGTTCCTCGCTTGATGATGAACACAACGGTGGTTTCAATTTTACGATTGGACGTCGAACGGCGTCGGAATCTGGCTTGGAAGTAAGGGTACGAGAGAAGGAAAATTGAGCAAATTCTCAATTGTGTTTTCTGATTTACAATCAGAAACCACGCTTAAATTATAAGCCTGCCGACACTCCTTGGAGGAATTCAGGGCTTGGTCCCTGAATTTCCTTCAACTTATAAAATGGCCTATAACTTTTCATAAATTTTAGTTCAGTCATTAAATTTCACCAATTTTCACAATTAACGTCCAATTTCAATTAAATATTATTTTGTAAATATTCGGGTTGTTACAATTCCCCCTCTACAAGAAATTTCGTCCTCGAAATTTACCTTATGAGAATAGTTGAGGAAACTGAGCCTCCATTGACTCCAATGTCTCCCAAGTAGCTTCTGAGGGGCCTCGATTACTCCACTGAACTTTGACCATTGGAATTCGCCTATTCCGAAGAACTCTTTCATCTCTTTCTAAAATCTGAATGGGCTCCTCCTCATATGACAAATCCGGTCTCAGCTCTACTTCTTCAACATGAATAATGTGACCTGGATCTGGACGGTATCGCCTTAACATAGACACATGAAAAACATCATGAATACGACTGAGGTGGGAAGGCAACTCAAGCTGATAAGCAACAGGTCCAACTTTCTTCAGAATACGATACGGCCCAATAAATCGTGGACTCAATTTACCCTTACGCTCGAATCTCAATACTTTCTTCCACGGTGAAACTTTTAAGAAGACCTGATCACCAACCTCAAATCGTATATCTTTCCTTCTTTGATCTGCATAAGACTTCTGCCTATCAAATGCCTCTTTCAAACGGTCACGTATCAATCTGACTGTGTCCTCCGTCTCTCGCACTAACTCAGGTCCCAACGTTTTCCTATCACGCAGCTCAGTCCAACAGATCGGAGTGCGACATTTACGCCCATAGAGTGCTTCATAGGGTGCCATACGAATGTTGGTCTGATAACTGTTATTGTAAGCAAATTCAGCCAAAGGCAAAAATTTCTCCCAGCTACCATGAAAATCGATTACGCAACCCCGCAACATATCCTCAAGTATCTGAATCACTCTCTCGGATTGACCATCAGTTTGTGGGTGAAAGGATGTGCTATAATCCAATCTTGTTCCCAAAGCCGTATGTAGCGCCTTCCAAAATCTCGAAGTAAATCTCGGATCTCGATCAGAAATAATAGACAATGGAACACCATGCAGTCTGACAATCTCTAAAATATACAATCTTGCCAGCTTGTCCAAAGTATAATTTACTCGCACAGGAATAAAGTGAGCTGACTTTGTAAGTCTGTCAACAATCACCCAAACTGAATCTTTTTTCGAATGAGTCATAGGCAAGCTAGTAACAAAATCCATAGTAATACGCTCACATTTCCATTCAGGAATCTTAATAGGCTGTAACAAACCTGATGGATGTTGATGTTCTGCCTTAACTTGTTGACAAGTCAAACACCTTGCTACAAAATTTGAGATGTCATTCTTCATGCCGATCCAATGATACCTCTCTCTCAAATTCCGATACATCTTATCTCCACCGGGGTGCATAGCATATGGACTACTATGAGCCTCAGTAAGGATAGTCTGTCTCAACTCAGCATCATCAGGCACACAATACCGACCTTTGAAGCATAGAACTTCATCCCGGTCAAGGGCGTAATCTGAGCTTGTCCCCTGCTCTACTTGCTCAAAGATGGGAAGCAAGGAGCTATCAAAGGGCTGCTTAGCCTTGATCTCATCAACCAAGGTCGGCTTAACTTGCAATTCTGCTAACAAAGTGCCATCATCATAAATTCATCCTGGCCATTAAAGATCTCAACTCCGATACCGTCTTTCGACTCAAAGCATCCGCTACAATGTTAGCTTTACCAGGGTGATAATCAATCACACAATCATAATCCTTCAGAAGCTTTAGCCAGCGCCGTTGTCTCAAATTAAGCACCTTCTGGGTCAGGAGATACTTTAAGCTCTTATGATCCGTGAAAATATAACACTTCTCTCCATAAAGATAGTGTCTCCAAATCTTCAAGGCAAAAATCACTGCTGCTAACTCCAAATCGTGAGTAGGATAATTACACTCATGAGGTCGCAGCTGACGGGATGCATAAGCCACCACTTTACCTTCCTGCATTAAAACACAGCCAAGTCCTGAGTGTGAAGCATCACTATACACTGTAAAATCCTTCCCGGACTCTGGTTGAATCAACACCGGTGCTTGAGTCAAAACCGCCTTTAATTTCTCAAAGCTCTCCTGTTGTGCCTCGCCCCAGTCAAATGACACATTCTTCCTTAACAACTTTATCAAAGGAGAAGCAATGATCGAGAAGCCCTCAACAAAACGTCGATAATAACCAGCCAAGCCCAAGAAACTGCGGATCTCAGATACGTTCTTAGGTCATTTCCAATTCATAATAGCCTCTATCTTGCTGGGATCGACCTGAACACCTCGCGCAGAAATAATATGCCCCAGAAACGACACTTCTTGAAGCCAAAATTCACACTTGCTTAGTTTGGCATATAGACGATGCTCTCTCAAAGTCCGCAGAACGATCTTCAAATGCTCGTCATGCTCTGCCTCAGTACGAGAATAGATCATAATATCGTCAATGAAGACCACCACAAATTGATCCAAATATGGTCGGAACACCCGATTCATCAAATCCATGAAAGCTGCAGGAGCGTTCGTCAAACCAAAAGGCATCACTAAGAATTCATAATGACCATATCTAGTGCGAATAGCCGTTTTTGCAATATCTGATCCTTTAACTTTCAATTGATAATACCCCGAACGAAGATCAATCTTAGAGAATACAGTAGCTCCTCGCAATTGATCAAATAAATCATCAATCCTGGGTAGTGGGTATTTATTCTTGACCGTCTTGTTCAATTTCCGATAGTCAATACATAATCTTAGCGACCCATCCTTCTTTTTCACGAACAAAACTGGAGCTCCCCATGGTGAAGTACTATATCGGATAAATCCTCGATCGAATAATTCTTACAATTGGACTTTCAACTCTTTAAGTTCCCTTGGAGCCATACGATAAGGTGCCATAGAAATAGGTGACGATCCCGGATAAGTCTCAATCTCGAACTCTACCTCTCTATCAGGAGGTAACCCAGGCAACTCCTCCGGAAAAACATCAGGAAACTCGCTAACTGTACGAATCTCCTCGATCGTGGACAATGCACCCTTGGTGTTCAAAATACAAGCAATGAAGGTCTCATATCCCTTCCGGATCATACGATCAATTTCCATCGCTGAAACTATATTGGAGAGATAACCACGCCGTTCACCAATTAACACAACAGTCCGACCATCTGAAGTCTTCAGAGTAGCCGCTTGTATTCGTAATCCAGCTTTACCTTGTGTTTATTCAACCAATCCATTCCAAGAATTAGATCGAACTCCTCTAAAGGAAGCTCCATAATCAGCGAGAAAAATTTCTCCCTGAACCTCGAGAGGACAACGCCGGAATACTTTATTCACTAATACCGCTTGTCCTACTGGACTTGTAACTGTAACAGTATTTTCAGTGTTCTCGATCGGAATCTGAAGGTTTCGAGATACTGAGCTCGATACATAGGAGTGAGTGGAACCATTGTCCAATAATGCAAAGTATGGGGTAGAATAAATAGTAAATGTACCTGCAATAACCTCAGGCTCATCTCTGTCATCACGGTCTAGTTGTATAAACCAAAGCTGGCTGTCTAGCCTCAGAAGCTGTTGGCCCTCTATTTTGCTGAGGTCGGGCTCTACTGTCTGTCCTGGACGCTGATCCTCGAGTCTTTCCTTGACTACGATCTCTAATTGGGGTCTGTACTGTAGTCTGCGAATGCACAGGAGTTTTGGTAGTGGTCTGCTCAAACGAAACTAACTGAGGACAATCCCTCCGATAATGACCACTAGATCCACACTGATAGCAAAGACCCATCTTCTTACGACACTCTCCTGAGTGTTGTTTACCACAATACTCACAAAGGGGCCCATTATAATACGACGAGGAACCGCCTCGACTGACAGCTAAAGGTGAGGATGTTGCAGGCCTGAAACGTGTATTGCTTCTCTGAGGGGCTGAAGTACGAGTCCTCTTTCCGGACTGTGCTGATGACTCCATCGGGCCTGAAAATTTCTTAGATCGATCTTGATCAACACGCTCTCTACCAGAAGCTAAAACCTCCACCTCTTCCGCATCTTTGGCTCTGTCCACCAGCACATCAAATATCTCATCCTGATGGGTTACAACTTGCCTACGCAGCTCGTATCTGAGTCCAAGGGCAAATTTACAACATCGATCTCTCTCCGTAGGTACCATACTGAATCCATACTTCAGTAATTTCAGGAACTCGATCTCATATTCAGAAACAGTCATGTCTCCCTGAACCAGGTCTTGAAACTGTTGTCGTCTCTGAGCTAAGTAGCGCTCTCCCAGAAAACGACTCCGAAAGCGATCCTTAAAGAAATTCCAGGTCAAACGATCGGTAGGACACTGGTCACTGACTCCCACCAAGTGTAGGCATTACCATCTAACATTGCTACAGCACCCATATATCTCTTAGTTGAGTCCAAACCCAACTGATCCATGCGTCTCTCTGTATCCTGGAGCCAATCCTCAGCTTCAGTAGGAGCTCCACCAATCTGTCCCCCAAAAGTTCTAACTCCATTGGCAATCAACGTCTGTGAAATAGGAACCTCAGATACAACACCAGTAGCTCTAACTGCTCCCTGTATTAACTGCAGAAACTGTCTACTAAAATTCTCATCCAATGTAACTCCAGTAGACTCTGACTCAATATCGGTCGCTCCTATGATCGGTGTAGTCATGCCAATACCATCGGTAGGTGGCATATTCGTTGGTGTCGTAGGAGCAGGATCACCTATTGGAGGTGGGGATCTACTCGTATCTCATCAATCGGATCTGTAAATCTAGCTACTCGACCTCGTCCACGACTAGTTCGACGACCACGTCTAGCACTCATTTTGGTAGATCTCGAGATTACTACAGAAGATAAACTTAAGGTTAGATAAGCACTTGGAGTCTCAAAACATAGTTAAAATCTTAATAACTTTGTGACATGGCCTTAGTAACTCGTTTTGTAAAATATTTCAAAACTGTATTTTCAAAGTGGACTCATACACAGTCCGAGGGTTAAAAACCAAAAGCTCTGATACCAATAAATGTAACCCCCTAGACCCGGCCTATGCGTTTCGACTAAGTCTAGTGGATCACATTATGATTATTAAAGACATTTTTCGAAATCGTTATTCCATCAATATAAAATCACATTATAAATAACATGAAATTATAAACAAATTATACTATCAAAATCCAACTCGTAAATATAGTACCAATAAATAATAATTTAATTTAAAACTTGTCTTCAAATTCAATATCACAATAAACCGAGCAGTATTAGCAAAAGAGTTATCATTATAAAATCCGATATTTTAAAATAAGGTCAATGTCACCAAAATAAAGTCAACTTGCCAGATAAAAACATTACAATTTGATTTACTTCAAGAGATATGTTGATCCTCCAAGTGCTCGAACCAAGGTATCTAACCAACAGTATCTGAAAGGGGAAAACATTTTCAAAAGGTGAGCTAGGCTCAGTGTGTCCCAACATTTCCATAAAATCACAATAGGTACAAATCATAGTCCAGTAATCTCACAAATTCGTAAAAGAGTTTAACTTTTTGAAAATCATAGTTTAAACCCTTTTCTGGTACACCATCAGTAGTTCCCAAAAGTATTTTCCATATAGCTTACTTTTATGCACATAGCAAAAAAGAAAGCCGACTTAAGGATAGGCTATGAAGCTTGTATCCTTAAGCCCAAGTCAATAAGTCCATATAGCTTACCCTAAGCACACAGTAAAGGAAAGCCGACCTAATGAAACATCTTGGGGCCCTCAAGAGTCACATTAGGCCCAGTTAGCTTGATCAGAGCTATTCCATCGTATTTCAATTCCAAAATTCAATTGCACCGTGACATAAATTCCATAAATCCAAAAACATTGTAATCATATACCATTTCAAAACAAAAATTAGATAGCAGCCATATTCCATAAATTGTCACATTAAATTGGTGCATCCATAAAACAATAGCCAATGAATTTGGTGTACCACATATTAAAACCAATAAAACAGTTCAATAATAAGTAGGGAACACACCTCGACAATAGGTTCAAATAGCAAATTTAATGATTGCTGGTTTCACCACGCTCTGCTATAATTTTCGAACGGGTGAATACTGGCACACGTGGTTTAACTGATCTAGAAGAGCTGGGTCGAGCTGTCGAACGATCCGGAGAGTCTCTTGTACCTTCAAACAATAATAATCTATCAGTCAAATCCTATTTAATTGTTCAAAGCTAGTCTTCTTAAGTATATAAGCATTTTTCGAGTTTGACTATCAATTGGGGTATTTCGAGTGAATTTGGCCAAACGGATTGCGGAAACGGAATCAGGACATCGAAAAATAAGTATGACTTTTCGAAAATTCAGATTCTTGGTCAAAGGGTCAACAGTCACGGTCAACGGCGGGTCGGGTCAACAGTCGGGTCGAGTCAACAGTAGGGTCGGGTCAACAGTCGGGTCGGGTCAACCCTGTTCAGACTGGTCAAACTGGTTCAGACCGGTCAAACTGGTTCGAACCGGTCAAACCGGTTCAAAACTGGTCAAACCGGTTTTCCAGCAGCTCACTCTCCCTGCGGCGGCGCGTGCGGCGCGTGAACAGTGCCACGGTGTCGGAAAATTCCCGAAAAAATTTCTAAAATTATTTTGAGCGATCCGAGATACTTACAACGATCGGTTCAAATTTTTGAACGGCGGAGAGCTCGTATTTCAACTCGGCCGAATCTTTGACTGCTCCACCTCCTCACCGCCGCCGTCGATGGCGAACAGGTTGACACCGGCGGACTCGACGACACAAGGAACACGATGGTGCAGGAGGTGTCGTAAACGGAACAACGATCGGCGGTGAATTTAAGTTTTTCCCGGCGATAGAGCTAAAAAAAACCGACGATACTTTGACTGAAAATTCCCGACGTTTGGCAGCGTTTCACTTCAATTAATTTGAAGGGTTTGTTCCCCGCTTGATGATGAACACAACGGTGGTTTCAATTTTACGATTGGACGTCGAACTACGTCGGAATCTGGCTTGGAAGTAAGGGTACGAGAGAAGGAAAATTGAGCAAATTCTCAATTGTGTTTTCTGATTTACAATCAGAAATCACGCTTAAATTATAAGCCTGCCGACACTCCTTGGAGGAATTCAGGGCTTGGTCCCTGAATTTCCTTCAACTTATAAAATGGCCTATAACTTTTCATAAATTTTAGTTCAGTCATTAAATTTCACCAATTTTCACAATTAACGTCCAATTTCAATTAAATATTATTTTGTAAATATTCAGGTTGTTACAAGAAATATGTCGTATTTGGGAGTCGGTTACAGTCAACGAAGGATTAGCATCATTGTACTGTCCTTTCGGTACTAATTTAATTTCCAGTTATCTTAATTAAGAAAATTGCAAGTTAAATTAAAAAGTAAAAATTCGATTCAAATTATTTACCGTTAATCGATTGAAATTACCTCTAAAAAGATGAAAACGTTAGATTATAAGATAAAAGAAATATCAAATAAAAATTAAATTAAAAAAAAATAAATTTAAAATATATATATATATATAATATTAAAAGAAAAAATAAAATAAATGAAGAAAAAATTAAATTTCAGAAAAGAAAAATAATAAAATATAAAAAATGTTAAAAGAGGAAAAAAATAAAACAAAATAAAATAAAAAAGAAGTGGAAAAATAAAGATAAAACAAAATAAAAAAGGGGAAATATAATAAAATAAATAATCTAAAGAGGTTGAGATAAAGACAAACTTATAATGAAAGTAACCTTAGACTTCGATTTTGCATCAAATTTCTTGGATCATTGAAACAAATCTTTACTTCAAAATTCACGTCGGCTTACAAGGACAATTCTTCGTTCCCGACTTGGATTATGTTGTTTCAACAATAACTGGTTCCGATCTCAGTTTCCTCTTAGCAAATAATTTTGCTAAGTGTGTTCTCGGAAAGTCGAATATGCTTCAATAAGAAAACCCTTAATTTTCACGTTTGAAATTGAGTCTTCACTTTAACCTTGGGGTTAAAAGAAAATTAGCTAAGTATAAACATTGTCATACTTAGCATATTTGAAAATGAAATTTAAAGGAGAATAAAGGAATGTGCGAAAATAGAGAGAAAAATAAGGTTTTATTCTCCGATGTGTGAGATTTCAGATGTCTTTTAGGCTTACCCTGAGAGGGTATTTAAAGCCTTCAAATTCCTAAAAACAAAGTAAGATAATTCCTAAAATAATAACTTTTATCCTAATTAAAACACTTAAAACTATTTAAACTAAAATACCTAAAGCAAAGATAAAATAAAATAATATTTAAAATAATATCCTAAATCCTAATTGAAATACTAAGATCTATTTAAACTAAAATACAAAGATAAAATAAAATATTAATATATATACTAAATAAGCCCCGGATGAAAATAGGAGTCTACAGCTGCCCCTCTTTGTCTATTTTCATGTAACGAAAAATAGGATAAAGATAAAATGACACAATTTTTCGTTTGGTAGTTGCAGATGACTTCTCCGTCGCGAAGTTGGGTCAAGCTTGAAATGATATCCTTCTTCATGTAGTTCAGAATTTGAATCGGAAGGTGGCTTCTTGTGGCCAAATCGTAGTCAACCTTGGTCTTTTTCTTGGTTTAAAGACCTCGATTTGCAAATTAACTCAGAAAGTAATTCTTCGATACTACCATGTGGTTGATATGCCCTCGAGCTGAATGGAATCGAACTCGAAGGTTTTTGTTGACAAATAGCCCTTCTCGCCTTGAGCTATAATGTGACTTAGGTTAAGAGATAGTTCCTTGTTGTTAAAGATGACTCATTTGCTGTGGAATTGAGTCAATCTATTGGGCATGATATCATTCTTCGTGAAGTTGAAATCGTGAGTGGCTCATTCGTTGTGAATTTGTGCTTTGAACTGAAAAATCCTAAGCACGATATCCTTCATCGTGAAGTTGAAATTGGGCTCAAAGCATTGGAAAATCGCTCCTGGATCGTCTTCTAGCCCAATATACTTCGCCGTGAAGCTGAAATTTGACCTGAAGACTTTGGTATGAAACTGGTTTTTCATTGTTGTGTTACAGATGACTCATTCTTCGTGAAGTTGGGTCAATCTTTTGGGTACGATATCTTTCGTTGTGAAGTCGAAATCATAGGTGGCTCATTCGTTGTGAAGTTGAGCTTTGAACTGAAAAATCCTGAGCTTCATATCCTTCGTTGTGAAGTTGAAATCGAGCACAAAGCATTGGAAAGTTTCTCTTGGATCATCTTCTAGCCCAATATACTTCGTCTTGAAGATGAAATTTGACCTGAAGACTTTGGTATGAAACTTTTTTTTATTGTTGTGTTACAGATGACTCCTTCATCGTGAAGTTGGGTCAATCTTTTGGGTACAATATCCTTCGTTGTGAAGTTGAAATCCAATCTTGTAAATTGAATCTCTTTGAGATTAATATCTTTCGCTGTGAAGTTGAAATTGTGGATGGCTCATTCTCTATGAAGTTGAGCTTTGAATTAGACGCCATTCGTTGTGAAGTTGAAATCCAATCTTGAAAATTACATTGTCTCGAGTTAATATCATTCGCTGTGAAGTTGAAATTGACTCTAACAAGAATAATTTTGAGGGAAATCTTCAATCTCTGGTGTCAGTCCTGATGACTCTTGATTTTGGAATCTTGAATTTCTGATCTTGATCTTGGATTCTCCACCATGTTTAAATCTGATGTATAGAATTTTATTTCTAGTCTTGGTTTGGGTGATGCCTTTCAGTTATCTCAAGTATAGTGCATAAGCCTTGATCGGCTTCCGAATATATTCTAGAAACTACTACGTCAAACCATTTCATGATAGGGTCATGCCATGTCTCCAGCCGTGACCAAATAATAAGAAAATGCAGAATACCTTCTTTTTGTGCAATTTCCAGAATCTGACGTCCTGCAGAGAAAACGAATTTGTAACACCCTCAGACCCGTACCCGACCTGAATACGAGTCTGAGGTGTCACATTTACTTCTCAAACTTTGACTATTGATAAAATTAAAAGAAAATTTAAAACTTTCATTAAAGTAAAAGAGGTTTATTTACATAAATTGACCACAATAACCAAAATCAATCAGAGCATATTTAACTCAATCAATTAGTACATGCCAACTATATTCAAAATAACCAAACACATTTAAATCATCTATTTTCTGATCTGAAATTTTGTAAGGGATATGCTGACCTGTCTTTCTCTTCTTCGCTTATCTTCTCGCTTCTGTAGCCTACGTGTGAAACAATCACACGCTAAGTCTATGACTTAGTGAGGCATTAAATTATAAAAGAACTCTAACTATTTACACATGCATGAACATATCATCTTATAATACCACATCAAAATAATATAACATTATATATAACATCTACATATCACACATTATTTTAAATCTCTAACCTTAGTTCACTATCAATATTCTTATCATTTATATCTTATTATATCCTCTTATATCTATTTTTTTCTTACTCAACATATTATTCAATTAACAAAGCAATACATACATCATCATATAAATCATATCAGATTATCTAATAAGAAGTACATGCATGCATATAAATAATTATTAATCACTTATCATTTAATCACATAGTACATATACCTAACCTTCTTAATCATATACTATACCTATACCTCATCATGTCCTTGCTATAAAATTTATCATATCACAATATATATTTGTTATCATTTCTTGATTAGCCCATGTACATATGTGAGAACTATTGATATGTGAGTCTCTAGAGGTTGTGCAGTAATGTTGTCACCACAGCTCGTATAAATGCACCGAAGTGCCACGTAGAATTTCACCGAAGTGCTGCATAGAATTGCACCGAAGTGCTATATAAAATGTCCCTAAGGACCATGTAGAAAATTCCTTAAGAATCATATACGTATACAAAGGATCAAGTATGTGTCTCAAAAGACATCACACATGTTCCAATGAATACATATATGTCCTGAAAGACCGTGTAGACCCTCGACTCTTGGCATGCCAACTATACCTCTAGCTCTCAAGATACATAACATGGGCATTAATATTTATGTTTGTCACATATTCACACATTTGTATCAAATAGGCATATAGATCCCTTTCACATAGCTTATATCATACCTTCATGTTCTCACACATCTCTTGTCACATATCTTATTATTACATTTTTATAAGATCACACGTAGTCAAGTAGTTTATTTCCATATAAATCACACATACACATAGATCACTTGCACGTAGAACATCTTCATAATACTCACATATCACATAGCTTATACTTGTTCTTATATCTTCTCATAACATATTCTCTTATAACTTTCTGTCATATCATTCTCACCATTTAATTTCACCTAATTCATAGTCATGTGGCTTATCTTATATACCTATATTCATATACCTTATAATTACCTAGTGTACTCCATTTCACACATAGTCACAAATTACGTAATTTACTTACACATAGATAATTTCCATACCTAAATCATATAACACCTGATTCTTCCTCATAAAGTTATACTATATATTCTTATAATCTTGTATTATCCTATAAGTAAATACTTATCTTGTCTTATTTTTCCATTTATTCTCATAATTATTTATATCATAACATATAATTTATATCACATATCTAATATTATTTGTATAATAAGTTTAATCTATTTATTTAGTTAAATTTTACATAACTCATATACCATAATTCTCTTTAAGTATACTTCTTCTCTATAACACTTATCTTATAGTTTGACATCATCATTTATACTCAATTCCCTTCCCTAATATATTATTCTCATATTACTCTATAGTCTAATCTTATTTAACTCATCACCCTTCTCATGTAGTCATATAAATATATTATATTGATTCTTATAATTGATCACATTTGCTATGTAACATGTATGGTCACCTATCATATAACCTATTTCACATTCCCATGTAATCATATAGATCATTCATATTAATTCCTATAACTTATCACACTACATGTATTCACACAAATCATTTAATACATACTATTATATATATCACATATACCCAAATCAAACATATGCATATGATCATAAATTCATGCATTCTAATATAGGAAATAGACTCGTCGCAAGTCTTATTTCCATTAAACATCATAAACTAACGTGTATGCACTCACCTTGGCCTCACTAAGTTCCAATCCCCTTTTATGATTTTCCTCTCTTTTGATCGCATCTTAACTTGATAATCGTTCCGGAACTTGTTCGTGCTCGATATCTATATAATTATACATTGATACATATCAGTATCCAATTGATATATTTTAATCTATCATTTCATAGGCTAAAAGAAAGTTATTTTTATCTTTTAATAAAGGTATGCATCGATGCACTCTACAGTGTATCGATCCATTCCTTAACGTGTGCATCGATGCACTACCTGTGCATCGATACCCAATTCACCTTCGATGTTTTATTCTTAAGAGGATGCATCGATGCACTAATTGCATTCGATGTTCATTTATTTGAAAGTGCATCGATACATATTCAATGTGTATCGATGCACTTTGCTAAGAATTTGTATTTTACACCCGAAAATCCTTAACTCTTCCTTCAATTCTTCTATTTTAAGCCCCTATCATGTCATTAAACTCAACTACCATTACTTAAACCAACTTGTATTCATATAAACCATCTCTATCTTCCATATCTCATCATGATTCTTAAAATTAAGAATCTTACTAAACTTTCAACTTTGTTATTAATCCTTTCTAACTTCATAAATCTCTTATTCTTAGTGATGACAAGTCAAATTCCTTCTCAAATTTCACTTATTAACTCTTTTCCAAAAATTCATCTAAAAATCATTTTCTTTAATCTCTTCTATATCTTTCATCTTTCTGTTTTAGAACAAATTAAGCTTTCCTTAAGCTTAATTATCATCTAATGATCATAACCCAATCTTAAAATCAATAATTAATAAACAAGCAAATAAACTCACCTTTGAGCTTGGAGATACGGGAGGAGGAAGAAGAAGAAAGAAAACTCTGGAGAATTCTCTAATTTCCCACGTGGTTCCCTTATCTTATAAAAGGAATATAAAAATTTTCCTTGTTAAATGACCATTTTGCCCTTTAATTCCTTTAATAATTACTAACAACTTTTAGGAAATATTTCCAGATAAATCATTGAACTATTCAATTATTCTACTTTAATCACTAAATTCTAAAATATTTCAATTTGGTCACTAACCCGATATTGAGGATGTTACAAATCTCCCCTCTTTTAAAGAAAATTCATCCTCAAATTTTCACTGCATACCTTTATAATATCTTGACTTCTAATATTTTCATGTTGCTTCCCATAATCTTTCCTATTACCACTAGCAAACTTATCATTTTCCCATACTCAATTCTTCATATACCTTCACATCTTTATAAGTCCATATAATATCATTCATTATATAGACAGAAACCCCAAATCCTTATTCCTTAATATTATGGATCAATTGATCTTTTCCATCATTCTCTATGTGCTTTGCATATAAATCAAGCTTTTGCTCATTTCTTAATCCTTGTATGTATTACTATACACACAATCTTTTCCAATCCCTTTATTCTTTATTTCCTTCAAAATTAAAATCTTCTTATACATATCATATCTTTTTCTTTAATGTTCACATACTCTTTTCTTATCATTTATACTCATCTTTGATTATCGATCTTCATCGCATCTTCATAACTTTGATAATCCACTTTACTTATATAGAACCTCATTCTTTACTATTTCTTGTACTTGTATTTCCTTCCTCAAAGCCCCCTTTTTAAACATACAAATACTTATTTCCTTGCCTACATCATATCTATATGATCAAAACCATATCCAAATCCACAAAATACTTGATTAACTTAACTTTATCTTTTCTTCAAATCTTATAACTTTATTATTCACACTATTACAATTAATCAATAATAATGTTTCAATTTAGGGCATAAGCCCTAATCAGACTACTCATATTCATCTTCTCAGTTGAAATCCAACCAGTGTAATTTACTCACTTATCCAACCCACACTCTTATTCATATACATTACTATTCTCTTGTCTCTTCCATTACCTTACATTTCTGTGATCAAAATGCATAATCTTGTCTCAATTCACACCATACTTAGTTAATTTGCCCTAACAACATCTTCTAATCCTTTAACTTAATACACTTATCATCACATAATTATGTTAGTCAGCACCAATTATTCCAATCTAAAATATAAACCTTCATCGAACCATTCATATACATTCCTTTAAGTTGGAATTATCTCAGGGATAGTTTACTTAACTTATCAAATCCACATTTATTCTCATACACCATGTAATTTACGTTGTTCCAACTCAACATTCTAACTTCCTTTATTTTATAAACTGATCACTGATGTACCCATTCTTAAACTCTTCTTATCAATCCTTAGCTTTACTCAAACATGCGAATCCTCATCTTCTTCACTATGTCACATTATTATGATCAAAATATACAATTGTATCCCGATCCACCTCATCTTTGGTTGTCTTATCCTGACAACATCTAAAATTTTTATATTTCTATATATATTTTCCATCACATAATCTAGTTAGCCAACACTAACTCTTTCCATCTAAAATGTAAACCCTTATTCTATCCACATTCTTGCTTATACAGGGTACTATTCCTTTATTTTAAAATCATAAACTCTGGCTGTATATATCTTATACGCTTGTCACTGATGCACTTATTCTCAAACTCTCTACAAATTCTGACCACATCCTTAGATCTCTTAACTTTCTTATGGTGACACTTGTTCACCAAATTCTATTGTATCCATGAAATAATAATAATACTTCATATCACTTTTCCGATTCAAACCTGTGAAAACTTTCTATCACTATTCTAATATGATTTCAACTTTCTGAAATCAGTCTTTGCTCTTATGAGGCACTTCCTGAGGTGTCCGCTCTTCCTCCTACCAGGCCAGGGCAGGTGAATTGCTACTACCATAAGGTTCGCTCCTCACTTTCTTTGAAATTCTCATAATCAGATTTATACTATATTAAATTAATCTTATTCTATTAGCAAGACAATATACTCCTTACACTATCATATCAGAAATTTTTCACTTTGTGTTGACATGTACACATTTTATGACACTTTGGACTTCGGTTTATGCCGAGAATCGGCTAAACCTTAGCTCTGATACCATTAAATATAACACTCTCAGACCCGTACCCGACCCGAATATGAGTCTGAGGTGTCACATTGACTTCTCAAACTTTGACTCTTGACAAAAATCAAAGAAAATTTAAAACTTTCATTAAAGTAAAACCGGTTTATTTACATAAATTGACCACAATAACCAAAATCGATCAGAGCACATTTAACACAATCAATTAGTACATGCCAACTATATTCAAAATAACCAAACACATTTAAATCATCTATTTTCTGATCTGAAATTTTGTAAGGGGGATGTTGACCTGTCTTGCTCTTCTTCGCTTCTATTCTCGCTTCTGTAACCTACGTGTGAAACAATCACACGCTAAGTCTATGACTTAGTGAGGCATTAAATTATAAAAGAACTCTAACTATTTACACGTGCATGAACATATCATCTTATAATACCACATCAAACATATAACATTATATATACATATACATATCACACATTATTTTAAATCTCTAACCTTAGTTCACTATCAATATTCTTATCATTTATATCTTATAATTATATCCTCTTCTATGTATTTTTTTTTCTTACTCAACATATTATCAATTAACCAAGCATACAGACATCATCATAAAATCATATCAGATTATCTAATAAGAATACATGCATACATATAATCATCAATCACTTATCATTTAATCACATAGCACATATACCTAACCTTCTTAATCATATACTATACATATACCTCATCATGTCCTTGCTATAAATTTTCATATCACAATATATATTTGTTATCATTTCTTGATTAGCCCCATGTACATATGTGAGAACTATTGATATGTGAGTCTCTCTAGAGTTGTGCACTAATGTTGTCACCACAGCTCGTATAAATGCACCAAAGTGCCACGTAGAATTGCCCGAAGTGCCGCGTAGAATTGCACCGAGTGCCATATAAAATGTCCCTAAGGACCAACTAAAAATTCCTTAAGAATTATACATATACAAGGATCAAGTATGTGTCCAAAAGACATCACACATGTTCCAAGGAATACATATATCCCGAAGACCGCGTAGACCCTCGACTCTTGGCAGCCAACTATACCTCTAGCTCTCAAGATACATAACATGGGCATTAATATTTATGTTTGTCACATATTCACACATTTGTATCAAATAGACATATAGATCCCTTTCACATAGCTTATATCATACCTTCATGTAATCACACATCTCTTGTCACATGTCTTATTATTACATTTTTATAAGATCTCACGTAGTCAAGTAGTTTATTTCCATATAAATCACACATACACGTAGATCACTTCCACGTAGAACATCTTCATAATACTCACATATCACATAGCTTATACTTGTTCTTATATCTTCTCATAACATATTCTCTTAAAACTTTCTGTCGTATCATTCTCACCATTTAATTTCACCTAATTCATTGTCATGTGGCTTATCTTATATACCTATATTCAAATACCTTATAATTACCTAGTGTACTCCATTTCACATATAGTCACATAATTACGTAATTTACTTACACATATATAATTTCCATCCTAAATCATATACACCCCATTCTTCCTCATAAAGTTATAATATAGTCTTATAATCCCATTATCCTATACGTAATACTTATCTTGTCTATTTTTTCCATTTATTCTCATAATTATTTATACCATAACATATATTTATATCACATATCTAATATTATTGTATAATAAGTTAATCTATTTATTTAGTTAAATTTTACATAACTCATATACCATAATTCTCTTTAATTATAGTTCTTCTCTATAACACTTATCTTATAGTTTGGCATTATCATTTATACTCAATTCCTTTCACTAATATATTATTCTCATATTACTCTATAGTCTAATCTTATTTAACTCATAACTCTTCTCATGTATTCATATAAATCTATTTTATTGATTCTTATAATTGATCACGTTTACTTGTAACATGTATGGTCACCTATCATATAGCCTATTTCACATTCCCATGTAATCATATAGATCTTTCATATTAATTTCTATAACTTATCACACTACATGTATTCACACAATCATTAATACATACTATAATATATCACATATACCCAAATCAACATATGCATATGATCATAAATTCATGCATTCTAATATAGGAAATAGACTCGTCGCAAGTCTTATTTCCATTAAACATCATAAACTAACTTGTATGCACTCACCTTGGCCTCACTAAGTCCCAATCCCCTTTTATGATTTTCCTATCTTTCGATCGCATCTTAACTTGATAATCATTCCGGAACTTGTTCGTGCTCGATATCTATATAATCATACATTGATACATATCAGTATCCAATTGATGTATTCTAATATATAATTTCATAGGCTAAAAGAAAGCTATTTTCATCTTTTAATAAAGGTATGCATCGATGCACTCTACAGTGTATCGATCCACTCCTTAACGTGTACATCGATGCACTACCCTTGTATCGGTACATAATTAACCTTTGATGTTTTATTCTTAAGAGGATGCATCGATGCACTCCTTATGCATCGATGCACTAATTGCATTCGATGTTCATTTATTTGAAAGTGCATCGATACACATTGAATGTGCATCGATACACTTTGCTCAGAATTCGTATTTTACAACCCAAAATCCTTACTCTTCCTTTGAAAGTGCATCGATACACATTGAATGTGCATCGATACACTTTGCTCAGAATTCGTATTTTACACCCGAAAATCCTTAACTCTTCCTTCAATTCTTCTATTTTAAGCCCCTATCATGTCATTAAACTCAACTACCATTACTTAAACCAACTTGTATTCATATAAATCATCTCTATCTTCCATATCTCATCATGATTCTTAAAATTAAGAATCTTACTAAACTTTCAACTTTGTTATTAATCCTTTCTAACTTCATAAATCTCTTATTCTTAGTGACGACAAGTCAAATTCCTTCTCAAATTTCACTTATTAACTCTTTTCCAGAAATTCATCTAAAAACTCATTTTCTTTAATCTCTTCTGTATCTGTCATCTTTTTGTTTTAGAACAAATTAAGCTTTCCTTAAGCTTAATTATCATCTAATGATAATAACCCAACCTTAAAATCATAATTAATCACAAGCAAGAACTCACCTTTGAGCTTGGAGATACGGGAGGAGGAAGAAGAAGAAAGAAAACTCTAGAGAATTCTCTCATTTCCCACGTGCTTCCCTTATCTTATAAAAGGAATATAAAAGTCTTCTTTGTCAAATGACCATTTTGCCCTTTAATTCCTTTAATAATTACTAATAAATTTTAGGAAATATTTCCAGATAAATCATTGAACTATTCAATGATTATACTTTAATCACCAAATTCTAAAATATTTCAATTTGGTCACTAACCCGGTATTGAGGATGTTACATAATTAAAACGAACAAATAAGTCACAAAAAACCAATGATTAAGGATTAATTTAAAAGCAAAATATTAACTAAATTAAGCACTTATCAAATTCCCTCTCACTTATTCAATGCTTCTCCTCAAGCATTCCTTATTTACCATATAAAAATCATAAGTTGTCATCTTCAATTTCAATTTATTCCTCAAACTTCCAATCGAACTAAGTCCATGAAATTTTCCGAATTCAAGTTACAATCAATCAAAGACACAACTAAGAAAATTTAAAGTAAGCTAGACATCCTAATAATTGCCAATTTCAATGAAACATGACTCAATACCTTAAAAGATTCACACATATCCGCTCAAAGTGTTTGGGGTGAATGAAATCGCTCAGACAGAAACTAACCAAAACATTACCATAGGCTTGGAATCCAATCAAGTCTCCACTACAAAAAATGAATATAATGCAATAATCAAGGGGTCTTTAAACAAGGGGTAATGGGGCTTAGGTTAGGGTAGGGAAAAGGCCAAAAAGAAATGTTTAAAATACCAAAACAAGAGATCAAAATAATTAAGAACAGTCCATAAATTAATATGAAGCACAATGAAAAACAAAACAAGGAAAAAGAATAGATGAAAGATGATTGAAACAATCAATTTTCCCCCCTTTTTTGTTGTTCGAAACAATGAACAACTTGCTTTTTTTAAACAATGATTTTTTTGTTTTTTTTCTTGGAACAAGAGTAATAGAAGATCTCAAGTCTCGGTAAGGGTGTGAAAAGAGAGGAAAAATAAAAAAAAAAGGCTTCGGGTTTAATTGAGGTGTAAAACAAAGAAAGGGAAATAGACTCAAATGTGGTTCACTAGTGGATATGTAAATGGGTAAGCTTTTGGGGAAAAGTAGGTTTATCCTATGTGCCCCTATCACATTAAAAAATTACATTCAATATGTAGTCTCGATATGCATTGTGATTACAAGTTCTAGAACATCCTAATTAGTCCGTCACACACAAGTCAAATAATAAGCAATAAAGAAAATGTATGCTCGTTAGGATAAAATCTCACAAGAAAAGTTTATATGCACTGAGTCAAGTTCATCTTTATCGACAAAAGCATGAAATATCAATACTCAACAAAAAAATTCACCAGCTATATCAATCACCAATCATGCAAATTAAATTCGATCAAAACATGGTCATAATCCAAAAGGAAACAAGAGTATAAAGTGAAATTCAAGACTAACAACCAACGATCCCAACATATCAACATCAGAATAACTCAATTTCAAATAATCAAACAAGTCAAGGAAAAATTTGACGACATGCTTATCTTTCCCCCTCACTTAATCTGTTTTGTCCTAAAACATATGTCGAATTTAAAAACAAATAGAGGGAAAAGTAATACTCCCCAATCTAGTGGCGAAACAATTTGGACCATTTCTCGATTTGTGCGTGTCATCCTTGCGCAAGGGCCATGCTAATCTTCATCTGGGAAGTTAAAGTCTACTGGCTCGTAATTTTAGCAGTTTTGCTTACCAAGAAATCCGACATGGCACTTCCCTTTATAGTTTTTTCTCTCACGTACTCGATGTCAAATTTAAATAACAACATCTGCCATCGGGCTTTTTGATGAGAGGATATATGACCTCGCAATCAGTGAACTTCTTGCTTAGGTAGTAAATGGCCCTTTCCTCCTTCCTAGATTCATTATGTTGACCTAGAACACACCCCATTGAATTATCGAACAAGAATAGAGGTTTACCCTGAATGGGGGACATTAAGATAGGAGTGCAAGATAAGTATTCTTTTATTTTATTGAATACAGTCTGGCAATCCTCATCCCATGTTCCAGAGTTATTTTTTTGAATAAGGCGGAAAATTGGGTTGCACTTGTCGGTCAATTTAGATATGAACCATGCTATGTAATTTAACCTGTCCAGAAAACCTCAAACCTTTTTCTGTGTTTATGAGGGAGATAAATTTTGGATGGCTTTAACTTTATCTGGATCGACTTCGATACCTCTCCTATTGACCACGAAGCCTAACAACTTTCCAGATGTTACCCCGAAGATACATTTATTAGGGTTCAGTTTTAACTAGAACTTTCTTAATATTTGAAGGAGTTTTCTCAGATTCTCGACATGCTCATCTTCTGTTTGTTCTTTGACAATCTTTTCATCGACATAAACCTCGATTTTTTTATGCATCATGTCATGAAACAAGGTCACCATGGCTCTTTGATATGTTACCCTGGTATTCTTTAATCCGAAGGGCATCACCTTGTAGCAGAAAGTTCCCTATATAGTGAAAAAAGTGGTCTCTTCCATGTCTTCAGAATGCATCTTAATCTGGTTAACCTGAGAATTCATCCATGAATGAGAATAAAGCATTCCCGAAAGTATTATCCACCAAAGTGTCTATGTGTGGCATAGGAAAGTTATCTTTGGGACTCGCCTTGTTAAGGTATCGGTAATCAGCACACATGCATACTTTTTTATCTTTTTTTGGAACCAGTACTGTGTTAGCCACCCATTCCGGATACTCGACCACTTGAAGGAAGTCGGTATCGAATTGTTTCTTGACCTATTTCTTGATTTTAAGGAGTATTTCAGGTCTCATTCTCCTTAGCTTTTATTGCACCGGTTTGCATTCTGGTTTGATGGGAAGTTTGTGGACTACCATATTCGTATCTAATCTCGACATGTCTTGATATGATCATGCAAACACATCTTTGTATTCGTGAAATAAGAGTATAAAGTTTTGTCTTGCTTCAGTTGAGAGAGTTATGCTAATTTTGACTTCCTTTCTCTCATCTTCTGTACCCAGATTTTGGAATTCGAGTTTCTTTTTATGTGGTAATATTTGCTGGTATTCTCTATCTTTTTTAACAATTTAGAAGGTAAATTGTATTATTCTTCATTGTCATATTCATCAACTTCCCCCAGAAAAATGAACTGTTCAAAATCCACTTCCAGGTCGGTATCATCAGCACCTGCATTATCATTATCTTGGGACCCTTACAAATGATCACATATTGCTTCAGTTGAGATAGTTTGAGTACTACTCTAAAAGAAATTTGAAAACCATCGGTAATTCTTCAGCCGTCTAGTTACTAAGCACCAATCCAGGTGGCAAAGGGCGGATTCCTGAACTGTCCATATTTTCGGCATTCTATGAGGTTATAGCGTTAATAATCCAATATTTCAAAGCATCCTCTAAATCTGGTGAAGTCGTCCCAAACTCATAATCACTGGATTTAAATGTTTAATAAAGAGGTGGAAAAACCATGGGTTCCCATCGAAATTCACTCCCATTTAATCTGGAAAATCTTCTTTCTCAGTTTTTCTGAATTTCCTTCATCTTCTGTTGTTTACTGGGCTGAAAATCAAGGTCGAACTGGTCTATCTTTTTTATAGGAAAGGCCAGGATTGATCCTTTCTTCCAACATAGTCCCAAATCCTTTTCCCACCTTGGCACCTCTTCCCAAGGTCTGTTTGATCTTCATTTTAGTGCATTCGGAAAGCCGGGGTTTGGAAATCTTTCCTCCTTCAACCAAAAATATGGCATTCACAAACTCTAAGGAGTGGAATGAATATTCTACCATTTCATCATTTGTTTCTATGTATGGGGCATCATTGGTCACACTCGCCATGATATTTTCTTCAGAATTAATAATTACCAGAGCCCTATTAATGACAAACTTGACTTTCTGGTGCAGCGTAGATGGTTCTGCTCCATCATTGATGGATCCAAGGCCTTCCCATGAGCCAGTTATAGGAAGGCATGATATCTATTATCAATAATTCAACATTTTAAGTAGCAGGTCTGATGGTTAAAGGCACCTCAATCTTGTCGATCAGCTCCCTCTTGGTCCCGTCAAATGCTCGGACCATGCTCTGGTATGTTCTCATGTGGGAAGTGTCTATTGGTAGCCTTTTCAATGTAACCAAAGGCATCACATTTAGGCTGAGCCATTGTCAATTAACACACTCGGTAAGGCATTCCCTTTACAATGAGTGGTGATGTGTAATGCCTTAGCTCGACCTCGTCTTCCAGACGGAATCTCTTCATAAAAAAATGAAATGAGATTATCAGCTATCCATCTTGCTGACTGGTAAATCTTGTGGCACAAACGTCTGATTTAGGACCTTCAAAAGTGCTTCCATGTGTGCCTCTAAATTTTGCATTAGTGTCAACATTGAAACACGTATTGGCAGGCTATGTAATTAGTCTACAACATTGTACTCACTGTGCTTTAAAGATTTCAAGAACTATATAGCTTATTTCTCCTTTACTGGCTCGTTTATTGTCAGCACATCCTCTTTGAAGGGCTCAAGTGGTCTCTAGGGAGACCTAGCCTCCTGGAAGTAGTGTTTCCCCATGGAATGCCCCACTTTGTTGTCATTCTCCTTCAGGGTGCTTACTTTTCATTCATACTTCCAAGGCACTTACTTGTTGTCCTTGTAGGAAAAAGGTATGGGTATTGTGATCACCACATTTTCTTGTGCTTTCACTGCTATCTTTACTTTAGGGGTAATTACCAAACCCCTGTCATATCCACTTTCAGATGACTCCTCAGTCGTACAAACATCCACTTTTGCAAAATCATGAATTTTGTCATAGAGTTTCAACTCTTTCCTATCCATCATGAGCTAGATCAGATCCTTAAACTCTGAGCAATCTTGCACTTCATTCCCTTCTTTATTGTGGTAACAAAAGTGGTTACTAACTCTACTCTATGATGTATCAAAATGCGGTGTAGTAAACCCTACTTTCGCCATTTGTCTCCATACCCAATCCAAAGGAGACATTATTTCAGAAACACAAGTTTTAACTTTTCTATCTTTATCTGTAGGAATTGCATTAATCCCAGTTTCTTGATGTCTAGGCAAAGGATTTTGTGTAACATTTGGTGCTCCTAAGTCGAAGTGGATCCAATTCTTGTTATGCATTCTTTGTACAATCCTCTTGAATGCGAGGTAATTCTCAATATTATGCCCCAGCACACCACCATGATATTCATAGTGAGTGTTCTCATCATACCATCTGGGGTATGGGGGCTTCATAGGTTCCATCGGGTATGGTGACACTACATGAGTGTCAAAAAGTTATTGATACAATTCCTTGTACATCATGGGAATAGGATCCAAATACTCATTTTCTCTTTCTTTCCTATGTTCCCTCGGATTCTGACTAGGAGTACCTGAAGGTATAGCTCCAGTTGTTTTTTAGTTGGAGATTGTAACACCTTTGTTGGCATTGTAGGTGTTGATGTTATTAATCTCTCTATCTTTCTTTTTTATAGGAGGTTTCTTGCTTGATTTCCCTCCTTCAATCTTGCCTTGTTTAATGGCCATTTCAATCATCTCCCCAGCCATAACTAAGTCAGAGAAATTTCCTGACGTGATTGTAACCAGGTGCCCAAAGTAAGGAGTTTTGAGGATTTGCACGTAGAGCTTCCTGGTTTCCTTGTCATCCAAGGGTGGATGAACTTGCACAACTAAATCCTTTCATCTCTGTGAATATTGTCTGAAACTCTCGTTAGGCTTCTTCTCCATGCTTTGTAGCATGACTCGATCTGGTTTCATATCGTTTATGTGTTTGTATTGTTCCAAAAATGACTTGGCTAGATATTTTCATGCCTTGATATGAGATCGATTAAGCCTGATTGTACCACCCGATGGTTGAACCACATATACTTTCCTGGCAGCAATAAATCAAGAGTTGATCATTTCCTACATATACTGTCATCTTCCGACAGAACATGATAATGTGAACTGAAGGGCAATTATTCCCATCAAACTTCTCGAAGTCAGGGACTTTGAATTTTGGTGGAAGAACCAAATATAAGACTAAACTGAGTTTTAATACATCAACTCCATAATAATCATGGTCCTTTTTAACCATTTTCATTTGTTCTTCCATCTTCTTTGCCTTGTCTTCTTCATCAAAATCCCGTATATGATAATCACGGGATTATTCTCAGGGTTAGATACAAAAGTTTTTACCTTCACAACATATGAGGCTTTCACTTTTGCAGCGGACGAGTCCCCTTGTAGTCCTAGTTAGATAACCACCTGCGGGTATGTGGAATAACTACCCCTTCAGATGACCCTGCTTCAGGCGCGCTTGCCTGATTCAGGCCAGATAACCTAGAAACAATTTAGTCAACCAAAGACTCTTTGCTTTTAGTGATTATTTCCAGAGTGCTTTGGTTATTCTGGCTTATCTTTTCTTCTAACTCCCTCTGCAACCTCAACATGTTCTCTTCAAATTGAGCAATGTTGGCTTCCATTTGTCTTTTCTTTGTGCGGGTGTTGTAAGGATGATGTATGTCCAAAGCTTGTGGAGATAAACTCGGTGTTTGTTTCCTCTTCTAATTAGACATTTTCTGCTAGTTAATGTGAATGTAAAAAACATGGAAAATTAAAATGCAAAGTATGAAATGCATGATGTATGAGAATTAGAGGCATTGATCTAGAAACGTGTTTTTTATTATAAAAAATCTTTATTGATACAAAGTGTTTTATTTTTTAAGAGATAAAAATATATGAAATGAATATTCTGACTAAATACTCTAAACTCCGAACAGCTTATAACAGGTTGATAAGTATTCTTCTTTCATCTATCACTGGTTGAATGCCTTGTTGAACCACTCCGGCTTCTCTTGCTAACCCATGCAAATTACGAGTTGGCTTTTATACTTGCTCCAGCAAATCTCAGATGACTACATCTCTAGTTTTTACCCTTTGTTGAGCTTGTTCCCAATGAAAACACCATTGCAACCCTCCATCAAAGGGAACTATCTAAAGCTCGCTTTCTTGTTTCTTGAATCCTTCCACATTGGCCTAAAACTCAACTATAGTTTTTTCATCCCGTTCTTGCTGTTTCTGAAGAGACTTCTCTAAATCAGCTACCTAGATCCTCAAACACTTGTTCTAGTGCTCGTTGTCTATCAAACGTCTCTGACAATTCTTTAGTTGTTCTTTCAAGGTCTCTCTTTCATCTTGCCCTTCAAACTTGTTTTTTAGGCTACTAGCTTCGCCTTTCCAGTACTCAGAAGACATTTTCAGATTGAAATTGCTTTGAACTTGTTATTGATATCCTTTTCTCAAGTCTTCGAGCTCAAAATTGGTTTTCTTCTGTTCGTTATCTAACTTGTCTGTCCAATCCTTCTGAGTATCAACATCTAAATTCCACTGGAACCTTTCAGCCTCGAGTTCCCTTAGCCTTTGTTTCATCTCGTTCTTTACAGTTTTAAATTCTTTCCTTGCTATCTCTAGCTTGGAAGGAACAAGCTTAAGATGATCTTCCCATGGTTCGAGTATCTTTATGATCTGGCGCGGGGATGGTGTCATTTTTTCTTAACCTCCGCCATTCCAAATAGTCTGGAGTAAGCATGTCCCTGGCATCCACGACATCCATTCGAAACACTTTCTTCCATGACTCAGCTACTTCTTTGACCTTTTTCTTATAGTTGTCCCCATGACATGCAAATTTATATCCAGAAATCCTGTGTATTGTTGGGACAAACTGGCGTGCCCCATACTGTCGAAGTGCCAAAAGTGGAAAATATCCAACTCCTCCTCATAATCCAAGTAATGTCATAGTATTTAAATCCCCACATCGGAAGAAAATATCATTGTGGGTTAACCAATGAGCTGTCCAGGCAATATCCCTATCTTAAAAATGTGTGAATACTTTCATCCACTTTTCTTCTGGGGTACTTTCTTGCCATTTCATAGTAAGGAATTCCCCCAAAAGTGAATAAGTAGTGTTGAACCGGTGGTAAGAAATCTCATTAGTCTTCCAAAAGTGACTATGGATCCAAACTTGGAGAAGCTGGGCACACCCTATGAATCTTTCTCCGCTAGTCTTCTTGCAGTAGTTGAGAGAGCGAAAGGTTTCAACTAAGATTGTCGGTGCTGGATTTACTCGTCTCAGGAGTTTTTCGAGCAGTTCCACCACAGCTTCCTCAATGTACCCCAAAGTCTTCGGGAAGATAACCAAACCATAAAGGCCCAACGTAAAAAGATCTATTACTTCCATTCATTGGGGTGGTTCTTCATCAGTTTTTTGATATGGGTCCAAGTAATTCCTTCACTGCTACCTTTGTGTTTAATTCGGTTAGTTACCCACTTTTCATCTACCCCCATAACCTTTGCCAGCCTTTCTTGAAAGGCCGACTTTTGATGTGCTTGATATAGACTTGATCTATTCTGATTCCCTCGCAATGCAACAATGTAGTATACTCTTCGACTGTGGGCACCTTATCTTTCTTGTTAAAGGTGAAACAGTTGTACCCTGGATTCTAGAATTGTACTAAGGCTCTAATTAGGGGATCATTGGTCTTGACATAGAGTATGAGTGCGATATCACCATACCGCTGGCTAAACTTCCGCTTCTGGTCACATTTTCAACTGTCCCAAATACTACGTAGGTCTTGAACATCATTCTTCTTTAGACACAAACACAGCTAACAAGATCTGACACATAGCTTCCTTGCAGGTTGTCTCTTTTTTCTTTCTGAGTCTTTTCGGACCATAGTTGTACCTCGGCATTTTTTACCTCTTACATTACAACCCCTTTGTCCATTAATGCAAATTATTTGTGTGTAACGAACACTTTTTGTGGATCAATTACCTTTTTTTTATGATGCAAATGATAAAAAAAACAAACATGAAAGAAAAATTAGTTAGTAAGATATAAATAATAATGATAAAAGTAAAAAAATGATAAACTGCATGATAAAAGTAAAAAACATCCTAGGTTTTGAGATACATTTTCGGGATAGGCTCTAATTCCCTGTAGTCTCCCGATTTAGGTTCTAAAAAAGGTACCCGAGTTCTCCCAGCCGGTGCCCTCTTGGGCTTGCCAGACCCTTAGTCATAAGCACATTACATGCTTATGTGGACTAAGTTAAACTCGAGAGGATACATTCCCTTATGTCCACATGGAGAATAAATTCACACGAAGGCATAAGGTATATGAATCTCGAAGGTTACTTGCTAGGCCTGCACGGAGAATAAATTCTCACGAAGGCATCTTTTTCACCTCCAATTAAAAAGGGTTCAGAGCTTGGGTATAGAGCCAGAGATGAAAACTTTTTCAAAAATCTGAAATAATTAAAAAACGTCTGTACAACTATTTACTTGAAAAATAATCAAAGGTAAGTAATAAGGATAAAAAATTTATCTTAAAATTTAACTTACAATTTTCATTTAAAAAAAGATAACTGGAAATTAGCCTTAGTCTGACTAATTTATCTGTCCACAACAGAGTCGCTAAGTTGTCGCATCCGTCTTTTGGGTAGGTCCGAAATTTGGGCTTCGACTTAAATAAAACACGTTATAGTCGCCACTGATTATTTATTCTTTAAAAAAACAAAAAAAAACTAGGTTGATCGGACACCTTAGTTGATCTGCGTTTTACCAGAAATATGTTGGATTCAGGAGTCGGTTACAGTCAAGGAATGATTAGCACCCTTGTATTGCCCTTTTGGTACTAATTTAATTTCCAGTTGTCTTAATTAAGAAAATTTCAAGTTAAATTAAAAAGTAAAATTCGATTTAAATTACTTATCGTTAATCGATTGAAATTACCTCTAAAAAGCTAAACACGTTAGATTATAAAATAAAAGAAATATCAAATAAAAAATAATTTAAAAAATAAATCAAAGAAGGAGATATTAAATTTTTAAAAAAATATTATATAAAAAATGTTAAAAGAAAATAAAATAAATGAAGAAAATATTAAATTTCATAAAAGAAAAATATAAAAAAAAATATAAAAAAATGTTAAAAGAGAATAAAAATAAAATAAAATAATATAAAAAGAAGTGGGAAAATAAAGATAAAACAAAATAAAAAAGGGAAATATAATAAAATAAATAATAATAGTAGTAAAGATAAAAAAAGGATTTTTAAAAGTTGTTTTTTGAAATAAAAGGTAAAAATTAAATAGAATAGAATAATTAAATAAATAATCTAGACAGGTTGAGATAAATAGAAACTTAAAGTGAAAGTAGCTTCAGACTTCAATTTTGTCTCAAATTTCTCGGATCATCGAAACAGATCTTTACTTCAAAATTCACGTCGGCTTACAAGGATAATTCTTCGCTGTTGACTCGGATTATGTTGTTTCAACAATAACTAGTTTCGATCTCAGTTTCCTCTTAGAAAACAATTTTACTAAGTGTGTATTCGGAAAGTCGAATATGCTTCAATAAGCAAACCTTTAATTTTCACATTTTGAATTGAGCCTTCGCTTTAGCCTTCGGCTTAAAAGAAAATTAGCTAAATATGACCAATGTCATACTTGGCATATTTGAAAATTAAATTTAAAGGAAAATAAAGGAATATGTGAAAATAGAGAGAAAGCTAAAGAGAAAAAGAAGGTTTTATTCTCCGATGTGTGAGATTTCAGTTGTCTTTTAGGCTTACCTGAGATGGTATTTATAACCTTCAAATTCCTAAAAACAAGCTAAAGATAATCAATAAAATAATATCTTTTATCCTAATTAAAACACTTAAAACTATTTAAACTAAAATACCTAAAACAAATATAAAATAAAATAATATTTAAAATAATATCTTAAATCCTAATTGAAATACTAACATCTATTTAAAATAAAATATAAAGATAAAATATAATATTAATATATATACTAAATAAGTCTCTGACGAAAATGGGTGTCTACAATGTATCTAGGTGTCTGCCAAATTATTTGCGTAGAGGGGTGAGGAGACTAGTATTCCCAATCTGAGATGGTCATGGGAGAGCTTTATTGACGTAGATGAGGGATATTCATGTTAAGATGCACGAGTGGAGAGTCTTGGACGGGGACCTACAGAAGTGGTCGATGATGTGCTTACCTTGTCAGACGATGAAAGCTCTGATGGCGACAGCTCCCTTGACATCCCTGACGACTGCAATAAGAGATTAGAGTTAGGGTTTCTTTGGGTTGCAAACGTTTTGGTCAATTTGGGCCCAAGCAATTGGGTTGCTCAGGAATGGATTGATGTAATTGAGCTTTGTAATATTGGACTAAAAAATATAAAAATAAACATATTAATAATAAATTTAGTCTTAATATAAAAAATAAGTGATTAAACTATATTTTTCCTAGTTAGATGCTTAAATTATTTCTGACCAATCCAGATGTTTAACGTTACAAACCTATCATTTTAAATATTCCACTAGAACGAACGTTTAAAAAAATCGTAAAGTGACATATGTCGCATTTATATATTTTTTAAAAAGTAAAAAAAACATTTTTTTAAACCCATACTCCTTGGTCCCCCCCCCAACAAGTTCTTGCCCCTACAAATTCCAAATAACAAAAGGCTTTTGGCTAGCCCTACGACATACAGTGAAAGGTCGATGGGTGGCTAAACGATCGACCACCACTGTGGTTAGTGTTTCAAACGGTCGACCAAATGAATTTAAGGGATTTGAATATTTGAGATTTTAGAGATTTACTTTTACAAATTAATGGGATCAGAGTGACGGTCGATCACTGAGTGAGCGATGACATATGAGATGGTTGTTCGTCGGTGGTGGCGATTAGGGCGACGACTAGTATTTGAGGTTTGAAATTAAGATTTTAATGTTTTGGTTTTTTTAGATTTAAGACAAAATTGAGGGGTTTTAAAATTATAATTTTAAGTTTTTCTTTTTTTAAATAAAAATTTTACAATTCTATAAATGCAACACGTGTTACTTAACGGAATTTTTTAACTGCGGTTACGTCTAAGGCACTTAAGATAGTAATGTTTGTAATGTTAGACACCTATATTGATCGGAAAAAGTTAAGGCATCTAAGTTATATCATCCATAGGAAATAGTTAAGTCATTCATATTATAACCAAACCTTTATCATATTATCCTCATAACCATCTTTAGTATGTCCAACACACTTCTCTTTAGCTCATTAATTTCAGTTATGACTTTTTTCACACATTAACACATCCATTTATGCATTTTAATTATGGCATCCTTTCATGCCTTAATGCATCCTTTCATGCCTTAATGCATCCTTTCATGCCATATTGCATCCTTTCATGCCTTAATGCATCCTTTCATGCATTTTAATTATGGATCCAATTTATAGCAGTTCATACTCTAAAACTCATTCATAATATTCTTTCTATGCATATAAAGATAACATAATCAATATTATAAAACATATATAAATTTAAAGCATTCTAATTTGAATGTTCTTGATCTCGCATACTTACAATATAGTACTCACCTTGCTTGCCTCGTTTTGGTATCCAATATGTAAAGTTGATTACTCCGTAACTTGGCCTTTTCCTTTTGCTTTACTTGATTTAGGAGCTTGATTTCGATCTATTCAACATCCACTAAATACATGTACAATATCAATTGTTAGTATATCTCTTAAAAATTACACTTAAACATTACTCAAAAGCACCTATTAATAACTTTTCTACAACAATATCATCCTATTTTAAAATTTCTGGCTCCTCAGTATCGATGCCCCTACCATTGTATCGATACTACCATACTATGGTACCGATACCCTATTATGGTATCGATACCATTTTTGCATCCTATTTTGAAATGGTATCGATACCTTCCCTTCAGTATCGATACGCTCTTCGGTATCGATCCGATTGAATCAGAATCGATACTACTTTGCATATTCCTCCCATTTTAGCTTATAGTATCGGTACTGTTCTATCAGTACCGATACTCGTGCCTAGAATTTCTAGTTTTCAACCCTATTTTCACCCAAATAGGGTCAAATTTTGTTATACTTACACCATATAATACAATTAAACTCTTCTTTGACTATCCATACTAATATTCCTTCATTTAACCTCTTAAAACATCTAAAATCTTTCAAGAACATTAAATTCTAAGAATCACACCACTTTTCCTAGTATGTTCTTAATCCTATCCAATGCTTCTAATCTCTTATTTACCTCTTTGACAAGTCAAATCTACCAGTAAACATCAATAAACACTCATTTATTAACATATAATTTCAAAACCCATTTTCTAAAATCTCCATTAGTTCATCCATTTCATAGTTTTAATCTCATTTACTCCTTTCTTAAGCTTCTATCCACTTAAGGTTATAAAAACAACCCATAATCAAAATGAAAAACTGATTAATTGAATGTTACCTTTGGAGCTATGGAGGAGGCTTTATCCACGTGAAAGAATAAGAAAAAGGAAAGAGCTTTTTGATATCTACTTTTCCCTTTTCCCTTATTTAACTACCCTAATACAATGGACTTTAATTTCATCTTAATCCAATGACCAAAATATCCTTTAACCCTTCTATTGTTACAATTTAGTTTCAACCATTATTCTAAATCATTCTCATATTTTATCAATTACTCAAATAAATCCTCAAATTTTAAATTCTTTCAATAAATGCCTTAATTCAATATTTGGGCATTACAATTCTCCCCCATAAGAGAATTTATCCTCGAACTAAAAGAAGTACCTGAAACGAAAAGGTACATAAACTATTTCCTCATATCCTTCTGTCTTTCCCAAGTAGCCTCTTCTATCTTATTATTCCGCCAAAGCACTTTAAGCAACGAAATCCTTTTGTTACGCAATTCCTTGGTTTCATTAGCCAAGATCCCCACTGGTTCCTCCTCATAAGTTAAATCTGGTCGGATCTCTATTTCTTTTGGTCTGATAACATGAGATGGATCCGATCTGTACCTTCTAAGCATCGATACATGGAAAACATTATGGATCTTGTCCATATCCGGAGGCAAAGCTAACTGATAAGCTACGGGTCCAACCCTTTTTAATATCTCATACGATCCAATGAATCTCGAACTCAACTTTTCTTTTCGCCCAAAACGTAATACCTTCTTCCATGGTGATACTTTCAAAAATACTTTGTCTCTCTCTTGATAATCTATTTCTTTTCTTTTCAAATCTGCATAGGAATTCTCGCGATTTGAGGCTATATTTAAATTGCTCTGGATAAGTTTCACTTTATCCTCCATGTCTTACATCAAATACGGGTCGACCAGGTCTCGATCTTTCAGTTCAAACCAATTTAATGATGTTCTGTATTTTCTCCAATACAAAGCTTCATACGGAGCCATCTTAATACTTGATTGATAACTATTATTATATGAAAATTCCTCTAAAGGCAAATACTTATCTCATGATCCTTTAAATTCAATCACACATGCCCTTAGCATATCTTCCAATATTTGAATAGTTTGTTCTGATTGCCCATCTGTTTGTGGATGAAAAGTTGTATTGAAGTTCAATCGAGTACCCAATGACTAACATAAAGACTTCTAGAACCTTGAGATAAACCTTGGGCCTTGATCGAATACTATCAAAATCGGCACTCCATGCAGTCTAACTATCTCTTTTATATATAACTCCGCAAACTTATCTATCGAGTAATCTACTCAAAACGGGATAAAATAAGCCGTATTGGTTAATCTGTCTACTATTATCCAAATCGAGTACTTTTTATCCGGTGATACTGGTAGCCCCGAAACAAAATCCATAGTGACTCGCTCCCACTTCCATCCAGGGATGGATATTGGTTGCAGTAATCTGTAAGGCACTTGATGTTAATCTTTCACTTATTGACATGTTAAACATTTGGCAACAAACTCTGTTACAGCTCTTTTCATGCCAGACCACCAATAATGAATCTTCAAGTCTTGATACATCTTATTCCAGCCTGGGTGTATAGTCAAAGGACTATAATGTGCCTCACAAAGAATTTCCTTCCTCAAATCATCATCGTCGAGAATGCAAAGTCTTCCCCTATAGTATAAGCATCCATCCACTCTTATTTCGAAGTCTTTGGTCTCATTCTTTTCAACTTGTGCTATTCTTGCCAAGTATTTCTCATCTTGATTTTGTAACTCTTTAATCCTAACCAAAAACATCGGATTTAACTTAAGCTCAACAATTAAAGCACCATCATCCTTTAATGACATATGCGCATCCAAGGCCCGTAAAGAGGAAAAATCTTTCGGCTTAATGCATCTGCTATCACATTCGCCTTTCTCGGATGATAATCTATAATTAGATTGTAATCCTTTAGAAGCTCAATCCATATTATTTGCCTCAAGTTCAATTCTTTCTGAGTCAATAAATACATTAAACTCTTGTGATCTGTATAAATATGACACCGCTCACCATACAGATAATCGTCAGATTTTTAGTGCAAACACAACTGCTGCCAATTCTAAATCGTGCTTCAGATAATTTTTCTCATGATTCTTCAATTGTCTTGAAGAATAAGCCATGACCTTTCCATCTTGCATCAGCACACACCCTAATCCATTTTGGGATACATCACTGAACACAACATAGTCTTTTCCCGACTCAGGTTGTACAAGTACATGGGACTCTATTACTATCCTCTTGAGCCTTTCAAAGCTTTCTTGACATTTCTCCGTCCAGAAAAATGGCATATCATTTCGTAACAATTTAGTTAGCGGCAAAGCTAACATTGAGAAGTTCTTCACAAACCGTCTATAATAACCAGCAAGTCCCAAGAAACTCCGAACCTCAGAAACATTCTTTGAAGGTTGCTAATCCACTATAGCTTGAATATTTCTTGGATCTACTCTTATGCCTTCTATAGAGACTATATGACCCAGGAAAGCAACTTCGGAAGACGGTACTTGTTCTTTATTGTGACTTTATTTAACTGACGGTAATCGATACATAATCACATAGACCCGTCCTTCTTTTTCAAAAATAGAACAGATGCTCCCCAAGGAGAAACGCTAGGTATTATAAATCCCTTATTGATTAGTTCTTGAAGTTGAACTTTTAATTCTCTTAATTCTGTTGGAGCCATTCATATGGAGTCATCGAAACAGGTTTGGTACCCGGGTAAATCTCAATCCTGAACTCTACCTCATGATTTGGAGGCAATCCCTGTTACTCCTCAGGAAAAACGTCCGGAAATTCTCTAACCGTGGGAATATTAGTTACTTTAACTTCTGGAAGTCAAGTATCTATCATATTGGCTAGAAACGCTATACATTCCCTCAACATCATCTTTCTGGCAATCATGGTTGATATCACCTTTGATGGTGGTTTTATTCTTTCGTCGATTACTATGATTTCTGAACCTTCGACATCCTTTAAAAACAAGCGTTTCTTACGACAATCAACCCATCCATAATCTGAAGACAACCAATCCATGCCAAAAATAATTTCAAATTCATCGAAGGGCAACTCCATCAAGTTTGCCAAAAACATAATCTCTTGAATCTTTATAGTGCATTTTCTACATATTCTAGTGACTCTTGCACTGTGACCCATGGGTTTACCGCTATCATCTCACTCACAAATGGGTTCTAAAGGGATTCCCCTAATTTTAACCAATTTAGTATTAATGTATGAGTGTGTAGAACCATGATCAACTAAAACCAATACAGACTTATTAAAAAGATGGAAAATAACTGTTATAATTTCATGGTCATCTCGATCCTCATTGGTCTTAATATTGTAAATTCTAGCGACTCCCCAAGTCTCTTGTCTATGCATTGAATCCATTTGTCCCCTGGATCTACCCCTTCCTCTACTTCGATTTGAGGCTACCACCGATCTTTCATATTGCGCTGAATTGTCCCCAGATTTCTTATGACAGTTTCGAGCAAAGTGACCAGTCTCACCCCATTGGAAACAAGCTCCACTAAGAAGTCTGCATGCTCCACTGTGCAATTTTCCACATGTCTAACATGGAATTCTCTCCCATGCTGCTCTACCTGAGCTAGCAACAAAAGACTGAGATTGTCTATTTTTCTGTTCTGTTGCAACACTATCTATATCCGTATATATGGAACTCGAGAGCTTGCCTCTTTTAACATGATGGGGATTGGAAGACATTCCAACTTTTTTCCCCGTCTGAACACTTTGCTATGCAGCTAAAGTCTTATCTTGAGCTCTTTCAATGGCTTTAGCTCTGTTTATGACTTCTTGTAGACTCGGCAAGTTCAAGACCAACGTAATCTCTTTCAACCTCAAACCCTCTATAAACCAATCACATCTTTCCTTGTCATTTGGAATGACTACAGTGGCAAAACGGCTCTACTTGTTGTACTCAGCCTCAAATTCATGTACAGCTTGATCACCTTGCTTTAGATTAAGGAACTTTATCAACATTTCCCTTTTTAATTGTTCACCCACGTACTTGTTCTTGGATTCCTCTAGGAAAAATTGCCAGGTCACTTGCTCCGGTGGTGCATACATCGTAGTATTTGACCAACATACTCGGGCTGATCCTCTAAGTAAATATAAAACTCCTCCCAACTTTTCCAGATCTGTAAATTGAAGAATCTCGACATTAATATAACATCATTTAACAACAAGTTGGCCTTCATTGTTCCCTCCCTCTCTTCTCCCCAAAACTCTATAGCTCTCAAGCTCTTTATCTCTTTTGGGATTAACATTCTCGGTGCTGGAGGAGCAAGGGCAGGCTGAAACCGAGTCAGTATTGTATCAAGGGCTTGCATGAAATTTCCAACCTCAGACACCAGAATCCCTTGATGTGCAGGTACACTAGCATTTTCAGAGGGAATAGGTCGTTCACTAGTTGCCTCATAGCTCTCACTATCAGTTCCTTCTTGCATCTTTTGTCCCCGAGTTCTTTGCGAATTTGAAGATTTCGACATCTATAACAACATACATAATAATAACATTTCAATTAGTAAGGAGTGTAATCAATTTCGCTAAAATGACACCATACCAGTAACATTGACAGTCTTTATGGCATGTAATCCCCTTTTCTACTTTGAAATTAAAACTAGTTTCGGTCGAGAATCGACTAAACCTATAGCTCTGATACAAATAAATGTAACACCCATCTCCCGTATACCCTTCCGTACAAGAGATATAGATGTCACATTACTCTTAAATAATTATTCCTTTGAAAAATCTCAAAAATATTTTTTTCTTCTTCTGAAAACATAATATTTTAATATAAAACAAAACATTGATTGTAATTTGTTATAAGTTCTACTTGATTTAAGTTAAGAGCATTTTAATATTGTGATTACATGCCAACTAAGTTTTCCCAAAATAAACTAGATTGTCTGGTTGTCACGGATGAGTCCACCTTAGTTGATGATCACCACGGCTACAGAAGCATTCCTTACTCAATAAATCTTTGCTTTACCTACGCGTGAGAAACAACACACGTTAAGCATTTACATAGTGAGATATAATATAGAAAATAACATTAAAGTATACATAAGTATCTCATGGTTATTTGACTTCAAACTAAGTTATATCATCCATAGGAATTAGTTAAGTCATTCGTATTATAACCAAACCTTTGTCATATTATCCTCATAACCATCTTTAGTATGTTCAAGATACTTCTCTTTAGTTCATTAATTTCAGTTATGTCTCTTTTCACACATTAAAACATCCATTTATGCATTTTAATTATGACATCATTTCATGCCTTAATGCATCCTTTCATGTATTTTAAATGATGGCACCCTTTCATGCCTTAATGCATCCTTTCATGCATTTTAAATTATGACATCTTTTCATGCCTTAATGCATCCTTTCATGCATTTTAATTATGGATTCGATATAGAGCAGTTCATACTCTAAAACTCATTCATAATATTCTTTCCATACATATAAAGATAACATAATCAATATTATAAAACATATATAAATTTAAAGCATTCTAATTTGAATGTTCTTCATCTCGCATACTTACAATATAGTACTCACCTTGCTTGCCTCGTTTGGGTATCCAATATATAAAGTTGATTACTCCGGAAATTAGCCTTTTCCTTTTTCTTTATTTGATTCAGGAGCTTGATTTCGATCTATTCAACATCCATTAAATACATGCACAATATCAATTGTTAGTATATATCCTAACAATTACACTTAAACATTACTCAAAAGCACCTATTAATAACTTTTCTACAACAATATCAGCCTATTTTAAAATTTATGGCTCCTCAGTATCGATACCCCTACCATTGTATCGATACTACCATACTATGGTACTGATACCCTACTATGGTATCGATACCATTTTTGCATTCTATTTTGAAATAGTATCGATACCTTCCCTTCGGTATCGATATGCTCTCTTCAGTATCGATACTGATCGATTCAGTATCGATACTACTTAGCAAATTCCTCCCATTTTAGCTTATAATATCGGTATTGTTCTATCAGTACCAATATCCGTGCCCATAATTTATAGTTTTCAACCCTATTTTCATGCAAATGGGGTCAAATTTCGTTATACTTACACCATATAATACTATTAAACTCTTCTTTGACTATCCATACTAATATTCCTTCATTTAATCTCTTAAAACATCTAAAATCTTTCAAGAACATTAAATTCTAAGAATCACACCACTTTTCCTAGTATGTTCTTAATCCTATCCAATGCTTCTAATCTCTTATTTACCTATTTGACAAGTCAAATCTACCAGTAAACATCAACAAACCCTGATATATTAACATATCATTTCAAAACCCATTTTCTAAAATCTCCATTATTTCCTCCATTTCATAGTTTTAATCTCATTTACTCATTCCTTAAGCTTTTATCCACTTAAGGTTGTAAAAACAACCCATAATCAAAAGGAAAAAACTTAATTTAAGGTGACCTTTGGAGCTATGGAGGAGGCTTTATCCACGTGAAAGAAGAAGAAAAAGGAAAGAGCTTTTTGATATCTACTTTCCCCTTTCCCTTATTTAACTACCCTAATACAATGGATTTTAATTTCGTCTTAATCCAATGACCAAAATATCCTTTAAACCCTTTATTGTTACAATTTAGTTTCAACCATTATTCCAAATCATTCTCATATTTTATCAATTAATCAAATAAATCCTCAAATTTTAAATTCTTTCAATAAAGGCCTTAATTCAATATTTGGGGCATTACATTTTTAATGACTAAATTTTTTATTTTATTATCGTTACATTTAGAATCTCGTAGAATTTTACATGTTGATAATAAAAATATTTTTTGTAGTTCCAATGGATGCCTTATACGAATATAGAAATGAGGACTTGTATCCCACTCGACCTTAGTGTTCTATTGGACACATGACAGGCAATTGTACCACTTATATGTTATGCTATTGTTGAGCGACATCCGAGTGATAAAGTTCTTTGTTAGTTTGGTTTCACACAATTTATTATAGAAATAACCATAAATCTTGATAATTTGTATAACATTGACAGACGAGATAAGACTGATGTTGATTGGGGAGGGTGAAAGTACATCTAGTAGATAGTGATGTTGGAGAATCGGTATGATCGTATTCTCAACCGTCATCCATTTTCAAACATTGATTTGGCGGTTTCGTTTGACTACATGTCATGATTCAACAAAAATGGGAAGTCGTTTATATTATCTGATGAGACATGAGGTGAGTCTATTCATCGTCGTCGAGAAAAATGTCCACCAACACAACATCATCATTCCCCCGACTAATTGTTGATGAAGAACATACACTTTCGACCCATCTCCATTAGCACTGTCGAAAACAATACAACATCCACCATCTAGACCGATGCAATATTATATGTTGAGTCCACATGGTTATATGCCGAGTCTTTTGGGTTATATGCCAAGTTCTCCGGGTTATATGACGAATCCCCCAAGTTATATGTTGAATTCGCTAGGTGGATATTATACGCCTATAGACCTTATGTTTGACAGGTGATGTTCATCCACCAACACTATTGTCGTATTCAACTCAGTCATCGATTCCACTTTTTCATAATTTTCACAATTCTCATTAAGCGGTAAGATTATTGATCACACACCTCTGCATTATTATTCCACGAAAGTCCTTCGTCATCGACTCTGATACAATAAGTTGAAGCTGATGTTGGTGAAGACAATGAGAATGAAGATCATGTTGAAGAACAACCTATACGAAGAAATTCAACTTGAAACAGATAACCACCACCCTGTGGATCGCATTAATGAAGAAGACATTAGTGTTTATATTATTTTATCTTTTTAAATATAATTTTTTTATGTTATATTTGTACTAAATTTTGAATCTAATTGTTATATATAATTTTATATTCGAATTAATTTTTTATGTTATAATCGAATTTTACATTATATTTAATATTTAATTGTTATATTTTATAAATTTATTATTTTTTTCTAATTTAGATAGAAAGAACGTGCCTTTTAAGTGGACTGCCACGTAAGCAGAAGGTGTAGTTTGTTGAGTGAAATGCCACCTGGGAAATGAGTGTTCTGTAGAACACGCATTTTTGTCACGTGATAGAAATGGGTGTTAAGTCAAAAAATAATGAACAATAAGTGCTCTTTTAATAATTAATTATTTTTGGGTGATATTTAGTTCTTATCTCTTAATTATTTGAATTATTTGATAATAAAGGTAAAAAGTAACCCTCTACAAAACCCAAATCAATCATAAGGAACAGTAGAGTCAAAAATAAGATGAAGACAGTAAATAAACTACTTGCAATTGTAAACTTCCATTCAATTATTGGTTCAGGGCATCAAACCAGAAACATATAACAATGATAAACAAGAAATAAAACTCATTAAATTAAACAACACAATCAAACAAACGAAACTAATACTTTTTTAACCGCACGAAGAATAATAATGAAAATCAAATATGAAAGAAACCCAGAATTATGAAGAAGACGTCAAACCTGCAGATTCCTCATCATACAAATCATCCGACCTCCTGAAGGAAGCGTGGACCAAAACGACAACCGCGCCAACCAAAAGCGACCACAAAATATTGGGCGTGGCATCTGTCAACAGCAAGAACACGATAGTCAAAACCCCCAACACGATCAGAACCACACGGTCGTCGATCGTACGGCGGAAGATAACTAAAGGCTCGTCCAGCAGGAAGTACAAGACCAGCCAAGCGGCCATCATGGCTACGAAGACTATAAGGGAGATGGGTTGCCATAAAAGGCTAAGGAAAAGGACGAAAAGCACGATTATAGCGTAGTTCATGCGGAAGTAAGCAACGTTACTTCTAACCCTGGAAATAGCGTCAGATAAGTTGACGGGAAAGTTGAAGGAGCGGATGTTGAACATGAGTTTCCATGGACGACGATCTCCGAGCCCTTCTTTGATACGTTTCTTGGCTCGAGATAGGTATTCGATGTTCGCCGACGGTCCCGGCGACGAAGAAGTCGGGATCGTGCCGTAGGTTGTCATTGAAGTTCAAAGGTTTGACTTTTTGAAAGGCTTTTCCTTTGGGAAGAAAGGAGAAAAATCGAGAATACACAAGGGGTTGGGAAAGGCTAAAGGAATAAAGAATTGGAGGGGACGGTGGGTATGTGTCACTATGGTTTTGAGGTCTAATTGATTTTTGAAATCTAAATAATTTTTTTTTTTGTTAAAAATATATATCTAACGTTTTCAATGTTACATTTTTAGGTGTCTAGATCGTAACGACCGTTAAATTTGGACGTTATCTTCCATGTGTCACACATAAAATTTCAAAAAAATTATTATTTTTAAATGTAATATTATAATATAACAAACCTCCAAAATTTATCCTTTTTCACCGTCGATCGGTCACCATCGGTGCATAGCTGTCACAGTTGACAGTATCAGAATTATCTCACCGCTGCGACCAAAATCTAGTCCCCCACCCACCGTGAAATTGTTCCAATCTTCGAAAAAAGCGTTGTGAAGTGTCGCCAGCTTTCTAAGTTTTCCTTTGTTGTTTTCTGTGATTTCGACAACTATAATTAGTCGTACGTTACACGATTGTCACCATTGAATTGCTTGCTTTGTTCCGAACAAAACCCAGCTAGTAGTGACCCTTAGTGGTTGTCAAAGATGGGGGATGGGAGGGAGAGGGGTGACGAGGGGTTATTTTTTTTTTCTAAAAATATTTTTATTTTATTAAAAAATAAAAAAAATAAAAAATAAAAAAAAATATAATGATACACCTAAAAGTGTAATGGAAAAAAGTTATACGTCTATTTTTATTTTTAGTGAAAAATTTTTTAATCATCAAAAGATAATTTGAGGTATAGTTTAGGGACTTAAAAGAATACGAAGCCTATTTTAAAATATATTTTTATAAACTGAATTATGTTTTTAAAAAATAGTTTTACTTTGTGTCTAATTCACATTTAGTTGAGATAGGACACATGCTCATCTTGAAATCTAAATTTTCTTCGGTAAGTTGTATATTTTATTGATGGTGTCTACCCTGAAATTTTATTTGTGTCCACTCTATTAAAATTTTTTGTGCTATTAACATATGTATGAATACCCTCAAAAATATTTCTAGATTTACCATTGATTTTACAATGTTTGAATGATATTGTATAAATCATTTTTCACTTGTTGGTAAATTTTTTGAAAATTATTTATTATAAATATCAAATATAATAATGATATTATTTATTATAAAGAAAATATTAGTATAAATTATTTAATATTATTTATATCAAAATTATTGTTAAATTATTTTTACAATCTTATAAATAAAAATATTAAGACTAGTATATTTTATTACAATAAATATTATAAATTATATGAATTATTTATTAATATAAAATGATATATTATATAATTAAAATAATAAATATTATTAATTATATTAATTACTTATTAAAATAATATTATAATATTATAATAAAAATATTATATTATATTTTAAAAATTATTAATAAATATATTTTAAATATCTAGTAATTAAATAATATTATTTTTATGAAATTAATAAATGATATTAATTTTATTAATTATTTTATTATATATTCATAAAATAAAAATATATTATCATATAATATTATATTATTAAAAATATTATATTATAATATAAAAATTATTATTAAATTTATTTCAATAATTAAATATTTTATTAAATATATTATATTAATATTAAATATATACAATAATATTATTTTGAGTATTTATGTTTTGAAATGAAAAGTTCGAATAATAACTTTAAAATTTCATATTGTAATTTATTTTCCAAACATTTTAAAGAAAATTTTGTTGGTGAAAAAAAGAATTACATTAATCAATATGTTTTCCTTCAGTCAAAAATTGGAAAATGAAAAAAATGTTTTTCGAAAAATCAATTAGAGTGATACAAACATACTCTAAAATAACTTTCTTGGGACAGAAAAGTTTAACGAGTAAAGTACACCAAAAATCCTTTGCTTATTTTTGTTATCATTTTGGTAAGTCTTTTTCCCCAAAAATTATAAAATACTTATTAATTTTTTCAATATTAAATTATTTTAATATTCTTATAGTATTTTTAATCAATAAGTTAAAAAAATATTTTTAATATATTTTTATAAGTATATAAAAGTTGAAAATATAGTTTTAAAATTAAAATGATATGATTTAAAAATATAAATTCTTTAAACTTTAAAATAACTAAAACTTTTAAAAGAAAATATAAACGATAATAGGATTAATTACTGTAATCAAATCAAATAATACAATGTATAAACTCTATTGATATTTTTAAAGTCAAGTATATTCCAAAAGAATAAAAAGAAAAATTATTTTGAGACTTTTTATGTTATAATTTAAGGGGAAATGTTTAATGTTTAATGTTTAATGCTTAATGTTGATTCTTGGGTTCTTTCTTATCTCTCCTTCCTCGCGACCCTCCCTCCGTTGAAGGGCGTCATCGCTATCGACAGTGGATTTTCTCCGTTGGTGTTTATTTTTCGTCCCCTTTCTCAATGATTTCACATTCCTTCAGGGTTTCAAAAAACGGTCCGCAACCGCGATTTCGTTCACGATATAGCGGTTTCGCCGTTTTCGGAGTTACTCGTGACGGCCGCAATAGCGTCCGCGACGACCGCAATAGCTCCCGCGACGGCTGCAATCATGGTAAATTCGAAATAACCGAAAACGCGACCGCGATTTGAAATCCTGATTCCTTCATCTCTTTATTTTCTGTCGTGATGCCATTTGGTTCATCTTTATGCCAGCGGTGGATTTTATTTTTTGCCCTATTCTCACCAGCTGATTTTTAGGGTTTGGTTTTCACTAGTAAGTGCTTTGTGGGTACCTTCGGTGGTATTGGGATCCTGGCGATGTTGCTAGGTTCAGTTTTGATCGGATAGTTATCTGGTGGATCCTTTTATCTTATGTTCGGTCGGGAAGACATCACTTACGTGGCTTTCTTTTGTCTGCATGGTACACGCAATAGTTATCATTTTCGTTAACCTCACGTGTGTTACAGATCTTTGGGTTCTTTGAGGGTTATCCACTCTCTGCAATGGTTACCATTATGGTTGGTGACCCACAAACCCTTTGATTATGCTGTGTTACATCCATCTTGGTTCAGTGCATCTCCTCTCGACCACCCTCTTCTTCTTCCTCTTCCACTTCAACTATCCTTAATGGCTAATGATGTTCATAGTTTACTTGATTGTTTACGCTTTATTAAGAGAGATGGGGGATATCATCTCTAAACCTACACTTTTACCTTCTTCGGATGCCACTTCTCACCATTGGGTCATTGGTTGTTTAGTCTCCTCCAATACTATCCCTGATTCGTTCATATGAGTATTTCGTATATTGTGGAGTTCCTCCCGTTTGGACGATATCACCCACCTCTGGGATCTTCACTTTCTTTTGAAAGTTTTGTCTGATACTACAATGGAGATTATTATGAGTCATACACCCTGGGCTTTTAATGGCGATCTTCTAGCCTTGACCTCCTTTGATTCTCACCTGAGTCTATCTGGTTATGACTTTTTCAATCTTCCTATTTGGATCCGAGTTTATGATGTTCCCCTGGGTTTGATGAATGCCACGTTGGGTACCTTGATTGGTCGTTAGCTTGGTTCTCCGCTTGCTATTGACCTACGCCCGGGTGTTGAACGACAGGGATTTTATTTATGATTATGAGTTGTCGTTGATATTCTGCAGCCATTACGATGTTATGTCTCTATCAGTCATCGTGCTAATGTTCGGCCTCATCTATGTTTGTTGAAATATGAACTCAAATTTTTACATTTTTTATGGTCGAAATGCTCACACCCAGATTATTTTCCAACATACGATCGTAGACTCTACACCTTAATTTTGTGATTGGATTTAGGTCACCCCACAGGTGTTGGTTCTTCGTCTCGCCCCTAACCCTGCATCCAAACTCTCCGAGGTGGTTCTACTGTTTCAACCCTTACTGGCCCTACGACACATACCTCTTCTAGTGCACTCATAGATAATCATTCTCCACAGCCTTTGGCCTCTAGTTCATCTACCACTTTGGTTCCAGCGTCTAGCTCCCATCGTCCTGCTAAGCAGACATTGCCTGGTAGCATTGCTACCCCAAGTCATGCCTCCTCCAAGAGTGCTAGAATTCAACATAATGTGGCATCAGATACGAGTGAGGTGGCTTCAGATGCTCTGGTTATTTTTCTGTATTGGTGGAGGTTGTGGTACAATCTTGTCGTTCATTATGAAAATCTTATGTTAGAACATTTGGGGGCTTGGAACCCTAAACAGTTCGTACCTTAAATATGTTTTTCGCTCGTAAAGGACCTGATGTTTTCTTCCTTTGTGAAGCCCCCCTTTCTTGTAATCATCTTGATTCTTTGAAATTTCGGTTACATATGGAAACCACGGTAACCCACGAGAAACCATGTCACCAAAATTGATGCTACAAATTGAAAACACACGTAAAGAAAAGCCACCTAAGCCCGGGCTCCTTGCATAGAAAAAGATCGATCATATAATAAAGTGTTTGATTTTGGCCATGGAAAGCATTAATGAACCTACTGTCATGCAATCATCTGTTTGTAAATTATATGAAGACACTAGAATCAAACACGATATAGAATTATATAAAAAACTTTGAGTCGCGGATGACACTTTACAAAGAGAACTATTTGCCCCCACACAAAGTTGCAGGAGGGTTAAGACAAAGGATCTCTCGGGATACAACGAAATTTGAATCTTCTTTGATAAGAAAAAACAAGAAATTCCCATATTCTTACACTTATATAAGCAAAATTGGATTGTTTGTAATGATTAGAAGAACACCATGAATCATCTATTTATATGCATCCAATAGATATCACTTTGAAAGGTTACAACCTTTCATGTAGGTCATGTCTCTTTAAAAGAAAATGATATATCTCTCTAGAAGAAACATGTCTCATGATATGTAATATTTGGATGATAAATCATTACTCTTGAATTAAACTAATTTGTAATCTATATATTTCCACAATCTCCCACTTAATTGCTAAATTTAAACACAAGTACACAATGAATACGTATAGAGGATGGTGTCAACAGATTGAACCTTCCTTTAGTGAAAATTTTCAAAGTATTAACAAAGTATGGTGGCCATTCGCTTGAACCATCACTCTTAAAGTTATTACTGGAAAATTTATACACGTAATCATAAAGTATTAGAGTAAGAATTTATTTTTGTTAGCACCGTTATGGCCATATGCTCATCCCGTTTCATGACCATGTACAACAGAAAACCATAAAGAAAAACTCTCATTGAAGCGGCATCACTTTATGTCCATATAGGTGGATTTCATGAAAATTAATGTCCATCCTTTAAGAGTGAAATTCACCCTCCAAAAAATAAACATTAAATCCTATTTCTAAGTGAACGTTGTCATTTGATAACTCGTTATTACCCTTTGAACATTGAAACTAACTTTTGGCTAGAAGAAGGTAGGGTTTCCATTATCAATGATGTGATTACAGTGGTTTTAGTCTCATCTTATTGGTTGTACTCCTAACAATATCCCTTGACAAACCTTTTGTCAATTGATCCGTTAAATTATCAATTGACTTAACATAGGTAATAGTTATCACATTGTCCCTAATCAATTGTCTTACATACTCATGTCTCAAACTTATGTCTAAACTTTTCATTATTCACATTATTGTACGCTCGAGACATGGTGGATTAACTATCAAAATATAAGAAAATGGCAAACCTACATTATGACCACAGCTTTATATCTAACAAGAGATCTCTTAACCCTTCTGCTTCCTTGACAGTAGTCGTCAAGGCTATAAATTCAGCCTCCATAGTTGAATGTGAGATGCAAGTTTATTTCTTAGAGGCCCAACTAATGGCTCCACCTTCAATCGTGAAAATCCATCCTGAGGTGGATTTGTTGTCACTTAAACTAGTAATCCAACTTGCATCTGAGTAACCTTTTAGTACTGTAGGATAATCACTATAGAATAATCCCAAATTTTTTGTTTCCTTAATATAACAAAAAATTCTACAAATTCGTTTCCAATGATCTATACTAGGACTATTTTTAAATCTCACCATGTACACAACAAATGCGATATCTCGTCTAGTGCAATGCATTGTATGCATTAGACTTTCAACTGCGCTGGCGTACTTAGGTTGCGTTACAGGTCTTCCATTATTCTCAATTTAAAGTGAGACTTTCTCTATGTAGTGAGATTGGCTTAGTGAAAAACCATTTTTCATGTTTTTGTATCTTTATACCTAAAATTGTAAATACAATTTGAGGTTAGATGCTCTTTGGTCTCATGAACACCTTCCATGTTCGTCCCAAAGATTAAAAATCGTTTGCATAAAGACATATAATAACATCGTACCAATCGGTGAATTTACTTTAAATACATTTATCCACACTATTATGTAAAAACTGTATGACAAGATAACTGAGTCAAATTTCTAATGCAATTTTTAGGAGTTTGTTTTAAATCATATAATGAATTGATCAAGTTACATACATTATGTTCATTTTCAAGAAGCACAAAGTCTTACAGTTGTGTAACGCTCTAAATCCAGCGTAGACATTACGACCAAATCTCGGAGATCACACATTTTAAATTAACAAAAGACATTTGTGTTTCTAAACTTATTAGCAAATATCAAGTCTCAAAATAGATTCAGTTTATAACTTGTAGAAATAATAAGTCTGTATAACTCAAAAGTAAATTCCGAGTTTCCATAACACAATGCATACTAAAAATGATACTGAACCCATTAAAGTAACATAATATCTCAAAAACATACAAATAGTAAAATATGATAGGAAGTTTTATAAAGAATTCAAAGTCTAAAAATGTTCATACGAAATATAACAAAGTGTGCTAGAAATTGATTCACCAAGTAGCTGTCGTAGTTCTAAAAGCCAAAAGGATATGAAAATACAGAAACTAAAAGAATGAGATATAAAACTTAGTGTGTCTCCTAAGTACAACAGATATTAGTATTAAGACAAAGACAAGTAAGGTGTGTTATATCAAACAACATAAATAATATACAAACAGTAACATCAAAAATTAGTCATCAGAATGTGACACCAACAACACACAACCTTACCTTTCATAATAGATAAACATGATGAGGACGTTATCTTCCGAAGAGGTACCCAAATCAGAATACAAAAATCAGTATGGGGATGCTACCCTACGAAGAGGATTCCAGTCAGAAACAAAAATCAAAATGGGGATATTGCCCTTCAAAGAGGATCCCAAACAAAAAAAAGAAATGAGGATGGGATTATTCACTCCGAAAAAGATCCTATTAAAATTGCATAAATTCAACATTTTATAGATTATAAATTAAACAACATTAATATGGAATCAAACATGCCAGTGCGATAAAACATAACAAGAAAACGAAACATACGTACAACTAGAAGCATACAGTGTGATAGCATAATTAATAATCAACACACACACCACATTGACTAAATATATCATGAAAAACAACCATTTAACACGTGTTAAGGGACACACCTGTATCAGCTAATTAATACAGGCTAAGCCTTACGCTTCCCACAACAGATAGTATTAGGTCCTGCAAATTGAGGACCTAATAAATAACATTGTACTATGTGAGAACCAAAATAATACATCTAAACATAAATAATATACTAATTCACTAAACAACACCCATGCGTATCTCAAGTCAAACGTGCAAAATAGAACTGAGCTGAGCAATGGTGGTCGAAATCTACTAGAGAACGATAAAGAGACACGTGATCACCTTCAGAACATAATACCAAAAAAGTGAGTCCAAAAATCCCAGAATTTACTTAACATAATTATAACTTAAAGCAATAAATGACACAAAATGGGACTTTCGTGTTAGAATTTAGCCAAACAGACTCAGGACATCGAAAAACATAAAGTCAGTGGTCAAAGTCAATGATCAACGATTCAGTTCAATCAACGGTTCAGTTTGGGTTCGGTTCGGTTAACAGTTGGGACCATTCAGGGCCGGTTCAATAGCTTGAACTGCTGGAGCACTCCTACACATGTAGCGACGATGCGTATGGCGCACGAAGGTCCTTCTAGTGGCCAAAAAATTATGGAAATTTCTAGAATTGCAATTTAAAGCATGGGGAGTCCCTTACCAAAGTCATTTTTCAGAAAAAAGAATGATGACGATGGGGTTTCTTGAAAACCTGAATGTTCTATCCTTTCCCGATATCAAATGGCGATGGCAAACAGTAAACCAATTACATCGGACAAACGGGGACAACAAAGCAAGCACAATGGTGTTGGTAGTAAGTAACATAGTGGCACGGACTGTGAAAAATAAGGAAAAATTGAATTTAGAGATGAAGAGTTTGAGAGAAAGTTAAACAACTGGGAGGGAAAAAGGAAAGAGTGGTATTTCAAATACCCTAAAATTTAGGTTAATTATGAACCTAGTCCCCATACTTTCATAAGTTTGCAATCCAATGCCAAAATTCATAAGTTTTTTAATTTAGCCCCAAATTTTTGAGGTGTTATAACTCTCCTTCTTAAGAAAATTTTGGCCTCGAAATTTGTTGAGTTAATCGATCTACGGAATCGGCCAAGAGGGGGGTGAATTGGCAATTAAAAATTTCGTGGAAGCTTTTGCAGAAAATTGAAAGTAATTGCACAGTGATTTACAGTGGTTCGACTTTCTCAAACAAAGTCTACGTCCACTACCTTAGCTATCCACACTAAGGATTTTCCAACAAATTCACTAATTTGTTCTTTCTTTTGAGGCCAAAGAGATAACCTTACAAAATACCTCAAGAGTATACCCCAACTCTTGAGAACACTCTTTTTCCCAAAGAGAAGATTACAAATTTGCAAACTTACAAGAAAACCTCACAAGGTAAGATGTTTGCATAATTCTAGAACAAAGAAAAGAACACTCAAAGATGAATACAATTGAGCACAAAAAGTGTTCTTGAAAGCAAAATGAATATTGAATGAAAATAGGCTTGAAATGCTCAAACTTGAGGTTTGATGCTTTCTCTTTGATTCTCTCTTGATTCTAGTTGCTTGATGTTTCTTGTTATTGATCAATGGCTCCAGAACTTGTTTAAATACCCCTTGAATCAATTCTGAACATTGGTGATAATTAGTGGGGATAATAGAGCCGTTTAAGTGTGAAAACAATTAATTTTTCTAGGTGGAGCGTCTCATGCATCGATGCATGATCAAGTATGCATCGGTGCATTCGTGTAAAATTCAAATATTTTGACCGTTGGAACACTTGATGCATCGGTGCACCAAGTGTGCATCGATGCATGAAATGCATTCGATGTTTGAAAAATAGCCTGATGCATCGATGCATGGCTTGTGCATCGATGCATCAAATGCATTCGATGTTTTGAAAATATTCAGAGTGCATCGATGCATGGAGAGTGCATCGGTGCATGGAATGCATTCGATGTTCAATTAATTCATCGATGAATCGATGCATGGACTGATGCATCGGTGCATGCCTTTGAATAATTGATTTAAGGCTTGTTTTTGGTTCAAAATACTTTGTGAAAATTGTTTCAAAAATAGTTTAAGTACAAATCACAATTTTACACAATTAGTAAGGTTTAAAATTGATCTTGAAAAACTTGGAGTAATAATTTGATATTCGGTTAATTGAATCGAATATAAAATTGTAAAATCATTTGTAAAATCTTAAAATTCATTTAACTTAATTTGTTATATCGAAATATAAAAAATGTTTTCAACAATCTCCCCCTTTTTGATATAACAAAACATTTGAGTAATTTTAAGATTTGTTTGAAATCGATTTTGAAAAACTTACTCCCCCTTACTATAGCACATCTTAAATTTTCTCCCCCTTTTTGTTAAATCAAAAAGACTCTATAAAAACGTTTTAAACAAGAATTTAAAAAAAAACATTAGCCAATTGATTTATTAATAATAAGCTGCTAAGATCACAATCAAAAGAGAGATTAGCCATTAGTTTTCATAAACAATATTCATAATAAAATGTGAAATGGCATAATTGGTCATAAATTTCTAATGATGCAAAATTAATAAACAGAAAGCGTTAAAATGTCAAACCAAATATATATATAATAAGTTCAAGCATCCTCAAACAAGCATCCAACAAATAATCAAGTTCAAAGTACCAAACAAAGCATAAAAATCAAAATCAATCCAAGTTTTAAAACAAGAAAACATGACAAGCAAGTCTACTCCATCGGAGGATCGGGAGGAGGAGGATAATGAGCTCGAACTTCAAGAGTCAGAGCATCCATACGATCACGCATCTCCCTCTGAAACTCAGTAATGGTAGACTCAATGGAGGCAAATTGCAGATCAAACGACTCTAGAAAAGATCGGAAATAAGGTGGCGTTTGATCATCTTGCCGAGCTGGTTCCGGTGTAGGCTCAACATCATGTACTTCCTCGTCAATATCTCGCATGAGCCTTTGAAGCTCTGGATCATCGTCAGCGTCAGGAGCTGGAGGAGGAGGAGGAGCACGAGAAGAACTAGGAGCAGCTCGAGAAGAACTAGCTCCCGGAGTTGGCTTATTGGGTCGAAAGACCCAAAGACCGGTTCGCTCATCCTGAATCCAATCTGCTTTCTTCAAAGATGTGAGGTTGATTTGATTTTGGAGAGGGATAGGAGTGTCAAGAGAAACGTTTAAACCAAGTTTGATAAACAGGTTACTAAGTAGACAACCGTAGGCTAAGGTTTCAACATGTTTGGAAGGGACAATATTAACGATGTCTACTAATTGACTGAATATAATTTGTGGAAGATTTATTTTGATTTTATTTTTAATGCAGTACATCCACCACAAATCCCTATTACGAAGAGTGGAGTAACGACCAGCCGATGGTCTAAACCACCAAGAAATAATGAAGTGAAGAAAACGGTCGTGATGAGTTCGAAGAGAACTGACACTCGCATGAGGGATATAGGGATAATTCACATTCTCTTTTTCATCAAAAGCACCATTATCATCTAATCCGAAATGAGTAGCAATGGTTGCGGAATCAACCACAATGTATTGTCCTAAAAGGTAGGATCTAATACCGATGGTTCCACATTGGGTTTCATTTTGAATGCATACCGCATTTGAATAAAAAATACGGACAAGTTGATGAAAAACGATGGGTTGAAGAGAAAAGAGTTTATCAAACTTCCACCTTCTAAGAGTCAGGAGGTATTCAAATTCAATTTTGTTCATGGCTTGAAGCGAGGGAATACGTTCTTCCCGAATTCGATAGGATTGGAAAGACTCAATGTATCTATTATAAAGTTCGTTTCTACGACGCTCTGGCATATTGAAACAAACACTCAATAAGCCATTAGGAGCTTGAGGATCAGGATTAGGTTGAGGAGGAACGGGATTAGGATGTTGAGGAACGGGAGGACGGTTTTGGTGAGACCGAATCGAGGATGACCTAGGGCGTTTGGGATTAGACATGGTTAGGGAAATCGGAAAAGAAATATCACCTGCAATTTTAAAACACATGTATGCACAACAATTAATCCCAAAACTCAAATGAGTCCTCAATAATTCAAGGTTCTCTAACAAAGTCCTAATGGGCAAATTTTTGAAAACTATTTAAAATTAATGTCATAATACGCATAGTTTTCATGAAAACAACACAATTGAATCAGTAATTTTCGATTTTTTTTTAATTCGAATTTTCAAAAACAATTTTGAAAGATTATGCGTTTTTGATGAAATTCATTGTAGAAACTAGTTTAGAATCATCATATAGCCAATGCCCGATAATTATTTCAAACTAGAACTAATCTAAACTAGTCCTAAGTTCAAAAATTTAATGAAATAGAGTTTTTGTGAAAATACCTTGAAAAATTTGGATTGAGGGGAATGAGGAGATGTTTTGCACGATTTAATGAGTGTAGCAGGTTTGTAGGATAAAAATCTTGAAGAATCCGATGATTTCCCGAAGGTTTTGAGCAAAATGGAGATTTAGGGTGAGAAGGGGACGAACGGCCGTGAGAAGTTTAGAGTTTAGGTTTTGAAAAATAAAGAAGATGAAGCCTTTAAAACCTAAAACCCGACGGATGCATCGGTGCATGGTCTTATGCATCGATGCATATTCAAGGATGCATCGATGCATTGTTAAATGCATCGGTGCATGAAGTACAAAAATGTCAAAAATCCGTTTTAAACACTTAAAATGCTAAATAATTTGGCTCTAATGGTAATGGCAACTCATATATCAAAAATTAATTATGTTCAATCAATCAAATTAATCTTCAAACTTTATTTGAACATAAAATTAATTTTTATTAAGAATCATAAACTCCCCCTAACTAATAGCAAGAATGCAATCAAAAATTATTATAGTAAGCATTTTTCAGTATTTATTAAAAGTGCTAAAATTATTTTAAACACTAAGTGAAGATAGGTTGGTCAAACCTAATTCTCTCCTAAGTGTCCAAAATCTTTCCTTGTCTAAGGGTTTTGTAAAGATATCCGCTAATTGGTGCAAAGTATCAACAAATTCTAGAACTACATCTTCCTTATTGGCATGGTCTCTAATGAAGTGATGTCTTATTTCAATGTGTTTAGTTCTAGAGTGTTGGATGGGATTTTTAGTGAGACAAATAGCACTAGTATTGTCACACTTGATAGGAATGGTACCTAATTCAATTCCATAATCAAAAAGTTGTTGTTTCATCCATAAAACTTGTGCACAACAACTACCAGCTGAAATGTATTCGGCTTCAGTGGTAGATAATGCAACACAATTTTGTTTCTTTGAAAACCAAGAAATCAACATATTTCCAAGGAATTGGCAAGTACCGGAGGTGCTTTTCCTATCTAATTTGCATCCTCCATAATCCGCATCAGAAAAAGCATGCAAGCTAAAGCTAGAGTCTCTAGGATACCAAAGTCCTAAACTAGGAGTGTCCTTAAGGTGTCTAAAGATTCTCTTAACAGCTAGTAAATGTGATTCCTTAGGACATGATTGAAATCTAGCACATAAGCAAACACTAAACATAATGTCCGGTCTACTTGCAGTTAGATAAAGCAAAGAGCCAATCATTGACCTATATAATTTAACATCTACACATTTACCTCCTTCATCTAAGTCAAGCTTTGTTGAAGAGCTCATTGGAGTGTTATGAGGTTTCCCATTTTCCAGTCCAAATTTCTTGAGCATATCTTTGACGTACTTAGCTTGATTGATGAAGATGCCATCTTTTCTTTGCTTGATTTGGAGCCCCAAGAAATATGAGAGTTCCCCCATCATGCTCATCTCGAACTCACTTTGCATTAGCTTAGAAAATTCTTGGCAAAGAACATCATTAGTAGAACCAAATATTATATCATCAACATAAATTTGTACTACTAATAAATCTTTACCTTTATGCTTTAAAAATAATGTAGTGTCAACCTTTCCTTTTGAAAAACCTTTTTCAATTAAAAAGTTTGACAATCTTTCATACCAAGCTCTAGGAGCTTGTTTTAAACAATAAAGAGCTTTTGTCAATTTAAAAACATAATTCGGAAAAATTGAATCTTCAAAACCTGGAGGTTGTTCCACATACACTTCTTCTTTTATAAAACCATTTAAAAATGCACTTTTAACATCCATTTGATATAATTTAAATTCATGAAAACATGCAAATGCTAATAACATTCTAATTGCTTCCATCCTAGCTACGGGAGCGTATGTTTCATCGTAGTCTATGCCCTCTTCTTGAGTATACCCTTGAGCAACAAGTCTAGCCTTGTTTCTCACTATATTACCACTTTCATCAAGTTTATTTCTAAAAACCCATCTAGTACCTACAGTAGATTTATTACATGGCCTTTCAACTAATGTCCATACTTTACTTCTCTCAAATTGATTTAATTCTTCTTGCATAGCCATAATCCAATGTTCATCTTTTAATGCTTCTTTGATGTTCTTAGGCTCTATGCATGAAATAAATGCAACATAATTATAGATATTTCTAAGAGAAGATCGAGTAGTTACCCCTTTTGATGGATCACCTATAATTTCACCATCTTTGACATAGTTGTACTCTCTTGGAAAAGATACTTCCCTTTCTTCAATGGTTGGATTCTCGAAGGGATCATGAGTTTCCTCATCTTTTGTTTCTTCCTTTGATGATGATTCTCCAACGTCATGTCTAACGTCATTTGCTTGTACAATACCTACATCATCATTAACAGAAGAATCCTTCCTCGGAAGGGGATTATCATCGAAAACAACATGTATAGACTCTTCTACAACTAAAGTTCTTTTATTAAATACACGATAAGCTTTAGAATTTAAGGAATAGCCCAGAAAAATTCCTTCATCACTTTTAGCATCAAATTTACCAAGATTTTCTTTACCGTTGTTTAAAACAAAACATTTACATCCAAAAGGATGAAAATAGCTAATGTTAGGCTTTTTATTTTTGAGAATTTCATATGGAGTTTTCTTTAAAATTGGCCTAATCATTACTCGATTTACAACATAAAAAGCGGTATTTGTGGCTTCCGCCCAAAAATATTTTGGCAAATTATTTTCACAAAGCATGGTTCTAGCCATTTCTTCTAAAGTTCGATTTTTCCTCTCAACAACTCCATTTTGTTGAGGGGTTCTAGGTGCTGAAAAATTATGGCTAATACCATTAGAATTACAAAACTCAATAAATCCAAGATTTTCAAATTCAGTTCCATGATCACTTCTAACACTAGTGATAGAGTAACCTTTTTCATTTTGGATTATTTTTTAAAATGTGAAGAAATTTTCTAATGCTTCATCTTTAGTACTTAAGAATAGAACCCAAGTGTATCTAGAATAGTCATCTACCAAGACAAATGCATATTGTTTTCCTCCCAAGCTAGTAGTTCTAGTTGGCCCAAAAAGATCTAAATGGATCAATTGTAATACTCTACTAGTTGATACATCATTAATAGATTTAAAAGAAACTCGTTTTTGTTTTCCTTTAGCACAAGCATCACAGATTTTATCATTATCAAATTTAAGCTTAGGCAACCCTCTTACTAAGTCTCCTTGAATTAACCGTTGCAAAACACTCATACTAGCATGTCCTAGTCTCCTATGCCATAACCAACTATCATACTCATCCTTAGCAACTAGGCACAAAAATAGTCATGTAAATAAAATATAAATGCATCATGTATATGTTTCCTATTTATGACCAATAAGCATAATCGAAATAGATGCAATGTCAATCAATTTTTCAAACTTTTAATTTAAAAGAAAATAAGACATTGTATCTTTTGTCAAATTCATTATTCAAAAGATTATGCTTTAACCCATTCACATATAAACCATTATGCAATGTTGATTATCAAAATTAAGAGCTTATGCATAAAGTTTTATAAAGATGTTATGCATTAAAGATTGATATCGATTTAGAGAGATATCATTAAAACTTTGAAATTACTTGCATAAACATTAAAACAAAATTTAAGGTCAAAAATCAAATTGTTTGAAAATTTATATCAATGGTTTAAAATGAATATCAATTACGTTAAAATTTTGACCAAGTTTTATTATGATGAACTAAAATTCTGAAAAATAAATATAACTTAAAATGTTCATCATAACAATATTTTCAACATACATGAGAATAAAACAATTTTGCAAAATCAAAAATTATTCAACATTTGAAACCTCATGTATGCACAAACTAAATGAGCAACCAAATAAAATAATAACATTAAGTTTAGAGGTTACCCATTTCTTTTTCATGTGTGGCTAGAGCATCTTGAATCTCATCATCTTCATCACCATTGCTCCCACACATCTACAAGAGACATTTAGGTGGATTTTGGTATCCAAATTGCTTTGGATCCTTGAACATTAGTTTCAATCCCTCTTGTTCCTTTTGGAACCCATACTTGTCTAATTTTAAATCGTTTTCCTTTCTTTAAAGGACAAGTATGTTCCTTATGACCATGATAATGACAATGTGAGCATATTGTCATTATTGAATTATTTGAAATGATTTCTTTTTCTTTTGTTAGGCATTCAAGCTTAACTTTCAAATCGAAATTTTCTCTTTCAATATTTTCAAACTTCATTTTTGAAAATTCTAAATCCTTCTTCAGCATTTCATTTTGTTTTTCAAAATCCATTTTGATTTCTAAAAGAAGGTTATTCAATTTGAAAATTTCTTTTTCAAAGTTTTCAGATTTTATTTTTGAAAGCTCTAACTCCTTTTTCAACATTTCATTTTGATTTTCCAAGTCTGTTTTAGCTTTCAAAATAAACTCATTTTTAACTATAAATCTAGAAATCAATTTATTGTATTTGGAGTTCATGGTCTCAAACTCCGAAAACAATTTATTATAAGCATCTTGTAACTCACTAAAGGATTTTGAATTTAATCTATTTGAGTTAGAAGATACCTTTGGCTCTGTGAGAGCTAATAGAGACATCACTTTTATTGGTTCTTCTTTTTCCTCGTCTCTATAGATCTCCTCAAGATTTTCCCACATTTCCTTGGCACTTGAACAAGAAGAAACTCTTTTATATACATTAGGATCAATTGCACAACACAACATGTGCATAGCCTTTGAGTTTTGTTGAGCTTCATTCCGTTCTTGAACACTCCACTTCTTTGCCTTCTTAGTAGGAGAGGAATATCCTTTATTGATTATCATCCAAGCTTCCATATCAAAAGCTTTGATGAATATCATCATACACCTTTTCCAACGACGATAATTTGTTCCATTGAAGTGAGGAGGCACGTCAATTGGTCTGGATTCTTCCATGGAGAATGAACCGGAAGTGGACGCCATCTTTATCGATTTAACTCTTCCCGGATCTACTCAAGAGGTGATTAAACCTTCAAATGAGTGAGGCTCTGATACCAATTGTTGAGTTAATCGATCTACGGAATCGGCCAAGAGGGGGGTGAATTGGCAATTAAAAATTTCGTGGAAGCTTTTGCAGAAAATTGAAAGTAATTGCACAGTGATTTACAGTGGTTCGACTTTCTCAAACAAAGTCTACGTCCACTACCTTAGCTATCCACACTAAGGATTTTCCAACAAATTCACTAATTTGTTCTTTCTTTAGAGGCCAAAGAGATAACCTTACAAAATACCTCAAGAGTATACCCCAACTCTTGAGAACACTCTTTTCCCAAAGAGAAGATTACAAATTTGCAAACTTACAAGAAAACCTCACAAGATAAGTTGTTTGCACAATTCTAGAATAAAGAAAAGAACACTCAAAGATGAATACAATTGAGCACAAAAAGTGTTCTTGAAAGCAAAATGAATATTGAATGAAAATAGGCTTGAAATGCTCAAACTTGAGGTTTGATGCTTTCTCTTTGATTCTCTCTTGATTCTAGTTGCTTGATGTTTCTTGTTATTGATCAATGGCTCCAGAACTTGTTTAAATACCCCTTGAATCAATTCTGAACGTTGGTGATAATTAGTGGGGATAATAGAGCCGTTTAAGTGTGAAAACAATTAATTTTTCTAGGTGGAGCGTCTCATGCATCGATGCATGATCAAGTATGCATCAGTGCATTCGTGTAAAATTCAAATATTTTGACCGTTGGAACACTTGATGCATCGGTGCACCAAGTGTGCATCGATGCATGAAATGCATTCGATGTTTGAAAAATAGCCTGATGCATCGATGCATGGCTTGTGCATCGATGCATCAAATGCATTCGATGTTTTGAAAATATTCAGAGTGCATCGATGCATGGAGAGTGCATCAGTGCATGGAATGCATTCGATGTTCAATTAATTCATCGATGAATCGATGCATGGACTGATGCATCGGTGCATGCCTTTGAATAATTGATTTAAGGCTTGTTTTTGGTTCAAAATACTTTGTGAAAATTGTTTCAAAAATAGTTTAAGTACAAATCACAGATAGTAAGGTTTAAAATTGATCTTGAAAAACTTGGAGTAATAATTTGATATTCGGTTAATTGAATCGAATATAAAATTGTAAAATCATTTGTAAAATCTTAAAATTCATTTAACTTAATTTGTTATATCGAAATATCAAAAATGTTTTCAACAAGAAATTTTACCTGAAGCAAAAGATGAGTAAATTGCTCTTGTATAAACACTTAAGTCTCCCATGTGGCATCTGTAAGGCTACTATTACTCCACAGTACCTAAATCATTGATATACGTCAACTTCTCAAAACTCGATCCTCATAGGCAAGAATCTAAATAGTATTCTCCTCATAACTAAGGTCAGGCCTCAGCTCAACATCCTCAATAGAAATGATATGAGTGGAATCAGAACGGTACACTATAAGAAAATATACCTTTAATGACACACGAACGATGACACACGCTAATTTATGACTTGCAAAACATGTGTGTCATAAAAAAATGTCATGTTTTTTAAAATCTGAACGATTTATGACTTACAATGATGTGTGTCATATTAAATAGTCATAATCCAAAAAATTTACAAAAACACGGAGTATAGATGAATTTTGTGTGTCATCTTTAGGAGTCGTATTCTAATTCCCCCCCTTATTTTTCATCATTTCCCGCGCGCTTGATCTTCCCCCATTTTTCATCAGTTCACGCTGTGCTTCCCCAATTTTTCTCTGTTTTCCCTTTTTGTCTTTGTATCCTCCCACCGGTTTGGCCATTCACCACAACGCAGTCGAGGGAGTCAAAAATTAAGGGTTTCCACAGGTAATCCTCATTCTCTATTCCAACATTTGTGGGGTTGTTGATTTCTATTTTCTCTGATTTAATGGGTTTGATGCTTTTACTTCATATATGTTTTTTTTTGAATCGAGATTTGTTGCATGCATGCTTGTTTTATTTTCTATTATTTGTTTAATCACTACTGATTTGTTCATTTCATTCTTCGTTTAAGTGGGTTATTTCAGTTTTTTTACTTCAGTGGACTCTTATGCGAGTTCTTGATCTCTTTTTGATTTTTGGGTTTTGATGGATTATGTATTTTGGTTCAAAAATGTTGAACTTTGATTGTCTTGTGATATATGTTTTGTTATGCTTGTTGAAATGTTTACAAACATATCTTGTTTCACTTGACTTGAAGTATCATTGTCCGAAATAAGGAGGGTATGGTGATATGACTCTCCAAGTACATGGACAAACCTTAAAAAGAATCATGTATCTGTTACTCACTTCCGAGTCCAAGCGATATAGGTCTGAATGACCCTATAATAGTATATATTTCAAGGATTTTTGGAAGGTTGTATTATGTTTGGGATTCTTTTGTTTAAAAAAAATGAGTGAGGGAGGTGCCTCTGCTTCCCAGTTCCCACATATGTATTTCATTCGCTAACTAGAATGGTTCCAAGTTTTTACCTAATTGTCATGTTTCAGATGGATTTACTTTTGGTTGCTTATGGCTGTTGGTTGTTGACTTTTCATTAGTGAAGAGGCTTTAAATATCTGGTTCTGTCCTTTGCATTGGTACTTAATGTTTCACTAACACAACTTTTCCTGCCTTTTTCTGCTTTCTATGTTGTTTGGATTCTTCTTTTCATTTGAAGTATCGATATCTGACATTTTGTGTCGGACATATAGATATGTGGATATGACCTCCAAAGATCTTCTAAATGCATAGAAATAACTTTAAAAAATCTAATAATACATGTATTCGACACTCATACTTACGTTCGAGTAGCATAGTTTCCTTTTTATTGTTTTGCTAGTTTAACTAAACACTCACTCTTGAAATTTAATTTTGTTTTTGATAAATGTAGGTTGGCATAAGTTTGGCACGGATTCTATCATTGGATGGAACATGAAATTCCTTTGCTGAGTCTCTCTCAAGAAATGTCCCATACATAATATCCACAGTTCTCTGGGTATACTGGTTAGTGGCATCTTATCTTATTATTTATTTTAGTCGAATTTTGTAACTATATGTTGCTCCAACTTTTCATTCTTTTCTTGAAGTGTTTATTTCTAACATTTTTTTCTATCATATGGGTACTAGTATATGACTTTTAAGAATCTTCTGTCCAATATAATCGTTTCAGACATGTACTACAATATGATGCTCACACTCGAATTCAAGTATCGTAAAATACGATTATTAACTTAGATTTAGGCAACATTCTTTGAATGGTGATTACAAATATAGGCAATGAGGCTTTCTCATGTTACAACCATGTGCTTCAACTTAAATTACAACAAGCACAAGACAGGGATTTTGAGGCTAACACCAAGAACGTTAGAAGATATCGAATAGGCTAACACCAATAATTTATCTAACATTGTTAGGGTTTGTTCCAGTTTCAAATGGGGTTTTTAGATTTTATGAATGGGTCATGACCCTTGAACATTGTTCTATAGCATAGTACAAAATGAATTTGTTAGGGTTACTTTATACTCGGTAATTTGGGGTAAACATTTTGTTCTTCATATCTTACATAAATATTTCATCAATCATCAGTTATAAAGTTGTAGTTTTGCTAATACTTTATAATTATTTAGGTTGGCAAGTAATGGTTGATGGATAAAGCATGGATTTCGTCTGATAGGTTATCTGATGCATATAAAGTGGGTGTAAACATCTTTCTAGACTTTGCACAAAGTAATTATCCAAATTCAGATCTTATTCGATGTCCTTGTATACATTGTATTAATTTGCGGCACAACTCAATTCAGACCATGTGCTATCATCTGTTTGCCTATGGCTTCGATGAAAGTTATAAGGTTTGGTCTTTCCATGGAGAAAGACAACCCAAGCTTGATTCTAGATGCCCTAACAAATCTATTCCTCCCAACTTTGATTATACAAGAGATATGCTACATGATGCCTTCAGAGATGTAGAAAAAGAACCCGATTCATTGAAGTCACTTCTTGAAGAATGTGAGAAGCCACTTTACGTAGGGTAAAAGTATAATGCACTTAGTGGATTATTGAAATTCCAACATATCAAGGGTCAATTTGGGTGGTCTGAGGCTAGTTTTGAAGTATTGTTAGGTTCCCTAAAAGATGTCTTACCATTAAACAATAGAATACCTAACTCCCTATATGATGCCAATAAATTGCTAAAAGGAGTAGGTCTACAATATGAAAAAATTTATGCATGTGAAAACGATTGTGTTCTATTCTGGAAAGAATATAAGGATGCTTCTCAATGTCCAACTTGTGGCACATCTCGTTGGAAGAAGAATACCAAAAACGTACCTTCGAAAGTTTTGTGGTATTTTCCTCCCATCCCCAGATTTAGGAGAATGTTTTCGTCACCAGAAATGGCACAAAACTTAACTTGACATGAACAAGGTCAGGCTAATAACGGTATGCTAAGTCATCCTCGCGATTTCCCCTCTTGGAAGCTTGTTGATAGAACGTGGAAAGAATTCGAAGAAGAAAAATGGAATCTTAGATTAGCCTTGTTCGCTGATGGTATCAATCCTCACAAGTCATTAAGTTCCAAGCATAACTGTTGGCCGGTTATCTTAATAATTTATAATCTACCCTCTTATTTGTGCATGACAAGAAAATTCATAATGTTGACTCTATTGATATCATGTCCAAAACAACCTGGTAACAATATTGATGTCTACTTGGCACCCTAATGCAAATCTACTCAACCCTCCAGAGATGTATCCTTATTTGAAGAATGATGAGTGGAAGGTTTTTATATCGCAAACTTTCAAAGAAGTGGGAGATTAGAAACCAGTCTGTATTTGTTATATATATTAGTTTTAGAAACCAGTCTTGACTGTTTTAATGTTTCTAATGCAGGAAATAAGTGAGAAAGATAAAAAAAAATGCGTGGACAGCATAGATACAATCATCGGTTGAGTAGAAAAGGATATGCTGGACTAACTCTTGAGATTGTATGTAGTAAATTAATTGAATAGTTTAGATATGCATTTGTTTATGTTAATTCATTGTTGTTATTATTTTTAATTTAGATGCAAGAAACGGGAAAGGAGGAAGACGAGATTGATAGAGCATTGTTGTGGAAAAAGGCAAGACAAATGAAAAAAGGAGGTTATGACCCGAATGTCCAGATTGTTATTGATAAAATGGTAAGTTCCTGTGAACATTCCTACTTTATTTATTTTCATCTTATTGTTATATCACCATATGAGCTTTAATCCTTTGAATATTTTGAATATGAATATTTGCTTTCACTACAGGAAGAGATGCAGAAGTCAGAAACTTTAGGAGAGGTCAGTTTTGGAACAAATGACATGCTTACCCAAGCCCTAGGTACCCAGGAACAACGTGGGCGTGTACGAGGGATGGGCAAATTTGTAAGGCTACACTAATACTTTGTCTTACCCAATACCATGAAGAAATACTTAGATGGTGAGAAGAAAAAGTTTGAAAAAAGGTTCAACCAAATTGAAGGTGCAATAGAGAAACTACAAAAAGGGATGAATCATGCTTCTAAAGGCGCAAGTTGCCAAGGGTGGGGCAAAGCAGATTTTGAAGACAACCCACCTGAGGAATTACTTGTAAGTCTTATTAAATTATAGTATGAATTAAATGTAAGTCTTGACTACAACTAATATATATATAATTTGTAGGATACTTCCTGTTATCTTGCGATTGATATTGCCTCCAATATAGTTGCCAAAGGAACAATAGTGAAGCACAATGATCTATCAGGTATTACAAAAAGTATCAGTTTTCTTTTTGACTTTTTAGAATATTGTATCTTAGTAATAACTTGATATAACAGGTGAAAACATTGAAGTAATGATGGAAATGAGTGTGCAAGGAGACGCGTTACTACCGTTTCCACTAGATGAGGAGTTCATTTACAAGGTTAAAGATGCAGTGGGGTTCATAGTGAAGTGGCCTAGACATCTAGTCATTCGATGCTCTGATTTGGTAATATTTTCATTTATTTAAAGAAATTATATATGTCTAATTTAAATGATATCTTTATATATTTTTTTGTAGGAAAAAGTGTTGGCGTTTATGGGAAAAAAACGTGTGAACGGAGATGACCGGTTCTGCAATTACTTGTTATATGATGTAAGTGCATAATTTTAATTTTATTAAAACACAATATATTTAATCATCGTACTTGTCTAATGTTAATATATAGGTACTTGTTTGAGGAAATCGAGAATGGGCCAAAAAGAGATCATGAAATTTGTTTTATGAGCCCGTCTGCAATCTCGCCATCAGGACGTAAGGCAAAATTCAAAAAATAGCGATGAGGCAATTCGAAGCGTTGCAGATCGATTGTCTCTAAGAAAAGACAATGACATCGTCCTAGTGCCATATAATCCCGGGTTTGTTTTTTCATTTGATTATCAATATATATTTAGTAACTTAATTTGGTTTTTTGTTTTTATAGAAGACATTGGGTGTTGGCAGTGATAGAAATGAAAGCAACAAGTTGTTATTATCTTGATTCCTTAGGGCCCACCAATGTCCATCAGTAGTTGAAGCAAGTTATTGATGCGTAAGTAACATAAATTATCGAAACATTATAGTATATTCTTTGATATATTTCATCAATTTTTATAGGGCAATGAAATTGTACAAAGCTCAAAGTGGATCTAACAAAAGGGTTAGCCTCAATTGGATCAATGTTTTGGTGAGGACTTCGAACGATCATTCCTTGTTTAAATTACAGCTTTCATTTTGATTAATCATTTATTGTAAATTGTTTATAGTGTCCCCGTCAGTAGGGAGGTACCGAGTGTGGATATTATGTTTGTAAGTTCATGAAAGAGATAGTCGAGAAGGGACTTCAAGTGATGGTCAATAAGAATGTAAGCAAACTTTTCTTATACACATATGTCATATCATACATACACACTAGTCACAACTATCATATGGACTTGAAGTAGGATGATATTATTGGAAATTCATCTACGATAACATCTTGTCTATTCATATTAATAAGAATTGTCATGCTCTTTTTATTTCTGCTGAAAAACTCATAGTTAGATACTATTATAGACTTCTAGTTATCACCTTGTAGTTTGAAATGTTCTTTTATTTTGATGACTCACGTTTCTGTATGGAATGAGGTTATCGTTTATAATTTGAAACAAACTTAAAAATATTATGAATTTAACTTAGTGAAAGATTACATTGATGGTAAACTTCTTGTTATTTGCTTCTCTATATTGATAGATTCTGTTGTAATTAATGAGTGAATTCTTGAATCTAATTACACGTTTTAAGCATGTGGCAATCGATACTATTTGTCGATATATGAATCAATGTCTAAAGGAACAATTTGAAATGTTCGGTGGAGTTGTGAAAGCATTTGACACGTAGTATAACTTAAAATCCAAAATTTGATTTTGTCAAGTACTATAGACGTAACAGGGACTCTCTTTTGGTTATTATTTGTGATGATATTGTTGTAAACAAAGTTGGAATTTTTTATAATGCTATTGATTTTATGACTTTGTATAATGTTATTATGCTTCAAAGAATGCATATGTAAAATTGGTCATTTTAGTACTCTTTAATAGTTCATTATATACTTCACTTTAAATAAGTATAAATTATATACTTATTTCATATTTTTTACTTAGGTTGGCGATGGGAAAAAAGAATACACGGATGATGACATTGATGATATTCGCAAAGAATGGGTATCTTATGTGGAAAACTTTATATCGACATATGATTAATACAATATTTTTGATAACTTAATGTAAATATATTGTATGCAAATGGATTGCTTATATATAATATGGTACATATATTTAGTATTATGAGGCATTCAATGTGATTTAGTTTGATTATTTGTCAATCTACAATATATATATATATATATATATATATATTTATATATATATATATATCTATATTTATATATATATATAATTTCCGAAATACAATCACGACACACGAACGTTTGTCATCTTTTTAAATGATGTGTGCTTCAATGAAACGCAATGTAAGTCATACATGCGTGTCATAAATTTATGACACACAAATATATGTCAAACAGATTTATGATGGGGGCTTCAATGACGCGCAATGTAAGTCATACATGCGTGTCATAAATTTATGACGCACAAATGTGTGTCATCTTAATTTATGATGGGGGCTTTAATGACGCGCAATGTAAGTCATACATGCGTGTCATAAATTTATGACACACAAATGTGTGTCATATTAATTTATGATGGAGGCTTCAATGACGCACAATGTAAGTCATACATGCGTGTCATAGATTTATGACACACAATTGCGCGTCATAAAAAAATCATGTCGGTGGCTTCAACGACAGGCATTTGTGTGTCATCCACACCCATAGATGACGCGCAATGCGTGTCATTAAAGGGTATTTTTCTTTTAGTGGTAGTACCTCAATATAGAAACATGAAATAAATCGTTAATTTGCTTAAGCTCAGGTGGTAACTCAAGTTGATAAGCAACTAGTTCTACTTATTGCAGAATCTAATAAGGTCTAATAAACCTCGGGCTCAACTTACCTTTATGACCAAACCTAAGAACCTTCTTCCAAGGAGATACATTTGGAAAAACTTGATCGCTTACTTTGATTTAATATCCCTTACATTTAGATCAGAAAAACTTGGATCGACAATACTTTTCCATCTGTTCATACACTTAGTTATTGTTTGCTTTTTAGACAAGAATTGGAGGACTGGTTAGTGACACCTAATCCTAGATGTTGCAAATATAAAAAATTCTCATCAATCCCTGTGGAGCCAATAACTCACTTACTACTATATTACTTGTATCGATTGTGTATACTTGCATAGATTTGCGTGCCATAACACATACATTTACATGCGATCAAGTTTTTGGTGCCGTTACCAGGGATTGTCAACTGGAGGAATTTTGATAATTTTTGCCATAAAAACTTTTATTTTCTTGTCACATTTTATTTAATTATTTTTACTCGTTTGTTTTCTTATTTTCTTTTGTAAGTTTTTGTCGTTGCATTATCAGGAGATCTACTGACAAACCATTAATACCATTCGACCCTGAGATCGAGCAATCATTCAAAAAAAAAGGAAACATGCTCAACATGCCAGAGGTTATATGAATTGACTGTAGTTTCAAGCTGATAACCCTATGGAAGATCAAGCATATCCTGATGTCGCGACATATAATATTCCCCAAAATGCTACAAGACCAAAAGCTATACGAGATCACTTCAACCTTATTCTCGAATGATCTCAACCTTGGAACCGTGGCATTGAAAATACAAGCAGCCCACTTTGAACTTAAACCGGTGATGTTCAACATGCTCAATTCTATCGGTCAATTTGGTGGCTTGCCTAATGAAGATGCTAGACATCATGTCCGTGATTTCTTTGAGGTGTGTGAATCATTTAGGAAACAAGGTGATCACAAGGACATGATGAAACTAAAATTATTCCCATAAACTTTACGTGATCTAGCAAGAGCATGGTTAAGTGGAGTTCCATCCGACTCGATGGAATCTTGGGCTATCTTATGCAAAAGTTTTTTGTTTCGATATAACCCACCCAATATGAGCACCCAGCTCCGTAATGACATTGCAAGTTTTTGCCAAGACGATGATGAATCTATGTATGAGTGTTGAGACCAATATAAAAGTTTGCTTCGAAAATGCACTAACCATTGATTCCAAGAATGGACTCAAGTCGCCATGTTTTATAATGGTGTCAATGCACCTACTCGCATGTTGTTTGATGCGTTAGCGAATGGCACTTTACTTGAGATATCACCCGAGAAAGCCTTTGATATCCTCAATCGGATAACCAATAACGACTATCAATTCCCATATTCAAGGCTTGAAACCGACAAGAAAATATCTGGGGAATATGAACTGGACAGTAAGGATTCAATTTCTGCCCAACTTTATGACATAACTAACATGCTAAAAAATTTGCTACATTCCAGTAAGGTGAAGGAAGTCAAGGCAACAAACTCAGCATGCATTCTCTGCCACGACAACCATCATGAGAGTGAATGCCCAAAAAACCAGGAGTCCATCAATTTCGTGTGCAATTTTAACATAAGAAACAACAACCCCTACTCTAATACATATAATCCTGGATGGCGAAACCATCCAAATTTTTCGTGAGGTAATCAAGGAAATAATAATAACAACTAAGAAGTCAATTTAATAGGCCAAAATAAAATGTTTCTGAACATTCAAGTTTGCAACATCAACAGATGCCCTGGCAAGGTAACAATAAAGGTAATGCGTCTTCGTCAAATTCTAGCTCTCTTGAAGCTTCACTGCAGGAATTTATGGCATCGACAAAAGATTTCATGGCTTCAACAAAGACCTTGATACACGAGCACTCGTCGACAATCAAGAATCAAGGCGCTTTGTTGCAAATCCAAACAACTCTATTACAAAGCCATAGTTCATCCTTGATAGCGTTGAAAAATCAAGTGGGCCAAAATGCCATGGCAATACACTCTCACCCGCAATGAAGTCTCCCTAGTGACACTGAGGTCACTAAGCTTCATGGGAAGGAGAATGAAGTGTACTTACACTTAGGAGTAGTACCCAAATAAATCTCGATGATAAGTTTGGGAAAAGACCGAGAAATTTCTCGCCAAGGCACTACACAGGAAGAACCAGAAGGTCAAGTTAAAGAAGCTGAGCACAATGACTTGTTTGAGGAAAAGAAAAAGGACGAGTAGTTGAAAATTCAACCTAGTGATGATGGAAAAGTTATTGCCAAGAAAAAAGTTTTACCCCCATCCGTAGTAGATGAAATCAGATCTCCACCACCTTTCCCTCAGCGGTTAAAGAAGCATAATGATGAGATCCAATTTAAAAAGTTTGATGATGTCTTTGATAAGTTGTATATCAATGTCCCATTGCTCGAAACTATTGATCATATGCTTTCTTACGCCAAGTTCTTGAAGGATATTGTCATGAAGAAGAGAAAGTGGAAAGAATAGAAAGTGTTGCCACGACAACAAAATATTGTTCAACATTAAGTAAACTTCTGCCGAAGCAAAAAGCTCCTGGAAGTTTTATTATACCATGCTCCATCGGTGATAACTATGTTGGGAGAGCCCTTTGTGACTTGGGGTCAAGCGTAAACCTGATGCCCATGTCCATATTTTTGAAACTTGGAATGGGTAATGCTAGGCTAACCACTGTGATTTTGCAACTGGCGGACCAATCACATGTTCATCTTGAGTGAAAAATTGAAGATGTGATAGTTAAAGTAGGCAAGTTTGTCTTTCAAGTTGATTTCTTTATTTTAGACTGTGACATCGATGAAAACACACCCATTATTCTTAGGTGTCCCTTCTTAGCCATAGGGCACATCTTAATAGATCGTGAGAATAGAGAGTATACGATGAGGGTGGCCAATGAAAGCGTCAATATCAATGTCTTCAACACAGTTAAGTATGTTGATGATCTTGAAGAATGTCATTGTATTGGAGACATGGAGCCCCATAAAGAAGATGGGACATAATTTTTTGGTAAAGGTAAAATTTTACATCTAGACGAATATAATACTTTGTGCAAGGATAACATTGCCCAGATTGAGGAATATAAAAAATTTTGTCTTGAAGAGATTTTACAGCCAGAGAAAAACAATAATTTGGGTCCAATCGAATTTTTTCATAATGAGGGAGGAAAAATTATTTGCCAACAAAATTTTTCCGAATGAAGAAAATGTAGGATTTACTAAAGATAGAAAAAATGAAGAGTCTAAGGATTATTCACTGGAGGTGGAACAATCTAGCTTACTGCAAGATAGACCATGTATGAAATTCGAACCCCTTAATTTCAATAAATGTATTCCTACAAAACTTTGGTACAACACGCACCTACTCTAGAACTTAAACCTTTGCCATCACATTTGAAATACATTTATCTAGGGTGTGACAATACTTTACCAGTTATAATTTCTGCGCAAGAAGGTAGTTTGTTGAATGTTTTGTCACAGCATAAAAAAACTCTTAGGTGGTCTATGGACGACTTGAAGGGAACCAACCCTACCATATGCATGCACAAGATCCAGCTAGATGAGTTTCATAGCAATTCTTTGGAACCCCAAAAGAGACTTAATCCTATAATAGAGAAAGTGGTGATGAAGGAAATCATCAAATGGCTCGATGCCAGGGTGATTTATCCCATATCCGATAGCTATTGGGCCAGTCCAGTTCAATGCGTGCCGAAGAAAGGTGGCGTGATTGTGGTAAAGAATGAAAATGATGAGCTTTTGCCTACAAGAACCATCACAGACTGGTGGATATGTACGGGTTATAGAAAGCTCAACAAGGCAACAAAAAAAAGACCACTTCCTCATTCTGTTCATTGATCGAATGCTTGATCGGTTAGCAGCCAAGGCATTTTTCTGTTTCCTTGACGGATATTCTAGGTATAATCAGATCACCATAGCACCTGAAGATCAGGAGAAGGCCACCTTAACCTGTCTATATGACACATATGCTTTTTGGAGAATGTCGTTCGGACTATGTAACGCCCGAAAACTTTTCAGATATGTATGGTGGCCATTCTCTCTGAAGTGGTAGAGGACTTTTTAAAAAATATTTATGGAATATTTCTCTTTCTCGGGTAATGACTTTGACCGGTGCCTCGGTAATCTATCTAAAGTAATGAAGTGATGTGAGGAGTCCAACCTTGAACTAAACTGGGAGACATGTCACTTTATGGTGACAAAAGGAATTGTGTTGAGACACAAAATCTCACGCCAATGCATCGATGTTGACAAATCCAAGGAAGTAATTGAGAATTTACCTCTACCTACCACTAATAAGGGCATCAGGAATTTCCTAGGACATGGAAAATTATACAGACGTTTCATCAAGGATTTTTTAAATATTTCAAAGCCTGTGTCTGTTGTTGCAACAAAACCAACCGTTCGTGTTCAATGATGAATGCCTCAATGCATTCACTGATCTGAAGAAAAACCTTACCTCGACACCAATTGTTGTTCCACATGACTGGGACACCCATTTTGAGCTGATGTGCGATGCTAGTGACTATGCACTAAAGGCAGTGCTAGGACAAAGAAAAGATAAAATCTTCCATGTCATTTATTATGCTAGTCGTACCCTTAATGATGCACAACTTAATTATACCACCACTGAAAAAGAATTGTTTGCTATAGTATTTGACTTTGATAAGTTTAGGGCATACCTTATAGGAACTAAAGTCATTATACATACAAATCACTCTGCCATTAAGTTCCTAGTTAATAAAAAGGAAGCCAAGCTTGTAACACCCATAACCCGTATAATTATACCTATACAGATTATAGATGTCACCCGAATTTTCTAAAACCATTTCCAATTTATAAGTGATTTAAAATTTATTTTCTTAAAATGGTAAATGATATTATAAAAATATCATATAATATAAATTATGTTTCATTATAACAAATTTAAACCAAAATATTTTTTATGAATAATACTGTGAACAGTGAACAATGTACCTATGACTGCTACAGTGACGTGAACAGTATACCGATGCACAGAAACATCGAATTTAAAATGTGTATCGATGCACTGCTATAATAATTTCAGCAAAATATATAAAACTCATAAAAATTAACCTTTCATCACTATAAAGTTACCATTTTGTTTCCAAATTAGTTCAACAAAATAAATTGAACATTAATAATTACATACCACTATCTAATTCAAATTCCATCATAGGATGTCTTACTAATATTAAAATATACTCCTCGCTTGATGTCATTCCAAACTCTCTACTCTAGTACTGGCCTTTTACCTACACGTGAAAATCATCACATGCTAAGTATATACTTAGTGAGGCAATTTAAAACAATAAACAGTGCAATACAACTCATGGATGAATTTCAATGTCCAAATCACAATGCCATCAAATCATGTTACACATATGTCCATTATTTTACAATGATCAAAATGATATAAAATTTCTTATCATTTATCCTATGAGCTCGTAAGCTTATTTTATCAATATACTTACCATTTATTCTATAAGCTCATAAGCTTATTTTACCAATATACTTACCATTTATTCCATAAGCTCGTAAACTTATTTTATCAATATACTTAGCTTTTATTCCATAAGCTCATAAGCTTATTTTACCAATATACTTACCATTTATTCCATAAGCTCATAAGCTTATTTGCATGGTTACCATTTATTAACCAATAAACCATAAACCATAGACAATAGACAATAACCCAATATAACACCCTGAGGACCCTGGGTATTCAAGTAATATTTGTACCGTAGTGCTACACATAAGGTCGTGCCCACCATATACACTGAAGTATATTACACATAAAGTCATGCTCACCATATACACTGAAGTGTATTACACATAAGGTCGTGCCCACCATACACAACGAAGTGTATTATAAACCTGCAGCTGCTATACTATATGACATGCCAACTATACCATGTTCCTCAATGACTTACTTGGGCCTATAGTCTATTTTATTTAATCCATCCATGGAAAAGTATATTATCATAATTTAACTTTGGGTAATTCATACCCGAAAACATTCATGGTAAAATATCACATTTTCCATAATCAATGCATTATAATTTCATAATATATTTGAAACTCATTCTCTATCAAAATACTTAACTCTTAATAATTCCTTTTAACATTGGAACCAACTTTTCCAATTTACACAAAATGGTCCTTCACCATTTTATCACTTAGATTATTAATACCAATAATTCCAACATTGAAATTATTACCATTCAAATGCTTTTAAAAAAAGCATAATTACATTTAAGTACCCCAACTATGCAAATGTTATACTTAAATCAAAAATCTTTCTAAACTTCCCAAAATAATCAAATTTCACATTCTAACACTCATTTTAATTCCCAAACAACAATTTGCAGCATAGTACATAAATTATATAACACTTACACAACAACCCATTAATTTTCCAAAAAATGATGAATTGATCCCCAACTTTTTAAAAATTACAAAATAGTCCACCAATTTTTTTTGTGGCTTGTAGAATACTTTCTTCATCATTTCCAACCCTTATATAATTTTTCCATAATTTTTCCCACTCAAACAATCCATGGCTGAAACTTAAAGAATAAGTTTTAGAAAGATTAAACATGTTACAATCATCATACATGCTTGAATATGAATCTACTACCTCACAAACATCAAGATCCATCATTAATTTCATGATCCCTTATATGAAGACAAACTGTAAAATTGGGATCTTTGAACACCAACAATATTATCATGCAATATTAGTACCAAATGATAGCGTTTTTCGCGTGTAACAATTTCTATTTTACGACATACTCAATATCCTAAGGAAATTGCTTAAAAATTGAATTGAAGCTTTCTCTCACCTTTGGAGAAACCCACGACAGCTTGGAGAAGAAGATGAGCAAGTTGGATGAAATGTTGGATGCATTTCATATTAGTTTACATTAAATTCCACTATAAATGAATAAAATATTCATTTAATTGAGATAAGACCAAATCACCCTTAGTGAATCTTTCTATTCACCATAAAACCAAGACATCTCATCCTTATCATATTTCAAAGATGAATTAATTTGACTTAGATTTACGAAATTTCCCATGAAATTTTCAAAACATGCGTTTTAGTCACTAAATTCCACGGTTTCAGTTAAATCTGAAAAATTGCACATTTCGAAACCAAATTTCTCTGATCTAAAATATTAAAATAATATTTCCAACCATTTTATAACATCCTTCAAATATTTGTAAAATTCCAATTCTATCTGAATTTCCGACTCCTTACCGACTTTAACCATTTCTAATTTTTCTTTACTAAATTCTAAATCCAAAATATGATTTCTATAAAACTCCACTCTAAAAAATAAACTATCTATTTTTGAAATAATTTTTTTTAGGAAATTTATCACTTAATTCCCTATTTTTTCCAAGATTTATACTTTGACCATCAAACTTTCAAAATTTTCATTTTGAGCATTATCTAAATTTTTGTGGTATTACAAAGCCTAGGCTTATTAGATGGATACTCTTTCTTCAAGAATTTGATTTAGAGGTGAGAGACTGAAAACCAAGTTGAAGTTACATAACCCAATAAATTAGGATTTTTAGATGTTAGCCTCAGCGTTGCTCAATGGCCACAGTAGGATCAGGGAAACATTAAAGGTCTGGATCTTACGTAGATTAGTGTTTTAAAACCCTAAAGATTATAGCCTTGCACCACGTGCGTACACATCATTAGATAAAGGAAGATATAACGCCCTTAATAGAAGACATCGTTAAGGGCTTAAGAAACCCTAGACCATCAGAGTAACACCAACGTGTGCCATTAGATCTAGCTTGATGATCCAATGACCCAGAAGTTATAACAAGGCATCAAAAGGAAAATGACCATTCGTTTACCGCGTGTGAAGACCACGAGCCAACAGTTCAGGCCACCACGCGCCGATCAAAAAAGAAAAAAGTTTTCCTTTTAAAATCTTGTCCGTTTTTTGGAAAATATTTAAGAAACTCAAATATTGTGAATCTATTCAAAAATAGAAAGACCGTTTCTTAATAAAAAAACAATAAATCTACAACAAAAGGAAAAATAGATAAATAAATCTCTTCAGTTTAAGTAAAAGAGATTTCAAATCCCTTAAAAAAGAGAAAGAATCACTTGTTCGAGCATTATAAAACCCCTCCAAAAAAAGAAGGGACTTAGTTTTTGAAATAAGTAAACACCCAAAAAAATTGAAAAAGAAGTGAGAGAGGAAATTTTATAAGTAGAATACTTATCTTCTTCGTGTCCATTGTGGTGGGAGGTTGAGCATTATCAAGAATTCGAAAGGTTATCGGAGAAAGAGGTAAAAATTGAGATCCCTTTTATAGATCTGTGCCAAACAAGGTTTGAGTCTCAGGGAATGAGAGACTTTAATTGGGGGTTTTGTTTAGGTCTTTGGCCACTGTTAGTAGTGGTCGAAGTGGTGGCCGAGGCTAGGTTATCGACAAAATAGCTGTTGATTTCTGGCTATAGGGATCACTTGTGTGGGGTTTGGTTTAGAAATAATTGATTTTGGTGGCTCTTATAGGTAAGCGATTAAGGTATTTTAGTTAGCTCGGGCAATTCAGATCGGTTCAAGGGAGGGGACAAGACTACGGGGTTGTTTGTTTACTTCAGAATGATTAAGCGCTGAATGATTCAAATGCTGAATGATTCAGAGGCTTTGAATGGTTTGGCTCTAAATGTGACATATTGTTTGATAACTGGCTCTGAATGATTCAGAATGTACTTCTGTGCTGAATCATTCAACATTGTCTTGCTGAATCAATCAGCACTGAATCAATCAGCACTGAATCATTCAGAGGTGCAAAACAAACGCGCTGAATGCTGAATGGTTCAATTAAGAGGAAAACAAATAACCCCTACTTGTTTTGTTCTTTTAGGGCTAATCTTTACCATAATCCTCTATAGTTTAAAGGGAACTCACTTTATTCCTTTTAGGTGCATACTTCTGAACAGTGTTAATAATGTGATAGAAATAGCCATCGAACAAGGAAATATTGAAGGAGGTGAATGCAATAGAATACCAGCTACGAAGAGGATAGATGAAATGTCAATAATGTGAGAACTTACAGATCCGAGATATTTGTTACTATCTATCGACCAAAGACTACTACAAATGCATCTTCAAAGCCACCAAAGCAAAAGCCGAGGGAACAAAGGACATGAAGGGAAAAGGTGCAAATTGACCTGATCCTGATGACATACAAAGTGTTTTTTCAACAGCTTTATGATACGCCTGTAGTGTCTCAGTATCATGTGGACGCTTCAAAACCATTTTATCCTAAAAAGTACTATACAAATGTTCTATGGGAATACCATATAGGCGTCTAGGTACAATCCATTGAAAATTGCATTGTATTCAATGGGATTATACAAAGGTTGTAAAACCATAATGCTATTCACTTCAAAGATACAAAACCACTTAATGTTGCTCAAAATCCTCTAGCCAATCATGGAGAAGCAGGTATGAACATTGTAGCTAAAGAGAAAAGAAAGAAGATCAAGATCAGTGTTTCTGAGGTAAAGTCTCCCCTTATATGGATTTGGAGGCTGATGACGAATATTGGGTTATTCATCTTGCATAGTACAAACTTAGAGTGCAAAAGAAAGAATTATTGCCATTATCATGATGAAGAGGGGCATACTATTCATGAGTGCCACGAGTTTAAAGCTTTGGTCCAACAGATGATGGATATGAAAGAAATGGAATTTTATGAAGCTGATGATGAATCATATGAAGCGGGCATCTATGAATTAGAAAGTTCATATAAAAAAAGGTATTGTACCAAACGCCCCAAAGTAAGAGTCACGGAGAACACATCACCAAAAATGGTAATCATAACTATAAGACCTTTCTCATAAAATGAGAGAAAGCAAGTGCCTTGGAAATAAGAATGCAATGTAAAAGCTGAAAAAGAAGACATTAACAAAGTCGGGCATTTCACTAGAGAATGAAATAGATCCAGAAGAGCAAAGAGAAAATAAGGGCAGGGCTAGCTGGCAAAGAGGTTCAGTGGGAAGCAATGGATAATGATGAGTTTTCTTTAGAAAGAATTTTTAATTATGGGCTATGAAACTTGTCAAGTCCACATTATGGGGTCCATTTAAAAATGCTTTAATGGAACTCAACAAGAGAAAATGATGAGTTCCAATAACACTGTAGTAGTGACCGTAGATCCCAAATTAATTTTTGAGAGACCCTAATACATTATTTTCCTAGTTTTCCATGTGTTATGCTGGAGGGGTTGCTATCTCTAATGAAAATTTTAGGTTTAATTATTTTGGAAGGCTTTTAAATTTTGAAAATAGATAAAACTAAATTTTTATTCTATTAATTTTTTTAAATCATGGTCTTCAATTTTTTGGTACAATTATTTTTGAGGTCTTCTTAATTTGAAAATAAGAAAAATTAAGTTTTAATCTATCATTTTTCTGATTTAAATACTTTTTAATGATTAAATTCAAAAATGAAACTTAGAAGAGTATTTTAGCTTCGAGGCTAAATGAAAAAGGAAAAAAGGAATAATGGATTAAACTGGATAATTTGATTCAATCCTTTTCTTTCCAAATCTAATAATGGCTTAAGGATTAGGGCTGTAAATGAGACGAGACAGATCGCGAGCTACTCGAGATCGACTCGATCAAGGCTCGATAAATACTCGGATCGAATGGACTCGACTCGAGATCGAGCTCGACTCGAGTTCTTAACGAGCCAAAACGAGCTACTCGATATTCGACTCGAAAAGCTCGTGAGCTACTCAAAAAAAATGTTATATTATAATTTTAGATTTTTTAAAATTACATTATTAAAAATACATTATTGATAATTATAAAATTTTAAAAATATATTAAAAAGTCTATAATACAACTAAGACATCTCATCCCTTATAATTATGTGATAGGGTTTATGGTTTAGTGTTTAGGGTTTAGGGTTTAGTGTTAAGGGTTTAGGGTTTAGGGTTTAAGGTTTATAGTTTAGGGTTTAAGTTATGCACATGAAGCTAACATAGAAATTATGCAAAATGATGTTATGTGACTCCTAAATAAATCATTCACATACTTATACATAAACATATCAACATGCAAAATAAATATACACAACTACTTAAAGAAGATAATCCTAAATAGGGACTAAATTATTACCTAAACTAAAGTGTGCTTACACGATAAATGCATGAATACAAATGAAATACAAATGCATATACATTAAGATGAAACAATGTAAGATTAAACCTACTATTAATAACTTAAACTCATATTTTAAAAATGCCATGAAGGACCAAAACAATATAAAACTGAAAATAGGCATACAAAGTAGAAATTACTCATTAAATTAAACAAGCCAACTAAGGGATTACAATGTCAAATAATTAAAATTACAAGACACAATTGAAAACAAGCAATTCTTGAGAAAGAATCTTGGACATATCCTTTTCATGGAATCTTGGGAATATGTTCAACTTGACATAGGTTAGATATTTCCTCAGCAATTCTTGAGAAGGAATCTGCAATGTAAACATATTATTTGGAGGACAAGATATGAAAACTACAAGCAGTTAAAACAGCATAATAGAACAACCACTATGAACCTTTGAATTAGATAGTCCAGCAGAGGCTCGAGTCTCTTCTTGGGATTCACTGAAGGCTTTGTCATCCATATTAGCACCCTAGGTTATGACCTAAAGTGGCTGTCAACTATAAATTGTGCAAGTATTTCAACTGTTACAGGGTCAACAACATCTTGCAATTGAAACGAGTCCTTTTTAATCCTATTAAGATTTGATAATAGAACGCCAAGAACTACAACAACAAATCAAAGGAACAACAAGTGAAAAAAGAAAGAAAAAGAGTGAGATAGTATATTAATTGTTTGGCAAAAAGAGATTCATTTGAATTCTTTTTTCCTTGCCAAACTTCTCCTTATCCAATCAGTAAGTCGCTCACAACATTAGTATTACTATTCCTGTTTCGTTTTCTTTATCAATCACTTCTTTGCTTTTGTTGTTTTTCATTTTTATGTTTCTATTTTATTTACCGCTTTGTGTTTATCTCATGATTAATGAGATGAAATTATAAGCATATCTAATTAGATTTTGTTACTTCTCTTCGTTTGAATCTGACTGTCATTTTATTTTATTTTTGTTCTTGTTTGTGTTCAATGAAATTCTGAGATCTGTTACCTTTTTGTGTGAAGCTGTGTTTGATCGTGAATTCGGTTTTTTCCTGCTTCAACAAAATTTGCATATGTTAATTATTGTTTTTCATCTTACTCAGTTTCATTAATCCAATCAATAGGGCGAGATAACTCCATCAATTGTCTGATTAAGCGCTCGAGGTCTGATTATGGTTTCATTGCCATGTTGAATCGATGTTTTCGTTCCTTGATCAGGAGTGGAGAGATCTATAAGTTGAGGAAGCAGAACGGTGTTGTTGAGCATTGGGTTTACTTTTCTTGTCACCTCCTTCAATAGGAGGCATTTGATCCTATTAGACATAGGTGGATGTATTTGCCAAGGATGTCTCCCAATGAATATTTCATTTTTTCAGATAAGGAATCATTGACCGTGGGAACTGAGTTGCTTGTCTTTGGGAATGAGGTACCTTCTTAGGTTATATAGAGATATAGTATTTTAACAAATTCATAGACTTCTGGGACTAGTATGAATGCTTCAAGGTGCTTGTTTGGGTCAGCTAGTCTTGGGGAGATTGCAAATTTAGCTGGTGGTTGTTATTCTCAGGGTAATATCTTGAGCTCTGCAGAAATGTACAATTCTGAGACTCAGAAATGGGAAACTTTACCAAGAATGAATAAGCCAAGAAAGATGTGTAGTGGGGTATTTTTGTATAAGAAATTTTATGTGATCGGAGGAACTGGTGGAGTTGGGAAGGATCTACGGGTTCTCACTTGCGGCGAGGAGTATGATTTAGAGATAAAAAAGTGGACTGAAATTCCTCATGAAGCTTTGTTTTTTAAGCAGAGATCAAATATGAGAGTGAAAAGAAGCTTGGAATATATAGATTATGCATTTGTGAGCTGATATCCCACATCGGTGGTCCTTGGGGAATAAGGGGTAAAGTGAGTGTATAAAAGGGGATGGGTTTTCAGCAAATGAAACTTAACCTGTCGAGCTTAAATCGATCTTGAATCGAGCTCAAGTCTCGAGCTTCAGTCGAGCTTTTGAATTTTTTTTGTGTTCGAGCCTTTTCGAGTTCGAATCGAGTTTCAATATTATCTTTCGAGTTTGAGTCGAGCTTCAAAATTTTAAGCTCGCGAGTTTTCGAGTCGAGTCGAGCTTACATTTAAAGTTATCGAGTTCGAGTTGAGCTCGATAATACTCGAGTTCGAGTCGAGCTCGGCAATACTCGAGCTCGACTCTGCTCGTTAATACCCCTATTAAGGATAACTGATTAGTTGGGCTTGCATGGGGCCACATCCAATGGGCCTCTAGAACATAGTTACTGCTCAATTAGAAACAAATCAAAGATCCCACACCACTAAAGAACTGTATAGCGTAAAGTATTCATATATTAGAAAAATTGACCATGAGATTGTCCCTCCGGGCACATATCATAAAATTGGAACGATACAGAGAAGATTAACATGTCCCCTACTAATGTGATCCAATTTAGCATCTTAATTATTCTTGCATCTCCAACTTTTCATAAAATTCAAGAGGGAGTTTTATTTTCTTTATCATTCTCATACTTTACATTCATAATGATTATGTTCATAATCTATGCTTTATATATAATTTTCTATGATATGGACATATTCATACAATGTATCTTTGGTTATAATGATAGTTTTACTTCCATTATAATATGAAATCTAAGTTATTATTATAACCTATAGTTCAGATCTTTATATTATATGTTTATTTATCATATTTACTTAACTTATGTTCATGTTTTTTATGAATGGATATTCAGCCACATGAAGGGAGTTAAAACAACAAATGAAGTCTAAAGTTATTGGAACTTAACTAGGATAACTCCGGGGAAACTCAAGATCAATTTTGGGAAAATTTACCAGTTGTACTTTGAGCTCATAGTTGGATTTAGCCGAACTTTTGAGTTAGCTCGGCTACTCAAATCAACTTATGAGTTACACGAATATCATCATTCATAAAGGGGCGTCATTTTGATGAAAAGTCATATATCTACAGTTCGTGTCTTTTAACGAAGAGGTGTCATTCCGGGACAAGACTTTTCACCAAGAACTTCCAAACACTTCTTCAAGTTATAAGTCATCTATGGCCAGCTCACTTCCAGGTCATTCACCCTAGAACATGCCTTTTCATGAAAGGTTACTTTCCAAACATTCCTTTCATGAAGGTTTTTTTCATGAAGAGTCAATAGTCACAGGGTTCGCGTTGGTGAAGAAATTTTAACCAAAAGAGGCCTATTTAACAAAGAGACATGAGGAGACCTACATGAGCATTCGACCACACATGAAGCATGCCTTGCACATGCTTGAGTTTAACGCCAAGATGAACCAACACAAGCACTATTTGGCCAAGGGCACATTCATTCATCTTGGACAAATCAACACCTCTCTTGTGAAGTGTTAGATGAATCATCATGAAGCCAATGGACATGTGCATTCATTTATATCATTATGTATTTTCATAAAGACACATACTATGGCCGAAACCCCTTGCATCTATTTAGCCAAAGCATTTCATTTACTATAAATAGGAAAGGCATTTGCTTGTAACAAACATCTCATTACTTAATTAAATTTATCCTTTGTGAGTTTATCTCTCTTCCAAGTTCTTTTTAGAGCTATATCGATTAAGTAAGTATATTTTCATACTTGTGGCATCATTCCTATCCATCCTGATACTTCAATTCCTAGATCTATATCTAGTGGGTTTAAATCACTTTTATCATCCCTCAAGCAAGTTCATAAAGGCAGATATTATGCTTTATAGCATAGTTTCTTCTTTTGCGAGTTTGATATATTATCTCCATCATCATCATCATTGTCGCCCATACTTCATCAACACCATCTTCCAACATTACCATTGTAGGCCACCATCATCAACAACTATCTTCCGCAACCAACTCTTCTTTTATTTCATCACCTACGCAAGGATGACACACAAATCAAGAAAAGGTCCAAAAAAAATTTTTCCATCTATTTTGCAAAATTTCTTACATATTATTATTATTTTGCAAATTTTTCTGGGGTTTGTGCATTTAAGATTTCGAACATACATTTTTGTTACTTGGTTTGGTCTGTTTTACTATATGAAACAGTAAATACCTCAAAAACTATTTAATTAGATTTTGCTGGAATTAACGTTTTAAGTAACAAACAAATCCTTCAATTTCTAGAGTTAAAATTGATAGAACAAAACATATGTTTTTATGATTAAGTTATAGATGTTGATTGGTTTTTATGCTGACCGTAAAGTGTGGGATTTTCATGACTTTGTGTAGGAATTTGACTCACCATTGATATCATTTCACTTTGTACATGAATCTTTTCATTCTTTCTAAAATTTTGGCAAATTGGCCTACCATTAGCTTCACCTTATAAGGTTGTTCCAGTTTCTAAAAGAAAGAATCAAACTGATGTGATCCTGTTTAGCACCAACTTTCTGCATGACATACTCACATCATTGAAGAACCATAAAACTCAATATAAGGGAGTTCTACCATACTTTATATTATATTTACTTATTTATGCACTATATATATTATTATGAGCATACATTTGCATATTAGACTATACTTGAATTATCATAGTATTTGCATTCATTCATTATATCCTATGGTTTGCATCATTGATTGATATTCATGTATATAATCTATAGTTATAATATTAATATTCATTCATTATCATATGATGCATGAATTATTATTATAACCTATAGTTCACATCTTTATAATATGCACATCATTATATTATATGCATTATATAGTTTATATACTTAGTTTATTTCTTTATGTTATGCATGTAGGCATATTCGGCCAACACTTGGGAGCTACATTTGAGCTTAACTAATGATAAGGAGCTAGGAAAACTTTCATAGGATGACTCGGGAGATCATGAAGAACAAATGATGAAAAGTTGTCAGCTGACCCCCGAGCTCATACCTCACTTGAGCTGGACTTTTGAGCTAGCTAGAGACCTCATTTCAGCTGGAGAGTTGCACCATCATCACCACCACAAAGAGTACTTCAAATATGGTCTAAGTCAATTTTTGTGGATTCGTACCTTTTCGCGAAGAGTTGCCATTCCAAGAGGTGCCTTTTCACAAGGAGCTGGCCAAAGACTCATCTTCATGTAATTCACCTATGACCAGCTCATCTTCAGCTCATACACATGGGAAGTAGCTCAAATGATGAAAGGTTACCTTCCAGAAATGTGACCTTTCATGACAAGTTGCTGCCCATTGAAGACCATGACACCTAGATGCATGTTGGAAGCCAAGTCACGCCTAGTTGCTGCCATCTTCATTCCATGGACTTCAAGACATTATCCTATGGTTGCAACCTCACCAAAGCCTTGCAAGAAGACCCATGTGCATTCAAGTAGGCTGCCATGTGCATCATTCAAGCATGTGCACTCCATGTGACATCAAATAGGCGCCAAAACACCAAGGGATGCTTCCTATTCGGCCAAAGACACATTCCTCTCCATTTTGGCGCCCAAATGACTTCCAAAAGCATTTAAAACATCCATAGGCCGAACCAACACCTTACCATTCGGCCAAGAGCATGTATATTCATTAAAATCATGTATTTTCATTTAAAAATCATGTATTTTCAAAGGGGTTTCATCCATGGCCGAACCATCATGTATCTATTCGGCATAACCCTTTGAAAACTATAAATAGGTTTTGGCATTTATTTGTAACTCATCTCATCTCATATATTAAAAATTACTCTTGTGAGTTAATTTCTCTTCAAAGTTCTTTGTGAACTTTATCGATTAAGCAAGTATAATTTCCTATACTTGTGGCGTCATTCCTTCCAAATTGATTCCTAAATTCCTAGATTAATATCTAGTGGGTTGAAGACACTATCACCACCCCTCAAGCAAGTTTGTGAAGATCGGGATTGTGCTCTTTAGTATTGTTTCATCTTTGGCGTGTTTGAGATACAAATCACTACCATTTCCATTTCATCAACAACACCATCATCAACATCCATCAAGACCATCAATTCCGCAGCCATCTCTTTCATTTCTTTCTATTTCATTTCCTTTATTATGTATTCATTTCTTAAGACCATTATTAATATCATTTCTTTCTTATATTTATTGCAGCCAAGCTTATAATTCAAGGACATCAGTACTTGTCAATCCTAGATCGGGACACAATAAGGCTATCTACTCTCTTCTCCCAAAGTGTGTAGATTCGCCTTACATCACAAACCATTTGTTACTCACACCTAAACATTAAGGGCTGACATTTGGTTATACAGGATATGATGGAGGAAGACAACAAGAAGCCGAAAGAGTTGAGAAGTGAATGCAATGATGTTGCATTACTTTCACTAATTCTTCTCTCTTTACAGATAATATTTCTACAAAGTTATTGCAATGTCTGATATTTATCGAATTGGTTCATTCTCGAAAAAGTAAATTACTTATGGTAATTGTTGTCAACTTCCTTTGAGAATACATTGGAATCCTTTCAAGATCGACCCTGAAAATGATTGGGTAAGTGATCTTTACATAGTGCACGCATGCATCATATGTTATGTTACTAAATCTGCACATTACCAGAGTTCTCTTTCTTTTGCCAATGATACTCAAATGAGTTTGGGAGTTGGGACTAGAGGTATATACCCTAAAATATTTATACACACTATGACAACGATAAACGTTACAAAATATTTGTGATCAAATACATAATAACATATCAGAGTGGCGTAGCAGAAGTGCGGTGGACCCATAACCCATCGATTCTAGGTTGAAACTTGGCTATGATATTTCAATTTTTATTTTTAACATTTTTCTTGGTTTGTTTCAATGTTCATCTTCATGGGTTTTTGATTTCAATCAGATTTCAGTTTACAGTGGTTTTGTAAATTTTTCTGGGGCTGATGTTCATCATCACGGGTCTTGTGCACCTAAGATTAGAATTCGAATTTTAGTTTTTGGGTTCGGTCTATTTAACTCCCTGAACCAGTGAATATAGAAAAATATGTTAATTGCATTTGAGAATGATATTGTTGAGTTAAATTTAAGTAACCAACGGTCCTTCAGTTTCGTACGTAGTGTTCGTAAATTTACCGGATCTGGAGAACTTGAGTATGAATTTCTACACTTTGGCCTCATTTCTCTTTAGAAACATGTAAGTGTTCTTTAACAGGTTTTTTAGTTTGCAATGTGTTTATGCAACCAATTGATATTTCTAGGGGTAAGTAAAATTCAACTCGACTTGAAAATCTAATTGTTTCGAATCGACTCGACTCAACTTGAATTGAATTGGCTTGACTCATAATTTTATAAACTCGACTTGGCTTGAAAAATTTCAAATACAGGTTGAGTTATAAATAGAACTCGTATAATTTGAATTTTTTAGTGATTAGTGGATTTGTTTTCAAGTTTGAGTCGTGTACCTCAACTTTGTGTGATATATGTATATCACATATGAAAAAATATGAACTATATATGTATCGTATATGGTTATAGAAAACCGTTTAAATTAGAATCAAATAGTAGAATAATATTATAAATAATTATAATTAAATTTAAATAGAAACTCAAATAACTCGACTCTACTCAAATTTTATAAACTCGATTCAAACTTTTTTAGACAAAGTTTGAGTTATAAAATAAAACTTATCAACTCAAATAACTCAAAAATATTTTATTCGACTTGATCGAACGCTCGCCCCTAGATATCCTTTTTACCTTGGAAAGTATAAGGACTACATAATCTAAATTTGGAACTTATATAATAGCATAAATTAACCAAAATTTAAGTGCATCCATCCATGATCCTCTTATGTCAAGCCCATTACCGCCCTATTCTTCTCTTTCTCTCAACTATTTATTTACGTCGAACTCTAGTAGATCTGTAACTAAAATCATCTTAGATTTCAATTCGCCTTGCTAAGCTTGCATCGTTCCTTGATTTTGATGTTTGATTTTGAAAATGTTGAAATTTTATGATTGAACATGCACTAGTTGTATAAATATCCATTTCATTTGTGAATACTTACAACCATGGCCAGCCAAAATTCAGCAACTCTTACTCTTATCTCTCAATGTTCCGCTATATTTCTTTCAAAAATATTTTGCTTACATAAGATTGCTCCATTTGTTGGTATATATTTCTAGATATTGATCATAAATTAACGTTGTGGTGGAAAAGTAGTGCCACTCTACCCTAGCGGTAACAACTGGCTGCATTTCCATATAGAAGATGAAAAATAGAGTATCTATAAAGCATTTTTTTTAAATATCAGACCCAGATTTCGATCTTAGGATATATGGGTTATGGGCCCACCACGCTTTCGTTGTGCCACTATGATTTGATCACATGGAGTTGAACATCAAATTAAACCTCCGCAAAAAACACGCTTTGACCATCAAATTAGACCCCCCACCATTTCCCCTATACACACCGTTTAATTAAACCTCAAACTATAATATTTATTTTAAATTAGTTCTTAAATTTTTGAATATTTTAATTTCATCCCTAAATTATGACTCTTATTCGAAATTAGTCATTAAATCTTTAAACATTCTAATTTCATCCCTAAACTATAACTCTTTAAAAATTAGTCCCCAAACTTTTGAATTTTCTAATTTCATCCCCAAATTCATCCAATTATGTAATTATTTTCAACAATAGTTTAACCTAATTTTTTTTCAAACATATTATAATATAACTTGGCCTATTGATTTTATTAACAAATGATGTGATTAGTATATACGTATAGTTTGGGATAAAATTGGAATGTACACCACAAGGCTGCATGGAATGTATTCATTCGTTTAGTTATGGTAATTAAAATTAAAAGGAATGCATTAGATTCCATTTTCATGCCATATCTTCCACAAAAGGTTTCTTTTCGATCTCTAGAGTTTGGTTTCTTTTGTGCATAAAATTCCTCTATGAATGATTTTTTATGTGCAGGGTTTAAAGGAGGTTCTGTTGTGAGGTGATTAAAATACAGCTAAAAAACGACGTTACTGTTTTAATAGGTGACCAGTTAAAAACTATAGCTTAAATGTTATATGTTTTCACCGGAAATATTAATTGTGTTGGTAATAATAATGGTAATAACCGGTAATATCATTGTTGTATGTAAAATGCACCAAAAAATTTGACTTTTACATAACCAGTTAATTATTGGAAACATTATCAAACATAATAACATAACATGTAGTGCTTATTTAACGTAATATGTAGTGCCTTATTAAAGATGATGTGGCCTTAGAAATCCGACGATAACAAAATAGGTTAATTACTTAATTTGTTATCAATATTATCAACATATTAGGTAGCACCTAAAATGTTACCAACGTTTAAGCTGATGGGGCCTTAGAAATCCGACGATAACAAAATAGGTTAATTACTTAATTTTTTATCAATATTATCAACATATTAGGTAGCGCCTAAAATTTTACCTAAGTTTGAGCTGATCAAGCCTTAGAAATCCGACGATAACAAAATAGGTTAATTACTTAATTTGTTTTCAAAGAAATCGATATATTACCGTGTACATTGTTAATTTACCTATTACTTTAAAGTAATATGTTTCGAAATTATATGTATCGGTATTTATATGCCAGTATTGATACTTGTACATTTACACCTATTTTCATTATACCAGTAGAAGCGTTTACCATGTACGTTGTTAATTTACCTATTACTTTATAGTAATCGGTTTCAAAATTCCAAGTATCGATACTCTATACATGTGTATCCATATATTTTGTGTACAAATTGTTTGAGAAGTATACTAGAATAAAATCATCCATACCTATATAAAAGTATCGATATTTCGTACTTATGCCTATTATCATTATACCGGTAAAATTTTACCGTTTACATTGTTAATTTACCTATTACTTTATAGTAATACATTTCGAAATTCCAAGTATTAATACTTTATACAAGTGTATCGATACTTTTTTCGTGCAAATTGTTTAAGAAGCATACTGGAATAAAAGTATTCATACCTATATAAAAGTATCGATACTTGGTACTTACGCCTATTATCATTATACTGATAGACATTAACCATTTACATTGTTAATTTACCTATTACTTTATAGTAATAGGTTTAGAACTTAAAAGTATCGATACTCTATACATGTGTATCAATACATTTGGCGTGCAAATTCCTTAATACTTGCCCTATGTTCTAACACCATTATCTGCATTTCCTCGACAATCATTATTAATTGACCATCAATAACACTAGTTTTCAACATTTATTAATTTAACTCACCGTAAAATTGTATGGAAGGTAGGCAACCAAATCAATAACTTAACAAAATTAATTACACAATTACAACATATTCACTAGGTTTTAACAATTTATACTTTCTACTTACCACACCACTAACCTATGCCATAGGTTTTAACGTCGCAAAGTCGGATACTGTGGAGTATTGGTTTTCCATATCGATTACAATTTCATTGTTTTATAAATTTGGATTAATGTTTTCAAATAAATATTTAAATATCACGCACAAAGCAATATATATTACTTACCTCAATGGAAAGCCACTATTCCATACATATTCACACATTCCACTTTCAAATATACAAATTTCTTTTTGTATTTTCATTTTTTCAACCTACAATTTTGATTACAAATATTAGTTACAACACAATAATCAAAATCAAAATCAATTTTCATTTATTCATCTTACCTTTCGCTTCTTCTTTTTAGGTACAGGACATTCTGAATCCAGGTCAGCATCGATAACAGTCTCCAGTGTCCTCATAACATTAAACGCCTTCCTCCTCACTGCATCTAACTTTTCTTCTTCATCTTTTTTAATTCATCATATTTTTTCTCCACATAACTCTTCAAATCTTTCATTCCAGCCCTGATATTTTCCCCTCATCAATTTTTTTACAACATCTCCTATCACCCCTTCAATTAACCCCTCAATTTCATCACTTCTTTCATCACTCCCCCTACTTCCCCTTAAGGCTCTTAATTGCCTCTTCGATTCTGGATTGTCTTTGCAAACAATCAGAAATGACTTTTTCAAGCTCCTCCAGCTCAGAAATCAAAATGTCAAATTTACTTGCCCCTCACCATAATCCTCTTACTACATTTTCTTCTTCATTCTCTTATTCCTCCTTGCCAATAACAGTAAAAAATAAATTACATTATTAATACATTTTTTAAATCATTAATATTATATAATTACTTTTATTACCATTTCTTTCTTGATCGGTCTTTCCAACTTCAATTTTACCATCACTCGAACTACTTTTTCCTTTCCTCATGCAATGATCTGTGCCACTCTGGTTCTTTGGAATGTCAGCACACTTGTACAATCAAACCAAAAATCAAACAATATAACCTGCATTTATAATGAAATTTACCATTTTCTATAATAACTATACTTAAAACTTTTCTAACCCAACACATCCTTCAACTCATTTACCTCTAAGATTTCTATGCACCATTGAGGTATGTCTGGCTTCGGCCCTTCTAAAATCTAATGATTAATTCAATCAATTTTTCATAGAAATATTCAGCCCAATTTAATTCACCTTTCAACTCTTCATTGCAAATCAACTTTATATTGTCCTTGCTCGGGGATGTATCACTCGTTAGACAAAGAAAGATTTCGACAAGGTACAATAGTACTCAGGCCTTTAGGTTATCCTCGTCATAACGACCGATTTCAATTTCCTTCTCAAGTCCAGCATATGTCACCAAGTGTTTTCCAGTTCTTCATCTTAATAACTTCTTTAACACTATTGCCTTTATCTTGTAGACCCAATACAACTACAACACATGGGACCCCCATAGGAAATGAATAATCACCATATTGAACTCTACATTTTTCTACATCAAATTCCTCCATCAACGATCGACACAATTCCCTCTGAATTGGTAGATCCCTCACTCCTATCAAAGATCCAAACCTCATTTCTTCCATCACACGAACTTTGTTCTTCTCCTTCAAGTGTTCAATTATGGAGTTCACTCTTTTGATGCTACACCTTGTCAACACTTCCTATATTTTAAAAAATATATAATGTTAGTGTTTTTATATATCATTTATCATAATATTTACAAGTTTAATGAATACCTTATTTTCACGTGCTTTCCTCCAAGCTTTATATTGTTCTCTATCATTTTTGGATAGTGTCACATACGGTTCCTTCTTAGCATCACTCATCGACTTTCATTTCTCCAACACCTCATGTTTCACTTGAAATTAAGCATAAAATTTTCTTAACCAATAAATTAACGTTAAATAATACTCATTCTAAAATTAGTTGAAAATACCAACTTCCTTCATCCTTTGGCATTCAGTCATACTGTCAAGATTTTAAATTTGTAATCAAATTTCATGTTCTTCAATAGTTTAATCCAATTACCATTTCAACAACAATTACACAAATACATTGATACTTACTAGAAGTACATATATCCACCCAGTGGTTGCTTTCGATTTTCTACATTGTTGATATTTTCAGGCTCTATTTCAATGTCATCTTCGCGAAGAACGATTGCAAGATCTATTGACTTCATTTTTCCTTCATATATCAGTTTATGAACATTCAAGTATTAAATTAAATTAAATCAAATACATGTTATATATAGTTTATTCAATAAACAAGTATCGATAACCTATCTTATAGTAACCGTTTGCGTTCAAATGAATGGGAATATTATATAATACAAGTATCGGTACCATTATACTTCCTATAATATCAATTTCTACCGATAACATTATGTAAAAGTATCGATATTTATTTTCTACCTAGAATATCAGTTTCTACCTATAATCGGTCTCAAATCCTTCTTTTCTTCGAAAATACCAAACCCTAAAACACAACCCCTATTTTCGAATGCTAAAATATTAAAAAAACTAAGGTTTCGACAACATACCTTTCGATTTGATTGCAGCAACAAAAAACTACGCTTTCAAAAACGTATTGCTTCTATTTCGCAGCGACTAATACACTTCGATTTCGAAAACTACGACTGTCTTCTATCTATTTCGTAGAACGTAATGCCCCTTCAAATTCTCTATTAGCAATGCCTTTGATATTTTAATCGGTTATGTTATTTATATTTAATCGATACCATCCCCAAGTGTCGATACTTTTGTGTAAGGTATCGATACTTTCGAGACGTTTTTCTTATTGCAATTCTTTTCAATTCCTAAAGTACCGATACTATGGTATATATACTTATAAATGTATTGATACTTTCAACAATTCCAGTAGCGCTTTACCGATTTTGTAAAATTGAAACTGATTTTGTCAAATTTCAACATGTTATATTGTCATGTATCGATACAAGTGTCTAAGGTATCGATACTTTCTAGGCACTATTATTGCAATTCCTTTCAATTCCTAAAGTACCGATACTATGGTACCTATACTTGTTACAATATTGATACTTTCAACAATTTTGATATCTCTTTACCAGTTTTGTCAAATTGAAACCGATTTTGTCAAATTTAAACCTGTTATATTGTCATGTATCGATACATGTGTCTAAGGTATCGATACTTTATAGGCACTATTATTGCAATTCTTTTAATTTCCCAAAGTACCAATATTTTTGTACAAATACTTATAAAAGTATCGATACAAATTCCAACAATTCCAGTATCTCTTTACCGGTTTTGTTAAATTAAAACCATTTTTATCATATTTCAACAAGTTTTATCAATTTTCAATCGGTTTTGTCAAATTTGTTACCTGTTTTGTAAAATTGAAACCGGATTTGTCAAATTTCAACCTGTTATATTGTCATGTATCGCTACATGCGTGTAATGTATTGGTACTCTATACATGCTTTTATTGCAATTCTTTTAAATTACTAAAGTATTGATACTTTTATACATATACTTGTAAAGGTATTGATACATGTCTACTTTTAACCGATTTTCTTCACTTTCTTATATATTACTATATATATCGATACTCCTGTGCACGGTATCGATACCTACCGATAAACAAAGTTTTCCAGTTGCAATTTTTTTTTACTATTTCTTCATGTTTTCCACCTACAACATTATTATTAGTCAACATTTTCAGTAGCGCTTAACCGATTTTGTTAAATATCTTATTAAATTTCAAGTCATGCCGTTTCTTAGTTGTATATTAGTCCGCCTTTCGTTAGTCACGCCCTGGGTTTGAATGATATATTGAATAGGAAAACGACTCTTGGAATCAAAAGAATGGGAGATAATGATTAGAAAGCTTCTGAAGTTACTTGCTCGCGAAATCTCCTGGATGAAGATTGGAGAGAAACATGTTCTAAACTATGTTCATTGTGGTGACATAATGTGTAGGATCCGAAACGAAACTCGTTTAAGATGACCGATACCATAGGCAACTTGCGGGTATGGTGTATACACCAACTGTTGCTTTATGTTTTCGCTTTTATACTTGGTATTAATAGAAAATATTGATCGGGGATGCATCAATTGAAATTTTGTCATGACTTTTGCTTGCAGACACACATTAGTGTTATGTTGGAAAAATTAATAAATAATTGAATAAAATTGATGTCTTCTAATAATAAGTTATGTCACTTGGTGAATAGACTTATTATTTGGTATAAAATTACATCAATTCAATTATATCTATTAGCTTTTCAACAAAACTCTTCATCAGAAGGTCATAACATTTTGATTAATTTCCTCTCCTTTATATATAGGTTAGTTGAGGCACAATTGTCGTAACCGTTTTTCGCCCGAAGGGAAAAGACCGATACCGACTCGGGGGTTTCTCTTTGAAAATTGTTTTGAAATGTGAGGAGTCGCCACCAATCATTTAAGGTTTGATTGGGACACCATAAAAACCGGATGATTTTAATAAACAATTTTGTTTTTATCAAAATATCGAGTTTTGAGGTCTGCGAAAATCCAGAAATCAAGTTTGGGAGTCGGTTACACGTGGGGAAGGATTAGCACCCCCACAAGCGCCCAAAAATTGGTACCTAGTTGATTACCCTATATTTAAAATCAGAAATTTGGAGTTCGATCTTTATTTAATTTAAAAATCATTAAGGATGCAGAGTTTGAAAAGGGTATTCATTTATTGAGACCGATAGCATTCGCACCCGAGCGTAAATGCGGGAGATCAACTATTATGTCTAATAACAGAACATTGCCTCATTTTTAAAAAAAAAACATGATGCGATTTTAAAAAGGATGTCAACTTATTTAGGGAATTATCAGTAGTCACCCCCTGAGCACGATCGCGGAAGATATACTATTAATTCCTTGATAAGTGAACAGTGCCTTAGATTTGTAAAAACAATGTAATCAAATAAAATTCTATTTGTCCTAATTAAACTAAAAGTAAATTAAGGCATTTTCTAACTTAAAGTGTCAAATTATGAAAATTAAGGAACCTAGGAACTCAAATCTAAAATGTAAGTTCTAGTATTAATACGTAATGCTATATATTAAAATAAAATAAATATTCACATATTAGAAAATTTCTTTCGATAATTTTAAAATGATCAAATATTACCATTAGTCAATTTATTTCGATTTGAGTCAAATAATGCTCTTGAGGATATCATGCAAATTATAAAAACGATGTCCTATAATCATAAATACATTAAAAGCTATCCTATAGAATGATATATCCATACGAAAATTATACACATATTTAGAAATATTATATATAATTTATATATACGTTGTGACATATAATATATAAAAATAATATACGATATAATAATTAAAACATATTTAATATATATATATATACATAATATTTACAAATTAGTATTTAGTATGAAAAGCAAGATGAATATAAATTGTTCAGTGCATGTATATATATATATGGGAAACACGAAACTATGTACCAAATAAAATATATATATTTAAATATAACGTAATATAAAATAATAAAGGTATATTATGACAACCAGAATCGACAAACAACAGGCACATGCGAACGAAATCAAATTTTAATTACGGATTAAAATAAATTAAAAGTAAAATAGTATGTAAAATCTAGAGAGTACTAATATAACTTTTCTTAATATTCTAGGACTAAAGTGATTCTCATTCAAACTAGAAGGGAACTACATGTGTGTTTAACCATTAATTGTGAAGAGTACGTGGACTCTACAATAGGTAATCACTAAACACAACAGATTCACAAAGATATATAACCTTTCTTTTTATTTTGTCTTTTTTTCTTCTAAAATCACCCAAATCATTTATATATATATATATATATATATATATTACTTAAAACACTAAGCATAACCTAATTTTAAACTACCTTCATCAGCCGCATCTTACTTTCTTCCGCCCAAATTCAAGATGCCCGACTTTGAAAAATACAGTGGAACCAGTTACCCTAATGTCCATCTCACGATGTTTATTCGAAGAATGTCTGGGTACACAAACAATGATCAGATGTTGATCCACTGCTTCCAAGCCAGTTTAATTGGACCCGCTTCAAGGTGGTACAATCAACTGAGTCGTACTCAAATCCTCTCTTGGAAGGATTTGGCTAGTGCCTTTCTGAGTCAATATAAGCACATGATCGATATGGCCCCTGATCGCCCTGATCGAACAACGCTGCAGAATATGGAGATGAAGAATGGTGAGAACTTTCGACAATATGCTCAACGATGGAGGGATGTCGCATCTCAAGTACATCCACCAATGACTGAAAGAGAGTTCATCACTCTATTCATTGATACGTTGAAGTCTCCATATATCGACTACATGATAGGAGCTGCCACCAAGAGTTTCTCTAACATCATCATGTGTGGAGAAATGATCGAAAGAGCAATAAAAATGGCCAGATAGGAGGCACTAGTCGTACCGACAATGAGGAAAGAGCTGAGATTAACATTAAGGGATATTATCTAGCTAGTCTAGGGACCAAACCTCATAAGACATTCTGTGAAAAGACTCACATCAGTACAATTCCAATGACATATGAGGAGTTGCTCCCAACGCTAGTTGAGATGAATCTGGTGACTCCAGTTCGATCCAAACCAAGAGAGGCCCCATATCCTGAAGGTCATGATATTAATGCCATATGCAGCTATCATATTGGGAGCTCGGGGCATACCACTGAGAATTGTAAGACATTGAAGCGCAAGGTCCAAGATCTGATTGATTTAGGTGCATTAACGTTCAAAGTGTGATGGGGCATTCTGATCGGAAGTCGGTCGGGGCATCCATTAGGAGATTTTGTTGCATTCTCATGCATGACATCTTGTTTGAATTTGTTTTTATTTTGTTCTTCTTATGTATCACTTGACTTTTGAACATTTTCAATAAAATGCTTCCTTCTTAGGAAATGAACAATGAGCAAATTTTAATCTTGAATTCTTTGAATATCATTTTAATTAAAAGATTTTAATAATTGAGGTTGTAAATATTTGACAAATGACAAGATTGAACCCTGTAAAACAAGGACATTTTGATTCTAATCCTACACTAGAATCCATACCCTTCTCTTGAAGAGACCAGGCTAGCTTGTTTCTTGCTTGAACAAACAATCATCTTGGCATTCAGGTATGTGTTAGGAGCAGACAAAATGAGGCAACTAGGACATGAGATTGCAAAACTAATTAGTTTATACTTCTGTTAATGATGTTCAATGATGATCATGATCCTCTCATATGTAATGGTCAAGTAGATGAATCTAGTATTAGGTCAGTTACTTGAAAATTGAACTCTAACGAGGAGATTTTCTTACCTTCAACAAACACTAAGACTATAACAGGTTCTCCTCAACAAGCTTAAGAAATGGAATCCGTATACCTAAAATATTATATTATATATGTATACAATAAAGCTGAGCTATTCCGCTAAAGCAATTGGTTATAGAGGAAACTCGAAAGCCCTGGCTTTATGAATAGATTATATTCAAACCATGACATTGATTGGGTACTTGGAAATCCAGTGTATGCTCTATTGTGGTTGTCAAGTCGAAGACTTTGTGACGACATGAATCCTTCAACTAGCCGAAGAAAGGCAATTATAAAAATATATGTATAATAAAGCTGAATCCAGCTATCCAAGCAATGGAAAATTAAATCAAAATTACTAAATAAGAAGTTTCGGTGAATATGAACTAAGGGAGTTGAGGAACACCTGTTATAGTCGACTTCACACGAGCACTCAGAAATCTCATTTTGAGACCGATATTTCTGCACTACCTTGACTAGGTAAGTCAACGAAGCTTGAACAATTGGAAGATTTCAGAGAACTGAAGTAGAAGTGTTCTAAAGAGTTTAGTAATTAACTATGCTAGTTGTGCCATTTTGTTGGCCTCCAATCAAAATGTCAAACTCAGAAAGAGGGGCATGCTATGATCTTCACGAAGGACCAATCGATGAAACAAACCTTAGAATTTAGGTAGCCAACCTCAAAAACAACCTTTCAATCTTGATATTTGTCAAAGATTTGCAGCTATAAAAGATTAAAAGAGCAGTTGATTTTTTATATTCAATAAATTCATATTGTTGTGATTTGCTCCAATTGTGAAGCCATAGAAAGGGAATTATTTTAGTTCATTTGACAATGAAAAACCACATATTTTTTATTCGTCAAGTTATTTTCAAAAGAAGAAAAATATTTTTAAACAAGATAAGTTCTCTGGAAGTATATCTTGGAATTCAACGAATATCTCTCTGAAGCACAAGAGCGAAGTGGGGCAAGGGAAGCCAATTATTGGAACAAAATTTGCCGGGGCAAGGAAACAAATTGTCTCAAATTTGAGTTTTGCAGGAGTACGCACTGGTGGAAATGAAGACAAGCTAAATCAAAGATACAGTGAAGACTGCTCTAGCAAATATTCTCCTTCCAGATCGGGAAAAATACATCAATGCATACATACATCAACACATACATGAGTTTGCATCTTTGCATCAAATATTCATCATCATGTATATTAAAGACAATTTTCTCCTTACTTGAGGACAAATTCTAAAAAAAATCAAAAAATTTCATCTTGGCATCCAATCATAACATCCAAGATAGTCAATAAAAAATGCATCATTTTGATCTCTCAGGAAATCAAAGCTCGAAAATTACCAGATGTCTCTAACTTGAAGAAGTAATGATTTGACTTCCTGAAGTCAATAATCAAGACATTTCCTCAACATGCAGGAACAAACAGACTTTTTATCGCCTTTGAGGGTTTTTTTGAAACAAAATCTTGTCTCGCTTGAGACATTCCCATAAATTTTGAGAATTTTAAAACAAATTTTATCTCATTTAAGACAATTTCTCTTAAAACAAACTTCGTCTTGCTTGAGACATTTTTTTTCTTTGATATACAAATTTCGAATTTGATTCACTTGAAACAAAAATTAATCTCACTTGAGATTGTTATTTATTTCAAAACAAATTTCGTTTCGTTTGAGACATTTTTCCTTTGATAATACAAATTTCAAATTTGTTTCACATTAAACAAAGTTGATCTTACTTGAGATCGTTTTCTCAAAAACAAACTTTGTCTCGCTTGAGACAATTTCTCTAAAAACAATTTTTGTCTCGTTTGAGACAATTTCTCTAAAAACAAATGTTGTCTCACTTGAGACAATTTTCCAAATTATGAATTTGTTCCACTGGAAACAAACATCATCTTTGAGTTGTTTCTTTTGAAACAAAGGATCTTTGAGTCTATTTCACTTGAAACAAAATGAAAAATCTTTGAGTATGTTTCTTTGATAACAAAATTTTATCTCTTTTGAGAAAGTTTCTTTTGAAAAATCTTTGAGTTTGTTTCTTTGGAAACAACATTTAACACCTTTGAGATTGTTTCCCTTGAAAAAAAACCCAACTTTGAGTCTGTTTCTTTTAAAACAACCATCTTTGAGTCGTTTATTTGAAATGAATTTTGTCTCTTTTGAGACAGCTTCTATTGAAGCCTTATCTTAGAGTCGGTTTCCCTTGAAACCAAAGCAAATCATTAAAGATGACCAGTCATCCTCATCATGTAGGAACCGTGTCATCAACCGACCAGATCTCCTCATCACGTATGAGTCGTGTCACCCTAGATAACCAGTCGTCCTTATCATATAGGAACCGTGTTATCATTCCTAGAGATGGCCAGAACTCTTCATCACGTATGAGTCGTGTCATCACTCGACCAGATATCCTCATCACGTAGGAGCCGTGTCACCCCTAGATAACCAGCCGTCCTCATCACGTAGGAACCGAGTTATCACCCTTCCTAAAGATGGCCAAGAACTCTTCATCACGTATGAGCAGTGTCATCCCCCGACCAGATTTCCTCATCACGTAGGAACTGTGTCACCCTTAGACGACCCAAACTCTTCATCACGTGAGCAGTGTCATCCCCACCAACATAATTATATAATTTTTAGGTCAAAAGAAAGAGAACCAAACAAAAATGTGTTGTCTTGTCGTCTTTGCCCTATTCTTGTTAACACAAGAATGTGCAAAGAGGGGCAGTTGTAGACAGCCTTTTTTGTTTGGGTCTTTTTTTAAATATTATTATCGTTATTATTATTATTATTATTATTATTATTATGCTTATTTTTATTTTTATTTTACATTTTTTTACATTTTGTAGGCCAACCGAGGCCCAAAACAGATGCAGCCCAATTACAATATTTTGCAGGCCCGGAGCCCACTACAAACCTACCTTGTACATCAGGCCCAACAAATGAACCCACTAACTTAGCCCACTTAACTACAAGTAGCCCCACTAGACCCAGCTGGATACTCGAACTGACCCATTATAAAACCCTAAATTTTTAGGGTTTCTATTCATATGCTCAGCCCCGCCGCCGTGTGACTCTTCAGATTCCAGCCGAGCTTCACCCCGACAGCTTCTGACGCCGTCATCATCCTTCCTTGCACCAAACAAGTAACAACATACATCCCACAATGACAAGAATCAACATCAAGTCAGAGAATGATTATCCTAGAAATATAGGATATTATTATCCTATTTTTGAGGACTCAAATCCATCAATAACCATCACCAATCGGATGCAACCATAAAAAAGGAAGGAAGAGAAACGAAGGAGACTATTCGAGTTTTACAGAAAAAAAAGAAAGAGATTCGAACCAGAAAAATCGAGAGAAAAAAAGAGAAAAAGCTAAAAAAAACTATACTATTCGAATCAAACCCAAGGGAGAAGAAAGGAAACCAAAGGGAAAAAGAGAGGAAAGGGTATTTACCTTTGTCGGAGGAGCATCGAGAAGCCCACGAGTCATCGGAGTTGCATTTTTGGAAAGGTAAATGGTTCGATCTAGGGCCCTAGGTTTTTTTTAGGTGAAACTAAATGTAGATCGGGGTAGAGTGAGAGAAGGAGATGATTGTGGGGAACTTTGGGCCACTCCGACAGCCGGGAGCCGTCGTGCGCCGCCGTGGGAGCCTCTGGCCACCATGTTTTTTCTCTGTCCTTATTTGGTTTGAGAAGGAGAAAATGGCAAGCTTAGGCCATTTTGGCCTTTTTGAATTATATGTATATACATAGCAGAACGACGTCCTTCCAGGGATACCTTCTGCATGTTTTTGGAGTATGGGTTAACTACACAATAAGTCCCTTCTACTTTGTAATTGCATATTTTAGTCATATAATGAAGTTTTGATTACTTTGATTTCGAGCATTAAGTTTTCAGAACTTATATTTTAGTCCTGTTGTTGTATGTTATGTCATTATTATGAATATTTGATTTTGGTTCCAACGTTTATAATTATTACATTATGGACACCATTTAATGTTTTGTATATTTTCCTTGATATTCAAATTTGGTTGTGATATTTATAAATATTTTATTTTAGTCACTGCTTTTTATTTGGTTTAATTATTATTTAGCCTTTTATCTTTCTGTTGATTTTATTTTAGTCCTTATTTTTTAGTTATGGGTTTATTATATTTATAGTACCTATGTTATTTAATTTTTTTAATATGGACTCTGATTTATCTAAAATTGCTATTTTAGTCCTTTACTTGATATTTTTTTCTATTTTAACCCTTTAAGTTTCTGTTTTATCTATTTTAGTCCCTAAATTTATGTTTTAGCTATTTCAGTCCTTTAAATTTTTGTTCATATTATTTTAGGTCCTGTGTGTTTTTATTCTTGCTATTTTGGTTCATTTATATATATATATATATATATATATCATTATATTTAGAGATTGTAATATTCATTTGTATTTATGTCAATCCTTCATGTATGCACATATTTTATGTTATGTATTTATTTATATCATATGTAAATAAATATGTTTAACTTTATTTTTTGTGTATGTTTTATTTCGTATATTTTATTTATATATATTTCCATTTCTTTAACTATTAATGTTATCCGAATAGTTTCAATAATGCGAATTTGTAGAATGGGCGTGGAAAGTATCACCTGATCGAAGTGGTACAATCCAATACGACATTCAAACAAATACGAACTTTAAATAAATCAATTTTATTTTACTAATTATTTATTTTAATGATGCAATGTGTGTTTTTTTATTATTCAAAATTTATTTCATTTTATGCGAATGCAAATTGTCGATCTTCATTTATATTCAATTCATATTTTTTTAATCAATGAGAACAAAATATTCTTTAACAATGAAAAATAGTTGAAATAGCTTTCCCAACGGAGAATTGTTAATTTCAAGATTTTTTATCAAGTTAAAGGATTTTTTTCAATTAATTAATTTTTAAGTAAATTAATTATATTTCAATAAATGGATCGTAATTTAACTTTATATTCGATTTGTAATTTCCACCATTATGATAACGTATAAGAGACACAGTACCAATTTTTGGGCGTTGTGGGGTGTTAATCCTTCCCCACACGTAACCGGCTCCCGAACCCGTTTTAATACGATTTCTGGTAAATACAGACCATTTTTGTCTTAAAAATGATTTTTTTAAATTATTTTAAAAATAAGTTTTTAGGTATTCGACCAACCTAACCCAAAGGTCGATGGAGACTCCTTTTAATTTAATTCAACTCCTTTTAATTTAATTCAAATCAATTCCAAATCATCCATTTTTCCTAATTAAAATCATAACTGCTTTTTAAAAATAATATTTAATTGTTTTACCTAAAAATGGTTATGACACACACAAAGCGCCAAAAATCGATACTTAGTCGCTTACATATTGTCGTAAATGGTGGACGTTGTGAATTTGAATCAATATTTAAAGCACGATCCTTTTATTAAACATTAAATAATTTGTTTCGAATAATTATTAGAGAAAATTCTTTGTCATGAAAAAGAAATATCGAGAATCGCAATCCGCCATCGGGAAAGTTATCCTATCTATTTCTTATTTGTAAAAGAATGTTCTATCCTCGATTTGTTTAAAATATTAAGTTGATTAAGAATTTAATATTGGAATTTGCATGAAACAATTTATTACTTTCTAAAACGAAAACGTAAATTGTCAATACTAAAATTAAATAAAATAGAATATAAATAAAACAAAATATTGTTATAAAAATATTACTATCATTTAATAAAAAAATGTTCGATTTATTTCAAGTTCACCCTTCGTTCGAATTAATATGGAATCACACTACCTCTATAAGGTATTGTTTTTCACTCTCATTCAACGTCGAGTGTTCTTGAATATGTTAGACTAAAATATATATTAACAAATAAGGCATATAAATTAATAACTAAAATAAATATATATCGAAATATGTCAAGAAATCATAATATATCAAACAAACATATATATTATATACTTATAAAAATATGAAGAACAAACATATGTATTAGATACTTATAAAAATATGAAGAGTAAAATACATTTATAGTACCAATGTAATTCATAATATTCATTTAATTTATATATATACATATATGAAACTATGAATTGTAATATAGATTAATAATAAAAACAGGGTTACAAATTTGAAATAAAATACATATATACAAATATGATGGCTTCAAATGCTAATAAAAGGAACTAATCATGCTTAATAAAAAGGGTTAAAGTATTAAAAACAACTTTGAGTATAACAGTGATCAAGAATCATAGCCTATATGCGAATATTATGTAACAATTGTACTGAATAGTAATAAATCTAAAACAACATGCATGATTAAAATACAATAAAGTAAAGTATCATGCTCCCAACAGAAGCTTAACCAAAAGTACAACAACATGACAAAGGTGACTAAAATGAGCTAATGAAAGCATATATTACATAAATATGAATAGATTAATTTATGAATATAAGCATAAATATACTCATAAGTAATTGAGGATGAAATTGAAATATCAAACAATGTGTGAGCCCAAAATGGAAAAAGGTAAAAGCTTCATTGATGACTGAAATGAAAAGATTACAACCTACAGAGGACCTCCCCCGTGAATAACCCACGTGCTGAATACACACACCCTAGCCCCTAAAACTATGTTATTTTGCGCCTGGTTTATAAGTCTAAAATCAAGGGGGGAAAGGCCTAAATTTTCATTTGTTCCTATATTCACTTAGTCATAAAAAACCTAAAATATGCTCTCCTCCTCTCTTCACTCCCCACCGCCACATGTGATAGTAAAACCCAAGCCCACCGCAAATTGGTGGCGTCGACCAACCTAAAACCCCTTTTTAGACTTAGCCTAGTTAAAAAGGTAAGGTTTTACCTTAAATAATGAAGAATGAGCCAAACCAGCCATCTGTAGCCCCCAAAGACCGATGCGGGTGACCTGATCCGATCTGAGGTGTCATATTAGGGCCACCAGAGTGACCCACAATAAAATCTGGAAAAAATTAAAATTTTTGTTAAAGCGCGTAAATCATAAAACAATTTATATTTTAAAAGTAGAATTTAATAATGTCCAGAATTAAAACAGGTTTCAGGCTCAGATATAAAAAGAAAATACAACCTACATGCCACCTAATTACATATTGTACCGTACTCTACAAGCAAAGCCGAATGGAACTCCCAATACTGAAGTTGATAGATACACTGGATCAATTCTTTTAACCTAAAATAGAGAGTTAAAGAGAGAGCTTTGGGAAGCTCAGTAATACAAAACTACCAAGTGATGTTGAAGGTGTAATACCCAAAAATTTAGACAATGACCAAAATGAAAATTTGGAAAATTTGATGGTCAAAGTAGAAAATTGGGAAAAAGTTTAGGGAATTAAGTGATAATATCCTAAAAAGAATTTTATTCCATAAATGGATAGTTTACTCTTGAGAGTGGAGTTTTATAGAAATCATATTTTTGGATTTGGAATTTTAGTAAAGAAAAAAAAAACTAGAAAGAGTCAAAGTCTGATAAGGAATCGGTAATTCCGATCGAATTGGAATTTTACAAAAAATTGAAGGATGTTATAAAATGGTTGGAAATATTATTTTAATATTTTGGATCAGAGAAATTTGGTTTTGAATTGTGCAATTTTTTAGATTTAACCGAAACAGTTGAATTTAGTGACTAAAACACAAGTTTTGAAAATATCATGGCATTTTCGTAATTTATATTTGACTTTGTAATATGATAAGAATCAGATGGCTTGGTGAGTGCAATACATGCATGACATTATACATGGATGTTTTATACATCATCAGGAAGACTTGCGATAAGTCGACCTTGTTTATGTTGACATGATATTTAAATCATTTATCATATATTTGATATATTCTAAATATGTCAAAGGTTGAAAATATAATGCATTAATTATGGAAATTATGATATTTTACCATGAATGTTTTAAGGTATGAACTGCCCAATGTTAAATATTGATAATATACTTTGCCATGGATGAATTGAATAAAATAGACTATATGCCCGAATAAGTCATTGAGGGATAGAGTATAGTTGGCATGCCATAGAGTATAGCAGTTGCAGGTTTATATTAGCACTATAGTGTGTAAGGACACTAAGTGCAGGTTTATGTCCAGATTAGCACTATAGCGTAAGCTTAGTATAGGTGTTGGGCACGACCTTATGTGTATTGTCCGGATTAACACTATGGCGTAAGCTTAGTGCAGGTTTAGCACTACGGTGCAGGTATTTTACTCGAATACCCAGGGTCCTCAAGGTTTAATATTGGGCTATTGGCTATGGATTTTGGTTTATTGGTTAATAAATGGTAACCATGCAAATAAGCTTATGTGCTTACGGAATAATGGCAAGTATATTGGAAAAATAAGCTTATGAGCTTATAGTATTAAATGGTAAATATATTGGTAAAAATAAGCTTATAGCTTATGAAACAAATGGTAAATATATTGATAAAATAAGCTTAGGAGCTTATGGAATTTAAATGGTAAGTATTTTGGTAAAATAAGCTTACAAGCTTATGGGATAAATGATAAGAGATTTTATATTATTTTGATCATGGTAAAATATTGGATATGTTAGTAAAATGATTTTATGGAAAATTGATTTTTGACATTGAAAATCATGCATGAATTGTATTGCACTGTTAAATGTTTTAATTGCCTCACTAAGTATATACTTAGCGTGTGATGATTTTCACGCGTAGGTAAAAAGCCAGTAATGGAATAAAGAGTTTAAAACGTCATCAAAGATCGAGAAGTATATTTCAATATCAGTAAGACATCCTAAGTTGTAATGTTAGTTTTATTAGTGGCATCTAATTATAAATGTTTTATTTATTTTGTTAAACAAATTTGTAAACTAAATGGATTTTTATTGAATTTATATGTATTTTCGAAAGTACTGTAGCATGAACAATAACCACGAATTAAGAGAATTTTTAGAATAATTTTGGGGTACCGATTCCCCCTACAGGGAACCGATTCCCCCACTGTACACTTTTACTGTTCACTATTCATAAAAAAATCTTTTGAATTAAATTTGTTTATAACGTAATATAAATTATATGATATGATATTTTTATATTATCAATTACCAATTAAGGAATTAAAATTCTAAATCGAGTTTTGAAATGAAAATGGTTTTCGAAATTCGGGTGATAGAGATAATCTGTATAGGTATAATTATATCGGTTATGAGTGTTACAGAAGAACATACAGATAAATGGAAAATCATAATTTTTCCTTATTGATTCAGATGTCTATAGGTTTTCGAGATGAGCTGAGGTTCCACTGATATTTCTTCGAGTAAAAGAAATGAAGATTTTAATTCAGAAGAAAATTCAGAGGACCAAGTTTTCAAGAGATCAGAATATGGTGTCTAGTGTGTTCCAACCAAAACCAGTGAAAAGGTACATATCTTTTTAAAACAGTAATTATTTAAAACATATGTTTAAAACCATAGTAATACAGAACTACCAAGTGATGTTGAAAGACATGCAGATAAATGGAAAAGCATAATTTTTCCTTATTGATTCAGATGTCTACAGGTTTTCAAGATGAGTTGAGGTTCCACTGATATTTATTTGAGTAAAAGAAATGAAGATTTCAGTTCAGAAGAACATTCAGAGGACTAAGTTTTCAGAAGATCAGAATATGGTGTCTAGTGTGTTCCAACCAAAACCAGTTAAAAGGTACATATCTTTTTAAAATAGTAATTGTTTAAAAAATATGTTTAAAACCATAGTAAAACCCTCCAACCGAACACCTTTATGAAGTTCCCCAGAATTTCATCCATAAGGACTTACCCCAAAGCACACAACAAAGGAGCCACCCTAAGGGAGTACCTTGGGGCCTGTGGGCTTACCCAAGGGTCTCCTTAGGTCCGTAAGGATTTACCAGCTTGATCAGATTTGAACATCCATACTCCAGAGTCCTACTCATATAGTATCAAGTAGAAATCAAATTGAACATTAACTTTAATATCAAAGTCATGATCCAATAAAATATAATAAGAGTTACAATAAAGTTATTTATATCACATAATTACCCTCCACCCATTCACCATATACAGTCTCATAATTTACCAAAGGGAGTGGCATGGGGCCTTAAAGCCTACCCAAGGTCTCCTTAGGTTTGTAAGGAATTACCAGCTTGATCAGAGCTGAACCTCTATGCTCTAGCCTACCCCGATAATGTCCAAATAAAATAGTTCAAGTAGTATCCAGTAAATCCCATGATCCATAAATCAAGAACGATTATATTTTCTAGTGAAAACAGAAGACCGGAGAACACATATCATGTAGTCTTAGTTCATTATACTAAATCAAAACATCAGTAAATTCGTAATATTAGAAAATCTCATTTTAAAACATGTAAAACAATTACATGTCACATAAGGAACACATTAGAGGATCCAATATTTCTTCGGAGATATTTGACATTTATCAAGTAGGGAACTATGAAACTTTTGCAAATGTTAGGATTTCAGAATCAAGATCATATAGTATTCAGATATTTTTCGGAAGTAATTGATCATTATCAGGAAGGTATTCAGAATCTTTTGCATCAGAGTTGCTTGAGATTTCAGATATAATAGGAGTGATTCCATTATTCAGGAAATCAGGGGCATTTTGGACATTTTGTTCTTGGAGAATTCTTAGTAATTTAATCTAATAAGAGTAACACGGTAGTTTGCATTATTCTGAATGTATATCGCATTATCCTGACTTCGAGTCAAATCGTACTAATTGATTTCGACCTTGTAAAACTTGTCAATAATTCGAACTGATATACTTCACGAATAATCACTTCTTAATATTGATTACACTGTTTGAACTGATTTTTACCTCATAGGGGCAATTTTTTAATTTTATAATCAGGTGATTCTAGTATTAAACCTTTTAACGAAAGTAATTAAAATATAACAAATTCTGAGGTTGATTGCTTTATCGGTTAATCACTGAACCTAAAATTATTTTTTTATCAGTCTTCTAGTAATTGTGTCTTATTCAGTTCCATTACTTTTCATCGCATTTGGAACGAGTTTAGAAATATATTTATTTTACACATGTAACCAAACTTATTCATCTATGCATTAACCAATACCAGTATGTTCCATAAAGCATACCTAAGTAGTAATATATTATATTGATTTCTGTGCTCCACCGATCAAACATTTAAACACCATTCGATCACTCTCGAACTTGAATCCAAAGTCCAATAATATATCGGGCACATATAAAATGAAATTACATCAGAAACGGGGCTTAATTACAGAAAACAGAACAAATGGAAGGTAAAATGCTGAAAATCAGCTTAACGGGTTTAAATTTGGGGAAACGAACTTCAGAGTCGGACTTAGGATGTCGAAAACATAAAATATGACTTCCTCACTCGAATAATAGCGTAGCACCCATATGCTTATTACGTACCCAAGCTTTTCATACATCTTTATGGTTGGTGTATAAGAAGCCCTCACAAAAAGATCCACAAAATATGTCTTCTCACTGCCAAAAGACTACTTATTGATGACTGGAGAAAGAACGAGAATAAACACACCCAAAACGAAACTAGAGAGTGCATCAGGATGACATTAGAGGTAAGAGACTAATTTTCAGTTTAAAAGCACTAGCATGTACTAAAAAAACGCATCATCGTACTTAAGGAGTATACAAGTGAGGGTGATGTCAGGATCTCATAAAAAACTGAGTGAAAGCAAAGCACTTAGCAAAAGAAAAGTATAGACCATTACCTAATTGATGTCAGCTAAAAGCTAGATTCTAAAACAAACACATGGTATAAAAACCTTATAAAAAAATACCCAAATATACATAAAACGTATGTTAATTTCAATGGAAGATATTCTAGTTCTACCTCTACACAAAGGTATAAGACGAAGCTAAAACTTACAGCTTGCATTCATAATGTAGTATTGCTGGCTGAACCATTCTAGCAGTTCATAGAAAGCAACAACTAAAGCATGGTGCAAATTTAAAACTTTAGAACTTTGCAAACTTCAAATTTAGTACTGGGCCCTTAAAATTATATTGAAAAATATAATACTTAGGTAATTTCTAATCTTGTAATGTCCTACAGGCTAACTACAGACACAAGTTAGTCAAACTGATTGTAAAAATATCCAAATCAAGGGAACATTAAATTGCATACCAATTTTACATCTTATCACTGATTTCTTCAAGAAGGTTCATCAGTTTCTTAGCAAGCTGCTGCCTACGATATTCAGGGGAAACAATGACTGCCGTTACATGGCCATGCCAAGACTCACCTTGTCCCTCAACTTTCCCCATAATGTAAACCATTATTCGTTTTCCAGGGCCTTCAGCTACTTGAAAATAATCGGGCCAACGAGCTAAATACATCAAGTAGAATGACATATTAAAGGTTTTGGTTAAATGGTCAAGATTGACGGAAGTGAAACGAAGGAGATTGTTGCAGCAAAATCGGCGTATCATTGTCATCTCTCTTAGTCTCGGAAAGTCGGCCGAAATGGAAGCTTTAATGAAACGCAGAGCTGCCGTAGTTGTAAATCAAGCTTGAATATTGAGAACCCTTACCAACGATGACCGGAGAAAACACGACGGTGGTAAGCACCTTGGGTCGAGTTTTGTGCGGAACAGGTCGGGGAACACGTTGGTGATGGTGGTGAGGCGAGACGGTCGCTGGATCGACCAGAATCGATGAAAATAGCAGCGATGAGGTTAGGTTATTTTGTCGAAGCTTTTCGACTAAAATCATGACGACAGATGACATTTCACTACAGTATGATGGAGGGATTTTGGTCGCCAGTCAACGACGAATCGAACGGGGGTAGTACTTAGACGAACGGTGGCCGGACGACGAAGATTTGGGGAGGCCGGTGAGTTTTTGGTTGGGGTTTAGGGATTTTATTTCACGAAATTGGGGTATTTTCCTTTTTATTTTTCACTGACCAAAAAATGGAATAATTCTATGTTTAGTCCCTAAACTCCCTAAATATTCAAATTTAGGCTACAAGGTTCCAAAACTTTCAATTTAGTCCCTAATTCATTACATTTGGGGTGTTACAATTCTTTCATCCTTAAAAAAAATTTCGTCCTCGAAATTTTCTCAAGTCATAGAAATGTAGAAACTGGGCTTCCATCCGATCTTCATTCTCTTGGGTATCCTTTACAAGTATATGATTCTTCTACTAAACTTTAACCAGCTGAATAAACATTCTCGACCAACTCTTTTTTATCCGAATTCTAAAACTTGAACAAAATTCTCCTCATAGAACTAAACATACCTTAATTATCAATTCTTAATCAAAATAATACTTGCTTAACTTCAATGCAACATACATATATAATTGATTTCTTTCATATTTAATGGAACCACCTCGAGAACTACACTTTTACCATGAACACCTCCTCTTTCTTTTAATCTCATATTGCTCAAATCATTGAGGAAAAAGGCTCAACACTTACTGGGTTTCAAACTCATAAAATTGGAAATAACATGATTCCAAAAGTCTTCAATTCAGTACATCAATACATAACTTTTGAGGCATAACACCCTGTCTAGGTTTGGACCAAATACCTTATTTTCTGATCTACTTGAGTTGCATAACTTAATAACAAAACTTTACTTATAAAGTTTGGTTATGAGCTTATCAGCATAGAACATTTGGGGAGTAACAAAATTCAAATTTGGGTTGAGAGTCAGGTCAAATATATAAAATAATTAATTGATCATGTTACATGTAGGTAACTTCTAAAATTAGGATGAATGCTAACATTATTCCCTTTTTGTACAGATTGAGTAATAACAGATAAAATACTTTGATATACTTATTACAGAATGATTTCTTAACATGAGAATTCTGACTCATAGAGTACGATCATAATCTAGGGGCATGTACAAATCAGACATCCTATGACTATCGACCGGCCGATCTATCTAGAAAAACTCGGCTCAACCTAAGTTCTGATACCACTAAATGTAACCCCTACAGACAGATGCGGGTGACCCGATCTGATCCGAGGTGTCACATTAGGGCCACCAGAGCGACCCACAGTAAAAATCTGAGAAAAATTAAATTTTTTGTTAAAGCACGTAAAATCGTAAAATAATTTATATTTTAAAAGTAGAATTTAACAATGTCCAGAATTAAAACAGGTTTCAGGCTCGGATATAAAAACAAAATACAACCTACTTGCCCCCTAATTACATATTGTACCGTACTCTACAAGTAAAACCGAATGGAACTCCCAATACTAAAGTTGATAGCTGCACTAGATCGATTCTTTTAACCTGAAATAAAGTGTTAAATAGTGAGCTTTGGAAGCCCAGTAATACAGAACTACTAAGTGATGCTGAAGGGCATGCAAATAAATGGAAAAACATAATATTCCTTATTGATTAAGACATCTACAGGTTTTCGGGATGAGCTGAGGTTTCACTGATATTTCTTCGAGTACAAAAATGAAGATTTCAATTCAGAAGAACATTCAGAGGACCAATTTTTCAGGAGATCGTAATAGGGTGTCTAGTGTGTTCCAACCAAAACCAATGAAAATGTACAAATCTTTTTAAAACAGTAACATTTTAAAACACATGTTTATAACTATAGTAAAACCCTCCAACTGAATACCTTTATGCAATTCCCCATAACTGCATCCATAAGGACTTACCCTAAGCACACAACAAAGGTACCACCCTAAGGGAGTACCTTGGGACCTATAGGCCTACCCAAGGGTCTCCTTAGGCCCGTAAGGATTTACCAGCTTGATCAGAGCTGAACCTCCATACTCCAAAATCCTACCCATACAATATCCATTAGAAATCAGATTGAGCATTAACTTTAATATCAAAGTCATGATCCCAAAAAATATAGTAAGAGTGACAATAAAGTTATTTATATCATATAATTACCCTCCACCCATACACCATATACAGTCCCATGATTCACCCAAGGGAGTGCCTTGGGGGCTTAAAACGTACCCAAGGTCTCCCTAGGTTCGTAAGGAATTACCAGCTTGATCAGAGCTGAACCTCCATGCTCCATCATATCCAGATAATATCCAAATAAAACAGTTCAAGTAGTATCCAGTAAATCCCATTTTCCATAAATCATGAACGATTATATTTTCTAGTGAAAATAGGAGGTCAGAGAACACATATCATGTAGCTGTAGTTCATTAACAATAAATCAAAACATCATTAAATCCATAATTTAGAAAAATCATGTTTTAAAGTAGGTAAAACAATTACAAATCACATATGGAACACACTAGAGGATTCAATATTTCTTCGGAGGTATTTGACATTTATCAAGTAGGGAACTATGAAACTTTTGAAATTTTTAGGATTTCAGAATTAAGATCATATAGTATTCAGATATTTTTCGGAGGCAATTGATCGTTATCAGGAAGGTATTCGGAATCTTTTGCATTACAGTTACTTGAGATTTCAGGTATGACAGGAGTAATTCAATTATTATAGAAATCAGGGGCATTTTGGAAATTCGGTTCTTGGAGAATTCTTAGTAATTTAATCTAATAAGAGTAAATTGATAGTTTGCATTATTCTGAATTTATATCGCATTATCCTGACTTCAAGTCAAATCGTACTAATCGATTTCCACCTTGTAAAACTTGTCAATAATCTGAACTGATATACTTCATGAATAATCACTTCTTAATATTGATTATACTGGTTGGACTGATTTTTATCTCATGGGGGCAATTTCATAATTTTATAATCATGTGATTCCGTTATGAAGCCTTTTAATGAAAATAATTTGAATTTAACAAGTTTTTAGGTTGATTGCTTTATCGGTTAATTACTAAACCTGAAGTTATATTCTTATCAGTCTTCCAATATCTTATACGTGTAATTGAGTCTTATTCAGTTTATTTACTTTCCATTGCATTTGGAACGAGTTTAGAAATATATTTTTTCACACATGTAACCAAGCTTATTCATCTATGCATTAACCAATACCAGCATGTTCCAGAAAGCATACCTAGGTAGTGATGTATTACCTTGATTTTTGTACTCCACCGATCGAACATTTAAACTCCATGTGATCACTCTCGAACTTGAATCCAACGTCCAATAATATCTCCGATTCATATAAAACGAAATTACATCAGAAACGAGACTTAATTGCGGAAAACAAAACAAATCAAAATGTAAAATGCTGATGGGGAAACGAACTTCATATTCGGACTCAGGACATCGAAAACATAAAATATGATTTCCTCACCCGAATAATAGCGTAACACCCTTTTGTATATTATGTACCCAAGATTTTCATACATCTTTATGGTTGGTGTATAAGAAGCCCTCACAAAAAGATCCACATAATATGCCTTTTCACTGCCAAAAGACTACTTATTGATGACTGGAGAGAGAACGAGAATAAAGACACCCAAAACGAAACTAGAGAGTGCATCAGGATGACATTAGAGGTAAGAGACTAATTTACAGTTTAAAAGCACTAGCATGTACGAAAAAAACGCATCATCATACTTAAGGAGTATACAAGTCAGGGTGATGTCAGGATCTCATAAAAAACTTAGTGAAAGGAAAGCAAGTAGCAAAAGAAAAGTATAGACCATTACCTAATTGATGTCAGCTAAAAGCTAGATTCTAAAACAAACACATGGTATAAAAACCTTATCAAACAAATACCCAAATATACATGAAACGTATGTTAGTTTCAATGGAAGATATTCTAGTTCTACCTCTACACAAAGGTATAAGACGAAGCTAAAACTTACAGCTTGCATTCATAATGTAGTATTACTGACTGAACCTTACGACCATTCTAGCAGTTCATAGAAAACAACAACTAAAGCATGGTGCAAATTTAAATCTTTAAAACTTTGCAAACTTCAAATCTAGTACTCGACCCTTAAAATTCTATTGAAAAATATAATACTTAGGTAATTTCTAATCTTGTAATGCCCTATAGGCTAACTACAGACACAAGTTAGTCAAACTGATTGTAAAAATATCCAAATCAAGGGAACATTAAATTGCACACCAATTTACATCTTATCACTGATTTCTTCAAGAAGGTTCATCAGTTTCTTAGCAAGCTACTGCCTACGATATTCAGGGGCAACAATGACTGTCGTTACATGGTCATGCCAAGACTCACCTTGTCCCTCAACTTTCCCCATAATGTAAACCATTATTCATTTTCCAGGGCCTTCGGGTACTTGAAAATAAGTGGTCAAGATTGACGGAAGTGAAACGAAGGAGATCGTTACAGCAAAATCAGTGTATCGTTGTCATCTCTCTCAGTCTCGGAAAGTCGACCGAAAATGGAAGCTTTAATGAAACGCGGAGCTGCCGTAGTTGTAATTCAAGCTTGAATCTTGAGAACCCTTACCAACGATGACCGGAGAAAACACGACAGTGGTAAGCACCTTGGGTCAGGTTTTATGCGGAACAGGTCGGGGAACACATTGGTGACAGAGGTGAGGCGAGACAATTGTCGGATCGACCGAAATCGACGAAAACAATAGCGATGAGGTTAGGTTATTTTGTCAAAGATTTTAGACTAAAATCACGAGGATAGACGTCGTTTCACGATAGGATGATGGAGGGATTTTGCTCGTCGGTCAACGATGAATCGAACGGGGGTAGTAATTAGCCGGACGACGAAAATTTGTGGAGGCCAACGAGATTTTGGTTGGGGTTTAGGGATTTTATTTCATGAAATTGGGGTATTTTCCTTTTTAATTTTCAATGGCAAAAAAATAGAATAATTCAAAGTTTAGTCCCTGAACTCCCTAAAAGTTCAAATCTAGGCTGTAAGGTTCCAGAACTTTCAATTTAGTCCCTAATTCATTAAATTTGGGGTGTTACACCGTCCCTCAAAGGTAATATATTTTCGGTTTTTTTCTATTTGCTTTACTTCCCTTTTGCTTTTTTTGGTTCAAAAATCCCTTCCCCAGTTACTTATGTTCGAGAAAGTTAACTCTTTTTTAAGGTCAAAAAGCACTATTTTTTTCTCTCTCTTTTTTCGACTCCCCCTTGTTTGAATGCCCTTTTTTCCACTCATTTTCCAATTCGAAAATCCCCTCATCCTGAAAAATATTACTTTCCTCTGATTTATTGCTACCTTGGATGGAAATCATGAAAGCTAGTTGGTAGGGAATGGTTTTACCGAATTTATCAGAATTTAATGAAAATTTTTAATGGGTTTTTCAGATTTGATTTGCTTGACTATTTTGGTGCACTCTTTTGGGTATGTTGCTGATGAAGGTGGTGGTGGGGTTCATTGGCGGCAGCTCACGTTGCTGGGGAGCTGAAAAGTCAGTCGCGTGCATTACACGCATCGATCAGGCGACCCATCTTCGGTCTGCGGCGGTTGACTTCTTCACATGTTAGGGTAAACCCTAATTTTGGATGCATCTGGGCCATTGATCTTCATATTGATCTGATGGTGGAGATTAGGTGGCCATATTAGAATATGAGGAAACCCTAAACTATTTAGGCCTTCATCATTGAGCCTAGTGATCAAATGTATCAGGCTTGGGGTGTTTGTATTTTGGGCTTGTACACTGGATCTGTAAAATGTAAAAGAATATTATATGTTAGTATATTTTCGTTATGATAATAATAATAGTAATTATAATAATTCTAATTACTAATAATAGTAATTAATAATAATAATAATAATTAGTAATAATAATTTATAAATAATATTAATTAATTATAATAACTAATAATAATAATAATTAATAATAATAACCCCAGGCAAAAAACGAGTGTCTATAGCTGTCCCTCTTTGCCCATTCTTATATTAACAAGATAGGGAAAAGACGACAAGACAATGAGTTTTTGTCATGTTATCTCTTTCATTTTTAAACTTGATGTTAAAGACAACACTACTGATCCACATTGAAGAGATCTGGCCACTTTCGGGTGATGACATTGTTCCTTCTCTCTAAGGAAGTCAGGTCAATTTAGAGATAATTTGGTGTTGAAGACGACACTGCTCATCCATGTTAAAGAGTTATGGCCGCTTTCAGTTAAATTGTTTGCTGAAGAAGTCGATGTTATTTCTTGTTGAGGAAGTCGTATTTGGATAATTTAAAGACAACACGATTCCGTCGTGTTGAGGAAGTCTAATTGTTTTAGGATGACATTATTCCTTTGTGTTGAAGAGATCTGGTCAGTGGACGAAATTGTTCCTTCGTGTTTAGGACGTAAAGTCATAATTTGACAGTTTGATTCGACATGGTTCCTTTTTACTGAGGAAAACTAGTCGTTCTTGAAGGATTATGAATCTGAAGACAATGTTGTTCCTTCTTGCTGAGGAAGTCTAATTGTCTAAAGATATTTTAACTTTGAAAATGACATTGCTCCTTCATACTAAGGAGAACTAATCGTTGCTCGGTGTCAAATCTATTGATGACATTGCTTCTTATCATTGAAGAGATTAAGTCATATTTATCAATGATTGACTTGAAATAAAATCTTCTTCTTCAACATGGAATTGCAAAATAAAATCTTTGTTAACTTTGAGTTCCTATCAAATATTCGACATTTGAGTGAAAATAAATGAGTGGAAAGAAATTTGTTTGAAGAGAATCTATCTCTGGTGAGATAAAATTTTGTTTCGAGGGAAATGATTTTAAAATTTACTTTTCAAGGGAAAACTATCTTAAGCCAGACAATGCTTGTTTTTAGGAAAACAATCTCAAGTGAGATCAATTTTGTTTCAAGAAAAATTATCTCAAATGAGACGAAACTTTGTTTCGAGAGAAACAATCTCAAAGGTGACAGATAGTCTGCTCCTGCATGTTTAGGAGATTTAGTTGCCTTTAGAAGATTTGATCGTTCACTTCAGGATGTAAAATATGTGAACGACATTGTTCCTTGATGTTAAGGATGTCTAGTCATCACCAAACTTTTCTTTCCTGAAAGATCAATATAAAAATGATGCATTTATGAATGATTATATTGAATATCAAGATGAAGTTTATTTCATAAATTTGATTTGATTTTTATTTTAATAAAAATGTTTTTTTTAATTTGTCCTCATGAGAGGAGAAAATGACCTTTAAGAAAAATGAAATAAGGATTTCAGGGGAAAACGGTCTTAAGAAATACTAGATTGATTTTCTTAGACGAACAATCTTAAGAAGATGAAATTAGTTTCTCAAAAGCAATTATAAAAGTATCATCAGAAGAAGGGTAAAACTTTTTTATTGCATGTGATGATGAATGTATGATGCAAAAGTGCAAATTCATGTGACGTATATGTTTATGTTGATGCATGTTTTCTTGATCAATGGTGGGAATGGTTGTATGAGAAATCTTCATTCTATCTCTGATTCAGTTGTCTACATTTTCCACCAGTGTACTCTTACAATTTTTGACTCATTTCAATTACTTATAGCCCTAACACATTTTTGCCCCTGATAAAAGTGGTTTTCTCTACCTAAACTTGTGTAGAAATCCCATAGAGCTTTCATCCCACCAAAAAAATTGACAGAACATTTGTGTTCTCTGACATGTTCTATGATACATTCATGCCAAGGATGGTAGTTGGAGTCATAGAGGAAATCGAAATCGAAATCGAAATTAAAGGTGTTTGCTTAATTGCTAACATCGAATTAAACTCTCCAAGATTTGCATTGATTTTTTCAAAGTTATTTCGCCCATTTAGCGGAAAGAGAACTTCCCCATTATCCACTTTTAATCTTGGTGCAGGCAGAACACGACTTCCCAATTGGAATTTAGAAACCCCTTATGAACTCAATATTGGCTCAACTTCATAAATACTAGTACATAAAGCATTTATCATTTTTTGTGGCTTCAACATTACTTCATGAAAAATTATCAGCATGATACAACTGTATGTTGTGATGGTTGACAAAACAATCACATATAGGAAGCTCCATTGTCTCTACTTCACCATTTTCACTCTTTACACCTTTTTGTCTAATTGAAAATAAATGTCTGCTCAATTCAATGATCTTGTATTCCTAGATGATATGGGCCTTCAATAATTCCCCAACATTTATCATTTCTTTCTCTAGTACTGATTCTAAGAATGAGCTTCTATGTTTGGGAGATATGTGCCAATTTTCAAGCTCTATTCCAGAGAGATTGTCTTGTTTGAAAATATTTTCTTCCTCTTTTATTTTCAAAGGTGAAAATGTTTGATGAAAAAGTTTCAAAAAATGATGCCCTTACTTTGGGTTAATAATTGAGACAAATTATAAAATAAGAGTTTATTAGATATCAAGGATAAGTGTCAAGATTAATGCTAATTTTGAGGTAGGGTTAAGTATGGAAGGATAAGGTGTCTCGGGTTGTTGTCTTTCGTCAAGATCTAGCATTCTCATTTCTTTGATGTTTACTGATCTAATAGAGTAGCTTCTATACTCATCTACAATAAGTGTTCTCCGGTTCTCAGCTCTCATGAGCACATTCAAGTTGTGCGATGTCTTATCAAGGGATTTGTTAGGTCGCATCCGATACAATAGCTGCACAATCTTTATATTCGAGCCACCTTTTCAGGTTTTCAACTCGAATCCTCCTTTGGTTTCAAGACGTTATTCAAAATTTTACGTCTTGAACCCCTTTTTGTCAATTTTTATTTATCATGCATTAAAGATTTTAGAAAACCTTTTGTAAATAAAAGATTAATCCTGATGGGCATGATGATATATGAAGATAGTCTCTTCTATTTAGAAATCCATGTATGATTAGAAGCGACTTTTTAGGCACGTAATGTAAAGTATGGTTAACGGTTATGAAAGAAAGGTGTAAACAGGCCCAAACAAGTGTTTAGATGTCATCAAACCAAGGATCAATTCGTTTTGTTATCTTCAATCTTGTCTTGATTGATTTGAATCCGCTCGTATGTGTATTTTATTTTCTCTTGCTGTTCCATGATCTTCTGGTGAACCAGTTCTACGTGCTTAATCTTGTGACTTGAAGCTTGATGGGTCACTTATTTTGAAATACTTGATATGTATCCTTTCTTTTCTTTCTTTTCTTTTTTCTATTTTATTTTTCTCTCTTCTTATTTCTTTTTCTTTTTCTTTTTTCTTTTTCTTTTTCTTCTTTTTTTCTTTTTTGCCCTCTCCTTGATTTGATCTTCGAACACCTCGTATTTGGTTCACCTTATGGTATCTTATCTGGATTGATGGTCTTCACTCATGTGAATAGATTTTCTTCACCTTGCCCCTAGTGTGGAGGGTAATCATTGGTTAGGGTTGAATCAAAATAAAATATAATTTAAGCTTAAAAGGGGGACAACAATGGATATATGTTCTCTTTTTCTGAAGGGGTAAATGAAAGAAAGTAATTCATCATTTCATACATGGAAGTCTTGTAGAAGAGGTATACCCAGTGGGATAGATTTTCAGGATTAATTTTTTTCACATGAAAACAATGTTATTAATGCATGATAGAATTATTTCAAATTAATTTCCCTTTTTTTTGCTTCATTCTTCTAGCATGTCTCAATTGCTTAGGCTCATCTTCAGAAAGTTAATTCAAGATTTCCCATATTGTTTCTTCTTGTAGGAAGGTTCACGTTCAAATGAACATATTGTACTCAATATCTTCAGGTTTTATTGATAGAAAAATGTCAGTTTTGCGTCTAAGAAGACGATGGTGTGACTTTATTGGCTTGAGGAAAGGTAAGGGTATGCCTTTTTGTGCCTCAAAAAAGATAAAGGTAATATTTCAAAGTCTCAAATAGAGAAAATGTCAAAATTTGGTCTTTAGATAGTGACCATGAATCATTCCAGGTAAAGAATCGAAAGGTTTTATTTTGGGTTCTTGAAGAATTAAAAGAATATATAATTCATTCGATATTCAAAGAATTAAAAGATTAAATCTCGTTCAGCTGTTCACAACCTTAGAAGGTAGCATAAGTTCAATTATCAAAAGATTTAAAAATATATATAAGAAAATATTAAGGACAAAACAAAAACGAGTTCAAACAAACAATGTTCTTAATACAAGTTCAAGAAAGCTTCATGGCAGATACAATGACTTCTCAATCCACAACAGAATGCCCATCATTCATCGAACGTCCATGCCCCTGAATCAATCAGATTTTGGACCATTCACTTCAATGCCCCATGATTCTCAGTGGAATGCCCAGAACTTCCAATGTGATAGCTGCATACGACATTGACATATGGAGGTTCCTTCGGCTTGGATTGGACTGGAGTCACCAAGTTCTTCTCAATCAGTTTTGGAAGTAATTCCTCATAAGTTATTGGAATTGGATCAAATTGACTCTTTTCTTGGATCATCCTATAAGGCTCAACTTTACGACCAGTTGAAGATGCTCCCACCAAACTAATTTCAGCTTCCTGCTCGGTGTCAGTGTTGCTTGTATTCCTCAGTTTACCATTCTTGATCGCCCTTTCAATCATTTCTCGACATGTGATTACGTCATAAAAACTCTTAGCGGCAGCCCTTAACATGTGGTTGATATATGGAGATTTTAATGTATCGATGAATAAAGTGATGAACTCTCTTTCAATCATAGGTAGATGCACTTGAGATGTAAAATCCCTCTATCGTTGTGCATATTTTCAAAAGATCTCATTACGCTTCATCTCCACATTTTGCAGTGTTGTTCGATCAAGGGCCATATCAGTCAGGTGCTTGTATTGACCTGAAAAAGGCATAAGCCAAATCCTTCTAGGAGCGGATTTGAATATGACTCAGTTGATTATACCACAAAGATACGGGTCCTGTTAAACTGTCTTGAAAATAATGGATCAACATTTTATCATTGTTGGTGTATCTAGTCATCATTCAAGTAAACATCGTGAGATGAGTAGTAGGGTAATTGGTTCTATAGTACTTTTTAAAATTGGTCATTTTGAATTTGGATGGGAGCACCAAGTCAGGAATCAAGACTAGTTCACTTGCATCCATTTCATTATGAGAGCTTTATCCTCTCGTCCCTTTGAATGTCTCTTTGCACCAATATTTTATGTTCTCAGGGATCTCATTCTTCATTTTTCCCATATAATTAGGATTGGACATGTTGAGATTAATAGGGTTATCTTGAGGATCTAACACAGTTGCTTGAGTCTTAGTAGCGAAGAAGCTTTCTCGGTGGCTTGGAAACCTCACGAGTGAAATAAGTAGTTATGGGTTAGCCTGTGCCATTACACACTCAGAGGTTTCCATGGATGAAAAAGCATGCTCTTTGCCTTTTTCTTGATTGAGCCCAGCTAATTTCTCAACAATCTGATCGACCATGTTGGCTTGGGTTTGCAAGATACGGTCTATGGTAGCCTTTTTTGATTGCTCTAATTTAGCTTCCCAATCTCATTGCATTCTCTATAAATTCTCTTGCAGTTCTTCCTTCAATTTTTTGAATTTTGCTTCCATTATGTCGTGTGATTAGGACCACTTCCATCTAATTCATCATGAATTAATCCCCATGTTTTCATGAATGATGCATGTGAAAATGTTAAAATAAATGCAGTGCAGAATGTAAATGTGCAAATACAAATGTAAAAAGTTTTAATCCCAAGGATGAATATCATAGAATAAATTTCATCAGAGATAAAAGTCTTCACATCACAAGATAGTCCTTTTTATAGACATGCTTTCGCTTAGACGCTAGGTCTGAAATTGGTCAATGCTTCGTCTCAGAGCTTTGTCCTTGAAAATTATGCCCCTCAAGTGCTCTATAACCTTTCTCGGCTAATGTCCCTATAGTGCTAGAATCATGCGGCACGCCTTTATGATTAATGGTGGAATAGTTGTAAGCAAAATATCTACCATTACTTTACCTTCATGGATAAAGGGATCACCTTTCGAGTCTTTGAGATTGTTCTATCAATTAACTATTGTGTGCAATCTTCAAACGATTTTCTTCCTTATTAGCAATCAGTGCATGTCTGTGTATGTGGTTGCTTGATTGAAATTTTTTTATCTACTTATGAAAATATTCACTTAAATATTCCCTTTTGGATCAACATTTTCGAAATATGTTATAATGATGTAGTGTAAAAAAAGACGAAAAATGACACAAAAAAGTATAAAAAAAATGAGTTAATACATGTAAGATAATCGATACAAATAAAAGTGTTATTTAGAGATGAATATAACACCTACCCTATTATGGTATCTACCCACATGCTTTATTAAATAGCAATCCTACCCAGACATGATTTCTACCCGACATGCTTTTATTTCAAGAAATTGATCTTAACCGTATGGTTTCTAGTTCACTGCTTTCAATCGGAAAGAAATATATTATATGAATTTAAAGCAAAATGTAAAGGTTTAGAGTCGTTCATCCTTGGTGTACACTTATTTCAGTTTCTACTGACGAACAGAGGTTCGGTATGGCTATACCTAGGGTGACCGTTTTACGGTTCACTACATGCATGGTTTCAGCTCTAACGGGAAAAGGTACTCAAATTATCCTTGTTGTTGTTGCCCCATTGGGCTATGAAGACCTCAATCCTCACCCATTATAGGCTTAAACGGATCGATTTCAATTCAAGGGGATTCACTTCCTTATACCCATACGAGGATAAAATCCCTAGGAATGTATAAGACATGTGTACCATAGAGGTTATTTGCTAAAGCTCATACAAAGAATAAATTCTTACAAAATAAAAGCATTCACCCTACTTACTTGGGATGAAGCTTGGGTATAGAGCTTATGTCATGCAAATGAACGTGAGGTGTGTGAGGAGGAACATATAAACATTTGGCTTAAAAAACGAAAAAGTCTCGACATAAACTTTAATAAAGCTGAAAACATAAATTAAAACATTAGTATAACTATTTACATAAAGAATGTGTAGTAAAGTAAAATTTCAATAAAAGGAACATAAGCTAATTACAAACTCGAACTCATAATTTCCACCACTACGACAATGTATAAGCGACTTACAAACCAACTCTCTAAAGTGTCCCCAGTGGATTTGCCAAGCTGTCATAACCATTTTTGAAAACTTTTCATTTTTAAAAAACAATTATGACTTATTTAGATAAAATTTGGATTTTGAATTATTTTGAATTGGAGTCGCCATCGACTTTTCCAAAAACTTATTTTCACGGATTCAGGAATCGATTATGCTTAGGGAAGGATAAGCACACCATTGCGCCCAAAATTGGTACTTAGTCGCTCACACATTATCATAAATAGTGGACGTTGTGAATTTGAATGTGTTGAGTTAATAGATCGGAGAAATAGGCCAAGAGGGGGTTGAATTGGCAATAAAAATTTTGGTGGAAGCTTTTGCAGAAAATTGAAAATATTTGCACAATAATTTAGAGTGGTTTGACTTTCTCAACCAAAGTCTACGTCCACTACCTTAGCTATCCACACTAAGAATTTCCACAAATTCACTAATTTGGCTTTCTTTTGAGGACAAAGAGTAACCTTAGAAATCCCTCAAGAATTATACGCCAAATTCTTGAGAACACTCTCTCCCAAAAGAGAACAATACAAATTTTGCAAACTTACAAGAAAATCCTCACAAGGAAAGATGTTTACACAATTCTAGAACAAAGAAAGAACACTCAAGAATAATACAATTGAGCACAATAAGTGTTCTTGAAAGCAAAAATGAATATTGAATGTAATAGGCTTGAAAATGTTAAAACTTGAGGTTTGATGCTTTCTCTTTGATTCTATCTTGATTCTTGATAATTATGTTGATCAATGACTTCTAAACTTGTTTAAATACTCCTTGGATCATTTTTGAATGTTGGGGATCATTAGTAGAGTTAATAGAGCCGTTAGTTTGTGAAAACATTTAATAAAATAGTTGGGAACGTATGGTGCATCGATGCATAGGCTTTGTGCATCGGTACACTATATGTAAAATTTAAATAGTTCAACCGTTGGAAGACTCAGTGTATCGGTGCACAAATTTGCTTCGATGTTTCAAAAATAGCCAGGGTGCATCGATGCATGACTTATGCATCAGTGCAAAAAATTAATTTGATCTTTCAATAAAATCCTGAGTGCATCGATGCATGGTTGCGCATCGGTGCATAAAATGCATTCGAAATGGGTGTGTATCGATGCATCAAATTAGTGCATCGATACATCCCTTCATAAAATTTATTTTTGCCTTGTTTTTTGTTCGAAATACTTTGTGAAAATTGTTTCAAAAATATTTTAAGTGTAAAACATAATTTTACACTTTAGTAAGGATTGAAATTTAACTTTGAAAGGCTTGGAGTAATATTTTGATATTCGAATAATTATATCGAATATACTTAGAAAATCATTTGTAAAATCTTAAAATTATTTTATCTTAATTTGTTATATCGAAATATCAAAATGTTTTCAAGAATCTCCCTTTTTGATATAACAAAACATTTGAGTAATTCTAAGATTTTTTAAAATAATTTTTGAGATCAATTTAATCAATTTTGAAATTTCTCCCCCTTACTATAATACTTCTCCCCCTTTTGTTAAATCAAAAAGACTCTATAAAACGTTTTGAAACAAGGTTTTTTGAAAAACATAGCTAATTGATATTTATATATATAACTTAAGCTGCTAAGATCACAATCAAGAGAAAGGTTAGCCATTAGTTTCATAATTCAATATTCATAAACAATGTGAAATGGCAAAATTGGTCATAATGCTACTAATATGTAAATGATGCAAAACTAACCAATATTGAGCTCAAATTAAAAATTCAAACCAAACAATATATATATATATATATATTAAGTTCAAACATTCAATCACCCAACAAATTCAAACATCCAAAATAAAAACAATCCATGAACATCAAAATATTTCACAATTCAAAGTTTTGAGTTCAGGTTTCAATTCAAGCAAACTAAAGTAAGGTAGGTCTAGTCGTCCATAGGAGGATTGGGAGGAGGAGGATAATGTGCTCGTACTTCAAGTGTGAGAGAATCCATACATTCACGCATCTCACATTGAAATTCAGTCAGATGAGCTCTATGGAAGCAAACCTTAGATCAAATGACTCCATAAATATTCAAAAATATGGAGGCATTTGTTCCTCTTGATGTGTCGGTTCTAGTGCTGGAGAGTCATCGTCGGGTACGACCTTGTCAATATATTACATCAGCTATTGAAGCTCTGGATCGTCGTCCGCTGCCGGTGCCGGAAGTGGTGGAGCTCGTGAAGAGCTTGCTCCCGGAGTTTTCTCATTAGGTCGATAAACCCACTGGCCAGTTTCCTTATCCTGTTTCCATCCCGCTTTCTTTAAGGAAGTGAAATTGATTTGGTTTTGGAGATGGATTGGAATATCAAGATTGACCCTAAGACCGAGTTTGATAAACAAGTTACTAAGGAGACAACCATAAACCAAGGTTTCTATATTTTTGGAAGGAACGGTGTTTATGGTATCTACTAACTCACTAAAGATGATCTATGGTAGATTAATCTTCTTATTATGTTGGATACAATGTATTTACCATATATATATTTTTCTAAGGGAGGAGTACCTACCTCCGGATGGTCGAAACCACCAAGAGATCAACAAATGTAGAAATCGATCATGATAAGATGGTAAGGTACTAACGCCATACTTAGACTTATAGGATGATTCCACGGTCACATTTTCATTATATAAACCTAAGTTATCTAGTCCAAAATGGGTAGCAAATATGTCGGAGTCAATAAAAATGAATTTTCCTAAAAGATAGAAATGAATACCTATGGTTTCGGATCGAATTAAATTCATATCTTCCATAGCTTGGATCGAAGGGATACGCTCCTCCCGGATTTTGTATGACTCAAAACAAGTATGGTACCTATGGTAAAGATCCTGTCTATGACTAGGTACGCTAAAACATGAGTTCAGAATGGTCATATTTGGGTTATTTGGATTTGGATTAGGTGGAGGTATAGGAGGTCGGATTTGGCTTGAGCGACTAGATGATGTCCTAGGTCGTTTGGGATTAGACATGGTTTAAGAATCGGAATGAAATAGGTAACCTGCAAATTTAAGAACATGTATGCAATATAATCAATCCCAAAACTCAATTGAGTCCACAATAGTCAAGGTTCTCTAAACCGAATCCTAATGGGCAAAGTTTTGAAAACTATTTGAAAAATAATGTTTAAAGATTATAATACGTATAGTTTTTATGAAAACAACATAATTTAATCAAAAACATTAATTAAAACAATAAATTTCGATTTTTTTATTTCAAAATTCAAAGAAAGTTTGAAAAATTATGTGTTTTTGATGAAATTGGTTGTAAAATCTAGTTTCTAAACATTAAATAATCAATGCCCGATAATTTGTTCAACCTAGAACTAATTAAAACTAGTCCTAAGTTCAAAAATCAATAAAATAGAGGTTTTTTAAATATTACCTTGAAAATTCAGAATTTGTGAGAATGAGATGTTGTTTGCACGATTTTAATGATATAGGTAGGATTAGGAGTTGAAGAACAGTTGGATTCTGACCTTAGAACGTTGATTTTGAAGTAAATTTGATATTAGGGTGAAAGAGGGTCGAATAATGTGAGGTTGAGAGGTTTTGGGGTTTTAAAGGAATGAAGAGAATAAGCATTTTAAAGCCAAAAACCCGACTGGTGTATAGATGAATAGCAGACTACATCGATGCACATTCAAGGCGTGCATCGGTGCACCTTCATGGTGAATCGATGCACATTCAAGGGATGCATCGATGCACTAACTAGTGTATCAATGCATTAAGCACAAAAATGTCAAAAAATCATTTTAAACACTCAAAATGCGAAATTAATTAGCTCTAGTGGTATTGGCAACTCATATATTGAAAATTAACTATGTTCAAACAATCAAATAAAATCCTTAAACTACATTTGAACATATAATTAATTCTCACTAAGAATCATAAACTCCCCCTAACTAATAGCAAGGAATGCAATCAAAAGAGTTATTTTTATAAGCATTTTTCATTTCTAATTAAAAGTGCAAAAATTAATTTAAACACTAATTGAAGATAGGTCAGTTAAACCTAATTTTCTCCTAAGTGTCCATAATATTTCTTTGTCTAAAGGTTTTGTAAAAATATCTGCTAATTGGTGCAAAGTATCAACAAATTCTAGAACTACATCTTCCTTAGCGACATGGTCTCTAATGAAGTGATGTCTAATTTCAATGTGCTTAGTTCTAGAGTGTTGGATGGGATTTTTAGTGAGACAAATAGAACTAGTATTGTCACACTTGATAGGTATGGTACCTACTTCAATTCCATAATAAAAAAGTTGTTGTTTCATCCATAAAACTTGTGCACAACAACTACCCGCCGAAACGTATTCCGCTTCAGTAGTGGATAATGCAACACAATTTTGTTTATTTGAAAACCAAGAAATCAACATATTTTCTAGGAATTGGCAAGTACCGAATGTTATTTTCCTATATATTTTGCATCCTCCATAATCCGCATCTGAGAAGGCATGCAAGCTAAAGCTAGAGTCTATAGGATACCAAAGTCCTAAACTAGGAATGTCCTTAAGGTATCTAAAGATCCTCTTAACAGCTAGTAAATGTGATTCCTTAGGCCATGATTGAAATCTAGCACATAAGCAAACACTAAACATAATGTCCGGTCTACTTGCGGTTAGATAGAGCAAAGACCCAATCATTGACCTATACAATTTAACATACACACATTTACCTCCTTCATCTTTGTCAAGCTTTGTTGATGAGCTCATTGGAGTGGCATGAGGTTTCTCATTTTCTAGTCCAAACTTCTTGAGCATATCCTTGACATACTTAGCTTGATTAATGAAGGTGCCATCTTTTCTTTGCTTGATTTGGAGTCCCAAGAAAAATGAGAGCTCCCCTATCATGCTCATCTTGAATTCACTTTGCATTAGCTTAGAAAATTTTAGGCAAAGAGCATCATTAGTAGAACCAAATATTATATCATCAACATAAATTTGAACTACTAATAAATCTTTACCTTTATGCTTTAAAAACAATGTAGTGTCAACCTTCCCTTTTGAAAAACCTTTTTCAATTAAAAAATTTGACAATCTTTCATACCAAGCTAGGAGCTTGTTTTAAACCATAAAGTGCTTTTATCAATTTAAAAACATGATTTGGAAATTTTGAATCTTAAAAACCAATAGGTTGTTCCACATACACTTCTTTTATAAAACAATTTAAAAATGCACTTTTAACATCCATTTGATATAATTTAAATTCAATGAAACATGCAAATACTAATAACATTCTAATTACTTCTAGCTACGGGTGCATATGTTTCATCATAGTCTATGCCTTCTTCTTGAGTATACCCTTGTTTCTCACTATATTACCACTTTCATCAAGCTTATTCCTAAATACCCATCTAGTACCTACAGTAGATTTATTACTAGGCCTTTCAACTAATGTTCATACTCTACTTCTCTCAAACTGATTTGACTCTTCTTGCATAGCCATAATCCAATGTTCTTCATTTAATGCTTCTTTAATATTCTTAGGCTCTATATATGAAATAAATGCAACATAATTACATATATTTCTAAGAGAAGATTGAGTTGTTACCCCTTTTGATGGATCACCTATTATTTCACCATCCTTGACATAGTTGTATTCCCTTGGGTAAGAGGCTTCCCTTTCTTCAATGGTTGGATTCTCAAGAGGATCTTGAGTTTCCTCATCTTTCGTTTATTCCTTTGATGATGGTTCTCCAACATCATGTCTAACATCATTTGTATTTATAATACCTACATCATCATTCACATAAGAATCCTTCCTCGGAAGGGGGTTATCGTTGAAAACAACATGTATAGACTATTCTACAATTAAAGTTCTTTTATTAAATACTCGATAAGCTTTAGAATTTAAGGAATAACCCATAAAGATTCCTTCATCACTTTTAGCATCAAATTTGCCAAGATTTTCTTTACTATTGTTTAAAACAAAACATTTACATCCAAAATGATGAAAATAGCTAATGTTAGGCTTTTTATTTTTGAAAAGTTCATAAGGATTTTTCTTCAAAATAGGCCTAATCTTTACTCGATTAATAACATAACAAGCGGTATTTGTGGCTTTCGCCCTAAAATATTTTGGCAAATTGTTTTCACAAAGCATGGTTCTAGCCATTTCTTCTAAAGTTCGATTTTTCCTCTCAACAACTCCATTTTGTTGAGGGGTTCTAGGTGCTAAAAAATTATGGCTAATACCATTAGAATTACAAAATTCAGTAAATCCAAGATTTTCAAATTCAGTTCCATGATCACTCCTAACACTAGTTATAGAGTAACCTTTTTCATTTTGGATTACTTTTGAAAACATGATGAATTTTTCTAATGCTTCATCTTTAGTACTTAAGAATAGAACCCAAGTATATCGAGAATAGTCATCTACCAATACAAATGCATATTGTTTTCCACCCAAGCTAGTGGTTCTAGATGGCCCAAAAATATTTAAATAGATCAATTGTAATACTCTACTAGTGGATACATCATTAATGGATTTAAAAGAAATTCACTTTTGTTTTCTTTTAGCACAAGCATCGCAGATTTTATCTTTATCAAATTTTAGTTTAGGCAACCCTCGAACTAAATCTCCTTGAATTAACAGTTGCAAAACACTCATACTAGAATGTCCTAGTCTCCTATGCCATAACCAACTATCATGCTCATCCTTAGCAACTAGGCATAAGTTAGTTATATTTATAGAATCTAAATGCACCATGTATATGTTTCCTATTCTATGACCAACAAGCATAATTCGATTAGATGCAATGTTAATGACTTTACAACCATTAGTTTCAAATATGACATTGAATCCTTTATCACATAATTGACTAATACTCAATAGATTATGCTTTAATCCATTCACATATAAAACATTCTTAATTTGTATAGAAGAGGTATTACCTATAGTGCCTATACCTTCAATGTGACCTTTTGAATTAACACCAAAAGTCACCTCTCCTCTATTTTTGTCGCTAAGCTCTATGAACCGGCTCTTATCTCCGGTCATGTGTCTTGAGCATCCACTATCAAGGTACCATGAATTTGAATTTGTTTCCATTGCCTTGTAGCAATTCTCCTTTTCCTACAAACATAGATTAATTTCTGATTTTTGGTACCCAAATTCTTTTGGGTCCATATTCATTAGTATTCAAAATCCTAGTCCTCTTGGGTATCCATTTATGTAGGATATCCTTATCTTTAGTAGTAATGAGTTCTTTAGGAACCCATATACTTCTAATGATTTTTCCATTTGAGGTTCTTTGGAGACTTCTATGATTGTAGTGTTTAAAACTTTTTCTAACAAAGTTGGATTTTGAACTTTCTCCATTTTCAAAATGTTTTGTTCCAACTTTATCAAAAGAAGCTTTAAGATCATCAACTTTCTTTTGATGATCATCATTGACCTTTGAAAGTAAATTTTGCAAATAAGAATTTTTCTTTTCAAACTCTTCTAGTTTGATATGCAATTCTTTGACCTTACTTTCATGATCATTGTTCGTTCTGGACATAAGACTATTTTCATTTTTCAATTTTGAAATATCATTTTTATATTTTGAAAATAAAGTCTTATAATCCGAAGCTAACCCATTATAATCCTCTAATAACTCATCATAAGATAAATAATCTAAATCAATTGAGTTAGAGGTTACCTAAGAGTTTTCCCCAATGGCCATCAAGCACAAGTTTGCAACTTCTTTTTCCTCTTCATCGGAACCTTCTTCATCGCTCCATGTAGCCACATGATCCTTGTGCTTCTTCTTTGATTGGCCCTTTTTCATCAATAAAGGGTAATCATATTTGACATGCCCCAGCTTTTTGCACTCATAGCAAATGATAGGGTCTTTCTCATTCCGTTCATTTTTTAAGCCTTCATTGCGTTTAAATTTTCTTCCTCGGTTGGGCCTCATCAATTTTTTGAAATGTTTGAAAATAATGACATCTCCTCGTCATCGCCATCTTCATCCGAATCATTCTCATCTTTTATGGATTTTAGAGCAACTCTCACGTTCTTCTTCTTCTCCGTCTTTTTTTTATCTCGTTCATCTTTTCGAGGTCTACCTCATCTTGAAGCATCATTTCATGAGTGAGGAGAGAACCAATAAGCTCATCAAGAGTTAAGGATTTTAACTTCTTAGCCTCGATGATCACCGTCTTCTTTGATTGCCAAGATTTTAGAAGAGAGTAAACTAACTTCCTCACAAGCTTTTCATTTGGAATGATCTCTCCAAATGATTTGAGACCATTGACAATCGTGGAAAATCTATCCGTCATAGCTTTGGTATCTTCATCCGGTTTCATCCTGAAATTTACATAGCTATGAGTTAGAAGACTAATTTTAGATTCTTTTACCTTGTTTGTACCTTCATGAGTGACTTGTAGTTTATCCCATATCTCCTTGGTGGTTGTATAAGATGAAACTCGCCCGTATTCATCTGGTCCAAGAGCATAAAAAATAATATGGATAGCTTTGGAGTTGAGCTGGAACATTCTTGTCTCTCCTTCACTCCACAATCTTGGATGAGTGGAAGGTTTGATGTATCCATCTTCAATATTATTCCATGCTCCAATGTAACTTTATTGAATGAAATACATCATCCTATTCTTCCAATAAGCATAATTAGCTCCATTGAAGAAAGGAGGCTTGTTGACGGGTAATGAATCAAGATCGAAGTCGGAGTTTGAAGTGGAGGTCATTGATGACTTTATTATCGATGTAACTCTTCCCGAATCGACTAAAGAGGTGATTAAAACTTCAAATGAGTGAGGCTATGATACCAATTGTTGAGTTAATCGATCGACAGAATAGGCTAAGAGGGGGTGAATTGGCAATAAAAATTTCGTTGGAAGCTTTTGCAGAAAATTGAAATATTTGCACAGTAATTTAGAGTGGTTCGACTTTCTCAACCAAAGTCTACGTCCACTAGCTTAGCTATCCACACTAAAGATTTTCCACAAATTCACTAATTTGTCTTTCTTTTGAGGACAAAGAGTAACCTTACAAATCCCTCAAGAATTATACCCCAAATTCTTGAGAACACTCTCTCCCAAAGAGAACAATACAAATTTTGCAAACTTACAAGAAAATCCTCACATGGAAAGATGTTTGCACAATTCTAGAACAAATAAAGAACACTCAAGAATAATACAATTGAGCACAATAAGTGTTCTTGAAAGAAAAAATGAATATTGAATGGAATAGGCTTGAAAATGCTCAAACTTGAGATTTGATGCTTTCTCTTTGATTCTCTCTTAATTCTTGATAATTATTTCGTTCAATGGCTTATAAGCTTGTTTAAATACTCCTTGGATTATTTCTGAATGTTGGGGATCATTAGTGGAGTTAATAGAGCCGTTAGTGTGTGAAAATAATTAATAAAATAGTTGGGAGCGTATGGTGCACCGATGCATAGGCTTTGTGCATTGGTACACTATGTGTAAAATTCAAATATTTCGATCGTTGGAAGAATTAGTGTATTGGTACACTAGAGTGTGCATCGGTGCACAAATTTGCTTCGATGTTTCAAAAATAGCCGGGGTGCATCGATGCATGACTTGTGCATCGGTGCACAAAATCAATTCGATGTTTCAATAAAATCTCTAGTGCATCGATGCATGGTTGTGCATCGGTGTATAAAATGCATTCGAAATGGGTGTGCATCAAATTAGTGCATCAGTACATCCCTTCATAAAATTGATTTTTGGCTTGTTTTTTGTTCGAAATACTTTGTGAAAATTGTTTCAAAAATATTTTAAGTACAAAACACAATTTTACACTTTAGTAAGGATTGAATTTTAACTTTGAAAGGCTTGGAGTAATATTTTTATATTTGAATAATTATATCGAATATACCTAGAAAATCATTTGTAAAATCTTAAAATTCTTTTATTTTAATTTGTTATATCGAAATATCAAAATGTTTTCAACATAATGAATATTTAAAGCACGATCGTTTTATTGAACATTAAATTATTTGTTTCGAATAATTATTAGAGAAAATTCTTTGACTTGAAAAAGAAATCTCGAGAATCGTAATCATCCATCGAGAAAGCTATCATATTTATTTCTTTTTTGTAAAAAGAATGTTCTCTCCTCGATTTGTTTAAAATATTAAGTTGTTTAAGAAGTTAATATTGGAATTTGCATGAAACAATTTATTACTTTCTAAAGCAAAAACATAAGTTGTCAATACTAAAATTAAATAAAATATAATATAATATAATAAAATAAAATATCGTTATAAAAAATTACTATCATTTAATAAAAAAATGTTAGATTTATTTCAAGTTCACCATTCGTTCGAATTTTGTATGGAATCATACTACCTCTATAAGTGAATATTATGTAACATGTGTACTGAAATAGTAATAAATCCAAAATAACATGAATGACTAAAATAAAATAAATATAAAGTAAAGTATCATGCTCACAACAGAAACTTAACCAAAAGTACAACAACATGACAAAGGTGACTAAAATGAGCTGATGAAAGCATATATTACATAAATATGAATAGACTAAAATAGAATGGTTAATTTATGAATATAAGCATAAATATAATCATAAGTAATTGAGGACAAAATTGAAATATCAAACAATGTGTGAGCCCAAAATGAAATAAGGTAAAAGCTTCATTGATGACTGAAATTAAAAGATTACAAACTACGGAGGACCTCTCCCTCAAATAACCCACGTACTGAATACACACACCCCAGCCCCTAAAACTATATCGTTTTGCGCCTAGTTTATAAGTTTAAAATCAAGGGGAAAAAAGGTCTAAAACTTCATTTGTTCCTATATTCACTTAGTCATAAAGAATCTAAAATATGCTCTCCTCCCCTCTTCGCTCCCCACCACCGCATGTGACAGTAAAACCCAAGGTCACCACGAATCGATGGGGTCGGCCTACCCGAAACCCCTTTTTAATCTTAGCTTAGATGAAAAGGTAAGGTTTTACCTTAAATGATGAAGAATGAGCCAAACTGTCGTCCCTCAAAGGTAAGATCTTTTTAGTTTTTTTCTTTTTGTTTTACCTCCCTTTTGTTTTTTCGTTCGAAAATCCCTTCCCTGGTTAATTATGTTCGAGAAAGTTAACTCCTTTTTTTGGGTCGAAAAGCACTCTTTTTCCTCTCTCTTTTTCGAATCCCCCTTGATCGAATGCCCTTTTTTTCCTCTCCTTTTTCGGTTCAAAAATCCTCTCCTCTCAAAAAATGTTGATTGCCTTTGATTTATTGCTACCTTGGATGGAAATCATGAAATCTAGTTGGTAGGGGAATGATTTCCCCGGATTTAATGAAATTTTTAATGGGCTTTTCAGATTTGATTTGCTTGACTGGTTGGAGCATTGTTTTGTGTCTGTTGCTGATGACAGTGGCAGTGGGGTTCACTGGGTGCGACTCACGCGGTTGAGGAGCAGAAAAGTCGGGCACTTGCATTACACACGCCGGTCGAGCGGTCCATCTTCATCTTGATCTGACTGTGGAGATTAGGTGGCCATATTATAATATGAGAAAGCCCTAAACTATTTGGGTTTTCATCCTTGGGCCTAGTGAACAAATGTATCAGGCTTAGGGTGTTTGTATTTTGGGCTTGTACATTGGATCTGTAAAATGAAGAAGAATATTATATGTTAGTATATTTTAATTATGATAATAATAATAGTAATGATAATAATTAATAATTCTAATTACTAATAAAAGTAATTAATAATAATAAAAAAATAATAATAATAATAATTGATAAATAATATTAATTAATAATAATAACTAATAATAATAATAATTAATAATCATAATCCTGGGCAAAAACTAGTGTCCATAGAAATTGAAGAGGTGTTTGGTTAGAAAGATGACAACAGTGTACAGTATCAGTAGCATAAGGGACAGGCTACACAAATGGGGACTCGGAGGGATAAAGGTTTGCAGAATAAGAGGCAAAACTTTCTTGATCTAAATTGAATTTTATGAACTGTTCTTGCTGTTAGAAGATCTTAATTGGTCCTACCTAAAGGAGATCTTTGTAGAAGTTAACATGTGGTCCGAATCGCCGATTCAAGAGCTAAGAGCAACATGGATTGAACGTTCTGGTCTGCCTCTGCAAAGTCGGAATCAAACAACATTTAAAAGGTTGGCTGAGTTATGGGGAAACTTAGAAGCACGGCGAAAATACCTTCCATACGAATGACTGTGAGAAGTTGTCGGTGCTGATTACTACGAACCATGAGAGAATAATCGATGAGGTAGTGGAAGTTGATGTGGATAGTACTGTATATTCAGTTCGTGTTCTAGAGAAAGGGTTCTCAGATAGTTCAGAAAACTATGGGAAAAAGGATATTAAGGTGAAGAATGCAATGAATTTGGTAGTCGACGGTGGGGTAAGTCAGTCGGAATCTTCTTCGTCGTCGGAGGACCAAGTTGATCGTTCGTTATCTGGATTGAAGAAAGCAAAGTCTGTGGAGGACAAAGTAGTTAATGCAGCAGGTATGGAATCTGCTTGGTGGAACCTAGCAACCTACTTGGCTCGAAAAAAGGGGGACATCTGGAGGAGATAGAAATCATTAGCGAAGCTATCGATACAAATCAGAGGGCAGGATCATTGAGGGATGAGTTGGATGATGGGAATGAGAATATGAAAAATTACGGGCAGATGAACTGTCTGGATGGGATGGTTGGATCGCCCATTTATTGGGTCGAAGTATTTTTCAACGGGTGTTAAAGAAAATAAAAGACTGGTCAACATGGTGGACCCATTAGAGGAAGAAAATATCAATGTCATAGGTGAGGGGCCCGTATCTGCTCTAGCCCAAGAAGATGTTAGAAATATGGGGTTGGAAATTGACCTAACTGACGAGTTAGCATTTTAACCTGACAGCCTTTAATTGAATATCTCCCTTTTTAGTATCGTTTGTTCTATATTTACCGAAGTGACATCCTTTCGGTTGAGGTGGCGAAAGGCGTATCTCCGGGGACGCGCTTTACCTTTATTTTGCTGATTCAGTTGCCACGTGTGAAAGGCGCATCCCCGGGGACACGCCTTTCATTAAATGTCTTAAATACCCATCCGATTTTCCCCAACTACCCCTCCTCCTCCCTTATATAAACTCTCTCAACCCCCCTCATTCTTCACACCAAAATATTCTTCTCCTTTCTTATATAACTCAAATTCTCTAAATCTTTGAGTTTTAAATTTATTATTATTGGTAAGAAATTTATTTTTCAGTTATTTTTTTAAATAGTTATTATATTTTATATTAATATAATTATATAAATATTATTTTTTTTATTAAAATAATATTTATATAATTATTATTTATTTAAATTTATTAATTAATTATTTTTTGTGCTAATTATTATTTTTTGTCTACAGTTATAATGGAAAGTGAAATGCTGCTGCAATTGGATGCTGACCATATCTCCAGACATTTTAGCGATATGGTAATATATTTTTTTATAATTAATGTTAATATTTATTATTATGTTTAATTTAAATTTATTATGAATTTATATTAATTTTAATTTTTTATAATGCATATTATTTAGGATACTGATCGTATTTTAGAGACATTTATTAAAAATCCACGTATACCGACATCGGAACGTATTTTGCCATTTTTGGCTTCTGCCGGGTTCGAATATATTGCAACAATCATTGGCGGTTGCAAACTCGAACCTGTCCTAATTTCTACATTGATTGAGAGGTGGAGGCCCGAGACACACACTTTTTACCTTCCATGTGGAGAGGTTACAATTACATTGGAAGATGTCTCTATGCATCTGAGGCTTCCCGTCGACGGAAATATGATGTGTGGTATGGCGGATGGTGATTGGCAGTCAATGTGCATTGATTATCTTGGAGCTGCTCCGCCAGAGTTTAATGGAGGTAGAATAGCTTTATCTTGGTTGAAAGCTAATTTTTAGGTTTTAAATGAAAATGCTTCAGAGGATCATCAAGCAAAGGCATGTGCTCGGGCTTATATTCTACGAATAATTGGAGGAATATTGATGCCCGACAAATCTCGCAACCAGGTGCATTGTATGTGGTTGCGGCATCTGATCGATTTTGATGAAGCTGGAAGATATAGTTGGGGCGCTGCAGTTTTGGCATTTCTCTTTAGAGAAATGTTTCGGGCGACGAATTATAAGAAAACTGCTATCGGTGGATGTCTCCTACTTCTGCAATCATGGCGTGGTTCCGCATGCCTTTCTTATGCCCGATCGTGAATGAACTATACGTATTCCCCTTATTGTTGACGTAATTATCGAACTAAATTTTGATTTAAATATTTTTAATTAAATAGGGTGATATTTAGTTTATATTATATTTCATAGGTGGTCGATGAAAAGAAAGAACCATAGAAGTATACCTACTGGGTTAGAGGAAATTCGTCTACTTATTGATACAAAAGTTGGGTCTGAGGTATGTTTTTACACCTGTTTAAATATTAATATTTTAATTTAAAATGCTAGATATAATTAGAATATTTTATTTATTTGAATTGTATATTTATATTTCAGTTTCAATGGATACCTTATTCGAGCGATGAAGTGAAGGCTTGCTTACCACCCCACCTTGGTGGGTCATTAGAGGTTTGGATATCGGTTATACCTCTTATATGTTATGCTATTATTGAGTGGCATCCAGTTGATCGCGTGCTCCGTCAGTATGGTTGTACGCAATGTATTCCTGGAGCACCTATGAATTTAGACGACGTGCATAACATAGATATACGAGGAAAGAAAGATGTTAACTGGGTGGTGAGCCACAAAGATTGGATTGCGCTTTGGGAGAACCGGTATGCACAGTTGGCCCCTCGACAATATTACGCTGAAACTGGTCATATGGTTACGGATAACTATATGGACTGGTTTAATGAAAATGGGAAGCCGTTTCTACTTTCGGCGGAAGCACGAGGGGTTAGCATTCCTAGGCACTGAGAAAGACGTCAACCGTCTCAATATCATCGTCCTCCGACGCATGGACGGAGAGAAGGTGCTACCGGTTCTGCATCAGTCCCACCACAACATCCTTATCCACCGATGCCACAATGGTACATGCCCAGCCCTCCACTTCAGATGCCATCTCCTCAGGGGTATATGCCAAGCCCACCAATTCATATGTCATCTCCGCAGGGTTACATTTCTAGCCCGCAGGGTTACATTCCTAGCCCGCAGTGTTTTATACCATATGGAGGTGCATATACGGCTATGTTTAATGATCCAGCATATGGTTCATATGCATCTTATTTGGCTAGTGGTGCTTCTCCTCAGACACCTCAATCTCCATCTGGATCACAGACATCGATGCTAATGTTTTCACAGTTTTCACAGTTCTCGGGGAGCGGTGGGATGGTTACTAGCACTCCTCCAGGGTCGTTATTTTATACAGGCCCTTCAGCCCCTTCACTGTCATCTACGCCAAATGAAGAAAATGTCGATGATGTTGATAGTGAAGATGAGAAGACTGAATAACACGCTCCACGAAGAAATCCTCCGCGAAATAGACAACCACCACCATGTGGAACTCATTCGAGAAGACGACATCGGTGATCCAGTTGTATTTTAATGTTATTTAAATAGTTATTTTTCAGAAATTTATGTAATTTGGTTATGTTATTTAAATGTTTCATGGTTGTTACTGCCAATATTTTTAAAGTTATTTTTTATTCAAATTTAACATTAAATGTTTAATAAATGTTTTTAAAATACAAATTATAGTATTTGAAATTTAAAATTAAAATACAAATAATATTATTTGAAATTTAAATTTAAAATATAAATTATAGTATTCGAAATTTAACATTAAATTCAAGTTAATATTCCAATTGTATTCGAAATTAAAAGTTATATTCCAATTATAGTTCACAGTACTTAAATTGAAATTAAATTTATCCATATATATGATTTTATCATTAACATATATATTAAAACGTATACATTAAAATCAACTTATCACTTCACATTTATTCGTAAAAACATGTCGATGTTCATTCCATACAATTTCAATGTCACAATAAACTTATCACTTCACATTTATTCAATTTATCCATAACATTTTATCTAATTTATTCAAACTTCACATAACGTTTTAATTTAAGTTATGAACTTAAATTTATCTATATATATAATTTTATCCTTAACTTGATGAACTTCCAAAAGAAGTTAAATTTTGGTTATAATTTACCTGATTTCACCATCCATCTATAGTTCCCCAAGAACGCGCTTTAAAGTCCCATAAGGAATAATAGGTATTGACATGAATAGTTCTCGGGGGACATAAGTGACATAATAGGGTAATGATAACATATTCTCTGACAAAATAATGGAAGGCACGCCCCCGGGAACGCGCCTTCACGGTCCCCTAAGGAATAATAGGTATTTATATAAATAGTTCTAGGGGGACATAAGTGACATAATAGGGTAATGATAACATATTCTCTGACAAAATAATGGAAGGCGCGCCCCTTCAGCCCCTTCACGATCCCCTAAGGAATAATAGGTATTGACATGAATAGTTACCGAGGGACATAAGTGACATAATAGGGCAATGATAACATATTCTTTGACAAAATAATGGAAGGCGCGCCCCCGAGAACGCGCCTTCACGGTCCCCTAAGGAATAATAGGTATTGACATGAATAGTACCCCGATTATAGACACTATTATATGCAACGTATTATAAACTTTCAAAACAAACTTCAGTTCACAAGTTTTGATATTCTCAAATTCTAAATTTCTCAAAAATCTCAATCCTCTATTCTCTGAAAATGAGTCATTTTTTCTGTTGTTGTTTTGTATGATGGAGAAATTAAACAAGCTAAAGAGGGGGTTGTTTTTGAGTCAGATCATTATATCCCCTTAACCTTGAAGAGAAACATCACTCTTGAGGAGTTAATCACAAAAATTTCGTTAAAGATTCGTGTAGAAGGCCGGAGAAGACTATCTTCACTTCAGTACAGATTTCCTATTGAACTTTTTCCGCTCACGTATACATCATTTCAACTTTCAAACGATGATGATGTTTCTATGATGGTTGATGCTCATATGGGAAGTTCACAATCTCTTATTGAAATGTATGCATCTTTTATTGAGGTTCGTGCTTCTCGTGGTCTCCCATATTCCTCTCACTTTGGCATTGTATATCAAGCTGATCAAGTTGATAGCCCGACACAACTGATTTGTAAAGATTTCACATCATTAATGGCGGATCCAACACCAGATGCCATGCCATCAAGTTCAGTAGGAAGGCATTCATCTGCAACTGCTTATGATCTCAACCCACGTGGTTTCACCAATAATCCATATGGCAGCATCTCTTCTACTTCAAGGGTTAGACATTCATCTGCCAATGTTTTCGACTTACATATGGAAATGCCAATGAGATGACAGTCTATTCACATCCCACATGATACAATGGCCTCAAGGTCAAAGGGAGGACACACAAGCGGGAACTTATTTAACCTCAACATTAGATTATCGGAGGAACCATCATCTCCACTAGAAGAACCTCTTCGGGAGCCAGGTGCAGATGGTGCTGAAACGGGATTATTCGTTGAACCTGACTCACCACAGTTTAACGTACATTCTGATTATGACGAGGATGACGTTCCGATAAATACAACACCAGTCGAACTTCTTGAACATATGTATGGGGCTGATTATGATGCAATGTATGAGCCTGAATTTCCGGATCTTCCTAATGTTGGCAACTATGGACTTCAATCAATAGTTAATGATGGTGATTTACATATTGGAATGGAGTTCGCATCAAAGGAGGAAGTAATGATGGCAATAAAGAGTTACAATATTCGTAACTCAATTCAGTCCCGAGTTGATCGATCTAACACAGAGAAATATGTCTGCTACTGCGTCAAACGTGACAACGGATGTCAATGGATGGTTCGTGTATCAAAGAAGAAGAGGAAGAACAACTTATGGGAACTAACCAGATACAACGGTCCTCATACGTGTTGTGCAAATGGTATAAACCAGGATCATCCCAACTTGGACTCCAATATTATTTGCCAAGCAATCATGCCCATTGTGAAAGCAAAGCTCTCATATAGCTGTTGCAGTGTTGATTTCTGCTATACAGCCACAATATGGGTACACCGTCTCATATAAAAAAGCTTGGTTGGCAAAACAGAATGCCATTTGTAAACTTCATGGAGAATGGGATTCATCTTACAACGAGCTGCCCAGTTGGTTTCATGTTGTGCAAAGACTCAATCCCGGGACAATTGTTGAGTTCGAAACTCAACATCATTACGTGAATGATTGAGTGGTTCATGATCGCCGCCAATTCTACCGTGTCTTTTGGACTTACCCTCAGTGTATTAATGCAGTCAAGTACTGTAAACCAGTTGTCGAATTGATGGTACTTTCTTGTATGGGAAATGCAAGCAAGTTTTATTATTGGCTATAGTCCAAGATGAAAACTGTAATATTCTTCCCACTGCGTTTTCCCTCGTTCAAGGAGAAGACACTGAGTCTTGGGCATTTTTCCTTAAAAATTTACGTTTACATGTTGTCACCAGGGAACGAGTATGCATTATTTCAGACCGAGGAGCCGGGATAAAAGCAGCAATGGACTCTTTGGGTACAATGTATAGACCTCCACATGTTCAACATCGTTATTGTGTCCGTCATATTGCTGCAAACTATTACGGAAAATACAAGAAGAACGATGAACATCAATTAGTCGTGCGGATGGGTATGTTACTTTTCCCCAATTTTTCTATCATTTTCGTATTACTTATTTATACTTCATATTAACTATTAAATATTCCTAATGGCTTAGGTTACGAACACTTACCTCAAAGGTATGAGTCGATGCTACAAGAGTTGTTTGGCAAAAATAAGAAGGGGTGCGAGTACATTATGGACATCAACAAAGAAATGTGGACAAATGCATATGACCGGGGGGTATCGCTATGGTCATATGACAATAAACTTGGCTGAAGTAATAAATTCAACCTTAAAGGGGGCGCGTCATTTACCAGTCACGACATTGGTCAAAACGAATTATTTTCGATTGGGTCAACTCTTTGTAAAGCTCGGTGGACAAGCTCTTACTTGGATGCAAAATGGTCATATTTACCACCCAAGACTAGTAGCTGATTTACAGAAAAAAGTGGCTGCATCAAATGGGATGTTGGTTACAAATTTTTCTCGCACCCGTGAATTGTTTCGTGTAACTGAAATGCCACGTCCGTTGCAAGGGATTGAAGCTAACTCTTTCAGAGTTATTCTGCATGAGAGGTGGTGCGATTGTGGTTTCTTTCAAGCACTCAAATATCCATGCTCTCATGTCATTGCAGCTTGCTCACATTTGCATTTGGACTACAAAATTATGTTGATCCCGTATACCAACTTTCACAAGTATTCAAGGTATATGAATTTGAGTTTCTGCCCATAGGAAACGAAAGAGACCCTGATGAGATTCAAACATGACTTACAATTGTACCAGATCCATTGCTATTGAGGGACTCAGGTCGTCCAAAATCTACTAGAATACATTGTGATATGGATATTCGGGAGAAGTCAACAGAACAAAAACGATGTGGGCATTGTAGAAACATCGGACACAATAGAAAAAAATGTTCAGCTCTATAATTTCTCAATGTATAATAATAATAACAGATTAAATGTGTAATTATACTAATTTTATTAACTTATGCATCAATATTTTGGTTAAATAATAATAACAAATGACTAGATTGATAATATTTAAATAATTAAGTGATCAAATTAATAGATCGATAATCAAAATAAAAAATAATAATATAACCATACGTGTAATATAATAATTTTATACATTTTTCATATAACTATAATAAAATAAAAACTAGTTTTCATCTGTTGTTCTATCTGATTAATGTGGATAATACACTCCATCTTTAACACACATTAAAAAATACATTCGATAATTATTAAATTATAGCAGAAACAATTTACATAATATATTACTAATTTATAATAACAATAAAAATAAAATTTTTATTATTAAAAAAAATACCGCTTGGCAACTGAATCAGCAAAATAAAGGTAAAAATCGTCTCTGGAAATGTATTTTTCAAACGTGACATCCAACTCAACGTAAAACTAGATAAATCATATCTTTAGGGATGGCGTCTTTCGTCTCTTCAAAATAATGAGTGCCACTTCGGAAAAATATAAAATAAACTATGTTAAAAATGGAGATATTCAATTAAAGGGCGTTAGTTTAGTCAAATCATCGCATTTTACAATTATGAGGTGAGAGGTATTGGTAAGAGTCATGAAGAGGAAGATGATGACAATGATATTTCTTTCTTTCCAGAGTTAGATCACGTGAAGAAAAACAAGAAAGGAAGGAAGTATGGGTCACTTATCGATCTTCAAAATAAGGTACTAACTCTTGCAGATCGAAAGAGGAGAGATCGAGCTCTGAAGAAAAAAATATGAAGAAAGCAGATTTGGAGTCTTCGGAGTTTTCGGGGAGATCTCTTTCTGATTCTGATATACGAAAAAGGTGGCTGGTTGCGAATAAAGAGGCGGAGAAGACTTTAAACTTGGGTAAGAAACTTGGGATTCAAGTGATTGGTGTCGAGAGCGAGGTAATTAAAGAGCTGGCTCTTTTAGAAATGTGTTGAGTAAGTTTGTTTGGGTTAAAGGGGTCAAGGCTGGTAGTCAAGTGTTTCCGAATGAGGATTCTTAGGTGGATGTCAGAGAGTTGGCGCGGGTGTAAAATCTGTAGCTTGGCGAACGTTGTTGTAGAAGAAAAATGTGGTTATGGTCCTTAGAAGGAAGTGCTAGTTAAGAGGGATATTTGGTTCGATGAAGTTGTATTTAGGGAGACTCCTGCCGTGGGAAGATCAGAGGGCATGGCTATCGTGTGGGAGAAAACCAGATTTAAGGCAGGTTGTTAAATTTTCAACACTTGATATATTAGTTTAATAGGTTTGGGTCGTGGTGAAGTGATACCTCGCTGGTCTGTAAGAAAGAATGTGATTAGGTGAGGGAAAAATTCAGTTAGCTTTATCACAGAGGCCATATCAGTGATGACAATGGTGGCCTTTTTCTAAGTTTTTCCCCGATATTTGGAGAGGCGAGTAAGGCGTCGCAGTGCAAAATGGCGCTGATTCAAGTTTGTCTTTCTTATGTTTACTTTTTGGCCTTGGAGATTTTCTTGGTTGTTTGCTTATACATGTTTGAGTCTAAGTGTTGGAGAAACTTTCTCGATACTCTTTGCTGTTCTTTGTTGTCCACGCTCGTGCTATCCTGGTAATTGTGTGAAGGTTTAGTGTTATCTGGTTGCATGTTTTTCATTTAAGTGTGTTGGGTTATTGGTAATGCTTAAGCTTCACTTATATTTAGAGGGGTTCATATATGCTTAAGTTCTAAGATCAAGTGTAAAAGATTAGATGGGTGATGATGTTAAAATGGTGTCATTCGTGTTTAGTGGAGGCTTTCGACGAACTTGAGTTTGGCTAATGTTTGTGTGTCGTTATTCGTCTCTCTCATTCAAGTAAGGGTCTTGAACTCTTGATCAAGATTGAAAAGGTCACTCATTCATGTATTAAGGTTATGAATTGTGATTAATGATTGGTTGGTAAAAATTGGGATATCGAGACAAGTACTCTTTAAACTAGCTGGTATCCGACTTAATTCGTAAGCTCCAATTGTTTTTTCTCTAGTATTCTTGCTGTTAAGTTGGCTTTGGAAGTCTTGTGGGATGTGAGGTGGGTTGATTTTACTGGAAGTCTTTCGTTTGGTGTAGAGAATGGGAACTGCAAGGTGGAGGGCCTTGCTTTTCGACGAGGTGCAATAGTCATCCATTTTAAATGCTTGGTAGTAATTTTGCGTATGTTGCGTTGTTCTTTTAGTTCTGTTTTAGTATGCAGTTTGTGCTGCTTGGCGTCTGGATGATTTTGCTCTGCTAATTTTTCTGTTTGCTTTTGTTTTGATCTCTGTTTGGCGGAGTTAACGCTTTGCTTTGTTATGGTGTGGAGCTGGATTTTTCATGTTCGAGTGTGTGTAGCAGTCCTTTTAGCTGGGTTGTCTTGGTGAAGAGTGTGGAAAGATTAATTTCATTCTTGAGGTGGGTGCTTGTAATATTGGCTGTAAGGTGGGTGCAACGGTATTATCGAGAATAGAACAATTTGGCATACTGTTAGAAAAAGATTTAAAAAATTACAGTTTGAAGTTTTTTTTTTTGTGTGGAATCGATGAAGTTACATGAATGAGTGTAGGCAGAAAAAGGTTCACACCTTAGCTAGATTATCATAAACGTACACTCGCTCCATTTGAAATTTGCTTCCTCGTGCTTTTAGTTAGAGAGCGATGCGGATATTATGCTTTGCTGCTGCAATTAAGATATTCCTGCGGTTGATTACTATGATGTGCTTGTTGGATCATAAACTTGATCCATTATGGGAGCCTAAACCCAAACCCAAACTAAATTGATGTCATTACTTACATCATTTAATTAAAGATGTCATTGCTTACATCATTTAATTAATGATGTCATTGCTTACATCAATTTAGTTAGGTGAGAGTTAGATATTTGTTGAATTTGTAATGGTTTAAATTAGTTTATTTGTGTGGTATAGGATTGTTCTTGAGTAGTATAAATACCCCTTCCCATTTTAGTTTTAAGCATCAAGAAAAATTAAGAGCTTCTAAGTGAGTGAAGAAGCAAAGTCTTATAAGAGTGAGTTGTAGTTCTTGTTTTTGAGTGAAAGTACTCTTGTAATATTTGTTTGAGTTTCAATAAAAGTTGTTTGTGTGAGTGTTTTATTTCCAACAAAGTGGCATCAGAGCGAGTTGGAAAGATCGAAGGTCTCGACAAGAGGAATACGACGCCGCCAGAATTTTCTCAATCTGAGTTCTGACGTACCGCCACGCACCGCCGGAAGACTGCTGCCAGAAAATCGAGTTGACTCACCGAGTTGAGCCGATTCAGCCGAGTTGGAGCCCTTGACCGAGTTGTCCAAGTCCCTCCAAAGTTTTTTTTCATCGTTCCGAATTCATCCGTGCAATCGGATTTTATAAAATCTCATTATATTGAGAGATATGGCAAATGGTATGGCACCATTCCAAGTTCCGACACTCAACAACAACAACTACGACAATTGGAGTATCAAAATGAAGGCACTTCTTGGATCACAAGATGTGTGGGATATCATAGAGAAAGGCTATAATGAGCCTGCGGATGATGATGTTTTTGCTACTCTTACACCAGATCAAAAGACAACTTTGAAGGATTCAAGAAAGAGAGACAAGAAGGCTCTCTACCTCATCTATCAAGCATTAGATGATGATGGTTTTGAAAAGATTTCAAGTGCAAGCTCTAGCAAGGAAGCGTGGGAGAAGCTGCAAACCTCTTACAAAGGATCCGAGCAAGTGAAGAAGGTTCGTCTCCAAACATTAAGAGGTGAATTCGAATCCTTAAACATGAAAGCATCTGAGTCTATTTCAGATTATTTCTCAAGAGTAGTAGCTGTTTCTAATCAATTAAAAGAAATGGTGAAAAGTTAGACGATGTGAGGATAATAGAGAAGATACTCCGTTCGTTGGATCCCAAATTTGAGCACATCGTCGTGACGATTGAAGAAACTAAAGACTTGGAAGAAATGAAGATCGAACAGCTCCAAGGATCATTGCAAGCATACGAAGAGAAGCATAAAAAGAAGCATGAGTTTACTGAGCAACTCCTCAAGCTGCAACTCAAGGATATGCATGAGAGCCAACGCAATGATAGAAACCAACGTGGCCAAGGCAGAGGTAGAGGCCATGGACGAGGTGGAAGTCGAGGTCGTGGACGAGGCTGGAATTACAACAATAACAATTCCAACAACAACTATGAGAAAGGAGAAAGCTCAACACGAGGCCGTGGAAGAATTAATCCAAACTCAAAGTATGACAAATCTCAAATTCGATGTTATAATTGTCAAAAATTTGGGCATTATGCTTCAGAATGTAGAGCTCCCAACAACAAAATTGAGGAGAAGGCCAATTACGTGGAGGAAAAGACAGATGGCAAAGAAACTCTTCTTCTAGCACGAAAGGAAACTGATGGTGGCCAAGCAAATTCCTGGTATCTTGACAGTGGTGCAAGCAATCACATGTGTGGAAGGAAAGACATGTTTGTGGAGCTAGACGAGTCAGTAAGTGGAAATGTTTCGTTTGGAGATGATTCCACAATAGCAGTGAAAGGGAGAGGTAACATTCTTATCCGTTTGAAAGATGGGAGACATCAATTTATTTCAAATGTCTACTATGTGCCCAATATGAAAAGTAACATTTTAAGTTTAGGGCAACTGGTAGAGAAAGGTTATGATATTCATATGAATAATTATAATCTTTCTATAAAAGATGATAAGAATAACTTCATTGCTAAAGTGCCGATGTCAAAGAATAGAATGTTCTTGATCAACATACAAAATGATGTTGCAAAGTGCCTGAAAGCTTGCTACAAAGATGCATCATGGCTTTGGCATCTTCGATTTGGGCATCTCAATTTTGGAGGTCTAGAGCTATTATCTAAGAAGGAGATGGTGAAAGGACTACCTCACATCAACCATCCTGACCAACTCTGTGAAGGGTGTCTAGTCGGGAAACAATTCAGGAAAAGCTTTCCAAAGGAGTCAGAGACAAGAGCTAAGAAGCCACTTGAGCTCATCCATACCGATGTGTGTGGACCGATCAAGCCAAGTTCTCTCGGTAACAATAACTATTTTCTTCTCTTCATTGATGATTTTTCAAGAAAAACCTGGGTATATTTCTTGAAACAGAAGTCAGAAGTTTTTGAAGTATTCAAGAAGTTCAAAGCAGCAGTGGAGAGAGAAAGCGGTAGAAAGATCAAAGCCATGAGATCCGATCGAGGTGGAGAATTTACTTCCAGGGAGTTTCAAGAGTTCTGTGAAGCAAATGGAATTCGTCGACCAATGACAGTTCCTAGATCCCCCCAGCAAAATGGTGTGGCAGAAAGAAAGAATAGAACAATCCTCGACATGGCACGAAGCATGCTCAAAAGCAAGAAACTACCCAAAGAATTTTGGGCGGAAGCAGTATCGTGTGCAGTCTACTTGTTAAATCGATCTCCAACAAGAAGTGTATGGGGAAAGACACCGCAAGAGGCATGGAGTGGAAGAAAGCCTGGCATTTCCCACTTGAGAACCTTTGGAAGTATAGCCCATGTTCACGTACCAGACGAGAGAAGAACGAAGCTTGATGATAAAAGCGAGAGTTTTATCTTCATCGGCTATGATGCTAATTCGAAGGGCTACAAGTTGTACAATCCAGACAATAAGAAGTTTGTGATTAGTCGAGATGTGGTCTTCAACGAAGAAGGAGAATGGGATTTTAACTCCCATACAGATGACTTCAATTTCTTTCCTCAGTTTGAAGAAGATGAGCAGACAATGAGGGAGCAACTAGATGAATCTCAACAAGAGCTTGCAACTCCACCCACTTCACCAACATCAACCACTCAAGGAGACTCATCACCTTCATCATCGTCAAGTGGGAGTCAAAGTGAAAGAGTTGTGCAACGCACAAGAAGCCTTAGAGATCTCTATGAGGTAACTGAACGACAAGATAATCTTAATTTATTTTGTCTGTTTGCCGATTGTGAACCAGTGAGCTTTCAAGAAGCGGTACAAGAAAAGAAATGGAGAGATGCGATGGACGAAGAAATCAAGGCCATCGAGAAGAATGACACATGGGAACTTACCTCACTTCCCAAGGGACATAAGGCGATAGGTGTCAAATGGGTGTACAAAACAAAGCAAAACGCCAAAGGAGAGATTGAAAGGCACAAGGCGAGGCTAGTTGCTAAAGGCTATAGTCAAAAGGCTGGAATTGACTATGATGAGGTATTTGCTCCTGTTGCTCGATTGGAGACTATCAGACTAATCATTTCTTTGGCAGCTCAAAACAAGTGGAAGATACAACAGATGGATGTAAAGTCCGCCTTCCTAAATGGAGTTCTTGAAGAGGAACTTTACATTCAGCAACCATCAGGCTATGAAGTCAAAGGGCATGAAGACAAGGTGTTAAAGTTGAAGAAGGCTCTTTACGGGCTAAAACAAGCACCAAGGGCATGGAATAGCCGAATCGACAAGTACTTCCAAGAGAATGGCTTCAACAAATGTCCCTACGAGCATGCTCTATATATCAAGATCAAAGATGAAGATATTTTGATCGTGTGCCTCTACGTGGACGATTTGATCTTCACTGGAAGCAACCCAAGCATGTTTAATGAATTCAAGGATGTGATGATGAAAGAATTCGAGATGACAGACATGGGGCTCATGGCGTACTACCTTGGCATTGAAGTTAAGCAACAAAATGATGGAATTTTCATTTCACAGGAAAGCTATGCAAAGGAGATACTGAAGAAGTTCAAGATGGAGAACTGTAAGCCAATAAGCACACCGGCAGAATACGGGATCAAGATGACCAAACATGAAGAAGGCGAAAGTGTAGATCCAACATTCTTCAAAAGTTTGGTAGGAAGTCTACGCTATCTAACTTGCACGAGACCCGATATTCTTCACGCAGTTGGATTGGTTAGTCGCTACATGGAATCCCCAACAACCACCCATTTTAAAGCCGCAAAGAGAATTCTTCGCTATCTGAAAGGTACAATTGACTTTGGCTTGTTCTATTCAGTTTCTAATGATTACAAGCTTGTTGGATATAGCGACAGTGATTGGGGTGGAGACATAGATAATCGAAGGAGCACTACTGGATTCGTATTTTTCATGGGAGATATTGCATTCACATGGATGTCAAGAAACAACCGATTGTCACATTATCCACTTGTGAAGCGGAATATGTTGCTGCTACCTCATGTGTTTGTCATGCAATTTGGCTTAGAAATCTATTGAAGGAGATTGGTTTGATACAAGAAGAGCCTACCAAGGTTTGTGTCGACAACAAGTCAGCCATTGCCTTAGCGAAGAATCCAGTATTCCATGATCGAAGCAAGCACATTGATATTCGCTACCACTATATAAGGGAGTGTGTTGCAAGAAAAGATGTGGAAGTTGAATATGTGAAGTCACAAGATCAAGTTGCTGATATTTTTACCAAGCCACTGACCAGCGAAGACTTCTTAAGATTAAGGAACCTACTAGGGGTCACGAGATCAAGTTTAAGGGAGGGTGTTGGATCATAAACTTGATCCATTATGGGAGCCTAAACCCAAACCCAAACTAAATTGATGTCATTACTTACATCATTTAATTAAAGATGTCATTGCTTACATCATTTAATTAATGATGTCATTGCTTACATCAATTTAGTTAGGTGAGAGTTAGATATTTGTTGAATTTGTAATGGTTTAAATTAGTTTATTTGTGTGGTATAGGATTGTTCTTGAGTAGTATAAATACCCCTTCCCATTTTAGTTTTAAGCATCAAGAAAAATTAAGAGCTTCTAAGTGAGTGAAGAAGCAAAGTCTTATAAGAGTGAGTTGTAGTTCTTGTTTTTGAGTGAAAGTACTCTTGTAATATTTGTTTGAGTTTCAATAAAAGTTGTTTGTGTGAGTGTTTTATTTCCAACAGTGCTGTGGTTGTTTGGTGAGGCGGTTTGCATAGGTCCACCACCTTTGAGGAAGTGTTTTCATTACTAGCTGTCAAGGCCATTGTTTCATCAAGTTTAAACTGCAGGAACACTCCCAGGTGTGTTGCTAGGATTTTTGGTATTTGGATCAATTTAGTGCTGTGCAATGTAAGGGTGGGCAGTTTGGTTAATAATTGGGACCGACTGAATGGATCAATTGTCTGTTTTGTTGTATTCGTTTTGTTAGCTTCTGGTTGGTTTTATACCTTTCATCTAGTTTTGTGTACTCTTTTCCTCCATCTAGGTTAGAGATGTTTTTAATAAGGCTATTAACTTAGGTTTGATGAATTATTAATAAAATTTAATTTACCGAGAAAAAAAAATATCAAAGAAAAAGAAATAAGAATCTTAAGGATCAAAATCAATATAAATCATATCAATACCATTGTTAAATTTTTAATAGTTGGTGATCAAAATAGGAGAAGAATTTAATGTTACTAACACTTCTACTCAAAAATAATAATGATTCAGTAGCCAAAATAAATAAATAAAAAGATGATAGATTGGTGACTAATGGTATAGTTTAGCCAAAAATAAAAAATATACTTGCAAGCATTAATATGAGAATTATTTATTTTGCTTAAACTCATAGCTCTAAGACCTATTAATTCTGACTTAATTCAAAGTCGACTCCATTAATTTAAATTTAAACTTAATCCAAACTAGATTTTATCATAACCATTTGCAAGAAAGAAAACATGTTTTTGGTTGGATTTAACCTCGTAGATTTTGTTGATCGGAACATGTTTGGTTCATCAGTCGTGAGTGATACACCTCTCTTAGTTCAGGTGGAGAGCCGTAGTTGGTGAGAGAACAATGGTTGACTAATGTCTGGAGAAAGAAAGTTATCATGATGATGAAGAAAGAGGATCGATCGGTCAATGTTTTGTTTCTCCTATATTGTTCACTTATAAAAGAAATCATTTTCTCAGTTCTGTGATTATTCAGCATGCTTCTATTCTGTTTGTGCCTGATTCATGTCTTCGTTCCGGTTTGCTAAATTTTATTGTACATCATAATAGTTTTTTAGGGTCAATCTAGTCATGTATGTTCCTTGTCAAAATCAAGATAATCATACTAGTTTACATCAGTCTTTCATGAGTCAAAATATGAATCATAATGGTAAGAAGCTTGTCTTTGAGTCAGAATCACCTTGTTGTGTTCTCCACCTTCATCCGCATCTTATCATTCATCATCTCCTCCATCATCAACACCTCTTCTTCATCATAACCACTACCACCCACTCCTCATCACTCATCATATCTACCATTATCCATATCCCATCCTTCATCATCTCCACCGTCATCCACTCATTCTCTAATGTCCCAAAATTCAAGTCTATAGTTTCAGATTGATAACCGGGTAATTTTTGTGATTTTCGTTAAAATTGTATTTTTGGAATTAAAAATTAAAAATATTTTGAAAATATTAAAATATGATTTTGAATTATTAAATATTGTTTTAAATAGGTTTTAATTTGATTTTTTTTGTGAGTAAATTGAATTTTGTTAAAATTAGAATTTTAGTGACTAATTATAAAATATCAAAATGTATAAAGTAATTTTGCCAAGATCTTTTTCCCTCCATTTTTCTCCTATGCATGAACTTCAACCCTTTTAGTTCTTAATTTCTATTTTCTTTTAATCCATTTTAATTACTAATTTAAAGTTGATTTTAATTATTTTCTTCCGTAATTAATTTTAGCATCCAAACACATTTTCTAATTCTCTCAATTTATGTCAACTCTTTTCATTTTCTCAATCAAAATTCTCTCTATTTTTCCTCCCAATTGTTGTTTCCATTGATGATCAAATACATCATCGGTTTCTCTTTCAACCTTCCTTCATTTCAATCAAATTCTTCCTTCATTATTGTTTTCAAGACTTCTCTTCAAGGTTTTCATCTCCATTTTTTCACCAAGGTAATTCTTGTTTTCTTGGCTCTCTATTATGCTTTAACGATTAAAAGATCCAATGGTGAAGTGATCTTGAAGATCACTAGTTTTGATTATGATTTTCAAGAATAAATGATGATTTTCGTAACATTTATTTAAGGTAATTTCTTGATCTAATTTTTGAAGATTCTTGATGAATCTATTTTTTTTTAATAATGATTATGATCATATTAAATCATTTTTTATTGCAAATGATTTGGATATTGATTTCTTTTAAAATAGCTTGATTTCGGCATTTTTCAAAATCTGAGAGTTGTGTCAATTGTTCTTTTTTATAGGATTTGATTGCGTTTAGATGCTGATTTTGATTTTTCTCGGCCAGCTTTAATCACATGAAAGTAGTTTCATTGAGTTAGGAGGCTTAGATCGCATTAACTGTAAGATTTTCAATCTTTTGGCTAATTTTTGTTCTGTTTTAGAAGTCAAATTTTCTTCTCTATTTTGGAAGCCTTATGTCGTACGGTCCTTCAGGTGGCTCGGATTCACGTCTTGACTTAAACTGAGTAATTTTATCTTTTGGAATCGCCACCAACATTTTTGACTTAAGTAAGGTCGTATACTTAATTTTTACCTTTTACCGGATCTATGTCTTACCAGAGATTCACTTGTAAGAGTTCAGGAGTCGATTACGTGTAGGGAAGGATGAGCACCCCCTATATCGCCCTTTTAATACCAACACGATTACGAGTTGTGTTAATGAAAATTAAAGTTAAAGCCAAAATTTAAAGAAAATATTCAAATTATTTACCTTTAAGTTTTGTTACTGTAAAATAAAATAAATTAGGGTTATGGTAAAAAAAGTAAAAAAAAAATTAGTATAATTTGCAAAAATAAGAAAAGATGATTACGGGAACCGATATAAAAGAAACATACATAGTGTCAAAACGGTTTTTTCCATAGGGGAAAAAGGGGTCTCGTTTCGAAATAATTTTTTATGATAGGTTAATGATAAAATGTGGTTCAAGGAGTCGACACCAAGTTTTTTTATTAGGGTGTGATTGGGCATCCAAAAAACGTATTTTTCATTTTAATAAAATATTAATTTTAATTAAAATAATAAATTTGTGGTCTACATTACCAAAATTCGAGTTCAGGAGTCAGTTATGTGTGGGGAAGGATTAGCACCCCACAACGCCCTAAACCGGTACCCAGTCGGTTAATTAATTATCTTCGTAATGAAATTTATGAATTCGAGTCTAATTTAATTTGAGATCCCCTAAAAATAATAATATTTGAATTTTTGGGCGAAACATGATAATATTTAATTATTTCCTATTGAGAAGGAGCGATCTCTCATACCTTAAAAAATTAATTTTTACTCTAGTCGAAATAAAGAAATATTAAAATTCCATTCTAAAATTCATTATTAATTCAAAATAAAAACATCCAAAATAACATTCATTACTCCAACCGAACTAGAAAGATATTACTATTCTCAATATCGATTCGAGTGTTATTATTTTGAAAACCCATTAGAAAACACATGTAAAAATAAAGCAAATTAAAAGCATATCGCGCAAGTATAATTAATTATTTATTTTACCAATATTTAATGAGAATAAGGATGTTCAATTATTTAAATATCTCGAGACGAGACCTTAGATTCGATCTAGTAGTCTTTTCTTAATGAATTTAATTAAAAAACATGATCTTTTTCCCAATCCCCAATTTTAAAATGAATTCGACTTAGTTCGTGTCACTAAATGGGATATACTTCATTTTAAAATTATCGAAAGTACCTTTCTTATACGTTAAGACAATCACTTTATGACAATATTAAAATGAACGAATATTACCCTTAGTCAATTTATTTCGATTCGAGTCAAGTGATGCTTATGAGGGTAACATGAAAAATTAATTAGGGGCTAAAATGAACTAATATGCAAGCAACATGAAAAAATTAAAATAAAATACAAACAAGACTAAAACATAAACAATACAACCAACATGTCAAAAATTAAAATAAAATAAAGTATAAAAGTGACTAAAATGAGCATTTTTAATATTGAGTGCTAAAATTAAAATAATATGAAAATAAAAAAAACATGGGGCTAAATTAAAATAAATTAAAATTGCATGGACAAATTAAAATAGATAAATAAACATATTTGGGTTCGAAATACAAATATGCAGAAACTACATGGGCTATTTCCTAAATATTCCAATTTTTCTAGCCTAAAATATACATTTGAAATAAAAAGGGGAAATTACTAAATCAATCCCTAAGCATTTTAAAAACTAAAACAGCCACTAAACATGACTAAACTGTAAAAACACATTAAACATACAGGGACAAAATGAAAATTTAACCAAATAATATATAACATGCATAAAAGTGGGTAAATTACAAAACAATCCCTACAGGTGACTAACATGCAAAAACATGACTAAACTAGTGGGACTAAACAAAAAATATAACAAAAATTACAAAGCATAAACATAAATAGGTAAATTATGAAAACAATCCCTACGCATGACCATTCTGCAAAAACATGCATAAATTAGGGGGACCTAAGCGTAATTTCCCCTAACTTGCTCTATATATGCAAACATTTGTTTCTTTCATTTGAACTGAATTTAAAAGAAATTTGAGAGTTATCTCCTCTCTCTCATTTTCCTTCGACCGACCTACTACCGGTCGCCTTAAGCCGAGTTCGACAGCCGCACATGGTGGTCAGAGTTCCAAAACTTAACCAAATTAGCCCTAAAGTATAGATCTACAACCCTAGGCTCAAAACTAGGACTAAACCTACCATAAACACCACAAAATGAGCTGAAAAAACCTCATTTTCGACTTCCTACACACTTCGGCCACCGCGAATACCTCCCCTCACAACTCATGTATCACTCGATCTCGTATTCTCTTTTTTCCTTACATGCAAAGTGTTGGTTTCTTTTTTTCTTTTTTTCGAAACTAAAAATAAAATGAAATATATACCTTTCGAAAGTTTCTATTTTTTTAAAAAGGCTTCATTTTTATGTTTTTTTTTTAAAAAATCCCTCTTTTATTTCGAAAGTCAAAAAAAATATAGAAAGAAAAAAACTACCTTGAATGTTATGATCTTATTGCTTTTCGAAAACCAAATGGAGGAACCCCTGTACAATGGTGCATTCGAGGTTTTATAACCCTTGTTTACAGTTTTTCTCTTTTTCTTTTTTTTTACAAGATAACATCATTATTTTTTTGCATGTGGATTTAGGGTTCTTGTTGATTTGTGATTTCTGACATTGCATGGACTTTAGTTGGTGGTAGTGATAATGGTCGGGAATTGGGTGAAACGAGCAACAAATTTGATTAGCTTTAGTGGCGACGGTGGCTAGGGTTTAGAGACCCTAACATATTAGGGTTAGATTCAAGCCTTGACTTGTTGGGCTTTAGTACTGGGTCAATTTGCTTCTGGGTCGGGTTTGCTATGTGGGATTGGGTCAGATTGGTGGCCCGATTGGGCATGCTGTATTTTGGTTCGTAAACATAGAATAAAAATTAGTTAATAATAATAATAGATAACCAGATAAAAAATGCTGTCAACAGCTGCCCCTCTTTGCCCATTCTTGTGTTAACAAGAACAGGTGGGCAAATATGAAGAGACGATGAGTTTTCATCCCGTCAACTCCATGCTTTGAAATATGCTGAGAGATCTGCTCCACTATTTCTTCAGGGTAGATCAAATCAATAAACATTGACTCATTCCATTGCTCTTCAGGGAATATTGAATCGAGGTAGACTTGTTTCACTATTACTTAGGGAATATCAAATATTGAAAGAGAGGGATATGTTTCACTTTTTCTTGAGGTAAAATCAAATATGGGGACATTGATTCATTTCATTATCACTTAAGGAAGATTGAATCGAGGTAGACTTGTTCCATTGTTACTCAGGGAATATCAAATCTTGAAAGAGAGAAATTTGTTATGCTTCTTCTTGAGGGAAAATCATATACGGGAATGCTGATTCATTCCACTGTCACTCAAGGAAGATTGAATCGAGTTTGATTCGTTTCTCTTGTCTTCGAGAAAACCAAATCTGAAAATTAAACATCACCACTTGTTAGTATGTTTCTTATTAATTCAAACATCTACAGATTTTTATGTTGAGCGGAGGTCCTACTGATATTTCAGGTAGTAAAAGACATGAAGCTTCCAGTTCAGAGGAAAATGTTTCAGATGATTGGGTTCAGGAGATCAGAATAGGGTGTCTAGTGTGTTCCCACAAAACCAATGAAAATGTACTGATCTTTTTAAAACAGTAGCAGTTTAAAATGTATTTTTCAAAAAACCATAGTAATCACTCTAACCGAACACCGTATGTAGCTCCACAGAACTGTATAACCTAAGTGAGCACGTTAGGGCCTGAGACCCTACCCAAGAAATATTATCGGGGCCGTAGAGCCTATCCAAGGGTCGTCTTAGGTCCATAAGGAATTTCCAGTCGGTGCTGAACCTATTCAAGGAATTACCAGCAGCGACTGAACCTGCCAAAGATAAGGAATTACCAGTCAATGTTGAACCTATACAAGGAATTACCAACAATGAATGAACCTACCAGAGTCTTCATACTAGATCCCAGAGTACCCAATATAAAAATAATTTCAGTCAGTAAACAAAGATATCATAATTAGAGTAAAGATCATAAAAGAAATCAGAGAAAACATACATGTGATCAGGGAACACACTAGAGGTTACAGATATTATACCGAGGTACTTGATAATCTTATCGGGCCGGGAAACACGAATCTTCAGTTTACCAATATAATGTTAAAAATTAGCATCATTATCGAAATACTTCATTAGCTGACGAAATCATTAATTATTCAGAACGTGATTTATCAGGATCACATAGCATTCTGACAATTTTCGGAGGCACTATGTAATCAGAAAGGTATTCATAATCCTTTGCATTTGAGTAACTTGTGATTTTAGATATAACTAGAGTGATTCCATTATTCAGGAAATCAGAAGCATTTTCGGCATTAGGTTCTTGGAAGATTCTTAGTGATTTGAGCTGATAATGGAGAAAATGAAAAATTAGGGCATTTACGATTTATGTTGATCTATCGGAATATCGAGTTAACTTGAACTGTACAAATCCCATCAATGATACCTGTCAACCAGTCAAATCATTGAACTTCCAAAGTATTCACTTTCTAATACAAACAACTCTTGTCCATTGATCATCTTTAGAATCATCGTTGAATGGGTCTTAGGGAGACGAATAGATATTCTAATGGTCTTTATTTCATTTCTACAATGCAACGACATCAGGAAATGTCGACATACTTGATTCATGGTTCATAACCCTTAGGGACAATACATCATGTAAGTTCATCAATGTTTTCAGACTTATCCAAGTCACCCACTTAATCCTAAGTCATTGAGGTTACTTAAGTGATTTAGTAGTCAAATATATCCCGGTCACTTCAGAGTTTCCAAAGTAATTATATTGTTTTCGAAATTCAAATAAATACAATACTTCCATTCTGTTTAACTTGCTCATATAATATAGTCATATTGGTATTGGAGGTTGATTTATTCATTTCAGAGTTGAGGGTATTTAGTTATTCCAATGCTTAGATGTTATTTGGGTCATTTTACCATTCAGGGAATTCCAATATAGATCCATAATTTAAATTGATGATTCCAAGGTTCAAGTGGATCAAGATATAAATTCTCAGGTCGTCTACATTATCATAGCTATCCAATGTGCTTTTTACACTTTAAGCGTATCATCGTCATTTCATGCAAATATGTCAGTGACATTACTTCTGATATATTAGGCTTCAAGTATTCTAGTTCCTTTGATCAATGGAGGTTATTACATTTATTACGAAGTTCGAGGATATTTCATTAATTCCTTTCAATTTAATCATATGCAAATTTTTTATAATTAGACAAGTATGTTATATCAGAGTTATTTTTCACCATCCAGGGAAGTCTTGGTCTTTTACAGTACAAGGGTATTTCCATAATTTTACCTTATATTTCTCTTTTGGTAATTTCTTATCCAACTATATATCACATTTAATTTTTAACAACATTAATAAGAATTTACGTGTTCTAAGACTGATTGATTTACTGATTAAATCATTGAACTGAGATTTGTTTTCGATCAGTCTACCAATTCCTTTTTCAAGCTGTTATAGTCCTATACAATGTTCTGTCTTTAATCCAATTTCTTTTTGAGTTCAAAGATAGTTAACTTCCCTAATGGACCAATTATTTATATTCATGCATTTACTATTTATTAGTGAGTCCCAAAAAGCACACAAAAGGTAGTAGAGTATTACCTCAGTTTCCATTCCATATCGATCAATCATTTAAACTCTACTCGATCGTCCTTGAACTTGAATTCAACGCCCAATAATTCCTCGGATACATTGCAAACGATTTTCATCGGAAACTGAACTTAAATGAGCAATCAACTTGAATCCGAAGATAAAACATTGGAAAACAACTTACCAAGTGTGAATTTGGAAATACATACTTCGGATTAAGACTCGGGACGTCGAAAAACATAAAATATGGCTTTTTGGAAAATTTGACTTTTTTGGTCAAAGTCAAAGTCAGCAATTTGACCGGTCAACAGTCAATGGTCAGACCTGTCAATGATTTGGGTCAGGTCAAACCAGTTCGGGTCGGGCAGCCAGGTGGGGCAGATAGGTCTGGTTGACCGGTTTGGGTTAGGTTTGGCTGGCTTAGACCGGTCTAGAATGACTGACTGATTCTAGAAGATTTCCCGAGCAGGTAGAACAAGCCCACGCGTACGCAGAGGTGCGTGTCGGCGGTCACAGTCTCGGGGTGGTCAGTCGATTACACATTAGGAAGCTAAACACCAATCAAACCAACATCAACCAAGCAAGATAAAATAATTGAAAATATTCATAACTTACCAACGTCGGTGACGGAGGGAAATTTACGACATTGACACGACCCACAATTCAGGTTTTGAACGGAATCAACCGGGGAACACGTTGCTGATGGTGGTGAGGCGAGACGATGGCCGAAACGACCATAATTGATGTAAAATTATGCGATGGCGAGAGATAATTCTAGGGCTTTGGTCGCCTGTTGATGAGGAGTCAAATGGGGGTAGCAGCGTTGGCTAGGGCAGTCAGATGACAGATAATCGGGGCGATAAAGGGTCGACCAAGTTTAATTTTCACTACTAAAAAAATTGGGTAAATTCATGGTTGGATCCCCGAATTTCCCGCAACTTCTAAAATTTACTATGTGTTTCAAAAACTCATAATTTGACCCCTAAATTAGGGTGTTACAATCCTCCCCTTCTTAAAAGAATTTTGTATTCGAAATTGACTCAAGTCATCCAAATGCAGAAATGAAGCTTCTATCAGTTCTTCCATATCTTTAAGTAGCTTTTACATAAGTATGAGTCCTCTATTAATCCTTAACCAGCTGAGTATACATTCTCGTCAGAACTCTCACTCCTTCCAATAAAAGAATCAGAATAGAATTATCCTTGTAGAATCAATCCAACCTTGGTTATGAGGTTAGGTTCACAGAGCGGTAACATATTCCAATTTCAATTATGGAGTCGGGTCAGAATTTCTCGTATAAGTAACTCTCACATTACTTGTGAGATACTTTATAGAATTTAGACAAATGTTATTGGTATTCCTTTATACATAGGTCGAGCCCGAACATATAGAAAACTTAGGTTAGCTCGTTACAGAAAGGGACTCGACCTTGGAGTTTCGGTTAGAGAAGTACGTTTATAGTCTAGGGGCATATATGACTAGACATCCTATGACATTCAACCAGCCGATCAATCTAGAAATATTTGACTCAACCTAGGCTCTGATACTACTAAATGTATCCCCTAGACCAATACGGGTGACTCGATCCGATTCGAGGTGTCACATTAAGGCCACTAGAGCGACCAATAGTAAAAATACCAGAAAAATTAAATTTTTTGTTAAAACATGTAAAATCATAAAATAATTTATAAACACAAAAGTAAATTTTAACAATATTCAGAAGTAAAACATATTACAGACTCGGATATAAAAATAAAATACAAGTTGCATGCCCCCTAATCACATGCACCGTACTCCGTAAGCAATGCCGGTGGAACTCCTTTACTGATGTCGATAGATACACTGGTTTGATTCTTTCAACCTGAAATAGTGAGTCAAAGAGTGAGCTTTGGGAAGCTCAGTAATATAATACTACGAAAAGATGCCGAAGGACATGCAGATAATAGGTAATCAAAGTTTTCTTATTGGTTCAGGGATCTACAGATTTTTATGCTGAGCGGAGGTCCTAATGATATTTCATGTAGTAAAAGACATGAGGCTTCTAGTTCAAAGGAAAATGTTTCCGATAACTGGGTTTAGAAGATCAAAATATGGTGTCTAGTGTGTTCCCACAAAACTAGTGAAAATGTACCGATCTTTTTAAAATAGTAGCAGTTTAAAATGTATTTTTAAAAACCATAGTAATCCCTCCAACCGAACACCATATGCAACTCCCCAAAACTGTATAACATAAGGGAGTACCTTGGGGCTGCATAGCCTACCCAAGGGTGGCCTTAGGTCCATAAGGAATTACCAGTCGGTGCTGAACCTATTCAACGAATTACCAGCAGCAGTTGAACCTGCCAATGATAAGGAATTACCAGTCGATGCTGATCCTATACAAGGAATTACCAGCAGCTACTGAACCTGCCAGAGTCTTCATACCAGATCCTAGAGTACCCAGTATAAAAATAATTTCAGTCAGTAAAAAGAGATATCAGAATCAGAGTAAAGATTATAACAAAAATTAGAGAAAACATACATGTGATCAGGAAACACACTAGAGGTTCAAGATATTATTTGGAGATAATTGATAATCTTATCGGGCAGGAAAACATAGATCTTTAGTTTCCCGATATAATGCCAGAAATTAGCATCACTATTGAAAGAGTTCATTAGCTGAAGAAATCATCAATTATTCAGAACGTGATTTCTCAGGATCATATAGTATTCAGACAGTTTTCGGAATCACTATGTAATCAGAAAGGTATTCAGAATCCTTTGCATCTGAGTAGCTTGTGTTTTAGGAAATCATTCTCTTATTTCGGAAATTATAAGCATTTTTGGGCATTAGGTTCTTGGAGGATTCTAAGTGATTTGAACTGATAAGGGAGAAAATGAAGAATCATGACATTTACGATTTGTGTTGATCTATCGGAATATCAAGTTAACTTGAACTATACAAATCCCATCAATGATACATGTCAACCACTCAAATCATTGCACTTCAAGAGTATTCACTTTTTAATACAGACAACTCTTTTCCATTGATCATCTTCAGAATCATCGCTGAATGGGTCTTAGGGAGACAAACATATATTCCAATGGTATTTATTTCATTTCTACAATGCAATGACATCAGGAAATGTCGATGTACTTGATTTGTGGTTTATAACCCTTAAGGACGGTACATCATGTAAGTTCATCAGCGTTTCCAGACTTATCTAATTCACCCATATAATCCTAAGTCATTGAGGTTACTTAGGTCATTTAGTAGTCATGTTTATCCTTGTCACTTCAGAGTTTCCAGAGAAACTATATCGTTCCCAAAATTTGAATACATATAATACTTTATTTCCGTTTAACTTGGTCATATAAAATAGTCATATTGGTATTCAAGGTTGATTTAATCATTTCAGAATGTTCAAGTGGATCAAGATATAAGTTCTCAGGTTGTCTACATTATCATAGCCATATAGTGTTCTTTTTACACTTTAAGCATATCATCGCCATTTCATGCAAATCTGTCGGTGGCATTACTTCTAACATATTAGGCTTCAAGTATACTAGTTCCTTTGATCAATGGAGGTTCTTATAATTATTATGAAGTTAGAGCATATTTCAGTAATTCCTTTCAATTTAATCATATGTAGTTTTTCTGATAATTAGACAAGTATGGCATTTCAGAGTTATTTTTCACCATTCGGAGAAGTCTTGGTCTTTTACGTTACAAGGGTATTTTCGTAATTTCACCCTATAGTGCTCTTTTTGGTAATTTCTTATCCAAATATTTCCTACATTTAATCTTTAGCATGATTAATCAGAATTTATGTGTTATGAGACTGATTGATTTACTCATTAAATCATTGAACTGAGACTTGTTTCTGATCAGTCTACCAATTCCTTTTTCGAGCTGTTAGAGTCCTATACAATGTTCCATCTTTAATCCAATTTCTGTAGGAGTCCAAAGATAGTTAACTACCCTAATGGATCGATTATTTCCATTCATATATTTACCATTTATCAGTAAGTCCCGAAAAATATACAAAAGGTAGTAGAGTATTACCTCGATTTCTCTGTCATATCGATCGACCATTTAAATTACATTCGATCATTCTTAAACTTGAATTCAACGTCCAATAATTCCTCGGATACATTGTAAATGAATTTACGTTAGAAACTGAACTTAAATGAGAAACCAACTTGAATATAAAAATAAAACATTGAAAAACGGCTTACCGAATGATAATTTGGAAAAATGAACTTCGGATTCGGACTCGAGACGTCAAAAAACATAAAATAGGGCTTTTCATAAAATTTAACTTTTTCGGTCAAAGTTAAGGTCAACGATCAAACCGATCAAAGTCAATGGTCTAATCAGTCAAAGTCAATGGTCAATGGTCAGACCGATCAACGGTTCGGGTCGGGTCAAATGGGTAGGGGAGGAGGGTCGTGTAGATAGGTCAGGTTGACCAGTTCGGGTCAGATTGGGTAGGTTCAGACTGGCTGGACCGGTTCTAGAAGATTTCTAGGGCATGCAGAACATGCCCACGCGCACGCAGAGACGCGTTGCGGTGCAATGCCTCGGGGTGATCGACCAATTACTCCTTGGGAAGCTAAACACCAATCAAGCCAACAATTAATCCAAAAACATCAACTAACCAAGCTAAAATAATAAAAAAATATTCATAACTTACCCACGCTAGCGATGGAGGGAAATCTGCGAGGTTGATGCGACCCACCGGTCGGGTTTTGAGCAAAACTGACCAAGGAACTCGTTGGTAAGGGCGGTGAGGCGAGACGATAGCCGAAGCGATCGGAATCGATGTAAAATCGTGCGATGGCAGGAAATAGTTTTGACGATGATTCACAGTGGAAGAAGGCATTTAACGGCGCGATAATGCTCAGACTTTAGTTGCCGGCTGATGAGGATTCGAATGGGGTAGCGACGCTGGCTAGTGCGGTCGAATGACGAGGAGTTGGGGTGATAAAGGGCTGACAGGGAGAATTAAGGATTCATTTTTTTATTTTTTTTAATTCGGGGATAAATTTGGTAGAAAATTTTAGGGGTTTAGGGATTACACTGGCTTAAATTTTCATTACTAAAAGAAATTGGGTAAATTTAGGGCTAGGTCCCTGAATATCCTATAACTTTTAAAACTGACTATAAGTCTAAAAAAATCATAATTTGACCCCTAAATTGTGGTGTTACACCTTTGAATTGATTTTTGGTCTCTTAGAAGTAACACTTGTGTCCCAATAAAGACTATTTATAATAACAAACACGTTTTGGATCAATGGCTCAGAAATTTCACACATCATGCATTTTTTTTTTGCATTTTTCATTTATTTACATTCAAATTAACTAACAAAAAATGTCTAATTGGAAAAAAGGAACAAACACTGGACACACCTCATCATCACAATACTCATTTAAAGAAGAAGAATATGGAAGCTAAGATAGCTCAACTTAAGGAAAATATGCTAAAATTACAAAAAGAGTTTGAGGAGAAAATGAGTCAAAATAATCAAAATAACTTGGATTCTATCACTAGGAACCAAGAGTCATTAGATGTTCGTATCATTTCAAAGTTGTCTGGTCTCAATCAAATGAATGCCCTTGGGGCAGGAACATCTGAAGGCGTGACTGTATTACCCACTCCGATGTTGGTTATCTCACTTGGAATCTTACCAGGACTTTAAGGGGACTCATTTGTTACAAAAGCACAAGCTTCATTTGCTGTAAAAGCGCAAGTTTCATATGCTGCAAAAGCACAGGCCTTTGTAACCAACCTCCAGAATAACCTAGATGATTATTGCATTCCAGATTTTGATGAGGAATACAAAGCAAATAAAATAGAGGAAAAGATCAAGCAGTTGGAAGATCAAATGAAGACAGTTAGAGGATAGGATAGTTATTATGGAGTTGACACTCTAGAACTAATTTTGGTCCCATATTTGATTCTTCCTCCTAAGTTTAAAGTCCCTGATTTTGAGAAGTTCGATGGGAATAGTTGCTCCTCAACTCACATTACCATGTTCTATCGAAAAATGACAGGATATGTCAGGAATGACCAGCTCTTGATTCAACACAGAGAGGCACTTCTGAAGGTCTTAAATCAGGCATTTATGCCAAAAGACACACCATCCAATAAGATGGATCGTCTGGTTAACAACATCCAAGCTGTTAATCTTGTATCATTTTCTGATGATGAGATTCCATCCGTAGGAAAGGGTCGGGCCAAAACATTACATATCACTACTCATTGCAAGGGGCATGCTTTGCCAAGCGTACTAATTGACAATGATTTCTCCTTCAATGTAATGCATTTGGCCTTTCTTAAGAGGCTACAAATGGATACTTCCTACATTAGAACATGCCATAGCGTGGTTCGAGCATTTGACTGAATAAAGAGGGAAGTGCTTGGTAAAACTAAAGTACCACTGACCATTAGGCATGCCACTTATAACATAGAGTTCCTAGTGATGGACATTATGTCTTCATACAACTTCCTTTTGGGGATTCCATGGATTCAACAAGTTGGGGAAGTACCATCAACACTGCATCATAAGGTCAAGTTTGTTATTCACAGGGTTCTTGTAATCATCAATGCTGAAGAGGACATAATGGCAAGCTTGACCACCGATTCCCCTTACATTGATGTGAATGAGGAAGCTCTGGAGTGTTCATTCTGATCATTGGAGTTTGTTAATGCCATATTTGTGGAAGAAGGGGTAAAATTTACAGACTTAGACTCTTATAATGCACCAAAATGGAGATCAAGCAAACTTTGGGGAGATGTGCAATGATAGGAAGAGAGTTTGAGAGTTTTCTACAAGGAAGGTTCAACCCCATTTTTCCTATTGCCAACTGGATCAATTTGGGCTTGGATATCAACCCAGTCATCAATAGAGAAGGAAGGAAATTCAAAAATGCTAAGAGAGAAGAAGGGCAAAAATGACTGGGGTAGAAATTCAATATGAACCAATGGTTTTTCCACCTATTCACGATACATTCAAGTCTGGTGGTTATATGTTTGAAGGAGAAACAGTGATGGCCTTACCTGATCTGGAGAAAGCTCTGAAAGACTTAAGTATCAATGTCATAACAACAGATAACGGTGAAGATGTTGATAGATATGGAATCCATCCATTACTACCGAGGTTCGTGCTAAACAACTGGACTGCTGAAGAAATACATATGATTTTCAAAAATCTTCCAGAGTAATACACAAACTTTCCCTATACCTGGGGTAATAGGTGATCTTTATAAGGGTTAATAAATTATTTTTATTTACATTTCAATAAAAGATACAATTTTCCTTTATGGAAAACATTTCTTCCTTTCACTTCTTTTTCTATCCACATAATACATTTGTTTCTACATTCTATGTGGGATATTCTCCTCTCACATATATATATTTACCCTCTTTTCCTTTCAGGTCCTTAAATATTAATGATGTGGATGATGATTATTCTGACCTAGAGGTCGACTTTGAGCAACTCAAGTTTCTCGGGTAAAACGATGAATGTGACAATGAAGAAGGGTACAACTTACCTCCCGAGTTGTTAAGAATGGTGGAAAGAGAATACAAACGAAACTTGCCCCATGAAGAGAAAATTGAAATTTTGAATTTGGGCACTGAAGAAGAAAAAAATAAAATTAAAATTGGCATAACACTTTGGCCAAAGTGAGGCAAGGCTTGATAGACTTACTTTAGGAGTACAAGGATGTGTTTGCATGGCCGTACCAAGATATACATGGGCTAGACACGTATATGGTGATCCATAAATTACCAATCAAGCCATAATCCAAACTCGTACAACAAAAACAAAGAAGGATGAGGCTAGAAATACTCCTTAAGATTAAAAAAGAAGTCAATAAGCAATTTGATGTGGGTTTCCTTCAAGTAGCCAAGTAACCAGAGTGGGTGGGTAACATCGTGCCTTTGCCAAAGAATGATGGAAAATTATGCATGTGTGTTGACTATCGATACCTCAACAAAGTAAGTCCTAAAGATAACTTCTCATTGCCACACATAGATACTTTGGAGGATAATACAATATGAAATGCTTTCTTCTCATTCATAGATGAATCCTCATGATACAACTAGATTAAGATGCATCCAAATGACATGGAGAAGACCACATTCATCACAATGTGGGGAACATTTAGTTACAAGGTGATGCCCTTTGAGTTAAAGAATGCTGAGGCAACATACCAAAGAGTTATGGTGACCTTGTTTCATGACATGATGCATAAGAAGATTGAAGTTTATATTGATTACATGATTGTCAAAGTACGAACTGAAGATGAACATATCGAGAACCTGAGAAAACTCTTCCAAAGATTGAGAAAGTTTCAATTAAAGCTGAACCCAAACAAATGAACCATCAGAGTAACATCTAAAAAACTGTTGGGTTTCATTGTTAGTAGAAAAGGCATTGAAGTTGACCCAGATAAAGTTAAAACTATCCATAATTTACCTCCCCCACGAACACAAAAAGAAGTTTGAGGTTTTCTGGGTAGACTATATTACATTGCTCGATTCATATCTCAATTGACGGATAAGTGCGATCTGATTTTTCGTCTTCTTCGAAAGAATAATTCTGGGGCATGGGACAAGGATTGCCAACTCACATTCAAGAAAATAAAGGAGTATTTCTCCTGTACTCCTATTCTATTGTCTCTCATCCCAAGTAAGCTTTTATTTCTATATCTGACCATATTTGAGAATTTGATGTGATGTGTCCTGGGGCAACATGATGAGATTGAAAGAAAAGAAAAAGCCATTTACTACCTTAGCAATAAGTTCACTAATTGCAAGGTCAGATATCCACCCATTGAAAAAGTTTTTTGTGCTCCAGTATGGGCTACACGAAGACTCAGACAATAAATGATATACCACACCACTTGGTTGATTTCTAAGTTGGATCCACTAAAATTCATTATGGATGTACCCGCTCTCTTCGGAAGGTTAACCCGATGGCATATGCTACTATCTAAATTTGATATTGAGTATGTGAGCTAAAGAGTAATCAAGGGCAGTGCCAAATATGACTTCTTAGCAAGGAGAACTTCTGAAAACTATGAATCGTTGGACTTTGACTTTTCAGATGAAGATTTGATGGCATATCTTTAAAGAAACAAGTACTTCTGCACATGACTCCTAGAAAATATACTTTGATGGTGCATCGAATGCATTAGGATATGTCATTGGGGCTATCTTGATTTCACCCAAAGGAAACCATTACCCATTCACTAGCATATTAAACTTTGACTGCACTAACAACATGGTAGAGTATGAAGCATGTGTTTTGGGGATTTGAGCTACTATTGGGCAGAACATAGAGACTTTAAGGGTGTATAGGGATTTTGCCTTAGTGATGTATCATCTCTGAGAAGAATGGGAAAAAAAAGATATCAAATTGATAGAGTACATAAAGCTCATATTGGATCTTCTTAAAAAGTTTCATGAAGTCACTTTTCATTACGTGCCCAGAGAGAACCAGATGGAAAATGTTTTAGCTACCTTGGCAGTAGCATTCAAAGCTGGCGGGGAGTCTGACATGATGGCAATCGACATGCAGTCATATGAATATCTAGCTCAGTGTTATCACATCGAATATGTGAAATATAAAAAACCATGGTACCATGACATTATGCAATACATAAAAAATCAAAGCTATCGAGAATAAGCTACAGAAAATGACAAAAGAACAACCAGAATGAAAAAACAACAAAAGTCATTATCAAGTATTCTTAAGATGTGTAGATGCAGAAGAGCCAAAGATGATATTGAAGGAAGTGCATGACAAAGTATATGGAACTCATGCAAATGGGCATATGATGGTAAGACAAGTCATTAGATGTGGATACTTTTGGTCCACATTAGAGAGTGATTGCATCAACTATGCCAAACGATCTCACAAATTCCAAATCTACGGAGATAAAATAAATGTCCCGCCTAGCCCTCTTCATGTGATGACGGCTCCATGGCTTTTTATATATGGGGTGATAACTGTCGTTTTGATGTCAAAATAAATTCCTTTTTCTCAAATAATAAATAAGGAAATAAGTAGTAAAGAGAAATAGGTTCGATTTTACAGGGACTTAGAAAATTCCAAATTTTTTTCTGAGTTGTTTGATCCAGGCGTGAAAGTAGTAAATGGGGGGTTTTGGTAAAAAGATATTTAAATAATAATAAAAGCGATTTAAAGTAAAGATAAAGAAAATATTTAAAGTTGAAAATGGATATGGTAAAAACAACCTCAAGCTTTGCTTTGACTCAATTTTATTTAGATCATCGAATTAGATTTTCCCTTCGGAATTCATGTCGGTTACTTTGTCTACAAGGGCAATCCCCGTGATTCTATTTTGTATATCGAATACCCAAGGCAATCTTTGATTCTGGCTTTGGAAACTGATCTAATCAACATCAATTGTCGTAGATCAATTACCGTTGAAGTTCGTGGCGACCGACTCAGATTGTTGCTTCTATAACCGTCAATTCCGATCTCAATTCCCTCTTGGCGAAGCTATCTCACCAAGTGTGTTCCTAGAAAGTCGAATGTTCTTTCAATAAGCCAATCCTTCCTCCCACACATTTAATCGCAACAACAATCTTGACTAAAGTCTATCTTTGATCTTGAAAACTTTTTTGATTTTGAAAAAATAAGCACAGAGATTGAGAGAGATATTCCGAAGATATTAAGGGCATGTTTCAATTCTCCCGATAGAATTGAATCATCGCTTTAGATCTCGGCTTATGAGAAAATTAGCTAAGTATGACAAAAGTCATACTTAGCATATTTAAAAACAAAGCTTTAAAATAAAAAAGAAAAATAAAAATAAAAAAACTTGAAAAGTAAAACAAAAGATAATTTTTTTCCTAAATTCAAACATTAAACAAGTCTCCTAATGCAATTCTGCTCGTCCATCTTCCAGAAGGCTCGCTGAGTAGATCTTCTAGAAACTTCCACGTCAGACCGTGTCATGTCCAGAGTCATGCCCATGTCTCCAGCCATGACCAAATAATAAAAAAATGCAGAATGAGCCCGTTTTACCACTAATTCTAGTAAGTAAGACCCTGCACGAAAACAAGCATAGCACAACCAAATCAGCAGCGATAAATCCACAAGATCAAAGAAATAATGAGCAAATATTAACGATTCTAAACACTCATCAAATTCCCTCTCACTTATTTCATGCTTGTCCTCAAGTATGATATAATCAAATTTGTTAAAAATTCCATTTACCGTTCTTTATCAAGTTTCACATTTGAGGAAGCAAGGTAGAGACCATTAGAATTATTCAAGTCAAGACATCAATCAATTGAATATCACCCATTGGAACAAGTCAAATGCAATTGTAACATCCATTCATTCATTAATCTCAATGCCCATAACTCAACACCTTACCGGGATTCACTCAAATCAATCAATGTGTTTGAGGTATAGAAATGCTCAATGTCAGAACCGACACGATATTACCATAGGCCTGCAAGTAAATCAAATCTCCTCTACTAATAAGAACAAGATGCATAAATCAAATGATCTTTTATTGGTTGTAACGGGGCTTAGGTAAAGGTGAGGAAAAAGGCTAAATATATGACTAAAAATTCAAGGCAAGGAACAAATAACAAGTTAAACTCCATCAAAACATTAAGCACAACAAGATAAAAAGACAAATTATCAAATAACAAAATTCTTTTCGGAATGCATTTGATTGTTTTTTCCACATTTTTGTTGTTTTGTTTTCCATTTTTTCTTATTTTTTCACGTCTTTTTTTTCTCTTTTTTTGAATAACATCTTTTTTTTTTCTTTTCAAACTGCTATTTTTTCAACGGAGCATACAATGGTTAAATTATTCACTTGCCCTGAAAATGGTAGAAAACAGGGATAAAATAAAAAGGTTCGGGTTTATGAATATGGTGAAAACAAAGAAATGAGAATGGCTAAAAAGTGGTTAACTATAGGAAAATGCATGAGTAGGCAATTTAGTGGGGGAAAACGGAATGGTTAATCATAAGGTGACTAAATCATCTTTTAGCATCATGTTCATGTATAATCTCGGTAGTATTTAGAATGCAGGTTCTAGAATACCAATGCCAAATTCGACACACTCAATCCAACAAAATGAGAATGAAAATGATATGCTCATAAATGCTCAAATCTCACCAAATTGTTTCATGCATTGAGCTAAGCGCATTTCAACGAACAAAATCATGGAATATCACAAAAAACAACTTGATTACAATTCATGCTATCCATTATCAAGAACATCCTAACCTAAACAATCATGTGTTCCAAAACAAGCATAACATTCCAAAAATTTTCAACAAGACAAAGAAATTCAATGAGATTTTTGCAAATCAAACCAACACATACTAGCATCAAAACATAAAGATAAGCAAAAGGGAAATTCAACCTAGATGCTAACTCCCCTCACTTAAAGAGTTTTGCCTCAAAAACGTAAAATTAAAGTGCAAGACATGGAATAGAGTACTCCCCATATTTAATGTCGACCACGGCCTCAGCCGCGGTGGGAGGCACTAGGACGGAGATAGGAAAGAATATAAGTAATGTTCATCTCAATGGAATGTAGGCGGCTGTGGACTTCATCCATTTGGGACTGCAAATCTGGGCGAGGTGTTGTAGGTGGCGGTTGTGGCGCATTACTGCGAATGAAGACTTGCTCGCGGTGATGAGTGAGGAAACCCGGTGGGACGAAGTAAGGTGCGCTCGGGGTTCTAGCAAGTAGGCCCATCAAATCCAAGCATTGCTCATCCAAAGCATCTGTAGAAAAAGAATAAGTAAACCGTGTAATGTAAGAATTAGCGATGCAAGAAGGTAAATGAGTAAAGTAAGAGCCAAGTATAAGTGGGCTATTGGATCGAATAACAATCTCAAAGGCCCGAGCAAACAAAAATCCCAAGTTCATTCGCTGGCCGGCTGACATGCACCATAAGAAAAATAGTTCAATTAGGCTCAAAGAGGAGGACGAGTCATTCCGACCGGAGTAATTGTAGGCGAGGAAGCGGTGGATGTATTGCAGAGCCGGGTCATAGATAAGATGAGCTCGAGTTGAGTGAGCGTTGAACGTGTGGCCAGCCAAGCCGATAAGAGTCTCATAGGCCATATCGGCTACGAAATCCTACGAAATCTCAAGTAAAGTAGTTAAACACGCATGATTCGTGACATCTATCACGAACCCCATAGCAAGATTAAATTCTGATATAAGCATTGAAAAATAACTTCCGCATAGTCGGAATGTAACGACATCGGGTGAATTAACATTAAGAAGATGAAGCAGCGAAAAATTAAAAGTGGCGTAAAATTCAAACACAAGTTCATGAAACGTTCCACAGTTAATCATCGGATATAAAGTCCAACCAATGACAGTAAAATATGCATGAAGAGACTCACGTAAATGCAAGGTTTCTAAAGTTTGAGTCGGAATGTATTTACCTACATGAAAAGGACGATGTCTTACTGACTCAAAACGTACCAATTCGTCGTCTGAAATTGTAAATACCAGTGTAGAGTCTCTTCGGCAGGGACATCGTATGACTGACCCCTTCGGTTGCATTCGGGATTTTTGTGGGCAGGTGGTGGACTGTCTGGAGCAGGGGCATCACCCGGGCTAGGGGATCGGGTCGACAAAGCATGCCACTCGAGCTGCTGCTAAGAGCTCGACGTTGAAGGAGAGGGATCCGGGGGTGGAAAGCCAACAGTAAATTCCTCTGTAAAACGATAAATTGGATAATACATTAGTAAAGGTTGAAACGAAACAGGACTAGAGTTTACCTCTGAAGCATCGTTCGATACTACCGAATGTATTGAATATGACAAAAAAACATGTCGGTTATGCATGAGACGATGATGTTGGTACTGTCGGTATTGAGTGGAACGATGGAGATGGGGAGTGTGGTATTGACGGATGATAAGTGGTGCTCGACCTAGAGCGTAGGGAGGCGGTCGGTGCAAAATCCACATGGTACGGTGACATTGAATCATGGCCATAACCTTACATCAGGAGAATAGGGGTGGTGGTGGAACGGAATCGAAATCGTTGGGTAACTCAACGAATGTCGACGCATTGGAACGACGACGTCCTCCAAGGACGGTAGTAGAAGAGCATTGGCGTCGTCCGGTGAGTTTCACGTGTACACCATCATGGAGTAGAGAGGAACGGATGGCGTGAAAACACGTTAACAAAAGCGGAGTAAGCCGGGGATGGTGAGAAGAGGAAGAAATGTGGATGATTATTTTTAGGGAAAGAAGGAAGTGTTGTGAAGAAGATGAAGAAGTTTGGGGACTTTGTTTTCTTCCATGGGGGTGTTAGAATTGAAAGTAAATTAGGTTTTTCGTTTATTAGGATAAAAATGAAGTTTAAAAATTAAAAAGGGTGATAGAGATAGGAATGGTTGGGTCCACGGTAAAAGGCAAAAGAAACAGAAGAGAAGATTGGGAGTGGGGGTGGTAGAAATATAACAAAAAGGGGATTTTTTTTTGGGTTTTTCTAACGTGCACCGGTCTCCTTAGAAGTGTGCTAACGTGCGCCATAGGGAGTCAATGGTATCGATACCCATAGGGGTATCGATACTGCTATATAGTAGTATCGTTACCATTTGATGGTATCGGTACCATATTTCGATTATGTTTCCACGGTACCAATACTGCCTAAGCAATATTGGTACTACACTGTTTTGCACGCCATTACATGCTCCTAGGGTTCGAATTTGGCCTTGTTCGAATGATAATTTCACAAATCTTCATTGTTTAAGTTTGAAAAATATTTGGTTTCTAAAAAATAATAATAAAAATTAAATGAAACATGCTTAATCGAAATAAAAATGTAACGGAATTAAAAATAATGGGTTGCCTCCAATGAAATGCTTTTGTTTAACATCGTTAGCTCAATGACCTGATTCAGACTACATGTTCTTCTATGTCGAGCTCTTCAACTAAGAAAGCTTGGTTATTCAAATAATATAGTTTAATCTTGTGTCCATTGACTTTAAAGCAAGTACCCAAACCATCTTCAAGTTCGACTGTGCTATGAGAAAAAACTTCAGTTACCGTGTAAGGTCCGCTCCACTTCGATCGAAGTTTACCTGTAAAAAGTTTTAACTTTGAATTAAAGAGAAGAAATTTTTGTTTGATAGAAAAAGATTTAAAAGAAATTTTTTGATCATGGAATTCTTTTGTTTTGTCCTTATATATTCTAGCGTTGTCGTAAGCATCTATCCGGATCTCCTCCAGCTCCTGTATATATAGCTTCTGTGTGTCACCAACCGCTTTTAAATCCATATTGCATTGATTTACAGCCTAATATGCCTTGTGTTCCAGCTCGATAGGTAAATGTCATGGCTTACCGAATACAAGGCGATATGGCGACATGCCGATATGTTCTTTATATGCAGTTCAATAAGCCTAAAAAGCGTCAATCAATTTCAAGCTCCAATCCTTGCGATTTGGTTTGACTATTTTCTCAAGAATTGTAGTTACTTCATGGTTTGAAATTTCTGCTTGTCTGTTCGTTTGCAGATGATAACCCGTGGCAATCCTGTGATTTACTCCATGCTTTTTCATAAGTGCTTCAATTACCCGATTGATGAAGTGTGTGCCGCGGTCGCTTATTATCGCTCTTGGTGTACCAAACCTAGAAATAATACTTTAGAAATTGAACAGTAGTTTTGGCATCGTTGTTTCGAGTGGCTTTAGCTTCTACCCACTTCGAAACATAGTCAACCGCAAGAATTATATAACAATTGATGAAATAAGAAACAAAAGGACCCATATATTCAAGTCCCTAAACATCAAATATTTTGTATATATGAATAGATTAAAAGGCATTTCGTTTCTTCGAGTCAAATTACCTGCACGTTAACAATTATCACAGGACCTGCAAAATAAGTAAGCATTACGGAAAATGTGAGGCCAAAATAATCCGCATTCCAAAATTTTATGAGTAGTCTGCTTCGATCCGAAATATCCACCACACGAATAAGAATGAAATTTTTTTAAAATTGAGCTTACCTCACTTTCAGGAACACATCGTCGAATTACCTGGGTTGAATAATGCTTCCAAAGATACGGATCATCCTAAATAAAGAAATGAGATGGTAATTTACCTGTAGCTAAGTAATTAACTATATCTGCGAACCATGACTTTGACTTCTTCACCATCATCAAGCTTTCCTCCAGGAATTCCTCATGAATGGGAGGATCAACTATAGAGATTGGAAGCCGACTTAAGTGATCAGCCACCAAGTTCTCACATCCTTTTTTATCATTGATTTCCAAATCGAATTCTTGGAGGAGTAAGATCCAACGGATTAGTCGTGGCTTCACCTCTTTTTTGCTAAGTAAGTACTTCAAGACTGCATGATCATAAAAAACAATAACTTTAGTGCCAAGAAGATATGATCTAAATTTATCTAATGAAAAATAACAGCGAATAATTCTTTTTCGGTTGTTGAATAATTCCGTTGTGCAGAATCTAAGGTACGTGACGCATAGGCGATAACGTGAGGCTCTTTCCCAATCCCTTGTTCGAGCACGGCTCCAACACTTTCATCTGAAGCATCACACATGACTTCGAAAGGAAATTCCCAATTTGGCGGTTGGACTATGGGTGCCGAAACCAACTTTTCCTTTAAAACGTCAAATGATTCTCTGCATTGTTGGTCGAAATTGAAGGCTTTATCCTTCTATAACAACTCGCATAATGGTTGCGCCACCTTGGATAAATCCTTAATGAATCTACGGTAAAAACATACATGACCAAGGAAGGAACGAATTTCCTTCACCGTAGTGGGGTAAGGTAGTGAACGTATTATATTAGTTTTTGCCTTGTCTACCGCAATTCCTTTAGAAGAAACAATATGGTATAGAATTAAACCTTTGTCAACCATAAAATGACACTTTTCATAATTTAAGACAAGGTTAAATTTTAGGCACCGTCGCAACACATTTTTCAGATTTAATATACACTCATTGAATGAATTACTCTAAACAATGAAGTTGTCCATGAAGACTTGAATACCTTTCTCAATATAACCAGAAAAAAATACAAAATCATACACCTTTGGAACGTGGCAGGTGTATTGCAAAGTCTAAAAGGCATCCGTCGGTAAGCAAAGGTACCAAAGGGGCATATAAATGTTGTCTTTTCTTCATCTTCAGGTGCCACTGGAATTTAGAAGAAACCTGAAAATCCTTCAAGATAGCAATAATGAGTTTTACCGGCTAACCTTTCTATCATTTGATCTATGAATGGAAGAGGAAAATGGTCTTTTCGGGTTAATAAATTCAACTTCATGTAATCTATGTAGACTCTCCATCCATTCTGAACTCGTGTTGGCACAAATTCTCCCTCAGAATTTTCGACCACAGTAACTCTTGTTTTTTTAGGAACTACATGTATCAGACTTACCCATTTACTATCCAAAATTGGATATATAATATATGCGTCAAGATGTTTTTGTATCTCCTTTTTTACAACTTCCATCATTGGTGGATTTAGTCAGCGTTGACCTTCACGTGTCGGTTTCGCATCTTCTTCAGTTTTAATTTTGTGCATACAGGTCGATGGACTCAATCATTTTACGTTAGCGATGCTCTATCCTATAGCTTCCTTATGTGCGTGCAAAATCGTTATTAAGTCTTTTACTTCCTCCTGGGGTAATCCTTTTGATATGATCACTGGAAAAGTGTTGTTTGCTCTAAGGAAGGGGTATTTCAAGTGGTCCAGCAACGGTTTCAGTTCAACTTCAGGTGCCTATAACACAGAGGGTAAAACTTTAGTCTTAGAAGAAATCAAATTCAACTCGGCATAATCAAAATTTATGTTCTCATCATGATCTTCTAGCTCCCCTACATAGATCAAAGGAAAAATTAATCCTTAAAAAATCATCAGCCAAATGATCAATTATATCAACAGAATTTAGACTCTCCACTTTGTCAGGATATCTCATTGTCTTATACATGTCAAATTTATCGATCTCACCGTCAAATTCCATAGTTAATATTATGCTTTTACGTCAATTTTCGTGTGTGTAGTACTAAGGAAATGACACCCCCAACAAGATATCAGATGATGTGCTTGTGCGATCATTCTCCATGTCGATTATATAAAAATCGGTGGGAAATATCAAGTCGTTTACCTTTACCAATACATTCTCTAAGAGTTCTTCCAGATATATCACTGATATGTCGACAAGCTGTATTGAGATCTTTGTATCCTTCAAAAGCTCGTTAGTAAACATTTTGTAAACATATAGATGCATTACATTAATAGAGGTACCAAGATCACACATGGATTGTTTTATCCCAACTTTACCAATTTTACAAGGTATTACGAACATACCAATTTTACAGGGTATTACCAACTTTACCAAATTCACTTTCTCGATCCCGGTAAGCTTCTTTTTTGTCGTACAAAGATTCTTAAAAAATCGGGCATATCTTGGAACCTTTCAGATTACCTCAAGCAGAGGTATGCTAACTTCCACCTTCCAAAGTACATCTAGTATTTCCTTTTCCTCAGTTTGTTTATCCCTTTTAACTGAGCTTGATGGAAAAGGTGGTAACACATCATAGGGAGATGGCATTGGATCCATTTGTTCTTCATCACTCTTTCTCTAGGGTCCTGAATCATCAGTCTTCTTTTCTTTTTGGATTGCTTCACCTGATGGAACAAGTGGTGCCACTACTGTACCATTTTGAAAGAATGATGGCGTTGACATTCTCCCTTGGGTTTACCTTGGTTTGAGATGGGAGTTTACCTTATGAATCCAAGTGGCATACGGTTTGAGCCAGTTGGCCCATTTTCTTTTCTTTCTCTTGTAAGTTGGCTTCAGTACGAATCTGGAATTTTTCCTGGGAAAGTGCTAACCTCTCGACAATTGACTCTAACAATGTCTTCTGTGGCTATTGTGGTAGTGCAAGTGGTCTCGCTTGATATCCTTGATTTAGCCTTGAGTTTTGAGCATAACTGAAATTCGGATGATCCCTCCATCCTGGGTTGTAAGTATTGTTGTAGGGATTGTAAGCTGTTGGGGGGGTCCTGGAAAGTTTCTGACTGCATTGACTAGGGTTGTTGCGTTATCTTGGATAATTGGACAACCATCTGTTGCATGATCAGGTAATGCACATATACCACACGATCTATTTGATCTTATCTTTCCTACAACAAGAGAGTTGACAACTTCAATTAATTTATCTATATTTTTTTCTAAAGAATATGAACTTATCTCATGAATCCTTCGAGAATTTTCATTATTTATACGAAATTGTTAGGAATTTGTAGCCATTGTGGAAATTAAATCCCTAACCTCAGTAGGAGTCATATTCACCAAGGCTCCACTGCTGGCAGCATTGATCATCTTCATTTACAGGGGAGTTAATTCTTCATAAAAGTATTGAAGGAGTGTTTGTTCTATTAACCTATGTTGTGGGCAACTAGCACTAACTTTTTAAACCGCTCCCAGTAGTCGTAAAGTGACTCTCCATCAAGCTACTTGATTCCAAGTATTCTCCTTCCCAGTTCACTTACTTTTGCCACAGGGAAAAACCTGTCAAGAAAAAGACAAGTCATTTGAGCTCATGTAGTAATAGAATTAGGGGGTAGATAAAATAACTACTCCTTAGCCAAATCGGCTAAGGAAAAAGGAAAAGTTGTAAGGTTGATTTGGTCCTCAGTTACTCTCTATGGTCTCATGCTAGAGCAGACCATGTGAAATTCTGTGAGATGTTTATGTGGATTTTCGTTTGGCAATGCGCGAAATGTAGGGATGAGATGAATAAGGCCAGCTTTTAACTGGTATGGAGTTTCTCCTTGGGGAAAATCAATGCACAAAGGCTCTTGTTCAGTAGGTGTCGCAGCCAACTCTCTGATTGTAGGATCGGCCATTGGTTCTATATTAACGGATTCACCTGAATTTGATTCTGATTCTGGATTTGATAGTTGTCTCCTTCTTTCCCGAAGCGTCTGTGCATAAAGTCTCCTAGCCCTGGCTTCGATTTCTGGGTCGTACTCCAATAATTTGCCTGGATTAATCTGGTCATAAATCAAAAGCAAACAAAAAAATAATAACTTTGGCGAAGTCCCCGCCAACGGCGCCAATTTGACAACTATCGTTTTGGTGTCAAAATAATTTTTTTTTCTCAATTAATAATTAAGGAAATATGTAGTAAATTGGGGGTTTGGTAAAAATATATTTAAATAATAATAAAAGTGATTTGGAATAAAAATAAGGAAAATATTTAAAGTTGAAAATGAATATGGTAAAAATAGCCTCAAGCTTCGCTTTAACTCAATTTCCTTTAGATCATCGAATTAGATTTTCCCTTCGGGATTCACATCGGTTACCTTGTCTACAAGGGCAATCCCCGTGACTCTATTTTGTATACCGAATAACCAAGGCAATATTTGATTCTGGCTTCGGAAAATGATATAATCAACATCAATTGTCGTAGATCAATTATCGTTTAAGTTCGTGGCGACCGACTCAGATTGTTTCTTCTATAACCATCAATTTCGATCTCAATTCCCTCTTGGCGAAGCTATCTCGCCAAGTGTTTTCCTAGGAAGTTGAATGTGCTTTCAATAAGCCGATCCTTCCTCCCACACATTTAATAACAACAACAATCATGACCAAAGTCTATCTTTGATTTTGAAAACTTTTTTGATTTTGAAAAAATAAGTGTAGAGATTGAGAGAGATATTCCGAAGATATTAAGGGTCTGCTTCAATTCTCCCAATAGAATTGAGTCAACGCTTTAGCTCTCGGCTTATGAGAAAATTAGCTAAGCATGACAAAAGTCATACTTAGCATATTTAAAAACAAAGCTTTAAAATAAAAAGAAAAATAGAAAAACTTGAAAAGTAAAATAAAAGAGAAAGCATTTAATAAAACTAGAAAGAATAAGAGAATTGTAATCTGAATTGTGAATTTAGGCTTACCCCAAGAGGGTATTTATAGCCTCTAAAAACCTGAAGATAAATAAAGAAATTAAAATAAAATAATCTTAAAGATAATTATTTTTCCTAAATTCAAACTTTAAACAAATCTCCTAATACAACTATACTCGTGCATCTTCTAGAAGGCGCGTTGAGTAGATCTTCTAGAAAATGTCGTTGACTGGACCTTCTAGAAACTACCGCGTCAGACCGTGTCATGCCCAGAGTCGTGCCCATGTCTCCAGCCATGACCAAATAATAAAAAATGCAGAATGAGCCCGTTTTACCATTAATTCTGGAAAGTAAAACCCTGGACAAAAACAAGCATAACATAACCTAATCAATAGCAATAAATCCACAAGATTGAAGAAATAACGAGCAAATATTAACGATTCTAAACAATCATCATAGGGTATGGATGTTATCGGACAAATCCATCCAAAAGCTTCAAACGGTCATTGATTTATCCTTGTGGTAATCAATTACTTTACCAAATGGGTTGAAGTTGCATCATATGCTAGTGTCACTCAGTCTACTAATTGTAAATTCTTGAAAATTGAGATCATATGCTGTATGGTTTACTAGAAAGGATCATTACCAATAATGCAATCAATTTGAACAACAGGATGATGGGTACTACATGTGAACAATTCAACATAAAGCATCACAACTCTACTGCTTATCAACCAAATATGAATGGAGTGGTAGAGGCAGCAAATAAAAATATCAAGAAAATAATGGAGAAAATGACTGAGACGTATAAAGATTGGCACAAGAAGTTTCTTTTTGCTTTGTTTACTTATCGAAATTCGGTTTGAACTTCGATTGGGGCAACCCTATTTTCATTAGCATATGGGGTGGAGGTTATATTTCCCATTGAGGTGGAAATCCCATCACTTTGGGTTTTGTCAGAAATAAAGCTAGATGATGCAGAATGGGCGCAAACTCATTATGATCAAATGAACGAGGAAAAATGGTTGAAAGCCATTCACCATGGTCAACTCTACCAAAAACGAATGATTCGAGCACACGAAAAGAAAGTGCACCCAAGAATATTTCATGAAGAGGATCCTGTATTGAAAAAGATTTGGCCAATTCAAAAAGACTTCAGACGAAAGTGGATGCCAAATTGGGAAGTGCCTTACGTCGTAAAAAGTGCTTTCTCTGGAGTAGCAATAATCTTGACTAAAATGGACGGGCTCGAACTACTCAATCTCGTTAACTCTAATACGGTCAACAGATATTTCCCTTAGGATGAAAACCCAAAGGGGCACCTTAAGTAGAAGATTCTTAAAGAAAGGAAAATATTTAGAGTGAAAACCCAAAAGGGTGTTATAAATTGAAAAAAGAGAAAAAAAATAAAAAGTGGGTCCAAAATGAAAACCCGCAAATGGTGTCTTGAAACCAAGGGCGGATCCAAGTTGAAAACCCGAAAGGGTGGCTTGGATAACAATCCAGGACTCACGCGCGAAGAGGTCTCAGACCAAACTAAAAAGTATCACGACATCCAAGTCTTCGGAGACTTAATAATTTGGGAGGGACTTTTCACTCTTCCAAATGTTGTCACAATCTTCAAATTCCCCTCGACAAAAGTTACACTCAAATTCATCTAACGGTGTACCAATTCAAAGGCGTCCACATTATCGAGATCTGGGGAACCTATTTGTCCTTTTGAATATCTTCTCTTTTCAGAATATTTTCCATGTATTTTATTTTTTATTTTTTCATAAATAAATATGGCCCTTTGTCCGAGAAAGATCAATTTCTATGGCTCCCTCCAACCGAGTTAAGAGAATTAAAAGCCCAATTGAAGGAGATGCTCGATAAGGGATTTATCAGACCTAGTGTTTCTCCTTGGGGAGCACCTGTGCTTTTTGTGAAAAAGAAGACGGGTCTATGAGATTATGCATAGATTACCAACAATTAAATAAAGTAATAATAAAGAATAAGTATCATCTTCCGAGGATTAATGATCTATTCGATCAATTGAGAGGTAGAGCAGTGTACTCTAAGTTAGACCTTCGGTCAGGATACCACCAATTAAAGATTAAAGAGCAGGATATTTTAAAGATATCTTTTTGGAGTGATGTCATTCAGTTTGACAAATGCTCATGCGACATTTATAGATTTGATGAACCAAGCATTCCAATCTTACCTAGATCAATTTGTGGTGGTATTTATCGATGATATTTTGGTGTATTCAAAGTCAAGAGAAGAGCATGATGCTTATCTTCATGTTGTTCTTCAGACTCTTCAAGAGAATAAAATGTATGCCAAATTATCTAAGTGTGAATTTTGGCTAGCCGAGGTTGTTTTCCTCGCCAATATAGTCTTTTCAGAAGGCATGAGAGTCGATCCCAAAAAGATTCAAGCTATAGTGGATTGGAAACACCAAAAGAATGTTTATGAGGTTCAGAGTTTCTTGGGGCTTGTTGGATATTATAGACGGTTCGTTAAGAACTTTTGAATGTTAGCTTTTCTGCTATCTAAGTTTTTACAAAAAGATGTGCCTTTTGTTTGGTCAGAGAAATGCCAAGAAAGTTTTGATATGCTAAAGAGAATTGTTACAGAGGCACCAATGCTTGTACAAACTAAGTCGGGTAAAGATTATGTGGTTTTTAGTGATGCATCTCATAATGGATTAGGATGTATGCTTATGCAAGAATGGAAAGTTGTGGCCTATGTCTCAAGACAGTTGAAGACTCATGAGAGAAATTACCCGACACATGATTTGGAATTGGCAGCGGTCATGTTTGTTTTAAAGATTTGGTGTCATTATCTATACGGTGAGCGATGCCATATTTATACAAATCACAAGAGTCTAAAGTATTTGTTGACTTAGAAAGAATTGAACTTGAGGCAACAAAGATGGATCAAGCTTTTAAAAGATTATGATGTGATCATCGATTATCATCCAATGAAGGCTTATGCAGTAGCTGATGCACTTAGCTGAAAGACTTTTGCAACTTTACGAGCTTTAGATGCACGTATATTCTTTAAAGGAAGATGGCGCCTTGATAGCTGAGTTTAAGTTAAAGCTGATGCTCTTGGATTGGATAAAAGAGCTGCTAGGATAAGATGAAAAATGTTTGGAAAGTTTTGCATAAATAAAAAAAATGAGGCCAAAGACTTTGAAATTAGGACTGATGGATGTTTATATTATCGTGGAAGACTTTGTATTCCAGATAATGAAGAATTGAAGAAAGATATTCTTTCCGAGGCACATTATAGTCCTTTGATAATGCATCCAGGTAAGAATAAGATGTATCAAGATATAAAGAGTCGATATTGGTGGCCTGACATGAAAAGAGTTATATCAAATTTTGTTGCAAGATGTCTGACATGTCAGCAAGTGAAAGATGAGCATCAAGTTCCTTTCGGATTACTACAACCGATATCCATTCTCGAGTGGAAGTGGGAATGAGTTACAATGGATTTTGTTTCAGGGCTACCTTTGACACCTAGTAAAAATGACTCAATATGGGTAATTGTACACTGATTGACCAAGACAGCTCATTTTCTTCCAGTTCGAGTATATTATTCGATGGATAAATATGCGGAGTTATAAATAAAAGAGATAGTTTGACTGCATGGAGTACCAGTTTCGATAGTATCCGACTGAGATCCCATGTTTACTTCGAGATTTTAGAAGTCCTTGCACAAGGCATTGGATACTTGATTGAATTTCAGTACGATTTTTCATCCGCTAACAGATGGACAGTCAGAGCGAACTATTCAGGTATTGGAGGATATGCTAAGGGCATGCTTGTTAGAATTTAAAGAATCAGGAGAAATATATTTGCTTTTAGTGGAATTTTCTTATAACAATTACCAATTGAGTATTAAGATGGCTCCGTATGAAGCCTTGTATGGGAGAAAGTGTCGAACACCATTAAACTAGTTTGAGCTAAAAGATCGAGATCTTGTTGGCCCGGATTTAATGAAAGGAATGGAAGATAAAGTGAAAGTTATCCAAGATAATCTTAAGACAGCTTCCAATCAACAAAAGTCTTATGTTGATCTGAAGAGAAAAGAGATTCAATATCAGGTGGGAGATAAGGTATTTTTGAAAGTATCACCTTGGAAGAAGGTATTGAGGTATGGGCGCAAAGGAAAGTTGAGTATGAGATTTATTGGACCTTATTAGATTTTAAAAAGGGTCAGCTCGGTAGCTTATCAGTTAGCTTTACCTCGCGATATGGACAAGATCAATAATGTTTTTCAAGTGTCGATGCTCAGGAAGTATCGATCAGATCCATCACATATTATCACACCAGAGGAAATAGAGATCCGAACATATTTGACTTACGAGGAAGAACCAGTACGGATCTTGGCTCGAGAAAACAAAGAACTGAGTAACAAGAAGATTCATATAGTTAAAGTACTTTGGAAAAATCATAAAGTCGAGGAGGCTACTTGGGAAAGAGATGATGATATGAGGAAGCAGTTTCCACACCTCTTCGCATCAGGTACGTCTTAAAATTCGAGGATGAATTTTCTTAAGGGCAGAATTGTAATACCCCAAATATCGGCTAGGTGACCATAGTGAAAGAATTTAAATTTTTGTGGGTTAAATTGAGTAAATTGAAAAGTATAAGGAATAATTTAGAAAATTGTGTTTGATATTTATTAGTAGGAAGGGAAGAATGGAGGGGCAAATTGGTCCTTTAGATGGAATGAATTTAATATTCATTTAATTAGGGTTATTTAATAAAATTGAATAGAAGAATTAGGAGGAAAAGTCTGAAAGTTCTCTCCTCTTCTTCTTCTACACGTCTCGTGCCCTCCATAACTAAGGTAAGGATTCATCAATGTTGGTTTTTCCTTTCGTTTTTGGGTTTGAAACCTTAAGTAATATAGAGGCTTAAGGAAGGTTTAAGGATAATTAAAACTAAGAGATGAAGGTTTAATTTGAGATTTCATAAAATGAGTTTTTTAAATGATTTGATGGAATGTGGTTAGTTATGGAAGATTTAAGATATTTTTGACTTGTCAAAGAAGTGAATAAGAGATTGGGAGCTTTAAAAGTGATTAAAAACAAGTTGGAAAATTTTGTCTGATTCTTAGTTTTGAGTGTTCTTTGGAGATTTTGGATGTTATAAGAGGATTTATGGATATAAGTTAGTTGGATTAAGTAATGATGAGTTTAATCGTATGGTTGGGGATGAAAGTAAGTTATTTAGGCGAAAATGTGCTAAAATCGAATAAAAAATATGTAAAATCTTGGTAACAATATCGGTACTGGAAGAATAGTATCGATACTATAGGGTTAAATTTGAGGACAAATGATAAACACGACGAACAATATCGATACTTATACAAGTGGTATCGATATTGAAGTGGGGGTATCGATACCAAGAGCAAGGTATTGATACTATTATTGAAAAATGGATTCCAATGCAAAAATTGTATCAATACTGAAAGGAGTATCGGTACCGTAGTATAGAAGTATCGATACCATAGAAGGGGTACCGATAATAATCAGCCTGAAATTTGAAGTTATGATGAATTTTAATAGAATTCGAGAATGATAATACTTTTGAGTATTATTTTGTATAAATGTTAGAAAGTATACTAACATTTGTATTGTATGGGTGATTATGAATGCTTGTGTAGATCGTAACCAAGCTCCTAAGTCAAGCAAGAAAAAAGGCAAGGATAAAGTTGTCGAATAATCGGACATCAGTAAGACATAATAGTGAGGCTTACCAGGTAAGTGCATTTATCATGTACTTATATGTTATGATAGTCATAGATGCATTTTGCTTAATATATTATTGCATTTACCGAATGAGCACTATGTGTGCAACCTAAGAAATTCATAATAAGTTTATGAATTTTCGTATTGACACTATGTGTGCAACCTAATGAGTTTATGAATTTCCGTATTGGCACTATGTGAGCAACCTCACAAAATTCATAATGAGTTTATGAATTTCCTTATTGGCACTATGTGTGTAACCTCATGAAATTCATAATTAATTTATGAATTTTCGTATTGGCACTATGTGTGCAACCTCACAAAATTCATAATGAGTTTATGAATTTCCGTATTGGCACTATGTGTGCAACCTCACGAAATTCATAATTAGTTTATGAATTTTCATATTGGCACTATGTGTGCAACCTCACAAAATTCATAATGATTTTATGAATTTCTGTATTGGCACTATATGTGCAACTTCACTTAATTCATAATAAGTTTGTGAATTACTGTATCGGCACTATGTGTGCAAAACCATGGAATTTATAATGAGTTGAAATATTCAATTTGTATGTGGATAGATGATGATATATTTATGTTTAAAATTCATCTCATTATTATTATGCCTCACTAAGTGATTACTTACTGTGTGTTGATTTCACGCGTAGGTATTGTTATGAGCGGAGTAAGGAGTGCATCTGACATTACCAATCAAGGACCGCCTCATCAGTAACTGTACAACAACTATGTCTACTTTTGATGTTGTTAGCTGGCTTGTAATAGATTTATGATAATGCTTTGAAAATTATTTGACTTATGATGATGTAAAATTTAATATGTTTGAACTTTAAGATTTGTTTTCATATTATAAGTTAATGAACGTCTTATTTTTATTAAATTAAAATTTTTTATGATTGGAAATATTTTACTGGTTTTTCAAAAGCGAAAACTTTTAAAAGTTATGTGACATCTATAACTCGTGTACTGGAATTGGGTGTTATAGTAGGTTTAAGCTATTATTGATGATCTATGTTGAGAACTTTATCCTCACTAAGAATAATGTAATTGAAGTTGATGATGATGTTCAATTAATAAATTAATAATTTTCTTTAAAAGGCATGAGACAAATTGAGTTTCTTGATATGGAAATTAAGCAAAGTTCAGGGGGTATGATGTTGAATCAAAGGTAATATGGCACTGAGTTATTTTCAAAAGTTAACATGGTTTATTCGAATCGCACCCTTACTCTATGGTTGTAATTCCCAAGTTGCAAGTAGATGAGGAGTAGGTGTTCCATGACATACCTTTATACATAAGTGTAGTAGGAGGTGATATGAGCATGAGAGAGGTCAAATTATCCCTTATGGATAAGAAGTTAATACCGCTTTGAAAGACTAGACAATGATATATTTACAACAAATTTTTGGATGAGACTCATGTATTTTTAATCTTTCTCCTTTTGATTTTTTAGATTTGAGGACAAAGCCTTTTGAGGATTGGGGTAATGATATATACACCAAGGTCCATGATCATGATGGATTGACTCTCACATTAGGTCCAATCATAAGACCAAATTCACGACAATTCTAGGTTTAACTAAGTTCATCCTTACAAGACTTTCCAAACAAAGGCCTTTGAACCTTCTTGAAGAATAAAAAAATACAGCAAGACAAAGATATATTTAAAGAAAGAAGCCCAACAAGGAGAAAGCCCAAAATACTCCATTATGCACTTAAGAGAGATTGTATCACAAATACACAAGTGACTTTTCCAATTAATCCACATGCCTAAGCCTTGAAAAAGAAGACCAGAACACCAGCAGACTTGAGGTGACTTTTTGAATGAGATCCAAATGTTTTTTGATCGACATGTTTTATGGGAAAAAATCATAGTCTCTTAGATTTCCAATAATTCTTGAAACACATCAATTAAATGTTGGAAACTCAAGATACATCTATTTTGGAGAAGACAACGCATGCAGAAATTCCTATACGAGATCCTGTAAATATTACAATTTTTAATATTATTATTAATTATTTGTAATATAAATTAATAAATGATGATGCATTATCTTTTAGGATTAGATTTATTATTTTATTAGGAATTAAAATAGAGTAAAAATATTATATTTAGTTTATTATTATTTTATTAGGAATTAAGATAGAGTCAAAACATTATCTTTAATTTATTATTATTTTATTCTATGGTTTCTTAAGACCTTGGAACTTCTCTCATTTATAAAGAAGGCTACATTCATCATTGTAAATAAACTTTTCTTTCTTAATAAGTACAACGTGATTACATTTTTGCAAGTGCTAATTGCATTGAACCTTTACAGCTTTCTTCATCCCAAAGTTTTGCAAGTTCAACATGAGAAAAATCTTCACACTTCAGGTTATCTTTTCATTGCGGTTAAGAGGGGTGGTTAAAGTCTACTATAATAGTTGCCTAGTTAATTAGGACTAGTAGGGTTCTTAGGACAAATCTATATCATCATCTATAACACCCCAAATGTCGAGTTAGTAGTTTTGGATTTACCCGATAGGTATGTGGACCTCATGGAGTTCTTAATTAAGGTCGTTGGGCCAAGTTTGAGCTTAATTGGTTAAAATTGAGCCCAAAAGGTTATAAAAAAGGGTTTTTGCATATAAGTCAAGATAAAAGGGACCTAAAGCATAATTAGACCCTTAAAGGAAAGAAGATGATATCTTACGCTTTTATTTTTAGTTTGGGTGTGGGGTTCTCCCATCTCTATCTTCTCTTCCTCTTTACTTATTTCTTTTTTCATCTTTCTCCTCTATAATAAGTGCAAACTAAAGGTATGTGTTAGGGTTTCTTCTATAATCCCTTAATCTTTAAAATCCATCCATAACCTTCCTCAATCCCATTTTATGTTAAAAAATCATTGTCGTTCATGCTTTGCTCGAAAAAAAGAGAAGAGAACTAACCAAGTCTTGGAGAAGAGTGATAGCTGGCTAAAAGAAATTTGTTTTAGGATTCTTAAACTAAGGTAGTGTATTTCTAACCCTTTGTGGTGTTAAGTCTTTCATAATCATGAAGATTTGTTGAGATTTGGATATTTAAGCATTTTAGATCTATATTTGATTCATGTTGCTTAAATTGTGTTTTTAGGGTTCAAGATGATCCTAAGTAACTTCCCTAAGCTTTAGCACATGATTGTAGATCAAAGTAAGACCTTTAGAATGATTTTTTGAGTATTTCTTGAGCCTTTTTTTGTTTTTCTGGGTTTAAGTACTAATACTAGATGAACAATATCAATATGGAATAACAACATTGGTAATAGTAGTAAAGGTATTGGAAATAGTAGTACCGATACTAGAAATAGTAGTATCAATAATAGAAATAGTAGTGTCGGTATTGGAAATAGGAGTATCGATACTAGGATAATTTAACAAAACATAAATCGTTTTTGTTACCAATACTCAAAGGGGTATCGATACTTGACTAGGGGTATCAATATTACCTATTTTGAATGGTTAGATTCAACTCCATTAAGGCATTTAAGAGTTAAGGATGACTCGTAATGATGATACTTAGTTTGTGAGGGATTTAAATGGAAGAAGATGTGTATAAACACTCTTAGGAATGGGTTATGACCAAAGTAACCATATTAGAAGTAATACTTCCAAGTATATTTAGTCGAGCACATATCGAGTAATTAAGAATGAAGGATCGGTGCGAGGGATGTACCGACAATAATGTGATAAACTAAGCGAATTATGAAGCAGATGAATTATGAACTTCGAGAACATTGATAAATTGAGGACGTATAAGTTGTCCCTCTAATTCAAGGGGAATTGACGAGAATTGTTATAAGAGCGATTAAAGTGTCGCTGCCAAGCAATGAACCCAAATCAGGTATCAAGTTAGCAACTAATTCAATAAGTGAACAACATAAAAAATAATAGTCGTAAAATTATGAAACATATAGAGACCTCCTTAGATATAGAAATGACTAAATCGCCTTGAGTGTTAAACGACCATAATATAGAAGCTTAATAGACTAACAGTTGTAGCAGACTAATAAACTCTTGCATAATGTTCTAGATGAAAAACGAATGAGGTATCAATTAGTGAAGGGATGACCTCACTTTAGTGTGATGAGCTATGTCAGTGGGTAGCTAGGCTACCTTAGTTCCCGAGTGGGGCATTGTAAGTGATGTATGGCCTTTTGCCCTCAGATGTACATTTGTAGTTGCATCATTCCAATACATCAGATATCCTTAAATATTGGTTTGATGACTATGTGAAATCGAGCCAATGCTTTAGTTGAGCGAGAATTATTTTGATGCTATGTGATGATCACATTCCCCTCCATAATCTACCTAAATGATATGTGAGGACCGAGAGATCATTCAATAGCTTATTGGGAATTTTACAAATGCTATGTGATTATCGAGTTCCCTCAGCTCACTCGTACATAATGGTTATGTGAGACCAGATACTAGCAATGAGTCACATTCATATAATGCACAACAGTGAGTCTTTAGTCGCATTCAGATAATGCACATTAGTTATAGTTAATGGGGTTAGAGACCCAATAGAGGAGTACTCATAGCGAGGCCCTTAGCATAGGATTAAGGAAAGCATGAGACTTCTACTTCAGCGGTAGAACAATTGAACCTTAAGTAGGTAGTATTTTATTATGATCATGCATGTACTTATTGCTTAGTATCATGTCTTTAGCATGCTTGTGTTTGTGAAACTCTTAATGTTGTTCTAGATTAGCGATTATATTACTGGGCTTTGTAAGCTCAATGTTTGGATGTTTTTGTACGTAGGTTAGTAGTTGAGCCGTTTAAAGAGCACCTTCGTAGCAAGATTTCCAACACCCCTTCCAGAGTATTATACTGTTACTTTTATTGGGCATGTGAATTCAACAGACCATTACTTATGTATTTGGATTTACAAGTTTTGAGTTGTATTATTTGATTCAAACTATGTGTTACGGAGCTCCAGTTTGTAAAATTATTTTATAACAATATGAATGTCTATTTTGGAAATTTTATCATGTTTTAAATGGGAATGAAATGGTTTTTAAATTTAGTGGTTACCTTGGTAACCCAATGTGAAATGTTAGTCCTAAATCGTGCTTTGGATATTATATTTAGTGTTATTAAAGCGTCAGGTTAAGTCATTCGTAAGACCTGGTGGTTAGTTATAATAAGGTGTCATTGAATATATATACCCTAGGTGCTAAAAGTTCTAGTATAGGTCTAGAATCCTTATGGAACTTCATTTTTTTGTCTATGTTGTAGAAAGTTATGATGGCCAATAGCTCAGAGCGTAGTCTCGAGGATAGGATGAAGAGTTGTGCCTCTCATCTCAATAATGTTATTAAGAAGTTCTTGCCTAGGATAGGGGATCATAAGGTCCTATTAGGATTAAGAGTCATAGAGGTGACCTTCTTTAGAGGAATAATTTTCACTCTCAAGGAGATAGCGGATGTTATTCCTAGAGCGTAGACAATTCAGTTGACCACCCAAAGTATGTCAGAGTCCCCAGTAGAGAGGCTGAAGAGATATAAGACAATCAACTTATATGGTTCAGGTGATGATGATATTATTTCGACCGATCAAAGGTTGAGAGACACCATAATTGAGATAGCTTCATCTTAGCCTAGAAGGTAAGTTAAAGTGTTTCATGACTTTTCTCAAAGGTGACAATATTGACTTGTGAGAGACTATAAAAATAGCTCTACAACCAGAGGTGTCTACTTGGGATTAGTCCCTAAGCGAGTATAGAGACAAGTATATTGGTGAGACACATACAGATGGGTTGAGTGTGCAGTTCTCCCTGTTAGTTCAAGGAGATCTTTTAGTGTATGAGTACGAGAGAGTTTTCCTTCGATTGAGTCATTATGCTCCAGAGATGGTTAGAACCGATTCCTTGAGGTGAAAAAGTTCCTTGAGGGGCTTCACATTAATATCCATACACAGTTGGCAGTAGAACTTCTTAGACTATTTTAAGAGTTGACATGAAAATCCAAGGTCATGGAGAGGTATAGAGCATGAGAAGAAGTTTAGTGAGTCAGGCAACCCAAGTGTGAGGAGTTGAATACTAGTACATCTACCCTAGGTATTGGCCAAGAGGGTCAGGGATTCTAGTGAGCATAGGATATTGATGTCTTCTTAGTCTCCCTAGTTGAGTTAAAGGCCAGACGTATTGTAATACCCCAAAAATTCATCTAGTGACCAAAATGTAAAATTTTAAAGGTTAATGGCCAAAGTATAAACTAAGCAAAAGTTTAGGACCAAAGAGTAATTTAAAAAAGTTATCTAATCCGATCCCGTAAATGAATAGTTCACCCCCAAGAATAATGTTTCCATGGGAATCAGATTTTTTGTATGGATTTGGAATTAAACACTATAAAGAGATAAAGTTCGAGAAAAATCTAGATAATCGAATCGAATCAGACTTCTGAGATATTTTAAAGGATGATAAGGAAAGGTCAATAATGTTGTTTCCATATCTTAATTTGGAAGGGTTTAATTTGGATCATTGGATTTAAGATAATTTTTCTATGTTGAATATAAACTGTTGGATTTAATTAACTAGTTTGCAATTTTTTGGAAAATTACAAGGGAAAATTGGGAGATGAGAAATTGTTTGTTCAGTGATGATGCAAGGGATGATGTAAGGGATGATGAAAGCATGGTAAATTAACAATTATCATGAAATTCAAGGGTAAATTGGTAAAGATATTTAATATTAAGGGTAAATAGGTAATTTTGCATTTAATGAATTTTTAATTCATTTGTTTAACAAAGAAAGTTGAAGAAATTTTCAAGATTTTCTCTTCATCTTTCTCTCAATGCCGATCTACTTGAAATTCTCTATCATTTGATATAATTATTTCATGGAAATCCTGCTTGGATGATGAATTTTATGATTTGGGTGGATGAAGAACAAGCTTGATTTTGAGGATTTAAATCTTGGTTTTTATGTTATTAAGGTTGTAGATTAATTTTCAAGCTTATGTAATGAGTAAAATTTATTGAAATCACATTTATGACTTTCGACCAAGCTAGGATTCATGGATATTGGTTGAATTTTGATTTAATTTGGTGTTTGGATGATTGGAATTACATGAATTTAATCATAGGAGCTTGAATTCATGTTTGAAATTGAATTAAAAATATACCCTAAATTCTTAATAGGTTCATCCACGGGGAAGTTATTAAGGGAAAAATGTTCAAATTTTTTCTATGATCTACAATTGATACTAGATGAGTTCTACATGCTTTGGAAGTTGATTTGGATTAATTTGGAACCATGAGATAATAAAATGACTATTTTGCAAGTTTTGGGAATTATGAGACATTGAAGTGAAAATTTTTAATTATGAGAATTCAATGTTGAAAATTAATATTTGGGTGCTGAATTTTAAGTTAAAATGTTGATATAAGATCAAATTGCAAATATGGTAAAGTGTGATGGTTGAATTCGAATGGATTAGGAAATAAGGGAATTGAATTGCAATTATGCAAATGTGAAGGTATTGAATTGAATATATTTTTACAATGCTGGAATGTTTGGGATCGACGTGAATAAGTAAAAATGATGAAGGATCAAGATGCAAGTTGTAAGAATTGATAGAGAATTAAGGATACAAAAATAATGAACACTGTTTAGATTTTTGAATCTGGTAGTGAGTTTGAAAAATCACCATAAATTATATAAAAATGATTTAGAGGTGATTTTTATACTATTGTGTGTTTGTATGTCAATATAGTTTTGTTTAAAATAAACAGGGATCAATTTTGAAAAGTATAATAAAATATATGAATATTTTATCGATGATAGGTCAGAAAACAAGGCATCAGATTCTACTCAAAATATGGCAGCATATTCTGCTCAAAATAGGGCAGCATATTCTGCTCAAAACATATTCTAGAAATTGGATTAGAAAATTCACTATAAATTGTACAAGTTGAATTAGAATGAATTATTTATATGATTAGATTTGTATACGAATCTAGTTTCAAATGGAAGGAACGAAATTAAATTTCAATGTGTAGATTAATACAAAATAATGATTCTTTAAGGGTAGTGCAAGTTGTCAGAATATGGAAATTTTAGAATTGAAGTGGAAATAGATTAGAAGTTGAAAAGTAATGATTAAATGTAGGATTGAAGTTATATTTTAAGTGTTATGGTTAGCATTAATGTCTTGAAATGGATTTAGTATTGATTATGTATCGATATTTTTTTTTATGAATTTTATTACTATATTGTGCCTATGTTAGTAAAATAGTAATATATGCTTTGGGATGTATGTGATGTATAAATGATGAAACATGAAGATCGAGATCAAAGAAAGCTTAAAGCTAAAGAAAAAGTTCAAGAGTGATAGGAACGCTAAGTAAGGTTACTAGTGAGGCATTTCCAGGTGAGTGCATTTTACTTGTTCTATATAAGCATGACATAAGGAAGACTTACAATGAGTCAACCTCGATTGACTTGAAAAGAAATTGATTTGAAATTATTTTTTATTTTTTATATAATTTTGTTTAATGATTTCTTATGAATAATTTTGGGTATGAACTGTCCAATGGATTTTTATATTATATTTTGATATATTTGTATTTATGAATACTTTGATATTAAAATTATATGTGAATGTTATGGAAAAGCCCATTGTATGCGTATTGAGATTTATATTGTATGATACTTGATTTTGTTAATATTTAAATAGACTATGATAAGTGAATAATAAATGATACTTGATTGTGATGATGTTTGAAAAGACTTTGATGAGTGAAAGATAAATTAAAATACCCATTGTTAATGCATTGAAAGTCATAGGTATAATTGCCATGCCATAGAGTTAGAGCATTATATGATACCTAGCACATCTCTAACGTCACATTCGTCAATGGTGCTACTAGCACATACATTATATTTATACCACATCTTTGACGTTTGTGTGATTGTGGTGCTATTATATGATTCTGAGCACGAATCTGACATCTGTGTGATAGGGGTGCGTCGGTACTTAGCATGTCTCTAACGTCTGAGTGATGATGGTGCTAAAGTACCGGGAATACATTTTATGGCACGAGTCTGACGTCTATGTTACGGTGGTACCTGCATGTATAAGAAGATAGTGCGATGTATTCCTTATAAGTGGCACATTGATATTGTGATCTACAGTACTTGTGCATTATATGTGTATGCTCGTTTAACTCGCATACCTTTCATTATGGGTTATTTACATTGGGCTATAAATGAAAAAGTGAAAAGTATATGCTATGGGATGAAAATGAATGATACATTCTATGAAATAAATAAAGTGAATGGAAGATGTTATGATATGATATGACATTAATGAAATGAAAAGCTTATTCTGAATGAAGTTAATATGAAATAGTCTTATCGACGTGAATTGAAGATGATATTGCTTTGGGAACTCTGTTTTGACTTTAAATGTTTTATAATGACTCTTTGAATCGTAGACAGATTTTAAATGACGTTTAATTTAAATGTACATGCATTATATTTTATTATAAATATGTTTTATTATTGTTTTTTATTTTAATGATATTAATATTTTAGTAATAACTTAATGCCTCACTAATTGTATACTTAGCGTGTGATGATTTTCACACATAGGAAAAGAAGAGCGTTCGAAGTAAAGAACTATGCCCAACATCAACTTTTGAAGATCAGATCCGCTCCAGAGTTAGTATGATATCTTTTTGAATGATGATAATACTAGTTGGCATGTATACTAAATGGTTGTGATACTTAAAAATAGTTATGTTTGAATTTGGTTTGATGGATAGTATTTATTAGTACTGTTTATAAATAAAGGTTAGCTGATTAATATTTTAGTTAAATGATTTTTAATTCTATTGAAATGAAATATTTTAAGATTTTTTATAATAATTGAATTATTTTAGAAAAAAACAAAATTTTACTGATTTTTAAATAAAGACTGTTTTGAAAGAATTATGTGACATCCTGGACTCATATGCAGTAACGTATACGAGAAATGTGTGTTACATTTATTTGTATCAAAGTTGTAGGTTTAGCTAATTCTAGGCCTAAACTAATGTGATTTTAATATGTGTTTACTTGGATATCTGAAACTAAGACAAAAGACAAAGAAATTGAAAACGTTAATAAGAAGATCGAGATTTTAGTTTACTCAAACCGACTAGAGAATACTATAGTATATTTTGTCCTATAAAGGTTAGTGTTGTGAGATATTTTCCTCCATTTTGTGGGACAAATGCCCTGCCTTATAATGAAGAAGAAGTTGTGATGTGGTCACAACTTACTCATGAGAAAAATAAAGATATTATTTTAAATAAGTTTATCTATATGTCTCAAGAAAATGAACATGATCCAGAGATTATAGAATATGAATATGATTAAAAGATCATCGTAGGTATACTTTATCTTTATGATAAATGTGAATTCATTTTAATTGATATTGGTTTTACACACTTGAATATAAGCATTAAGTTAGCTAAAGAAAAATGGATCCAATTAGAGCTTATCTCTAGTGATATAGTAGCAACTAACCCTTTAGGCCAAAGTACTAGGGTGAGTTGTATTTGAAGAGTATGTTCGTTAGTGATTTAAGGAATTGAGTTTCCGACAAATCTAATGAAATTATCTTTTAAGGAATTTGAGATAATCTTGGGAATGAATTGGTTATTTTCCCTACCATACCATTTTGAATTGTCGCTTAAAGCGAGTGATTTTAAAGGACCCAAAATGTTTCGAAATCAAAAGTGATTAGTAAAAGAGTAAATGTAAATATATTAATTAAAATGATTTCAGTAGTAACCATTAAGGAGTTATTACGGTAAGGTTGTCAAGCCTTCCTAGTTAATGTAGTAAATTCTCGAACTTTGAAGAATAGTTTCTATCGAACTTAGGGAGTTGAAGGTAAAATTTCAAGAATTGTTAGATCGAAGTTTCATAAAAACCGAGTGTGTCACCTTGAAGTGCATCAATATTGTTTGGTTTGTGAAACTGAAGGAAGGGTATAGGTCTATGTGATTATGCATAGATTATCGTCAATTGAATAAGATGACAATGAAGAATAAGTATCCTCCCCAAGGATCAAAGATATTTTTGTATATTCTAAGACAAAGAAATAACATGATCATGATGCATGTCTTCACATTGTTCTTTAGATTCTTTTAGAGAAAAATCTATACGCTAAAGTGTGAACTTTTTATTGTCCGAAGTTGCTTTCTTTGACTATATAGTTTCATTAAAGGGGAATTAGAGTGTATTCCTATAGATTATAAGTTATTCAAGAATGGAAAATTCCAAAGAATGTCTCTGAAGTATGGGGTGCATCATCTGTTAGATTGGTAAGTACTAAGAGATGTTTTCAGACACTCAAAAGATATTAGTGAAAATCCTTGTGCTAGTACAATCAAAATTAGGAAAGGCCTATGTAATCTATAGAGGTGCATCTGATAATGGTTTGGGACAACTTAAGACACATGAAAGGAATTATCTTATGTATGACTCAGAATTGGCAGTAATGGTATTTGCCTTGAAAATATGACATCATTACCTATATGGTGAAAGATGTTATGCGTTTATCATTTATAAAATTTTGAAGTATTTGTTAACTCAAAAGTAGTTGAATTTGGAGCAAATAAAGAATCTTCAAAGAATGGATAAAAGGTATAGGTAAAGTATCAAACAAGTAGAAAAAGGTGAAACCAATGACTTTGAAGTTAAGTTCAATAGATTCTTGTACTATCGAGGAAAAATTTGTATTCTAATCTATGAGAATTTAAGAAATAACTTCTCTTTGAGGCACATTATAGTACTTTAACAATGCATCCTGGAGGAAATAAGATGTATCATGACTTGAAGAGTTGATAGTAATGGTTAGACATAAAAAGAACTATAGTTGAGATTTGTTTCTAAATGTTTGACATGCTAACAAGTAAAAGAAAAACACTAGACGTCACTCAGATTGTTGTAACCTATTTATATTCCATATTGGAAATGGGAAGAGTTAATATAGATTTCATAACAAGTTATGTTTATCTTTGACACCCAATAAAAAGAATTCAATCTGGGTAATGGTGCATATATTGTCTAAGTCAATAGACTTCATTACAATTCAAGTTGATTATTCTATGGATAAGTATGTTGAATGGTATGTTAAGGAAATTGCTTGCCTACATGGAGTACTTATCTCAATCGTATCTAATAGAGATACAACATTTGCTTCAAGATTTTTGAAGTTTTTGCATAAGAACTTGGGGACTCGGCTTAACTTTAGCACTATTTTCCATCATTATACAGATGGACAATCAGAGCGAATTATTCAATTTCTGGAAGATATGTTAAGGACGTGCATAATTAAAATTAAAGGATCATGGAAAAAGTACTTATGTTTTGTTGAGGTTTTTGTAATATTAGTTATCAGTCAAGTATCAAATGGCCCCTTATGAAGTCCTATATGGAAGAAAGTGTCAAATACCTTTAAATGATATGAATTAGATGATAGAAAAATTGTTGGCTCTGATCTGATTAAGAAAGTAAAAGACGAAGTGAATATTATATGAAACAATCTTAAGAATGTAACTGAGTGACAGAAGTCTTATTTAGATTCAAATATAAAGGAATTGAATATCATGTCAGTGACAAGGTGTTTCTCAAAGTATCTCTTTAGAAAAAGATTCTACGATTTGGACGGGAAGGAAAAATAAATCCAAGATTCATTGGTTCACATGATATAGTGAAAGGAGATGATCTGGTGACCTATAAGTTATTGTTACCTCTAGAACTAGATAAGATTCATAATGTGTTTCATGTATTAATACTTTGAAGGTATTGTTCGAAATCCTTTACATGTTCTTTCTCCAAAAGAAAATGAGATTCAACCGGATTTTTTTGGTTAAAGAAACTGGTTAAGATACTAGAACATGAAGATAGAGAACTAAGAAATTAAACCATTCCATTTATTATGTTAAGGTTCTTTGAAGGAATTTTTAAGGTCGAGAAAATTATGTCGAAAAGTAAATGAGATATGAAAAAAAATAATACCCACATCTTTTTACATCAGGTATGTATTGAAAATATGAGGACGAATTTCCTTAAGGGAAGAATTATAATACCCCAAAATTTCATCTAGTGATCAAAATGTAAGATTTTATAGTTTAGTAGCCAAAGTTAAACTTGGGAAACGTTTAGGGACCGAAGTGTAATTTAAAAAGGTGATGTAATCTGGTATAGGTCACCCCCAAGAATAACTTTTTTGTGGGAATTAGATTTTTTGAACAAATTTTGAATTAAAAGCTATAAAGAGATAAAGTTCAAGAAAAATTTGGATAATCGAATCGAATAAGATTTCTGAGATATTTAATGGATGATAAGGCAAGGTCAAGAATTTCATTTTCATATATTAATTTGGAAGGATTTAATGTGGATCATTGGATTTAAGATAATTTTTCTATGTTGAATATGAATCGCACAATTTAAGTGACTATATTATAATTTTTGGAAAATTACAAGGGCAAAATTCAGATATTAGAAATTGTTTGTTCAGTGATGATGTAAGGGATAATGAAAGCATGATAATATAGTAATTATTATGAAATTAAAGGGTAAATTGGTAAAGATATTTAATGTTAAGAGTAAATTGGTAATTTTGAATTTAATGAATTTTTAAATTATTTATTTAAAAAAGAAAGATAAAGAAATTTTCAAGATTTTCTCTTCATCTTTCTCTCCATGCCGTGAATACCATAGCAAGGTAAGGAGTTTACTTCTTTTTAAGCTTAAATATTTGATTTTTGGATTAAGCTATTAGATAGAGAATTAATCTACTTGAAACTCTCTATCATTTGGTATAATTATTTCATGGAAATCATGCTTGAATGATGTATTTTAGGATTTGAGTGGACGAAGAACAAGCTTGATTTTTGATGATTTAAAGCTTGATTTTTATGTTATTAAGGTTGTAGATTGATTTTCAATCTTATGTGATGAGTAAAACTTATTGAAATAACATATACGAGTTTCGGCCAAGCTAGGATTCATGGAGATTGGTTGAGTTTTGATTTAATTTGGTGTTTGGATGATTGGAATTGCATGAATTTAATCATAGGAGTTTAATTCATGCTTGAAATTGAATGAAATGTATACCCTAAATTCTTAATTAGGTTCAGCCAAGGGGAAGTTATTAAGGTAAAAATGTGAAAAAAATTCTATGGTCTATAATTGATACTAGATGAGTTGTACGTGCTTTGGTAGTTGATTTGGATTAATTTGGAACCATGAGATAGTAAAAGGACTATTTGCAAGTTTTGGGAATTATGAGACATTGAAGTGAAAATTTTCAATTATGAGAATTCAATGTTGAAATTTGATATATGAGTGCTGAATTTTAAGTTAAAATGTTGATATAAGATCAAATTGTAAATTTGGCAAAGTGTGATGATTAAATTCGAATGGATTAGGAAATAAGCGAAATGAACTGCAATTATGCAAATGTGAAGGTATTGAATTGAATATATTTTTACAATGATGGAATGTTTGGGATTGACTTGAATAAGTAAAAATGATGAAGAACCAATATGCAAGTTGTTAAAATTGATGGAGAAATTAAGGATGCAAAATAATGAAAACTATTTAGATTTTTGAATCTGGCAGTGAGTTTGAAAAATCACCAAAAATTATATAAAAATGATTTGAAGGAGATTTTTATACTTTTGTGTTTGTATGTCAATCTAGGTTTTTTTTTAAACAAACAGGGATTGATTTCAAATTGTATAATAAAAGATATGAAATTTTGATCGATGATAGGTCAGAAAACAGAGCAGTAGATTCTGCTCAAAACAGATTTTGGAAATTGGATAGAAAATTCACGTTAAATTGTACAAGTTGAATTAGGAGTGATTTATATGTTTTGATTTGTATTTGAATATAGTTTCAAATGGAAGGAATATAATTAAATTCCAGTGTTTAGATTAATACATAATAATGATTCTTTAAGGGTAGTGCAAGTTATCAGAATATGGAAATTTTAGAATTAAAATGGAAATGAATTAGAAGTTGAAGATTAATGATAAAATGTAGGATTGAAGCTATATTTTAAGTTTTATGGTTAGCATTAACGTTTTAAAATGGATTTAGTATTGAATAAGTATCGATAGAATATTTTTTATGAATTTTATTACTAGAATTTGCCTATGTTAGTAAAATACTAATATATGCAAATGTATGTGATGTATAAATGATGCAACATGAAGATCGAGATCAAAGAAAGCTTAAAGCTAAAGAAAAAGTTCAAAAGTGAAGCTAGGAACGCTAAATAAGGTTACTAGTGAGACATTTCCAGATGAGTGCATTTTACTTATTCTATATAAGTATGACATGAGGAAGACTTGCAATGAGTCAACCTCGAGTGAATTGAAAATTTTTTATTTCAATTTATTTTATTATAATTTATATAATTTTGTTTAATGATTTCTTATGAATGATTTTGGGTATGAACTGCCCAATGGATTTTTATAATATATTTATATATTCATATTTTTTAATACTTTGATATTTAAATGATATGTGAATGTGATGGAAAATCCCATTGTATTCGTAATGAGATTTATATTGTATGATACTTTATTTTGTTAATATTTAAAAATATTATGATGAGTGAATAATAAATGATACTTGACTGTGATGATGTTTGAAAAGACTCTGATAAGTGAAAGATAAATGATTTAATGAAATGCCCATTGTAAATGTATTGAGAGTCATAGGTATATTTGGCATGCCATAGAGTGAGAGCATTATACATTACTTAACACGTCTCTAACGTCACTTATGTGATGGTGGTACTACTAGCAACTACATTATGTGTTTATAGCATGTATCTGACGTCTGTGTGACGGTAGTGTTATTATATTATTATGATCACGAATATGAAGTCTATGTGACGGTGGTGCATTGGTACTTAGCACGTCTCTGATGTTTGAGTAATGGTGGTGCTAAAGTACTGGGAATACATTTTATGGAACGAATCTGACGTCTATGTGACGATGGTGCATGCACGTATGTGAAGATAGTGTGATGTATTCCTTATAAGTGGCACATTGATATTGTGCTCTACAGTACTTGTGCATTATATGTGTATGGTCGTTTGACTCGCATACCTTGCATTCTGGGTGATTTACATTGGGCTATAAAATGAAAAAGTGAAAAGTATATGCTATGGGATAAAAATGAATGATACATGCTATGAAATAAATGAAGTGAATGGAACATGCTATGATATGGTATGACATTAATGAAATGAAAATCTTATTTTGAATGAAGTTAATATGAAATAGTCTTAACGACATGAATTGAAGATGATGTTTCTTTGGGAAATCTGTTTTGACTTTAAATGTTTTTTATAATTATTTGAATCATAGACAAATTTTAAATGACGTTTAATTAAATGTACATATATTATATTTTGTTATAAATATGTTTTATTACTATTTTTATTTTAATGATATTAATATTTTAGTAGTAACTTAATGTCTCACTGAGTGTATACTTAGCCTGTGATGATTTTCACATGTAGGAAAATAAGAGTGTTCAGAGTAAGGAGCTAGGCCCAACATCACTTTTTTTAAGATCAGATCCGATCCAGAAACAACATGATATCTTTTTGAATGATGATAATACTAGTTGGCATGTATACTAAATGGTTGCGATACATAAAAATAGTTATGTTTGAATTTGGTTTTAATGGATATTATTTATTATTACTATTTATAAATAAAGGTTATTTGATTAATATTTTAGTTAAATGATTTTTAATGCTATCGAAATGAAATATTTTAAGATCTTTGATAATAATTGAATTATTTTAGAAACAAATAAAATTTTACTGATGATTTTCGAATAAAGACTATCTTGAAATAATTATGTGAGATCCAGGACTCGTATGCGGTAACGTATACGGAAAATGGATGTTAAACGCATGGTCTCATAGTAGGCTTCCCGCTTCACAGTTTGTGGCAAGCTTTGGAACCTATGGTAGAGTTTTGGGATATCTAGAGTGTGAGCATTATGGCAAGAAGCATCGAGGGAGGTGCTTTAGACTCTCTAGGAAGTGTTATGGATGCGTATCTTCAGAGTATATGGTTAGGGATTGTCCTAGTTCGAATGACGATGTCTTAGCTCGACCTTGGAGAATGATTCAAGTAACCCAACATGGAAGTGAGTCTACACAAAGAGTTGCCAACACCATGATTGGATATAAGAGTGGTGGAGTAGATCGATATGTTCCCGATTCGACTATGCACTGTCCACCTTGGAAAACCTCATTGAAGCCTAGAGAGGATGTTGACGATGCAAATGGAATGTCAGGTATGTTTTAGTAATTATAGTTGTTTATGTTGTACTAGTATTCATTATTCGATGCATTCCTTTGTATTGTCAAGTGAACTATGTAATGTAACATCCTAAAAATTGGGTTAGTGATCAAATTGTAAAGTTTCAGAATTTGGTGACTGGAGTAGAACCATGGATTAGTTCAATGATTTATTTGGAAATAAATCATAAAAGTTATTAGTAATTATTAGATGAATTGAAGGGAAAATGGTCATTTGACAAGGAAGATTTTTTTATATGATAAGGAACCACGTGGGAAGAGAGAAAGGTTATAGAGTTCTCTTCTCTTCTCTTCTTCCTTCTTCATACGTGAAGGCTTGACTCAAAGGTGAGTTTCTTTGTTTGTTGATTAATTATTGATTTTAAGGTTGGGTTATGATCATTAGATGATAATTAAGCTTAAAGAAAGCTTAATTTGTTCTAAAACAACAAGATGGAAGATATAGAAGAGATTAAAGAAAATGAGCTTTTAGATTAATTTCTAGAAATAAGTTAATAAGTGAAATTTGAGAAGGAATTTGACTTGTCATCACTAAGAATAAGAGATATATGAAGTTAGAGAGGATTAATAACAAAGTTGAAAGTTTAGCAAGATTCTTAAATTTTAAGAATCTTGATGATATATGGAGATAAAGATGGTTTATATGGATATAAGTTGGTTTAAGTAATGGTAATTGAGTTTAATAACATGATATGGGCTTAAAATAGAAGAATTAAGTGAAAAGTTGATGGTTTTCGGGCATAAAAATGAATTTTGGGCTATGTGCATCGATGAAAATTCAATGTGTATCAATGCATCAAGGGTATTTCCAGAAATTGTTCAGTGTGTATCGATGCACATGAAGTGTATCGATGCACCCATTAAAAATGGAAACATCGAATGCAATTAGTGCATCGATGCAGAAGGAGTGCATCGATGCACCCCCTTAAAATGAAAACATCGAAGGTGATTGGTGTATCGATGCACATGTTAAAGAATGCATTGATGCACTGTAGAATGTATCGACGCACTTTAAGGGGAAATTGAAATAGACATTTATTTTGGTCTAAGAAATGATAGATTAAAATATATCAATTGGATACTGATATGTATCAATATATTACTATGTAGATATAGAAGGAAATCTTGTTCTGAAACAATCGAAGGATTAGGATTGATTCAAAGCAAACATGGCTAAGGTGAGTGCATATGATTATAGTATATGATTATATGGAAATTAGACTTGCGATGAGTCTATTTCCATGTTCTGATTTTATGAATGCATGAAAATAAGTATAGTTGGTAGCCGTTAGTATGTGAATATGTATTGTTATGTTCTTTTCTATGTGATATGATTTATGTGATGATGTGACTCTGTGATATAAGTTATAGGATCATAAACTATGTAAATAATAATGACTTATGTAATGATAAGAGAAAGTGATATAAACTATGTGGTATATATATAAATGATTATAAGAACATGTAATATAAGTTATGTGATGAGGATCTATGTTTTTATATTTCTATGAGAAGTATGTGCCATGTGATATATATATGAGCTATGTGATCCTATGAGAATATGAAAAGAGATATGTGAACATGTGAATTATATGAAAAGTGATATGAATTACATGAAAAGAAGCTATATGTCTACATGTATATGTGAAAGAAGCTATGAGCTTATATGAACATGTGAAATGATATAAGTGAAAATGCCCATGTTATGTGTATTGAGAGCTAGAGGTATAGTTGGCATGCCAAGAGTAGAGGATCTACGCGGTCTTTCGGGACATAGTGGTCCTTCGGGACATAGTGGTCCTTCGGGACATATGTGTTATATGTAGTCCTTTGGGACATCTACGTGGTCATTCGGGACAAATTCTACGCGCCCCTAGTGGGAATTATACGAGCTGTGGTGACAACATAGTGCACAACCTCAATATACTCACATATCCATAGTTCTCACATGTGTACATGGGATAATAAGAGATGATATTGAATACAATGTATGGGATATGTATGTTTTGGGATATGAATTATATGACAGGATATCTATGTGTTAGTGATTATTGTATATGTTATAAGATATATGATATGAACATAATAAATCATATAAATAAGAGAATAGAAATATAAATGGTAATAATATGATAATGATAGGAAAGAAGATAATTATATGCATGTGTGGATTTGATATATGAATGGATATATGTGTTTGGGTATGATATGATAGCAGTAATTGTTCATGCATGATTACAAGTTATAGGTTATATTATATATTTATTGCCTCGCTAAGTCATAGACTTAGCGTGTAAGTGATTTTACACGTAGGTTTCAAGAAGAGTAAAGAGCAATGGGGAACAAGACAGGCCAATTCTCCTTACCGAATGTCAAATCAGAAAAGAGGTGAATAATATGCATTTTTGTATATAAAGTTCTAGTTGGCATGTATTCAAAAGAGTATATTGTATAAGCTCTGGATAGTTTTGTAAACGTTTTGAATAAGTTATATGTAGATGAATAAGGGAATTATGCATGCTCTGATCGGTTTTTGCAATAATGTAAATGTATTTTATGTAAGTTAGTCATATATATGTTATAAAAGTTTTAAATTACTCATTATTTTATACAAGTAAATGTTTTGAAAAGTTAATGCGACACCTCGGACTCGTATTCGGGTCGGATACGGGTTTGGGGTGTTACATGTAAGAATAGTAAGCATGTAGAAAATCCTGGCATGGGATCTAAGTGCCTTGTTCGGTGGATTTTAGTAGGGTATATGAGGTTTTCCTTAGATTCTTATCGAGGGTGTGGGATCCTTAGTTGAGGGTTTGTGTGATCGATCCTATAAAGATTTAGTAATCCAAGTTCATCCTTGGAGGTAGAGATTTCCATGAGAGTGTTAAGATTACCTAAGTTACTTCACCCAGTATAGTGAAAATCTTGGTTACCAGAAATATCAAGATATATCTCAATTAGTGCCAAGGTATTTCAATTGCTAACTGGGCGCAGATGCCCTAAGTACTCGCAAGGAGTAAATTATTCATGTGTATGTTTCTCATGCAATACTTTTGGATCTCACCTTATGTACTAAGGGTACTATAGGTAAGATAAAGTAGTCTGAATCTCGAGGGGTAACGAACCCTCTAACTCCACCATGATGTCTACTTGTATGAACAGTAATTGATTTAGCTAAGTGAGTCAAGCCTCATCCTTAGCGTCTTAATGTTAGTATTCGAGCACGGGCTTTATACAACACTTAACAGTATGCAACACTATATAATACCATGGACTTAAGTACGTGAGGCTGTAGTAGTCAAAGTATTTAAAGTTTCGATTGACTAGATTAGCCGTTATTGAATAGCACAGTGGTGGCAAACGATTATGGCTACAGGACGTGGGGTTACAGAATCCCCAATTCAGAGTACTACTGCAAATGATCTTCGCTTTATGATGCGTGCTCTCCAATAGAGCTAGATGTTGCTAGTTTCGTTAAGCAAGTAGATGATTTTCAATTATGAGTACCTTAGATGTACGATCTAGTGAGTGACACATTTGTAAATGGTAGGGAAAATGAGAAATAGTCTAATAGCATGGATGAATTTCGAATCAGACTTGCACAACGGAAATATTAGATCAATAAGTTGAAAGTCAAAATTTTCCATCATATCTTCAAGTTATGACATCGAGACTGTGTATATCAAGTGTCCGTAGGATCTCGACGTGTAATATATCGAGTTACCTAAGTTCAGTAAGTATTTATAAATTTGTGTAATATCCTAACTTGATCGAGTAGAGTTAGCCAGTAAAGAGTTCAGCGATAACAGTTAATCGTGGAGTAGAGTTGTTAATATAAAACATTCTGAGCTTTCAATGTTAAACAACAAGAGTGAGATTCCTTGTCCTTGTGCCTCTCGAAGGGTTTTTCTTAAGGCTCGACGTAGGTAACGTCCTTTAGGAAATCATAAATCGATTTGACGAGCTTCAGAGTTGCAGGCCTTGTTGTAGGGATTTATTCCTTAAAGATCAGACTTTATAAGAGTTTAGGTGATTCGAGGATTCTAAGTGTTTGATCTAAGGGTGGGTCGTCATTTGATACAAGTAAATTTCGAGGAGGAAATTTCTTTCAAGGAGGGGAGAGTTGTAACACCCAATATCCTAGGTTAATAGCTTCAGGTTTACCCTAGAGGTATGTGGACCTCTTGGAGTTCATAATTAAGGTCGTTGGGCCAAGTTTGGGCTTAATTGGGTTAGAATTAAACCTAAAAGGTTATAAAAAATGGGTTTTTGCATAAAAGGCAAGATAAAGGGGACATAGAGTATAATTAAATCGATAAAGAAAAGAAAATGATTTCTTAGGCTTTTATTTGTGGTTTGGGCATGAGGTTCTCCCATCTCTATCTTCTCTTCCTCCTTTCTTTTTTATTTCTTCATTTTTCTCCACCATAGCTAGTGCCAAACTCATGGTAAGTGTTGGGGTTTCTTCCATACTCCCTTAAGCTTCAAAATCCTTTCATAACCTTCATCAATTCCATTTTATGTTAAGAAATCATTGTCTTTCACGCTTGGCTACAAAAAAGAGTGAAGAACCAACCAAGTCTTGAAGAAGAGTGATAGCCAGATAAGGGAACTTAATTTCGGGATTTTTAAATTAAGGTAGTGTATTTCTAATCTTTTGTGGTGTTAAGGCCTTTATAATCATGAATATTTGTTGAGATTTGGGTATTTAAGCATTTTAGGATTTATGTTTGATTCATGCCATAAATGACATTTTTGTTGCCTAGATTGTATTTTTAGGGGGCTAGATGACCCTAAGTAACTTCCCTAAGCTTTAGCTCATTATTGGTGATCAAACTAAGACCTTTAGAAAGATTTTTGAGTATTTCCCAAGCCTATTTATGGGTTTTTTGGGTTTGAGTACCAACATTGGATTAACAGTGCCGATACTGGAAGAACAATAGTGATACTGAATACCAGCATTGGTAATAGTAGTACAAGTATTGGAAATAGTAATATAGATACTAGACATATGAATATTGATACTGAAAGGATTTTAGAAAAACAAAAACCATTTTTGGTACTGATACTCAAGGGGTATCGATACTTGACTAGGGGATATCAATATTATCCATTTTGAATGGTTAGATTCGACTTCGTTAAGGCCCGTAAGAGTTAAGGATGACATGCAATGGTGAGACTTAGTCTGTGAGGGATTTAAATGGCAGAAGGTGCCTAGAAACACTCTTAGGAGTGGGTTATGACCAAAGTAACCATATCAGACGTAATACTTCCAAGTATCATCAGTCGACCACATCTATGCGCACGTAATACTTGACTAGGGGTATCGATACTATCCATTTTGATTGAAGGATCGTTACCATGGATGTACCGACAAAGATATGATAAACTAAGTGAATTATGGAGTAGATGAATCATATACTTCGAGAATATTGATAAATCGAGGGCGTACAAGTCGGCCCTCCAATTCAAGGGGAATTGACGAGAATTGTGATAAGAGCGATTAAAGTGTCACTGCCAAGTAATGACCAGAGTTAGGTATCTAGTTAGCAAATAATTTAGTAAGTGAACAGCTTAAATTGCCTCCTTAGAGACCTCCTTAGAGACAGAAATGACTAAATTGCCTCCATTGTTACACGACCATAACAGAGCAGCTTAATAAACTAACAGTTGTAGCAAACTAATAAACTCTTGCATAACGTTCTAGATGACATAACGAGCGAGATATCAGTTAGTGAGGAGATAACCTTACTTTAGTGTAATGAGCTATGTTAGTGGGTAGCTAGGCTACCTTAGTTTCCAAGTGGGGTATTGGGAGTGATGTATGGCCTTGAGCCCTTAATTGTATATATGTAGTTGCATTAGTCTAATACAAATGATATCCTTAAAGCTTGGCTTGAAGGCTATGTGAGACCGAGCCAATTCTTTATTTGACCGAAAATTATTCTGATGCCATGTGATGATTGGATTTCCCTCCATGATCTACCTGAATGCTCTATGAGGACCGGGAGATCATTCAACACCTTAATGGAAATTTTACTGATGCTATGTGATTACTGGGTTCCCTCAATTGAATAGTACTTGATCGCTATGTGAGACCAGATACTAGATGTGAGTCGCATTCTGATAATGCACAACAGTGAGTCTTGAGTCGCATTCAGAAAATGCACATCACTTATAGTCATCAGGGTTAGAGACACAATAGATGTGTACTCATGGTGAGGCTCTTAGCAAAGGATTAAGGGAAGCATGAGACTTCTACTTCAACGGTTGAATAGTAGAACCTTAAGTAGGTAGCATTTGATTATTCTCATGCATGTACCTACTGCTTAGTTACATGTCTTTAGCTTGCTTGTGTTTGTGAAACTCTTAATGCTGCTCTAGATTAGCAATTATACTACTGGGCTTTGTAAGCTTAGCTTTCAGATGTTTCCATATGCAGGTTAGTAGCTGAGTCGTTTGAGGAGCACCGTCGAGGCCCTTTCAAAGTATTGTATTGTTACTTTAAGTGAGCATGTGTATTCATAGGACCCTTTCTTATGCATTTAGATTTACAAGCTTTGCGTTGTATTATTTGATTTAAATTATGTGTCACAGAGCTCCAGTTTGTAAAAGTAATTTATAATAGTATGGATGTATATTTTGGAAATTTTATCATATTTTAAGTGGGAGTGAAAAGGTTTTTAAATTTAGTGGTTGCCTCGACAACCCAATGTGACTTGTTAGGCCTAAATCGAGTTTAGGGTGTTACATCATCATCATCATTATCATCATCAAAATCATGTCATAATCAATCCATCATCCCCTTTACCACACCACCATATATACCAAGGGAAATTTTTCATATACGTTTTTCTTACATTTTACTAATCATTCCCTTTATATTTTTACACCTTCTTCATCTACAATTCCTTACCTTTCTAACGCATACTTTCTTGTTGAATTATATGACAGAAAGTTTTCGTCCAAAACCTTAATTTTGGCTAAAGTCTTCTCCTTATCAGGAGGTTTGTAGTATATCACCTTGACAAGGCCATAATAGCCTTTGTTGTTAATCAGGTCAGTCAATATATGAATTGTCCTAGAGATGAACATTGGAAAGATGTTAAGCATGTCCTCAATTAATTGAGTGGTACTATTGACCATGGTTTGATTTATCAGCCATATGAGATTGTTGATCTTGTTTGCTTTGTTGATGCAGACTGGGTTACTTTTATTAAGGATATGCATTCAACTACAGGTTATTGCATCGACCTTTGTAGAAACCATGTAGCATGGTTCTCTAAGAAGCAAAGTGTTGTATCTAGGATGACTTCAAAATCTGAGTATAGGAGTGTTGCCAATATTTTTTTAACTGGTTCGGTTGGAACAATTACTAGCTAAAATTGGTATTAATGTTGTGGGAAACCAGTTGTTTGGTGTGACAACTCCTCCACAGTTTCCATGAAATCTAACCATACTTATCATTTTGTATTAAACATGTTGAAAGCAATGTGCATTTTGTTCGTGAGAGAGTTCTTGTTTGTCAACTCTTGGTTAACTTTGTGACTTCTGTTGAGAATGTGGTTGATATTCTGACGAAACCTATTCTACCAGCACATTTCAGTCATATGCGCTCTCAACTAGGAGTGGTTAATTTTTCACGTCTTCTGAAGAAGAAACAAACTAGGAAGATATCAGAGTATAGAGAAAACTCCTAGTTGTTAACAGTTAAGTTGTTAAGCAGTTAGCATGCATTAGACCGTTAAAATGTTGTTAGTTAATTGGGCTATGTAAATATGGATTATACTTTGAATAAAATACTGAAATTCTTTTCTTTCATTTTCTTTTTGCTCTTAGCATGGTTATCATTGAAACTATGTGCTCCTGTTCTCTGATTCCTACTTTGGTCACCAGATTCTATCAAGGCCAATATGTTAATAACTTCTCACGAATCTCAGTAATTAGAACAAGAAGAGTCTATCAGTGACCGTTTGTCAACACACATAACAACCAAAATACATGTGGGAAAGAAGAAGAAAAATGAGTGCAACATGATTACATTCTGATGGGTGATAATTTGATAATTTATTTTAAAACATATGATTGAACACATTTATTATCTTACAAATGTCATATTTTCTTATGAATGAAAGGTCATTTTTTATGGAAAAAAGGGGAGTGGTTTTGATCGGAAAAAGAGGGAGTGATTGACAAAAGCATATTATATGCAAGAGGAATATCAAACATAAAGAATGTCCTCTTAGTTGATGGGTTGAAAGCTAACATGCTTACTATTAGTCAAATATGTAACCAAGGTGTGCTTGTTCATTTTTATAAAAACTCATAAAACAAACATATCCCAGACGGCACTATAAAAACAAAATACAATTCACTGACGATCTTAATTACCATCAGGCTCTGAAGGAAATTGTTTTATACAAACCATCATTAGCAAGACCAACCGCCGAGGCATTGTTAGATCTTGGGACGTGAGCAAATCAAATTCTCCTGATTTTCTTCACCAAACTATCGATATCCACAAGAGTCTACCACCACTTCCGAGGCCTATTCATAACGTTTAGAACCCAATATAATACCATTCTCGAATCATATTCCGCAACCTACGAAACCTTATCGATCCAACCCCTCTCCACATAAACTTCCATCGCCATTTTAACTGCAATTAACCCTGCAAAATCAGACCTTAACCCTGCAATCGAACCTGAAAAATCGCTCTAATCACTACTTCATTTGTCCGTATAACACCTCCACAACCTGCTTCGTTGTTTTTTACCGCTCCATCCGCATTAAATTTTACATAACCAGCCTTCAATACGCATTTTTGTAAAGAACAAGACATCATTGAGACTTGTTGATTTAGCATTGAATACCTTATCATTTCTCGCTAACCACAATCTCCAAATCGCAACGCTTGCCGAAATCAACCATAAACTCCTATGGATGCCTGAAATTGTATACTAAAAAAGAAATTCAAAAAATCCGACACATCCAATGGCAACGCCCACTGAATTCCCCACCACTCACAGAAAGAATTCCAAAAGTCGTATACCATATCATAGCCCATAAACAAGTGAAATGCGTCCTCTAAACCCAAACCGCACCAAGAAAAAAAAAAATCGGAATCTTCCTGAATTAAACATTTTTTTCCTAAGAAGAGCTTTCGTTGGTACTGTATCGATTTTAAGTATCCAAAGGAAGCTTTTAACTTTTGGGTGAACTTTCATTTTTCCAGACTGGATTGAATTAAAAAGTAAATCCCCCAATTCCAATCTTGTAATTAATAAATTTTTTTAACCGAATAGTAACCTGAATTGTCAAGAATCCATACTAACCTATCTGAAGAAATAAGAATGAGAGACACATCTTCAACAAACTTTGCAGTCTGCCTAATCCCATCATGTTCTCTTTCTAGTAGTGATCTAAAGATTAAGGACTCCCAGAGACTTTTGTTCAATTCAACATGCTTCCCGACATCGAATAAGGCTACAACTTTTTCAAGAACCAAACTATACAATCTTGGAAACAATTTAGACAAGGGTAATTGATCACACCAAGCGTAAAAAAAATATCTTTCTCATCACCAACTTGCCATTGAAAAGCATCATCACTTAACCATTTAGCAACACAATCATTTTTCCAAATATTTAAAATTCCACGCCACGCATTAGAATTTTCCTCATGTATAAAACGCATAGTCTCCAGCTTCTGGGTAACCCACCGTATTTTGAACAGATTATCCATCTCCAAAGTTCTTTTTTTCCCCAAAGCATAGCGGCATCCCCATTTTGCTAGTAATGCACTATTTTTTTTGTTCTCAAGTCAACAACACCTGCTCCTCCTTTAGATCGTGGCAGGCAAACTTTATGCCAGCTTACCCGTGCCATTTTTCTTTTCCGATCTACATATCCCCATAGAAAACCTCTTCTAATTTTTTCAATCCTTGACAACACTGTTTTTGGGATCTCAAATATGGACATGTAATCATAGTACTAAATTGCGGCCCTAACGCAGTGTAACGCACGCATCATAACACTTCTGAAGGTTACCGCGATGCAATATCGATGCAACGCGATAAGGGAATCGTATCATGATTGTTGCGGTCAAAAACCGTTACGTAACACCACAACGCGTTATAAATTGTGCCATAACGTCGCAACAAACTTTAAATTATTTGAAATATAAAATTACATAGATGAATTGTTCTAATTTAATTCTTAAAACTATAGTATAAATATATATCATTAATAATATTGTAATAATTATGTTTAAAATTAGTTACTTAAATTTGAATTAATTTAAATATTTATTAACGTTATTTTAAAATTAAATTAATTTAAATTAAATTAAAATTTTCTCATATCTAAAATTGATATGATTAATTTTAAATTAAATTTGTATATTAACATTAAGTATCATAATTATATGTTTAATTAATTATTATATAAATTTTGTATAAAGGAGAATTCAATTTATAATAGTATATGCATTTTATCTATTGACAATGAAACTATAAAATTTTATCATACATGTTTCCTACCAATGATACATCTTATGATGCACATAATGTGATGTCTTTCACATGGAATATGAAGGAATCAAAAGCAAGACAATGACGAAGATAAAAATAATTTAGATCCGTCACACCATTCATTTTGGTGGTGAACTATAAGATATAGATTTTTTATTTTTGTAGTTATGTATTTTTTTCTTTCTTTCTAAGTTATGTAAAATGAACATTTTTATGTTACAATATAAAAAAATTGATATGATTTTAGTGATATTGTTTATATGTTATTCATTAACATTATAATTGTTATCACCCATTATCCAGTATGATAGCACTTCTATAGTTTATATTTGTTTTTAATAAATTTTTATCTATGAAATTAAATTTTTATTTTCAAAATAAAATATTAAAAGAGTATATTAATATTAGTATATTAAAAGATAACTGTAAAATGTATAAATATAATATTTTTAGACGTATTGTGATTTTTGAAGAAGAGATCACGCCCGCGATTGCCGCAATACGTTACGTAACGTTCGCAACATCGGCAACTGCGACACCGCGACCGCATCCGTAACAAAATCCGCAACCACAATTTGATACTTTGCATGCAATATAAGGGTAAGGGGGATAGAACTGAATTTATAAGGATTACTTGGCCAGTAAAAGATAATGACTTACTCTTCCATCCTGCTAATTTCTCTTAGAATCTGTCCACTACCGGTTCCCAAGTCATTATTCTTCTAGGGTCAGCACCGAGAGGGATGCTGAGATAAGTAACAGGTAACTTTCCCACTTGGCACTTGCATACTTAAGTCAAACTTTCAACTTGATCTATATCCACCCCAATACCCACCAAACATGATTTAACAAAATTTATACTCAATCCTAAGCATGCTTCAAAACACCTTAGTATGCACTTCACATTTCTTATAGCTCTTCCTTCAGCCTTAGAAAGAGAATTGTATCATCCGCAAATTGTAGATGCGTTAAGGATTGATCCGGTAAGATACTTTCAATGCCACGATAACCCCTTTTGCCTTCGCTTTAACCAGTAGCAAACTCAATATTTCAGTAACCATTATAAAGAGAAAAGGGGACAAGGGATCCCCTTGTCTCAATCCTTTTTGCGTCTAAAATTCTTGAGTTGTCGAACCATTCACCAAAACTGAAACTCTTGTCGAGGAAACACATTCCATTATCTAACTCCTCTAATTGCTTCTAAACCCCATCTTGCATTGCACTATATCAAGAAAATCTCATCTCACACAATCATATGCAATAGATTATCCAACTTCAAGACTAGACCCCCTGACTTATTGCCATCAACACCCATGGAATGGATAATTTCATTTGCAATTAGAATACCGTCAAAATTTTGACGACCCTTCATGAACGCGCATTGACTCTCACTAATAAGATGATCCATCACCACCCTAAGTTTCATTGACAGAACTTTTACAAATATCTTATAAATTAACCCAACTAGACTAATTGACCTATAATTAGAAATGTTCACAGGATCTTTCTTGATTAACAAAAGGGCAGTTACTTTGATGGGAAAAGGGGGAGTGATTGATAAAAGCATAATGAATGGAAGAGGAATGTCAAACATAAAGAATGCCCTCCTCCTAGTTGATCTGTTAAAAGCTAACCTTCTCAATATTAGTCAACTATGTAACCAAGGTGTGTTTGTTCATTTTAATAAAAACTCACGAAGGAGCATGAATGTTTAAAAACTTTAAATAGAAGAATTAAAAACCAAACACAAGATTTTTTTTCTCAACTAAAGTTAATATTATTTATATTAAAATCTTACAAAAGGTTTAGAGATAATAACCCACAGTACAACTCAAAACATTACATGAACCTCCTATATAAAAAAATTATATGACATATGGACAGTAAACACATTCCCTAGTAGAATCAAAACCATAACCAATAACCACCTCAAACATTAGTTGACTCCTTCGTACATCTTACAATAATGATAATAAAACATTGTAATAACCCCTTAACCTTCATACAACCCAAAAATGGTAGTAAGATCTTGCATAAAGTACACAAATGGTCTCTCGATTATAGAGTGTTGTTTTGTTGAGTCCTCTAATTATTACAAGTTACAAAATGGTCCCCCGAATATAGGTCGTTGCATTGTTAAGTCCCTCGACTATTAAAAGTTACAAAATGATCACCGAATATTCATATGTTTCAAACTTGTTCTTTTCCGTTAGAAAATTAGTAGCCATCTGAGTTGGACTTCAACAAGCTAATGTCAAAAAATACAACTCAAATGGTTCGGAGATCATATTTTATCATATCCCAATCAACAAGTTAACGTCTAGTTCAGAAGAACATCAATTTTTTAACGAAAAAGGATGATATTGAAACATTTAAATAGTTAGGTGACCATTTTGTAACTTTTAATAGTCGAGGAACTCAACAAAGTAACGTCCTATAATCAAGGGACCATTTTATAACTTTTAATAATCGGATGACTCAACAAAACAATATTTTATAGTCGAGGGACTATTTATGTTCTTTACCCTAAAAACCCTCAATCCAAAATAACCATAGAAACAGGGGCAAAGCTTAGTGAGGTCCCAAAGGGGACCCGACCCCTATCAAAATCTGTATATTCGATATAATTTATTTTGATTTAATAGTATTTTGGTTCATGTAAAAATAAATATTTAAATTACAAAATTTAAGAATTTATTAAATATTTAATCAAGTAAGGATCGAACTAAAGAATGATAACATTGTATTATCAAAATTTTTGGTCTAATAACAATTTAGGTCATTGTAAGTTTAAATATTAGACAAATTAGGTGTTATATTGTGAATTTTAAGTTTTTTTAATCTATGGTGAATACAAGGTAATATATGTACAAAGACTTTCAACTATTTAATAATAAACGCTCATACCCCTACATATGAGTGTTCAAACTTGAGACCTAAAGGATAACAACAATCATTTAATTACTAAGGTCACTTGGTTCATATTGAATTTTAAGTTTAAATATCTAATAAGTCTTTATATTTTTCTTAAATAATCCAATATTGCGATCCCTTTCAATATTCAGTTTTGGCTCCGTCCATAGATAAAAATTCGTAATGTTAAATCACCATAAAGGTGAAGCACGCCAAAGCTCTTTTCACGAGTTTCTATAAATGAAACTATATACAAATCATTTATAATTTCACATATAAGATTTCATTAAATAAGTTTTTATTTATATATAAAATATTTTATATAAAATATCTTATTTCACTCACATCATAGATATGGCAAAGTCTAGCATATTAGTAATGAAAGAAGGAAAGAGAACTAATACAAAATTAAGGGATAATTTATGGGTTATCATTGGGGGAAAACTACTAATTCTATTACTAATGTCTCAACATATGTAATAAACCTATGTGGTAAACGGATGACAGACATGTTAACTTGCCACTATTACATGTTAACATATTTAATAAGTTCGGTTTTGTTTTCTTTAACATTGTTATTAAGTTATCTAAATCTGCTTGAATTTAGGTTTAGGGTTTTCTTAGTCTTGCCTTCTTTTGACCCAAACTGGCATTCTCGACTTCATCCGTACTGTTGGGAAGTTGACAATTGTGTCATTCTCGGCCACCCATCTGCATGTAAACGTTAGTTCGGAGAAATTTTTTAGTTTGCCATTTAGTTCTTAATATATTTGTATATGATTAAAAAAAAAAGAACTTAGTTTTTATAGCCGAGCTTATCCGATACAGTTTTACGAATAGAATTTCCTTTTAGGGTAAAGTACATAAACGATCCCCGGCTATAGTATACTACTTTGTTGAGTCTCATGACTATTAAAAGTTATAATAATGGTCACCCGATTATTTATTATGTTCCAAAATCATCATTTTCTATTAAAAATTAACAATCGTCTGAGTTTGACGTTAACATGCTGACTGAGATGTAATAATCATTTGAGATTATGAGATCAGATTTTATCATATCTTAGTCAACAGGTTAATATCTTGCTCAAACTACTGTTAATTTTTAATGAAAAAATGACGTTTGGAAATAATGAATAATTGAGTGACCATTTTGTAACTTCTAATAGTCAGAGGACTCAATAAAGTAATATCCTATAATCGGGGAATCATTTGTATACTTTACCCTTCTTTTTATTGTTCCGGAGTAATTATAAGGTACTATAGTATATGTTTAAAAAAAATTATTATTAACTATGCATACATATACTGTAAAAGTAACTACTAAAATTCGAAACCTCTAACTTAAAAGAATTTGTGCATGTAAAATTTACAGGAGTATATATAATATGATTGTATTACCTGAAATTGGTGACAAAATGATGTAAGAAAATGGAAACTTCGAGCTTGGCCAAGTCAAGTCCAGGGCAGAGCCTTTGTCCACCGCCAAATGGAGTGAAATTGTAGCTGTTAATCATGTCTTTGTCCTGCCCACATTTTAATTAATTAATTTAAAACATACAAAGGAAATTAAACATTAAAAAGGTCTAATGATTGATCTTACTTGCCACCTCCATGGGTTAAACTGATAAGGTAAATCATAGTGATTTTTATCAAGATGAACTGATCTAAAATAAGCCAAAAAACACCATCCTTTTGGTATTAAGTAGTCTTTTATCTCAATGTCTCTCATGGCCTTTCTCATCACCCCTATTATTATGTTTCCCATCCTTAATGTCTCTGTAATAACCTGCTAGTCATAGATTAATGTAAGCACTTGAAGCTATATTTGAAAAAAATAATATCTATGTTTGGTATTAAGGATGGACGCATAATTTTATGTTAAGGGATGAATTATAAAATTCTAAGAAGGCGAAAACATATTTTCAATAGAAAATATATAGAAAAAAATCTAAAATATAAGATAATTTTAAATTTTCAGAGGGTGATTACTCCCACTCATCTTTCTCGGTCTATCTCTGAGTATAAGATTCAACTCTTCTGATAAAATTAATATACCCAAATGATTATGAGTTTAAATTCTAAGTTTTATACTTACATTTTGTGTGAAAGGTAATGACAAGTAATCACTCCAAATCAATGGCTCTCCCTTGTTATCTTTGAGCATTTTCAACTTCATGTTTTCCTCCTAAGAAAATTTCAAAGTTCACCATCAAAGCTAAATTATAAATAGAAAATACAACAAACATGTCAACAATTACTATGCAAAAGTTAGAATTTTTCTTTTCTCGGCAAGATAATTTTATTAAAAGAGAACAAATATGGACTGTATGCCTTATTAAAAATCTCCCTAATCCTAAATGGAGGAAAATAGTAAATACAATCAGGAAATAAAGAACTCACAACCGATCAAAAGATCTCAAACCAATTGTACAAAATCTACGCTACAACAATCTAAAGGAGAGTTTACAAGCATATAAGTTCTGCAAGGTGTATGTATGTTGTTAATGATTAAAAGTGAATCTAAACAGATAGTCCTATAACTACCTCAGACTATTCAATATATTTACATTTGTTGAGAAATTTTAGGAGATAGAAGAATATTTGTGAGAAAATAATAGACATGTGCATAGAAAGTTTCTTAGTATTTATAATTAAGTTGAAAGCAAATGTATATATTTGAGAGATGTTATATATATGTTTTTCTGCATGGTGATACTTGCGAGAATGATTTATAGTTTTCCCTCACAAATGTTATATGTTATTTAATCTAATAATTTATTTATTTTTGGTTTGTAAACGTTGGTTAGAGGAATCGAATCACACTAAATTTGTATTGTTGTTCTCTATATATTGTAGGGTAAACTACATCAGACACCACCTAACTTCCGGTGTTGTATCGTTTATACCATTATTTTTTTTATTTTTTTCAATTATAGCATTAAAATTTAATTTTCGTTTTAATTATATCACTAGACCGTTAAATCATTAACAGTCGGATCAAAACGAAATCGCTTTGGTGAGGTGTCTATGTTGGCAGCCGTCAGCCATGTCATCATGTTGTTAACGATTTAACGATTCAGTGGTATAATTGAAACAGAAATCAAAGCTCAGTGCTATAATTGTCAAAATTAAAAGTTCAGTTGTAATAAATCTCACAACGCCTAAAGTTTATTAGTATCTGATGCAGTTTACCTACTATTGTATGAACAAAGACCTAACTGAAAATATAAAAAACATGTTACTCAAATTAACATTGGAAGCGTAAATTTGTTGGAGATCGGAAGTAACATGGGAAAAAGGCCTAATACCGTCAACTGATGAAGAGCAGCGGGACAATCAGAAAGGTACTTGATTGCAAGAGTAATTAAAACAGGCACCGAGTCTTCACCAGGAATCATCATATCGATCATGTTATCTGCTATCAGATCATCTGTTAATAGCTCACTGCCATCCTTAAGCAAAACGTCTACTGCATCTTTTGGAACTGTGAAGGTATTTCCTGCAATTGCATTCCTTCTTGATTGGATAATGATGCCTACAATCTTAACCATTCCTTTCTTTGCCTGAACTCGTTACAACACATAGAGATATAGCTATAAAGAACATGAAAATATAAAACAATTATATTTGAAAACAGAACTTACCTGCAAGGATCGATAAAGTTGAGTTCCGGGTACTTTAACAGGCAAAGACATAAGGCCTAACATGAATTCTTGGAACTGTTTCTTGAGAATTTCCATTTCCGGACTTGGATTCATATTAATCAATGCCTTGATGAGAACTTGAAAGGTAATCTGGGATTTTTTTAAATGAAAAAACGTATTTATCTTAGCACATTTTCAAAAGAATTAATTATCCAAAACAGTCATTTTGATGAAGCAAATTTCTGGCACAAAATGATACACTCAAAACTAGGGAAAATGGATCATGTAGGGTAGTGGGAAGAAAGATTTTCCCGTAGCTCTCACCATATTATTTTCTAAACTAGAATCATTGTTGCAGTGTTAAGGGAAGATGTCGAGAACACCGCGCGACTTTAACTTTTATGAGGAAGACGCAAGGATCACAGCGCATCTTCCTCATCATCAACCATATTTTTTTTCTCAACAAAGGTGAAGATGCATGACAATCCATGCGTCTTCCATCGAAAAATTGGAGTCGCGTGGTGTTTCCGACCTCTTTCCCTCTTTTCTTTGATATTGTAACAATGACCCTAATTCAAGAAATAATATGTCTCATTGTACAATCTGGGCGTGGAAGCCCTCAAAACTATTGTAAACCCCATGATCTTAAGTATACGCAAGAGAATAAAATTCAAACTATAAAAGAGAGAAACTAATGAAGGGGACTCCACTAACAGTTTTGGTCTCATCTTGAATGTAAATGGGTTGATCTTCTCTCCATTTATCCATTGATAGTTGGACATAATTTTGCATGTCTTTTGTGATCTGATGTTTGAGGAGTGGAGATTTGAAGAAGGCTCCTACAAGGCCATGGATTTTCCTTTGTAAGCCGCCATTGATTAGCAGAATGGAGGATTTTCCCATCAACTCCGTCAAGGATTTCGGATAAAACGGGACGAAAGCCTGTGCATCACTTTGTAGTACAATTCGATTCACTTCCGAATCTGTGGAAACAATAGTTCGAGTTCCAAATATGTGTGACTTAAACACTTTACCATACCTGCAAACAAAAAATATTCACCTTCGAAAGTAAGAAACCCTAGTCGTCCTCTAGCCAGATATTCATCAAACAATATATAGATAAAGGTTTACATGCGGCGACGGCGGTCCATGAAGCTCTCAGGGCGATCCGAGTAAGCGCAAGAGATGAAGTGAATGGTTTCCCCAAGAAGAGGCCATCCCAGAGAACCTAAAGGAAGTTTTTGGTATGTGTTTTTTGACGACGGTATTATTGATCTTAGACTCCTTAAAAGCTTGCTTTTGCTACAGATCAGAAACGTGATGCAAACTAATATTACAGTACCGAATACAGTGATAAATAATGAACTATCCATCATGGATCATCATCCTCTTCTTCAAACCCTCTCTCTATATATATACATTACATTCATATAGGCATAATGCCAAAAATAGTCCCCAATGTTTACGAAAATAGTCATTTTGACCCCTACTTTTTTTAAGCATTTTGGCGCACAACGTTTCACTTTGGGGCAAAAACTCCCTCTATAGATGAAAACTATTAGTTAACATACGATTAATGCTCCAAAATAGGAGCATCTTTTAACCTAAAATGAAACATTGAGGGCTAAAATGGCCAATAAAAAAAGAGACAAAGTGATTATTCTGTCAAATGTTAGGGACTCTTTTCCCCTAAAATGAAACGTTGAGGGGGCAAAATTCTCCAAAAAATAGAATAGGAGGCAAAATGACAATTTTGATAGAGATTGGGGGCTAATTTTGGCATTATGACATTTTTAATGATTTATCCTATTTTTGATAGGATCCAATTATCGAATGTCAAATTCTTTTAATTTTACACAAATTTAAGACCGTTAGATGGTTGAGATTAACAATAGTAAATGAGAAAATGTTCATTGAAAAAAAAATAAGGAGTTAATCTCAATCATATATTTTCAATCATCCAACGGTCCTAAATATGTGTAAAACTAAAAGAATTTTATATTATGTAAATAAATCTTAAGCCAAATAGAATTAATAACTCAATTGATATATTTATCAATATGATTATATTATTATATAATATTTTAATTAATCCAATAATTCTTCATGATAATCTAAAATAATATATTTATTAATATATATTTAATGATTGAATTTTTATATAAAATAAATAGTTTAATATTTTTAATTTATTCAAAATTTAACATAATCTATACATGAATTAAATATAAAATTTAATAATTAAAATATTATAATATAAATTAAAAATATAAAAAATAGAGCCGTAAATGAATCAAGTTAGATATGAATAACATAAAATAAATTTTGCCGAGATAAATTTCGAATGGTGAGGTTTGACAAAAAATGTCTTATTAATCAAAATTAGATTAGTAATACACATTTTAGTTTTTATTACTTTTTACATATTTTATTATTATTATTATTATTAAAAAATTACTTATTTTATTATTAAAACTAATTAGTTTGACCAAAATATAACGCGGACTATTCTTTAAATGTCCCGTTTAAAATACTATTCTCGTATTAAAGTAACATCTAAAGTAAAAAATTTCTATTAATAATATCTAGAGTAAATGTTTAAAAACTCTCTGTTAACATTTCTTTTCCCCTAAATTGTAGCTTCAATATTCACTGAAGTAAATTTCCCCATTCCCTTTCTTAAATAAAAATTGTTTAAAAAAATTCTCTGCAGTTAATGTTCAAAAACCTTAGTGGTTAATTCCAAGTTAGATAAAAAAATAAAAAAAAGGCACACAGATGACGTAAGACCATTTCCCATTTAATTAGAAAACATAAGGAATAAATAAAAATCAACCATTAGGTGGTCTAATGAGATGAGGCATTAAATCACTTAAACAAGATCACGGGTTCGAATCTTGACGTTAACGAATTGAGTAATTTGAGTTGGGATGGTCGCCCTTATCGTTGCAGTACTATATCTGGATTAATTAATCAATAGATCATATACCGATGATTATATAAATATATATATATATACCATGCCAACGAGAAAAGCTTATATTTGTCCCTCTCAGTACAAATTTTGAGCTATCACTGAAATTGATAAATTTGATCAAGTTATTAATATTTTTTAAACTAAATCTTTTAATTTGTCAAGTTTAATCAATTGACTCTTGATTTTTACAATTTTGATCAAATTAACTTTAAACTTTTATTAATAGCTTATAAACTTAAGGATTAATTTGACCACAAAGTTTAAAGATTTATTTCATCAAATTTAAGGATCAATTTAATTCTGAAAGAAAGTTTACGGGCTAATTTGACAAACGTAACAAATTCAGAAATCATTTTATATAACCTAATAATGTCACTTTGCCAAAAATAAAAATTCAGGTACAAATAATTTATTTATTTATTTATTTTAAAAATTTTAGGGTGAATATAAGATAATATATGTTTAAAAACTCAATATTTTACTAATAAAGGTTCATACCCCTGTAAACGTAACACACTTAAACCCGAGACCTCAAGAGATAACAATAAATCTCTTAACCACTAAAGTCACTTGGATTGTATAATTATAGATGATTTGATTGCCCATGTATAATCTTGCGGACATGATTGTTTATTTTTTAAAAGAGTAAAAAAATTTGGGAAACTTCCTCTTCTTCTTGGTCGAAATTTTCATTATGCAAACATTTTGAGTGAGAATCTATATACAAATGTTTTGTTTTAATTTGTCTTCGTTTAAAATGTTTCTAATTTTGTAAATCATCAAGACATTTAATAAAATACCAAATATATAAAATTTCATAAAACTAATACTAATAATTAATAGTTTAGTCAAATATATGAATTAAACTTCAGAAATTTGTTTAAAAATAATTGAAAATTCTTTGATGTTCGGGTTAAGGAATTTTTTATTATTTCTTGAGGTTTAAAGTTCAAGCACCACTTATGCAGGGGTATGAGTGATCACTGTCAAAATATTATGATTCTTTGAACATATACTATCTTATATTTCCCATATATATATATATATATATATATATATATATATATATATATATATATATATATATATATATATATATTGAAATTTCTTTCAACACCTCCCAATGAAAAAGTTTTGGTTACAATTATAGGTACGTTGATAGGGTAATCATTGCAAAATTAAAAAGAAAATAATATTGTATTATCGACAACCAGTTTATCTAATTGAATGAGGTATTAAATTTTTTGAGCAAAGTCAGGGTTTGATTATTGGTATTTGCGAATGGATCAAACTGGGTTGGGAGAATCGTCTTCGCTTTTGCAATATCTGATTTAGATTAATCAGTCAATAAATCAGATATTAGTTATTATAAAAAAAATATAGGCAGAAATTCTTGATATGATATATTTAATTATTGTGCACATTAGTTGTTTCAATTCCATATTAGAACTCCAATGAATATTATATAGACTGAAGTCCCCACGCATGAGTGATTGAGCCGGTAGAAATGGTTCGTGTTTTCATGTGAGATTCAATTCACAAAAAAATATTTTGTTACTTTATTAATGAATCCACTAAAATCTTAGGCCAACTTCCTTTTCTTACTTTCATGCCCATCCCTTTTTCTGATTTAGTTTAAATATTGTGGGAGAGGCCATATGCATGTGCCTCTATACACCCAAGACACTTCAAATTATTGTTAATCAGCGCCTATATAAAAATTAAGGGTAAATTACACAAATGGTCCCTATACTATAGGACTTTACTTTTTTGAGTCCCTCAACTATCAAAAGTTACAAAATAATCCTCCAACATAAGGTGATACTTTGTTGAGTCCCCAGATTATTAAAAGTTATAGAATGGTCACCGACTATTCATATGTTCTAAACTTGTCATTTTTGGTTAAAAAGTTGATGATCTTCTAAGCTAGACTTTAATCTACTGACTGAAATATGATAAAATATTATCCCATAATCTCAAAAGATTCTGGTATCAGATTTTATCATATCTCAGTCAACAGGTTAACGTATCGCTCAGATGACCGTTAATTGTTTAATGGAAAAGGACACTATTGGAACATATGAATAGTCAAATGACTATTTTTTAACTTTTAATAGTCGAGGACTCAACTGAATAATACCCTATAATTAAAGGATCATTTTATAAATTTTGATAGTTGCGAGACACAAAAAAGCAATAACATATAATTGAGGGACTATTTATGTACTTTACCAAAAAATTAACATGCTTAAGCTTTTCAATCAGAAGAGAAATGGGTGGTCATAATTGGCTAGATCAGAGCAAAATTGTCATTTCATTATGCAGAAAGAAGGAGAATAAATAAATAAGATAAAACCCATTATATGAAACAAAGCTTATTTTTTCATTTACAACTTTCAAAAATCTTCTTTGACTGTTAAAATTTTATTGAATTATATTCATCATAATGGTCCCCAATTTTGGTTTAGAATTTATTTAATTTCCCAATCTTCAGCCTTGCCTTTTGCACATTTGTTCCGAACGGCCTAACTAATAATGATTAGGTAATCGTTTACTAAATTATTACTTAATTGGTTAATGTTTCATACCATGAATGATTGCATCAATTTGCTTTGTTAATCATTCGACTTTAACTTTTTTTAATATAAAAATAAGTATTCGAACTATACCTAAAATTAACTTTAGGTGTCTAAAGAATTTTTCGCTCAAAATATGTGTCTAACGTTTTGAACTATAACTGCCGTTAAATTCAGCTGTTAACTAACATGGATTGTCTTTATAAAATTTTAACATTTTTATTTAAATTAAAAAAACTTAGAATTATAATTTTTTAATGAAAAAACCCAAAATTTTATAAAATAAAATTACAAAGAAAACTCCAAAATCTCTTAAAACAATAATTTCAATCCTTTAGCATCGCCAACCCCCATTAACGTCGCCAATCAAATGAACACCCAACGTTGTGTGATTGGCCAGGCGAAATCCCTTACTTTCGCGATCGACCAATCACCCAACGGCCATGTAAATGCAAGATTTCACGAGTGGTCGAAAGGGCGTCGATTATCGCTATAATTAGGGGTTGGAGTAGGGGGTTTTGGTCTTTGGGTGCTCAGATAGTCGCTTGCCGTTGGAATTTTGGTCGGTTATCGATGTTGGTTGCGATCGACGGTAGTAAAAGGATTGAAATTAGAATTTTAAAGAATTTAGAGATTTTTTAAAATTTCTAAAAAATCAAGGTTTTTTCAAAATAATATTTACAAGTGTTCTTTTTAAAAAATAATTTAAAATCTATAAACATGACATATGCCAGATGACGATTGAATTTAACGGCGGTGATGGTCCATACTCCTAAAAGTATAACGTTGAAAACGTTATGCACCTATTTTAAGCGAAAAAAATCTTTAGACACCTAAAGTTAATTTTAGGTATAAATTAGACATTTATTTTTGCATTAAACTTTTTTTAAAGACCTAGATATAAACTTACACATACCTGCGGATTTCATTATTCAAATCCAAGTCATCAAGTGAGAACCAAAATTTCCTTAACCACTAAGACCACTACAAGAGTTGTTAAATTGTACATAACCAAAGAAGTAGGTATGCTTTACTAAAATGATGAACAAACTTGGTATACAATATAGACAAGGCGGAACTAGGAATTTATTATAGGGTTTAATTGTTTTTATTTTCTTAAATATATTTTTTTAATTAAGGGTTCCAGTAAAACTTATTTTATTTATTTTTCAGAAATATATATATTTTTAGTATTAGTTAACATTAAAAAACTTAATTGGTAGGGACCAAAATTCCTGTCGGTCCCTGTCTAGTTCCACCCCTAGGCATTGTCGTAACTGTCTTTCAGTTGGGCCCTGAATTGGGCTTCGACTTGAAATAATTGGGTTGGGAGTTGCCACCGACCACTTTAAAACGAATTTAGGTGGGTCGGACACCATCTTTCCTGATCTGCGTTTTTACCAGAAATGTGTCGGGTTCGGGAGTCGGTTACGGTCAAGGAAGGATTAGTACCCTTGAACCGCCCTTTCGGTACCAATTAATTTGCCGGTTGTCATAAATTAAGAAAATTGTAATTTAAAATTAAAAGGTAAAAATACGATCACAATTACTTACCTTAGATAGTTTTAAAGGTGTGGCCTTAAGAAAGTCAAAAAATCATGTTAGATAAAAATGTAAGAAATAAATAAATTAATTAAATTAAAATGAAGAAAAAAAACATATTAAATAAAAGATAAGATAAAGAAAGCAAAGATAAAATAGTAAGTAAAAGAAATATAAAAATATAAAAATATAAAGAAAAATATAAATATAAATAAAACAAATAAAAAAATAATAATAAAAAAGTAAAAATAATATATATATATAAAATAAATAAAATAAATAAATAGTAAATATATATATATAAAAATTAATAAAACTGATAATAAAAAAATAATATATATATATATATATATATATATATATATATATAATAAAAATATATACTAAAGTAAAAACGAAAATGCATAAAATGTAAAAAATATTACATGAAAAAAGAAAAGAAAAGAAAAATAACAAAATAAATAAAATGAGTAACAAAGGAAATGTGCGTATAAATAAAGTTAAATAAATAAAATAATAATAATTAAAACGTAAATGTAAGAGACTGAATCAAAAGTAAAAAAGATGCTACCTTTTATTTCCTTTTCGAATCATTTACAATAGCTTTGATTTTGTATTTTCCATGCTTTCCTCTGTATTTTGTATGTAAATCGTGTCTTACAAATGGGGAGGATTACATGTATTTATAGTGAAAAAATTAACTATTTTTAGAATCCTATTAACAATAGAATCCTAATACAACTAGACTCCTTGCTCGGTTGTTGCACGTTTGTTGCTGTAGTTGTTACTTTAAAAGATATGGTGGTGGAAGAGTTCTCCTAGGAGAGAAACTCTTGCTAGTTCTATCTTTTAAGAAAATGGGTGTTTACAGCTGCCCCTCTTTGTCCTTTTTCGTTGAAGAATAACTCCTTGTCGAATTGAATTGCGGATGGCTCCTCCGTCGCGGAGTCGAGTCCATCTTGAAATGATTTGAATCAGAATGTGGCTTTTCGTTGTAGTCCACTTTGGTCTTCTTCTCGATTTAAAGACCTTGGCTAAAAATTCGACTGGAAAGTAATCTTTTGACTCCACAATGTGGTTGATATGCCCTCGAGCTGAATGAAACCGAACTCGAAAAGTCTTCGCTGATAGATAGCTTTTCTCGACTTAAGCTATGATGACGGAAAAAAGGCTTTTTGCTACTAAGGCACGGCTAACACAGACCTTCTTCTCGGCTTGAAAAAACCTCGATTACAGTAGGACAATAGTGTGATTGAGGTGTCATCGCGCTGAATGGAATCGAACTCGACAATTTTATTGACAGATAGCCCTTCTTGCCTTGAGTTATACTGTAAATGATGTGCCTTAGAGCTGAGCATAGTCGAACTCGAAGATCTTTTGGTGACAGATAACCCTTCTAGCCTTGAGTTATGCTGTAAATGATGTGCCCTCGAAGCTGAGTGTAATTAAACTCGAGGGTTTGGTGTTTCAAGAGAAACAATTTCAAAGGTTTTTTGTGTTTCAAGAGAAACTGATTCAAAGATTGAAGTTTCAAGGGAAATTGTCTCAAGAGAGACAAAATTTGTTTCAAGAGAAACTGTCTCAAGAGAAACAAAAACTTCCAAACGAAACTGTCTCAAGGGAGACGAGATTTGTTTAACGTAAAACATATTCAAAGATTTTGTTTCAAAGGAAACTGTTTTCAAAGTTTATGCTTCAAGAGAAACTGTCTCAAGGGAGACAAAATTTGTTTCAAGGGAAACTATCTCATAAGTGACAAAATTCATTTCAAGGGAAATGTTTTCAATGTTTATGTTTCAAGAGAAACTGTCTCAAGGGAGACAAAATTTTGTTTCAAGGAAACCTATCTCAAGAGAGACAAAATTCATCTCAAGGGAAATGTTTTCAATGTTTATATTTCAAGAGAAACTATCTCAAGAGAGACAAAACTTAGTTCCAAAAGAAAATGTCTCAAGGGAGACGAAATTTGTTTCAAGGGAAACAGATTCAAAGATTTTGTTTAGATTCAAAGATTTTGTTTCAAGAGAAACTATCTCAAGAGAGACAAAATTCATTTCAAGGGAAATGTTTTCAATGTTTATGTTTCAAGAGAAACTATCTCAAGAGAGACAAAACTTAGTTCCAAAAGAAAATGTCTCAAGGGAGACGAAATTTGTTTCAAGAGAAACAGATTCAAAGATTTTGTTTCAAGAGAAACTATCTTAAGAGAGACAAAATTCATTTCAAGGGAAATGTTTTCAATGTTTATGTTTCAAGAGAAACTGTCTCAAGGGAGACAAAATTTAGTTCCAAAAGAAAATGTCTCAAGGGAGACGAAATTAGTTTTAATGAAAACAGATTTAAATATTTTGTTTCAATGAAAACTTGGAAACTGTCTCAAGAGAGACAATGGTGAGCACGATTCCGTTCGTCGAGAAGTTGAAACCGTGGATGACCCCTTCGTTGTGAAGTTGAGCCTTGGAATTGGATATCATTCGTCGTGAAGTTGAAATCCAAGTAAGTTGTATTATTCCGAGTCCAATATCCTCCACCGTGAAGTTAAAATTGACTATAGAACTAAGAAATTATTTGTTGACAGCCAGCCGCCCCTTTACTGTGAAGTTGAGTTTGTGTTGTCTCGAGTCCAATATCATTCGCTCTGAAGTTGAAATTGGCTCCGAAATTGGGAAATTGTTTGTTGACAACCAGTCGTCCCTTCGTTGTGAAGTTGAACTTGTATTGTCTCGAGTCCAATATCCTTCGTTGTGAAGTTGAAATTGGCTCTGAAATTGGGAAATTGTTTGTTGACAACTAGTCATCCCTTCATTGTGAAGTTAAACTTGTGTTGTCTCGAGTGGCACGATATCCTTCGTCGTGGAGTTGAAATCGCAGGTGGCCCTTTCGTCGTGAAGTTGAGCCTTGACTTGGATATCCTTCATTGTGAAGTTGAAATCCAAGTATTGTATGTTGCGGGTAGACACGATCCCCTTCGCCGTGAAGTCGAAACCGTGGATGACCCCTTTATTGTGAAGTTTGGCTTCGAGCTAGATATCTTTCGTCGTGAAGTTGAAATCTACTCTCGAGCGAATTGTGTCGCTTTGAGTTCAATATCCTTCGCCGTGAAGTTGAAATTGACTCTGACTGAAACTGGAAAGTTATTTTGTTGTCAGACAGTCGCCCCTTCGCTGTGAGGTAGAGCAACCACCATGTGTTTTTGAATCGAGCATCCTTCATCTTGAAGTTGAAACTTGACTCTAAAAGCTGTAAAAACTTATGTATACAAAAAATGATAATTGTGATGCTCTTAAGTATGTCTAAGATGCATGTAACATGAATTAGTTCTGTTTTATCCCCTGGATGGAGTCTCGTGCATTGTGTGCTTATTCCTGCATATGGAGGAAATGCCTTCAAAAGGTCTGATAATTTGCATCAGGATGTTGAATTCCCAAAGATGCCCCAATATTTGATGTTGAATTTCAAAAAATGCCCCAACATTTGATGTCCAATCTAAAAAAATGCCACAACATTTGATGTTGAATCTTCAAAGATGCCCTCATTGTTCCTGATTTCTTGCTTCAGTATTGATTCTAAGCATGAGTTTTGTGTTTGAGAGCCACATGTCATTTACCAAGATCCACTCTAGAGAGATTGTCTTGTTTTGAAAAAAATGTTTTTCTTTCTTTTTTATTTTCAAAGTTATGAAAATATCAAAAAAGAGTTTCGAAAAATGTTTAACCAAAAGTTTTGAAAATATTGCCCCTTTCACGGTTTTACAATTGAGACAAATCATAAAACTAGAGTTCATTGGATATCAAAGAATTAATTACATTGTTAATCCTTTAATAAATTATAGTCGTTTGACACGTGCCAAGATCAAATCTATTTTTAGGAAATGGTTAAGTAAGGAAAGGATAAAAATGTCTCAGGTTATTGTGTTTGGTCAAAGGTTTGGCATTTTTGTTTATTTGATGCTCAGAGGTTTGATGGGGTATCTTGCATGCTCCTCTATTGGAAGTGTTCTACGATTCTTAGCTTTCATGGTCAAGCTCGAATTGTGCGATGCCTTATCAAGAAATTCATGCGATCACCTCAGCTGCCCAATTTTTGTATTCGAGCTGCCTTTTCAGGTTTTCAACTCGAATCCTCCTTTGGTTTCAAGACGTCATTCGTAATTTATGTCTTAAACCCCTTTTTTTTTATTTTTCTCTATCATGCATTAATTACACTATTTTTTACAAATAAAGATTAATCCTGATGGGCGGGATGAAATCTAAAGATAGTCTCTTTTGTTCAGAACTTCATGTATGATTAGAAGGGACTTTTAAGGCACGTAATGTAGGCCATGGTTCATGGTTATGAAAGAAAAGGATAAATAGGCTCAAACAAGTGTTTCAGGGTATTGAACCAAGGATCAATTCATTCTGATGTCTTCAATCATATCTTGCTCAATTTGAATCTGCTCGTATGTCTCTCTCTCTTGATGCTCCATGATCTTCGAGTGAAGTGATTCAATGATTCGGAAATGATTGTGCTTGATCAATCTCATTTGATGCTCTATAATCTTCGAGTGAAGTGATTCAGTGATTCGAAAATGATTGTGCTTGATCAATCTCATAGTTTGAATCTCGATGCGTCGTTTGAATCGAGAGAATCTTTGCATATGCATCTTGTCTTCTTTTTTCTTCAAATTTCCTTTGGTTTTTTTATTTTCTCTTTGCTTTTTTCTCTTTTTTCTTTTTGTTCTGATCGAATCTTTGCACTTGGCATTTGGTTCACCTTTTGGTACCTCATCTGAATCAATGTCTTCACTCATGCGAGCAGATGTTTTCCACCTTTCCCCCCAGTGTGGAGTGTGATCCTTGGTTAGGGTTGAATTAGAAGAAAAATACTATAGGCTCAAAAGGGGACACAAGGGATATATATTTTCTCCTGTTGTGAAGGGGTAAAGAAAGAAATTCGTTCATCATTTCATACATGGAAGCTTTCACAGAAGAGGTATCCCCATAGGGATAGATTTTCAGGATTATTTTTATTCACATGAAAACAGTGTAATTAATGCATGGTAGAATTATTTCGAGTGAATTCTTCTTTCTTCTTCTTGCCCCCAACATGTCTCAATGTTCATGCTCCCTACAAGATGCCCCAAGTTGTGTCTTAGAAGAAGGCTCATGAAAAAACTCAATGCCTTGGGTTTTAATGGCATAAAAATGTCAATTTTGAGTCTAAAAAGATAATGGTGTGACTTTATTTGACTCAAAGAAATGTATGAGTGTATCAAAAGATAAAGGCAATGTTCAAAAGTTTCAAAGGGAGGTAATGTCAAAATTTGGTCTTTTTGGTAATGACCATGAGTTATTTTGGGTAAAGAATCAAGGTATTTTATTTTGGGGTTTGAGATAGGATAAGAAAAGTCTAATCTTGCCATATGTCAAAATTCTATAATTCTTGAAGAATTAAAAGAATCCTTAATTCATTTAATAATCGAAGAACTAAAGATTAAAATTTGTTCAATTGCATCTACATTTAATTTTTAATCATTTTCATAAATTCAATTGTTTAAAAGATTAAGCAAACATGAAAGATCAAAGATGTGTTCAAACAAAAAAATCCTCTAAGTGAAAATGATATATGCAATGTCCCCTTGTTCGGCTGTCCATGCCTCTGAAGCCATCAGGTTTTGGATCTTGCGCTTCAGTGCCTTACAGTTCTTAGAGGAATGTTTGGGGGTTCTTATGTGGTAACCGCAAACAACTTCAACATTGTAGCCCATAGGAGATGAGGACTCTTTTCTCAGATCATCCTGGTAGGCTTAGTCCTACAATCAACTGATCAAGCTCCCACTGTACTGATTTCAGTTTTTTCTTTAATTGTTAAAATCTTGCTTCCATGTGGTGTTATGTGGTTAAGACCACTTCATCGAATCTTCCATGAAGAAATTTCATGTTTATGAAAATGTTTAAAAATGAAATGTAGATACAGAATGCAAAAATGCATGAAATGTTTGAGGCATTGATCCAAAAACATATCTGTTATTATAAATAATCTTTATTGGGATAAAAGTGTTTTATCTTTTAAGAGACAATAAACATATTTAAAGGTACATCCGGACTAAATCCTCTAGACCCATAACAGGTTGACTAGTCATTTGTCTTCATCTTTCGCCGGTTGAATAACCTGTTGAACCACTCCGACCTCTCTGGATGAACCGTGAAAATGTTGAGTTATTTTTTGTACTGGTTCCCAAAAGTATCGAATGACTGCATCTTTGTCTTTCATCCTTTGCTGAATCGGAAACTCCATTGAAATCCTCCATCAAAGGGATTATCCGAAGTTCAATTGCTTATTTCTTGAATTTGTCTAAAATGACATGCCATCTTATTCTTGTTATCTTTGAATAGATTCTTGAGGTTAGTAATCTTTTTCTCGTCTTGCCCTTACCACCTTTGTCAACCCATTTTTGAAAAGTTAACTTTTGATGTATTTGATTGTGGGCACCACGTCTTCTTGATCGAATGTGACACATAGTTGCCTTGCAGATTATCCTCCATTTCTTTCTGAGTCTTTTCTGACCATAGTCGGACCCCTGCGTTCTTCAGCTCTTGTATTACAACCCTTTGTCCATTAATGCAGATTATTCATTTTTAACAAACACTTTTTTAGTGGATCAACACCTCTTTTAAATGATGCGAATGATGAGAACAAAATAAAAGATAACAAAAAATAAAAAGAGTTAGTGAGGTAAATCAAAACAATAATAAAAACGAAAAATCCTACCCCACATGCTTTAATTCTTACCCGGACATGATGTAACATCCTCAATACCGGGTTAGTGATCAAATTATAAAGTTTCAGAATTTGGTGACTAGAGTAGAACCATGGATTAGTTCAATGATTTATTTGTAAATAAATCATAAAAGTTGTTAGTAATTATAAGATGAATTGAAGAGCAAAAGGGTCATTTGACAAGGAAGATTTTTATTTTCCGTATAAGATAAGAAAATCACGTGGGAAGAGAGAAAAGGTTCCAGAGTTCTCTTCTCTTCTTCCTTCTTCATACGTGAAAGCTTGACTCAAAGGTGAGTTTCTTTGTTTGTTGATTAACTATTGATTTTAAGGTTGGGTTATGATCATTAGATGATAATTAAGCTTAAGGAAAGCTTAATTTGTTCTAAAATAACATGATGAAAGATATAGAAGAGATTAAAGAAAATGTGTTTTTAGATGAATTTCTAGAAAAGAGTTAATAAGTGAAATTTGAGAAGGAATTTGACTTGTCATCACTAAGAATAAGAGATATATGAAGTTAGAAAGGATTAATAACAAAGTTGAAAGTTAAGTAAGATTCTTAAATCTTAAGAATCACGATAAGATATGGAAGATAAAGATGGTTTACATGGATATAAGTTGGTTTAAGTAATGGTAGTTGAATTTAATGACATAATAGGGGCTTAAAATAGAAGAATTGAATGAATAATTGATGATTTTTGGGTTTAAAAAGAGATTTCTGGGCAGAGTGCATCGGTGCATATTCAATGTGTATCGATGCATCAAGGTTAAATCCTAGAATTTGTTAAAGGTGCATCGATGCATAAGGAGTGCATCGATGCACTCATTTAAATTAACTGAACATCGAATGCCATTTATGCATCGATGCATAAGGAGTGCATCGATGAACCTGCTTAAAATACAAACATCGAATAGGATTTATGCACCGATGCATGGGTAGTGCATCGATGCACCCGTCAAGGGATACATCGATACATGGTGTAGTGCATCGATGCATACCTTCAATAAGAGATGAAAATAGCTTTCTTTTAGCCTAAGGATTTATAGTTTGAAATATATCAATTCGTATGCTGATAAGTATCAATGTATTACTATGTAGATTTAGAGCAAAATGTCATTCCAGAACAATCAAAGGATTAGAATCAAATCAACACAAGGCTAAGGTGAGTGCAATTTAAATTGTACTTATGTATCAAATAAACATTGGCTTGCGATGAGCCAGTGATGAAGTTACTATAGTAAGACGGGACTTCTAAAAAGTTATTTGAATTGTGATTCTTAAGTTTGCATGAGTACATGAAAATGGGTACATATGTTATATGTATTGCATCTGTTACATGAATTGAGTGAATAAATGTTAGTGTGATGAGTTATGTGAACTGGTTTAAGTAGTGGATGTAATTATATACGTTATGTAAAATAAATATGTGATTTAAGACATAAGTTAAAGAACTATATGATATGAGATAATATAGACACATGCTATTATAAGTAACTATAAGATCACAAACTATGTAAAATAGCAATGATTTATATGATAACAAGAGGAAGGATATAAATTACATGAGTTAGATATATATAGGAATTTGTATAACCAACTTATGAGATTAGATGAAAAGTGAGATAAGTTAAATAACATTGATTTATAGGACAATATAAGAATAATATATAAATGAGGAGACATTGATAGAAGTGATTATATGAACATGTAAAATAAGTTATACGGAGAGGATTTATGAGCTGAAATGAACATATAATATATGAGTCATATGGTAAAGAGATTTATGAAGCTATAGGAAAATGTTATGGGAACTATGTGATGATAAGTTATGAGAAAATATTTATATAGGTAACAAGCTACGTGAAATTGAATTAAGTAATATATGAAACTAGAATATAATTAATGTGAAATAAGTGATTAGATAAAACTGTGAGAAGTTATAGGGCGTTGTTATTCGAAGTAAATGAAAGTATGTATATGGATAACTGTATAAGTTTATATGTTATACTATGTGCTATGTGATGTATAATGAACATATGTGAACAAGATATGACTTGTGAGTTTACATGAACAAATGAGGAATGATATAAGTCATATGAAATGATCTACGTGAATATATATGCACTTGTGATACATGTGATATGATATGAAATATATGGTTACACATACGTATAGTATGTGACAAAAGAGAAAGACAAGTGATATGAAAAGTATAAATGATAATGCCCATGTTATATGATATGAGAGATAGGGGTATAGTTGGCATGCCAAGAGTCGAGGGTATATTAGTCCTTCGGGACGTATCCAGTGGTCCTTCGGGACATATCCAGTGGTCCTTCGGGACATATCCAGTGGTCCTTTGGGACGTATCTAGTGGTCCTTCGGGACGAATACTGAACAAATATTTGGTGCCCTATGAGGGAATTTATAGGAGCTGTGGTGACGACATTAGTGCATAACCTCATTGTACTCACATACCTTAAGTTCCCACAGGTGTATATGGGCTAATAAAAAGATAATAACAAATTTAATACATATGATGCATATGCTTTTGGTGATATGGAATATGTTCCATGAATTATATGATATTATTATATATGTTTAGTTGTGAAATGATAAATGTGTTATATGATATACAAAAATGATAAATACAAGATCATATGATAAATAGATATTTAGATAATGATGATATATGTACATGTATGTATTTTGATATATGAAATGTACTATGATTTCTATTATATGTTTTATATGCCTCACTAAGTCAACGACTTAGCGTGTGATTGTTTCACACGTAGGTACCAAGAAGAGGAAGAATGATAAAAGTTAAGCAAGACAAGTTAGTTCCTCCTTTCCAAAGATCAGATCAGAAAAGCATTGTATAATATGTATTTTATAATACGGATGGTAGTTGGCATGTAAATAAAGATTTGAATTTGATATGCTCTAATTAGTTTTTCTAAAATCATATGAATAAGTTTTATGTAATTTAGTCGGTTGTTTTAAAAAAAAGTTTTAAAATTATTTACTAATTTGTACAAGTACCGGTTTTGTAAAGTTAATGTGACACCTCAGATTCGTATTCGGGTCGGGTACGGGTTGGGTGTTACATTTAATGGTATCAGAGCCAAGGTTTAGCTGATTCTAGGCTGAAAATGAAGTCAAAAGTGTTTTAAAAAGTATACATGCCAACACAAAGTGAAATATTTTCTGATTTGATAGTGTAAGGAGTATATTGTCTTGTTAATAGAGTTAAATTGTTATGTTATATTAGATGTATGATTATGATAGCTTCCAATGTGAAATACAAGGAAATAGACTGAAGGTAATGGCATTCACCTGCCCTGGCAGGCAGGGAGAAGAGCGAACACCTCAGGAAGTGCCTGTATAAAATTTGGAAATGTATTCATCACGTTGAAGAATGTTCTGATGTGTTTTCCATTTATAATTCTTTAACTCGTAAAATGAATGTATCCAATTAGTTGAAAGAGTTACGAGCACCCGAGTTCAAGGGTGAATTTGAGCAATGTTCTATTGTTATAGACATTTGATTAATGATAGGAAGATAATGTTAGAAGGTTTCTATTTCTCCAAATCGAAGAAGTTAAATTGAGTAGTTTCGTTACTACATGGGCAAGCTAGAGTATGGTGGACAAATGTCACCATGAGAATGTTGAAAGACTCAATGATGTGGGTATTATTTGTAGAAGAATTCAAGAATAAGTACATGGATGACCTATTCATAAGATAAATGAAGCTAGAATATACAAACATGAAGAAAGGGAATTACACATGCTTGTGTATGAGTATAAGTTTAATAAGTTAAGAGGATGTATTGCTGAGTTGATTTTGATTAAGAATGATACATATGATTGGTTGTTTAAGGCTTGCGCCTTAAATTAAAATAGTGTTACTGATTTTGAATTTGTTCTCATTTTAAGAAATGGTTAATTGCGTTAAAGTTTTTGAGAGAGCTCGAAATGAAAGGATTGAAGAATAAAAATATCAGATGATTAAGAGAATTAGTGCTTCATAAAGTTAAGCACCATAAAAGAAAGATGGAGATTATGATTTTTATCTTTAAACCAGATATGAATTAGTTGTATTCTCCGTTAGAGAATAAAGGCATTCAGTTCAGACGGATGGGAATTTATAGTATTAAAGAAACTTTATTGTTCTGAAATAGAATAGTTTCTTAACAGTATAGGTAAGATAAAGTGGAAGAGATTGATGTTAATTGGAGAATATTAAAAGACCAAGGAAGGATTTAAGAATATGTATATCAGTGATCAGTAAATAGAACGGTTGAATTCGAACCAAAAGAATTGTATTATGGAAGAGTGAGAATAAAGGTTTGATAAGTGAAGATAATAGCGAATGAATTATTTAGACTGGAAAGAATACATATATGGATAGTTTGACGAAAGGTCAGAAGATATATGATTGGATGATTAGGGCTTGTGCCCTATATTGAACAGTTGATGTTTATTAACTGTAATAGTAAAGGTGATAGAGTTGTAAGATTTGGAAAGGATATACGGTTAAGTTCATCAAGTATGATGAATTTGAATTTGGTTGTGTATTTGGATTTTATAGATATGATAAAGGCAAAGAGAAGAGTATTTACAAGTTTAAAAGGGAGCTTTGAGGAAGAAAATACAAGTGCAAGAGATGGTAAACTATGAGGTTCTGTATAAGTGAAGTTGATTATTAATGTTATGAAGAGGTGATAAATATATGATTTGTATATAAGAAAATCTTGATTATAAAAGGATAAATGGATAAAGAAATGAAAGGATGAAGTATTAAGTAAGGGAAACATCAGGAGAACATGAGATGATATGTTCTTATCAAGATGTGCAATGAAAATTCGAGGACGAATTTTCTTATAAGGATGGGAGAATTGTAACATCCTCAATACTGGGTTAGTGATCAAATTGTAAAGTTTCAGAATTTGGTGACTAGAGTAGAACCATGGATTAGTTTAATGATTTATTTGGAAATAAATCATAAAATTTGTTAGTAATTATAAGATGAATTGAAGGGTAAAAGGGTCATTTGACAAGGAAGGGAAGAGAGAAAAGGTTCTAGATTTCTCTTCTCTTCTTCATTCTTCATACGTGAAAGCTTGACTGAAAGGTGAGTTTCTTTGTTTGTTAATTAATTATTGATTTTAAGGTTGGGTTATGATCATTAGATGATAATTAAGCTTAAGGAAAGCTTAATTTGTTCTAAAATAACAAGATGAAAGATATAGAAGAGATTAAAGAAAATGAGTTTTTAGATGAATTTCTGGAAAAGAGTTAATAAGTGAAATTTGAGAAGGAATTTGACTTGTCATCACTATGAATAAGAGATATATGAATTTAGAAAGGATTAATAACAAAGTTGAAAGTTAAGTAAGATTCTTAAATCTTAAGAATCATGATGAGATATGAAAGATAAAGATGGTTTACATGGATATAAGTTGGTTTAAGTAATGGTAGTTGAATTTAATGACATAATAGAGGCTTAAAATAGAAGAATTGAATGAAGAATTGATGATTTTCGGGTTTAAAAAGAGATTTCTGGGCAGAGTGCATCGGTGCACATTCAATGAGTATCGATGCATCAAGGTTAAATCCCATAATTTGTTAAAGGTGCATCGATGCATAAGGAGTGCATCGATGCACTCATTTAAATTAATTGAACATCGAATGCCATTTATGCATCGATGCATAAGCATTGCATCGATGCACCCGCTTAAAATACAAACATTGAATAGGATTTATGCACCGATGCATGGGTAGTGCATCGATGCACCCGTCAAGGGATGCATCGATGCATGGTGTAGTGCACTGATGCATACCTTCAATAAGAGATAGAAATATCTTTCTTTTAGCCTAAGGATTTATAGTTTGAAATATATCAATTCGTATGTTTATAAGTATCAATGTATTACTATGTCGATTTAGAGTGTAATCTTATTCCAGAACAATCGAAGGATTAGAATCGAATCAACGCAAGGCTAAGGTGAGTGCAATTTAAATTGTACTTATGTATCAAATAAACATTGGCTTGCAATGAGCCAGTGATGGAGTTACTATAGTAAGAAGGGACTTCTAAAATGTTATTTGAATTGTGATTCTTAAGTTTGCATGAGTACATGAAAATGGGAAAATATGTTATATGTATTGCATCTGTTACATGAATTGAGTGAATAAATGTTAGTGTGATGAGTTATGTTAACTGGTTTAAGTAGTGGATGTAATTATATACATTATGTAAAATAAATATGTGATTTAAGACATAAGTTAAAGAAATATATGATATGAGATAAGATAGACACATGCTATTATAAGTAACTATAGGATCACGAACTATGTAAAATAGCAATGATTTATATGATAACAAGAGGAAGGATATAAATTACATGAGTTAGATATATATAGGAATTTGTATAACCAACTTATGAGATTAGATGAAAAGTGAGATAAGTTAAATAACATTGATTTATATGACAATATAAGAATAATATATAAATGAGGAGACATTGATAGAAGTGATTATATGAACATGTAAAATAAGTTATACGGAGAGGATTTATGAGCTGAAATGAACATATAATATATGAGTCATATGGTAAAGAGATTTATGAAGCTATAGGAAAATGTTATGGGAACTATGTGATGATAAGTTATGAGAAAATATTTATATAGGTAACAAGCTACGTGAAATTGAATTAAGTAATATATGAAACTAGAATATAATTAATGTGAAATAAGTGATTAGATAAAACTGTGAGAAGTTATAGGGCATTGTTATTCGAAGTAAATGAAAGTATGTATATGGATACCTGTATAAGTTTATATGTTATACTATGTGCTATGTGATGTATATATGAACATATGTGAACAAGATATGACTTGCGAGTTTACATGAACAAATGAGGAATGATATAAGTCATATGAAATGATCTACGTGAATATATGAACTTGTGATACATGTGATATGATATGAAATATATGGTTAACATACATATGGTATGTGACAGAAGAGAAAGAACAAGTGATATGAAAAGTATAAATGATAATGCCCATGTTATATGATATGATAGATAGGGGTATAGTTGGCATGCCAAGAGTCGAGGGTATATTAGTCCTTCGGGACGTATCCAATGGTCCTTCGGGACGTATCTAGTGGTCCTTCGGGACATAGTGGTCCTTCGGGACGAATACTGAACAAATGTTTGGTACCCCATGAGGGAATTTATACGAGTTGTGGTTACAACATTAGTGCCCAACCTCAATGTACTCACATACCTTAAGTTCTCACAGGTGTATATGGGCTAATAAAAAGACAATAACAAATTTAATAAATATGATGCATATGCTTTTGGTGATATGGAATATGTTCCATGAATTATATGATATTATATATGTTTAGTTGTGAAATGATAAATGTGTTATATGATATACAGAAATGATAAATACAAGATCATATGATAAATAGAGATTTCGATAATGATGGTATATGTACATGTATGTATTTTGATATATGAAATGTACTATGATTTCTATTATATGTTTTATATACCTCACTAAGTCAACGACTTAGCGTGTGATTGTTTCACACGTAGGTACCAAGAAGAGGAAAAATGATAAAAGTTAAGCAAGACAGGTCAGTTCCTCCTTTCCAAAGATCAGATCAGAAAAGCATTGTATAATATGTATTTTATAATACGGATGGTAGTTGCCATGTAAATAAAAATTTGAATTTGATATGCTCTAATTATTCTTTCTAAAATCATATGAATATCTTTTATGTAATTTAGTCAGTTGTTTTAAAAAAAAGTTTTAAAATTATTCACTAATTTGTACAATTAGCGGTTTTGAAAAGTCAATGTGACACCTCGGATTCATATCCGGGTCGGGTACGGGTTGGGGGTGTTACACATGATCTCTTTCCCATATGCTAATTTTAAACAAATCCTAACCGCATATTTGTCTAGTTCGCATGCTTTGAACAGAAAATATAGCATGAAACAAAGAAACCTAGGGTTTGCAATGAGGTTTTGGGGTGGGCTCTAATTCTCCATGGTCTCCCGGTTTTGGTTCTATAGAAAGGTACCCGAGTTCTCCTTGCTGGTGCCTCCTTGGGCTTGCCAGACTCTTAGGGTGTGTTTGGTTCACGAAATATAAGATTATCAGTGGGAATATAAGATTACCAGAGAATAAGATTACTGGGAATGTTGTATTTTGTGTTTGGTTATCTTAGCAGGAATGTAAGATTACCGTGTTTGGTTAAAGGAATAAAAGATTATTGGAATGTATATTTGACCAAATTGTCCTTATTTTATATTTGTTTTTTTAACAAGTTGGAAAATATTTTATATATTTTCTTTAAAAAATTTATATTCATAAAATTTATATAATTTTTTTTTACAAAATTGAAAAAATAAAAATGTTTAATGAAAGGGTAAAATTTTATTTTAACCCCTGAACTTTATATAAAATTTTAATTATAGATTTTTTTTTTGTAAATCTAAAATAGTTTAAGGATAAATTTGTAATTTAACATTCGTAGAATTTTTATTATTCAATGACAGAAGACAAATATTTTTGAAAGAAAAAAAAAATTAAGGGCATTTTAGTCCAAAACGCTAGTAATCCAACAATACCTAAGGAAAGGGAGGTAATGACATTCCCGATGATATACCCCAAAAAATCCACTATTGGTAATCTTACATTACCGGGAATGGGATTCCCGGGCTAACCAAACGGGGGAATGTGGATTTCATTCCCATGGGAATTCCACATTCCCCCATCCAAACACCCCCTTAGACTTAAACCCATCACATGCTTGTGTGGACTAAGTTAAACTCGAGAGGATACATTCCCTTATGTCCATAAGGAGAATAAATTCACACGAAGACATAAGGCATATGAATCCCGAAGGTTACTTGCTAGGCCCATACGGAGACTAAATTCCCACGAAGGCGTCGCTTTCACGCCCACTTAAACGGGTTCGGAGCTCGGGTATAGAGCCTGAGATGAACACTTTTGAAAAATCTGAAATCATTAAAAACTGTCAGTATAACTATTTATTTGAAAAATGTAATCAAAAGTAAGTAATAAAGATCAAAAAAGTTACCTTAAAATTCAAACTTACCCTTTTAGTTAAAAAGACAACTGAAAATTACCTTAGCCTGACTCGCTTACCTGTCCCCAGCAGAGTCGCCAAGCTGTCGTAACCGTCTTTCGGTTAGGCCCCAAATTGGGCTTTGACTTGAAATAATTGGGTTTAGAGTCGCCACCGACCACTTTAAAATAAATTTAGGTGGATCGGACACCATCTTACCTGATCTGCATTTTTACCAGAAATGTGTCGGCGGGAGTCGGTTACGGTCAAGGAAGGATTAGCACCCTTGAACTGCCCTTTCGGTACCAATTAATTTGCCGGTTGTCTTAAATTAAGAAAATTGTAATTTAAAATTAAAAGGTAAAAATACAATCACAATTACTTACCTTAGATAGTTTTAGGTGTGGCCTTAAGAAAGTCAAAAAATTATGTTAGATAAAAAGGTAAGAAATAAATAAATAAATAAAATTAAAATGAAGAAAAAAATTAAATAAAAGATAAGATAAAGAAAACAAAGATAAAATAGTAAGTAAAATAAATATAAAAAAAAATAAAGAAAAAGAATAAAATATATAAATAAAACAAAAAAATAAAATAATAATAAAAAAGTAAAAATAATATATATATATATATATATATAAATAGTAAATATATATATATAAATTAATAAAACTGATAATAAAAAAATAATATATATATATAATCTAAAAAAATAAAAATATATACTAAAGTAAAAAAGAAAATGCATAAAATGTAAAAAATATTACATGAAAAAAAAAGAAAAGAAAAATAACAAAATAAATAAAATGAGTAACAAGGGAAATGTGCGTATAAATAAAGTTAAATAAATAAAAATAATAATAATTAAAATGTAAATGTAAGAGACCGAATCAAAAGTAAAAAGGATGTTATCTTTTATTTCTTTTTCGAATCGTTTACAATAAATTTGCTTTTGTATTTTTCGTGTTTTCCTCTGTATTTTGTATGTAAATATTGTTTTACAAATGGGGAGGATTATATGTATTTATAGTGAAAAAAACTAACTATTTTTAGAATCCTATTAATAATAGAATCCTAATGCAACTAGACTCCTTGCTCGATTGTTGCATGTTTGTTGCTGTGGTTGTTGTACGTTTGTTGCTGTGGTTGTTGCTTTAAAAGATATGGTGGTGGAAGAATCCTCCTAGCAGAGAAACTCTTGCTAGTTCTATTTTTTAAGAAAATTGGTGTCTACATGCATATTCATAATGGTGTTGTAATTAGAAATAGAACGGTACACAACATTCTTAGTGACCTCGGCCTTCAAAATTGGGATAAACAGCTGAGAGCTATGGAACAAATAAATAGAATTTCGTAAAATACAAAGATTCAAGTATAGGGTAGGAAAACTTGGAATGAAGACGAGTTAAAGTATCTGCACATCGATTTTCTACCCTGAATGTGTGCTTGAGACAGGAGAGTCCTGCCATAAGACACAAGCACAAAAAAGATGTTGGTTGATAAAAGCAATAACCGTTGAAGCAGCAAGCTGAATTTCAAAGTTTGAATGTTACAAAGGATAGCTAAACTAAGATTGTCCCCAAGAGCCCACACTTCGACTTCAGCATTAGTAACAAGAACCAACCGTGTTAAGTTTGAAATTGAAAGACCTGCTAAAAGGATCAATGGCGGAACTTGATAATAGAGTATGAGGATCAATTTAAAACTTTAAAAAAATTGAAATGTATAAATTAAATTTTTTTAAATTTTTTGAAGGGTTTAGTTTAGATTTTTTCCCAAAAAAATTATGGTCTAACTAAAATTTTTGAATTTTTGAGAGGCTTAATGAAATTTTAAAAAATTTAATCTGAATTTCTAAAGATTTTAAGTGGACCAAATTAATTTTTTTGAAAATTTCAAAGATCTAAATTATAATTTTCTTAATATTGGGAGGCACGGCCCCCACTAGTATCTCTTGTGTTCCACCACTGAGGACCCTCTTAGAGACAATGGTGGTGGTGATGACGGGGAGAGGGGTATGTTAGGCAAAGTTGCGATAGCAAACGACTCACTTGTCTTATAGATTCTTTGGTTAACACATCATTTCCTTAATCATCCTGGTATTGAAAATAACATCGATCATATTTATCGAGTGAAATATTAATAGATTATTCTCCAAGTTTGTTTTTAACTACTCAGTCTAGGTGGGTCTAATTAGGGTGGAGATGTGGTGCTTAAGTTCAAGTTGGTCCACAACTACTTGTTGATCTAACAATGTCTAGAAACATTGATAAGTCGAATATTTGCATGATTTTTATTTATAAATTCATATGTTTTAGTATTTTGATCTATCTCAAAGTCTTTGTTTTTGACAAGTATTGGATATTTCAAGTATTTAAATGGCTAAAGGACAGATCATGTACAAAAGTAAAGTTTTAGCCAAATTTAATTACTTAAAGAGTTTTGGCATGCTTCAACAAAGAATTTAAGAAAGAAAAATCCTACTCAAACTACACATCTATCTTTTTTATTTTTGATCGGCTAGAATATTTTTATTAATAGAAACCGACTTGATTATATGTCAAATTAAAAACCCGTAAACCTAAATAGGAGAAAAGAGCAATCGAAAGCTTACAGCAAAACCACAATCACTAACTAGACCCCAAGGCAATAAAAAAAAACCATTTAAAGATAGCACCCAAATACTTTATAAAAGCTCCCCACCATGCTCAGCTTAGAACCTTAAGAAACCAAATATAATAGACTAGCAAATCAGACCCCCATTCTCGACCCCTACCACAATCAATGAACTCAAACAAGACACATCAACTACCAGCGGGCTTAATATCTCAGGCCTGGTTAACCCAAAGTTTGCCAATCAATCAGCCGAAGACGGTAGAGACGAAGTAGACCGCTTAAAGAATACTGCTTCAAATAGCTTCACCTTCTCGTCAATTTCGCTCATAAGGGACCAATAGCGCTCATGCCGAAGCTGAGGATTAACCAACAAATACAAGGCAACAAGGGAAGTGGATTCCAACGACAACGTACTTAACCCCTGAAAATTAGCTTCCAATAAAACATCCAAGGTCATTTTGAAGGCAAATAACTCAGCACCTGCAGTACAATTAAATTCAGAATGACCATAAAAAATCGCCCTTAAAGCTCCACAGGGTGAACGGAGGACACCCCACAGCCTCCCCAACACGCCTTAGCGACACCTGCAACTAGAAACGACTAACCAGACGAAACATCCAAAGGCATAGCCAGATTTGAACAATAAGAATCTGACAAACAATCCCTCGGATCAAACCACCAAGTAGATTCATCAATAATTAAACTCGCTTTAATAGCACTTAAACATACCAACGCTCGAAGTTTTGACAAGAAAATCAAGTCCCCAATAGAGCAAATATCACATCATTTTGACTCAACCAAATGGACCAAAATTCTGATGAAATAGAGACCAACCAAACACTTTTTTAGCTTTGGAGGGAGATGTACATCAAAGCACCAAACAAACAAAAATTCTCTAAACTATAAAGCTCCCCCCACAACACTTTCCACCAAACAGCAAAAGCAGACAAACTACGAATAAACACAATTGATAAAAAAAATGGTCAATTTTCTCAAGCCTTGGAAGATTTTAGCATTCCATTATTTTCAGGACAACATATTTTGAGGCAATTACCCTTCTTCCCAGACCAAACCGCAAACCCCACTTAACCAACAAAGCTTCATTCTTAGCTTTCAAATTTACTACGCCCGCACCCTCTTTAGATCTTGAAAGACACACCCTTTGCCAGCTAACCTGGGCCAATTTTCTCTTGCTTTCCGTACTCCCCCATAGAAATTTCTTCCTAATCTTTTCAATTTTTTGAATCACCGTACTTGGGATTTCAAACAATGACAGAGTACAGAGGAAGTGCTGACAATGTTGCATTATTCAGTGTCACTCTTCTAGCAAACGAGAGAGATCTACTTTTCCACCCAGCTAGCTTAGATTGGAATCTGTCAATAACAGGATCTCAGGTTTTCACTGTACGAGGATCCGCTCCTAAAGGCATACCCAAGTACGAGAAGGGGAGGGACCCCACCTTACACCCGCAACAATTAGCAAATTCGACAACCAGAGGCTGCTCCACACCAACTCCCACCATACATGATTTATTGAAGTTAATACTAAGGCCTGAACAAACCTCAAAACACCTCAGTATACGCTTGACATTTAGTATAATCTCCAGCCTAAGCTTGACAAAAATGACGGTGCCGTTAGCCTTACTTAGTGATTCTACCTTTCTTTGATCTCGATCTTCATGTTCATCATTTATACATCACATACATTCCAAAGCATATACATTAGTATCTTACTAACATAGGCACAATCTAATAATAAAATTCATAAAAATTATGTCGATATTTATTCGATACTAAATCCATTTCAAAACGTCAATGTTGACCATAATAAATAAATCCTTTTAGAATTTCTTCTCAGCATTTCCAATTTATTCCAAATGGTCCTTTTCCATTTTACTTATAACACCCCAATTTATGGGCTAAATTTTAGAATTATAAAGTGGTGGATTTAATTGGTATTTTAGGAAGAAAATTGAGGATTAAATTGAAATATTTCAAAGTTGTCAGATTATTTTAAGAAGTGCAGGAAATTTAGTAACTAAACTCATGGTTTACCCATTTTTTTATGGGATGAATTATAAACCCTATTTCCCCGTATATTATGCAGATTATTTTTCCAGTTTCCCTCCCCCTTCAACCCTCCTTTCCTCTTCGATCTACTCACCGTCTGACCTCCATTCGATGAACCGAAACCACCATCGTGTTCGTTGTCGACCGATGAACAAAACCCCTCAAACCTTTCGTCGTAAATCGTCGTCATTCGTCGTTAATTTCAGTCGGAAGTATCGTCGGTTTTAACTCAATTTCTGTTGGTTTTCCGTCGATTCACGTCAATCCGGTCATCCGTTTTCGACACCTCCCACACCATCGTGTTCCTTGCATCGTTCCGGGTTCACTGGTGATCTCCATGTCTCCGTCATCGCCGGCGCGTGGAGGAGTGAGAAAGTTAAAGTTTTTGATGTTCCGAATCGAGCTATCCTCCGTTCAAAATTGTAAACCGATCTTGGAAAGTGTTTCAAAATGCCTTAAAATAATTTTTAGGATTTTTTTCGGGAATTTTTGGACACTCCACGGTGTCGTACGCGCCCCACGCTTTACCCCCTACGCGTGGGAAAGTCCTAGCCGCAGGGTGATATTTGTGTAAAAAACTCGGGTGCTAGTTTTGTAAATATTTTTAGAATTGTGCCTAATTTGTAATTAATTTATGTTATGGTGATATTTGTGTAATATCGTTGACTGACCGTTGACCGCCGTTGACCGTTAACTGTTGACTTTGACTGAAAAGTCAAATTTTTTTAAAAGTCATAATATATGTTTTTTAATGTCCTGAATTTGTTTTTGGGGTCCGTTTCGCCAAATTCAAACCCGGTAAGATGTTTTTGACTGATTTATCACCCGATTCGATCCATTCTTTGGAATTAAGCTCCATTTTTTATGTAATTTCTGTTGACATGCATCTGAGGAATTATTGGAAGTTGAATTAAAGATCGAGGACATTCAAATGGAAATTATATGGTCGATCTGTATGGCACGGAAAATGAGGTAATACTTTACTACCTCTTTATGCTTAATGGAACATGTTATTGGTAAATGCATGAATAAGATAATGTTGGTCACTTTTGTGGAGTTGATTAATTTATACACTCGATATGAATGTGGTAGAAATTCGGTAACTGAATACGGATCGAATGACTAATATAAGAGATTGAGGGATTGTTAGAATTAAATTACAAGTTTTGTGATTAGTGATAAAGGAATCAGCCCTGGATTTGTAACTTATATTTTATATCAAAAAAGGTTAAATATTAAAGGTACTCGGATGAGAAATTATGAGAATACTCTGGTTGGGTAAAATTACGAAAATACCCTTATGTTGTAAGATGACAAGAATTATCCCTGGAAGTTGGTTAATAACTCTGAAAAGACATATTGATCCAGTAAAAATTACTGATGTGAATAAAAAATGCTAGTTTTGCTTAAGAAATATGGATAATCAGTTTTTAAACTCAAGAGGGTTTGTGCAAGATACTATAAGTCTGTTAAAGAATCATTTCAAGATCAGAGAATGTTCAGGAAAGAAATTAACCATAGAATCTCTAAACAACAATTATTTTCGTTAAGAGTTAATAACGAAACTATTTGGTTAAGAAATTACAAAAATGCCCTTAAAAGGTAAAAATAGTCCAAGTTGACCCTGAATGAGAAAGTACTTTGAGGATTTGTACTTAACTCGATAAAGTACAGATTTAATTGTTAAGATCATGTCTTTGTACAGAAAATTTATGATATTCCTTTTGTAATATTTGAGAAAGCTATTGACCCGAAAATCTCCGAGTCATAAGTAAATACCTGAAGAATGACTTATCGATGGTGCTCTTTTGTCAGAATTGTTTGAAATGACTGAAGTAAATAATAAGATTAAATTAAATAATAAGACTGGACGGAAGGAAAAATATTAAAATACCCTAGATCTGTAAAATGACCAAAATACCCCTGTAATGGAAATGACTCAAGAATATCACCAAGCCCAAGAATGAATAGATATCCTCAAGCTTTGAAATGAATAAAAAACATTGAGCACCAAAATAACCAAAATGCCCTTATGGTCTAGACTAAGTAAATGTTTTGGATTAATTAAGGAATCTAAATAAACATGGTTATTTAACAACCCTTAAAAGTTATGGAATTCATCTTAAGTGAGTTGATCAATGCTAATGATATGTCAGTACCTGAATGACATAGGTATCATTTGAATGTGTGTTCGTCTTCTTAAGTTTGGTTCGATGATAATTTTGGAAGTACTCAGCTCAGCTCAACTCTAGATTTCATTCGATACTAAGAAAAGGATATTCGTTAGACAAATCAACCATGAAGACCAAATTGAATTGAACGGAAGTACAATACTGGAAGATGGGAAACCTCATGCCACTCTAATGAGCTTATCAACAAAGCTTGACAAAGATGAATGAGGTAAATGTGTGGATGTTAAACTGTATAGGTCAAAGATTGGCTCTTTGCTCTATCTAACCACAAGTAGGTCGGACATTATGTTTAGTGTTTGCTTATATGCTAGATTTCAATCATGTCTTGAGGAATCACATTTACTAGCTCTTAAAAGGATCTTTAGATACCTTAAGGACACTCCTAGTTTAGGACTTTGGTATCCTAGAGGCTCTAGCTTTAGCTTGCATGCCTTCTAAGATGCGGATTATGGAGGATGCAAAATAGATAGGAAAAGCACCTTCGGTACTTGCCAATTCCTAGGAAATATGTTGATTTCTTGGTTTTCAAAGAAACAAAATTGTGTTGCATTATCTACCACTGAAGCGGAATACATTTCAGCGGGTAGTTGTTGTACACAAGTTTTATGGATGAAACAACAATATTTTGACTATGGAATTGAAGTAGGTACCATACCTATCAAGTGTGACAATACTAGTTCTATTTGTCTCACTAAAAATCCCATCCAACAGTCTAGAACTAAGCACATTGAAATTAGACATCATTTCATTAGAGATCATGTCGCTAAAGAAGATATAATTCTAGAATATGTTGATACTTTGCACCAATTAGTGGATATTTTCACAAAACCTTTAGATAAAGAAATATTTTGGACACTTAGGAGAGAACTAGGTTTGACCAACCTACCTTGACTTAGTGTTTAAAATAAGTTTAGCAATTTTTAATTAGTTTTTGGAAAATGCTTATAAAAATAATATTTTTGATTGTATTCTTTGCTATTAGTTAGGGAGAGTTTATGATTCTTAGTGAAAATTAATTATATGTTCAAATTATGTTTAAATATAGATTTGATTGATTGAACATGATTAATTTTCAATATATGGGTTGCCAATACCACTAGAGTTAAATAATTTAGCATTTTGAGTGTTTAAAATGGATTTTTGACATTTTTGTTCTTAATGCATCGATTCACTGAATAGTGCATCGATGCATCCTTTGAATATGCATCGATACACCTTGAAGGTGCACCAATGCCCTCCTTAAATGTGCATCGATACACTCATTGGGTTTTGTGTATTCAATACCTATTTCTTCTTTATTTTCTTAAAAACCCTTAAAACTACTCAGCCTGTCGTTTGTCCCTCTCTCACTCTAAACTCTCCATTTGCCTCAAATCAACGTATTCTAGATGGATTTCGATCATTTTTCATCTCCAAAACTTGATTTCATCATTAAATCATGCAAAACATCAATACATTCTCACTCAATCCAAAGATTCAAGGTAAATTTTTCTAAAACCCCTGTTTTATTGATTTTTGAACTTATGACTAGTTTTGATTAGTTCTATGATGAACAAATTATCAGGAATTGATTGTTTAGTGTTTAGAAACTAGATTTTACAACAAATTTCATCAAAAACAAACAATTTTACAAAATCTTCTTTGAATTTCGAAATAAAAAAATATTTCGAAAATTATTGTTTTTAATTGATGTTTTTTTATTCAATTGATTATCAAACATTATTTTCAACATACTTTTTTCAAAACTTTTCCCATTAGGATTCGGTTTAAAGAACCTTGACTATTGCAGACTCAATTTCCTAGACAATGTCTAATCCTAAAAGACCTAGGTCCTCATCAAGTCGATCAAATTGCCCTCCTATTCCTACTCCACCACAAAATCCAAACCCAAACGAACCTGAAATAACCATTCTAAATTATTGCTTCAACCAATCCGGTCGTCGTAGAGATGAATTATATGATAGGTTTGTTAGTTATTTTCAATCTTACATAATCCGAGAGGAATGTATCCCTTCCATTCAAGAAATGGAGGATATTAACTTTAAATATCTTCCTGTCCTTCGTTCCTGGAAATTTGACAAATTGTGTCAAATTCAGCCCATTGTCTATCAACAATTAGTCTGCATTTTCTATTCCATTGTGGTATGTGTCCAAAATAAAAGTCAATCCGAGACTATAAGAATTTGATCCTATCTTTTAGGTCAAACTATTTATATCAATTCACAGCATATCGATGCGTGGGTGTCACGTCTTCTAATAATTAGGAAACTTAAGGAAAATAAAAGAAATACACGATATACAATTATGCCGACATCTTTTAACGCCGTTCACTTGAAGAATCAACGAGATGAATCATTTGCGTTTGTCTTTGGTTTAGACAATGCCAGGGTAGATAATGAAAGAGATCTTGTGGTTACTCCCTATCAATCTAAGGGTAGTGTTAGTACCTTACGAACTCATCACGAGCGATTCCTTCATTTAATGATCTCTTGGTGGTTTAGACCATCAAGAGGTAGGTACTCCACTCTTAGATTCATCGATTTATGGTGAATACATTGTATCCAACATAATAAGAAAATTAATTTGCCACAAATTATTTTTGGTGAGCTTGTCGATACCGTAAACGTCATTCCTTCCAAAAATGTAGAAACTTTAGTTTACGGTTGTCTTCTTTCTAATCTTTTCATAAAACTATGGCTTAAGGTCTCGGTTGATATTCCTACGCCTCTCCAAAATCAAATCAATCTCACTTCCTTAAAGAAAGCAAGATGGAAAAAGGATAAGGAAACGGGTCAATGAGTTTATTGACCTCCTAAGCAGACTCCAGGAGCTAGCTCTTCACAAGCTCCACCTCCACCGGCTGCGGATGATGATCCTGAGCTTCAACAACTAATGCAAGATATTAACGAAGCCGTACCCGATGATGAGCCAGAGCAGTACGATGAACCGGCACAGCAAGAAGATCAAACGCCACCATATTTTTGATCTTTCTTAGAGTCGTTTGATCTGAGGTTTGCCTCCATTGAATCTCAATTGACTGAGTTTCAACGGGAGATGCATGAACGTATGGATGCTCTTACACTTGAAGTATGAGCACATTATCCTCCTACTCCCAATCCTCCTATGGACGACGAGACCTAACTTGCTTTAGTTTGCTTGAATTAAACCCCAAACTCAAAACTTTGAATTATAAAACATTTTGATGGATTGTTTTTATTTTGGATGTTTGAATTGTTGGATGATTGGATGTTTGAACTTATTATATATATTTGGCTTGGTTTGAATTTTCAATTTGGGCTTAATATTTATTAATTTTTGTATCATTTACATATTAGTTGCATTGTGACCAATTACCATTGAACATTTGTTCATGAATATTGAATTATGAAACTAATGGCTACCGTTTCTCTTGATTGTGATCTTAGCAGCTTCAGTTATAATAAATTGGCTAATTTATTCAAAACTTGTTTAAAACGTTTTATAGAGTCTTTTGGATTTAACAAAAAGGGGAGAAGATATGTTATAGTAAGGTGGAGTAAATTTTCAAAATTGATTTCAAAATAATTTTCTTGAAAAATCTTAAAATTACTCAAATGTTTTGTTATATCAAAAAGGGGGAGATTGTTGAAAACATTTTGATGTTTTGATATAACAATTTAAGTATAAATGAATTTTAAGATTTTACAAATATTTTTCTAAGTATATTCGATACAATTATTCTAATATCAAAATATTACTCCAAGTCTTTCAAAGTTCAATTTCAAACCTTACTAAAGTATAAAATTATGTTTTCAACTTAAAATATTTTTGAAACAATTTTCACAAAGTATTTCAAACCAAACATGAGCCAAAATTTCAATTTTCAAAGGGATGTACCGATGCTGTAGTTCATGGATCGTTGCACTCCTAATTAAATTGAATTTTGAATACATTTAATGCACTGATGCACAAGCCATGTATCGATGCACTCCTGAACATTTTGAAACATCGAATGCATTTAGTGCATCGATGCACAAGTCATGCATTGATGCACCCCGACTATTTTGAAACATCGAAGCAAATTAGTGCACCGATGCATCCCAAGTGCACCGATGCACCTGGTCTGCCAACGGTCAAAATATTTGAAAATTACACATAGTGTACCGATGCACACAACCTATGCATTGATGCACCATACGCTCCCAACTGTTTTATTAATTGTTTTCACACAATAACGGCTTTATTGACTCCACTAATGATCCTTAATGTTCAGAAGTGATCCAATGTGTATCTAAACAAGCTTAGGAGCCATTTATCAACAACAATTATCAAGAATCAAGAGAAAATCAAATAGAAAGCATCAAACCTCAAGTTTGAGCATTTTTAAGCCTATTTCATTCAATATTCATTTTTGCTTTCAATAACACTTATTGTGCTCAATTGTATTATTCTTGAGTGTTCTTTCTTTGTTCTAAAATTGTGCAAACATCTTTCCTTGTGAGGATTTTCTTGTAAGTTTGCAAAATTTGTATTGTTCTCTTTGGGAGAGAGTGTTCTCAAGAATTTGGGGTATAATTCTTGAGGGATTTGTAAGATTACTCTTTGTCCTCAAAAGAAAGACAAATTAGTGAATTTGTGGAAAATCCTTAGTGTGGATAGCTAAGGTAGTGGATGTAGACTTTGGTTGAGAAAGTTGAACCACTTTAAATCGCTATGCAAATATTTTCAATTTTCTGCAAAAGCTTCCACCGGAATTTTTATTGCTAATTCACCCCCTCTTGGCCTATTCCGTCGATCGATTAACTCAAGACTAACCTAAGCCCCGTTAAACCTTGTTTAAAGACCCCTTGATTATTGCATTATGTTCATTTCTAGTAGTGGAGACTTCATTAGATTCCAAGCCTATGGTAATATTTTGGTTAGTTCAGGTTTGAGCGATTTCATTTACCCCAAACACTTTGGGCAGATATGTGTGAATCTATGTGAGGCATTGAGTCATGTTTCATTGAAGTTGTCAATTAATTGAGATATCTTTCTTTCTTTAAATTTTTTTAGTTGTTTCTTTGCTTGATTGTACATTGACTTCGTCAATTGTCATGGAAAAAGTTCAATTGGAAGTTTGAGGAATAAATTGAAATTGAAGATGGCAACTTGTGATTTTGATGTGTTAATTGATGAATGCTTGAGGACAAGCATTGAATAAGTGAGGGGGAATTTGATAACTGCTTTATTTGGTTAATATTTTGCTTTTAAATTGCTCCTTAATCATTGGTTTTTGTGCCTTATTTGTTCGTTTCTGTAACCCCCTAAGCCCGGCCTATGCGTTTCGACTAAGTCTAGTGGATCACATTATGATTATTAAAGACATTTTCCGAAACCGTTATTTCATCAATATAAAATCACATTATAAATAACATGAAATTATAAACAAATTATACTATCAAAATCCAACTCGTAAATATAGTACCAATAAATAATAATTTAATTTAAAACATGTCTTCAAATTCAAAATCACAATAAACCGAGCAGTAATAGCAAAAGAGTCATCATTATAAAATCCGATATTTTAAAATATGGTCCATGTCACCAAAATAAAGTCAACTTGTAAGATAAAAACATTACAATCTGATTTACTTCAAGAGATATGTTGATCCTCCAAGTGCTTGAACCGAGGTATCTAACCAACAGTATCTGAAAGGGGGAAAACATTTTCAAAAGGTGAGCTAGGCTCAGTGTGTCCCAACATTTCCATAAAATCACAATAGGTACAAATCATAGTTCAGTAATCTCACAAATTCGTAAAAGAGTTTAACTTTTGAAAATCATAGTTTAAACCCTTTTCTGGTACACCATCAGTAGTTCCCAAAATTATTTTCCATATAGCTTACTTTATGCACATAGCAAAAAGAAAGCCGACTTAAGGATAGGCTCTGAAGCTTGTATCCTTAAGCCCAAGTCAATAAGTCCATATAGCTTACCCTAAGCACACAGCAAAGGAAAGCCGACCTAATGAAACATCTTGGGGCCCTCAAGAGTCACATTAGGCCCATTTAGCTTGATCAGAGCTATTCCATCGTAATTCAATTCCAAAATTCAATTGCACCGTGACATAAATTCCATAAATCCAAAAACATGGTAATCATATACCATTTCAAAACAAAAATTAGATAGCAGCCATATTCCATAAATTGTCACATAAAATTGGTGCATCCATAAAACAATAACCAATGAATTCGGTGTACCACATATTAAAACCAATAAAACAGTTCAGTAATAAATAGGGAACACACCTCGACAATAGGTTCAAATAGCAAATCTACTGATTGCTGGTTTCACCACGCTCTGCTACAGTTTTTGAACGTGTGAATAATGGCACACGTGGTTTAACTGATCTAGAAGAGCTGGGTCGAGCTGTCGAACGATCCGGAGAGTCTCTTGTACCTTCAAACAATAATAATCTATCAGTCTCAAATCCTATTTAATTGTTCAAAACTATACTTCTTAAGTATATAAGCATTTTTCGGGTTTGACTATCAATTTGGGGTATTTCGAGTCTGAATTTGGCCAAACAGATTGCGGAATCGGAATCAGGACGTCGAAAAACATAAAGTATGACTTTTTGAAAATTCAGATTCTTGGTCAAAGTCAAAGTCAACCACTTTGAACATCGATTTGGAGGCCTTCGGGTTCGAATTTTACGAAACGAACAGCGGAAACGGATTCGGCACGTCGAAAACTATCAGGATAGGTATACTCGAAAAAGATTAACGGCCGTTTAATGCTCGGTCAAAGCCATTTTAAGTTTTGGTCAAAGAAAGTCAACGGTCAATGGTCAACAGTCAACGGTCGGGTCGGGTCAACGGTCGGGTCGGGTCGGGTCGGTCGGTCGGGTCAGACCGGTCAAACCGGTTCGAACCGGTCGAAACCGGTCAAACCGGTCAGAACCGGTTAAACCGGTTTCCAGCAGCCACTCTCCCTGCGGCGACGCGTGAGGCGTCCTCCAGGGACCTAAAAATCCCAGAAAAATTTCTAAAAATTATTTTGAGCGATTTCGAGATACTTACAACGATCGGTTCAAATTTTTGAATGGCGGAGAGCTCGATTTCAAATCGGTCGAATCTTTGACTGCACCACCTCCTCATGTGCCGCCGTCGACGGCGGACAAGGTTGACACCGGTGAACTCGAAACGACACAAGGAACACGATGGTGCAGGAGGTGTCGTAAACTGAGCAACGATCGGCGGTGAATTTGAGATTTTCTCGGTGATAGAGCTAAAAAAATCGTCGATGCTTTGACTTGAAATTCCCGACGTTTGGCAGCGTTTCGCTTCAATTAATTTAAGGGAATTGTTCTTGACTCGATAACGAATACGATTGTGGTTTCAATTTGACGATCGGATGTCGAACGACGTCGGAATCGGACTTGAAAGTCGAGGTGCGGGAGGAGTTAAAGTTTAAGAAAAGCTTTTGTGTTTTCTGATTGAAATCAGAAAACACGTTAAGTTATAACCAAACCTGCCGACACTTTTAGGGGAAATTCAGGGCTTGGTCCCTGAATTTCCTTTACTTCGAAAATGGCGTACAAGTTTTCATAAATTATACTTTAGTCACTTAATTTCACCCATTTTCACAATTTACCTCCAATTTCAATTAATATTATTTTGTAAATAGTCGGGTTGTTACAATTCTCCCCCTCTACAAGAAATTTCATCCTCGAAATTTACCTTGTGAGAATAGTTAAGGAAACTGAGCCTCCATTGACTCCAATGTCTCCCAAGTAGCTTCTGAGGGGCCTCGATTACTCCACTGAACTTTGACCATTGGAATTCGCCTATTCCAAAGAACTTGTTCATCTCTCTCTAAGATCTGAATGGGCTCCTCTTTATATGACAAATCAGGTCTCAGCTCTACTTCTTCAACCTGAATAATGTGACCTGGATCTGGACGGTATCTCCTCAACATTGATACATGAAAGACATCATGAATACGACTTAGCTCAGAAGGCAACTCAAGCTGATATGCAACAGGTCCTACCCTCTTCAAGATACAAAATGGTCCAATAAATCTTGGACTCAATTTACCCTTATGCCCGAATCTCAATACTTTCTTCCAGGGTGAAACTTTCAAAAAGACCTGATCTCCCACTTCAAACTGTATATCCTTCCTTTTTTGATCTGCATAAGATTTCTGCCTATCAAATGCCTCTTTCAGACGGTCACAGATTAATCTGACTGTGTCCTCCGTCTCTCGCACTAACTCAGGTCCCAACGTTTTCCTATCACGCAACTCAGTCCAACAGATCAGAGTGCGACATTTACGCCAATAGAGTGCTTCATAGGGTGCCATACGAATGCTGGTCTGATAACTGTTATTGTAAGCAAATTCAGCCAACGGCAAAAAGTTCTCCCAACTACCATGAAAATCGATTACGCAACCCCGCAACATATCCTCCAGAATATGAATTACTCTCTCAGATTGACCATCAGTTTGTGGATGAAAGGATGTACTATAATCTAATCTTGTTCCCAAAGCCGTATGTAACGCCTTCCAAAATCTCGAAGTAAATCTCGGATCTCGATCAGAAATAATAAACAATGGAACACCATGCAATCTGACAATCTCTGAAATATACAATCTTGCCAGCTTATCCAAAGTATAATTTACCCGCAGAGGAATGAAGTGAGCTGACTTTGTAAGTCTGTCAACAATCACCCAAACTGAATATTTTTTCGAAGGAGTCATAGGCAAGCCAGTAACAAAATCCATAGTAATACGCTCCCATTTCCATTCAGGAATCTTGATAGGCTGTAACAAACCTGATGGATATTGATGTTCTGCCTTAACTTGCTGACAAGTCAAACACCTAGCCACAAAGTCAGATATGTCTTTCTTCATCCCAATCCAATGATACCTCTCTCTCAAATTCTGGTACATCTTATCTCCTCTGGGGTACATAGCATATGGACTACTATGAGCCTCAGTAAGGATAGTCTGCCTCAACTCAGCATCATCAGGCACACAATATCTACCTTTAAAGCATAAAACTTCATCCTGATCAATTGCGTAATCTGAGTTTGTTCCCTGCTCTACTTGCTCAAAGATGGAAAGCAAGGAGCAATCAAGGGGCTGCTTAGCTTTGATCTCATCAACCAAGGTCGGCTTAACTTGCAATTCTGCTAACAAAGTGCAATCGTCATATAAATTCATCTTGGCCATTAAAGACCTCAACTCCGATACCGTCTTTCAACTCAAAGCATCCACTACAATGTTAGCTTTACCAGGGTGGTAATCAATCACGCAATCATAAAGATAGTGTCTCCAAATCTTCAAGGCAAAAATTATTGCTGCCAACTCTAAATCGTGAGTAGGATAGTTACTCTCATGCGGCCGCAACTGACGGGATGCATAAGACACCACCTTACTTTCCTGCATTAAAACATAACCAAGTCCTGAACGTGAAGCATCACTATACACTGTAAAATCCTTCTCGGACTCTGGTTGAATCAACACCGGTGCTTGAGTCAAAACCGCCTTTAATTTCTCAAAGCACTCCTGTTGTGCCCCGCCCCAGTCAAACGGCACATTCTTCCTTAACAACTTTGTCAAAGGAGAAGCAATGATTGAGAAGCCCTCAACAAAACGTCGATAATAACCAGCCAAGCCCAAGAAACTGCGGATCTCAGATACGTTCTTAGGTCGTTTCCAATTCATAATAGCCTCTATCTTGCTGGGCTCGACCTGAACACCTCGCGCAGAAATAATATGCCCCAGAAATGACACTTCTTGAAGCCAAAACTCACACTTGCCTAGTTTGGCATATAGACGATGCTCTCTCAAAGTCAGCAGAACGATCTTCAAATGCTCGTCATGCTCTGCCTCAGTACGAAAATAGATCAGAATATCATCAATGAAGACCACCACAAATTGATCCAAATATGGTCGGAACACCCGATTCATCAAATCCATGAAAGCTGCAGGAGCGTTCGTCAAACCAAAAGGCATCACTAAAAATTCATAATGACCATATCTAGTGCGAATGGTCGTTTTTGCAACATCATATCCTTTAACTTTCAATTGATAATACCCCGAACGAAGATCAATCTTAGAGAATACAGTAGCTCCCCGCAATTGATCAAATAAGTCATCAATCCTGGGTAATGGGTATTTATTCTTGACAGTCATCTTGTTCAATTTTCGATAGTCAATACATAATCTTAGCGACCCATCCTTCTTTTTCACGAATAGAACTGGAGCTCCCCATGGTGAAGTACTATGTCAGATAAATCCTCGATCGAATAATTCTTGCAATTGGACTTTCAACTCCTTAAGTTCCTTTGGAGCCATACGATAAGGTGCCATAGAAATAGCTGAAGATCCGGATAAGTCTCAATCTCGAACTCTACCTCTCTATCAGGAGGTAACCCAGGCAACTCCTCCGGAAAAACATCAGGAAACTCGCTAACTGTACAAATCTCCTCGATCGTGGACAATGCACCTTTGGTGTTCAAAATACAAGCAATGAAGGTCTCATATCCCTCCCGGATCATATGATCAATTTCCATCGCTGAAACTATATTGGAGAGATAACCACGCCGTTCACTAATTAACACAACAGTCCAACCATCTGAAGTCTTCAGAGTAGCCCGCTTGTATTCGCAATCCAGCTTTACCTTGTATTTATTCAACCAATCCATTCCAAGAATTAGATCGAACTCCCCTAAAGGAAGTTCCATAAGATCAGCGAGAAAAATTTCTCCCTGATCCTCGAGAGGACAACGCCGAAATACTTTATTCACTAATACTGCTTGTCCTACTGGACTTGTAACTGTAACAGTATTTTTAGTGTTCTCGATCGGAATCTGAAGGTTTCGAGATACTGAGCTCGATACATAGGAGTGAGTGGAGACATTGTCCAATAATGCAAAGTATTGGGTAGAATAAATAGTAAATGTACCTGCAATAACCTCAGGCTCATCTCTGTCATCACGACGTCTAGTTGCATAAACCAAAGCTGGTTGTCTAGCCTCAGAAGCTGTTGGCCCTCTATTTTGCTGAGGTCGGGCTCTACTGTCTGTCCTGGACGCTGATCCTCGAGTCTTTCCTTGACTACGATCTCTAATTAGGGTATGTACTGTAGTACGCGAACGCACAGGAGTTTGGGTAGTGGTCTGCTCAAACAAAACTAGCTGAGGACAATCCCTCCGATAATGACCACTAGATCCACACTGATAGCAAAGACCCATCTTCTTACGACACTCTCCTGAGTGCTGTTTACCACAATACTCACAAAGGGGCCCATTATAATAAGACGAGTAACCACCTCGACTGCCAACTAACAGTGAGGATGCTGCAGGCCTGAAACGTGTATTGCTTCTCTGAGGGGCTGAAGTACGAGTCCTCTTCCCGGACTGTGCTGATGACTCCATCGGGCCTGAAAATTTTTTAGATCGTTCCTGATCAACACGCTCTCTACCAGAAGCTAAAACCTCCACCTCTTCAGCATCTTTGGCTCTGCCCACCAGCACATCAAATATTTCATCCTGATGGGTTACAACTTGCCTACGTAGCTCGTATCTGAGTCCAAGGGCAAATTTACGACATCGATCTCTCTCAGTAGGTACCATACTGAATCCATACTTCAACAACTTCAAGAACTCGATCTCATACTCAGAAACAGTCATGTCTCCCTGAACCAAGTCTTGAAACTGTTGTCGTCTTTGGGCTAAGTAGCGCTCTCCCAGAAAACGACTCCGAAAGCGATCCTTAAAGAAATTCCAGGTCAAACGATCGGTAGGAACACTACTGATCACTGACTCCCACCAAGTGTAGGCATTACCATCTAACATTGCTATAGCACCCAGATATCTCTTAGTTGAGTCCAAACCCAACTGATCCATGCGTCTCTCTGTATCCTGGAGCCAATTCTCAGCTTCAGTAGGAGCTCCACCAATCTGTCCCCCAAAAGTTCTAACTCCATTGGCAATCAACGTCTGTGAAATATGAACCTCAGATACAACACCAGTAGCTCTAACTGCTACCTGTATTAACTACAGAAACTGTCTATTAAAATTCTCATCCAATCCAACTCCAGTAGACTCTGACTCAATATCGGTCGCTCCTATGATCGGTGTAGTCATGCCAATACCATCGGTAGGTGGCATATTCGTTGGGGTCGTAGGAGCAGGATCACCTATCGGAGGTGGGGGATCTACTCGTATCTCATCAATCGGATCTGCAAATCTAGCCACTCGACCTCATCCACGACTAGTTCGACGACCACGTCTAGCACTCATTTTGGTAGATCTCGAGATTACTACAGAAGATAAACTTAAGGTTAGATAAGCACTTGGAGTCTCGAACATAGTTAAAATCTTAATAACTTTGTGACATGGCCTTAGTAACTCGTTTTGTAAAATATTTCAAAACTGTATTTTCAATGTGGACTCATACACAGTCCGAGGGTTAAAAACCAAAAGCTCTGATACCAATAAATGTAACCCCCTAAACCCGGCCTATACGTTTCGACTAAGTCTAGTGGATCACATTATGATTATTAAAGACATTTTCCGAAACCGTTTTTCCATCAATATAAAATCACATTATAAATAACATGAAATTATAAACAAATTATACTATCAAAATCCAACTCGTAAATATAGTACCAATAAATAATAATTTAATTTAAAACATGTCTTCAAATTCAAAATCACAATAAACCGAGCAGTAATAGCAAAAGAGTCATCATTATAAAATCCGATATTTTAAAATAAGGTCCATGTCACCAAAATAAAGTCAACTTCAAGATAAAAACATTACAATCTGATTTACTTCAAAAGATATGTTGATCCTCCAAGTGCTCGAATCGAGGTATCTAACCAACAGTATCTGAAAGGGGGGAAACATTTTTCAAAAGGTGAGCTAGGCTCAGTGTGTCCCAACATTTCCATAAAATCACAATAAGTACAAATCATAGTCCAGTAATCTCACAAATTCGTAAAAGAGTTGAACTTTTGAAAATCATAGTTTAAACCCTTTTCTGGTACACCATCAGTAGTTCCCAAAATTATTTTCCATATAGCTTACTTTATGCACATAGCAAAAAGAAAGCCGACTTAAGGATAGGCTCTGAAGCTTGTATCCTTAAGCCCAAGTCAATAAGTCCATATAGCTTACCCTAAGCACACAGCAAAGGAAAGCCGACCTAATGAAACATCTTGGGGCCCTCAAGAGTCACATTAGGCCCATTTAGCTTGATCAGAGCTATTCCATCGTAATTCAATTCTAAAATTCAATTGCACCGTGACATAAATTCCATAAATCCAAAAACATGGTAATCATATACCATTTCAAAACAAAAATTAGATAGCAGCCATATTCCATAAATTGTCACATAAAATTGGTGCATCCATAAAACAATAACCAATGAATTCGGTGTACCACATATTAAAACCAATAAAACAGTTCAGTAATAAGTAGGGAACACACCTCGACAATAGGTTCAAATAGCAAATCTACTGATTGCTGGTTTCACCACGCTCTGCTACAGTTTTCGAACGCGTGAATAATGGCACACGTGGTTTAATTGATCTAGAAGAGCTGGGTCGAGCTGTTGAACAATCCGGAGAGTCTCTTGTACCTTCAAACAATAATAATCTATCAGTCTCAAATCCTATTTAATTGTTCAAAACTGGACTTCTTAAGTATATAAGCATTTTTGGGTTTGACTATCAATTTGGGGTATTTCGAGTCTGAATTTGGCCAAACAGATTGCGGAATCGGAATCAGGACGTCGAAAAACATAAAGTATGACTTTTTGAAAATTCAGATTCTTGGTCAAAGTCAAAGTCAACCACTTTGAACATCGATTTGGAGGCCTTCGGGTTCGAATTTTACGAAACGAACAGCGGAAACGGATTCGGCACGTCGAAAACTATCAGGATAGGTATACTCGAAAAAGATTAACGGCCGTTTAATGCTCGGTCAAAGCCATTTTAAGTTTTGGTCAAAGAAAGTCAACGGTCAACGGTCGGGTCGGGTCAACGGTCGGGTCGGGTCGGGTCAACGGTCGGGTCGGGTCGGGTCAACGGTCGGGTCAGGTCGGTCGTTCGGGTCAGACCGATCAAACCGGTTCAGACCGTTCAAACCGGTTCGAACCGGTCGAAACCAGTTAAACCGGTTTCTAGCAGCCACTCTCCCTGCGGCGGCGCGTATGGCGCGTGAGGTGTCCTCCGAGGCCCTAAAAATCCCGGAAAAATTTCTAAAAATTATTTTAAGCGATTTCGAGATACTTACAACGATCGGTTCAAATTTTTGAACGGCGGAGAGCTCGATTTCAAATCGACCGAATCTTTGACTGCACCACCTCCTCACGCACCGCCATCGACGGCGGACAAGGTTGACACCGGTGAACTCGAAACGACACAAGGAACACGATGGTGCAGGAGGTGTCGTAAACTGAGCAACGATCGGCGGTGAATTTGAGATTTTCTCGGTGATAGAGCTAAAAAAACGTCGATACTTTGACTTGAAATTCCCGACGTTTGGCAGCGTTTCGCTTCAATTAATTTAAAGGAATTGTTCCTGACTCGATAACGAACACGATGGTGGTTTCAATTTGACGATCGGATGTCGAACGGCTTCGGAATCGGACTTGAAAGTCGAGGTGCGGGAGGAGTGAAAGTTTAAGAAAAGCTTTTGTGTTTTCTGATTGAAATCAGAAAACACGTTAAGTTATAACCAAACCTGCCGAAACTTTTAGGGAAAATTCAGGGCTTGGTCCCTGAATTTCCTTTACTTCAAAAATGGCATACAAGTTTTCATAAATTATACTTTAGTCACTTAATTTCACCCATTTTCATAATTTACCTCCAATTTCAATTAATATTATTTTGTAAATTGTCGGGTTGTTACAGTTTTGATTCATTTTTTGGGAAGGACACTAGATTATGGAAATTACATTGAAAAGACGAAATTATGCAGTTTTTTTTTATTTTCGGAATCAAAGATGGATTAGTGGGCATGACTTTGGACATTAAGCATCTAACATGGCGATGATGTCAGCACCTTCTAGAAGGTTCACTCAGTGCTTCTAGAAGAACGAATGTATCAGCCGCACGTTTCTGCAATTCGGATTTGAATTAAACTCATGTTTTAGGATATTATTTTAAATATTATATTTTATCTTATCTTTGTTTTAGGTATTTTATTTTAAATAGTTTTATTTTAATTAGGATTTATTTCTTTAATTTAGGATTTATCTTTACCTTGTTTTTAGGATTTTGAAGGCTATAAATACCCTCTCAGGGTAAGCCTAGAAACATACCTCTCAACAACTGAGAATTTACTCTTTTTCTTCTCTCTAGCTTTATAAAATTATCTCTTTTATTTTCTTTCATGTTTTCAATTTTTTTATTTTTATTTTAAGTTTTGTTTTTAAATATGCTAAGTATGACTTTTGTCATGCTTAGCTAATTTTCTTTTAAGCCGAAGGCTAAAGCGAAGGCTCATTTCAAAACATGAGAATTGTAAGGCACTTAAATCGCTTCGGATATCTCTCTATTTTCTAGGCTTATTTTCAAATCAAAACAATTTTCAAAACCAAAAGTCAACGTTGGTCTGGATGTTGTTATGGTTAACGTGGGAGGAATGATCGACTTATTGAAGCATATTCGACTTCACACTTAGCAAAATTCTTTGCTAATAGGAAACTGAAATCGAAATCAGTTATAGTTGAAACTACATAATCCGAGTCGGCAGCTTTTCGAGCCTCAACGTTTTTAGATATACAATATTGTTGTTTCTTAGATCAATTCACAAACCGATATTGAATATTGCAATTGGGTATTCGGTATACAAAGCATAGTCACATGAATTTGTCATTGTAGACAAGTAACCGGCGTGAATTATAAAGTAATGATGTATTTCGATGATCCGAGGAATTTGAGTCAAAGCTGAAAGCATGGGGCTACTTTTCACAATAAATCTTCTTTTCAAACTCAAATTACTATTTTATTTTATTTATTATTTTATTATTTGTCTTTATCTTATTTTCAAACAGTCTTTCAAAATCCTCTTATTTTATCTTAGTCTTATTTCACATTTATTTTTATTTATTTTTAATCTTGAACTTCATCTCTATCCAAACTCTACTGTTCAAAACAAAAAGATAACTAAATCAGAAGCTGCATAGTCTCTGTGGGATTAACCCTTACTTTCCACTTGTCATATTTTCTTTATATTTCTTTTGGGATTAAGGAATTATTTTGATGCGAAAACGATGTGTTTCATATATCATTTATCATAATATTTTTAAATATTAACAAAATCAAGTATCATACAATATATATCTCAATACGCATACAATGGGTTTTTCCATCACATTCACTTATCATTTAAATATCAAAGTATTCATAAATAAGAACATATAAAAAATATAACATATAAAAATGCATTGGGCAGTTCATACACGAAATCATTCATAAGAAATCATCAAACAAAATAATATGAATTATAATAAAAATTTAAAATAAATTTCTTTTCAGGTCATTCAAGGTTTACTCATCTCAAGTCTTCCTCGTGTCATACTTATATAGAATAAGTAAAATTCACTCACATGGAAATACCCCACTAGTAACCTTACTTAGCGTTTTTAGTTTCACTCTTGAACTTTTTCTTTAGCTTTAACCTTTCTTTGATCTCGATCTTCATGTTTCATCATTTATACATCACATACATTCCAAAGCATATATTAGTATCTTACTAACATAGGCACAATCTAGTAATAAAACTCATAAAACTTCTATCGATACTTATTCCATTTCAAAACGTTAATGCTAACTAATAAAATAAATTCTTTTAGATTTCTTCTCAACATTTCTAATTTATTCCAAATGGTCCTTTGCCATTTAAATTCAATTTAAAGCATATAAAAATATACTCAAGCATTCGAATCATACATTTAAGCATTACTCTTCAACTTCTAACCCATTTCCACTTCAATTCTAAAATTTCCATATTCTAACCTGCACTACCTTTAAAGAATCATTTTATGTATTAATATACACACTGTAATTTAATTTTGTTTGTTCCGTTTGAAACTAGATTTGAAAAAGAATATAACTATATAAGGAAGTCCTTCTACTTCAACTTGTACAAATCATAGTGAATTTTCTAATCCAATTTCCAGAATCTGTTTTGAGCAGAATCTGCTACCCTATTTTCTAACCTATCATCGATCAAAAATTCATATCTTTCATTATACAATTCGAAATCGATCCCCATTTGTTTAAAAAAACTATATTGACATGCGAACACAAAGATACAAAAATCACCTCCAAATATTTTTTATAAATTTTCTGGTGATTTTACCAACTCACTGCCAGATTCAAAAATCTAAACAATTTTCATTATTTTGCCTCATTAATTTCTTCATCAATTCTTACAACTTATATCTTGGCCCTTCATCATTTTTACTTATTCAAGTCAATCAAAAACATTCCAGCATTTTAAAAATATATTCAATTCAATATCTTCACATTTGCATAATTGCAATTCAATCCCTTATTTCCTAATCCATTCGAATTCAACCACCACACTTTACCAAATTTGCAATATGTTGTTATATCAACATTTTAACTTAAAATTCCAAATATTAAATTTCAACGTAGAATTCTCATAATTGAAAATTTTAACTTCAATGACTCATAATTCCCAAAACTTACAAAATAGTCCTTAAACTTTAACAAGCTTCCAAATTGGTCTAAATATCTTTCTAAAGCTTACATAAGCATTCATTCATCAATTCTAACCAAAAAATAATTTTCCACAAAATTTTCCCTAATTATTCCATCTTGGTCGAAACTACTATGACAACTTGGACTTGATTTCCAACTTGATTCAAACATGAATTCAACTTCTAAACTTCATTTACAATCTTTTACAATTAAGTCCATATCAATTTCAATTCAAACAACCAATTTCATCATAAATAGTAGCTTGGTCGAATTCAACATATACCATTCCTAGGTGGTTTTAATCATCATACAAGCATGGAAATGATTCTCCAACATCAACTACATCATAATCCATCCTTAAACATGAAAATCTAGCATCCCCTTCATCCATCCAATTCATAAAATTCATCATCCAAACATGTTTTCCATGAAATAATTATACCAAATTATAGAGATTTTCAAATAGATCAATTTTGTATTTCATGTCTTTATTCAAATTCCTACTAAATTGGATTGAAAATCAAAAAGAAAAATTTCTCCTTACCTTACGGAATCTCACGGCCTTATTGGAGAAGATGAAGAAACTGAATTACCAATTTACCCTTAAAATTAAATAAATTTATTAATTTACCCTTGAATTTCATGATAATTATTAAATTGCCATGCTTTCATCATCCCTTACATCATCATTGAACAAACAATTTCTCATCTTCCAATTTGCTCTTGTAATTTTCCAAAAATTACAATCTAGTCACTTAAATCCAACGATTCATATTCAACATGGAAAAATTATCTTAAATCCAATGATCCACATTAAATCCTTCCAAATTAAGATATGTAAATGATATTCTTGACCTTGCCTTATCATCGTTCAATATATCTTAAAAATATGATTTGATCTGGTTATCTGGATTTTTCTCGAACTTTATCGCTTTCTAGCTTTCAATTCAAAATCCGAACAAAAATCTAATTCCCATGAAAACGTCATTTTTGGGGGGTAAAATGTTCATTTACAGGACCATATTACATAACTTTTTAAAATTACACTTAGTCCTTAATCTTTTCCCAAGTTTATACTTTGGCCATTACACTTTCAAAATTTCCATTTTAGTCACTAGATGAAATTTTGGGGTATTACAGGTTGGGCTTACTATTGTGATCATTTGTTGTTGTATTCGTCCAACGTTACTCAAAGCACCTAAGAGAAGACGAATATGTTTTAAGGAAACTGTTCATATAGGCCTCAACAAAAATCTTTCATTGGTTTATTTTACTCTACTCATATGATTTTATGTCTACACACGAGTAACAACTTTCATTTCTATATTTTAGTTCTCTTTATTTATTACACTTCGTTCGATATATAAAAAATAATATTTATTATTATTATTTTATTCTCATATTAACATTTTGTATAACAATCTTAAGACAGATTCTTTATTTTTTTTTTCTTTATAATCCGAGATGTACATACGAACTTTGTCGCAAGAATCCTTCCGTTGGCATTTGTTTAATCACTGTGGAAAAGCCAATTGGGGATATGTTTTCATTAGCTTTATTGTCCTTACGTATTGACGCTAAAAGGAGGCACTTAAGATTTGAATGGATTTGATAATCTAAAGAATTACATGGATTCGTGTGTGGTCATGAAAAGGTTGCAAAACAAATATTACTAGACGCTATTCGATCGAAAGGAAATTTAGAGGAATTCACTCAAGTCTTGTGCAATGCAACCGGACACAAAATGTGGGATCCCATTTTTGTGGAATAATTCCATAAACTGGATTCCTACCTCTATTTGGAGGATAAATTTGTAGGTTCAAAAACAATTCACAGGTTATTGGGAGGAACCCATGCAAAAGTAAAAATACTCTATTGATTCCAAAAGTTGTTTGACGTGTTCAGAGCAAGTTCGACGCAATATTGGGTTCCCACTAACCTTTATGTATGATAAGGCATTTCTATGTTAATTTGTCTACAAGTTTTTGATGTAGAATTACCATGTGATAAGCGTGATAAGGAAAACACTATCAATAAAGAAATTCAAGTATGCGGCTTATGGATTTTTGACTTGCGGTGGCGCACTTCGAACTCACATGTTGGTTTAAGTGTCGATGATTAACAAATTAATCGGTAAATGATACCTTCAATATTTCATTTTCAATAATATTTTGTGTTAAATATTGTACTTATGTTCGGATTTTAGTTTACTTAATTTCCACCGTTTAACAAAAGTTGGTTCTGTTTCGAGATTTAATATATTAAATTATCGTCATTCAACAGAAATTGGTTATGTTTTGGGCCTTAATCTCCCTGTCCAACGACAGAAGTTGGTTTTGTTTCAGATTTTAGTTTTACTTTATTAAATCCTGACATTTAACTAATTCAACAAAATAGTATTGATTGTGAATTTCTGTTTCGGGTCTTAGTTTTACTAAATTCCCGTAATTTAACTGAAATATTCAATTGTTGAATTTTAGTTTATGACAAATTCTTTGTGATTGAATGCATTTTGAAGTGAAATTGTATTATGCTTGTAAATAGAAATCATGTTTTAATTCTGTTTCAAGATTTACTTTTGTCGATTCAACATAATTTATTTGCTTTGACTAAATTTGTTTTAGGATTTTAATTCTTGACGTTCAACAGAATTTATAGTTTTCTCTGAATAATTCTGTTTCAGGATTTATTCCTACCGATTCAACAAAATTTATTTGATTTGATATTTAATAGAAAATTGTTTGGAATATTAATTCCTACTCAAACTTGAATTAAAATCAACGGTACTAACAGTGGTCGAGAGCCACAACGAGAAGTTTGTGAAATTCTATGGATAGAATTTCAACACAAAGCAACATAAGATGTAGTTATATTTAATCAGACCGAATATGATCAAATATATAATGATCCTCCTGTTATTAAAGAAGATAAGGTAAATGTTGTTTTCACATTCATTGTTGTTAAAATTTTGGAAAGATTTTACGATGCAGGAACTACATTATGCATGGATTGTCGGATACACTATATTAAGTGTATAGTATCCATAAGACTGTTAAAGAATTATGAATGATATTTGACAATGTTCTGAGTTGTGATAGAACATGTGGGGGAAGCTATTTTATCAATAAATTACCTTCAAATAAGGTAAACCACTAGAAAATAGGCAAGACACCATATGAGTTATGGAATGATAGAAAACCTTCCTACAACTAAATAAAAGTGTGAGGTGTCTAATGATAAGTCGAGACACATGAGTCGTCTATAAAAATATCATTAAAAAATTGATCTCAACTAGAGTTATCTATATTGATTTTGTAAGATTAAAAGATAACATTGTGGATCCACTCACTACAACAAATTTGTTTATTTACGGCATCTAAAATATTGTTATTGAAATGTATATTTACGTCACTATTTGTATTTTGTGACGTAAAAGTTAACGTCACAACAAACGTCACGCTAGGTGTGTCACTAAATGTTAAATGTGACGATGTGAATGTTTTCGTCACGTATTGCTAAACATATCGTGACGTTAATGCATAATGTCACATTATAATTTGTATTTAGTAACAATTAATTACATCATCAAATAATATAAAAAAAATTCACTAATTATTTATATTGTTGTTAATATTATAATATTTTTTTGTATTAATGACAAAAATATATTGTCATAATTTCTTTATTAGATTATAAAAAATATAAAATTATAATAAAAGGCAAAACATTTTAAAATTTACAATAAAGGCAAAACTTTTTGGAATTTACAATAAAATACAAAACTTTTTGGAATTTACAATAAAGTACAAAACTTTTTGGAATTTACAATAAATTACAAAATATTTTATAAATTACAATAAAATACAAAAGTTCATAGAAATTTCAATAATGGCATTTCTTACAAATAACCCATGATTTCTTTATGTTATCTTCTTCTTGCCTTTCCTTTAGTAGCTTTTCTTTCTATCTCTTCTTCTGAAGGAGGTTCTTCGATTGGTGGTGGAACCCATGGGAGCAGCCAATGTAACAACCCGAATATTTACAAAATAGTATTTAATTGAAATTGGAGGTTAATTATGAAAATTGGAGAAAATTTGGAGACTAAATTGAAAGATTTTAAAACTTTGAGCTTGTTTTAGAGTTAAAGAAAATTTAGGGACTAAGCCCTGAATTTACCCAAAAAAGTTAGGTAAGTTTGGGGTTATATGTTATATACGTGTGGTTTCTGTTTCAAAAACAGAAAACCACAGTCCCAAATTCCCTTCCCCCTACGCCGGTTTCCGACTTAGATCCCAACGCCGTTCGAATTCCGATCGTCGTTTTGAAACCACCGTTGTGTTCATCATCGAGCAAGGAACAAACCCTTCAAATTAATTGAAGCGAAACGCTGCCAAACGTCAAGAATTTTCAGTCAAAGTCTCGACGTTTTATCTTGATCGCCGGTGTCAACCTTATTCGCCATCGACGGCGGCGCGTGAGGAGGTGGAGCAGTCAAAGATTCGGCTGAGTTAAAATCGAGCTCTCCGCCGTTCAAAAATTTGAACCGATCTTTGTAAGTATCTCGAAATCGCTCAAAATAATTTTTAGAAATTTTTCCGTAAATTTTAGACCCCCGGAGGAGGCCTCACGCGCCACACGCGCCGCCGCAGGGAGAGTGAGTGGCTGAAAACCGGTTTGACCGGTTTTGAATCGGTTTTGACCGGTCCGAACCAGACTGACCGGTCTGAACCGGTTTGACCGGGCTGACCCGACCCGACCCAACCGATCCGACCCGACCGTTGACCGTTGACCGTGACCGTTGACCTCCTTTGACCAAAACTTAAAATGGCTTTGACCGACCATTAAACGACCGTTAATCTTTTCCGAGTATATATATTCTGATAGTTTTCGACGTCCCAAATCCGTTTCCGAAGTATTTTTTGTCAAATTCGAACCCAAAGGCCTCCAAATCGACGGTCAAAGTGGTTGACTTTGACTTTGACCTAGAATTTAAATTTTCGAAAAGTCATACTTTATGTTTTTCGACATCCTGATTTCGATTCCGCAATTCGTTTGGCCAAATTCAAACCTGAAATCCTATAAATTGATAGTCAAACCCTAAAAATACTTATATACTTAAGAATTTTAGCTTTGAACAATTAAGTAAGATTTGGAGCTGATAAATTATTATTTGAAGGTATAAGAGACTTCCGATCGTTCGACAGCTTGACCCAACTCTTCTAGATCATTAAACCACGTTCAAAACGGCAGAGCGTGGTGAAACCAGCAATCAGTAAATCTACTATTTGAACCTATTATCGAGGTGTTCCCTAATTATTACTAAACTGTTTTATTGGTTTTAATATGAGGTACACTGAGTTTTTGGTTACTGTTTTATTGATGCACCAATTTAATGTGATTATGGAATTTGTCACGGTGCAATTGAACTTTTGGATTGAATTACAATAGTATAGCTCTGATCAAGCTAATAAACAGAATGGGCCTAATGTGACTCTTGGGGCCCCAAGATACATAGGTTGGCTTCCCTTGCTGTGTGCTTAGGGTAAGCTATATGGACTTGGACTTACGGGCTTAAGGATACAAGCTATAAAGCTTATCCTTAGGTTGGCTTTCTTTTTACTGTGTGCTTAGAGTAAGCTATATGGAAAAATAGTTTTGGAAATTACTGATGGTGTACAAGAAAATAGTTTAAACTATGATTTTCAAAAGTTAAACTCTTTTATGAATTTATGAGATTTACTGGACTATGATTTGTTTAATGTACCTATTGTTATTTTAAGGTAATATTGGGACACACTGAGCCTAGCTCACCTTTCAAAAATGTTTTTTCCCCTTTCAGATATTGTTGGTTAGATACATCGGTTCGAGCACTTGGAGGATCAACAATCTCTTGAAGTATATCTGATTGTAATGTTTATCTTGCTAGTTGACTTTATTTTGGTGACATGGACCTTATTTTAAAGTATTGTATTTTATGATGATGGCACTTTTGCTATTACTGTTTGGTTTATCATGATTTTGATTTTGAAGTCCTGTTTTAAATTAATTTATTAGTTATTGGTATTATATTTACAAGTTGGGTTTTGATAGTATAATTTATTTCATGATATTTATAATGTGATTTTACATTGATTGAATAACGGTTTCAGAAAATGTCTTTAAGAATTATGTATGTGATCCACTAGACTTAGTCGAAACGCATAGGCCGGGTCTAGGGGGTTACATTTATTGGTATCAGAGCTTTTGGTTTTTAACCCTCGGACTGTGTATGAGTCCATATTGAAAATACGGTTTTGAAATATTTTACAAAACAAGTTACAAAGACCATGTCAAAAAGTTATTAAGATTTTAACTGTTCGAGACTCTAAGTGCTTATCTAACCCTAAAAAATGAGTGCTAGACGTGGTCATCGAACTAGCCGTGGATGAGGTCGAGTGGCTAGATTTGTAGATCCGATCGATGAGATACGGGTAGATCCCCCACCTCCGATAGGTGATCCTGCTCCTATAACCCCAACGAATCTGCCTCCTGCCGTTGGTATTGGCATGACTACACCGATCATAGGAGCAACCGATATTGAGTCAGAGTCTACCGGAGTTGCTTTGGATGAGAATTTTGGAAGACAATTTCTACAGTTGATACAGGGAGCAGTCAGAGCTACTGGTGTTGTATCAGAGGTTCCTATTTTGCAGATTGGTGGAGCTCCTACTGAAGCTGAGGATTGGCTCCATGATACAGAGAGACGCATGGATCAGTTGGGTTTAGACTCAACTAAGAGATATCATGGTGATGTGGCAATGCCTACACTTGGTGGGAGTCAGTGACCAGTAGTGTTCCTACCGACGTGACCTGAATTTCTTTAAGGATCGCTTTCGGAGTCGTTTTCTGGAGAGCGCTACTTAGCTCAGAGACGTCAGCAGTTTCAAGACCTGGTTCAGGGAGACATACTGTTCTGAGTATGAATCGAGTTCTTGAGTTGCTGAAGTATGGATTCAGTATGGTACCTACTGAGAGAGATCGATGTCGTAAATTTGCCCTTGGACTCAGATACGAGCTGCGTAGGCAAGTTGTAACCCATCAGGATGAGATATTTGATGTGCTGGTGGGCAGAGCCAAAGATACTGAAGAGGTGGAGGTTTTAGCTTCTGGTAGAGAGCGTGTTGAACAGGAACAATCTAAGAAATTTTCAGGCCCGATGGAGTCATCAGCACAGTCCGGGAAAAGGACTCGTACTTCAATCCCTCAGAGAAGCAATACACGTTTCAGGCCTGCAGCATCCTCACCGTTAGTTGGCAGTCGAGGCGGTTCCTCTATGAGTTTTGTGGTAAACAACACACAGGAGAATGTCGTAAGAAGATGGGTCTTTGCTATCAGTGTGGATCTAGTGGTCATTTTCGGAGGGATTGTCCTCAGCTATCTTCGTTTGAGCAGACCGCTACCCAGACTCCTGTGCGTTCTCAGACTACAGTACATACCCCAATTAGAGATCATAGTCAAGAAAAGACTCGAGGATCAGCATCCAGGACAGATAGTAGAGCCCGACCTCAGCAAAATAGAGGGCCAATAGTTTCTGAGGCTAGACAACCATCTTTGGTTTATGCCACTAAACGTCGGGATGACAGAGATGAGCCTGAGGTTATTGTAGGTACATTTACTATTTATTCTATCCCATACTTTGCATTACTGGACAATGGCTCCACTCACTCCTATGTATCGAGCTCGGTATCTCGAAACCTTCAGATTCCGATCGAGAACACTGAAAGTAATGTTACGGTTACGAGTCCAGTAGGACAGGCGATATTAGTGAATAAAGTATTTCGGCGTTGTCCTCTGGAGGTTAAGGGAGAATTTTTCTCGCTGATCTTATGGAGCTTCCTTTAGAGGAGTTTTATCTAATTCTTGGGATGGATTGGTTGACTAAACACAAGGTAAATCTGTATTGCGAGTACAAGAGAGCTACTCTGAAAACTTCTGATGGTCGGACTGTTGTGTTAATTGGTGAACGTCGCGGCTATCTCTCCAATATAGTTTCAGCGATGGAAATTGATCGTATGATCCGGAAGGGATATGAGACTTTCATTGCTTGTATTTTAAACACCAAAGGTGCATTGTCCACGATCGAGGAGATTCGTACAGTTAGCGAGTTTCCTGATGTTTTTCCGGAGGAGTTGCCTGGGTTACCTCCTGATAGAGAGATAGAGTTCGAGATTGAGACTTATCCGGGATCTGTACCTATTTCTATGGCACATTATCGCATGGCCCCAAAAGAACTTGAGGAGTTGAAGGTTCTAATTGCAAGAATTATTCGATCGAGGATTTATTCGGCATAGTACTTCACCATGGGGAGCTCCAGTTCTGTTCGTGAAAAAGAAGGATGGGTCGCTAAGATTATGTATTGACTATCGGAAGTTGAACCAGATGACGGTCAAGAATAAATATCCACTACCTAGGATTGATGACTTATTTGATCAGTTGCGAGGAGCTACTGTATTCTCTAAGATTGATCTTCGTTCGGGGTATTATCAATTGAAATTTAAAGGATCTGATGCTGTAAAGATGGGCATTCGCACTAGATATGGTCATTATGAATTCTTAGTGATGCCTTTTGGTTTGACGAATGCTCCTGCAGCTTTCATGGATTTGATGAATCGGGTGTTCCGATCATATTTGGATCAATTTGTGGTGGTCTTTATTAATGATATTCTGATCTATTCTCGTACTGAGGCAGAGCATGACGAGCATTTGAAGATCGTTCTGCGGACTTTGAGAGAGCATCGTCTATATGCCAAACTAAGCAAGTGTGAGTTTTGGCTTCAAGAAGTGTCGTTTCTGGGGCATATTATTTCTGCGTGAGGTATTCAGGTCGATCCAAGCAAGATTGAAGCTATTGTGAATTGGAAACGACCCAAGAATATCTTTGAGATTCGCAGTTTCTTGGGCTTGGCTGGTTATTATCGACGTTTTGTTGAGGGCTTTTCGATCATTGCTTCTCCTTTGACAAAGTTGTTAAGGAAGAATGTGCCATTTGACTGGGGTGAGGCACAACAGGAGAGCTTTGAGAAATTAAAGGCAGTATTGACTCAAGCACTAGTATTCATTCAACCAGAGTCCGGGAAGGATTTTACAGTGTATAGTGATGCGTCACACTCAAGACTCGGCTATGTTCTAATGCAGTAAAGTAAGGTGGTGGCTTATGCATCCCGTCAGCTGCGACCGCAGTGTAATTATCCTACTCATGATTTGGAGTTAGCAGCAGTGATTTTTGCCTTGAAGATTTGGAGACACTATCTTTATGGAGAGAAGTGTTACATTTTCACGGATCATAAGAGTTTAAAGTATCTTCTGACCCAGAAGGAGCTTAATTTGAGACAGCGACGCTGGCTAGAGCTTCTAGAGGATTATGATTGCGTGATTGATTATCACCCTGGTAAAGCTAATATTGTAGCGGATGCTTTGAGTCGAAAGGCGGTAACAGAGTTGAGATCTTTAATGGCCAGGATGAATTTATATGACGATGACACTCTGTTAGCAGAATTACAAGTTAAGCCGACCTTGGTTGATGAGATCAAAGCTAAAGCAGCCCCTTGATAGCTCCTTACTTTCCATCTTTGAGCAAGTAGAGCAAGGGACAAGCTCAGATTACGCCCTTGATCAGGATAAAGTTTTATGCTTCAAAGGTCGGTATTATGTGCCTGATGATGCTGAGTTGAGGCAGACTATCCTTACTGAGGCTCATAGTAGTCCATATGCTATGCACCCCGGTGGAGATAAGATGTATCGGAATTTGAGAGAGAGGTATCATTGGGTCGGCATGAAGAAGGACATCTCAAATTTTGTGGCGAGGTGTTTGACTTGTCAGCAAGTTAAGGCAGAACATCAACATCCATCAGGTTTGTTAACCTATCAAGATTCCTGAATGGAAATGAGAGCGTACATGGATTTGGTTACTGGTTTACCTATGACCTTCGAAAAAGGACTCAATTGGGTGATTGTTAACAGACTTACAAAGTCAGCTCACTTCATTCCTGTACGGGTAAATTATACGTTGGACAAGTTGGCGAGGTTGTATATTTCAGAGATTGTCAGATTGCATGGTGTTCCGTTATCTATCATTTCAGATCGAGATCCGAGATTTACTTCAAGATTTTGGAAGGCGCTACATACGGCTTTGGGTACAAGATTGGATTATAGTACCTCCTTCTACCCACAAACTGACGGTCAATCTAAGAGAGTAATTCAGATTCTGGAGGATATATTACGGGGTTGTGTAATGATTTTCTTGGTAGCTGGGAGAACTTTTTGCCTTTGGCTGAATCGCTTTATAATAACAGTTACCAGACCAGCATTCGTATGGCACCCTATGAAGCACTCTATGGGCGTAGGTGTCGCACCCCGATTTGTTGGACTGAGTTGCGTGACAGGAAGACTTTGGGACCTGAGTTAGTGCAGGAGACGGAAGACACAGTCAGATTGATCCGTGACCGTCTGAAATAGGTATTTGATAGGCAGAAATCTTATGCAGATCAAAGGAGGAATGATATACAGTTTGACGTTGAAGATCAGGTTTTTCTCAATGTATCTCCATGGAAGAAAGTATTGAGATTTGGACGTAAGGGTAAACTGAGTCCGCGATTTATTGGGCCGTATCGTATTCTGAAGAAAGTTGGACCTGTTGCTTATCAGCTTGAGTTGCCTTCCCATCTTAGTCGCATTCATGATGTTTTTCATGTGTCTATGTTAAGACGATACCGTCCAGATCCAAATCATATCATTCAAGTTGATGAGGTAGAGCTGAGACCTGATTTGTCATATGAGGAGGAGCCCATCCAGATCTTAGAAAGAGATGAGCGAGTTCTTCGGAATAGGCGTATTCCAATTGTCAAAGTTCAATGGAGTAACCGAGGCCCCTCAGAAGCTACTTGGGAGACATTGGAGTCAATGGAGGCTTAGTTTCCTCAACAATCCTTATAAGGTAAATTTTGAGGAAGAAATTTCTTGTAAAGGGGGAGAATTGTAACAACCCGAATATTTATAAAATAGTATTTAATTGAAATTGGAGGTTAATTATGAAAATTGGCAAAAATTTGGGGACTAAATTGAAAGATTTTAATACTTGGAGCTTGTTTTAGAGTTAAAGAAAATTCAGGGACTAAGCCCTGAATTTACCCAAAAAGGTTAGGCAAGTTTGGGGTTATATGTTATATACGTGTGGTTTCTGTTTCAAAAACAGAAAACCACACTCCCAAATTCCCTTCCCCTACGCCGGTTTCCGACTTAGATCCCGACGACGTCCGAATTCCGATCGTCGTTTTGAAACCACCGTTGTGTTCATTATCGAGCGAGGAACAAACCCTTCAAATTAATTGAAGCGAAACGCTGCCAAACGTCAGGAATTTTCAGTCAAAGTCTCGACGTTTTATTTAGCTCGATCGCCGGGAAAATCTCAAATTCATCACCGATCGTTGCTCCGTTTACGACACCTCCTGCACCATCGTGTTCCTTGTGTCGTTGCGAGTCCGCCGGTGTCAACCTTGTTCGCCGTCAACGGCAGCGCGTGAGGAGGTGGAGCTGTCAAAGATTCGGCCGAGTTGAAATCGAGCTCTCTGCCGTTCAAATATTTGAACCGATCTTTGTAAGTATCTCGAAATCGCTCAAAATAATTTTTAGAAATTTTTCCGTAATTTTTAGACCCCCGGAGGAGGCCTCATGTGCCACACGCGCCGCCGTAGGGAGAGTGAGTGGCTGAAAACCGGTTTAACCGATTTTGAACCGGTTTTGACCGGTCCAAACCGGTCTGAACTGGTTTGACCGGGCTGACCCGACCCGACCGAACCGACCCGACCGTTGACCGTTGACCGTTGACCTCCTTTGACCAAAACTTAAAATGGCTTTGACCGACCATTAAACCACCGTTAATCTTTTCCGAGTATACCTATTCTGATATTTTTCGACGTCCCGAATACGTTTCCGAAGTCCGTTTTGTCAAATTCGAACCCGAAGGCCTCCAAATCGATGGTCAAAGTATTTGACTTTGACTTTGACCAAGAATTTAAATTTTCGACAGCTCGACCCAACTCTTCTAGATCAGTTAAACCACGTTCGAAAACTACAGCAGAGCGTGATGAAACCAGCAATCAGTAAATCTACTATTTGAACATATTATCGAGGTGTATTCTCTAATTTTTACTGAACTATTTAATTGGTTTTAATATGAGATACACTGAGTTCTTTGGTTATTGTTTTATTGATGCACCAATTTAATGTGATGATTTATGGAATTTGTGTCACGGTGCAATTGAACTTTTGGATTGAATTACAATAGTATAGCTCTCAAGCTAATAAACAGAATGGGCCTAATGTGACTCTTGGGGCCCCAAGATACATTAGGTTGGCTTCCCTTGTTGTGTGCTTAGGGTAAGCTATATGGACTTGGACTTACGGGCTTAAGGATACAAGCTATAAAGCTTATCCTTAGGTTGGCTTTCTTTTTGCTGTGTGCTTAGAGTAAGCTATATGGAAAAATAGTTTTGGAAATTACTGATGGTGTACAAGAAAAGAGTTTAAACTATGATTTTCAAAAGTTAAACTCTTTTATGAATTTATGAGATTTACTGGACTATGATTTGTTTAATGTACCTATTGTGATTTAAGGTAATATGGGACACACTGAGCCTAGCTCACCTTTCGAAAATGTTTTTTCCCCTTTCAGATACTGTTGGTTAGATACATCGGTTCGAGCACTTGGAGGATCAACATATCTCTTGAAGTATATCTGATTGTAATGTTTTATCTTCCTAGTTGACTTTATTTTGGTGACATGGACCTTATTTTAAAGTATTGTATTTTATGATGATGACACTTTTGTTATTACTGTTTGGTTTATCATGATTTTGATTTTGAAGACCTGTTTTAAATTAATTTATTACTATTGGTATTATATTACAAGTTGGGTTTTGATAGTATAATTTATTTCATGATATTTATAATGTGATTTTACATTGATTGAATAACGGTTTCAGAAAATGTCTTTAAGAATTATGTATGTGATCCACTAGACTTAGTCAAAACGCATAGGCCGGGTCTAGGGGGTTACAGCCAACACCTAGTTTTATCTTCTGCTTCCTTGCCACTTTTTTGTTACAGAATTTGACCTTTCAGCAGTTACAAAGAAAACAATAAAAGAAGAAAACGTAAGTCAATACCTGAAATAATCGAGCTTCAAAGGCATAATCAGGTGCAATATAACAGTGTTCCATCTTCAAGTCATCGACCTTTTCCCACCCTATTATAAGAATTTAAAAA